>NC_092127.1:2453173-4968173 GCF_043159975.1 Macaca nemestrina | reverse complement strand
CCTGCACTCAGGCATTATGTTATCACCACCAAAAGCACATCTTTTATTGTTTTTCTTTATTTCTTGTGACTCTTACTCTTTAGCAACTCCCATTCTCTATTCCCAGTTTGGTAAGAGACTAAGTCTATAAGAGCTTCCACTAAAAATCCAAAAGGCTCGCTTTCCACCCTACTCTCATTTCTACATGGCCCTGTTCCCACCAGCATCCAAGACCCCATCCACGATTGAAAGCAGAGTTTCTTCTCATCTCCTAGATGCCTCGTCCATTCTCCTGCTGGAAGAAAGCCACTAAGTACTGGGTTGGGCGGGTGGACACGTGTTCTGCCGAGCACCATTCTCTCCCCTGCCTGTGTAAGTGATACTGGGATCTTGTGACCCCAGGCAGCTCATGCTCCTGAGGGCATCTGAGGCCTCTCTTTTCTGAGAAAGTCCATGGAGGCAGAGGACAGTGTATGAGTTTCCATGAAAAACCTCTTGTCAAGGATTCCAGCTATGACTCCTTCTATAGAACAGGGTAACTGGAGAGTAGCTAAGGAGAAATATATCTCCCATTTAGAAAACATCAAAAACTCTGATTGGTAAAATTAAGTGTAACAAAGATGATAATACTTCCTGAATTAGTATGTTAATTAAGATTTAATTTAATTTAAATGTCTAATATCTTCCCGTGATGTTTAAATAATTGAACAACTTGATAGTAAAAATTAATCCAGACATATAAGCAGATAAAACTTTATTTTTTAAGTGATTGTAGAATCATATATCAGCTTATTTTTTAAAAATGAAGATCAAATAAATATGTCATAGTGTGGATATTTCATAAATTAAAGCTATTATGACAACTTAATATATGACAAACTAGACTTAGTAATATAAGACAAATAATGGAGAGAAGAAAATACCTGCTTAAGAATTAGTATTGGGATACCCACACATGATATGGAGAAAAGTGAAATTAGACCTATACCTCCATACAATATAAAACATGGTGTTAGACATTTTAAAAATAGCTACCCAAAGTAGAAGAAAAAAACTGATATATGTACTAGAGTAAATAGACTGCTATATCTAGAAAAGAGATACATTTACATCAGAACATGAAGTATATCATCATACTATAAATCTGTTCATAACACTAATAGAACGATATAATAAATACCAAAAGGAAAACAACAAAATGAAAAACATTCAACACATATTTAGTGCCCCAAATATATAAAGAATTGTTGTTAATATAAATACTCTGCTTCCACTCCAGCAGTAGTCAATGAAGATTAAAAGTTTACACAAAAGGGAAACTTTGTCAAACTGTCAGATTCAATTGAATCATATGGAATATATACAGCTTCATAGTAATTAAATACAAATTCAAACTCATAAATAACTCACAAATAACTCTGTTTTTTTTAAAGCCCGTGTTGGAGGAGAGTGTGAGAGAAAGCCCATCTGAAGAGCAATTTGTCAACATGTAGCAAAAGCTACAAAACTTTAAAAATCTTAATCTATCCATTCCATTTGGGAAATATATGAGAAGAAAAAACTTAGAGGAGAAAATGCAGTTTGTGCAAGTTTCAATATAACAGCATTACTTTTCTTTTCTTTTTTTTTTTTTGAGTGAGAGTCTTTCTCTGTCGCCCAGGCTGAAGTGCAGTGGAGTGATCTCAGATCACTATGACCTCTGCCTCTCAGGTTCAAGCGATTCTCGTGCCTCAGCCTCCTGAACTGCTGGGATTCCAGGCATGAGCCACCACGTCCGGCTAATTTTTGTATTTTTAGTAGAGATAGGGTTTTGCCATGTTGGCCAGGCTGTTCTTGAACTACTGACCTAGGTAATCTGCCAGCCTCAGCCTCCCAAAATACTGGGATTTCAGGCATGAGCCACCACACCCGGCCTATTTTTCATAATAAAAATAAGACACAATTCTAATGTACAATTAAAAGGAAAATGGAGGTTTAAAAGCAACTCTATATTACAGGATGGGATACAGTGCGCTATTATAATTAAAAAGGATTACTGTGTGGATTATGCTGATCCATGGAAATCTGTAAGTGAAGTTGTGATAAAGTGGAGCAAGTGATGAATACACTGAACTCTAAGGTCTTTGGAGATGGGCCATGTCTACTTATACTCAATCGGCAGGGCTACACTTGGTTCTTGGGACACAGTGAATGCTCAACAAGAGTCTGTTGAATGAACACATACATGGTTTATCTGTTTGTCTCTTCCGAGGTCTTGACTTTCTGTCTGCTCTGACCTCAGGCAACTTCGCACTAGTTCCTAGCTTTCATTCTGCTTACCTGGATTGCGGAACTCTAGCCTGCCCCACTCTTAGAAAAACGCTTGCCCTCTGTGGCCCTGGAACCGGAGTGACTTCTGCTATACCAAAGTCTCCAGGCCCAGGTGACACACAGCTGCAGCTCCATAAACCTCTAACATGATGTCAGCAAACATAATAAAGAAAAAAGCTTATAAAAACAATAAACTTCGTTAAAGGTACAAATGAAAATTAGCAAACATGGGAAGATCATTGAGTAAAGAGTTTAAAGTTAAAAACAAATTGCAGTCATTCTAGGGGAAGGAACAGTTGTATTTGAAAAGCTGTATGGTTACATGAACTGCCTAAAAAACAAGCTAAGGAAAATAAAAGCTCAAATTTATATATTTTAAGAAATTAATTGCAATCAATTTCCTGGGATTAAATAGCATTTCCTCAACCCCAGCTGCCATTAAAAAGAGGCAAATACAGCTAAGGACTGGATCTTCTCTGGAAGACTGACAGCACTGACCCTCAAGAAGGCACCAGCTGACTGAGAACATTCTGCCCTGATATGTGCTGAAATTCCGCTGAGAGCAGAGTGGTACGTTAAACCCTTTAGGGGCTTACAAAAGAAGTGACCTGTGTTTGAGAGTCAGAGTTTTGCCAAAACAAGTATGAATTCACCTAGTTCCCCCTGCACCAGGCCTTTCCTGTGGGCACTGAGTGTCAGACACATCAATATGTAACAGCAGAATGAATGATGGAACGAACGATTGAATGAAATGAAGTGAGAGGCAGCAGTTTGTCAGATTCTATGAGGCAATCACAGCATCGAGTGACCACAGTATCTGAGAGGATTGCCATTTATTCTCTCCGGAGCGCACGGCTCTAAGGAAGCCCATATCCAGGCAGTGAGTTCTGGTGGGGGGCGCCTTTAGATGCAAGAAGGAGGAAACGGCTCGAAATCCCTGGGCCTGAGGGCGGCCCGTGCAGGCCGGAGGGTCAAGAACGCTCCGCTGGAGGCAGCCGCCCGGTGTCTGCCCCGGCTTCAACCCGGCCTAAGGCTGCTTGTGCTATAAATACGCGGCCCACATGCCGCGGTGACACGGTGTTCCTTGGGCTCGGCGGGACAGATAACATGAATGTGCCCTTTAAATGTCCCAAGTTGCAGGGACAGCCCCCGGCCCAGCACCGCTCCCGGAAACGCCTTTGCCCCTGATGCCCTCTGAAGCGGGAGGAGGGGGCGCCGCGTACATGCCCAGCCAATGCGCGGCGCGCGCGCCGGCCGCGACCCGCCTCCTCTCGCGAGAGCCCGGCGCGGATATAAGGGGGGGCTGCGGGCGAGGCGGCGGCCCCTTCGCGTCGCGCAGGGTCGGGGACTGCGCGGCGGTGCCAGGCCGGGCGTGGGCGAGAGCGCGAGCGGGCTGCCTGCGGGCTGAGTGCGTCGAGCTGTCACCATGGGTGATCACGCTTGGAGCTTCCTAAAGGACTTCCTGGCCGGTGGTGTCGCCGCTGCAGTCTCCAAGACCGCGGTCGCCCCCATCGAGAGGGTCAAACTGCTGCTGCAGGTGAGGACGGCGCGGTGCAAGGGGTGGCGCGGGCGCGGTGCGAGGCGCGGGCGCTGGCGAGGTGGGCTGGGCGGGGCGCGCGATGCGGCGCGAGCTGCAGGGTGCGGGGCGCCGCGGAAAATCTGCGCCAGGCCACAGGCCCGGGCGCCCGCCCGCTTGTGGGGGAAGAAGGTGCCCTCTGCGTAGAGACAGGTCCAGCGTCAGTCGCAGATTCCTGGTGTCGGGTGGCGCCCGGCGTTCGGGTGTCTATATATGGAAACCCACCCGGAGCCGGTTTACGTGTGCCAGATCCTGCGCCCGTGACAGCACTGGCGTGCACTCAGGCCTGGAGGCACCTAGTGATTGCCAGTATTTTTGGCACCGTCTTATGCGCACGCACCTTTACAATGAAAACACCAAAATAATCATCACGCAGGAATTCCCTTATCGTATCTCACGCACAGTGCTGTATGCAGGCTGACGCCTTCATCTTTATGTAACCTGTGTGAGAGAGTTTTTCTTCTCCATTTTACAGATGAAGCTGAGGTTTTAAAATGTTAAGAAACAATTTTCGGGATAAACTCAGATCATCCTGTCTCCAAATCTTTTCCTCCCCTACCTGGTCGCTGAATGGCTTATCATCATCCTCCTGTTTTTCTCCACCTGCCCAAAAGGTCAGGGCCCCTCAATGAGGAAGAGCCCAATTTGGGAGTCAAAATTGCTAACAAAACCCCCCACAAATTGCTCACAAAGGCAGCGAACCCTCAATAATTGATTACTTGGATTGTCTGCTTGAAAACTTTGGAGCCCTAATGCTTAGTGGATTTATTCTCCTTCCTCTATTAGAGCATCTACTAGAGATCCTCATCTCCAGGGTGATCAGAGTGACACTGAGAAATTGTCATTTTTTGGCCATCATGTCTATTAAATCCAAAGCCCTTTGAAGCAGGGAGTGTTACTCATTCTGTCCCCCAGTAAGCCCCTCATACAGTTCTCAGACCTAGGGAAAGTGAAATAGATAAATGGCTAGCTTTATACAATTCAGTCACCTCTTCAATTTGGGGCAACACCTTTTCCCTCAAATACCCTAATAATTGAAGCCACATTGGATTATTTTGGCTTGTTATCTAGTAACTAACATGGATAACAGTATCCATTTACATGTCCTCAGTATCCATTTGATTTCCTCATCCTTTTTTTCTTCAAAAAAAAAAAAAAAAAAATCTAGGAAGTGCAAACCTTCTTTTTTCTCCTGTCCTCTTCCCCTGTCTCTGCCCTGCCTGTCCTCTATCACCCACCCTCCCCTCCACCAGGTCCAGCATGCCAGCAAACAGATCAGTGCTGAGAAAACCTTCTTTTTTCTCCTGTCCTCTTCCCCTGTCCCTGCCCTGCCTGTCCTCTGTCACCCACCCTCCCCTCCACCAGGTCCAGCATGCCAGCAAACAGATCAGTGCTGAGAAGCAGTACAAAGGGATCATTGATTGTGTGGTGAGAATCCCCAAGGAGCAGGGCTTTCTCTCCTTCTGGAGGGGTAACCTGGCCAACGTGATCCGTTACTTCCCCACCCAAGCTCTCAACTTCGCCTTCAAGGACAAGTACAAGCAGCTCTTCTTAGGGGGTGTGGATCGGCATAAGCAGTTCTGGCGCTACTTTGCTGGTAACCTGGCATCTGGTGGGGCCGCTGGGGCCACCTCCCTTTGCTTTGTCTACCCGCTGGACTTTGCTAGGACCAGGTTGGCTGCCGACGTGGGCAAGGGTGCCGCCCAGCGTGAGTTCCATGGTCTGGGCGACTGTATCATCAAGATCTTCAAGTCTGATGGCCTGAGGGGTCTCTACCAAGGTTTCAACGTCTCTGTCCAAGGCATCATTATCTACAGAGCTGCCTACTTCGGAGTCTATGATACTGCCAAGGGTGAGAGAGGGGCATCAGGGGAGAAGGAGGGCGGTGTGGATAGAGGATCCTACGGGATCTGTAACTCACAAAGGACTTGATATATATCCATCTTTTTTTCTAGTCTCTGGGATAATCGAGGCTTCTGAATGAGGAGGTGGTGTGCATAAATTAATAGCTAAAGCAGTCTTCGTGTCCTCTACTGAAATACACTCTGGCCTTTAGTTATTAAGAGAGGAGGAAGGGGGAGCCTGTCTCCCTCTAGACACAGCCATAGCAGTTACTGAGTTTAACTTGAAGCCACTTCCAGTGCCCTGCATATGAGCAGAGCACTGGCTCCCCGGGGTCCAGAGACGGCAGCAGCCACCTTTGCTGGCCGCCTCATACGTGAGGCACCTGCACAGGGGCAGGTTCCCCGCAAGGTCAGAGCGTGCAGCTGGAGGTGCGGTGGCCTCTCTCCCTCCACCTGCTTTCTGCTGAGAACAGTCGCTTCATAGCCGTTCGGCTTCTTGGCTCTGTCCACAGGGATGCTGCCTGACCCCAAGAACGTGCACATTTTTGTGAGCTGGATGATTGCCCAGAGTGTGACGGCAGTCGCAGGGCTGGTGTCCTACCCCTTCGACACTGTTCGTCGTAGGATGATGATGCAGTCCGGCCGGAAAGGGGGTAAGCTGGTGCTCTACTCATCTAAACCTCTTTATTTTTGCTCGAGGAGAACGTTTTACAGTGTTCCTTTCAGTCTTCCTGACTGGAAATTAATTTTCAAAATTATTTGATAAGGACTTAGGGAAGAAAGATTGTATTAATTTCCCCCTAATAGGATAGTTGACATTCTCAACTATCCTATTAGGGAAAAGTTTTTTCCATTTTATTAAAGAGATGGTAAGAACATCAACAGAAAGATACTTAGATGTGAATTTAACTAGGTATCTAGCGTTGTAGAGACCCTAGGCCCTCTTCCCTATGAGCCTGGGTGCAACAGCTGGGGAGAAGAAGTAGCTGCTGCTTACGGAGAACTCTCGCTTCCCTCTGACTTACAGGTGTTAGTGGGATGGGGTGTTTGGCTGGGTAGAGATGGCCTGAAGCAATCTGTTGTGCCATAAAAAGTTTTGGCTTCTATAGGGTGAACCATATGAAATTGCCACTTTAAAAATCAAAAACAGTCCAATGTTAGCAGTTTCATATGTTTCAACTCGTTACAGCCTTTTATTTTAACTGCATAACCTTGTGCAGTATCATCTGACGCTAGGCCGCAGTTTGGTCCTCCATGAAACAAGGTAACCACGTAGCGTAATACTCCTGCTGCTCTGCGCCCTTCTTGTTTCACAGTCGGGCAGTCTGTGAATTACTTGGTTAATTGCCCCAGTTCTTCACTGACCTTGAACTAATGGAGTAGGAATGACAGGAGGCCCAGCCTGCCAGTTAAGCAAGGAAGGACATGTCCAGTGGAATGTTGCATGGAGCTGGGACTCCATGCCCAGATGACCCTGATTTTATACAGCTGGTAACAGTGTGTGCAGATATCTTTCAGAGGAAAGTCTCTTTCCCCCAGCGTTACGGAGCCCTCACCGTTTGTTTCCACAGCTGATATTATGTACACGGGGACAGTTGACTGCTGGAGGAAGATTGCAAAAGATGAAGGAGCCAAGGCCTTCTTCAAAGGTGCCTGGTCCAATGTGTTGAGAGGCATGGGTGGTGCTTTTGTATTGGTGTTGTATGATGAGATCAAAAAGTATGTCTAATGTAATCAAAACACAAGTTCACTGATTTACAGTGACCTTGATCCACAAGTTCACAGATCCATTGTGTGGTTTAATAGACTATTCCTAGGGGAAGTAAAAAGATCTGGGATAAAACCAGACTGAAAGGAATACCTCAGAAAAGATCCTTCATTGAGTGTTCATTAAACCACAGATGTATTTTGTATTTATTTTACATTTAAATTCCCACAGCAAATAGAAAATAATTTATCATACTTGTACAATTAACTGAAGAAGTGATAAGAAATAACTGAATGTGAAACATCAATAAAGACCACTTAATGCACGTTTTCTATTTTACTGAACTCTTATTAACTGTAAAATGCGTTTTTAAAAGATCAAAAATGTATATTTTCTAGCATGATTCATTTATCAGTCTGTGGCCAAGCTTCTAAATGCCAGATATTATATTGAGTATGTATTATATGAGAACATACAATGCTTAAAGTTCCATTTTTCAAACTCAGGCAGGTCATATTCTATCTTACCCAGTGTTGCTGTAGGCTAGAAAGTGACAATGGCTTTTGTAATCCTGCCTTGTTTTAGGCACTTTCCTGCAGTCTTTAGAAATTCTGAGATTCTGCTAAAAGCTTTAAGTCACAGTCTGGAGAATTTTCTATGATTAGGAAATGCTCTGTTTTCATCCCTTTAGATAACTGTGACACCTAGAATTTTATGATAAGTGGAGAGTGTTCATTGAAAGTCAAGGCCAGGTGCGGTGGCTCACACCTGTCATCCCAGCACTTTGGGAGGCAGAGGCAGGCTTATCACTTCAGACCAGGAGTTCAAGACCAGCCTGGCCCATGCAGCGAAACCCCATCTCTAATAAAAATACAAAAAATTAGCTAGATGTGGTGGTGCACACCTTTAATCCCAACTACTCGGGAGGCTGAGGCACCGGAATCGCTTGAACCTGAGAGACAGAGGTCACTGTGAGCTGAGATGGCCACCACATCCATCCTAAGCAACAGGGCAAGACCCTGTCTCAAAAAAAAAAAATCAATCGTCTTAGTTCAGGCCACTATAACAAAGTACTGTAGACTGATGGCCTATAAGCAACAGAAACTTAGTTCTGTAGACCAGAGGTCCAAGATCAAGGTGCCTGTTTGGTCAGGTTCTAATGCGGGCCCTCTTCTGGGTTGTAGATTACTGACTTCTTGTATCCTTACATGACAGAAAGAGCGACAGAGCTCTCTGTAGTCCCTTTTATAATCTCACTAATCCCATTCATGAGGGCTCTACCCGCATGACCCGGTTACCTCCCAAATGCCTTTCCTCCAAACACCACCACTTTGGGGGTTAAGATTTCAACAGATGAATTTTGAAGGGACACATTCAGTCCATAGCGCAGTTATCAAGCTAGTATTTAATACCTCTTAGGCCCCGTGGAAGGGAGAAAAGATAGGAGGGGAGAAAAGGTGAGATGCCATTGTTAGATAATTTAAGACAGTACATCTTGCTTGAGAAGGAATAGAAGGGAAATGAAATCGGGGGAGGGAGTGGTGGGAGATGGAGACTTTGAAAGAAAATAACTAGATTTAGAAGCATGGGTGTGGAAAGCATCCTTCAGTACTTCTGTAAGAATTTATCAAGACCTACAGGAAGTCAGTTTTGCATTTGCCCCTCCGAGATTTGTGAGCCAGGGGAAAATACTTAGAATTTCAGGTTGGAAAGTTCACACTTTGGGACCAGGAAAAGACCAAACAGTTGCTCTAGTCTCCTGGATTGTGACTAATCGGAAGACCTGTTGGGATTACAGGTGTGCACCACCGCACAGCTAATTTTTTGTATTTTTATTAGAGATGGGGTTTCGCTGCGTTGGCCAGGCTGGTCTTGAACTCCTGGTCTGAACTCACTCATTGTGATAAGTCCCTGTATCCTTGGCAAAGCTTGAAAGGCAGGCAAATGTCTTCTCGGTGTTTTCTAACGGGTGGTTGGGTGGTGGGGGTTGGTCTCTGTTCTTTACCTTGCTTACCAAGCCCTTCCACCAACTCACTCCTGCCTCCCCAGCTAAAAATTGGCTGTGTTGCTTTTACCACAGTTACCAAGGTCTGAGTTTTATAAAATCCAGGATCACATCTGACCTTACCTAGTAGATATCTAGGCCAATAAAGTCTAAAGGGCTAAAAAGAAGGTACCTCTCCATCCTGTCTCCTAGAGGTGAGGTAGCACATGTGCAGTTAGAGGCCTCCTGGATCCATTGTCCTCCTGTTGCTTTTCATTCTAAGGATAATATGAGGATCCAAATCCTGTCGCTGATAGGGAATAAAAGCAGGGCAGGCTAGTAGGCAAGTACTTGCATGGAGTGTATCTCAAAGCAGGGCCCAAGTTTAGGAGGAGGGAGACCTGACACAATGAATGAACAGTGCATGCTCCCAACCCAACCAAGAAACATAATTGTGTTCTGGTCTTTAATCTTGGCATGGAAGGGGGAGGGAAGAGGCATGAACATTTATTAAGTAGTGCACATTGTCCACATTCTGCATGTGACCCAGATGTCGGCCCTCCCACTTCCTGCTGAGGTTATCTCTAATGAACGTTACCCCAGGCCCTGCTGAGCCAGTTCCTTACCGAGGCCACTTAACTCACCAGGAATTCCTAGAACCCTCAGCCTCTGACAGAGTGCTGGGATCTGGCAGGAGAACAGGCAGTACTTCCCTCACTAACCTACCCTCATGCCATACCATCACTGTGCAAAGCCGTGTCATGCTGGAAGGTCTGGTTTACGTAAAAGTGGCAACTTCGAATTGAGCATCCGACTCTTGGGTACCCGCCCCAGGAATTTCTCATCAGCCCTGTTTCCCACACAGCTCTCTCCTAGGCGCAGCCCTCCCTCACCGCCACCACCCCCTGCCCCAATCATTTTTAGGTATTTTCTCCCCTAAAGCCTCACCTATTGGCATCTTATATCTTTTTAAGACCTTATTTTAAATGTATGAGAAAAATTATGGAGGATGATACAACATGAGTGAGTCCATAATGGTAACAATTGGACACTAAAAACAGTAAAAACTTGTCTCAAGTATTTGTGTTGAAATCTCAATTAACTGGGCGACTGCTTCCGTTCCATTTTATTCTGTAAAATATGTGGTATCCCTTGTGTTGAGGTGGCATTTACTAAACACCCACAAGGTGCAAGGCTGCAAGAGAATGCAAGCACCGCAAGAAGGACTTATCTTCTACACCTGCGATAATGCCCAGGCTGGAGAAGGTGTGTAGCAAGTTTCTGTTGGATGTAAGAAGGAGCGGGAAGGGAAGGTGCATCTAAAAAGCACAGGGAACCTACAAAATACTTGGGAGAGGGTTTCATCAGCTCGGGTGAAATCCTGAACATGCAAAGCACCGTGGGGGTGGCCAGACAGGCTTGTTGGAGTTGTATAATGCAATGAATAAAAACTTACGGCTGCCTTAAATACAAATTTCAAGCCCTTAAATAAAATTGAACAAAGTCTACCGTGTCATAAAGATTCTTTGCTTTTCTGCTCCTCCTGAATAGCAGTAATTTTATTAATCCACAATAAAGTATAGTTGATCTCATTCACAGATTACATATCTGTAAACTGGCTTCACTGACAAACTTTATTTGTAACCACTTTAAGGTCCTTGGACACACAGCGATGTTGCCTGACACACATGTCCCCAGCTGGAGTGGAACAAGGTGACACTTACCCGGCCTTTTCATTTCAGCCTCATCCTGTAAACAAGCATCCTGTTCACGTGTTTACTTCATGCTACAGTAATTCTGCTGTTTAAAAAGGCCCCCAAGCTTTGTGCAGTGGCCAATGCGGTTTATCTGAGGCACAATCATTGCCAGTTAACCCCCAAGCAGAGTGCACAAGTGCTGTTCCTCAGCACAGGAGGGCTAAAACATGCCTTGTGGAAAATGCATGTGTCAGAATAGCTGGCTTCGGGCCTGGGCCATGAGCTCAGTGTTAACCATCAGCAATATATATTAAATAAGGTGTCTTTAAGTGTAAATACATAAAACAAGGTTATGTATGATTTTTGTGACCAGCGGCTCATGGGAACCTAACCTTGTATTTCCGCTTGGCAAAATGTTTCAGTGTTTGCCTCAACTTTGTAGTATGTAACTCCTGTGAATAATGGGAATCAGCTGTCTTACCATTTTTGAAGTCATAAACATTGTAGAAATATCACCAGCCAGGCATGGTGACTTGTCCATAATCCCAGCACTCTGGGAGGCCGAGGTGGGAGGATCACTTGAGCCCAGAAGCTCGAGACCAGCCTGGGCAACATAAGGAGACCTTGTCTCTACAAAAAATAAAAGATTAGGTGGGTGTGGTGATACATGCCTGTAGTCTTAGCTACTCAAGAGGCTGAGGAGGGAGGCTGCAGTGAGCTCTGATCGTACCACTGATTTCCAGCCTGGGAGACAGGGTCAGATCTGTCCCTAAACAACAACAAAATGCCTCTAACATGCCTCACATCAAACATCTCGTGTGTGACTTTTGTGTGTTCTACGTAGTCATTTTAATTTTCGTAGCCCTTTAAGGATTAGATGAGTTTAGTTTTGCCATTTTTGCAGTCACTGATGAATCACACATATTGAGTGACACCCATGTATGGCTTCCTGTCAGCCTGAATGCCATAACCAATGCAAAAGCTTCATATGGTCCTTGCTCTCAGGGGCTTTCTTTTATTAGGCAAGTAAAACAGACTAAAAATATGTGAGACGTGACTTAAGTAACACACCACATAACATATAATCTTAAGTCAGTGTTTCCTCAGCTTTTTCTAGCTAAAAGCTTATTTTAGTAACCCAAATGTGATGTGATGAAGGCATGGATTAGAATGATGGCAATGAAAATGAGTAATGTGTTTTGAAGAACAGAAAGGACATGATACAGACATTGAAGAAAAAGGTTAATCAGGCCAGGCACGGTGGCATACGCCTATAATCCCAGCACTTCGGGAGGCCGAGGTGGGCGGATCACGAGGTCAGGGGTTCGAGACCATCCTGGCCAACATGGTGAAACCCCATCTCTACAGTAAAAATACAAAAATTAGCTGGGCGTGGTGGTATGCACCTGTAGTCCCAGCAACTCGGGAGGCTGAGGCAGGGGAATCGCTTGAAACTGGGAGATGGAGGTTGCAGTGAGCTGAGAGTATACCACTGCACTCCGGCCTGGTGACAAAGCAAGACTCCGTCTAAAGAAGAAAAAAAAAATGTTTATCAGTGAGAATGCCAAGGTTTTATGCCTTCATGTTTGAGGGAAAAATAACAATATGTTCATTGCACCTGGGAAAAACAATTTTCATTCTTGATCCCTAATCCAAAAATCTGAAAACCAAAATGGTCTAAAATCCAAAACTTTTCGAGCACTGACATAGTGCCACAGATAGAAAATTCCACACTTGACCTTGTGATGGGTCACAGTCAAAACTTTGTCATGCATGCAATTATTAAAAATACTGTATTAATGACCTTCAGGCTATGTGTGTACTGTGTATATGAAACATAAATGAATTCCATGTTTGGACTTGGGTCCCATCCCCAAGGCATCTCATTATGTATATGCACATATTACAAAATCTGAAAATACCGAAAATCCAAAACGCTCTGTCCAAGCATTTCAGATATGTTACATACAACCTTTAATGACTGAAGTAACATTAAAAATATCCGGGAAGGGACCTGGCAGGGTGGCTTGTGCCTGTAATCCCAGTACTTTGGGAGGCCAAGATAGGCAGAACTGCTTGAGCCCAGGCGTTCAAGGCCAGACCGGACAACATGGCGAAACCCTGTCTCCACACACACACACACAAATTCAGCCAAGTGTGGTGGCACACGCCTGTAGTCCTGCTACTTGGGGGGCTGAGGAGGGGCGATTGCTTGAGCCCAGGTTGAGGCTGCAGTGAGCCATGTTTGTACCACCACACTGCAGCCTGGGCAACAGAAAAAGACCCTGTCTCAAAGAAAAAAAAAAAAAAGACTCATCCATCTTCTGTCTTCAAGAGACCAAGCTCACAAGTAAAGACACCACAGGCTCAAAGCAAAGGGTTGCAGAAAGATCTACTATGCACAGAGAAATCAAAAAAGAACAGGAGTCACTATTCTTGTATCAGATAAAACAGACTTTAAACCAATAAAAATTAAGAAGGACAAATAAGGGCATTACATAATGATAAAAGGCATAATCCAACAAGAAGCTTAACTATTTTAAATATACACACCCAACATTGGAACACCCAGGTTCATAAAACAAGGTCTTCTTGGCCTATGAAAAGACTTAGACAACCACAAAAGAACAGTGGGAGACTTCCACACCCCACTGACAGCAGTAGACGGATCATCGAGGCAGAAAAACTAACAAAGAAACTCGACCTAAACTCAACACCTGACCAACTGAACCTCACAGACATCTCCACAGAACACTCCGCCAGCAACCACAGAATATCCATTCCTCTCATCTGCACACACAACACACGGACCAACCACAGGCTCCGTCATAAAGCAAGTCTCCAAAAATAAAAGAACCCAAACTGAAACCATACCAAGCACATTCTCGGACCACAGTACAATATAAATAGAAACCAATACCACGATCTCTCAAAACTACACTAATACATGGAAATTAAACAACCTGCTCCTGAATAACTCCTGGATACACATCGAAATTAAGGTAGAAATAAAAGCACTTTGAAATTAATGAAAATAGGGACACAGCTTACCAAAATCTCTGGGATGCAGCTAAAGCAGTATTAAGAGGAAAGTTTAGAATGGGCGTGGTGGCTCATGCCTGTAATCCCAACACTTTGGGAGGCCGAGGTGGGTGGATCGTGAGGTCAGGAGTTCGAGACCATCCTGGCCAACATGGTGAAACCCCATCTCTACTAAAAATACAAAAATCGTCCTGGCATGGTGGTGTGCACCTGTAGTCCCAGCTACTTGGGAGGCTGAGGAGGGAGGATTGCTTGAGCCTGGGAGGCAGAAGTTGCAGTAAGACAAGATCGCGCCATTGCACTCCAGCCTGGGGGACAGAGCGAGACCCTGTCTCAAAAACAAACGAACAAAAAAACCCATACAGAAGATCAGTGAAACCAAGAGTTCTTTGGTGGTGGTGGGGGGGGGGGGGGGGAAGATTAATACAATGCTAGCTTAGCTAGATTAACAAAGAAGAAAGATCCAAGTAAGTATAATCAGAAATGGCAAAGATGACATTACAACTCATCCCACAGAAATACAAAAGATCCTCAGAGAATACTATGAACAACTATGCACACAAAATTTAAAATCTAGAGGAAATGGATAAATTCTTGGAAACACACAATCTCCCAAGATTGAATCAGGAAGAGGCTGAAACCTTGAATAGACCAATATCAAGCTCTGAAATAGAATCTGTTACCAAAAATAAAAATTCAAAAAAAAAAAAAAACCCTGCAAAAGATGGATTCACAGCCAAATTCTACCAGACATACAAAAAAGAACTAGTACTAATCCTACTGAAACTATTCCAAATAAAACCAACAGGAAGGGATCCTCCCCAACTCATTCTTTGAAGCCAGCATCAGCCTGATACCAAAATCTGGCAGAGATACAACAAAAAAAGGACTCTTCAGGCCAATATCCCTGATAAGCACAGATGCAAAAATTCTCAACAAAATACTAGTAAACTGAATCCAACAGCATATCAAAAAGTTAATTCACCAGGATCAATTAGGCTTTATTCCTAGGATGCAAGGCTGGGTCAACATATGTAAATCAATAAATGTGATTTACCACATAAACAGAATTAAAAGCAAAAACCATATGATCATCTCAATAGACACAGAAAAAGCTTTTGGTAAAATCCAACATCCCCTCATAATTAAAAAAAAAAAAACCCTCAATAGACTAGGCATCGAAGGAACATACATCAAAATAATAAGAGCCTTCAATGACGAACCCACAGCCAACATCATACTGAACAAGCAAAAGCTGGGTTTCCCTTGAGAACTGGAAGAAGACAAGGATGCCTGCTCTCAGCACTCCTATTCAACAGAATATTAGAAGTCCTGGCCATAGCAATAAAAGGAATCCAAAAGGAAAATAAATCAAACTATTTCTCTCTCTCTCTTTTTTTTTATTTTTATTTTATTTTTTAGACAAAGTCTTACTCTGTTGCCCAGGCTGCTGGAGTGCAGTAGCACGATCTCAGCTCACTGCAACCTCTGCCTCCCAGGTTCAAGCGATTCTCCTGCCTCAGCCTCCCAAGTAACTGGGACTACAGGTGCGTGCCACCATGCTCGGCTAATTTTTTGTATTTTTAGTAGAGACAGGCATTGTGTTAGCCAGGATGGTCTTGATCTCCTGAACTCGTGATCTGCCTGCCTTGGCCTCCCAAAGTGCTGGGATTACAGGCATGAGCCACCACGCCTGGCCAAACTATCTCTCTTTACTGACAATATGATTCTATATCTAGAAAACCCTAATGACTTTGCCAAAAGGCTACTAGAACTGATGAACAATTATAATAAGATTTCAGGATACAAAATCAACGTAAATTTATAGAAATCAGTAACATTTCTCTACACCAGTAACATCCAGGCTGACAGGCAAATCAAGAACACAATCCCATTTATTATAGCCACAAAGAAAATGAAATACTTAGGAATACAGCTAACCAAGGAGGTGAAAGATCTCTAGAAGGAGAACTATGAAACACTGCTGAAGGAAATCAGACATGACAAAAATAAATGAAAAACATTCCATGCTCATGGGTTGAAAGATGTTAAAATGGCCATGCTGCCCAAAGGAATTTACAGACCCAACACTATCTCTATCAAACTACCAACATTTCTTCTAATTTCTTCATGGAATTAGGAAAAAAAAAAAAAAAAAAAAACATTCTAAAATTCATATGGAACCAAAAAAGAGCGAGTATTAATAGCCAAAGCAATTCTAAGTAAAAAGAACAAAGCTGGAGGCATCACACTGGCACAGTGGCCAAAATAGCATGGTACTGGTACAAAAACAGAGTAGAATAGAATGGAACAGAAGAGAAAACTCAGAAGTAAAGCTTCACACCTACTACCATCTCATCTTCGACAAGGCCATCACCAACAAGCAGTGGGAAAAGAATTCCCTGTTAAGTAAATGGTGCTGGGATAACTGGCTGGCCATATGCAGAAGATTGAAACCAGACCCATACCTTTCACCATGTACTAAAATTAACTCAAGATGGATTAGATATTTAAATGTACGACCTCAAACTCTAAAAATCCTAGAAGAGGCCAGGCGCAGTGGGCTCACACTTGTAATCCCAGCACTTTGGAAGCCTGAGGTGAGTGGATCACTTGAGGTCAGGAATTCAAGACTAGCCTGGCCAACATGATGAAACTCTACTGAAAATACAAAAAGTAGCCAGGCACGGTGGCACCCTGCTCAAGAGGCTGAGGCAGGAGAATCACTTGAACCAGGGTGGCGGAGGTTGCAGTGAGCCACTGCACTCTAGCCTAGGTGACAGAGCCAGACGCTGTCTCAAGGGAAAAAAAAAAAATCCTAGAGAAAAACCTAGCAAATACCCCTCTAAACATTGACTTTGGCAATGAATTTTTGGTTAAGTCCTCAAAAGCAACTGCAACAAAACAAAAATTGACATGCGTGACCTCACTATACTAAAGAGCTTCTGCACAGCACAAGAAACTGTCAACAGAGTAAAGTTACAGAATGGGAGAAAATATTCACAAACAATGCCTCTGACAAAGGACTAATATCCAGAATCTACAAGGAACTTAAATCAACAAGCAAAAAATAATCCCATTAAAAAATAGGCAAAATCAGCCGGGCGTGGTGCCTCAAGCCTGTAATCCCAGCACTTTGGGAGGCCAAAGCGGGCAGATCATGAGGTCAGGAGATTGAGACCATCCTGGCCAACATGGTGAAACCCCATCTCTACTAAAAATATAAAAAATAGCTGGGAGTCGTGGTGCACGCCTGTAGTCCTAGCTACTCAGGAGGCTGAGGCAGGAGAATCGCATAAACCCGGGAGGCGGAGGTTGTGGTGAGTTGAGATCACACCATTGCACTCCAGACTGGGCGACAGAGCAAAACTCCATCTCAAAAAAAGGGCAAAATGTCAGGAGTTTGAGACCAGCCTGGCCAACACGGTGAAACCCCACCTCTACTAAAAATACAAAAATTAGCTGGGCGTGGTGGTACAGACCTGTAGTCCCAGCTACTTGGGAGGCTGAGGCAGGTGACTCGCTTGAACCCGGGAGGCGGAGGTTGCAGTGAGCCGAGATCGCACCACTCCAGTGCAGAGCACTGGGCCACAGCGCAAGACTCCACCTTAAAAAAAAAAAAATGGGCAAAGGAGATGAACAGACACTTCTCAAAAGACATGTAAGTGGACAAGAAACATGAAAAAATGTTCGTTATCACTATCAGAGAAATGCAAATCAAAACCACAATGAGATACTATCTCACACCAGTCAGAATGGCTATTATAAAAAGTCAAAAAACAACAGATGCTGAAGAGGCTGTGGAGAAAAGGGAATGCTTATACACTGTTGATGGGAATGTAAACTAGTTCAGCCACTGCGGAAAGCAGTTTGGAGATTCCTCAAAGAACTGAAGACAGAGCTACCATTTGACCCAGCAATCCCATTACTGGGTATATACCCAACGGAAAATAAAGCCTTATTCCAAAAATACACATGCAATTGTATGTTCATCTCTATGCTATTTACAATAGCAAAGACATGGAATTGACCGAGGTGCCCTTCAGTAGTGGACTGGATAGAGAAAATGTGGTACATATGCACCAAGGAACATGACACAGCCATAAAAATAATGAAATCGTGTCCTCTGCAGCAACGTGGATGGAGTTGGAGGCCATAATCCTAAGCAAATTAACACAGAAACGGAAAATCTTCTCATTTCTAAGTAGAAGCTAAACACTGAGCATGCACGGACATGAACATGGGAATAGACACTGTGGACTACCAGATGGGGAAGGGAAGGAATGGGACGTGGACCGAAAAACTACCCATTGGGTAATATGCTCATTGCCTGGGTACAATATACATGTAACAAACCTGCATATGTACCCTCTATATCTAAAAGTTGAAAAATTCTAAAAAAGTGTTCAATCTAATTATTAGTCAAAATAATACAATTAAAATCACAATGAGCTATATTAAATATCTACTTGAATAGTTAAAACTTTAAAAAAATGACTGAAAGGCCAGTTGCTGTGGCTCACACATGGAATCCCTTTGGGATTGCAAGGACTTTGGTTGGCCTCGGCAGGAGGATTGCTTGAGCCCAGGCACTCGAGACCAGCCTGGGCAACACGGCGAAATCCCATCTCCACAAAAAAATACAATAATTAGCTGGACATGGTGGCGCATGCCTGTTGTCCTAGCTACTTGGGAGGCTGAGGTGGGAGGATCGCTTGAGCCAGGGAGGTCAAGGCTGCAGTGAGCCATGATCGGTCGGGCCACTGCACTCCAGCCTGGGTGACAGAGCAAGACCCAGACTCAAAAAAAAAAAAAAAAAGAAAAAGAAAAAAAAGACTGACAATAATATTAACGAGTCTCTAGAGCAACACAAACTTACACTTTTGTGGAAGAAGGAGCTGTTACACTCACTGTGGAAGACTCTGGCACTGTTAAACACAAGCACGGCTCTGAGCCAGCAACTCCACTGCTAACTGCATGCCCAACTAAAACGTACACACAGAGCAACCAAGGCACGTTTACAAAAGTCCTCACATCAGCATTATTTGTAATAGTCAAAACCTAGAAACCACCCACAATATCCATCAACCACATAATAGATACATGAATCATGGTATAGTCAAGTACTAGAATACTACATAAAAATCAGTGTGAACCAATTACAGCTACATGCAACAATATCAAAGAATCTCACAAACATAAAGATGTTGAGCTACAAAGTCATACACAAGAGCATAATCCCATTTATATGAAGCTCAAAAACAGGCAAAACTACACTCAAGTGTTAAAAGTGAAGACAGTAGTTAATGGAACAATTAGATTTTTCTAGTTTGTACAGGTAACTATGTGGGAAACAGATATATTTGCTTACTGCTGCATATTTTCTGCATGAAATAGATTCTCAGAATGCAATCAACAACAAAGCACCCTCCAGACTTTGCAGACTAGCTATAATTCCAAAATGTATGAGATAAAATGTGATGTGTGGTTTTTTGGTGAAGACTATCATTGCAATATATATCCTGTAAGAATTTGGCACCATAGTTTTTATCATTTTTGGTGACTCTTCAAATACGTTTTTTTTTTGAGATGGAGTCTGGCTCTGTTACCCAGGCTGGAGTGCAGTGGCATGATCTCGGCTCACTACAACCTCTGCCTCCTGGGTTAAAGCGATTCTGCTGCCTCAGCCTCCCGAGTAGCTGGGACTACAGGCACACCACCACCATGCGTGGCTAATTTCTGTATTTTTAGTAGAGACGGGGTTTTACCATATTGGCCAGGCTGGTCTCGAACTGCTGACCTTGTGATCCGCCCGCCTCGGCCTCCCAAAGTGCTGGGATTGCAGGTGTGAGCCACCGTCCCCGGCCTCAAATTCTTTTACTATCTTATAATTGTGGATTAGAGTCATGTGAAAAAACTCTGTCTCATTATAGTAAAATAATGATGTTACCTCTTAAGTTTTATTTTGTAAACCAGTTAAACCTCAAAAATGTCATCTAGGGCAAATAGTGCAACTTACCTGGATTTACCAAATAAATTTGGAAATGGAAGCATAGAATCTTGAGTCTATTATGGTGGCTCCAAAAATATCTCTAAATGAATTAAAAATCCATCACCAGAATTGAAAAATCAAATAAAAATTTCTGCCATAACATAATCCTATTTGCTCTAGCGTTCTTTCTCTTTGCTGTTGAGAGCTCAGATAAGCTACTGCAGGAGCTACTCGGGAATTTATTCCAATGGCGCTAGTATTATTAAACCCTCATAAAAAGTTCCTAAACTGATGTTTTGCAGCAAGCTTTAGGTGTTTATTACTCATACAGAACATGTAAGAAACGTTGATGTACATGACTACTTTTAAAAAATATTTATTGGCCAGGCGCAGTGGCTCACGCCTGTAATCCCAACACTTTGGGAGGCTGAGGTGGGTGGATCACTTGAGGTCAGGAGTTCGAGACCAGCCTGGCCAACATGGCAAAACCCCATCTCTACTAAAAATACAAAAAATTAGCCAGGCATGATGGCGTGTGCCTGTAATCCCAGCTACTCAGGAGGCTGAGGCAGGAGAATTGCTTGAACCTGGGAGGCGGAGGTTGTAGTGAGCCAACATCGTGCCACTGCACTCCAGCCTGGGTGACAGAGCGAGACTCCGTCTCAAAAATACAAACAACAACAACAAAAAGCCCATTTCTTTAAGCTGTAAGAGTGTCCACTGTATTGTAATACCATAACAATTTTACAAAAGCAATTAGATGATGTCATTTAAATAAATTCTGATTAAGAATATAATTTTAAGCAAACTCTTTTCCATGTAAATATTATACTTTCAAAGACAGAAATAACTGACACCATCCTTCCAACTTTATTCCTACTAATTCTTGGTCTTGTAAGGCACGTAAAAGTTATTCTGATTTTGAAAATAGGAACAAGACAGCGCATTTTAGAGATAAACATAGGATCAAAACTCAGTTATCTTTAATGCTTTTATTTCCTTCTTCATTATACCAGGCTAGTTCTAAATGCCTAAAATACATTAAAATGGAACAGAAAATTTTAAAAGGATGTTAATTTTAAGTTTCTTACTAATCTTTACTCATAGAAATAAAGAAGCCATAACTGTTAAGCACATTTTCTAAGATTGTATATAATCATTTATGGGTTAAGACTTTTTTGGCATTAAAGATAGTAAACTTTTTATGAATTTAATTATTAAAGTATAATCAACTCACATCTTTGGATTTATATTGGTCTTAACATGTTTCACAGTATGCAGTATTTGAAGAATCTGAAGATGAGAGGCACAGTCATCACTTACCCGTGACCGTCACCTTCTTAAAGCTGTCTAGATACCTATTTTGGACACTCGGGTTAGCAGGGAGAAAACAACTGCATTACACTACATTTTTCAGCAAACCGAAGAACTTTATTTGGAGTAATCGCTAAGAAAACAGCTTTTTATGGAAACTGAGAAAGACAGTAGAGGAAGTATAAGAGCTACCCCTTAAGAAATAACTTTAATAGTTAAAAAACTTTCATAGAATCTTACTAAAAAGGAGGCAACATTAGTTTTAACTTTTGACAGAGATAAAAATAACTGAACAAGAATCTGGCCTAATAACCAGACCTCAGATTACTATACTTTCTAGTTATAGATGTAAATCTTCAAAGTACATATATTCAGTACAGGTCAAAAAAATATAAAATAGTGCTCGACCATCCTTTACTTTTTCATGTCCTTGAAAACAAAAAGAGTAATATACTTAAGTAATTCCTTAAGAATGTCCCTTAAACTATAATAACTTCAGAGCATCTTGACTTAGAGAATATACCACATTTTCCAACTCCTATTTGTCTAGTCATATTCATTATATATAAGTAACCATGACAACAGAATTGTAAGTACTGCTTAAAAGACTGTTGCCCTTTCCAACTTTTACTTTAATTTGGATCCCTGTTATCAGTAATACTTAGATGAACTTCCCCTTTCAAAGTAGTAAAAACTAAAGCATTAAATTAGTACCTAAAATCAAAGTACAGTTTTTATTTATAAAACTATTGTGTTGTATCCTGACATGTGGCAGCAAAGATAATATAAAATGTATTCAGAGACTAATGCCATTATGAACAGAAAAGACTATATATAAATATATATAATCTTTATATATATATAAATCTTTTTTTAAAGATTTTTAAAATAAAATTTATAAAAAAGATTTTATATATATAAAAGATTATATATATAAAACATTTTTCTGGAACAACTTAAAAATCAATTTTTAAAAAACTGATTAATTCACTATTGGACAGATGTTCAAAGGCTAAATTTAAAATTCAGCATTATCTTCCCTCTCTTGAAAACATTCAAAGTACAGTAAGTTAAAAAACAAAAGAAAATAAAGCCTTGGTTTAGTATAGCTAAAGCTTACATATACAGCAGGTGTAATAACATGTTCATCAGAACAGAGCATCAAATAACAATGAATGAACATTATGGCCCCCTAAAGAAGAAGAACCTCAAAGCCAGGTTGTGGTCACATGAATTATTTAACCTCACTGCGCCCACGTTCGCAGGCCCTACCCTCAACAAAATCTATTAATACAAACTAAAACCGAGACATTTGAATTGATGTTTTGGAAAATGTAGTAACACGTTACTGTTAAAGGTGCTAAGGAAAAAGCATTCAGCATACGTGCTACAGAGCCTGACCACTGGAAAACAGAAATCTTACTGTGGCTACAGATCAAAAATTCATACTGAAGACAGACATTTGTCATTTAACATGGAACTTTTCCAATACATTTTAAGGGCCTACTGAAAAGGCTAGTGGTGAACAACGATGGTAACAATGAGATACCATACTTTGCTATACAAAAGCCTAAGTTTGACAGAAAAAAAATTCTAATTTGGAAAGTCAGCAGTATTAAACCCTATCTGCCATTACCAATTCCGTCAAGATTACTAGGTCTTTAAATGTGGGGCTGGTAAAAATAATACTTCCAGGGTTCAATCAAACAAATCAGAGTAAACCAAAACAAGAAAAGTAGCCAATATTTAAAGCAGCAGCCTCAGCAAACGTGTGATTTATTTCCCTTTTTGTTCAAATTTTAGTTTTCTCAGGCCTTATAAATACTTACTGGAATTTCTAAAGCATTTCTTTCTTACGCTAGGTCTTCTCTAGTAACACAGTAAATACTGAATTACCTAAAACGCTGTCCAGCACACCCCAGGATCTGCTTCTTGGCTCTTCATGCTGATGGTGCCATTTCACTGATTCAACAAATACTACAGGTTTTGCTTATGATGCAACTGATGTGGTCCTTAAACTATTCACAAGTTAGAAGACTGTAGCTCTAAAACCTACCTCATTTCTAAGAATCATAAATAGGACTTTACCTGAATGCATAAAAACACAAAGGGAAGCTTCTAAGTTGAACTTTCTAATATTCATATTTGAAATGGTTTGGAATGGTTGATCAAACTTTTAAGATCTAACACTCAGTGCACTTATACAATAACTAGATACCTCTGGTGAATTACAAGAATTGCTCCAATAGAAGCGTCTCTCAATCTGCTCATCAAATCTAGATCAGCTCTACCAATGAAAACACATTTCAAGATTTGTTTCATAATCAGTGTTCAATCTCATACAATCAAGCTACGCCATGCCACGTAAGTTCTAAAGCAGATGAAAAACAAAGCCAGCCAAATTTAGGAGCTAAGCTCATGGTATAACGCTTATAAAGAAATGAAAATAACACAAATTGAAAACTATATAGTGAACATCTTGAGTACAACATGCAATGATACTATCATTACTATTTTGACAGCATGACAATGGAATCAATTTCTATAATGAGAAGATACACATGCATACCACTATTTCTCTATTAAGAACACATCTTATATGAATACATCCTCGGGAAACACTCTTTACATTAAATCGTCTTTTTGACAATAATTTTGCACTGAATAACAATAAATTACAACGCACTGTTGTACACCTTAAATTGCTAAACGGTATTATAGATGTTTACACAGAGAATTATCGTAATAGCACGAGCACTTCAATAAAAGTTGTGTGAACAATGTTTAAAGTAAAAAAAAGTGTTTTATAACCAAGCTGTACGGACATTAGGGGGTTTAGGTCTTCTTCGAGGGTGGCCACTGGAGGGGTCAACAGCTGATCGCTCACTCCTACAACTGAGACCACTCGTAGCACTGGATGTCCTGGAAGCTCCTCCTGAAAATACACAAAGAAGAAATATCTGAGAAACTTCTCCTCACTTTAAGTCCAGACTAGTTTTTCTTCCACATTCTATGTGTGTCTAATAGTCTAATGCAATGATTCTCGACTAGGAATGCACTTCAGAATTCCCTGTGGAACTCAAAAAATATAGTAACAAACACACCCAGATGCCACCCCAGGGGATTCTGAGGCACTGGACTGGCATGGAAAACAAACATTTGTAAAAGCTTCTCAAATAATTCATGCGAAAAAAATCCCTTCGTATAACCATTTATATACTACATTTAGGGACAGTGCTAAAGTATGACTTACTAAAACAAGACCCTGTCTTAGTCACTATACCACGGAAGCAAGGTTTGGAGAAGAATAAATGGAACTACTAGTCATGAGAGTTGAAGACTCACACGGGGCAGGCGCTGGGAAGTTGTGGCATCGAATGGTTTGGTATTACCTTCTATTTATTACATAGTTTAGAATACATACATCAAGTACAATATAAACTTCTGTAAAGGACACTGACCTTTCTAGATGTTGCACACTCCGGCACTAAATGGTCACTCCATTCTTGTACTCTCTGGGACACACAACTGGCTAGGTCTGTAACTGATCACACAACAAGCCTTACTGCTTACTGTAAAGTGGTAAGGCTTGCTGTGTGATCAGTTTGCTAATTTTTGTTTTAGTTATCCAGTAAGTAAAAAAAAGCACATATAAGGGCTGGAGTCTATTAGCAATAATTCTTAACTACCTAGGGAGAACGTTTCAGCAGCTTTTAAACAGCACATCTATGCATTTCTTCCCTCAATCAACTTTACAATTAAAAGTACTTCCTCAATTACCTCAGAACCTACTGATATTTTCGATTGTTTTATCTCCTGGTTTCCTTCCTGTCATTATAGGCTGTAAATGAAACCTGAAATTAAGTGAACTAATACAAATAAAACAAAACATGACAGTGAGAAATAACAGAATGCACTCCAGTGCTGGCATTTAAAACTCTATCAGAATAACATAAGTGACATTTTTTAAAAAAATGGATACAAGATACAAACAAATATAAAATAATTTTGATCTATTTTGTCCTGCTTACTTAATGGGCTGTATTGGCCGAGAGTGGATCTGGCTCGTCTGGACAGTGGTGATGAGCTGAGATAGCCCATATTGCGATGATAGTCCATCAGTTGTTCTGAGCGTTTCATACCTACTGTTGGTTTCACAGCCTCAAGCCTTTTCAATAAAGCCTTCAATAAAGACAGTCAATTTGAAAGCCAAGGTTAAACAGCAATCATTTTTAACAAGGCAATACATTCTAGAGCGTGACACTCACTTTCTTTCCTTTTTTAAGAGATAAGATCTTACTCTGTCACTCAGGTTGGCCTGGAACTCCTGGGCTTAAGGGATCCTCCCATCTCAGTCTCTTAAGTAGCTGGGATTACAGGCGAGACCCACCACATCCGGCCAAAAGATTTTAAATCATTCCTGACATACCATGTGAAAAACATATTTCAGATAATTTAATTTCATAAAAATCCAAGGGCTTTTGCCTATCCCACAGCTCACCAAACCACTGTGATATAACAGTTCATCCAGGGGTGTCCAACAGAGAGAATACAGTCACGGGTTCTTAGTTTCTGTTTCTGGTTGGGCCAGTAAAGCCCCTTCCTCATCTCTCTTTCCTGCGCATCGCTAGAGACAGAAACTAAAAACCATGGCTTCAGGTTGCTAAAAGCCTAAAACAGAACAACAAACAACAAAATCAGGTGGGTTAGACAAGCTTGCTAGAGGACTGATTCTTTTGTGCCAGGTTAGTCTTAGGAAAGGTGCTGTAAGTTGAAATAAAATACATTAAACCTGATTTTCTCACAGACATGACGTAATGGGAGTTATAATGCTAAGAACCTAGTGTTAAAACCTAGGACTGACCACACACACATGGAAGCTACCACAGATTCTCCACATGTACGTTGTAGAGCAGTGCCTTTCACCGTTTCCTTTGCATAGTGCCTCAAGGGCTGGTAGGCCACTGGGGAAAGGCCAGCAGGGAGGGCCCTTGGGTCTTCCCCTGCTAATTTCTTTTTTTTTTTTTTTTAAATTCATTTATTATTATTATACTTTAAGTTGTAGGGTACATGTGCATAACGTGCAGGTTTGTTACATATGTATACTTGTGCCATGTTGGTGTGCTGCACCCATCAACTTGTCATTTACATCAGGTATAACTCCCAATGCAATCCCTCCCCCCTCCCCCCTCCCCATGACAGGCCCCTGTGTGTGATGTTCCCCTTCCTGAGTCCAAGTGATCTCATTGTTCAGTTCCCACCTATGAGTGAGAACATGCGGTGTTTGGTTTTCTGTTCTTGTGATAGATTGCTAAGAATGATGGTTTCCAGCTGCATCCATGTCCCTACAAAGGACACAAACTCATCCTTTTTGATGGCTGCATAGTATTCCATGGTGTATATGTGCCACATTTTCTTAATCCAATCTGTCACTGATGGACATTTGGGTTGATTCCAAGTCTTTGCTATTGTGAATAGTGCTGCAATAAACATACGAGTGCATGTGTCTTTATAGCAGCATAATTTATACTCCTTTGGGTATATACCCAGTAATGGGATGGCTGGGTCATATGGTACATCTAGTTCTAGATCCTTGAGGAATCGCCATACTGTTTTCCATAATGGTTGAACTAGTTTACAATCCCACCAACAGTGTAAAAGCGTTCCTATTTCTCCACATCCTCTCCAGCACCTGTTGTTTCCTGACTTTTTAATGATCGCCATTCTAACTGGTGTGAGATGGTATCTCATTGTGGTTTTGATTTGCATTTCTCTGATGGCCAGTGATGATGAGCATTTTTTCATGTGTCTGTTGGCTGTATGCATGTCTTCTTTTGAGAAATGTCTGTTCATATCCTTTGCCCACTTTTTGATGGGGTTGTTTTTTTCTTGTAAATTTGTTTGAGTTCTTTGTAGGTTCTGGATATTAGCCCTTTGTCAGATGAGTAGATTGCAAAAATTTTCTCCCATTCTGTAGGTTGCCTGTTCACTCTGATGGTAGTTTCTTTTGCTGTGCAGAAGCTCTTTAGTTTAATGAGATCCCATTTGTCAATTTTGGCTTTTGCTGCTAATTTCTACTAGCCCAGCTATGCTTTCTGCATTGTCTGTTTTATATACTAAAGATTCTGCATAACATTTAATTTGGAGAAAAAAAGCTTTTACTGTTAAGAAGTTTGAAAACCAATTAGTAAAGAATATAAAGTTTTTAAAAAAGATATGTAGGCTGGGCACAGTGGCTCATGCCTGTAGTCCCAGCACTTTGGGAGGCCAAGGCGGGTGGATGACCTGCTTGAGCTCAGGAGTTCCAGACCAGTCTGGACAACATGGTGAAACCCTGTCTCCATTTTAATAATACTTTAATTAAAAAAAAGGATATATAAACCAATTGGCCAAGGCAATACAGTATCCAATAACATGGTAATTTTTTACAATTCAGTAACACAGACTAATGTATAATGTTCTAAATTTTGTTTATAATTATTTCTTAAAAGGTGAAAGAGTTTATTCTGTTGGCTTTTCATAGGCATTGTTGAGAAAGAAATACTGAGGTAGACTAAACCGCTTGGGGAATTGATCCATGATTGTATTTTGTTATTTTCTTTATTGATTCAAACTTTCTCTGAAGGAAGCTAATCTTATTTGCAAAGGGAGTACTGACCTGCACTAAGTTTCACATTAAAAAATCAGACTCATGAATTCAGTCATAGGACAAGTTTTCTCTGTACAATCTTTTTTTCTTTCTTCCTTTTATTGTGGTAAAATGAAACCACATTTTAAGCACTTCTAAGCGTACGGTTCTGTGGCATTCTGTACGTTCACACTGTTATGAAACATCACCACCGACCCCTCCCAAAACTCTTCTTCCACTTGGTGTTCGATCAGTTTTACCCCTGCCCTTCTGCGCTGAGTTCCTGAGCAGCAATTCCAAAGCAGGAAGAGACGGTGGAAGAATAAGCCAAGATATGCAGGGGAAGGGCCGTTTAGAAAAGGGAGAGGAGGTTGTTATAGAAACAAAAGGAGGCTTGGAGGCAAACGGCAGAGGGTGCGAAACACACGCAGAACCGGACACAACCACCGAGAACATCTTTACTGCCTGCCTGCATGCTGCTCCTTCTGTGTGAAGTGCCCAGCCCTAGTTTTTAGCCTTCAAAAGCTAGAAAAGAGTCACCTACTCAAATTACCCAACTAGTGTTAGTGGTGCCCTTTGCTGAGCTGAGTTTCGATTTGAACGTGGTTCCACCTGACTGTAAAGTCCACAGTCTTCCATCATATTCTCTTTCTTGCATTGTGGACAGAGAAGCTGTGTGATTCCGGTGTCCAAACCTCCTGAAATTGTATCTTCTCTACCTGCAGTTTATAACTGTACTGGAACTTCCTGGGGTCACATCTTCAGTGTCTTTCACTAGCAGAGTGCATCTGCCGTTCTGTCTGATTATCCTATTAACTACGCACTGAGCTGTGCAGGGGAGAAAGGACAAGACAGAAGACCTGGTATTTTCAGTTATCTTTCAATTTTGCTTTTTTGCTGGTAGAAGTCTCAATGTCTATTAAACTCCTAATGTCCTAAGTTTATTTATTTGGTTGGATGAGTATTTTTTCTTTTACAAATTTTAAGATAATTACAATACTTATTCATCAGATACAAAACAATATAGATGTGATCAAAGTCAACTTTGAAATAATTGTACAATAATGCAAAAAGTAAACCCATTCTGGAGTCTGATATATAAATTATCAAGTTTACACGCAGAAACTTAGGGAAATAAGAGAGAAATGATTCGGCTCATGTACCCAAATCACACGGAACAATACCATGTGTCCATCTGAGTGTTACATGAATAAAACAAGCTAAACAAAAGCTAAAGGATGTGAGAAATAACTCGTCTATAGAAATAATATCAAAATACAAAGTGTTGATTACCCTAAATTTTAAGGTGTAAACTAACCTTGTCCGACCTGTGGCCTGCAGGCTGCATGCGGCTCAGGATGGCTTTGAATGCGGCCCAGCACAAATTCATAAACTTTCTTAAAACATTATGAGATTTATTTTTTTGGCAATTTCTTTTTTTAGCTCATCAGCTATGGTTAGCATATTTTATGTATGGCCCCAGACAATTTTTTTTCTTCCAATGTGGCCGAGAGAAGCCAAAAGAGTGGACACTCCTGGTGTAAGCCCCAAAATCAAAAGTGTATGCATTTTAATTTAGTCATCAATTTAGAACTCTCATGTAAAACTTAAAAAACAGTAGTTCAGGTTGGGTGTAGTGGCTCACATCTGTGGTCCCAGCATTTTGGGAGGCCAAGGCAGGAGGATTGTCTGAGCCCAGGAGTTCAAGACCTCCCTAGGCAACATGGCGAGACCCCGTCTCTTCCAGAAAATACAAAAATTAGCCGGGCATGGTTGTACGTGCCTGTGATCCCAGCTACCCAAGAGGCAGAGGAGAACGGCTTGAGTCCAGGAGGTCGAGACTGCAGTGAGTCATGATCACACCACTACACTCCAGCCTGGGTGACAGAGCAAGACCTTATTTCAAAAAAAAAAAAAAAAAAAAAAAAAATTCAAAATGCTGTAACAATTCTAATACAGTGATAATAAATGTAAGGTATATAGTCAGAAAGATTTGGGCTTAACACTTGGCTCTGCCACTGATTGTATCCTTGATCAAATTCCATGACAGGGATATTAATAATGAAATAACCTCAGAGTTAGTTTTTAGTAATTAAGTGATATAATGCATCTAAAGTGCTTAAAACAGTGCCTAGTATCTAGCAAAAACTTATTAAGGCTGGGCGTGGTGGCTCACCCCATAATCCCAATACTTTGCAAGGCTGAGGCAGGCAGATTACTTGAGGTCAGGAGTTCGAGACCAGCCTGGCCAATACAGTGAAACCCCATCTCTACTAAAAATAGAAAAAAAATTAGCCCGGTGTGGTGGCAGGCGTCTACAGTTCCAGCTACTCAGGAGGCTGAGGCATGAGAATCACCTAAACCCGGAAGGTGGAGGTTGCAGTGAGCCGAGACTGTGCCACTGCACTCCAGCCTGGGTGACAGAGTGAGACTCCTTCTCAAAAAAAAAAAAAAAAGAACTTATTAAAATTAGTGATATTGTTAATACTGCTGTATTTTCTAGTTGTCTGACATGCAACAACAGTATTATCTTCCAGCTAAGTTTTAAAGTACATGATAGTTAGGGGAGTATTTTATATTCCTTCTTTTTTTTTTTTGAGATGGAGTCTCGCTCTGTCGCCCAGGCTGGGGTGCAGTGGCCGGATCTCAGCTTACTGCAAGCTCCGCCTCCCGGGTTTACGCCATTCTCCTGCCTCAGCCTCCCGAGTAGCTGGGACTACAGGCGTCTGCCACCTTGCCCTGCTAGTTTTTTTTTGTATTTTTTAGTAGACGGGGTTTCACTGTGTTAGCCAGGATGGTCTCAATCTCCTGACCTCATGATCCACCCGTCTCGGCCTTATATTCCTTCTTTACATTGCTCCTAACAGACATTAAATATTTAATGGATTAAAAAACAATAAGAATGGTAATGTATGGTTTACAAAATCTTAGAACTGCCACTCAAATCAGGTTCTAATAATGAATCCCAAAAGAGTTCGTCCGCATTTTTTTTTTTAGAAACTGCATTTTTTGGCTGGGTGCAGTGGCTCACGCCTGCGATCCCAGCACTTTGGGAGGCCGAGGCAGGCAGATCATCTGAGGTCAGGAGTTTGAGACCAGCCTGGCCAACATGGCGAAATCCCATCTCTACTAAAAATGCAAAAATTAGTGGGGCATTGTACAAAAATACAAAAATTAGTGGGCACCTGTAATCCCAGCTACTCGGGAGGCTGAGGCAGGAGAATTGCTTGAAACCAGGAGCTGGAGATTGCAGTGAGCCAAGATTGTGCCACTGTACTCCAGCCTGGGCAACAAGAGCAAGACTCTGTCTCAAAAAAAAAAAAAAAAAAAGTGCAATTTTGGGTAATTATATATATTAAGGTAAACAACTTGAAGTTTTGATATATGTATACATGTTGAAATGATCACCCTTGAGCTACTCACACATCCATCATCTCACAGGGTTACCATTTTTATTTACATGTGTGGTGAGAACCCATAAGATCTAGTCTCTTAGCAAATGTCACGTACCCGAGACACAAAGTTCCAGTCGTGCCAGATGAGTAAGTTCTGGAGATCTAATGTACGGCATGTTGACTATAGTTAACAATACTGCATTATATACTTATTGATATGGTCTGACTCTGTGTCCCCACCCAAATCTCATCCCGAATTGGAATCCCCACGTGTGGAGGGGGGACCTGGTAGGAGGTGACTGGATCATGGGGGTGGTTTCCCTATGCTGTTCTCGTGATAGTGATGTAGTTCTCACGAGATCCGAGGCTTAAAAGCGGTAGTTTCCCCTGTGCTCCCTCTCTGTCCTGCCACCATGTAAGACGTGCCTTGTTTCTGCTTTGCCTTCCAGCATGATTCTAAGTTTCCTGAGGCTTCTCCAACCTTGCAGAACTGTCAGTCAATTAAACCTCTTTCGTTTATAAATTACCCAGTCTCAGGTAGTATCTTTATAGCAGTAGGAAAATGAACAAATACACTTGTCCAAATATTTATTTTATAACCAGAATTATTCTCTTCAGAAAAAAAATTAACCTAGCCCATCTTTTGATGTTTAAACAAATTTAAACAAATAAATAATGTCTTAATGATTTCTGCAGCCATTGGCAGACGAGAGTTGCTTTAGTGTTTCTAGAGTGATGAAGCAAAGACCTTGTAAGGACACTAAAAAGTAACAACTGTCCCCCACACAGGGAGAATCAAGACGACTGTTCTCTACATTTCAACAGTGGGAGCCACAGAGTTATCATTAGCTGGCTTTCTTCAATGGAAGGAGATAACAGATCCTAACCAGAAAAGAAGGAAACCCAAATTAAGTACACTATACATTATTTCAAGATCTTAGAACAAAAGTACTGTTAATCAGTAGATTAATATTCATAGTAGGTATGAGACTTGCTATAAATCTTCATTTTTGTGACAATTTATCACAATCTCCCTTTAATTATTCTGTATAAGAATACTCCTATAGTATTCTTATTCTGAAGTTACTCCTATAGGCCAGGCACAGTGGCTCACGCCTGTAATCCTTGCACTTTGGGAAGCTGAGGCGCATGGATCACTTGAGGTCAGGAGTTTGAGACCAGCCTGGCTAACATGGCAATACCATCTCCACTAAAAATACAAAAATTAGCTGGGTGTGGTGGCGTAAGCCTGTAGTCCCAGCTACTCAGGAGGCTGAGGCAGGAGAATCACTTGAACCCAGGAGGTGGAGGTTGCAAGGAGCCAAGATCACATCACTGCACTCCAGCCTGGGTGACAGAGTGAGATCATATAAATAAATAAATAAAATAAAGTTACTCCTGTATACTAGCAGGCAAAGCACAGAAGAGGAGAATTTTATTATTTATTATTTATCTATTTATTTATTGAGATGGAGTTTTGCTCTTGTTGCCCAGGAGAGTATCTTGGCTCACTGCAACCTCTGCTTCCCGGGTTCAAGTGATTCTCCTGCCTCAGCCTCCTGAGTAGGTGGGATTACAGGAGCCCTGGGATTACAGGCACCCACTAAACACGCCTGGCTAATTTTTTGTATTTTTAGTAGAGATGGGTTTCACCATGTTGCCCAGGCTGGTCTCAAATTCCTGACCTCAGGTGATCTACCGGCCCTGGGCTATTTTTCATTGAATGTTTTAAAGAACTGCCTTAGGCCAGGTGTGGTGGCTCACGCCTGTAACCCCAGCACTTTGAGATGCTGAGGCCAGTAGATCACCTGAGGTCAGGAGTTTGAGACCAGTCTGGCCAACATGGTGAAACTCTGTCTCTACTAAAAATACAAAAACTAGCCAGGGGTGGTGGCACATGCCTGTGATCTCAGCTACTCAGGGCGCTGAGGCAGGAGAATAGCTTGAACTCGCAAGGCAGAGGTTGTAGTGAGCCAAGATTGTGCCACTGTACTCCAGCCTGGGTGACAAAGCGAGACCTTGTCTCAAAAAAAAAAAAAAAAAGAAAAAGAACTGCCTTAAGTTTCTAAATTCATACATGCCTTTTATTTTTAAAATAAAATAAAATAAAACACACAAGAACTCCTAACTGGAAAACTTATGCTAACAGCTGCAGAAATCATTAATACATTATTTATTTGTTCGTTTAAATTTTTGTACATGAAAAGATGGGCTAGACGATATTGTCTATTTATTTTCATTCCCCTGAATTTAAAATTTGCTAATAAGCTAGGCGGGGTGTTACACGCTTGTAGTCCCAGCTACTCAGGAGGCTGAGCTGGGAGGATCACTTAAGCCCAGGAATTCAGCCTGGGTAACATCTCCAAAAGCCAACAAAAAACTCCCCCCAAAACAAGAGCAACAAAATAACTAAGGACTATTTTATTTACAAACATAATCTTAGAAAGTAAAAAAAAAAAAGTAAGTTAACTCCATTTAGTTAACTTTAGGCTCCAACCCTGATACTACAGTCCTCTAGGAATCTTACTTCCTCCATAACTTTGCTTGAATTACTTCTCTCCCCTCAACATTCTTTCACACCTGAGGAAACTGACACGCATTCAAAAGAATGAAATAATCTCACTTCTTCCTAAAGGGTAAAGTGAAACCATAAACCAAGTATCTTTAACCACCTCTCCTTCTGCTAAGATTGTTCTTGTGCTCTTTTGGAAAAAAGTTCAAATGAAAAGAAAGAGATATGGTTCAACAAGAATCTTCCTTTCTTTTTTTTTGAGATAGGGTCTTGCTCTGTCACCCAGGCTGAAGGATCACTTGAACGCAGGAGGTGGAGGTGGAGTGATTATGGCTCTCTGCAGCCTTGACCTCCCAGGACCAAGTGATCCTCCTCCTCAGCTTCCGGAGCAGCTGGGATTACAGCCATGCGCCACCACGCCTGGCTAATTTTTTATTTTTTGTAGAGATGGAATCTCACAATGTTGACCATGCTGGTCTTGAACTTCTGGGCTCAGGCAACCCTCCGGCCCTGGCCTCCCAAAATGCTGGGATTACAGGCGTAAGCCACTGTACCTGGCTAAAAATAATATTTCAGAATTCATGAATTAAAAAATTACTCCCCTTTTTACAAGTAATAAAATTCTAATATTATTTAAATTATAATGATCATTGAGGCTTTCTACTGATAAAGTTATCTACTGGATAAAAACACTCTCTATTGGATAAAATTTTCATTTCTCGGAATTTAAAATTTGCTAATAAGCTAGGCTAATAAGCTAGAATAATTTTTATTCCCTTAATTTTTGTTTGGATGCAATGTTTAATGAGAGGAAGGATAGTATCTACCTATTGAAACAAATAATGATGATCTTGAACCTCATCAGAAGGACAGATGAACAGTATGCTTTTAACTGTAGAGCACAGAAGTCAGTTTTATACAATCGTTGCCTTCCTTCTCTATCTTTTCTGCACAACGCTACTTCTTTGTCTGGGATTATTTCCATCTAAATAGCCTCTGAATTGCTAACACACTGATGTAAGAGTGCCAGAACAGAAATGCTTTAGTCATCATGTCTGTTAGCCACCTGAATTGTTCTCTGTCACTGGAGATAGAGCAAATGAAGGAATATAAATCATAAAAAATATAAAGGAATGAATTCTGTTTTGCAGTATATCTAACACAGAAATAACTACAAAAGTGTGTCTGTGTGTGCTGAACACATGCATGTATATTTTAAATATTAACAGTTTAGCAAACAGATTAAAAAGTTTATCAGCCTGGGTGCAGCAGCTCACGCCTGTAATCCCAGCACTTTAGGAGGCTAAGGCGGAAGGATTGCCTGAGGTCAGGAGTCTGAGACCAGTCTGGGCAACAAAGTGAGATCTCATCTCTCCAAAAAAAAAAAAAAAAAGTATCAGCTCACACTTAAAGAGTGAATGTGGCTCTTTTTTTTTTTAAGGTTGAGTATGAGAAGGCTTGAAGTATGGTTAAGACCATACTTCTGGTCAGGAAGGTAATATTTAAGACTGTCAAACAGGCTCAATATAAATAGTTATATTTATATTACAGGCATGAGTCATCAGGCCTGGACTAATAGGATTTTTTAAATAGAAAAATAACCAAAGTCAATGGGTGGAGTGGCTCACGCCTGTAATCGAAGCACTTTGGGAGGCAGAGGAGGATCATGTAGTCAGGAGATTGAGACCATCCTGGCTAACACGGTGAAACCCCATCTCTACTAAAAATACAAAAAATTAGCCGGGTGTGGTGGCATGTGCCTGCAGTCCCAGCTACTCAGGAGGCTGAGGCAGAAGAATCGCTTGAACCTGGGAGGTAGAGGTTGCAGTGAGCTGAGATCGCGCCACTGCACTCCAGCCTGGCAACGAGTGAGACTCCATCTCTAAAAAAAAAAAAAAAAAAGTAAACTCAGGTTCCTTAAAAAGCTAAACACAAAATTACCATATGACCCAGGAATTCTACTCTATGTGTACACCCTAAGGAACTAAAAGCAGGGACATGAACAGATAGTTGCCAATATTCACTTCAGTATTATTCACTGTAGCTTAGGTCTACACCTACAATGGAATAGTATTCAGCCATAAAAAGGAATTAGGTTCTGATACATGCTACAATATAGATGAAACGTGAAAACATTTTAAGTGAAATAAATCAGATATGGTCCTAACTCATATGAAATATTTAGAATAGCTAAATTCATAGAGACAGAAAGTAGACTAGACACCCTCAGATGATAAGCGGGTGGGGAAAGGAGAGCTGTTTAATAAGCACAGCATCTGTATGAAGTGATGAAAACGCTTTAGAAATAGATGGTAGTGACAGTTGCCCAACACTGTGGATACGCTTAATGCCACTGAATTATACACTTAAAAATTGTTAAAGTGACAGTTGCCCAACACTGTGGATATTCTTAATGCCACTGAATTATACACTTAAAAATTGTTAAAATGGCAAATTTTAAGTTATATATACATTACTACAACTTAATAATATACCCAAAATCATTGAATGTGTATACTTTAAATGGGTAATAGTCTGTGAATTATCTCAATAAAGCTGGTTAATAAAAAAGGTAACCCCCAAGCTAGGCAACCTGGATTTGCACCTGGGCTCTGACACTTGCTAGCTGTGTGACCCTGAGTAAGTTCCTGTGCCCCACCCAGTGTCTCTTTTACTCTTCTGTAACTACAGTAACCGTAAGATTGCTATCAGGATTTGCCTGAAACGCCTAACACTTGTAAAATAGTATGCACAATGTAATTGTTGATTAAATGAGATCAGCCCAGAGACAGGTGCGAGAGTGAAAACAAAGGAAGTAATCCCAAATGTTTGCGACATATGGGAATTTCAAATTTCCATGAAACATGAATGAATCTTGAATATTGCGAAGGTGATGTGTGGAGCGCTATCATCTATCTCAGCTCCCACCAACCTCATTTCACCTAGCTTAGTTATCTGTTCCTTGCCACATGCAGGGTAATCCTCTTGAAGAGTTCAAGACTACTAGTTTTTATAAATAGTAATCCTAGCTTCCCAAATCTTGGGGTTAGTATGGTAATAAAGAAATGTACAAAGGAGTTGTTACAAGTTTAGGTAAGCATATGGTTACGTAGGAAAACACTGGTAATGACACATAAGGAGGGTTAATTTTGAAAATCGTCTTAATAATTTTAATAGCTTTCTAAATTATTTTAGCTCAGAGTTTATGTGTTCATTAAGGGTCTAATTCTAGTTTAAGAGACTACCCAGGTTTAAAATCTTGGCTCAGCAGCATACTTAGTAGCTCTGTGCTAAATATTTAACCTGTCTGAGCTCAGTTTTTTCATCGTAAGATGTGGATAAAAATAGTTACCTACTTCAGAGAATTGTTGTCAGGATTCAGTAAGTTAATACTTGGAAGATACTCAGAAAACAATCCCTAGTGTTTAGTAAAAGCTCAGTAAGTATCAGCAATTATTATAAACTAAATCTTATGAAGAAAATATGCTATAATAGTTTTAAATGTGAAGATTTTCAACAGTTCCCATTTTTATTTTCTTAGAATATCAAACTATATGATTTGTAACAATCAATGTTTCATACATTTAAGTAGCAGACTAACAATTTGGCCTATTGGAGATACACTGATCCTTTAAAATAAGTGATACAAAATTTATTTTAGCTTTCCGGGACACAATAAAGTAAAAGAGATTTCACTAGTGACTGAATACTTCACAGAAGAAACACTGTATCTGACCCTTGGATACCACTTCCTGTTCCACTGTAGTGATTTAACTGATCTAGGCAAATAAATAATGGAACTTTCAGTATTTTCCTTTAATGGTCTCCTTCTCTCTCTCTTTTTTATTTTTTTTGTTTTTTTTCTTTTTTTGAGATGGAGTCTGGCTCTGTTGCCCAGGCTGGAGTCCAGTGGTAGAATCTCGGCTCCCTGTAACCTACGCCAGTCGGGTTCAGATGCTCCTCCCACCTCAGCCTCCCAAGTATCTGGGATCACGGGTGTGTGCCACCATGCCCAGTTAATTTCTGCATTTTTGGTAGAGCTGGGGTTTTGCCAGATTGCACAATCTGGTTTCAAACTCCTTGCCTTAAGCAAGCTGCCCACCTCAGCCTCCCAGAGTGCTAGAATTATAGGTGTGACCTATAATTCTATAGGTCTGCATCTGGCCAGTGGTCTCTTAATATATAGTTTCCTGGATAAAAATACATATTGTATCTTCCAGACTTACAGCATATCATATGTTTCATACCACACATACTGTACCTGCTCTTATGTAATGAAGTTTGAATATTTGGCTGTATTTAGGTTTCCTGTAAGCTGGACGTACAAACCAGTGCAAACACATTTTCTTTGATGACTATTTTAGTTACTTACCAAGTTTTCTCTCTCAATCCTTTGTTGTTCCCTCTGTCTGTTGAGAGCACTGTGATATAACTTTGGGGGATGATCAGTTGATCTAGGAATTGTACTTTTGCTTCCTGGCTTTTCCGCCTGTCTTGACAGTTCTTTCAAAAGCCTCTGATTTTCCCGATCGATCTGTCTCACCTCTTCTCTTGTGAAAGAGTAGTTTTTCCCAGGTGCTACTGAAGGTTGATCAAAGTGATGCTTTTGTGGTCCTTTTTTATCTAATTGCAGAAAAGCTACAGAAAAGAACAAAAAAAAGAGAAAATGGTCAAACAAAGTAAGTATGCGGTACATGCTTTTTCTTCCTCCTCCCCTTTCTTTTGAGACAGAGTTTCCCTCTTGTTGCCCAGGCTGGAGGGCAATGGCGCAATCTCAGCTCACTGCAACCTCCCCCTCCTGGGTTCAAACGATTCTCCTGCCTCAGCCTCCAGAGTAGCTGGGATTACAGGCATCTGCCACCACGCCTGGCTAATTTTTGTATTTTTAGTAAGGATGGGGTTTTACCATGTTGGCCAGGCTGGTCTTGAACTCCTGACCTCAGGTGAACCATCCACCTCAGCCTCCTAAAGTGCTGGGATTGCAGGCGTGAGCCACTGTGCCCGGCCCGGTGGTACATGCTTTAACCCTTAAAAATATGTATTCATACATGAAAAAGTATGTATGAAATAATACTAATGACATCTGGATTACGACTTTGTCAGAAAAGATTAGACGTAGCTTAGTATTTTATGCTCACCAGGTTCCTTTTGTAGAGCAAGACTTCTAGATTAATTTATCTATAAGCCCTTTAAAATTCAATTCTAAAGGAAATTAATAGTAAGCTATTTTTCTCTAATGTTTTTTTTTTTTTTTTTGAGACAGGGTCTTGCTCTGTCCCTCAGCCTCCTGAGTAGCTGGGATTAGAGGCATCCGCCACCAAGCCCAGCTAATTTTTGTATTTTTAGTAGAGATGGGAGCTTCATCATGTTGGCCAGACTGGTCTTGAACTCCTGACCTCAGGTGATCCACCCACCTCGACCCCGCAAAGTGCTGGGATTACAGACATGAGCCACTGCACCAGGCTGAAGGGTGGGTTTTGATCAAAGGGTGGCATGAAGCACATTTTCTAGGATGATGGAAATGTTCTCTGTTTTATATTAGTTACTGCTGCTCTGCTAACACATCACCACAAAACTTAGTTGTGTGAAGCAGCAGCCTGCAAAGACTCAAAGGCCAGGATCAAAGTGCCTAACCATGGCACAGGAAATGAGGTGCTCCTGGAACAAACTTAGTACCAGCTTCGGGACCTGCTTTGGGACCTGGTGGCCAGCACAGCTGCAAGGGCCTAGAGAAGGCTGTTGATGAAGTCTCAGACGATGAAATGGCAAAATGTTTAGCAACACTGTGCTTGTGTTAAGGGAAATGGAAAAACTAACAACTGCACTGGTAGATCTGGCCGAGCAGAGCTCCAAGCAGAATGCTGAAGGTACCAGTGGTCTACTTTACCCACAATAAGAACGGACAAAGAGAGGTGAACTAAAAAAATAATAAAAGAACTGGCCAGTTTTCAAACAAAATTTACAAAGAATATAAAAGAGCCAAGACTTACGGGGTTTAAAAGTAAAACTGTGCCTCATCCCTAGCCTTTCCCAGGAGATTCTCAAAGTACTCAAAGAGCTGTAGCTAAGAAACCACATCTGAGGAATCTCAGCTGCAGCTGGACATGATTTACATCCCAGATCTCCAGGTAGGCGCATCTGTGGAAAGGGCGAATGCATTTTTGCATATGGGAAGAATGTTAATAAATCTGTGGCCAGAAGTTGGACTGAAGAGATTTTAAAATATCAAATATTTAAATTGAGGATTATTATAATTTACAGTATTTGACACTCCTCCCATTAAGAAGTAGGGGTTTATGCCCTTTTGCGTTAAATCTGGGAGGGTTTATGACCATTTCAACCAATAGAGCATGAAAGAAATGATGCTATGTGACTTTTGAGGCTAGGTCATAAAAGGCAGTGAGGTTTCTGCCTTGTTTCCTGGAACACACGTGCTTAGAATCCTGAGCCACCATGAAAGAAGTCCAACTACCCTAAGGCTGACACATGAGGAGCCAGGCCACATGCAGAACCCCATGTGGGCCCTTGGGTTCTGGTCTTCAGGTTGTACCAAGCCCAGGCACCTGATGTGAGTACACAGCACCTGGTTGACTGTAGTCCTAGTCACTGAATCACCTCTACCTTTGGGTCTCTCTATTCCCTAAGTGTTGGGGTAATCTGTCACGTAGCAGTAGTAACTGATTAGTTCATCACTTTTAAAAAATCATTGTGTGACAAAATACCTGTGGCCAAGAGCATCCCACGAGCAGATGCAAGTTTTTGTTGTTACTGGTTAAAATTGATTATCAATGCTTCCATGGTGATGTGGCTTCCCAAATGTTATTTTCCAGTTCTGTTTTGCCTTTATCACACATTTCAAATCAATGACTTTTATCTTTTTGGTGTATCTGACCATTTACTAATGTAAAACACCCTTCTCTATCTCTTTTAGTGATTTTCACATCTTGAGTTCTATTTTGTATATTAATAGATTGGTAAGTTTTATTTTCTCCTTGTTAAAGGAGATATGCCTGGCATATATTTTTCTAGCCCTTATTTTCATTCTTCCTATACTATTTTAAATACTTTTTAAGGCTGAATTTTGTTTACTTTTTTCCCAATTCTGTTGGCATATATTGAGCACTCATATTTAGCATAACAGAAACCCTATCAGACAGGGCTAGTGTTTTATTTTTTTATTGTGGCAAAATACATGGAACACAAAATTTACCACATTAACCATTTGTAAGTATACAGTTCAGTGGTACTGAATATATTCATATTGTGTAACCATCACCACCAACCATTTCCAAAACTCCTTCCATTGTGTAAAACAAATTCTGTATCCATTAAACACTAACTCCCCATTGCTCCCTTCCCTTAGCCTCTGGAAGCCACCATTCTTTGTCTCTATAATTTCAACCACTCCAAGCATCTGATATAATCATACAGCACTTGTCTTTTTGAGACTGCCTTATTTCACTCAGCATCATGTCCTCAAGGTTCACCCATGTAGCATTATGTCAGAATTTCCTTCATTTTTAAGGCTAATACTTCTGGGTTTTTTTAATGTGCTCTGATAGTATCTTCTGATAAGTTAAAATCACCCAGCCACCCACTTGCATTGTTTGCACTCTTTTTCTGTGATCTTTAACCAAAGTTTTGTTACTGTTTTTTCTCATTCTTTTCTATTTTGGAAGACTGACTGAGTTTAAAATTTTTTTCTCTAAGATTTCCTCCAAAAGTTTGCAGCATTATGAATAGTCTGATCACCTATTCTAATTCCATTCCCCTAGACCTCAGGACCCCTTAACACCCTCCTAAAGACTGAGGACCCCAAAGAATGTGTATGTGGGTTACATTTACCAATAGTTACCATGCTAGAAATTAAGTGTTTTAAAGCTATTAATTCCTCTAAAAATAATAAACCAATTATATGTGAACATAACATTTTTATTTTTAAAAGCCAGCGAGTGGCAGAGTTTAATGGTTTTGCAAGTCTTTAATGCCTGGCTTAAAACCTTGTCTCTGCAGACTTTTGTCTGCAGACAAAAATACTACAAAAATACAAAAATTAGCTAGGCATGGTGGCACATGCCTGTAATCCCAGTTACTGGGGAGGCTGAGGCATGAGAATTGCTTGAACCCGGGAGGTGCAGGTTGCAGTGAGCAGAGATCACACTACTGCACTCCAGCCTGCGCAACAGAGTGAGACTCTGTCTCAAAAAAATAAAAATAAATATTAATAAATATATAAAAAGCAAATTAAGGCATAGTCATAGTCTTTTTTTTTTTTTTTTTTTTTTTTTGAGACAGAGTTTTGCTGTTGTTGCCCAGGCTGGAGTGCAATGGTGTGATCTCGGCTCACTGCAACCTCTGCTTCCCAGGTTCAAGCGATTCTCCTGCCTCAGCCTCCCTAGTAGCTGGGATTACAAGCATGTGCCACCACGCCCAGCTAATTTTGTATTTTTAGTAGAGACGGGGTTTCTCCATGTTGGTCAGCCTGGTCTCGAACTCCCGACCTCAGGTGATCCTCCCACCTCACCTCCCAAAGTGCTGGGATTACAGGGATGAGCCACCGTGCCAGCCGGGATAGTCTTGTTAGTGAAAACAGTTTTGTCCTTGAAGATCCTAAAATCATCAAGCTTGCTCTTTTAAGACTCTGAAGTATTACACTCTTCAGCTATGAGTCTGGTGCCTCTCTGTTGGCTTTTGCTTTTCTTAAATGTTTGGCAATACTTGGTAGTGTGTTGGGGGTATTGAGATTTCCTGCAGTTTGCCAGGAAGAAAGGATAAAATGTGCTGCCAGGCAGGACGTGCTGATAGCTAATCTCAGTATGGGCATCTCCTTTCTTACAGAGCATAACAGGGTCTGTATCTTCCCCTTAAACAAGGCACTTCAATCCCTCACACATTGGTATCATTTTAGCAAAAAATTTAACCAGTTTCTTTGCTCACCAATGCTTCTTTAATCCCATTTCTTATATTTATTTTTCTTCTCAAAATACATCCTGTAGTGATTATTTCATAGTTTATATAGTAGATTTTGAGGTAACGTATTTCTAAAATGTTTTAAATTTTGCTGTTTCAGATTCTTTTTAAAGAGACCTAATTTTACCTACACAAAATAGGAAACATACCTTCGAATCTAGTGTGGTCAACTTCTTCAATGCTCTCCAAATAGGTGAGATTCATGCCATAACTTGATGTCTAAACTTCTGTTTACTACTCCATTTGTTTAATGCCCTCTCTGCCTATTCAGGGATTTACAGCTCAAGATCAAAGATCTAATTCCAACCATTTTTTGACATTTACATAGCAAAGGCAGCTTTGCACGGAGGTGGAAAATTCCCCAACTCAGCCACCCTTGAGCTTTGAGGTTGAATATTCAGAAATTCGACTAATCTTTCAAGATCCACTTTAAAGTCCCGTATCTAATACTGCCAGTCTGCAACGATCTTCCCTTCTTCCACTATTTCTCACAGAACCTGAAGAACTCTGAAGTTAGAATGGACCCTAGCAACATGTATCAACAATCTCCTCCCACAAATAGAGTGTCTGAAGCTCAGAACAGTTGCTGGCTTGTTTGTGATCACGTCGCTAACACCCAGAAGCCTAAATTTTATTCCACTTTCAAAACTGTCTTTACCTTGGTTCAATACTGTTTCATCATTCCATGCCCTATACTGGTAGATTTAATTTTACATTCTTTTATTAATCTTTGTTTCATAGGTTTAATATTTTATAGTTCAAATTTCTATTTCATAAACAACAAAAGGGCTGGGCGTGGTGGCTCACACCTGTAATCCCAACACTTTGGGAGGCTAAGACAGGCGGATCACCTGAGGTCAGGAGTTCACGACCAGCCTGGCCAATAAGATGAAACTCCATCTCTACTAAAAATACAAAAATTAGCTGGGCGTGGTGGTACGTGCCTGTAATCCCAGCAACTCAGGAGGCTGAGGCAGGAGAATCGCTTGAACCCGGGAGGTGGAGGCTGCAGTGAGCCTAGATTGCGCCACTGCACTCAAGCCTGGGTGACAGAGCGAGACTCTGCCTCAAAAAAAAAAAAAAAAAAGTTCTTTTAAACCAATAAATGTTGATGTGGTTGGCTATAGGTATCCTTCATTGTCTGAACGCTCACCTAATATGGCTGTTAATTTGCAAATTTTTTACTCAGTATTCACTAGCAGTAAACTGGTTTACCGAACCTCTGTACTGAAGTCCGTGAAAATGTTTAAACTGAAAAGATGCAGAGAGTATGCTGCATTCCTGCCTCAGCCGTGCTCTGACAGGCTCACGTGTCGTCTTCACCATTATCCTCCCCACACTAAGTGGATTTACGTTCCAGGAAGTGGAAAAGGCAGTGAAGAAATCAGGTAAACCAAAGCAGCCTAGAAAAGCTTAGTTAGTAGAAGTTAGAAGTGATAAAGTATATTTAGAGATGAATGCAGAAAAGGCACCAGCCTGGCTCTGCATACATATCCACCTACCGTGACCACAGTTGCAGTTATACGGTGGAAAATAAAGAAAACATAGGAAAAGAATTTTGGATCTGAAATGCTTCACTGTGTAAATCGAGCATGAATAATTTTGAAAAATGATGGCCATACCTTATGTAATACTGACAAAGTCATAATTAGTGTTTAAAATGCTTTATTATTATAAAGAATCCTTGGTGGATTTTTATGTTATGGACTCCAATAACAGATGTACCAACTGGCAAAATGCCATGTTTGTTCCCGTGCCTTAAAAAGCCCCGAGCGCCACCTGCTGGCAAATCTCTTCTATGCACTACTATGAATAAAGCTTCCCTTCTACATTTTAGCTCAGCATCTGTGTTCAATGTTTTTCAACAGTATTTCAATTTAATTATAACTGGGGAACTGTTCAGAGTTTGGGGTAGGATTCTTATTTAAAAGTTAAAAAGATTTAGGTTCTCTATATCCAATTAAGTTTCAGAAATGGGTTAGATAGGAAGAGTGAAGAATGCTTTATTTTCAATAGAACCAAATAGTTTACTGTCTCGATATTCAGTCCAAGGTCCCTAGATCTGCAGCACGGGTATCACCAGTAGGAGTTGGTTAGAAATGCCGATTTAGCTCTTACCTTAGTTTTACTGAACCTGAATCTGCATTTTAACAGTATCCCTGGCTTAACCGTCTGCATACTGAAGTTTGAGAAGCTCTGTTGGACAAAGTTGGCTGCCCAATTACTGTACATCTATTGTCCTCCTACTTCACAGATCCCTGGCTTCCAGGATGAGCCTGCTTGGCCCCGGATAATCCCATTTCCCTACCAACGACTGGTTCGGGAATGGAAGTGTAACCAGTTCTGGACAAGGAGACCTAAGTGGAAGCTAACTGGGCCACATTTCTTTAAGAAGTTTTCTCCATTCCAAGAGTCAGAGAAGAGACAATGTCTCTTCCTCGGGACACTGCTGTGTCTGAAGGTGGACACTGTTGTGTCTGAAGGTGGACACTGCTGTGTCTGAAGGTGGACACTGCTGTGTCTGAAGGTGGACACCGTTGTGTCTGAAGGTGGACACTGCTGTGTCTGAAGGTGGACACCGTTGTGTCTGAAGGTGGACACTGCTGTGTCTGAAGGTGGACACTGCTGTGTCTGAAGGTGGACACTGCTGTGTCTGAAGGTGGACACTGCGGTGTCTGAAGGTGAACACTGAGAACAGCTGCAGACATCTCCTAGCAGCCTGAGAATGAAGCCAACACCAGGGCTGGAGGAACAGTGCTAGAAAGTAGGTTCCTGATGACGTTTTGAGCCACTCAGTCAACCCTGAAGCCTATTCTATCTTTGGGCGGCCTGTTATATGAGAAACATTGTTTCATTCAGAATTTCTTTCTTGTATTCAAAATCCTGGATAATCACTGATGACCCTGAACAAAAAGCCCAGAAATCAGACTATTTTCTATTAGACGGTTTTTTAAAACTTGACAATTCTAAGAGTCCAGTGTTTCCTTCCTGTAAGAAGCTTTTTTTGATTGGCTGAAACAATACCTTCCTTTTGTATGCTCGTTTTTTATGCTCTTTCCTAGGGTACAGTGGGGTTTATAATCTGTGGGATCAAATAGTACTTACAACATTTTAAAAAATGGAAGTGTCCCCTTAAAAATAAAAATTATGATTTAGTCAAACAAGCCCATATTTAAAAAATAAAGCCCACTAGACATATTAAACATTTTAATTTATCTTCTAGAACATTTCTCTCTTCAATCCATTTTTTAACCTAATCTTATAAGAACAATATTTTTTAATGCCAAACAATAGGCTGCTACTTTTTAACACATTTCCCATGTGCCCCAAGAAATGAGTGCTGGCAGTGAGCTGCACCTTTTTTTTCTGAACGGGAAATGGGTTCAACACACAGAAATCACAGTAAGAATTATGAAGGAAGAGCAATGCAGCAATAGAAGTTTGACGCACAAGAAAAAAACCAAATATATCAAGATATATGTTATTACACAATATTAGTGAACAATCTGCATTATCTCATGAAATTTTATGATTTAATTTCAACCACTATCCAATTTTTGCATTACAAATATAATCTTAAAGAACAACTCTGGGCCGGGCGCGGTGGCTCAAGCCTGTAATCCCAGCACTTTGGGAGGCTGAGATGGGCGGATCACGAGGTCAGGAGATCGAGACCATCCTGGCTAACACGGTGAAACCCCGTCTCTACTAAAAAATACAAAAAACTAGCCGGGCGAAGTGGCGGGTGCCTGTAGTCCCAGCTACTCGGGAGGCTGAGGCAGGAGAATGGCGTGAACCCGAGAGGAGGAGCTTGCAGTGAGCTGAGATCCGGCCACTGCACTCCAGCCTGGGTGACAGAGCAAGACTCCGTCTCAAAAAAAAAAAAAAAAAAAAAAGAACAACTCTATCACTTCGAGGAAAACAGTTGACAGTATTTGTTACCAATAATAAAATTTGAGCTTTTTAGCAAAAAATAGTATTTTAGGTAAACTTGTATCTGCCACCATGAGTTTGACAGCTTCTCAAGAGCTTTCTGATGAGGCTGGTAGTGATATGAACAACTATGATTTCTATATAATGTATTCTGAAATTTACCAACTTTTTTTTTTTTTTGAGACAGTGTCTTGCTCTGTCTCCTAGATTGGAATGGAGTAGCATGATCTCAGTTCACTGCAACCTCCAACTCTCTGGCTCAAGTGATCCTCCTATCTCAACCTCCCCCAGTAGCTGAGACTACAGAATCATACACCACCATGCCTAGGTAATTTTTGTATTTTTTGTAGAGACAGGGTTTCATCATGTTGCTCAGGCTGGTCTCAAACTCCTGGGCCCAAGTGATCTGCCTACCTCTGCCTCCCAAAGTGCTGGGATGACAGGCATAGCCACTGTGCCTGGCCTGCCAACATCTGTAAGCTCAGTGAAACAATATTTTTCAAATACCCAATATGTCACATTACAAAACCATGCATAAGTAAAATATACATTAAAACTCAATCAAGAAATATCAATATGTTAGACCAATGGAACAGAACACAGTCCTCAGAAATAATACCACACATCTACAGCCATCTGATCTTTGACAAACCTGACAAAAACAAGAAATGGGGAAAGGATTCCCTATTTAATAAATGGTGCTGGAAAAATTGGCTAGCCATAAGTAGAAAGCTGAAACTGGATCCTTTCCTTACTCCTTATACGAAAATTAATTCAAGATGGATTAGAGACTTAAATGTTAGACTTAATACCATAAAAACCCTAGAAGAAAACCTAGGTAATACCATTCAGGACATAGGCATGGCCAAGGACTTCATGTCTAAAACACCAAAAGCAACGGCAACAAAAGCCAAAATTGACAAATGGGATCTAATTAAACTAAAGAGCTTCTGCACAGCAAAAGAAACTACCATCAGAGTGAACAGGCAACCTACAGAATGGGAGAAAATTTTTGCAATCTACCCATCTGACAAAGGGCTAATATCCAGAACCTACAAAGAACTCAAACAAATTTACAAGAAAAAAACAAACAACCCCATCAAAAAGTGGGCAAAGGATATGAACAGACATTTCTCAAAAGAAGACATGCATACAGCCAACAGACACATGAAAAAATGTTCGTCATCACTGGCCATCAGAGAAATGCAAATCAAAACCACAATGAGATACCATCTCACACCAGTTAGAATGGCAATCATTAAAAAGTCAGGAAACAACAGGTGCTGGAGAGGATGTGGAGAAATAGGAACACTTTTACACTGTTGGTGGGATTGTAAACTAGTTCAACCATTATGGAAAACAGTATGGCAATTCCTCAAGGATCTAGAACTACAAGTACCATATGACCCAGCCATCCCATTACTGGGTATATACCCAAAGGATTATAAATCATGCTGCTATAAAGACACATGCACACATATGTTCATTGCAGCACTATTCACAATAGCAAAGACTTGGAATCAACCCAAGTGTCCATCAGTGACAGATTGGATTAAGAAAATGTGGCACATATACACCATGGAATACTATGCAGCCATAAAAAAGGATGAGTTTGTGTCCTTTGTAGGGACATGGATGCAGTTGGAAACCATCATTCTCAGCAAACTATCGCAAGAACAGAAAACCAAACACTGCATGTTCTCACTCATAGGTGGGAACTGAACAATGAGATCACTTGGACTCGGGAAGGGGAACATCACACACTGGGGCCTATCATGGGGAGGGGGGAGGGGGGAGGGATTGCATTGGGAGTTATACCTGATGTAAATGATGAGTTGATGGGTGCAGCACACCAACACAGCACAAGTATACATATGTAACAAACCTGCACATTATGCACATGTACCCTAGAACTTAAAGTATAATAGTAAAAAAAAAAAAAGAGAAATATCAATATGTTTTAATGTAACAGACTCTGAAATTCACAATTAAAAGTTAATTGAGATTAATTTCAGATTTCACATTGCAACATCTAAGAAACTACTGCTTGTGAGCTGGGCGAGGTGGCTTACACATGTAATCCCAGCACTTTGAGAGGCCAAGGCAGGCAGATCACCTGAGGTCAGGAGTTCCAGACCAGCCTGACCAACATGGTGAAACCCCATCTCTACTAAAAATACAAAAATTACCCGGGTGTGGTGGAGGGCAGCTGTAATCCCAGCTACTCGGGAGGCTGAGGCGGGAGAATCGCTTCAACCTGGGAGGCAGAGGTTGCAGTGAGCCGAGCTCGCACCACTGCACTGCAGCCTGGGCGACAGAGTGAGACTGTCTCAAAAAAAAAAAAAAAAAAAAAAAGGAAACAGAAAATACGACTTGTGGTATTAAAAAAAAATCCACAATTAACGGAAAAGGTTATTAAAATACTCCTTCATTTCTGAACCACATTTTGTATATGCCAGATTTTCTATATATCCTTCAGCCAATGATATATAGATTATAATAGATTATAAGCAGAAGGTGATTTGAGAATCCAGCTATGTTCTATTAAACCAGACACTAGTGATTAGCAAAAATCACTGATTTTTTGGACATACAGCTTTTTCATGACATATGTTACTTACATTATATGGCAACTATATAATGAGTTTATTACTACTATTAAACAACTATTTTTAAAATGTTTAATTTCTAATATGGTAAATATTTATGGATATAAGCTATAGCCTATATAAACAAAAGCTCTTCAGAATCCTCAATAACTTTTCCGAATGTAAAAGGGTCCTACGATCAAAATGTTTAAAAGTTGTGTTAGCACACTTGAGGTTGGTGCTGGAAATCCAGAGCAGCAGGAGACAGCTGCAGCCTGCTGTCTATCAACCCAATGAAGCATCCACCTAGCGAATCGTATGCTCTAGCTTAATTAATGAACACACAGACTGGGAAGTGGCCATAAGAATTAGAAGAAAAAAGTGAAAATTGTTACCCCAGATGGCTTGATTAAAAATTAGAGATTTTACCCAGGGGAGAATATTCATCAAACTTCTTAAAGATTGTAATGCAGAAGGATGCAGACTTTTTCTATGTATTTCAGATGGCAAATTTAACAGGAATGGGCAACTGTTACAAAAGCAAATTTCCCCGAAACATACGAAATACATTTCCTAACCAGCAGAGCTGAGCAACAGAAGCTGCTTCCTGACAGTCCCTTCAGTCCACAAATACTGTCTACTATGTGCCTGTATTTGGGAATTCCAACAAGAAATAAGATCCTGCCTTCGTTCACTCCAATGGGACACACGAGCAAACAAACTACACTAATTTCAGGGTCCGGTAACTATCTCGATGGAGGGAAACACGCTTTTGCGACACAGAGAGGTGTGTAAAAGCTCCCAAAGATAGATGCCTAGAAAAAGGCTCTGTGAGGCAGTGGTGTATAAACTGAGAGACTTGAGAAACAGGTAGAAGCAGAGCCCTGTGCAAAGAAAAAGGGCCGCGGCAATGCAAGTGCCCCACCACTGGGAAAAAACCTGGAGTGTCCTTACAACAGTAGCAGCAACAGCAAGTGTGACTGGAGCACAGTAATATGACATCAGGTCCAAAAGGCCAGCAATATCCATACAACGTAGAGCAACGGTTCTCATCAATCTTAACAGCATACTAGACCAAATGCATCGGAATCCCTGTGGGTAGAGCCTGGGCGTCAGTATTTGTTTTAAGAGTTCTCTAGGTGATATTAATGCACTGCCTGGGATGAGAGTCTGTTAGGCAACAATAAGGAATTTAGATATTATTATCATTTTTTTGAGACGGAGTCTCGCTCTGTTGCCAGGCTGGAGTGCAACACGATCTTAGTGCAGTGCAGTGGCACGATCTCTGCTCACTGCAATCTCCGCCTCCCAGGTTCAAGCTATTCTCCTGCCTCAGCCCCCTGAGTAGCTGGGACTATAGGCACCCGCCACCACGCCTGGCTAATTTTTGTATTTTTAGTAGAGACGGGGTTTCACCAGGTTGGCCAGGATGGTTTCGATTTCTTTACCTCATGATCTGCCTGCCTCAGCCTCCCAAAGTGCTGGGATTACAGGCATGAGCACCATGCCCGGCTGATATTATTATTATTTTAATAATAATATATGGGTTTCACTGTGTTGCCTAGGTGGGACTCAAGGGACCCTCTGGCTCTGGCCTCAGCCTTCAAAGTAGCTGGGATTATAGGCATGTGCCGCTATGCCTGGCTTCATATATATATACACACGTAGATACATTTTTTTTTTTTTTTTGAGATGGGAGTCTTGCTCTGTCATCCAGGCTGGAGTGCAGTGGTGCAATCTTAGCTTACTGCAACCTCCACCTCCCAGGCTCAAGCAATTCTCATGCCTCAGCCTCCCGAGTACCTGAGAATACAGGCGTGTGCCACCACGCTCGGCTAATTTTTTGTATTATTTGTAGAGATGGGGTTTTGCCATGTTGGCCAGGCTGCTCCCAAACTCCTGACCTCAAGTGATCTGCCCACCTCCACCTCCAAAGGTGCTGGGATTATAGGTGTGAGCCACCGCTCCTGGCCAGGTATTATTTTAATATAAGAGTAAGTCACTGAAGAGTGGAAACTAGTAGGACCGATTTCCTTTTTTTTTTTTTTTTAATTTACTTTGTAAAAGATCACTTTAGTTCTTTTGGGAGGAATTGAGGGCATGAATAGAAAACTCTTTAATGCTGAAAGTTCTAAGAGGCTGAATAAGCGTTTATTAGGAAAGATTTATGGGATGGAGGCTTAGCCACTAGATGGTGATGGCCAACACTAAGAGTGTGATTTTTCAGAGACTCTAAACAATCAACAGGTACAATCAGAGAAAGGGGGAAAAAATGCCTACAAAAGTGCCAGATGCAGTGGCATGCACCATAACCCCAGCCCTTTGGGAGGCTGTGGTAGGAGGTTTGCTTGAGGCCAGGAGTTCGAGGCAGCCTGTGCAACATAGTAAAACCTCATCTCTACAAAAATAAAAAATATTAGCCAGGTGTGGTGGGGCATGACTGTGGTCCTAGGTACTCAGGAAGCTGAGGCAGGAGGATTACTTAAGCCCAGGAGGTCAAGGCTGCAGTGAGCTGTGGTCATGTGACTTCACCCCAGCCTGGACGACAAAGACCTTGTCTCAAAAACAAAAAACAAAACCTACAAAAGAGGGAACATCAAGTGTGAACTGCTCCTAAATACACTTTGTCAATTTGACCGTGTTCTACTAACAAGGTATTTATGCCCTTACATTGCTACCATATGTAATTTATCTAGCTAAAGACTTTAACATTTCTTTTTTTTTCTTTTTTTTTTTTGAGACGGAGTCTCGCTCTGTCGCCCAGGCTGGAGTGCAGTGGCCAGATCTCAGCTCACTGCAAGCTCCGCCTCCCGGGTTCCCGCCATTCTCCTGCCTCGGCCTCCCGAGTAGCTGGGACCACAGGCGCCGCCACCTCGCCCGGCTAATTTTTTTTTTGTGTGTTTTTAGTAGAGACGGGGTTTCGCCATGTTAGCCAGGATGGTCTCGATCTCCTGACCTTGTGATCCGCCCGTCTCGGCCTCCCAAAGTGCTGGGATTACAGGCTTGAGCCACGGCGCCTGGCCAGACTTTAACATTTCAAACAAAGGAAGAGAATTCTATTTACAATTTAAAAACTTTATCATCAACTGACCTAAAACCTACCCAGTGTTATTAGTTCTATTAACTAGTCCAAAGATAAAACTTTGAAATTGCTTTTATTTGAACTGGAAAATTGTTACTTTCAAACTAAATATAAATAATAATAAATTGATACAGAAACAAAGCAAAAAGACTATTCTAGTTCAAAAATACCTCATATCTTAAAGCAACTTAATGTTTTTCATCAATTTGGTAATTATTTGTAAGTAATGCTCTTTAGCCTCTAACTTAAAAGTCTAAAGAGTCCTCTTTAGTTTGCTCTGAGTTCTCTCATTTGCCAGCATTCTTGCCGCTGTCCCTGATATGAGGACACCACATCGGGTGTTAGCCTGAGCGCTGCTGCCTGTCGTGCAGAAGAAAGCGAAACATGCCTGTGTCTCTATCGCAAGCAGAAAAACATCTAGCTCCCCTTCTCTCATTTATCTTATCCACCTGTTTTCTTTAGGCATTGTGAGTTTGTAAGGCACTAAAATAAAATATGTATTATACAAATACAAACTACTATACCAAATAATACAAATGATATTCCAGATATTTTTATGGTAAAATACAGTATTTAGTAAAGTTACTATCAATTATTCCCAGCAATAAAAAATATCGGCCGGGCGCGGTGTCTCAAGCCTGTAATCCCAGCACTTTGGGAGGCCGAGACTGGCGGATCACGAGGTCAGGAGATCGAGACCATCCTGGCTAACACGGTGAAACCCCGTCTCTACTAAAAAATACAAAAAACTAGCCGGGCGAAGTGGCAGGCGCCTGTAATCCCAGCTACTCGGGAGGCTGAGGCAGGAGAATGGCTAAACCCGGGAGGCGGAGCTTGCAGTGAGCTGAGATCCGGCCACTGCACTCCAGCCTGGGCGACAGAGCGAGACTCCGTCTCAAAAAAAAAAAAAAAAAAAAAAATCTACTAGAACAATCAATGCAAATTCATAGCATTTAATATTTATGCTCCATATGTAAATACACATACTTTAAGAGGAAAAGAAAATTACCTTTCAAAAGATGGTTCAGATCCATTGTGTCATGTAAGACTTTTTGTTTATGTCTGTGCTCCAAACTGGAGTCTAACACTGAAGACGACTTTGAGGACAGACCAGGCTCATGTTTTTCTTTCCCTTTTTTGGCTGATTTCAAATATTTTGAATTATTTTTCAAATCCTCAACATCTTCATATATTTCTTGGCTCACATTTTCTTGCTTTTCAACTTTCACTTTTTGATCATTTGCTATGCCCAGTTCAAAAGACTGAAGAGGGCTAATGTCTGGAGTTGATAAGGGACTTACGTCGGTCACAGTATCTTCAGACTCCTCAGGGTAGTGGCCACATTTTGGTGTCATACTTGAAGGCTGTGTTTCTGTCGATTTTATTTCTGATTTATACTTCTGTTTTGGTGACAGGAGGGTTACACCAGATACATGTTTCTTGGATGATGGAGATGAATCAGATAGATGGCTATCAGACCCTGCATCTAAACAATCTGTGCTTGAACTTGAAGATGAGGAAGATAAAGAGGAGGAGGAAGAGGAGCTAACTTTGCAATACTTTTTCCTTACGCTTTTTTTAACGTTGGTAGATGGTTTGGTGGACTTGGACTTGGCATGGTATTTCTTCCCATCATCACTGCTTTCCTCTCCATCTGTGTAGTAATCATCTTCACCTTCTTTTACAATTTTGGGAATTCTACTTGGAATGGACACATGTATTTTAAGTCCTGTTGTAACATCACACAATTTTTTTGATCTTGAAGAGGCTGGCAATGAGAAAGAACTTACAGTTTGTGTAACATCGTTCTCTACAGGGTGTTCTGGGGGAAGTTTCAGGTTTCTTTCATTTCCCTTCTCAGTAAGATAATTTTCTGTTGTTTGCATTCCAGTGTTCGAGTTCACATTTTTTGTATCTTTATCTGTTCTTTCCTTCAGGTCATCATTTTGCTTGTCAAAAACTGAGTTAGTTTCACATTTCTTTCCTTCTTCAAAGTCACTGTCAAAGAAAGAATGGTCGACTTCACCTTCTAATATATCTCCAAACTGATCCATGATGGCAAAAATATATCTGCAAAAAAAAAAAAAAGGTAAACATCAGACTAAAGAGTGATTTCCAAATACTTTCCATTTGTATACAATAATTATTTTCCCAAACTGACAAGTGTGGTTAATATATAAAAAAAAAAAAATTATAAAAACAACAAAAAAGTAACTCAGTGAAATGATGATGGGGTTGTATGAGTAACAAGTTCTACCAATTATTTGAAAAATAAAAAAGTCCCATAATTAAGTTCACAAGAAAATAACAGATCATCAAGGCAGGGATGTCACAAACATGGATACCTAAGCGAACCTTAAGGATAATCTGCCTTCTATAAATTAAGTACAACGAAACAAAGAAAAAGGCTTGACGCGGTGGCTCACGCCTGTAATCCCAACACTTTGGGAGGCCAAGGATGGCGGATCACCAGGCAAAGAGATCGAGACCATCCTGGCCAACGTGGTGAAACTCCGTTTCTACCAAAAATACAAAAATTAGCTGGGCGTGATGGCCTGTGCCTGTAGTCCCAGCTACTCGGGAGGCTGAGGCAGAATTGCTTGAAGCCAGGAAGTGGAGGTTGCAGTGAGCAGAGATCACACCACTGCACTCCAGCCTGGTGACAGAGCGAGACTCTGTCTCAACAACAACAAACAAAAACAAAAACCCAAAAAATATACAAATTAAATACAATTAGAGTTTAGAATAAGAAAGGATAGAGTTAAAAAAAACTCATAGGTCACCTCCCTTGAGAATAAAAGTCAAAAAAATAAAAGAAAGGAAAAGAAGAAAAATCTCATAGGACCAGCTAAACCAGTCCACACACGATTCTAGTGGAAGCCGTGCAGTGAGGACTGCCTAACATATTTCAGGACTTGCTGTCTCTGTCCCCTTTCTGCTCCTTTACCGCAGTTAGGGAGGAAGCAGCAGAGACAAGGAGATGATTCTTGTCAAGGTTCCCCATCCCTTCTTGAAGAGGAACAAAAGTTCTAAGTCACACAGACAGGCTGCACAGGTATGTCAAACTTCTGAATGTGTGATCACAAACTGTGCCAAAAGCACATGTAGAAAATGAAAGGGGAAGAGTATATGTCTCACTGTGTTAAAGGGGGTCTGATATAAGAGATATTTCACAGCAGACAGCCAATGGCTGTCTAAAATGGAAAAATCAAGGCATATTATTCAGACACGCGGAGTTAAGTATTACAAAAAATGGATTAAAATGTTCAAAGTAGTTCCCTTTATTATGGGGCAGGGACCACTTGATTTTTGTGTTTTTTTTTCCTTAGAGACCACTGTTTTTGTTATAGACCTTAAATTACTAGTTGACCTGTAAATTTATATATTACTATGATAAAAACATTGATTTAAAATATTTTAATATTCCATACAGTTAAATTAGAAACATCACTATAAAGTCATAGTCTTTAAAAAAATTTTTTTAATCTGTTATTACAGTGGTCAAAGCAGCTGTGTCACATTATCCATTACTGATAACCTTAAGATCAGAATTGACCTTCTAATGCTATTCTCCACTAAAAAAACCCCAGGACTCCTTGGCAGGCAGGGGACTGCATTTCTGGAGCGAAGAGCCTGGATCAGCTTATTGTTGCCAGAAAGCACAATATTCATAAATATGCCTGGGGTGGCGGGAATCAAACAGAGGATCAGTTTAAAGGGGCTTCCACTGTCCACGTTGGACAATTCAGCACTGAAAAAGAAAAAAGACAAGTATACATAAAAATGAAAAAATAATTTCTATGAGAAGCCATGAGTACACACTGATATTCAACAGTGACAATAAAATAATTTCCAATAATAAAACAGCAAAGGGCAGGGCGCGGTGGCTTATGCCTGTAATCCCCAGCACTCTGGGAGGCCAAGGCAGGTGGATCATGAGGTCAGGAGTTCGAGACCACTCTGGCCAACATAGTGAAACCCCATCTCTACTAAAAATACAAAATATCAGCCAGGTGTGGTGGTGTGCACCTGTAATCCCAGCTACTCAGGAGGCTGAGGCAGGAGAATGGCATGAACCCAGGAGGTGGAGATTGCAGTGAGCCGAGATCACGCCATTGTACCACTCCAGCCTGGGCGACAGTGCGAGACTCTATCTTAAAAACAAAACAAAACAAAACAAAAATAGCAAAAAATGCAATTATGTGCTCACTATATTCATATTATAATTAATTCTATTTTACATCAAATCAAGGAGTAAACAATTATGTAATCTGTATCCTAAACCAGCCACAACACTCTGCAGCCTTTAATTGCTTAAGTGACTGTGCAACCTTAAAAAAATCCTTTTTAAAGTATAGATATAATTTAAAAGTGAGTCAAACTTGTATTATTAATACTATTGTGATAAATTAACATGACAGGTTAAGGTATGTGTGGTAATACATTTTATCATGGGTTAATTCTGCTTGTCTTTAGTGTTTCGAAGAGTTGAAAAGACTCTGACGTATTAGATTCATAAAAATTAAACTGTCATCTGCATTTAAGCACAGAAGGGAATCTAATTGATTAAATCAGTAAGTTTAGACTTAGCTGGTTTTATAAACAATATCTAAGTGCTTAGGAAGATTTCCTTTGATAGGTTTGTAAGTGTGCCTAGCCAGCAGTTTGAGGTACCTAAAAAAAAAAATCTAAACAATAAAAATTTGTGATGTTAAGTTAGCAAATGGTATACAACATTTAGGAAAATTTAATATATTTTATCAGCTAAATGAAGATTAAGCAAAATACAAGTGATTTTTAAAATTCTAATGTGTAAGAAGATCTTAAAATTTAAGATTATAAATGTATACCTAATAAACATTAAAATACCAGTTTTACTATTTTCCATAGCATCGATTAATGCCTTCTCATTTTAAAATTCAAACTGACAGAGGGAAGTCTCTATCCCAAATCCTTAAAAGACAGATACTTGATAAAGTTTATTTTTATGTTTTATCTTTTGAGACAGGGTCTTGCTTTGTCACCCAGGCTAGAGTGCAGTGACAGGATTCTAGCTCACTGCAGTCTCCAACTCCTGGGCTCAAGTGATCCTCCCACCTCAGCCTGCCTAGTAGCTGGAACTATGGGCATGTACCACCACACCCGGGTTTTTCTTACTTTCTTTCTCCCTTTTTTTTTGAGACAGAGTCTCTCTCTGTCACCCAGGCTGGAGTGCAGTAGTGGGATCTCGGCTCACTGCAGCCTCCACCACCCAGGTTTCAGTGACTCTCCTGGCTCAGCCTCCCAGGTAGCTGGGATTACAGGCATGTACCACCATGCCCAGCTAATTTTTATATTTTTAGTAGAGATGGGGTTTTGCCATATTAGCCAGGCTAGTCTCAAACTCTGAACTCAGGTGATCTGCCCACCTTGGCCTCCCAAAGTGCTGGGATTACAGGCATGAGCCATCGTGCCCAGCTTCTTCTTTATTTTCTAGAGACAGAGTCTCCCTATGTTGCCCAGGCTGGTCTTGAACTCTGGGCTCAAATGAGCCTCCCATCTCAGCCTCCCAAAGTGCTCATTACAGTCATGAGCCACTGTGCTCGGCCTCCTAATAAAGTTTTTTTGTTTGTTTTTGTTTTTTTGAGAGAGAGTCTCATTCTGTCACCCAGGCTGGCATGCACTGGCATGATCTCGGCTCACTTCGAACTCTGCCTCAAGCAATTCTCCTGACTCAGCCTCCTGAGTAGCTGGGATTACGGGCATGAGTTATTACGTCCGGCTAATTTTTTATTTTAAGTAGAGATGGGGTTTCACCATGTTGGCCAGGCTGGTCTCAAATTCCTGACCTCAAATGATCTGCCCACCTCAGCCTCCCAAAGTGGTGGGATTACAGGTGAGAGCCATTGCGCCCAGCTGTCTCAAGTAATTTATACAAACTGAAACTTGTCTCTTTCAAAAGGCATCTGGCACTTTTAGAGCCATAAAAAAAACTAAAAACTTCTGAATCAGGCCGGGTGCGGTGGCTCAAGCCTGTAATCCCAGCACTTTGGGAGGCCGAGACGGTGGATCACGAGGTCAGGAGATCAAGACCATCCTGGCTAACACGGTGAAACCCCGTCTCTACTAAAAAATACAAAAAACTAGCCGGGCGAGGTGGCGGGCGTTTGTAGTCCCAGCTACTCGGGAGGCTGAGACAGGAGAATGGCGTGAACCCGGGAGGTGGAGCTTGTAGTGAGCTGAGATCAGCCACTACACTCCAGCCTGGGTGACAGAGCGAGACTCCGTCTCAAAAAAAAAAAAAACAAAAAAACTTCTGAATCAGTAACGTCACTTCTGAAAGTTTATCCTAAAGATATTATACTAAAAAGAAAAAAGATGCCCTGCACGGTGGTTCACAACCGTAATCCCAGCACTTTGGGAGGCCAAAGCGGGCAGATCGTCTGAGGTCAGGGGTTTGAGACCAGCCTGGCCAACATGGTGAAACCCCATCTCTACTAAAAACACACAAAATTAGCCAGGTATGGTGGCATGCGCCTGTAATCCCAGCTACTCAGAAGGCTGAGGCAAGTGAATTGCTTGAACCCGGGAGGCAGAGTTTGCAGTGAGCTGAGATTGTGCCAGTGCACTCTAGCCTGGGTGACAGAGAGAGACTCTCTCTCAAAAAACCAAAACCAAAACCAAACAAAACTTTATTAGGAGGCCAGCCACAGCGGCTCACGTCTGTAATCCCAGCACTTTGGGAAGCTGAGGTGGGAGGATCACTTGAGCCCAGAGTTCAAGACCAGCCTGGGCAACAAAGGGAGACTCTTTAGAAGTCTGGAGTGGTGGCTCATGCCTGTAATCCCAGCACTTTGAAAAGCCAAGGCGGGTGGATCACCTGAGTTCAGGAGTTCGAGACCAGCCTGGCCAACATGGTGAAATCCCATCTCTACTAAAAATACAAAAATTAGCTGGGCGTGGTGGTGGGTGCCTGTAATCCCAGCTACCCAGGAGGCTGAGGCAGGAGAACTGCTGAAACCCAGGAGACAGAGGCTGCAGTGAGCTGAGATCGCACCACTGAACTCCAGCCTGGGCGACAGAGAGAGACTCCATCTCATAAATAAATAAATAGACAAATAAAGGGAATTCTAGCATTACTTGTAACACTGAAAAGCTTCTATCTATAAATATTACTGTTAACATAATCACTTAGATCAGGAGTCAGCAAAGTACCTGTCCACAAGCCAGATCTTGTCTGCCGTCTGTTTTTGTAAATAACATTTTACTGGAACACATCCCCACTCACGGGCACAGGTATTGTCTCTCCCAGCTTTCACACTACGACTGCCGAGCTTAGTAGTTGTGACTGAGACCCTATGGCCCACAGAGACTAAAATACTTACCATCTGATCCCTTACTGAAAAGTTTGTAGGCTGGGCATGGTGGCTCACGCCTGTAATCCCAACACTTGGGGAGGCCGAGGCGGGTGGATCACCTGAGGTCAGGAGTTCAAGACCAGCCTGGCCCACATGGTGAAACTCCTTCTTTACTAAAAATACAAAAATTAGCCAGGCGTGGTGGTGCATCCTAGCTACTAGGGAGGCTAAGTAATCCTAGCTACTAGGGAGGCTGAGGCAGGAGGATCACTTGAACATGGGAGGCAGAAGTTGCAGGGAGCTGAGATCACGCCATTGCACTCCAGCCTGGGTGACAAGAGCAAGACTCCATCTCAAAAAAAAGAAAAGTTTGTAGATCCCTGGTTGATTTTATTTAAATTTTTTGAAGAAACAGGTCCTCACTCCATCGCCCAGGCTGGAGTGCAGTGACAGGATTCTAGCTCACTGCAGTCTCCAACTCCTGGGCTTAGGTGATCCTCCCACCTCAGCCTCCAGAGTAGCCGGGACTACAGGCGCACACCACTGTGCCCAGCTTGTAGACCCTTGATTTAGATGATGTATGAACATGAAAAATACAGAATACAAAACTTTTCTATACTGAATAATATAATTTACAGTTAAAGCAAAAGTAAAGGGGAGGAGGCCATAAATTAAGAATTGACCTGTTAAAAGAAAAATGACACACAATCCCATTATAGTGCCATTACTGTTACCATAATAGTGTTTGTGTAATAAATTAGGCAGGTAAGTGATGTGTGGGAGTCTGCTCAGTGGTTGAAATGAATGAATGGAGTCAGACACGCCCAGACTCAAAATATGATTCTGCTACTTCCCAGTTGTGCGATCCTGGGCATGTACACAGGATGTTCACCACAGCACAGCATCCACTACTGTTTGCAATAGCAATGCAAGAGAAACAACTTCACTGTCTATTAAGAGGAAAATGAATAAACAAATTGTGTAAGCACATATCTGCCAAAAAGGATACACTGAGATCTAAAAAAATAACATTGAATAAAAAAGCAGAATTTAAAAAGCCAACGAGGCTGGCACCATGGCTCACGCCTGTAATCTCAGCACTTAGGGAGGCCAAGGTGGGAGGATTGCTTGAGCCCAGAGCCCAGGAGTTCCAGACCACATAATGAGCCCTCGTCACTACAAAAAATTAAAAAATAAAAATTAGCTGGGCATAGTGGTGTGCCTGTAGTCCCTGAGGAGGCTGAGGTGGGAGGATCACTTGTGCCCAGGAGGTTGATAATGCAATGAGTCATGATTAACCACTGCACTCCAGTCTGGGCTACAGGGCAAGACCCTGTCTCAAAATAAATAAATAAGCAAGCAAGCAATGATACAATTACATAAAACTTAAAACATATACAAAACAATGCTATGTTCTTCATAAGCACAAACATACAAGCCAAGTTATAGAACATGGATTGGAAAGACATACATTAAACATGAGTATAACCCACGAGGGGAGGGGAGAGGAGTAGTGTGGTCAGGGGAAGCAGAAATGGAAAAACTTGGATAGAGGCCAGCGATCATGGATCATCACAAACATAAAGACTGTGGCTGATCATAATCTAATTTTGCCCACTTGAATGTAAAAAGAAAAACAAACTAAAATAGCCACTGAATGGTGAATCGGTCTTATAACACTGTCATTAAACTCCCAAAAATGTCACCTTTTTTTGTAAGATAATTCACCTTTGAAAACAAAATGTCAAGGAGTGGAATAAAAAGAATTGTGGATACACCACAGTGTAATGGTGAGCATTCTGGACTCTAAAAAGAACTGAGGTTTTATGGTTTTTTCCTTTCTTACTGTGTTGTGTGGTTAAGAAAAGAATATCTTTGCAATTAAAATTTTTAAATTAAGTTTCTTCAAATTCCAAAAGTAAATGGTTTAACAGCATAGCCTAGAGTAATATCTTATACACTATGGGTCGCAATCCAGTGTAAAATCAATTAAGTAGCTCATGTCAATCATTAAACTGACAAAGAAGTAGAATAGAGTGTAATCATCAAGAGTGCATTACAGGCCGGGCACAGTGGCTCATGCCTGCAATCCCAGCACTTTGGGAGGCCGAGGCGGGCAGATCATTTGAGGCAGGAGTTCAAGACCAGCCTGGCCAACATGATGAAACCCTGTCTTTACCAAAAATATAAAAAATTAGCTGGGTGTGGTCACACACGCCTATAATCCCAGCTACTCGGGAGGCTGAGGCAGGAGAACCACTTGAACCCGGCAGGCGGAGGTTGCAGTGAGCTGAGATTGTGCTTGCAGCCTGGTAGACAGAGGGGGAGAATCCATCTCAAAAGAAAAAAAAAAAAAAGAGTGCATTACATATTATAAGAATAAGTTTCATGAAACTGTTGTTTCTATTACTTATATGCATGGTGTGCACTAGGTCTTGATGTTAAAACTAGCTTCACATTCCCGAGAGTCACAGGCAAGGGTTTGAAATGCCACTCATCTATGGAGATAAAAAGCTTTCATCAAAAGGTAATGTACTACGATACATATAAGATGGAATGAAAGTTTAAACTTTGGGTGGTACTAGACAGTGTCAAGTGGCATAGGTAATATGACAGTGTCTAGGGAAACTCAGCTAATAGATTAAGGCCTCACTAAAATAAATCAGGAGCCAGAGTTGAAGAAATGTAGTTTAAGGCCAAGAACAGTGGGTCGTGCCTGTAATCCCAGCGTTTTGGGAAGTTGAGGGGAGTGGATAACTTGAGGTCAGGAGTTCAAAACCAGCCTGGCCAACGTGGTGAAACCCCATCTCTACAAAAATACAAAGATTAGCCGGGTGTGATGGCAGGTGCCTGTAATCCCAGCCACTCAGGAAGCTGAGGCAGGAGAATCGCTTGAATCCGGGAGGCAGAGGTTGCAGTGAGCTGCTATTTTGCCACTGTACTCCAGCCTGGGCAATTGAGCGAGACTCCCTCTTAATTGGAAAAAAAAAAAAAAAAAAAAAGACATATAGTTTAAATTACAAATATAAAAAATAAACATTTTCTTGAAATTTGAAGAAACCGAAATCAGAAAATTAGCTATAAGAGATGGATGATTACACTGTCTGAAGAAATGAAGAGATCTTAAACATAACAAAAGAGCACTTTTACTAACTCACAATCAAGTAATAAGTTTCAATTAATTCTTGGCCCAGAATTAATATTACACATATTTATATAAACTTATTAACAGCCACGTGACTATTACACTGAATGTCTCTGCTGGATTTTACTGGCAAATATATTAATAGGAAAGTTGTTTTTTAATTTAATTTTTTTTTTTTTGAGACAGAGTCTTGCTCTGTCGCCCAGGCTGGAGCGCAGTGGTGCACAATCTCGGCTCACTGCAACCTCTGACTCCCTGGTTCAAGTGATTCTCCTGCCTCAGCCTCCCGAGTAGCTGGGATTACAGGCGCCGCCACCACACCCAGCTAATTTTTGTATTTTTAGTAGATACGGGGTTTCACCGTGTTAGCCAGGATGGTCTTGATCTTGATCTCCTGATCTCGGGATCCACCCGCATGGCCTCCCAAAGGGCTGGGATTACAGGTGTGAGCCACCGCGAAAAGTTGAAATTTTCCTAAAAGTCCACTTAACGTCCAAATCATTCCAACTCCCATCCCTTAGAAAATTTTAAATCAAAAGCTAGAAATGATTAAGCTTAGTGAGGAAGGTATGTTGAAAGTCCAGGAGACGGGCCAAAAGCAGGCCTCTTGCACCAGTTAGCCAAGTTGTGAAAGCAAAGAAAAAATTCTTGAAGGAAATTAAGACTGCTACTCCAGCGAACACAGGAATAAGAAAGCGAAACAGCCTTACTGCTGATATGGAGAAAGTCCGAATGGTCTGGACACACCAAGTCAGCCACCACGTTCCCCTAAGCCAAAGCCTAGTCCAAAGCAAGGCCCTCACTCGCTTAAGTCTATGAAGGCCGAGAGAGGTAAAGACGATATAGAAATCTCAGGCTACCAGAGGCTGTCTCAAGAGGTTTAAGAAAAGAAGGCTGCTCAGCCGGGTGTGGTGGCTCATGCCTATAAACCCAACACTTTGGGAGGCTGAAGTGGGCAGATCACTTGAGGTCAGGAGTTCAAGACCAGCCTGGCCAACACGGTGAAACCCCATCTCTACTAAAAATACAAATACTGGCCAGGCGTGGTGGTGGGAGCCTGAAGTCCCAGCTACTTGGGAGACTGAGGCATGAGAATCCTTTGATCTGGGAAGGCAGAAGCTGCAGTGAACCAAGATTGCATCACTGCACTCCAGCCTGGGTGACACAGACTCTGTCTTAAAAAAAAAAAAAAATAAGGAAGGAAGGAAGGAAAAGAAGTCTTCTCTATAACATAAAAGTACAAGGCAAGCCAGGCATGGTGGCTCACGCCTGTAATCCCAGCATTTTGGGAGGCTGAGACGGGCAGATCACCTGAGGTCAGGAGTTCGAGACCAGCCTGACCAAAATGGTGAAACCCTGTCTCTACTAAAAATACAAAATTAGTCGGGTGTGGTGGCACATGCCTGTAATCCCAGCTACTCGGGAGGCTGAGGCAGGAGAATCGCTTGAAGGCAGGAGGCGGAGGTTGCAGTGAGCCGAGATTGCATCATTGCACTCCAGCCTGGGCAACAAGAGCGAAAACTCTGTCTCAAACAAACAAACAAACAAACAAAAAACAGTACAAGGTAAAACAGCAAGTGCTGATGGAGAAGCTGCAGAAGATCTAGCTAAGAGAATTGCTGAATGTGGCTACAATAAACATCAGATTTCCAGTGTAGATGAAACAGTCTTCTATTGGAAAAGGATGCTAACCATCTAGGATTTTCATAGCTAGAGGAAGAAGTCAATGCCTGGTCTCAACACTTCAAAGAACAGGCTGACTCTTGTTAAGGGCTAAGGGAGCTGGTGACTTTAAAATGAAGCCCGTGCTCATTTACCATTTCATAAATATTAGGGCCCTTAGGCTGGGTACAGTGGCTCCCGCTTGTCATTCCAGCACTTTGGGAGGCTGAGATGGGTGGATCACTTGAGGCCAGGAGATGGAGACCAGCCTGAGCAACATGGCGAAACCCCGTCTCTACAAAAAATAGAAAAATTAGGCAGGCGTAGTGGCATGTACCTGTAATCCCAGCTACTTGGGAAGCTGAGGCTGGAGAATAGGTTGAACCCAGGAGGCAGGTTGCAGTGAGCTGAGATCGGGCCACTGCACTACAGCCTGGGTGACAGAGCAAGATTCCGTCTCAAAAAAAAAAAAATCTGGGTACGGTGCCTCACACCTATAATCCAAGCACTTTCAGAGGCCAAGGCAGGCAGACCACCTGAGGTCAGGAGTTCGAGACCAGCCTGGCCAATATGGTGAAACCCCATCTCTACAAAAAATAACAAAAATTAGCCGGGCTAATTTTTATATTAATAGTCTCAGCTACTTGGGAGGCTGAGGCACGAGAACCACTTGAAACCAGGAGGCAGAGGTTGCAGTGAGCCAAGATTGTGGCAGTGCATTTTAGCCTGGGCGAGGTAGCAAGACTCTGTCAAAAAAAAAAAAAAAAAAAGAAAAAGAAAAAATCTTAAGGGCCCTAAGATTTATGCTAAATCTACTCTGCCTGTGGTCTATATATAACACAAAAAGCCAAAAAGCCCAAATCACAGCACACCTATTTACAGCCATAATTCACTGAGTGTTTTAAGCTCACTGTTGAGATCGACTGCTCAGACAAAAAAATTCAAAATATTACTGCTCATTGATAATGTACCTGGTCACCCAATAGCTCTAATGAAGATGTGCAAGATTAACGTTGTTTTCACGCCTGCTAACAACATCCATGCTGCCGCCCATGGATCAAGGAGTAAGTCAACTTTCAAGTCTTACTTTTCAAGAAATGTATTTTGTAAGGCTGTATTGGTTATAAATACTAATTCCTCTGATGGATCTGAGCAAAATAAATTGAAAACTTTCCCCATTAAGAACACTTATGATTCAGAGGAGGTCAAAATATCAATATCAACAAGAGTTTGGAAGAAGCTGATTCTAACCCTTATGGATAACTTTAAGGGATTCAAGACTTAAGTGGAGGAAGGAACTGCAGCTGTGGTAGAAATGGCAAGGGAACTAGAATTAGAAGTGGAGCCTGGTATTTTGGAGGGCCGAGGCAGGAGGACCAGTTGAGCCCAGAAGTTTTATATCAGCCTGGACAACACAGTGAGATCCCATTTCTTAAAAGAAAAAACTAAACTACAAAATTAGCTGGGCACGGTGGCTCACACCTATAATCCCAGCACTTTGGGAGGCTGTGGCAGGCAAATGACTTGACGACAGTAGTTCGAGACCAGCCTGGTCAACACGGTGAAACTCCGTCTCTACTAAAAATTAGCTAGGTGTGGTGGCACATGCCTGTAATCCCAGCTACTTTTGGGAGGCTGAGGCATGGGAATCACTTGAACCTGGGAGGTAGAGGTTGCAGCAGTGAACCGAGCTCGTGTCACTGCACTCCAGCCTGGGTGACAGTGACATTCTGTCTCAAAAAAAAAAAAAAAAAAAAAAAAAGCTGGGTGTGGTGGCACGTGTCTGTAGAGGCTGAGGCAGGAGGATCACTTGGGCTGGGGAGGTTGAGGCTATAATGACCTGTGATCATGCCAATGCACTGCAGCCTGGGTGACAGAACAAGACCCTGTCTCAAAAAAGAAAAAATAAGCAGTGCCTCAAGATGTAACTGAATTGCTGCAATCTCATAATAAAACTTGAACAGATGAGGACTTGCTTCTTATGGATGAGCAAAGAAAGTTTCTTGAGATGGAATTTACTCCTGGCGAAGAAGCTGTGAACATTGTTGAAATGACAACAAATGATTTAGAATACTCAGCATACTTAGCTAATAAAGCAACGGCAGGGTTTGAGAAGACTGACCTCGTTTTAAAAGTTCTACTGTGAGGCTGGGTGCTGTGGCTCACGCCTGTAATCCCAGCACTTTGGGAGGCCGAGGTGGGTGGATCACTTGAGGTCCGGAGTTCGAGACCAGTCTCACCAACATGGTGAAACCTCATCTCTACTACAAATACATAAAAATTAGCCGGGTGTGGTGGTCCATGTCTGTAATTCTAGCTACTTGGGAGGCTGAGGCAGGAGGACTGCTTGAACCCGGGAAGCAGAGGTTGCAGTGAGCCCAGATCCCACCTCTGCACTCCAGCCCAGGTGACAGAGCAAGACTCCGTCTCAAAAAAAAAGAAAAGTTCTACTGTGGATCAAATGCTGTCAAGCAGCATTACAAACTACAGAAATCTTTTGTGAAAAGAAGTCAATGAAGCAAAGTTAATTATTGTCTTATTTTCAGAAATTGCCACAGCCATCCCAACCTTCAGCACTCAGCACCCTGGTCAGTCAGCCGCCATCAACAGTGAGGCAAGACCCCCCACCAGCAAAAAAAATTACAACTCCCTGAAGGCTCAGATGATTGACAGCCATTTTTTAGCCATAAATTATTTTTTAGATAAGGTATGTACATTTCTTAAGCATAATACCATTATACCCTGAACAGACCACAGTCTAGTGTAAACATAACTTTTATATGCACTGGGAAACCAAACAATTCATGTGACTTGCTTTACTGCGAGATTTAATTTATTGTGGTGGTCTGCAACCAACTAAAATATCTCCAAGGTATGCCTTTATTTACTCCCATGGTTTAAACCCCTAGAAATCTAATCCTCCACCTGGTTTTAAGATCTCTTCATGTCACATCTCCAGTTTATCATCTTTTAAACACTGTATAGAAACTTTCTGGCCTATCCACTTCTTTTCTAGAAAAGCCCTGTGTCATTGTGAAAATTAACATAAAATAAAATACGTATGCCTTTTCCCCTGTCTGGTAAGTTTAACTTCTGGAGCCCCAGCTGCAGGAAAAAGGTTTTTGTTTTTCCCTCCCCCGTCCCCTACACTTGTCTCCTTGCCAGACTGGGGAGCTCCTCGTCACTTCCTCATCTTTGTATCCCCAGTACCCGATGGAAACCTGACGAATTTAGTCATTCAAAGACTGTTTATCCTGCAAAGGAGTTTGGAGTTAGGAGATTTAAGATTGAGCCGTGCTCTTTGCTACCCACAAGGGCAGAAAAATCGCCTTGTATGTGTATGGCTGGGCGTGGTGGCTTATGTTATAGGCTCATACCTGTAACTTTGGGAGGCCCAGGCAGGCAGACCACTTGAGCCCAGGAGTTTGAGACCAGACTGGCCAACATGGCCAAACCCCACCTCTACAAAAAATACAAAAATTAGCCGGGCATTGTAGCTCTCGCCTGTTGTCCCAGCTACTCCAGAGGCTGAGGTGGAAGAATCGCTGGAACCTGGGAGCTGAGGCTGCAGTGAGCCGAGATCCGGCCACTGCACTCCAGCCTAGGCAACAGAGTGAGATCCTATCTCAAAAAAAAAAAAAAAAAAAAAAAAAAAAATCACCGTGTTTCAGCCTAGTTTCCTTGATAGTTTGCTGTCCTCTTCCCCCACCCCTCCAGATACACACACCAGAACTATGTCTTTATCTGCATCCATGGTAAGGTCATACAAGTCCCCAAGAGCTGGAAGCCGGCTGCCTCCCTAAATGGCCACAGTTCACGCGCCATGGTGCGTAGTCCGGTGCCTGTGAGACTTTTCAGGTTTAAATTTTGGTTAATAACATCCAACAGCGTTATTGTAAAGATTTAAACACTCATGTGACTTAATTTACAGGAAAATTTACCCAACAATCCCATCCACTAAGCAATTCTTTTGATAACATTTACTACGAAGTGATTTAATTTACCACAGAGAATAAATAAGAAAAATGACTTAATAAAGTAGTTAAGACTCTCTTTACAACAGACTAGGAAAGGGTAAAATTAAAGGATAGTTCATCAGACCATAACAACCCTCTGGTGCTCAATCAAGACAGAGCTTTGCCAGGAGGGGCGTGGCTCACGCCTGTAATCACAGCACTTTGGGAGGCCGAGACAGGAGGATGGCTTGAGCCCAGGACTTGGGAGGCTGCAGTGAGACATGATCGTGCACTCCACCCTGAGGCACAGAGCAAGGCCTTGTCTCAAAAAATAAAAATAGAGACAGAGGGAAGTTTTCACCAAAGCTGCCTGGGAGTCACTGGACACGCCCCACTTGCCAGGTCCTACAGTCAGCAGTAACCCGACTAGCGCTTTCACCGAACATCAGGAAAATACACAGAAAAGCACCGGACACTTTTTAAACTGTCATCTTGTTACTGTGACATTTCTGTAGTTAAATAGTACAATAGGCCTCCAACAAGATACCCAATTGGGTACATGAAAATCCCGGCCCAAATTAAACACCTGTTTCCAGGAACTCTGGGCTCTTGTCCACACCCCCTACCGTCCCCGGAAGGCAAATGGTCCCTCGGGCCTCGTGGGATAGGTTCGAGTACTTAGAGGTAGGAGGCAGTCGTCAGGGCCCTGCATGTGGTCGCGGCCCAATCTCAATTTAGGGATGATCCCGACCCTCAACGCCACCCGGAACGCGGGAGAGGGCGGGACCCACCGTTCTCGCCGGGGAACGGGGTGCGGCGGCGCCGGGACCCGCCGCCACGGGCGCCTCTGTCGTGGGGGCGCGGCCTCCCACCGCCCGCGCAGGCTTCGTTAAACCCACCCCGAGTACTCGCCGCCGCCTGGGCTCCGGAGCGGGGAAACGGATTCGAACGGAAAGGAGCGTGACCCCGCGAGCAGGGAGGCAGGAGCCGCTCGCGCGCCCCTCACCTGAGAGCCGCGGCCGCCACAGCCCCACGCGCGGCGCTGGCGCACTCCCGCGACCCTGAACGGGCTCCCGGCGCCGCGCGCCCGCGCTTCCGGAGGCGGAGAGAGCGGAAAGGGAAAGGAGGGGCGGCGCGGGGCCCGGCGCTTCGGGAGAGGCGGGGGCGCACGCCGGGCCTCGCGCGGCCCTCGCGGCGGGCGTCACAGAGCGCGGCGGGCAGGCGGCCAGGCCGGGGCTCCACGCGGGCGGAGCTGGAGGCCGGGCCAGGGACGCGCACACGAGAAGAGCCGCGGAAGAAGGCGGTCCAGCCCGCGTGGTTGCCAGGGCGCCCTAGAGGCATTACTGCTGCTCCCGGCTGCCTAGGGCGACGCGGGTAGGCCCCGTTGTTATCGTGAGTTAATAGGGAAAGCTGCCTTATCTTGTAATTCTCTACCAAAACAAGAATAAAAAAGGACGGCGGCTGTGCGTTTGTGATATTTTCTATCAGCAAAGTTCAGTTCATACCACTAGTTCGTTCTATGGACCAGAGGCTGGTAGCAGAATGGAAAGACCTTTGCCGAGGGGTCCACGAGGTGGGTAGTTAAAACAATCTAAGGTAAAAATGATCTCTGCAGAATATATTGAATGCAATAACTTCTCGTTGAACTCTCAGGTATGGTAGGATGATGGCACCCCAAAAATGTGTACCTCCTAATCCCCACATCACGTGAATATGTCACCTTATGTAGCAGACAGGACTTAGCTGATGTGATTAAGGATCAAAATGGGAAGATTAACTTGGATTATCCAGTGGACCCAACGGAATCACAAAGGTCCTTATAAGAGGGAGACAAGAAGTTCAAAGTCAGTAGTGGGAGCTGTGAGCACAGAAGCTAGAGGTTGGAGTGATGTCAGAAAGAGGTAATGAGCCAAGGAGTGCAGGTAGGAGCTGCAAAAGGAGGAAACGGATTCTCTCCTGAAACCTTCGGAAGGAACCCGAGCCCACAAATTTTGATTTTAGACTTAAGACCTTCAGCACTGTAAGACGATACACTTGTGTTGTTTTAACTACTAAATGTGTAGTAATTTGTTATAGCAGCAATGGTACCCAATCCAGTAGGTACTCAATAAATATTGTTCATACCCTAAGTGCAAAGAAGGGTAGGAAATATGGGTCTTACCCTGTCCCGGGGAGTTCCAGTAAAGATTGTCTGTTTTCGTCCTTCACAATGCATTTTGTACTTGTTGGTCTTAATTACCAAAAGTATAATCAATTCTCTTTTTGTTGCCTAAAAGAAACCATTGGTTGGGCGTGGTGGCTCACGCCTGTAATCCCAGCACTTTGGGAGGCTGAAGCGGGTGGGCCACCTGAGAGGGGTTCAAGACCAGCCTGAATAATATGGTGAAACCCCGTCTCTACTAAAAATACAAAAATTAGCTGGGCATGGTGGTGTGAGCCTGTAGTCCCAGCTACTCAGGAGGCTGAGACAGGAGAATCGCTTGAACTCAGGAGGTGGAGGCTGCAGGGAGCCAAGATTGTGCCACTGCACTCCAGCCTAGGCAACAGAGTAAGACCGTGTCTTAAAAAAAAAAAAAAAAAAAAAAAAAAAAAAAAGCATTTCACTTTTTTTTAAGTGCTTAATAAAACTACGCTGGCACCACTTTCCAGGGATAGTTGTTAAACTGTGGTCGGCCGGCACGGTGGCTCACACTTATAATCCCCTGTACTTTGAGAGGCCAAGGTGGGCAGATCACCTGAGGTCAGGAATTCCAGACCAGCCTGGCCAACATGGTGAAACCCTGTCTCTACTAAAAATACAAAAATTAGCCAGGTGTGGTGGTGCACATCTGTAATCCCAGCTACTCGGGAGGCTGACACACAAGAATCACTTGAACCCGGGAGGCAGAGGTTGCAGTGAGCTGAGATCGCACCATTGCACTCCAGCCTGGGCAACAGAGCGAGCCCCTCTCTAAATAAATAAACAAACTGTGATCAAAAGTTTATCTTACAAAGGACTTGAGTAGATATTTCTCCAAAGAAAATATACCAATGGCCAATAAGCACATTGAAAGATACACAACACCATTAATTAGGGAAATGCAAGTCAAAAACACAATGAGATACCAGGTCACAGCCACCAGGATGGCTTTAGTCAAAAAAAAAAAAAAACAAAAAAACCAGAAAATAAGGATTGGCAAGAATGTGGAAAGATTGAAACCCTTATGCATGCTTGTGGGAATGTAGAATACTCAGCCACTGTGGAAAATGGTATGGCATGTTCTAAAAAGCTTGAACATAGAATTATATGACCCAGCAATTTCTTTCTGGACATATACTAAAAATAAGTGAAAGCAGGGTCTCAAACAGATACTTCTGCACCCATGTTCATAGCAGTATAGCCAAAAGGTGGCAAAAAAAACTCAAGTGTTTGTTCATCAACAGACAGATGAAGGAGAATGTAGTAGATACATAAAATGGAATATTATTCAGCCCATGAACTGTGTGCCTCTGGTCCACGTTACAACATTAAGATGTGCTGCAGGACAGATAGAATGAGATGTATGCCGGGCGTGGTGGCTCTCTCCTGTAATCCCAGCACTTTGGGAGGCCGAGGTGGACGGATCACCTGAGGTTGGGGGATTGAGACCAGTTTGACCAACATGCAGAAACCCCATCTCTACTAAAAATACAAAAAATTAGCCAGGCATGGTGGTGCATGCCTGTAATACCAGCTACTTGGGAGGTTGAAGTAGGAGCTCCTCTTGAACCCGGGAGGCGGAGGTTGCGGTGAGCCAAGATCACACCATTGCATTCCAGCGACGAGAGCGAAACTCTGTCTCAAAAAAAAAAAAAAAAGGAAGATGTATTAATGTTCTCCAGAGAGACAGAACCAAAAGGATATAGATAGATATATGAGAAGGAATGTATTGGAGAAATTGGCTTACGTGATTATGGAGGCTGAGAACTCTGATGATACATACACCCTTCGCCAGCTGGAGAGCCTGGAAAAGCTGGTAGTATGGCTCAGTTCAACTCTGAAGGCCTCAGAACCAGGGAATCGGATGGCATAACTCTGAGGCGGTAGGCCTGAGAACACAGGAGGCTGCTAGTGTAACCTGGAGTCTCAACGCCAGAAAGCCTGGAGTTCTGCTGTCCAGGGATGGGAGAAGAGTGTATCCCAGCTCCAGGGCACAGAGGAAACCACCTTTTTGTTCTTTCTGGGCCACAGCTGATTGGATGGTTGCCCACATCAAGGGTGGATCTTCCCCACTCAGTCCACTAACCCAGGGGCAATCTTCTTGGGAAACACCCTCATAGACACACCCAGAAATAATCCTTTGTTAGTTTTCCAGGTAATCCCAATCCAGTCAAGTTGACACCTAAAATTAACCATTGTCACACTTATCTTACCTCACTTCTCAATGTTCCTCAAACCACACAGGGTGGAGGCTGGACTACCATTTGTTAAACAAATGTCAAAGTGTCAATGCTGATTTAACCGCAATACATTTCTCCAAAAAATATATACAAATGTGCTGTGAGGAAGTTTTCTGACCCCAGGCTTACATTTATTCATATCTGCATTACTCCTGGGTATAACATATGTGGGTGTATTGGAAAGATCAGGGTCTTAAGAGTTACAGGCCTGGCCTGTCAATAAGTTTCAGACCAGTTGGTTCAAGTTATAATCACTTAGCATTTGTTAGGAGGCTAAGTTGCTGCTATTCTCACAAAGCTACAAAACTATCCACTTTTTTTTTTTTGGAGACAGTGTCCTGCTCTCTTCCCCAGGCTGACGTGCTGGCGCCATCTGGGCTTACTGCAACTTGTATCTCAGGTTCAAGTGATTCTCCTGCCTCAGCCTCCTAAGTAGCTGGGATTACAGGCGCACGCCATCACGCATGGCTAATTTTTGTATTTTTAGTACAGACGGGGTTTTGCCATGTTGATCAGGCTGGTCTCAAACTCCTGACCTCAGGTAATCCAGCCACCTCGGCCTCCCAAAGTGCTGGGATTACAGGCATGAGCCACCATGCCAGGCCCAAAACTATCCACTTTTAAGCATAGAATACAGATCAGGATCAATAATTTAACTTTTTTTTTTTTTTCTGTAATATGAGATGACTAACTCACAGAATTCTTAGGAAGCATCATGGCATAGTGATTCAATGCACAAGCTCTGAAGCTAGACCACATGGAGTAACAACTAAATCCTAGTTCTGTTATTTATTAGCTTTGTGATGTTGAGCATGTTATCTTACCTCCTGTGCTTCAGTTCCCCACTGTGTAGATGGAGATATCTGTTGGGGTTGTTATGAAGATTAAATGAAGTATGTTTGGTCCTTAGAATAGTATCTGGCACACAGTAAGTGCTGTTAGTTACTATTATGATGAGCTAGTGCTAAAATTGAAAAATTAATTTAAATTTATCATAAAGCCTTCAGAATACAGTCCTCGGCATGTAAATGATCAAAAAACATAGATTTGGTTGTTGGTGATAACAAGCCGCTATGCTTTATTTGAATAATTTGGGTTTGTAGGGTACACTTTGAGGGGCTCCAGTTGGCTGAAAATTAACTATTTTAGAGGCAAAAGGGCTTCTGCAAAATTAATTATACTGCTTTATTTATTTTATTTTACTTTTTTGAGACGAAGTCTCACTCTGTTGCCCAAGCTGGAGTGCAATGGCACGATGTCAGCTCACTGCAACCTCCACCTCCCAGGTTCAAGTTTCACTATGTTGGCCAGGTAGTCTTGAACTCCTAACCTCGTGATCTGCCCGCCTCAGCCTCCTAAAGTGCTGGGATTACAGGCGTGAGCCACCGCGCCTGCCCCTATTTTCTTAAAAAAGGAGGAGTAAAGGAAGCTGGTAACTTCTTTTGATCATCACCTTGGCATGGCAAAGTCACATCTAGCATGAGGCACTCTTCATTTCTGACTTAGAAGGTTTAAGAAAGAATGAAGTGAGGCCGGGCGCTGTGGCTTATGCTTGTAATCCCAGCACTTTCGGAGGCTGACGTGGGCGGATCACGAGGTCAGGAGATCGAGACCATCCTGGCCAACATGGTGAAACCCTGTCTCTACTGAAAATACAAAAATTAGCTGGGTGTGGTGGTGGACCCCTGTAGTCCCAGCTACTCGGGAGGCTGAGCCAGGAGAATGACTTGAACCCGGGAGGTGGAGATTGTAGTGAGCAGAGATCGCCCCACTGCACTCCAGCCTGGGCAACAGAGACTCCGTCTCAAAAAAAGAAAAGAAAAAAGAAAGAATGAAATGCCCATGAATACCAATTAATACTAAAAGTAAAAGCTACATCTGCTACTTTATTAGTCTTAGCAGTAATTGCCAGTGTTTAAGTAGCATACTGGCATCTAATTAGCAAGCGTTACCTGTATATTACTGGCTGGGACTATGACAGAAGAAGAGGCAAATATATACTCTAAAAATTATTTGGACCACGTTCTTTTGCGTGGCTAATAGCATTTGTGCTGAATAGTTGGGGGGAAAAAAGAAACAGAATTGGAACCAAAGTGATGATGGGCAGCTGCCTGCACCCTGTTACACCAGCAGACTTCTGTGGACCTTTCCATAGCTAGGAATTGCAGGCTTCACTTACTCCACCGCACGTGTCTGATGCCTTGCTTAAGGCGGCAGGGTGGGAAAGGGAAGGTCTTTAGAAACTGTGACAGGCAGGCTTGGGAACAGCTGCCTATTTAAATAGCGAGTGAAGACCAGGCGGAAATGTTGCAGGCTGCAAGCAAAGAGAAGAGGTTACTGCCGGTGATGAGCGGAGAGGGAGAATTACGGGATCACCTGAGCTGGGGAATTACCAGCGCCGCTGACACCTGCAGCAAAATTTTCCACGAACAGACGGCATCCTGTGGAGGCGGAGGGGAGCGTGGGAAAGAGCGGTGTGCGCCGCGCTGGGTCGCGCCCCCTCCCCGTGGGGCCCAGTCCCGGACCCCGCCCCCGCGCTGTGGGTGGGCGCCTCCTGGCTGTCACTCAGCTGCCGCCGTGGCTCCGGGCCCCGCCCGACACGCACTTCAGGGCGGCCCCGCCCCGCCCGCGTCAGGCTGGCCAGGCTTCAGTCACAACACGGTGGGGCTCCCTGGCTGCGCCCGGCCCGGCAGCTACGGGCCCAGCGCCTGGTAGCGGCGCTGAGGGGTCGCCGAGAGGGGCCCGGCGGCGTCTGCGGGGGCCGCTCCCTCGGTGGACCGCGGGCGAGGCATGAGCGCGGGCTCCCCCTGCCTCCGGAGCGCCGGCGGGGGACCGCGGGGCAGGAGATGTGCCTGTCCTTAGCGGCCCAGGAAGCAGCATGCACCCCGATGCGACCGACAGTGGCGGCGCTGGCCTCAGCCCCGCGCGGGCCGCAGGCGCCGGCGGCCGTCCTGCCCCGGGCTTCAGGCACGAGCGGCGGCCGGAGTCCCCGGGGGACGCGGAGGCAGCAGCGGCGGCGCCGGGGGGCCCGGGCGGCCGGAGCTGGTGGGGGCCCGTGGCGGTGGCCGCACTCGCCGCCGTGGCCCTCTCCTTCCTGGGGCCCGGCGGCGGGGAGGCTGCAGGGGCCGCGGGGCTGAGCTCCGTCCTGCTCAGGCTCAGCCTGTACCTGAGCTGCGCTGCGGCCGCCTTCCTGCTGGGGACCCTGTTCGCCCTAGTCTGCCGGAGCCCGCGCGCCCCGCCGCCTGACTTCGCCGCCGCCTGGAGCCGGCTGGCCGCGACCTCAGCCGCCCGCCGCCCGCCGTGGGTAAGTACCCGACTCCTGGCCACCTGGCTCCGCCGGCCCTTCCCGCTTCCGGTGCCAGCGCCCGCGCCCCGAGCCCCGGGGGGCCGCGGCGTGCCCTTCTCGAAGCGGGAAGCCCGGAGCCGTGGGGCTGGGCTGCGGCCCCGGCACCCCGCGTGCGGCGGGCTCCTGGCTCGCGCTCCGCGGTGCTGGAGGAGATACGCGTTATTTACTAGGCTCTGTGGTCACTCGACAACCATCCTCAGTCACAGCCCTGACGGTCTCCCCGGACCTTCGGCGTCGCTTGCCGTGGGAGGGTAAGAAGGCAATCACGGCGTTCGCTCCGCGCAGGCTCTGCGCGCGGTCCTGGCCATCCACTTGGTTCTTCTGGCCGTTCTCGGTGGGAGGCAACTTTATGACCGTTTGCTGATGAGGAAAGTTGCTTTGGTCACTGGCCCCGCACCTCACCCCTCAAGCCCGCGTACGCTTCCCACCACCCCATCCTGCCTTCCACCATGCTGATAAGTATTGGAGTAGTGCAGTCCCCGCCGGCTTCTGTGATTTGGAAGGGGGATGCCAGAAATCACTGGTTTGCACCGAAAAGAAAGCCATCCTCAGCGTGCTGTGGGACATTAGGGCTGGGGCTAGGGAATGTAGGAAAGCACAGCATTTTAAATGAGCGCTTCTCATCCTCAGTTGCCAAACCCACTGCCCTATCTTTCTTTCACATTCCTTCTCATAAGCCTTTAAAGGGAACTTTATTCTATCCCAGCTTAAAAATTCACTGCTCGACAGAGTGATACCATCATTCCACTGAAAATGCCCAAGCGCTTTGGGGTAAGAGAAATGGCAGTGGCTCAACTTCATGAGAATATTTGTTAATGATCATTGTCCCCAGGGTCTGTATTTTGCTTATCACATGACCTGCTCACTCCTTTATTTTAAAAGAAAGCATCACACTCCACCAAACTACTCTCAGTGTTAGTTCAGATTGCAGCACTGAGATAATGGCGGAAGGCTGTAGTAGGTAACAGACATTTCACTCAGAAGCTGATAAACAAGGCAGTATATTAAGGAACAGGCATCTCCTGTTTTTAGAAGTGGTCTCAAAAATTAGTAACGTTTGTTTCTCTTACAAAATCTCCACTTAGCCATCCGTTTTTCATATCTCATTTAGCAGGAGTTGGGGAGCAGATGTGTCTCTCCTCTCGCTTTTTTTCTGCAATGACAAGTAAGATTTTACTAGTTGATTTGTTGATCAATAAAATATGACTTAATTCTTGGGTATTGTAAGATGTTATAATTGATTCAGTAAATATTTATTGAGCTTCTTGTGTGAGCCAGGTACTGTTTTGGAAGCTGAGGTTGAATCAACAAGACACGTAAATATCCTGCTCTCTGGAGATCTTATGGGGGAGCAGGCAGCAAATAAATACTGTGGGATAGTGATAAATGTTTCTGAAACAAACAGTGATTAAGAGTTAAGAGACAAGAGGGACTAGTAGGTGGGGGAAGAAGTTTAGAGGGTTAGGTTAAGATAAAAGTCCTGGTATTACAGTCCATCTCCCAGGGCATTGAAAGCCTCCTGTTGTGGGTTAGCAATCTGTTTCCTGGAAAATGCATTCCCCCAGATCTCCCAGCTCACTGGCACCTCTGGGTAGGTAAAACTTGGATTATCATCTAGAAAGATTGTTTAGTAGAGGAGTTGGAGAAAATAGTATTTTAAAGGTGACAGAGAAAATGCAGCATGTATAAATCTCTCATGAACACTACCGGAAGATTTCAGGTAATAGAAGAGGTGAAGTATAATATAAGGAAAAGGAATATTGGTAATTATTTTTGTCCTTGAATTCCTAAAATAGCCTTAAATAAGACATTAAGTGCGTTAGGGGCCGGGCACAGGTTCACCATGTTGCCAAGGCTGGTCTTGAACTCCTGACTCAAATGATTCTCCCTCCTCAGCCTCCAAAAGTGTTAGGATTACAGGCAATAGCCACTCTGCCTGGCCTAACCCTGTCTCTTTAAAAAAAACAAAAAACTAAAAGAAAATTTTAAGTACATTAGGAAATTACATTCTGAGTTATGTATTGCTTAGAACTGAAATACATGTCATTCGCATGAAATTCTATTTTCTTTGTAGTACTGGTACTGTTTACTCAAGCCTCTAGTGCTGTTTTTCCAATAATTTGTGTAATTTGCTTTTTTTTTTTTGCTTTGAGACAGGGTCTGCTCTGTTGTGCAAGCCACCATGCCCGGCTAATTTTTTGTAGAGACAGGGTCCTCAAGTGATCCTCCTGCCTCAGCCTCCCAAAGGGCTAGAATTATAGGCATGAGCCACCGTGCCTGGCTGTGTGTGCTTTTTAAATGTTCTCTTCTTTATGAATGGAAGAGTGGGAAGCAGAAGCATGTGGTGTAGTATAAAATATCTACAGTCAGTGCTGTGCGAGCTGGACCACACAGGTCAGCTAACATATGTGGAGGGGGAGGCTGTTTAGCAGTGAACCAAATGGAGCTCCTTAGAATAACGGTGACTACTGTACAAATTTGGATTCAGCGTGAAGAAGAGAATCCTCATTTATTCTTACATATTTTGAGTTCTCCTAGTGTGAGCTATACATGTCAGACACTGGGATCAGTCCTTCTAGCTCTGTATCCCTCCCTTCCCTTGTTTTTTCTTCTTGACTTCTTTTGGTAGAGGAAAAAAATGCATACACTGTTAAACATAGGTAACTAGGGAAGCCTCACTGAAAAGGGAAAGGTGATTTTATGTCTAGAGGTTTTCAAATGCTTCTGTATACTTCATAGGGTAATAGTTATCCATTGTAAACTGCCTGTGGTTAGGACCTGTGATTGACACCTTTTGTTATCGCTTATACCTAGTAGGAGCTCAAGAAGCGTTCGCTGATGATGATGACGAAAGTTATGTCCATTTGTGATCACTAACTTAGTGCTTTTCCCTTCCAGTTGATCTTGTATCTATTGAGCATCTCCTATGTGCATGGATTTTGATTTACTTGGATGAGAATCACTGTCGATTAAAGTTCTAAAAATAATTTTCATATCAGAAATTTCATCCCAGACTTCCGTGGTACCTTCAGATAGCACAGAAGCTTTTATGAAGGTCAAGAAGGTTGATGCTAAAGTCTTGACAGATGATATCTGGACCCCAGTTTAGAAAAACTTGGACTTTTGTTACAGGTGAGCAGCGTGGAACTGTGATGCTCTAGGGCCGGCCTTCTCTTGGTGTTGACAGTTGTGAGTCCAGCTTTGTTGTGTGGGTTGTCGCAGTGTGGTGTCCCGTGTCCAAGGTTGTTTGATTTTCTGCCAGGCCAGTTAACTCACCTGGGTCTGAACCTCATGTTTACTAGCCACAGTTATTTGACCTCAGCACTTGATCCAGCCAAAACAACAGCAAGAGAAATAGGGCAAGAATGAATCCATAGTTCAGAAAACCTTGTTATCATCACAAGATCAGCAGTTCGAAGTGTATCTTCTCATAATGGAAAAGAGGACACCATTTCTTAGGTTTTGATGGTAGGAAGGTAAAAGAGAGTAACTGTCAGTTTTTCTGTGGTGTAGTCTAATGCAGATTTTTCTCTTTTACTCTAGGGTTTATTAGATCTTTTTTTTTTTTTTTTTAAAGACAAGGTCTCGCTCTATTGCTCAGGCTGCAGTTCAGTGACCTGACCATAGTTTAACTGAGTACCCCCACTTTCCTAAGAGATGGTTTAATTATTTTTCTCTCTCTTCTTTTTCCCCCAGTTCCCCACTTCCCCTTTAGAAATGCAAATATAGCCTGTTACCTCCCCTTTAGCAGACTCTCCCTGTAGGGCAAGTTCATCTACCTGCCAACATGCTCAGCCCTTAGAGACTTCTTTCTTTATGTCCCCTGAGTTCAAAAATAAATAGGCAGTTGCTAATGAGGATTGGAGGGCTGATACAAGAAGTCCACAGAAGTTGGGTGTGCTGGGTGTGGTGACACACACTTTTAATCCCAGTGCCTTAGGAGACCAAAATGGGAGGAATGTTTGATGCCAGGAGTTGGAGATCAGCCTGGTCAACATAGAAAAACTCCATCTCTACCAAAAAAAAATGACAAAGAAAAAAAATTAGCTGGGAGTGGTGGTGCACATCTGCAGTCCCCAGCTACTTGGGAGACTGAGGCGGGAGGATCGCTTGAGCCCAGGAGTTTGAGGCTGCAGTGAGCCATGATCACACCGCCATATAGAGTGAGACCTTGTACCTTAAAAAAATAAAAATAAAAAGTTGAGTTCTTAGTAGAATATTGGAAACTAAAGGCCACTGCCATGTGAAGAAAGCATTAATGAAAGACTTAAAAGTTTAGCCAGAAAGTAGTTTAACAAGTTCATCAAATCGGATTAATAAGCATTTACTGAATGTCTGCCACCTACCTCATATTCTGACCTTGTGAGGTAATTTTGTTGTCTAGTTAGTTGCTGAGTGCCAGTGTCAGACACAAAGTGTGTGCTCAATAGATGGATTTTTAGAAGAACAATTTTAAGTATCCAACTGACATTTTTAGGTCTGAAATTTCAACCACAGTTTCCTAGAGAAGGGTCAGAGCTTTGCAATAGGTGGCATTAAGAACTGGAATAATGCTTTCTGTAAGCACATGGCACTGTTTTGGGTGTTGGGGAGGATTCCAAGATACACAAGAGTATTCCCTTCCCTGCCCTCTCCAGCCCAGTAGATTCAACCCACAGGGAGGCCTGGGTGGGAGACCAGATGTTTGTAGAGACAGACAGTAAACACATTCACACAGCAATCTACTGCTCCAGTTCGCTTGGGTCAGACGACTAGGATTCCTAAATGAGTTCTTTTACTAATACAAATGTTCTTTGAGTAAAACAAACTCATTTAGTTACTCGAGGGGAAAAGGAAAAGAAACGGGAATTAGGGAGACTACATACAGCCTCTTTGTGACTTTTTCCTTTCTTGTGCTAATGTGATAAACTAATCCTCAGTCATTTGATTATGGATAATGGCATGCAATATATTTACTGTCTTCAGAATATTCTTTTGTATTTTAACTGGGGAATTTAAGTCATGGCGGCCACTGAGAAAAATACTTTTGAGGAAGGTGGCTTTTTGAAAACTTTAAATCCTCTCTGTGGTATAAGTGTTGTTTTACATTAAGTTCATTTTTTTCATTTAAATTCATTTCATTTCATTAAATTGCATTTCATTAAATTTCATTTAAATTAAAAATGAAAATTTTTCATTTTCATTTAAATTAAATATTTTTCATTTAAATTCATACAAGATCTGGCTCTTTCGCCCAGATTGGAGGGCAGTGGTGCCATCTTGGCTCACTGCGATCTCCTCCTCCCCGGCTCAAGCCATCCTCCCACCTCCTGCCTCAGCTTCCTGAGTAGCTGGGACCACAGGTGTGCACCACCACACCCAGCTAATTTTTGTATTTTCGGTAGAGATGGGGTTTCGCTATGTTGCCCAGGCTGGTCTCGAACTTCTGAGCTCAAGTTATCCACCCATCTTGGCCTCCCAAAGTGCTGGGATTACAGGTGTGAGTCACCTCGCCTGACTTAAATTCATTATTTTTTAATTTAATTTTTTCCATAGGTTGCACAATCATATGATTTTAAAAAAGCATGCAGAAAGGTATACAGTGAGAAAACATCTTCCCTCTAGGCAGCCACTATTAATAGTTTGTGTTTATTCCAGATATATTTGACACACATATAGGCACATACACACATGTATTCAAAAGGAGAAGTTTTTGATACATATAATCTTGGTATGTGAACAGTGATTACACATAAAGGAAAATTATTTTCTGTATCATCTGTCATGATAGAACTATTAAGATTAGTCAGCATAAGATGAAGTTGTAGATGAATAGTGATAACTTCAAAGTGTGAAGGTACAATACATAATTAGGCCTGGGACAGAAAACAGTGCTAATCAAGTGTACCTAGGAAATGACAAAAATGTGTATTTGTTTGTTTGCTGTTTGTTTTTTTGAGATGGAGTGTTGCTCTTGTTGCCCAGGCTGGAGTGCAGTGGCACGGTCTTGGCTCACTGCAACTTCTGCCTCTTGGGTTCAAGCGATTCTCCTGCGTCAGCCTCCGGAGTCGCTGGGATTATAGGCACCCGCCACCACACCCGGCTAATTTTTATAATTTTTAGTAGAGATGGGGTTTCACCATGTTAGCCAGGCTGGTCTTGAACTCCTGACTTCAGGTGATCCACCCGCCTCAGCCTCTCAAAGTGCTGGGATTACAGGCGTGAGCCACCTCCCCCGGCCAACAAGTTTGTATTTGAATTTAGCAAAATCGTCTAAAGGAAGCAATATGTGTTCTTCTAATTTTTAAAAAACAACAAAATGGGTCCAGAGTACATGTACCACTTGTGATTTGAGTTACCAGTGAGTATATGAGATGACTCATAGGAGCTGGGATTGGAAAGGTAGTGTTGGCCAGGCCGTGGAAATGCCGGGGAATAGAACTGAATTTTAGTCTTCAGGCGTGGTGACTGTTGGCATTTTCTGAGCCCAGGAGTGATAGCATCAGAGCTGTGCTTTGAAACATTGAATGGCTATGTGATTGGGATGGACTTAAAAGGAGAAATGCTGGGCCGAGTGCAGTGGCTCATGCCTGTAATCCCAGCACTTTGGGAGGCCAAGGCAGGAGAATTGTTCAAACCCGGGAGATGGAGGTTACAGTGAGCCAAGATCACGCCACTGCACTCCAGCCTGGGTGATAGAGTGAGACTCTGTCTTGAAAAAAAAAAGAGAGAAAGAGAGAGAGAGAGAGAGAGAGAGAAATACGGTGTAGCTGCAATGATGAAAAGTGAGCGTTAATGAAGCTGTGTTTTTGTGAACGGAGACAACAGGCAGTACTTTCAGGAGTGAGTGAGACTTTGATACGATTTTCATTAGTTATCATTACAGATAGGTTCAAGAATATTCTCAGGAGGGCCCTAACTTTTCTTTTAAACAATAAATTCAACCCCAAACCAAAGGATCCCACAGTATATAACAGCAGATGTAGGAACGTCTCCCAAGTTGAATATTCTACTTGGAGCCTTCTTAATTCTGGCCGTTCCCAGGGGATTTATTTCGCACTTCTGAGTCTTAAGCTGCTTTTGTTTTTGAAGCACACTATGTCACATTGGTCATGGTAATTGACTGTTGCCTCCCTAAAAATATCTTAGGCTTTGTTTCCCAACCATATCATTTTGGGGATGGGAAGTGCCCTAGATTCCTTAAAATGTAGAATTCTTTATAGTCAGAATGGTACACATGGTTGTGCTAGAAAGGTGACGCAGCAAGTTTGGTGCCAAGGGTTCAGGACACAGAAAATGAACAGTGTCTGTGGAAGGCTGTTAGTATTGAAACAATTGCATACCACCTTGCCAGCATTTTTAACATTGCAGCTGTACTTTTGAAAGAAAAAATTGCAAACTCAGAACCTGTATTTTTATCCTTCACAGCTGTAGGTCACCTATCCCACCTAGGTTGTTTGGTTGAATGGGGATGACAGGTAGGTAGGCAGCCCTTCGCAGGGGCCCTCCTGAATAGCCTGAGGATTTAGGTCTAAGTCACACCCTGCTTTAGTCTAGGAGTGTGTGCTTCTATAGTGTTTTGAGACGGAGTCTGGCTCTGTCACCCATGCTGGAGTGCAGTGGTGCATTCTTGGCTCACTGCAACCTCCGCCTCCCGGGTTCAAGTGATTCTCCTGCTTCAGCCTCCCAAGTAGCTGACACTACAGGCGCCCGCCATCACGCCCGGCTAATTTTTGTAGTTTTAGTAGAGGCAGGGTTTTGCCATGTTGGCCAGTCTGGTCTCGAACTCCTGACCTCAGGCAATCCATGCCCCTCGGCCACAGAAAGTGCTGGGATTACAGGCATGAGCCACTACTCCTGGACTGCTTCTGTAGTTTTTGTAAGTATGGTGGAACTTTCCAGAAATCCCAGCAGGTTTGCATGTATGTTGGTGGGCCTGTCAGCCCAGGTGCTGCTTTGGGAGAAGGCAGCTAGGTGTGTGAGGTATGCCTGCTTTGCCCCTGCAGCTAGCCAGCACTCAGCAGCTACTCTAAGCACTTGCCAGTCCTGCTGTTTGTCAGCCCAGGGTTTCTAGGTATGAGTAGCCACAAGCTGGATGTAAAGAAAAATGAATATGGTTTAACTGTAAGTAAAACGCTTCTGAAGCCAAGAGGGGAGCAAGGGATTGTGCATCTTTAGGATAAGACACATGAACTTGTTTATTAGGCTACTAGGATCTATTCAATAGACTTTCTATTTTAGTGTGGAATATATCTCTTGGAAAATTAGATAAATATTTTACAAATACTCATTTCTAAAGTAACCTGAATTTCTGTAGTTCTCACCCACCTGTATATATGGGTGAGTTTACATAAATTAAACTAATTTTAAAGTTTTTTAAATGAGGTTCTGATCGCATACAGAACCTCATCCTCTTGCAGTACTCCTACGTCCTTGCTCTACCACCCCATCAGCGTTTCCGGGAGCCACAGACAGTGTCCCATGTATTTGGGGATAATTTCAACTTCCATTCTTCCATTCTTGTTGCCTGCAAAGCACTGGAGAGAGGTCCCTGTGCTATGGCGCCACTGCCAGTCTGTGAGAAAGATGTTCCCTGCCAGGGTGCTACTGTCTCAGTCCTCCAGAGCTGCGTGTCTGGAGGGGCTTGGTCTGTCCTTCAGGGTTTATCTAAGCCAAGGCCCCATGTATGCTTTATAGAAGCTGGGAGGTTAGCCCTGTTGCTCTCACTCAGGCTTGTTTTTAAAAAATGTTTTTGGGCCAGGCATGGTGGCTCACACCTGTAATCCCAGCACTTTAGGAGGCCGAGGTGGGCAGATCACAAGGTCAGAAGATTAGGACCATCCTGGCTAACACGGTGAAACCCTGTCTCTACTAAAACTACAAAAAATTAGCCGGCGTGGTAAGCACGTGCCTGTAGTACCAGCTACTCAGGAGGCTGAGGCAGGAGAATCACTTGAACCCTGGAGGTGGAGGTTGCAATGAGCCAAGATCGTGCCACTGCACTCCAGCCTGGGCCTACAGAGCGAGACTCTGTCTTAAAAAAAAAAAAAAGAAGAAAAAATGTTTTCTTCTTATGGAAGCTAAGGAACTTATGCCCCTCCTTGCATCTCCTGTGAAGACAGCGTCTTCTTTTTTTTTGTGGCTTCTCTCCATCTGGCTCAGACTGACTGCTGGGATCAAGCCAGGGCCTTCTCTAGTCCCCAACCCTGAGTCCCTACACATAAGCCACCTCCCACAAGGCCTCTTCCTCTTATGTAAATCAACTCATGAAAATACATACCTGAGGGCTGCTTGCCGGCTGCCAATTTGTTATACATGAAATCTACATCTCAACTGTTCCAGAAATTTCCATGTGTTTTTCCTGAAGCAGAGTTGTTAATCTCTTTTTTTTTTTCTGATTTTTTCCCATTTCACTGAATCTTTCTTTTTTTCTGAAATTGCAACCCCTAGATAGCTCAGAAAGTTGGATGTTTCCCAGATTTGCATTTGGGTCATTCTTGAGGTCTCATTCTTTATTCTCTTAGTTTAGGGCAGTCTCAACTTTGGCCTCCTACAATAATCATCCCTGTCGACATTGAGGACTTAAGAGATTTATTCCTGAGTTTCAGATCTAGTTTTGGGCCTCAGACTTATTTATTCAACTGCTTAACTTGACATTTCCACCTGGCAGTCCCAGTGGTACCCGAAGCTTGAGTCCATGACATCTTATGACCAATGTCTGTCTCTGTTCCTCTTGTTCCTGTGTCAGTGAATAGCACCTCCGAAAGTCAGGTCCCACAACTGAGTCCTTTTTTTTTTTGAGACGGAGTCTCATTCTGTCGCCTAGGCTGGAGTGCAGTGGCGCGATCTCGGCTCACTGCAACTTCTGCCTGCCAGGTTCAAGCAATTCTCCTGCCTCAGCCTCCCGAGTAGCTGGGATTACAGGCGCCCACCACCACGCCTGGCTAAATTTTTATATTTTTAGTAGAGACGGGGTTTCACCATGTTACCCAGGATGGTCTCGATCTCCTGACCTCGTGATCTACCCGCCTCAGTCTCCCAAAGTGCTGGGATTACAGGTGTGAGCCACCGCACCCGGCTTAACTGAGTCCTTCTTGACATCTCCTTCTCCTCATACCCCATAGGCACTCCATCAAGTCCTGTCCTTTTACCTCTTTTGTTAATTTTATTTTTTTATTCATTTATTTATTTTTGAGACAGGGTGTCACTCTGTTGCCCAGGCTGGAGTGCAGTGGCACAGTCATGGCGCACTACAGCATCGGCCTCCTGGGCTCTTGTGATCCTCCATGCCTCACCCCCACAATAGCTGGGACTACAGGTGGGTGCCACCACACCCAGCTAATTTTTTTTATTTTTATTTTTCTGAGACAGGATCTGGCTCTGTTGCCCAGGCTGGAGTGCAGTGGCATGATCCTGGCTTCCTCCCACTTCAGCCTTTCAAGTAGCTACGTCTAAGGGTGCGTGCCACCGCCCTTGACTAGTTTTTGTATTTTTTGTAGAGACGGGTTTCACCATGTTGCCCAGGCTGATCTTGAACTCCTGAGCTCAAGCCGTTCATCTGCTTTGGCCTCCCAAGGAGGCCAGGATTAAAGGTGTGAGCCACTGTGCCTGACCCGCGCTAATTAAAAAAGTTTTTTCTAGAGATGGGGTCTCTGTTGCCCACGCAGGTCTCAAACTCCTGGACTCAAGCCTTCCTCCTGCCTTGGCCTCTCAGAATGTTGGATTACAGGGGTGCCTGCCCTTATCTCTTGAGTATCTTGCATTCATCCACTTCTTTCAGTCTTTCCTGCTTGGTCTCAGCTACCATCATGTCCCACCTAGATAACTGTAACAACCTTTCCATTGGTCTCTGCCTCTATGTTGGCTCCCCCTTCCATTGATTCTTTTAAAAATGCAAGCCTAATCAAATTCCTCTTTAGCAACATGTTTGTTTAAAACTTTCAGTAACTTATTGTTCTTCCTAGATCTCTAGCCTAACCTCCAGTCATAATTACTGTCACTCCTCATGCTCCACCCTCAGTCCTCATAGGGCCCGGCTTTTTCTGTCTGTAGGGACTTTATATATTGTTTCCCCTGCCTTGAGCACTCCGCTGCCCCCTGTACCTAGTTAACTTCTCTTCCTTTAGACCTCAGTCATCAGTTTTGCAGGGAAGCTTTTCCTATCTTTCAACTTACATCTTCTTATAGTGCCATAATACCTCTCCTTCACTGTGGGTATATAGCACCATATATATAGCACCATATACTCCTCCTTCACAGTAGGTATGTAGCACCATATACCCCTCCTTCACCATAGGTATATAGCGCCCATATACTGCTCCTTCATGGTAGGAATATAGCGCCGTATACCCCTCCTTCACGGTAGGTATATAGCGCCGTATACCCCTCCTTCACGGTAGGTATATAACGCCGTATACCCCTCCTTCACCATAGGTATATAGTGCCCATGTACTGCTCCTTCATGGTAGGAATATAGCGCCGTATACCCCTCCTTCACGTTAGGTATATAGCGCCGTATACCGCTCCTTCACAGTAGCTATATAGAGCAATATACCCCTCCTTCACGATAGGTATATAGAGCCATATACCCCTTCTTCACGGTAGGTATATAGCGCCCATGAACCGCTCCTTCATGGTAGATATATACCCCTCCTTCATGGTAGGAATATAGTGCCGTATACCGCTCCTTCACAGTAGATCTATACCCCTCCTTCACAGTAGGAATATAGTGCCGTATACCGCTCCTTCACAGTAGATCTATACCCCTCCTTCACGGTAGGAATATAGTGCCGTATACCGCTCCTTCACGGTAGGAATATAGTGCTGTATACCGCTCCTTCACAGTAGATCTATACCCCTCCTTCACAGTAGGAATATAGTGCCGTATACCCCTCCTTCACGGTAGTTGTCACAGTTGTAATTTTATACTCATTCGGATGGCTCCTGGTGTTTCCTCTTCATTAGTTATTGAACACCATATGAAGGCAGAAACTTCCCTCTGTGTCTTTAAGGCCTAGTCGGATGATTTAGTAGGCAAGTGATACATATTTAAAAGAATGAATAACTGGGAATCAGTAAAGCATAGGCATGAAGAGAATGGATTTGGAGTTTGTCATTGGTCTGGATTTGAATCTGGGCTCTCCCCTAATAACTGTGACAGTGGGCAGCTTGCTTAAGAGAGAAGTCTCTCCATCTGAAAAAAGGATATAGTAAATACTTTCAAAGGTTCTTTGGAACAATGTGATAGCATTTGTAAAATAAAGATTATCATGCTTTGGATATGGAAGATGTTAAGTGGTAGCTTTTACACTTATTTTTTACAAACCTTTTTATTACAAAATAAAAAATGCAGATTCAGAAAATCCCACCAAACAAATGTATAGATGGATGGATGATTATAGAGAGAATTCTCTGGAGATACACCCCTTTGTATCTCCACTCCAATGTCATCACCTTCTCTCCTACCTTAGCAACCTCATCTTGACTTTATAGGAATCACTTCCTTGCGTGTCATTATAGTTTTATCACTCTGGTGTGCATCAGTGGACATAATAGTTTAGTCTTGTCTCTTAAAAAAAAAAGTTTCCCTTCTATCCTTTTATTTTCTTCAGTTTATCTACTGAAGAACCTAGAGGATTTGTCCTGTAGAGTGTCCTGTGTCTGGATTTTGCTGATTGCACATCAGTGATGCAGTTCAATGTGCTCCTCTGTGTGCTCTGTGTCCTGCAAACTGACAGTGGGTCCAGAGGCCTGCTCAAACTCCTGTTTGATTCCTTTGGCAAGACTTTAGCTAGTGGTGTGCTCTTTTATTAGAAGTCATGTTGTACCTGGTTCTCTTTCCCTTTGTGATATTAGTAGCTATTGACACTCAATACCTAGATCCATTAATTTATTAGGAGTGACAAGATGGTGAAATTTTGTCATTTTTCAGTTATTGACTTAAATACTTTTAGAAGAGTATTGTCTCTTGTCCCTTGTCTGCTCTTTGGTTACATAAAGGTACAGTTCAGTAGAAAAGCTGGATGAAACCTTGATTCTTCACTTTATCAGTTTCCACAATGAGTTAGTTCCTTATCCTCTGAAGGTGACCGATTCCCCCATTGTGTGTTTTTAAAAAGTATTATTATGAATTCTGCTGGGCGCGGTGGCTCACGCCTGTAATCCCAGCACTTTGGGAGGCTGAGGCAGGTGGGTCACTGAGGTTAGGAGTTGGAGACCAGCCTTTACAACATGGTGAAACCCGTCTCTACTAGAAATACAAAAAATTAGTTGAGTGTGGTGGCGGATGCCTGTAATCCCAGCTACTCGGGAGGCTGAGGTAGGACAATTGCTTGAACCCGGGAGGCGGAGGTTGTAGTGAGCTGAGATCACACCACTGCACTCTAGCCTGGGCAACAAGAGCAAAACTCCGTCTCTTTCTCTCTCTCTCTCTATATATGTATGTAAAATGAATTCATGGATTTGACTATATTTGATGGGTTTCAATAAGTTGTGATTAATATATTTTTTGAAGCCTATATTATCCCATCTTTGGCCAGTGGGAGCCCTTGTTAGTTGACTCTTGCATCCTTTGGACATAACCCTTGTGGTCTTTGAGTGTTTTCTTGCTATGTGGTATAACAAAATGTTTCAGGCTCGTTTTGAATGTCTTCTGCTTATACCTGAAATTAACCATTTCTCCAAGATGAGCCCTGTTTGTTTTTTTAAAGTGGTAAATGGCATTTCAATAACTCGTTCTGAGTGTCAGGGAGGCTTATTACTATTGGACTGGTCATTGTTTCTTGACTTCCTCTATGGAAGGATCTAAAAAAATACATATGAGATCTGTGTATTGCAGAAAACAATCACCCAGTAGTTAGATTTGTATATTCTATGTCTTTTTTTTTTTTTTTTTGAGACGGAATCTCGCTCTGTTGCCCAGGCTGGAGTGCAGTGGCACGATCTTGCCTCACTGCAAGCTCCGCCTCGCGGGTTCATGCCATTCTCCTGCCTCAGCCTCCCGAGTAGCTGGGACTACAGATGCCCACCACCACGCCCGGCTAATTTTTGTATTTTTAGTAGAGACGGGGTTTCACCATATTTCACTGTGTGAACCAGTATGATCTCTAGTTCCTGACCTCGTGATCCACCCGCCTCGGCCTCCCAAAGTGCTGGGATTATAGGCGTGAGCCACCGCTCCCGGCCAGTATGTCTATGTCTTCTTAAAGGCCAGTGACACTCACTTTGAACTGTGCTTTATAATCCTCTATGTCATTTGCTTAGCATGGCATATGTTGGCATTGTTAACGGGTTCAGGGAAATCATTCCTGTGGCCCCAGTTTGACTTATTTCACCATCATCTATGACTATGAATACAGTGGACAAATACATGTATTACAGGAGTTATATAATGTGAACGTCATGAAGTGAATGCCTTAGTAATTGGTAGAGCTAAACTTAACATCTCTTGCACTGGCTGTTTGCAGATGTATTCGCTGCATTACGTTACCCAGTTTAATTCTTACATCTATCATGGGAGGTAGGGACTGTTATTCTCATTTTGCAGATGGGAAAACTGAGATTTAGTGAGGTTAAATGATGCACCCAGGCTACCTAATCAGTGAAAGAACTGAGTTAAACCCATGTCTCTCTTTATTAACTCTGGAGTCTACACACTTAACCACTTTATTGCCTTTTTAATTATTAAAAATTTGTCTGGCCTGATTCAGAATTAAAACAACTTGGGAAGCTTTGGGATGATTCTAGGATCTGCTTAGGACTTAATGTCACTTCAGAGGTCTCACAATGAACTTGAATGATGTCACAGCTGTCCCTTCTGTGCTCATGAGACTCTTTACTAATCAAGTAAGGCACCAGGATGTGACTGCAGAATCCCTCTCAATACGGCATTCCAGGCAGCCACTAAAAATTCATGCAGTTGGTCCATAGCATGAAACCCATCTGGCATTTTGAGTGAGAACCTAGTAGAATGGCAGTGGTGCCTTTTGGATTCTGTGATCACTTTTTCTGTGCCTATATTACGGTGTCATCACTGCATTATAACAGCCAGGCATATACTTTTTTAGTCTCTTCTGGTAAAAATCAGTGTTTCCCAAACTATGATTCATTAACACTTAGTTCTGGGAGATGCTTTTAGGTACACTGCAAAAACAAAGAAGAGGAAGCACGGGAGGCTAGTTTGCTGGTCAAATAAGTCTGAGAAAACTAAAATTTTTTTTATTGTTTGTTTGAGACAGGGTCTCACTGTGTTGCCCAGGCTGGGGCGCAGTGGCACAATTATAGCTCACTGTAGCCTTGACCTCCTGGACTAAAGCAGTCCTCCCACCTCAGCCTCCCAAGTAGATAGGATTACAGGCATGTGCCACCACACCCAGCTAATTTTTAAATTTTTTGTAGAGATTGGCCGGGCGCGGTGGCTCACGCCTGTAATCCCAGCACTTTGGGAGGCTGAGACGGGCGGATCACAAGGTCAGGAGATCGCGACCATCCTGGCTAACACGGTGAAACCCCGTCTCTACTAAAAAATACAACAAAAACTAGCCGGGCGTGGTGGCGGGCGCCTGTAATCCCAGCTACACGGGAGGCTGAGGCAGGAGAATGGCGTAAACCCGGGAGGCGGAGCTTGCAGTGAGCTGAGATCCGGCCACTGCACCCCAGCCTGGGCGACAGAGCGAGACTCCGTCTCAAAAAAAAAAAAAAAAAAAAAAAAAAATTTTGTAGAGACAAGGTCTCACTATGTTGCCCAGGCTGGTCTTGAACTCCTGGGCTCAAGTGATCCTCCTACCTTGGCCTCCCAAAGTGCTGGGATTACAGGCATGAGCCACCACACTGGGCCTTGGAAAAACAAAATTCTTAAAGCTTTACAATGTGTATGATTAAATGAACATTGTAAGAACTCCTACTATAAAGAAATCTGTTTAGCTTTTTGATCCAATGTTCTCTAAACATGACTGATCCCTGTATCTCCTTCCTTTGATTTTTAAACAATAAGGAGATGTATTCTCTTAAGAAAGAATACACAGTCCAGAGAGAGGACAAGCTCAGGGCTAGGGCAGGCTCCACGTGGAGACCACTGAGCCTCCAGGACCGTTTCTCTGTGTTTCTTAGCCCTGTGCATCGGAAGAGCTTTCGGGCTGTTGTCCGGGTGACTGTATCTGTTTCAGGCACCACGGCCATGCAGGATGCTACCCAGAGGAAGAGAGTCCCTTTTTGGAACAAGGAAAATGTGCTTAGAAATGCTCCTGGCAGTGTTCCTCTCACATCTTACTGGCCAGGTTTGGGCAGGTGCCCGTTTCTTACCTGTTGTTGGCATGGGGGACAGGATTTCTGTGATGGGCCGAGGCCAGTCATTTATCTTTTTTGTTTTGTTTCCCTTACGTCATTGTGTAGAACTAGGCCAGTCACTTAGAGAGGAGGGAGGTTGTGGGTCCACAACGCTTGGCCTCGTGTCAAGGTCTTCATGACAGGGCTGCCCTGCCTTTATAGCCTTCACTCGTATTCCTCTTCTTTAAGCCGAACTGCTTGCTGTTCCCGAGTTTACCGTTGGGCGGGTGTGCGTGCACCTGGGAAGGCCTTCGCCTGCATTTTTGTAGGTTCAGCTCCACTTGTTGTTGAAGGTCTGAATCAATTGCCCTTCCACCCAGGCGGCTTCATCATGCTCTTCATTTCTGCTCGGTAAGCATGCATTTATTGCGGGCAGGAGAGGGAGAGATCTAGGTAATTCCAGGTTTCTGGCTTGGAGGTTGAATGGGCACAGGTGCCCTTTGTGTAGGTTTGGGACGGTGGGACCTAAGGATGTGGTACATTTTGGCCATGTAGATTTTTTGATGCCTGTGGATCTGTCCAGCTGGCAGTTAGGTCTGCAGGTGTGCAGTTTGCAGGAGAGATCAGGGTTAAGCAGGTCGATTTGTTGGTGGTCAGTGTATACCTGACAGTTAAGACTACAGGGAATGAGACTGCCCAGTGCAGTAGGATGGCTGAGAAGCAGCGAGTCCAAGTGTAGGCAAGGGAGGAGCAGCCCACCGAGGAGAGAAAGAGCATTTAGAGGCTGTGAGATAGAGAGAGAAACTCAGAGAGCAAGAGGGAGCAGATGGTCAACAGTGTCTGGTGGGGCAGAGAGGTCGGGAGGACCGAGGGTGTGCCCTGGACTTGGCAACTGGGGGGCCTTTGGAGGTCCATGCCAGTGTGGTTTGGGGGTGGGAGTGGAGAGGTTCACAGTGTGCGGCCTGTGCTCTGTAGAAGCCTGGCTGAGAAAGCCAGAAGAGAAAGTGGTACCTAGAGTAGAGTGTGTGTTGCGGGATTTTTGTTGTCAGGGAGAGACATTTAAGCACATTTTTAGGTTAAGGGAAAGATGGGAAAGTAGAGAGGAAGGGCCTGAACATCTCAGAGATAGATGGCAATTGATGGAGCCATGCCCAAGGGGGCAGGATCAGAGCATAGGTGGGGAGTTTGACTTTAGTAGGAGATAAAAACGGGGGCACATGGAGAGAACTTCGTGGAGAATGGCAGGGAATTAAGGTATTTCAAGCTGGATAGTCTCGAATATTTTGGTAAGCGGGAGACAAAATTAATTACTGATAGTGAGAACTATGATATGTGTAGAGGATATTTTTTTATTTTTATTTTATTTTATTTTAGACAGCGTCTTGCTCTGTAGCCCAGGCTAGAGTGTAGAGGAAGATTGTAGCTCATTGCAGCCCTTTACCTCTTGACCTGAAGCAGTCCTCCTGCCTCAGCCTCCCAGAGTGCCACAATTATAGGTGTGAGCCTGTGCCTGTACAGGGTAATTTTAAGAAAGGCGGTAAAAGGTTTGGAAAAAACATCATTGGAAAGAATAACAGCAGAACCATTTGTTGAGCCCTTATTGTGTACCAAGCATTTCACTAGACACTTTACATTCTCATTGAACCCTCACAGTTATCCTATGAGAAAGTTTCTGCTATTCCCATTGTATGGGTCAGGAAGCAGGTTTAGAGAGATGGGGTGACTAGCCGAAGGTGACAGAGCTTGCTAGGATGGTGCCAGGCTTTCTTTGACAGGAGAGCCAGCCCTCTTGATCTCTGTGCTCTGCTGTCTCATCAGGGAGAAGCAGCATCACAAAGGTACGTGGGCTGAGTGCTGAGGAGTTAAGGGCCAAGATGTGAAGCTGGAGGCCATGAAAGACTAGCGACGCCTGCCGTGTGGTTGTGAAACTTTTGTAGCTGGAACGCTAACAAACTCCTGGAGTGAAGCAGTGGAGATGTCTGTGGGCTTGGTGTGACAGAGGGCCAGGGCACAAGAATGTTTAATGAGAGCCCCCCAGGCCTCATCAAGCCAAGGGAGGAGCCGAGGCCCGGAGGACGCTGAGAGCTTGGAGAAAACGGAAGGGTCAGAGGCCTGCGAGGCCTCCTATCTGCTGTCATGCAAAAGCCTTCCATGTGGCCGTGAGAATGGGCGAGCGCCGAGAAGTGGGGATGAGGGTTGCTGGAGGCGAGGAGGTCCAGTTGCCGCGTGGGTGGAATGTTCTATGTCTGTTGTCTTTTTTCTCTTTGACTGAAGGAATTGCCCCCAGAAGTTCTCTGGTGAAATGTTGAAGGAAGATTGCATGATCCATTATTAAATCAGAGGGATGAGGAGGCTGAGGGTGGGGAGAATGGAGGTTGCCATCTGTTGTTTATTTTGCCCACGGCTATCTCTGGGTGTACCAGTGTCATTCAGGCCATTCTCTTGTGACTGTGCTCAGGCACAGTTTTACTGACTACATGGCACACAAGTCAGGTATTGGGAAGAACTGTTTCTTCTTTAGAGGAGTATGTTTTAACCATGTTAAATTTCCAAGAATGGGTTTATTTATTGCCTCTACACAGTGTAGACCATTCCAGGAAAATAAATGATTTTTGATTCAAGCATGATATTTATTTATTTTTATATTTTTATTTATTTAGAGACAGGGTCTCACTCCTGTCACCCAGGCTGGAGTGCAGTGATGCAATTATGACTCTCTACAGCCTCAACTTCCTGGGCTCAGGTGATCCTCCCACCTCAGCCTCCTGAGGAGGTAGGACTATAGGCACATGCCACCACGCCTGGCTAATTTTTAAATTTTTTAGTAGAGATGAGGTTTCGCTGTGTTGCCCAGGCTAGGCTTTGAATTCCTGGCTCAAGTCATGGGTGCACCTTAGCCTCCCAAAATGCTGGGATTATTGGCGTGAGCCACTGTGCCTGGCCTAAGCACTGTATTTAAAACTACCTCTCATGCATTTAACTGATTTTCCTTGCCTTTTAAAGTGATTAATGGCTTGTTACTATCATTGTGGAATAAAATTCTGTAGAGAAAGTTCATACTGCCTCTTTATGAACATACAAATGAAATATTATAATTATCATTTTAGTTAACCTAAAGTCCAAGTTATGAATGACTCTACATTAAAACAAACCTTCCTGATTTTCCAAATAATTAAACACTTCTGTTTTATTCAGGGATCATAATTTTTTTTTTGAGACAGAGTTTTGCTCTTGTTGCCCAGACTGGAGTGCAGTGGCGTAATCTTGGTTCACCGCAATCTCTACCTCCCGGGTTCAAGTGATTCTCCTGCCTCAGCCTCCCAGGTAGCTGGTATTACAGGCAGGCACCACCACACCTGGCTAATTTTGTATTTTTTTTTTTTTTAGTAGAGATGGGGTTTCTCCATGTTGGTCAGGCTGGTCTTGAACTCCCGACCTCAGGTGATCCACCTGCCTCAGCCTCCCAAAGTGCTGGGATTACAAGCATGAGCCACCGTGCCTGGCCCAGGGATCATAATTTTCATCATCAGGACCAGTTAGCAGTGTTTCCTAAAGTGTGGTCTGAGGGTCACAGAAATAATTTAGGAAATGTTGTTAAAAATACTATACTTACTCTAAAGACATATCCTAAACTTTGTGAATTAAGAATGTAAGGGAATAGTGTCTAAAAAATCTGCATTTGAACAAATTCCCCAAGTGATTCTTGAGGAAAACTGATGTAGAATGTTTTCAAGTTACAGATAGGGGCTTCCTGATGTCAACAAGGCCCAAGGAAACTAACTCACGTCTAAGAGATGGCACCACTGCACTTCAGCCTGGACAACAGAGCAGGACTCCATCTTCCAAAAAAAAAAAAAAGCAGAATTTATTCTTTGAATGTCAACACATTTATTTTAGGTAGAAGCAGAAGAAGCAATTTGTATGATCTACATCTGGACTGCAGTAAATAACTTATAGTCATCAATTAAAAGGGATATAAAAGTCTGCCTCTTTGAGTAGATTTAATTGCATTGTATTTTTGTCTTTATGTAGCTAGTCTTTTATGGCAGTAATTCATTCCACATCTTAATATGATACGTTTATGCTATCTGGGCTGCTGGGTATGGGGTGCAACTTTTCACTTCAAAGGAACTATGGAAGTCAAGGTCCCATTGAATCAAATTACCAATGTAATATTTTTTTCTAAGTATTTTATCACCAGTTTATTTAAAAGCTAGTTAATGTGAAAAACACACTCACCTGTCTAAACCCAAAGAATGAACTCAGAGACACGAAGTACAGCAGAAGTGAGACTTTTAATGGTGCTCTTGCGAGATGGGGTGTCTGGTAGGCAGGCACACCGGGGGCAGTTTCAGCAGGTAATTTATCTCCTAGCATGCAAGTCCCCTCCCCAGTTCCTCATTGGTCAAGTACTATGGGGTTAAAATCTTCCCGGAAGTCGCCTGAGTTTTATTATCCCCCTTATAAGGTTATACCCCATCCCCTTCCTCGCTTAAGTTTCAATTTCCCAATAACGAAATTTTCTTCCCTTTTATGGGCTGACCCCTCCTCTACATCCTATTTGCTTATCATGACTTTCTAGGTGCACGAGCCGTGCAGTTTGTCATGTCCACAGGCTGCATACCAGTACTTAGATTATCATGCCTCGAAAATGGACCATTTAAAATGTTTCCTCATAGTTAACAAATTAACTAAGATAATGGAATTATGGTATTCCAGGACAGTAATGGAGTACAAAACAGTGATTGCTTTCGTGACTAAAGACCTCTGTGAAAAAGGCAATTCTATGTGACTCATTCAGTTGTTGAGTTACAGAACAGCTTTAAAGAGGGGCAGCTCTTCTGGCTTCCCCATCATTGATGTTCAGTGCTATCAGTGAGAACTATTATGACATGAGAATTAGTTTTGCAATATACTTCAATATGTATGAACTTCAAAATTCTCTTAGATTGATTGTATACTTGAGTAATTTTTCTTTTGTGCCCTGGGCCAGAAAGTGAAATGGAGAGAGCATGCCAGAACAGGAAGAATATTGGAATTCCTAAGCCCAGCCTTCCATGGTGGTATGGCTCATTAGCTACCGATTATGAGTTTCCATCAAAAATAAAGCCAAGGCTGGTGGTGGTGGCTCACACCTGTAATGCCAGCACTTTGGGAGGCTGAGGCGGGTGGATCACCTGAGGTCAGGAGTTCGAGACCTGCCTGGCCAACATGGTGAAACCCCGTCTTTACTAAAAATAAAAAATTAGCTGGGCATGGTGGTACATGCCTGTAGTCCCAGCTACTCGGGAGGCTGAGGCAGGAGAATCACTTGAACCTGGGAGGCGAGATCGCGCCATTGCACTCCAGTGACAGAGTGAGACTTTGTCTGAAAAAAAATAAAAATAAAAATAAATGAAGCCCTGTGAGTACAGAGAACATAATTTGTTTACCGTTCCCTCTCCAGTACCCAGCTAAGTGCCAGGCACACAGAGTGAGTCCTTAGTAAATGTTAGATGATTGAATAAATCGATGGAAACATGATTCGTATCATAGAAACCTATGATTTGCCTTATGAACTCAAAATTACAATAGAAGCCAGTGATAAAATAGTTACAGAATTTTTTTTATCGTACAAACTTTTTTAGGAATGCAAAAATTATTGTCAGGATTTTCAGTTACCTTTTTCTAAGCCAGTTTGCTTTTCTTCATTCATTTTTTCTAGCCTCTATTCGTTCTCTACTTGCCAATTTAGTCAAACCGCTATCTGCCTGTATGTTTTCAAGTACATGTTCTGATTTCAATTTTCAAGTGTTTGTCTGATTTGAAATATACTTAAATTTCTCTTGTAATCAAATGGAGTATGTTTTGTACAGATCTTCAGATCTAAATCTTAGAAATTAGAGATAAAGCTCTTTTTTCTCCCCATGAATCTAATTCTTCCAGTTGAATGGAAAAACAACTTAAGTATTATTATTATTGTTATTATTATTATTTTTTTTAGACTGAGTCTGGCTCTGTTGCCCAGGCTGGAGTGCAGTGGCGTGATCTCGGCTCACTGCAAGCTCCACCTCCCGGGTTCACACCATTCTCCTGCCTCAGCCCGCCACCATGCCTGGCTAATTTTTTTGTATTTTTAGTAGAGATGGGGTTTCACCATGTTAGCCAGGATGGTTTCCATCTCCTGACCTCATAATCGGCCTGCCTTGGCCTCCCAAAGTGCTGGGATTACAGGCGTGAGCCACCAGGCCCAAAAACAACCTAAGTATTAATAACTGACCTCAAAATCTACTTCTATTGATCAGTTAATAAAGATTTTGCCTTTGTGTTAATACTTATTTTTCTTTTAGAAAGCAGGTTAATCAGCAGGACACATTACGAAAGGAATTTGCTATGAAAGTAAAATATGACAGCATGAGAGGTCATAACATCAATCCCATGTAATATAACTATAATCATTTTTCAGAAAGGTAATTAACATTGTTAAAAAGTTTAGACTATGACTTTTGGAACCATAATAGTAATCTGTATCTGTGAACTGCTTTATAATTGTTAAAGCACTTTTACGTGCATATTATCCTCCTTCAAATGCATAATAATTCATTAATGTAAATAGTGCAGGCATTATTATTTTACATTGACGTGACTTTCAGAAAGGTGGACATGTTCACTATAGCCCAGCAAGTTAATGGGGAAGAAGCAACTGCAGCCTCATTTATTCTGGGTTTTAGCTGAGTGCCTTTGCCACTCTAATGTGATGGAATATGCTTTTGTCATAGTAATAAGAAGGGGATTATGCCCCAGTGGGAAGCACATTTTAATTTCGTATTTGTTCAGAGAAGAGATCTAATGGTTTCATATCCCTTCATAGGATGTAGTCTCTGGATCTATCTTAACACATAATTGTCTTTCATTATGGAAGTATAAACAGAACCTGAATCATACATTTGATGCATATAGGCATGGTTGGCCTTTGGCCTGGACGCAAAACATACTTTGATACATGGTGTAATAAGCTACAGAAGCTTCTGATCTAATCTGACATTCATCTTCCTCTATGTTCATGTGAAGTAAAATCAGGATACAGATGTAGGCTTTTGGAAGCTGTGTTGATCTTATTAAGTACCCCTCGGGGATAGAAGGCCCTGACCTGTGCCTTCACACGGCCTCTCTTGTTCATTACTCAGTTCTCCTTCTGGAGGTGCCCTGCTCAGAGGACCTGGGCTTTCAAGGGACATGGTTTAGGGTTGGCCAAACCTAAAAGACATGGTTTCGGTTGGCCAAAATCCCTTTTCAGGGATTCAAAAAATCCCTGAAAAGGGATTTTTCCAGTTCACCTATGCATAATTTGTGCTTCAAGGCCAGAAAAGTTCAGAGTACCTCACCCCCCACCCCATTCTCTCCTTTGTTCCTTCAGTTTCTTCTCAGCTGATAGAAGACTCCCCTTTTGGCCAGTTGCAGTGGCTCACAACTATAATCCCAACATTTTGGGAAGTCAAGGTGGGAGGATTGCTTGAGGACACAAGTTCAAGACCAGCTTGGGCAACATAGTGAGACCCCTGTGTCTACAAAAAAATAAAAATAAAAAATTAGCTGGGATTGGTGTACACGCCTGTAGTCACAGCTCTTTGGGAGGTTGAGGTGGGAGGATTGCTTGAGCCCTGCTGAGTCTGTCCTGTGGACCCTGGCCGAGCCAGATGAAATGAATATGCAGATGCAGGTATTTTGCGTGAGTGTGGCTAGGGTACTGCTGGCACTAGGGGCTGAAAAGACCGTGCAGTCCTGATAAGCCAAAGCTGCTTGTATATATTCAGTACAGATTTAATGGCAAAGGCTTGGAGCCAACATAATCTGTGGGTAATTAACATTGTTGTGCCCCCTTGCAGGGAGCAGTCTTGTGTGCAGACAATCTAAGGTCAGCTTCCGGACAACATAAGTAAATAAACTTACCTAGATAAATTCCCCTCCATTCCCTCGCATCTACTTCTCACCTTCTGCCTCAGGGTAAGAGAATTAGCTGCCTTCAGCTTTGCAAAACCTCCTGGCCTTCCAAGAAGGTTTGCATCTTTCCCTATAACTTTTTACACCACCCTGACCGATCCCCTATAGTAGCCAGGAGTTTGAGGCTGTAGTGAGCCATGACTGTGCCACTGTACTCCATCCAGCCTGGGCAACAGAGTGAGACCCTGACTGGAAGGAAAAAAAGACTCCCCTGTGAAACAAAAGAAAATTCTTGAGTCATTTAATCTTTTGAATTAAGTCAGAGTCCAAATCCAGCTATATATTTTATAGATGATTTTAGTATGTTTTAGAACATTTTTGGTGGTACCAGTAGCATAACAGTGGCAACATTTTTTGTTTGAAATAGAAAAACAAAGGTGGAGACAAACTGAAGATAGAGTAAGAGAATAAATTATGGTATAAGCTATTCAAAACATTGTCTGAGTCTTTTATTATTATAAAAGATATTCATGATAAAGTACTGAGTGTAAAAAGCCAGATACAAAGTTGTATATATACCATGATCCCAATTTCTTTTAAAAAGTGTACAAATGAAAAAGTTACCAATAATTTATTGTGGTCAGACATTGTTACAGTACTTGGTGTGTGTTAACGCTCATATCAATTTTGTGAGGTAGGTACTATTGTTATCTCTATTTTACATATGAGGAAAGTGAGCTATGGAAAAGTAACTTGCCCAAGGTTACATAGTAAGTGTTGGAATCACTGAGAAGAAGGAAATATACCAAAATGGTATTAGTGATCATCTGGATCATTATGAGTCAGTTTAATTCCTTATATCTATAACAGAGAATGTATCTCTGCTGTTTATGTAATTGGAAATAACAGTTTAAAAAGAAATTATAGCATCTTTGAAATTTAGAAAAACAGTAATATGAGAAAACTTGTAGGTTGAATTTCAAAGAATAGCTGCTCCTTCCTATATCTAAAGTAGAAATTGTGCTTGATTAAGAGGGAAAAAAAAGACACAAATCCACTATTTTCTGTTAATACAATCTCCCTAAACGATAACCTCTCAGTATCATGTTAACAATTTTCTGGGTTTTTTTGATAAGGAAAGTAAGATATTCTTTAGTTTATGGTTCAGCATAATAAAAGCGCAACTCAGGAAACTGTCAAACCAGGTTTTGTTCGGATATTTAAATGCTTTACATCATAGCAAAACATCTCCAGGAGTGTGCACTTTCTTCTCTGTAAAGCGTATCCTCAAAGGCAAAAAGTACTTCAAGAATTATGTGCTCTGTTATGCTGTGTCTTACTGGTTGCTTAACTTTTCAACCTCTCCTTGCCTTTATTTCTGCCATTCCTGTGCCTTTAGAAAACCCATCGATCAACCAACTTTAGATTTGTTGAAAGTTGGTAACATTTTGAGTTGTATTTGTGATACCGTCTGGTGGGTGCTCTGCTAAGAGCTTTGTGAGAGCAGCCATTACAGACTAGACGCCCACGGCTTGAACATGGCTCGAAGTTTAGCCCAAACAGTGGCAGCCTGCAGAGTTTGTAATAACATTGAATTAGTTGAAGATATCATCCAAAATTCATAACTTTCATTTTTTGTTGTTGTTGGGGAAAAAAAAATTAGTCCGGATTTGGTGGCTCTTGCCTGTACTCCCAGCACTTTGGGAGGCCAAGGTGGACGGATCACCTGAGGTCAGGAGTTCAAGACCAGCCTGGCCAACATGGAGAAACCCCGACTCTACTATAAATACAAAAATTAGCTGGGCATGGTGGCACGTACCTGTAGTCCCATCTACTCAGGAGGCTGAGGCAGGAGAATCACTTGAACTCAGGAGGTGGAGGTCGCAGTGAGCTGAGATCGTGCCACTGCACTCCAGCCTGGGCTACAGAGAGAGACTCCGTCTCAAAAAAAAAAAAAAAAAAAATTTAGAGCACCTAGCAGCACAGTTGTTGCAATCCCCTTTACACATTTAGAGTTCTTTTCAGGCCCCTATCATCTTTTTTTAGATCCCTGATATTATTTATTTGATCGTCTTGAGGCATATTAGCCCACATAAAATGCAAGCTAGAGAGGAGAGTGGCTGGGTCAAGGACCCACATTAGTAAATGGCAGAGCGGAGCCCGCCTGCCGTGGGAGCCTGTGTTCTTCCTCTTAACATGACTGCTTGACTTCCAGGTGGGGAATGACACTATGGCTCACGTGACGATCTTTTGTCAGAATCTTAGTCATATTAGGTATAGCTGACCTTTCAAGTTTCTTAGTCCCTTCTCATCCTTCTGAGAAGGGATATGCCTATTTTCTTCATTTCTTTGGTTTGGAATAAATCAGTCTTTGAGGCTGAGGCAGAATATCATTGTTTTGAAAGAGGTCCTGGTTTTGAGAATATCATAGTTTAAGAATGAGAGTATCAGTCATGAGATCCCAGTGGATCGTCAGATGCTGAGTATACTTGGAGAGACTCAGCCATGTGACGGCTCCATGTGGTTAATGATGATTTTTGGGGAGTTTGTGTTTGCTTTTATAAGATGAACCATTTCAGTAGCTTTATAGGATATTACACTTGTCACCCCTTGAACTCTGTACAACTGTTTCCCTTTACAAAATAGCACCAAAAATACATTAAACTTTTAACTGTATGTAGTGGAGGCGAGAGCACTTGTTTATTTGAGAAGACCAGGTAATAGGCATGAAAAAAAATTGCGAGTTACAGGTTGGCTGTTCTGGCTGCCAGTGAGCAGTGTCCTACTTAAAAACAGCGGACAATGAGGTGTGTATATTGGCTGGATTCCAGGGAGTTTCTGGTTGTTCAGTTGCTCCTGGTGTCTGAGTACTCAGGTTTCTCTGCCTGGCTTCTCTCTGGATGTTGCTTCCTCATAAGAGGGTTTCTGTAGCCTTGACACAAAGATAGTTTGAGCACATTATGGCTGGTACTCCGGAGTAAACAGAAAGCTGACATATATTCAGAAAAGGGTTTATTGATAAAACGTATGCGCATTGTCACATATATGAAAGAAAAGGTTTCGGCCAAGTGCAGTGGCTCACGCCTGTAATCCCAGCACTTTGGGAGGCCGAGGCGGGCGGATCACAAGGTCAGGAGATCAAGACCATCCTGGCTAACACAGTGAAACTCCATCTCTGCTAAAAATACAAAAATTAGTCGGGCATGGTGGCAGGTGCCTGTAGTCCCAGCTACTTAGGAGGTTGAGGCAGGAGAATTGCTTGAATCCAGGAGGCGGAGGTTGCAGTGAGCCAAGATCACACCACTGCACTCCAGCCTGGACGACAGAGCAAGACTCCATCTCAAAAGGAAAAAAAAGAAAAGCTTTCAAGTTTTGCTCTGTCTTTAGAAAAATACTCTAAAAATGTTCTTAAAATGTTCTCTGTCTCCAGAAAAACTCACTGGGTAATTAAAAATGATCTTGATACGTTGTTTTCAAATAGGTTTAAATCTTAAAATGAAGACAAACTTTATTTTTGTTGTTGTTTTTTAAATCTTTTTTATCTTTCGCTTTTTTTTTATTTTTTATTTTTTGTGTGTTGTTTATTTATTTAAATAGAAAATAAGGTGTATATTTTACAGGACAGTGGTCTGTTTCACCAAGAGCTTTTATGAGTTAATATTGTGATATGGATACTGAAAACTTAAAGCAAGAGATACTGAAGATTATCAGTTATCCTTTGTGAGTGTATTTTGAACATGTGTTTTCTTTCCTCTTTCCTAAAACAGGCATTTTAGGAAGATGATTGTCAGGAAGAGGTTGTCTTTACCTGAGGCCTATGCTAGCATAATAGAACAAGTCTTTGGGGAAATGTGCCTTGTGAAGTTCCTTTTTTTCAAACCTATAAATAGGAGAATGAAGACAATTATTGCTTGGTTGTCCTCAGAGCCACAGGAATTTATTCATGTTTTAAATTTGTTGAATTTTCATTACCTTCTTTCTCTTTTTTTCTGAAATTTCATCTTGGGGAAAATGATTAGTGGATTCTACCCTTTTGACCTGAAAGAAATAGAATATGTAGTGGCTACTCATTCAGACATGAGGAGATTCTGGCTTTATAAATAATAAATCTGTAAAAAGGAATTTCCATGCAGAATGTGTACAGAAAACTGTTTTTCCTCTACTTTTGTACCACAGCAAACATAAACATAGAAGATTTTTGTGACAAAATGTGTGGGTGTTTTTTCCCCACACACCAAGCAGCAGACACCAGCAGGGTGCCCTCTAATTGTTCCAGCACCGTCTACCTGGAGACAGTGTCAGAGCCCATAGGTTAAGCGAGGCTCAGTCCCCAAGAGCCCTCAGCCCCCCACCCTCAACATTAGTCTGTAAGTCTGGGCCTCTGGAACTTCTGACCAACCAGCTTCAATTTGAGGTGCCCATGACCCCCTTTTGGGTTCAGTTAATTTGCTGGAACAGCTCACAGAACTCGGGGAAACGCTTACTTACATTTACTGTTTTTTTGTAAAAGATATTGCAAAGGATACAGATGAAGAAATGCTATGTTGAGGGATGGGGGAAGGGTGCAGAGCTTTCATGCCCTCCCTGGGCACCACCCTGCAGGAACCTCACATGTTCAGCTGTCCTGAAACTCACTGAGCCCTCCTCTGGAGCTTGCCTTCCTCTATAGTATAGAGTGGGACTCTCTGATGGGAAGGTCTTAAGACCCACAGCCAGAGAGGCAGGGGACCCTGAGAGTGGAAGGAGGACAGAAAAAAGGCAGAGGCCTCCAGGCCAGACACACCCAACATTATAACAAAAGCCTGGAGCAAAAGACTGGCTGTGGGAGTTAGGAGCCAGGAACCCTGGATGAAACCCGATACGTATCACAACATTGCACATAGTAACCCTGTTATTTTTGGCCCATGAGGTGTTTTTTTTCTCTTTCCTGTTCTCCTGGCTTACAGATTCTCCATCAGGCTATGGGGATGGGATAGGAACAAAGAACTGTTTTCTTTCTAGTAAGGGCCGGTGACTCCTAGCGGGTAGGGTGTGGGAACTTCAGAACCAGATTGGAAAATCAGATTGAAAGAATAATAGGTAGGGGTTTTGCTTAAATAGAGCTGAAATAGAAAACATTATTCTCATAAACCCATCTCCCCTGCAATTTGATTTTTATTGTGGTAAAATACTTATAAAATGTGCTATCTAAACCATTTTTGAGTATACAGTTCAGTGATATTAAATACATTTACAATGTTATGCAACCATTGCTACCATCTATCTCCATAACTGTTTTCATCTTGTAAAACTGAAACTCTGCTAGGCACGGTGACTCGTGCCTGTAATCCCAGCACTTTGGGAGGCCTAGGTGGGAGGATCGCTTGAGGCCAGGAGTTCATGACCAACCTGGGCAACATGGTGAAACTCCCATCTTTACAAAAAACTTAAAACATAGCGAAACACACAGAGACACACATTTGTAATTCTGGCTACTCAGAAGGCTGAGGTGGAAGGATTGCTTGAGCCAGGAGATCGAGACTACAGTGAGACAAGATTGCACCACTGCACTCCAGCCTGGGTAACAGAGTGAGACCTTATCAAAAAACAACCCCCCCACCAAACTGAAACTCTATACCCTTTAAACATTAACTCACCATTCCCTCCTTCCCCTAGCTCTTAGAGAAACCATAGTTTTATCATTAAATAGACGAAAGGCCTTATTCAGATGTAGTCAGTAGTGACAAACATGTTTGTAGGTTACATGTAAGTATGAAGTAGAGAGATAAAAGAAATAAATAGACACATGGCAAGAGGTAGTAGATCCATAACTAGGAAGATAAAAAATAAGAATAAAAAATAAAAATTTTTGAAGGAAGTTATAAAGATAGACACATATCCAAAGAATATACTTCAGATATGCATGTCAGTCATATTCATACCCAGCCCTTACAGGCTGTTTCCATTTTAAGAACTCAAATTCAGGAACAACTCTTGTTTGTTTGTTTGTTTATTTGAGACAGTGTCTTGCTATATTGCCCAGGCTGGATGCAGTGGTACAGTCATGGGTTACTGCAGCCTTCATCTCCTGGGCTTAGTCAGACCTCCTTCCTCAGCCTCCTGAGTAACTGGGACTACAGGTGCCTGCCACCAAGCCCGGCTGATTTTTTAAGTTTTAGATGGGGTTTCACCATGTTAGCCAGGCTGGCCTCAAACTCCTGACCTCGAGTGATCCATCTGCCTCTGCCTCCCAAAGTGCTGGGATTGTAGGCGTGAGCCACTGCCACCAGCCAGGAACTTCTTTAAAAAGTTTTTTGGCTTTGGTTTTGTCATTTGATCAGTATTGTTCATTTAACTATTTGCCAAAGCATTGAGAAGTTGTGATTAAAATTATTTAGCAGTGTAGACCTCTGAAAGCATTTAACTCAATTAAATATTACCCCCAAAATTTGTAAGTTATTTAAATATCTGCCTGATGTTTTAAAAGCAGTAGAATTTGAAAATTCCTCATTTCTTACATTTTTTTTCTTCTGTGAACCAAATGAAAAATGTTAAAATTTCAATAAAATCTAGACCATGTATTTAATTTCATAGAGAGCTACCCAGAAACTAGAAAATAGTTTTAAAAGGTCACATGATTTTCTTTTATGCATTAAATGTCTGTCTATATGTGATTATGATTAAGATTTTTAAAAAATTCCTTGGGAAAATATTGAATGCTATATGTTAATTTGAGCATAAAGGAATATCTTTTCTTTCTTGGGTGCAACATGTACATCTTACGGTTTAAAAAAAAAAATTCCACTAAGAAATCTTGAATCTGTCTTTTTTTCCTCTTTTTTTATAAGGTCACCAGAAGACTTTTGTTTGTTTTTAATAACAGCAAGCACGAACAGGGATGACATCCTTGGCACTTGATTGTAGATAGCATGAGACTAATCAAGGACTGGAAATTCTCCACTCTCAGTTGGGTGGCCTGGGGCTGTGGGATTGATTGCATCTGTGCTGGTCTGGCCTCTGCTTGAGAACAAAGTGGTTCTCCACACTGGTTTGTAGGATGAGGGTGACAGTAGCATTAGCCTTTTAGATCTCCAAGTCATGTGACAGTGCTGGTCAAGAACTTGTAATATTTCTCACCTGAAAAAAAAATGTTCTGCATTTTTTTCCTTCCAAACGAATAAGTAGACCCCAATTATGTTATACATGCTTTTGATTACTGTGATATGTGATCAAGTAAAAAAATCTTCTTTTTAATGTAGTCTCACTAGACAGATAGTGGGGTTTTAATTCTATAGTCTCTCCTTTAAGAAAAAAAAGAAAAAAAATGCCAAATAGTATCTTCCCTCCCCACCCCCCAGGCAGAGTCTTGCTCTCTCACTTGGGCTGGAGTGCAGTGGCGAGATCTCACCTCACTGCAACCTACATCTCCTGGGTTCAAGCTCTTCTCATGCCTCAGCCTGCCGAGTAGCTGGGATTACAGGTGCCCGCCACCACGCCCAGCTGATTTTTGTATTTTTAGTAGAGACGAGGTCTCACTGTGTTGGCCAGGCGGACTCAAACTCCTGACCTCAAGTGATCTGCCAGCCTCGGCCTCCCAAAGTGCTAGGATTATAAGTGTGAGCCACTGCACCCAGCCCAAAGTAGTATCTTTATACAGTTATTTATTTATTTTTTTAACATCACTTGCTGTTATACAGACACACATAGACTTAAAATTCTGTACCTCTGGCCTAGAGGAAACCACTTTTAAAAGTGTTTGTGCTTGCAAACATTTTCCCATCATAGAAAACTTTCCATGAAGGTATATATATATCTTTTTAATGGTATACCATAATTTATTTAACTCTTTGTCTGTTGACATATATATAAAAACTTGCGTTACTTCCAATTTTTTTGCGCCTATAATTAATATAGCAGTAAAATTCCTTATACTTTTTCACATTTCTGTTGGGCAGAGCCCTAGGAGTGGCAATGCAGAATAGAGAGTCCTTTAGGCCGGGTGCGGTGGCTCACGCCTATAATCCCAGCCCTTTGGGAGGCCGAGGCAGGTGATCACATGAGGTCAGGAGTTCCCGACCAGCCCGGCCAACATGGCGAAAACCCATCTCTACTAGAAATAAAAAATTAGCTGGATGTGGTGTCGTGCGCCCGAAGTCCCAGCTACTCTGGAGGCTAAGGAGAAGTGTTTGAATCTGGGAGGCGGAGGTTGCAGTGAGCTGAGTGGTTGCAATGAGCACCACTGTACTCCAGCCTGGGCAACATGTGAGACTCAAAAAAGTCCTTTGAAATTTTGACATATGTGGCTCAGTTGCCTTCTTAAAAGCTTGTAGAAATAGATATTTCCCCCAACAATATATGAAAACAACCATTTCCCTGTGTCCTTGTCAACATTAGATACATGAGTCCTTTCCTCTGCCTTGGCAGTCTGATGGTGTCTCGTTGCTCTAATTTGCATTCCTCTAATAAAAAAGGGGATTGCATTTTTTTGTCATACATTTATTGGTCATTGTTTATCTTTTATGATTTCCCTTTCAACTTCTTTGCTTGGTTTTCTTTTGAGTTATTTTTCTTATTTTTGGAGTCTGTATGTAATAATATTTCTTTGTTACACATGTTATAGATATTGTCTCCTAGTCTATCATTTATGTTTTGTTTGCATCATCTTTTTTGAAACAAGAATTTTGTATTTTAGGTAGTCAGATTTGTCGTTTTTTTTCCCTTTCATACCATTTGGATTTTGTGTTTTATTTTAGAGAAGCCTTTTCCATTCCAAGATTATAAAAAGCTGCTCCCTTATTTCGTCTTAATTCTTTTTTAGTTTAAAACATGTTTAGCTGCTTAATCTTTTTGGAGTTATTTATATGCAAAGTGTAAGACCGTAACCTTTTATTCCCATGTGAATATCAAATTATTCCAACATCATTTACTGAATAGTGTGTGATTTTTATCATTAATTTCAGTTTTTTAAAGAAAATTATGTTCTTAATTTGCACATATATAGCTACATCAGTTTGTGTACTCTCTACCATTGTGTTGATTTATTTATTCCTATACAGTCACTGTACTGTTTTGATATCTGGTAGGGAAAATCCTTCCTTAATTTTTTTTTCCAAAAAATTTTAACCTTAAGCATTTATTTACTTTTGTGGAAAAACTTCTATTATTCGTTAAGCCTTATCTTAATGCTTGTTTAGATGGCATTTCATACCTTTGATTTTGTTTTTATATGTGATTTATTCATTCAGTAATCTGCTTTGTATTTTTTTCTTTTCGTTTCAGAGTCCTGTGTATGGAAGCTGGCATGAATCAGCTCAGTCTAGAAGGGTAGTAATTTCTCATAATATGGATAAAGCTCTGAAAGAAGGTAAGGATTAAATGAGAGTATGTAATTACCATGTAAAGCAATTCATTATGTTCTAAAAGGAAAATAATAATCTCCAAATTTATTCTTCTTGTCTGCATGTAGCATTAGGAATTTTTTCTTCATGAGTTTATATTTGGTGACTAAATACATCCATGTTTTGTCTGCATGTAAGGGATTTACATATTTGTTGAGTAGGAATTTACAGATCATATGAAACTAGCCAGCCAGGTAGAGCTAGTTCCATCATATGAAGCACAAATCTCTTCTCTCTTTTCTAAAATGGGTTTTAGGAATTTTTTTTTTCTTCTAGTTATAACCTAGAGAAAGCATTTTGGGGATAGACAGACTCAGGCTCACTCACAGACAAACCAGTTAAACCCAACTAAGTGATAGTAGTCTTTCAGAGGAATGAACATGCAATGAAGCTTATATTGAAGGCAGAAGCGGGGTGGTGGAAGGTAAAATATGGCTATGTCTGAAAGTGGGAATAAATAAGTGTGCTTTTAAATATTAAAATTTTAAAAGATAATATATTTTGAGGATCAAATTAAGGTTTAAGAAAGATTTTAAATATCAAATTTCTAAAAGCAGTGACAGTTTTAGTTAACTTTCAGAAAACAAGCCATGAGTTTTTCAGGTGAATACATGATGTTAGACATGACGTTAAGAGAACTGAATAAGTGATAGGTACATACATAAGTTTTACTCATCATAGTTCACAAAAATCACCATATCAAAATCTGAAAATGAGAGTACTATATCAGTACAGAAACAGTTTAAAATTGTGTGGATTCATATAATTTTAGACCTTTGGGGACATAATTAAATTTTTAAAAATATTTCTATTAGTAGTTAAAGTACAATGACATATAAAACTTACTGGATTTAAAATTTAGCTATTATTCATAATCTCATAATCACGATTTTGGAGTATAAGATTGGCTGGGTGTGGTGGCTCATGCCTGTAATCCTAGCATTTTGGGAGACTGAGGTGGGTGAATTGCTTGAGCCCAGGAGTCCAGCCTGGTAACATGGTGAAACTCAGTCTCTACAAAAAATATAAATATTAACTAGGAATGTTGGCACATGCCTGCAGTCCTAGCTACTTGGAAGGCTGAAGTGGGAGGACTGCTTGAGCCCAAAAGGCAGAGATTTGCAGTGAGCCTGGATTGCACCACTGCACTCCAGTCTGGGTAACACAATGAGACCCCATCTCAAAAAAAATGTGCAGGATTTATTCTTAATTGCTTTTATTGAGGTAAAATTTACATACTTTGAAATGTACAAATCTTAATTATACAATTCAGTAATTTTCATAAATGTGCATAACTGTATAACCACCTCATTCAAAATAGAGTACATTTCCATCATTCTAGAAAATTTGCCTCATGCTCCCCTTTGATCAACACCGACCCTTCTTGGTATCACTTCGTTTTGCTTCTTCTAAAAGTTTATGGAAATGGAACCATACAGTGTGTATTCTTTTATGCCTGGCTTCTTTCACTCAGCATAATGTTTTCGAGATTCATCCATGTTGTGTGTATCAGTTTATTCTTTGTTACTTTTGGGTGGGTGGTATTCCATTACACTGATCCAGCTATCACAATATGTTTATCCTTTCTCCTGTTGGACATTTGGGTTATTTCTAAGTTTTGGAAAGTTAGTCAATAGTTGCTATCAACAAGTATTTCAGCGGACATACATTTTTATTTCTCTTGGATAAATATCTAGCAGTAGAATTGCTGAGCCATACGATAGTTGTATGTTTAACTTTATAATAAATTACCAAACAGTATTCCAAAATGGTTGTATCTTTTTAGACTCTCACCAACAATTTATGAGAGTTCCGGTTGTTTCATATTACCACCAACATTTGCTGTTGTTTTGTTCCTCTTTTAGCCATTCTGATGGGTGTATCTTACTGTGGCCTTAAATTATGTATCCGTACTGACTATGATATTAAACACCTTTTCATGTGTTATTGACAATTTTCAGATTTTTATTTGTGATGTGTCTATTCGAGTCTTTCTTTTTTAAACTTAAATTTATTTATAGTTTTTAAAATACCTGGATTCATGTCTTTTGTTAGATACAGATAGAGAGAATTTATCTCCTAGTTTGTAAATTGCCTTTTGTTTTCTTAATGCTATCTTTGAGTGGATGTTTTCAATTTTGATAAAGTCCAATTTACCAGTCTTTTCTTCCTGTCTGTTCTTTAGATAGATAGGATGATGATTATTTTTTTTTCAAGTTCACCAGTTGTTTTTTCTGTCTCATCTCCAATCTGTAGTTAAGTACATCCAGTGAAATTTTTATTGCACACTTTGTGCTTTTCATGTCTAGAATTTCCATTTGGTTCTTTTTTCTTGTTGTTGTTTCTGTAATTTTTGCTTCTCTGCTGAGATTCTCTCATCTGTCAATTATTATGACATTTTTATTTTTACTTTCTTGAACATATTTTGTAGTAGCTGCTTTAAAGTTCTTTTATGCTAATTCCAACATCCAGGCTATCTTGATGTTGGTTTCTGTTAATGGCTTTTTCTCTTGACTAGATGTCACTTTTTGGGGGTTTCTTCTGATGTCTAGTTGTTTTTTATTGTATACTGGACAATGTGGATGCTGCTTTTTAGACATTCTAGATTCTGTTATCTTCCTCTGAAGAGTTTTTTAGTATACAGTTTAATTAATGGTTGATCACCTTGAAGATACTTGGTTTTTTATACATTTTCTTAGGATGGGTGTGTTTGGATTTTGTCCTTAATCTAAAGTGAATCCCTCAGTCTGGGGACATAGACTCCTGTGGTTCATGGCCTGTCCACAATTGCAATGAAAAGCCCAACACCATTAGTGGAATTCTAGCTCCAAACTCTGTCTCCCCGGTGGACAGTAGCTGGAGTATCTGCTCAGGTCTTTGAGTCTTCCAGCTGTTGCTTTCCACTGGTCTCCTGTCGTCTTACCCCTATACATGTGTAGTTCACAGTTGACAATTTTACGTGTGTAGTTCACAGTTGACAATTATACATGTGTAGTTCACAGTTGGCAATGAGTTTGAGAATCTGTACTTAGATTTCATGGCGTTTATTTCTTGGCTTTATTTTCAGCAGACCTGGCAACTCTTAAATCTGTTTCCTGATATATATATATATATATATATATTTTTTTTTTTTTTTTTTTTTTTTGAGACGGAGTCTCGCTCTGTAGCCCAGGCTGGAGTGCAGTGGCCGGATCTCAGCTCACTGCAAGCTCCGCCTCCCGGGTTCACGCCATTCTCCGGCCTCAGCCTCCCGAGTAGCTGGGACTACAGGCGCCGCCACCTCGTCCGGCTAGTTTTTTTTATTTCTTAGTAGAGACGGGGTTTCACCGTGTTAGCCAGGATGGTCTCGATCTCCTGACCTCGTGATCCACCCGTCTCGGCCTCCCAAAGTGCTGGGATTACAGGCTTGAGCCACCGCGCCCGGCCTGTTTCCTGATATATTAAAAAAAAAAAAAAAAAAAGACCTTCTCTTCCAGTTTACTGCCTGTACCTCTAAGACTGCTGTTGCCTGTAGGGAAAAGCTGTGTGTAAACATGGATCTTACCTAGTACCATTCCTTTCTTTCAATAATAGATTCCCTTCTAATTGCTAAGTTTGGTTGCTCTCAGTGCTTTTATATACAGATGGTTCCTGATTTATGATAGTTCAGATTATGATTTTTTTACTTTTGTGGGGTGGGATGGGGGTGTTATTAGGATGCAACTCCATCATAAGGTGAGGAACATCTGTAGTTTTTTAATATTTTTTCCAGATTTCCAAATTATTTTCTATAGGAAGGTTAGTCTGATATAAGCTATTCTACCACCCCTGGAATTAGAACTCTGCCCTTAATATTAAAAAAATTTTTAATTGTGTTAAAATAGACATAAAACTTATCATTATAACCATTTTAAGTATATAGTTCAATAATGTGTTGTGTGTATGTGTGTGTGTGTGTGTGTGTGTGTGTGTGTGTGTGTGTGTGTGTGATGGAGTCTTGCTCTGTTGCCCAGGCTGAAGTGCAGTGGTATGATCTCGGCTCACTGCAACCTCCGCCTCCTGGGTTCAAGCAATTCTTGCGCCTCAGCCTCCCAAGTAGCTGACATTATAGGCACACACCACCATGCCCAGCTAATTTTTGTATTTTTAGTAGAGATGGTGTTTCACCATGTTGGTTAGGCTGGTCTCGAACTCCTGACCTCAAGTGATCTGCCTGCCTTAGCCTCCCAAAGGGTTGGGATCATAGGCGTGAGCCACCGCGCCTGGCCTTAGTTCAGTAGTGTTAAGTACATCCACATTATCATGCAACCAATCTCTAGAACTGTTTTCATCTTGCAAAACTGAAACTCTTTACTTGTTAAGTGACAACCCCTTTCTCTTCCTCCAGCCCCGGTAACCACTGTTCTACTTTTTGTCCCTGAGAGTTTGGCTACTCTAAGTATCTTACCTAAGTGGAATCATATAGTATTTGTCTTTTTGTGTTTGGCTTGTTTTACTTGATGTCCTCAAGTTTCATCCGTGTTGTAGCATGTGACAGGATTTCCTTCTGTTTTCAGGCTGAATGATATTCCATTGCATGTGTGTGTGTGTGTGTGTGTATGTGTGTGTGTGTGTGTATGTGTGCCACATTTTGTTTATCCATTCACTCATCAGTGGATGCTTGGGTTGCTGTCCACCTTTTGGCTATTGTAAATGATGCTGCTATGAACATGAGTGTCTCTTTAATTTTTGAAGACTTAGAAATTTATCTGTATTTAGACGTGACCTTTATTTTAGACCAGTTTGTTTCAGAAGTACTTGTGGGGAAAGAAAAAAGACAGGATAAGGGTTGAGGCTTAGTTGGCAAAAACATTATCCTCAAGCTAATTTGTATTCATTGGTTTCTTCTGAAAGGAAAATGTTTTCCAAAACCTTTGGGTAAGCGTTTTAGTTTATTATACTTCACCATTTGTTTTTAAACCACATTCTTAATGTTCAAATTTTTTTTTTTTACCTGTCCTTCGCTTTAAAGCGGTTTTCAGAGAAAAGCTGCGAAGTTGCGCATTATATAATCTTAACAGAAGGAGAGCTAGTAGCTGCTAGAAAGTTAGTTATTGGGAGTAAAATTCATGCATTTGGCAGTAGTTATTCAACAGCAACAACAAACAAAACTAGAATCACCTTCCAAGAAAAATTTGACCAGTTAATTTTATGGAGAATTATAATCTAGAAATGTATGTTGAGAAGGCTAAGAGGTTTCATCAGCATGTAGAAAATCTTTAGTGGTTATAATTTGTATCTCGGGAGTGGTTTGATTTACATTTGTAAACCCGACACCAGTATATTTAATTGGAATTCAGAATGTTATTAACTAGCTATAATAGATTTAATATTAATCAAATTGAGGGTCTCGTACATTTGCAAAACATTAAATAATATACTTGTTAAGGCTGAAGTAATTTGAGTTCAGTTATATTAAATGCTTATGAAATATTTATCTAAAAATCTCCTCCTTGGAAGCTAATTTAAACTAGAGAACATTATGGTACTATTTTATCTTTATGTATCTATTTTATTGTTTTTAGAGTGTGTAATTTAAAAACATTTAAAGAGTTAAGTACCATATAAGGCATGTATGTGTGTCTGCAGGTATACATGTTCTACATGTTTGTGAGTAGATATTTTTATGACTAAATTTGTGCTTGTGTTGTAGCTCAGTATGTTAGGATTTAAGTCTTTACGGATTGAATTACAAAGAAGAAAGAAGGAATAGTCAAAAATGCAGAGCAAAATAATATACTCCAGGTTTCTATGGAACCATAAGAAATACTAAAGCTACAAATGCTGTAAGTTAAATGGCACACTTGAGGAAAGTGATCGAAGCATATGACTGCTCTGTTTTGCTAGCCAGTTTAAAATGTAAAACTATATTTTAGGGGTTCAGATCTAATATGAATGAACTCTTGAGAAGTCAGAACAGTTACCCCTCTGTACCAGATAACTTCAGAAATTTCTCCAAAAGCTACATTTATCAGAAAACTGACAGAAAATAGAAAAAAAAAGACTTCTAAAAATCTTTTTGACTTACTATTAAATCTCAACAGCTCTATTGCCTAATTTGCACTAGCCTACCTTGAACTATCTCCAGTGTGGACCAGATAATTTAATTGTATAATTATTGAGTATATGTTATTTGTTCAGTGGTGTGTTGAATGTTAAATTGAAAGTTCTTGAATTGAAAATATAATTCTTCATGAGATTGTATCTTTTTCAAGACCTTGGGGATGCTGACCTCAGACTGTCTTATGAAAGACACTGTCTGCCACACAAAATACTCTGAAAAACAAAAATCCAAATGCCACATATAAAAAAACCCACTGTCTGAATATCTTAGAATTAAAGGCCATTACCCTCATTTTTTGCAATTAATGTTACAGACTTTTTTTTTTTTTTTGGAGACCAAGTCTCACTCTGTTGCCCAGGCTGGAGTGCAGTGGCATGATCTCAGCTCACTGTAACCTCCGCCTCCCGGGTTCAAGTGATTCTCGTGCCTCAGCCTCCCTAGTAGCTTGGGACTACAGGGATGAGCTACCAAGCTCGGCTAACTTTTGTATTTTTAGTAGAGACGGGGTTTCACCATGTTGGCCAGGCTGGTCTTGAACTCCTGACCTCAGGTGATCCACCCGCCTTGGCCTCCCAAAGTACTGGGATTACAGGCGTGAGCCACCGTGCCCAGCCCACATATACATTTCAAGGTGAGTACATTTCAGCTAGTTTTGATTGGCTCTTAATGCTTTTCTGAGTTTCAGTGGTAAATATGCCTATAGTAATTGTTATACACAGGATCATAACTTGAAAACAATCATGACAGCAGAAGATACTGCAAGGTCATTGTCAAAGTATAACAGAAGTTTTATGGAGAACAGAACTTGTGTATAGAACTTTTAACAGCTTTGGAACGGGTCCTGGATAAGGCAAACCTTATGTGGTAGTCTTTTTTCCAAGGCCCGCCGTATGGCTGTTCCAGATGTCTGGCTGTCTCGGAGTTAGATGGTGGCACGGAGGAAGCAGGGCTCGCGTGACTTCTCCCACCCTTTAGAAAGCTCAACTCATCAAGTTCTAGTTCGTGCTCTTTTCCCAGTGACATGAAATATGTGTACTTTTTTTTTTGTTGGATAAGTAAATAGCTCTATCAATCACATAAACTAATAACCCCAAATCTTTCCAGAAGATGACTTTCCATTGCATTTTAAAACTTTACAAACCATAAAAGACCATCTAAATGAACAATAGAATTGTTGTTGTTTATCATTGTCATTGTCAGACAAGTTTCTGGTTGAATGAGGACTGTCTCTTTGTTCTAAGAGACCCAGGCCGTGGACTTTTATGACCCATGGGGCTCTACCTCATGGGCAGGACATGTATCTCTGAATTGTATTTCTGAATTGCTCAGGGGAAAAGGCAAGGGTAGAAAAAATGGCCCTCTTGAAGCTCTCTTTGTTATACTGTTTACTTAGCTCATTCCTTTTCTGAAAATTTGTGGGTAGCAATTACCTAACATCCTGTTGTCTAGACTAACGTGGGAGCCTTTTAACTTGTGTCCTCATCTATAGTTTTTCTCTACTTTGTTTTCCTAAATCCTGTTTTCAGTTTAACCTAACTAAAACTAAAGTTTCCATCATGTTACGTCATTCTTTATAATCTCCAGTGGCCTCCTTTTTACCAACTCATTTCTTTGAGAGCAGTTCTAAAACTAGATATACTTGAATGACAGTAGCACCTGAATTTGTGTTGGGTGTTATCATGGCTTTAGAAGGAAGATTTTTTTGCCTGGCAGGGGATAAGTGTTCTTTCATTTCTCATTGTGATTAATTATATTGTTTCTGTGTATTTCTTTTTTTTTTCTTTAGTTGGCATCTTGATGTTGAATGTTTATTTCTTAATAAAAGCCATGAAATAATTTTATGGTTATGAATTTCTCTGTCTCCTTAAATTGACCCGTAGGGTATGTTTCATTTTGTTCATATGTGTACTTGTGTAAATTAGTTTATATGGTTATATAATTTATATTTAGAATCATGGCTTTGTTTTCTTCTTCTTCTTTTTTTTTTTTTTTTGAGACAGTCTCGCTTTGTCACCCAGGCTGGAGTGCAGTGGCGCAGTCTTGGCTCACTGCAACCTACGCCTCCCAGGTTCAAGTGATTCTCCCGGCTCTGCCTGTGGAGTACCTGGGATTACGGGCGCCCACCACCATGCACGGCTAATTTTTGTATTTTTAGTAGACAGAGTTTCACCACGTTGGCCAAGCTGGTCTGGAACTCCTGACCTCAGGTGATCTGCCTGCCTCAGCCTTCCAAAGTGCTGGGATTACAGATGTGAGCCACCGTGCCAAGCCTGTACTTTTTATATTTAAGTTATGTATAGTTTTATGATACTTAGTTTGAAGAGAAGTATCGTTGCTGGGATTACAAGCCTGAGCCACTGCGCCTGGCCTCACCTGTTGGTTCTTTGTGTCTTGTACAGCAGTTTTACAAAGAACAGCCTTTTACATATATTTTTTCATGTAAATGTGTTTTAAACAAACTGGATATCCAGTGGACGAGGATGCTATTTTAGGTTTTGCCTGTCTTTTACTCATGCAGCTATCTTGTTCACCTATGTGCAGGACTACAGTGTGCTGAGTAGAAAGAGTGACTGGCAGGTAGGAGACTTGGCTTTGCCACCTCTTTGAGCAAGTTACTTCACTTCTTTGAGCCTCAATTTCCTGAAGGGATGAAACTCACTCCTGTGTAGGAACCATGGTCTATGTGTTTGTTACCAATAAATGAGATGATGGGATGAACCCATTCCTGTTTTTGCAGTTTCATCTGGGTCAGAAACCATTTCCGATGTTTTTCCTTAATGGAATCATACGATTTAGGGATGAGATGTAGCTACCTTTTGCAAAATCTAGAAAATATAACAGCTATATATTCAAGTTAATATCTGAAAAATGAGCAGAAAATGACTAAGAGTTTCAGATGCCTTGTTTTCTGGTTTTGCTTTTGTTTTACCTTCCCTTTTGTGTCCAGTGCTTAGTGATACGGATATTGATTCCACCTTACATACTAGAAGCCCTCTATAAATTGTATTTGCTGAGTAGTAAAAGATCGAGGTAGTATCTTTTTTTCTGTCTTTGGCAATTAATTGTTCTCAGCTGGAAGGCACAGTTGTCTTATCCCTACAACTTAATCACTCTGAAAATTTATCTAAACCTTTGCATCATTGTTTGTGAACAAAAATCTTAATGCTGTGGCATATTTTTGAGTTATGGGATTTAAAATGCTGTTTTATAAATTATTATAAAGCTGAATTGCAGAATACTGGAAATGTGAAAAAACCTTGAATGTACTTCCATGGTTGATATTCAGCCATGAAAAAAGCCATCATAGAATATTAATACAAAAATTGTGCTTCCTTTGACCTGTAGGCACTTGCAAATATGTGATTCCGTTGTGATTCAGTTTTCTAAGAAAAATGACTCCCTCTCCCCACCATACAATCCCTCCCCCAGAAAGCTCACCTAAATTTCTTTCTTTTTTTCTTTCTTTGAGTCAGGGTTTTGCTCGCTCACCCGGGCTGGAATGTAGTGGTGCTGTCTTGACTCACTGCAGCCTCCACCTCCCAGGCTCAAATGATCCTCCCCCCTCAGCCCCAAGTAGCTGGGAATATAGGCATGCGCCACCATATCCGGCTAATTTTTGTATTTTTTGTAGAGATGGGGTTTTGCCATGTTGCCCAGGCTGGTCTCAAGCTCCTGGGCTCAAGTGTTCCTCCCACCTTGGGCTTCCAAAGTTCTGGGATTACAGCCGTGAGCCACTGCTCCCAGCCAATTTATTATTCTTAAGCTTCTAAATTGGCGTGTAGTGGCCAAGATGCATAAAATGAACCCCAAATTCTAAGCTAAAAACTTGTTTGACAATTATAGGTTAGTTGTTCATAGGGAATTGTGAAGTAGATCTGGTTCACGTAGGATTCCCGGGGATAAAGTAGCGTGCAGACAAGCAAAGAAAAGCAGGAGGATAAATTATTTATCTGAAATGATGTATAGTCACATCTGTAATTAAGCCCAATCAAATAGAGTTTGAAAAGTTAAAAAAAAAAAAAAACTCTGAGAAACAAGTGATAAAAAATGACCTCGGTACCCTTGAGGTGGAGCAGGATTGTGTAGCTAAATGTTTTTCTCTCTTGGGGCCCTGTGGGGAGTCACCACCAAGCCCACCAATATTTTATTTTGAAAAGACGTAGCTTCTTGTAGACATCACGCTGGCTTCAGCTTCTTTCTATATAGGCTTTAGAAATAGTGCTGTCCAACACAGTAGAGCACCCCAAATGTGGCTGGTTCAAATTGAGATTGCTGAAAGAATAAAATATATACCAGCTTACAGAGCTTAGTATGAAAAAAAGCAAAGTATTTTATTTTAAAAAAGGTTTTAAATATTGATTACATGTTGAAATAATATTGTGAATATATTTTGTTAAATGAATATATTTTGTTAAATGAATATATTATTAAAGTGAATTTTACCTGTTTCTTTATACTTTTTTATTGTTTATCTTATTTTTTATGAGCTTCTTGTTGTGGTATCTTTTTACTTTTTTAATGTGTCTTCTAGAAAACTTGAAACTTACATATGTGGCTCTCATATTCATATTAGATAGCACTGGTCTATGGCTAGGCTTTCCTAATTCCGAAGCACAGAATTAAGAACATAGACACTAGAAATCTTCCAAAGAAGGCGATTGGCCACAGAGGCTAAACCTAGTGTGATATCCAAGACTGGTTTATGGGATTCTTCCTATGTTAGTTGAGGTCTTGTTACAAGACAGAAAGCACAATGTAATTGAACAGGGAGAGTTAAATATAAAGAATTATTAATGTACAACATGGGATTAAGTACTAAGGAGTAAAGAGACACCAAAGAATATAGCAAGAGCAGATATTGGGAGCAGCCATTCTCGCTAGGGCTGAGGCAGAGCACCTTAGGACAGAATAAATTTGGAAGAAGTTTCCTTCTTTACCTTAGAATTGAGATCCAGGCCTTGGAGAAGGCACAACCTTGGCCCACTTGATGGTGAAGAAGGTTGAGCAGATACCACAGGCGAGGGGGAGCCACCCATAGGATGCCAGCAGAATTCTTTCAGAAACTCCCCTGTGGATGGCACTGGAACTCGCTATTGGGGTAAACACCCTCGGGTACCATGCCTGCTGCTAAATGTGGCAGGAACAGAGAAGAACACACAGGAACTGGGGAGAGCAGCCCCTTCCTCCTCCAGTTGCCCTTCAGCATGTGCTACTGATAGACTTAACGTTATGCCAGTGGGCAAAGAGACTGACGGTGTTTGCAGGGCCCAGCTCCAGAATCATAGAGCGGGACAAAAAGGCTGAATTCGGAGCGGAGAGGCAATAGATTGATAATGGGTGCACTTCATAAGTGTATTGCTCTGATTTTTTAATAAATGTAGGTAGTTTGGCACCAAGATAGAATATTTTAAAATAGGGCTCTGTAGGAAAATTTAGGACGTGGTCACCATACCTAAACATTCTAGTTAGATGAGAATCTTTCGTTTTAAAAGACTTAGGAATTCTCATGAGTTCTGTTTTCTCCTCTCTTTAATTTTAAACAGTGAATATTAAATAGTTAGGTGGCCAGTTTCCAGTAGAAATGCGGTCTTGGTGTTTGCTTCTTTCATTTGTTTTACTCATTGCTTTGTTTATTCCTGGTAGTGTTCGACTACAGTTATAGAGATTACATTCTGTCCTGGTATGGAAACCTCAGCAGAGATGAGGGACAACTTTACCATCTGCTCTTGGAAGACTTTTGGGAAATTGCCAGACAGCTGCACCACAGACTGAGTCACGTGGATGTGGTTAAAGTTGTCTGCAATGATGTTGTGAGGACTTTACTCACTCATTTCTGTGACCTGAAAGCTGCTAATGCCAGGTAACTGTTATAAGCAACTTACCCCCTTTTTTTGCATTACATTTTTTTTTTTAATTGAGTAAGGGGTCAAAGTCAAGATAAAACTCTAAAATATTCTGCCTATTGCTGGCACTTGCTTGAAAATGTAGATTTATTAAGGGGGAATAATTATTGTGTTCTGATAGAGTAGTTTTGTTTTTCACTTTCTGCTGGAAAACCACTTATAAATACAATTAATTCTATAAATAAACAGTAAAATGAATTTTACTGAGCCAGCACTGTGATGATCTTATAGTATTATGAGTACCTAGACATAAAAAATTTAAATATAGTGTTTTCTAGCATGAGCAGAGTGAATGAGTTTACAGTATTTAGACAAATTTAAATATGGTTCATGTTTCTTTTTGTGAGTCCTGTGTTGAACTCTGTTGCATCACGATATCCTGAAAACTGATTTTCAAAGGTACTTAATATTGGAGCTTCTGGGCTTTAACTAGAGAAATTTCATTATGAAAGTAGCTAATATTTAGGCTTATTAGCCCTTTGTATTGTTACATAACAGTTGTACATATTGGAGCTTGTAGGCTTTAAATAGAGAAATTTCATTATGAAAGTAGCTAATATTTAGGCTTGTTAGGCCTTTGTATTGTTATGTACCTAACAATTGTTCATAAAAAGCTGTCCAACTGAAATGAGTAGCCTTCTGCCTGTGTGGATATGGACACTGTTGGAACAGGAATGAGAATAGTTAATGTGGCCTATTCTCGCCTTCAGGGAAGAGGTAAAGTATTTAGATGACGTCACCCTTCTGCCCTGTGATGCTGTTCCTGTAGGCGACCTTGCTGCCGAATGCGGCTGTGCAGCAGGTCTCCATTCCAGCTGTCTTGCCCCTTCCTGTGACTCTTCTTCCTTCCCTCAGATTTATGAGGCCAAAATCCACAGAGCCGTGACATGCCCACTGTTTTCCAGCCTGCCACCCCTGTGTTTCGCGAACTTTTTTTAAAAACTATGACCCACTGTGAGAAATTCACTTGATATTATGACCCAGTTTCATAAAACAGTACTTTTATTACCTCTAATAACTTTGACACTTTTTTTAACATTTTAAAAAATTAATGTTTAAGTCCAACTCAATTTTATTTTCTTACTTAAAAGTCACAAACCATGGTTTGAAAACCGTTACTGTAAAGCAGTGATTCTCAGACTTTTTGTTCCTAGGATTTCTCTACATTCTTAAAAGTTTCTGAGAACCTCAAGGAGCTCATTTCTATGGGTTCTATCTGGTGGCGTGCTGGAACTGGCTTGTACGGGCATGCAGGAGTGAACTGTGCACAGGTCTTCCCAGCTTTTGGTTCAGTTATACCAGATTGGTAGCTTGAAATGGGCCGTGGTGAGAGTATTTACACCATGGAATGGGCAAATGATCCAAATCAGAGCATTTTTTTTTCTCAGGAGAGCCAACATTTACCATTTCACAACTCATCGTATCTATTGATATTTACCATATTTGATATTTAAAAACTAGGAATTTTTAAAGTGCAAGAGTACATGGTACACTTTTCCTTAGCCATAAGAATGATGATGTCATCTCACATCATGTAGCCTGTGGAAACTACTATGCTTGGAAGAATGAGAATGAAAAAGACAAATGACCTTTTTATATTACTACAGTTTTAACATCCCAGATCCCCTGCAAGGATCTTGGGGACACCCAGGAGTCTCTGGACCTCCCTTTGAAAACTGCTGCTTATAGAGAAAGTAACTTCCAGTAAGCGGGGAGGGGTGTGAATCAGTAAGGAAAGTGAGAGAAATAGGGCTCTTGGGTTACCTCCTAGAGTCTCAAAAGCTTCAGCCTCTGCTTTCGAAGTGTTCACCAACCTCTGCAAGCACCTGCTAATTTGCTGTGGTATCCATTATTTCAAGTGTTCCATAGTCCCTCTTGACAAATACTGTGAAAGACTTGTTTGAATTCAGTGAAAGCTCATTTGAAAGTATGTAAATGATGGTCCAATAGAGGACAGTATTCTATCTCTCTCTCCATATATGTATATTATTTTTTATTTTATTTTTTTCTTTCAGACAGTCTCACTCTTTGCCCAGGCTAAAGTGCAGTGGTGTGATCTCGGCTCACTGCAACGTCCACCTCTCGGGTTCAAGAATTCTTGTGCCTTAGCCCCCCGAGTAGCTGGGATTATAGGCATGTGCCACCACACTCAGCTACATTTTGTATTTTTAGTAGAGATAGGGTTTCACCATGTTGGCCAGTCTGGTCTTGAACTTCTGACCTCAAGTGATCCACCTGCCTCAGCCTGCTAAGGTACTGGGATTACAGTGAGCTACTGTGCTGACTTGAGGACAGTATTTTAAATCAATGTTTATTCCAGTTAGAAAACTGATGGGTTTAGATTTGGGAGAAGAGCAAGTGGTTAGAAAAATTCAGTGGTTTTATGATTATCTAATTTCAACATGAGAATATATTTTTCATCCAGACGTTTACTAGCTTTTGAGATTACTGCTTTTGTGGATAATATAAATATATGGATAAAGCATCAGAATAATAGAAACAGAAAGTGATTTAATATTAGAAGCTCCTTCTCTTTGGGCTTCTAGTTTTCTTATGCCAAGGGTAGATTTATTTCACTGGCATCTGGGCTATGCCTAGAAGCTCTAGTTGATGATAAAGAATAAAGAACAAAATAAAGAAAAAAAAATTCTACCACATTTCTCATGGATTATGGATATTTGAAAAAGTACCAGTAGGTCACTGGCATTTTTCATATAGATGATTGTGTCCTGGAGAACTAATATTGTCCGTGTAGCATCTTATACAGACCATACAATCAGACCGGCAGACAGAGAGTCCAGGTTTAATGGCAAATAGCTGTATCTGCCTGCCCCAGGTCCACAGTGCACTTGTCCTAGAAATCTCCAGTAGTGTGCAGATGTCTATTGGCTGCAGAATGACTTTGGTAGCCTGGGTAGCACCCAATTGAATTGGCCACTATCAGACAAACAATAATAAATTGCCTTAATAAAACAACACATCGTTTAGTTGACTGGTGGGCAATTGTTCCTGGAGGCAGCTTTCCGGTCAGCCTGTATTTATTTCTAGAACATCATTCTATTGCCGCTTTAAGCCAATCTAGATCACATTTAATTCTTGCCTCTGCTTCCTCTTCCTTTGTCCCATCTGTCTTGCTCCAGCATGTTTTGGGAAAATCTAAAAATGATTGCTTTTATACTATTATTTCAATAGCATCTTTAATTTCATAGTTTTCTTCTTTGCTGGTCAAGTACTGGCATGCAGTTTGAGGGAAAAAAAGAGTGTGTTTTTTTCGTGTTTTCCTTCTTTATCTCTGAAATGTTCTTTTTTATCTTTGTAATTTCTGATTGTGGTGTAATGTAGAGTTGGGACTTGAGATTGAAACAGAGCAGGACTTGAGAGAGTTATTTCTACCACTTATTACCTCTGTGACGTTGACTGTTCACATAATCATTCAGATCTTAATTTTCTCATCTATAGAATACAAGTGATGATGTCTACTTTTTGGTGTAGGTAGGAGGATTAAGTCATTGTACATTTGAAACTTTTTAATAAATATTAAAGTCCTTTTGCTTACTCAAGGAATGAGAACCCAGAGGTAAGTAGTAGGAATTACACAAACAAATGATTGATCCACACGGAACACAATAAGGATGCTGCAAAGACTGATGGCTACAACCCACCAGAAGGCTAGTAGACGTCTCCTGCCACAGAGCAGCCTCACCCCTCGTGATGCTTTCTTGGCTTTGAAGCAATACTTGATGTCCGCTTTCTAGAGCACGTCTTAGGAATATCCTGCTCGGAGTTAGTGGAGGGATTCCAGGGAGAGATCTGCCTTTCCTTTTACCGTAGATCAAGCTGTTCTGGCCAGCCCTCTGGCCTTTGGCTCAGTCAGAAGGATTTTCCCTAACTTAGCTGTAGGAGGGAGAGGAACTTGTGGCAGTCTGAGCACCAGGCTCCTTTGTTGTCTGCCTTCCACTGATACGGAGAAGGCACTGTGGGCTCTTTGAGAGGGATTTTGATATTATTTAAATAAGCTTCTCTATTAAAAGTGGATTTTTTTCCCCAACTTCCTCCAGTGCTTATTAACTAAATAGATATTTTAAAAAAGAATTACCTTTAAAAGTGCTTGACATGATAAAGGAGTAGCATCTTAACCTTACTATAATAAAATATCAACCTAGCTGGCAGCAAAGCTAGAGTTTAAAATAATTGAAGATGCCTTTTTTAAAAAGTCAGCATATCAGTATATGCAAAAGGCTTCTTCTAAAAATTTCTTTTCATGTCGTTGGCTTTACACGTTAGGATAGAATTCCTCCAGGTTGTACAAGACAGAGGAAACCTTTCTTTTCTAGCGATATACGCTCTAGAAACTAGTCTTCAGTCTCCAGTGCAAAACTAAATTTCAGTTAACACCTGAGAGGCACGAGTTATAAAGGCACTAATATGCACTACTTTCATTTCCTGTGCAGTACCTGGTATGTTTCTCTCCCTCTGTTTCATGTTTTTTCTCAGTGTTACCTACTAGTTACTGTAAGAATCTCATATACTTTGCCTCCTTATCTAGAAGACATTAGAAAAAGCAGCATCCCAGGCTTTCCTGAATCACTATCAAGATACTTTGGGAAGGGAAGTATAGAAAGTTCTGTTTTCCAGTCCTCTTCACTCAGATATTCCAAATTAATGGTCCTGGGATGGAGTCAGTACCGACAGGGAGGTGCACAACCAAAGTTGTCAAGACTGGCTGAAAAATACTTGGGAGCCTCACAGAAGGCAATTTGCCAACAAGTTAGATAATGTGGAGTTTATAGACCCTCTGGCTCACTTAAACTACCTGTAGTCTTTTTATCCTGTGATCTCCCAGTCAGAAAGCAGGCTGGCGACCTTGGTTTATGCTTTGTTAGGTTTTTTTGAAAAATGAAGCTGGAGGTCACACTTAAGAAAACATCTAGAAGACTTAAAAATTACCTAAATAAATACTCGTACCTTTTTAGATTGTTGCTATGATTCTGGAATTATCTATGTACCCTTTGATGCTACTGAAGCTAGTCGTTATGATTTCATTTGAAATCCAGAAAGGCCATGCGTTTGCATGTATTCTAGCAAAAGTTTTCCAGGTTAGTTGATGGTTGAGGAAATTTGATTGTTGAGGAGATGGCAGAGTTACTATAACCAATGCGTTTCCCATTTGAAATATTTTTTACCTACTAGTACATAATTGAATTGTTTCTAGAAATTTCTCTCCTCCTTTTTCACTGTCTTTGTTTAGACATGAAGAGCAGCCGAGGCCTTTTGTGTTGCACGCATGCTTGAGGAACTCAGATGATGAAGTAAGATTTCTACAGACGTGTTCTCGGGTTCTGGTGTTTTGTCTCCTCCCCTCAAAGGATGTGCAGTCTCTCAGCTTACGTATAATGCTTGCAGAAATTCTCACAACAAAAGGTAAACTTGTACAGTTGATTTTACTAATTCAATAAGTGCGCAAACTAATGTGCTACATACTAATGTGAAAATAATTTGTATAACACCTATGCAGACCTTGTTTACTGTTGAACATATGGGATTTGAAGTATTTTCAAAATTTTGTTATGTCTCTCAAAGTATTTGGCCACACAGGATAAACTTACATTTTTAATATGACATATTGCCAGATACACAGTCCATTATGTTGTATGTTTTGACACAGAAAACCAGTTCTTATGCTCTCCACAGGGAAGCATTCATTTGTGATAGCTTTTGAGTTATCTAGGCTAATAATATGTACATTAATGAAAGTATGGGCCGGGCGCGGTGGCTCAAGCCTGTAATCCCAGCACTTTGGGAGGCCGAGACGGATGGATCACGAGGTCAGGAGATCGAGACCATCCTGGTGAACACAGTGAAACCCCGTCTCTACTAAAACTACAAAAAACTAGCCGGGAGAGGTGGCGGGCGCCTGTAGTCCCAGCTACTCGGGAGGCTGAGGCAGGAGAATGGTGTGAACCCGGGAGGCGGAGCTTGCAGTGAGCTGAGATCAGGCCACTGCACTCCAGCCTGGGCGACAGAGCGAGACTCCGTCTCAAAAAAAAAAAAAAAAAAAAAAGAAAGTATGCGTGTGTGTGTGTGTGTATAATAGGTATATAATATCCATAGTGTGTATGTTTATATATTACGTGTGTGTATAATAGCTATATAATATCCATAGTATGTATATTTACATATTACATACGTGTGTGTATAATAGCTATATAATATCCATAGTGTGTATGTTTACATATTACGTGTGTGTGTGTGTATGTGTGTATTCAAATTCTTTTTTTTTTTTTTTTAAATAGAGGTGGGGGTCTTACTATGTTGCCCAGGCAAGTCTTGAACTCCTGGGTTCAAGTGATCCTCCCGCGTAGGCCTCCCAAAGTGCTGAGATTACAGGTGGGAGCAACCATGCTTGACCACAGTCAAATTCTGATTAGTATATTTACTTAAAATATCTTTGCTATATGATTTATTGGTAATGCCTATATAGTAATGAATTGATTAACAACAGGGATATGTCTCAAGAAATGTGTCATTAGATAATGTCATTGTGCACATATCATAGAGTGTACTTACACACCTACATGGGACAGCCCACTACACACAGAGGCAATATGGTGTAGCCTATTGCTCCTAGACTGTAAACCTGTACACCATATTACTCTGCTGAATACTGTAGGCAGTTGTAATACAATGGTATTTGTGTATCTAAATATAGCCAAGGTACAATAAAAATATGGTATACAAGATAAAAAATAGTACACCTATATAGGAGACTTCCCATGAATGGAGCTTGCAGGACTGGACGTTGCTCTGAGTGAGTCTGAGTGAGTGGGGAGTGACTGTGAAGGCCTAGGACATGACTGTGCACCCCTGCAGACTTCATAAACACTGTACACTTAGGCTACACTAAATTTATTTAAAATTTTATTTTCTTCAATAAATTAACATTAGCTTACTATAACTTTTTTTACTTTGTGAACTATTAATTTTTTTAACTTTTTGACTCTTGTAATTACAGTCATTTATCATCATCAAGTATTATGTACTGTACATAATTGTATATGCTGTATTTTTATACTATTGACAGTGCAGTAGGTTTGTTCACACCAGCTTGACATCATTAAATGCTAGAAAATTTTCAGCTTCATTATAATCTTATGGGGGCTACTGTCATATATTCGGTCTGTTGTTGACCAGAATGTCATTATGTGATCCGTGACTGTACATAATTTTGTGAACTTGGAATAAATGAAAAGGAACTGTGGCACAATATAATGTGATTACTCGAAAAAAGTTAACTGTATCCAAGGAAATGCTTAGTCAGGATAAGAGAAACTTTCCCTCCTCTCAGTCTCAGACAAATAGCATCGCGTTTGAGATGCAGTGATTATCTCATTTACTCTCTCAGGATAAGCCAGCTGTGCCCATCAGCTATTAGAACCAACCACAGAGCAAAGAGGAAGTTTCAAATCTAAAGTTAAAGGGTGGCTTTGTAATAGTGTCATTGACTTTTTAACTTCCCCTCTAAGGTCTGTTTTAACCACTTGGGGAGAATGTTGACTTGCATCCTTTGGCAGACTAAGTTTGCCCAAACATATTGAAACTTATAAGTAATATAAATAAATAAAAGAAAAAATCAGTGTACCTAATTTTTTTTGTTTTTTTTGTTGTTGTTGTTGTTTTTTGAGACGGAGCCTCACTCTGTCGCCAAGGCTGGAGTGCAATGGCGCGATCTCGGCTCACTGCAACCTCCACCTCCTGGGTTCAAGCGATTCTCCTGTCTCAGCCACCTGAGTAGCTGGGATTACAGACGTGTGCCACCATGCCTGGCTAATTTTTGTATTTTTAGTAGAGACAGGATTTCACCGTGTTAACCAGGCTGGTCTCGAACTCCTGACCTCAAGTGATCCACCTGTCTCAGCCTCCCAAAGTGTTGGGATTACAGGCGTGAGCCATCGCGCCCAGCTTTAATTTTGATAGTTTTGTTAGCAACTTGAGTTCCAAATGACTTCCCTTCATTATTCCTTTACATTTCACTTATTTATTAAAATGACAACTTGATTGTAGCCACAGATAACATATTTGGAGGGATAGGCAGCGGTATGTGTGCACGTGTATACATTTTTGAATTGTTTATTGTATTATATAGATATTCCTCTGTTTAGCTACTTGGAAAATGTTTTCCAAATCTGGTTTCAATTATGTGATGTATAAACAATTCCCTTAAAGAAGAATACCTTTCTCAGGGGCGATTTCTTCTTCTTCCTGTAGTCTTGAAGCCGGTAGTGGAGTTACTGAGTAATCCAGACTACATTAACCAAATGCTGCTTGCCCAGCTGGAGTACAGAGAGCAGGTGAATGAGCATCACAAGAGAGCCTACACCTATGCCCCCTCTTATGAGGACTTCATCAAGCTCATTAACAGCAACTCTGATGTGGAGTTCTTGAAGCAACTAAGGTATTTGGTCTTCAATTATAGCACAGCAACAACTACTGATTATCATCTGCTGCCTAGTTAGGTTAAAAAAAAAAAGTAGGCAGGGAAGCAGAAATAAAACAAGTCTATAAATCTTACTATTTTGTGACAGCTAAATTTATCCAGCATCACCTTAACAGTGTACTTAGAATGGATTTTTTCAAAGTATTAGGTTTTTCAAATACAGTTGACTCTTGAACAATTTGGGAGTTGGGGGCACCCACAATCCCCATCGCCCCCACCCCCAGTCAGAAATCACATATAACATTTGACTTGGGCCTAGCACAGTGGCTCACACCTGTAATCCCAGCGCTTTGGGAGGCTGAGGTGGGCAGATCACTTCAGGTCAGGAGTTCAAGACCAGCCTGGCCAACACGGTGAAACCCCATCTCTACTAAAAATACAAAAATCAGCTAGGTGTGGTGGCACATGCCTGTAGTTCCAGCTACTCAGGAGGCTGATGTATGAGAATCACTTGAACCTGGGGGATGGAGGTTGCCGTGAGCTGAGATCATGCCACTGCACTCCAGCCTGGGTGAGAGAGCGAGACTCTGTCTCAAAAAACAATAAAAACAATAAAAATAAAAAATAAAAAATGACTCTCCGTATACTTAACTACTAAATACCTTACTGTTGCCCAAAGCCTTACCAATAACATAAAGTTATTAGCACCTACCTTGTATGTTATATGTATTATGTATTATATTCTTACAATAAAGTAAGCTAGAGAAAAGAAAATGTTATGAAAATCAGAAAGAGAAAATATATTTACTATGCAGTAAGTGGAAGCAGATCATCATAAAGGTCTTCATCCTCATCTCTTCACATGGAAGTACGCTGAGGAGGAGGAGAATAAGGAGGGATTTGTCTTGCTGTCTCAGGTGGCAGAGGCAGAACAAAATCCTGTGTAAGTGGACTCATGCAGTTCAAACCTATGTTTTTCAAGAGTCAGCTGTAATGAGGCTATAATAGATTGAAAGCTCTTCAGATGTCAGGAGTACCTGCTTAGCTGCTCAGATGACTACCTTAGAAAAGCTTTGGAAGGACTTGGAAGGACATCAGAAGGAGATGATGTGTTTTTAAATTACAGAGTAGAACATTGTGTTGGTTTTTGTTTGTCTTGGACAGTACAGAGGCTTGGGTTTGGGAATAAGAGGTTCTAGATTAATTATTTTGAGAAAACACATTTGAAAATACCATAGGAGTATCTTTTATAGGGGAGCGCAATGTCCCTTGTTATACCTGAGTTATTTTAGGGGTGAGTGTGTATTTTTGTGTTTTTTTAAGAGTATATACGCATTTAGTGTGATTATATAGTATTGTCTAGTTTGTAAATTTTCTAGGCTTCTGTTTCTCTACTCTTCTTTTTAATGTTCCCAAATGATAATACATGGGAAAGAAAGAAAACTCTTATATGTTCATTTTGTTTTTCATTAATAATTTTGGTAAATCCCTGATGGAAAAGTAAAATATTGGTTGAAATTGGGTGTTTGAATTAGTTGAGGGTTTAAAACTTGTGACATTCACTTGTGAACTGGGGTTAACGTTAAGATGACTCATGCTGTTTAATTTTCTGATTCGAATAAAACACCATCTAAGGAGACATACCTTGTAGATGCCACTGTGTTCTTATACATGGTGTCATATCTTAATCTAGGTGTCACAAATACATAATGACGGGTTCAGTTTACAAATATATACCTCAAATACATAATGACGGGTTCGATGTAAATGGATTTGTTTACAAGTAGTTTAATTTTGGGTATAATAAAAATCTGATATAATATCTGGAGATTTTATGTTTCTCTTGCCATGCATAATTTTGAATAGGCTACATGATATTCTTTATAGATTTTTTTTTATTTACGTCTGAGTGTAGACATTTCTTTTTTGTAAGAGTGACACTTGAGCTAGAACCCAAGAGCCGGTATTCCAGGTTTGTTATGTGAGGCTTACAGGTTACATCCACTCAAGTCATCCTTATCCCAGCGTCCTTTGATTCCTTTTAAAGCCTCATTCTATAAAAGTGAAAGAGCTCACAGTGGTGGAACACCCTTGTTGCCTCTCCTCTCCCTAAAACTGCACACACACACACACGCACACACACACCCCAAACTCTAGTTGTAGGGATGCTATTCAAACCTATACTCAAATACTCATCCACCTGGTGCTTTCATGCCTGCCGTTCCCGGATTTGTGGTGCCTGATGTGACAAGGTAACATGATGACTATGCCCCACAACATTGTAATTTCTTCCTAAGACATTGTTTATGAACAGATAATTCATGTTGATAATTTGTGGCTTCATTGAATTCCTGAGCATTTTTCTTTAACCAAATAGTCTTTCCACAGTAAAGGCAGATGTGGACTATTTGGTAACCCCAAGCGAGTTTAAGATAACAATCGAGAGTCAACAGTGGCAGATTAAGAGAATCGGTATTCCTTGTTCTTACAGACTTGTGGGTGAGTGTTCTATTTTGTGTGCCAAACTGAAGATTCCAGCACATAGGGATTTATTTAATAGTTAATGGAGGAAACAGAAAGGCCTGAGATTTTTTTTTTTTAAGAGACAAGGTCCTGCGGTGTTGCCCACGCTGGACAAACTCTTAGGCTCAAACAGTCCTCCTCCCTCAGCCTTCCAAGTAGCTGGCACTACAGGCAAGCTCCTGATTTTTTAAAAATCAGAACTAATTATTTTGAATGATCTACTACTGGTTCTCTAGCACCATCTGTTATTTTGCATCTTAACACAGTTCCTGTATTGTAAGATGAATGAATCTTGATAAAAATGAATGGTTTATCTTCTTCAAAATGTACCAGCCAAAGATTCAGAACTATTTAAATACTATATACAGTTCATCATCTGGTAGATAAAGAAGTAGCTCAAAAAAAAAAAAAAAAAAAAAAATCCTAGCACTTGGGGAAGCTGAGGAGGGCAGATTGCTTGAGCCTGGCAGTTCAAGACCAGCCCGGGGAACATGGCAAAACCCCATCTCTACAATAAAAAAACAATAAAACTATGGTGTACGCTGCTCCAGGATGATTGAACAGCTTACTTGTGTTGCAGTAGGAACATCATGGATTGCCTTAACTCGATTGACCAAACATTACACTGAAGTTCTGATTTTACGTTTTTCCTTTCCCTTCTGATATGTGATGAAACAAAAATAGTGTGAGCCTTTAACTCTTTCTCAAATATCACTTCCTCTTGACATCATAAATAGGGCAAGATTAAAGGGATAGCGCCCTAGGTGCCCTGAGAAGCAGGCCCTTTGGTCTTGAGCACTGAGGGACTTAAGAGGCAGTAGAAGTGCTAAACTGAAGAATGCCTTTAAAAAAATGAGATATGATTCACATACCATAGAATTCACCACCTTTAAGTGTACAATTCAGTGGTTTTAGTGTATTCAAAGACTCTGTGACTGTCACTACTATGTAATTTCAGAATATTTTCATCACCCTAAAAAGAAACCCTGTGCCCACTAGCAGTCACTCCCCATTCCTTCCCTCCCTGCAGCCCTTGGCAACCACCAGTCTGCTTTCTGTCTCTATGGATTCGCCTAGTCTGGGCATTTCATATAAATGGAATCATGTAGTATGTGGCCTTTTGTGTCTGCTTGCTTTCACTCATTGTGTTTTCAAGGTTCATTTGCATTGTATAACGTATCAATGCTCCATTCCTTTTTTTGGCTGAATAATATTCCATGGTGTGAATATAGCACATTTGGTTCATCCTTTCACTAGTCCATGGGCAAGCTGGATCGTCTGACATTTAAAGGATGCCTTTTGAGTGACCGTTGAGCATCTTCAGTGACATTGTCGGTGACTGTTGATAAGTGAGAGTGAAATAAAATGTTGCAGTTCCTAACCTCTTTCTAGTATGGCCTCCTGCCACGGCATACCCACCGCCGCCAAGGAGTGATGGGACACAGGCACCAGGAAGGTGCGTTCCTTTTGTGCACTATTCCCGTTCTGTGTGTTGTATGTTCCTCTTTCTTCCACCTTATTACTAGGCTTTGCGTTTCCAGCAGGGTTTGCAGAGTCAGTGGGAAGGGCACTTGGAGGTATTTGGATTAGATAATCGAGCTTGTCAGGGGTGACTAGTCTGTTAGAGGCAAAAGGAGTCCATTCTCAGATTTAATTAGGTTGGATCCTTTTACAAGGGATCTCAGCTCACTGCAACCTCTGCCTCACGGGTTTAAGTGATCCTCCCACCTCAGCCTCCCAAGTAGCTGGGACAACAGGCACACGCCACCACGCCTGATTAGTTTTTGCCATGTTGGCCAGGCTGGTCTTGAACTCCTGGCTTCAAGTGATCCGCCTGTCTCAGTCTCCCAAAGTGCTGTAATTACAGGTGTGAGCCACCGTGCCCGACTGGAACTGTTTTCTTAATTCATAGACTGAGCTATTCTGTTGTTTTTCTGGTACAATTGTAGTACTCTGCTATCTGACTTTGTTGGTGTTTTATGTTACTAGCTTCAGATTGCTCTCAGTACGATTTTGGGATAGGCTGCCTGAGGCAGGTAATGTGTTTTATTTAGACTAAGCAGTTGATGTACCTATCCACTTTTATTTTTTACGTATTTGAGAGATGCATATTTTCTAAAGGAAATAAAGTCCTTCAACTCTGTTAGGGCAGAATGCACTAAAAACAAACACAAAAAAACCTTGAAGGTGATGTTTGTAGTCCTGGAATAGTTTGGTTATTTTCTGAATCAGCATGAAGTGCTTTCACAGTAGAACTAGAAATGCATCTTTCAAATATACTAACTTAGTGGTTTTAACCTTGACTGTATGTTAGAACCACGGAGACCTTTTAAAAAAGTAAGTTGTGTATCCCACTAGCTTTTGTAGCTTTTCCTTCTTCTTCTTTTCTGGATGCAGGGTGTTGAAGTGAAGATGTGGTGGTTATACTTGTGTGATATTTTGAATTTTCCATTGTTTTCTGGTAGGAGCAGTGACCGACTCTGCTAACAGCACAAGAGCCAAAAATGTGAATGCCATCCTGATTCAGGATATTAAAGGGCAGCTGGATAGGTTTCCCACGGTTGGTGGGGGTGGTGAGGGATGCCACAGTCAAGGAAGGCAAACCAGAGCTCAGAATGAAGGTGCATCTATTAGTGAAACTCACAAGTGCCATTATACTAGAGAAAAGACTGAGTGTTCCATTGTTTTGAAGATAAAGTGGGGTCAAAGCAAACATTACAATAGAAATTAAAGGTCTGTCCTTTCAGAACCTCTTATAAAGGCGCGGGTGGCTTGTGGCCCAGGAAAGCATCCGGTGCTGCCTGCATTGTATAATCCTGCAGTGCATTGTAAACTGTGTGCTAATGAAAATGGTTTGCTCTTCCACAAGTAGGTGCCTCGGCTTCACCCCTAGGAATTTTTATCTAATTGGTCTGGAGGGGAATCCGGGCATCAGGATTTTTTAAAAGCTCCCCGGGTGATTGTAACATGCAACTAGTATTGAGATTCTCTTGTAAATGGAGTGTTCTTCCATCTGCTTCCCATCTGAAGTCTTGACTAGACATCCTGTTGTATAATTCATTGCACTCTAATTATTTGAAAACTGGTTGTACTGTTTGAGATACATGGAAACTCTGTTGAGGAGAATATTGACTGAAGTGGACACCTCATTTTTTTACCACGTTTATTGCAATGAACAAAAGGTGTTTTCTCACTGACCTTCCTGAGAGACATTTTTAACCTAAGTTTTCTCAATCTTGGTAAAATTGACATTTGGGGCTAGATAATTCTTTATTGTGGGAGGTTGTTCTGTTTATTGTAGAATTTTTAGCAGTGTGCCTTGCCCCTGCCCACTGAATGCCAGCGGTATTCTGCTGTACCCCTACAGTTGCGACAAACAAAAATGCTTCCAGACATTGCCAAGTATCTTAGGGGGAAAAGCTGCTCCTGGTTGAGAGCCACTGGCTTCAACCCATGAATAGATTGGAGGTACTTAAATTACTTAGAATCTAATTCAGCTGAAGGTTACCAAAAACCTCCCAAATAATGATGGCATCCAAAGTATACCAGCTTTTTCCCCAGATTGATTGAGGTACACGTGACCAATAAAAATTCTGTATATTTAAGGTGTACAGCATCATTTATTTATTTAGAGACAGGTTCTCGCTCTGTTACCTAGGCTGGAGTGCAGTGGTGCAATCACAGCTCACAGCAGCCTTGACCTTCTGGGCTCAAGGGATCCTCCCTCCTGCCTCAGCCTCCCAAAGTGCTGGGATTACAGGGGTGAGCCACCATGCCTGGCTGATATTTGATGTATGTACACATTGTGGAGTAGTTACCGCAATCAAGCTAATTAACATATCAATTACCTCACATGGTTACCTTTTTGTATGTGTGGTGAGAACACCTAGGATCAACTCTTAGCAGATTTCAAGTATATCATACGGTATTACCAACTATAGTCACCACGCTGTGTGTTAGCTCTCCAGGAGTTACTCACCTTTGTACCCTTTAACCAGCATCTTCCAGTCTCCCTGCCACCTTCAGCCCCTGGTAACCACCATTCTACTCTCTGCTTTTAGGAGCTGGACTGTTTCAGATTCTACATGTATGTGAGACGATGCAGTATATGGCTTATTTTATTTAGCACAGTGTCCTCCAGGTTCACCCACATTGTTGCCAATGGCAGGGTTTCCTTCTTTGTTAAGGCGGAATAGTAAAGCAGGCAGCCCAGGACTTGTGGTATGGGGGCTCCTTCCTTCTCAAGGACCCAGTCTCCTTCCAGCTCACTGCTCTGCCATCCAGAGAGTATTGTCCAGAGTTTTCATGGTCCAGGGTGGATTCTAGAATTTCACCCATCATATCCTAATTCCAGCAAGCAGGATGAAGGCAAGGAAAAAAGATGACAGAGGTTATACACTGGCTGTCTTTTTTTTGGGGACAGAGTCTCGCTCTGTCACACAGGCTGGAATGCAGTGGTGCGATCTCAGCTAACTGCAACCTCCACCTCCCGGGTTCAAATGATTCTTCTGCCTCAGCCTCCCGAGGCTGGGACTACAGGCATGCCCCACCACGCCAGGCTAATTTTTGTATTTTGGTAGAGACAGGATTTCACCATATTGGCCAGGCTAGTCTTAAATATGGCTGTTGTTTATTATCTATGGGATCCTGGGAAAGGGAGGGAGGCCACTGTGCCGGGATAATTTTTGTATTTTCTGTGGAGATGAGGTGTCATTATGTTGCCCAGGCTGGGTCTCAAACTTCTGGCCTCAAACTATCCACCAACCTTGGCCTCCCAAAGTGTTGGAATTACAGATGTGAGCTACCACGCCAGGCTGCAATTTTTTTTAAATAGAGAAAAGCTGATAATAACCAAAATGCCTAACAAAAAAGGTTTGGTTAAAAAGATTTTTGGTGTATCTATACAATGGAATACCATATATTGGTCATGGTGTAGCATTAGAATATTTAATTGTGCTGGAAAACATTAATTATAAATTAATGAAAAGGCTCTAAGGCAATATGTATAGCATAAACCTAGTTTTATAAAACAAAAAAATTATGTTTGCATAGAAAAAGGTTATAAAGATAGTTCAAATGTTAATAGTGGTTAACTTTGAATGTTGTGCTTTGTATATTTGAGAAAATATACATATGCTACTATATATATACATATACATATGCTACTTCATCTTCAATGAACATATGCTACTTTAGAGAAAGTAAAAACTGGTGCAGACTGAGAAAGTCACATCTGCCCAGCCATTTATCAGACTGGTATAACAGACGCTAAAGCCACCTACAAAGTAAACAGGAAACAGTATTTCCCCTAAGTACCTGCCATGGCAGTCAAGTGTCCTGATGATCCCCTTCTTTGTGCTTTCGTATTCACTGAGAAACTTTGTTTTCAAAAATCTTCAGCTGCCACTTCCTGTTTGGAATTGTATCAGTAAGCATGACAGACTCTGCTCTTGCCTGGATGATCTAAGTCAGCCTGACACAAAGAAGCAGCTTCGATTTACGACCCAGAAGCAGAGCTGCAGTTACGGGGTTTCTAGACTCAGTATGTCTATCTGACAGCTTTCAGGAAGTGAGACCCTGGATCCCCCCAACGTTGACCCCTTTACACAGCCCTGCCTTGAGCCTGTCAAAATGCTGCGTCATTTAAACTTCACCTTCACTCCACTGTTCCCTAGAATCCCATAGTAATGTTATGTTTTCCCTGGTTTGGAGAGGCCCCACAGGTTCCACTGCTACACTGTCTCTTGCTCTTCCTGGGGGTCAACTGACCTGAGTTTGCTGGACTAGAGTGATCCTGGTGGTCTCAGGTTGACTGGGCTAAAATGCTTCTGTAATCAAGAAAAAGTAAGGCTGCTTCAAATTTATACATATTTAACAAACATATACACGTACCATTTCCCCAGATAGTACCTATCTAAAGACTCAGTAACTGCATTAAGGAAGAATAATAATGAACATTGATTGAACTCTCACCGCGGGGCAGGCTGTGTTTTAAGATTTTTAAGGGTATTATCTAATTTAAGGTGTATAACAACCCTTTGAGGAAAACTTACTGTTATTACTCTTTTTTATAAATGACAATGCTTTAGTTTTAGAAAGCTTAAATCATTTTCCCAGGATGACATAGTGTGTGTTAGAAACAGGATTTGAACACAGGCCATCCAGTGTGAGAGCTCACATTCTTCACTACTCTGATACACTTTCTCACTTATCCAGCAGTCCTTTTCGTAGTGCCATGGATAGGAAAAAACTTCAGCTTAACTGACTAACAGCATCATGGCTTTATTTATTCACACATTCTTTAACTGAAGTCCCTCTAACAAAAACATTCCTAGCCTGTGGCAACTCTGAAAACATTATTATAAAATTCTTTAGGCCGGGTGTGGTGGTTCACGCCTGAAATCCCAGCACTTTGGGAGGTGAAGGCGGGTAGATCACTTGAGGCCAGGAGTTCAAGACCAGCGTGGACAACATGGTGAAACCCCATCTCTACAAAAAATACAAAAATTAGCTGGGCGTGGTCGCGCACACCTGTAATCCCAGCATTCCAGAGGCTGAGACACGAGAATCGCTTGAACCTGGGAGGTGGAAGTTGCAGTGAGTCGAGATTGCACCACTGCACTCCAGTTTGGGCAACAGAGCGAGACTCTGTCTCTAAATAAAAATAAAAATTCTTTGGTTTTTCATAGACACTTGTAATATGTATGGTATTCTACTCCATAATCTTACTGATTTTTATAAAACATTGTTTTAAACCATTTATCACATTGCATACCTGAGACTAAGGTTTGGCCAGCCTTTGACTCTCCCATGAAATTATAGCATGTGCATGTCCGGACAGGCTGGAGGGCAGTGGCGCAATCTCAGCTCACTGCAACCTCCACCTCCCAGGTTCAAGTGATTCTCCTGCCTCAGCCTCCCGAGTAGCTGGGACTGCAGGCGCCGGCCACCATGCCCGGCTAATTTTTTTTTTTTTTTTTTGTATTTTAGTAAAAACAGAGTTTCACCATGTTGGCCACGCTGGTCTTGAACTCCTGACCTCAAGTGATCTGCCTCGGCCTCCAAAAGTGCTGGGATTACAGGCATGAGCCACCCCGCCCAGCCTTGAATCTGTGAATATCTAAGGTGATCACTTTGAATTGCTGTGTAGCATTTCAGTGAGTCTGAGATTGTTGGGAAGCGTTCAGAAACACAAATTTGCTCTTTTTATTTAGCCAGTTGTAAAATACCAAAGAGAGATGACGTGGCCGCTCTGGGGAGCAGATGGCAGTTATCTTTATGTGGCTTTTCCTTATCACTGGGACAAAGGATACTGTAGGTAGGATCTTGCCAGAGTTGGAAAACAGCTGAATTCTTGTTATGCCCCTCCTCCCTAATACTTGACTTTACATTGTTTTGCAAAATATATACCAACAATCTGTGCACTTTTGATCAAGGGAAAGTATACAAATATCAACCCTCCTGATTCTTGAACCGAACTCAACACTTGCAAAGTCGTATCCTCCTCTGCAGAAAGAAAGCCAAGTGAGTGCTAGGTAACTCTGGAAGCCCGTGTCCTCAATGATAGCCAGCATTTGGATATGTTTGGATGTATATATTGTATAGTTTTGTTGAGAAAAAAACAAGAATGAAAAAGTCAATTATTTCCTTTTGATATCCAGTAACAGTGAATTAAACAAATTCAATAATCATCTTCAGATACCCACTGTGTGCAAAGTGCTGTGTGCAGAAGGTCTGGTGAGTACTAAGATGAACTGGTTACACTCCTTGGATTCCACCCCCTGCCATCAAGTGTTTGCATTCCAGCACAAGAGACCCATGTGACTATAAGTAGCTAAGTAGGAAGCAAGATCCTAAGACTGGAAGTGGAGTGTAAAGCACCAAGGAAGTGGGTAGGAGCAAATATTTTATTCTACAGCAGGGAAATCTTAAGAAAGCTTCAGAGAGGAATGGCCATGAATGGAGTGTTGAATAAGAGTTAATAGGATTTCAGCAGATAAGGGGAAGTGATGGTGTGCAGGAAGAAACAGGAGTACTGTTAAGAAGAAGGAGAAATATTAATGAGAAGGGAGTCAGGAAAGACCTGGAGTGTGTTCATGGTATCACATTTGGTCTGGTTTGGCGGAAACAGTATGCAGGAGGGATATAGAAGGCAGTAAAGCTGGAAAGATGATCTGGCATTGGCCATACTTATGTACTTAGAATAACCCTGGAGAAGATAAGTATTAACCTCTATTGAATTTTAGAGTAGCAGGAAAATGGTTAGGAGCATGAGCTTTAGAAGCCAGGCAGCCCTGGATTGTCATTCCATCTCTAGGACTGAAAAGCAATGGGACCTTGTATAGATCTCATATGAGATCTCATAGATCTCATAGAATTCTAATTTCCTTCTCTGTAATGTGGATGTAACTATAGCACCTTATTATGAGGGTTAAGTGAGATAATGTAAATTAAAATATCGAAACAGGTACCCAGTACAATCTATGAATGCTAGCTGGTATTACATTATAATTTTGTGGTTTCCTTAAAACAAATCTTTAACTCTTTACTCAGATGGTGTGTATTTTCTTTGGTATCCTTGATGACTCATTTGTTCCAAAGCATGAAATCACTAAGAATATCAAAAGAATAAATTGTTCAAAATATTATTTGTACCTGTTAAGTGTTAGAAATGTTGACTCTTGTTAATTTAGCTCATTAATATCTATTGAGTGCCTACCATATGTTTAGTGCCAAGCTATATACTATAGGAGAATATAAGACAGAACTCCTGTGTTTAAGAGGCTCTTGATCTAGTTGGGGAGAAAAAAGTAGTATATCTTTATTATACATAAAACTATGGTTTTGTAGTTTTCAGCCTACATTCTTAGGCTCAAAAGTGTGTCAGCATTCTTTGAAGGTGTATTAGGCCTTGAAATGTCTGGGCACACCATTTTCTTTGTTCACAGCATTCCTTGTGGAAGTGTGACTCTTTAAAACAGCAATATGAAAGAGTAAATAGATACTACTGTAGAGCAGAAGTAATTCAGGATTTCAGAGAAGACAGATATTGGTGTGCATTATAGGGATGGGGAAGACTTGAGGGAAGAAGTAATATACGTAAGATCCAGGTAGGTGGATAAGTAGGAAGACTGCCTTCCAGCAGGAAACAAAGTGTAAGACTGTAGTTTAGAGAGGGCAATATAGAAACCAGCCAGGCTTAATTAGGTTCACATTCATAGAAAAAAAAACAAAGGAAGTTGTTGAATAATAGAGCTAGTGCCAAGTTGTGAAGGGAATGCAGGCAGGAATGTGGGGTTATTCATTTGGGGAGGGGCAGGGGGTATTGAACAAGGGAGAGATGAGGAGAGTGGTCCCGTAGGAGGGTGTGTTGACAGGTGCCCAGGATGGTTTGGATGGGAGAGAGGACTGAAGTCAGGGAGACAGACCATTTAGCCATTGCAGTGACCCACTTAGGAAAGAAGGCAGCCTGAAATGGTGGTAGCCGAAGGTAGAGTAAGCAAGGAGCTTGTTTAAAGGCATTCAAAGGACCATCCACAGGGCTTTGAAACTGGTGTTTATTGGTAGTGTAGATACCTAAGATGATTTTGAGAAGGATGATGGTACTAGTAGAGAAATGGAGAGGTAAGGAAACCTTACTATGGAAGAAAGAAGGTTAGTTCAGCTTGAGTAGGCTTAGGTACATAGGTAGATAGATAAAACAGCTTAGAAAAAGTTAAAAATGACTTATAAGTCTACCATTTTAACACAACTGCCCTTCATTTCATCTCTATTTTGTCTCGTACTTCTGGCTCATATATACACAAAGATACATATCTGCCATCATAAATGTATGTGCCATTTTGCATTTTAAAAATTAATCTGTCGTAAACATCTATTTTCCTGTAGTGTTTATTATTATAAGTATTACTGGCTGGATGCTTTCTGTTTAATCTGATATGTCCTGAAAGCAAGGACCATATTGGTGGTGTTCATTTCTGTCTGTGTAGAACATAAGAAAAGATTAAGAAGCGTTTGTTTAATGAAAGCATTATTGGCCGTACTCATTATTGACCATGAGTATTTTCATGTGTTTCTTTGTAGAACTTCTACAACAAACATGTATATGATAGTTTGGGCTTTGGGTTTTTATGTTTGTTTTTTTCTTTTGTTAAACTGTTACCTTATGATAAATTCTTGAAATTGGAATTGCTGTGTGGAAGCACATTAAGTCTTCCTCAGAAAGCTCTCTATCTGTTGGAGTGGCATTTGGCCACAAGACAACTTGACATGCAACAACTTAAATGAGGCAGGTGTTTATTTTCCCCATGTCGCCACATGTCCTGAGATTGGTAGTTGGGGGCTGTTTTGATGGTTCATTATGTCATTGGAACCCTGAACTCCTCCTGTCTTCTTATTGCATCATCCTTAGCTTGTAGTTTTTGTTTTTGTGTTTTTGAGACGGGGTCTTGCTCTGTTGCCCAGGCTGGAGTACAGTAACACAATCATAGCTCACTGCAACCTCAACCACCCAGGCTCAAGTGATCCTCCTGCTTCAGGCTCCTGCGTAGCTGGTACTACAGGTGTGCACCACCACGCCCAGCTAATTTTTTTTTTATTTTTAGTAGAGACAAGATCTCCCTTTGCTTCCCAGGCTGGTCTCAAACTCCTGGGCTCAAGCAATCCTCCCACCTCAGCCTCCCTAAGTATTAGGATTATAGGCATGAGTCACTACACCTGGCCTTTTTCTGTTTTGGGGTTTGTTTTGTTTTTTGAAGAAACAGGGTCTTGCTCTGTCATCCAGGCTGGAGTGCAGTGACACAATCATAGCTCACTGTGACTTTGAACTCTTGGGTCCAATGGATCCTTCTGCCTCATCCTCCAGAATAGCTAGGACTACCGGCATGCATCACCACTCCCAGCCAACTTTTAAATTTTTTGTAGAGATGAGATCTCACTATACTGCGTAGGCTCTTGAACTCCTGGCCTCAAGCAATCCTCGTGCCTCAGCCTCCTAAAACGTTGGGATTGCAAGTGTGAGCCACTGTGCCCGGCCTAGCCTGTGGCTTTTACCCTCATGATTGTAAGGTACTGCTGTGCCTTTAGCCAATTGCATCCTTGTTTTACACAGAAAAATGAGGGAAAGATGAGGACTAAAGTTGGAAAGGGCTTTTCTGTGGAGGCTGCTTTTAGCCCACTTTCCTGGAATCCCTGCCCAGTGACTTTTGCCTGTCTCCAAGGCTAGAATGATATCACCTGGCCATCTCTGACTGCTGGGGAGAAAGCCTTTTTAGCTAGGTGTGTCACTTTCCCTGATAAAAGTGTAGGTCACTTAGCAAGGAAGGAAGGGAGACTGGACGTTGGGCAGGCAGCCGGCAGCGTCTGCCATCATCTCTGGCTGGCATGCCAACACTGATCCTGACAGCCTGCTCTGAGGTCATGAGAATCAAGCACTGATGTTTATATTACCCTAATGAAAAAATAAGATGCAAATTTGTGAGGAGTCCACGAGTAGCTATGACTAAGATAAATTTGTCTCTCCTCTGGGTTTTAGTTGAAAGCAAAAGAATATATGTAATTGTGTGCTTTAAAAGCCAGCCATATATAGCATTAAATCTTAGAACACTGCACGGCTTGTGTTCAAAGTAAGAATTAATGTTAAATAATTTTATTACCAGCAGATGAAATTAATTCATATAATTAAGGGCTAGGAAACACTCAGGATAAGCCAGTTTGATTAGGGCAATACTTAGTAATCATTAAAGGGCACTTAAGAATTTGGATTTGTAAAAGCATTGAATTTATGCTTAAAATAGCTACAACTGCAGGGTTGTACTCAGCACTTAAAATGTAGAATTTTATTTATTTTTCCTGACTTGGAGGTCTTCTTAGGCACACATATATATAGCTGGTGCTCTAATCTCATGCTTCTCAGCTCTCCGTGTGCCTTAGAATTGCCAGGGGAGCTTTAAAAATATTGATGCGAGTCCTGGTGCAGATATTTTGATTCTGTTGGGTTGGGGACCGTCTTCTAAATGAGAAGCAATGAGGCAGTGCACTCAGGTGGGGCAGTGGGGCTGCCTGGGAGAGGACAGTTTTGAGAACAATTGAAGACGGCACCATCCAGTAGAACTTTCTGCAGTGAAGAAAATGTTCTACTCGCACTGCCCAGCGTGGTCCACAAGTCACAGGTACTGTGGATCATTTGAAATGTGGCTAGTGTGAGGAACTAAACGTTTGTTAGTTTAATTGGATGGCTACATGTAGCTCGTGATCACCTTATTGGACAGCACAAATGTAAGAAGTGGAATCAGCTAGCTCTGCTCACCTAGGAGTATGGAGGAGAGGGAGGCTGAGCATAACCTCAGAGTTTCTACAGCAGTTATGCTTCTGGTATAGGGAACAGAGTGGGGGTGAGGAGGCTCGTGGTGATTACATGAGGGCCTCAGAAGTGACTAGCATGTGGTGTGGGGCCCGGCCTATTGCAGATGCTCAGTCCCTGTTGATTATTTTAATGAGCCGTGGGCAGGATTCAGCTCCCGTGTGATATTTGTTTAGTATAAAGACAGTCTAAAGTTATTTCTGAAAATAGTATTTTCTTCCTCTTAAATCTTTTTTCCTTTTCTCTTTTTAAAAATCAGGTATCAAATTGTAGTGGAAATAATCCAAGCGACTACAATCAGCAGTTTTCCCCAACTGAAGAGGCACAAAGGTAAGAGCGGGTTTGTTTTCTTCAGTTCCGCATCTGAAAGGGCAGCCTGAGCCCCGAGCTTCTCCCTCCTGTCAGGTCTTTGGCAAATAGGAGCTTTTCTGGCTCACATTTAAATATTTCAATTTATTAGAACAATACTATTACAGTATTAGAGAAGTAAATATAATTTCATCCTAACAAAAACTTTTGTTTGTACTTCTATATTCCTGTATAAAGTTTATTCAGCTGCAGTCATAATTTTTAGAAGGTTAGAATCATTCAGTATGTAATGTTTCTGTTCTGTTTTTAAATGAAACATGATTACATAATTCTTTTTCACATATTGAAATTTAATATTTCTATCTTGAAACATAATCTTGATGGTCATTTAAATGACTCCAATAAGTTGAGGTTTCATAATTTACTTAATCTTTTCCTTTATTTTCCTTTTTAAAGCATTTTTTAAAGGAATTATAAAATCTTTTTCCTTTATTTAAGCATCGGATTGCTAATAGTTTTTTCTGTCTTTCCACTCTTGTGTTGTAGTTTTGTTGGGGGGCGGGGAGGGTGGCATATATATATACACACATACACACACACACACACACACACACATATATATACACATATATATATGTATTGCTCTATCTTTTTCTTCCTGTTTGTTTCTCTTCCAGTGAAGTAAGATTCTTTCCTAGGCAGGATACCGAAGAATGATTAAGGTGTGAGGATGGCTCTCAACTCCCTTGTAGTTTGCCTGATGCTAGAATGTTCCCCCTTGCATATACAAAGGTAGAGAATGTGTAAAATCTAGAGTGCAGAGCAGGTCTTGCTTTGCAGCTGAGGGGCAGCAAACACGGCTTCCACCTGGAAGAACAGACATTCCACAAAAACCCCCAGGCCTGCTCCAGTCTCTGCCACGGAGAGGAAGTAGAGTGCTAAAAGAACAGGGAAGAGTTGGGCCAAAGACATTAAAGCATGCTTTCAGGGTTCTCATCAGCACACAGAAGCAAAGGAAGCTCGGGCTGGGGACTTGGACCTGGACTCGCTCCCTGAGCCTGACAGAAGGTAGGAGCAAGTAGAAAGCAAATACAGGTATAGACTATGAAGAGGCACTGATTCCTCAGCTCAGCCTGCAAGGAAGCCTGTGCAAGTATGTCCATTCAGCAGTGTTTACTGAGCACCTACTGAGTGGTAATGATACGCTAGTAAACAAAGCCAAACCTCTGCATTCTGATTCCCCAAACTAGGCTGGGAGGAAGTTAGACAATCACCAGAAAATATGTGGTGATTTCAGACGGTCGCAGGTTCCTTGGAGAAAAACAAAGCTGGGATGTGGGGAGCCCTGGGAGGGAGCGCTGGTTCTGCTGCGGGGAGGCTAATTCTGCATTCAGTGAGTGAGTTGGGGAAGACCTCACTGAGATGGTGGGCTTTGAGCAGTGATTTGGAAGCCTTGGGGTATCTGGAGAAGGGCAGGTGCCAAATCCTGATGCAGAAACTTGCAGGGTTTATGGAAACTGATGGGGCTGAAGAAAGGGAGAGAAGCCAAACACGAGCTCAGAGAGGCGGCAGGGAACCCAGTCACAAGGGCCTGACTGGTACTGCGGGGACTTGGGATTTTACTCTGAATGAGGACGTCTTTAAATGGGCTTTTGAGCTAAGGAGACTTGATCTGATGAATTGCTACAAGAGCGTGGACTCTGTTCCTCTCCTTTTTATCATTGTTCTTGCAGAGAAGATGCTTCACTTCCAGATAGATGGGTAACTGTTTGAAAGAGAACACTGCAGAGGCATGCCCTCTTGCCACTGTAATCTTCTTTAGTGCCCCTCTTTGAGTTCAGTCAGCAAAATACCTTTCTTATTTTGTTATTCCATTAGTTCGCTAGGGCTGCCATTAAAAAGTGCAAGCTGGGTGGTTTTAACAACAGAAATTAATTTTCTCACAGTTTTGGAGGCTGGAATCCCAAGACCAAGGTGTCAGCAAGGTAGTTCCTTCTGAGAGCAGTGAGGAAGGACCTGCTCCAGGCCTTTCCCTGTCTGCAGATGGCCATCTTCTCCCTGTGTCTTCACATTGTCCTTTTGTACCTGTCTTTCCTTCATGTCTACATTTTCTGTTCTTACAAGGATACCAGTCATATTGCATTGGGGCCCACCTAATGACTGCATTTTAACTTGATTGACTTGGCAGACTCTGTCTCCAAATAAGGTCACATCCTAAGGTACTTGACGTTAGTACTTCAGCATCTGAATTTATTTTGGGAGTGCGGGAAGGACACGATTCAGCCCGTAACAGTTATGTTATAGACATTCTCAGTGATGCTTGATTCTTTCGTGTCTGTGTTTTCCGTTTAAGCTGTCCTTGCAACTCTTTTGGGTATCCCGGCTTCCTTCTGTGATTTAAGCACTGAGGAAAAGACAAACAAACTGAGCACTCTTGGGGCCTTGGAGCCATTTTGCCTGGGACAGAAAACATTGAATACTGGTTTCATTGCTTCTCTGAGGTTACTGGTTAGCAGTGATTGTCACCTCCGGCCTCTGTGTCCGCATAGTATAATGCTGCAGTGACTTTAATCTTCCTGCTTTTTGCACAGTTAAACTGCTTAGATAAACTCTTACTTGCTTTGTGCTTAATACAAAATTTTAGCATGAGAATGTGTGTACATGTTTATATATAAGGACAAAGTAACTGGCAAGAATTTAGTCTTAATATGGTATATTCTGGTTGAATTTTAATTATAACTGAAGCGTTTGGTTTATTGTAAGTATTAGTTTCTCTCTGCCCAAAATGATCAAAAAGGTCAGAATCTAGTTTAAAGAGAATGTATTCAAGTTCAGAAGTTGAGGACTACAGACAGGGACACACTGCCAGGTTGCCTTGAGTGCTGCATAGAACAAAAGAGAGGCTCACGTTTTTAAAGAGAAAACACAAATCAGGAAAGGGGGCAATTACAAATGTTGTCAGGAATTCTCATGGGTTTACAGAAACAACATTGGTTAGTGCTTGGCCGTACATAGTTAAACTGTAATGTGTATGACATTTTATGACTGCCTGGCGTTAGTCGAGAGCCTGAATAGAAGTGGCTTCAAGAAGTAATTATTTAGCTCATGGGGAAGTGTGACATGACCTCTGTTACATTCTAAATGCCTTTCTGGCCCTGGTCATTTAAAGGAGCTCACATTCCTTAGAAAAAACGTTTTTCTTTTGGGGAGAAGAGGGTTAATTATGGCGAAATAAACCTAACAAAATTGACCATTTTTAAGTGTACAGTTCTGTGGCATTAATTACTTCCATACTGTTCTGTAGCCATCATTACCACCCATCTCCAGAACTTTTCATCTTCCCAAACTGAAACTTCATACCCGTTAAACAATAACTCCGCCTTCCCCGCTCCCCTCAGCCCATGGCAACCACCATTCTACTTTCTGTGTCTCTGAATTTGACAGGTCTATGTACCTCGTGTAAGTAGAATCATACAATATTTAAAAGGTTCTTCTGTCTCAATTCCTAGAGCTGCCATGGCAGAGTACCACAAACTGTCTGGCACAAACAACAAAAATGTATTCTCTCACCGTTTTGGAGGCAAGAAGTCTAAAACCAAGGCTGTGGCAGGGCCACGCTGCTTCTGAGCGCGCCGCGGGAGTCTTCGGTGTCTGTGTGTTAGCTTTCCATGTTGCTGGCAATCCTTGGTGTTCCCCGGCCTGGAGGTGTATCACTGCAATCCCTGCCTCAGTCGTCACGTGATATTTTTCTCTGGTTTTGCGTCTCTCTTTTCTTAAAAGGGGTGCTAGTCATATTGGATCGGGGCCCACCCTGATTAAGCATGACTTTATCTTAACTTGATCACATCGGCAAAGACCCCATTTCCGAATAAGATCGCTTTAGTAGGTATGTTGGGGTTAGGATTTCAACATATCTTTTTGGGAGCACAATTCAACCCACTGCATTTTAACTGGCAAGTTCAAGTATAGCATTTAGTTCCCTTTTTTGTGTGTGAAAATGCTGGAAATATTTCTTTTTAGCAAGCTTTCTGACCACATTAAGAATTTCTGCCTTTTCTCCTTTTGGGTTAATTCTGGTATCAGTATTTAGCTTTTTCTACATTAGTCCCTTTTATGACTATAATAGGGTTCAAAGTTAGGAAAACACGCTTTGGCAAAAAGTAGACTAGCTAGAACTGTGTAGGTAATTCCAGCCACTGTGTGCCTCCGTGTCCAGAACAAGACAGGCTCCATGGAGGAACTGTATAGGTAATTCCAGCCACCACGTGCCTTCGTGTCCAGAAAAAGACAGGTTCCATGGAGTCAGTGCTCTGGCAAATGGTGCCGGTCTAGTAAGAAAGAAGGGAAGCACAGTGACGAGGGGAAAAAAGTAAATTGGACTTCTTTAAAAATGAAGAACTTGGCTGAGTGTAGTGACTCTTCTATAATCCCAGCACTTTGTGGGGACCAAGGAGGGAGGACTACTAGAGGACAGCAGTTTGTTTGTTTGTTTCAGACAGAGTTGCGCTTTTGTCACCCAGGCTGGAGTACAATGACGCAGTCTCGGCTCACTGCAATCTCCACCTCCCAGGTTCAAGCGATTCTCCTGCCTCAGACTCCCAAGTAGCTGGGATTACAGGCACCCACCACCATGCCCGGCTAATTTTTTTGTATTTGTAGTAGAGGTGAGGTTTCACCATGCTGGCCAGGCTGGTTTTGAACTCCCGACCTCAGGTGATCCTCCTACCTCCACCTCCCAAAATGCTGGGATTATAGGCGTGAGCCACCGTGCCCGGACATGGACAAGAGTTTTGAGGCCAGCCTGGGCAACACAGCAAGACCTTGTCTCTACAAAAAAATTTTAAAAAATTATCCAGGCATGGTGGTGCACACCTGTAGGCCCACTTGCTGGGGAGGTTGAGCTGGGAGGATTGCTTGAGCCCAGGAGGTCAAGGCTACAATGAGCTGTGATCATCCCACTGTACTCCAGCCTGGGTGACACAGCCAGACCCCATCTCAAAAATAAGAAATAAATGAAAAACTTATGTTTGTCAAGGGACATTATCAAGAAAATGAAAGGACAACTCACAGAATGGAGGAAAAATATTTGCAAATCATGTATCTGATAAAGAGGTTGTATCTATAATATGTAAAGAACTCTTATAACTCAGTAATCAAAAGAGCGATAACCCAGTTGAAACTAACACAAGACATCACTTCATACCTTCTAGGGTAGCTAAAATGAAAGAGATAAGAACTGTTGGTGAGGATATGGAGAAATTGGAAAGCTTTCACATTGCTGTTGGAAATGGAAAATAGAAGACAATTTGGCAGTTCCTCAAAATTTTAAACATAGAATTACCGTGTGACCTAGCATTTCTACTCCTAGGTGTATACCCAAGAGAAATGAATTTGAATCTCCACAAAAAACTGGAATGTTTATAGTAGCATAATTTATAATAGACAAAAATTGGAAACAACCAAGTCACCATCAATAATGGATAAACAAAATGTGGTATATCTAGACAATGGAGTATTATTCAACAATAAAAAGGAATAAACTTTGAAAACCTTATGCCAAGTGAAAGAAACCAGAAGCAATAGGGCACATATTGCATGATTTCATTTATATGAAATGTCCAGAATAGGCACATCTATAGACAGAAAGCAGGTCACTTTCCAGTGTATGTTGCTAAGATGTTTTGATGTAATATTTACATTATATTTTTATTTATTTATTTTTTGAGACAGAGTCTCACTCTGTAGCCCAGGCTGGAGTGCAGTGGCGCGATCTCGGCTCACTGCAAGCTCCACCTCCCGGGTTCATACTGTTCTCCTGCGTCAGCGTCCCCAGTAGCTGGGACTACAGGCGCCCGCCACTACGGCTGGCTAATTTTTTTTTTTTTTTAATTTTTAGTAGAGACGGGGTTTTGTTGTGTTAGCCAGGATAGTCTCGATCTTCTGACCTCGTGATCCACCTGCCTTGGCCTCCCAAAGTGCTGGGATTACAGACATGAGCCACTGCGTCTGGCCCATATTCATAATTTTATAGTAATGAAAACATTTCAAAATAGTGCCATGAGGGATTGCAGCACTAACAGAGTTAGAAAAACAATGTAAAACACAATTGTTTATAAACAGAAAATGAAAAAATAGACAAATGATGAAGACTTTAAAAAATATCTTTGGAGTATTCCAACTAGGAGGCTGATGCACCAAGTAGGAATAAGGTATTGAAATCTAGGACCTGGATAATGCTAGTGAAAAGGAAGGGATTGATAAGGAAGATCATGAAGGACAACAGCATGCTTAGCGACTCGCGGAAGATGGAACAAAGGATCCAAGACAATGATAGTGCCAGTGCGATCTGCTGACTTTACAGAGGAGGGAACAGCGGTCAGTTAGTCTAAATCACTTTGATCAAAAGGAGTAAGCATCAAGCACGCATAAATGCAGCTCAAAACACTTTGCTCAGCGAGGTCATCCCTTCTAGTCAATGTGTCCCATTCCTGCAGGTTGATGAGATCAAGTTTGGGGTATAAAAGAAAAAGCCTTAGCACAGGAATTTGGGGGCTTGGTTCAAGTTCACTTGTGCTGCTAGCTTCCTGATGGAATCTGCACAAGTCATTTTATTTCTCCAGGACTCAATGTTTTTCCTCTTTAGATTGAGTGCTCTAGATAATCATAAAGGGTTCTCAGTGAAGATATTGAAAGAGTCAGGGGTTATGTAGGGGTTTGGTCTTGGACATCCTGGATTTGGGGCAAGAGGGGCATAGGAAAGTCCTCATTTGGCATTTCTAAGCTGGGATTCATGCTGTGGAGAGAGAACAACCGTGAAGAGAAATATTTGGAAGTTACCATTATAGAGACAGTAGTTAATAGTCTTCTGTTTCTGCTCTTTCCAGGTCAAGTATCAGTAAAGCTGATGCTGCTGCATTATTAGAGCAGAACAATGTATTAACAATCTGAAGTGACTTCCGCTAATTCATTACACCATCTGTTGTCTCCCCATTAAAATTCATATGTAGGTGCTTTCAATTTTAAATAAGTTATAATTTAAGTGCAGATACTTTTTCTAAGGAAAAATAAGAACAAATTTAGCATTCCTCCTTGTCGTTTTTCTTTTAACTCAGTATGAGTAACTTATTGGATGTTACGGGAAGTCAGTCTTGTATTTCTGTGATCTTTGGAGTTTTGATGTATGGTTGGCAAATAAAAGTCTAATTTATAGAATGCTTCTAGACAGCTGCATTAAAAATAGCTATGTCATTGTTTCTCAGATTGACCCTCCCTTTAATTTATTTCAATAAGAATGTGTTTCCGCCCCTCCCATAAAAGTCATTAAAGGTAAATTTTTAGCATTAAAAAATCTCCCCAAAATATAATTATTGAGTTGTTTTTGAAGATCTTTGCATTTTGGAGGTAGTGTGATCTAGTGAAAATCAGACAAAGAACCAGAGAAAAGTTAGTCGTAAGTAATTTTGTTTCCAATGTTCTTTCTCCTTATTGCTGCATTCTTTTTTACAAGTGGGAAACTGAGGAAGTTTAAAAGAAGAATGAACAGATGGACGATCCTAGGAATGTTTAGTATTCTACCTAGAGATGGGATCTCTATTTGTGAATGTAGTGTATATTAATACACACACAATATAAATATGGTTTTGTTCCACATAAAGATGTTTCTGGTGAGTCTTTTGTTTTTGGAGACAGGGTCTGGCTTTGTCACCACACTGAAGTGCGTTGGTGCAATCACAGCTCACTGCAGCCTTGACCTCCCGGATTCAAGCAATTGCTTCCCGGGTAGCTGGGATGACAGGTGCACACCACCGCGTCCAGCTAGTTTTTGTATTTTTGTAGAGATGGGTTTCACCACATTGCTCAGGCTGGTCTCAAACTCGTGGGCTCAGTCGATCTGCCCACCTCAGCCTCTCAAAGTGCTGTAATTAATCTGAGCCACCACACCTGGCCTGACAAGTCTTTTTGAACCGCAATTGATATTGTGATGTAAGAGATGATATGCAATTGTGAAAATACTTCGAGGATTTAAAGAAAAAATGCCATGTAACAGATTGGGAGACATTACCTGATTGTGTACCCTCTGAAACCTTAAGGGATTAACCACTGTCTCACTCCATTCCTGCTGCTATAACAAAATACTACAAACTGGGTATTTGTTATAAAGAAGATAAATTTATTTCTTACTTATCTGGAGTTTGGGAATCCGGGATCAAGGCCGTGGCATTCAGTGGCTGGTGAGGGCTGCGTTCCACTTCCAAAATGGCACCTTCTTGTTGCATCTCCTGGAGGGGACAAATGCTTGCTGTGTCCTCGCATGATGGAGGGACATAAGGGCCTAGCTAGTTCTCTCAGCCGTTTTATAAGGCACCAATTTCATTTCATCCTGGCTTCATCTTCTCCTATAGGCCCCACCTGATAATTCTGTAGGGAGTGAGTTTCAACATGAATTTTGGAGGGAATGCAAACATTCAAACCACACCACCAGCTAACTCTGTAATGCCTTTTTTTCAGGATGACATAAGACAAACTGTAGAGCTCTTTACTTTGTATATTTAGGACAGTTCAAAATAAGGCTTTTGAGGCTTCAACACACTCCAGAAAATCCACCCAAAACTGTACGTTTTAGGTTCACAGTAGATTGGTTTGTCTTAGAGAGAGAAACTTTACTCTCCTTAACAAGGAAGAAATTTTTATTTGATTTTTTTTCTTGATGGCCTTTTTCTTTTGGAATTTCAGTCTTTTAAAGAAAATAAGTATGATTTAAAAAATCTTTGGTGCCTCAGCTAGTTTAATTTTATACAATTCTGGGGAAAATAAATGAAATCATAGAACTAAAAAAAAGGTTTTTTTTTTTTGAGACCAGCGAAGTCAGGTCTTTGTCCTATGGGCAACAAAATTACTTTAGGTGTAATTAGAGGGAAAGCTTTTTACAGAAAACTTAACAAGTACTAAACAGTTTGAAACAATTAGTCTCTGGAGTTTTAGTTTGCTCATAAAATTTTCTTTTCCCTGTCCTTATTTTATCATTCAAACCTGGCCACATGTTTTGACTGAGGCCTAAAATTTACCCACTGATTACATCAGCTGCCTGTTGGTCATAGAATTTGGGGAGCTTAGTGAGTCTAACTGGCTAATTTCAATGAACTTTTTTCAGTGTTCATCTTCTTTGACCTTTCTGCAGCATCTGATATTGTCGACTACTCAGTCTTCTTGAAATTCCACTTGCCTGGGCTAACGCTCCCTGTCTTATTCTAGTTCTTTGTCGGTTTGTTTTTCTGCTTATTTTCTTTACTCCATTCAGCTTTTAAATGTTGGAGTTCTTCAGGGTTTTTCCTCTTTTATACCTAATTATTTTATACCTGTGCTGCCTAATATAATTGCCGTGGGCTACATGTTACTATTTAAATTTAAATTAATTAAAAGTAAATATAAATTCGGTTCCCCAGTTACATCAACCACCTTTTAAGTACTCAGTAACCACGTGTGGCTACTATATTGGATAGTGAGTTATGAATATTTCCATCATTGCAGAGGTTATGTTGGGTAGCACTGCCCTGCTCTAATCCTTTCCCTTATCTGTATACTGAAGACTCCAAATTTCTGTCTGTAGAGATCCTGTACCTTTCTGCTTAACCTCTGTCTGTAGAGATCCTGTACCTTTCTGCTTAACCTCTGTCCGTAGAGATCCTGTACCTTTCTACTTAACCTCTGTCCGTAGAGATCCTGTACCTTTCTACTTAACCTCTGTCCGTAGAGATCCTGTACCTTTCTGCTTAACCTCTGTCCGTAGAGATCCTGTACCTTTCTGCTTAACCTCTGTCCGTAGAGATCCTGTACCTTTCTGCTTAACCTCTGTCCGTAGAGATCCTGTACCTTTCTGCTTAACCTCTGTCCGTAGAGATCCTGTACCTTTCTGCTTAACCTCTGTCCGTAGAGATCCTGTACCTTTCTGCTTAACCTCTGTCCGTAGAGATCCTGTACCTTTCTGCTTAACCTCTGCCATCTCAACAGTTTTGTTTGGATATCTCAAAAGTGGCTGCAAATGAAAATATCCACGGAAAGCCTCACAGAGCTGGGCACCTTCTGCAATTTCTTGCCTCAGTGAATGGCATCACCATCTGTCTTAGTCAGTTCAGGCTGCTGTCACATACTGCCACCGACTGGGTGGCTTAAACAACGTTTATTTCTTACAGGCTAGAGGCTGGGAGGTCCAAGATCAAGGTACTGGCAGATTTGGTGTCTGATGAGGGCCCTCTTGCTGGTTTGCAGATGGCCTCCTTGCTATATCCTCATATGGTAGGGTGGAGGGAGGAGAAGGAGAATTCTGGTCTCTTTCTCTTTGCATAAGGCCCCTAATTCCATCACAGGGCTTCTATCTTCATTATCTCATCTAAGTGTTTCAAAGTCCCTACCTCCTAATACTGTCTTATTGGAAGTTAACATTTCAGCAGATGAATTTTAGAGGAACACATTCAGTCCATAACACCATCTATTCATACAAGTCACAAACCTGAGTCCACCTTCTTGATTCCTTCTCCCTTGTATACTTGATCCGGTCCATTATTATGCAGATGGACCATCTACATATAGCTCAACTCTGTTCCCTTTCCGTGCATCACCATCCTCTACCACCAGTCACCCTCTTGAACTATTATGGTAACTCCTTTTTTTTTTTTTTTTTTTGAGACTGAGTCTTACTCTGTCACCCAAGCTAGAGTGCAATGGTGCAATCTCGGCTCACTGCAACCTCCGCCTCCCGGGTTCAAGCAATTCTCCTGCCTCAGCCTCTTTAACTAGCTGAGATTATAGGCAGGTACTACCACACCTGGCTAATTTTTCTGTTTTTAGTAGAGATGAGGGTTCGCCATGTTGGCCAGGCTGGTCTCAAACTCCTAACCTCAGGTGACTCACCTGCCTCGGCCTCCCAAAGTTTTCGGATTACAAGTGTGAGTCACCACACCTGGCCTATAGTAACTTCTTAATTGGCCTCCTAGCATAATTTCTGTCTATGAAAAAGTAATATATTTTTCATACTGAAGTCATAGTGATTTTTTTTAAAAAAATACATAGTTTATCATGTCACCTTCATGTTTAAAACTCATCATTGTCTTCCCATTTTCCTTATAATGAAGACTCCTTGACGTGATCTACAAGGTCTTGCTTCCTCTGGTCCCTGGCTCTATTTTCAGCTTTATCTCCTGCCCTTCCACCCTGTCTCTCTGCATTCCAGCCACATTAACTTTTCTATTTCCTGAACTCACCCTGATTCCTCGTACCTTGTATTTTTTGCACATTCTATTTCTTCTTCTTGAAGTGCTACCCTACTCTCGATATCATTCTGTCTAGATAACTCCTCCTTATTCATTACAGTTTATATCTAATGTCTCTTTCTTCATTGTTCACGGCCCCACCTCCCTGGATCCTGGATAAACAAGAGCTCTTGAGTTCTGTTAGGACCCCTTATGGCAGTAGAGAATGTACTCTGGAGGATATCTTATTAACCAGAAGTGGGTTTTCAGTTACTCAACCTTTTTTGGGTGCCATTGTGTATTAGGTACAGCAGTGCACTAAGATGATGGTCAACACACATACAAAACGACAATGCAGCTTGATAAATGCAATGAGAATTGTGTGTTCAGGATATAGCAGTGGCATAGATATGTGGAGTGGTCTGCCCTACCTGGAGCAGAGGTCAAGAAGGGCTTCTTTTTCAGAGGAACACTGAGTTGAGTCATAAAGGCGAGAGGCTCTCATTCCCTCTGGGCTTCTCAGGGGATATGGGTGGATGGCGGCACATGTACATAGAAAAAGAGAGGCATGAAGCAGCCTTGTGCATGTAGATATGTCAGGTGAGATCATGTGCTCGTGCTTGGTATGCAATGGAGAGATGAGATTAATAGACAAGGCCTAAACGGCCTCAGAGTTATCCTTGAAAGTCTGGGTGTAATCCTGTAGAGCAGTGGTTCTCAAGCTGTGGTGGCATCAGCCTCACTGGAGAGCTTGTTAAAACGCAGATTGCTAACCCCTAGCCCTACCAAAAGCTTCTGATTCTGTCCATCTCGAGTGCGCCCCAGAGTTTGCATTACCAACTGGTTCCCTGATGATGCTTGTGCTGCCTGTGCGGGAATCACACTGAGAACCACTGCTGCAGATGATAACGAGCCGCTGACAGATTCATATTTGCCTTTCAGTACCCAGCTACCTAGCTTTTTATTTAGAACTAGACAGAACAGCTAGAGTAGTTGAGAAATGGTCTTTTAAAATAAGCTGGCCAAGTGTAGGAATTCTAGTAGTTATGGGACATAAACCAAGTTTCCCCCACAGTTTGATGTGAATGAGCCCAGCACGTCTCCCTTTAAAGCTTTCTTCTCTGCTGTTCTGAATCCTGAAATGTTATCAAGCATATATAAGGTGATTCAAGAGTCATGTTCATTCAGCTTACTACAGCGAAGAACATGAGGTTGATTTGAGTGCACTGGACACTGCTGTGTGTAAATAGTACACACTGGGGAGTGAAACACTCAGGGCACAGATCAGGAGGGTGTGCCTTGTTACTCATTTTTAAAAATTGTACATCTTACCCAAGTGTAATTAAAGTTTTTAAAGCATGTAACTAAACAGTTTTACAATTTAATATATCAATTAGAACCGTAGAATATGTTGAATATGTATGTGTACATACACAAACACATAGACTCTGTTACTTGCTGATAAGAATCACAATGATTTCCATTAGGAATTTTTTTTTTTTTTTTTTTTTTTTGAGACAGAGCCTCTGTCACCCAGGCTGGAGTGCAATGGCACGATCTCAGCTTGCTGCCACCTCTGCCTCCAGGGTTCCAGTGCTTCTCCTGCCTCATTCTTCCAAGTAGCTGGGATTACAGGCACCTGCCACCATGCCCAGCTAATTTTTTTTTTTTTTTTTGTAGTTTTAGTAGAGATGGGGTTTCACCCTGCTGGCCAAACTGGTCTCAAACTCCCGACCCCAAGTGATCCACCCACCTCAGCCTCCCAAAGTGCTGGGATTACAGCTGTGAGCCACTATGCCCAGCCAGGAATTCTTTTTTAAATGATATTATGTAGCTTCTTGGTCCATTTTAGAATTTAAAGGTTTCCCTGCCTGAAAGAAGAGAGCTAGCTAATCTATGGACTCTTGTGGACTTCTCAGGGTCTTTTCTAATGTTTTGATGTGATCTGATTTTCTAGCATTGCAGTGAAGTGATATAAACTATTCCACATTTATGAATGACCTAAACTCATAGAATATCCTGCTATGGTTTGAATATTTATGTCCCCCAAAATTCATTTGTTGAAACCTAATCACCAAGGTGATGGTATTACAAAGTGGGACTTTTGGGGGGTGATTAGATCATGAGGGTTTCACCTTCATGCATGGTATTAATGCCTGTGGTATTATGATTATTGTGATACACACACACACACACACACACACACACACAGGTTTTCTTCCATGGTTCCTGGCTCGTAACTCACACAGCCCTTGTAGTGTTTTATTGTAATGTTGGGGCACTTTAGGCCTCAGAAGCAGACCTCAGGAAACAAAATCTCTCTGACCTTTTCCTACCCTCCTTTCACCTGCCCAAGGCAGTACTGTCATCTGGTTATGGGTCATAAGACCCTCATTCCAAAGAGAGTCTTGCCCCATACCACGAAAGAAGAAATGCTACACAGAAAAGGCCAAGAAGAATCTAAACAGGTGGGCCTTGCTGGGTGTCCCCCTCAGTCTGTTAGTATTAGATCACACCCCTTTTGTCCAATCACATTTCAACGCAGTTGTCTTCAGTCATGCCTATCCACCGAAGCCTCCATAAAAGGCCTAATGACCGTGTTCAAGGAGGTTCCCAGAGGGTGACACACCCAGCGAGGTCATGGAAGCTCTGCACCCCTTCCCCCATACCTTGCCTTGTGCATCTCTTCATCTGTATCCTTAGTCAACCTTTTTTTTTTTTTTTTTTGAAACAGAGTCTCTCTCTGTTGCCCAGGCTGGAGTGCAGTGGTGCAATCTCAGCGCACTGCAACAACCTCTGCCTTCCAGGTTCCAGTGATTCTCCTGCCTTATTCTTCTGAGTAGCTGGGATTACAGGCGCCTGCATTGTGCGTCTCTTCATCTGTATCCTTAGTCAGACTTTTGATTACTTTTTTTTTTCTTTTTTGAGATGGAGCCTCACTCTGTTGCCCAGGTTAGAGTGCAGTGGCACGATCTAGGCTCACTGCAACCTCCTGGGTTCAAATGATTCTTGTGCCTCAGACTCCTGAGTAGCTGGGACCACAGGCATGTACCACCACGCTCGGCTAATTTTTGTATTTTTAGTAGAGACAGGGTTTCACCATGTTGCCCAGACTGGTCTCGAACTCCTGACATCAAGTGATCTGCCCGTCTCGGCTTCCCAGAGTGCTGGGATTACAGGCGTGAGCCACCATGCCTGGCCCTTAGTCACACTTTTTTATTTTTATTTTTTGAGATGGAGTCTTGCTCTGTCACCCAGGCTGGAGTGCATCAGTATGATCTTGGCTCACTGCAAACTCTGCCTCCTGGGTTCCAGCGATTCTTCTGTAATCCCGGGTAGCTGGAATTACAGGTGCCCATCACCACACCCAGCTAATTTGTGTATTTTTTTTTTTTTTTTAGTAGAGACAGGGTTTCACTGTGTTGGTTAGACTGGTCTAAAACTCCGGACCTCAGGTGATCCACCTGCCTCGTCCTCCCAAATTTCTGGGATTACATCGTCAGACTTTTTATAATAAACTGGTAAATGCAAGTAAGAGTTTCCCTGAGTTCTGTGAGCAGTGGTAATGAATTAATCAAACTCAAAGAGGGGGCTGTGGGAACCCTGACCTGAAGCTGGTTGATCATAAGTTCTGGAGGCCTAGACTTGCAACTAGTGTCTTGTAGCGGGGCAGTCTTGTGGACTGAACCATCTGCCTGTGGGATCTGACACTGTCTTCAAATGGAGAACACTGGAATTGAATTAGAGGACACCCAGCACTAGCTTGGGGTTTGGGGAGAAAACCTCCACACATTTGGTCACAGAAGTCTTTGGTATTGATTGTTGTGGTGTGAGAGCAAAGGAAAAATGCAGTTGGAGTTGGTTTTTCCTTGCAGTGCCCTTATGAAAGAGGTCTCAGAGACTGCCTTGCACCTTCCGCCATGTGAGGATGTGGTGCGGGGACGCCGACTCTGCCAGCACCTTCTCGTGGACTTCCAGCCTCCAGAGCTGTGCGGAGTAAATGTCTGTTGTTCATATGCCACAGTCTGTGGTGTTCTGTTAGAGCCGACTGAGTGGACTACGACCAGCTCTCAGGCTGTTTCCCTGCCATTGCCCCAGGGGCTCTTGCAAGGGTTCCTCCCTGCCCAGTCCTTGAACCTCCAGCACTACCTCCAGTGCCTGCTGTCCCTTCCCCACTGTCACCACCTGGCCCCCACCCATTCCCTGCCTGAAGGACTACGGGCTCGGGCACTTCCGTTGTGCTCACTATAGTCTCACGAGTTTATAACCAACTCTACTCGCCCTCTCTCCCCCAGGAGAACTTCAGTCCTCATAGACTCTAACACCGGCATTTTATACAAATAAAGCTGACGTCCAGGGATGTCAGACAACTTACCTGGTTTGAATAGAACTAGTTAGTCACACACTAATCCGACACAAATCCAGAACTTGAGCCCAAGTCTCCTGAGTTTCGTCCTGGGCTCCTGCTCACAGCAAACATTGTACGGGGTCAGATCTGAGTTCTCAAATCTGCTCAACTCACAGTGCCGATTTGGGAACAGGGTTCTGCTTGTAATTTTATATGTGGATTTAATTGCTATATTATTCCTTTAAAAACATATTGCAAGCCTGTTGGAGGGCCTTAAACCAACAGGAGTGCTAGGAGTTCCAGCACCGAGACATTAAAGGAAGGCAAGGCAGGGCACGCAGTGGGCACACCCTGGTCGGGCTGCACAAAGTCCGTATGTCTCTGTACTCTTCTCCATCATAAAGTGAGTGGTGCCGCCATCAACTCCTGTACGATTTCTGCTATTCCTCGAATATACTCTCCACTGAAGTGGAGTGACACGTTAGACTATGAAATCTCAGGTGTTTAGTGTGATAAGAGAAGCCCATTTGTTCTTTCAAAAAAGGACATACCAGCCTCAGGTGGAAAAGTAAGGCAAATATTTTTTTGAGTTCCTTAGCAACTATTGAGGTGATTTCTAGATAATTTTGAAGAAGTTTGTGATGATTGGTAACTACTGAGAATTGCTGCCAGCTTTGTGTTAAGAGGTCAAGTACCATTTCTCACTTCGATTCTTGACTAGTCCCTAAGTAAATATATACGTGTTTCTTGAACCCTTCTGTCAAGAGGATTTAGTAAAACTTCTATTTACTTATTTATATTTTAGAGACATAGTCTCACTCTGTCGCCCAGGCTGGAACATAGAGATGTGATCATAGCTCACTGTGACTTCAAACTCCTGGCTTTAGTGATCACGGCTCACTGCAGCCTCAACCTCCTGGGCTCAAGTGATCCTTCTGCCTCAGCCTCCTGAGTAGCTAGGACTACAGGTGCATGCCACCAAGCCTGGCTAATTTTTAAACTTTTATTTTTTTGAGATGGAATTTTGCTGTTGTTGCCCAGACTGGAGTGCAATGGCGCGATCTCGGCTCACCGCAACCTCCGCCTCCCAGGTTCAAGCTATTCTCCCACCTCAGCCTCCTGAGTAGCTGGAATTACAGGCATGCGCCACCACGCCTGGCTAATTTTGTATTTTTAGTAGAGAAGTGGTTTCTCCATGTTGGTCAGACTGGTCTCCAACACCCGACCTCAGGTGATCTGCCCACCTCGGCCTCCTGAAGTGCTGGGATTACAGGCATGAGCCACCACATCTGGCCTAATTTTTTTTTTTAGAGAGACAGAGTCTTGCTGTGTTGCCCAGGCAGGTTTTAAACTCCTGTCCTCAAGCCATCCTCCCACTTCAGCCCTGCACAGTGCTGGTATTACAGGCATGAGCCACCACATCCAATCTAAAACTTTTATTTGAATGTACAAGGAAGATTCAAAAGCTGGTTAATCTGTCAGTGCACATACAGTTGAGGATTGGAGAACCAACATTTTCTAGGGAGGAAATCTCTGTTCCACACCTCAATTGCCTGCATTTCACAGGGAGACCTGAGCATCCTGGGCGGAGGAGAGAGCCCATGTTGAGGAGTGAGGGAAGGGGAAGGAGGGTGTGGCCTTGTCCTCTGTTTGCTCTAACCTCCTTGTTAGAGCAGCAGACTGTACCTCTGTATCAGCACTACTAAGTGGGGCCAGGTGGAGGGTAGGAGGTGGCAGTTTTGCTCCCCAGGGGACATATGACAGTAGTCTGGAGACATTTTTGGTTGTCATCTCTGGGGGAAGGGATGCTACTGGCATCTAGTGGTAGGGGCCAGGGATGCTGTTAAACATCCTGCAATACACAGGATAGCCCCCCACAGCTAAGAACTATCCTGCCCAAATGTCAGTAGTGCCGAGGTTGAGAAACCCTGCCCTGTATTATCCATTAAATCCCTCAGTGAGTCTGCTGAGGATGCTGCCATTATGATATGCCCTGGAACATGGTAGCATGTTATGAGGGAAGGAAAATATTCTACTGTTGGTGTTTTTCTTTTTTGATACCTGAAAACCACAGTGGTGCCATTTTAATCCAGTTGTACTATTTCTGGAGTCATCAGTTTGCACTTTAAGTTACTTTGCTGTCTGCTGCCTTATTAGAAATCGCATCTAACACTTGTCGTTAGATGTTGGTGTTTTTGTTTTACTGCAAGCCACTTCACTTGCTTAAGGAAGAATTATATCATGGGCAGGGGATTTATAGTGAAAAGCATTTCTGTGATGTTATTCAAAGTCTGTTGTAACGTCTTTGTAGCCAAAAGAGTTTAATGTCTAATCTAAATGTCTTTTTCATTAAATGAACCCAAATTCACCCATTTCCTTTTGCTCTGATCTCGGTAGAACCTAGACTATCTAGAAGGAAAAACAGTAAATGTTTGAACTAATTGCTTTGGAATATTACAGGTTAGTGCAAAAGTAATCGTGTTTTTTGCCATTAAAAGTAATGGCAAAACCCGTGATTGCTTTTGCACCAACCTAACATCATGTGTGTGTTCATCTTGGCACCAGTTTAAAGACCCCCTGCCATCCAGTGTTTCGCTGGCCACTTCTTTTTAAAGCTAGATTAAATGTTGTGTGATTAACCCAGTTTCTAACAATGCACAGTATTACTACTTAAGACTCTACAGAGAAACAGCCACATAACACTGGCGTGAGCTGGGTCACGGGGTGTTGTCACACACCCGCTCGCCTATACTTTTCTTGACGTGAATATTTCTTGGATGAATGGGTTTTAAGGCCACAAAGAAATGTATTCATCTGCATCACTGGATTTACAAGGATTTTAGCATGCCAGCAGCATGGGATGCATGAGCTCTACGTTAGTCCTTTGGCTCTGAATGTGGCAAAAATAAACAGAACCGTCTAAGCAACAAGCTGCTGTTGCATTTGTTAGCTACAAGCTTTGTGATGAGACAGTGGCATTGTGTTGCCCATCAGCAAACAGAGCGCATTCCCGTGAGCAAGCCACATTCAAGCAGAGCACCAGAACATTCTTCCCAGCCTTGCAGCTGGGTTTTAGGGAAAGGTTTTTCTCTTTCTCACTTGTCTTTGGAATTTTCTTCTGGGTTTTGTCCTTTTAGAAAGGCTTTTTAAACTTTGGGTAAAAGAATGTAGAGGTTGATAAATGGGTGTCAGTTTCCTGTGTGTGTCTCTCTCTCTTTATTAACATGTTTTAACCCCAAATTAAAATTGAGGTCTAGGTTTGTTTTACAAATAAGAGGCAACTTGAGCCCCGAAATTTTTAGAGTAACTTAAACATTATACACAAACTATGAAGTTTAAGGGTATATATTTAAAAAGTAAAGTTTTGTTGAAAAATTAAGTCTTCCAAGCATGTATTTCCTTGGATACACCCACAAAACAACTTACTTTGCAATAGACTAATTTTGGGGCAAACTACATTTACCTTCATCCTCCCACAAAGGAGTCTCTGAAATACTATTTTTTTCCTGTTGAGATAAATGCTAAATTAGTGAGTATTTAGGCAGGTCCTGTCTGTTGGCCAAGCATAACACAAGTTCAGAAACCATTATTGAAGTAAATGAAAAGGGGATGAAAAGATATCTGATAATACCTGACAGATCACCTTGAACAAGGCCATGTATTGACCTGAGGCCTGCCTGTGGCCCTTTGTGTTCAGTACAAGAAAAGCTGCTTCTGATAAAACTGTTTTATGGTACCGTGTCTTAAGTTTTTTCAGCTCATTTGTGCAGCCTCCCTGAGTACTATGTTATGCATTTGCACATTTGACTAAGTGGGACTTGAGAGCGGTAATGACCATCCTAGGGAACCGGATGGAGGTCTCCAGCTGGGAGGATGTGCAAACCATTACTTAGACTGCTCTCAGGGAAACTAAGAGACAAAACGCAAATGCTCTTTTATCATTGGTAGTTTCAAATCTAGGCGAGGTATGTGCTGACTCACCTCCAGAGAGGATGCTTTCACCTGCCCAGATATGTAGTTACCATGCCTAGGGAGAAACATTCTGTTTCTCTAGCGGTCCTCTGGGCCCTGAGCATTCCTGGCAGTCCTGCTGAGCGCCTCTGCTTTGCATGAGAGATTCCACACTTGCCCCCTTTCCTCAGGCCTCTGATCACTCAGTCTCACCCCCTCACTCCACACAGACGACCTTGCTCTCTACTTGCACAAAACTAAATCCATATGAAGGGAACTGCTCTGGCATCTAGCCATGTCTGCAGACTTCCTCATATCCAATGTCCACCTGCTCTGCCTTCCATGTTACTGCAGGGGAGGAGGTGGCCTTTCTCCAAAGCTGGTCTCTGATCTCTTCACCTGTCTTCTGGATACCATTCCTTGTCTGTCACCTTTCTCAACTTCTATTTATTTATTTATTTTGCTCTGCTGCTCAAGCTGGAGTACAGGATCATCACTCACTGCAGCCTCAAATTCCTGGGCTCAAGTGAACCTCTCTCCTCAGCCTCCTGAGTATCTGGGACTACAGACACGCACTGCCACACCTAGCTAAGTTTTTAAAAAACTTTTTGTGGAGATGGGTTTTGTTATCTTGCCCAGGCTGGTCCCAAGCACCTGCCCTCAAGTGACCCTGCTGCCTCAGCCTCCCAAAGTGCTGGGATTACAGGTGAGAGCCACCATGCCTGGCCACATCTCTCTTTACTTTTTACTGATTTCTTCTCATCAGCATTAAAACCAGCTCAATTCTGTCTCACTTAAAACAAAAACATCCTTCCCTCACCCCAGCCCTTGCCTTTAGGTATATATACACAGCCAGCCTGTTCTCCACAAGGTGTAATGCTCAATGTCTAGTCATTTTTTAAAAAATTAATTTTGTATGAGTATTTTGCTTTTGCTTTAAATGATATGTCAACTTAAGGAAACAAACCATTGTTAGTGGTTTTAAATTTAAAAAAATATTTGCTTGAGGTGGCATAACTTGTAAGTAACAGAGCCAGGATTCTAACCTAACTCTGATTGCAGGCTCTTCTGAAAGCTTTCCACTGGATTTGACCTGAGGTCCCTAGTGATCTTGGCAACAGCAGATTTGGTGGAGGGTGGGTTAGAAGCCAGATGGGAGTCCTTGAAGAGTAGGAGTTGAGGATGCTCACCCTCTTTCTTTCCTCCTCAGCCCCAAATTCTAGAAAGAACACAATACCTGATACATATTAGCAAAATATAGCATTTAAGAGTTCATTGATCCATTCAACTTCTGATTAATGAGTATCTCCTGTGCTGCCAGGCACTGTTGTAGGTGCTGGGGATATAGCAGTGTATAAAGAGATAAACACCTACTTTTATGAGGATATATTTACGATCTCCCTTGTCAGCTTCTCTTTCCCCTTACTCTTAAGGGTAAGGTGTATCTCAGTTGTGTCTAGGATTATTTGTTTCCTCCTGGGTTGTCTCACACACTCCCATGATGTCATTTACTGTCCCAAAGCTGAATGTTTCTGAACTCTAGACCTTCTCTCTCCATTTAGGTACTCAGAAGCCCTCAGACTCATTTTGCCTGTTTGGTTGTCTTTTACTGTGTAACAAACTACCCTAAAACATAGTGTCTTTAACAACAGTCACTTATTTCGCTCATGAAGCTGCAATCTGGGCAGGGTTTGGAAGTAATGACTCTGTGTCACGTGACATCAGCTGGAGTGGCTTGACTGGGGTGGGACAGTTTACTTTCAGGATGGTGTGCTCACACGGTGCCTCATTGGTTCTGAATATGAGCTTGAGATCTCAGCCAGAGCTGTGGTCCAGGGAGCCCTGGTTCCTCTCCATATAGATCTCTCCAAGGACTGATGGTTGAAGCTTCCTCAAAGCATGGAAGCCTCAGGACAGGTGAGCCACACATAGTGACCCAGAGCTCCAAGTCCTCGGTCTTTTATGATCTCGTCTTGGAAGTCATAGCATCCCTTCCATCATAATCATGACCCCAACCAGATTCAACAAAAGGAAACATATATTCTACTTGCCAGAGGGAGATTGTCAGAGGGACATTGTAAAAAGAGCATGTGAGATGGAAGGCATTGCAGGCGTTTTTGGAAAATATCACCTGCCACATTGTCCAGAGTTGCGTTAGCATCTTCCACAAACCTTTTTCTCCAGTGTTTCTAGCTTAGCAATTGGCCCCACCATCCCCCTGGCTGCTCATGTTGGAAACCTAGGAGCCATATTTGATACCTTTTAATTTCTCATCAACCTGCCCTCTACCCTGCCCAGCCAGTCACTGGGTCCTGACATCCTCTTGTCCTCTCTACTGGCCTGCCGTAACCCTGGTATAGGCCATCATTATCTCCCTCCTCAGTTGGACTGCAATGGTCTTCCAGCTTGTCCTCCTCCTAGCAGTCTTTCTTTTTCCAAGCTATCTTTTATCCTGCTTCCTATGTAATCATTAAAGATACAAATCCATTTATGGCACACTCCTGCTTAAAACCCATTAAAGCTTCTCAGTACTCTTGGGCTAGAGATCAAAGTCCTTTCTCTGGCCTGAAAGGCTGTGCACCTCGTAGCTCCTGCCAGCATCAGAGTTATTTTGGATCTTCTGGCTCCTTTTGCACCTGCTCTAACGGCCTTCTTTCAGTTCCTCGAAAGCTCTGTTCTCTTTCCTGCCTATTTCTCACTTTCACATTCGCTATTCTTTCTGTCTGCCATACTCTACTGATTATTCACGTTTGTTTAAATATAATTTCCTCAAAGAAGCCTGAGTTAGAATCTTCTGTTAAACAGTTCATGGTATATGCATATTTTCTTCATAGCTTGTGTTATAGGTGCTTGGATTCCTCTCTTTGGATTTCTTACTTGCTAGACTCTGAAAGGTCCATGAGGGCCAACAATTGGTCTTCAATCTCAAAAGCCTAGCAAGTGTCTTGACACATAACTAGCACTCAGTACATGCTTATGAATGAGTGTTTGTACGTACACATTCATATAAAGATGTTAAAGAATCCACACACAGATGTGTGAGTGCATTTGTACCGAGGTTTTTTTAAAAAAATGTTTTACCCTTGGGTAAGATTTGTCAGTGGTATATTTGGAAATTATATTTAGAAATGATTGGCATTTGTATTTGGGAGTATGTGTATGTATTTATTGTGAATTCTGTTCTGTTATTTTGTTTAGTATCCACTTGGTTCAGAATGCCCACAGCAGACACCGATCTGGTTCTGAATCGCTCTGTCCTTTCATGCCTTGTCCTCTGACCAGGTACTGTTCCTCACTCCTATTCAAGGTAAAGAAACTGCGGCAATGAAAGCTGATCTCCTGAGGGCCAGGAACATGAAGAGGTACATCAACCAACTGACTGTGGCAAAGAAGCAGTGTGAGAAGAGAATCCGAATCCTAGGAGGCCCTGCCTATGACCAGCAAGAGGATGGGGCCCTGGAGGAGAGGGAAGGGCCTCAAAGCCAGAAGGTAGAACTTTATAGTTTCTTGTTTTGACCCTACCAAGTTTATTATAAATGCTGATAGAACTACATATAAAGACTTTCACCTTTTTAGTATTGAACTTAGACATGTGTGCCATAACTACACACTTACATATTTGCTTTATGAGTCAAGGAGCTATATTCCTTGGTGTCTTTGACTTCTGTGGATGGTAACAGGTATGACAGATAGGCATCGGGTGTGTGCGTGTGTGCGCATGTGTGTATGTTTTTCCACCTCCCCTTTGTCCTGCCCAGAGGACCCAGAAGAGCATATTTATATTTACAAGAGTCCAGTCAAGTTTCCCATTATCAATTGATGAGAAATAACCACCTATGAAGTAGGAGGCATCTTCCAATTATTTTACTTAACTCTTGCCACAATATTATGAAATTTCTACTTGATATCTTCATTTTTCAGGTGATGAAATGGTGAATTTACGTATCTTACCTAAAACCACATAGATAGGAAAAGGTAGAACTAGATAAAAGCCCAGATCTGGTTGGTTTGCAAATCTGAGTGCTTTCTCACTGAAACATATCATCTCTCTGACTGTTTTTGTCCTGTCCAACTTCAGGCTGTCTGTCAATACCAACCAAATCATGGAGCTTAGGGAAGTGTTTTAGCCCTACCTCAGTACCTGTCCTGACTCTGAAGGACCAGACTTGTCTTCCAAGATCTGGAGCATGCTAAGATAGAAGGAAGCAGCCCCATGTCCCGCCCAGGAGCTTAGCTGTGCCATGGAAGGAATGGGACCTCAAAGCAGATGCCAGACTCCTCTCCTGTAGTGTGTCTTTTAGCTACAAAGAGGCCAACATTGGTGTAATGTAACTCACACCACAGCCTCTGACCTCACTTGTTCTGATTTTCAGTCTCTTGATTCTTTCCTGTGTAGCTCTCAGTTCTACTTCAGCTACTCATCTGTGATGTTCCCCTGCCTCCCTATTCCGCTGATAAGCCTTGGCTTTCTTCTTGTTTCTGGCCAGTCTCAGCTAGAGCCTCTGCAGGCAGGGCCAGCCCCGCACGGGCCAGGGTTCTGCAGCACCTTACACAAGTGGTGCGAGAGCCTCTGCAGGCAGGGCCAGCCCTGCACGGGCCAGGGTTCTGCAGCATCTTACACAAGTGGTGCGAGTGCAGCTCCAAGGAGCTCCTGTTTTTATAGAGATCCTCTAACCACAGGAAGTCTGTTGATTTTGCTATTAGCAAAATAAAATAAAATAAAATATTTGAGATACTGGCTCTGTGTTCTAGATGGAAACGTAACATTTTGGTGAATCAGAGAGATGATAGATTTGACAGGTTGAATGTTGCTCCCTTCCTCCTCCTTATTAGCTTTTTGTTTTGAGGCTCTTAGGTTAATTTCTAGCCACATTTATCATAGATGAGATCTTTGTCTTATGTCCCCTTCATTCATTCAACAGACATTTATTGAGGGCCCACAATATCTCAGTTATAGTGCTAGGTACTAGGATTAAAAATAAATAAGACAGAATCCCTGCTCTCAAAGAGTCCCATGTAATTATAAAATAAAAAGGTAAGTGATCCAGTAGAAATATGAGATAAATACCTAGGAGAAGTGCATAATGGCTTGCTACCTAGTCAAAAGATGATACACTTTTAGATGTGTGGTACAGGAAGATCTCAAGAAAGATAATGGAAACTCGTTTTAGGGGAATTAAATGTGATTTCAGTGCAGGTTGTCTGTCCGGCAGTGTCTACTAGAAGTAGACTTAATCCAGAGTGCCAGATCCATTTTTGATTTGTTCTTTCCAGACATTCAGGAAAAGAGAAACTCATTTCTGTTGCAGTAGTTCATCCTCAGAGTAAAACCATTTCCTCTAGTCTTCAGGATGGAGGGCTAAGATGAGACAGAATTCCAATAGTTATAGTCATTTGCTATTTGAAAGGTAAGACTTTGGTTAGTTTGGGGCCATTCTGATGTCTTCATGAGTGGGAAGAAAACTTCTGCTATGACCTCATCATATCTGATCCAGAAGAATTACCATTAACTTTATTTCAGAATTTCGACTTCCAAATCAGGTTAATCCTCCAATTAAAATAAAGATTCAGAGTGAATTTTTAAAAAGGCAAGACAGTTATATGTTGCTTACAAGAAACTAAACATAAAGGCACAGATAGGTTGGAAGTAAGAGGGAAAAAGACATGTGAATACTAAGCAGAAGAACTCTAGAGTAGCTACTGTGAATGTCAGACAAAACAGACTTCAGAACAAGGAGTAGAACCAGAGATGAAGAACATTTCATTATGATAAAGGAGTCAGTTCATCAGGAAGATGTAATAATCAGATGTTCTTAATCAATAGGGAGACCTTGAGAGTGTACATGAAGCAAAACCTGACAAAAATGAGAAAAAATTTCACAAGTACAGTTGGAAATGTTAACATTCCCCCTCAGTAATATCAGTAATAGGAAGATGTGGAAAATTCCCAAATATTTGGAAATATAAGTAGCATATCTAAATAAGGCTTTCATCAAAGAAGAAATTATAAGGAAAATTAGAAACTATTTTCAATGGAGTGAATATGCAATATATCAATTATTTGTGGGATATATTATGATATATATATTGTGGGATATATTGTGCAGTTAAAGCAGCACTCAGAGGAATTATATACAGTTGGCCTTGAACAATGTGGGGGTTAGGAGTGCTGACCCTCCCCTGAGCAAAAATTCACATATAACTATAGAGTCTCCAAAAGTTTAACTACCCATATCCTACTATTAACCAGAAGCCTTACCAATAACAGTCAGTTAACACAGATCTTGTATATGTATTATATACTGTACTGTTACAATAAAGTAGGCTATAAAGAAAATGAAAATGTTACTAAGAAAATCATAAGGGAGAGAAGGTATTTTTACTACTCACCGGAAGTGGATCATCACAGGGGTTTTCATCCGCATCATCTTCACATTGTCCAGGCAGAGGAGGAGGAAGAAGAGGGGTTAGTCTTGCTGTCTCGGGGCGGCAGATATGGAAGAAAATCTTGTACAAGTGGACCTGTGCAGCTCAAACTCATGTTGCTCAAGGGTCAACTATACTTTTTAATGCTTGCAGCAGAAGAGAAGAAGGGTATGAAATCAGTGATCTAATCTTTTAAGAAGCTATGAATTGGCCCAGTGAGGGGGCTCATGCCTGTAATCCCAGCACTGTGGCAGGCGAAGACAGGAGGATCGCTTGAGGCCAGGAGTTAGAGACCAGCCTGGGCAACATAACAAGACTCCCCTCTCTACAAAAAAAAAAAAAAAAAAGAAAACTTTAAAAAAAATTTTTAAAGAAGCTATAAATAAAAACTAAAATAACTAGAAGGAAGGAAAGCGAGAAGATGTGAATTACCAATATTAGGAATGAAATAGGACATCACTACAGATGCCACATACATTCAAAGGATGCTAAGGGAATAATGTGAACAACTTCAAGCCAATAAATTTGACAATTTAAATGAAATAGACAAATTCCCTGGAAGATACAAATTACCAAAACTGATTCAAAAAGAAATAGAGGCCAGACGCAGTGGTTCACGCCTGTAATCCCAACACTTTGGGAGGCTGAGGTGGGCGGATCATGAGGTCAAGAGATCGAGACCATTCTGGCCAACTTGGTGAAACCCTGTCTCTACTAAAAGTACAAAAATTAGCCGGGCATGGTGGTGGGCGTCTGTAATCCCAGCTTCTCGGGAAGCTGAGGCAGGAAATCACTTGAACCCGGGAGGTGGAGGTTGCAATGAGCCGAGATCACGCCATTGCACTCCAGCCTGGGTGACAGTGAGACTCCATCTCAAAACAAAAAACAAAACAAAAAAAAGACAAAAAGAAATAGAAACTCTGAATAACCCACAGTTTATTGAAGAATATGATAATAATTTAAAACCTTCTCACAAAACTCCAGACTCAGATCATTTCACTGGTGATTTTCTTTTTTCTTTTTCTTTTTTTTTTGAGATGGAGTCTTCCTCTGTTGCCTAGGCTGGAGTGCCAGTGGTGCGATCTCAGCTCACTGCACCCTCCGTCTCCCAGATTCAAGCAATTCTCTTCCCTCAGCCTCCTGAATAGCTGGAGTTACAGGCATGCACCACCACACCCAGCTAACATTTGTATTTTTAGTAGAGACAGGGCTTCACTGTGTTGGCCAGGCTGGTCTCCATCTTCTGACCTCAGGTGATCTGCCCTCTTTGGCCTTCCAAAGTGCTCGGATTACAGACATGAGCCACTGTGCCCAGCCTCACGGGTAAATTCTATAAAACAAGTAAGGAAGAGATAATACCAATCTTAACCATATTCTTTCAAAAAACGGAGAAGGGAGCGCTTCATCTCATCCTAGGAGGAGGCTAGCATAACTGATACCAAACCAGAGGAAAAAAACTACAGAATGGTGTCCCTCATGACCCTAGACAGAAAAGTCCTTAACAAAAATACTGGGAAATCAGATCCAGCAATCGGTAACTCACAAAAATAATGTCAGTATATGTTCTCCTGACAGTGGGTCCTTAGTATAATCATTGTCTACTTCATGTCTTTGCAATGCTATTATTAAGGCTTAATGGAATATTTGTTTTTAAAACAGCTTAATTAAGGTATGTGACATGCAGTGTACTGCTCGTATTTAAAGTGTACAATTTGATAAGTTTTGACATACACATATATTCAATTAAACCATTGCCACAATCAAGATAATAAACATAGCCATCACCCACAAAACTTTTTTGTGTCCTTTGTAATTTCTCTTTGGATCCCAGTTGAGAATCACTGCTAATCCTTTTATCCATATTTATGTAACTAGAAAGTGACCTCTTAACTATTCTGATTTTTGGCACTTATTTTGCCTTCTCTTTCTCCTGGTTCAGGCTCTTCCTGATTAGTTTTTGTTGTTGTCTTTGTTGATTCAGAACAGTTATTATTAGTAAGTCTCAGAACAACCTGGAAAGTAGGTGGTATCATTCACATTTTATGGGTGAAAAAACTGAGACTCAGAGTGATGGAGTAACATAGAGCTCACGGAACTGGAAAGGAGTGGAGTCAGGATTCAAACCTCAGTATATCTACTTCCAAAGCCTGAGCAACTTTAACTTCACAGCGTTGCCTTCCTGTCTTGCTTTGTTTTGAAAACAAAGAGTCTGTGTTGCCTTATTTTTTTTGCAACCACCAGTGGCCCCAAAATGGAAAGATAGAAGGAAGAGTTAAAATAGGGTTGAAGAGGAAATGGAAATAGGAGTACATGGAGTTTGGAAATCAGCGGCAATAAATGGCAGATCCTTATGCCAATTTGCGTATCATTTTCCTTATTTGATCCAAGGCCAATCCAAAATGAACACTATCGAATGCAGCCCAGGACTTGACTTGAATCTGAAAGGGTTTCCTGGCCCTTTCTGTTGATGCTGGAATTGTTGGCACATCTTCCTTAGCCAAATTGATACGGGTTCCTTTAAACCCCTTTGGAGCATGTACAGTTAGGATTTTGTGCTTCAAAATGCTTCACTGGTAGACTTTACATAAAGACACATGTTCTAGTGTTCCACAGCTAGTAAACTAACTAAATATTATTGGTCTGAAATATTTATAGAAATGAATTATTAATGGTCTGTAGCAAGGGATATCCATGTCCTTAAGTTAGTTACTAGGAGCTGTTAGAAAATGCCTGCCCCAGCAGCCCATAGAATGGGAGAAAATTTTTGCAATCTGCCCATCTGATAAAGGTCTAATATCCAGAATCTACAAAGAACTTAAACAAACTTACAAGAAAAAAAACAACCCCACCAAAAAGTGGGCGAAGGATATGAAAAAAATTAAGCTGAAAGCTGAGTCATGCAGGAAGCTGCTTTTCCTTTTGTTCCTAAGCAGAAGTTACAGACAGAAGGTTTGATATCTCCGCAGGTAGCTACTCTGTGTTCATCTTATCTTGTGTAAAGTGCCGATTTACTGAGCGTCAGAGGATTACGTAATTGACTATTGCCCTGCCTGCTCCTTTTTGCTTGGAACGTGTGGATTACCATACTCTCCTTTCCCCTCCAGCCCCCTTTTCCCCTTTAAATATTGAAGCACTCAAAGTCATCTTTGGAGAAAGGCACAGACCACAGACTGTTTCTGTGACTCCATGTTTATTTCTTCCAGACATGTCCTTAATCTTGGCAAAATAAACTTCCAAACTGATGGAGACCTGTCTCGGACACTTTCTGATTTGCAATGCCAAATAAATCTTTGTTGAATGAGTGAATGGGTAATAGGAAATTGCTATTTTTTCAGTATGTGCATTTCGAATATTCAGTAAGCTTTATTCCATTTAAAATGTAGTAAGAGATATTTCAGTTTACCAGTACTATGTTACATCCACTCTGACTTTAAAAAATGCATGTTTTCAGCTCACATCACTGATTGTTAGAGAAATGTAAATCAAAACCACAATGAGATACCATCTTACACCAGTCAGAATGGCAATTATTGAAAAGTCGAGAAACAGATGCTGACGAGGCTGTGGAGAAATAGGAACACTTTTACACTGTTGGTGGGAATGTAAATTACTTCAACCATTTTGGAAGACAGTATGACAGTTCCTTGAGGATCTAGAACCAGAAATACCAGTTGACCCAGCAATCCCATTACTGCGTATGTACACAAGGGAATATAGATCGTTCTGCTATAAAGACACATGCACATATATGTTTATTACAGCACTATTTACAATAGCAAAGTCATGGAAGCAGCCCAAATGCCCATCAGTGATAGACTAGATAAAGAAAATGTGGTACATATATACCACAGAATACTACACAGCCATAAAAAGGAATGAGATCATGTCCTTTACAGGGACATGGATGGAGCTGGAAGCCATCATCCTCAGCAAACTAACACGGGAACAGAAAACCAAACATCACATGTTCTCACTCATAAGTGGGAGCTGAACAATGAGAACACATGGACACAGGGAGGGGAACAACACACACCAGGGCCTATTGTGGGGTGGGCGGACAAGGGGAGAGAACTTAGAGGACTGGTCAATAGATACAGCAAAACACCCTGGCACAGGTATACTTATGTAACAAACCTGTATGTTTACTTAAATAAATTGTAAATTACTACAATAAAATTTTACTTTATTCCTTAAAAAAAAATGCATTTTTACCCTAAATGTAGAAATTAGTCCATTGGAAGTTAAAGCTAACTGATATTTAAAATTGATTTTTAAAAATGTTTTCTTAAATTCTCTCAATAGATTCTTCAGTTTGAAGATATCTTGGCCAATACTTTCTACAGAGAGCACTTTGGAATGTACATGGAAAGGATGGACAAGAGAGCTCTGATTAGTTTTTGGGAATCTGTGGAACATTTAAAGAATGCTAACAAGGTAGTATATGTAGGCTGAAAGGAATATTAATCACTAGCTGATGTGAACTTGGCATGTGAGACAGTGTATCTGTTTTTCTCAAGATAAGTATACATTAAAAGAATCTTTTAAACCAAATACAATATTGACATTGTGTTCTAGCCCATAATGGCAAATAAAATTACATTATATTTTTGCAGAAGATGCTTTTGAATGTGTAGTCAAGGGAAAAGAGGTATTATAAATGTACCAAGAGATTGAATTTAGTTTTGAGTATTTTTTTTTACACATTATAAACAGGCATATACATATCCACATTGCTATTACAATGAATTTGGTCCCCTCACCTACACTTCAGTCTCATAATCTTGCCATTTATAATATCATAATGTGCATGTTTCATACTTTGCCTTTTATTTCAATTTTTTTTTTTTGAGATGGAGTCTCAGTCTTTTACCCAGGCTGGAGTGCAGTGGGGCCATCTCGGCTCATTGCAATCTCCACCTCCCAGATTCAAGCAATTCTCCTCCCTCACACTCCCAAGTAGCTGGGACTACAGGCACATGCTACCACACCCAGCTAATTTTTGTATTTTTAATAGAGACAGGGTTTTACCATGTTGGCCAGGCTAGTCACAAACTCCTAACTTCAGGTGATCTGTCTATGTGGGCCTCCCAAAGTACTGGGATTACAGACATGAGCCACCACACCTAGCTTTTATTTCAATTTAAATATGAATAAAGGAAAATAAAAATGTTTTTGGGTACACATACATCTTGCAATGAAGATCCCAGTAATCAGCATTGTGCTTTGCATTTGGCAATATATATTTAAGAATTATGTGTACACAATCTTTATGTATACAGTCAGCCTTCCTTATCTGTGGGTTCTATATCTGTGGACTCAATCAACCATGGACTGAAAATATTTGGGGGGAAAAAACTGCATCTGTACTGAATATGTACAGAGCCTTTTCCTTGTCATTATTTCCTAAAACTACAAAATCACAATCATTTACGGAGCATTTACATTTTATTAGGTATAAGTAATCTAGAGAGGATTTAAAGTATACGAGAGAATGTACATGGTTATATGCGAAAACACTGCACCATTTTATATCAGGGACTTGAATGTCCTCGGATTTTGGTATCTTCAGGAGATCTTAGAACCTATCTTCCATAGATCCCGAGGTACAACTGTATATGTATGTATATGTCTATAAACATACACAATATCTATAACGTGACATATGTGATCAGTATATACTATTGTGAGAGGTTTATTGAAATAAGTATGAAGAGACCGGACGCGTTGGCTCATGCCTATAATCCCAGCCCTTTGGGAGGCCAAGGTGGGCAGATCACAAGGTCAGGAGTTCAGGACCAGCCTGGCCAACATGGTGAAACCCCGACTCTACTAAAAATACAAAAATTAGCCAGGCATGGTGGTGCATGCCTGTAATCCCAGCCACCTGGCAGGCTGAGGCAGGAGAATTGCTTGAACCTAGGAAGGCAGAGGTTGCAGTGAGCCAAGATCACTCCAGCCTGGGCGACAGAACAAGATTTGGTTTTGGGGAAGGCAGGGGGAAACACCAAGAGCATTTTGTACATTGAATTACTCATTCGCATGTGAATGTTGCTAGAATAGACTGCCAGTTTAAAATATATCGTAAATCATAAACTATATTTGTTAAGGAACTAAATCCAGTCTTTAAATCTTCTTAGGAATGCCTTTTATTGTTAATTTACAAGCCCCAAATTACCTAATTTTATCCAATATTGTATTTGCTAACTCTGTTACTCATTTTAATCACCAGTTTTGACTACAAATAACTTCTGGTTGTTCTCAAAGGAATATTGTAAAGAGCAATCTAAAAAGTTTTTCCTAAACTATGGAAGAGAATTTGAAATTTTTCAATGGAATAAGAGCGTATAGCTTCTTTGAAATAGCCTTATTTTTTTGATCTAGCAACATTGATTTGGACATTCTGGGATGTATGTTAAATTAGTTATGTTCATTAAGTTGTATGCTTTTGCTCTTTACTGTTGTCGAAAACTTTGCATAACATTCCTAGAGTTAATGCAATGCCTTTAGAGGAACTATAAAGATTATGTTAATCTGAAGAGAGGTTTTGCATTTCTGAAGTAGGCTGGTGATGACCCAGGCTCATTGCTGAAGACAAAGCTGTCTAATATAAGCTTGACGAGGACATAATCATTCTGAAGTAGTCATTCTGAAGAGTGTTTTTCTGAGTTACACAGTTATTATATTGACTTCTTTCTGGGATGAGAAATGGCACTTCTAGTTACTTATATTAGGTAATATTAGGTAAAAAGTTAAATTGATATTAGCTAACACATTTTTTTCTTGCGGAATTCAGATTTATGAAAAGGAATCTATTACAGGAGGAGAACTGTTACTCTGTTTTTCCCGCCTCCAGTGGTTAAAAGAAATTGCAGGTGTTGACTGTTTAACATGTTCATTTAAAGAACCAGTTTTTTTTTTTTTTTTTTTTTTTTTTTTAGGATCTGACATTTGCCCCTGGATCCTGAATATGGACACAAAATTCTACATACCAGGGTGCACCTTAAGTGTCTTTCTTCTGACTTTCAAATGCAGAGAATTCAGAGAAAAATAATCTTTCTCAGAGATATGTCTTACTTTTCTTTATCTTCCTGTCTTTTCAGAATGAAATTCCACAATTAGTTGGTGAAATTTATCAGAATTTCTTTGTGGAGAGCAAAGAAATATCTGTGGAAAAATCACTTTACAAAGAAATTCAGCAGTGTCTTGTAGGAAATAAAGGTATTGAAGTATTCTACAAAATCCAGGGAGATGTTTATGAGATCCTAAAGGATAGGTATTACCCTTCATTTATTGTCAGTGACCTGTATGAGAAATTGTTGATAAAAGAGGAAGAGAAACATGCCTCACAGATGATTTCCAACAAGGATGAGACGGTGAGTCACATTTAACTTTCTGCTCCTTTTTATTGGATAAGCTTTTAAATATGTTTAGGTGGGTGCATATTGTATGAGCCAAATTTGATGCACATCTTTATCTTTTAATATACAGGACCTTAAATAGAATAAAAGTAACATATTTTAATATACAAGACCTTAAATAGAATAAAAAGTAAACGTGAATAACCTTGTCTCTGGTTGTATGTATTTCTTCTTGCCCTTTTATCCTCTGACCTACATGTTCCCTCCTGCTGGCATTGAGTCAGAGACCTCCTGCCCTCTGTCTGTTTTAGACACATCTCTGGCCTGACTCCTAAAAAGTGAAGACAGAAAGTCTGTAGGGTGGGACATTTATGGGTTAGACCAGTTAAGAAAACCAGTAGAACTATAGCCCTAGAAGAGAGAAGAGATGGGGAAAAAATGAGGAGAGGTAGGGAATGCAGGAAGGGTTAAAGGAAATATTTTGGAGTTTAAAAAAGTCAGAAGAAATTAAAATGCTCCAAAAGAAAACTTGCTAATGTAAGAGTTAAATAAAGAGGAAAGAAACACGAAAAGCAGCTCAACAGTCAAAGACAGACTTATTTTGGAGAATAAACCTGAGAGGGGCTTCTGGCAGATTTTTTTTGATCAGGAGCACTCCCTCTTACAGACTAAGAGTATTTAAGGGTTTTAGGGTGAGAGAGCTTATGACAGGTTTGGAATGTTTCTGTGTGGAGGAGAAGTTTATTGCAGGGTTGGAATGTTTCTGGCCAGAGGGGAGGTTATCTTGGGGCTGACATGTCTCTGGCCAGAGGGAAGGTTATCTCGGGGCTGGCATGTCTCTGATTGGGGAGGGGTTTATCTTAGGGTTGGAATGTTTCTAGTTGGAGATGTCATTTGTGGTTTGTGGTCTTACTGACCTTAACTATTAGGCTGATGCCCTTTGTATTTAGGTGATTTTTGATCAAGGGGATCTTTAGAATGGCAGTGCTTGTCCAAAATGGCGATGCTCCTGCTCTGTCACTCCAGACCCTGTAGTTATAAAAAGGACAAGGGGTGGCGTGTTCTTTCTGGCTACTTCCTGCTGATGAGGGGACGGAGAATTTTCTGGTCTTAAATTGACTGTAGGAGTAATGCCATCTGTAGATGTTTTTGGGTAGTTATCTGTGAAATAGCCATAATCCTGTCATTTAAAAATTTTTGAAAAAGGTTAATTAGGCAGGGTAAGAACATTAGTCCTAGGCATATTATTAGGAGAGGGCCCAGGAATGGGATCACCCATGCTATGATTTTGTTTCCAAACCAAGAATCCGTTTGGTTATTTTGGTATTCCCTTAGCTTTTTAGCCCTTTCTTTAAGTTTTTCAGCAGTTTGTCTCTTACTAGGCCCAATTGATTGAGATAGAAACAACATTCCTCACCCAATGAGAGACAGAGGGGCTTGTTTGGGAAGGTCCATGTGTAATTTTCTGTAAGTAACCATTAGTAAAAGACAAATCGCCGGGTGTGGTGGCTCACGCCTGCAATCCCAGCTCACTCTGTAATCTCAGAGACTGAGGCGGGTGGATCATGAGGTCAGGAGTTTGAGACCATCCTGGCCAACACAGTGAAACCTCGTCTCTACTAAAAATACAAAAAAATAGCTGGATGTGATAGCATGCGCCTGTAGTCCCAGCTACTTGGGAGGCTAAGGCAGAAGAATCACTTGAACCCGGGAGGCGGAGGTTGCAGTGAGCCAAGATCGCGCCACTGCACTCCAGCCTGAGCGACAATGTGAGACTCCATCTCAAAAAAAAAAAAAAGAAAAAAAAAAAGACACATCATGGTAGGACTGATTTGCTGTATTATACTTGGTTTAATCATTTGCATACAGCACAGTAAGAAGAATTATTTGTTAAATAGGACTTTTAAATTGGCTTTGATGAACTTTGTTCCGTAGAAGGAACCTGAGATAAGACCTTTTTAAAGCCAAGTCCAGTCATGGATTTTTACCGTCAGATACCTATGAGTTGGGTGATGTTTCTCCTCTTGAGGTTCCAGGATAACTTGGGGTTCCTGGCCTGTCAGAAAGGGACCTTCTTTACTTACCACAGATCAGAAACCCTGTACAGGAACTGTGTACACAGTATATGAGGCCAGTTTTCTAAGGGCTTTATTGGCTTCGTAAGTGAAGTTTGATTCCTTAAAGAGAAGCACACCATTCCAGTCAAAGCCTTGGTAAAATAACCACTTTTTCCAACTGTGCCCTGTTACAAAAGAAAACAAATTCTTACTGCACTTATGCAAATAACTATATTGCCATAACTTAAGAATACTCAGAGATAGTTTCCAAATGCTAGAGAAAATCAGGTAGAGAGAAACAAGTATGCTTCAAATTTTGTTCATGGGAGTATTGCTAAAAGCTGTCAATAGCTCAAAAGAAAAGTTACTTTGACTTTGAAAAGCAAAACAAAGGATTAGCAATATTTTAAGCAAAACGTCAGAAAGATCACTCCAGTCCCCTGTTAGTTCTGTTCATGCAGTTAATTCCTGTCCTGCTTGACATTAATGAACGTTTTAGCTATTCAAGAGTCCTGAACATTTTTCCTCTATTCTGATGTCACAATCTCCAAAGTTATCAGAAACCTGCATTTAAGAGCACCTGTTAGAGCCTTATAGCTGATTATAAAACCACCTTCTAAAGAGGACCAAAACAAGACAACAATTGTTTATGGAGGACCAAAAGTTTTAGGGTAGCCATCGTTAAAGACACAATGGACAAGGAAATCTGTTACTTCTGTGGCACAAAGTAATTTTAACACAATTATAATTACTACTGATAACATACATTAAGATATATCAGAATTATAGGAGTCTCCCATAACATTGGAACACATACCAATAACTTATTTATGCAAACATAGCCCAAAGAAAGCCGAACACCATTTTGTATTTGACAATGCTTCCTATATGATTTTATACCAAATAAGCCAAATTTTACTTTTATATTAGTGTGCTATTAATGTTAAACTCAATTTTTAATAAACCTTGTAGACACATTTACCCAATTTTAATGTTTGACCATAAGGTAAGATTTTTATAGACCCTTTTTAACCCTTTATAATTTTTGTTAAGGAGCAGGTTAGTGCTTTGAGAAAAACCCGTTGTGCTTTTATTTTAATGCTCAGTTTACAGAAAAACTGGATGATACCCCTTCAACTTTAGCCAATATGTTTACACACAGAATTTCCTTTACAATTAACCTTCCAAAACTTGTGTGAACCTTCTTTTTTATTTTATTCAACTTAAAACAATTCTTTAATCTTTTAATCTAGGTAAAAATCCACATTCCTATGCCTCCTTATAATCTTTTTGCCAAAAGTATATGTAAAATGTTTTTTCAATAGTCTTAAATACATATTACACTGTTAACTTTTAGCAACCTTTACTTTTGTTGGTAAGTTTGGGGTTTTAATTAGGTACCAGGTGGAGAGCTGAGGACCTGGACAGAAGTGCAGATAAGGTCTGACTTATTCCAGCATTTGACTCTGTGTGGCCTGGGCCTTCTCTAGCTGTGAAGCAGGCAGGTTGTACAGCTAAGAGTTATAGTAGCATTTTATAAAGCATTCAGGAGGCTTAATCACTTTTAAATTGTACAACATTTCTTATATGAATTCCCTTTTATAAAATTTTTCACAACTTACACAGACAATCTCTGACATGCCTCGACTTTCTGATTTGTTGTAAACATCCCTCTCTTTAAACAACCAGTTAATTTACTTTAGGACAAGAATTTACCATATAAGATACTTTTTTATATAAATTATCTTTTCTTTAATATCATTTGCATAGCTAGGGGGTATGGCTAATTTCATATGTCCCCAGGCCTTATCTATTTTTGTGTATTAACTTAGTTTACAGTTTAGCTTTGAAACAAAGATGGTAACAATCCTTTCCCAAAACAAACTTCCTTTATGTCTGTGGACTAGACTGCCTAAAGCCACAAGATTAGAAGTTAGGGTATTTCACTAAATAGTTCAAGATGTAGCTAACTTTATTAGACCAATATTAATGTTTCATTTATTAAAAAATTACACAAGCAAAGATTATTCCGTCTGGGCTGAGTTATAATTTTGTAGCCTGTATGCTAGATTTTGACACCTTACAGTATTTGGCAGAGATAAGTATGAAACTGCTTGATCAATAAATGAAAGCAAAAATGTATGCAGGCAGTTCTTAAGACATTTCTGATCTTACTGTGCCAGTAAGTTGTAAAGTCTCGTGAACTGAAAGATTGCATAGCTTTTACTTTTCCCATAAAAATATTTGATTTAAGCACTGATTTTTATTAGGCCAATTAATTAAAGCTCTTTTAGTAGACATTGCACACAACACATGTATAGCCACACAGACACCCAGAAGAAGATCCAGTAGTTATAAGATTTTTTTTTCTAATTTCCCAATTGGATTATTGGCCTTTGGGTGAGGCCCTTTAAGAACAAAGGCTAGGAAAACAATTTCCATGGCCTAATAAACAAGTGTAGCTGGAAGACAAAGACAGATTTTGAAAGGTACTTATTCACCTCTAAATCCAGGGTTCCATAAGGAAAACAGAGATTTTTTCCCAGAACGGGATTTGTGGCACTTTTTTGGTTTTCCCAAGGAGCCCCAGGCCACCAGATGTCATTTTAGGATCTTTCATACATGCACCAAGAGTGGCAAGACAGAGTGGAGAAAAGTAATTCAGTTGACTGGGAAAAAGCCTTTTCCAGGAAAACAAGATTTACGAAGAGGAAAACATAAAGGCCTTTTAAATATACTCATAGCTTGGATATTCATTTTAATTAAGTTGAGTGCTCTTATCGGGGTGAGGTTGGAGGTTAGAGTTATATAAATGTCATGCCAAGTTAAATTAAAGAATTGAGTTATGTGTAGGAATTCCCAGTGATAATGAGAGGGATTTTCAGAAAAAGATCCCAGATGCTGTTTGATCTGTGACAAATCAAACATGGAGAAAGGGACATGAACGCAAGCAGTGCCTTCAACCCCAGCTGCTTCCCGGAGGGGGAGAATGGCAGATTGACTGGTTGGAGTAGTTTTTGAACAGGTAACAGGTGGAGAAGGAGGAGGAGCAGGATTTGGGACTGAAGGCTTGGGGGCAGGAGGGGCCACTGGGGTGGAGGTTGGAACAGGCGAGGAGCAGATGCAGGGGAATAAGAGTACAGAGGAGATCCATCTGCAGGCTCAAAAGGGGTTTCCAAGGAAGGAGTTTTGGAGGAAGGAGAGACCCAGGGAGGGTTTTCCTTAAGAAGAAGGATTTCATGAGGGGTGCGAGCTTGACATAGGGAGGGTTGGGATCTAAGGTAGAAGAAAGCCTGAATATAGAGAACCACTTGCCATTTGCTATTCGTGGTTATAAAATTGTCAAGGTCCCTGAGAATTTGAAAGTCAAAGGTGCCGTTTTTGGGCCATCAGTTGTCATTATCTAATTTATATTGGGGCCAGGCTGTGTTGCAGTGAAAAACCAAACACTTTGGCTTTGTGCTTCTTTTTTTTTTTTTTTTTTTTTTTGAGACGGAGTCTTTTTCTGTCACCCAGGCTAGAGTGCAGTGGCCGGATCTCAGCTCACTGCAAGCTCCGCCTCCCGGGTTCACGCCATTCTCCGGCCTCAGCCTCCCGAGTAGCTGGGACTACAGGTGCCCGCCACCTCGCCCGGCTATTTTTTGTATTTCTTAGTAGAGACAGGGTTTCACCGTGTTAGCCAGGATGGTCTCGATCTCCTGACCTCGTGATCCGCCCATCTCGGCCTCCCAAAGTGCTGGGATTACAGGCTTGAGCCACCGCGCCCGGCCTGGCTTTGTGCTTCTTATAAGCCAAGTTTGGAGAAGTTGTGAAGGATGTAGGAATGTGGGATTGTTTGGCACCCATGTGGACGAGTGAGAAGAGGCTAAGGGTATCTGTTTTTTTGTTCCAGGCATCCCCAGACAAAAGACAGAGACCCAGAGTCCTCTTTCCAAAAGAGGATGGTTAAGCTAAGAAGAAACTGGGTATCCCCAAGATTTCTTCTAGTTTAGTCCCACTGCTCCTCTGAGGATCAGGATGGCAGACCTGACTTTCCTGGGCACCGTGAGAAAGCCTAGGGAAGGCAGATTTTACCAGTTGTCTGGATTAGTGTCTGATGTTGGATGTTCCGGTTGGAATCAGCAAAGGGCCTCTTTGACTGGAGCTGCACAAGGAAGACAGAGAGAGAGAGAGAGAGAGAGAGAGAGAGAGAAGGGAGGATGAGGGAGGAGGAGGGGACAAAGACTAGAGAGCTAAATACGTGTTGCGGGCAGTTGGAGGTGGATTCCTGAGACCTGAGGGTTTTAAGAACCCACCTGTGAGTAGTCCCAGCCTGAGGCTCACAGTACACTTCGGGTTAGTTGTCCTCCTCACGCAAATCACTCAAAAAGTGAAGTGAGAGACAAGACAGGGTGGGTGGCCAGAGACTCAGGGTCCAGCAGGACGGGCTGCTGCTGCCCACTGCTTCCTGAGTTGCAAGAGAGTCTCTATCCCCAACACCCATCCTAGGTTTCAGTATCAAATGTAAGAGTTAAAGAAAGGAAAGAAGCATGAAAAGTGGCCTAACAGTCAAAGACAGGTTTATTTTGGAGAATAAACCCGAGAGGGGCTTCTGGCCGATTTCATTCAGGAGCACTCTCTCTTACAGACGAAGAGTAGTTACTGGTTTTTAGGGTGAGAGAGCTTATCACAGGCTTGGAATGTTTCTGTGTGGAGAAGAAGTTTATTGCAGGGTTGGAATGTCTCTGGTCAGAGGGAAGGTTATCTTGGGGCTGACATCTCTCTGGCTGGAGGGTTATCTCAGGGCTGGCATGTCTCTGGTCGGGGAGGGATTTATCTTAGGGTTGGAATGTTTCTGGTTGGAGATGGCATTTGTGGTTTATGGTCTTGCTGACCTTAGCCATTAGGCTGATGCCCTTTGGATTTAGGCAGTTTTTGGTCAAGGGAAACTTTTAAATGGTGGTGCTTGTCCAAGATGGCGATGCTCCTACTCTGTCAGCTAAACCACACGTTAAGTCTAGTTTTCTTATAGCGTACACAATTATTTTGGATAGCTCCAGTTGCCATCTCTTATTTACTGTTAGTGACCCCTATGAGTTTTAAGGTTTGCGTGAAAGGAAACAAATTGTTTTTATAGTCATCTTACATAGAAAGATTATGATTTGTCTTGGATTTTTTCTTTCTGCCCAGTTCACTATCTCCAGCCCTGAGGACTCAAGTGTTTGCTCTTGATGGTATTAGAAGTCATCTTGGGGTCTCTGAACTGTTGGTTGTCTAAACTTCATATACATTCTTTTTTTTTAAGTTTTGTTGCTTGGTCCTTTACATGTAAAATCACTGAGCTGATTAGTCCAAAATTCGCTATTTATTGCATTTTATTTTTGATAGGTCACAGTTTGTTGTATCTATGTTATCTCTCTACTTCAGAAATTAAGATGGTTAATTTTACAGCAAACGCTGTAAAAGAGGTTATTCAAATTAATTAAAACATCTATACTCAGCAGATACATTGAATAAGGATGTGAACTGACATTTGATGTGAGGTGACAGTAAACAAATAGGAAAAAGTATCTACTTTCACCTAGGATTCAAAGAGGCTGATACATAACTGACCTTTCGAGAACTCCAACTCTTTGTTCCAGTAATCTCTAGAAGTGGGAACTTTAGGAAATTTATCCTAGGAAAATAATTAAAATGTAGAAAAAAGTTTATGCATTTGTTTGTTTTTGTACATCTGGGACAGCAATAAAGCAGAATCAACCCATAACAGGAGCATCGTTAGGAATGTGCCTCATAAGTTCTCAATGCCATTGTTGTTCTAATTATTCTCATACAAGGCTGACTTAAAAATGGTAATTTTGAAGATGATAATACCCTCAATACCCAGCATTGTGTGTTATGTGAAGAAGGCAGAATACCCATTCAAATGAATACAAAGTATGAAATTATATATCATTTATATATATATTTATAGACAACCAGTTAAAAGAACATATGGGCTGGGTGCAGTGGCTCACATCTGTAATTCCAGCAGTTTGGTAGGCAGGTGGATCAGTTGAGGTCAGGAGTTCAAGACCAGCCTGGCCAACATGGTGAAACCCTGTCTCTACTAAAAATACAAAAATTAGCTGGACATAGTGGTGAGCACCTGTAGTACCAGCTACTCGGGAGGCTGAGGCAGGAGAATGGCTTGGACCGGGGAGGCAGAGGTTGCAGTGAGCTGAGATCATGTCACTGCACTCCAGTCTGAGCAACAGAGTAAGACTCTGTCTCAAAAAAAAAAAAAAAAAAAAAAAAAAAAACCACACACACATGCAAACAGCCTATTTTTCTATGACCATTGGTACTTTATTCTTCCTTGAAAAAATTTTAATTTACTGTTTGTTACGATTACTAAAAGTTAGAACAAGAAAACCTGGAAGAAAGTTAAGGATAAACTGGAAGCTGGATCTCAGCAGTTCTCTGCAGTGCCCTGCATGCTGTTGCTGCTCATGAATCTAATTCCTGTGCTGTTGGGTAATCTAGCCAGACGTTTCCAAGTTACAGAGTTCTTATGACTATTAAGTCACTTTCAAATGCTATTTTACTTGTAAAATAATATACCTATTGATTTGTAGAATATATCAAGAGAAGGACTGAACAAAGTATATACTGAAAATACTTTCGCTCATGGGAATATGGTAATTTTCTTTTATTGCATGAGTTTTTAATAATATACTTAGGAGACTGGAAAGAAGCCAAAAGTCAGTGTCTTGGTTGAAGATTAGGTACAGAATATCAGGTCGAGTTGGGAAGAAAACTGAGTTGCCGTCCCTTGTTCTATGCAGATTTCCTTAGACGTACCACTTGGGAAATAATGGCATGGGATTTCCCCCCCTTTTTTTAGGCTATAAAATGTTTCCTTTTTGCAATTCTGAACACCATTTACTTTGGTTCCAAAGACTTTGATTTTTCTCTTTGCTGAGAAAAAGCAGTCTGAATTTTCTACTTTGGTATTCTTTCCTTCCTGAAATGTAGTATTTTGCAACAGGGTATCGTGACAGATAATAATTACTGAATTTTCTATCATTATAAGATATGGTGGTATGTTACTCTCCCCTCCAGGGCCCAAGAGATGAGGCTGGTGAGGAAGCCGCGGATGACAGTACCAATCGGATCAATGAACAAGCCAGTTTTGCTGTAAACAAACTGCGAGAACTAAATGAGAAACTTGAATATAAAAGGCAAGCTCTAAATTCTATTCAAAATGCACCAAAACCTGACAAGAAGGTAACTCTTTGCTTTCAAGGTTGTCTTTGAAAATTTACATTTGTCTAATTTGGTAGTTTTCAGTTGAGGTTGAGAAATGTCCTTTTCTTTTAAAATAATTTTAACCATGAGCAAGTTCCATTGTTATTTTTTTGCTTCTAGGATAGAACTAGAAAGCATTTGTTTTTAATCTCTTATGGTTTGGAGTTCTTTCTCAGTTTCAGCTGTGAGTAACTCTGTCCTTTGCATCTGCTTTGCCTACAGGGCCTTTGGGGAACAGGCTAAGTAAGCTTTCTCTTGTGCCAGGGTCATTTCTGAAAGTTAATTAAATACTCGAGGACAATATTTTGAAAAAAAAAAAGTTTTCTTTTAACTGCTGCAAGTGCAATTTAGGGAACTTTACAGTATTGTACAGGAAATAAATTGTTTTGCTAGAAAACAACAATTTGAAAGTTTAAAAATGTACAGCATCTCACTAATTGACCTTTCTCAAACCCAAGCTGTGGTGTGGCTTTTTGCTTTGTGTTTTGCTCCTTAGAATTAAACAAGGAGGTTTCTCTAATATAGATATGGCTGATGCACTTTGGTCTGCCAGATTGGTCTCTGGCACTTTCTGAATGTGTGTTTGAGGATTTCAAGTGGTCAACATGAGAGCAACTTAAAATAAAACAATTTCAGTGAGTCACAGTGGGTTTTCTGTGAGCATGTGCCCAATCCTATTGAGCCTTCTTTAGTACTCTTTTTGTAGACATTCAAATGCTTTTGTAGTAGGAGAATGTTCCTGAGACAAGATGTAAGAAAAATTGGTATCATGAGCCTGTCAGCAATTTACAATTAAAATATCTATTAATCTATAATCCAGTTACTGTCTAGTTAAACAGTGAGTTTTCTTCAACAAAGAAAAAGCAAAAGAGAAGGAAGAAAGACCTGCAAAGGTGTGTCATCTTGGTTAGTAGTAATATTTTTACAAAATTATGTAGGAAGAAGTTTAATGGGAGTGTCACATTCATAATCATTGGTGATGGGCTGGCTGCACAATGAGATTACATACCTGTAATCTCAGCCCTTTGGGAAGCTGAGATGGATGGATCGCTTGAGCCCAGGAGTTTGAGACCAGCCTGGGCAACATAGGGAGACCCCATTTCTAGTAAAAATTTTTTTAAAAAATTAGCCCAGCATGGTAGTGCATGCCTCTAGTCCCCAGCTCTAGGCAGGCTGAGACAGGAGGATCTCTTGAGTCTGGAAAGTCAAGTCTGCACTGAGCCGTGATCACGTTACTGCACTCCAGACTGGGCAATAGTCTCAACAACAACAACAACAACAACAAAAACCCGTGGCCAGGCGAATGACTCACGCCTGTAATCCCAGCACTTTATGAGGCTTGACAACATTGTGAAACCCCGTCTCTACTAAAAATACAAAAATTAGCCCTGCGTGGTGGCGGGTGCCTGTAATCCCAGCTACGCAGGAGGCTGAGGCAGGAGAATCTCTTGAACCCAGGAGACAGAAGTTGCAGTCAGCCAAGATCATGCCACTGCACACCAGCCTGGACAACACAGCAAGACTCCATCAATCAATCAATCAGTCAATATTAATCGTACTCTGAAATGGAAACAAATGGCCAGGTTTCCTGGATTGTCATAAGAAATAGTTCATTCTCCCCCTTACAGGGAGTCATTCCCAGTTACTACATACAGAACTCAAAAGCCTGATCGTCTTCCCAGTGATAGGAACATGTCTGAGATGATCCACAGAATTTGCTGGCATGGCAGATAATCAGTATCTGCAATGTGGCATGTTCTTTAAGAACAGCTGTCTTATTTATTCTGGATTCATCTCATTATAAATTAAAATGCATCTATGGATAACAGTATGAAAGATAAGCTAGAGAATGTTCATTGAATTATTTTCTGCTTGGTTTGTTTGTTTGAAAGACATTCTTCAGCCCTTCTTAAAATAACTTTTGATAACCATGGAATAAACATTCTTAGCTATATTATATTTCATATATATTATATGAAAGAATTTTCAGGAAACGTGGAGCAATTCACTGGTACTATGGCTTAATTTGAACTCTACTCTCTGATCTACGTTTGCTATGTAATCATATTGTCCACAGGCTACTCACGGAGCACTCTGCTTCTGGCAGTTGCGCACGGGACAGAAAGGGCCCTGAGGATGGAAGGCAGCTGATCCTTCTCTCCAGAAGGAGACATAGTCCTCCTTTTGTGTTTTACTCATGTTGGTAAAAAAATTAATAATTAATTTTTTAAAAAACTTAAGATTGGCCGGGCGTGGTGGCTCATGCCTGTAATCCCAGCACTTTGGGAGGCCAAGGCAGGTGGATCACCTGAGGTCAGAAGTTTGAGACCAGCCTGGCCAACGTGGTGAAACCCCCCCTCTACTAAAACTACAATAATTAGCCAGTCATGGTGGCGGGCACCTGTAATCGCAGCTACTCGGGAGGCTGAGACACTAGAATCGCTTGAACCTGGGAGGTGGAGGTGGCAATGAGCCGAGATCACGCCATTGCACACCAGACTGGGCAACAGAGTGAAACTCAGTCTCAAAAAAAAAAAAAAAAAAACCCTAAGATTGATGTTGAAAACGGTTTTGGCAATCTAGCAATTAACACACTCCACCCCCAATATCTTGTAATAGTAAGACTTTTCTGGATTAAATATCTAATTATTAATCAGATCATTTTCCTGTAAGTACACAGTGGTGCAGACTTCTCCTCAATACAGAATGCCAGTGGTTTGCTTAACCCTCCTTCTCTCACAGACCTCTGTACCAGCAGTGTAATTAGCCGCCAGATGGTAAAGCTAGCCTTTTAGTTTGATTCCTGAAATTTACTGCCTAGGTTTTTGTTTTGTTTTGTTTTGTTTGTTGTCTTTGTTGTTGAGACGGAGTCTCGCTCTGTTGCCCAGGCTGGAGTGCAGTGGCCCGATCTCGGCTCACTGCAAGCTCCACCTCCTGGGTTCACGCCATTCACCTGCCTCAGCCTCCCGAGTAGCTGGGATTACAGGTGCCCGCCACCTCGCCCGGCTAATTTTTTTTTGTATTTTTAGTAGAAATGGGGTTTCACCATGTTAGTCAGGATGGTCTCGATCTCCTGACTTCGTGATCCACCCGCCTCGGCCTCCCCAAGTGCTGAGATTACAGGCGTGAACCACCACACCCGGCCGGTTTTTTTGTTTTTTTCCTTTACAGAGATTTTGTGAGTCTGGAGCAAACTGTCCAATTCTAGGATAATGCTGGGAGTAAACCATTAACCATGAAGAATCTCAGTAACACAAGTGATGAGTAAATGCATGGTGCTGTGTTAGTCACTGAAGACTCAGTGTAACATAGAGTCTGACGCCTGCCCTCAAGGAGCAAATATGCTGGTTATGGAATTAAAACAGACATGAAAATAAAATGATCACAGTACTTATTGATGATAAAATGCAGGACAATGGCATAGGCAAGGTGTGCTTCCTGTAGGCTTTCTGAGGAAGGAAAGAGCCCTTGAACACTGCATATTCAGGAGAGTTTTGGAGCAAAGCTGCTGTCCTCAAACTACAGAGTTATATAACTTTATAGGCTTTCTCATAAAAGAGATCTGAAGAGATGGTGAGTGTGGCATTTAAAAAATATTATTTATTTTTGTAAATTCTGGTAAAATATATATAACATTTACCATTTTAGCTATTTTTAAAATTTTATTTTTTATTTCAGTACATTTTTAGGGAGCTGGTGGTATTTGGTTACATGAATAAATTCTTTAGTGGTGCTTTCTGAGATTTTTGTTGCACCCATCACCTAAACAGTGTACACTGTACTCAGTTGTAATCTTTTATCCCTCATCCCTGCTCCAACCCTCTCCCGAATCCCCGAAGTCCAATGTATCATTGTCATGCTTTTGCCTCCTCATAGCTTAGCTTCCACTTATGAGTGAGAACATATGATATTTGGTTTTCCATTCCTGAGTTACTCCACTTGGAATAATAGTCTCCAAGTCCATCCGGGTTGCTGTGAAGGCCATTATTTCATTTCTTTTTATGGCTGAGTAGTATTCTATGCTCCTGTGCTCCATACAGACCACATTTTCTTTATCCACTTGTTGATTGATGGGCATTTGGGCTGGTTCCGTATTTTTGAAATTGCAAATTGTGATGCTATAAACATGCCTGTGCAAGTATCTTTTTTGTATAATGACTTCTTTTCCTCTGAGTAGATGCCTAGTAGTGGAATTGCTGGATCAAACAGTAGATGTACTTTTAGTTCTTTAAGGAATCTCCATACTGTTTTCCATAGTGGTTGTACTAGTTTACATTCCCCCCAACCGTGTAAAAATGTTCCGTTTTTACCACATCTACTCCAACATCTACTATTGTTGTATTTTTTTTTTTATCATTATGGACATGCTTGCAAGAGTAAGGTGGTATCACATTGTGGTTTTGATTTGCATTGCCCTGATAATTCCTGATGTTGAGCATTTTTTTTATATGCTTGTTGGCCGTTTGTACATCTTCTTTTCAGAATTGTCTATTCATGTACTTAGCTCACTTTTTGATGGGATTGTTTGTTTTTTTTCTTGCGAATTCGTTTGAGTTTTTTGTAGATTCTAGATATTAGTCCTTTGTTGGATGTATAGATTGTGAAGATTTTTTTCCCACTCTGTGGGTTGTCTGTTATTTCTGCTAATTATTTTTCTGTGCAGAAGCTTTTTAGTATTTTGCAACCATCACCAGAACTTTTCTCATCATGAAAAACTGAAATTTTGTATCTATGAAACAATAGTTCCCCATTTTTCCCTCTCTCCTGCTCTGGAAAAATCATCATTCTATTTTTTATCTCTATGAATTTAGCTACTCCAACTACCTGATGTTAGTGGAATCACGCAACATTTGTCCTTCTGTGACTGGCATTTTTCACTTAGAGTAATGTCTTCAGGCTTCATCCATGTGGTAGTGTGTGTTAGAATTTCATTGCTTTTTAAGGCTGAATCATATTTCATTGCATGTTTATACCACATTTTGTTTTGCTAACTATCCAGCAATAGACACCTGGTTTACTTCCACTTCTTGGCTATTGTTAGTAATGTTACAGTGAAAGTGGTTATACAAATACCTCTTAAAAAGATCTTGCTTCCAGTTCTTTTGGTATATACCCAGAAGTAGAATTGCTGGGTTCTATGCTAATTCTGTTTTTAATTTTTTGAGGAATCATTAAACTCTCTACCACAACATCTATACCATTTTACATTCCCACTACCAGTGCACAAGGGTTCCGATCTCTCCATGTCCTCCCTGCCAACACTCGTTATTTTCTTATTTTATAGTAGTCATCCTAATGGTTATCAGTTGGCATCTTATTTTGATTCTGATTTGCATTTCTCTAATGATTAGTTATGTTGAGTATCCTTTCATGTCCTTATTGGCCATTTGTGTCTCTGGAAAATGTCTGTTCAAATCCTTTGTGCGTTTTTAAATTGGGTTGTTTGTGGGTTTTATTGAGGTTTAGGAGTTTTCTATATTCTGGAGATGGAAACTCTGTCAGAGAGGTGATTTGCAAATATTTTCTTATATTTTGTGGTTTGCATTTTTACTATATCAGTAGTGTTCTTTGATGCACAGTTTTAAATTTTGATGAATTCCAGTTTGTCTATTTCTTCTTTTGTTGCCTGTGCTTTTAAAGTGTCATAACTAGTAAATCATAGCCAAAGCCAATGTGATGAAGCTTTTCCCCTATATTCTGTTTTTGTTTTTGTTTTATTTTGTTTTGTTTTGTTTGAGATGGAGTCTCGCTCTGTCTTCACTCCAGGCTGGAGTGAAGCAGCACAATCTCAGCTCCCTGCAACCTCCAACCCCCAGGTTCAAGCAATTCTCCTGCCTTAGCCTCCTGAGTAGCTGGGATTATAGGCACCCCCCTACCAACCTGGCTAATTTTTGTATTTTTAGTAGAGACAGGGTTTTGTCATGTTGGTCAGGCTGGTCTCCAACTCCTGACCTCAGGTGATCCACCCGCCTCAGCCTCCCAAAGTGCTAGTATTACAGGTGTGAGCCACTGTGCCCTGTACCCGGCCCCCTATATTCTCTTTTATGCATTTTATGATTTTTAGCTCTTTTGTTTAGATCTTTAATCTACTTTGAGTTAATTGTTGTATATAGGGTTGGGTGGCAAGGGTCCAGCTTCTTTCTTTTGCATGTATGAGTATCCAGTCTTCCCATCATGATTTGTTGAAAACACTGTTCTTTCCCCCATTGAATGGTCTTGACACCCTTGTTGAAAATCATTTGACCATATATTATTTCTGGGCTATATTCCCTGGGTCTGTATGTTTGTCTTTATGCCAGTACCACACTGTTTTGATTATTGTAGCTTTGTAGTAAGTTTTGAAGTCAAGAAGTATTGAGTCCTCCAACTTTGTTCTCTTTCAAAATTGTTTTGGCTATTTGGGGTCTCTTGAGATTTTATATGAATTTTGGGATGAATTTTTTTTTTTATTTCTGCAAAAAACTGTTACTGAAATTTTGTTGGGGATTGCATTGAACCTGTAGATTGCTTGGGGTAGTACTGACAGCAATATTAATTCTTCCAATCCATGAACATGGGATGCCTTTACAGATATTTGTTTTCTTTAGTTTCTTTCATCAGTGTTTTGTAGTTTTCATTGTAGAATTATTTCACCTCCTTGTTTACATTAATTCCTAAGAATTTTTCTTAATGCTATTGTAAGTGGAATTTTTTTCCTAATTTTGTTTTTGGATTATTCACTGTTAGTGTATTGAAACACAGCTGATTATTCTGTGTAGACTTTGAATCCTGCTACTTTGCCGAATTGCGTAGTTTTAAGTGTTTTCATAACTCCCAGGATATTTTCCCTGTGGCAGATTGTTTCCAAGTTGAGGGATGAAATAATCCTAATAGAGAAAGAACGCACAGACCTTCAGCTGCACATGGCAAGAACGGATTGGTGGTGTGAAAACCTTGGCATGTGGAAAGCCTCCATCACCAGTGGAGAGGTAGGTTTGAGTGCTTTTCCTCTTAATTTATTTTTAAAGTTTGACTTTATTAAAAAAGATTTTATCCTGAAGAATGAAGATTGAGGGTAGAAGACTTATGCTCATTCTTTTAGACCATATTTGTCCTACCTTCCTTCCCCCATAATTTTCACTCTGGTTCGCTCATGACTGGGAACTATACAAGGCTGCGTGGTGTAGATCTGATCTCACTCCACTTCAAACAGCACGTTTTTCCTGTTCACTGGAATTGAAAGCAACTTTAATGTCCTTGAATTAGCCATTTATTTTTCCATTGAGGGTTGAAATGAATCTTGGAGCCATTTATTTTTCCATTGAGGGTTGAAATGAATCTTGGAGATGAAAAACTAAAAATGTAAGTGCATCTGATTGTTTCACCCTACTGACTTCAATTGCTTAAATTTCAGTATCTCTAAAATCTTCAATGAATATATTTTTTGAATTGTTTTGCTGTTTTTTTTTTTTTGAGGGATATGAGATAAGAGTTTGTAGAACATACTGTATCCCTTTTCATTTTTCTATAAAAATAATTTCATTTAGGAGGAAAGATGCTTATAGGAGTTTACGTCATTACTGTTGACAACTTCCTTCTCCCCTGCCCTACTGTCTGTCAAGTGGAAACCTGGCGATGAAAGTCATATAATGTGGTCGTTTGCATAACCACATTATATGCAAATATCAAGGTCCTGAGCAAGAGAGTGCTTTTTTTGGTCCTCAATGGTATTTCATATGACTTATCTTTGTTCTTCCCTGCCTTTCCATCAAGCCAGTGGCTTGACACTCTTACAGGGGTTGGGAGAGGGTCAATTCACAACCTTAAATTTATCTCTAGGTTGGATAGCAAAACAAAGCATGTTCTCCAAGACCTACCCTGAAAGGACACACAGTACATGAGAGCCTAACCAGGTGCCTGCTGCATGTCCTTGGCACTTGCTGGTGCTCCCATTAAGCTAAGCTGCTGAACAATACACATTTCTCCATGGAAGGTAGGGAGCAGTGGATCAGGGAAGGTCATGCCCAACCTCGGACTCCCACATAGAAACCCTCAGTAACTGCAGGTAGTTATTGTTTGGGTGGAAGTGGAGGAAGGTAATGGGCTCAGGGGAATGTAATGGCAAAAGCTGCTACAAGAGGCTGCTGGAGGACAGAATACAAATTCTGTTATCTCCTCAGTTTTGCTTAGAGCTGGCCCTGACACTTCACAGCATATTAAAATCATCTTCCAAAGGCAAATATTAGGGGAGGCAGAAAGGGAAGGAAGGAACGGAAACCATCACAAGGCTCTGTGCCCTGGCAGTCGGTTGCTGCTAAGGAGCTTGCTGAGGTACTCTGGCTGGGGAAAAGATAGTGGAAATGGGAAAGGGGTACCTGACGTCTGGAGCTCACAAAGCAGTCCCAGGAAGGTGCGGAAGATGCATTTTCATCAAGCCAGACATGCCTGTATTCTGTGCTAGCTGACTCATCAGAAGTGTGGTCTTAGGAAAGTCAGGTACCCTGTCTGTACCTCTACTTCCCTATCCTTACAGTGGGGTGATAATCCTGCCTCACAGAGGGGGTGCTCAGTAAACCTCTCATCTCTTTCCCTTGCCTTTCTTACTGACTCTAATTCAATTTATGATGCTAATTCAAGCTCAAATTCAATGCATTTTACATTTTTTTCTTTTATCTTCTTATGTTAAGTATAGTAGTGGCCTATTCTGGATTATTGTGTGTGTGTGTGTGTGTGCGCGCACACACACACACACAGACACACACAATATCTCAGTTGGGAGGTAAAGGAAATTTTATCTCCCAGTGTAAAATTTAATAAGAATAGAAATCAGGGCTTGTTGGATCCTGAAATTAAACTGGAGGTGCCCTCATCCTTCTCCGAGAGAGGTTCTGATGTATTTGGTGCCTGTTTGCTTGCTATTTATTTATTTTCAAAGTAACACAGGATGAACCTGCTGTTTAGTTTTCTTTTGCTGTGTAACACATTTCATGCTTAAAGCAACACCCATTTATTGGTCACACCTCTGTCGGTCTGGAGTCCAGCTCAGAGTGCCTTGGCTCCCTGCCGGCTGGATCACAGGCTGAAGTCAGTATGTTTCCCAGACTAAGGTCTTGTCTGAAGACCCAGTAAAACCCACTTCCAAGCTTATTCAGAGTGTTGGCAGAATTGAGTTCCTTTGGTCATGGAACTGAGATCTCTGTTCTCTTGCTGGCTTCCTTCTTGGAATTTGAATCTTTCTGACTTCCTTTCGTATTACTAGCTAGCAAAAACTCTTTGCTTTTAGGTTAGGCCCACCTAGGAAATCCCCCTATTTTAAGGTCTACTATGCCATATAATGTAACTTACTCGCTAGAATAAACTCTGTAATATTCACAGTTGCAGGGATCCTGCAGGGTACACCATGAGGAGGGAAATCTCCTTAGGAGGACACTTGCAAATCTTCCTGCTGCATCCGTTCACCATGCTTTTTGTTAAGTATCGATTTTGATGTTTTCCCCAAGGTTACAGAAGAGAATGGTGAGCAATTGCCGTGTTACTTTGTCACGGTAAGCCTACAAGAAGTTGGAGGAGTTGAAACTAAGAACTGGACAGTCCCCAGAAGGCTCAGCGAGTTTCAGAATTTACACCGGAAACTCAGTGAGGTATGAATACTCATGAATGCAAGATTCTAGAATTACTGCACAAGAGCTCGTTTCAATTTTTACACATAAGAAAACTGATTAATCTTCGTCCTTTGCTGTTGATACTGGCACAGTGGCATTTTCATCCTGACATTTGGAAATTGACTCATAGATCAAACCATCTAGTCTAGCCTAATTCCATCAGGACAGATAATTGTCTGATTTTCATTGTAAATCGCCAGAGAACCCTAGAGCTGGAAGAGACCTGAGCATCATCTACATCTCACACCTGGCAGTGGCCGATTGTGATTCATTGATGGTAGCGACATCAGTTACAAGTTGCAGCAGTAGAAAGAACGAACTGCACTGGATTCTCTCACATACACAAGGGAGGCAGTAAGGTGCAGTGCTTGGAGCACAGCCTCTAGAACCAGACTGCTCAGCTCTGAATGTCAGCTCTACTCTTCATGGCTGTGTGACCTGGGATTTATTTATTTACTTATCCATATATATATTTTGAGACGGAGTCTTGCTCTGTCGCCCAGGCTGGAATCCAATGGCACGATCTCAGCTCACTGCAACCTCCGCCTCCCAGGTTCAAGCGATTCTCCTGCCTCAGCCTCCCGAGTAGCTGGAATTACAGGCATGTGCTACCACGCCCAGCTAATTTTTGTATTTTTAGTAGAGACAGGGTTTCACCATGTTGGCCAGGCTGGTCTCGAACTCCTGACCTCAGGTGATCCACTAACCTCGGCTTCCAAAGTGCTGGGATTATAGGTGTGAGCTATGGTGCTCGGCCTGACCTGGGATTTATCATTCACTTGCTTTTTATCTCTTTTTCCTTATCAGTGAAAACGAATACTAATAGTGCCTACCTTATGGGGTTGTTACGAGAATTAAGGGAATATGTGTATGTAAAGCATTTAGAAGAATGTGTGGCACATGGTAAACACCATTGTGTTTTTTGGTAGTAGCAGCAGTAGTAATGAGCACTGTTTCATAGACCTTTGGTTTCGGTTTTATTTATGTGTATGTGTATATGTGCATTTTGGATTGCAATGTAAAATGTCTGAAAGCCACTAATCTAGGTTAATTCTTTTATTTGAGAAATGAGGGAAACTGATCCCAGAGCTTAACTGACTTGTCATAGGACATGTACATAATGGCTAAATCAAGATTATTAATAGAATCTTACTTTTAGATTATTCTTCCTACTTGTCCTCAGGAATTGCTGTCTTCTCTAATTCTCCTTCTGCTACGGGTCATTGCCTTTCTTCCCCAGCAGTGAACAGTTCTTCAATTATTTCTACTTGAATTTAGGTCCATTTTTCTCTTCCTCAGCGTGAACTGATACTGGTCAAACTGTAACTGTCATAGGGTCCAGCTGCTCGCTGCTTGTAGAAAGAAGCCATCATCATAATAACAAGAGTGAGGTGTGACAAAAAGAGAGTGAGATTTTATTATCCATGCTAGCAAGGGAAGGAGTGGGCAGAATTCTTACTAAAACTTTCCACCCTCAGCCAGGCATGTTGGCTCACGCCTGTAATCCCAGCACTTTGGGAGGCTGATGTGGGCAGATCCCTTGAGGTCAGGAGTTCAAGACCAGCCAGGCCAACATGGTGAAATCCCCATCTCTACTAAAAATACAAAAAATTAGTTGGGTGTGGTGGTGCACACTTGTAGTCTCGGTTTCTCAAGAGGCTGAGGCAAAAGAATCACTTGAACCTGTGAGGCGGAGGTTACAGCGAGTCAAGATCATGCCACTCCACTCCAGCCTTGGCGACAGAGTGAGATTCCATCTCAAAAATAAAAATAAAAATGTCCACCCTTGAATTGTGGAGGGAACCCAGGGGATTTTAAAGAGAGGGTTTGGAATGCAGAAGAGGCAGCGGGACTAGGAGTTGTCAGGTGGCGTGACCTGCCCTGATGGCTCGTCTTGAATTGTTGTTCCATCCAGTGAAGCAGCCGGCGCCGCTGTGGCTGGAGGTGTCTAGTCCGTATCAGGATCTGGCCCTTGAAGCTTCTAAGGAAATAGATGACCAGATAAGGAGCATGGTGTGTGCTTAACAAGCATGTGGGCAAATCAGTGTGCATAAAGCATGGAAGCATGGGATGGGGAAAGAAAGGGAGTGGAGGTTCACAGCACATTCCCAGGCTGCTCTTCAGAATGAAAGGAGACACATACGCAGCCTATCTCAAAGTTACATCTTGAGATTAAGGAGAAAGGAGGAAGGAAAACAAAGTTTGAAAACGCGGTTTGAAGCCACGCTGCTCCTTTACAAAACCTCATGGGCACCTCTCAGACTCCTCTTCTGTGAATGAAATGTGTCTCTGTTCTTTAACCTTGTCCCCAGAGTGGCTTTTTAACCTGTTTTCATCACTACACACTATAATTTCTTCAACTGCTTTTTAAGGACAGTGACCAAAACTGAATGTCATGCATGCTACATTTCTCAGACGACCTTTGGTCACCTTCGCAGTGTGGAAAGCAAAAATTTGTCTCAGTATAACAATGAATTTTCCCCAAAGTTGTTGAGTAAAATTGATACTACAGAAAAAATGTGTTGTTTTCTCTGTGAAAAACTATTGTGAAACCAAAGTTTAGTATCAAAGCAGGAGGAAAAAGAGTTGAGGGAAAATTTTGAAATGTCTTGGGAAAGTAAAATTTACTTAGACAATCGAAACAATTACATGGAAGCATTAAAAGAAACAAACATGGAAGTCCATGCCCGTCCTGTGTCCTCTTTCCTTGTCTGTGGACTGATGGCTGGGCTCTTGTCTTACCCCGGCCCTTTCCTACGGTGTGAGTTTTCCTGTTGTGAGAACGCTTCCTGTCGGCAGCTGTGACAGGAAGCACCTTTTTGGGTACTTTGTGATTCTAGTCTTCCCTTCCAGCTCTCACTGCCTGTTTCATTTCTCTAAAATTTCAGAGTTGTTGTAAGGATGAAATAACACATGCCATGCTTCTAGCACAGTGTCTGGTAGAAGGGAGGACTTAATCCACGAAGGGTGCTCTTTTCGTACTAGGAATATATTTTGTTAATATACTTACAATCTATAGTTTGCCACTGAGAGGCAGTAATAAGGCCGGGAGTGGTGGCTCATGCCTGTAATCCCTTTGGGAGGCCGAGGCAGGAGGATCGCTTGTATCCAGGAGTTTGAGACTGGCCTGGACAACATAGACCTTACCTCTACCAAAAATTTAAAAATTAGCCAGGCATGGTGGTGTGTGCCTATAGTCCCAGCTACTTGGGAGGCCGAGGTGGGAGAATGGCTTGAACCCGGGAGATCAAGGCTGCCATGAGCCATGATCATGCCACTACACTCAGCCTGGGTGACAGAGTGAGATCCTGTCTCAAAAAAAAAAAAAAAAAAAAAAACAGAAAAGAAATGCAGTAATAGAGCTACAACCCAAGTTTTCTTTGTTCCCATTGTTTACTTTTGTTAACTTTAGCTTTTTATGGAGATGTTATCAACACAACACCTTCTAGTTGAAAAACTTTCTGTGAGCCAGGTTTTCATTTGTCACATCATGTGCCGCTCCACGTGGTGTGCAGGTCCCTCGTACCAGCCTGGCCGTGTGACTTCCCAGCTCCCAGGGATCTGTAGGTTTGAGGATGTAGGTTTCCATCAGTTTCCGTTCCTCCCAGTTCTTCAAGCCTGATTAAAATGGGTAGGTTTTCACCTCAGAGGAACAAGTACAGGAGGAGGAGATTTGTTTTGTTCTAATTATTATTATTCTCAATCTTTTTTTAAGATTAAAATGTAATTTCAAAATACTAACATTTCATTTTTCCCCCCACAGTGCGTCCCTTCTTTAAAAAAAGTCCAGTTGCCTTCTCTTAGCAAGCTGCCTTTCAAATCTGTAGATCAAAAGTTTATGGAGAAGTCGAAGAATCAATTAAATAAGTTTTTACAGGTAAGCAAGTGAAAAATGTGGGATATGAGAGAAAAAGTTATTTGGGGTTAAACTGTCATCATTCTAAGAGCGTGGTAGTTTGGTTTTTGTTCTCACAAGCCATGCTAGATGCTAAAAAAATCTTGGGTGTTTTTTTGGTTTGTTTGTTTGTTTTTGGTTTTTGTTTGTTAGTTAGTTTGTTTTTGAGCTGGAGTCTTGCTCTGTTGCCCAGGCTGGAGCGAGTGGCGCGATCTCGGCTCACTGCAAGCTCCGCCTCCCGGGTTCCCGCCATTCTCCTGCCTCAGCCTCCCGAGTAGCTGGGACCACAGGCGCCCGTCACCCCGCCCGGCTAATTTTTTGTATTTTTAGTAGAGACAGGGTTTCACCGTGTTAGCCAGGATGGTCTCGATCTCCTGACCTTGTGATCCGCCCGCCTCGGCCTCCCAAAGTGCTGGGATTACAGGCGCGAGCCACCGCTCCCGGCCAGGTGTTTTTTTTAAATTAAAATAAAATGTACATCTAAAAATACACGTAAGGGTGTAACTGTCTCCATTTCACAAACTGAACACACCCACGTAAGTAGCAGCCAGTCTAACAAACTGATTTTCACCAGCAGCCCCCGGCTCCCTCCCATCACCGCCCCCCACCAAAGGGAACTGCTGTCCCAGCTCCCAACACCATAGATTAGTTACAGTTGTCTTTGAACTTTACATAAATGGAACCGTATGGTGTGGATTCCTTCGTCTCTGACTTCTTTCACTCATGATGTTCACGGGACTCGTCCATCGTGTCATCTTAGTTGTAGACGATTCATTCTTGTTGCTGTGAAAGGTTTTCATTGTGTGAATACACTGCATTCCGGAGTCATTCCATTGTTGATGAGCTTTTGGCTCCTTTCCACTCTGAGGCTTTTACCAAGAGTGCTTATATAAACATGTAATACTTGTCTTTTGGCAGATACATGTCGGCTGATGCCCAGAGATTAGGATTTTTCCGTTTTTCTTCATGGTCATAGCAGTTTTTATACCCTCCCCAGCAGTGTGTAAGGGTTCTGATTGCTCCACATCCTCACCAACACTTATTTTTTGCCTTTTTCCTCTTAGCCATTTTGGGTGTCGTGGTATCTCATTGTGTTTGGGGTTTTTGTGTTTTCTTTTTTTTTTTTTTGAGACGGAGTTTCACTCTTGTTGCCCAGGCTGGAGTGCAATGGCACGATCCTGGCTCACTGCAACCTCTGCCTCCCGAGTTCGAGTGATTCTCCTGCCTCAGCCTCCTGAGTAGCTGGGATTACAGGCACCTGCCACTACGCCTGGCTAATTTTTGTGTTTTTAGTAGCGATGGGGCTTCACCATGTTGGTCGGGTTAGTCTCAAACTCCCAACCTCAGGTGATCTGCCCACCTGGACCTCCCAAAGTGCTGGGACTCCGGGCATGAGCCACTGCGCCTGGCCATTTGTTGTGTCTACTTTTCTATTGTGCTGCTGCTCATCCTTTCCATAATGCTGTGTGGGTTTGTCCACAGTCTGGATATGAGTTCCTTGTCCGATCTTATGTGCTACAAATATTGTCCCCCTTTCTATCGATTGTCTTTTCCTTAATGATTTCTTTTAATGTACAGATGTTCTCAATTTTAATGTAGCCCACTTTATCATTTTTTTAAAAAATTATTTTATGGTTAATGCCTTTTGTGCCTATTAAGAAATCTTGGCCTACTCCAAGGCCCTGAAGATATTTTCTTAATTTCCTTTAAACACTTTATTATTTTCTCTCAGTCTGTTTTTAAATAATAAGGCCAAAGGTGTGCTGTCCTCAATAACAACCACTGTTTTTTCCTTTGCTGCACCATCTATATTCAGAGTATAATTGTTAATCACACCTTGGCTCTTAAAGCCCTGAAGTTCTCAGAGGCATGGAACTTTGCCTCATAAAACAAGTTTTGCCTATGCAGTAGAAGCTAGAAATTCTGAGACTGAAAAAAATACTCTGCATATTTGTATCCTTTAAAGAATTCTTTAAATTGACATTGCACTTTTACGTATTTATGAGGTATAGTTTGATGTTTTGATACATGTATATGTTATGATCAAATCACAGTAGTTAGCATATCCATCACCTCATGCATTTATCATTTCTTTATTTTTTTGAGACGGACTCTTGCTCTCTTGTGTCCAGGCTGGAGTGCAGTGGCACGATCTCACCTCATTGCAACTTCCACCACCTGGAGCTACCTGGGCTGAGGCAGCAAGCAGTTCTCCTGCCTCAGCCCCCCAAGTAGCTGGGATTATGCCACCACGCCTGGCTAATTTTTGTATCTTTAGTAGAGATGGAGTTTCATCATGTTGGACAGGCAGGTCTCGAACTCCTGACCTCAGGTGACCAATCTGCCTCGGCCTCCCAGAGTGCTGGGATTACAGGTGTGAGCGACCGTGCCCAGCCACATTTATCATTTCTTTGTGGCGAGAACATTAAAAAACCTTTCTTCTCGCTCCTTTTTGATATATAATACCTTACTGTTAGCCATAGTCCCCCAACTGAGCAATAGAACACCAGAACTTACTCTTCCTGTTAAATCGTAACTTTCCAGCCATTGACCAATCTCTGCCATCCTTACCTCCCCAGTCTCTGGTAACCACCTCTCTCTGCTTCTAATATATCTATTTTTTTTCAGATTATACAGATGAACGAGGTCATGCAGTATTTGTCTTTCTGGTTTGTTTCACTCAGCTTAGGTCCTCCAGGTTCATTCACGTTGTTGCAATTGGCAGGATTTCATTCTTCTTCATGGCTGAATAATATTCCATCTTGTTCAATCTTTTGACTTCTCTGAGCCACACTGCAAGAAAGAGGATTGTCTTGGGCCACACATAAAATACACTAATGATAACTGATGAGCTTTAAAAAAAAATCACAAAAAAATCTCATAATGTTTTAAGAAAGTTTACAAATTTGCATTGGGCCACGTGTAGCCCACAGGCTGTGGGTTGGACAAGCTTGATGTATGTATACCACATTTTCTCTATCCAATCGTCTGTTGAACGCCTAAGTTGATTCCATGTCTTGCCTCTTTATTATGAATAGTGCTGCTTTAAACATGGGAATGCAGATATCTGTTTGGCATACTGATTTCATTTCCTTCGGATACATATCCAGTAGTGACATTGTTGGATCATATGGTAGCTCTATTTTTAATTTTTTGAGGAGCCTCCGTACCATTTTCCATAATGACTGTACTAATTTACAGGCCCACCAACAGTGTACATGGGTTTCCTTTTCTTTCATATCCTTGCCAGCACTTCTTTTGTCTGGCGTGAGATGGTGTCTCCTGGCTTTGATTTATATTTCCCTGATTCATGATGTTGATCATTTTTTCATTTACCTGTTTTCTATTTTTATGTTTTCATTTGTCTCTATTCAAGTCCTTTGCCCACTTTTTAATGGGATTATTGTGTGTGTGTGCGCGCGCGTGTTTTGCTGTTGAATTGTTTGAGTTGTTTTCCTTCATAATTGAATATAATTTAAGGTCAAAGATTTACATCTCTAATGATTTCCCTATTAATATGCTGATTGTATTAAATTTGAGACTTACCATTAGTATCATCCTGCTATTTTGTGAAATGTTAGAGAGTAGATGAGGGAAGGACATCAAGGTAGGGGGAGAATATCTCACTCCTTCTGATCCATCTTCTCATACAAGTTGAACTGACCATTTAATTCTGAAAAACAAAGACTGCAGCATTCCGGGACAGGGAGGGCAGTAGGGGCACTGCCCATCCCCCTTAATCTCCTTCTCAATGGCGATGGCAGGGCCTGCCCACCTCCAGGCCAGTCTTCTGCAGGGTACGTGAATGCCGATGGTGCTCCATGGACCCTTTGTCCCCAGCGTGGCAGTATTGGGCCCTCTCAGAGGTGATTTTTCTAGGGAAGGTCATAGCACTTGTCAGGTCGTTCGCCATCTCAACAAATAGGATGTTGCCGTCATGGACCAACCCCTCTGGAACTGAACCTCCACCTCCCCCAACACTGTGTCATCAGAGGCATAGCTGGCTCCTGAGTGTTCCATCTCCCTACGTGGCTGACAGTTCCTGTAGGTTTACTTATTCCTAAGCCCGACGTCTTATAATACTAGATGTGTAAATATTCTGTGGTCACATTGTTAATTCTGCCATCTTACTATGTAGCACTTGCTTGTACATCGACAAGCTCAATTTATGTTCTTCTTTACTCTCTTCTAAGGCCAGGTAAGTACATACAGAACTTTCGGAGCTTTCCAGTTTGAGGGCCAGTAGAAACTTATATATGGCCAGGTGCGGTGGCTCACACCTGTAATCCCTGCACTTTGGGAGGCCGAGGCAGGCAGATCACGAGGTCAGGAGCTCGAGACTAGCCTGGCCAATATGGTGAAACCCCATCTCTACTAAAAAATGCAAAAATTAGCTGGTCGTGATGGCACGCGCCTGTAGTCCCAGCTACTTGGGAGGCTGAGGCAGGAGAATTGCTGGAACCTGGCAGGCGGAAGTTGCGGTGAGCCGAGATCGCGCCACTGCATGATGACCGAGGATGACCAAGTGAGACTCCGTCTCAAAAAAAAAGCAAAGAAACTGTTACCTAATTATGTAAACGCGCACTGCCTGGAAAGTGGCAGCATGGGGAAATGAAACTATTGCCTGGCAGGTAGTGCCACCATGTGATAACTCAAAGTTCTTTTTTTCAGCTGATGTACAAAGTCTGAATATAACCATAAAAGGCAATTTAGAGGTATCCATGTGTAATTTGCAAAAATTTAAGTTGGTCAAACACAGATGAGTGAAAGTTGTATTTCACAAGTGATAGCACCTGGATCTGTGAGCTGGAAAGTAAGAATCTTCCGCTGTACCAGGCGGTGCAGAGTGGAGTGAGTTCTACCTTCTGCATAGGTGTCTCCCATGAGCGGAGTGATTTGGGCACTACTAGTTAACCTGGAGAGGATTGTTTGCCGTTAAGATCATTAAGAGTTGATCTTATACAGTTTGTTTCAGGGGGAAGGGGAAGTGGTTTTAGGCTCAGAAGTCTGAGGAAAGTAAATTTGTGACAGCTCCGCCTTGCTTGCCTTTGCTTGTAGCTCCCAGCCGCACAGACAGTTTCCCACACTAGAGCATTAATCCTCTTTCTTCCACAGAATCTGCTGTCAGATGAAAGACTGTGTCAGAGTGAAGCACTTTATGCCTTCTTGAGCCCTTCTCCTGACTACCTCAAGGTTATTGATGTGCAGGGGAAAAAAAATTCCTTTTCATTATCCTCATTTTTGGAAAGACTTCCTCGCGACTTCTTCTCCCACCAGGAGGTGAGCTGTCCAAAGGGTGAACCACTTTTGTAGCGTATTTCAGCAGATACTAAGCTCGTGCTCCTCATGGGGGGAAGCACATCCCTCCATTTTCAGCCATCATCACTGTCACATTTTGAGGCACCTGCTTGTATTTCTGTATCTTAATTCTTCCAAGTGACTCGCAGTTGGAAGTGACTCGCAGTGACTCACTTCGGAGTTGGTAAGTGAAAGGAGAGTAGGAAGTTCTGCAGGAACCCCGCTACACACGGGGCGCCAGTCCCCAGGTCTAGGGAGGCCGAGTGTGGGCCGTCGTGGGTGGGGGCGGGGGATTCATGCTGAAGGTTCAGTAGAGGAGGTTGTGTTTATGGAATAGGCTGGAGGTCGTTGGCCTGGACTGGCGGCTTTGTGCCGTGCTCTAATGGAAGATGAGGTACAGCACAGAAGCGGGGAGGGGTGAGGTTCACGCCAGGCTGAGAGTTTAGGCTGTATTCTCAGGCATGAAGAAGCATGGGCTATACTGAAGCAGGATGATCTGGCAGTAGTGTGTGGATAAGGGAATGTATAGAGCCTGCAGAGCTTTCGATCTCATCTTCTGAACCCCAGACTTCTCTCCAGAGTAGGCTGTGCACTCCTGTGCACACCACGGAGGTACCTTGCCTGGCCCTCTTGCAAATTGCACAGGACCACCTCTGAAATGTGGCTTCCCCTCAGTCCACTGCCAGATGTCACTGCCTCTTCATCGGAGGTGGCTTCGAGTTTGGACAGCGGAACTGATGGTGAAAAGGAGCACACTGCTCTTCTGCATTCTCAGCTGGCGCGGAAGTCAGCACGTCCCACAGAGCACACCCATTCCTGCTCCGGTCCACACGTCTACCCTTGGCCCCCCAAGCGTCTCCCCCTCTTTCCTTCATGTGTCCGTCTGTACCTGGCTGGCTTACCTGTCTCACCTCCCTTTTACTCCTGAACCCCTGGAGTTGACATATGGCTCAGTCACTCTGTGAAGTGACCTGAAGCTGCCAGTGGCTTCCTCTCAGTCTTTACCTTTCTCAGCCTCTTTGAGGCGTTTGCTGTTGCTGGACTTCTGTGATGCTGTGAGGTTTTAGGGAACTCCTCTAGCTTTTATGACTTCCCCGTCCCTTCCTCTGCTCGCCTGATGTAAGTACCTCCCAAACACCTGCCTGGGCCCACGTTTCAGCTGCTGCCTCTACGCAGACATTGCGGTACACTTCCTCAGCTGCTTCCAGCACCTAACGTCGGCACCTCTGGGACAGCACTGTGTCCTGCCCTGTGTGTCTGTCAGTCTCCCCAGAAGGCACCTCACACTCATTTGCACTAGCCTGGTGCCTGGTAGATCATATGAGTTTTTAACTGAAACCTGCTGATGTGCAGATGAAGAAATGGGACTATCCGAAGGACAGAATAAAAGCTTAAGTCACAGCTTTAAAAATAACCAAATTACTTTAAAATGCATGTTTGTAAAAAAAAAAAAAAAAGTGAATTTAGAAATATTTACTTCCTGCTGTTTTAAGGGAGAGAAAACTAAAAAAAATAAAATGAAATAAAAGCCTTAGTTTTGAAATTCAAAATGGTTAGAAAACTATTTTATTGTCTGTTAATTCACTATTAATTAACGATTATTAATACAGTGACAGATTTTTTAAAATTAGCTTATTTTAAGCCTTGAATAAGGCTCTAGAATCAAGCTTTTCTGATTCTGTCCTCTGTGTTGAGAATGGATAGTTTCTGCATGAAAACTGAAAAATTAAGGCTAAAATATGAGTAGATAGTTTGGGATTTACACTTGAAAAAGGAGAACAACTCTGCCAATTTTCTTGGATAAGTTATCTGCTTCCTGTGACTTTGCTGTATTCCCAGGAGGAGACAGAGGAGGACAGTGACCTGTCAGATTATGGCGATGATGTGGATGGGAGGAAAGACGCCTTGGCTGAACCATGTTTCATGTTGATTGGGGAGATTTTTGAACTTCGAGGAAGTAAGCTTCTTTGTTATTGTTTAGTGGTATTTGCTAGTTAAGTGGTATACATAATCGTACATGCACATGCATTTAATATCCCTTTATTGCTGAAATGCATCAGACATGTATTTATATTCATGCTTCCATTCATTCAACATAGCCTTTTAAGAGCCAACCCAGGCCAGGCGCAGTGGCTCACGCCTGTAATCCCAGCGCTTTGGGAGGCCAAAGTGGGTGGATCATGAGGTCAAGAGATCGAGACCATCCTGGCCAACATGGTGAAACCCCATTTCTACTAAAAATACAAAAATGAGCCGGGCGTGGTGGCGCATGCCTGTAATCCCAGCTACTTGGGAAGCTGAGGCGGGAGAATCACTTGAACCTAGGAGGCGGAGGTTGCAGTGAGCCAAGATCGCACCACTGCACTCCAGCCTGGGTGACAGCGAGACTCTGTCTCAAAAAAAAAAAAGAGCCAACTAGACACTATGCTACATATACCACCCCAAGACAGATATCATCTCTGTCCTAACGTAGCGTAGCATCCTGATGTACTTTGCACCATGTTCCTCTGACTACAGAAGGTTGGAATCCTTTTTATGTGACTTGGCGTAGCTTCATTGCCTTATCACTAAAAGTTATACAGAAAACTATTCTGCATAGCACAGTAAGAATCCTGTTGTTAAGAGTGAGTTTTGGTGTTAGGATAATTCCATGGCAAGGACGTGGGAATGCCTCTACCCTGTTTTTCAGCTACCTTTTTTCCTCTTGAGCAGTAGTTCTTCACAGAGGGAGGGAGGGACATATGGTGATGTCTGAAAATGTTTTTGATTGTCATACCGTGGAGTGAGGGGTGCTACTGGCATCTCGTGGGTAGAGTCTGGGATGCTGCTAAACATTCTACAGTGCTCAGGACAGCCCCGCGGCAGAGTTATCCTGCTCCAAATGACAGCAGTGCTGGAGTTGAGAAATCCTGCCCTAGTGATTCCTCAAGGAGAGATGTATGTAGAAGAAACCACTGTAAAATGGGGATCAAAGTTCTGTTTCTTTAAGAGCTGTACAAGTGCCTCTCCCCGAAAGCATCACCTTGGTGACAGGTAAACTGGACTTCCTGGCTTAGTGTTGAGCGTTGAATAGGACTTAATACTACTCTCCGTCCACACGTTCACAGCTCCCAATACTCTAAGTCTTGACACCAGCAGACTTTGTCATACCTGGAGCCTCAGTACCAGCTAGAGATATGGCGGGTGCCCACGGGCACACCTGACCACCTCGAAGGGGAAGCAAATGATAAGAGCAAGGGTTAGTAAGACTCAGTAATGGCACCAGCCAGCCAAACAGTGCAGCGGCAATGTCCTGGGCTCTGTCGTTCACATCAGCACCTTTTCCCTTGAGGCAAAGGAGTAGGCTACCAGTTGGTCTTACATAGGAAATGGGGCCATGGATCCCTTCTCATTTATAAATCCCTTAACATGTCACTTAAAGAATTGTTAACAGATGAAAAAATTTCAAGTGCAACTTGAATTTGTCTTCTGTGTCTTAATCCTCAGTATCTCCTACAATGCCTGATCCATCGTAGGTGATCAGTAACATGCCTGGATGGATGCTCTGATGAATGAATAGGCAAGAAAAATGTTAAGTGCCAGAATGAATTATCTTTGCTATCTTTGCTTATTGACCTTTTTCTCCTTCTGAGCCAAAGCTAAGAGAATGTATAATGTCAGTCATCAAACACTTTGAGAGCTTCTGAGCCAAAGCCAAGAGAATATATAATGTCAGTCATCAAACACTTTGAGACCATATGTTTTAGATACAGATCTGTAGGGAAACAAAAACATATCAGATGCAGATTCTGCCATCAGTGAATTTTCAGATTAAGGGGTCCAAAAATGTAATTCACATTAAGCGATAGACAAAATGAAATTCTAAAGTGCAGGCAGAGATTTACACATAAGGATATTTTAGCATAATTACACTAATGAAAAGTTGGAACTAAGATAAATTTTGGAAATGGAAGATAACTTACTGAAGATGTATCTATATGGTGGCATATCATCCACATATGAAAACTCCTTTCAGATAAAAAACCTAATAGCCTTTCAATATTTGGGACGCTTTAAGACATACATAGTGATGTTTAACTTGATTCAATATAGACAAATAATAATCTACCCAAAGTCTGACTCTTCTTTGGTGAAATGTGGCCCATTAAATCATGCATCTCCCCAGTTTCCTATAGAGTTGATAAGAATGAGGGCCCTGTCCGAGCCTTCATCATTGTTTTTGTCTTTGCTGTTGGTACAGAGCTTAAGAGACACGGTAGGCGTGTCAGAGCCAGTATCAGCCAGAGCAGGGCTCCTCACCATGCCTGTAGCATGCACTTCCTCCATCTCTGCCTGCTCGGAGCATATTTGGTTTTGCTAGTGGCATTTCAGAGAGAATAAATAGAACCTCATTTATAATGAGATGTGATCTATTCGTCATCAGCAGAATCCTAGTGCTCGTGCAGCTGCCTCTGTGGCTTTGAACAAACAAGACTTTGGAGTAATGGGGCTCGTGTGTATGTGGGTATCGGGGGGTATTGGGGACTAGGGAAGGTGAGGGAAAAATAATAGAGTAAGGGGCTATCAGTGATAGAAAATTTGTAGCAAAATGAGTTTTGGTTTTTGCTCTAGTATACAGAAAGGGACCAGTAATACCCCTGCCCCTTTCTTTTTAAAAATAACCCCCTGGTCATCAGGCACTCTTCCTAGAGTTGCACTTGTCCTCAGACCCTCTAGGTATGAGCCACCTCTTTCCTGCCCTAGAAAGGCAAAGTGAAGTTATCATCACTGACAGACGATCATCCCAGCCTCAACGCCAATCTAAAACGAACACGTCTACATGCTTGGCAGCATTCCAGCAAATTCCATCAAAAAGTTTAAGACATTTTTGAGGTATGGTTCCGACTCTAAGACTTGACTTTACATGAGGGATTCATACTACTTTAACTGGATATTTTGATCCATTAAAAAATTTAGAAATGGCTTTAGAGTATATTGAAGTCTAATGCCAAGTCTATGTTTTCTATGATTTTTATTTGTGTGGTTGCCCTTGTACAGAGATGTCTGGGAATTTGCCATTGTTACTTTTTCTTAGTGGATACAAGAGCCCTGAACTCCTGGCCCCATTATGACTGAGTCTGAATTTCTTATTTCCTCGTATGTCAGTAGCCAAACACTTCAATAGATGGAGGTGAATATATAAATGAAAATTTGGGTTTAAGTTCCAATTTGTGAACCTAAAATATCCTCATAGCATTTCTTTGCCTTCTGTTGGTTTATGTTCATTTTCTATACCTATAAAAATGTGTCTCTATGTCAATAATAAAAGTGTAGATCTGTAGAACCCTTCACAGTCTTTTTCACACACATGGGGAAAGACCTTCAGTGCAAAGAAAGACACATGTTAATACCATCCTTTCCAGAGGAGGAAATTGGGGTTCAGAGAAGGTGACTTGTGCCCTGCTGCTGGGGGGTGGCGCTGGAGACTACAAATTCATTTCTCATTCAGGGTCCTGGCTCTTCACCGTTCACTTATCCTCTCCCAAATACGTGGTCTATATAAAGTACACAGTGATCTGCAAACTGCTTCGAACGGGAACAGTTAGACCCGTCAGTTCATTAATATTTCAAAATACTTGACTGCAGATGTTTCTCATTCCGCAGTGTGTTCAAAATTGGGTTCAGCAAGCAGACAGAAATCTAAAATAGAATTACACTGTGTGCTGGCAGAAAACAGACATGTTGTCAGTAGCCCAGGGACAGATGAAGTACTCTTAACACTTGCGAGCTCAGCTGTTGGGAGGCATTGAAACACTGTAAAAACTCTGCTTTCATCTCATCAGTTGCTTAGTAGAAAATGAAAGCCTAGTCAGAAGAGTTTTCCTGAGCAGAATTTCGCTAACCTAAACCCAAATTCTGCAGATGTCATAGTCTTGACTTGATGGCAGGACTCAAATGATCTTAAGTGGTAAGATTTATGCTTTGTACAGCTATGAAAATGTCCCAAATTGTGATACCCTGTGATAAAAAGTTTTCCTCTGGTTTCTGTTTTAGTGTTTAAATGGGTGAGAAGAACATTAATTGCCCTCGTTCAGGTCACTTTTGGAAGAACCATCAACAAGTGAGTTGTATGAAATTAATATTTGGATCCATGCCGTACTCTTTTGCCTTGACAGTCAAATTACCGTATGATCTAGCAGCCAGTGATTTAACTGAAAGTCTTTTATTTTCTCTCTCTTTTCATTTCTGATATGATTCTAAGATTGGATAGGAGAATCGGTTTCTGAAAGAATTTCTCCCACAGAATGCATGTGGCGAGTTAGATAAGAAAAGCTTGAGCTACTTCTGCACTCTGGCTGGCGCGGGTCAGGAGGCTGTGCTCTGTAAAGCTCCCCTTTGATCACCACAACTAGTTTGAGTATCTTGGGTAGAATGTTTTTATGTCAAATAATGAGAATCAGTTTAAGGTTTAGACTGTAAGCCAGAAGGAAAGTAGGATGAGCATCACATGGCAGGCATTTACTTAGAGGAAAATACAGACCATATATTAAGGTTTTTAGAGTTGTCTAGCACTGAAGTGCTAACTCTTCTTGTTAGTTAATATCTGAGTATCCACTGGGGTGCATGTGTGGCCCTGTCATCTAGCACTGTTATAAGCCATATGTATATTCTAAACTATATTATATTATCCATATACATAAAGGTATTATATACTTATACCGGTCTTTCGCTGAGTGTTCTAATGTTGCTCATAAAAAGTAGTCCACATTTTGATCATTCATTTATGAAAGCCCTGGGTTTGTTATTGAGAACTCAATTAATACAGTCAATTATTATCAGTTTCTAAGAAATTATTGGAATTTTTCATAACTGCAAAGTCACGTAGCCAATAGAAGTTGAATAGATTTAGATCGGTTTAGGCCTGAAAGGGGGTCTTAGAGATTAGTCTAACTCCTCATTTTGTTGGTGAAGAAGTGGAACCAAAGAGATCAACTGCTTGTCTGAAGTCACCAGACCCATTAGCTGACCTAACCTGGCCCCCTGGCCTGGTGCCTGCTTCATCTCTACACCTGGAATTTGGAAATACTGTTATCAAGATCTTTTATATGGTAACTCTATACCCAGAATTCTTCACAAGATAAACATTATGATTTCCTGCAGAATAGGAATATGAGTCAGCTTCTAGAAATTAAAAAAAAAAAAAATCACTTTTTGATATAACAAAATAAGTTTTAAGGTGAAATTATCAGATTTTCCCAAGTGAAAGATTTAGTGATCAGACATTGGTACAAGGTTAATATGATAGTTTTACCAAATAAAGCTTATAGATTTTTATAGGAAACACTGTAAAGAACATTTGCTATTTTTTTTTATTGATTTGCCAATGAATATATTTTCCTTGTGGTCAGAAACAAAAGTTTACTTCTACCTAAGGTTAAAAAAAAATAGTTTTAGTTGGCTGGACACAGTGGCTCATGCCTATAATCCCAGCACTTTGGAAGGCTGAGGTGGGCAGATTGCTTCAGCCCAGAAGTTCAAGACCAGCCTGGGCAACATGGTAAGACCCCGTCTCTACAGAAAATAAAAAAATTAGCCAGGGGTGGTAGTACACACATGCCTGTGATTCCAGCTCCTCAGAAGGCTCAGGCGGGAGGACTGCTTGAGTCCAGGAGGTCAAGGCTGCCGTGAGCCACTGCATTCCAGCCTGGATGAAAGACCAAGACCTTTCTTCCAAAAAAAAAAAAAAAAAGCTGTAATTGTCCATTACAGGCTTCTTTAGTTGACCTAAGTATCATAGGCTTTTGTTCTAATCAGAAAAACTGGCCTGTTTACTTTTTTGTTTTAGTCTAAGGCAAACAAACCTCTTTTGTATTGACAAGCCTTAGATAAAGAAATTCCCCCAAAAATGCCAGGCACGGTGGCTCACGTCTGTCATCCCAGCACTTTGGGAGGCCGAAGCAGGTGGATCACTTGATGTCAGGAGTTCAAGATCAGCCTGGCCAACATGGCAAAACCCCATCTCTACTAAAAATACAAAAATTAGCCGGGCATGGTGGGTGCATGCACCTGTAATTAAAAGAAATTCCCCAGATGGCCTTCTGTTTCTCAGTACTCAGGACTTGCTAATTTAGTTCCTTTTCAGTTTCAGCAAATCATGCATACTTTCCTTGCTCCTATTTATGATATTGGCTCTTAATTATAAAATGAGCAGCCGTGGGTTGTGAGTGGTGCATAACATCAGGCAGTTATTTTCACGGGGATGGAGAAGAGGCACGTGTAGAGGATTTGCAGGCTGTTGATTTCATTGGGCTTTTTGTCAAGTAGTGATCATGGAGCACATGGTTCTTTGCTATTTTTGCCTTCAGCAGATGATGACGCATCATGAAATTAAGCAGCAGCACAGTGTGTGTCTCTTGCCTTGTAGACTACAATTTCACATGCTAGAATTGCTTCAAAAGCATCGGACGGGCTTCGGCTGATAGAAAGTCAGATCTAAATCGGTAGAAAATAACTTAGATGATGACCTTTATGAAGAGTCACTTCCTAATCTCAAGTTGTAAACTGACATTTTAGGAAGGTAGGCAGGCAGGTCAGTAGATGCTCTCGTGAACCACAAATTCCGTTAAATTAATAAACTTATTTTATATGGTCTAGATTTGAATTGCACAGTTCCAAGAAATATAGAGAAGAGTCTGGGAGATGTGCAGCTATAGATGGAGATGACAGTGTAGTTTGACTCATAGTGGAGTTTAGATGTACATTCAATAGTGACTGACTACTATGTGCAAAGTACTGGACTTGAAACATCTATTTTAGATACTATCTGAAAACCTTACATTGTCCATTTAAAATTCTGGTTGGAAGTCAGATTCTTCAAGGGCTTTTTAATATATTATTATTCATGAATTGAGTTTGAAATGTGAAGTCCTTCTGGCACAAATAGTCTAAGATGATTCTTTTCCCCTTTTTGATGGAGAGACTTTCTCCTCCCAACCTCACAACCACTCTTGGGCTCTTTGAACTGTGTGTAGTTGTCTCTTGACAGCAGAGGACCTGTAACTGGTTAGAATTTGACTAACGACTGGCCCGGTACGGTGACTCACGCCTGTAATCCCGGCACTTTGGGAGGCTGAGGTGGGCGGATCACAAGGTCAGGATATCAAGACCATCCTAGCTAACACAGTGAAACCCTGTCTTTACTAAAAATACAAAAAATTAGCTGGGCGTGGTGGCACATGCCTGTAGTCCCAGCTACTTGGGAGGCTGAGGCAGGAGAATCGCCTGAACCCAGGAGGCGGAGGTTGCAGTGAGCTGAGATTGTACCACTGTACTCCAGCCTGGGGGACAGAGCGAGACTGTCTCAAAAAAAAAAAAAAAGAATTTGACTAATGACTGACGAAATGGGGTTGTGTGGAAGACCTGGGTAACCAACTCAAATGCGTAACTGTGCAAGTCAAATGCCTGCCACCCAGTTTTCGTTCTTGTGGAATTTTGAAATTGGCCACATAGCGGTGTATCTGTGAAAGGGACTGTCTTTTTCCTTGCCTCATGGGCATGTGAAGTGCTTTATGTGGATCCGAGTATCCTGCCCAGCATTCTCTGCCACAGCAACACTAAAAGACGGCTATGGAAAGCCTGCTCCTCCTGCAGGCCTTCAGGACCCCAGACCACTTCTAACAGTCTTTAAATGGATTTATGTTTTCACCTTATAACACTTCATGGAAATGTTGCAGTCTGCAGACAACTCAATCTCTCTGTTCTTGTCTTTATAGACTGAACACAGCCAACATTTGGAGAAGTTAGTGCCAATGACAAAACTAGCTCTAGGAATAAATGGTCATGCAGTATTACCAAAATAAAAAAATTGGCCAGGCGTGGTGGCTCACACCTGTAATCCTAGCACTTTGGGAGGCCAAGACTGGTGGATCACCTGAGGTCAGGAGTTCGAGACCAGCCTGGCCAACATGGCGAAACCCCATCTCTATTAAAAATGCAAAAATCAGCTGGGCGTGGTGGCACGTACCTGTAGTCCCAGATACTCGGGAAGCTGAGGCAGGAGAATCACTTGAACCTGGGAGGCGGAGGTTGCAGTGAGCCGAGATTGCACCACTGCATTCCAGCATGTGTGACAAAGCAAGACTGCATCTCAAAAAATAATAATAATTAAAAATATATATAACTTTCAGAGCCAGAGTTTAAAAAATCCAATTCCTAGTTTTTTCATCGAACATTTAGGTCAGGCTGTATCTTAACCTTCGCATTGATAAGTGCCTTTTGAGAGCAGAGTACACAATTTCTAAAAACCTCATCCAAGAAATCTTCTTCTCTTAAAAGACAAATCCGGGACACAGTCAACTGGATTTTCAGTGAACAAATGTTGGTCTACTACATCAATATTTTCCGGGATGCTTTTTGGCCACATGGGAAGTTGGCACCACCGACCACAATCAGAAGCGAAGAGCAAAGTCAGGAAACAAAACAGAGAGCGCAGCAAAAGCTGCTTGAAAACATTCCAGGTGAGGCCTGGGCTGTTACAGATCATGAGGGAATGTGAACCCCATTGAGGTGATTTTCATTTATGTCTTGCAGGAACCATTTTTTACAATGAAAAAAAAAAAAAGGATCATACTCTTTTAAGCCATTTTTTGTCACTTGCTACTGAGAATGTTAACTTGAAAAATGTTTTAGAACAGATAATAAACTTTGTGTTTTGGAAATCCTGCTAAAGTATAGTGTTTTGAGAGCTTAATTTTTAGCAAAACATTAACATTTTAATTATTAAAATTAGTAGTTGCAACATATTAAAACTGTAATTTGTATAAATGCCTTATGTTGAAAAATTCTCTCCTGAAGCATTTGCGAGAACTGACCATTCATGTTTCTCATGCCTCCATGTCTTTATTGACTGAATGTGTATAATGTTATATTCCTTTCACCGCAAAGCTATGCACTGAGCACTTTATCAATAGCAGCATAGAATATAAACTTAATTTTTCAGATATGCTTCAGAGCCTTGTTGGACAGCAAAATGCCCGCCATGGCATAATAAAAATATTCAATGCACTGCAAGAAACAAGAGCCAACAAGCATCTGTTATACGTGAGTGAATTAAAGCCCAGGGGGTTTTCTGCTTCATTTTTGTCTGTTTCTTCATTTGGTTAGAAAAAGCATGTACCCCAGTGGCTGCACGCTCGCATTCTCACAGACTAGTCATTTCCCTTGACTTTTTTTTTTTTTTGAAACAGAGTTTCGCTCTTATCCCCCAGGCTCGGGTGCAGTGGCGTGATCTCGGCTCACTGCAACCTCTGCCTCCTGGGTTCAAGCAATTCTCCTGCCTCAGCCTTCCGAGTAGCTGGGACCACAGGCGTGCACCACCACACCTGGCTAATTTTTGTATTTTTAGTAGAGACAGGGTTTCACCATGTTGGCCGGGATGGTCGCTAACTCCTGACCTCAGGTGATCTGTCTGCCTCCGCCTCCCAAAGTACTGGGATTACAGGCAGGAGCCACCGTGCCCATCCTCCCTTGACTTTTGATATAACATTGCCGCCTAACTGGTTGGTTTTCTTATTTCAGCAAAGCCAACTGTTTCCCAGTCATCTCTCTGATTATAGTTACCAATATTAAATACTGTTTGAGAGTTACTTGTTTACTGAGATTATTTCAGACCTAAAATTACACTTTTCTCTTAGACGCAGATATTTATTTTGAATAAACCCTTGGAGAAAAACATTTTTCTACTTTTTTCCTTCTTTCTTGGTTCAGGTGCTGATGGAACTGCTGCTAATTGAACTGTGTCCTGAGCTGAGAACTCATTTAGATCAACTTAAAGCTGGCCAAGTTTGAGACTGCACAAATAAACCACCAGAAAAATGTCTGTGTAATAATAGACATGAAACATTTTCCTCTTTTCCACAGAGGGCTTGACTGAGAACCATACTGATTTTTATTTTAGTTACCTCCCTCTAGTTTTATGTGAAATCAGCAGAATCGGGGAGGACGGGACTTATGCTGTGGTAGGCAACAGAAAAAAACTTCTATTGATTTTTATTTAATATAAATACTTTAAAGATCAACATACTGATTGAAATACAGATGTTAATATGTGAGCACCTAGGAAGTATTTTAAATATTTATGAAAATATTTTGTTTTAAAATGAACTATGAATATTGTACAGTTAATTTCCTCACTGAGGATTGTGAACTTTCTTATATTATTTCATGTATATTGAAGAACATTGTTGTGCAATGCTTTGTGTAAAGCTATTGTGAAGATTTTATTGTCTTTATTTTTACCAAAGATTTCCCATAGTTTTAGCATTCAAAGCAATAAAATATAAAAATGAATCTCAGCGCTCTATGATATTTAAGATACTTATATCTCAAAGAGGTTGAAACTCTACAGGCAGTTCAAATATTTATTGAATGCCTTTTTAGAGAAAACGCTATGCACTTAACTACTTCTGCAGGGAAGTAAAAGTTTGCTGCCTTCTCCAGAAACAAAATAAATCTGTGAAAATATATGATTTTTAGTGAGCAGAAAGAGCCAGATTAGTGCTTGAAGTGAGGCATTAGGGAGGAGAGATGGGAGCTGACCCTTGGAGTATGGGCAGGGCGGAGATGGGGGAGCGGAAGGAGGAAGGCAGCTACTTCAGGGGCTCGGTTGTATCATCGAGCCTTTTAGACCATAAGGGCATTAGGGGAGATCCAGAGGACAGACTTCCTGTTACTGATAGTGGGACCATGGACAAGTACTTCATTTTCCTGGGTTTCACCATCTATTATGTGACAACAACATACTTTCCCCTCTCTAATCCCCAAGAATATTGAAAACAACACAAACAAGTAAAAGGTAAAAATTCAGTTTGAATCCCTGAAACATACTCCCCTAATGCCCCAGTATGTAACCTGTGCCAGTTTATATACGTATAATATACGTATCATACCTGCCAACTTCTTGATAAGAAACAAGTTCTGAAAGATAAATGATTAAAAATTAGTAAAGCAAATGTTATCCTTAAGATTTTTTTCATTATAGCTTTTTTATCCTTTTTTCAGACCGTGATATTTGACACTTAAAAAAATACCCAAAGTTGGCTATTGATAAAAATTATCCTTCAAAAGACTACATAGAAAAAAACAGATAAAATACATTCAAGGAAGAGAGGCAAGGTGAAGTTGTCAAGCCCAGAGAACTTATCATAATACAATTATTGGAAATGTCCATTTTAGGCATAATTCTATGCTATCATTTAAACTGTAGCTGTTAAGTTTATATTGCAAATGAGAAAGATCACTATTATTTTGTCTCTATATTTATTTATGATAAATTGTCATTTTTCCATGAGATATCAGCTATAAGGAATCTTAGAGAAGGAGTGTGTGTGTGTGTGTGTGTAAGAGTCATGATCTGGAAGCCTCAGCTCGAGTTACAGACTCACCGCACTCGCAGGTCAAGGGGTTTACTACTGTCCTCAGCAGTGGTAGTTTGCACGGGCTCACTTGTGCCAGAGCATCAGCTTTATGGTAACTACAGTAAACTGAAATTTTACATTCTGCATTGGATTTATGGAAGACATTTGAGCACAGCATGTTACCACATATGGCACACGTCAAAGTGTATGATTTCTGAAACCCATCTTTTAATGGCAGTTTAAAAAGTGCTCTTTAGTTAGGGTCGATCTTTTATTATGTTCCTATTTTAAGATTCTTTTTTTTTTTTTCTGGAGACGGAATTTCGCTCTTGTCGCCCAGGCTGGAGTGCAATTGCACAATCTCAGCTCACTGCAAGCTCCGCCTCCCGGTTTCAAGCCATTCTCCTGCCTCAGCCTCCTGAGTAGCTGGGACTACACGCCCAGCTAATTTTTGTATTGTCAGTAGAGGAAGGGCTTCACCACGTTGGCCAGGCTCGTCTCGATCCCCTGACCTCAGGTGATCTGCCCGCCTCGGCCTCCCAAAGTGCTGGGATTACAGGCGTGAGCCACCGCACCCAACCCTAAAGATTCTCGGGAGGCTGAGGCAGGAGAATGGCGTGAACCCGGGAGGCGGAGCTTGCAGTGAGCCAAGATCGTGCCACTGCACTCCAGCCTGGGTGACAGATAGACTCCATCTCAAAAAAAAAAAAAAAAAAGAATCTTTAGGAACTGGATTAAGTGTGGAGAAGAGAATACTGGTTGGGAATTTGGATCTTCAAGTGGTTGAAGGAATGTTACATGGATGGTATTAAGAGATTTGAGACAGAAATACATGACAATTTGAGATATCTCAAACCTGAGTCTGTTGAAATTTCTTCCCTTACGCAAAGACAAAATGAAGTTTCAAGCAATACAGACAAGCCAGAACATAAAACTAGAGCAAATACTTTTCTGCCATTCAACAGTTTAGTGACTGTCACCTCCATATTAACTGCATTTTCCCATGACGAAAAAGAAATCTTGTTTAAATCCACTGTCGGGATGGTTGTGATTTATAAAATAAAGCCACATCATTTAATATGTTTATTTAAAAAGGGATAGTTAAGGTATTTCTGAGACCTGTCTTCGATATGTATATTTGTTTCACAAATGAATAGCCTTGTACAGTCTTAAGCATATGGATCTTACTGTTTTTACTGTCACCTTTTGCCTTCATAGATGTCATCTATATAAGGAAAGCCTTTTGCTAATTTAACAGTATTTAGTTGTAGTTCTTGTAGATGATTTCATTTAGGTTTTTACCACAGGGTTTTAAAAATGTAGAAAATGAGCTGAAGCACAAAGAAACAATTTGCTTTAACTTTCTTATAAATATTTTCAAATAGCAATTGCTTTTTGTTTTATTACACATTCTGCATATGTATATAGCAGTTGTTTTACTCATTACATTAAGATCTTTGAGGGAAGATTTGGAGGGGCAAGATTCCAAAGCAGTGTCTTATAACCCACTTTTTTTAAGTTTATATGTAATAAATTAGCCAATTATTTATGAGCTTTTTAAGAATAGAGGATGTCTCAAAAGGCTTAGTGCAGTTTTAGCTTTAATAACTTCAGAAGTAGAAATGCTACACACTTATTTAAGTTTAATTCTTTAAATGTCTTTTACCCTTAATTAGTTTCGTGAATTTACATTAAAAAATTTTAAATGACTGAAACAAAATTTAAACATTCAAAATTCACAAAACTAAGAGACAAATATAAAGAATTAAACTTTCAAATGATGGTTTTAAATATGTTTGTATCATTTCTACTTCTGAACTTACTAAAGCTAAACTAAGTCTTTTTGGAGACTTGGTATTTAAGAAAGGAAAAAAGAGACTTGCTGTGTAGAATGGTTTTGATACCTGATATGGTCTAGGCCAGTCTGTAGGGTAAGAGGTGGACCTCTGAGGACTCCTGCAGCAATCTGACCTTGTGTCTAGGTTTCAAGGTGCAAAACTTAACCGCGTACAAATTCAAGAACGAAGTAACATGTCACCTGTAAAATACCCAGGATAGTGTAATTTGCGATGTGCAAAATAACCAGTCATAGCTACTATAAAGATACACACATTGTGCGGTGTTAGCATGGATGATCTTTGTTGAAATACACTGTGGTCTAAATTCTTTGACGAATAAGTAAGGAGTGAAGTTCATCTGCCAGTGCAGGGTTCAGACGACAAGCCTTGAAACCAAAGAGAGTCAGATATTTAGATACATTCTCATTGTTTGGGTCTTTCTTCTTTTTTTTTTTTTTCTTTTTTGATTCGTTTTTAAGAATAGTACAGTAAATTTCAAGGAAATTTGTTAAGATACTTTCTATTCTGATGTCCTACTTTAACCTCTGCAGAATGGATCAATTTGAAAAACATTTTATCAGTGCCAAGAATCAAGGGAACTTAAGCACCAATGATGGCATTGTATGTCATGAATTATTAAGATAAGTAAAATGGAAAGCATTAACATTTGGCCTCAAAGTTGTTATGATCTCAGTATGTGAATAACAGCATCTGTAATAATCTTATTTTAAAATATATAGCTAAAATAGTCTTATGATGTCTAAACAGTGACAAGGTGCATAATTTCTAGACTGGCAACAATGCGGGACAGAGCTCTCATCCAAACCTCACTCTGTGCAGAAATTGTCCCTTCCGTAGCCATGACAGTTGGTCATTAGGTGTTTGCTTGTGTGCTTCCAGTAGCAGGAAGTTGCCACCTTTAGAGAAAACCTGTGTTTTTGTTTGTTTCCTGAATTGTTGTGTTAGAAAACTCTCCCTTATTTTAGGCTGGTATTTCTCTCCATGCACTCTAGAATCCTTGAAGGGTCCTAACAGAATACGTAATGCTGGTTTCACAGAAACCTAAGATTCCAGGAAGTTGGAGTCTCCCTGCCTGACGGTGGCAGAGCTGAGAGCAGGCCTGGGTCTGTCACCTCGAGGTCCCAGTTACCATCTTACAGCCTCACCGTCTGCCATAACACGCTGCCTGCCATGGGCTCTGATTCCGCTCCCTCCCCACCTGTTCCCTTCCTGTGGGACACTGCCGGTCCAGTGAAGGCCACTGTCAGGACCCCTCGTGTCCTTTTGCTTTGAGAGAGAAGGTTTCTGTTCTCATATCAAGCCTCATGTGACATCATTCCAGACCCTTCACTGGTTCACTGCCTCTAAATTATCTCCATTTTATCGGTATCCCCAATGGCCCAAACTGACTCCAGTATCCTCGATGCATATCCTAGAGTTCTAGAGTACAGTATCCTAGATGCAGAGTAATGGGGCTATTTTCTCCCATCATATGGAAAATCATTCTCAGATTGGAATCTCTTTTGCTTTTTTTTTTTTTTTTGAGATGGAGTCTCACTCTGTTGCCCAGGCTGGAGTGCAGCGGCACAACCTCCACTCACTGCAACACTCCTCCTCGCAGGTTCAAGCAATTCTCATGCCTCAGCCTCCCGAGTAGCTGGGACCACGGGCACACGCTACCATGATGGGCTAATTTTTATATTTCTAGTAGAGATGGGATTTTGCCATATTGGACAGGTTGGTCTCAAACTCCTGGCCTCAGGTAATCCTCCCACCTCGGCCTCCCAAAGTGCTGGGATTACAGGCCTGAGCCACCGTACCTGGCCTTGTTTTGCTGCTTTATGCAGGATGACTATATACCATGTTTCAAAATATGTTTGACTAGAGTTTTCTAAGGATATTAAGGATAGGATAGAACCTGAAATCAGCTTGGTTTGGAAATTGGTATAGTACAGAGAGCATTTTTTTTTTGAGACGGAGTCCCAGGCTGGAGTGCAGTGGTGTGATCTTGGCTCACTGCAACCTCTGCTCCCAGGTTCAAGCAATTCTCCTGCCTCAGCCTCCCAAGTAGCTGGGATTACAGGCACACACTACCACACCTGGCTAATTTTATTTTTCAGTAGAGATGGGGTTATTTAGTATTTTTAGTAGACACTGGGTTTCACCATGTTGGCCAGGCTGGTCTCGAACTCCTGACCTCAATGATCTGCCCGCCTCAGCCTCCCAAAGTGCTGGGATTACAGGCATGAGCCACTGTGCCCCGCCAGTACAGAGAGCATTTAAATGAAAAAAGTTAGACAACCGTTTATTCATACGAAGAATGGAGTAGAAGTAAATATCTTAAAGATCAGTTGCATTTGGCTGTGTGCTGTGTGTCTGTGTGTTAATATGGCTTTGATGCTCTGGAAGTTTTAATTTTAAAGTAATTTAGGGTTCCCAAATTTACCTGACATTGGAATCCCACGGGGAGCTTCAACAAATATGCTTCTGTCTCCTAGAGACCATGATTGAAATTTTCTGAAATAAGGCCTGAACTTTGGAATTTGTAAAAGATCCTCGGGTGATTTTAACATGCAGAGAAGCTTGGGAACCACTGCGGTAATATCAGAGTCAGCCAAGGGACTCAGAATACTGTTCCTTCCCTTGTTCCCCCACTCAGGCTGAATGATCTGTGCACTACAAACACTGCTCTACCAAGTCTGCTATGATGTAATTCTAATTTTGACTCACGGATGTGATGGCCCAGCTTTTTGGTTTTTCTTTAAAAAAAAAAAAATCTAAACTTAGTATTCATAATGATCTCCTTTACCGCCCCCTCCCCCCCACCCCCACAACTACCACAGCCCTTGCTTTTTAGTTTTTAGTAGTTACTTTGAGATGTGAAATGCATTTGGGATCTAAATAAATTGATCACACGGATTAAAATATGAAAGGCTTATTTTCACTGACTACCTCAAGCTCAAGAATATCCCTCCTGAGTGGGGTAGATGTGACGCTCAAAAAAACCTTTAAACCGTATTTCATTACCATACTAGAATGAACACATAGGTTCACACTTTTTCTAGATGAAAGACATAAACTGTTCAGCTTTAAGGTCTGAGTGCTGGGCCTTAGGCCGCAGATAGTAGCAGAATGAAAGAGTAATTTGCATCAAAATAGGGCTTTTAATCATTTGAGCTAAATTATGCTAATAAGAATCTGACAATTGTCTGCAAACAATCTGCATGTCTGACAGCGTCTCTGTAGACAGAGGTTATCTGCACAGTAATTGAGTAGAAGAAACACTAATCCGTAAAACCCTTCAAGTTGCAACTAAAGCCTGGCAGTTTCTCTTTGGGTGAACTGATACTTTGTTCTAACGCTTACTTTAGAATAATAGTGCTTAGCCGTTGCTTCGTCCCTGGTGATGCCCAAGCCGAGCTGGAGACACCTTGCGTGGTAGAAGGATGCCATTGCCATGCCTCTGCTGATGAACTCCGGGAGACAGTCTGTGACCTGGGCAATCATGGGGATGTCGTGCACCTCATCATAGTCAGCAATCCTGAGAGGACGTAGAGTGGCGAAATGGAAAAGGACATCAGTTATGGCGTAAGTGTTTGTAAAACGATGTGCCTAGAAACCGACCTTGTCCCTGAAGTGATTTCTCTCTACTGCTTTGAGAACTAAGTTGTTTGCTGTGTGGTGAAGGGTTTGTATAGCCAACTCAAACCAGGAGAAGGCGAGCTTACCATAGTGGTGACTTTACATCGTCTCTGTAATTATGCTCAGCAGGCTCAATCACCATTAGAAAACAAAGGTATGTTTCTTTTTTCTTGTCATATTACTCTTGGAAGTTTAATGTCACTTTGTGGATTTAAACTGCGTGGAGAAGAAAGCATTTTCCACTTCTTTGGATCACGTATGGAAACAGCCACCTTCAATTTGGACATTAGCCACATAGGACCAGAAAACCCTTTCACTAGCACGTCTTTAAAAACGGACAAGGGAAAGAAGTCATCCTTTATACCCAGACACAAATACGTAGAATCGTGTGAGCATGCGATCCAGTCACCTCCACATTAACCACAATGTTAATGGAGTAGGAATGTGGGAAATAATGGAAAACGCCAAAGATTTTAAAGAATGATTTAAAGCTTTAGTTCTAACTAAGACGGACACTTGCTTTGAGATATTGGCAGTCACTCCTGTAAGTGGTCTGCTGCCTGGAGCCCGAGACGCCGGGGACACGGGGAGAAGCAGCCCCCCCCTCCCCTCATCCTCTTGTAGATCACTGCCCTGCACTAGGGCTCGCAGAGAGGGGAGACCTGGCGCTGTGGGAAGGGTGTGACTGGGAAACACCAGCACACTTGTAGATCACTGCCCTGCACTAGGGCTCGCAGAGAGGGGAGACCGGGCGCTGTGGGAAGGGTGTGACTGGGAAACACCAGCACACACAGAGTCTGATGGACACTCCCGAGTACACCCAGGCCTGTGTCCCCGACACACTGCTTTTATACACTGGGTAAAGAAGTGTAGGAAAGTACATGGAGCCTTACAGACTCTGGGAAAAGACGTTTTTGTATATTTTATTAGATATAGTCTCAGTCTTTTCACCATATTCTCATGTTCAGTTCTTATGGAGCTATATTTAGTTGTGCAGTTATAGAACTGCATGGCCGAGGAGCGCAGGAAGAAATGAAGACGTGATAAAGGTGTGATATGCCAAGCTGTGTTAAGTACACTATTATGATCCTGCTATAAAGGTATTCTCTTCTTACACATAAAGCAATTGCTTCTTAAGCAACTTGCTTCAGCTAGTAGCACTGAAATCTTGAAGGCTAATGGCATAGAATTGTGCTATCCAGTATGGTAACCACTAGCCATATGAATATTTATGTTAATTAACATTTAAAAGTGTAGTGCTAAGTTGCATTAGACACATTTCAAGTGCTCAGTAGCTACCATTGCTAATACCGCAGAAAGCTCTGTGAAGGATTTGGCATAGAACATTCTTAGGCATTCTTGTCAATGCTTTCATCCAGTTTATTCCAACACTACTGCTAGGGTTTGAAGAACGTTCCCTCCAAAATCCCAGTGTTGCTAGTGTGATCGTATCAAGAGGTAGGGCCCTCAAGAGGCGATGAGGCCATGAGAGCACCTCCCTCATGAATAGGACGAAAGCCCTTTTTATAAAAGAGGTTTCCTGTAGCTTTCCGCTGTCATGTGAGGACGTGATGGTCCTCCCCTCTGGAGGTTGCAGCCCTCACTAGACAACCACACCTACCTTGATCTTGAACTTCCTGGCCTCTGGAACCGGGGGAAATAAATTTCTGTTTCTTAATACCTAGTGTGTGGTATTCTGTTACAGCAGCACAAAACAGACACAGACATTCACCTTTTAGAAAATGCAACACACTTTGTAAAAAATTTCATCTTATAGTAATACTCCACGAGATTCCCTTGAGCATAGACGTTTCCGCGTTCTGCTGCTTCTCTTAAGCAATGCAGGGCAGCCTCCGTATCCTGCCGGATGCCTTGTCCGTACAAGTACATGAGCCCAAGTGCACCCTGGGACTCCAGATTTCCATTGCCACATGCTTCTGAATGCCAGTAAAATGCCTAAGAAAAGCACAGTTTCATCATTGTATTTATGATCCACTAGATGAAATTATAAGGGAATACTAGACAGAAATCTGTGGCTCCTAGAGAGCACTATTAATCATCTCTAGGAAAGAGCTGTAGGCCTTTGGACGCGTTTCACACTAGCACACATGCCTAACGCTGTGTGGAGGTGAGTTCCTCTGCCGTCTCTCCGCAGTGCAGATGAGGTCACAGTCCAGACAGCTTATGGCAGAGAAGGACCAGCTGTCCTAGGTTTCAGGATTTGGGGACCTTCCAGAGTAGGGATCAGGAAGGTGCCAAATAGGAACTAAGTGTCTGAAAGGCATGTGGCCAGCAGAGGAGAGGAGACTGCTGATGGTGAGGGAGAGTTCAAGCTCCCTGTGGATGCTAGAGATGGCAGCTCCTGCGATCAAAGACAATCCCGATAAACGCTGTATGTAGCCTCAAGCACATTTGCCTCATACTCCGCTCCAGTGAATTTGAACTCGTTTACAAAATTCCAGGTGGCTGCTCATCTATCCGAAGATGGCCTTACTTGTTATATGCCTCTTGCAAACTTGCCATTAACTCCTCTCATACAAGTAGGACTCGGCCCCCATTTCCTTCTCCCTATAGGATTTTTTGGGAAACTGTTTCAACCATGGATGAAAGATTGTATTTCTGTGAAAATCTTAGATGGACTTTATTTGTAACTAATTCTTAGTATATTTTATTTATTAGTATCAATTATTTCTCAAGTCACTGCTAATATTCATCTATTCATGATGAAAAGGATTTTGGCCGTAATTTCAGGACTGTTTCTCTTCTTTTAGCTTTGATACTGTAGTATACAAAATACTCTCACATTCATGGTTTCCTTCGATAGAGGTAGGGAAGGGGACATTTATAAATAAAAGGGCTTTGAGATCCTAAAATGTACACTTCCTTTACATTTTAAGGAAATATAAGAGAGATTTAAAACAACATTCCCCACCATTTTCTCAAAAAAAGTAGTGAAACAAATATTAATCTAAATATAACACTGGCATTAAAAAAGAAGGGCATGTCACCTTTTCTAACTCCTTGGGCTCCTTGGTTGAGTAATACAGCCCGAGCATACTTTGAGCCTTCACACTAGCTTTGGGATTTCCATTGTCTGCTGCGAAAAGCCACAGTCTACGAGAAAGCGAGGCATGTTATTCTTGGTTTCAGCATTCCATTCAAACCTAATCTTGTTCCCAGGCAGGATTACCTTTCGGCTTCCTCATTTGATCGTTTAACACCTTTTCCTTCATAATAAGCTCTTCCGAGGTTGTAAGCAGCTGCAAATTTTAAGTGTCTTGCTTTGGGACATGGAGAATCAAGAATTTTCTTCATGTAGTCCACCCCTTTCTCCTTCGACAAAAGAAAGAGCAAAAAAAACCCTAGTTTTTAGTTTTACCCAAACTGAATTTCTTTCTCCCAATAAGGCTGTGAAGTGTCCGCCCTCTGACATGATGTGTAATACTATGAATCTGTGCCCAGGAGTTACGATTGTCCTGGATCCTGCCGGGCAAGCGATAAGGACAAAAAGAATCTCTAAAAGTACATTTCCTATCCAGGCACTCCCAGGAGCTCTGGGATATAAGAAATTTCCTTCCTTTTACAGCTGCCTGAGTTGATTTAAGTCTCAATATGGGCTTCCTTTTTTCTCTCCTCCCTCCCATCTAATAACCCTTATCCTGAATCAGCACAGTTCTTAGAACTGACTAAAAGGCAAGCATGGCCTGGAACTTCTTTCACATTTATAATTCTTACAATACACTTGTGAGCCCCTAACAATCACCATCTTCCATTCAAGCATACTTTTACTGTGTGCTCATAGTTTGTATCTAATATACAAATCTTACGCATTAATACAACATCTGCTTTGTGGTCACAAGGAAAGCACAGAAGATATTCTAACCACTAGCAGGAACAGATCTGCACCCTCCACCCCCAGATCCATCAGACACAGACCTTCAAACATCACCCAAAAGAAGAAAATAATACTGGACAATCAAATATATTTTGATTTTTGTTTGAGACAGAGTCTTGCTCTGTCACCCAGGCTGGAGTGCAGTGGCATGATCTTGGCTCACTGCAGCCTCCCAGGTAACTGGGAATACAAGCATGCACCACCATGCCAGGCTAATTTTTGTATTTTTAGTAGGCCCTGGCCAACATGGTGAAATCCTGTCTCTATTAAAAATACAAAAATTAGCCAGGCATGGTGGCAGTGCCTGTAATCCCAGTAACTCTTAAGGCTGAGGCAGGAGAATCACTTGAACCCGGGAAGTGGAGGTTGCAGTGAGCCGAGGTCATGCCACTGCACTCCAGCCTGGGTGACACAGCGAGACTCTGTCTCAAAAAAAAAAAAAAAAAAAGTATTAAAATATAATTTTAATTGTGTCCAACAATCCACTGACAATGAAATCTTACCCACTGTGACCAAGACACTAACTTACAGAATTTAGAATGGTCCCCAGCCCATCATAGTACATCACTCCTAGCTGGTAAGTTGCTTGATGGTCTTTCTCCTCGATTTCTTCAAACTGTTCTAATGCTTCTTCATACCATCCCTAGAAGCATCCAGAAGATATTGAATTATTTTTATTATGATCTTTAATCCCAAAGGCACCAAGTGGCCAACTGTTTCTGCCTAAGTTAAACACACAGTTAACAAGCAGTGCAGCCACGTTCGAACCCATGCCCCATGCTGACGAAGCACGCTGTCTGCCATGGCGCTCTGCCATCCTCAGAGTGACAGGTGCACAGAGAGCCCTCAGCAAACATTTGTTGCCAGGATAGATGAAGGTGCCGTTGAAAAGTGAGAGAGTAAGTGGGATATAGGTGAACAAATGGTGAAGGACAGTCTGTCCCTTTTCAAGTCTTCCCGGGGAAATCAGTGAAAAACCGAAACTACATTACTGAAGTTGGGGGGACAGCTGGCATAGCCATGCCTCAGTCTACTTCCCAGGTTATCCCAACAAGATGTGGAGAACGAGGGCGATTTCCTCCTATGCTGTCCAGGAACAACTAAGGCCGCCTCTAAGTACTAGATAAAAATCAGGGCTTCAATTATTAATATGAAGATATCTGATAATATAAATATAATTTTTTTTTTGAGAGGGAGTCTCATTCTGTCACCCAGGCTGGAGTGCAGTGGCACAATCTCGGCTCACTGCAACCTCTGCCTCCTGGGTTCAAGCAGTTCTCTGCCTCAGTCTCCCAAGTAGCTGGGATTACAGATGTGCACCACCATGCCTGGCTATTTCTTTTTTTTTTTTTTTTTTTAGTAGAGGTGGGGTTTAGTTATGTTGGAGAGGCTGGTCTCCCAACTCCTGACCTCAGGTGATCCACCTGCCTCGGCCTCCCAAAGCGCTGGGATTACAGGTGTGAGCCACCGCACCCGGCCTGATAATATAATTTGTATTATTAAATATTTTGAGCAAATATATAAAAATTTGATTTTTAATCTATAGTGTGAAATGGATTTTATACTAAAATAACTCCCATAAATGGCTTTCATGACATGGATTTTATGAAGAAAGGTCAGGTAACTCCTCAAGCTAGCAGCACTGTATCCCACTGTTAAAGCCACAGCCATAGTCTATGTAATTGGACAGAATTTCCCTAGTATAACACAGTAAGAAACTCTACATGAAATTTTTGTCTCAGGATCTAACAACAGAATTATAGGAAATGAAAACAAATAAACAAAAAATGATACCTCTTCAAAATATAGTTGACCTCTCAGGAAATATGCCAGAGTGTCTCCTTTCAGTATTCTTTTCTTCAAGAGCTGCAATGCCTTATCCACCAAATTAGCATGGCTGTAATGATCTGATTTTTAAAAGGTAAGGAATTCCATTAACCACATAATAGGAATTTTCTCTCCTGAAGTAATGAATCATGTAAAATCCATCTAACACTGTTGACAATATTTCTTTCTAGTACTCATTCCTACAGCTGGCCTCCTTAGCTCAAGGAAGAAATATTACCTGAAAAAAGGGCATGGTCACAGTACCTAACACTGTGCCTTGTATAATGAAGCAATACAGGCCGGGCACGGTGGCTCACGCCTGTAAATCTCAGCACTCTGGGAGGCCAAGGCAGGCAGATCACCTGAGGTTGGGAGTTCAAGACCAGTCTGACCAACGTGGAGAAACCCCGATGCTACCAAAACTACAAAATTGGGGGGTGTGGTGGTGCATGCCTGTAATCCCAGCTACTCGGGAGACTCAGGCAGGTGGAGGCTGCAGTGAGCCGAGATCGCATCCCTGCACTCAAGCCTGGGCAACAAGAGCAAAACTCCATCTCAAAAACAAAAACAAAAAAAGCAATACTTGTGGATTGGTTTCGCACTAACCCTGCTTATGGCCAAGTAGAGCCGTAGCAGTGCAGGGCTCGGTATAAGTCTATGCATTGGTTTGTCTTCAATGGGCAAAGCCGTCTGGAGAGGTGAGTTAAGTTCTTAATTTGAGCCTTAATGAGAGCTCCTCTAACCAAATGAGCATCCCATCCCTAATATAATATTTTTAAGGCTATAGGGGAAATCAGGTATTTAAATAATAATTGCAAGTAAAGCATGGCATTGTTCTCTTTAACAAACATGACATCTGGCTTGTGTTTTCTAGAAGCATGTCCTTAAGTCCTGAGAGTAAACTCAAGACCTAACTATCTGTGAGACCTCACTGACGATTTGCTACCAGATAAATGAGCAATTTCACAGATTCTTGTGGGAAAACTCAAAAGGACTGTAATGATTAACCACTTCCTTGAAATCAATCAAACACAGTCTTTCTTGTCTCGTTTGCTCTAGCATACAAAATGAACTGTTAGTGAAAGTATTTTCCAAGGGAAGCTTAAATAGTAAGATTCGTACCAGTCTTTTCCTTTTTCCATTGGAAGGGTTTTTGGTTTTTAGCAGCATATTGAGATATGGAGGCATAAAAGGGGTTCTTGGGCAACTTTTCGCTGGTCAACTTCATCCTTTTTCCACAATGTGTATTCTGTAAGCAAGAATAAAAAATAAGGTGGTAGAAATGTCTTCCTCCAGCAAAATGCAAAAAGAGACTCTATTCCCACCAGGCGCTCATTATGAAAAGCATCCTTCCCTCATCGCCTAGATAGAACACCAACCACCGACTCTAGGACGTGAACATTCTTTCCTAGGACACCAAGACCCTCCCCAGCTGAGAGACAGCCATTCTCCATGTCATTTTCCACAGCATGGCATTCACCATGAGACCCGTTTGCACGTCCTGTCTGGCTATGGGTTTATACATTAAGATGGGTCATGTCGCCCAGCACAAGCATTGCCCCTTAGGGGACCTGTGGCACTGCCCACAGAGACAGCTGTTCTGCACCGGTACCTTCTGTGCCCTTGTAACTGACACTCATCGGACGAATCCATTTCAAATTAAAGCACGTGTCTATTTTACCTGGGAATACACTTTATTTTAGCTGTATTCGGTTTTATCTTCCTGTCTGTATCGGATTGCCATGTTATAAGATGGATCACAGTTGAATGGTAAATCAGTGTCTTCATATAAAATGTAGAGGTCACCTCATTTGGGGTGAAGGAGTCCAGGTTGGCCTAGGCTGAGGGTAGTGAGACAGCAAACTCAGTTGTTGCTACGCTTTTGTGTTTACTCCTTGGCATTCCACTGTTACGGCTTACCTTCACCAATCAGAAACAAGCTTCCAGCAAAGGTTCCTGATTGGTGGTCAAGAGAAGACATCGAGAGACCCTTAGTGTGATTGGAAAGCTGCGTTTTGTATCATTACATGATGCTCTTTGAGACAGTAAGTTGCTTAAGTGAGAATGAAATGCAGAAAAAAGAAACATTTAGTAGAGGAAAAAACTCACTGAATTATCTTTGTGATTTTGGAAGAGTCATTTAATCTTTTTAAGAGTCAATTTCCTCATCTTTAGTTTGGACTATAGGTGGTCTGAATTAGAGGATTTTTTAAATGTTCCTTTTTAGATATATACAATTCTTGATTATATAATTCCCCAAATCTTATGGCTGCCTTTAGTGAATATAAAATTTCCCAATGAGCTTTACTTAGGGGGAAGCAATATTAGGTAAGGTATTAAGAAGGGATGATGCAGATAGCACTCATTTATGACTGAGAGATTGGATACGGAAGTTTTATTTTCACCGAAGACATTAACTCAACATGCTACTTCTTCAAAAAGGCTAAGAAAAAACTGGGCATATTCAAGAAGGGCATCAGAAATGAAACAAATCAGAAAACAATACCTTACCTTGTTTTAACTCATGTTGCCTTTTGTGGTTAGAAGACTGCGCATGGTTTTTGTTGCTGTAGCTTAAAAGAAGTTTTGGAGACATTTGGAAAACAAAGATTTTTTGAACTCTTATTAAATGCCAAGTATTGACCTTTGTTGTAAGGCTTTCTAGGCAGCTCCGACAAAATTTTATGAAATAAGGTCCATTATGAGACTCATTTAATGTATGGGGAAACCAAGGGACAGTGGGGAAGTTAAGTAACTTGCCCAAGGCCACAGGGCTAGTTAAGAACAGGTAAGCAGAACAGCTGGCATGTCCCAGCACCTGCGCACTTTCTCTCTCTCTCTCTCTCTCTCTCTCTCTCTCTCTCTCTCTCTCTCTCTCCCTCCCTCCCTCCCTCCCTCTCAGAGAGGGTCTCACTCTGTCATCCAGGCTAGAGTGCAGTGGTACAATCATAGCTCTCACTGCAGCCTCAACCTTCTGGGCTCACGTGATCCACCCACCTCACCCTCCCAAGTACTTGGGACTCCAGGCATGTGCCATCACATCCAGCTAATTCCTTAAAATTTTTGTAGAGATGGGGTCTCCATGTTATGCAGGCTGGTCTCAAGTTCCTGGGTTCCAGCAATCCTCCTGTCTCAGCTTCCCAGTGTGCTGGGGTTACCGGAGTGAGTCACCGTGCCCAGGCTGCACTTCTTTATTCTATTCTGTCTTTCCAAAAAGCAAAACTCTCCAAAAAGCAAAACTAATATGAGCTTTTAACATAAGTCTCTTGTAAGAGGATAATCCAAAATTTAGTACTTTTTTAATTAGAAAAAATGAACACAAAGAGAAGATTGAAAACAGCAAGAGGATGTATTTATCTCTGCCAAATCTTGGGATTAGGTATAAAATCATTATTTGAAACTTAACAACTCTTTGCATAATATGTTGTAAATTTAGAAAATTCTATAATAGAAATTGTAGACAGTAATTGATAATATAGAATCTGAAAGAAATCTGTGATTTTAAGGGAAAAGCAGGTGGCATGGATGCTAAGGGCACCCTTCTCAGATCCTCTTTCAGAGGTGGTACCCCCTCATCCCCAGCTACTGTGGATGTTGAAAGAAAACAGCTCACAGCTGTTCCTTCTCCATAGCTTTGTCCACAGCCACATAAGTCCCCTCCTCCAGGACACTTTGCTCCCTCTTTCTTGGAGACAGACCACTCCCCGATTAGGAGAGCCCGTCTGCCACGCATCTTGAGCATCTCTGCACATTCTTGCTGGATGTGTCAAGAATGCAAGGCTGGCTCTGCTCTTTACATGGGCCATTCTCAAGGTTGTGTTTGCAGCAAGTAATCTTGAAGAAGAAGGCAATGTCTCCTCACAGACAAACAGCAGGGCTGCTTCTCTAAAGAGCAGTGGATCCCCCAAGGGCAGTGTTCCTCTGTTATAACGCAGCCCACAGAGTGTGCGCGAATCCATAATGGGCCCTCTGTGTCACCTCTGTGGGTACTGGGGGGCAGGGAGAACTGGCTCAAGCATCATGCTGACACTCTGGTTATGGCTTCTGCTATAAGTAAGAAAGTAATCTGTTTCTAATCCAAGAGTCTTGTGTCTTCTGCCAGCATCCATGAAACAGGCTGGCTTGTTAGTGGTTAAGTAGGGTAGAATTGCAGACCCTGTACAGTCCTGACACCCCTTAGCCTCAAGGTGAGATAAATTTGGTAGTGTAATTGTGCTCTGTGAGGTCAGAATGAAGTTAGTTTCTACCTGAGATCCACATTCTTGCTCAGCGTGTCTCCTGCGCTGTTCTCCTGAGACCACCCCCTGGTATACACTTGAACAAAAATCCCAATAGGAACTCTGCTTCTGGGGAAGTAAACCTAAGACAATGGACACATGGAGGAAAATATATTTATTCTTATCTTTCTACAGCTAGCATAATAAAGGATAACTCTCCTTCCCATAACATGTTAGATCACATTGTGCCTGGTATGGATGGTCTAGTATGTGAATGTTTTTTGGAGCAGGGAGGGCGCAGCGTTCCAGGAGGTACTGCAATACCATGTCCATGTGTGGGGTTGAAGCAAGCTCCTATTGCATCTCCCTGCTCCAAAAATCCATTTAATCTCTTGTCTTCAGATAGAGGATGGATCAGATATTAAATTGATAAGAACAGATATTATACTTGATCTTGACCAAAAAGTTGAGAAGCAACATTATGTGAAATGTTTGATATTGCGAACAGGACTAAAGTTAGCTGTTATTGAATAATGTTATTGATGAATCACGTTATTGAAAATGCTCAGTGGCAGGAAGGGAAGAATGACCTGAGAGTAGGGATTCCATAGAGAGAAGGAACGATAGATCTGCTTTTCTGACGATTAGCAGCATCAAGCAGAACTACAGACTAGAGCCGCCTCTGAGGGCTGAAAGAAAATGACTATTTCCTCAAAGATTCAGACAAGTTATGACTCCTCTGTGGTTATGATGAGCAGAGATTAGAATCAGAATGGAAGTATCAAGAAATGATTCACTTCTTGAAAACCCATGGAAAAGAGAGAAGTGTTTGGAATAGACCAGGTCCTCATAACTAAAAAGAGGTGCGTACAAGTGAGGAATGATTATGCAAGACTTATCATAATGTTGAAAACTTGTATTTAACTTTTCAAGTTTATAAAATTGAATGCTGAATAGATACAAACAATTTTCAGATATACAAATAAAGAATGAATAACAACTAGACAATTAACATCCAAGTACCTGTCACTCACTTTCTTGTTTTAGAGATGGAGTCTTGCTCTGTTGCCCAGGCTGGAATGCAGTGGCGCAATCTCAGCTCACTGCAACCTCTGCCTCCAGGGCTCATACATTCCCCTGCCTCAGCCTCCTGAGTAGCTGGACTACAGGCACATGCCGCCACATCCAGCTAATTTTTTTGTATTTTAGTAGAAACAGGGTTTCATCATGCTGTCGCTCAATTTTTTAAAATCACGTTATCTTTAAGTCTCCTGTACACCCGTGTGATTTCCACCCATTTCCTTCCACACATTTCCACCTATTCCTCCCACCTGCTACCCCTACCCAAGCACCCCTATCCTCCCCACAAGCTGCTTTTGCATATGTTTCTTGGTCATTTCTCTTAAATGTTTAAGTCTTTTTGCCTTTGGGTTGTGTTGTTGATTTGTAGTTCATATTTCAGGCGTGTTTCATAAATCGCATGCATTTAGATTTGTTGGTGTGTTGTTTATACCTAAGCTGATAATCTTTGAATATTACCGGAACATTTAGCTCTTTTACATTTATTTTAATTACCACCGAATTGAAATTATTTCTTATTTTGTACTTTCACTCTATCTACCTTATTCACATTTCATTTTTTATTGTATTGCCTTTTTGATGGATTTACTGGGTATTTATTAGATTGACTAGATATTTATTATGTTTGGGGAATTTTGAGCTTCCTGTCTTGGATTGGTGTCTTTTATTAGCTCTCAAACATTCTCAGGAATAATTTGTGTTAGTTTCCTAGGGCTACTAAAACAAAATATCAAAAACTTTGTGGCTTAAAAGAACAGAAATTGGCCGGGCGCGGTGGCTCAAGCCTGTAATCCCAGCACTTTGGGAGGCCGAGACGGGCGGATCACGAGGTCAGGAGATGGAGACCATCCTGGCTAACACGGTGAAACCCCGTCTCTACTAAAAAAAAATACAAAAAACTAGCCGGGCGTGGTGGCGGCGCCTGTAGTCCCAGCTACTCGGAGGCTGAGGCAGGAGAATGGCGGGAACCCGGGAGGCGGAGCTTGCAGTGAGCTGAGATCCCGCCACTGCACTCCAGCCTGGGCGACAGAGGGAGACTCCGTCTCACAAAAAAAAAAAAAAAAAAAGAACAGAAATTTCTTCTCTCACAGTTCTGGAGCCTAGAAGTCCAAAATCAAGGTGTTGGCAGGGCCATGCTTCCTCTGGCCCTAGGAAAAAATCATCCTAAGCATCCCCCACCAGCTTCTAGTGGTTGCTGGTGATGTCTGATGTTCCTAGGCTTGTAGCTGCACAACTCAACCTCTGCCTCTGTGTTTACATGGCCTTCCCTTCGTGTCTCCTCTATCTCTGTGTGTTCTCTCTTCCCTCTTATGAGGACACCAGTCACTGGAGTTGGCACCCACCCTAATCCAACATGACTTCCTCTTAACTTGATTACATGTAAAATATCCTATTTCCAAAGAGGTTCACATTCACATGTTTCAGAAGTTAGGACTCAGGTGTATCTTTGGCTGGAAACACAAGTCAACCCACCATGCTCTTCAGAGGCCCCAGTCTATTTCATTTCTCTCTCCAGCGTTTTGATAAGACCTTCTTCTCATGTCTCTTAAGTTTGCCTTTCAGATTTTCCATCTGTTTTTTTTTCTCTCTGACACACTCTGGGTAATCTCTTCAGTAACCTCTCCCTTTTTATTAATTCTCTCTTTAGCCACATCTAGTCTGCTGTTAAAGCAATCCATTTAAAAACTGTTTACTGAAGTAAATGAAAGATACAGAAATGTATATATAAGTTTACAGCTTGATAAATTTTCACAAGCCAGACACATCCATGTAACTAGCTCTCAGATCAAGAAAGAGATCCTTATCAGCACTTTAGAAGTCCTGTTGTATTCCCCTCTGGTCACTACATGAACTCAAGTGTAAATCCTATATGCACCTGTAATGGCACAAGTTACTTTTTCTTGTTTTTTTATACTATATAAATGGAATCATACAGTGTGTAATATTTTGTGTCTAGCTTCTTTCCCTTGCCATTGATTCATCCATTTTGTTGTGTTGTAATTTTTTTTCCTTCATATTGTTGTATTACATGGTGTGAATATATCACAATTTATCTTTTCTACTTGATGGACTTTGGGTAGCTTCTGTTTTTAACTATTAGGAACATTCTTGTGCCTGCTTTTTCCTGAAAATTTGTACATATTTTTGTTGGGGATAAACATTGTAGTAGTAGTTACTGGATCAATGAGTATGCATAGTCAGCTTTTGTAGATACTGCCAAATAGTTTCTAAGTGATTGGGCACAAAATCCCTTTTTAAATTAATTGCTGGTTTAGATTTCTGGTAGTTTGAGTAATTTATGGGAAGACTGCTTGGTTCATTTGAATTCTGAATGTAAAGCATCCATTCAATTAGGCTGACTTATCAGGAGTCCTAGTAAAAAGTTTTCAGTTGTCCTGACTGTGACAAGTATGAGACAGCCTCTAATTCAGGCTGAAGAGTCCTGGCTATTTCCAAAGAGGGACAGGAAACTACTGCTGTTTTGGGGGGCTTCAGTCTGTTCTTCAGAAGAATGTGAGGAAATTATTGTATGGCTCATCCTGCATCTTTATACTTCTGATTTCCTGAATTAACATTTATGTTAATCCACTTGTTACACTTTTTACAAATTGAGATATAATTCACATACCATAAAATTCACCCTTTTAAAATGTACAATTCAGAGGTTTTTAACATAATTACAAAGTTGTGCAACCATTACCACTATGGAATTCCAAAACCTTTTCATCATCCAGAAGAAACCCTGTAGCATTGGCAGCCACTCCCCATTCTCCTCATCCCTTCAATTCCTGGCAAGCGCTAATCCACTTTCTGTCTCTACGGATTTGCCTATTTTGGATATTCTATATAAATGGAATCATAGAACACATGGTCTTTTCTGTCTGGCTTCTTTCACTTAGCATAATGTTTACAACATTCATGTCCTTTGTTGCATGTATCAATATTTCATTCCTTTTATGGATGATTAACATTTCATTATATGGATATACCACATTTTTTAAAAATCTGTTCATCAGTTGATAAGCACTTGTATTGTTTGCAGCTTTGGCCTGTTATGAATAATGCTGCAACAAACATCTGTGTACTAGTTTTTGTGAGGATATATGTTTTCAATTCTCTTGGGTACGTACCTAGGAGTGGAATTGCTGGGTCGTATGGTAATTCTGTGTTTGACATTTTGGGAAAATGCCAATCTGTATTTCAAAGGGGCTGTACCATTTCACATCCCTACCAACAATGTATAAGGTTCTACATCTTCACCGACACTTTTGTTGCCCATCTTTATTATCGCCATCTGAGTGGATGTGAAGTGCCATCTCATTGTTGTTTTGATTTGCATTTCTCTAATGAAAAATCATGTTGAGCATCTTTTCCTGTGCTTCTTACCCATTTTGCATCTGCATTTGTAAATGTCTATTCAAAGCCTTTGCCCATTTTCCAGTTGGGTTATAATAGTTCTTTATATATTCCACATACTAGTCTCATACCAGATGTATAATTTATAATTTTTTCCCAATGTGTGGATTTTTTTCTTTAATAGTTTCTTTTGATCTGAAAACCTTTTATTTTTAATGCAGTCCAGTTTTTCTATTTTTTCTTTTCTTGCCTGTGTTTTAGGTGTCACATCTAAAAAAAACCATTGCCTAATCCAAGGTCACAAAGGTTAACCCCTGTGTTTTCTTCTAAGAGTCTTATATTTACTCTTACATTTAGGTCTTTGATCCACTGAGTTCATTCTGTATATGAGGGAAAGGTCCAAATTAATTCTTTTGCGTGTGGATATCCATTTGCCCAGTGCCTGTTTGTTGAAAAGATCATTCTTCCCTCATCATTTGTTATACTTCCACCTCAGTAGTTGTGTTTTGAAGTATGTATATTACATCTTTTATAGGCAACTTTGCATTTAAACTTTGTGCTCTGAACCCTCTAATTGTATTCAGGCTGGGTGTGGTGGTTCATTCCTGTAGTCCCAGAACTTTGGGAGATCAAGGTGGGAGGATCACTTGAGGCCACAAGTTCAAGACAAGGCAGGGCAACATAGTGAGGCCCTGTCCTTCCAAAAAAATTAAAAATAAAAAAATTAGCCAGGTGTGGTGGTGCACACCTACAGTCCCAGCTACTCAGGAGGCTGAGGTGGGACGATCCTTTGGGCCCAGGAGTTTGAGGCTGCAGTGAGCTATGATTGTGCCACTGCACTCCAGCCTGGGTGACAGAGCGAGACCCCATCTCCAAAAACACACTACTGCTGCGAAATGTGTTTTAAGTATGGTAGTGTCATGTGGGTTGTGTACCTATGCAGAAAACAGTGAACACGGCAGGCCCGAGGCTGCCATCTTTATAAGGGCATGCTGGCAAGGCTGGCATTTGGCCGACATCAGGAACTTGGCACTTCCATCCCCTAACTGGTAAGACTGGTTTTGCTGTGTTTCAACTGCTGCACAAACAATATGATCTGTGGTGAGTATCTGCTCTCCTTGTGGGATTCTGTCATTGTGGTAGCTGCAAGGCAGAGGACGCCCACATGAGTTGCCCCCGACAAAAACTTCTCTCCTGGGCTTCCTCAGGGACAGACACTGCGCACAGGTCCCTGCATTCTTCACCACTGGAGACAGGCGGATGCGCTGTGTGCTTCCTCACGAAAAGGGAGAGAACGTAAGCCTGGGCGTGGGTTTCTTCGGATTCCACCTGTGCCTTTGTTGTTGTTGCTAACCTTGTTGTGTATTCCTTTGCTGTAATAACTGTTGCCCATGAGTACAACTACATGCTGAGTCCTCATCCTGACACAGTACCTGCTATGCTTAGAGTGTGTGTCCCTCCAAAGTTCACATGTTGAAACTTTACCCCCTAAGGTGATGGTATTAAGAGGTGGAGCCCCAGGGAGTGACTGGACCATGAGGGCTCTGCTCTTAAGGATGGGATCTGTGCCCTTAGGAAAGGGTTAGAGGGAGATAGCTCACCCTTTTGTCATTCGGCCTTCTGCCGTGTGAGGACGCAACAAGGCACTGTCCTGGAAGCAGACTGTGAACTCTCACCAGACACTGAAACTGCCAGTGCCTTGATTTTGGGACTTCCCAACCTCCAGAACTATGAGAAATCAATTTCGGTTGTTTATAAATTACCCAATCTAAGGAATTTTGTTATAGAAGGAGGAACAGACTAAAACAGCACCCTAGACTATGTCATATAAATATGAGCCTAGACATTCCATTTAACTTTCAGTGGGCCAAGCGTTTAAAGTTTCTGGGTTTTTTTAATTAATTGAATTGTATTTGCTGATGCTTCTGACTGGCTCTTTTACACTTACTAGTTGGCCTAATCAAGTGTTGAAATGAAATAATGAATAACTGTATTTAAAGTTCTTTTAAAATTGAGGTTCAACACTGAAGTTCCTGTCATACTAGATCATGTTCCTAGTGCCCACGAAAACAGAGAGAAATAAGCCTCCTGGCAAACCCTCAAACCCCCATGTTTACCGTTATTTTTCCTTTCAGTACTACTGCCTAATAGGAGTTTTTAAAAACCCTATAGTGTTCATATAGTAATTGGAAACACCATCTACACATACATGATGAAAAATTAGAAAAGAATAACTATTACTGAGATCTCAAAAGACAATATTGATTCAGGCAGTAGCTTTCTGTTCTTCCCGCTCCGCGCCCTCCCCGCACCGCCCCTCCATATCCAGCTACATCCATTTGTGTGTTTAAAACAAAAGTGCTTTTTCCCCACGCCCTTCCTTTTGGGTGTGGCAGATTTACACCATCAGGCCCTGAAGAGAGGAAAAGTGGGGAAAGACAGGATGTGTTTTAAGACCAGATAAGCTGTGGCAAGCACGGGATGAAAGAGTCCAGTAGCTTTTGATTTTATTTTTCTCGGATTTACCATGTGTTCTGTGATCAAATAAAACAGGCTAAGAAACACTGATATGCTCAAAATCTTCCTGCCATTTGTGTGGGACCCACACGTCTATCTGTCCTGTTCCCAATGGGGAAAACCTTGTTGGCAGTTACGGCTGCCGGGTCCTCGCTGGAGCTGACACTGTTAGAGCTATAAATACACTCTGGGCTGGTATACCCCCCCGAGGTCAGCTAGTAAAATACATGAGTAGAATTCCTTAAACTATGTGATAATTGCTCATCACCATCCAAGTGTGGCATAAATCATAAAAAGAGTGGACAAAATCAGGGTCACAAAGAGAACTGAAAAAAATCTGTCATAACCAAAATTTACATTGACCTCTGTCCTAGAGTATGAGAACCACATTGAACAGAAACCAGATAAATCTTTTATACAATATTCCTTTGCAGGCCCATTAACACTGCTTGTCACCCCACCTCCCCATGTCCCTGGACAAACTGCATGTATGGTAACATCATCCCAGGCCGGGCGCGGTGGCTCACGCCTGTAATCCCAGCACTTTGTGAGACTGAGGCAGGTGGATCACGAGGTCCGGAGTTCAGGACCAGCATGGCCAACAGAGTGAAACTCCATCTCCACTAAAAATACAAAAATTAGCTGGGCGTGGTGGTGCACACCTGTAATCCCAGCTACTCGGGAGGCTGAGGCGGGAGACGAGGGGCAGAGACTGCAGTGAGCTGAGATTGCGCCCCTGCACTGCAGCCTGGGCAATGGTGAGACTCAGTCTCAAAAACAAACCAACCCACAAAAAACCACTGTGTTGAACTGTGGATTATGTGCAGGTGTATAATGCCTTAGCTGAAAGCTTGGGAACAGATACGTTTTCGAATGAAGACGCGTTTGGATTTTGGAATTGTCACACAACGTACAAATAACATATAACACATGTACCCCCCACTGCAGAACCTCCTGGGCATGCTCTAGAATTGCACCCTTTTGCCATAATTGTATTTCTGCAGTAAAATGTAATATTGTTCACAAAAAATGGAATAAACACTAAATAAAGTCTCCGGTGCGTGCAGGTAAGATGATCTTCCTGCCTTAAGAATTATAAACATACTTCGTTTCAGACCTTCATGTTATTTTTGAATTGCAAGTAAGAGACTGTGGACCTGTACGTTTCTCTTCTCTATTTCTCAAAATTTCTGTAATAATACTGTCGTGAAGTTATAAACGTACTACCACTGGCCACAGATGGACAGCCATAAGGTTATCTGTCCTTGCCTACAGCAGCTCCATATTCCTCACAAGGTCCCCACCCCGCTTGAGACGGAGTCTTGCACTGTTGCCCAGGCTGGAGTACAATGGCGCAATCTCGGTTCACTGCAACCTCCACCTCCCACGTTCACGTGATTCTCCCATCTCAGTCTCCCAAGTAGCTGGGATTACAGGCACACGCCAGCACACCCGGCTAATTTTTTGTATTTTTTTAGTAGAGACGGGTTTCACTATGTTGGCCAAACTGGTCTTGAACTCCTGACCTCGTGATCCACCCACCTCACCCTCCCAAAGTGCTGGGGTTAGAGGCGTGAGCCACCGTGCTGGCCTAAAATAATAATTAAAACAAGTGAATAACAATGTAATGTATGATGCTGAGATAAGTTCTATTCAGAGTATGTATCTAGTATTCTACATTTTCCAGGCACTTTAAATGACCTTCATTAAAAAAAAAAAAAAACTGAGTTTTAAACTTTTGAGTGTCTCAAATCATCAAGTAAATCATTTTTAGTTATCCAATTTTATGCAGGTGCAACTGGTAATACAAATTTCTGACAACCTTAGTATCTGTTCATCTACGGTCCTTATATTCTTTAAGTGAAAGAAACAGACTGCACAGTAAACACATTCGGAGCCCTCTAACCTAGCATTCTTGGGAGTGGCAGGAGGTCAAACAAGAATGACAGTGGAGATTAATAAAAGAGTGTCCAAAAATGCCATCTGCACTTTATACTCAAAATGTGTAAAAAAATTAGTTATTTCCCAATCTTTTCATTTAGGGCCAGAAGTGATTTAACTAGTGTTCGACTGTGAGAATTTAGCATTGTATTGCATAAATCATGGGCATAAGAATTCCAGATTAGGCTTCTTTAAAATGGAGTATAAATTTTAAAATGCCCATAAACAATCCAAGTACAGAATTCTTTCCCCCATCTTTTACAGTTGACTTAATATTCTCATCTACTTCAAAACAATTTTCCGTAGTGACTTGACTTTGAAAGCATTCATTTTCTTAAAAACAAGCTCTCATGTCTTACTCATATCTCATCAGTTACATAATATTTAATTGAGGCCGGGCAGGGTGGCTCATGCTTGTAATCCCAGCACTTTGAGAGGCCGAGGCAGGCGGATCATTTGAGGTCAGGAGTTCAAGACCAGCCTGACCAACATGGTGAAATCCTGTCTATACTAAAAATACAAAAAAATTAGCTGGGCGTGGTGGCACATGCCTGTAGTCCCAGCTACTAGGGAGGCTGAGGCAGAAGAATTGCTTGAACCTAGGAGGCAGAGGTTACAGTGAGCTGAGATGGCGCCACTGCACTCCAGCCTGGGTGACAGAGCAAGACTCCATTTCAAAAAAAGAAAAAGTATTTAATTGAATTACATTTTATAATAATCCTTCCAGGTGTGGAAAAACAGACTCTTGGTAAGCATACAGTTCAACTGGTGTGAGCCCAAGCGACTGACATTCTAGAGAATGCCTATGGCCTTCCAATGGTCAGGGTGAAAGGACACAAAGATAGATGTGTACCCGCCCCCCACCCGCTACACCCTTGTTCTGCTCTCTAATCTTTGCACATACCAGAGATTTCGTAAGTTCTGTGAGTACCTGGTTTTCTGCACGTACCAGAGATTTTGTTTTGCACATACCAGAGATTTTGTAAGTTCTGAGGCAAGGTCACAAGACGTGTTTAAGTAAGATAAACTCTTGCTGCCATAAACCTGCTCTCCCGCCTCAAAGTTTGAACCAAAATATCAGAAATGGCAGGAACCAATCATAGTTAGCCAAATCGCCTTGTTCAAACACTAGCCAATCATATATCTGATTTGTATAATAACTCTATGCCCACTTTTCTTAGACTATATAACATTGTTCGGAGCTGAGTGGGGGAGCTCTCCTGCCCGTCTCGTTTCACGAGCGAGGGAGAGTTCCAGGTTCGAACCTGTAATAAAGATCCTTGCTGCTTAGCTTTGACTCTGGACTCTGGTGGTCTTCTTCGGGGAATAAACGGTCTAGGCATAACAAGGGCAATGGGCAGTCAGCATGTCTTACGAGGAAATGAAGTGTGTTGGATAAGCAGACCAAACAGCTATGAGAACTCTGCCACTGTGAGAGCTTTTACTGGCCTCAATTCCTCTTTTTTGAAGTACACTTTGTTTTACAACAATTTGAGATGTACAGAAAAGTTGCAAAAACACCCAAGTGTCCCCTCAATTTCCCCCACTGTCAACATGACATTATTATGGTATGTCTGCCACAACTAAGAAACCAACATTGGTTCGTGAGTTACCTAAAACTCTATACTTCATTAGGATTTTACTGATCTCTCCATTAAAGTCCTTTTGCTGTGCCAGGATCCCATCCAAGTCACCACACTATTACCAGTCAGCATGTCTCCTGAGCCTCTTCTGGTCTGTGGCAGTTTCTTAAACTTTCCTTGTTTTTCATAACCTTGACAGTTTTGAGGAATACTAGCTGTGTATCCTATAGAACGTCCTCAATCAACGTTCATCTGTTTTACTCATGATTAGACTGGGCTATGGGTTTTGGGGAAGAATACCAAAGAGGTGAAGTGGCCTTCTCATCCCATCGTGTCAACCATCACATCGTCAGCAGGACTTTCCAGTGAGGATGTTAACAATTACCTGGCCACGGCAGCATCCAATAGGCTTCTCTATTGTAAAGTTATTTATTTTCCCCCTTCCCATACTCCATTTTTTGGAAGCAAGTCATTATGTGTAGCCCACATTCAAGAAGGCATTGGAGGCGGAATTCATCTTCATTAAGTATTTGAAATTAAGTATTTGAAATCTACATTATTTGAAATTCTTCTGTAAAGCAGCATTGTCTTCTGTCTCCCATCTCCCATTTACTTATTTATTCATTCAGTTGTTTATATCAGTATAGACTCATGGATAACTATTTATTGAGTTATAATCCAATAGTACATGAGTTTGTTCCAGTTTTGTCCACTGGGAGCTCTTTCAGGTTGGCTCCTGGGTCCCGTTGACACACCCGATCCTTCTGCTTTTTGAGTATTTTCTTCCTTGTTGTGGTATACACGACGCTATAGGCTCAGCTTGTATTTTCCCTGCCCCAGCCCTAGAATCAGCAATTTCTGCAAGGAGCCCTGGTTTCTTTTACTAGAGAATGGCATTAGAAACCCAGATCTGGGTACTGGGTGTGTTCATTTTTACTGGGGTGTCACTGCTTTAGGTCCTCTCACAGCAGGCAGAGCTAGAACATATGTATATGTATAACCCATGTATACATACACATCTATAATTCTTTCTGCTTCTCTCCATCTGAATCTATATTAAGCTAACTATGAATTCTTAATGACATTTTGGACATATGCATTACTACATGGCTCATTTTAGCCTTCTCTACTTATCTGTAACTTCCCTCTCCAACAATAAACCTGGTTGCCTCCATCGATCGGTTTAATATTAAGGACTAACGTTCTACCTTTTTCTCTACTTCATGTAATTCTATAAATTTATCATATGTAATTTCCACATTTCATTGAAAGAATATATAACCAGGAGCAGAAATAACAAAAATATGAAATACCTTTCAAGTTGTCCAAGTTCTTATCACAACAGTGAAGAAGTGGACACTTTTTTTTTTTTTTTTAAACCATTGAGACCACTGGATCCCTTTCGATTACAGGCTCTCAGGAAAGTAAACATCATCAAAAGAGGATAACTATACTTTGTCTTTTCATTTTGCCACAATGTCTTGTTGCAGCAGTTGTTTAGAATAACTATACAATTTATCACCTTCCCCAAGAAGTTTGAGTTATCAAGGCTGGAAGAATTTATGTTAAAGAGGAAGAAGAATTTGTGGGAAATCCTTCCGTTTTTACAATCATTAGGGCCATGGATTTCTTGACAGTGGCCAATGAAGAACAGAATTATATTTGATTAATTAATTCATTTAAATCTGTCGATGTTTTAAAAAAAGTTTAAAATAAAAATCTATTGAAATTCCAGATCTGGCTATAAGCTTCTGTCTTTGAAAAGCTGTCACATTTGGAACGATAGAAGTATTATTGCCATAATATCATTATTAATAAAAATATTGTTACCTCTAAGACCCAGTGGACTGGTCAACACTGATATCCCATGGGCGCCTGGCTGGCAATAAAGAATTAAGACATCATATTCGGAAATGCTTGATGCATATTACTTCAATGCTTTGGTGTTACTCTCAGGCCTCTGAGCCCAAGCCAAGCCATCGCATCCCCTGTGACTTGCACATATATGCCCAGATGGCCTGAAATAACTGAAAAATCACAAAAGAAGTGAAAATGCCCTGCCCCACCTTAACCGATGACATTCCACCACAAAAGAAGTGAAAATGGCCGGTCCTTGCCTTAAGCGATGACATTATCTTGTGAAATCCCCTTTCCTGGCTCATACTGGCTCAAAAAGCTCCCCCACTGAGCACCTTGTGACCCCCACCCCTGCCTGCTAGAGAACAACCCCCCTTTGACTGTCATTTTCCTTTACCTACCCAAATTCTATAAAACGGCCCCACCCTTACCTACCTTCGCTGACTCTTTCCGGGACTCAGCCCGCCTGCACCCAGGTGATTAAAAAGCTTTACTGCTCACACAAAGCCTGTTTGGTGGTCACTTCACACGGACGCGCATGACAGTTATGATCTTCTCAAGGGATTTAAAAAATACATGTGAAACCAGGCCAGCTACTGGGATTTTTAGTTTTCAGTATTTTTGGAGATGAGGCCTCGCTCTGTCACCCAGGCTGGAGTGCAGTGGCACAATCTCGGCCCACTGCAACCTCTGCCTCCTGGGTTCAAGTGATTCTCCCACCTCAGCCTCTCAAGTAGCTGGCATTACAGGCACGTACCACATACCTGGCTACTTTTTGTATTTTTAGTAGAGACGGTTTCACCATGTAGGCCAGGCTGATCTCGAATTCCTGGCCACGAGCGATCTGCCTGCCTCAAGCCTCCCAAAGTGTTGGGATTACAGGCGTGAGCCACTGCATCTGGCGAGATTTTGAGTTTAACTTTACATTATTTCACGTGCTTTAGAGCTAAAGTTTTCTATGGCATTACTACACGTACACAATCCAATTAATGTTTTAAAATAGTGGCAAGTAGGAATCAGGTATTGTCAATTACTCCTTTCAACACTGTGCGTTTTGGTAACGTTTTCCAGTGTTTAACAGGAAAACCACTGCAAGCAGGAAATAGACAAAATTAGCTTATCGGTTCCGGCAACTACTTTTAATAATTTTCACCTGGCACCATTCACTTATTCAAGAGTAATTACTTTTCTTTTTTTTTGAGATGAAGTCTTGCTCTTTCACCCAGGCTGGAGTGCAGTGGTGTGATCTCAGCTCACTGCAACCTCCGCCTCCCAGGTTCAAGTGATTCTCTACTTAGCCTCCTGAGTAGCTGGGATTACAGGCGCCCGCCACCACACCCAGCTAATTTTTTGTATTTTTAGTAGAGACCAGGGTTTCACCATGTTGGCCATGCTGGTCTCGAACTGCTGACCTCAGGCGATTCACCTGCCTCAGCCTCCCAAAATGCTGGGATTACAGGCGTGAGCCACCGCGCCCGGCCCTCAAGAGTAATTACTTGAATAGGAAGTACTAGGTTTAGTATTGTGGGAGATTCAATGCCAGGAACAAGGCTACACTAAAGTTGTTTTTCTATGGATTATAATGATTTTCTGTGAAGACTCTTTCGTGGCCAGGCGTGGTGGCTCACGCCTGTAATCCCAACACTTTGGAAGGCCAAAGCAGGTGGATCACTGGAGGTTAGGCGTTTGAGACCAGCCTGGGCAACATAGTGAAACCCCGTCTCTACTAAAAATACAAAAATTAGCTGGGTGTGGTGGTGCACAGCAGTAAGTCCAGCTACTTGGGTGGCTGAGGCACGAGAATCGCTTGAACCCGGGGAGATGGAGGTAGCAGTGAGCTGAAATCACGCCACTGCACTCCAGTCTGGGCAACAGAGCGAGACTGTGTTTCAGAGGAGAGAAAAGAAAAAAAAAAACAACTTTAGTTTGCATTAAAGAAACCAATCTTAGTAGCCTGAATTTACCAGAGGTGACCAAAATTATTTAAAACACATAGATACGACAAGAATGTGGGGTCTGGAGTCAAACTGAGTTCAAATCCCTGGTTTACCTCCTAATAAACATGACAAGTTAATGGACCTCCCTAAGCCTCAATTTCCTCTTCTGTAAAATGCAGATAATACCTATGAGCATTAGTTTTGAGGCACAAGTGCTCAATTAATATCAACTTGTAATATAACAAACGAATAGACGTTAGTGGTTAATACTTTCTCATTTGTCAGCCTCTCTCTATTTCACATCACTGCTGTATGTGGATTACACACTGCCCCCAGACTGAACCACATACAGTGCTCTCAATACTGGAAGATATTTTACACTTCTTAGAAATACTCTTCCCTTCCTGGACTACTTAGCAAACTCCTACCCTCAAGATTCGGCCCACACACCTCGCATTTATTTGGTCACTTACTCATCATCCAACATTTTTTTTTTTTTAACACTCGCTGTAAATGGCATCCTCGTTCTGGAAACACATCTACCAGCAATTAAAACACGCAGAATTAGCACTGCTTAGGAGAACACCTACTGAATATGCATCTTAGATCATCTTCCTTTTTAGAATACTGATCCCACCTGCTACACGCCTGGTGAAACTCCAGTTACTTGCCAGTAAGATATTGTCCCCCAAATGTACTTATCCTGTTTTCCTGCATTATAAGCTTTGTTCAGTTTATAGTTTCTAGGCCCATTACTAAGGATAAGTCAGATATCCAGCTGAGATATAACTATTTTTTCTGAAAACAATGTGAGCTATGGACAAGTACGCTGTGATTAAAGGGAGAAAAGTTGTTAACGACTCCCAAAATTTCCTTTCCTTATGAAATTTACATATGTAACAGGCAGTTAAAATATAACTACCAGACTTAATGCATACTGAACAGAAATCTTGTTTCAAAGAAAAGATATGAAATATGGAGGCACTTTCACCACACAAATATCCCATTACATATGCTAACTGCAATATTTATGTTCAAAACTCTAAGAACGTGTCTGATACTCTTTGAAGGGAATTCCTGAAAATGAACTTCTGTGCAAACCTGAAGCTTCAATGCATGTGTTTTAAAAAGGAATGTTTACTGAATTTAAACAAAAGGGAAATTGGCAATATGGACACGTGATCACCTCACAACTCTCTGACAGTAATCTCTGCACTGCCATTCTTTAAATGTCATTAAAAGGTATTGCGAATAGTTTAAGTATTAAAAATACCTAATGTAAGAATGATTCTATGTTTGAACACACATTTATGTTCAAACATTCATATGAGTAAAAATGCTTAAAACCACCCCTTGGGTAACTAACAACATAAACTTGCGATTGCAAATTTTATGGCTCTTACTACAAAACAAAAATTAGAATGAAAAGACCACTTATCTTTAGAGGACAAGCATGAGCTTGTCTTCTAACAGCACAATAACAAACGTATTTATTCCTCCGTGCTTTCAAAGGCATCAACACAAGGGAATCACTAAAAGTGTAGGGGAAAAGAAACCACTAGGCTGGAGCTTTGGTGTCTACGCAGATCCTTCTGGAAAGGCGCTTAGGGAGAGTCTAGGGAGCAGCTCTGACGTCAGCGGCAGCCATCGGAAGTCAGGTCTGTTCTACCAAAGCAGCGACGCACGCCCGGCAGCACCCGCGGCGCAGGAGGGCGCCATCCCCAGCCCCGCGGGTCCGAATCGCACGCGGCCGGGGCCGCTCTCCCGTGAGGAGAGCCCGGCGTGGACCGGCGTGACGGCCCCAGCGTGCTGCGGCCTCTCCCCGGGGGCTCCTCCACAAGGACCCCTGCGGGGGCCGGGCTCGGCCGTTGCCGCTCGGGACAGCCATCCCCTCGAATTCGCGCTCGCAGTCCCTGCCTTCACGCCCCGGGTTGGGAAGCGGGCGACGGCGCGCGAGATAAAGGAACTCGCATTCCCCGGCGCCGAGGCGGCAGCAGCGCCGTGCACAGCGGCTTCTGAGCGCGGCGTCGACGGGGAGCTGCGTGCGGCTCCCTGTTTCCTGGTTACGTGCGCGCCGGCAGAGCCAAAACCTGCGGCCGAAACTCCCGCTTCTCCGGAAGGATTAAAGGGCGGGCGCGCTACCAGGAGACGTGTCAAACTCAGCGCGCCTCATGGCGGCCGCGGCACTCCTCCCGCCCGGGCTCCCGTCCGTCCCCGCCCACTGACTTACCCTGCGCACGCGCGCTGAGGCTCCGTGCGGCGGCCGCGGGCCCCGCCCCGAGGTGTGAGGGCCTGGCGCATCCGCAGCTGGCCAATCGGCGGATGGCCTCGCGCGCCCGCCCCCGCCCCATCCTGCCCCCGGCGCCGGGCTCCACGTGCCAGTGTTTGTGTACGTGCGGCCTCCGCGGGGCTGGACCTTGTCCAGGTGGTTGGGGATTAGACTGCTCGGGGGCAACTGGAGCTGGGGCGCGGCTGCCAAGGGCCGGCCCGCAAGTCCCAGCGGTCTTTAAATTCTCCCGTGCTGGGGCCGGCGTGCGCACTCTTACCTGCCTCGGTGCGGCGAGCGTCCCACCGCTCTGCGCTTCCAAAGACTCTTGTCATCTGCCTTAGGCGGGAAATGCTGTTGCTGGATTGCAACCCCGAGGTGAGCTTTCGTCCTGCAGGCTCAAGTTTCCAGACGCGTCTTCTCGGGAACGCGGGGACTGACCACTGGGCGCTGCCTGGTCTCGCCTGGTCAGAGCTGGTTGTGAAGGGCGAGGAGATTTCCAGCCTGGAGGGGCGCGGGACTGGACAAAGGTGAGAGAGGTGCTGGATCTGTTCTCTTCCCGCAGGTGGATGGTCTGAAGCATTTGCTGGAGACAGGAGCCTCGGTCAACGCACCCCCGGATCCCTGCGAGCAGTCGCCTGTCCACTTAGCCGCAGGAAGCGGCCTTGCTTGCTTTCTTCTCTGGCAGCTGCAAACGGGCGCTGACCTCAACCAACAGGTAACTAGGTAACTGATTGTTGCTGTGCACAGCCCTCCCCTCCAGCCCAGATCCAAACAAACATTTCTCAGACGCCGAGAGTTGCTTCAGCTCTATAGCAGCGATGTCCAACAGAAATAGAATGCAAGACACAGATGTAATTTAAAATTTTTTTCCAGTCTTGATGTGAGGACATGAGAAATTTCAAGTTTTTAAGTAGCCACATTAATAAACATGGAATTTTAGTATTTGACCCAATTTGTCCAAATTATTATCAGTTCAATATGTAATCAACATAAAGCAATTGCTGATTAGATGTTTTACATTTTCTTTTACTCTGTGTCTTCACAATCCGGTGTGACAGCATATCTCCAATCAGACTAGCCACATTTCAGATACTCTAGCCTTAAGTGGCTGTTGACTCATATTGAACAGCACAGATCTAGTTTATTTCAAAAGAAGTAATTGCTACATTACTGAGTCTCCCGGTAGCAATTCAAATACTTGTGAGCTATGTCCACAAGCATTTTAATTTCCTAAAGAATTTTCTTAATGTAGTTTTCATCTTCCGTTGAATATTGAAACATGGTGAATTTTAAATTGTAAACTCTTCTGGGAGAACTCTTTTTATTTGCTTACATTTTAATGTATATGGATATGGCTACACGTTTTTATTTATTTTGAGACGGAGTTTTGCTCTTGTCACCCAGGCTGGAGTGCAATGGCACAATCTCGGCTCACTGCAATCTCTGCCTCCTGGGTTCAAGAACTTCTCCTGCCTCAGCCTCTGTAGTAGCTGGGATTACAGGCACACGCCACCATGCCTGGCTAATTTTTGTATTTTATTAGAGACGGGGTTTCACCATGTTGGCCAGGCTGGTCTTGAACTCCTGACCTTAGGTAATCCGCCTGCCTCCCAAAGTGCTGGGATTACAGGAGTGAGCCACCACGCCCAGCCACACGTTTTTATTAATGAAAACGGTATGAAAAAGCAAACTAACTTATCAAAAATAAGCTTTTACAGCTTACCGAGGGAAAAAAAAATGAAAAGCTTGAAGTAAAAAATTCAGTCCAAAGGAGGAGATTTTCAGAAGGTTCCATACTGAAATGAATATGCAAGCATAGTACATTCCTATGTTTCAAATTAGCCCAGGGAGTTGGCTATCCCTAATGTAATCACTAAAAGTATCTAGAAGATCTAAATAAAGGAATGAATGATAATCATTTCAGAGCATATGCTAGAATGGTGAAGTTATAATAATCCACTAGTTATTTAAATTAATTCTGCATTCCTGAAATCTTGCACTTGTAAACAATTATCAATAGTGTTTTTAATTAGAATAGATGTTGATGCACATTTATATGTATCAAAAACACATTACTTCTTAATCTTAAAGTGACTTAAGACTTCTCATTTCTGAAAACAAACCCAAAACCTGAACTGAGAATGAATATTAACAAAATAAACCCACGAAAAATGTTTTTGTTCTCTGCCAAAAAAAAAAAAAAAAGATTCCATCCAGTACAATGCAATTCTAACTAGCTTCCTTAAATAGCTAATATTAGATGTCACTCACCATCTTCCACAAAAAGTATTTTTGGGAGACTCTAAAATGTACTGTCTTACCTTAAGGATGTTTTAGGAGAAGCTCCACTACACAAGGCAGCAAAAGTTGGAAGCCTGGAGTGCCTTAGCCTGCTTGTAGCCAGTGATGCCCAAATTGAGTGAGTATGAAAACAGTGGCTTCACATTTCATGTTTCCTTGGATTAAACTAATCAGACTCCTAAACCTTAGTTACATGTGCTTTTAAAAATAATGCTTGCCTAATTGATAATTTAGTGTTAATCATTTAAATGTTAACTTAGGTTGTTGGTGCTGTCTAATAATACTCTGTTCGAGTCAGTAAAAAGTCAGATCCTGAGCAATCAGAGGTGCAATTTTGTTCATTATGACTGTATTCTACTTCAGTTTCAGTTTAGGAAAACCTATTCTGTAGTCCTCATTGACTACCTTTGGGTACTCATACACTGTATTAAACATCAAATAATTCTGACATTCATTCAGAACTGGAATGTCCACTCTATGCTGGATTCTGTTAGTTGCTGAGGATACAATAGTGACCAAACATGCGATTTCCCTACGCATCCTTTACCTCTTCTGTTCTGCAGTCAACATTTGTATGAGCCCAAAATTCCCTTGTAAGATATTTAAAAAAAGACTTAAGTTCAATTTTTCATTTAACTCAATTTTTATCATATTTTCAGTTTATGTAATAAGAACGGGCAAACAGCTGAAGATCTCGCTTGGTCATGTGGATTTCCAGACTGTGCCAAGTTTCTTACAGCAATTAAATGCATGCAGACAATAAAACCAGGTGACCACTCGGACAGGAATGATGGTGTTCCTGTGCTCAGACAGAAGCGAAGTTTTGGCAGTGTAGGAAATATCAGTGGGAAAAGGAAGTGTTGGTAAGTAACTCAGAGCTGTTCTCCTCCCTCAGCAATTGATCTCATTTGCATAGCATTTATTATTCCATTTAATACTGACACTCTTATTTCTAGTAGTGGTGTTTCATTCTCATTAACATCTTAATATTGGTTATATGAGTCTAGAGACCAAAAATGGGCCTGCATGGTGGAAGTTTGGGGATGAAACTCATTTTTTTTAAAAAAGTTTTTAATGTCAGCATGTTTTTTTAAAAACAGATGTCACGTGGGTCATGAAGAAGTCTGAAGAACGCCCTCATTTCATGCAGATCTATAAGCTCCTGCTTTTGGCTTTACCATATGTGTGTCTAAACTCCTTCTGAGAAGGAGGAAAAACTTTCTTCCAAGTGAAGATCCATTTAAGAACACATGTATTTACATGCCTATAACATGCTGGTTGTGTATGCTTTGTCTTTTAAGTTTTATTAAAGGAATGTCTAAAAAATACATTCTCCGTGCTGTATTTACAACCTTTGAAAAAGTTCATAATTTAAACCGTCAAACTAGAACCAGGATTTAAGGTGAAATTAAACTGATTCTTTATTCACAAATTTATAATACCATTCTACTGCAGTCTTTGACTCCAAGATATTTTAAATCATATTTGGTCGCTGAGGAAGACATAAGTTATAGTATGCATCCTTGTTCCAAAAGTCTGGACCCTTCCATCCGCACCAGCCCTGGATAGAGGAGAAGGGAAAGGGAAAAGCCTTTTACAAAGTTACAAGATGATGTCATGGAAATCGTGACATCAGGCTCTGTCAGGAGGACCTTGGAATAAGACTCTAAATGGCTTTATCATTCAAGGATTTGAACTCCTACTAAGCATAGAAAAGTAACTTGCCCTTTTTAAGGTAGGTTTTTGAACTTTTAAGTCTATATAATTCATCATAAAAATCATTTAAAAAAAACTTACTTATAAATACTCCAGATACCACACTTTACTGATTCTGAGATGTATAGTTTTACTGCTTGAAACTGACAGCATGTGACAGTTGAGCTAGCAGTCTGTTTTTCTGAGTAGTCCATAAAGGGCTATAAGAGACCATTCAGTGGCATCTTAGGATTGAAGCACTGTAGTGAGAACCCTCAGCTTGCCCCCTGCCTGATACTCTGTGCCCTTTCATTTTCAAATCCCAGGTGTTACTCAATTCTACTTTCTATGTTTCATGTCAGTATTCATCCTTTTTGACCTCAGAGAAAATTACTTTCAAGCAAAAGCTCACTTAAAATATGAAAATTTCTCAGATTTCTTCTAGGACCACTGAGTTATTAAAGAAGGAAACTTGAAGGAAAAGCCAATAACTGGTCTGTATTGTATGATTCTCAAATGAAATGCTTTGAGAAATCCTTGCGAAGAGGCTGAGACTCTGAAAATACCACGAAGTGAGTGACAAGCAGTGGTCTGACTCCCTCCCAAATAAGATACACATTGTAAAAAAACAAAAGTAAAAAATCCTCCACCAGTCCTACTCCCCACTCTCCCTGCGTAACCAGCATTCTATTTATCATCTCATTTTTTCAGCAAAAGTTTCTCTTAATGTCCTGTTTTTCTTAACAGACAAATAGAAAAAAGACTCACTCTCTGTTTTAACCTTTTTTTGATCCTTTTACACATGAAGGTCTTACCCAGGTAACCAGATCCAAATTTCTTAAAGGAGAAATGGGTAGAGAGGGTGTCAAAATGGGACTGTATAGGGACATGGTGCTTAGGACATGCTTGTTTCCTGAGAGATGACCAGCCTGGGAACTTCAAACAAGAAAGCACCACAAGAAGACAAAGGTCAGGCAGAGATGGAACTCTCCTCTGGCCTCCTGGGTTTCTGGAGTCAAGTGAATCATTTCCAAGTGGAAGCCTGGAGTGCCTTAGCCTGCTTGTAGCCAGTGATGGCTTCACAGTTTCTTGTGCATACAAATAGCGCAAGGAGGTATCTGCTGTTGAAAAGTTCTATAGAAATATAACTAGCAAAGATGGAGACTGCAATTCTCAGAGAAAGGAACCAGGTACAATCCCTTACTCTTAATTGTTCAGAAACCTTATCTAGATAATGCCATGTAGTGCAGAGTCCCTTGAGCCAACCAGAAAAGATAAATTTTATGATGAAAATAATTAAGGCTTCTCCCTGCCTTTAAGAAAAAATCTAAATGCCTGGTTCACAAAGACCACCCCCCCCACCCCCGGTTTTTTTTTTTTTTTTTTGAGACGGAGTCTCACTCTGTTGCCCAGGCTGGAGTGCAGAGGCGCGATCTCGGCTCACTGCAAGCTCTGCCTCCCATGTTCATGCCATTCTCCTGCCTCAGCCTCCCAAGTAGCTGGGACTACAGGTGCCCCCCACCGTGCCCCGCTAATTTTTTGTATTTTTAATAGAGACGGGGTTTTACCATGTTAGCCAGGATGGTCTTGATCTCCTGACCTCGTGATCCGCCCGCCTCCCAAAGTGCTGGGATTCCAGGCGTGAGCCACCGCGCCCGCCAAGACCACCCTTTCTGACTGAGCTTGGTGTGTCCTTCCAGCCTCACCTCCACCTAGCTCTGGACACCGACCTACCTGGAGCGTAGCTCTCACTGTTCCTACAGGGTTCCGCTACAGCATCAGCCTCGTAAAAGCACCTGAGATACCATTTTTTTTTCTTGAGAGTCCTTTTTGGACTGTCCTCTGCCCTACACTAAAGGTTTTAGCTCCCTAAAAACCTCGTGTAATACTAGTGCTTAGGACAGTGCCTGGCACTTATTAGGTACTTCAGTAAATATTGAATGAACGCCTTGCTACAGAACCAGACTACTGCTACCATATTCAGTAAGATACATGTACCAGTCAGAAACCTTTTAGAGGCTTCAAATTCCAAATGCTGTGAAACAGAAAAGCAAAAGGAAAAACACAACTGTAATAACACACATCCATCCTGTTAGTGTTTACCCTTCTCATAAACAAAAGACTTCAGTAAACTGTCAGTGGAAGACAACTGGACTACACACATTCAAAACTGGTTTTTTTTTTGTTTTTGAGCCAGAGTTTCACCCGTGTTGTCCAGGCTGGAGTGCGATGGCGCCATTTCTGCTCACTGCAACCTCCGCCTCCTCGGTTCAAGTGATTACCCTGCCTCAGCCTCCCACACAGCTGGGATTACAGGCGCCCGCCACCCGCCTGTCTAATTTTTGTATTTTTAGTGGAGACGGAGTTTCACCATGTTGGCCGTGGTGGGTCTCAAATTCCTTATCTCAGGTGATCCGCCCACCTCAGCATCCCAAAGTGCTGGGATTACAGGTGTGAGCCACCGCGCCCGGCTTAAAACTCTTTAACATATTAAAACATTTTATTTTTAGTTTATGGTTTAAAAGTATGTATTCTCTGCAATTTCAATGTATTTGGCAAAGAAGATAAATGTTACTTAAAATTCAAGTTAATTATGTTTTACAATACTTTCTCCTAAAGACTTGGTGCTGAGTTTTCATATGTGAGAATTAGTTGCCTATGAATTAACAACTTTTTACCTCCCTTACCTGCTATTGTAAGTAAGAACAAATACTCTTAGACATGTATCAACTTCAAACCCTTTATAGAGTGAGATTAGGTAATATGTAAATAAATTAAAATTAGTCAAGCTTCCATAATGTCTAGCAAACTGCTTAGCTATCTTTTGGTTACTTCTGAAATTTTAAAAGTTTATATATTCCACTCATCTATTTTAAGACATTGATAAACTTTGATACATTTGTTTATGAAAGCTCTAAAATCTCCAAAGGAATATATTTATGAGTGTGTGTCCTATTACTAATTTCAATAACTGAGAAAGTTTCCATAAATCTACATTTTGTCTTTTGCAATGTGCGTTGTTCCTGCACGTTCCCTATACAGAGAGGACTACTGACAACAGCCTCAGAAGGCCTCCTCACAGGCAGGATCTCTGCCCTCAGCTTACTGTCCTTCTGTTACCAGCCAGTTTGTGATCCTTCATTTCTAGGTTCTTTGCCTTGTGTCTCAGTTTGTGTTAAATGGATACTTACCTTTTCCAAAATCACTTGTAGGTCTTCAGCACCAGTATAATGTGGATCTAGAATCAGAAACTTTATCTGCCCTGTAATCTCATTCCATGCAATTCCTAGTATCGTGTGGGCCAAAACTCCTCCCCCTATATAAGAAAAAATAGGAAATAAGAATGAAGGCACAAACAAATGTCAAATACCTATTCAATTTAAAAAGACAGATTATGGCCCGGTACAGTGGCTCACGCCTGTAATCCCAGCACCTTGGGAGGCCGAGGTGGGCGGATCACGAGGTCCTAATACAGTGAAACCCTGTCTCTACTAAAAAAATGCAAAAAAAAATAGCTGGGCGTGGTGGTAGGTGCCTGTAGTCCCAGCTACTCAGGAGGCTGAGGCAAGAGAATGGTGTGAACCTGGGAGGTGGAGCTTGCAATGAGCTAAGATCACGCCACCGTACTCCAGCCTGGGCGACACAGCAAGACTCAAAAAAAAAAAAAGATACTTTGCCTATTAACTGATCTAAAATAGCATTAAAATGGACTGCTCTAAACTATAAAAGTGTGGGGAAAAGAAAGCGAGATCAGACTGTTATTGTGTCTATATACAAAGAAGTAGACATAAGAGACTCCATTTTGTTCTGTATTTGAGATGCTGTTACCATCTCAAATCTGTGACCCTACCCCTGACCTTGTCCTTGCAAGAGACATGTGCTGTGGTGACTCAAGGTTTAAAGGATTTGGCGCTGTGCAGGGTGTGCTTTGTTAAACAAGTGCCTGAAGGCAGTATGCTGGTTAAAAGTCATCACCATTCTCTTAATCTCAAGTACCCAGGGACACGTACACTACCAAAGGTCGCAGGGACCTCTGCCTAGGAAAGCTAGGTATTGTCCAAGGTTTCTCCCCATGTGATAGTCTGAAATATGGCCTCGTGGGAAGGGAAAGACCTAATCGTCCCCTAGCCTGATACCCGTGAAGGGTCTGTGATGAGGATTACTATAAGAGGCAGAAGGCCTCTTGGCAGTTGAGATAGAGAAAAGCATCTGTCTCCTGCCCGTCCTGGGCAATGGAACATCTCGGTGTAAAACCCGACTGTATGTTCTATTTACCTCAGCCTCCTGAGTAGCTAGGACTACAGGTGCACACCAGCACACCCAGCGAATTTTCTGTATTTTTTTTAGTAGAGATGGGGTTTCACTGTGTTAGCCAGGATGGTCTCGATCTCCTGACCTTGTGATCCGCCCACCTCGGCCTCCCAAAGTGCTGGGATGACAGGCGTAAGCCGACGTGCCCGGAATTTTTTTTTTTTTTTTTTTTTTTTTTGAGACAGAGTCTTGCTCTGTCACCCAGGCTGAAGTGCAGTGGGCAATCCCGGCTCACTGCAACCTCCACCTCCCAGCTCAAGCGATTCTCCCATTTCAGCATCCCAAGTAGCTGGGATTACAGGTGCGTGCCACTACACTCAGCTAATTTTTGTATTTTTAGTAGAGACAGGGTTTTGCCATATTGGCCAGGCTGGTCTCAAACTCTTGGCCTCAAGTGATCCGCCCCCCTCAGCCTCCCAAAGTGCTGGGATTACAGGCGTTAGCTACCAGGCCTGGCCTAACTCATTAAGTTCTTTCTGGTATTTTGCTGACATCAGCCTACCTCCATTTCCTTTTTTTTTTTTGAGACAGTTTCTCACTTCTGTCACCCAGGCAGGAGAGCAGTGGATTTCTTGGCTCACTGCAGCCTCCTGGGCTCAAGCAATCCTCCCATCTCAGTCTCCTAAGTAGCTGGCACTACAGGCTCACACTACCATGCCAGCTAATTTGTGTATATATTTTTTTTTTGGTAGAGATGGGGTCTGGCCATGTTGCCCACGCTGGTCTCAAATTCCTGGATGCAAGCTATCCTCCTGCCTCGGCCTCCCAAAGTGCTAGGATTACAGGTGTGAGCCACTACACCGTTTCTACCTCCATTTCTTACACACTAGTCTCAGCTTGCCTTCTGTCATCATAGGACAGGTCTTGTTCTTCACAGAATTAAGCATCTCTAGATCAGCTAATCCAATCTTCTTATTTTACAGATAAAATCCAGAGACGTAAGTAATTTGCAAAATGTCACAAAGCCAGCCAAGTTAGCAACAAAGTCATAACTTACGAAGCTCAGCTGAGTGACCATTTCCTCTTTTTAATACTGCTCTCAGCTCTTTAAATGTTTGAACATAGCTACCATTTCTCAGCCTTTGCTTCTTCTGGTTATTATAATCTGTTTTGTAACCCTTAAGCCACCTTGGAAATTTTTTTCAATATCCAGAGATCCATATATATGGTATAAAAGTTAATTTCAAAATTTTTTAAATGACTGATTTTATGCAACATTAAATATTTATATCAATGATAAGTTTTACATAATACTCACTCTACCAAAAACGATGTCTGAAACAGCTTACCGATCATAACTGGAGTTCCTTCGCTTTGGAAATGATTAGCCAGTTCCCGTCCTTGAGAGGCCATTTCTGAACCTTGGCTAGAAAGAAACCATTTTCTATCAGATGAATTACTTCCAACACTAAGGCCAAATAATGAGCGAGGAGACAATGTTTCCTACATTCTTGTTTTTTCAGGTTGTTATTGATAAAATATATAAATGTAAAAAAATTAAGTGGTACGGAAGTGACAGAACAATTAAACTGTGCGATTTAAAGCAACATAAACTCAAAATACTTCAGGCCGCTAAGTGTGGTAGTTAAGAAGCTAACAGACCTTGATTTTCTGCTTCTTGGACTGCGTAAAGGCGGCCTGGGTTTATTCACATGAAGTTAAAACGTCACCTTGGTGCTCAGGGAGTTCTTATGGATGGACTGATCAGAAGAATGAGTGTTAAGTGCTGGGTTCTTGCCCTCTTGTTGGTGCACTTCTCAGTCTGTATTTCCTCATCTTTACACTGGGACCCAAAATACCAACCTGTCTACACAACAGGAGAGTCTCGGACTAAAACACGTGTCTGAAATCAACGCGAAAGCTGCAAAATGTTTTCAAGTGCAACATACTATTTTTAGGGACTCTCAGAATTCTTACTTTTGAGAAGAGAAAGAAAGATGGGCTAATGAAAGGAGGTATTTTTTGGGGGGAGGTGTCTGGTGGTGCTAAACCTTAGCTCTTGCTTAATGAGGAATGTATAATGTTTTAATGTACCAAAACTGTAACTTTTAAAAAAAGTTCTTCACTACTTAAGCCTGTCATTGTTTTTTATTATTACTTTTTTTTGAGATGGAGTCTTGCTCCGTTGCCCAGGCTGGAGTGTAGTGGTGCGATCTCAGCTCACTGCAACCTCCGCCTCTCAGGTTCAAGGGATTCTCCTTCCTCAAAGCCTCCTGAGTAGCTGGGATGACAGACGTGCGCCACCACGCCCAGCTCATTTTTGTATTTTTAGTAGAGACAGGGTTTCACCATGTTGGCCAGGCTGGTGTCAAACTGCTGACCTCAGGTGATCCACCCACCTCGGCCTCCCAAAGTGCTGGGATTACAGGCATGAGCCACTGTGCCCAGCCAGTCTGTCATTTTTTACCACTGATTTTCATAACCACTGAGGACTGATACAATGAGGACAATGTTAGTATAATTAACAATAGAAAATGTATTTTATTTGTTGTTTGGGTTTTTTTTCTCTCTCTCTTTTTTTAGAAAATGTATTTTTTCTTTTTTTTTTTTTTGAAAGGGAGTCTCGCTTTGTCACCTGTGCTGGAGTGCAGTGGTGCGATCTTGGCTCACTGCAACCTCCACCTCCTGGGTTCAAGCAATTCTCCTGCCTCAGCCTCCTGAGTAACTGGGATTACAGGCATGCACCACCACACCCAGCTAATTTTTTTGTATTTTTAGTAAAGACGGGATTTCGCCCTGCTGGCCAGGCTGGTCTCAAACTCCTGACCTCAGGGGATCCACCCACCTCGGCCTCCCAAAGTGCTAGGATTACAGGCGTGAGCCACCGTGCCCAGCCAGAAAATGTATTCTAAAACATAAGCTCATACAATCAGGAGTAAGCTAGTTATGGTCATAGAAAATTATTTATTTATATTTTCTCATTTTAATATTAGAATTATGGTTAAGATACACTGGAAAAGACAAAATGAATACATTATTTGGACTCATGACTGGATTATTAATATTTTAGGAAGAAAAGAGCAGGAGGTAAACAAAAAGCTCAGTCATAGATCAACATCTGAGTTTTTCCTTTTAAAACTTTTTAAAAGATTGGAGCATAAAGAAACTGTTAATACAATTTTTATAACTACTCAACGTTAATATATTTTTAAGGTTTCCTCTTCTAGGCTAAAATTAGGCCTAAATAATACAAGTATACATTACTCACAAAGTCACTTTGAAATAATTTATCTAATTTCTTAAAGTATCCTTACCTGACAAACAGTATTTTTGAAGTTATACCAATCAATTGGTTTAGTACCAGCTGTACCTCAATAGATCCAATCCATTGCCGTGATCCGACAAATGTTGCTGGTTTGTCACCGGCATCGACTAGAGCCTTTATGTATTTAAAAATATAAAAAAAATCCATACACAAGACAGCCATTAAGAATACTTTTTTCTTCAAAACAGAAATAAGTCTGCACCATGAGGTAACAAATATTATCAATGGTATGTTAGATCAAGGGCTAATGAAATGTAGAGTTGATTATAATTTAAAATGACATGTTCTGTACCTGCTGAATTTCTCTGTGTGTTGGAATGGACCTCTCTGTGTATCCCTGATGTTTGAACCAAGAGCAGATAGTCTGCAGAGACCGATAAGCACAGCCCCAGCCACTGTCATCGATCCGATCCTGCATATAATGATGATAGCCATATACGCCCTGGACCACACAAATCTATACACAGAGAAGAAACACAGTGAAATATTAACTTAGGACAGAAGTACATATTCTATATATGCTCCTGAATTATGTTTAATGTCACTGTAGTTCCTTATAAAAATGCCTTCACAGATCTATGGTTTAACATTATACCTTCTTGGCTTTTTATCTGAGGTTCAAAGTCCTTACCACGGGGCCCAGCAGGACCTACCTTCGGGCCTCCTCTTCAATTTCATCTCCTAAACTTTTCCCTATTGCTCCCTCTACTTTCAGTTCCCATATACCAGGGGCAACATGACCTCGGAGCCTCATGATTCTCTTGGTCTGGAGCTCTCTTTTCCCAAATTAATTGTCCAGCTTGCACTCTTACTTCACTCAGGTCTCCATTTAGATGTCAGAGGTATTCCCTGACCATGCAGTCTACAGACTGCCCACTCATTCTCTCACTGCCCCACCCCCTGCCTCACCTGTCATCTCTGTCCTCTTTATGTTTTTATTTGTCAAAGTATATCACTACTTGACACATTACTTACCATTTAAAAAATATCTGCCTACCTACACTAGTATGTGAGCTCAGTGAGTACATACACCGTGTCTTATCCATTTTGGGGCCCAAGCTTCTACAACACGCCTGGCACGCGGTTGGCATAAATGTTGTTGAATAAATGCTGAATGAAGGAAGGAAGGAATAAAGGAATGAACGAACAAGTGAAGGGTCCATGTCATGGGACACAGGAAGAATGTTTGTGCAAATTTATAAACCTGCTATGATTGCAGCCCAGGTATGTGATTTGATGACCCTAAATTAAGGGTCAAAAAATAAATATAAATAAATTACTAATATCACATAAATTCTTACTTATAATGCTAAGAATGTATACGTCTTTTTTTAAAGAACTGGGTTTTTGTTTTTATTTTTTTGAGATTGGGTCTCACTATGTTGCTCAGGTTGGTCTTAAACTTCTGGGCTCAAGTGATCCTCCTGCCTCAGCCTCCTGAGCAGCTGGGATTACAGTTACATACCACCATGCCTGGCTCCAAACTGATATTATTTTTTTAAAATTAGGTGAGAAGAGATAGGGGCAAAGATAGAACCAACCCTCACCCAACAATTAGAGAATATATATTCTGCCCAAGCACAGATAGAAAAATTTGTAACTTGACCATTGTGGCAGGCTGAAAGGTGGCTCCCAAAAGGAATATATGTCCTAATCCCTGGAACTTGTGAATGCACCCTCTGTGCCAAAAAGTAAAAGAAAAAAGAAAAGCAAAGGTATTAATAGACGTGACTAAGTTAAGGATCTTAAGATGGGCAGGTTATCCTGGATTCCAGTGGGCCCTAAATGCAATCACATATATTCTTAAAAGAGTGGGCATACGAGGAGAAGGTAATGTGACCAAGGAGACAGAGATCAGAACGATGGGGCCACAAACCAAAGGATGCTAGCAGCCACCAGATTAAGGAATGGATTCTCCCCCAGAGCCTATGGAGGGAAGGTGGCCCTGCTGACACTGTGATGTCAGCCCAATGACACTACTTTCAGACCTCCAGAACTGAGACAATACATTTCTGTAGTTTTAAGCCATCAAGTATGTGATTATTTTTTAGGGAACAAATACAAGTTTCAATAAATGCCACGATACGATGGCCAAGTCTTCTTTCTCTTGGGAATCTGAATTGAGAGGCGCAGAGTTAGCCAGGCAGCCAGGAGCAGGAAATGCAGTTGGAATGAGGCATACACTGAGCAGCTGAGGAAGAACAGGAAAAAGTGACACACAAGCTGAAACAGTAAGGACACAGAGGGTATGAGGCTGAGCAGACAGAGTAAAAGTTAAGAACAGGCCAGTTAGGATCACAAGCATACACAGAAAGCAACAGCAATGCCACCAAGGTATCCACGGAGTCCTTGAGAGAGACTGAGGGGGGACAGCTGCCAGTCACAGGGCTGCTGTTTCTAAGAGACCCGGCTGTGCTGGTATTCCTAATCTTGGATGCCTATAAGGTCCTTTCACATTGGCCTCCATGCATCCTTAAAGTAACCCTTCCAACACCCTCTACCAGTTCACTCTTATTTGAGCTACCTTTAGTGAGGTATATGTTACACAGAATACCTCACTATGGCAACCGGGTATATGTTACACAGAAAATAAGTGTAGATTTATCCTACAGTGGCTGGGCACAGTGGCTCACACCTGTAATCCCAGCACTTTGGAAGGTCTACATGGCGAATCACTTGAGGTCAGGAGTTCAAGACCAGCCTGGCCAACATGGTGAAATCCTGTCTCTACTAAAAATACAAAAATTAGCCAGGTGTGGTAGCAGGTGCCTGTAACCCCAGCTACTCAGGAGGCTGAGGCAGGAGAATTGCTTGAACCCGAGAGGTGGAGGTTGCAGTGAGCTGAGATCACACCATTGCACTACAACCTGAGTGACAGAGTGAGACTCCGTCTCAAAAAAAAAAAAAAAAAAAAAAAAGACGTATCCTACAGTATGGTTTGGGTAGACTATGCCCTTAATTAGCATGATTTCTCAGGTATCCAGAATGAAAAAATGGGACAAGCCTTTAAAGAAATAAGAGAATTTTGGTAAGATAAATGTGGTATATACTACCTATTACTAACTTTTCTAGACCATTTTTAATTACTGCCATCTTAAGCAATGCCTGTTACCAGAGATGGGTGACAAATCGTGTTTTAGGAATGAATATATCATGAATCAAGTCTTCTACCAGGTACCAACAAAAAACAACTAATAACATTACTGATCAAGTGACTCCCATAATTAGTTCAACTCACCATACCAGTCTCCATGTTAGGTGGATTAAGATAAGTATGTGGATTTCTAATGTAACCATCTTTGTATGGTTCATCTGGAAAGTGATAAGCATTAGACCTTTTGAAATAGGGTCTGTCATGAGGCAGTTTGAAGAGATCATGTAACTCCTAAAATAAGTCAGAATCAATGGAAAAAGAAAAAATGTTGGTGATTTAGATTCCTAGTCAATAAATAAGCTAAAGATGTTATAAAACACAGAAAATTATATATGGGTTATAAAAGTTTCCAAACACTTATGGTTTAATTCACTAACATCAAAGATAGTGAAAACCGAACTAAAACCAAGATTTATTTTCATTTACGTCTGTATCTGGGTAGAAACTGGAAGGGAACAGAGAAAAATGAATATAAATTGTTACAGTAAGAGAACTGAGATAATTTTTAAATAATTATTATAACATAGTCTGTTAAAATACATCCAGGCTAAACACTGGCTTTGAAATAGCCTTGTAAATGAGTAAATTATAATTAACAATAATTATATCAAAGTATTTTGAAAAATCATGTCTAGAGTGCTTTACAAATATTTTATATTTTAAGTGGTAGTGATTAAGCTACAGAGTATAAGTTAGTGGTCTAAAACCAACCAATATGGCAGGAAAATAAATACACATACATGTTTAAAATGTGATATTTTCCCAACTATATAAAAACATGTAATAGCTACTTTAAAATTTTGACATGTTCTTTAGCATATCTTGTGCTCTAGTGGTTTGAAAAGATCAGCTCCTGTAGCTGCTGCTTCTACAAACCAAGTCACCGCCACATACAGAGGGTCAGGGTATCACGTTTCTCCCTAAGGACAGAAATTAGGAAGATGCTCCGTGGTCTAATTTGATGAGTTCTAAGCAAGTCCACATACCAAAAAGATGTACTCCACAACCAGCCATTTTGCCAGTAAACCTCATTACTCTGAATGCTGGTGATGTTTTCTCCCAAATTCCTCTAATAAAGCCCAAATAACCTTACTGGTGGAGTATTACCATAAACCCTATTCAGAATTAGCATAAGTTATCATTTTCCTTCCCTAACTGTAATCTTGTCTCTTTCACAAACCTGGAAGTTATAGAAATTTGTTTACACCAGCTACTTTAGGCAGGTAAGCACCTTTTCATTTCTATGTTTCATTAGGGAAAAATATTAAAATTTCACAAAATATATGAACCACACCGAGCATTTAAAATTAAAATGTTACATACAGGTTCAACATAAGATTTTTTCACTAATACTACTTAAAGTTTCATGAGAACAGAAATTAAATAATGTGTAAAATGAACAGTCTAACTTCTACACTTTTAAGTTAAATCACAAAATCCCTTCCATTTAGTGGAAATATATAATTAAATACAAAATGAATGATAGTCATTATTGTTTTTTCTAAGAATAAATGAACTGGTTTTACCTTCCTATAGGCCTGCAGCTGGCCATCTGGTATTCCTGAAGGATAGGAAATTGTTACAAGATTTTTTTTCCCTGGTAATAAAAAGTGCAGTGGTTCAGGGACCACAATAGACGTTCCTTTCATATATTTCAAAATACATTTTTCCATGTCAGTTAGTTGATTATGAATTGCATCAACTAGGAGTTTACGAACTCTGTGGGGAGAAACATATAAGTGTATTAACAAAAGTTATAGTGGCTACAATAAAGAAAAGTACAGAGCTAATATATTCTTAATATAGTAAAAAACTTGATTGGACCAGGTTTGCTAAAGGAAGTCTGAATTATGCATTATAAAAGAAACTGTATATTTGCTCTTGTGGATAAAGGGAAATCCTCCAGGTTTTAGCATGCTACCCACCCTACTTCCTCCAAATAACCATTTAACTAATAGATGGCTCTTAGGTTAATAATAAACAAGGAGAAAATCACACCTTAGGTATGCCTACAGGATACAGAAACATGGGTTTGGGGAAGGGCCCTGATTTAAATGTGGCAGTGGTACTACAAAAATACTTACTTTCCCCATGTTTCTTCTGGAGCAACAGATATAACTGCATCGACAGGTAAAGTCATATTAACATAATGGTGTCCTCCGCTTTCCCTTTCAATGATGGGCGTTACAGCTGCCAGGGAGGTTGACATTTCCAGCATAAGATCTATATTTACTATTTGATGCTATACAGATAAACAGGAATAGTCAACTTGTAGTATATTAAACACTAAATATAAAGAGTAAGTAAAAAGACTTTTCAAAAATGTATTTTTTATTAAGAAAAAAAATTTAAGACTAGTCAAGTACAGTAGTGAAAAGGGGGGAGAGAGTAGAGAACAAGGAGTTCAATCTGTAACTGGCTGTGAATGGTCAATTGAGATAACTCACTACCCCCAGACCAGCCGGTAAAAGGACTTTTTTTTTTTTTTTTTTTTTTTTTTGAGACGGAGTCTCGCTCTGTCGCCCAGGCTGGAGTGCAGTGGCGCGATCTCGGCTCACTGCAAGCTCCGCCTCCCGGGTTCACGCCATTCTCCTGCCTCAGCCTCCCGAGTAGCTGGGACTACAGGCGCCCACAACCGCGCCCGGCTAATGTTTTGTATTTTTAGTAGAGACGGGGTTTCACCGTGGTCTCGATCTCCTGACCTTGTGATCCGCCCGCCTCGGCCTCCCAAAGTGCTGGGATTACAGTAAAAGGACTTTTAAAGGATAGTATATAAAGCGGTACTACAGTAAAAAGATTAAAAGCACAAATATTATTTTAAAAAGAAATTACTTTTTGCTTCAAAATAATGTGGGGAGAGGGATTAAGAAGTAAAGATGAAATCAGACTGGCCATGTGTTGATAAACATTAAAACCATGCATAGGTTCACTGGGGTTCATTACATGATTCTCTCCACTTTTATATTGACTTAAAATTTTTAAAAAATCAAATGAACATAAACTAACCACACACCAAAGGAACTTTCAAACATGTAACTATGTACCCCTGGTCTAATACATAAATAACTATAAACAAATACTGAATTCTACTTTGTAGGTTTGATTTTTACAGGGGTATGGAACAATTCTGAAATTTACACTAAACAAATTTTGCAAAATATTGAGGATCCTGGGAGACAGACTTCTCACTGGGAAAAGGTCAAGCACTCTAGGGTTGAAGTGGAACTGGAGGTATCAATGTGATTTACATAGATAAAAATGAATGTATTATATGTGTATGTGTGTGTGTGTGTGTGTGGACAGTCTAAATGTCTAAAAGTTTGTGCCCTTGGAAATATGACTGATTCCCCAGCTAGAACAGGAAAAACACATGTTGCACCTGGAAAAAAGTAGGAAGTGCCCAAAATTACAATGTTAGAAAGGCACCGGAGCCAGCTTGAAGAAGCTTCTATTGGCCAAATCTTGGAAAATGTGAGCATCAAAATAACTAATGATAGTACCAGATTATAAACTACTGTATAAAATAAGAATCCATGGCAGATAATACAGAAGGAAATGATAGATTTAGAAAAATCACCACTTTGTAATCACCAGGTTAATACTGGATTCTGGCAAAAATTATCAATCGATGCTAAAGGTGGTGGGTAAAAATCTGATGAGGACTAAAGTAAGATACATATGTAGTATCACAGTTTCTTCCCACAAGATACTAATTATAAGGTACCTTTACCACGGAGAAAACTGGTGGATGCCATCTTAGGTAAGTGAAGTTAACCTCACCAATAATAGGAATAGACTGATAACTGTTTCTCTCTCATATGATGTGCTGAGGTCACAACATCGCTTCTGTGGTATCCCTGCCAATCATACATGGCCTAACTCTAATAGCAAGGAAGCATAAAACAAATCCAAAAGGAGGAACAGTCTTAAAAAGAACTCACCTGTACCCCTCAAAATGTCAAGCTCCAATTACTGGTAATTTTCAAGTCATTGTATCCAGCCCGTAATTATTTTGTGCATTCCACATCTGTAAATCTAACAGCTCATCTGTACATCTTACTGAGGTCTTAAACATGGCCCAAACCAGCCTCATGTCCTCCTCACCTTCCATCTTTACCCACGCAAGAAACTGATCTTGCCAGTTAGTTTCCAAGCAGAATCCACTGTATCCCTAAATATCTCTCGTATCCAATCCCTTTTCTGTATTTCCATAGCTAGTGGTTTAGTTAGGCCTCTTCTAAAGAGGCCTGTGCCCACCTCTCCAGCCTTATGTCCACCCATTCTCCCTCTACTAGCCTGGAAACACTGTAGTCACATTAACTTTGTACAACTTCGTGCCTTGAAGAAGCATCTCCATTTTTTATCTTCAACATCTGTTAAAAGTTTGTGGCACATGGCAGGTACTCAGTAATATTGGTTCAAAAATCAACAGAACCAGCCAGGTGCGGTGGCTCATGCCTGTAATACCAGCACTTTGGGAGCCCGAGGCAGGTGGATCACCTGAGGTCAGGAGTTTGAGACCAGCCTGGCCAACATGGTGAAATCCTGTCTCTACTAAAAACACAAAAATTAGCCGGGCGTGCTGGCGGGCACCTGTAGTCCCAGATACTCAGAAGGCTGAGGCAGGAGAATCGCTTGAACCCGGGAGGCGGAGGTTGCAGTGAGCTGAGATTGTGCCATGGGACTCCCGCCTGGGCAACAAGAGTGAAACTCCATCTCAAAACACATACACACACACACACACACACACACACACACACACACACACACACAAAAGCAACAGAACCAAGAATAGTGTGAAGAAAAATAAATCATTTACTATTTATTTTATGTGGCACAGTGTGTCACTCTGTCATGATTCAGAATGCCTCGATTTAATTTAAATAATTTATAAATGTATTCAGGCTGTTTTATTTTCATGGGAGCAGAGAAAGCATTACAATAACAACCCTTTTGAGATTATGTATTATAATGAGACAAAAGTTGAGATATGTAAGACAAATAAAACTTTTGGCAAGTCATTTAATCTTTTTGGACATCAATATTCTGACCTATGATAAGAGGGTTAGATTAAATTATTTCTAAGGTTGCACTCAGTTCCAAATTCAAAGATTTAACATTTTTATCAGTAGAGAAGACGGATGGTTTGCTTACCATGTCTGATAATTTTTTGTCCTTCTTTCTCATGAATTTTCGTTTTATATCTTCTTCCGGCTCAAATCTAAATTTTTAATACACAAAGACATTTATAATATGAAATGATGTTTTGAAAACATTTCTAGAAATCTTCAAACGTACTCACTGAATAAAGCGCAGTATGTTCTTACAAGCGGAAGCATCAGTCAGTTCTCCAGGAATGGTGTTTACGTCACTGCTAGGCCATATATACACTGAACTGTGGCAAATTCTGAACACAAGGGCGTTTGAAGAAAGCTTGGTTGACAGGTCACTCAACACATGTTTCAGTGCCTTCTTGAGAAAAATTTCTAAATTAAAAGAATATAAATAGAAGTTAAGAAAAACAAAATTTTCAACATGAATGGTTCCAAACATACACAAAAGTAGAGCATAGTAAAACTCTCAATACCCATTCCCCCTCCATATTCAATAATTATTTTAAAATTTTTTGCCTATCTTTTTAAAAAATTGAGACAAAATTCACAGACCACAAAATTCATTCTTTTAAAGCAATTTAGGGCTTTTAGTATATTCATAAGGTTTTATAATCATCACTAATTCTAGAACATTTTCATCACTCCAAAAAGAAACCCTGTACCTACCAGCAGTCATTTCTCATTCCCCCTACTTTTCTCAAATTGAAAATTTTCTGATTTACCTCCTATGTCTTTTTTTTTCTTTTCTTTTTTTTTTTTGAGACGGCGTCTCGCTCTGTCACCCAGGCTGGAGTGCAGTGGCGCGAACTGGGCTCACTGCAAGCTCCACCTCCCAGGTTCACGCCTTTCTCCTGTCTCAGCCTCCCAAGTAGCTGGTTCTACAGGTGCCCGCCACCACACCTGGCTAATTTTTGTATTTTTAGTAGAGACGGGGTTTCATCGTGTTAGCCAGGATAGTCTCGATCCCCTGACCTCGTGATCCGCCTGCCCCGGCCTCCCAAAGTGCTGGGATTACAAGCGTGAGCCACCGCGCCCAGCCCTCCTACATCTTTTCTAATTTGCACATGGTACTCCATGGGCTGGTGGAGATGCTGGAACACAATATCTAAGTTTAAATCCCATTCAATCCACTTACTAACTATATGATCTTAGTTTTTACCTCTCAGCTTCCTTTGCAAAATGAAAAGAATTTCAGCATACTACCCATGGCAATTATTAACCTACTTTCTTCTTTATGGATTTGCCTATTCTGGACATTTCACATAAGTGGAATCATATACTATGTGACTTTTTGTGTCTGGCTTCTTTCACTCGGCATAATATTTCATCTGTATTGTAGCATGAATCAGTATTTCATTCCTTTTTATGGCAGGATAATATCCATTGTGTGGATACACCAATTTTGTTATTCATTCATAAATTGATGTACATTTGTTTCCACTATTTGACTGTCATGTATATGCTGCCATGAACATTTGTGCATAAGTTCAGTTTCTGTGTGGATGTGTTTTCAGTTCTCTTGGGTGATCACCCAAAGTAGAATTTCTGAGTCACATGGCAACTCTCTGTTTAACACTTTCAGGAACGGCCAAGCTGTTTTCAGCAGCCACACCATTTTATATTCCCATCAGTAATGTATAAGATGCCAGTTACTATTAAAATAATGTACTACTTATAGCAATAAAACTATTGAGTGAAATTTAAATGTCTTAGTTCTTCTTCTCCTTGGACTATATCCCACTATGTCTATATAATCGAAGTTCTGTGTTCTCAAGTCACAGTTGGTTTTTCTTCCTCTGTATGGTTATGTCACCAACATGATATTTGCTTTAGTTTGTTTTTGTTTTCAAGGACTTCGTTTCAATGGACTTTTTAAAAAATATGTTTGAATATTCAAAAAATTCGAGTATTTTAATATTTTTGAATACTCAACATATTCAATTTGGAAACATTTTTATGTTTCCAAAGTCAAAACAATATAAGAAGATATAGTCAAAGGGGACAATCTTTAAATACTCGCCTTAGCCTTACATTCCTAAATCCTAAGCCTATTTAACCTCGTAGTTAAATATTTATTCAATGACCTGATTCTGCTCAAAAAGTATTTAAAAAATAAATAAATAAATAATGTCCACACTGGTATCTCGATAAATAAATACTTTGGGGCTATCGTACAGAAGAGATTATTCATAACAAATCAGATATTAAAATATCTTGATCTGTTTCAGAAAGCAGAATTTAAAGGTTTTCAGTTGCACTACAAAAGACGAACGTAATTTTAAATTAGCTTCTGTTTATCCCTAAAGGACTATTTGGTAAAGTTACCTAAAAAAAATTGTGAAGCCTTTAAAGTTAAGCATGTCCATTCTCTGTATTTTCTCATTAATGAGAGTCCCTTTGTTGAGTGTTGACAGAGTTCGATTAAGGAGGAGGAATACAATAAGTCAGAAGACAAGTTCAAATATATTAATTACTAGGTAAAAAGTATCTGTAGTCCTTGTTGACATTTGATTATGAGATTATCGACTGATTAATGGATTAATTCTACTTTGGAATAAGATTATGGTAAAGTATGTTTTCAGTTTATATCAAGTTGTGAAACGTAAGGTTTTATCCATAAAGTAACATTTTAGGAAAAAACTACACTCTACTAACAACATAGGCCTGAAAATGAGTGATTTAGTCCTTATAAAATGGTTCTCATATTAACGGCACATTCGAATTACCTAGAAAGCTTACTGATGCCTGGGTCTCTGTCCCAGAAATGTAGTTTAATGTAGTCTGGTGGTAGGGATGCAAATGTGGACCAAAACTGAGAACAATATATTGGTTGAAGGGATGGGTGGAAAAGAATATTCTGCACCCTCTCCCTCCCTTCCATGGGGCTAGGAAAGGATGGCCAGCTGCAATCTCCTTCAAGGATTGCTGGTATCTGATCAGTTTAGGTGTCTGTCCCCTCCAAATTTCATGTTGAAATGGGATCCCCAGTGTTGGAAGTAGGGCCTGGTGGGAGGTGTTTGAATCATGGTCCCTCACGAATGGCTTGGTGCCATCCTCACAGTAATAAGAATGAGTTCTCACTCTTATCAGTTCACAAAAGAGCTGGTTATTTAAAATAGCCTGGCACCTCCTCCCCTCTCTTTTGCTCCTTCTTTTGCCATGTGATACACTGCCCCCTCATTTGCCTTCTACCATGATTGAAAGTTTCCTGAGCCTCACCAGAAGCAGATACTGGCACTATGCTTTTTGTACAGTCTGCAGAACTGTGAGCCAAATAAACCTCTTCTTTATAAATTACCCAGTCACAGGCATTCCTTTAGAGCAATGCAAAACAGACTAATACAGTACTTTTCATTCCTTATCTTTCTGAACTGCTCTGTGGCTTCTGGTACCACCAATTGTACTTTTCATGAGTGATTTCATTTATTATGACGGTGTTAACTATCATCCTTCAGAGACATGACATTCTCTAGCTCCGACCCCGACCACACTCTTCTAAATTTCTGACTCAGCCAAATGCCTGTTGGGAATCTGTACTCGACCTCCCACTGGCATCAAATGAAACAAAATCTCAAACACAGCTCATCCCATTCCTCCTGATGTTCTTTATCTCAGTTTGTGACTGTTGTTCAAGTCAGCAACAGGAAGACATCCTAGAATTTGCTTCATATAAACCCTGTTGATTTTTCTCCCATAGAGTTCTTGTACTCATCCCCATATAATGTAGCATTTAAGAGAGTAGGTTCTGGAGACTCAGGATTATATATACAATTGCAAGTCTGTAATGTATAATTCTTGATGCACATTTACAATATGCTCATTGTGCATATTTACATTTATTGTGACAATGAAGAGGGGAGTAAAGTTTCTTAAGAAAGGGAACATCTTTTTCTAATCTGCACAGAGGTGCGCCAGGGGCTGGTGGGTGTGCTGGAACACAGTGTCTAAGTGTAAGTCCCATTTAATGTACTTACTAACAATATAATCTTAGTTCATCCTATCTCTCACTCAGTTTCATTTGCAAAATGGAGATAATATCAGTAAATTTCACTATCAATTTTCTAATAAAAAAGAATTTTTCAGAAGACCTACCATTAGGAGTAGCTAGCTGAAAAGCTAAATCAAGGCCTCCTCTTATTCTGAAGAGTATATCCATACTTTCTGAAATCACCTAGAATAAACAGAGATAAAGACACTCCCTTGTAAAACAAAACAAACTCACTTTCATATAAATTAGAATCTAACTGAGTTTAGTGTTAAGACATTAATTAATCTTGATTCTTCAAATTATGTCATGAGTTAATTCATGGAAAAAATGAAAACAAAAGCAACTCCAAAATTTTAAATCAGGGGTTCTCAACCTTTGTTCTGTACTGAAATCACCCCGGGAGATTGAAATACTGATACCTGGGCTGTACTCCCAGAGATTCTGATTAATTGGTCTAAGGGGTAGGCCTAGGCACAGGGATTTTTTTTTTTTTTTTTTTTTTTTTTTTTTTTTTTTTTGAGACAGGGTCTCACTCTGTCACCCAGGCTGGTGTGCAGTGGAGCAATCTCAGCTCACTGCAACCTCCGCCACCTGGGTCTAAGAGATTCTCCTGCTTCAGCCTCCCGTGTAGCTGAGATTACAGGCATGAACCACCACACCTGGCTAATTTTTGTATTTTTAGTAAAGATGGGATCTCAGAATATTGGCCAGGTTGGTCTTGGACTCCTGGTCTCAAGTGGTCTGCCCGTCTCGGCCTCCCAAAGTGCTGGGATTGCAGGCGTGAGCCACCGTGCCCAGCTGGCACAGGGATATTTGAAAGTACCCTATGCCCCCATGCCAGTGATTCTAATGTGAACAGTTGAGAACTACTGCTTTAAGACAATCTTTCTAAATTATAATCTTGACAGATTTAACAATGACAATAAAACATCAACAGTAAAGAACTAGTTTAAGAATGTGACAAGGCACTGAACCTAATATAAGAATACCAGGGAGTCAAGACAATGAGAGGAAACTAATACTGAGGGTGGGATACCAACTGGTGGAATTCTTCAGAGAATATGGCAGGAAGAATCAAAGGTTTATATTCATAGGCTTGATCTAGTGATATGCATTTAGAATCTTAGACTTAGTCTTAGAAAAATCTGAAAATCACACAAAGATTCAGGTATACGGATACTGACTGCCAACAACAGGAGATTGGTTTTAAAAAAATGAATATCATACAGCCATAAGAAAACCATGTTTTTGCTGAAAATTAAAAGGCACAGGACAACGCTTACAACTTATAAAGAGAAAAGAGCACTTGCAAAATGGAACAGATCAGTTCTTAACTTGGATCCATATGCCGAGTTTGAGTTGGTTGATGATATATGACAAATGACATGTATCATTGTGTGTGTACATATATACACACAGACACACATATTCATACATATATATACACACAGATACACATATTCATACATATATACACACACACGACAGAGAGAGACAGGAAGGGAGCAAAGAGAAGGGGAGATTTCTTTTGGGAAGAGGTTTCAAAATTTCATCAGATTCTCAAAACATCTCTCAAACAGACTGAAGAACCACAGTACACACTAAGATCCCTATTTTGAAATAAATGAATAAGTACTAACATTTACTGAGCTCTTTAAATGTAAAAAGCAGGCAGGGTGCAGTGGCTCACGCCTGTAATCCCAACACTTTGGGAGGCGGAGGGAGGAGAATCACTTTGAGTCCAGGAATTGCAGACCAGACTGGGAAACACAGGAAGACCCCCACCTCTTAAAAAAAAAAAAAATTTAGCTGAGTGTGGTGGCCTGCACCTGTAGTCCCAGATACTCGGGAGGTTGAGGTGGGAGGATTGCTTGGGCCTGGGAGGTCGATGCAGCAGTGAGCAATGATCATACCCACCACACTCCAGCCTGAGCAACAGAGCAAGATCTTGCTTCCAAAAAATAAAATAAAATAAAACAAAAACATGTAAAAGGCACTATGCTAAACATACATACTCACTCCAATCCTCAGAACAGTATTAAATAGGTACCAACACATTTTTTCTCATTTTACAAATCCTTTGTCACATTTCTATAAGGGTCACTGTTTTTATTTATTCTAAAATTGTAATCTGCTGAAAGATCATATACTGTTTGTCCCAATTCTACTTCTGGGAATTTATTCTAAGGAAACAATCAAGGAAGTTCGGGACAAATTTAGCTTCAATGTTGTCCATTTATTCTACTGTTGTTCATCATAGAAAAATAAGTGGAAACCACTTAAATAGCTATTAATAAGAAGTCGGTTAAATAAAGAATACTACCATACAAACTAGTATGTACCCATTTAAATAATATTTAAAGATACTGAAGATAAAAGTTAGACAGGAAAGAGCACATTTTAACTCTGCTACTGACTGTATAATTTTACACAACTTAACTCGTCACTTAAGTCTGTTTCTCTGCTGTAAAACTGAAAAACTACACAACTTCCCGGGTTGTTATGAAGATTCCGTAAGACATCCTTCATAAAAGCACTAATCTTCCTAGACTTCCGATTTAGTTGAGACACTCTCTGAAGAAATAACACTGAGCTGAGATCTGAAGGGTGAGTGAAGGTGCAACAGCCCATTCCACGCAGGGGCATCGACGAGTAAAGATCTGGTTAAAAGACCACGTAGGTGAATACCCCAGATGGTTAGATCTCAAGGCCAAGAATGGTAAGAGTGGAGACAGTGACAACAGACAGACATTTAGAAGGAGAATCTACAGGACTTGATCATTGACTGCACGTCCGGGAGTTGAGAAGAGGGAGATGTCAAGGATGATTTCCAGGTTTTGGGCAGACACAACAGGATGTATGGTGGTGCCATTTATAGAGCTGGGGGTTCCTGGAGGAAGAGCAGGTGTGGGGTGTGGAGAGGTGGAAATGCTCAGTTTGGAACTTGCTGAGTTTGAAATACATATGAGCTATCCACGTGGAGGCACGGTTAGCAGATTTGTGGGTGTGGAGCTCAGAAGAAAGGTCTCACTTAGAGATAAAATTTTAGGAGAACGCATAGGGTGTAAAGCATCCCTGAAGAGCACCAACATTTAGGATAGGGACCTTGCTGAGCAATGAGACAGGAGGGAAACCGGGGGAGGGAGACACCGCGGGAACTAGGGGAATATAATATAGAAGAAAGTTGCGCCTGTCTTTCCCAGGTGAAGCCCTTCTTGCAAGGCTTCAAAAACGCCGAAAAGTGTCTCAAAATGCGTTCACACAGAGGAGCAGCAAGGGGTGCGTGTCCAAAGTGGCCGAGGCGGGGTGCACACTTGTGTGGGGCACTTTCCCTCCGGCCCAGCGCGGAGACAGGCGAACCGCAGGGCCGCCCAGCCCGCGGAGCTCGCAGCTGCCATCTTGGGCCCCGGCAGGACCAGCTCCTTTCAGGCGCTGTGGAACCCTGCTCGTGGCGGCTGCCAAAGTCCGGTGAAAAACACACGGGTCGGTGACTAGCTCACCATGTCCGCGACGTGGACTCACCATGTCCGCGACGTGGCGGTGACAGGGACAAGGACGCCTGCCAAAAGCTGCGGGGGACGGCCCTGAAGTGGCGTCACCGCACGGTCGAGGGGCGGGGCCCGGGCGGCCCAACTACAACTCCCGACATGCTCGGCGGCATTACGTCACGGAGCGTACCACACTACAGTCCCTCGCCAACGGCGAGGCGGGGCGGGGCGGGGCGGGTAGCTGAAGACTTATGTTTGATGAATTCTCTTAGCTAAGTCTTTTCTGTCCTGCGAACACTCACACGTCCTTCTGTGTGTTCTTCGATGCGGATTCGAATCTCCTCGTATTCCCCCTCAGCGTGCTTGGAATGGATTCTCCCGTACCCGGGGCAACACATCACACAATAAACGCCAGCTGTTGTGGAACGTGCAGCGGTGCTTCGCAGCCCACGCGTGTCGCGGGCGCCCGGGAACCCTCGCCGTTCCCGCCGCGCAGTTAACCTGGACTAGCTGGGACAACCTGATCTCGGCTGTCGGAGTGGGTGTCCTCAGGAGAGGTGACTTGGTCCTCGCGGACGCCAGGTGTTGTCCCTTAGATACCTGCCACCTCCGTTTCCTTCCTGGAAAATAGATCGTCATCACCTCCTCCAGTTTCTGCCCCTTCTGCACCTCTCACGACACTCTATCCGTACCTTTCCTAGGGAACGTGCCATCATTCGGCTATGCTCTATTTTCTTGTCTAATAGATTGTAAGGTCCTGCGGGCAGCGTCTACGCCTTCTTAAATCTGTGTTTCTAGTTTCTGCCAGCAAGCTTGACCCGAAGGGGTTTGCAGAATATCTGTTAAATAAATGAATGAATAATTTTGTAAAGGTTGCTCAAGAAGAGTTAAGTAGTGGCGGGGCCGGGCGCGGTAGCTCACGCCTGTAATCCGAGCACTTTGGGAGGCCGAGGCAGGCGCATCACCTGAGCTCGGGAGTTCGAAACCAGCCTGGGCAAAATGGTGAAACCCCCGTCTCTACTAAAAATACAAAAAAAATAATAATAATAAAAAATAAAAAAATAGCCGGGCGTGGTGGCGAGTGCCTGTAGTCCCAGCTACTCGGGAGGCTGAGACAGGAGAATGGCTTGAACCCGGGAGACAGAGGCTGCAGTGAGCCAAGATAGCGCCACTGCACTCCTAACCTGGGCGACAGAGCGAGACTCCGCCTCAAAAAAAAAAAAGAAAAAAGTTAAATTTTTTTTTTTTAAATTATACTTTGTGTTCTAGGGTACATGTGCACAACGTGCAGGTTTGTTACATATGTATGTATACATGTGCCATGTGGTGTGCTGCACCCATTAACTCGTCATTTACATTAAAGAAAAAAGTTAAGTAGTGGGGAAGTTCTAGGCAAGAATTTCTTCCTTCCCTCCTCCCTGGCTGGCTTGTGTGCCAGGAGCTGCTCACACGCGGGGATACCGTGAGAGGGGGGAACCTCAGTCTCGCAGCAGCTCCTGCCCTTGTGGAGCCAAGTTTCCTGGGGCAAACAACTGTTCGTGAAAAGATCCCTCATGACAAAAGTAAGATGGTGACGTAGCAGACAACCACGATGAGGGCTTGGAAGAAGTGCATGCCGCTGTGATGGAGTTAAAGAAGGGATTAAGAAACTGAGCAGTCGGAAGAATCAGTGTTCATGGCGAGGGGTGGGCTGGGGAGAGAAAGGGTCGGCACGCTGAAGTAGGTGGCTAAAGAGAAAGGGCATGGACAATGGTCCTGTGGCTGGAGAGAGCCCAGCCTAAGGACGGAAAGAGAACAGTTGCAGCCAAGGGGCCACGGAAGGGGTTTCCATGGTGACAGATGAGGCTGGCTGATACAGGGCCTGAGACATTTAGGCCCCAGTAGCAGCACTGGAATCCTTTGTGGTTGGGCAGGGGAGTGGAGCTTTGAAATATAAGGTAAATGAAAGTACTACATCTTGACTGAAGTTTGGTTTTAAAGCATCCCTGATTAATGGAAGAGGTAGGATGTGGGGAAGGGCGTTGTGTTTGCTTATGTTTTAGTTTAAAATGAATCTTCATTTGCCCCTTTGGTGTTACCTATTAGCAATGATTCATGCTCAGGTGAGCCATTGTTTCAGGCTGGCTTGCAGAGAGGGACTGAAACAGCTTGCTCTGAATTTAAGGTAAAAGGCCCCGCGCGGTGTCTCATGCCTGTAATCCCAGCACTTTGGGAGCCCGAGACGCGTGAATCACTTGAGGTCAGGAGTTTGAGACCAGCCTGGCCAGCATGGTGAAACCTCGTTTCTACTAAAAATACAAAAATCAGCCGGGCGTGATGGCAGGTGCCTGTAGTCCCAGCTACTTGGGAGGCTGTGGCAGGAGAACTGCTTGAACTCAGGAGGCGGAGGTTGCAGTGAGCTGAGATAGCGCTACTGCACTCCAGCCTGGGCGACAGAGCAAGACTCCATCTTAATAAGTAAATAAATAAATACATTTAAGGTAAAAGGTTCTTACCAGCTGGGCGCGGTGGCCCACGCCTGTAATCTCAGCACTTTGGGAAGCCGAGGCAGGTGGATCACCTGAGGTCAGGGGTTCGAGACCAGCCTGGCCAACATGGTGAAACCCCGTCTCTACTAAAAAAATGCAAAAGTTAGCTGGGCGTGGTGGCGGGCGCCTGTAATCCTAGCTACTCGAGAGGCTAAGGCAGAAGAATCGCTTGAACCTGGGAAGCGGAGGTTGCAGTGAGCCGAGAGCGCGCTACTACTGTACTCCAGCCTGGGCTACAAGAGTGAAACTCTGTCTCAAAAAAAAAAAAAAAAAAAATTCTTACCTGGATCACAAACTGGGAAGACTAACCCAATGTTTGTTTTCTTCACTGTGTATGCCCAGTGCTTGGCTCATAGCTGGTGCTTTAAAAACTTTAGGACGGGATGGATGTAAGTATTCCTAGCTCTTTGGGCCTCCTCTTTTTTTTTTTTTTTTAGAACATGTCTACTATTAAAAATTAATTTCTTACCTAAAGTAAATGGTGAGTTAATGGGTGCAGCACACCAACATGGCACATGTATCCATATGTAACAAACCTGCACATTGTGCACATGTACCCTAGAACTTAAAGTATAATAAAAAATAAAAATAAAAAAAATTAATTTCTGGCCAGGCGCAGTGGTTCATGCCTGTAATCCCAGCGCTTTGGGAGGCCGAGGTAGGTGGATCACTTGAGGCCAGGAGTTCGAGACCAGCCTGGACAACATAGTAAAACCTTGTCTCTACTAAAAATACAAAAACTTAGCCGGGCATGGTGGCGCGTGTCTGTAATCCAGCTACTCAGGAGGCTGAGGCAGGAGAATCACTTGAACCCGGGAGGCAGAGTTTGTAGTGAGCCAAGAACATGCCACTGCACTCCAGCCTGGGACCGTCTTAAAAAAAAGAGAGAGACTCTGTCTTTAAAAAATTAGTTTCTAAATAAAGAGTTGCATGTTTAATATTTCACCTTTGTTCGAAGTGGTCATTTCCAAAGAAAGCTCAGAGTTGAAGTACGCCCGTTAACAAATACTCAGAATTCATTGTGGAATTTTTGTTTTTGTTCTTGTCTTTATCTCGCCTAAATAATTGTTCTCTTCCCCATTCCCTTGATAATTTTGCCAGTGGCACATTTATTATGTTTATTTAAACTTGAAAAAAATCCTCAAGAATTGTAGGGTAATACCTAGATGTGTCGTGCACTCTGAAAAGCTGTCATATTTTCAATATAAGGGACAGTGCAGGATGCTGAAATCATTATATGTGAACTGTAAAAATGTCTGCCTTCTGTAATTAGGATTTTTAAATCTACCCTGAACTTCTCAGGAGGATTTGTTTATAATACACCATACAGTAATAATTTTATCATTTCCAACAGATGAATGGCAGTGTAATAGATGATATCTTACACATTCCTTTGTAATCATGGGCACTTCACATGGAGAGTCAAGGGGGAGGGCTCATACGGGTAATTCTGAATCCCACTGTTCTCCCCCCCTCCACAGACTGGTTCTTTCCCCGTAGAGTATGAGGCTCTTGTTTCATAATAAACCTTAAAACTCTCAGACTGAAAGTAATTAGAACTGGAGATTAGTAACCACTGTTTTCTAAACATTTCCCTTTTATTTTTATTTCCAATGTAAAGTAGGATTTTTCAATAAAAGAAGTGACCCTAGGGAAATTTTGAAGTTAGCAGTATAGAAAGCACCACCATGCCTACCATGCCTGCGGAAGGAGGGAAAACGGACATGGAAAGGATTGGCCTCTTTAGTGAGATGGAGTATATTACTGTGGGTGATAAATATGTGTCACAGTTTAATCGTAAGTATATTTGCTTTCCTCTATGGGTGAATAGTGGGTATTTTCTAGATAAAATTTAGAATTTAATATTTACATTGAATGATTTTTTAGTGGTTTATATTTTAAAGCATTTAGTTTCTAAAGTTTGTTAACTTGTACAATTTCAATGGAGTTAAGCGATTTCATTTATTTATTTATTTAGAAACGGGATATCTGTTCCCCAGGCTGGAGTGCAGTGGCCTGATTATAGCTCACTGCATCCTCAAACTCCTGGGCTCAAGGGATCCTGCCATCTCAGCCTCCTGAGTCACTGGGACTACAGGCATACACTACCATGCCCAGCTAATTTTTAAATACTTTGTGGAGGTGGGGACTCTCACTATGTTGCCCAGGCTGGTCTTGAACCCTTGACCTCAAGAGATCCCTCCTCCTCAGCCTCCCATAGTGCTGGGGTTAAGAGGCATGAGCCACTGCACCCAGCAAGAACTTTATTTTATGAGAATAGGAATCTCGTTTTATGAGGGTACTCTATCCTCATTTATTGTCCTCATAGGTAATTTTATTTCTTTTCAAAGGTGCCTGGCAGTTTTCTCCCAGAATATTTTGGTTAGATGGGACACTCCCCTATGCAAACAGCATTTACATTTGCGTCCAAGAAGGCCATCCGTTGTTACCTTCCTAAGAAATGAAATGCTAAGTGAATGGCTGAGGGATTTTTACAAAAGTCGTAAATAATAAAAAGAGCTAATATACATAAATATTTACATGTTTCCGTTCAATTTTTGGATATCCGATTACTTTTATATAATAATACAAAATGAAACACTGATTTGGAGACATCTCCAAGATACACTGTCAAATAAAAAAGCAAGGTGGAGAATAGTCTGTATAGTGTGCTAAGCATTAACAATGTGATTCTTCTGAGACAGCATTTAAAACAATGAAAAGGGATATATATGAAAACATTCACTTGAACATACCTGAACATGCTTTGGGAAACAAAATGATTATCTCTTTGCCTGTGGAAGAAGAATTGGGTGGCCAAGTACGGGAGAAAGACTTGTTGTGAAAATGTGTATACTTTTGAATTTGGAACTATTTGAATGTATTACCTTTTCAAAAATTTAAGTTGACCAAGTGTGGTGGCTCACAGCTGTAATCCCAGCACTTTGGGAGGTGGTGGTGGGAGGATTGCTTGAGGCCAGGAGTTCAAGACAAGCCTGGACAACATAGTGAGACCCTGTCTCTACAAAAAATATAAAAATTAGCTGGACATGGTGTCCTGCGCCTATAGTCTCAGCTACCTTGGAGGCTGAGGCAGGAAGTTAAGCCCAGGAGATTGAGGCTGCAGTGAGCCATGGTCACACCACTGCATTCTAGTCTGGGTGACAGAAGACCTTGTCAAAAAAAAAAAAAGTTTAAAAAGCTCAGTGATACAGGCCAGGCGTGGTGGCTCTTGCCTATAATCCCAGCACCTTGGGAGGCTGAGGCAGGTGGATCACAAGGTCAGGAGTTCAAGACCAGCCTGACCAGTATGGTGAAACCCCGTCTCAACTAAAAATACAAAAATTAGCCAGGTGTGGTGGTGCACACCTGTAGTCCCAGCTACTTGGGACTGAGGCAGGAGAATCACTGGAACCTGGGAGGCGGAGGTTGCAGTGAGCTGAGATCACACCACTGCACTCCAGCCTAGGGAACAGAGTGAGACTCCGTCTCAAAAAAGAAAAAAAAAAAAAAGTCAGGGATACAGATTCATGTTTTAATAGCCAGTTGAATTAGGGATTGTATGCACTTCAAAAAATTCTCCATGTTACCAAAGTTCTCCTCAAATAGAGCTCTCCTAGATCTAAATTACGAGAGATGTTTTAAATACTTATCAAAACAGCCTTTAAAAAATTACTGGGCTACTAGTATTTCACTGTATAAATTCCACAGTTTAAAAATCTGTTCTCCTGTTGATGGACATTTGGGCTGTTTTATGTTTTTGATTATTATGAATGAAACTGCTATGAACATTCTTGTTAATGTCTGTTAGTGGCCATGGACACTCATGTGTCTTGAGTATATGCCCCGGAGAGGAATTGCTTCAATTTGAGTATGAAACACGCGTCTCTTAGACCTACGGACACACACTGACTGCCATCTCACACAGCGCTTCCTAGTCTGTAGTTGGAGAAACATTGAATTAGATCACTTTAAGGTCTCTACCAGCTCTAAAACTCAGAGTGTATCACCAAGGCCTTAAATATTACAATGTTTTGGTGAAAACCACTTAGGTCTTATTGTCAAGATAGCCCTTCACACAGAGCTCTCAGGGAATATTTCGCAACAGTGCTCTAGAGCTCAAAATTCATCATTGGCCCAAATGGTATTTGGAAACTGTTCTCTTCTTTTTCATGTCCTTTAGTTGCTAGTAAGCTCAAAATTATCATCTGCCTAATTTATTTTTAAAGGACCATTTAATGAGGCTGCAAGCAAAAGTAAACAGATGCTACCTGGGGGATCCAAAGCAATGTCAGACCTTCAGGCAGGTTATTTCGATCCCCGTTTTGTAAGGATTTTTGAAGGAGAAGGCTACGTGAATCTGAATCAAGTGAGGAGACGGGATATGATGGAAGCAGCCAGAAAAAATCTAGGCAAAGCCTTCTTCCCTAGTAGTGGAGAGAAAAAGCCGTAAGTGTTTTTTGGGGAAAAGTCTTAAATAGATTTCCTGCACCTTTATCCCTAAATTAAATGTTTGTTTTTCTGTGGGACTTACTTATGTAAGATGAATTTTTAAGTGTTATTCTTAGTTTGTCTCAGGTGGAGATAGTTGTATTGGATGATTTAGATTGACAAGTAATCTTGATTAAATATATTCTCATTATATTAAATTTTAGATTATCTATATCACTGTGCTCTATTTGTTGATATAATAAAAACAACTTAAATAATAAAATTTGTTTGAAAACCTTGCAAAGTCAGATTGGGGAAAAAATTGCCTTTAATTATCATGTCTATGCCCCTGACTATTTTTTCTGCTGTTAACGAAGTATAAATAAAAGTGTAAGGCTGGGTGCAGTGGCTCATGCCTATAATCCCAGCACTTTTTGAGGCCAAGCTAGGAGGAATGCTTGAGTTTGAGACCAGCCTGGGCAATATAGTGAGACCTCATCTCTACAAAAGTTAAAAAATTAGCTGGGTGTGGTAGCATGTACCTCTAGTTCCAGCTACTCAGGAGGCTGAGGTGAGAGGATCCCTTGAGCCCTGGAGTTGGAGGTTACAGTGAGCTATGATTGAGCCACTGCACTCCAGCCTGGATGTCACAGCAAGACCTTGTCTTAAAAAAAAAAAAAAAAAAAAAAGGCCGGGCGCGGTGGCTCAAGCCTGTAATCCCAGCACTTTGGGAGGCCGAGACGGGCGGATCACGAGGTCGGGAGATCGAGACCATCCTGGTTAACACGGTGAAACCCCGTCTCTACTAAAAAATACAAAAAACTAGCCGGGCGAGGTGGCGGGCGCCTGTAGTCCCAGCTATTCGGGAGGCTGAGGCAGGAGAATGGCTTGAACCCGGGAGGCGGAGCTTGCAGTGAGCTGAGATCCGGCCACTGCACTCCAGCCTGGGTGACAGAGCGAGACTCCGTCTCAAAAAAAAAAAAAAAGGTGGAATTAGGATAATTTTTTTTTTTCAGTTGGAGTCTTGCTCTGTTGCCCAGGCTGGAGTGCAGTGGCATGATCTTGGCTCACTGCAACCTCTGCCTCCTGGGTTCAAGTGGAGGAGGGTTCTGGGCCACACCTGGCCAGAAATTCTTTTTTGATGAAGAAAATAATTGATCAAAAATACATTATTTTTAAATTATTGTGAAGATATACTTATGAGGTTTAACAGTATCTTAGTTATGACAACTATCAATGTTCCCTTTAAATTAGTTTAACATTAGACCATGAAGTCAATGTAATGTTATATAACTGAGACTTAAAACGTAATGTTCAGTGAAACCCTGTCCCTACTAAAAATACAAAAAATTAGCTGGGCATGGTGGCACGCACCTGTAGTCCCAGCTACTCGGGAGGCTGAGGCAGGAGAATCTCGCTTTAACCCCGGAGGCTGAGGTTGCAGTGAGCCGAGATCGCACCACTGCACTCCAGCCTGGGTGACAGAGTGAGACACCATCTCAAAAAAAAAAAAAAAAAAAAAAAGATATTATTCATTCACACTCAATAGCTTTGACTCTCTCAATTTATTAATTTGATAGATGATAACTGAAGTCTAATTTTGTGTATATTTACTGTATTTTTTGAGACTAGTAAAACTACTTTGTATAACTTGTACTTCCTTCTAATTCTAGTAGGCAACGTCAGCCAAAATTATTGTCTCTATTAAGAGTGAGGATTTTTGGCTGGGCACGGTGGCTCACACCTGTAATCCCTGCACTTTGGGAGGCTGAGATGGGCAGATCACCTGAGGTCAGGAGTTTGAGACCAACCTGGCCAACATGGTGAAACCCCATCTCTACTAAAAATATAAAAATTAGCCTGCCATCGTGGCAGGCGCCTGTAATCCCAGCTACTCGGGAGACTGAGGCAGGAGAATCACTTGAACCCAAAAGGTGGAGGCTGCAGTGAGCCAAGATTGTGCCTCCAGCCTGGGCGACAGAGACTCCGTCTCAAAAACAAAACAATAAAACAAAAAAGAGTCAGGATTTTCGGTGGGTGCGGTGGCTCATGCCTGTAATCCCAGCACCTTGGGAGGCTGCGGTGGATGGATTGCTTGAGTCTAGGAATTTGAGACCAGTCTGGGCAATATGACAAAAACCCATCTCTACAAAATACACAAAAATTAAGCCAGCGTGGTGATGCATGCCTGTAGTCCCAGCTACTCGGGAGGCTGAGGTTGCGGGGAACGCTTGAGCCAGGAGTTTGAGGCTGCAGTGAGCTGAGATTGCACCACTGCACTGCAGCCTGGGCAACAGAGTGAGACCCTGTCTGAAAAAAAATAGAGTAAGGATTTTATTTTTTTCTTTAATTTCATCTTTTTCTACCTTTTGACACTTTGGATAGATTTGAATTATTTATTATTATTATTACTGTTTCTTGAACTTTTTCATTTTCTTAGATATAAATTTAGAAATGTGATTTTTTTCCTTTTGTCACTACTTTCTTTTTCATGTAATATGTGAAATAACTTTTTCCTATTTTTCAGTCTTTTCTCCTGCCTGTAATAAACTTTGACTCATGTGGTAATAATTGGGAATTGCTACCTTGATACATTAGTTTATAATATGCTTATATTCATCTGTCAGCCAAGAAATAATAACAGTTTTATAGTTAGACTAGGTTTCCTTTTTTAAAAAAATTCACAGATGTGTGAAAAACATCTATAATTTAGTAGATACAGAAAGTGTTTCCAAAAAGGGAGACTGGTGTTATAAATAAGAAGCCCTTATACAGAAATTTATTCAACACCAAATTATGGAACCATAGTCATTTATTATGTATGTATGTATGTATGTATGTATGTATGTATGTATGTGAGATGGAGTCTGGCTCTGTCATCCAAGCTGGAGTGCAGTGGCGCTATCTCGGCTTACTGCGATCTCAACCTCCCAGGTTCAAGGGAGATTCTCCTGCCCCAGCCTCCCAAGTAGCTGGGATGACAGGCACAGGCCACCACGCCCAGCTAGTTTTTTGTATTTTTAGTAGAGATGGGGTTTCACCATGTTGACCAATCTGGTCTCAAACTCCTGACCTCAGGTGATCCACCCACCTCAGCCTCCCAAAGTGCTGGGAATACAGGCGTGAGCCACCACGCCCACCTCCAGAACCGCAGGCATTTAATAAATTCTAAATAGAATGACTTTTAATGCTTGTGTTAAATCATGCTCTGGGTAAATTATGCCTGTCTGTGAATAGTTCTCCTTTCTCTGCATTATCCCTGCTCTATTTCCTCGTTGTATTTTAGAATTTCATTCTATAGGTTCATAAAGAAGGATTAATTAAAATATGCTTTCCTACCATTTGTAGACTGAAGGTATTGATAATAAGCAATCAATGTTGATGTCTTTCAAGTTTTTGAAATTTTTAACTCAGATGTATGAACAGTGTCAAGTTTTGATAGTAATAAGGTTTCATTTGTCTTGTAGACCTTTTTCTGATTATTAAAATTTGTTTGCTTCAATGGTAACTTAAGAATTAGAGACTATGACTGTCGCTAACAATAGTTATTCTTATTGTGGAAGTTTTAACAAAAAATCTGTGAAAGTGCTGGACAGTAAACACTTTAATGATTTTGCATAGATACTGTGTGCCCAGAAAATTTAACATTAAAATGGAAAAAAAGAAAATATTTGGTTATTTTTTTCTGCAGTAAAGTTATGAGATATAAACCAAACAGAAGAAAATTAGCACCCAAATTCCCTGAGTCACTTTCCATCAGTAGTGGAAACAGCAGTCTTAAATATTTGTTTTGGAAGTGTAGTTTCTTGTGGATGGATAGTGAGAAGTAATTAGCCATTTATTAGCTAACTTGCCATAAAGTGCCCGTAAATTAATCTAAAAACACAAAAGACTCTGTTTATTGTTACAGTTAACTGAATTAATGGGAATGATTCTAACTTCCTAAGGATTATGCAGTTTTACTTTTATAGAATTTTTAAAATAATACAAATATTAAAAACATATCTCACATCAAAATCTGTGACTGAAGAATGAGGAAAATGAAATTAGATTAAAACTATCATTTTTTTCTCTTTTTTCCAATCTTTTAAAAAATTATGGTAAAATAGACTTAAAATTTGCCATTTTAACCTCTTCCTTTTAAAACACCAAAAAATTGTATTTAAGATGTGGCTTAGGAAGCTACTATGGAACAATAGGTGGTCCAGTCCCATTTTTCAGCGCACAGTCAAAACCTCGAGAAAAATATAAGGCACCTGGAAAGAATTTATACACAAACCCGGGAAAGAAAGGAACTGGATATGGGTAAGATATTTTTAATACTTTGTCATATCGTTTTGTTTTGAAATTTTAAAAAATTAAATTTCTGAACTCTGAAGTCACCGTTACTTACTTTGCTTCCTTAGCTATGCAAATATTACCATAGGTAAACAGTTTTCACACTCTGCCGACTTCTATGATGCAGCAAAACTAAATTATAAGGTAAAAAATCTGTTTTGAATGTTTCAACCTTTCTTTTATTTAGTTAACTCAATATTAATAATTCACTTGAGGCTAGGTGCGGTGGCTCATGCCTGTAATCCCAGCGCTTTGGGAGGCCAAGATAGGCAGATCCCAAGGTCAGGAGTTGGAGACCAGCCTGACCAACATAGTGAAACCCCATCTCTACTAATCTTACAAAAATTAGCTGGGCGTGGTGGTACACGCCTGTAATCCCAGCTACTCAGGAGGCTGAGGCAGGAGAACGCTTGAATCCAGGTTGCAGAGGTTGCAGTGAGCCAAGATCGTGCCACTGCACTCCAGCCTGGGTGACAGAGTGAGACTCTGTTTCAGTAATAATAATAATAATAATAATAATAATTCACTTGAGATCTAATTTTGTTTTGTTCTATCTATTTGTATCACTGGGGCAGTGGCAAACTCATGTTTATGAATTGTGATAATTTTACTGTTCTATTAGATTTTCATATCTTGCTGTATATTCTCTCAGCTCCTTCCAGGATGAATTTTATCTCTTGCTATGGTTTACCACATCTATTTTATATCTCTCTAAACTAGCTGCGAAACTTCTATTAGCCTGGCCTGATCAACTATGTTCTATTTTAAATAAAGAGTTATATCCTGACCCTTAGCCATATTCCCAACACACCCTACTATCTGTGCCTGCAAAAATAGTGGTAATACTTTTGGGCTGATCAAGAAGCCATTACGATGAGCGAATGGGATGGAGGAGTGGAGGGGTGATGGGAAAAAGTGGAGGTTAGAGAATGGATGAATCCTATGAGGAGACAGAGAAAAGGATAGGAGAAAACTGCTCACTTTATTAAATGGCAGAGATAAACACTGAAATTTACTAGCATATGCCTCTTACACTCACTGTGTACCATATTTGACTTATAATAAGACCTGTTCCTTTATATGGGGAATGTCTATTTGTAAATAAATAAAGGAACCCTTATAAATTTTAGAACCATACGAACAGAATTTCACAATATCACCATAACATAAAGAAAGCTGGTAGTAATGAAAAGTCAAGTTAATTTGGACATTAAGCATTAAATGGCAATCACTTTATAGCTTTTTGTTTTTGTTTTTATAGGCACGCAGGCTGTAACAGTTTTGCTATGGTAATTTTAAATACCAGTAGAATGTGAGAGAATAATGACCATTTTGCTGACGGGCATGTCCAAACCCAGGAACAGTTTTCCATTAAATTGGGCGGAAACCTTGGTTCTTATAAAATTGTATATAAACTAATTTTCATCTGTAGGAATAATAATGCGTACATACTACACAACTACATACAGTGGAATTTTATAGTGGCTCAGTAATTAATCTTTTACCCTATACTTATTGGGCATAAGATACTTTCTTAACAGAAAAAGATCTTTTATCCTCATTTTTAGAACTTATACATAAAGCAGAAATTTTATATTCCTAGATTTACTAATATCCTAAAACTAATTTTGAAAAATGTATCTTGCTTTTTCTTTCAGTATTAAAAAAAGGTTACTCCACTGTCTTCCTGCTTGAATTGTTTCTGATGAGAAACCTGTTGTCATGCTCATTATTCTTCTGTGTGCAATGTATCCTTTTCTCTGGCTACTTTTTTTTTCTTTTTATGACTCATTTAAGCAGTTTGATTATGATGTGACTTTGTGTTGTTTTCTTTCATCCTTCTTGTGCTTGAGGTTTATTGAGCTTCTTGGATCTATGGGTTTATAGTTTTTCAAATCAAATTTATACTATTTCCAGTTATTATTTCTTCAGATATTTTTATCTGTCTTTCTCTTCCCCTTCAGAAATTCCAGTTACATGTGTATTAGGCTTCTTGAAATTGTCCCACAATTTACCAACGCCCTATTAACTTTTAAAAAATGTCCTTTTTTCCTTCTATGTATTTCATTTTGGTTAGTTTTTATTGCTGCATCTTCAAACTCACTAATCTATTTTTCTGTAATGTCCAATCTGCTGTTAATGTCAACCAGTGTATTTTTAATCTCATACATTGTGGTTTTGTTCTCTAGAAGTCTGAGTATTTTTAATGTCTTACATGTCTCCACTTAATTTTTTGAGCATACAGAATATACTTACTGTCTTCATGCCCTTTTCTGTTAATGCTAACATCTATATTAGTTCTTGGTTGATTTTAAATAATTGTTTTCTCAGTATGGGGGTCATATTCTGCTACTTTGAATTACTGGCAGTTTTTTTTCACTGGATGTCAAATACTGAGGATTTTACTTTGTTGAGTGCTATATATTTTTGTATTCTTATAAATGTTCTTGGGCTTTGTTCTGGAATGCTGTCACATTACTTAGAAATGGTTTTTATCTTTTCAGGTCTTGCATTTAAGATTTGTTAGGTGTGATAGGAGCTATGCTCAATCTAGGGCTAGTTATTCCCCACTACTGAGGCAAGACCTTTCTAGGTGCTCCGTCGGATGCCCTGTGAATTATGACATTTTCTTGCACAGCTGATGGCAACCAGCACCATTCCCAGTTCTGTGTGAGAGCCAGACACCGTCACCTCACAGTCTTTCAGGTGGTTCTTCTCTGGGCTTTGAATAGTTTTCTCATACATCTGCTGACCAGTACTCAACTGAACATTCTAGGGCAGGGGTTGGTAAGACAAATACAGTATTTTTCTGGTAAAAGGTGACCATGCTCTAGCAAAAAGTGATCCTAAAAGATGACATTATAATCACACATGAGAATCACTGAGGGTGACTGTTAAAACCACAGATACAGCAGACCAATGCAATCAGAAATCTTTGAGGGAAGGGCTTGGTGATTTGTAATTTAAATAAATCATCAAGTGATTCCCATGACAACTAAATTTTGCGGAACACTGCCCAAAAAGATCAATAGAATAAATTTTCAGTACCATCGTTGTGATATGGAAGAGTGGAGAGCAGATCACCAAGAATGAATGAATGTCCTGCAAGCAGGAGAAAGGAAGAGGACAAGCAAGGGCGAGATAAAAATCCCAAAAGAGGAAAGGATTCTGAAAGTGCTACAGTGGGTTCCTAGTAGTGAAAGTTAGTCTTCTCTCAAGTAACTATCTATTTTAGATTTCATTTATCAAGTGTTTTCAGTTCAGTTTGTTGAATGATGAAATACCAGATTTTATATTTGCAAAAGTGAAAAAAAGTATCAATATTCACTGTGTAGTTGTTTTTTTGAATCTATATTTCATAATTTGATTTTTGCTACTTTATTAATAGCCAGTGATTTTTATACTTAATATTGTCTGATAGAAAAGATTATAACATAAGAGGAAAACATGACTGCTGTTTTGCTTTGAATACTAGATAGCAATAAATATTATAGAAATGTAATATATACATATATACATATCTCATATATATCTACATCTCATATATACAGATATATGAGATATACATAATCTCATGTATACATATGAAATATTTTTAAAAATTGTAAAAATGTTATATATACATATATGTATATATCTCAAATATACATATATGAGATATATACATAATCTCATATATACATATATTTTTAAAAATTATAAAAATGTTATATATACATATCTCATATATACACATATAAAATCATATATCTACATAGTCTCATGTGATCTTTACAACAGCATTATAGGGGGAATGATAATGTCTGCATTCACAGTTGAAGAAGATGTGACACTAAAACATAACTTTCCCAGAATCTCTGAGAAATGCTACAAAGCAGGAAGGGCATGAACTAGAGACAACTCTTGTTATTCTGCATCATGCTGCCCACATAGTTAATATAGATTCGTTCAGGTGATAAGGTCTCAGTACCGCAAATAAATTTGTATCCAAAATGAATAAGCGTAGTTATGTTTGCAAGTAGGCATATCTTTCGTAGCATAAAAATAGAACGTAGCAAATTAATGTTTTAAAAAAGTACATGGAGCAGGATGGACTTAAGAATCATGTTTATATTACAATGTAAAAGATTTTACTCTGGGTTATTTTCAATTTGTGAAATTTATGCTGTGTAATTTCAAACTCTTTAATTTACAGAAAGCGAATGAAGAACACCATCGTTTACTTAAAGGAGCACCGTTTAAGTTAAATCTTCACCCAAGGGACTATTTTGATGCTAATCCTTATTTTTCTGAGGAACCTTTACCACCAATTAAAAAAGAAGAGAAGAAAGAATCAATTTCAAGCACTTTTAAACCTTCTTCTCCTGGTAAAAAGGCAAGTTTACAATTTTAGGATGAAAAAAATTAAGCATTATAAAGAAATACTGTCTCTTGCTGTCAAATGATTTTTTCCCCATATAAATAATAAACTTTTGTTCATACTGATACCAAGAATCATGGGACCCGTTTTTACAAAATTACATGAAATCACCAAGTATGAATAGTGTAGGGGATAATGAAGCTCTTGTCATGAAGTAATTATTAGTCTCTTCAAATGTATTTGAATTTATAATTTTTTTTTTTTTTGAGACAGTGTCTCGCTCTGTTGCCCAGGCTGGAGTGCAGTGGCATGATCTAGGCTCACTGCAACCTCCACCTCTCGAGTTCAAACGATTCTCCTGCGTCAGCCTCCAGAATAGCTGAGATTACAGGAGTATGCGACCACACCTGGTGAATTCACAATGAATTTTTGAAGTGCTTCTCTAGACCCTAGGTCTAGTTTTTCTTAAAATCATAAAAAGCCAAACCATCTTTTAGTTTTTGAAATGGCAATTAAAATTAACTATCTTCCTGCTGCAGAAGTTAACAAGTGAGAATAAAAATTAAAATGCTCCAGCAGTGTATAAACCTTAGTCAATGCTTTTTTTTCTGTAAATTGCCTGTTTTTCTTGCAGACTTTGTATTTCAAAGTTTATGTTTTAATATTGTGAGATCAATATTGTGAGATCTCTTGTAAGATCTCATATATGAAGGGTACTACTCTCGTTTTGTTATTTGTGTTGGAAATAATTTTTTTAATCTGTTGGATCTTTCGTTATGATGTTTTGTTCTGTTCAGGAATTTCATGATTTGATGTAGTCAGATTTATCATTTTCATTTGTCATTTTCAGAGTGACTCTCTTTACCACCAATATTAGAATAATGTGGCTTCTTAATTTCTTCTATTAGTCATATCCTTTTGCATTTAAATATTTATCTAAAATGCATTTTGATGTAAAGAGTAAGGTAAGAATCCAGCTCTTGTTTAGTTTGGGGGCACGAGGAAAGTTTGGGAAGGGGGTGAAATGTTCCGTATCTTAATCGTGGTAGTCATTTCAAGAGTGTAGACATCTGTCAAAACTCATAGCATTGTTCACTTTAAATGGATATAGTTTATTGCAGGTGAATTAGACTTTAATAGAACTGATTTTTTAAAAAATCAAGTTGTTCCCTATATGACTGATGGAATAATTCATTTTTAACACCATTACTTTGAAATGCCATTTTTATTAAACCAAAATTCTTATTTTTGAAGGTATGTTTCTGAGTTTTCATTCCATTTGACTAATCTATTTGTCTATTTCTGGCCAAAAAAATCCTTTTAAGTTCTATTATATTTAATAGTGAGTGGTCTAGTCTCTTCTTACTCTTTAAAAAAGTTGTGCTGGTTATTCTGTCATATTCTCCAGAACTTCAGAATTATTTTCTAAAGTTCCCAAAAGAGAAAGAACTTTGATATTTTGTGATAAAATTTACTCTTTGTATTTTTGGATATATTAACATATTTATAATTTGAATCTTCAGATCCAGGAGTAAGCCACTTAACCTTGTATCTCGCTTGTAGAGTTTTGTATTTTACATCGCATAGCTTATATTATATCTTATATTTATTCTTCGTTATTTTAAGGTTCTGGTCAATAAGGTTTTTTTTCCCCATCATATTTTCCTTCATATTATTTGTCATTATAAAAAACATTTGATTTTTGAAAAATAACTGGCCACGTCATTAAACTTTGTGTTCTGATGGTTATTTTCTTGATTCTCTTTTGCTTTACTGCTCTATATTATCTGCAAATAATTTTGCTCCCCACCTTTCTCATATATTTGTATTTTTTATGTCACGCTCATGCCCAATTCCTTAAGCCAGCAGTAGTGGCCATCCTTGCCTTAATCTTGACTTTAATAGGGATACCTTTAGTTTTTCATTTTTATAGATGCCAAAAATAGGAATAAATCAGGAACATATGCTGAATTTTATTGAATATATGTTGAATTTTATCAAATGGTGTAATCTGTTTAGACTATCCCTTCACTCCCCACTTTTTACTTGTCATAAGCTGAATAACAATATTTCCTGAAATGAATCTCACTTGGCTGTGTTGTATTAATCTTAAAATATAATACTGTGTTTTATTTGCTAATATTTTATTAAGTATTTTTGCATGAATAATTTGAAGTGTGATTGGTCTGTATTTTCAAGACTATGTATATACTTGTTCTATTTTGGTACAAGTGGATGCAGGCATCTTAAAGCAATGGGGGTAATTTCTTTGTTTTTCTATGTTCTATAGCAGTTTGATAGCACTAGAAATGTCAGCTGTTTGAAGACTTGAAAGAATTCACACAGCGAAGCATTCTGAGCTTAGCCATATTACAGGTTCTGCCGATTTTTCTTTTTTTTTTCTTTTTCTTTTTTTTTTTTTTTTGAGAAGGAGTCTCGCTCTGTCACCCAGGCTGGAGTGCAGTGGCCAGATCTAGGCTCACAGGAAGCTCCGCCTCCCAGGTTCCCGCCATTCTCCTGCCTCAGCCGGAGAGGGCTGGGACTACAGGTGCCGCCACCACGCCTGGCTAGTTTTTTTGTATTTTTAGTAGAGACGGGGTTTCACCGGGTTAGCCAGGATGGTCTCGAGCTCCTGACCTCGTGATCCGCCTGCCTCTGCCTCCCAAAGTGCTGGGATTACAGGCTTGAGCCACCGCGCCCGGCCGATTTTCTCAATTCTTACATGTCTTTCTCCATCTGTTTTGTGTAGGTTTTCTATCTCTTTTTGGTCAATGTTGATTATTTATATTTTCTTAGAAAATCAGTCATTTCATTCAGGTTTTTGGGGTTTGCAGAAATATTATATATATATATATATATATATATATTTTTTTTTTTTTTGAGACGGAGTCTTGCTCTGTTGCCCAGGCTGGAGTGCAGTGGCACGATCTTGGCTCACTGCAACCTCTGCCTCCCAGGTTCAATTCAAGTGATTCTCCTGCCTCAGCCTCCCTAAGAGCTGGGATTATAGGCGTGTACCACCATGCCCGGCTAATTTTTGTATTTTTAGTAGAGACAGGGTTTCGCCATATTGGCCAGGTTGATCTCGAACTCCTGACCTCAGGTGATCCATCTGCCTCAGCCTCCCAAAGTGCTAGGATTACAGGCGTGAGCCACTGCGCCTGGCCTATTTTATATTTTTGATATTTAATATAGGTATAGACTTTCCTCACTTCTTTTTCATTCTTAATTCTATTACAGATATAGCTATTAATTTACTTTTTAAAGCATCACTTGGGCTTATTTATGTTTTTCTATTTTTAATTCATTTTGCTTTTATACTTTTAAATTAATTTATTTAAACTTTCTTAAGTTTTCTTGTTATTGTGATGTTTAAAATAATCCATGTGTCTTCAATCTGGAAAACTTGAAAACTTACAATGGTATCTTTCAAATGAATTAAATCTTCATGTATATTTGGCATAGATACTACAGGAGTGCCTAATTAAATGAGTTATTATGATTCTATAGAATTTTCCTGTGATTATATAGAATATAAAGTTTAAAATTCTGTCAAATCAGTTTAAGAAGTCAAAGCAAATATTTCTGTGTTGTGTACAGGTTGAAAAATATTTTGATTGACTTCTCTTAATAGACTACAAGAAAAGTAAAGTAGATTACATTTTCCTGTTGCTTTCTATTTCTTTGTGCTATTGCTTATTACTTTTTTTTTTTTTTTTTTTTGTGACGGAGTCTCGCTCTGTCGCCCAGGCTGGAGTGGCCGGATCTCAGCTCACTGCAAGCTCCGCCTCCCGGGTTCACACCATTCTCCTGCCTCAGCCTCCCGAGTAGCTGGGACTACAGGCGCCTGCCACCACGCCTGGCTAATTTTTTGTATTTTTAGTAGAGACCAGGTTGCATTGTGTTAGCCAGGATGGTCTCGATCTCCTGACCTCATGATCCAGCCATCTCGGCCTCCCAAAGTGCTGGGATTACATGCTTGAGCCACCGCGCCCAGCCGCTTATTACTTTTTTTTAAAGTATCTTCTCCATCATTGACTGACATTGAGTAAACTCATGTTGTGCCACACTCCTTGTTCCCCATTCTCTATCAAAATACATCTGACCTAGGATTTCCCTTACTAATAGACTCACTTTCTAACTAAGTGATAGCCTGGCCTGATAAACTTTAAAATATTAATGCTTGGCAATAGTTTAGACTGTTACCTTACTATAAATATTGTCATTTTTATTGAGAGCTTTTGGATTATGGTGTTTTGACCCTATAAAGTTGGTGGTAGGGAGACCTTTTGGTGGTGTTTGAATTAAACAGTATCATCTTCTTTAAAACCAACTCTGCAGACTACAAAAATATGTATGAACTTCTTCACAAGCTAATTTTGTAGAGGCATTTTACAAAATCACATTAAGTTGTCTCATTTTTCTTTGCAGCCTGGTGGAATGAAGGCAGGAACATTTGATCCTTACCCATCACATTCTGCTGACCCTTATATGGCTAAATTGGCAACTATTTCTGGCAAAAACGATAAGATTTTCCACCCACCAGGTGGACCAAAAAGCAGACCAGTTGAAAGTATAATGACTTTGAATGTCAGAAGGTGGGAAAACCTTATGCTTAGCTTACAAACCAAGAAACAATTGTTTCCAACTTTTATACTTCTTCAAAATAGTATCTTTTATTTATATATACTTTTTTAAATGACAAATTTGGGTGACTTTAGACATCTCAGCTCCTTCAACGTACAGGTACCTGCCCTCCCTTGTAGAAGTTCTCCCCCATCTTCTGAAATTCCCAGCTGAAAAAGCTTAAGTTATCTGCATCAAACCATTCTATGCATAATTTTTAAAGCAAATCTATAGTGCCTCATTATGAGTCATTTGAGACTAGTTAGATACTCATCGTTCAGTTAGCAGTACACATTAACATTGGCTATTTCTCCAAGGGAGTTTCTTAGCAGTCGTGAGGAATCCTAATGATGCTTGAGAGTTCTGTCTTTAACTTTGAGATAACCTGTGAAAATAGGAAATATTCTGGTTAATTAAAAATGCCAACGTAACTATAATGCTTTGAGAAAAAGTATATTATCAAAGTATCTTAAAACTTCAATTTTATCCAGGTTTTGTATACTCTCAAAACTGAGAAAGTTCTTTGGAGTAAAAACAATCAGTTATTCTGTGTCTAAAGGACACTAAATTTACATTCTTTTATTAAAATAGTAGTACATCTTTATCACTTGGAGACAGTAATTATAATACTAACATTAGTATTATTTCACAAAAATAAAAGTGCCAAAGGTGTATTTCTTTCTTTTGCTTTTCTTTTTTTATTTTTTTGAGATGGAGTTTCGTTCTTATTGCCCAGGTTGGAATGCAATGGCGTGATCTCGGCTCACCACAACCTCTGCCTCCTGGGTTCAAGCGATTCTCCTGCCTTAGCCTCCCGAGTAGCTGGGATTACAGGCATGCACCATCATGTCCGGCTAATTTTGTATTTTTAGTAGAGATGGGGTTTCTCCATGTTGGTCAGGCTGATCTCGAACTCCCGACCTTAGGTGATCTGCCTGCCTCGGCCTCCCGAAGTGCTGGAATTACAGACGTGGGCCGCCATGTCCCGCACAAAGGTGTATTTCTGATTGACTACTTGTTAAGTTCTTTGGAACAATGTATTTACCAGCAGAACTAATCAGCTGAAGACAAATTACTTAACATTTTTATAAATTAAAAATACCAGTGCTATGTGTTAACTTTTACCTAACCAGAAATATGATTTTGAATACCTGAATTCTTTTGAGAAAGAGGACTTCATAGTAAGTTGATACTGTCTTAAAACTTCGATAATTTGGGGTGCCCTAACTTGGATGATGTTCATACTTGTACTACTCTTCTTGCTCATGAGACTGCTGAGAAGATTCTGTGGTCCTGGATACCTAACAATGGCTTTTTTTCACTTGATTCTCTCACTCAACATCCATTTAGAGCTTCAGTATGTATTCAATTTTCTGAATGAATTATTTTAATCTAGTCTGTTGCTTAAGTTGAAAAAAAATTTCTGGACATCTTAAGCTTTACATCATTCAGGGGCTACCTAGCACTAAATTTTATGTTGAGAGTTTGCAAGATTAGAAAAAATGACCTCAAATAAGGAAAATTTAAAATGTTTACAGTTTGCTACTTCAGACATAATATCTACAGCCCACAACATTTTTTGTGATATACATGATTTTACTGTATTTTATATACTTTAAGATGCGTTTTCTCTCTAAAAAAAAATTGAAGTTATCTTCTGGTTTCATGGGGACTAATTAGCTTGAGATGCCATCTAGTTTCAAACATTTGCTTAAAAAACTGAAGGCCCCTTGTAAGGTGGCCATAACCTGCTTTCCTGTTGTCTTTCTTGGCATTTTTGTGCATCTTTTTCTTGAGCCTCATGAAATACATGTACTTTTTTTAACCTACTCTACTACATTGCTGGTAAGGTTGTTCATTCTGCCTTCTATCTTCTATCATCTCTTCTCTAAAGTCTGCTGATATCCTCAGACGGAGTTCTACTGAACTTCTATCTTGAACCTGTCTTTTGTGTGTTATAGTCATTCATATATGTTATACCTTATATGATAGTCATTTTGCTACATATAGCTATGTTTGATTTTACATTTTTTCAAAACATTTATTTCAGTATTTCCCAAATGGCAAGTGCATAAAGCATTTGTCAAGTGAAGTTTTTTCTTGAGCACTCGTATGTGTCACTAGCATTAACTACGGAATGCTGTGTGTATTTCAGTGGCCTCCAATACTATGACATCTGTATTAAGCCATGTATGCATCTCATTAGGAGTATTAGAACCAGTGTCTTTCCTATGAATTCTATTTCAGTAATATAGTGTCACTGCAATTAACTGGAAGCATAGTACATTCTCATTTTATGTAAAATAGAATAACCACCCCCCAGACTCCAATACTACTTTGACAAAAGCTCTAAATTGCTATGATACCATCAAATAGAAGTTAAACTATGCAGTTAGCACAAAGTCACTAATGTATGAGATGCTATTATAAGTGAGGTAACGTAGGTGAAATGAAGAGTCCTTCTTAGCTGCAATAATTAGCCAATTCAAGATTTCCAAGTCTACCGTGTCTTGCTGACACTATATATGGGTTTGAAGGAACAGGTTTTGGAAATACATTTTGTCTTTTTTTTCCTTTTTTGAGAGGGAGTTTCACTCTTGTCACCCAGGCTGGAGTGCAGTGGCGTGATCTCGGCTCACTGCAACCTTCTCCTCCCAGGTTCAAGCAACTCTCCTGTCTCAGCCTCCCAAGTAGCTGATATTACAGGCGCCCGCCACCACGCCCAGCTAATTTTTGTATTTTTAGTAGAGACGGAGTTTTGCCGTGTTTGTCAGGCTGGTCTCGAACTCCTGACCTCAGGTGATCCTCCCACCTCAGCCTCCCAAAGTGCTGAGATTAAGTGCTGGGATTACAGGCGTGAGCCACTGTGCCCGGCCGGATATACATTTTGAATGCTAGCTTAACACATACGGGTTTTATTATAATAAGCTAATATCAATGACGATGATGACCAATTTTTGCATATTTTATCTACTCTTTGTAGCACTTTGGTGACAATTTTGTGGAATAAGTAAGGAAAATTGATTTTGACCTAGCAAAATTCACATTTTCTGAATTAACAAAAACTGATCTGTGTCACTGAACCACGATTCCCCTAGATGTTAGGGTAAATGTGTGTAATTTAAACTGTTGTCTACAGGAATACTATCTCTGCGGGCTAGTTGGCAAAGTATTGGACTTAGAAACAGGAAGATATGGAGCTTCTTTCTATCCTTTTAACCTTTAACCTCTGGCAAGCCACCTATCACTACTCTGCCCAATTTCATCTAATAAACAGATGGTAAAATTAGAATTTTCCTCACCACACCCACCGTCTGATAGATGGAACTTTGTGTGTGGGAAGGGGGCAGTATTTCAGGTTTTCTGTGTTCTTTTCTCTGCAGAGAATAAACCTGAGGAAGTTCTGTGATGCTGTAGCATATATGTTTGGAGCAGGGAGAAAGAGAAGAATAAGTGATTGTTCTTTTGAAAAATTTGAATTTTATCTTCCGTTTAGTAATTTAGAATTTATTGAAATCTCTTTCTTTTTATAATACATTATCAAATCATTATCCTGAATCAGGTTCTAGCTTCTTTTACCCTAATTTTAAAACCAGTAAACCTTTGGACAGTAGTATTTAAAATTGATTCCATAATTGTTTTCCTTCTTAAATTGTATCTTCTAAGTATATATGGCTTTAATAAAATGAAGTGTTTTAAGTTGATGAGAAAATTTTGGTTTTGGATTGTTAATATGTTACAAAGTATATTAGTTTTAAATTTTTTATTGAAAAAAGTTTTTTCAAGAATGTACAGATAGGCTGGGCTTGGTGGCTCACGTGTGTAATCTCAGCACTTTGGAAGGCCAAGTCAGGCAGATCACTTGAGCCCAGGATTTTAAGACCAGCCTGGGCAACATGGCAAAACTCTGTCTCTACAGAAAATATAAAAATTAGCCAGGCATGATGGCACATGCCTATAGTTTCAGATACTTGGGCGGCTGAGGTAGGAGGATTGCTTAAAAGCCTAGGAGGTTGAGGTTGCAGTGAACTGTGATTGCACCACTGCCCTCCAGCCTGGGCGACAAAACAATGTACAGGTATTTGACTTGCACCTATAAAATTAATGTGTGTTTACTTTCCAATTTTAGGGCACTAAATTCAAAGAACTACAAGACTGCTTCGGTACCATCCTATTAGCAACTGGAAGACAAGTAGCTTTCTAGATCTTAACTACGAGTAATTCATTATCAAGAGCTAATTATTTGAAAAAATAGAAGACGTTTTGGAGCAGATAGCTCAAGCAGTTAAAAGAAATTTAAGCCTGCAACTCTAATTCTCTTCCTTATTTTCATACTACTACTTAATTAATAAATAGTATTTGCTATTACACATGGTTATTACACATGGTTGTTGATTTATGTTTTTAGATCTATGTGTCTGAGCAGAACATGTGTACACATTGTATAAAATCCTGAAGTGCAATCTGTCATTTGCTTTTACTGCTAATGGTAAAAAATTGCATGGTTGGAGGGGAGGAGTGGAAGAGACTGCTGGAAGGGTAGAAAGTACACAGTAAATTCTTGCTGTTTCTTCTCAGAAGTATTGAAAATTGGATTGATAGCTATCCAAGTGTCATAGCCTACTAAAGCATTCTTAACATCAGAGATAAATGTTAGATCCATTTATATTATCACATAGATACAATATATACACATGATATAGTGAGGCAAATGCTTCAGCTTATATGGTAACACGCCTCTATTTGTGACTTACGTAAAGCCTCGGGTTATTTAGCCAATGGCAGCCCCAGGATGAGTTGAGGGGTTGAGGGGGATGTACTTGTTAGTTGAGTATCTTATAAAAATTCTGGAAGTTGGAAGATGGATGAAGTCAGTCTTTGGTGTCCTCCCATGTTCCTCTCTAGCTGTCAAGCTGCCTCACCTGGGGCATCTCACCTAGGCCTCACCTGCTAGTCCCCAAGTTATCTCTTCTCCTTCACCTGCCCTGTCTCTTTAAAAAATATCTGCTCTGGCCGGGCGCGGTGGCTCAAGCCTGTAATCCCAGCACTTTGGGAGGCCGAGACGGGCGGATCACGAGGTCAGGAGATCGAGACCATCCTGGCTAACACGGTGAAACCCCGTCTCTACTAAAAATACAAAAAACTAGCCGGGCGAGGTGGCGGGCGCCTGTAGTCCCAGCTACTCAGGAGGCTGAGGCAGGAGAATGGCGCAAAACCCGGGAGGCGGAGCTTGCAGTGAGCTGAGATCCGGCCACTGCACTCCAGCCCGGGCTACAGAGCAAGACTCCGTCTCAAAAAAAAAAAAAAAAAAAAAAAAAATCTGCTCTAAGCCAGGCACGGTGGCTCATGCCTGAAATCCCAGCACTTTGGGAGGCTGAGGCGAGTGGATCACAAGGTCAGGAGTTCAAGACTAGCCTGCCCAACATAGTGAAACCCTGTCTCTACTAAAAATACAAAAATTATCTGGGCATGGTGGTGCATGCCTGTAATCCCAGCTTGGGAGGCTGAGGCAGGAGAATTGCTTGAACCTGGAAGGTGGAGGTTGCAGTGAGCCGAGATCGTGCCACTGCACCCCAGCCTGGGCAACAGAGTAAGACACCGTCTCAAAAAAAAAAAAAATCAGCTCTTAAAAGACATGATTTAAGTATCTTACTGTAATTCATAGTGAGGTATTGATAGCCCTCATTCACCAGGGACAGGGGCTAGTGGTGTTTGTATTTTAAAAGGGAAATGTAAATTATCTAAATATCAACTAATACATTGGAAGTTATTTTAGATAACAGTGTGATATGGTTTGGCTGTGTTCTTACCCAAATCTCATCTTGAATTGTAGCTCCCATAATTCCCACAAGTAGTGGGAGGGACCTGGTGGGAGTTAATTGAATCATGGGGGCAGTTTCCCCCATACTGTTCTTGTGGTTGTGAATAGGTCTTACGAGATCTGATGGTTTTAAAAGGGGAAACCCCTTTTGCTTGGTTCTCATTTTCACTCTTGCTTGCTGCCATGTAAGACGTGCCTTTTGCCTTCCACCATGATTGTGAGGCCTCCACAGCCACATGGAATTGTGAGTCCATTAAACCTCTTTTTCTTTATAAATTATCCAGTCTTGGGTATGTCTTTATCAGCATTGTGAAAATGGACAAATATGTGATGCTTTCTTAGAACTTGTCCTTCTGCCAGTCCAGGCTGCCTAGAGCTGGAAATCAGATTGTAGAAGGCTACAAGACTCTTCTTTTGGGCCTACCCACGTTTCTTAAGTGGAGGGAACTATGTCAAGTCAGACATACATAGCTGGCTTTTGAAGGAGGAGTGCAGATGGTACAGATAATTTTTGCAATTAAGGTTTTAAAGGAATTTTTCATGCCTGCCTCATAACTAATACTGTGCAATTAATATCCTAAAAACATTACCAAGGGTATAATGTGAATCAAAGAGTAATACTGAATACATTTGTCTTCAGAATAGAAATGGCCTTACCAAGTACACATAGGTGAATAAAATCTATGGTTATATATCGATAATGTTACCAAACAAGCCTTATAAATATATTTATTCTTAGGCTGGGTGCGGTGGCTCACGCCTGTAATCCCAATTCTTTTGAGATAAGAGTTTTATATTTTCAGATTTTATCAAAATTTATTTTAGATTTAAAAATTATAATTGTTCATTTTAATCTATCTTTTAACTATAGTTAATTTTTATTAATATGCCTTTTTATTAATATGCCTTTATAATTAATTTTTATTAATATATATACTTCATATCATATTCATAGATGGGAACACTAATCTAATGCTTTCCTAAAGGGTTTTAGCAGCAGTGTGACAATTGACAGACCTTATCTGGATTTTATATAAATGTATTGTGTCAGTTTACAGAAAACCAAATATGGAAACCAGCAATGGGAATAATGACATATGTAAAACAATGAAGATTTCTCTAAGTGTTGGTAGAGGAAAGCATGCACACACGTTTGATCTGACAGGTGCAAACTAGTTATGATGCCCATGGATTGTTTTCTTATAATTATTGTCTCTTCTTTGAACTTTGAAAATGTAACAATACAACATTAGGTAGTTTCCTGTGAAACAGCTTTATTCCTCAGACTCAGCCAGGACTCTGGTGTCGTCTCTTGACAACTTACACGTCTAGTTATCTACTCTCCTGTGATGATGCCTGTATGACTTGAGTAGTTTTCTGCATCCATCATCAGTGAGTAATGGAAGAAATAAGCTTACTTAGCCAGACATCAGTCTCTGCTACAAACCGTCTACTTACATCTGTTCAAGGCTCAAATCTGAAACAATAATTGTGGATGTCGACCTAACATGGAAGAAAGGCTTAACTTTAAGGGAGACTTAGATCAATAATAAGCTCTAGTAAGAACTGTTAAGCAGAGAGAAAGTTAAGCAGTAGTACATCATAGTTTTTGAAATCTTATCCTGCTTCTTCAGAGACTGCCTGCTCCTTTTGTATATAAATGTGGCACATGCATTAAGAATAATAAACCAAGTTTAAGGCCGGGCTCGCTGGCTCACGCCTGTAATCCCAACACTTTGGGAGGCCAAGGTGGGTGAATTACTTGAGGTCAGGAGTTCGAGACCAGCCTGATCAATATGGTGAAACACTGTCTCTACCAAAAATACAAAAATTAGCCAGGCGTGGTGGCGGGCAACTGTAATCCTAGCTACTGGGGAAGCTGAGGCAGGAGAATTGCTTGAAACTGGGAGGTGGAGGTTGCATTGAGCCAAGATTGCACCACTGCACTTCAGCCTGGACAACACAGTGAGACTTCATCTAAAAAAAAACAACAAAAAAAAAAACCAGGTTCAACCTGTTACTATTATAGCTGTCTACAGTAGAGCAAATTAATTTCTTAAGACTCTTGAATTATCTGTCATCCATATTATGTACCTGGAAGAATTATGAAAACCAAATTTAAAATATTTTATAAGCTGTAAAATAAATAAAAAATATGTATCAGTCTATTAAGGCTGGGTACAGTGGCCCACACCTGTAGTCCCAGCATTTTGGGAGACCAAGGCAGGAGGATCACCAGAACCCAGGAGCTTGAGGCCAGACTGGGCCACATGGTGAGACCCTGTCTCTAAAAGCAAACAGACGAAAACGAAACAAAACAAAAACAACCACTAGATCATTATCCATCAAATAATTTGTTGTAAATAAGTTGTAAGGTAATTTGTTAATTTGAATTTTCATCAATTATAACTGAATTTTCCCTTGTGGTATTTTGTTACAATGTCAAAAGTAAGTTAGTAGCATTATATAACACTTATATAATGCAATGTACCAGATACCATTCCATGTGCATTCCATATTAATATGTTTTTAATTATTAATCTCTTGATCTACATCTAACAACAAATGGAGTTAGAGAAAGATGAACTAATTTGTTCAAGTTAGCCCAACTAGCACTGGCAAAGCCACACAGTCTTGCTTTTTTTTTTTTTTTTCCCCAGACAGGGTCTTAGTCTCTGTCTCCAAGGCTGGAGTGCAGTGGTGTGATCATGGCTTACTGCAGCCTCAACCTCCCAGGCTCAAACAATCCTGCCACAGCCTCCTGAGTATCTGGGACCAGAGGCATATGCCAGCACACCTGGATAATTTTTCAAATTTTCTGTGGAGACAAGGTCTCCCTATGCTGCCCACACTTGTCTCCAACTCCTAGGCTCAAACGATCCTCCCACCTCAGCCTTCTCGCTTTTTTTTTTTTTTTTTTTTGAGATGGAATTTCGCTCTTGTTGCACAGGCCGGAGTACAAAGGCACGACCTCGGCTCACTGCAACCTCTGCCTCCCGGGTTCACGCGATTCTCCTGCCTCAGCCTCCCAAGTAGCTGGGATTACAGGCGCCTGCCACCACGCCCAGCTAATTTTGTATTTTTAGTAGAGACGGGGTTTCACCATGTTGATCAGGCTGGTCTTGAACTCCTGATGTCAGGTGATCCGCCCGCCTCAGCCTCCCAAAGTGCTAGGATTACAGGAGTGAGCCACCGCGCCCAGACTCTGGCTGCTTTCAAGTTATGTTAGTCACTCTACAGCCTTTACCAAAATTGGAGAGCAGGGTAAGATGGAGGTAACTTACTTGTAGGAAATCAACTATAGAACACATGTTAGTTTACAAGAAAAAAGACTGAGAGGACCTGTTTCCAGTTTATTCCTCCTCACACCTTATTAAGGGGCAGGCTATAAGCCTATGGGAGATAGCTAGAAAAACATATATTATCCTCCCTCCCCCAAATATATATATTTCCAAAAATCTTCATAAAGCAATTTGAAATCATTACACTACTGTTAGAAAGTGACCCAAAATGGTCGGGCGCGGTGGCTCATGCCTGTAATCCCAGCACTTTGGGAGGCCGAGGTGGGAGGATCACTTAAGGTCAGGAGTTTGAGATCAGCCTGGCCGACACAGTGAAACCTCGTCTCTACTAAAAATACAGAAATAAGCTGGGCATGGTGGCACATGCCTATAGTCCCAGCTACTCAGGAGTCTCAGCTAAGCAGGAGAATAGCTTGAACCCGGGAGGCCGAGGTTGCAGTGAGCTGAGATGAGGCCACTGCACTCCAGCGTGAGCCACAGAGCAAGACTCTGTCTCAAAAAAAAAAAAAGAAAGAAAGAAAGAAAGGAGGGAGGGAGGGAGGGAGGAAGGAAAAAAGAAGGAAGGAAGGAAGGAAGGAAGGAAGGAAGGAAGGAAGGAAGGAAGGAAGGAAAGAAGGAAGGAAGGAAGGAGGGAACCTAAAATGTCATCTTGTCTAAACTTTGCTGTTATTGTTAAGAGATGGGGTCTCACCCTGTCACCCAGGCTGGAGTGCAGTGGCACAATCATAGCTCACTGCAACCTCAAACTCCTGAGGTCAAGTGATCCTCCTACCTCAGTCTCATGAGTAGCTGGGACTACAGGTATGTACCACCCCATCCAGTTAATTTTGTCTAAACTTCTTGATACTTAAAACTCCTTATAACATTCATACAGAGTGAAGGCCCAGCCTATGCCTAATAGTCTAGTGTAACGGCAGCCTGTTAATTCATCATTCATTTAACAATGTTGGGTGCTTGCTATATTCTGGGCATAGCTCTGGGCACTGGGATTCAGCAGTAAACAAAATAGACAAAGGTAGGTTAAAAGTAAAAGGATGAGCCTAACCTTTTAGTTATATTGTTTGTTTTATATTGTCAATGTTTTTTAACACTAACACTCTATTTTGTAACCACAATTCTCATAGTTCTTTATCTTAATTTTGTATTTAAATGGATATAGTGCTCACCATTAGTTATTTTCTTAATGCTTTAGTTCTTTGATTTATATTTGATTTCCAGGATTTACTAATCCATTTTCATGGTATATATTTATTATTTAACTATTCAGAGTTTCTCGTACTGATTCATCATTACAAAATAAATATAAAAGCATGCAAAAAGATATACTATGCAAACACCAATCTAAAGACAACTAGAGGGGCTATATTAATATCAGAGACTTTAGAACAAGGAATACCCCTAGGGATAATGAGGGTTATTTCATAATAATAAGGGTATCAGTTTACCAAGCGGACATAATAGTGCTAAATGTGTGTGCATGCATAAGAGAGCTTTGGCCGGGCATGGTGGCTCATGCCTGTTATCCTAGCAATTTGGGAGGCTGAGGTGGGTGGATCACCTGAGGTCAGGAGTTCGAGACCAGTCTGGCCAACATGGTGAAACCCCGTCTCTACTAAAAATACAAAAATTAGCCAGGCGTGGTGGTGGGCGCCTGTAATCTTAGCTACTCAGGAGGCTGAGACAGGATAATTGCTGGAACCCGGGAGGTGGAGGTTGCAGTGAGGTGAGATTGTTCCATTGCACTGTAGCCTGGGCTGACAACACTGAAACTCCATCTAAAAAAAAAATAATAATAACAGTAAAATAAAATAAAATAAAAGAGCTTTAAAACACATTAAACAAATTTATAGAATGAACAAATCAACCTCTCTATTCCTCTATCAGTAACTGTTAGAACAAGCGGACACCAGATCAGTACAGACACAGATTTGCTCAATCCTGTCAACACGTTTACTTCGTTGACATTTACAGAACACTCCAGTTCACCTGAAACATCAACCAAGACAGACCATATTCTGGGCAATAAAACATGTCTCCGTAAATTAAAAAAGATTATAGAGCATGTTCTCTGATCAAGACAGAATTAATTAGAAATCAATAAAAGAAAAATCACTGAAAATCTCCAAACATTTAGAAATCAAGCAACTCACTTCTAATCCATTGGGTCAAAGAATAAATCACAAGTGAAAAAGAAAATATCGTGAACTGAATGAAAATGAAGACATGCCGGACTCTGCGGTGCAGTTAATGTGGGTGCGAAACTGGGGAAGGAGCATATTAGCCCCAGATAACCCAAAGGAATGAAATTACTAAATAGGAACAGAAATCAATGGAATAAAAAACAAAGCAGTGAGAAAAATCAATGAAATAATAAGCCGATGTTTGAAAAGAAAAATAAAATTGCTAAAACTCTAGCAAGAATGATAAGGAAAAAGAACCCCCAAATTACCAATGTCAGAAATTGAAGAGGGGACATCGCTGTAAGTCCTTTGAATGTTAAAATGCTAATAAGGAATATTATGAACAACTTTATGATAATACATTTGAGAACTTACATGAAATGTACAAATTCCTCAGAACATACAAATTATCAACCCTAACTCAAGAAATAGAAAATCTGAATGGTTCTACATTAATAGAAATCATTTAGCAATGGAAAACCTTCCCATTTAGAAAAACCCAGGCCCTCTGGTGGATATTTACATATTACATATTTTCCAAATATGTATGAGTATTACATATTTAAATATTTAAGGAAGGAATAATATAACACCAATCCTACACACATTCAGAAAATAGAGGAGGGGAAACACTTCCCAACAGGATTTTCCTGATACCAAAGCCAGACAAAGACATTACGAGAAAATAACACAGACCAACGTCCTTCTGAATATAGAAGCAGAAATCCTTAACAAAATATTATCAAATTGAATCCAGGAATATATATTAAAAGAATAATACAACATCACCTAGTGGAGTTTATCCCAGGAATTCAAGGTGAATGTTTCTTAACATAATTTACCATAGTGACAGATTGAAGGAGTAAAACAGGATCACCTCAATAAACGTAGGAAAAGCACTGCGCAAAATTCAACAAGGAATATATGAACGGCAGTCTTGGAAGACAGAGTGTCTCTGGAGCCCAGGACAGGTGTGCCTGCAACCTTGGAAGCTAGAGATTGTGTTTGCTCTGGAGCCAGGGCAGGCATGCTTATTGTCCAGTGCAATGTTTCCACCTACAGCAACGGGCAGACATCTTACTAGCCATTATAATATTTGGGTTTCTAAGCTCGCTCTCTCCTGTGATGCAACCCACTGTATGATCCTCTTTACGCTGCTTATAGAAATTGGGGCTCGGAGAACCAATGCAGACATGCTGATACTCTGACTCCTGCTATTGTAACAAACTCTCCTCGGTCTCTCACTCAGGAGTCTTGTGCCTTCCACTAGAACCCACAAAACTGTAGCAGGCTAAAATATGAGCTTACCAGTTGGGTAAAATCTCACATTCGCCACTGTTCTTGACAATATAAAATATATACCTAATTCCAATGTCTAATTTTAAAAACTAGTCTAATCAATTACCAGGTTAATGTCATCATATAATTTAAAAGTATTTTGAGGGTGGAAAAGTACTTGGACAAAGGTTTTGAAGCATTGATTTTAGCCGTTTATTTATAGATCTTGGATGGAAGCAACTGATATAGTTTACTTGGAATTCCTAGGGAAAAAAAAAAGAATTCTTTTAAGGTGGGAGTACTACTTATACTTTAAAATAGTAATTAACTCCCTCTTGCTCACTGCCAAAGTTGCTTTGTACGCATGCAATGTACATAATTAATATAAATAATTTTATCTAGAAAAATTTCCTAAATAATTTCACTGTATAATACATTAGATACAAATTTTACAAAACAAAATTATATTCATCTTTTTTTTTTTTTTTTTTTTTTTTTGAGACGGAGTCTCACGCTGTTGCCCAGGCTGGAGTGCAGTGGCGCGATCTCGGCTCACTGCAAGCTCCGCCTCCCGGGTTCCCGCCGTTCTCCTGCCTCAGCCTCCTGAGTAGCTGGGACTACAGGCGCCCACAACCGCGCCCGGCTAATTTTTTGTATTTTTAGTAGAGACGGGGTTTCACTGTGGTCTCGATCTCCTGACCTTGTGATCCGCCCGCCTCGGCCTCCCAAAGTGCTGGGATTACAGGCTTGAGCCACCGCGCCCGGCCCAAAATTATATTCATCTTAAAGTTTCCTCCTTATTTCTGTACTCTGGCTAGTGCCCAACAGGCTACAAGAATCTTAAACACATCTCTACTAATCTACCAGGACTTGCGTACCTTTCAAATCCGAAGCCAAAGGCCTACTCCGAGGACTAGAGATATCTTCATGAATATAGTTGTCAAAATGGAATTTCTCTCTTCTTGAAATATAAGTTGATTTTGAAGGGTCATTATGCTGACTACAAATTTTATCACTTAAATTTAAATATTCTCGTTGAAGATTCCGCATCTCAAATTCCAAGGTATCCCTTTCATTTTCTATGCTTCTTACATAATTTTCTAAAAGTATTTTGTCTTCAGTAAGTCTACTGATGCTGTTTTCAAATTTTACATTTTCTTGGCTGTGTTTCTTTAGTTCTTCTTTTAGAATCTGATTATCTGTTTTGGTTTCCATGACCATTTTTGATAACATTTCGCATTCCTTGCCAATTTCCGACAAGCTATTCTTATAAATACTTGCTTCTGATTTTGCGTTTTTTATTTCTTGCAGAAAATTCTCTTCTGCAGTAGATTGGTAGGTTTGAATATTCTCAATTTCTCTTTCCATAATTTGTCTGGCAGCAGCAGATTCTTGTAATGTTGTTTCAAGATTGAGTTTTTCATCTTTAACTGTTTCTATTATTTGAAGAAGTGTCTCTTGTTCGGTTTTTGCCAATCTTTCTTTCTCTTTTAGCTGCATTACCTCTAGCTGGTTTTCTTTTAGTTCATTTTCAAGTGAGCTTTTTTCTTTTAGAAGCTGGTGTGTTTTTTTCTCTAACATTTCTTTTTCATCTTGTATCAATAGAATATTGGTTTTCATTGCTTCCATTTCTATACTCATTAGATTATTTTCATTATTGACAATGGCCATATCACTTTGAGTTTTGTGTTCCTTACTTTTTAGTTGATCGAACGCTTCCATCATTTGTTGCTTCTCTAAAGAAAGTTGTATGTTTTTTTCCTCTAGAGTTTTATTTTGGCCTTGCAGAACATTATATTTACTAATTATTTTTTTTAATTCTTTAAGACACTCTTTGCTGTCTTCTTCTGTTTTACTTAACTTAGACTGAATAGTACTCTTTTCTTCAACCAGATTCTTAAGTTGCTTTTCATATGTTTCAACTTTCTGTATGAGAGATTGTGTGGTAAAGATAAGAGGTTTCATTTTGGACTTAAGGTTCAGATTTTCATTCTCTAGTTCTGTTACTTTTTTCTGTATCTGCACAGATTCTTTCAGGTAATTCTGTAAGTACTGAATTTTTGCAACACACTGTTCAGTAACGGAATTAACTTTGGAAGTTTTCTCATTTTCAAATATTATTGATCCTTGTTTTACTAGAAATGGTTGTCTTTCTTTGTCTTTCATTTCATGTTTTGTTTGGTCGAGGAATGACAGTGTGTACCTTGGAACTCTGGAATGGAATTTTAAATCTGTAATATTTTTGCCAGTGATGGGAATTTCTTTATTGTTTTTCTCATTTCTCTTTCCCCTGTGTATTTCACTCTTGGATAATTTTTTACATTTTCTACAAAAATTCACATGGAATTTTGACACTGTTTCCCTGAAGGGGAGTAATTTGTTTACTAATGCCTCTAATTCTGAAATTCTCTTTGATTTTATATCTTCATTTAAGTTACCGTCCATGTTTTCTTCCTTAATAAAGTTCATTTTTTCCTGGTGAATAGGGAACAGGTCATATTTATCATTACTTTGAACATTTGGATCAGTTTTTAAAGTCTGAAGTTCATTTGCAAGTGCCACTTCCCTATCGTGTGACTTTTGAAGCTCTTCTTTCATTTGTTCGATAGAATGGCAAATGTCATCCAAATTTTCACAAAATCCATGCTTGAGAAAAGGCACAGTAATTTTGGATTTATCCAGAATTACCGTATCAGCTTGAGACATCACATTTTGAGGTGCAGTAGGTAGAAAATGATAAAAGTTATTATAATTCTTCAAGATGTCAGAATTTTCTGAAGGGTGTATAATTATGTTTGAAGATAAATTGTCTGTTGAAGTTCTCAGAGTTAAAGTGTCCTCGAAATGCATCTGGGATGGACCATTTATATTTTGAGAGAGACTGTTCACACTATCACCACTTAATTTTTCTTCCACTGAATGAAGTGTCTTGGAATCCTTAAAATGACGACTTTTCTCCATAGAAAGGTTTCCTTCTTGATTCTCTGTAGGCTGTAACAAGAAGAAGTACACTATAAATGTATTGTCATTTGCCACATGTCCAAGCAGTACAGATAATATTTTGTGGAGGATTTATTTATGTACCCTAAACAAGCATTTTGCCCATTTCCACAGCAAAGGAGCATAACAAGTATGATTTATTTTCTCCAACAGTTGTTTTGAGATCTGTAACTCTGGTCTTCACAATTTGCTTAGAACTTGCTCTTATTTCCTTTGGGCTGAGATACATGGGCCAACTCCTCAATTTCAGAAATATAGAAATTTAGCGTCCTTCAAGAGGCCATCATAGGTAGGTGGGGAAGATGAAACCGATAGGTCAAATGGGAGTTTCAGGCAAATAAATGTTTCTAATTCTGAGCTATTTGTTAACCTTAGCTTGCACTCCTTTCAGGTGATTTTAGGACTGTGACTATCCCGGAAGTGTGAATTCGAGTCAGTGTGGACACAGTGATGGTAACTTTGGTTCGGAGCTTTTCTAGGGAATTTACCGCAGACCTAGGTCAATCCTAAGTGAATAGATTAGCTATAAAAACTGCCTTGTATTTGAATTTACTTGGGAATCTTTTGGGATCTGGATGAAGTCAAATGTCCCTTCCAGACTCTCAGGAGAAATGGGCAAATTGCAGAAGAACAGAGGTAAAAAAACACATGTCTTTTAAGGGTTTCAGGACTGGACTTTCCTTATTTTCATCTCTGATGGCCCATTTTTCCTATAACAAAGGGGACCACGTAAAGTGAAAGGAACTGATGGTAGTCACGTTTTGAAGTACCTACATATAGAAATGATATCTATAGAATAACATACCAAATCCTTTTCAATGCGTGCACCAAACGCCAGATTTTTTTCTGAGCCAAATTGTGGGTTTTCTACTTCAATAATACTTTTGTTCAATATTTCACTGATTTCCGACTGTACCTTTAAAAGTTGAGAAAAATTTGATTTCAGATTTGTAAACTTATGAATGTACAGGAATAATAGACATTACAATTAAAAGGTGTGTTTAAATTTCCTGCCCATAAAAAGTCTTTCCCATTGTATAGAATATAAATAAAAGCTACTTAATTTATTGTAATCTTTATCGTTAATCTTTAAGAAAATTATGCCTTAATTGTTATAAAGTCAGAAGCAATTTGGTAAAACAAAGTTTTATGAACTATATTCAAATGATTTTAGACGTCTGATATTTACATTGTTGAATAAGAGACCTTTGGAATCTATTCTGTCCCCTTTAGGAGGAGTTATCTTCCCTTCCCATTTCCCGGCAGGTGCTTTTAGTATAAGAACATTGGGATGAAGTTTACATTGGGTCTTTAGTGAATAAGTGGGTGTTACATACCCCCAATATCCATACTGTAGCCCTCTGTTTATACTTCTCCTTATTTCTTCTGGATGAAGTGTGGTTATGGTAGTATTGATTCTGCCTCTAACTCCCAGGGGCACCTGACTGAGTGCTAACCAGTCAGGGAACAGTAGCCACCTGACAGTGATTGGTTCAAGCATTGCCTGTGACCCAGTCGGGATCAGTCTGAATCAGGCCAAGAACCTCAGTCTAAACTATTATGAGCAAAGTGTAGCCGGGTGCAGTGGCTCACGCCTGTAATCCCAGCATTTTGGGAGGCCGAGGCGGGCAGATCACTTAAGGTCGGGAGTTCAAGACCAGCCTGGCTAATAGGGTGAAACCTGGTCTCTACTAAAAATACAAAAATTAACCAGGCATGGTGGTGGGCACCTGTAATCCCAGCTACTCACGAGGCCGAGGCAGGAGAATTGCTTGAACCCAGGAGGCAGAGGTCGCAGGGAGCCAAGATCATGCCACTGCACTCCAGCCTGGGTGACAAGAGCAAAAACTCCTTCTCAAAGCAAAGTGTACTCTCTTTTCTGACTTGAATTTGGAAGGAAAAAGAACTGGACCTTCTAGCAGATCTTCCACCGCCACAGGGAGTCTGAGAATCCCCTACCATGGAAAACAGAATCAGGATACAGAGTGAGACCTGTTCTGACAACACAAGACCTGATCACGTGGACTCAGCCATCCTGAAGTGGGCTCTCTCTACGACTTTCATTTACTTGAGCTGTTAAAGTGCATTTTTTCCCTAAACCAGTTTGAATTAGATTTTATGTCACTAACAATGAGGGTCCCTATCTGTAGTCTGTATATACTTTAAACATGTATTAAAAAAATCAGCGACTGCTGCGTGTTTTGGCTTGCTTCCAAACACAAGTAAAACAGAGAGAAGAATGTAGTTTCCTTAAAAGAAATTTTGAGCCTAGAATATGCTGTGACCTCTATTACATTAAATTCTGTGTCAGCTAATCCATTGGCTAGTGACCATCAGCTTGGAAGATGGGATGATACTTTAAGGTTAGATATTTCGTATGTAGATTAAAAGAAACATACCATGCTAACATTCTGCAAAGTCTGCATTCGCAAAGCCTGAAATGATTCCAATTGATGCTGAAGGACCTATGACAAAAGTAAGAAATTGAATATTTTTAGGTAGGTAAACATATTATTGAATTGTTATGATTTTATGTCTTCCAAAGTTGCCTATTACTTGAAAGGATCCCATGAGGGTCAGGTGGTTCACATTGTTAGTCATTTTGCTAACTCTCCAATGTGCTTTCATGGAGATCTTTGTGAGGATAAAGTGGGAGAACCCGCATGCATTTAGGGAGTATTTGTTCTGAAAAAGATCAGCCTTTACCCAGAATTTTGGAGATAATAAAATGAAATAGAGACTCACTTTCAATGCTGATTGTGGTTGGATTTGGTTTTCTGATTCTGCTATGCAGCCATATTCTAAGAAGCAAAATTGAAAAACCACGTGAGCTAATTCTTAAATTTTGTTTTTTAATACCTGTAATAGAAAGCGGTCTCCAAACTCTCTTGGATAGTGAGGCAGAGATAATGAGAACTTCTGATAGTCACACTATGCTAGTCCCACAATAAGCTTAAGTGATCATTCTCGCTTGACTTAATATATCCACTTGAGGCTTTAATAGTGTCTTTACTTTCAGGGTACACCATTAATTTGCAACACCACACTTAAAACTCTGAAAAACTCAAATATCAAATATCTTTGTTTCTGGGATATAAACTACATTAAAAACAAAAACAAAAACGAATACTCCTCATGTTATGGGAGACCCTTGGCAAAGTAGTATATAGATAGGCCTCAGTTTCTGTGAAATTTCTGACACTTTTCCCCTTATGAAAACCAAGTTGGATCAACAGTGTATTTTTTGTCTTGGTCTTAAGCACAGTACCCACACGTGGCTTCTCTTGGGAAGGGAAGCTGCACATTCGCGGTCTTTAGATCCCCTCTTGGCCCTGTATGAATGGGCCTGGGCCTGGAACACTTCTTTACTGAGAGGACTCTTTCTAAAGTCCCCACTCACAGCCTGTGCTGGACTTGCTACCATGTGTGGGGACAGCACTCCCTGCTTCAGACTCAGTGTGTACTCCTTTGTTCTGCTTAAGTGTGTGTGTCATATGATACCTGGCCAACCCCACTACTCTATCTGTCCCCTGCTAGATGGACTGGGCCCTCTGACTATGGTGAACTAACACCCACTACTGAGGCTGATCTTGCTCCCTCTCTTCGTCTCTTCGCTCTGTGAGTAAAGCGTTGTTTCATCTGGTGCCTGACTGTTGTGTTTTGCTTGGTGACTCGGATACTGAGACACAGTAGACAGAAGTGCTCCAACTTCTTTTGATAATAGGCAGAATGTCACTTGCTTGATACCTTCCTGAATAGAGTATAGATCTGCAACAGGGGGAGACTACACCACGCTTGCAAATTTCCTCACATTCCTCTTCGTCTGCATGTCAGGCTGCTTGCTTTGTCAACTTTTTCTTAAAGAGTGTATTAATAAAAGCTTTCAGTGTCCTAAGTAAAATGTGAGCTATGATGGAATGTTCCCTAGGCTGATAATTTCTGCCCTAAGTTTTTAAAGAGGTCAGCGAATCTCCTTTGGATTGGCAGACTGTCAGATGTTAGAGAAGCTGCTTGCAAAGTACGGCACCCCTTTTGCCCTCTGACCCTCACCACCAAAGGGGCAATGCTGGTTTGGAGCCTGGAGCTGCCTGGCTATTGAAGAGCCTTCAGTCAGAGGGCGGGGAGGGAGGGCAAGTCTGTCTGAGTCTTGCTCAGCTTTGCCTCTTCTTGGGAATAAAATGGCAGCTAAACTCCCGGTATCCTGAACTGTTCATCTAAAAAATAAGGAACTGAAGGAAGGCCCAGACCAGCATAGGAAGGAAACACAAAGTTTTTCAGACTCTAAAGTAATCTCTTCTAATGAACTTAACCAGAGCAAAGTGCACGTCGGAAAGAATATACCACCTAGAATCCCGCCACCCACAACAAACTGCTGTTAGTTTTAGGTGCCATCTTTCAGTTAGCTCTCTACGCACATATGTGGACAAAGTGGAATCCTTTTATACATCAACGGTATTTTACATAAATAGTACCTATATTTACTTGAATTTAAGAGAATTTTAAAAACTGCAAGTAGTGGAAATTAGTTCTAGTATTTAGATTTTTTTTTAACTACATGAGAGATATTATTTTCTAAGAGATCTCTATAAGCTAATGAAAATTAACATGAATTGAGATTGAAATCTTTATTGTTTCAATAACAAAAAGTTCTATTGTATTCATTTTTGACTTACCCCTGCCAAGAGAGATGAGAAAATTAGCATTCTATTTCCTTCGATGCCTACTTCCCTCTTTTCATGATATTTGCTAGTTATATGATTTATACACTGTGAAGTTTTATGTTTACATCCTGTTCTGTAACCGTAATTTCCACACAGCTCTTTATTTAAACACAAAGATAGGATATCATTCTCATAAATATTTTCAGCCTTCAATTTTATTCTGAATGATGTAACTGTTCAACATTCTATCTCCTTCCTATACCGACAGCAATAGCTTCCTTTTTCTGTACAGATTTTCTTTCATTAGGAGGATTTGCAAGTTCAAAGCTAAATATAAGATTCCTTTAGCTAAAATCAAATAAGAAATATAAGACCAAAAGAAATGTACAGACTTAATAAAGGGATATAGTAAATCAAAGATTTTAAAGAAAACAATGGGATTTATACCTGTTGTCTACATCTATTTTTCATCTTCCACCTCTTCTACCTTTTTTGGCCTCAGTGTGATTGCACTGTTACTAGGCAGCTTAATGAACCCACGGGAGCACAAGATGAGGACACGTCGGAGCAGGAGACGGGGCTAGATTACGCAGGGCCTCCGGGCCAAGCTGAGCGGGTTGGCTTTTCCTTTAAGTAAAATGGGGAACTTTCGAAGGTTTCCATCATGAGAATGATCTGATCTGACTGAAAAGTTTACAGGTCACTCTGCTACATGATAATGGATTATGGGGTGGGAGTAAGAAGGCAATTGCAGGGCTATTGCAATAATCCAAGTGGAGATGAAGATATCTTGGACTGGAATGGTGGTGGGGAAAATGGGGAAAAGTAGGTGGATTCAGAATACACTTTGGAGATGAAGCCAGCAGCGTTGCTGGAGGATTCGTTGGGGCCCGGAGAGAGGAATGAAGGATAACTCCTTGGTTTTTGGTGAGAGCGATGGATGAGTAATGATGTCATTTACTGGGGGAAAACAGTAGAGTAGGAACATACGTTAGGAGAAAAACATTTTTAGATATGTTAAGGCTAGGTTGTCTGTTAAACATCATAGGAGAGATATCCAGCAGCCAGGTGGGTCTACCAGTGTATGGTTCATGGGAGCAGCAATGAACACATCATTCAACATGGGTGGGATGGGTGCAGTGGCTTACTCCTGTAATCCCAGCACTTTGGCAGGCCGAGGGGGGCGGATCATGAGGTCAGGAGATCGAGACCATCCTGGCTAACAAGGTGAAACCCTGTTTCTACTAAAAATACAAAAAATTACCCGCGCATGGTTGCACGTGCCTGTAATCCCAGCTACTCGGGAGGCTGAGGCAGGAGAATTGCTTGAACCTGGGAGGTGGAGGTTGCAGTGAGCCGAGATTGTGCCACTGCACTCCAGCCTGGGCAACAGGAGCGAAACTCCATCTCAAAATAAACAAACAAACAAACATAGATGTCACTGCTGGCCATGTGGAAGGACATGCATAGAAGCCCGAAGGAAGTGCTTGAGGAGAGGATGGAACATGGAGATTGGTGGGCATGGAGGATAGGTAGCTCTTTGTAGTTTCACTGTGGAAGGGACGACAGTGCATCCTGGAAGAGATGTGAAGTTGAAGAGGGAATTTTTTTTCTTTTTTTGAGATGGGGTCTCACTCTGTTGCCCAGGCTGGAGTGCAGTGGCGCCATCTTGGCTCACTGCAACCTCCACCTCTAAGGCTCAAGCGATCCTCCCATGTCAGTCTCCGGAGTAGCTGGGACCACAGGTGTGTGCCACTACATCTGGCTAAAGGAATTTGTTTTGTTTTGTTTTGTTTTTTTAACCACAAGACATTCTAACATCCTTGTTTGCTGCTGGAATCACATAGCAGAAAAGGAGAAAAGCAATAATTCTGGACAAGTAGGGAGGCTAATTGCAGAAGCTGGGTACTTGAGAATTCCACAGGAGATGGGATCCAAAGGAAACCACTTTTGATTGATCAAGGACAATTCTTCCATTGAAATGGGAGAAGACCTAGAATATGGGTTTCACAAATGTGAAGGGTGAGAATGAAGGAGTTTGGGTGTGAGTGCTTCTACTTTTTTCATACAGTGTGGGACCATGTTACAAGGGGAGAGGCCAGGGAGAAAGGTGTTAAGAGATTTGAGAACAGGAGGAGTGAAATAGCTTTTCTTGCAGAGGGTTTGAAAAAGAATTTGCTGTGGAACTAAAGTAAGTTTTCCCAATAGCATTGAGGACTCATTTTAGATTCATGGCATGACTCACAAGTGAGTGTTTTTCTCCAGCAATGATTCCGTGCAGGCAGAGAACAGGCAGGGAGTTGGAGTCATCTATTTTTAAAAGCTATCAACATAACTTGCTGTTTTGTGAGTTTCAGAGATGTTGGCTGCTACTTATTCCCAAAGGAAAGGTAATTTAAAAACTCAGCAAAACTTAGTCACACAGAATTATGTGATTCTAGAACTGGAAGGGAAATTATCCAAGAACCCAGGAGATAAAACACAATCACACTTCACCATTTACCAAGTCCCTGCTAAAATTACAATATCGGGAGGCATATAAACAAACTGAAGACATGGTCCCACCCACCAAGATTAGAGTTTATTGGGAATGTAAGGAATAGTACTCATCTTACATTCAACTTAAATTTTCCAGCTGTTTCATATTTGTGTCAAAAGTGAAAAACAAGAGAGTTATCAATGGGATGACTTTTGAGGTAATTTTTATTCTGAGCCTGCAAAAAAATATTGTATTCAATGTATACAAAAAGTATCGACTGCATACCTGTAGCAAACAGACCAAGAGGAACAAATACGTCCTGAAAATGCAACAGGATAATGATTCTATATAGGATGTCAGGCTCTCTGCAAGCTTTCTAATTCTTAGGTTCTTCTCATGGCAACCTCTGCCTCCTGGGTTCAAGCGATTCTCTTGCCTCAGCTTCCTGAGTAGCTGGGACTACAGGCATGTGCCACCACACCCAGCTAATTTTTGTATTTTTAGTAGAGATGGGGTTTCACCATGTTGGCCAGGCTGGTCTCAAACTCCTGACCTCAGGTGATCCTCCTGCCTCGGCCTCTCGAAATGCTGGGATTACAGGCGTGAGCCACCATGCCTGGCTGCAGGTTCTAATACTGAGTTCTGCTGTGACAATTCAAGTTCATTTCTAGACGTCCCAGTCTTACAAAGCTTTGTGAGGTGTGGCACCCTCTGCATGAGGCTTTGTCACAGTCATTATGCAAAGAGCTATGCAGCAGGTTGCCTGATGCCCAGATGTGAATTCTAGCTTTGCCACACACTCGCAGTGAGGGGTAACTGCAGGCAAGTGTCCAGTTTGTAGGTAAAGTCCTTATTGAGTGCACGGCACATAGTGAATGCTCAAGAGACATGAAGTCATTGCTGCAGAGGCGATATGATGATTATTTGGTAAATTCAAAGCCCGCTCTTGGTTCCTCCCTCCTGCCCTTCCCTATTTGTTCTGCTCCATTTACAAGAGCTGTTCCTCAGTCACACCAGCCACACTCCCACCACAGGGTCTTTGCAGTTGCCATTCTCTCTGCCTGCAATGCTGTTTCCCTAGAAATCTGCACAGATTGCTTCTTTACCTCCTTCTGGTCTTGGCTCAGATGTGACCTGCTGCGTGAGGACTTTTCCCACCACCCTGTTTAAAATGACACGCTTCCCACCCACCTCTGCCACTCCAAATATTCCTCCACCCCTTCTCAGCCTTACTTTCTCCATAGAATTTATTCCCCACATACACACACGCAATAGCCTTTGTCTGTCCGTTCCCTCACTAGAAGGTAAGCTCCCTGTGGGCAGGGAATCTTGCATGTCTTGTTCACTGTTGGATCCCCAGCACCTAGAACATCACTTGAAACTTAGCAGATGCTCAAAAGAATATGCTCCACAAACGAATGAATGAATGAATGAAGACTCAGGTAGAACAGGGTGCTGGGAACAATACCCTGGTCATCCTCAAATTCAAAAGTCTCTCACAAACCCATTCCAGTAAGGGTGAATTAGGTTAACCACTAGTTCTCAAATCATAGAGACCTTAGGAACATTCTATAACTCTTTGTAACCTGGCAGTAGTTATGCAAATCAGGTCATTATTTTGTCAGTACTCAGGGAATGGATCACTTGGTGACAATGAAGCGTCAACAGGAGAATAGAGAGAAGGGCGCCAGCCATACCTCCTACTTTTGCCTGTAGTTGCAGGCAGGAAATTCCTGGATGGCCCCTGACTCAAGATAACTGGTGTTTATTGAGAACCTGTCCTGTGTCAACACCATACCTGTAACCACTGTGTTCTGACAAGAAAGACTGTAACTCTTAAACAAATACATGTGCTATTTTGCATGTAACTATTTTCTATAAATATTGGCATCTTTCTCCAGAACCCTAAGCCTCATTCATGTTAGAAAACATGTGAGCTTGCCAAATTAAGGTACTTCTATTTCCTCTGACCTTACATGCTCTCTTTGAGGTAAATACAGAGTTACCTCAATGTCTCAATTCTCTGTGAGGACTCTTTCTCCCGTTTTTAGGGGCCCCCTTTGCCCCTCCTGGTTGCCCAGGGAAACCTGCATATCTCATGGGTGGAGGCAGGAGGGTGGAGAGGGGACTGGCCAGTGCCTGTCCTGCTGGCCTCCACTGGGGTGCCTGGGCACCCGGGTGTCTTCCGTCTGCTGAGGTGTGACTGCTGTAGTCTCTTCTTTCCGGGCCCCGACAAGGCATTTTGTGAAGATGTTGGATGGTGACGGTGCAGAAATCCTGTCCCAACCTCAGACCTCTGGGGGCTCAGCACTTTGGCATCAGGATTATCCATATCCTACAGAGGGGCAACTGGGGGTCCAGGCATGGCACATCAGTCTAGACCCTTCTTCTGCCCCGTGCTCTGCTCCTTCCCCAGCATGTCACCTCATAGCAGGCTCCTCTGAGAGGCGTGTAGTCGCCTGGGACTCCACCTTCAATGTCCTCAGATTCCCCTAGCTGGGTACCCCCATCTTATTCATAGTTTATGTGGAGATTGAAAACTTTAGCTATGTGGCTATTTCAAACATCCTCCCCATATAATATCCTGTAGTCTATAAATATTTACTGTAAAAAGTAGTTTTCTTTAGAAAAGGTATACACTCCTCCCTGGATATCCACAGGGGATTGGTTCCAGAGCCTCTGCGGATAGCAAAATCTGCAGATGCTCAAGTCCCTAATACAAAATGGGGTAGTATGTGCATAGCTTTTATGCATATCCTGCTGTATACTTTAAATCATCTCTCGATTACTTGTAATACCTTATACAATGTAAATGCTATGTAAATGGCTGTTATACTGTTCAAAATTTGCATTTAAAAATTGCGGTACTGTTATTTTTAAATTTTTTTCCCCCCCTGAATATTTTCCATCTGTGGTTGGTTGAATCCAAGGATGTGGAACTCCCAGATACCGAGGGCTGACTGCATATCGTTTTAGTGTGTGTCCAAAAAACTCAACAATTCTTACTTAGCATTCAGAGAAGCAACCTAGGATAGGGTGGTGGTGAAGACAGGCAGTCCGGAGCCGCCCTGCTGAATGCCCGCCCCATTCCATGCCGCCTGTGTGACCTTAGGGAGTTAACCTCTCTGTGCCCGTTTCCTCATCTGCAAAATGGGGATCGTGACAGCACCTACTGCGTAGAAGTGTTGTGAGAATTAAAGAGTTGATCCATCACGTGCTTAGATAGAACAGCACTGGCACAAAGCGCGAATGCCGTGGCGGCTGCTGTCAGTGTCATCACGGCCGTGGGAAGCACGCCAGGTGAGCAGGTGGCGCGGGCCAGGTGCTGCCGCCTGTGTATGGTTAAAGGAGGCTTTTACAGCCTGGCGATTTTACCTGTGCCACTGCAGCCACTTTCCTTCACCCCCTCCGAGGAATTTAGGATCTTGGACGCTGAAAGGAGAACGGAGTCAACTTCATCCTCTTCCTGGGGCTGCTTTTCTGTAACAGAACCGTCCGGGGCTGTTCGGTCGCGGGGCGTGGCGTGGCGCGGCGGGGCTGGAGGTGGGGGCGTGGCAGAGGGATGGGGAGGGGCGGGGCTGAGGGCGGATGGGGCGGAGAGATTGGGCTGGGCTGCGGGGGGCAGAGGAATGGGGCGGGGTCAGGGCCGAAGGCTGGGCTGGGCATAGGGAATGGGGCTGGGGGCGGGGCGGAGGGAGTGGGGCTGGGTGGGGATGGGGCGGGGCTGAAGGCTGGGGCGGGGTGGAGGGCTGGGATGGGGCGGAGAGATTGGGCGGGGCTGCGGGGGGCGGAGGAACGGGGCGGGGTCAGGGCCGAAGGCTGGGGCGGGGCGGAAGGATGGGGCGGGGAAGGCGGAGCGGAGATAATTAGGAGGGGGCGGGGCTGAAGGCTGGGGCGGGGCGCAGGGATGGGATGGGGCGGAGAGACTGGGCGGGACCTGTAGGGGCAGAGGAGTGGGGCGGGGTCAGGGCTGAAGGGTGGGGCGGGGCGGAGGGATGGCAACAGGCCGGGCCTGGGGCGGGGCACGGCGTTTTCCGCAAGCGGCCGCCGGAGGGCGCGGTGGGCGGGCAGCGGCGGCAGACCGCGCAGCTAACCTGTAATCACAGCCGGAGGAGGGGGCCGCAGCGGGTGCTCAGCCCTAGGGCCGAGCAGGAGATGTGCGGCAAGTGCAGAAGGGCGGACCCGGGATGCCCCGGGGCTTCGAGCGGGGAGCCGCCTGCTGAATGCCCTTCTGCTGCCCTCAGTTCCCGCGGCTCCCCTAGGATCCCAGCCCCGCCCAACTCTTACCTGGGCTCATCGCCGCGGCTCATCTCTCTCGCAACAGCCGCCGCACGCGCCCGCTCCGCCGCCCCGCGCAGGGCATCCTGTCGCCGGGTAACCGGGTAGCCGGGGCGCTGGCCCCACCCCCACCCTCGGCGACGCGAGCTCGGCTGGGGTCCCTGGTGGGGTCCCGGTGGGTCCCTCGTCTCTCCGGGCGTTTCCCCGAGAGCTTCCCTGGGAACCTGGCCTGGGACAGCCCACCTGGGCCCCTCCCCGCACACACGCGGCTATCCGGGACGGGCTTGCTCACACTCGGACTTGCGGCAGTACCCGCTGGACCAAAGCGGTGCGGAGAAAGGGACCGCCTGGGGACGGACACACACCTGAGAGCTTCCCCTTTGTCTTTCCGCATCTCCACTTCATCGCTGGTTTTATTCTTAGTTCTCTCGTTTCAGCGCATCCCTCAGAGGAGTTTCAGCATTTGGGGATTTGAATGGCCCATGAGCAATATTGTGAAAGGACTTTTGTTTGCTGCCATGAAAAGGAGACTCCTATTTCCCAATAATGAACTTAACCTAAACATGTATTAAAATATGCCTATTAAAGCTGTCGGAAGCGACGGTGGTCATTTGTCTACGCATGTTAATTTTTACGAACCTGGTGAATCACGTGCAGGATTGATGTTGCATTCACGGGAAACCCGACCTCCTTTAACCAAGGACTGGGTGTGCCCTCAGCTAATCCTCCTGCCCATCAGAGAATGGTGCTCTTTAAAGTTTTAAACGATTATATATTATTTATTTTGTAGTAAACCATTACACACAGAAAATTAAAATTCAAAATCACAATCACCAGGATATCATAATTTGCTATATAATAGATGATAAGTAATACATGGCTTGCTTTCATTGAAATGAAACTGCTTATGATAGTTTCAATGCTTACTTCCTCTAATTTCTTGTTTCCTATAGAAATGGGCTCCAGTGTGCGTGCCTGTAATCCCAGCTACTCAGGAGGCTGAGGCAGAAGAATCGCTTGAACCCGGGAGTCAGAGGTTGCAGTAAGCCGACATCGCGCCACTGCGCTCCAGCCTGGGCGACAGAGCCAGACTCCGTCTCAAAAAAACAAAAAAACAAAACCAAACTAACAAACAAAGAAATGGGCTCTAGGTCCGGCGCTGTGGCCCACACCTGTAATCCCAGCACTTTGGGAGGCCAAAGTGGGTGGATCGCCTGAGGTCAGGAGTCCGAGACCAGCCTGGCCAACATGGTGAAATCTCGTGTCTACTAAAAATACAAAAATTAGTCGGGTATGGTGGAGTACATCTATAATCCCAGCTACCTGGGGGGCTAAGGCAGGAGAATCACTTGAACCCAGGAGGCAAAGGCTGCAGTGAGTCGACATAGTGCAACTGCACTCCAGCCTGGGCCACAGAGTGACACTCTGTCTCAAAAAAAAAAAAAAAAAAGAAAAAAAAAGAAAAGAAAAAGAAAAAGAAAAAGAAAAAACTGCCCTGAAAAAAATCTTTGACGTTTTTTTGATTGTGAAGATCATTTGCTAAAGGATGGAATTAAAATCTGAAGTACCAATTTAAACAAAAGCTGTGAGTCACAATATTTCAAAGATCTTCAAACAGTAGCTCCTCCTAGGGAATCCTCTTCACCTGTTGACTAACAGCTGCAGATTTAACAATCTAGAGTAAAGTCAAGAGCATTGCACAAAAACAAGCTAGTGAACCTATTCTTAGCAACTTATTACCAGACTAAAATACTTCTGGGTTTTTCAGTTTCATAAGACCTTTTTTTAAACCTGATATCACAAGGCTATTATTCATCATAGATGAAATCTATAGTAGCATGAAAAAAATGACCAGATTGCCCTTAGGGTGTAAGAAATTTGGGGCCAGGCGCAGTGGCTCACGCCTGTAATCCCAGCACTTTGGGAGGCCAAGGTGGGCAGATCACGAGGTCAGGAGATCGAGACCATCCTGGCTAACACGGTGAAACCCTGTCTCTACTAAAAATACAGAAAATTAGACGGGCGTGGTGGCGGGTGTCTGTAGTCCCAGCTATCCGGAGGCTGAGGCAGGAGAATGGCGTGAACCCAGGAGGCGGAGCTTGCAGTGAGCTGAGATGGCGCCACTGCACTCCAGCCTGGGCGACAGACAGAGCGAGACTCCGTCTCAAAAAAAAAAAAAAAAACGAAATTTTGGGCAGCTGTGTTTTGATCGCAGAGAGGACCCGTGTGCTGGTGACTTAGGATGTCTTGGGTGGGTAGTGGCCTTCCTTCCGCAACTCAAAGGCTTTATCCAAATGCAAACACCTCTCCTGGCAGCCTTCTTTAAATTGCCTTTAGTGTTAGTTTTAACCTGATTTCATCTATATGAGAATGAGCTCCATAAGCCAACAAGGTAAACTCCAGCTGTGGCTCTTAGGAAGTTAATTGCTGCTTTAAGAGGGTTTATTGTTATGATAGGTTACTGAGAGAGTGAAGTTTGTTTAACTCTAACAAGTTTGGTGTGCTACAGGGATAGACATAGAGAAATATCAAAGTAGCTCGTGAAGGAGCAGGTGTTAGGGAAAGGGATATTTTTAGGATGGGGTGGAGTACTTGAGCATGTTTGTAGGCTGGGAATAAGAATCAGTGGCAAAGACAGACTGGGTGCAAAAAAATAAGTTGGAAAGAGAACTTGAAGAATAGAGTAATAGAATGGGAATTGAGTAATAGACATGACTTGGACCAAGAGGAGGACAGAGGACTAACAGTCTCTTTGAATGTGTGAAGGTCTAGCCATTTTGTAGAGATGACAGACACAGAAGCAACGGGGAACACACTTTCTCTGTAACAAGGCCCTTAGGTCAGAACGGTGCTGTCTGTGAAGTTTACTAGGTCAGAACGGTGCTGTCTGTGAAGTTTACTAGGTCGGAACGGTGCTGTCTGTGAAGTTTACTAGGTCGGAACGGTGCTGTCTGTGAAGTTTACTAGGTCGGAACGGTGCTGTCTGTGAAGTTTACTAGGTCGGAACGGTGCTGTCTGTGAAGTTTACTAGGGGTGAGTAGTTGTTGTCACTTTGAGTCCATCAAAGGCAGTAGTCTCTGTAGCCTCTTCCAGACTGAGGAGTCTTTAATTCAACTTGTAGTACATGAGCCCCCTTTTTTCTTTTTCCTTTTTTATCTGATTTTAGAAGTTAGGAGAGCCCCCTTCTTTTTGATGCCAAACTGCTTTCTAGTTTTTAGACACTTAAGGAGCTGCACTGCCTCAGGCCACTTCGTTTTACATTAATAATAATAGCATGTTCCCTTGCTATATAAAGATACCATTAATGTGTACTTCCAATGGAGCTAATTAATTTGCAATGATAAATGCATGCTCCTTGCTTGACTTCTGTTGTGAGCCACGCATGAGTCAGAGGTGGCATTTATGACCATGGAACAGAAAGAAACTTCTAAATTGCACCAAGAATCTGGCCACATTGACAGCATGCCCTCACTAAATGGAATGGCCAGCCTAGCTGACACGGGTGAAGACAATGTCAATATCAGATCATTGAGCATTTGCATGTTAGAGGTCTCAGAGATCATCCTGTCCCCTCTCCTCATTCTGCAGATGGCCAAGCTGTGCCTGCATTCCAAGTCCTTATCCAGAGCTGTCTCCATGACAACCTTCTTAGTGACAGTATTACTTAATATTTTTATTATTCCACACTGCTTTTGCTAGCACTCATGGAAGAAATGATTTTTATTCTAAAGAGAACAAATATGGACTAAAACTTATCAGTGCTAAAAATAAAACCATACAATAGAGAGGAGGAATTTTAATAATGTTTAAATTTTTATAGGTTTGAAGATTTCCAAACCGTATTACTTATTACTAGTGAATATTAGTGCGTTTACATGCTTTTTTCATTCTACTTGTTTGGCCCTGTACAAAAATCCAACTCTCTGAAACTTTCCCTCATCTGTGAAATATTTATTTGGCAAAGTTGTTGTAAGGATTAGTAATAATGTGTCGGTAGCTGGAAATCTTACTCAGAATTGATTTTAATTGTCAGTCTTCTAAATCCTTCAAGAATTAAGAATTGCTTGAAATTACCATTGGATATAACAGATAGAGGATTGTCAGTGAGTCTTTGGTGGAGTTGGGTTTCATGTGAGATCAGGCTTTTAAAACTGCCCTCCTCAGATGAAGAAAAGCTCCAGTGAGCTCCATGAACCTGATCAGTTTCAGTGTGAAACATCAGCTGTCTTGGGATTCGCAGGAATAGGAATCCAGTTCTGTGAACGTTGCAGCTTGATATAGTTGTACTCATTTAATTGACCCTTGATTTTGGTACCAAAGAATAATTGGAAGAAAGAGGAACATCATTTTTGATCTGGAATTGAATAGTGAAAATTATATATAATAATAGTTTCTTACAGGATTACTTACACTTTACTTAATAGGTGATGTCTTTGATATTTCTATATGAATTATCCTAATTCTTACAACAACTCTGTAAAGTAGGATTATCCTAATCTTATGGGTTGATGAAACTGAGGTCTGGAGAGATTTCATGATTTCCCTGTTTCTTACAGCTGAAAGGTAGAGAGCTGGGATTCATGTCATCTCTGCCTGAGTTCAAAGCTCATTTTTGTAACCATTAGGCTCTAATATCTGAAGTAAGTTATATTGAAATGGAATCCAAGAGATAATTTTGACAAAGCTTACTGAGAACTTTGTGGTTCCGTGAAAACCTTACGATTATCCTAAGTGAAAAGCAAAGAGCCTGGATTCCAAAACCAGACTATCTGGATTCAAATTCTGGCTCCATTTACTACAGGAGAAACTGAATAACCTCTGTGTCTCAGTTTCCTCATCTGTAAAATAGGAAGACAAAGAGTAGCTACCTCACAGGGCTGCTGTGAAGAGTGAACGAGTTCATGCATGTAAAGCATTTAGAACAGTGCTTGGTACATAGTAAGAGCTGTGTGTTTGCCATTGCTGTTATATCAGCAACGATCACGCATTTCCAGAAAAGGGATTTATAAAACATCTAAATAAGGAAGAATATTTCTAACCATGTAGTTTCTTTTGACCCTAAACATTTCGTTCTTAGGAATGTATATACTTAACAAATTAGTGACAAATACATATTTATATTAGTGTTCTTTTTAAAAATAAGAGCTTTAATGAGATATACTTCGCCCATTTAAAGTGTGATTCAATGGTTCATTGTATATTCACATATGCTGGAACAATCTTACAACAAAACAACTTGAGAATGTTTCGTCATCCCCCAAAAAAGCCCTGTACCCATTACCTATCACTCCCCATTTCACCCCAACCCCCCAGCTCTAGGCAATCATTAATTTATTTTCTGTCTCTGCAGATTTGCCTATTCTGGACATTTCATATTAATGGAACCATAAAATATGTGGACTGGCTGATCTTATTGAGATATGATTGCCATGCCATAAAATTCACCTTTTAAAGGTATGTCATGTAGTGGTTTTTAGTATATTCATAAAGTTGTACGAGCATCACAACTATCTAATTCCAGAACATTTTCATCACTACCCCCCAAAACTTGTACCCTTTAGCAACCACTCCCCACTCTACCTTTACCCCGAACCCTGGGCAATCACTAACCTAGTTTCAGTGTCTATGGATTTGCCTATTCTAGACGTTTCCTATGAACAAAGCTATGCAACATATGGCCTTTGTGTCTGGATTCTTTAACATATTATTTTCAAGGTTCATCCATGTGGTAGCATCTATCAGTACTTCATTCCTTTTTAGGGCTGAATCATATTCCACTGTATAGATTGGCCACATTTTGTTTATCTGTTCATCAGTTAGTGGACCTGGAGGTTATTTCCACTGTTTGGATGTTATGACTCGTGCTGTTGCGAACATTTGTGTACAAGTTCTGTATGGACATATGTTTTCCTTTTTCTTTATTGTATACTAGACATCAAAAAATTGGATCACATAGGTGACTCAATGTTTAACATTTTGAGGAACTGCCAAAATATTTTCCAAAGCAGATATGCCATTTTACATTTGTACCAGTAATGGTATGGGTTTATTCTGAGTGTATTCTATTCCATTGATTTATATGTTTATCCTTATGCCAATTCTAGGTGTCTTGATTACCATAGTAAGTTTTAAAATCTAGAAGTATGAATCTCCAAATTTGTTCTTCTCTTTCCAGATTGTTGTGGCTCCTACTAGATCCCTTGCATTTCCATATGAATTTTAGGGTCATCTTGTCCATTTCTGCAAAAATGGCAGCTGGAATTTTGAGAGAGACTACATTGAATCTGTGCCTCAAATTAGGAGTATGGCGACCCTAACAATAGTAAGTCTTGTAATACATGCATACAGTGTCTTTTCATTTAAGTCTTCATTAATTTCTTTCAATGATGATTTGTAGTTTTAGTGTACAAGTATTGCATTTCTTTTTAAAATTTAGTCCTAGGTATTTTATTCTTGTTACTTTGTAAATAAAGCCAATTTCTTAATTTCAATATCAGATTATTCATTATGAAGTATTGACTTTTTGTATGTCGATAGTGTATTCTGCAGCCTTGTTGAATTCATTTATTAGCTCTAATAAGTTGTGTGTGTGTGGTTTTTTTTTTCTTTTTTCTTTTTTTTTTTTGAGATGGAGTTTCACACCATGCATGCCACCACGCCTAGCTAATTTTTTTGGTATTTTTAGTAGAGATGGGGTTTCACCATGTTGGCCAGGATGGTCTCAATCTCTTGACCTTGTGATCTGCCTGCCTTGGCCTCCTAAAGTGCTGGGATTACAGGCACGAGCCACCATGCCCAGTCTGTTGGGTGGTATTTTCTATAGTTGTCTTTTGGGTCTAGCTGACATGTAGAGTTGTTAACGTTCTGTATTTCCACGTTGATCTCTTTAGTTGTTCACTGCATTATTGAAAGTGGAGTACTGAAGTCTTAAAGTGTAATTGTTGAATTGTCTTCCTTCAAGTCTGTCAGTTTTTGCTTCACTTATTTCAGGGCTCTGTTGTTTGGTGCAATACGTTTATAATTGTTATATCTTTTTGATGTACTTACTCTTTTATCATTAAAATGTCTTTTTTTTTTGTCTTTAGTAATAATTTTTTTTCTAAACACTTGTTTTATCTGGTATTATTATAACCCTCCAGCTCTCTTTTGGTTACCATTGCATGCTATATCTTTTTTTTCAATGTATTTGTGTCTTTAAATCTAAAATGTGTCTCCTACAGGCAGCAAATAGCTGAATCATGTTATGTAAACCCATTGTGCCAATCTCTGCCTTTTAATTGAAGTGTTTAACCCATTTACATTTAATATAACTACTGATAAAGTAGGATTTAGTTCTGCCATTTGCTGTTTTTCTATATCTTATGCCTTAATTTTCAATTCCCTTCATTACTGCCTTATTTTGTGTTAAATAGTGTTGTTTATACATATGTTCTGGTATACCATCTTAATTCCCTTAAGAGATACATTTGGGAAATTTGGGGAAGTCATGTATGTATGTATGTATGTATGTATGTATGTATCTATCTATCTATCTATCTATCTATCTATCTATCTATCTACTATCTATCTTTTCCCTTAGTAGTTGCCCTGAGGATTATAATTAACATCTTAATTTATAATAATGTAGTTTATATTAATAACAAGTTAATTTCAATTATCTACAAAATTTTGCTTCAATATAGTTTTGTTCTCTTTTACCTCCTTTATGCTATTATTGTTATACAAGTTACATATATTTGTTACTGTTGTATAAATTGCTTCTATGTAATTACATCTACGTCTGTGTGACCATCAATGTAGATGTATTTTATATATAGCAGATTTATTTATTTATTTTATCTACAATGTAGATTATTTTATATATAAAATATATATTTTATTTTTAAATTTAAATTTAATTAATTATTATTATTTTTTTCTGAGACAGAGTCTTACTCTATCACCCAGGCTGGAGTGCAGTGGCACAATCTCGGCTCACTACAGCCTTTGCCTCCTGGGCTCAAGTGATTCTTGTGCCTCAGCCTTTTGAATAGCTGGGATTACAGGCATTCACCACTGCACCCAGATAAATTTTTGTATTTTTAGTAGAGACAGAGTTTCACCATTTTACCTAGGCTGGTCTCGAACTCCTGAGCTCAGCTTATTTGCCCACTTTGGCCTCCCAAAGTGCTAGAGTTACAGGTGTGAGCCACCACACCTGGCCTTAAATATATATAATATAAATCTACATTTATATATATGTGTGTGCCTAGACATATAATAAATCTACATTTATATGTGTGTGTATGTATATTTATGTATGTGTGTATATATACACACATAAATGTAGATTTATTTTATTTATATTATATATATATGTATTTCTTTTTTTAAGAGGACAAGTTAAGAGGACAAGGCCTTGTTCTGTTGCCCAGGCTGGAGTACAGTGGTACAATCATAGCTCATTGCAACCTTGAACTCCTGGGTTCACGCAATACTCCCACCTCCTCAGCCTCCCAAGTAGCTAGGACTACAGGAAGATGCCATCATGCCTGAATAATTAATTTTTTTTTTTTTTTTTTTTTTTTTGTGGACAGGGGTCTCACTATGTCATCAAGTCTGGTTACAAACTCCTGGCATCAAGTGATCCTCCCACCTCAGCCTCCCAAAATGCTGGGACTACAAGCTTGAGCCACCATGCCCAGTCTATAATTATCTATTTATGTGGTTGTCTTTTAAGTCTCAGAGGAGAAGAAAGGGGTTACTCTATATATGTGTGTGTGTGTGTGTAGATGTATATTTACACTCTTTTTTATATTTACTTATGTGTACTTTTACCAGTGCTGTTTTATTTAATAATATGGATTTGAGTCACTGTCCAGTGTCTTTTTATTTCAACTGCATATACACTCTTTAGTATTTCTTGGAAGACAGATCTATTAGCAACAAATTCTGTTGGTTTTTGTTTATCTGGGAATATTTTAATTTTTGTTTATCTGGGAATGTTTTAATTTCACTTTCCTTTCTAAGGGATAGCTTTGTTGGTTATAGACTCCTGAGTTGGCAATCCTTTTCTTTCAGCGTTTTGAATACATCATCCCACTGCCTCTGCCTCCATGGTTTTTGATGGGAAATCAGCTCATACTCTCATTGAGGATCCTTTGTACATTATGTGTTGCTTCTCTCTTGATCTTTCAAGATTCTCTCTTTTGTCTTTGGCTTTAAACAGTTTGATTATGATGTGTCTAAGTGTGGATCTCTTTGGGTTTATCCCATTTGGAGTTTGTCACAGTAGGCTGCTGGTTTTAATAATGAATGAGGGCTTTTGGTTTTCAAAGCTGTCATGGAGTTGGAGCTCAGGAAATAGGACTGGGGAAGCTATTAGGTTGGGGCAAAAGTAACCACGGTTTTGGACTGTGAATTTTAAGTCATTATAACTAGGTTAAAAACATCTTTATTAATCAAAACAGGGACCATTACAATCAACACATTTTTGCCTATGAGAAATAAGTTTTTATTCCTGTAGTTAAATATCCATGTTTTGGGATTTGATGAACTCTTGGAAAGCATTTTCTGCATCCTGCTAGTTGTGGAAGCATTTTCCCTGCAAAAAGTTGTCGAGATACTTGAAGTGGTGGTCGGTTGGTGAGAGGTCAGGTGAATATGGTGGATGAGGCAAAACTTTTCAGCCCAATTTGTTCAACTTTTGAAGTGTTGGTTGTGCGATGTGTGGTTGGGCGTTATTGTGGAGAAGAATTGGGCCCTTTCTGTTGACCAATGCTGGCTGCAGGAATTATAGTTCTCCATGCATCTCACCGATTTGCTGAGCATACTTCTCAGATGTAATGGTTTTGTCAGGATTCAGAAAGCTGTAGTGGATCACACCAGCAGCACACCACCAGCCAGTGACCATGATCTTTTTTTGGTACAAGTTTGGCTTTGGGAAGTGCTTTGGAGCTTCTTCTTGGCCCACCCACTGGGCTGGTTGTCATATAAAGTGTACTTTTTGTTACACATCACAGTCTGAAACAGCTCGTTATTGTGTAGAATAAGAGAAGATGACACTTCAAAATGACGATTTAAAAAAAAAATTTCACTCAGTTCATGAGGCACCCACTTATGTAGCTTTTTCACCTTCTAATTTGCTTCAAATGCTGAAAGACCGTAGAATGGTCACTGTTGAGTTATTTGGTGACTTCTTGTGTAGGTAAGAGGATCAGCTTCAATGATTGCTCTCAACTGGTTGTTGTCAGCTTCTGATAGCCTCCACTATGCTGCTCATCTTCGAGGCTCTCGTCTCCTTTACAAAACTTCTTGAACCACCACTGTACTGTTCCTGGGCCAAATGCATTGTTGATGTTGTGAGTTGTCTCTGCTCCTTTATGACCCATTTGGAACTTGAATAAAAACCTTGCTTGAATTTGCTTTTTGTCTAACATCATTTCCATAGTCTAAAATAAATAGCAAGTAATAAGTCATTAACAAAAAAGCATAGTGAGAAATGCCCATTAAAATGATGTATAACATAACCACATTTATTTGAGAATGTATTCCAACATCAAATGGCAAATTCCAACAATGAGAAAACTGCAATTACGTTTGCACCAACCTAACAAAACACCCAGAGCTCACTGCTCTTACCAAGATTCTGCTGTTTTTATTAAATGAATGCTCCCTGGATTATTGCAAGATGTGGGTTAATTTCCAGATGTGTGAAAAAGTTGATTCTGACAATTGTGCTGTTGTTCTAGTCATTTTTATGGAGAAGAGAATTTTCAGAGGTCCTTACTCTGCCATTTATGTTGATGTCACCTAATAATGTTAACTTCTGGACCCAAATAATTCACCCATCCACAAATGCTTTTTCCACCTAAAATGATTAGAAGTTCTGCTAAATCTGTTGTCCAGCTTTCCAGCCTGCCTGTTTTCTGTTCCTTGTAAAGGAACACAAGACTAGGAATTCTCAAAATAACATTTTTGAGACAGACCACCATGCTTTATCAAACACAGTGACGTGCGGTAGTTTTCAGGTTGTAACTTTTCTTCATTTTTCTTAGCTTAACAAGAGATCCATACTCAGTTTCTGATCTAGGTACAAAATGACAAGTAAGGGGAAACTTTTAGGTTCTTGTCCAAACAAAACCCAGGCTTACACAATCCAGGTGACTGGGTAAAGGGCACTGCGCTGATCTTCAGGCATTGTGTCTGATGCTTTCGTTGTTTCTCGCCCATGATCAAGGACAATTTAAAGTCAATTGGCTCCACAATTAATATTTTTAGTTATTTGCAGGAATTCCATTTCCACGTCTGGCTCACTCACTCTGTGGCAAACCTGGAAATCCTTAAATAACTGCAAAGACATCCTTATTCAGGGTCTCACCGTCTTTGGGTTTCAGGTGTACGGTAGGCCTAGGTCCCTAGCACTTGTGGAAGCGTACAAATTACATTTTATACATGTGTGCCCTGTCTTCTTCCCTTAACCCCTTACTATTGCCCTGAGGAGCCATCGTCAGGTCATTTCCTTATCTAGAACAATTCCGTCTAATCACCTTCAAGGACAAGAAGTTCTCAATGATGGCGATACACTTCAGAGGATTATTTGCCTCTGCGTTGTGGCTGTCACAGGGATGGGAGGTCTATTGGGATTTAGTGCAATTGGACCGGGGGTATGAAACTATCTGTAATGTGCCAAACAGTTCTACATATTGAGGAATTCTCCTGTATCGACCGGATGCGGTGGCTCATGACTGTAATCCCAGCACTTTGGAAGGCTGAAGTGGGAGGATTGCTTGAGCAAACTGTGGCAATATAGCAAGGCTTCGTCTCTACAAAAAAATATAAACATTAACCAGGCACTGTGGCACGTGCCTGTAGTCCCAGCTACACAGGAGGCTGAAGTGAGAGGATCAGTTAAGCCTACAAGGTTGAGGCTGCACAGTGAGCTGTGATTGTGCCCCTGCACTCCAGCCTGGGTGACAGAGTGAGACCCTGTCTCAGAAAAAAAAAAAAAAAGAAAGAAAAATTCTTCTGCATTGCTTGCACATTTAATGGTCTTGCCAGATATTCATGTAGGTGAAAAACCTGCTTATAATTACATGATTATAAAAACGAATCTATTTTCCTTGTAAAATGCAAAATGATTTTGTAATGTTTAATATAAATAGAAGGTGTTATGACTGCAACTGCCATGTAAATTAATAGATTGTTTGAAAAAACTTTGTTCACAACTTAATCAAGTCACCAAAAGCAACACTTCTTAGGTGTCTGACGGGCCAATATAATGCACTCACATTAGTCTGCATTCATACTGATGAATTCCTATTGTCTTCTGTTATAGCTATGCCCACATACATAAATATTAGTCTGCATTTGTAGCTACTGCATTCATGCTGATTAATTCCTATTATCTTCTGTTATAGCTATGCCCACATACCTAAATATTAAAATATACATTTTTTATGATAAATTCATTTCTTTTTATTTCTCCAATTATTTCACTTACATTATGTTGATAAAAAACGAAGAAGAAACCCACTGTGGCAGTTACGGAGTGCAATTCCTGATTTTTCAGTTTTCTTTGCCTGACAAACACTAATTCATTTTAGTTTTAGTAGTTAATAAGCGTAAATGTAGACCGCAAGGTGTTTTTTCTTGCTCTTCTAGTAGACTGAAATAATTACACTTGTCTTTTTACCCTGCGCCTGATCTGTTGGCTAACTAGGGATCTCCAGTGGAGACATAGTCGCATTTTCTCTCTATTTTATCCGAAGATTTGTAATTGGCAGCCCACACTCCACCAAGTGCTCTTTCCTCACCGAGCACCTCTCACTGATCTTGACGCATTGGCGGCATGAACACGTTCTCTCCCTTACAGAAAACTTAGGAGTTAGGGGAAACGTGACATCAAAAGATCATCTACTTGTCTGGTTCTTCTTTGGAAAAGTAATTTTCCATACGTGGTGGTTCATAGGCAAATCTTTGGCTGTAGAACTCCTCTCCCAACAACAGGTTTCTTTAAAACTAAGTTCAGTTGGTAGAATTTTTTTGTCTTTGTATTCCCCAGACAGCGGCTCCATTCATATACTGCGAAGTCAAAATTGTGATGTGTGTGCAAAATGCAAAGGATCATTATATTTGTTTTTTTTTTTTTGTAGTCTTGGGTGATAATTTAGTCATCATCAGTATTATAATCTTTGAAGGTGAAGATGTTAAAATAACTAGTGTGCACACCAGTGTTCATAGCAGCATTAGTCAAAATGGTTAGAATGTGGAAAAAAACTAAAATTCCATCAATAAATGAATGGATTAAAACATATGGTACATATACATATATATGCAATAAAATGAAATACTATTCAACCTTAAAAAGGAGTGAAATTCTGACACATGCTGCATAGATAAAACTTGAAAACACTCTGCCAAGTGAAAGAAAGCAGACACAAAAGGACAAATACTGTTCGGTTCCACTGATATGAGGTACCTCAGGTAGGCATAGCCATAGTCATAGCGTATAATAGAGGTTACCAGGGACTGAAAGTAAGGGGACTGGGGAATTATTGTTTAATGGGCACAGAGTTTCTGTTTGGGGATGATGAAAAAGTTCTAGAAATGGATATTGATGATGGTTGCACAACATCATGAAAGTCATTAATACCATTGAATCATATACTTAAAAATGGTAAATTTCATGTTATGTATATTTTAGCACAATAAGAGAACACAAAGAAAAATAAATTATAAACCTAGTATGCTTTACTGATTTAAATATTCTTCACAAATGAAACTGAAATGAACGTTTTTCAGTACTAGAATAGAGAAAATCTGTGACCTGCAGGTCTGCACTAAAGAACAATTAAAGTCGCCGGGTGCGGTGGCTCACACCTGTAATCCCAGCACTTTGGGAGGCCAAGGTGGGCCTATCCCAAGGTCAGGAGATCAAGACCATCCTGGCTAACACGGTGACACCGCGTTTCTACTGAAAATACAAAAAATTAGCCAGGCATGGTGGCAGGTGTCTGTAGTCCCAGCTACTTGGGAGGCTGAAGCGGGAGAATGGTATAAACCCGGGAGGCAGAGCTTGCAGACAGCCAAGATCGCACCACTGCACTCCAGCCTGGGGGTCCATCTCAAAAAAAAAAAAAAGAACAACTAAAGGGAGTTTTAAAGGAAGATGGAAATGTAGACATGCAGAAAGGAATGAAGAGCAATGGAAAGCATAAGTGTGTGTGTAAGGAACTATCACAGAAGAAATATAAATATAAACATTTAAATATAAACAATATAAAACATATTTATAAAAATATAAATATTTATTAAAAACATGAAGTTCAAAACCAGGCAATACTGGTTTATGGTGTTAGAAGTTAGCATAGTGGAAAACTTTGGAGATGATGGGATGTTAATAAAAGGGAGAGGGAGGAAGGGGGTTCGAGAGCTAGCTGTCTTCTCTTTCCTCATCACTTGGCAGTTACAGGGGTTTATTCACTTCGTGAGTAAATTCACTGTGCTGCAAGCACACTCAGTGTGTGTGCGCTTTTCTGCATGTGTGTCATGTTTTAATAAAAAGTTTTAAAAAATGGAATTGAATTGTTATTTGATCAAATAACTCTCAAAACCTATCCTAACTACATTACGATGGATGAGCCAGCTGAATCTTCAGGTGTGATCCATCGCAATTGACTATTGTTAAGCGGAGTGAGGTGCCAGCTGCTCCAAAGCTGCACTTCTTGATAGCTGTGAACACCATGAGTGTACACTGGAGAGCACATATTAGAACATGCTATTGTTCCCAAGCCATCATGAGGACGTACACTTGGCGTGTTTCTACCTGGGATGACACATGTATACACATCTATTACCACATGCTTTCTGATCTTCCGTGTGTTGAAATAACTTGCATTATTCAGAAAAGGATTTCAATTTCTGGTGTCATCTGGAAGGTTAAATAGAGTAAAGTCAAATAGCTGAATTGCGTATTGAACCTGTGATTAATTTTGTTCCTGTTCATAATAATGAGGTCATTTGAGAGCCACCTAATGGCCTGCCACCAGCCAACTAATTGTCTAGAATTCCTACCATTGAAGACATTCTTGTCCACGAAAGGACTGTCTCTGGAACAAAATGCAAATATCTGACATAAATGAGAGCAATAGAAAATTATTAGGCCGGGTGCAGTGGTTCACGCCTGTAATCACAGCACTTTGGGAGGGTGAGGCAGGTGGATCAGCTGACGTCAGGAGTTCAAGACCAGTGTGACCAACAAGGTGAAACCTCGTCTCTACTAAAAATACAAAAATTAGCCGGGTGTGGTGGTGCTCCCCTGTAATCTCAGCTACTTAGGAAGCTGAGGCAGGAGAATCACTTGAACTAGGGAGGCAGAAATTGCGGTGAGCAGAGCTTGCGCCACTGCACTCCAGCCTGGGTGACAGAGTGAGATTCCATCTCAAAAGAAAAAAAAAAAAAGAAAATTAGTAGTACTCATTAGCATGCTTTAGTCTATCAGCATAGCTGACAGAGCAAGCATTAATCGGAGGAATTGCTATCAGGATCAAGTATATTCATGAGGTGGAATAAAAGGTCTGCAGGATGAAGCAGTGCTCTAGAAGGGTGATGGCTGGGAGCTTTGGGAACTCAGAGAGCGGTCACGGGGGCCCTAGATGTAAGAAGAGGTAGGCTGAGCAACACGGAAGGAAGTGGTGTCCGGGGCATAATTGCACACAGTGCAGGCTCCAGCACGTGACACTATTACATATCCTCAGGGCCTGAATGGACCACAGATATGTGCTCACCTCGGTGCCTGTACCCATTGGTCACACACACACTTGTGCTTTTCAACTCAGACACCTCAGAAGATGAGGTGGAATAGGAATTTGGTCTCCTGAGAGGTAGTTCTCGAACCCACAACATAATTTTGCTCTTGGTACAGAAATGGATAACCTGTGTATCCTTCTTCACAAGATTAATAATCAAATAAATGAATGGAGTAATTTTCATCCTAAAGTAAACATTTGGTATTTAATATAATCTTTATTTAAAATCTATTTATGCATTTGCCATACTTACCGATGCAGTAGCAACTAGGTTTTCGATCTTGCATTATTTTTTGAATAATTTGGAGAATGGAATTGTGCTTTGGGTTTTCATGAATTATGACATGCTGACATTTCTTGGACATTCTCTGCACACTGAGACAAAGTTTTCAGGGATTTAAAAAGCTAATGTTAATATCTAATTTTATGTGTGGTTTTTTTTTTTTTAAATGAGACAGAGTCTTGCTCTGTGGCCCAGGCTGGAGTGCAGTGGCCTGATCTCCGCTCACTGCAAGCTCCGCCTCCCGGGTTCCCGCCATTCTCCTGTCTCAGCCTCCCGAGTAGCTGGGACTTCAGGCGCGGCCACCACGCCTGGCTAATTTTTGTATTTTTAGTAGAGACGGGGTTTCACCGTGTTAGTCAGGATGGTCTCGATCTCCTGACCTTGTGATCCGCCTTCCTCAGCCTCCCAAAGTGCTGGGATTACAGGCGTGAGCCACCTCGCCAGGCCTAATTTTCTTTTTTTTTCTTTTTTTTTTTTTTTTTATGAATGATGGATAATATTACTAAGAAATCTGAAAGTAATTTCAACAAGATAACCACTTCTTATAGGTACTTTGTTTCCAAATCAACCACACATAACATTCGAATTAGCTTTAAAACATCAATTTGTAGACTGGGCTCGGTGGCTCACGCCTGTAATCCCAGCACTTTGTAAGGCTGAGGAGGGCGGATCACCTGAGGTCAGGGGTTTGAGACCAGCCTGGTCAACGTGGTGAAACAACCATCTCTGCTAAAAACACAAAAATTAGCCGGGTGTGGTGGCACACGCCTGTAGTCCCAGCTGCTCGGGAGGCTGAGACAGGAGAATTGCTAGAGCCCAATAGGCAGAGGTTGCAGGGAGCTGAGATCTCACCAAGAGGCAGAGGTTGCAGTGAGATGAGATCATACCACTGCACTCCAGCCTGGGTGACAGAGTGAGACTCTGTCTCAAACAAACAAAAAAACAAAAAGGGGCCGGGTGTGGTGGTTCATGCCTGTAATCCCAGCACTTTGGGAAGCCGAGGCAGGAGGATCACCACAGGTCAGGAGTTCAAAACCAGGCTGGCCAACATGGTGAAACCGTGTCTCTACTAAAAATACAAAAATTAACCAGGAGTGGTGGCGCACGCCTATAATCCCAGCTACTCAGGAGGCTGAGGCAGGAGAATGGCTTGAGCCCAGGAGGCTGAGGTTGCAGTGAGGTGAGATCATGCCATTGCACTCCAGCCAGGGTGACAAGAGTGAAACTCTCAAAATAAATAAATAAATAAATAAATAAATAAATAAATAAATAAAAAAGTCAACTTGTGAATATAGATGAAATATTTAAAAATCTATTTTGTTATGTGTAGCTTTCAACATCTTTTACTTCATAGGTGCTCAATAAATATTTATTGAGTGCTCTCCAAAATGAATAGACACCTGAGAGATTATCTTGAAATAATCATATAGATCAGGCAAATGGTTTATTTACTTGAATTATCTGAATGCCTTCATTCTTTCTTCAGTCTTCTTTTTTTATGCTTTAGATACAATTGGAAGAGCATAAATTTTAAAAAGAACATTAGGTCACCATGACATGATAATAGAGAGTAATTGTTACAAGTAGCAGTTTTTCTTAGGACTGAAATTAGATCTGCTCAAAGGACAACTTGGCAAACTTTTGCAACTAAAGTTGTTGATAGAAGAAACCGTAAAGCTCCATTCTACTTAGCTTGGAGTGTTCCTGTGCTGGGCAGTTGGTGAGCTTTATCACCTGTAGAGTTGGGTAAACTGTTTGTGGCTCACATTAACCATTAAGCTTTACTTTATGCTGCTTACACGGGTGCAAAAATATGCGACAACTAGAATTGTTTTCATTCAATCAGTCTCCCTATTGGCAGACAGTGGAGTAGCTCTATATTATGTTTCCTCTGAAAAATACAGCAATTTAATTAATAATGCATCCAAAGTTCATAGGCACCCAATTCTTAATCATAGATCATTTCATTGATCATTCTTAGCTTTCATAAGCTTATAAATCTAAACACAGTGGCTAGTCTGTTTTGTAAGAAAATGATTTTCTGTGAGCTAAATCAAAACTGGTTGGCATTATTTTTCATGGCATGAATTTCTATATAGGATTCCTGGTGAATTCATTATTGAAAAACAAAATGCTAGCATGGGGGAAATATTGCTTTTACATTTGTTTGCATTTTTAGAGTTTTAATTTTTTTCAACATGCCTGTTTTCATTCTGTACTTTATATATTAAAAATAATGTTCACTTAGTATTCATTTCTGTTTTAATTCTGTATGTAATTCCTCTACATGTTTACATTTTGAGATTTAATTGTCAAAAGAATGACTTTTCTTCAAAGTAATGAGCATGCAATTTTAGGACCTGCCTTAGTTACACAGTCTAAATTATCAAATTTAAGCCATATCTCTCTCAAATTTCAGATTAGAACATACTACATTTTGTTACTATAAAAAGCTTCTTATTAAACATTTGAACTTAAGCAGTTTATTATACACTTTATGACATAAAATATAAATTTAAGGAAAATGCTAATATCTAACAATGTAGATGCATGTACAATATAATGTCTAATGTACACTTTTCTCATGGATTTTTTTTTTTTTTTTTTGAGACGGAGTCTCCTTCTGTCACCCAGGCTGGAGAGCAGTGACATGCTTTTGGCTCACTGCAACCTCCACCGCCCGGTTTCAAGCAATTCTCTGCCTCAGCCTCCCGAGTAGCTGGTCTTACAGGCGCCTGCCACCAGGCCTGGCTAATTTTTTTGTATTTTTAGTAGAGATAGGGTTTCACCATCTTCACCAGGCTGGTCTTGAACTCCTGACCTCGTGATCCACCCACCTCGGCCTCCCAAAGTGCTGGGATTACAGGCATGAGTCACTGTGCCCGGCCGAATCTTTCATTGTTAATCTACCCTCTTTGCAGGATGGTACACATACCATCAACTGTGCTTCCATCTTCCAATTGGGAGATGCTCTGTTTTACCTTTTCCAGATAGTACCTAGCAGGGGGAGCCTGTTGGGCAGAGGTCCCCAACCTTTTTGGTACCAGGGACCAGTTTCGTGGAAGAGAATTTTCCACAGATGGGGGCAGTAGGGGATGGTTTGGGAATGATTCAAGTGCATTATGTTTATTGTGCATTTTATTTCTATTATGATTACATTGTAATATATAATGAAATAATTATACAACTCACCATCATATAGAATGAGTGGGAGCCTATGCTTGTTTTCCTGCAACTAGATGGTCCCATCTAGGGGTGATGGAGACAGGAACAGATCATCAGGCATTAGAGTCTCATAAGGAGCGCACAGTTTAGATCCCTCGCATGCGCAGCTCACGACAGGGTTCGTGCTCCTCTGAGAATCTAGTGCTGCCTCTGATCCGACAGGAGGTGGAGCTCAGGTGGCAATGCGAGCAATGGGAGCGGCTGTAAATACAGATGAAGCTTTGCTCGCTAGCCCGCTGCTCACCTCCTGCTGTGCGGCCTGGTTGCTAAAAGGCCACAGACCCGTCTGAGGCCACACAGGGGTTTGGGGACCCCTGCTTAAGGGAATAAGCGCTTCTGAAACAGCTTCTACTCAGCTCTCCTTATGGTAGTCGCACCTTTATCCTCGGGTCCAGAAATGCCAGGTGCTGCCCATTGCCATGCCTTTTAAGATTCTAAAGAGTAAATTGGGTTGGTTTATGGTTTTCTCCATTGCTACTTTGAGTTTTAAGTTTCTCAGGTTTTTGAAGTCAGTTACCATTCATTTGCTTTCTAAACTTTTCAGTTTATCTCCTTCCCAGAACAAAATGTTTGAAAATGACTGTTGAACAAACATGTATTTTGGATACATTCATTTCTTTGATCTCAAAAGTCTGTTTTATTTTTTTAATAGCTGTTAGTGAATGCATTTGTTGGCACAGGAGTTGCAATGTCAAATGCCTACAGGCGCCAGGCACGTGTTTTGGCTCCTCTCACGTGGTCAAAATCCTGAACAGGTCAGGGTCAGAAAGAGTCAGTTAAGTTTGGGAGAATCCCAGAGCAATAAAACTTGTGTCCCGTTTGGGACCTTATGGGAGGAGAACACTTGTTCCAGGCCAGACAGCAGCTGCGGTGGGGTAGAGATGACCATGTGACACAAGGTAGTGAGACAGAGGGTCTGAGGGTCTTCACCCTGCTGGTTCCCCATGGTTTGAACCTGAGGGAACAGTTTCAGAAGTTCCTGTATGTCCCCAATGGGGAACATGGAAAGTAGGTGAGAGATGCAAGTCAGGGGCATTCCCCTGTGGCCACCCTGGGTGAGAGGCAAGGTAACACGGTGCAGAGCCTGCAAGGTAGGCTGCCTGCTCCAGGGCCAGGCGGAGTGCATGTCTCAGACAGATGATCCGTGACTCCAGGAAAGCTGAGCTGAGAGTTTTGGAGGTGGCAGTGGAGGTGGGATTATTGCCTGGCCCCAACTATGTCAAGAAAACAGACCACAGATCACAAGTGAAACCAAGGATTTCAACAGTGGATACAAGCAGGACCCCAGGAGACCAGCACCCCCTGCCCTCCTTAGGAAGTCCTCTAAACTGTTTCCTCCTGGAGATGCCATCTTGGGAAGAGGAGGTGGTGAACCATTGAGCCTGAGAAACAGCCGTGATGGACTTTGAACCTTCAATCTGACTATTGATCTGAAAGAGATATTTAAATTGAAAGAGACTCTGTTGAAGCAAGTGAAACTTTTAATTTGAAAGAGACTGAATTACCTTTAGCAAATTTCAGTGCTTCACCTATCATCAGAAATTTTGTGCTCATAAGAGTAATGAGAAGAAACCACATTTATCTTAAAATATTTATTAGTGTACATGTTAAAATATGATTGGGTTCTCTCATTGAAATGTTGATTTTATTTGAATTCAATGAATGCCACTTCATTAGGTATTTTTAAAATCTTTTATGTATTTATTATGTTTGTTGCATCCAGTGGCATAATTGTTTGAATATAAAACTAAAGAAATTCAGGGACTTTCTCCCTAACATGCACTGTAATCGTTAAAACAGAAACAGACAACTGCAGATTATGTTAGAATACAAGATTGTTATTTGGTATTTACCACAATTGCAAAATCAACTTGTCAAGGAAAGACAATTAGACTTCTTCAAATATCTTGATGTTTACATGTTTGATGGCTGTAATATACATGTAAATTGTGGAGTATGACATACAAAAAATTATTGCTTTAAATATCATTATTGCTAGCCCCAGACAAAAAGGGTTGCAAAACATAGCGAAGTGTATGTTTTTGTCACATAGCAGGCGTTTGCCTCCCATTCCTTTTCCTCAATAAGCAATAGGATAAAGGTCTAAAGCCTTGACTTCAGATTTGGAGCTGACAATCTGCACAATCCTTCTGCCCAAAGCCATGGGCGTCTTCCTGTGTAAGTGTGCGTGGGTGCGTGCGTGCGTGCCCCGCCTGCAGAGACTTAAGCTTTGGGATACAGAGTGACCGTGTCGTAGCCCTCTGGGGGCTTCGTACGGGCTCTTGCATGGGTTTCGCAGTACAGCTCCCCTTCGATGAAGAAGTAGCCCTTTTGCTTGAGGTTGAGGTTGCAGTCAGCACACACGAAGCACTCAGGGTGCCGGTACTTATCCCGTGCCTTCACCACTGCACCGCTGTTGGGGAAGAAAATGAGCTCAAGTTAAAAAACCACAGAGCAAAAATTGAGACAAAGGAGAGAACCCAACAGAGAAGGCAGGTGTTCTCTATTTCACAGTCAGGAAACAATGGCCTCCAGCTGTAAAAACATGCACAGCCGTGAAACTGTATGTAATTGTCATGGAGATCTAGGATATCCACAACAAGCCATCCCATGTTTCTCTCTGGTGTTGACGTGGGACTATGTTCAGATTTTCAAAAGAGTCCTTAATAGAAAATTTGTAGGATCCTACTTCATGATCTTTCCTCATCATTTCTTTGAAGAGGGAGACATGATGGAGACAAGACCAACCCCTCTGCAAAAAATTCTGCTTTTGACAGAGTGGTCATCTACCCAATGAACAGAGTCTCTCTGATTGCTTTCCATCTGGGTGGTCCAGCCTTTATTCAATGGAGCAAGAGAAAACAGATCAAAGAGCAGAGATGGAATTCCTTTGGGGTGGGTGGACTAGCTTCTACTGTGAACAGTTTACTCCAGCTTAGGCACTATGATTGCTTCTGGTAACGTCAGGCACTATTGTATTTTACTGAGGGCCTCTCTGCTCTGAGCTCCCTGCCCTGCTTTGACCTTTTGGTCCCACGTTCCTCCTCTTGCCCTAACCAGGTTTATCCCCCACTGCCCTCTTGGGATGTATCCTGGCTAACCGGACAGAGGACACATCAGTGTGTGAATTCATGGCAGGGGAATGGAATAATGGGATGGGGATGTGCCCACATGGCACGAATGCCATGAGGATGTCAGAATTATCTTGGTTGACTTGATCCTGAACTAGCAAGTGTGGTTATTTAAACATAAGGTCCCCACCGGGCGCGGCAGCTCACAACTGGAATCCCAGCACTTCGGGAGGCTGAGGCGGGCAAATCACCTGAAGTTAGGAGTTGGAGACCAGCCTGGCCAACATGGTGAAACCTCCTCTTACCAAAAATACAAAAATTAGCCAGGTGTGGTGGCGGGCACCTGTAATCCCAGCTACTGGGGAGGCTGAGGCAGGAGAACCACTTGAACCCGGGAGGCAGAGGTTGCAGTGAGCCAAGATTGCGCCACTGCACTGCAGCCTGGGTGACAAAGCAAGGCTCTGTCTCCAAATAAATAAATAAATAAATAAATATTTCTTTGTAATAGAAGCTGACAGTAGTTTTTCAATATTTTGTTTCAAAATCTGTGTAACTTAAACTGGGTAAAGATAATGTATTTTAATTAACATCCTCGTGCTGCATTTGTTTCCCTGTGTTTATACAGAGGAGGATACTATGTATACTAAATGTATACACTTACTAAAGACTAGACATTAACAGGGGTGGGGGAGTTTAAAGTGAAGTCATGATTCTTAGAAGTGACTTTTCAACATACATTTGGGGTATTTTTTTTTTTTCATGAGAATATTCTGAAATTGTAAGTCAAAATTGCTGATTCATATGATGTGACAATTTGGAGGTATATCTAAGGAGTGACAGTCACAATGTGTTAAATGTTGGGGACCTATGTTTCAAGTTGATGAACAGAAATTTGGTTTTCATAATTGCCTTTAGTCTATAAAGTCTTAAAGTAGAAGAAATGAACTGTTGCCAAGCGGTATTGTAAATTCCAGGGTTAAAAATGACACTTACACTATGCCACTCCCACATTTGTCACAGAGCGGCATCCTCTGTGCCCCGCCTGAACCACCATGGACTTTCGTCACCGGAGCTCTCACACTCCGCGTTCCAGCCGGACGGTCATCTGAAAAACAAAGCGTTTCCATGTATGGCTAGGGAACAGCTGGCTGCAGCTTGTGCTAAGCTTCTATTTTAAACCGTGCACTTTAGCCTTCAGTTGCATCTGCACTGTCATATTCCGAACAGGACTGATGCAATCATAAGGGACGTTGTTCTGAAATAGGGCATTACAGAATGGAATTAGAGAAAACATTTATTTTGTTGTTGTGGTTGGAGGCAACTGTTACAAAACGCTCAAAGGAGCGGAGGGCATTATTTTTTATTGTGGCAAAATATACATAAAATTTACCATTTTCACCATGTTTAGGGGTGCATTTCAGTGACATTAGGTACATTCGTAATGTTGTGCAAGCACTGTCCATATCCACCTCCGGAACCATTTCTTCACCTCCCAGAAACTGTACCCATTAAACGGTAACTCCCTGTGCTCCTGCTCACAGCCCCTGGTAACTTCTATTCTGTTTTCTGTCTCTTGGATTTGCCTGTTCTGGATCTTTCAAATAAATGGAATCATACAATATTTGCCTCTTTGTGTCTGGCTTCTTTCACTTCACATAGTGTTTTCAAAGTTCATTCATGGTGCACCATGTGTCAGAATTTAATTCCTTTTAAGACTGAAAAACATTTCATTGTATGTGCACACTACATGTTGCTTATCCATTCATCATTCGATGGACATTGGGTGTTTTCCCTCTTTGGGCTACTGTGAATAAGATAAATGCTGGCATACAGGCCGGGCGCGGTGGCTCACGCCTGTAATCCCAGCACTCTGGGAGGCCGAGGCGGGTGGATCATGAGATCAGGAGTTCGAGACCAGCCTGGCCAAGAGGTAAAACCCCGTCTCTACTAAAAATACACAAATTAGCCAGGCGTGGTGGCAGGTGCCTGTAATCCCAGCTACTCGGGAGGCTGAGGCAGGAGAATCACTTGAACCCATGAGGCAGAGGTTGCAGTGAGCCAAGATGTACCACCCACTCTAGCCTGGGCAACAGAGCAAGACTCCGGCTCAAAAACAAAAAGAAAAAGAATCTGTTTGAGTCCCTGCTTTCAAGTCTTTTGGGGTACATTCCTAGGAGTGGGGCTGCGGGATCACTAACTTTTCGAGGAGCTGCCATACTCCCCGAGGGTGGCTGCTCCCTGTTACCTTCCCCTCAGTAATGCACAGGGTTCCCATTTCTCCATATGCTCACCAATACTTGTTATTCTCCATGCTTTTTACAGTAGCCATCCTAATGGGACATTCTGCATTTTTGTGTGGCTTTTAAAGGACAGTCTATATCTTTTGGGCATGGAGAAGCATAGGTCAGGGCAGGAGCCCTGAAGATGACGGGAGTGGACTGGAGACCTGGGTCTGCGGCTCACTGACTGTGTGGCCTTTCACAAGGCCACCTGCCCATCCCTCGCCTCTCATTTGCTAAGTAGGGCAAATAATAGGCTCACCTCCCCAAGTTCCTGTGAAGATTAAATGATAATGTGTGCAAAATACTTTTCATAGAACACGGAACATAGTAAGGGTTTGTTAGAGTGTTGTTTAGTTTTTGATGATGGTGATACTCCAGAGTGTGGGGGGAGGCTAAGAAGTTTGACAGTATTTGTTTAAAACAATATCTCATGACTTGTAAGCTGAGTTAGCCCTTGACAACCATTAATGCAATTTGTCTTTGGTGTCCTTTTATGACTTCAGTTGGTGGCTACTTGGACATGTCCCAGAATCTCCTTTTTTAAACTAGGCACCATCCATATCCTAACCTTCCGAGCAAAAATTCATTTGGCGCCCAATTAAAACCAAGGTTTAGACTTTCGTTCCCGGTACGTTTGCTGTCCTCCCTGTCCCGCCGCCCGCAGTGGCCTCTATCAATACGTTTCAGCGGGTGTCAGCGGCTGCTCACCAGAGCCGTCGTCCACCATTCCCTGGAGCACTCTGAAGGAGCCCGACTGGCGAGGCTGTGTGGGCTCATTCCGATTGTCGTGGAGCATCCGGTACACGTCCGACTCGGGGGGCACCGAGGCCGTGGGCTCGCTGAAACACAGGCACAGCGGGGAGCATCGTCAGGCGCTGGGAGGCACCAGACGTGCAAGAGGCCACAGACATCAATACTCAGCCATTACTCTATGCACAGCCACTCCTGAACAGAGGTCTAGTATTTTCAAGTGAATCTCTAGTATAGTTAAAAGCATAATGTGAATTCACAAGGCTGCCTTGGAAATGTCATTGAACAACAAATCGGGGAGTTGCATCCACACTCCTCCACTTGGCAAAATACTTTGGAAGGAAAGTAAAAGATAATTGTCAGGAAATAGTAATTAAGAAAAACAAGACTTGAGTCTGATGGATACATAATGATGGATGTGAACAAAATTAACTTTTCCCAGAGAAAAGGCAATATACACATGATGGAAAGTGCAGCAGTAAGCACCCAGTTAGATTACTCTCAGTCATCAAACTGTCAGTAAAATTCAGATTTACTTTTGATATTAAACAAAAAGTATATGGTTTAATATGTTTTTAGTTTTAAGGCTAATTTGTCAACCCCTGGAAATAATAAGGGTATCATTTTACTTGTAAATTCTAGAAATTTAACCTCTCAGGGTTTGAAAGCCTGTAATATAGAAACTTACATTTTTATATCTGCTGTAATTGACTGCACTGTCTTTTAAAAATAGCCACATTAAAATTCATTTACAATAATGACAGCAGCTTTATTTTAACATGCTTTCTACAAATATATTCATAATGGACAATAAAGAATTTTATCATAATACTGTATGTTAAACACTAAAAACTTTATTATTTTATATCATTTTATTGCATTATCTAGAAAACATACTATCTAATATTTTTATTACCTATGTCAGATTTGCAAATGACTTTGAGATATCTTACACTATTATTAATTCAATGTGTTCATCCCAAGAGATAGCTTTGGGATATCACTATTTAACACTCTTAAGCATTATAATAAGTTAATTTATAAATAGTGATTCTGTAATAGTGAAAGAAGCATAAGATTTTATCCTATAATAAATCTTTTTAATCAAAATCTTTATGGCAAAAGTACTGTGAACAAAGAGTTATAACAAAGAAAAAAATGAGTCAAAAAAGAGCAGCAAAAATTCAATATCTACATTAATAGCCTGAGGGTATTCACCCAAAAACCTTCACGTACAATAAACATTTTAAATGGGTAAATAGTGACCTCTCCACAAGCTCTATCAGAAGAGAGAAGAATCATCTCATAACACTCCTGTAAACCTCCCACCTCCTTCCTCATTTTTGATCCCCAAAGGACATACGGTATACTAGATTAGAAATAACTTTGAGAAGTATTACACCACACATTTGTAAAGTACATTGTAGCTTTTGAGAGACATATACATTTGGTCCTTACAGGATTTCATTTTATTGCCATCTGACACATAAAGCTCTACTTAGATAATTCCCCAAATCACCTTTATCATCAAGCCTAGATATTTGCAATAAATCCTTAGTGTTTTTAAAAAGCTTTTCACATAGCTTTCTTTCCATTAAGACAATGTTAAAAGACACCCGTAAAGCTGACACTGCCCACGTGTTTAGTTAATATGCCCATGGTTCAAAAAGACTCGTATTACCTCATCAAAGGTGTTTCCCCTAGGGCTGTTGAAACCTGACCCTGAAGTGTTTCCATAATATTGTCATCTGAGTACAACTGCATAGGTGTATTAAACTGAGCATGTACAATCTTCACACCAGGAAGTTCCATTTCCAAAGGAATGTTAGGGGCCAGCTTAGCCGCCACTTTCAAGTCACCTGGGCAAATGGTACTAACAGTACTGACAGAAGAAGGGGTGCTGCGTCCACTGCCACAGTCAATCCCGGAGGGAGTACTGCATCCACTGTGTTAATGACCACGTTACACACAGATGGCACAGGGAGCCAGACAGTCCAGACAGAAGAACACAGAGAACAGGTACAGAGAGGTTAAAAGGAATTGAAGACAAAAGTGAGAGGTGAATTACATCAAAATAAAACCAAATCTTGATTTGTCACTAGAATTTGTTTAAAAAGGGAAGATGTTGAAAAATTCGTGATTGAAAAAAGTTTAATAAAATTAAAAGGTACAGGTGATACTGCATTTTTTGGCTCTGTTCTACGAGGCATAGTGTAAGTTGAGGGTTACATGTAGAAAAGTTGTATATGAAGTAAGTAGAAAATTTGCAGCTATCCTCATTTTTAAAAATAGGCCAAAGACTTTAAAACTGGTCAATATCACAGACAAATGATGAAGGAAAATTACATTGGCTGGACATCCTTTTACATTTCTCAAGTGCAACATTTAAAATTCAAGTTTTAGTGAATACCGAACATGCAGCATGAAGATGAAATCACATATTTGGGCTCAACATTTCAAAATCAGAAGCATATTTCAGTAATACAGTTGAGCTTTAATTAAATAGTAATTGGTAACTTGCAGGTTTTATGGTAAAGATTATGTTTTAAGGCTATCTTGTAAATATTTTGTTACTATTTTAATATTTTCTATTTTTACTCTTTAATTCTGTGAGGAGTACACTTTAAGACAGCTGTTCAGTGGTTTAATACAAGCCCTAGAAAAAAACCAATAAATGCTTGTCACCTTGATATTAATGATTAGAGGAGAAATAAAATGGGTCTTTCACTCTTTTGATGCTTATATTTCTTACATAGCTATTTTATGCATAATTTCAGAAGCACACATCTATCCCATGCATATTTCCCTTTTCCTTTTAAAGATGCATTTCAGGGACTTATTAAAACATCAAAGCCCAGTCATGCAACTAGAAGAACTAGGGAGATTTCACATTCTATTTGGAAACTGGATAGGGGTCAGTTAACAACTGACATGCTAGTGACTAAAAAGTCCATTTTCCCACGTGCATGAGAGATACCAAGAGATTTTTGTAAAAAAAAGCATAGTCATTTAAGACAAAGCAAAAATAAATATTAGTATTAATATACACATCTATCATACTTTCCAGTTAGTGTTGCCGTAAGCTCAAGACAGAGAATGGATGTATATGGTGTGTTTACCTCTAAGTCCAGATTGTCTCTGGTCTCAAGTATGGCCCCATATCTGCATTTACTCTCTAGAGGTATTAATGCTAACTTCAGCCCATATAAAGATAGGAAACCAAAATGATATTGAGCAGGAACTTTTTCCACTCCAGCAATGTTGCATCCTGATTAGTCTGGAGAACTCATGTCACTAAATGGGTTTAAATTTTTTTTTTTTTTTTGTCTTGTGTTATCCAATTTAACTACCTACATAACCTAAACCAGACAGGTGAATATGAGCTTGCTCCTTCACTTCCTGCCTTTTGAGAACCTATTGAAAACCCAGACTGTACAATGTTTAGATCACATACCAAAATGTCAAGTGGGCTATTCACCATTTTTGTAGGGTCTATACTGACTCTTGAAATGGACTGCAGCTGGTAAAAGAATATGAGGACATTTTCAGTTGCAGTGCAGTTTAGTCAGGATCACGTGGATTTAACCTGAGTGTAATGAAGCTTATGAAATCAGTTTAGGGATTTGAAACAGAGTTAAATCTTGGGAGACTTCAGCCTCCCAATAATGAACCTACTCGACTGGCATTTATAACTACTCTTACCCTACTATGTGCCAGACATAGTGCCCGTACTGGGCAGATAAACTATGATCAATTTAGAACTTACAGTTATGTCATGTTTTATAGTAGTTATCAGTAATATTTTTCTGCTATAAAAGTCATGTATAACTTTTGACTCCTCCAAAACTTAACTACCAATAGCCTACTGTTGAACGGAAGTTTTACAGATAAACAGTCTATTAACACTTAAATAGACTACTATCTATGTATATTTTATACATTCATGGCAAATCTTTTTCTTAATTTTTTTGATATTTCAAGGCTACAGTTAGTGACCTTTTTCAAATTGTCGCAAATCTCCAAAAATTTTTCCAACATATTTATTGGAAAAAAAATCCACATATAAGTGAACTTGCACAGTTTAAACCCATGTTCTGAGGGTCAATAGTAAATGCATATTTGTGCACTATGTAATTTTAGTTGAGCATGCATTCCTAGTTCCTTTATCAATCAGGCCCATGTCTATTAAATAAATGAGAAATGAACGCTAAGCAAACAAGGATGAACTTTTATACATTTCTGGGCCAATTTAAAAAGATCTTTTAAACTGATCCTTTAAGTAAAACGGGTTTTCATGGATTCCAGTCACTGTGGCTATCACCGGGGATATATCATCATGGGTCACCACGACTTGTTCCTGATGACCGGGAAAGGTAGATGCTAATGAGATTTTCTGAGACTGACTTAGTGACTTGGCAAGGCCACTCGTGAGGTTGATAATGCAGTCAATTACTTCATGCCCAGATACATCATTTGACAGATTGCTAATTTCTCTGGGGTGTGTACAGACATTTTGGGGCATACTTCTGGAAGCAACTTGTCCAAAAACCACTCATAGGATTGTATTTTATCACTTGGATCTAAAATACCTTACATATGTATTTAACTGTAGCTTTAGCCTTAAAAATTTTATATATTTGCATGTGAAAACACCAGTCTTTTAAAAAGCTTCAGTCATGATGAAATAATCAAAAGAACCATAGCTAATAGTAAAACCCCAGGGAAATTAAGCTGTTAACAATTTAGCATGTGCAACTTACTTTTTTTTTTTTTGAGACAGAGTCTCACTCTGTTACCCAGGCTGGAGTGCAGTGACATGATCTCGGCTCACTGCAACCTCTGCCTCCCGGCTTCAGGTGATTCTCATGCCTCAGCCTCCTGAATAGCTGCAATTACAGGCGTGCACCACCATGCCTGGCTAATTTTTCTATTTTTAGTAGAGATGGGGTTTTATCACATTGGCCAGGCTGGTCCCAAACTCCTGACCTCAGGTGATCTGCTCACCTTGGTCTCCCAAAGTTCTGGGACTACAAGTGTGAGCCACCATGCCCAGCACTAGCATGTCCAACTTACTTTGGATTAAAGAAGTTCATAACAGTGTAGTTATAGGGTGACTATGGTTAACAACAATTCTTTATATATTTCAAAATAACTAGAGGAGTGGATGTGGAATGTTTCAAAGCACAAAGAAAGTGCCTGCTCGAGGTGATGGATACCCCAATTACCCTGATTTGATCATTACACATTGTATGCATGTATCAAAACAGCACATGTACCCCATAAACATGTACAAGTAGTATGCACCCGAACAAAAACTACAGTTGTTTTAAAAGTTAAAAACACATGTAGTTGTAGGTTGGTATGCAGCCACTTACAATTCCACCTTGATGAAGAATAGTTTGGTGGGAACAAAAAATTCAGAAGTTGCAGCAAATAGTGAGGAGGCACAGGAAGAGAAGAAGGATGTTGGGGGCACTCTTTAACAATTCTACTTCTTCTTCTTTTTTTTTTTTTTTTTTTTGAAGACTCACACCGTCATCCGGGCTGGAGTGCAGTGTCATGATCTCAGCTCACTACAATCTCCACCTCCCGGGTTCAAGCAATTCTCCTGCCTCGGCCTCCTAAGTAGCTGGGACTACAGGCGCCTGCCACCACGCTCAGCTAATTTTTTGTATTTTTAGTAGAGATAGGGTTTCACCATGTTGGTCAGGATGGTCTCAAACTCCTGACCTTGTGATTCGCCCACCTCTGTCTCCCAAAGTGCTGGGATTACAGGTGTGAGCCACCACACCAGGCCTTATAGTTCTTTAAGATTTGTGCACTGGCATCTGTTTTTTAAGCAAATCCCCTCATTTCTGTTTCTCTCCTCTTCCCTTCCAAATTCAGCTGTATTAAAAGGTGTTATCTTCAAATGACATTATGAGCGGCTTGTCATTATCCCCATGTTTAAGTTAAAATGAAAAACATTTTTTAAAGGCGATTATATACCTAGGATTCTCTGACTTTCCTGACTTTTTATAAAATTGAATGTTACAGGTTTTTAGTAAAGGCAGGATAAGTGTTACTCTAACATATCACTTTATCTAAGCCTTCTGAAGCCCTAGAGCTGGTGTGGGTGGACTTAGTCACACTAACCTGAAAAGAATGCAAGTTATTAATTTTACTGTGCTCTTTTGGGAAGTTGTATATATTCAACAGTAAAATATTGTATCATTTTAACTTTAAATCCGGTGTTTTGTTATTGGGATTGGGCTGGGGTGGGGAAGCTGCTGAAAGTGGAGAAACGGAAAAGATGCAGATGAGAACAGAATGGGAACGAGGGAACACACAGAGAGAGGCAGGGGAGGACACAGAGCTGCCAGCATCGGGAGCGAGACAGCTCTGGACTCTTGCCACTTGCTCGGGAAATGGTGTGCACCCTCAGGATTCGATTCCTTTATGCAGTAAGCATTTATTGGGTGTTTATTTTGTCTGTTCGTAGATGGTCACTTATTGAGCATTTATTCTGTCTCATTTCTAGGTGCTGGGTGTACAATGTTGAGCCAGTCAGACCAGGCCCCTGCAGACACTGAGCTCACGTTCTAGTGGAGGAAGATATGTTCACTAATGGTTGCCTTCTTAACGCCTTTCTCCTGCTCCTCCAGTCCAGGGCTCCTTCCTGGATCTGGTATCACAAGAATTGTCTGGCATGTTTTGAGACAATCACCTGACTCTGCCTGTAGCTTACTGAAAGGTCTGGACATGGAAATCATACAGAAGGGATGACCCCCTCTCCACAGCCTATGGCAGGAGTCATAAGCTTGGGTGTCTAGAGGGGCCAGGAGGTCACACATGTATGAAAATGAGCCACGTCTCACACACTTAAGAGTGATGAGCATTTTGACAAGATGGTGAGTTTAAATGTTCTGTCTAAAGGCACTTACATTATTTTTTTAAACAAAAAGGTTAAATAAAACATGCCTGTGAAATAAATCCACCTATGGGCCACCAGTTTGCAACAGCTGCGGTAAATCATATTCAGTGTTCCTGTCAGAATCAATCCAGTCTACCCACCAGCTTCCTTCCTGTGGGCTGACCGGCTTAGCTGAGGTCAGAAGGATGGAACTGAGGTTTCCTGAAGTCACTGTTTCCTGATTTGGCAATACAGGGCATTATTTTCTTTCCCCTTAGGTTGGAGTTCAATTTCTAGAGAAGATATTTGAAAAGGATGATCTGAAGATGATCAGTTTCTCTACTGAGAGACGAGAAGGAAGCGTTTGCTCCTTATCATTCTGTCTTGTTCACCTGATTCCTTGCTCCTAACCGGGGCTGGTTTCCATGCTTGCTCCCGCTGGCAGGGCTTTCCTGACCTGGGATAGATACACCGACTGCCCGACTCAAAGGTCACGGTGTTCTGGATGGGATCCCCAGAGCCTCAGGGGTGTTCGCTATAAATACACGTGGTGATTGCATAAAATTTCACAGCTCTGTAATCCTGTCAATATTTACTCTTGGAAATGAAACTTATTTGGCTTCTGTACTCTGCTAAGTGAGTTTGTTTCTTTTTGCTTTTGAAATAAGCTTCGCAATGAGAAAAGCCACTCCAAACATCTACAAGTTACTTTTCTCGATGATTAGTAAGAACTGATTTAAGAAGCATGCACTGCAAACTTCACAATCTCAGAGCTTATGACCTGCTTCGGCCCGGGATTATGAAAGGTTTGGGCCGAATATTGTGCTTGTGTTCAAAGTAGTTCACATCCTGTAAAAACAAAGCGTTAAAAAGGCCCCTCAGTGGAAGACGAATTCTTTTTCAGATAAGATTAAACGAATGATAATTGTACAGAGAGGATTATTTACCACCAACTATCGTCATAACTAGCAAAGGTAATGATGGAACCAGGACGATCTCTTCTTTTCAACCATCTATCCACTAAATGGTCAGGCACTGGCGGACCGGGCCCCACAGCAATTAGAAACATGTTTTAGATGCTTGTCTTTAAAAGAGAAATCTGATAGTGCCTTCAGGAAAGTAAAAATAAAACAGCAAGAGCTGGACTTTTGAAAAGAAAAGAAACCATACTATCACTGTTAGGTAGACTGTGGCCAGAGCAGAGTCGGATACTTACTTTTGAGGTGAGCTAGGAATGAGACCCCGCAGCTGTCCATGAAGCGCATCTTGTATATTGCTAGTTGAATAGAGCCCAATTGGTGAGTTATAGGAAGCGCTCACTACCTGTCTTTTGTCATCAATGTTTGCAGCTGCAACAAAAGGCTGGGCCCTTCTGTTGTGCGCGGTACCAATGGGTTTGAATTCCTGTACAATGGCAGACAAAATACACAGAGCCACACAGCGCACAAGAAAGCCATTAGTGAGCGAAACCAACAGCATCACTACTGTTAATAAAGGCATCTTTACCCACGACGAGATTGATGGAAAGATTAGAGGAGGAGTTAGCCATACACTTTTCCATGGTTTTCTCTGAACTTTACATGTGCTATATTCACTGATCAGATGTTAAGGTGAAAAGGAACGGACCTTATTTAAAATATTATAAAATAATTTAAACATTGTATCTCTTATCTGTCCCTGACTTCTTTATCTATAGCTTTAAGAAATTCTAATGACTCATTTGAATGCAGACATTTTGTGTCAGAAATGGGATTTTTGGCTTGAAAATTATACTTAACATTTTCTCAAGTAGAATTTACATATGGTTTCTCTTATATTGATATATTGATAAACTTTCCCCCACTTTGAGAAACGAGAGAACAAAACAAGGAGAATGAGCATTTATGAATAACTAACTACCCTGAATCATTCAAACTAAGCCAGGTAAAGACGCGTTTTCAAAAACGTCTTTAAAAAAAAGTTCTTAACTTGGATTAAGCTATAACCTTAATTTTAGAAAAAATAATTGAAAGACTCTTTATAAAAGAAGGAAGAGCATACACAACCACCCCTCCCTTTTGTATTGTGATGATTTCATGCTGTGTGTTTGAAGACCTCTTCATGTTTACTCTAGTCCCCAAAAGACTAAAGTCAGTAACTCAGAGAGAAAATGTGTGTGATTCACAGGAGGATTTTCACTTTATTCCCTGGGAAAAGGACCAAACAGCAGAGTCCTCAACCCTGAGTTGGAAACATGTCTGAATGATCTGAAATCTTATGTTATTTTTTTAAATGTGGGAATCATGTTTTCCAGATTTTATACAGATTTATAATTTCGTAAAGCCTTTACAACTTTTTTCTTCTAAGCAACAGAAGAAAACCAAAAGGGAATATGCTCAATCACAGGTCACTGATTCTCTTTCCAAATCTTTTATTTATTTATTTATTTATTTATTTATTTATTTATGAGACAGAGTTTCGCTCTTGTCACCCAGGCTGGAGTGCAATAGCGTAATCTCAGCTCACTGCAGCCTCCTTCTCCCTGGTTCAAGCAATTCTCCTGCCTCAGCCTCCCGAGTAGCTGGGATTACAGGTGCATGCCACCAGGCCCAGCTAATTTTTGTATTTTTCGTAGAGATGGGGTTTCACCATGTTGGCCAGGCTGGTCTCGAACTCCTGAACTCAGGTGATCCACTTGCCTCAGCTTCCCAGAGTGCTGGGATTATAGGCATGAGCCACTGCACCTGGCCCCAAATCTTTCTATTTGGCAGAATTAGTAAGATAAATCTTTCTAACACTATTTTCCCTTGCACATTCACATCAACTTCATTTACTTTTGTGAATGTGGCACCAGTATTCCAGATTTGAAATCGTACAAACATATATAATTATTTGAAATAATACTGGAAAGAGATTATTGTCTTTAAAGCATTAAAAGATCCTGTAGTATTTATTTTTCTTTTCATTTCAGGTAAGTTGTGGGTTATGCTTTTCTGTTAGAAAACAGACTGTCAGGCCGGGCGCGGTGGCTCAAGCCTGTAATCCCAGCACTTTGGGAGGCCGAGGTGGGCGGATCACAAGGTCAGGAGATCGAGACCACAGTGAAACCCCGTCTCTACTAAAAATACAAAAAATTAGCCGGGCGCGGTGGCGGGCGCCTGTAGTCCCAGCTACTCAGGAGGCTGAGGCAGGAGAATGGCGTGAACCCGGGAGGCGGAGCTTGCAGTGAGCCGAGATCGCGCCACTGCACTCCAGCCTGGGCGACAGCGTGAGACTCCGTCTCAAAAAAAAAAAAAAAAAAAAAAAGAAAACAGACTGTCGAAAACAAAAAGAAGAAAAGAAGGAGGAGGAAAGAAAAGAGAGTCTTTCTTCCCCGGGTGTAAGACCAGAGTTTTTCATAGAAGATTCTTGTGCCTGAGAATATGAACAACTTCCTACAAAACACCTTCTTTCAGTTCTCCTGAGCGTCCTCCTTCTTCTACTATCCGGGCCTACTGGCAAAGCTCACTTAAAAAACAAAAGTTATGCCAGGGCAATGGGGTGCAGCTTCGAATCCTAGCCTAGGAGATTTTGACTCCACCTGCCCCAAATCTCAGGGGACCTGAGAATCCGTGATGCGGTGAAGAACAGCTTTTCTCTCACCAACCTTGGACAGCATATTTTAACAGCCTCCTGAACCCAAAAAGAAGGTCTGAGTTGAATTCAATTTAGTCTGTGATTTTCTAGTGTGATTGAGTTGGCTGATATCTTGTTCACTTAACTTTTTTCCTTCATAATAAAGGCTCACGGCCAAGGAGTTGATTAACATTATTGTAGCTGCTCTTAGGGAGCAGAATGACCCAAACCATCAAATGCAGCTTTAGAAAAATGCCTAATCCTAGAGCCTGTGAAAATGTGTGTAGCTAAACATTTATAAATGGCGCAATCTAAATGTTTTAGCTGATTTATTAGTGAATTTGGATTGGCTGAGTTTTGTGATTAACCAGTATAATTAGCCATTATTATGGCATGAAAAACTAGAAATAATTGTAAGTAATGACAATGGCCATGATTCAAGCCTTTTTGATATGAGAGAAGACAGCACGCTAATTGCCTAACTGCCTAGTTTAGTTCTGGTGGATTATAAGTCTCTCAGGCTAATTAAAGAATCAGGCATTACTGAATCACTTGTTTTGTGGAGCTTAGCTTTTTTTTTTTTTTTTTTTTTTTCCTTAAACAAAGTAAGGCCTGCCTTAAAGTCTTGGTAAGTAGAATTGAATTAATAAAAACTAACATAATATAATGGCTTTATGGAAAATACCTCTGCCCTTATTTCTTCTTAGCCTTAAGATGATAAATAAATACAGGTAGTGTTGTCCTGTAAATGAGGCAACTTCTCTGAAAATATTTGTGCATTCATAATCTCTAGTAGAATTTCTAAATAGCAGCATGTAGTTAATCAGCTCCAAGCAATTTCTTTGCAATTTTCGGTTTTGGTTATACATATATTGCAAAGATCACAAATGCATAATTTGTTTAAAAAAAAGCAAAAAACAAAAAACCAACAACCTCTATTTTACATTCAGATCTTAAAAGAAAGTGTTTCTAATACAGGCTGCAAACATTTTTATTTAGGCTTTGCAAAGCATTAGTTTATGGGCTTTTAGAGTCATTCCAAAAAGCACAATGAGGTGTATACACCAAAGGTTAACAAGAAATTTAAGTGGGGCACTCAGAGGCAACATTCTATCCAAGGCTTACATCATTGTTGATGGTCAAATGTAATCAAAAGACAAAACCAATTAGAAGTCTGCTGTTCCACTTTAATTCATTTTTATTTTTCCTGGAAAAATCACAAGTAACTGAAAATACCAGTTAAAAAAGTGTATACAACAGTTAATATAGTCCAGCTCTTGTGTTTATTCTGTCTAGACAAAACCACCCAAATCATTCTTATTTCTTAGGAATTCAATATGTAATGATTCCCATGAATTGATACATTTAACATTTTTAGTTTAAATGTTAGAGGCTTATATTAAGAACAACATTTTGAACTAACAGAATGCTAGAGCTGTCGCAGTGAAAGTTAAGTAACCTGACAGAACTCTGCTGACGTGAAGAGGATGCAGCCATGGACAGCGGTCTCCCGCATCCTCGGAATGACCTCAGACACGACAGCAGTCAAAGGCTTCACCTTTCAACTTCTTACTTGGAGACTGCTCACAGGTAAAGATTCAGCTAATCTTTACGATTCAGAACCATCTCCAACAGAAACAGTATGTTTGATTCATATACACACATATATATCTATATACAATATGTATACATATGTATATATCAAATCAAATCATATATATATGAAAAAATGGTGGGTATATAAGAGAAACAAACTCTATGAAGTGATCTTATATTTAATCAAGCCATGATGAAGAAATTATATTTCATCATGTTTGAAATTTATAATCACTCCCTCCTCATACTCACCCCTCAAATGAACAGTAAAGACACCCTTATCATCATTTTTCCTCCAGTGAGCAGTTTCAAGGGTTACCCATCTCTCACTGGGAAGAGTTTGAGGAAATGGTGATTATGAAAGCTTGTTTTATATGGGCTGCCTTCCAGTTACCAAAACACTTTTTATTTATGAAAATAAAAATGACTTTATCGCACACTCTTCTTGACAGTGTATGTAAACTCTATCATCTTCTCTGGCGAGGATGCAATCCTTTTTATGGAAATGGAGATAGCTTTCTTCTTATTTAGATAAGAACCATCTTTGTTTCTGAAAAGCATCTTTCTTGTATTGTGATAGGCACAGTATACCTTTGAGTTGTTCACCCAACATTAAGCAAATATGAGGGCTATGGTTTGAGACTGTAAGCTTTGAAAAAGGACAAATAGCTTCATTAACATACTCTTAGTCAAGAGCAACACTTTGTACTGAAAAATGGACCATATTGTCTATTTTTGTACAGAAAAATAGATTGTGTTCAGGATTGCATTGAAGGCATTTATTCAGGTGCTGGGAGTTGATCTAAACAACACCTAACATGCTCTTTACGCCTAAAATTCAAGTCTAAACTCATAAAAACAAAACTAGCTATTTGATGATAGCATGGAAAAATTATTATTATTATTATTATTATTATTATTGAGATGGAGTCTCACTCTGTCACCCAGGCTGGAGTGCAGTGGTGCAATCTTGGCTCACTGCAACCTCTACCTCCTGGGTTCAAGCGATTCTGCTGCCTCAGCCTCCCCAGTAGCTGGGACCACAGGTGCCTGCCACCACATCCAGCTAATTTTTTGTATTTTTAGTAGAGATGGGGTTTCACCATGTTGGCCAGTCTGGTCTCAAACTCCTGACCTCAGATAATCCACCTGCCTTGGCCTCCCAAAGTGCTGGGATTATAGGAATGAGCCACTGCGCCCGGTCAAATTTTTAAAATCTAGATATTAAAATTTTATATCAACTATTCCTATAACCGTATAAGTAAACGTCTCCTTATGCACAGGGGAAAAAACCCAGAAATAAACATACTAACATTTTATTATCTGTGACTGGGCTTGGATGGTAGAATATCGTTTTTTCCCCAACAAATAGATATTAAAGTGAAAAAGTGTATTTTATTCCAATGTCAAAGGTCACATAACTTACAGTAAAAGTTTGACTTGGGTTGAGAAACAAAAACTCAAATTTCACATTGCTCAACGTCCTTTTGCTATTCATCTGCAACGACATCTTGAAGCATGATACATTAATGGCATTTGTTTCTTTAACTGACACATATTTGCTGTCCAGAAGATTGCTCTATTTGCAGAGCTGTCATTTTGATAAAAAAGAAAAAGACATCTTTTTTGTATAGCTTTGTATTACTTAGAAAAACAAAAAACCCTATAACCATAGCTCAGCTTTGCTCCAGTCTCAGTCCACCAGTGAAACTCACTGTTCGACTTTTATTGGCACATTTTGTTCTAGTTTACAGGATTTTGGGACAGCAGGAGATAGACTGCAATTTAGTTATTTTCGTGTGGGGAATGTCTGTCCTGAAGGACCAAGTCACATAAACTGGCCATGCAGAAACCCGGCCTGAGAGGCTCATAAGGAGTAGAAATCCTTTGGTTCTTTAGTAGAACTGAATTTGTTCTTATCTTGGAGCATTTCAAACACTGGCCTCTTGGAGAGGATGTCAGTAAGAATTAATCATGACGCCAAGCAATGGAACGTTTAAAGGCTCCATCTGACTGGCTGCTATAGACCTTAACCTAATCTTAACCTTTAAAAAAAAAAGCAATTTTATCTCATTTTTCTCATTTGTAGTATCATAAATACTCATATTTTCTAACCCCCAAATGTGGGACACAAGGGCTAATACATGATTGACAAGAGGTCAGAGTATTTAAAATTAGGATCATGCCTTAAAATCCCATCCTTAGAATAACCATAGTCATAAATTAATACTCACAGACTTGCAAAAGAAGCCTCTGTTAGAGCTACAACTTGGAGAATCACCCTTAAACCCCAGTTCTGGAGAGGTGTTAGCAAGACGCGGGCTCCCATCCTGGTCTAAACTCACTTTGTGCTTAGTAAATACCTGCTGAATTACCCTACATGCCAGGGTGAGGGATGCAACCATGAGGAAGGATCACTGGGGATTTGGCACTTCGGTCAGATCTGTCTAGTTGGCCTCATTTCTTGCATCTCATATTAATGAAACTGGGTTTAAAAATTAGGAGAAATTCTTGCATGGAAAAATAATTTGCAAAGGGTGCAGTGCAATATTGGATGTGTGCTGTGTAGGGAAAAGGAAATGCAGAGTCCCATCTGGTTGGTCCAGGTAGTAAGAGGCTGAGTGGTCAATAAATGCATGTATATTGACTTTAATTTTCAAAAGCACCATATAGTCTCTTTTTCTCATGTGTTACCTCCAGGTGATAAATTGACGAGGGTGGGAGGAAGCAGGTTGGCTTGGGCATCTCCGCAAAGGGCTAGATACAAGTAAGAACTCTACCTCAAGAACTTTCTTTTTTTCTTCCCATCTTTCCTTCTAGCAAAGCAAAAGTTGACTAGAGGTATCATTATTCACCAGCCCACCTAGTATGTCACGGGGAGTCGCCATCAGCATTCAGATCCCTTCTCATTGTATTTATTATCTGTGCCATCCATTTTATCTTTTGCTCACTTACCCCAAAGAGCAGAAAGTCTTACCCTGCCTAAGTATCCCACTCAACTTTCTTTTTCTTTTCTTTTTTTTTTTTTTGAGACGGGGTCTTGCTGTCACCCAAGCTGGAGTGCAGTGGTGCAATCACAGCTCACTGCAGCCTCGACTTCCTGGGCTCAAGCGGAGGAGTTGGGACTTACAGGTATGTACCACCACGCCCTGGTTAATTTTTAAAATTTATAGAAATGGGGTCTCACCATGTTGCCCAGACTGGTCTCAAACTCTGGGGCTCAAACAATCTTCATGCCTCTCCCTCTCAAAGGATTATAGGTATGAGCCAACGCGCCTGGCCCCACTCAACTTTCAAGATTAGTTTCCGTGCAACAGCTGGGAGTGATGGCAGAACACCATTCTGAGAACTGGCTCCCAGGACAGGTCCTGGCAATGTTAGAAAATGCACAGCTCATTTTTAGGCCCTTCAGTTCCTTTCATCCATTTGTCAGCTATTTATTGAGCTGTGGGCTATTTACTGAGCTAGGGGGGCTTAGAGGGAAGACAGCAGCCTCAAGCTTCCTGCCTTCATGAATATTCTCTGTCCTGATCACTCCTTTTGGGGCTTATTTTTTCCTCCTTTTTGCTTTTAGTGGACTTTAGATTCAGACTCCACCTTCCCTTTAGTCAAAACTCTAGGACAACAATCTAATAAACTCATTTCCTCTAAAGATTATATTGCTCAGGGTCCTTCTTCTCCCGGAGAGATTCTATTTTAACTGAAAATAAAGCTTGGATCCACTTGTCATGACCCTTGTAATAGCAACGAAGAAGGCATTTCTAGCCTCTAGGATGTCCTATCACGTAGGCAGCTAACTATCTCACCAGCAAGAAAGGCCAGGATATTTTCTGATTCCAGACTGGGGTGGGGGTAACATACTGATAATAAGGAGAGCTACCACTTATTTGAGTATTTCTATGAACAACTCAATGTGACAACTTCTTCGCTTGTATTATTTTATTCTAATCTTTGAGAAGCCCTAGGAGATACATGTACTGATGTTATTCAACATCTTTTCGCAAAAGAAATCAGAGGCTTACGGAGACAAGTGGAAAACTTGAAGGACAAACTCAGGGGTTGATTTTCTTGAAAGGGGAAATACTTCTAAACATAAATTACAACTATGTTTTCAGTTGCCTTTCATCAGTTATATAGAAAAACTACATGCTGGGAATATCTAATCAGTTTAGCAGGAACATGTGTTTCAAAAGGGGTAGTAAATGTATGCATCTGTATCTCTAAACCTTTAGAGCTTCTATGTCGAGGTCATAAAATGCTTTTCTTAATTAGATTTCTCAGTACATCACAATCAAGATTTGATTTAATTTCAGGTTTTTTTGGACCTTTTGGAAGTAGACATAGATCAGCATCAGATGATTAGATTAATTTAGTTTATTACAGTTGCCTCCAGAGAAAATCCTTTATCTTTTATAATTCAGCTGTAATGGCAGAATATCACCATGATCACACTAGGCAACACTCTTTTCTTAGAGTAAATTTAATTATAGAATCCCAGAAGTGAGAATTAAAGAAGAATATAAAATAAGATCTGGGTGAAGACCTCGAAGGATTGAAATTCACAATAACTAGTAGATTGGAGGCACCTGTTTCAAATGTAGTCCTTATTTCTGCCTTGCTTTGTTTTAACGACTTCAACTCCTTAGATTACCTCATGATCATTTCACAGAAGTCCATCACAAGAAATGAAAAAATAATAAGTGGACTCTGTAGATTTAGCCAAATTCTTTCTGATGGGAGCATATTTTGTCTTTCAACAAGATGTTCACATAGGAACACTACTTTTTCTTGATGTAAGAAAACACGGATAATATAAATTAATCTCAGAGAAGAATGACAGACAACAGCTTCATCAGGTGGCTTGTTCCAATTTTTCTATTTGTCTCTTCTTCCCCTTGGAAGGCATCCCAGTGATTTAAAAGGAAATACAACGTATAACATTTGCTCTAAAATTCATACCTGTGGTTCTGATTCTAAGTTGATTTTGAAAGGATGGGCTTTCCCATCTTCAGACACCTGTGGAGACCATAGGTGAGTTTCTGCCCTGGAAACAAAATAAAATTTGTAAACTTCAAATTCTAATGGTACTTTCAGTTTTAGTATACTTTAATTTCCCATTATGTTTGTGAAAATACTAGCAACCCTCACTAACTTACGCAAAAGCAATATTTCTTTGTTGCTGATTATTCTGTATTTTCCCATATAATTAGTCTTTTTTTTTTTTTTTTTTTTTTAAGATGTTGTCTCCCTCTGTCACCCAGGCTGGAGTGCAGTGGCAAAATCTTGACTCACTGCAACTTCTTCCTCCTTGGTCCAAGCGATTCTCCTCCCTCAGCTTCCCAAGTAGCTGGGATTACAGGTGCCCACGACCATGCCTGGCTAATTTTTGTATTTCTAGTAGAGACAGGGTTTCACCAGTTGGCCAGGCTGGTCTTGAACTCCAGACTTCAAGTGATCCACCCACTTTGGCTTCCCAAAGCACTAGGATTACAAGTGTGAGCCACCACACTCGGCTGAAGACTTACATTTTTAATGTCCTTTTGGGGACTGTAGACTAGATAAAAATTGCCTGGAGTACACTGTGCAGTTTCTGGAGGAAGGAGGCCTGCAATGCACGTGGGGAACAGGAGAGGGAGACTCTGCAGGCACACTCTGCAGATGACCACCAGGCAAGGTCCCTAGACCTCCCTACTTCCCTCCAGTCCTATTGAGGCCACTGCAGAAGACAGTGAGTGATCTGTCAGGTGGATTTGTTACTGGCATCAAGGAAATGTGCTTTGTCCAACCCTTCCCATGCATCTGCCTGCGACCTAATGGCTCCTAAGGGACTGTAAGCTTGGCATGAACACAGGTTACGCATCGAGAGTGAAAGAATCTACTTCACCCCCTGAAACAGCAGGTTGGTGGACTGATTGATCCTTCTGTACCACAGCAGGGAAAACTGCAAGTACAATCATAACAGGATGAACACACAGTAACAACCACTATAACAAATTACTATTATCATGGTTCAGTTTTGGATCAGGGATCTGATGGCAGGAGATCAGGCTCAATTTCTTAGTGTTTTTGGGGGGTGGGGTCAGAAATGTCTCAGTATTTAACATGCCCACGTACATATGCACTCTCACACCTGTAACGTTCTTCTGGGCTGAATTCTGTACAAAACAACCAATGGCAGACAGGATATTAGCAGCCAGTTTTTAGTACAATTACAGTTGGGCAAATCAAGAGATTCTTTCAGGGGAATCTCTCCATTCCATTCCATTCTCTATCACACTGAGAACAGTGATATAACTAGTTGTGCTGTTCAGTGTTTATGTGGCCAATAGTTGTTCTATTTTCATAGTTAATTAACTGGGTTATTACTGGAACAAATTCTTTCAGCCTCTTTTATTATTCTAACATTCCAGAGAATCCTTTTTAGAAACGATTTGTCAACAACTGCTAGATTGACTGACTTTAGTAAAGAATTAAGTAGTTGATATACAAAAAAGCCAGCCAAAATACTAGGTCTGTGGCACTCCTTGCTAGGAGGATGAAGTTATTTATAGTTCTGGTTCAGGTTCTCCTGCAAAACAGATCAGATTTAACTACCATTAGTTAAGAAGCACCTGTCAACTTTGAGACACAGCTGGTGAGCTGCTGCTTTAATCCTGTCCTGCGCATCAGCATGAGTCATGGACTCTGTCCCAAAGCCGTCAATAGCCAGGATGACATCTCCAGGACACAGGTTGGCAGCTGCCGCCTTGCTTCCTGGTGTAATCTGGAAGAAATCATGGCACTATTTAAAAACCAACATCCCGCAATATCTTGAGTTTTGTGCCTGACATTTGTATTTCAGCCTGGTAACATGTTAAATGTTTCACTGGGAGGAAAAACTGTAAATCTAACTTAAGAAACTCTTAGTTGGTCAATTGAATTAGGTCTATTTTCTCATCATGTTGAATAATTTTGTTTCTTACTAACCACATTTGACATTGTTGTATCTGTTACTCTCTTTTAAAACGTCTTACATAATTCCCAGTGTGAATCATACATTTTTTGTTTTAAAAAATTATTTTTCATTTTTCATCACCCAGAAGTCTCTATTTGGGAATAGAGTTTTACTATATTCAGGCAACTTTTATATTCAGATTGAAACTGCTTTCAATCCATATATAGCAATCCTTACTGTTTATCATCTTTAAAATTCACATAAGATGGACTGAATGTTTATGTCCCCCCCAAACTCGAATGCTGAAATCCTAACCACAATGTGATGGTATTTAAAGGAGGGACTTTTAGGAGGTAATTAGGTCAGAAGTGAGGAGCCCTCATGAATGGGATTGGTGCCCTTATGAAAAAGTCCTCAGAGAGAGCTCTCAGCTCTCTTGCCTCCAATAAGGAGGAAACAATAAGTGAGGTGTCTGCAACCCAGAAGAGGTTCCTCACCAGAACCCAACCATGCTGGTATCCTGACCTTGGATTTCCAGTCTCCAGAACGGCGAGAAATAAATTTATGTTGTTAAAAGCCACCCAGTCTATTACACTTTGTTTAGAAATCTGTAGAGACTAACAAGAAGAGGCCAGATAATACACAAAATTATAGCTTCTCTTGAACCCTTCAGAGAGCTGAAGTCACAGGGCAATAAACTTAAAATCTAAGGAAAGATAGGTGCCTTCAAGCAAAGGCAAGACATGAGCACAGGCTCAACTGCATGGAGCAGGGCATGGAGGAAGACGTGGCTCCCATACTAGCTGTTATGAAGAATTCAGCTAAAATTATTAACAAATTGCTAAAGATCCAGTGTGAGTTAACATGAGTGTATAGAACTCCTGGAAACCACAGACACAAAGGAAGTTTGTATTCACTCATGGTTTCTTCTCCATGAATGAAGAACAGATGAAACAAACACAAGACAACTAACAAGACAGTAGATTTTACTTAAACCATATCAGCAATTACATTAAATGTAAATCATCTAAACATATCACTTAAAAAACAGAGACTATCAAACTAGGTGAAAAAGCGAGATCCAATTTTATGCTGTCCACAGGTTTTTCTTTCAGGGGCAGGAATAAAAGGAATACTTAAGAATACAGAATATGGGAAAATATGGTTTTCTATACTTTAAAGTATTTAAAAATAGAAAGGCGGTAATCATTACTGTTGAATATTCAGTTAAAGGCAATGATTCTTTTGACCAGTATACCTATTCCCAATTTTTCTGGGTAAATCCCAACTATACACCTCTGCCTACAGCTCACATGAGTCTTAATCTTGCCTACTTCTCTCATATCATCTTACATTATTCCTACTCTCCCTCATCCATGGTGCTGTGGCCATTCTGATTTCCTTTTAGTTCCTCATGTAGGCCAAGCTTGTGCCCCTTCTGGGGGTTTTATGCACTCTTATTTCTGCCTGAAATGCTTCCCTTACTCTTCACTCCTTCTCACCCTTTAGGTCTAGGTTCAAATCCTGCACTCTCAGAAAGACTTTGCCAAACATCTGAAGTAGCTTCTCTAGTCCTTCCCCCATCGTTCTTCACCATTATACCCTATTTCCTTAATGAAAATTATTTGTACTTTTATGTTTATTTGTGTATTGTCTATCTTCCCAACTAGACTGGATGCTCTTGAGGACAGGTACAATATGATGTATATTTCTAATACTTCACAGTGTATACCCCAGTACTTAGAATCATTGAAGAATCAATTAAAAAGCATTTAAATCAGAGCTTACATAAAAAAGAACTAGTCCCTATCTACCCAAAGATTATAGCTTTTAATGTCAACTCGTCATTGCTACGTTTGCGAGTTTCTAACAGAGCAGAACAATACATACTAAGTCAAATCTCAAACTGCTCCAGGAGGAAACTAGATTGTTTCTAATGCTTTGAGGATCAGTAATTAATTCATTTGCTTTTTCTTTATTTGCTTATTCTAGCTATCTAATTGTGGTTCTAAGGAAGATACAAGTTCATCTAAATAAATAAAATTGCTAAAATAATAAGTTCTCATGTGTCCTGGATCTTCTGTCTCATCACTAAAATGTTTATTGTACTCACTTTATTTCTGTGATCATCTCACTGTAGCTATCACAATGATTTTTCCAGTAGGAACAGTTAATAGAAGCTGGGTGAAGACAACTGGGGATAACTATATCTTAGCCTTTGGGAGGCATTTAATAGAGTTTTCCATTTAGAAACAGACTCAGAACTGTTAGAACAAAAGTTACCATTCCCAAAGTGACTTGTAGGGATAAAAATAATCTTAAACTTTCAATTTTCTCTAATTTGTCAAAATCAGTATTTTCTATTTTTAAATGTCTAAGACTAGAATAATTTTCTTTGAGTTAAAACACAGGCCAGGCATGATGGCTCATGTCTGTAATCCCAGTGCTTTGGGAGGCTGAGATGTAAGGATTGCTTGAGGCCAGGAGTTTGAGACTAGCCTGGGCAAAATAGCGAGACCCTGTCTCTACAAAAAAAATATTTCTTAGAAAAGCTAGGCATAGTGGCTCACACCTGTAGTCCCAGCTGCTCAGGAGGCTGAGGTGGGAGGACTGCTTGAGGCCAGGAGTTTGAGACTTCAGACAGCTATGATTGCACCACTGCACTCCAGCCTGGGCAACAGAGGTAGACCTCCTCCCCTCACCAAAAACAAAACAAACAAACAAACAAAAACACACAGAAGGTATATTTCAATATATTTGCTTTCAGAGCCTAACTTAGCTTTTCTAATATACCTAAATAGATTTAAGTTATGTAATACTCAATTCTGATTTGGAAAAGTCTAACTTTTCTTTTAGCTCTGGTTAGGATGAGTGTAAGGTGGGATAAGTGGAGGTTTGTTTCTGCATGTGTCCACACTAATTTTAAACAGACATCTGAACAACAGCCCTTCATTATCTAAGTCCAATATTTATTGATATCTAGAGTCATACCCCCAGTATTCAACTTAGATAATGAATAGCTATTGGATATCTAAGTTGAATATCTTAGATACTGAATATTACTAAAATTTGCTAACAATATTAATACTAAATAACATCTTATACTTATGCAAAATGTTACATTTGCAAAGCCCCTTCTCACATCTTTGCCCATTACAGCTCTCTGAGACAGGCTGGAGAAGGAAAACTGGTTCTGGTTTTCAGAGGAGAAGAGGTGTCTAAGTAACCTGCGGCTTGCTGCAGAGCTGGGAGCAGCTGTATAGCTACGTCACCAGCTCTTTCAGAAGTCAGCTAGGACAGGCGGTTTATAGTGATGGACAGATCCCACTTGTCATTTTGTATTCAACCTGGTTATTGTTGTCCTGAGACCTCTAAGGAGAGAGTTGATAAGAAAAAGGAAATAGAGAGAGGAATGAGAGAGGAGAAAATATGATGCCTTTATTTCTTCCTCGTTTTCAAGTGCAGCAAGGCCAGTGATCAGAAAATGATTGTGAAGTAGTTTTTCCCAATTCTGTGAAGAAAGTCACTGGTGGCTTGATGGGGATGGCATTGAATCTATAAATTACCTTGGACAGTATGGCCCTTTTCATGATATTGATTCTTCCTATCCATGAGCATGGACTGTTCTTCCATTTGTTTGTGTTCTCTTTTATTTCGTTGAGCAGTGGTTTGTAGTTCTCCTTGAAGAGGTCCTTCACATCCCTTGTAAGTTGGATTTCTATGTATATTATTCTCTTTGAAGCAATTGTGAATGGGAGTTCACTCATGATTTGGCTCTCTGTTTGTCTGTTATTGGTGTAGAGGAATGCTTGTGATTTTTGCACATTGATTTTGTATCCTGAGACTTTACTGAAGTTGCTTATCAGCTTAAGGAGATTTTGGGCTCAGACGATGGAGTTTTCTAAATATACAATCATGTCATCTGCAAACAGGATGAAGCTAGAAACCATCATTCTGAGCAAACTGTCGCAAGGACAGAAAATCAAACACCGCATGTTCTCACTCATAGGTGGGAAGTGAACAATGAGATCACTTGGACGCAGGGTGGGGAACGTCACACACCAAGGCCTGTTATGGGGAGCAGGGAGCGGGGAGGGATAGCATTAGGAGATACACCTAATGTAAATGACGAGTTAACGGGTGCAGCACACCAATATGGCACATGTATACATACGTAACAAACCTGCATGTTGTGCACATGTACCCTAGAACTTAAAGTATAATAATAATAAAAAAAGATTTTTCACTGAAACTAAAGGGTTAGTGTAGGTTTATTAAAAGAAAGCTATGGATGTGTATAGTTGAATAACTGATTTGATTAAAGTTATTTGGAGCTTGAAAAAAAAAGACAATGTCTGTGAAACTGGCCTGATTTTAGTAAGTTAAACGATCTGTTTAATCATGAAAATCTATTATTTCCGTGCATTACTTTATTACTTTATTGCATTATTATATTCTTTCCTTATATCATTACTTTGTATTAGCACGCACAGTTTATTACTGTTTTCCCAAATTAGGAGAAGAGAGAGCTGAAATGAGGCATAGAGCTTTTCAGTGGATTATTTATTATTTAGGCTCATTAGGGTCTCAAATATCAAAAGTACTGCAGAAATCATTGAACGCGGTACTGCAGTGAATCACTTAGCAGCGTGTTTTCAAACTTGTGTGTTTATAAGAATCACCTGGGGTCCTTGCTAACATAAAGACTCCAGTCCTACTCCAGATGCTCAGAATCAGGAACAGAATCTCTAGGAGAGGAGCCAGGGAATCTACGGTTTTAACAAGAGCCTCAGATGATTTCTGTTATTCACATCAACCTATATTACTTGGATCTGTTGGGGAAAAAGCTAACTGAAAACACAGATAAAACATCTATAACATCCTATTTACGTGGAGACGTAAGGCAAGTCCGAGACAGAGTCCCGAGATGATGTTTCCGTTAATAAAAATGATTGAAATAGTTATGGAACGAGACGAGCACACACTGAAGCCCTGCACAGCAGGCACGGATCGAAATCATGAGAAACTCCATTGTTCCCTCTCCTTCCCTAGCAAACAGACTCCGCGTGCCTCCTTGGCATCCACAGCCCTGCAGCACCTGGCTGCCAAAGACATTTCTAGAGCCACACCCCACACCGGTTATATCAGAATCCCTGCATGCACCTGGGCATGGGTGTGTTCAAAAGTCATAGGGTGGCTTGAACATCCTGCCAGCGCTGAGAACCATCACTGGATTCCTATTGAGAATTACTATCTCACTTAATTCTGAAGACAATCTTACAAAGTAGTTATCTCTTTTTTAAAATGAGAAAATGGATGCTTGGAAAGTATAAGAAGCTTGGTTACGGTCCCACATCCTGAGAAAACCTGAAATTCCCACCTGGGTCCGCCTGGCTCTACAGCTCAGAATCTTCCATCGTCTCGCATTGCCTCTCCTGCAGGTAACCTTTCCTTCAACACCTCCTAGCTCTTTGGGCATGGTTTTCTCGTGGAATTCTGGACAGGTTGTGTGACGGCAGTTCATATACATGTTCCTTCTTTTCTGCTGATATTAGCTTCTCAGGGGTTAGAAGCCCATCTAAGCCACAATTATACGCTCGCAGCGTCTTTCGCGTACAAGACATTCTGCACACAGTAGATACTTGTGAGATGTATGAGTTACACACAAACCAGTACTTCCATGTAGACATGGTCTGTGTTAGAACAAAATTGAATAGGTTTTTATTTACATCAACCTTTCTACTACCTTTGTTTTACCCTGGAAAAGAATTGCATTCAATTGCAAACAGTCCTTTCTAAAAGTTTAAATTTCAAATGTAGTTTATATTACATTAAATTTCAAATTTAGTTTATTTTAAAGTCATACACTTTTCTCTCTTAAAGCCTGCAAAAATTAGGAACATGCTAACATTTTCTTTCTTTCTTTTTTTTTTTTTTTGAGACGAGTCTTGCTCTGTAGCCCGGGCTGGAGTGCAGTGGCCGGATCTCAGCTCACTGCAAGCTCCGCCTCCCGGGTTTGCGCCATTCTCCTGCCTCAGCCTCCCGAGTAGCTGGGACTACAGGCGCCGCCACCTCACCCGGCTAGTTTTTTTGTATTTTTAGTAGAGACGGGGTTTCACCGTGTTAGCCAGGATGGTCTCGATCTCCTGACCTCGTGATCCGCCCGTCTCGGCCTCCCAAAGTGCTGGGATTACAGGCTTGAGCCACCGCGCCCGGCCCATGCTAACATTTTCTATACTGGTCCTCAAGCTCGTACAGCATTCTCAGTTATAATGATCTTGATCTTAGATGTGCTCTGGATAGGAAGGAGGGAGGAGAAGAGGGGAAAGAGAAACTGAGTGAGAAAAGACACACTGGCATCAGACCTAGACAATCATTTTATGTCATGGACATAAAAGAAGCCTGCCCTGTACACTAGCCTCCCCTTATTCACGGTTTTATTTTCTGCAGTTTCAGTTATCCGAGGCCAACTGCAGCCTGCAAAAAGTAATTGGAATATTTGAGAAGTAAACAACTCATAAGTGTTAAATTGCAGCTGTGCTGAGTAGCGTGATGAAGTCTTACTGTGTCCCACCTGGGTCATGGATCATCCCTTTGTTTAGCGTATCCACATTGTCTATGCTACACTCTTCACTGTGAATCACTTTGCAGTCTTAGTTATCAGATCGGCTGTCACAGTATTGCAGTGCTTGTGTTCAAGCAACCCTTATTTTACTGAATAATGGCTCCAAAGTGCAAGAGTGCCGTGCCCAAGTTATAAATTAAACTTTATCACAGGTATGCATGCATAGGAAAAAACACATATATATAATTAAGGTTTGGTACTAATGTAGGTTTCAGGCAACCACTGGGGGTCTTGGAATGTGTCCCCTGTAGATGAGAGGGGATTACTGTATTCCATACTGAAATTTTGTCAAAGCAAATGATTTGTAACTTGTCTGTGAGAGTAGATCTAGCTTCTGGATGGTCCAAGAACTTAGACTTTGTAGAAGGTTTTATGAAAAAAAAAGAAAAGATGCTCACTTAAAGAAGTGAACCTTAAAATTCTTCTGTGAAATGCTTAGGCCAGTTATATATGGTGTTCGAAATAACAACTCCCTCCCCTAAACTGAACATCCAAAACTGAAATTTTATATCGCACAAGGTCTATCACTCTTATTGCCTAGAAACTGCTTTCCTAAAAATTGTGTTTATCACAACCAGTTGCTAAAAATTTGCTTTGAGAATGTCTGGTGTTTGACGTACCTTACTCTTGATTGTTTTCATAATACAAAGATTCATCTGGCTGACTATGTGGATTGTACACAATTACAGGGGTGAGGGCCCTGTGTCCTAACTTTGGGAACTGTAATTTCAATTGATGGAGGCAGTTATATTTGTCACTCTCCTACAAACTCTGGTTGGAGCCCCATTGTCTAGGAGTATTGCTGTAGCCTGTATTTGTATAGTGTGGGAGTGAATGGTATAGCTTGTAAGAGGACAAAAGCTGATTTAATGGGGACTTGATTAAACACATCTCATTTATGGGACCTTTTGTGGCTTTAAGTACAGACATTGGTATTTCAATTCTTTGTATATTAAGAACTTATTTAAAACTGACAAATTGGCCAGGCGTGGTGGCTCACGGCTATAATCCCAACACTTTGGAAGGCTGAGGAGGGCGGATCGCCTGAGGTCATGAGTTTGAGACCAGCCTGGCCAACCTGGTGAAACCCCATCTCTACTAAAAAAAAAAAAAAAAAAAAAAAAAACCACAAAAATTAGCTGGGTGTGGTGGCGGGTGCCTGTAGTCCCAGCTACTAGGGAGGCTGAGGCAGGAGAATCGCTTGAACCTGAAAGGTGGAGGTTGCAGTGAGGCAAGATTGCACCACTGCAATCCAGCCTGGGTGACAGAATGAGACTCTGTTTCAAAAGCACAAAAAAGCCAAAACAAAAACATGACACATCAACTAACAATTCTCACTTATCTTTTTGTGAAATATTTTTGAGAACACATTCTGTACCTACTTGTAATAGTTCTGTAAAAAGTGAACAATCTAGTCAATCATTCATACTGTGTCTATATTTATTCTACAATACATATGATCTACTAGGAACTGTGCTAAGCCCTGAATGACCCCCAAATTAGAAGGTTCCCGCCCTTGGGGAACGTGCAGTTTGGTGGGATACAGATGCAGTGAAACATCTGGTACAGGCATGACATAAGGAGGGATTACACAGGCCGAAAGCTACAGTAATCAAATGGATGAGATGGTTGTTACTGAAAGAAGGACTGGGGAGAGGCGTTGGAGTGGGTTTCCACAGGCATAGAGGACAGTGGTGTGGTGTGGGGAAAAGAAATCTGGGGAAAAATGGTATCAGGAGCAAACACATGTCAGGGAAACCATAAGTAGTCCAGAGGACAGCCCCCCTGCCTACGTGTGGAGCAACGGGAAGAAAGGGAGAGAAAACGGAGAGGAAAGAAATGAAGTTAGCAACTCAAATTGGGATAGTAGATGGTAAAAAGTCATGAATGTGATGCTAAAGCCACACATTTCACTCTCTACAAACCAGTGATGCCACTGAAGGATTTTTAAGAATGAGAAAGGAGCAACTTGGCATTTTCCAGAGACGGTAAGAGTATGCTGTGTGAATTGGACGGGGGAGACAAATGTCTAGGTGTGGAGCTAGGAAAGCTTGAAGAAGGACAGTGGTAGAAAAAATGGAAAGTGGCAGATCTTGAAGACAGAATCAATAAGGCCAGTGATGAAGAGGATGGCAGAAAACACCTCTTTGGAAATATCGGAACAAGTGTCCATTTTCACCTGTGGCCTTCAGAATGCAGGCAGAGCCAGCATCAGAGCCTGGTTAATGAATCTTTTAAAGCCTCATTCTCCTCATTTGCAAAAGGGGACGTCACTACTGCTACTCTTCTAAAGATTATTGTGAGATTTCAGTGAGTTCGTGCATATAAAATGTTCCCATCAATGCCTGGCAAGCAAAAGAGTACAATAACACACTTACGACCTCACACACTACCTTTCAAAATGGTGTAAAAATGTTAAAAGTGGTACAACAATTCACCATTTAACAATACTGAGTTATTTTTCTGTAATACTTTTCTGTAATACTTTTTATTCTTTTTCTTAACAAATTTCAGTATTCTTATCATTTCAGTGAAAATATTCTCAATTAGGTGTTCACTAAAGCATAAAAGTTATTATTGAATAAATAAATGAATATTCTTATTTATTCAATAAGAATCTACTATGTACCTGGCTTTAGGGACGCTTGGGATACAAAAATAATTTGGTTTTACCTGCTGTCCTGGAATTAATTAAAGAGAAAAGGCATAATCAAGTGAAATAATATTTGGTCATAAACTGTTATTGAACCAAATGTCAAAATGAGTGATACGAATTAGTTATGAGTTAGAAATTCCAGATAGAATTGGTTTCCCTAATAATAATTGTCATTATATCAAATATATTTACCAATAGCTATTGTAGGCCAACTCTGGAATGTAAGCACTGATTTAAAATAAACATTTATAATGTCAACAATTCAAAAATTCAAGCATATCATTACTTATATTGACATACAATTATAATAGCAAAATATTTCTTTTATAAATACCTTAAAAGATTTTCGTGACTAAATTATTTTGTTAGAATTTAATGATTTATTCTGTGTTAGGATTCAAAAGTTTATTCAATTTAAATAAAAACTATACTCCAGAAACTAAAAATATTTCTTACTAGATATAATGGAAACTGTTTTTTTTTTTTTTCCGGTAAATCTATAATAGGAATTGCTTGGCCCAGGTCACTAAAGCATTTTCTGCTTAATTTACTCAGGAACATTTTTGGGGGTATGTTGAACAGTTCTCATGTTTCATATAAAAACACATGTCAGATGTGTTATGTTTTTGAAAAATGTAAAACAAGGCTTGAAACGTTCCATTGTATGCGTCTGTAGGATACATGTTTTGACATATTTTTAAAAGGATGTTGGTTCCCAATTCTCATAGGCATATACAAATAAAACAGAATTTAAAAGGTATTACCTTGTTCAAAATCTGTATGAGATCAATCAGATTACAACATATACATTTATAAAATATGGCATGAGAATACAAGAAAATAAAGTATAATACTCTGAAACTAAAAGTATAATATTCTGAAAGTTTACGCCCTTAGGTATTAAATGTTTTATATGTGACAACTGAAATAATACATTAATTTTCTATGAAGAAAAACATTGTTAGAAAAAAATCAACTAGACCAAATAATGCTTTAGAATTCTTCAAATTTACTGATAAGAGAGAAACCCTGAGGTTTTATTTTTACCTTGTTTTCTCATCATACAACAGAGAACACTAAGTAAAGCTTGATTTTGATATTAAAGCATTATTTTCGGTTTTTAGGCTGAGTGGTTTACTCTGCACCAGGTAAACTAAACTGCCACGTTTTCTTTGTAGCTGGAGTCAGAGGTTGATGATTGCTAAGCCAAGTTCTCAGCTTTGGAAAAAATGTGTTCAAAATGCCTGGAAACTCAGGAGTACGCATTAGGAACATTTCCCCTGTCTGGGCTGATAGGAGCTGCTCCAGTTTGGCCAACCCAGGCCGTGCCCCGAGAACAGCGCGCTGCTGAAGTTTTCATCCGACGAGGAAAATGCTCAGCTGCGCGCCAGCTCCAGGGAATGCCCGGGGGCGCCATCCCTCGTCTCTCCCACCCGGGACCCATCATTTGTTACGGAAGGGCGATGGGGTGTGTTTTATTTCTGTTATCACATACAAACATTTAATACGTAAAGGCGAGGACGCATCGAGTCTGGCAGCCTCGCCTTCCCTGAGCCCAGGGGCTCTCCTCGGAAAGTCGCTGCGGACCCAGAGGATGGGACACCTTTAGAGCGGACTTTGTCAATCTCTGAGCCGCTCCGCAGCCACTTGACGGAGTTGCCGCGGCCCCCGGTGCTGGGCGCTGAAGCCCGGGACCCAGCAGCGCCCCGTCCGCCAGCCCGCGCGCGCTTTCTAGCCGCCCTCGGCCCCGGGGCACCCACCGCGTCCCCCCGGACGCCACCGGAGTCCCCACCTCGCAGCAAAAGCAAGAACGCCGACACCTACCCTGGTGATGACCAAAGGCTGGTTGAAGTCTATGCCCCCTGAGAGCCTGAAGCCCCAGGGCGCCGGGCCCGGGAGGACCACCGTCTGGGGCATGTCGCCTTCCTCCTGCCCACCGGGCTCTGAGTGTCCCCGCGCGGGGCAGCCACTCCGCGCCGGGCAGCGTCCTGGCTCCGACCCGGGCGGGGGCGCTTTATCCCCGCTGGGAGTGACGTCACCGCCCCGCCGTCCTCCCCGCCCCCTCCCACCCCGGAGAGCTCCAACTTTGGAAGCGAGAGCCGCGCCAGCCCTGCGGGAGTGCGCAGTCCGGCCGGCTGGGGCAACCTCCCGGGCCTCGGAGGGCGCGGGGGCTTCGGGTTACAGCGTCCGTCGCTCTCTTGAAGTCACACCTGTCTCCCTGTTTATCTTCTGCTTGGAGCGCAGCAGTACACTTGGTTGGAAGCGAAAGCAGTCAGACCACAGCCTCCATGCTTTCAATTACAACGAGCATCATCAATACAATTCGTTATTTAGCAATTTCGAGTGCATTAATATTTACTTACTACCTCTGCCGCTTTGGGCAAATTACTTAACGTCCTTTTAAATTTTTGTTTTATTTATTTAGTTTTCGTAGAGACCGGGTCTCCACTTTGTTGCCCGGGCTAGTCTTGAACGCCTGGGCTCAAACAGTCTTCCCACCTCGGCCTCCCAAAGTGCAGGAGAGTCTGGCCCGGGTCCTGTGGTAGTCTTGGTGTGGACTCAAGTATTTCTGGTGTTATGCGTTAGGATGTTGTGATTCCCAAAGGGAGAGGATGAGGGAAGAGAAATAAGAAATGCTTTAAAAACTCAAGAACAAGGGTCTTGTGGACTTAATGCCCCATATGATAGGGTCGTATTGGTCTAGGAGGACAGAGCTGCAGCAGACTTTTAAGAGGGCAGTCTCTTTGGAAGCAGTTTTAAGACTGATGGAGAAAAGAGAAAGGAGATGCAGGAAGCAGTAAGCAAAGTGAACCAGCCTGGGCAAATGTAAATCACAAAGGTATGATGGGCATTACTTTGTTCGCTGTGGTGGATTACATAAAAGTCCCAGGGGATAAGCATCTAGTTCCAGACATTTCCCAGTGCCCCATCTATGCCGGACCATCGAGCAGCTGAATGTTCCATCTTCCTGCTAACTTTGCCTATTTGGGCTGAGGCTGTATCACAGGGCACATTTCTTCTGTCAGTCGCTGGCTCTGTCTGCGTGATACAAACATACACATGCACACACACAGAGGTCCATTCAGAGAAAAAAATCAGACAAGTCATTTGGTGTTGTGTAATAACAGTAATTGTTTTTACCTTACTTAACGAGCTGGCTTCTATAAACAGCTGATTTTTTTCTTTGCGTTTTCACTGTCCATTTTGGCATCATTTAGATGTAGCCAATATCTATACAATATCCATATAATATCTGATGAGTTTTATTTATTTATTTTTTTTGAGACAGAGTCTTAATCTGTCACCCAGGCTTGATGAGTTCCTCAGGCTTTGCAGAGAGCATGGAAAGCAGGAACATGAGATGGGCAGTTTTGCTACATCCTGCTCTTCACCGAGACCAGCAGGAAAGTGCTCAGAAGTGACTGTTAAGGTAGAGGTGAGAATAACTGGGAGGGAGTATTCTAAGGAAGAAGCACTGGCCCCATCCTAAATGGTCCTAGAAAATCCTGCTTTGGGTTTGGGTACTGTTCTAAGAAGAGGTTCTTTTTGCATGACTCTTTCGTTTGTTTTTTTGTTTTGTTTTGTTTTGAGATGGAGTCTCACTCTGTCACCCAGGCTGGAGTGCAGTGGCGCTATGTCAGCTTACTGCAAGCTCCGTCTCCCGGGTTCCTGCCGTTCTCCTGCCTCAGCCTCCTGAGTAGCTGGGACTACAGGCGCCTGTCACCATGCCTGGCTAATTTTTTGTATTTTTAGTAGAGACGGGGTTTCACCGTGTTAGCTGGGATGGTCTCGATCTGCTGACCTCGTGATCCGCCCGCCTTGGCCTCCCAATGTGCTAGGATTACAGGTGTGAGTCACCACACCCGGCCTCATTTGTTTTTTCTTCTTTTTCCCTTTCTAAAGGAAACGGGGACAGTGTTAATAAGAATGAAGTGATCCACTCTCCTTGGGGTGTGTGTCAAGGTTCCAGAGGAAGGGATGTCAGAGTTGGATCTTGAAGGGTAAGAGAGTTTTGCAAGTGGCTGGAATTGGGAGGGACACAGGAGGGAGGACATTGAAAGCAGAAGAACTGTATAGAATGTGCAGTCACAGGGAGGGAAGAAACTGATGGCCCATTAGGAAATGGCAAGTAATGTATGGATAGAGCCTAGCCCATTGGATAGAAACAGGAGACAAGGATCACAGTAGTCAGGGCCATATCAGTAGAGAGGACTTCATATGTTACAATAAGATTTTGACTATTGGGAGCCTTTGAAGAGTTGTAAGCAACATGCATACTAATCAAATTTGCATTTACAAACATCATTCTGGGAAGTGAGAGGCTGAATCGCAATTGAAGGAGATAACACAGGGCGTCCCATGAACAATTACTGCAACAATCCAGTGGAGGATATTGACTGGGGCAATGAGGATGGAGCAGTGTGGGCAGATATGGGAATCACATAGAGGTTAATTGGCACAATCTGGGGACAAATCTCACATGGGGGATTAGGGAGTGGTTAGGAGATTTGGATGGCTCCCAGACTTCCCCGTCGTGTTTTACATGAGTGGTGGAATTATGAACAAGGGGACCTGCACTAGCACTTTACTGCCCTGGGATAGAGCAAAAATCTGCTAATGAAGGGCTGGGAGGGCCTTTCATCATCCATAAACACGTGCCGTGGGCGCTCTTCAGATTTGTCTCTATGTCACACAACAGTCATTGCAAAGGCCGGCCGGGGGTTCTGGCTCCTCTTCCCAAGTTTTCTATACTTTAACATTTTAAAACTTTCTTTCTTCCTTCCTTCCTCCTTTTCCTTCCCTACCCCCTTTTCTTTCTTCCTATCTTTAAGGGAAGAGTATATATCTGTTTACATCTTGGGTTCCCTTAGCCAGCTAAATTTTTTTGTGCATTAAAAGACCATTGGTGGTTATTAGAAATGCAAATTCCTGGGCTCCACGCTCAGGAGATTTGAATTCAGTTGCTGAGGCCAAAATCCACTGTGGGTGGTCTGTGGACCACACATTAAGAAACAGTCAACACATAGGATTAGACTTTCTTATACTGTGTCTTTTTATGTGCTGCTCCTCCTTTCTGGAATGTTCTCTTTTGTCTATCACAGCTCACCCTCTTTCCCCATTTCCTGGGAAGATTGACCATCTGTAGCTATATCAGACTTTCTCCTTGCTTGGTTCTTACATCTTGGCAACAGAACATGAAAGTCTGAACTTGGCCATCCTCCAGTTTAGCTGGTCACTTAGCAATGCGAGGTGCTGGGCTAACAAAGGAACAAGGCATGGATGTGGGTTTGGGAGGTGCACACTCTTGCAACATGCCTTTTCCACAAGGGCTAATTTTCTGTATTCCAAACCAGACACTAGGCTTCTCCAGGGCAGGGGCTGCGTTTCTTTGGAATCCACCACAACTGCTATCCCAGTGCTGGGCACTGAAGAGGTGGTCAGTGATTCCTGATAGGGAGAAACAGTTTTGGTCCTGAGATTTGTTGGACGAGGGAAGCTGACTCTTCCTTCTATATTTTCCTTCAACAATAGTCCTACCAAGAAGCACCTTCTGGCCAATTGCCATTATGCGCAGTGTTTGCAGTTTCTTCTCCCTCAGCTTCACCTTGCTATTGGTGTATTTGCATATACTTGTTGGTCTGGCTGTGCAGATCAACTTATCCCAGGGCCAGGTGGGCAGCCAGCCAGCGCTCCCAAACCTTCCACACATTGTGCATGATTCTGTTTTGGGAGAAGCCTGTGTGATTTTCATGTTTTAGAGGACCTGGCGCTTGTGAAATCTCTCCTGGGGAGTTAGCCACACTGAATCCCACGCTTTGTATCTCTGCCCTCGGGGCTGGCAGGAGCCTATATTGTTTCATTCCCACATCGTCACACTCCTTGGGCTGATGTGATGGTTCAGCTCGAGTTCATTTGGTATTCCCCTCTGAAATGTCACTGAGTTTTCCCACTGTTTGTTCTGAATTAACTAATAACAATCGAGAGAATCATTAGTATGCTGGAAACATGAACTGAGACATTGTGGGTGAGCAGCAAATTGGGGCCTCCTTTGGGCATCAGCTTCTGTTGCTGTGTGGCTGCCATTTCAGTACTAGTGCCTTTGCTGCGTTGTGAAGAAAGAGGGTGCACATGAGTGTGTGTGTGTGTGTGAGAGAGAGAGAGAGAGAGAAGGGGAGAGAGAGAGAGAAAGAGAGAGAACGAGCCAGGGTGGGGGAATTTTCACATCTTCCCATTTGAGCAGCTTGCCTCCGGCATTTCCATCCTTACTGGATTGCCTTCCAGTTGGATTTCAAGCTGAGTGAGGGCACGTTGCTTCTTGCCACTTCTTTTCTTGTGGGCTGATCATCTGGTTCTGATTCTGTGAAAGTGAATTTGATGAGAAGAGCCTCTGTGAAGTGTCAGGCACTTGAGATGTTAGTTACTTCTCATTCTTAAGACAATCTTGCAAAACACACGTGATCATCCCAGGATAGAGAGAGGGAGAAGATAAAGGGTTCTTGGAGAGTGGCAGAGCGGGACTCAGACCTGACTCTGCATCTTTCCCTGCTTCCCAATTATTTTACTGCTTCATGTTGCCTCTTAAGAATGCACATTTGCTAAGGTTTGCTGACCCTGGAGCCTCTCTCACAACCTCTATTCAATATTTGTGCAATGGTTTAAGCTCCTGAAAAGCCGGCAGCTCTATTCAGACTGAAGTTTCATTCTCCCTGGGGACTAAAGGTGAAGTCACAAAATGCTGTGGGAGACTCATCTGAAATTTGGAGTCCATTTCCCTCATCACAGCCTGATAATGTTGTTGTCTGGATCCTAGAAATCCCTGCTTAGATGTGCCTCGGGAGACCAGAAAGACCTGGTCTTTGGTCGATGGTATTTTGTTGCTAGAGTTAGCTGGCCTCAGATTCTCTCTGGATGCACCTGCACATGTTTTTCATGGCACCGGAGAGCAATCTGAAGCGCCAGGATGCGTATTTGTAATAGAAACACATCTGAACCCATTTGTCAGTAACAGAGACCATGCGTTTCAGGGCTTTTTTTTTTTTTTTTTTTTTTTGAGTCAGTTTATCATCGCTATAAAAACATTTCAAAGAGGAATGGAGTGCACAGAGGCCCTGGGGAGCAGTGCAGGGAGTTCTTGGTTCGGACGGCTGAATGGTTTGGACGGCTGAGTGCCTGGCCTTGGCTGAGTCACTCCTAAGGTCTGGAGTAGAGCACTAATGCTGCGTTTAATCTGTCACAGACGCCTTGGCCTTCTCCCTGAGCTTTCCCACCTGTTCGCCGCTGGGACCCGTGGCTGTCTCCTAACAAATAAAATGTGTGTGTTCTGTACTAGACATGTCAGTTAAGTCAAGAGAGGACTGGGTTCCATATATAGTCGTGTTTGTGGTGTTGAGTTTTCTTTTTTAAAAAATCCTTTAGCTAGAGATGAAAAATGAGGGAAATAACTAATGACTAACTACTTTATAGGGTTCGTATTTAAATGATATGGAAAATATTGTTCATGTTCTAGGATAATAGGCTCAGAGTTCTCTTCAAGAAGAGACAGAGACACATTTTAGAATGGAGGAAAATGAGCATTTCTGCCCTGTTTCTTTCGCAGTTTTCTGATGACATTGGGAGGAAACGAACATTTTAGGTTTTAAGTCCTGGCCAGGTGGTGTGGTTAAAGTGAAGGTCAGGCCGGGCGCGGTGGCTCACGCCTGGAATCCCAGCAGTTTGGGAGGCCCAGGTGGGTGGATCACGAGGTCAGGTGTTCTAGACCAGCCTGGCCAACATGGTGAAACCCCATCTCCACTAAAAAAAAAAAAATACAAAAATTAGCCGGGTGTGGTGGTGGATGCCTGTAATCCCAACTACTCGGGAGGTTGAGGCAGGAGAATCTCTTGAGCTCAGGAGGCAGAGGTTGCAGTGAGCCAAGATTGCACCACTGCACTCCAGCCTGGGCGACAGAGCAAGACTCAGTCTCAAAAAAAAAAAAAAAAAAAAAAAGGGAAGGTCTTCGCTCTACAGGAAAGCCATCTGCAGGAAAACACACTGGCTGAAGCTTCCCTGGAATAGAGAAATCACTAAGTTTTAGGCATAAATTGGATGTTCATGATCCAAATTAGAACCAAACTCAGTGAAGGCCCTGGGTCTAACTATGGCATTAAGATTATTCATCCCTTGGATCCTGTCTTACCAGAATCTTCTGGATTTTCTCTGACATGCATCACTGGTGCTTCTTATAGTTCCTTGAAAAAGTCCCCCTTCTCATTGCTCTGACGTGGCAGTGAGTCCCAGGCTCATCTCATTTTTGGAATATCACTGGGTGGTCTCATTAAAACCCACGCCCTTTTCTGCTTAAAAATGGAAGCCTGCCTCTCCCAATTAAATCTATAGCTCCTTGTTTATTGTTTGCTGGACCTGAGATTCATATATTGAAGGGTCTATTCAACTTTTTCTCTCAGAGGAACTCAAACTCAACTTGTCCAAAATTCCAATCTTATGCTTCTTTCCCTTCCTCTCCCCTCTGTTTTGGTGAAGGGCCATCCCCACAATCGTCCCTCAGGGCTCAAACCTGAGTGTTACTTTCCACACCTCTCAACCACCGCAAGTATATAATAGGTCAGCAAGTCTCTTGGATCACATCGGCACCTTACTAGCCTCACATCCAAGTCCTGTGGACCACAGTGCTACATTACTCTCTCCTCTTTCCAGTTCTCTTGGATCACACGGGTACATGACCAACTCTTGTATCCAAACCCTTGTCTCCATGCTGACTTTTTTAGTTGCTCTTACGGACTCTTGGTGGGGTGACCAGAAGCTGCTTCTCACCTCTTTCCTTGCCTTGGGCTTTACCCCTTCCCGTCCACCCTGCCTGCTGCTGCCAACGTGATCTGAAGTTTAAGTATCACCGAGTACCTTCCCTGTTTAAAGTTCCTCGGGGGCTCCCCAGAAGCATTCAGGATAAATATCAGATGCCTTGGCTTAGTCCATAGTCCCTGAAGCTCTGCCTCAAATTGGGTCTGTAGCTTCAACTTCCACCACTTCCTGGACAGATGCCCTTTCTCCAGCTGTCTAAAGCTCTTGTTCACAGAACTCCCCAAATGGCCTTGTGTTTTAAGTCCTTGACCATGATTCCTCTTTGGCCTGGATTCATTCATTCATTCAGTCAGTCAGTCAGTCATTTATTCAACAATTGTTTGTGGAGCTTGTACTCTGTACCAGACACCCTTCCATTGATTCCTGCTCTCACAAAACTCACATTCTAGTAGACGAATACAGTAAACAAGCACACAGTGAATCTCAGATAGTTCTGGAAGTTATGAAGGCAATGAACCAGGGTCATGAGATCGCCAGTACTAAATGGTATGTGTGATGAAATTATATGGGATATGCATGTGCTCGTGCAGAAAAGCAGCTAAGACCTCATGAGCTCCAGAGAGCTGCCCAAAGTTGGGGGGCACCAAGTGGCAGAGACAGTGGGCAAACATGGCGGTGTGGGTCCAGCGCCCACACACGCGGCTCTCACTGAGCACTTTATCCTGGGAGCCAGCCGAATACTTGGCACATAGTAGCCAAGTACCTGGGAGGAGGGGAAGATAAAATTTCCACATGTGTCCAGGACCATCTGAAGCCATTTCCCACACTTTAATTCACTCATATAGAATAATCTGTGTTATAAATTCGCCTTACGTGATCTATGGTGTTCATTATCAGGAAAGAAGGGTCTATTCCCAAAGGCAGGCTGTTGAGTTCAAATGTACCAGTAGATCCAATTTCTTCTTGTGAAAATACAGGTGGAGTAGATGAATATTTTTTTAAATAAACATGACACCAATCCATTAAAAAAAATGGTGTATGTGAATCTGCAGGGGCTGCGTTAGACAGAGTTCTGTGGGAAGGTCCTCCTGAGAAGGGCTATTTTTCCAGAGATCTCAGCTGGGAGGGAAGAGCCAGGAGCTGTGAGGAACAGGGGTATAAAGGCCCTGAGTCGAGAATGCCCTGAGTGTTTCAGGGGTGTTTAGAAGGCTGGCATGGTTGCAGTTTAGAGATTGAGGGAGAGTGTGGTAGAAGATGAGAAGGAAGAGACCGAATCGTGTTGGACCATGGAGGCCATAACCAGGAGTCTCATTTTTTATTTAAACGGGGGTGTGATGTGATCAGATTTATATTTCAAATAGATTGTTCTAAAATAACAAGTGTTGGCAGAATGTGGAGAATTTGAGGGACTCATATATTACTGGTGGGGATGTAAAATGGCACAGCCACTACGGAAAACAGTTTGGCAGCTCCTCAGTAAGTTGCCTCCCAGACTCACCATAAGATCCAGCAATTCACCCCTAGGAATATACCCAAAATAATAAAAAACCGGTGTTCAAACAAAAACTTGTACGCAAACATTCATGGCAGCACTATTCACAGTAGCCAAAAGGTGGAAGCAACATAAAAGTCCATCGGTTATTGAACGAGTAAACAAAATGTAGTGGATCCAAACATTGGGATGTCATTCTGCCATAGAGGAGAACGAAACATTTACACATTCCTCGGCATGCGAGAGCCTTGAAAGCATTACACTAAGTGAAAAAAGACAGACACGAAAGGCCACATATTGTATGATTCCACTTACATGAGTATCCAGAATAGGCAAATCCATAGAAATAGGAAACAGATTAGTAGTTTCCAGGGGCTGGAAGGTGTGGGGAACAGGGAGTGACTATTTAATGGGTACAGGTGTCCTTTTGGGGTGATAAAAACGTTCTGGAACTAGGTGGTGGGGGTGGTTGCAGAAATTGTAAGTTTACTTAATGCCAGGAATTGCATTCTTTAAAATGGTTCAAAAGGTCAATTTTATGTGATGTGTATTAATCAGCTTGGGCTGCCATACCAATATTTGGCAAACCGAGAGGTTTAAATAACATCTATTTGTTTTCTCACAGTTCTGGTCTCACAGACCGAGGAGTCCAAAGTCAAGGTGCCAGCAGTGTTGATGGCCGGAGAGGCCTCTTCCCTTGGGTGGCAGATGGCTGCCTTCTCACTGAGAGCTCACGTGGCTGTGGTCTAAGGATGTAAAATGGGTTCAGCCAGCTTGCTAATATGCTAGTTCAGTCCTTTACTTTGCATTTCTTTAATTTCCGTTCTCCAACTAACAAACGGACTTGCCACAGATTATAAATTTCCTGAAAAGTAAACCATAAAGGGATTTAAAATCTATTTTAAGATGTGTCAAACATCTTGAAAAAAGGTAATGCTAAGTTAACTGCCAAAAAAGACAAGCAAAATAATTTGAACATTATGCTAATCAGCAGGTGAAATACAAAAATGAATTGCACATTTCCTTGAAAGCATGATATTTTTAAAAAAAAGCGGTGAAGTGAAGATTAAAAAGAGAAATTTGCATCCATAGGTGTCCTAGAGAAGCAACTGTAATGACTGCCTGCCACTCATGTGCCACGGGGTGATCTATTCGGTGGAGATGTGCTCTTTGTTCTGGGGTAATGCTGAACGGTTTCTCTCTCATAGGTCCAATGGAGCCCTCTAACTTATAATGCACTTAATTATATAGGGCTTCATTGGCATCGAGATGTCTTTTAGCTAAATATTTTTTGAAGGTATAATAGACAAGATAGTGATTTACTTGAGAGATTGGTGGGAGGCTTCCCAGGCATTCCTAGAATTGCAGACAGTTTCATTTTACAAAGCAGTTTAAAACAGAAGACACAGAATTCGTCTGTCCAGGAGCTTTTAGTATTGCCTGGTTGTGGTGAAGAGGCCAAGCAGTGGCAACCAGGATAGAGTCCTTAGTATAATGTCTTTTTACTGGTCTTTTACTGGGGCCCTCAAATTAGAAAAGATATCTCTACAGAAAGATTATCTAAGAGAGTCCTAAGATCCTTACATTGTTATACCCGGTTTTGAAATTGAAATTTAATTGATTATTGCAGTTTTAGATGAATTGTCAGGAACTTGGGATTTTAAAAATTGATATCATTATGTGTCTTCACCATCTTCTATTAAGGTTTTGATGGGTTATCTCAAGATTAGCACCCAGATTTTAATTTATTTAAAGAAAATTGTGGTGTCACTTCTGGGGACACAGACAAACAAAACAAAGGAAAACAAAATAACCAGGTAAGTCAAAGTAGATTGCTCATACATACCGCAACTCCAATTTTGAGTTTCTAAGTTTCTTCACCATTTGGCATGTAAAGATAAGGCCATTTCTCATTGTCTTCTATATGTGGTCCCCCTTTGAAGTAAATACTCTCAACGAAAGAAAATACATATTTGCAGCACCCTGGAATTCAAGATCATCTGGGCATATGTGAAGTACTTGTGAATCCACTGGGTACTAAATGGGTATTTAAATAAAGAGTATTTACATGAGTAACCCCTTCTGAAGAAACCGATCCTAAAGGAAGATGTAGTAAGAGGTTGGATAAATACTCAAAACTGGTGCAAGTACATGGATTGGTTTAAGAGGGAAAGGGTTATTCTAGGGGTAGCTGGTAGTTATCATTTCAGATAAGCCATGTCAAAGCATTTTTGAGTCCCAAAAAAGAAGTTATAATAAAATAATGAGAAACAGTGGTGTTATAAAAATATCTGTGGGATTTGAGCACACATGCTGCCAGAAAGCTGGCAGTTTCGGAGCGCACATTTCTCAGTGAGCACACCCTCAACGTGCCATGAGGAGTTGTTGGGCACTGGTGACCTTGGAACATAAGTAGGTAGTAGACATTAGCAGCGACATCACTGCCTCTGGGAGTGAGCACATCATGGACTTGACTTAGGCTTGTTGTCTGCTTTCCTGGGAACAGTTATCAGGATCAGTGACTTTAGTAGATAGTATGGTTTGAATGTCCCCACCAAAACTGACATTTAATTGCCATTGTGACAGTGTTAGGAAGTGGAGCCTTTGGGAGGTGATTAGGCCATGAGGGATTTACCCTCATGAATGGATTAATGTCACTATCGTGACAGTGGGTTAGTTATCTTGGGCGTTTGGACTTCTTATTCTGTCTGTCTCATGTGCTTGCTTCTACCTTCCCTCCTTCTGCCATGTGATAATGCAGGAAGAAGCCCCTCACCAGGTGCCAGTGCCATGCCCTTGGACTTCCCAGTCTCCAGACTGTGAGCCAGTGAACTTCTACTTTTTATAAATTACCCAATCTGTTGTTTTGTATAGCAGTAGGAAATGAACTAAGACATAGGCATAAGCAGGAGTGAGGACAGCTTCTCTAAGCAATGGTGATTTTGACTTTATGATGTTTAATTTTATGTGTCCACTTCTCTGAGCCGTGGGATGCCTAGATAGCTGGTGAAACATTACCTCTGGGTGTGTCTGTGAGAACGTTTTTTGGATGGGATTAGCGTTTGAGTTGATGGACTGAGTAAAGCAGATGGCCCTCCCCACTGTGGGTTATCATCATCCCATCCACAGAGGGCATGAATGGAGAAAGATAGAATGAACTGTGCATGACTGAGCTGGAACACTAATTTCCTCCTGCCCTTGCACTTGTATTCTCAGACCTTCAGACCTGGTCTTTGGCGCTCCAGCTCTAAGGCCTTAAACTACATCCCTGGCTTTCCTGAGTCTCCAGCTTGTAGATGTAGATCATGAGACTTCTCAGCCTTCATAATTACATCAGCTAGTATCTTATAATAAGCCTGTCTGTCTGTCTGTCTGTCTGTCTGTCTATCTATCTATCTATCTATCTATCTATCTATCTATCTATCTATCTATCAATCAATCATCTCTCTGTATCAACCCATTCTTGCATTGCTATAAAGAAATACCTGAGACTGCATAATTTAGAGGTTTAACTGACTCCTGGTTCCACAGGCTGTATGGGAAGCATGGTGGCATCTGTTCAGCTTCTAGGGAGGCCTCAGGTAACTTACAATCATGGCAGAAGGTGAAGGGGGAGCCAGCACTTCACATGGCTGGAAGCAGGAGGAGGAGTGTGGGGGAGGTGCCACACACTTTTAAACAATGAGATCTTGTGAGAACTCACTCACTATCACAACAGCAGCACCAAAAGGAAAATCTGTCCCCATGATCCAATCATAGCCCACCAGGTCCCACCTCCAACACTGGGGATTGCAATTGGACATGAGATTTGGGTGGGGACACAGATCCAAACTCTATCTATCTATCTGTCTGTCTGTCTGTCTGTCTGTCTGTCTGTCTATCTATCTATCTATCTATCTATCTATCTATCTATCTATCTATCTATCTATCTATCTAATCTATCTATCTTCTATCATTTATCAACAGTAGATATACTCACAGATGTATACTTGTGGATTGGCTTTGTTTCTCTGGAGAACCCTAAGTAACACAGATTTCATCTGGATTCATTGGCATTGAATCCAGATTCATCAGCTGGCACTGTTGGTGTAAACAGTTGTAGGCGCTGGCCCATGAAAGGAGACCATTGTGGAACACATGTGAGATACTCCTGGGGAGATAAAGGAAAACTGGGGAGGAATTCAAGGAGATTTGGAGTTCCTATAGAATTGTGGGGGCAGAGGCAGTGTTTTAGTTTTCTATCTTTAATTGTGACCCTCTTTTTATCCCAGGTTGGAGCAACCAGAGAATAATATTTGGTTAGTTTGGACCAGTTCTCAGCTTAAATTTTTGATATTTGGAGGTTTTAGGTGTTGGGAGAGAATCGATGAATAATTGAGAAACACTTGCAAAGCATTCTTTTCCTTTCTGTTCTTTCAATCTTTCTTCTGTTCGCCTTAAAAATATCAAAAACTCCTTAATGCCAAGATTGTCAATGTAATTTTGTATTAAAAGAGCCTCTTATAAGAGTAAATGTTTCATTTTTTTTTTTCTTTCTACAAACGTAAAAAGAACGTGAGGATGAGTTTTATTGAGCCCTACAGGCCAGAGCCAACTAGATAGATCCTTTAAGAAAAGTTCATGGTTGTTACTTTGGAAGTTGGGCATCATTACTTTCCATCCTGTCATCTGCTCCTCAGTGGCTCAGCTCCATGTTGATCATTAGACTCAAACATCACCTTGGAGTCTGGCAAACAGCTGCCCAATTTGGTTTAAGGCTAGAGTCTTTTCTGGCAAAGAAGATGGATCTGCTCATTCCAGAAGAGTTGGTTTGGAGTTAAACAATGTGCGTGTCTGCCAGGTCTGCAGAGATCAGATTGAAGGCCAGCAGGATACCTAGCCTGTGAGCTGGCCTGGAGGGTACAGGCAAGGCCTATAAATTCAAGAGCCTGGATGCTAAAGGATTAAATGTTGAACTCTCAAGCCAGCAAAACCCAGTCATGGAACAATTGCATAGTCTTGGATCTTGGTGTTTTGTATCATTTCAGCATATCATTGTATCCCCTGAAAATACTTACATACTGCAAAGGTTAGGCATAGCCTGGTCTTAAAACCCCCTGTCCATACATCATACTTAATGAAAATAGTAATAGTAATAGTAACTTATTATTGCTACTAGAAATATTTTGAATAATATTGTATTAAACTAGCTATGATGGTTAATATTAAGTGTCAACTTGATTGGATTTAAGAATGCCTAGAGAGCTGGTAAAGTATTATTTCTGGGTGTGTCTATGAGGGTGTTGCCAGAGGAGATGGACATTTGAGTCAGTGGACTGGGAGAGGAAGACCCACCCTTGATGTTGAGCTCTCAAGGCTTTCGGACTTGGACTGATGGATGCATTACAGGCTTCCTTCCTCCTTAGCTTGTGACGAACTACGGTGGGACTTCACCTTGTGATTGTGCGAGTCAGTTCTCCTTAATAAACTCCCTTTCATGTATACATAGATCCTATTAGCTCTGTCCCTCTGGAGAACCCTGCTACGTACTAGCCATTACACAGCCATTGTGAGTCTACCAGCTTCTCACTTATTTGATTGTCTCATAAACTCCCACGTGTCTAGCGTTGTGGAATGGCACAGAAAAATGGAACAAGAAATGACATTTTCTGACTTTGAGAAGACAAGATATGCTTTAGAAAATAACTGGAGTATAACACAAGGGTAAACTGACTGTTAGAGGTTCCAAAAGTTGAAGACAATTCTGACCAAAAAAAAATTGTATGGGTGGGAAATAGTCAGTGAGACAAGGGTCCCTGAATGCTTTGCACGTCATGAGGAAAAGGTTTAGTCTTAGCTGGTAGAGAAGAGAGGATTTAGCTTTGTAGGCTGGTAGCAAAGATTAATTAATTTAAGCAGAATAATTCATTGCCTGGAATGGAGGCAGGGCTGAAAAATCTTGGAGAAAATATATGTTCTTAAGCAGATGGAACTGATGAAACAGGCTCATAGAAGCGACTGTGGAACAATCCAGACACGGAGAAAGAGTAAGTGCTGGTACATCAACTTCAGTGGTGCCGATGAACATGAGGACAGCAGAAATACCTTGAAGATGCAGCAAGGCTTAGGTGTGCTGGGGACCTAGCTTTGATCTTCTGGACAAAAGCAGTGATCACAGAATAGCTTGGCACATATGATTAGAAACTGTTGATATTATGAGTAGAGTTGAGTCTCTGGCATCATTGCAAGTAGCAACATGCTCAGTGGGAAAGGACTGTTGGAATCTCAGCCACGTTCCCATTCTCAGAGACAATATTCTTGGTCATTTTCTTCTTCAGTCCTCCATTACCTCCAGCATGTTTTGTGCCTCTGAATCTGTGTTCCCCTTTATCCCTTGAGGGCCCTTGTTCTCCTGGAGAAATCTTCCTCATCCTTCAAAAATCACTTCTCTAACACCCCAAAGAAGCTCTCACTCTTCTAGGTTAGTATTTTTGCTTTGTAAATAGCTTGACTTTAGCACTTATATTTGATTACATTTAGTCATTTAAATGTGGATCTTTCACCCCAGATTGTTTGTTCTTCAAGGACAAGGGACTATGTCTTATTCATAGTAAATGCAGGGATTGGGCTTAGTCTTGACTTTGAATCCCAAGCAATTTGCAATTTGCTGCTAACTTGATCTGTGGCTTTAAGAAACATGATTAATTTCTCTTTACCACATGCCCTTCTTTTATAAAATAAGGCAAATAGTATCCACTTAATAAGGCTACAAATTAAAAACTAATTAAGATAATATATGAAAGGACCTGTCATCGTGATTGGTTCATAGAAACTCAACATTAATTTTTTTCTTCCTTTTTCGCTTTTGATATATCTAGGCTCAGCACAGTGCCTTATGTATAGCAGAAACTCAATAAATTTCAGTGGAACTTACAAATGTTAAAGTTTACTGAGTGCTTACCACATTCCAGGCACTGTTCAGGGCTCTATAGATGTGTAGTAACTCATTCAATACTGTCCCTAACAGCATGAAGAAAGCACCATTAATATGCCTATTTTATTTATGAGGAAACCAAGACATAAAAAAGCTAAGTACTTCCTCAGGGAAGCCCAGCAAATAGACGGCAGAGGCAAGATTTGAATCCAGGTAGATACGACTCTGAAGTCCATGATTCTATAGGTTGATTCTACGTAGTTACATAGGATGTTAAATCCTCTGAACATTTCCTGCTGGTGATGATCTAGTCCATTCAGAGAGTACTAAGAGCAGGGTTGGCAAATGGCTTGAGCAAATCTATTCCTAGTATACTACTCCAAGGACTTCTGAGTTGCTCTTAAATTTTTTAGGAGAAATTATTTCCCGTGAAAGAAAAGATCCAATACTGTCATGGCACTCCTTCACTAGGGTGGACATCCATTCAAATTAGCTGATGAGTTGACTAAGGAACATATTCATTGAGTCCTACCCAGAATTTGCTTCATTCTTGTCATGCAGTGGAGGGTGGCCCTTGAGGCATAACCACCACCGCCACCACCACCACTGCCACAAATCACCGTTGGTGGTGTTTTCCCCCTCCAGGGGATGCTTCTATTGGCAATGCTGTGGAGTAAGTCCTGCTGGAGCTCCATTTTGCAGCTGAGAAAATTGGAGCTTATGGAGGTAACTGATATGCACAAGGTCACACAGGCAGCGAACACTTCTCCCCAGAGCTATCTGACTCAGGGCCTTCTCGGGCACCCAAGAGCAACATAATTAGAGAAGCCGATAAGGGTTCCACAGTGGCTGGTCCTTGGCTCACCTGGAGAGGAGTGCTGAGAAGATATGCCATCCGTCCTCCTAGGGCTGAGCTTTCGCAAACTATCTTGGAGAAGGAAACAGAAGAAAAACTTTCCCCTGATCTGAGAAATGAGCATTTCTAGTGAAAAAAGAAAAACAGTGCACTATAGAAGTGTTCTTTTAGTTATTCCTGATTTAAATTAGTACTGAATTTTGGTTTGAGCGAAAAAATGATTTAATGACCTAAAATTGTAGTTACCCTAAAGTCAGATTTGTTTTCTTTAAGAAAAGTTAGGGAGAGCTTCCAAATCACTTCATCTTCTATTTAAAGGGGAAGAATATTTTTCTATAATAAATTTCACTTTAGAATTAAGCAATGGGACTACAATACTTTCCTGTTTCCCTAACTCACTATGCAATTTTTCCATTTGCAGGGAAGCCAGAAGATGAATTTCTCTGTAGGAAATGGAACGTTGTATAAATATTTTCTAAGAATGGGCATGCACAGACAATATTAATTAAAAGTGATGAAATAGTATAACCTTATGACATCTAATTTTGGTTGTGTGTTAGTGTGTTGATTGATGGAATCCAATTTCCTTTTTACTTTATTTGAGCCATCTTATGGTTCCTCAGCACAAAGCTTGGAACTGAGCAAACATGATAAATAAGACTAGTGTGCACAGAGCACACATTCCTTCTAAGCTAGAGAGGACACGCACCCCTTCTTTCCCCCTACGTGGCCAGCTAAGCACACACTGTACTTGACAGTAAGTCAAGAATAAAATCATAAACTTTGAGTGTGCAATGTTGAAAAATAATTGGTATATTTTTATTTTCCCTTAGAAAAGATTGCATGAGGAGTTGGTATTGATGCTCAGCATGGAAATGACTGTCTCTCTTCCCCAGTGAAGCTCTCCTTGCTGCCTTCCCTTTCCTATGGGCATTGCTGTGCTGCTGGGCTTAGCTGGATGGAGACCCCTTCAGGGCCATGTAATTGGGAGATAGGAGGCAGGACATGCTCCAAGCTTTCTAATGTCGTTGTTTTCACAGCTCTTGGTGACACGTCCATCCACTCCTATGTGTAGCCATTTTCATTTTAGCACATACACTGTGACAGAGGTTGGGGCAATGAGGTGTCCACGTCACCTGCACCCTTGCCCCAGGACTCGCAATTCCTGCACTGCCAAGGCCCTACTGCTGTGTCCAAATCCATCCTTCAGACCCCTCTGCCCCATCATGGTGATGAGTGTCCCTATTGTCCTTTTCCGTCCTTGGGTCTCACGTAGGGTTATGCTAGTTCATGAGGCATATTTTGATATCTTCGGCCTTTCAACAGAAATGGTCAGGTACTTAATCTGCTTTCTTCTAGGTCTTCTGCCTCTTTGCAAATCATGGTTGCAAAATGATGCCTGGAGTCAGGGCAACACCCAGTGGCCTCCGTGGCTGGAAGGCAGAGAGACAAGCTGATGGAGGGGAACATCCATCTTCTCCATCAGTGGTATTGGGCTGAAACTCTTGTGTTACTCTCCATTATGAGAGGATAATGAAGGGATTGACTGAATGCCATACACAGGGCGCCTTACTTGAAGGTCTCTGTGTCTGCCCTCAAGAGTCCTCTCTGACTAGATTCCATGTATTTCTGTTTATGCATGGGAAACTTCTGCAATTGCCATGAGGATTTGTATATGGATGTTCGTGATTCTAGGGGGATTTGTTGCAAAGCACCACCTCTAGAGTGGGTTCTGTCTCTCTCCTGACCCCAGGGTGATGCCTTCATGACGAAGTGACACTTTTTCCTGGAACATTCATTCATTGTCTCCTTACTCATGAACCTGCTGCTCTGAGGGTAAAATTTTGGTTCTCAGTTCTTAAAAGCATTTTCTTCAATGTTTCTGTCCTGTGCTTTTGAGCAGAACCACGTCTGGTTCTGAGCCGTCATAGGGAGTGCCCCTGCCTATGGAGGGAGTGTTTGTCAGTGCCTGCCCTTCAGGATTGGAGGGGAGCTGCTGGGAAAATGACAGCGTTCCAGAGCCAGAGAGAAGTTTACTTAGAAAGTTGCCAAACAGCTTTAGAAAAAAATAAATAAATAAAAATAAAATAGGCCAGGCCTTGTGGCTCACACCTGTAATTCCAACACTCTGGGAGGCCAAGGTGGGAGGACTACTTAAGTCCAGGAGTTTGAGATCAGCTTAGGCAACATAGTGAAATCCCTGCTCTACAAAAAGTGGAAAAAAATTAGCTGGGTGTGGTGGTGCCTGCTTATAGTCTCAGCTACTCTGGAGGCTGAGGTGGGAAGATTGCTTGGGCTCATGAGGTCAAGGCTGAAGTGAGCTGGATTGCAGTCTAGCCTGGGCAACAGAGTGAGACCCCATATCAAAAAAAATGAAGAAAAATAATATTTAGCAAGGATAAAACAGTATTAGCTCATCAGCACCAGTGATAGTGAAGCATGTTGATGAAAAAAGCAAACTCTGTAAAACATGTGAAGAGGTTTATTCTGAACCAGTAGGAGTGACCAGAAATTACAGGCAAAGACATAAATTCATGCATGGAAGGTGCACATGGGTTCAGCCTAAAGAGGCAGGATATCTTGAAGAGGCGGAGACTTATAGGTTATAGGTGGAGTCAGTGATTTTCTAATTGGCAATTGATTGAGTTGGCAATTGGCCGAGTTAAGCTTTGTCTGAAGGCTCGAAGACAGCAGAAAGAAATGCTTAGTTAAGATAAGGAGGTTGTGGAAGCCAAGGTTCTTGTCATGAAGCCTCCAAGTAGCAGCCTTCAGAGAGAAAAGATGGCAAATGTCCCTTTTAGGGCCTTAGCATTTCAGACTCTTAGTTAATCTCTCCTATATCTGGGAAATCCTCTGGCTGGGAAAGGCCTGGCTGCATAAATGGAGATTCTTTCCAGATGCAAATTTCCCCCTCGAAAGATGGCTTTGCAGGACCATTTCAAAATGTCCAATAAAGATATGTTGGGGGAAAGTATTTTTATTTTCTTCAGAGCCTGTCTGCCACGTGGTGCTATACCAGAGTCCGGTTGGAATTTGGCATCTTAATGCCACAAAGAGTCTTCTTTAAGTCTTAAGATCTGTATTTTAAGGTTCATGCTGGTCAGTTTTCCCTAAACTCCAAAAGGCCGGGGAGGGGGTAAGACCAAGTATGCCAGACGAAGTATGCCGGATGAAGTATGCCTATAGCCTTCTTTCCTGTCGTGGGCAGGAAATCGGTTTCTCAGGTTCCTCCAGGGTTCTCTTGGCCCTGGAGGGGGTCTGTTCAGTCTGTTGAGGGGTTAGGATGAACATAAGCTTTCTAAGGATTCAGGTGCTCCTTGGTGTGTTTTGTGTTAGCTGCTTAGAGAAGAGCATGTGAGTCCAGAATGGAGCCTAGTTAGTGATGGATACAGACACAAGGGGCATTGGTGATAGAAATATGTCACCCAGTGCCTTACAGTGTCACCGAACACTGACCTCGGCCTCCGGTGATGAGCAAGGAATGGCTGCGTGAAAGGCTGCTGAAATTCTTTGCTTTGCTTTTGCTAATAAAAATCATATTTAAAGTGTCCTAGATATGTAAAAAGATTCTATGGGGAATTGTTTCATAATAAAAAGAATGGTGATCACATGCAAACATTCCTAATTTATTAACTACGATTTTATAATCAACATTATTGAGGTATAATTTACATACAGTAAAAGGCATCCATTTACAGTGCACAATTCGGTTTATTTGAAGTGTTCAATTAGCTGAGTTTTGTACACACCCATGAAGTCACTGCCAAAATTGAAGAAACAGAATATTTCCATTTACCCTTGAGAGTTTTCTTTTGTCCTATTGAAGTTTTTATCTCTGTCCCTGACCTCATGCAACCACTGATCTTGACTCATCTGCTTTTTGTCACTGTGGACTTAGTTGCATTTTCTAGACTTTTACAAGTAGTATGCAGTATAGACTCTTTGTGTCTGACTTTTAAAATCTATCATAATGATTTTAAGAGTCACCCGTGTGGTTGCATGTATCAGCTGTCCACACCCCTGACTCTTTCACCATGCTTTTTTCTTCTGTTAAGTACTATTCTTTCCTATGACTATAGCACAGTTTGTTTATCCATACCTATTGATGAGCATCTGGATTGTTTTAGTTTTTAGTTATTTTGAGTAATGCTTCTGTGAACGTTCATGTACAAGTCTCTGTGTAGATTTATATTTTCATTTATTTGGGGTAAATACCTAGGAGTAGACTGACTGGATCCTATGGAAGGTATATGTTTATCTTTTTTTTTTTTTTTTTTTTTTGAGACGGAGTCTTACTGTTGCCCAGGCTGCAGTGCAGTGGTGCGATTTCTGCTCACTGCCACGTCCCCCTCCTGGTTCAAGCGATTCTTCTGCTTCAGCCTCCCAAGTAGCTGGTATTACAGGCACACACCACCACGCCCAGCTAATTTTTGTATCTTTAGTATCTTTTGTATCTTTAGTTTCACTATGTTGGCCAGGCTGGTCTTGAACTCCTGACCTCAAGTGATCCACCCTCCTCAGCCTCACAAAGTGTTGAAATTACAGGTGTGAGCCACTGCACCCGGCCATATGTTTTCCTTTTTAAGAGACTGCCGTAGAATTTTTCTAAATGGTTGCACCATTTTGCACCCTCACTGGCAGTGTATGAGAGTTCTAGTTGCTCCACATCCTTGCCAACATTTTGCATTGTCAATTTTAAGAAAAGTGTAAATTCATGCAAATTGATGGTTCAAATATATATAATTATGTATATTACTAATAATACTGGAGAATTTTTGTTTTTTAGTGACTGAAGAAGTTTTTGAATTTCCCCTTTTCTTATGTCATGTTAAATCGAACACTTAGGAAAGTAAATTTGAATTCTTAAAGTCATAAGGACCTTTTATCCTATTATAGCTGTGGTTAACGAAATACACCACTTTTAGTATCCTGGCAGGGAAAACTTTATTTCTTAAATATCTAAATTACAACTAGGGAGAAAAAAGAAAAGGAAAAAACATTGATTAAAAGTTGTATAGAGGGTGAAACCCCGTCTCTACTAAAAAATACAAAAAAATTAGCCGGGCGAGGTGGCGGGCGCCTGTAGTCCCAGCTACTCGGGAGGCTGAGGCAGGAGAATGGCGGGAACCCGGGAGGCGGAGCTTGCAATGAGCTGAGATCCGGCCACTGCACTCCAGCCTGGGCGACAGAGCGAGACTCCGTCTCAAAAAAAAAAAAAAAAAAGTTGTATAGAGGAGGCAGCTTAGGTTGGAATGCGGTAATTTCCACCAGAGTCCTAATTATGTATGGTTGTGTTGCTGCTCTCAAACCATAGCACTGCTTATAGGTTTCACAGGCTGGCACCAAGCTGAACCACACCACTCTTGCTAAAACCTCTATGATGCTTTCTCCAATTTTTCATTCTCCACTGTGACTTACTCTGGGCATTGTAACAGAGTCTTCCAGAGGACTGAGGGTCCTGAGAAGTTGACAGTGGCTGTGACCGATTCTCTAGTTTGCCTGGAGGCCCCGTTGTTGCCCGTGACTGCCTGGTCTGTGAAGTTATCAGCAAACAAAGCAGCGGCCATGGGGTGGAGGGGAAGGCTGGGGAGAAGGAAGGCATGGTTGGGGTGGTCACCGAAACACCATCTGGCTCTTGCAAGGTCACGGGGAAGTTTTGAGTGCAGCTCCAGCAGGACTTTAAGAATGTGTGGGGCTCCACTGTAAGGTGAATGAATGTGCAAGAGTGGAGAGAGAAGGAGACACAAGGAAGAGAGTGAGAAAAAAAAAGAAAGAAAAACTTTATGACCAAAGAAAAGAGTTTTTTTCAAAAATGAAAATGATATACAGCAATTTCTTTTTTTGTTTGTTTGTTTGTTCTAAGGAGAGAAAAGTTTATTAGGCAAGAAAGAAGGAAGAAGAAAACAGCTTCTTCGTACAGAGACACAGCTCCTTCGCAGGGAGGGGGAATTCGAACAAAGAGAAAACCCCCAGTTTCCCTTTTTTATAGTTAGAATAAAACATATTCACTGATAACCTCTGCATACTGTTGCAATCGCATTTTTGGAGCGGGAGTCCCAGCACCGTCGGAATGATCCATGGCACCTGGATGTTTCAGCCCATCGGTGCGTCCTCACCTAAAGCACAGCATGTGTGGGGTGGCAACTGGGTGAGGGGGAGAATGAGCCCTGGGGTTAGACCAGGAGCCTGCCTCTGAGGCTTTCTGACCTCGACCTCCCCTGGGCCTGTTCCCTTATCTGTTGTGCTACGGTGATAACGCCCGCATCACAGGGTTTCTGTGAAGATCAGAATGAGACAGTGGGCACTCATTAAAGCCTCTGTGTTCGTAATATATATTTTCACATTTGTCAGTTTGTTCATGAGAGTTCGGTTCTGAATAATCTCTCTTTATCGTCTGTCTTCAAGAGCGTGATGGGAATATAGGATTAGAAAAACATTTTTCTCTTGGGGATCTTTTACTTCTGTTGTTTTGACTATGAGCAGCCCTGATACTTGTAGACAGGCAGTGCTCGAAGGAGAAAGATCTTGGCTCACAAAAGTTTAATCCTTTCCGTTTAATGACTGTAGCTTAGCATATTTTAGTTATCATCATTTTGGGTTTCATACTATCTGGTCTCACAGAATTGCACCAAACCTGTCCTGCCCCCTGATAGTCTCCATAATTTTTTCGCCAGTAAACCCTGTAATGAGTTTTGTTACCAGGATGCCTGATGTTTCCATGCCTACAAGTCCTGTTTTCCAAACTGGCTGTTCTCAGGCTGGCAAGAGTGAGCTGATTTCACTCCAGAAACATTTTAAACTTCCTGAAAGATTAAATGGCTATGAGCACTCCCACAGAGCCTCTGCAATGTTCTTTGTTAAGGTCAAGGTTCATGCTTTCTTTACCAATTTGATGATTTTTCTGTAATTCTCTGAGAGGTAACGTCCATCTGAAGCTATTCTGTAGCTGCCAGTCTAAAGCCCATTTTCCTACTGTCTCTCCTTCCTTCTAATGCTTCGATCTCCAGACACTTTGTCAGTGATTCTGGCTTCCAGAACGCCTACCTGTTCTAGGGGAACATGTAATCTGTGAACAGCCTTGGACACGCTTCCCATGGCGTTTGACACTCAAGGCTAAAAATAGCAAGATGAAGCCTGAAGCATTCTCCAAGGAAATGAAATCGAACCACGTAACTGGATTATTCTTGGTTATCTTGCAGATATCCGCGTGACCAGACGTCTACAAATGGTGGTGAGATCATTTCTCGTTGCCTTTTAATCTGTTGGCAACTCACTTCTGAAAACATCTTCAGAGTTTTTTCTTTTTTCCCCAGACCAAGGGCAGCCAGGAATTTTGAAACTTTGCATATTGGATTGTCATTGTGACTTCCACAAGTAATTTTGCAAAGTTCATTTTTCTTTCTTTCCTCATTTCAGGCTTTTTTTTTTTTTTTTAAGAGGGGGTGGGGGTGGTTTTACTTTTTCACAGTGGTTGCTAAGAAAGAATCTTCTGTTTATAGGCTCCTAACAAATAGTGACAGCTGAAAGACAAATATGGTGCTGTGTTTGCAGGACGATGGAAGGGGGCCAGCAACCCGCAGCCTCCAGGCACACACACTCACAAGGAGGCCTTTGAGAGTGCTGCCTGGCATTGTGCGTCCACAGATTGCTTGAAATAATTTAAAAAGGTGTTTGCCTCATACTTTCAATGACAATTTATTTCCAGAGATCCACCAGCATTGTACAAATTGATAGGATTGTCAAGTTTTTTGTTTTTGTTTTTGTTTTTGAATCTCAAGGCTTTTGCTTAACAGTGGCTAAAACGCAGAAAGATTTGAATCTATTTTCACAACAGGATTCTTTGACCTTTGGGTCAGACGCTGGAGTGTCACAAACCAAGAAGCCAGGGGTAGGTTCGTTCACGTTCACCTTTCTTTCTTTGGGAGAATTTCCTCCATGCTAGTGTTGTCCCAGAGCAGGATGGTGGTGAATGGGCTGCAGTTTAGAAAACATTATGCTAAGAAAAGAGAAAGTGATGGTGTCTTTCTAAGGCCAGCATATAAATGGACATTTGGGTTCTTCGTTTCGTAATTTCAGTCTGAAGGAAATGGTTACCTGGGGTAACATAGAAGACCCTGAAATGATAACTACTGAAAAGGAGGCTCTAGTGGAGGTGGGCTGAGCATGTCGCCCTCGGCCAAGGATCACAGCACAAGGTCAGAGTAGCAGTGGGTGATGCCGTGCTGATGACGAGGGTGACACACAGACAGCCCAGTGGGCTCCAGGCACTCTTACAAGCACCTTTACGCTCATATCAGTACTCAACACAGCACTGGTGGGTAGGCATTGCTATGATCACGATTTACAAGGAAACGAATGGCAGAAATATCTTGTCCAAAATACACAGTACATGGTAAAGCTGTGGTTTGAATCCAGGTGGTTTGGTTCAGACCTGGTACTTAAAGCTCAGCACTATGCTCCCTCTCTTAGGATCCCAGTGCTTCTCAAAGCCTGAGATTTTGTTCTCTATTTCTTTTTTTTTTTTTTTTCTTTTTTTTGAGATGGAGTCTCGCTCTGTCACCCAAGCTTCAGTACAGTGGTGCGATCTCGGCTCACTGCAACCTCTACCTCCCAGGTTCAAGTGATTCTCCGGCCTCAGCCTCCCAAGTAGCTGTGATTACAGGCAGGTGCCACCACATCCGGCTAATTTTTGCATTTTTAGTAGAGATGGGTTTTTGCCATGTTGGCCAGGCTGGTCTTGAAGTCCTGACTTCAGGTGATCCACTTGCCTTGGCCTCCCAAAGTGCTAGGATTACAGGCATGAGTCATTGGGCCTGGCTTTGTTCTCTATTTATCAACAGCACCTCGACTTGTGGGCAGACTGCCTGTCCCGAAAAGGGTTTTTCACTAACTTAGTAGGAGAGAATGCCTTTCCTGCCTCTTCTTTTCTCCTAACCCTTCTCTGAAAAATGTCTTTGTGTGTGGAATCCCGGAATGCCTGGAGGAAACACATGGAACTTCGATGTGAAAAGGACCTTAAAAGATTTAGTGTCAATGTTTTCAACACAACACACAGCACGGAATCTGAACTTCCCCAATTCATCGTCACCATTCTGAATTTTCTTTTTTAACCCAGAAGTGTTGGATTGGTCATTTGGTTTGGGTTCTATGTCAGAAACCATTTGCAGACAAATGGCGAGGCAGGGCTCAGACAGTCCTCAGAGGGGACTTTTGTGAGAGTTTGATTCTGCTGGAGAGCTGAGACGCGCATTTGTCCACAGGAAACTGAAGAAGCAGGGTCGCCGTTGCCTTCAAAATGAAATTCATACGCGGTGTTGGCCAGGCTCCTCTTTGCCTTCTTATCCTCCAACAGGTGATTTTGCAAATGTGATTCTCTCTGTAATTCCTTCCTGCTCTTCTTCCTCTAGAAACTTCTAGTATAAATTTTCTCTTTTCCCAACTCAGAGATACTTTATATTCTCATTCAGAAACAAACTGGAAGAGTTAAATACTGAGAAAAACATACAAGTTTCTACAAACAAGAGACTACCCTGCGCTGTTTGAGGCTGAGTGGAGATGTACTGTTCTTCTTATACTCACCTCTGTCATATGATTATTTCATAAAATGCACATGGTGTTACTTTAAAATAGAAATCTAGTTAATTAGACAGAACAAAACTTCAACTAATTTTAATATTTATTGAGCATAAGATGTACATGGCACGGATCTGAGGGTAGCCTTGGGAAGCCCCCACCTGGGCAGTGGGAGAGAGGTGGGATTGATAACATAGGAGAGATGAGATGCATGCAGGGGCTGGAATACAAGCCAACAAATGCTCTGTGTGGCAGCAAGATGATCTTCTTACTAGAGCACAGAGGAAGCAGTAGGGGGAAGCGGTGGACACATCGGCGAAGAGTTCAATATTTCAGCTGAATTTTGAACGATCCATTCACTTCTATGCTAGTGACCGTGGCAGGTGCAGAGCATACGGTGGGGGAAAAAGGCCCAGGCTCACCCCCAGAGCAGACACAGAGCTGCTGAGAGGACCATGAGCTGGCCGAGGCCTGAGCTGGCAGGAGGAGACTGCTGTGGGCAGTGATCTTCATGGCTGGAGGCACAGTTGAGCTCGAGTGTTGGCAGCAGGAGGAGCCATCATTTGCCAAGAGTCCAGTCAAGACGAGTCGTCCTTGAGGGGCACTGGCCCAGAGACCAGGGTCGTCAGGCCACACCCTGCAGGGGCCAGCATGGAAGGCAGCCCACACTCCCACCACTGCCAGGAGGACTCCCCCGGTTTCCCCTATCCCCAGACCATCTTGGGAAGGAAGAAGGAAGGGGAGAACTCATCTGTTAGCGAGTGTACTTGGAGCTTGATGAGTGTTTACCAAAATTAAATTGTCTTAAACTGGAAAAATCTGAGATAATATTGATTACTGAATTTCAGTGAAAGTAAAATTTTACTGCCACCACCCAGCGGGGAGTTCACAGGGACAATTGAGCAGGTTCCATAGTGTATGGTTCTATTTGTATGAAATATCTAAAGCAGGCAAATCCACAGAGACAGAAAGTTGATTAGTGGTTGCCAGGGGCTGGGTGAAGGAGGAGGACAGTAACTGCTAATGGGCACAGGGCTTTTTTTTTTTTTTGGTGATAAAAATGTTCTAGAATTAGATAATGGTGATGACTGCACAACTTTGCAAATATACTAAAAACCACTCAGTTGTACACGTTATAGGGGTATGGTCTGTGAATTGTATCTCAGTAAACAAATGCAAAAAGATTAGATTGGTTCAACAAAACAAGGAAGCTACAATTTTTTTCATGCATTTGAGTAGCAGTATGAGTAAAGTCTCATACTGCTAGCTGATAATCATTAATGATTAATGATTAATGATAATCATTAATAAAACATTGATTTTCCAAATATCTTAATCTGATACCTTGTTGGATAATAGTCTATACCTAGCTTTACATTATTTCTACTAAAATAAACTTCAGACAGAACTCAACTGGTAATCAATTCAACTCAAGTAGCACTTGAAGCAAAAAAGTACTTATAGACAACTATGGAAATATAAAGCAACACACAAAGTGTGCAAACCCAATGTGAGGTGACACATGGCCATCCGGGTGCTTTCAGTTAAGTCAGTACTTTGCCTTTTTATTTCTTTCATGCTTTGAAGGTAAGAAATGAAAAACTATGTTTTGTAACTCAGAGTGCTTGTTACAAACACACACATTGTACTTCGTACTGCCATTAAAATTTGTATTCAGTACAAATTTTTGAATTTTGAAAATTTCTTTCAGGTCTATTAATATTGTTATAACAGTAAACTTGTAAGTGGAAAATATATTACTGTTACTCTGTTTTAAGAACAAGACTAAATGTGAGCCGTTTCTTTTACTGTTTCTATCATTCCTGCAGTTGGCCTGGCTGGAAACCTTGTAGTCACCACCGACTCCACCACTTCCTTCAATCCCTAAAACCAACCAGTGGCCAAGTTTTGCTGATTTTATTTTTGTAACGCCTGTCACGTGTACTCCTGCTCCTGCTGCCCTGATCTGGTCAATCGCTTCTCCGCACCCGGACTAGGATCACCTCTGGCTCTTGCCTTCCACCTTGCTCCTTTGGAATCCCCCAGAACCATCTTCCGAAAGCTTCCTGCTGCCCAGGTCACCTCCTGCATGCTCTCCCACTGCGTGTCACTCGATCGAACCATTGTTTCCTTCTGCACCAAAGTTTATTTTCTTTACAGAGCTATAGCATTTCCAATACGTCTTTCTTTTCATAATTCTATCTTGTTTTTATCAACTAGAGAGTTTATGATTTTAAAGTCCTTTTTAGAAGAATCGTCCTTTTTTTTTGAAGCTTCTTGATCATTTACTGCTCATGTTCCCTATAGAGTGGTTATCTCTGTTAGCTGCCTGAAATCCTTTCCGGAACAAGATGGCGTTTGGTATCTTGATTATTGATCTTGGTGTCCTGTAAGTTTCACGCACAGGGTGGGAAGCTGGGGTGCATCAGAACTGCTGCTCTCTGAAGCAACTTGAATACTTAGAGAAATGTCATATATTACAAATAAAAATCCACAAGGTATTTTAATTCTTATCTCTCGACTTTTTTTTCTGTATTTTGCACTCTGGTTTCTTTTAATTCTCTTCTTTCTTTCAGCATCCTCCAAGTCTTTGTTCAAAGCCTTCTCCCTTTCCTCATGTCTCTCTGTTTTAGTTAGGTATACATTTCGGCTGCCTCTTTTTCTTATATAATTTTATAATGAAGACAAGGTCTTAGAATAATTTTATTTTTTTATTTTTTATTTTTTTTTTAGAGAAAGTGTCTTGCTCTGTCTTTCAGGCTGGAGGGCAGTGGTGCAACCATAGCTCACTGTAACCTCAACTCCTGGGCTCAAGCACCTCAGCCTCTTGTCAGCTGGGACTACAGACATGTGCCACCCGCCTAATTTTTTATTTTTATTTTTTTTGTAGAGATGGGGCCTCGACATGTTGCCCAGACTGGTCTCGGACTCTTAGGCTCAAAGGATCCTACTGCCTCTGCCTCCCAAAGACCTGGGATTATAAGCATGAGCCATGCGGCTCTTTATTTTGCTTTCATGAGTCGAAAACATTTGTCTCTTCTCCCTTAGCATTCATCTAAGTATATATTTTATAGGAGAAAGGCCAAGGGGAAGACCAGGGTGATGTTCAATATTAATATACTGTGTTTCAGAAAAGGAATGACATAAGCTCTTGTCTTGAGAAGGAATCCCTAGAACCGTTTATCAAATTAATCACTGAGCATAAGGGGCTCTGTTCAGAGAGGTGTTTTCATAAAGCCAAGGAGACCCTGCATACCTGGCTGGAGAGGGAGGAAGGGATTGAGGACAGAGTGGAAGTAAGGAAAGGCCTGGTCAGCTTCTAGTCCTGGGAATGGCAGGAAGATGGAGAAGGAGAGGAAGGGCGCAGGTTCCTTCCTCAGGTTCCTTCCTTCCGCAGGAAGGGTGAGGTTCCTTTTGACTTCCTTTCTGGAGGCTGTGCTTCAGAGTTATTCCAAGAGCAGTCTACACCTCAGGCACATCACAGCGAGCTGGGCAGCCGGTGTGGTCAGGCAGGAAGAGGGTTCTGGGGCTCAGCTTTCCAGGGTGCCCTCGACGTTAACAGGATAGAGATGCAGAGTTGAGAAGCGAAGGATCAACAGCGTGCACTGAGTGGCGAGGGGAGCTGACCGCACAGCAGAGCCTGGGTGCCAGGCTGGGCCAGAGGCTGGAGGAAGGGCATGGCAGATATTCTGGAGTTTGTAGCCTGTGGGAGCTGACATGAGGCTGAGTCAGCAGGAAGTGATAATCCTGCCCAGACCCAAAGAGATCAGATTACCAGCGACACCAGCCTCAGGTTTCAGCCTTGAACGCCAGGAAATACCCAGGGAACAGGGTACACAGCCCTGGAGACCAGAAGAGGTAGAGGACGCCATGCACAAGAGCCCCGGTTTTCCCACCACCATAAGATGTTAACTGCTCCCACTCACCCGGGGACTATCTTGGGAAGGAAGCGGAGGAGGGGAGACTATTCGGAGAGACCAAGCATTTTTATCCTGATGAGTGATTTTTTCCTAATAGACTGCTTCCATCTTTGCAACGGATTACACTAAAAACGATTAGACTTTTGGTTAATTTTATCTCTCTATATAAATGTCAGTTATATATAATATATCTGCACACATATGCTATATATTTATATTTATCATATATAGAAGAAATTGCATACTTTAGACTGATATGTGTGTAAATTATTTAATTTCACTACAACATTTTTGTTATATTAAAAGAAATACATCTTAGTTGTAAAATGCTTGAAAAATAAAAGTATCCATAAATCACTGAAGATATGACTACAGTCAACATTTTTGTGAATAATTTTCAAGTCTTATACCAGTGTATTTATATTTATTAAGTAGAACCTTAAGAAATTCCTGAGATTTTACTGTTTCTGACTTATAAAATTAGAGATTTCATAGAGTCAACCTAATACATCTGGTCTAGGGGCACACAACATGCACACATGTACACATACGTGTACACCTATGTTCTAGGTGCATATGTATAGCTGTAAAAATGGATATTCTTCCTTTCAAAAATGAGATTATACTGTCTTATAACTTTTTTTAAAATTTAGCAATGTGTTGTGAACATCTTTATATATCATTAAATATTTTTCCATGAGGTCCTTTTTAAGTGATTACATGGTATTTCACAGTAAAAAGTGCCATAATGTGTTTATTAGATAAATAATATCTAAATGCCTGTTAGATATTTAGATTTTTAATAATTATTTGATGTTATAAATAACATGGTAATACATAAACTTACAGCTAAATATTTGAACACATTGAGAATTATTCGTGTCTTGGGGATTTGGTGTACAGATTATTTTGTCACACAGGTAATAAGTATACACCATATGTAGTTTCTTGTATTTATCAATTTACATTCTCTCTTTTTTTTTTTTTTTTTTTTTTTGAGACTGAGTCTGGCTCTGTCGCCCAGGCTGGAGTGCAGTGGCCGGATCTCAGCTCATTGCAAGCTCCGCCTCCCGGGTTCCCGCCATTCTCCTGCCTCAGCCTCCCGAGTAGCTGGGACTACAGGCGCCCGCCACCTCGCCCGGCTAGTTTTTTGTATTTTTTAGTAGAGACGGGGTTTCACCGTGTTAGCCAGGATGGTCTCGATCTCCTGACCTCGTGATCCGCCCGTCTCAGCCTCCCAAAGTGCTGGGATTACAGGCTTGAGCCACCGCGCCCGGCCCAATTTACATTCTCTTAACACGATACAGAGGCGAATCTTCAACGGGCTGCCAACTTGCTAGGTGAAAAACTGTAACTGATTTTACTTTTGGTTCCTGGGATTGAATAATTATTCATGTACTTAATAGTTCTGTTTTCTTCATCTGTGTCTTTTTTTTTTTTTTTTTTTTTTTTTTTTTTTAATGATCTCTTCATGACCTTTGTTTTGTGCTGGGCTCATATTGAACCTGCCTATATGGGAAGCTGAGCTCACAGTCTGGCCCCTCGTCACGAATTCTCATGCAGATTTCTAGCCTCCAAACCTTCTGTTTCTTTGAAATCCATATTCGATTTGTCATTCAGTCTGCTGCTGTTGTTACTGAACTATTGTTTCATGGACAGTTGAGAAATGGAAGGACCTTGATGGTTAGTTGATGTCCTTCATTTCACCAACAAGGATATTGACATGGGGCCATGGTAGTAACTTTCTCAGGGTCACGGGTCATGTGAAAGTGTAGTGCTGGGCTCTGGGCTCCTGGTCTGGTTGTGTATCCGTCACCCCTCGTCCTGGGAGGGTTCCTGAGGCTAGGTCTGTGTCGGGGAGCCATCCAAATAAATGCTGGCTGGTCGTGCTTAACCAAGTTTTCTGCTCTGTTGCTTTTCTGTTTCTAACTTCTAACTGTGTGTGTGGTCTTTTTTGTTTTTGTTTTTTTTTTGTTTGTTTGTTTTTCTTTTGACAGAGTCTTGCTCTCTCGCCAGGCTGGAGTGCAGTGGTGCCATCTCGGCTCACTGCAACCTCCGACTCCGTGGTTCAAGCGATTCTCCTGCCTCAGCCTCCCAACTAGCTGGGATTAAAGGCACCCGCCACCACGCCCAGCTAATTTTTGTATTTTTTGTAGAGATGGGGTATCACCATGTTGGCCAGGATGGTCTTGATCTCCTGACCTCATGGTTCACCTGCCTCGACCTCCCAAAGTGTTGGGATTACAGGCGTGAGCCACCGCGCCCGGTACTAACTGTGTTTTTATGTCACTTCCTTCTTAAGAACTGATGAACTTACTGTGAACAATTCTTATATCTGTTTTATGTAATATCTGCTTTAGAAATCGCTCATTGATTTTAAACATATTTGTAAATGCCACATTCTGACTGTCTTCATCAAACATCTAGCTGAGAAAACTTGGCAGTGCAGCCAAGAGGATCTCACACATGTACTCACATGCTTGATGCTAGTGAGAATCAGCTTAAAGGGGACTTCTGAAGGCCAAGAAGGCCAGGGAACTAGCCTTTTAGAGCCAACCACACGCTGGACCATTTGTATATTTTGTCATATTTACTCCTCAGATAAATATTATGTGATATTCTTTTATTAAATCATTTTACAAGCTGACAAATGTCACCAGTACAGGCCCATTTCTTTAGGAACCTAACTGAGTCTGAGTTTGGAAAATACGCTTTTCATACCATTTACAGGAGCTGCATTGGCAAAGCAAGGCGTTCACTCTCTGATCCTTTTTCTTTTTGTAACCTCTGACTGCCAGAACAATCTTCAAATAACATGTCATTATCAGCAGCCAAAAAGGAAGCTGGGACCCTTTTGGAGTTGAAGTTTGCACAGCGGTCCTTGTTATTGCTTTCAGTCTTCTCACTGGGAAAAAATGGCTCCCGAAGTAAGGAGGTTCTTCGTGACCCCATTTAGAAAATTGGTCATCTCGTCTATGCATCACCAGTGTCAAGAACTGTGCTGTGGTTTTTAACAGCTGTCTAGCAATTTATCTTTGATAGTGAAAGAAATACCGTGGCCATTAATCCATGGGCAGATGTCTGCTAAGCTTTTTGTCATATCATCTGACAGCTGACCAAAGCTGTAAGTGTGTGTGTTCAAGGATGTTGGGTGGGTTGGGAGGCCTAGACAGCACTCAGCTCTCCGAGTTCATAAACATTTTGAGATTTCTCCATTAGCGGGGAGAAGGAGAGAAAGAGTGAGGGAGAGAGAGGGAAAATAATATTTTAGAGACCTCATTATAAATACTTGGATCAAATAGTATCCGTGTTTTTCTTAGGGAACAGGTCAAAGATCGACTTACTAGTTTCAACTCATTTCTGTCTGCCAGCCACCAAATTTCTTTGCTGAAGGGTTAGGGTGGAAAATGCTGGTAATTCTAAGGAGAAGCCTGAGCTATCAGCAACTCTGACAAGCCAACAACTGGTTAGTCTGTATAGGAGCAGCCTCTGAGGGACATTCTTACTGAAAAAGTGAGCAAGTCTCATGCTCCCAGTCTGGTCTGTGGTGACCTATCAGGTTCAGGATATCTTGATGCCTGTGTGTGACTTCTTTTGTTTTAAATTAAACACACTGTATTAAGATTGAGTCACCATGATGAGCCCAGAGGAATTATCAGAGTCATATCTTGCTGTGTCAACAGCTTTGTGTCCCAGTCCCCAGAGGGCTTTAGTTGAGATGTTAGTGGCATTCAGTCAGGAATTGTCAAGCCTGAACGCTTTGAATGCCAAGCTTGAGCGGAATTTTGGTCTTGATATCCTGTTCCTTGTATCAAAGCTCATCTGTTAACAAAAAAAAGTGGCACTGGTTCAAATATGGACTAATGTCACTGATGAGGGGCAGAAAAAAGTGTTACTGGTTGGCATTGCATTATAGACCTAATAAGATTAATATTTATAATCTGACAATCTAATTTTCAGACCCATTTCACTTGGTTTGATTAAAGAATTGTCGGGGAGTCATTAGAAAAGGTTTACCAGTTCCTCGCATTTTGTCTAAGGAGATTTTTCTGGGATAAGTATTATCTATAAATTCTTGTGCTTATATTTCATCATGGCCTTAACTATACTTGCACTCTGGTGAAGAATGCTGATATCTCATAATTATCTAATTAATAACTTCTGATATTATTAACATTTTTTTCTTTATAGAGACCGGATCTTGCTACATTGCCCAGGCTGGTCTTAAACTTATCAGTCCAAGGGAGCCTTCCACCTCAGTGTCTGGAGTAGCTGGGACTACGGGCACCACCACCACACTTGGCTTCATTTTCCTTTAACATTTTAACATACAACATATATGACTGAGTGGCAAACACTGTTGATTGACTGTTTCAGTGTCTCCTCTGTCCCTTGTGGAAGGAAAACTAGCAGGCTGCTGACACTTCTCTGAAGCCTCAGTGCGCATTTGAGATGGCTTCTTAAAGCCAATGCTTGAGAACGTATGATGAAACAAGGTGGATCAAATAGTCTGGTCTTGTGGAACCAGGAGCCAGCTAGAGAGCTCAAGAGAGTCTGATTGCCTGAGGCCTCCTCTGAGAGCTCCAGATATCCATTTCTTGTTTCTTTTTTGCCTCTTCACCTCACTTTCCAAGTTGTGCAATTACAACTTGGAAACGTGCTGTGCCTTTCATTGAGGGTGTTGTCCCCCTGGAAGCAGCCCTTGCAAGACTATGGACCAAATGTTTGTGTCCCCTCCAATTCATGTGTTAAATCCTGGTCCCCAAAGTGCTGCTAGTGGGACGTGGGGTCTTTGGGAGGTGATTGTGTTGTGAGAGCAGGGCCCTCATGAATGGGATTAGTGCCCTTCTGAAAGTGGTTCCAGAGAGCTCCCTTCTCTTTCTACCGTGTGAGAACACAGAAAAAGGAGGCTCTTTTCTTTCTCTCGCCTGCCTGCCTGCCTGCCTGCCTGCCTGCCTGCCTGCCTGCCCTGCCTGCCTGCCTGCCTGCCCTGCCTGCCCTGCCTGCCCTGCCTGCCCTGCCTGCCTTTCTTTCTTTCTCTTTCTTTCTTTCTTTCTTTTCTTTCTTTCTTTCTTTCTTTCTTTCTTTCTTTCTTTCTCTTTCTTTCTTTCTTTCTTTCTTTCTTTCTTTCTTTCTTTCTTTCTTTCTTTCTTTCCTTCTTTCTTTCTTTCTTTCTTTCTTTTCTTTCTTTCTCTTTCTTTCTCTTTCTTTCTCTTTCTTTCTCTTTCTTTCTCTTTCTTTCTCTTTCTTTCTTTTCTCTTTTCTTTCTTTTCTTTTTCTTTCTTTTCTTTCTTTTCTTTCTTTCTTTCTTTCTTTCCTTCTTTCTTTCTTTCTTTCTTTCTTTCTTTCTTTCTTTCTTTCTTTCTTTCTTTCTTTCTTTCTTTCTTTCTTTCTTTCTTTCCTTCTTTCCTTCTTTCCTTCTTTCCTTCTTTCCTTCTTTCCTTCTTTCCTTCTTTCCTTCTTTCCTTCTTTCCTTCTTTCCTTTCCACAGGGTCTTGCTCAGTGTTGCCCAGGCTGGAGTGCTGTGGCATGATCATACCTCACTGCACCCTCGACCTCCTGGGCTCAAGCAATTCTCCTGGCTCAGCCTGCTAAGTAGCTGGAAATACAGGTATGTGCCATCATGCCTGGCTGATTTTTTTTATTTTTTATTTTTTGTTTTTAGTGGAGACAGGGTCTCACTGTTTTTGCCTGGGCTGCTTTTAACTCCTGAGCTCAAGTGATCCTCCGGCCTTGGCCTCCCAAAGTGCTTGGATTACAGATATGAGCTACCACAGGCAGCCGAGAAGAAGGCTTTCTCCGAGGAAGTGGGTTCTCCCCAGACATCAAATCTGCTCGTGCCTTGATCTTGGACTTCACAGCCTCCAGAATTGTGAGAAATAAATGTCTGCTGTTTATAAGCAACCTGCAGACATGAGAGGCAGTAGGGAAAGTTAAGATCAGAGTTAGGGATCCCTCACCTTGTAGAGGGCTATTGGTACCCCTCTGACTCAGATAGAGCTTCTGTGGGAGGGTAGGTTAACGGTAGATTCCTAGTCTATCCAAGTATCTGCATAATTAACAATGAGTGAGAAGACATTGCTAAATATGCCCTGGGAACATAGAATTTCTCCTGTATTACTGAACATACCACTGGCTGTTTTGGGTGCTCTATATGTGTCTGTGTGTGTGTAGGGAAGGGGGTGTCTTTGTGAAGTTATAAGCTGAACTACTCAACAGTTATCACCTATTATATCTTGTTTTTATGCAAATCCCAAATTGAGGATGGAGTTGGGGGAATAGGGGATTTCAGACGTCACCCTTTGGAACAAGATAGATCCTCGGCATTGATCATCCATTAGGAACCAGGGAGCAGAGAAGTGGGTGGAAGTGAGTGTCCCTGAGAGAAGGCCTGTACTAGTCTGCATGGGCTGCCATAACCAGGTACTGCAGACTGGGGGGCTCAAACAATGGACATTTGTTTTCTTCCAGTTCAGGAGGCTAGGAGTTTGAGTTCAAGGCATCACAGGGTTGGTGTATGGGAAGCCTCTCTCTTAGGTGTAGAGGCTGCTTTCTTTGTGTCTTCACATGGTCCCATGGTCCCTCTGTACACGTCTGTGTCCTAATCACTTCTTCTTCTTTTTATTTTTGACAGAGTCTCGCTCTGTCACCCAGGCTGGAGTGCAGTGGCGCAATCTCAGCTCGCTGCAAGCTCTGCCTCCTGGGTTCGAGGGATTATCCTGCCTCAGCCTCCCAAGTAGCTGGGACTACACGCACCCGACACCAGGCCCGGCTAATTTTTTTGTATTTTTAGTAGAGACGAGGTTTCACCGCATTAGCCAGGATGGTCTTGATCTCCTGACCTCGTGATCCACCCGCCTCGGCCTCCCAAAGTGCTGGGATTACAGGCATGAGCCACCACACCCAGCCCAATCACTTCTTTTTATAAGGATTCCAGTTATATTAGATTAGGGCCCACTCAGATGACCTCATTTTACCTTAATTGCCTCTTTAAATTCCCTCTTCCAAATACATTCTGAGGTTCTGGAGTTTAGAATTCAATGTGTGAACTCACAGGAATGGGGACACAATTCAGCCCCTGACAAGGACTGACCCCTGGTTTTGTGTTTAAACTCATGGTGACTATTAGTATGGACTGGAGATGAGAATATCCCCATCTTTTCTTCACTAGGGACATGTGCATCACTCGCATTGCAGATCGTGTGGGTGATGAGGGGGCACAATGGGATGCCCCGAGCAAAGCCTGATGGCGCGGCCTCACCGAGGCTCCCACTCTGAGCCCAGGCTGGCCTTGTCATCGGTGCCCTGCAGTCTGTGTGCCTTCTGGAAGGCAATGGAATCTTTCTACCCTACCCACGTGGCCTGTGACAGCTCACTAATAACAGGGCTTGCTTTGCTTCACACACCTGGCCTTTGCTGACGACATCATCGCCTCTGAGATCATCCGGGAGGGAGTGGCCTCCCTGCTCTGGGCTGACCTGAGCCTCTGTAGAGATGTTTTAACAATGACCGCTGTGCCCAGAGACGTTCTCCAGAGATCCTTGTTTATCTCTAGGCACTCATCTACCTTGTACTTCAGTCCACCTCAGGGATTGCCTGACTCCTTCCTAGGTGTATTCCGGCTTTACCTCCAGAGTTTGGGAGGAGGAACTGCCTTCTACAGAGGGTCTGGATCTGACAGTCATAGGCAGAAGACGAGACCATTAGGACTGTGGCTCTTAGCTTTTTAATTCTGCATTAAAAAAAAATCTTTTACAATGATTTACAAGATGATTATCCTAAGTAGTATGAGTTACTCTAGGGCAGGGCTTCTGACCTCAACACTCTAGGCAATTTGGACTGGATAATTCTTAGTTGTGAGCTGGCCTGTGTATTGTGGGTCCAGCAGCAGCGCTGGTCTCTATGCACTAGATACCAGTAGCACCCCCTAGAAGTGCTCGTACACTTCCAGATGTCCCCTTGGGGGAGTGACAAAATCACACACAGGGAAGTAGCCCTGTGCTCATACATTATAAAAATATGTTCAACTAAATTTTTTGAGCTATATTTAATTTCAAAGTAAATGATCTGTTCTGTCAATTTTGATTCAAAAAATTGAAACAAACCTCCAGGATGGTTTGGATGTTACATCCAACTGCAATCCACACATTCACTTCTCAGTTTAATCTCTCTCTTGCTTTAGCCATCCCTTTGCTATACAGATGCTTAAAGCCTGTGATGGCGTATAGTAGGAATATTATAAGTATTATTTTCTTTTCTCTCTTCATTTTACCTTTCCTTCCTCTACCAATTCCTCAGATTACAATAGATTTTCTAACCTGGTGGTAATTTTGTAATTCTTGCTTTGAGGTTTTGAGTTAATTGTATTTTCATGAATCCTGAGGATTGACTTAGACTTTTTCTCCCTCTTTTTATAGACCTCGCTAATGTCAAATTGACTTGAAAACATGATTTATTCACTTTATTTCAGAGTCCTCCTCAAGAGTAAGTGCAGATTATAAAGCAGTATGTTCAGGCCAGGCGCGGTGGCTCATGCCTGTAATCCCAGCACTTTCAGAGGCCGAGGTGGGCAGATCACCTGAGATTAGGAGTTCAAGAGCAGCCTGGCCAACATGGAGAAACCCTGTCTCTACTAAGAATACAGAAATTAGCTAGGTGCAGTGGTGTGCACCTGTAATCCCAGCTACTTGGGAGGCTGAGGCAGGAGAATCACTTGAACCTGGGAGTCGGAGGTTGCAGTGAGCCGAAATCGCACCACTGCACTCCAGCCTGGGTGACAGAGCGAGACTCTGTCTAAAAAAAAAGAAGAAGCCCAGTATGTTCAGTATGATCCCATTTTTACCTACACTGCCCCCTGCCCCAGCAAATCCACATGTGTAGAGAAACACTCAGGAGGATATGTTCCACACTCGAATCCATACCCTACATGGAACTCTTAGTGAACCTGTTTCTTCTTTTTGTTCATTTATAGCTTTCTAAGTTTTCCTACAATAAGCATCTATTGCTTGTGGAATTGAAAATGAAAAAAAAAAAATGCTTGGAAAAGTTATTCTCAAGCTCCCTGTGAAATCAGTGCAAAATTCAGCACGCGCCCCCTGGTGTTGTTAATGGTAACGAGAGTTGTATTGGAAATGGCACTTATTTTTGGAAGACACGGGGACAACTGAGTCACCCATAGTATTTTAGGGAAAAGAATGAAACAAGAAACCCCAAATGAACAGGTGAAGATTTACGAGGCAGATTTCTGTCTTGTACTGAACGTTTTTTGGGTCAAGATTATATGCATGTGCATGAGCTCAGATGGAACTGTCCTGAGCTGCGGAGGGGCTGAATTTAGCAGTGAGTTCAGGCTCAGGTCACTTAGAGTCATCCAGCAGAAAATGGCTGGTGTATCCTGGGACTTTGTATGCTTAAGAGCTGTCCGGTAAGCACACAGCGTTCCTAGAGCACACCGGGCTCGCCTGTCCCCGCAGTGGTTCAATCCACAGACAGGCTTGTGCTCAGTCAAAACATGTCAGTCATTGAAAGTATATCCTCACTGGTTGGTGTCCTTTTAGGAACCAAATTCAGCTTTCTTCAGGGAAATAATTGGTGCTGATTGGTATACCTCTTTCTTTTCATCCTGTGCACAGTAAGATGCTGCTATGAGGCAGTGTCTGTTCATGCCAGCCCTGCTGGTGAGAATGGTGGAGAGGGAAGGAGGTGGATGGGTGCAGCTGTTCAACCCTAAGTGCACAGCTTCATCCACAATGTGTTCAGCAGCAAGCTTGCATGATTTAGAAGAAAGATGACAGGCTTGGGAGATAGACACACGAGATTCTCCATCCGATTTCAATCATGCATTATGTACAATACCTTACATGTCTGGATAAGTTATTTAATCTCACAGAGCCTCAGCTCCCTCATCTCTAAAATGGGCACAAAGCAGACTTCCTTTTAGATTGCTTGTGAGCATAAAGATACAGAATGCCTGTGAGTAACAGCCTGGCGTACAGCAGGTGTTCGCTATTTCTTTCCCTCTGGTGAGTTTCCAGGTTTGTTGCTAACAATCGGCACAGGCCAAGCATTCACAAACGTTTCCTCTAAAGGAATAGATAGTAAATACTCTAGGTTTTGTGGGCTGGGAGGCAAAATTAAGGACGTTACATTCTCACATAATGAAGAGTAAACACATTTCCACCAATTATGATTGATTTAGGAATATAATAATAAAAATAGAGCACTTTTTTTTTTCTAACATAGATCTACTAATGAAAAGAAAGGAACCCTTTTCTGGGCAGATAGCATTTTACTTAACTGAGGTTCAAAGTTAAGAGTTCCCTCTCATCAAGGGGAACTTGCCAGTGTTCATCTGTACAAACCATTCTTAATTTGCAGACCATGCAAGAGCAGGCTGTGAGCTGAATTTTGTCCACAGGACACAGTTTGGAAATCTCTGCTATGGACTGCTTATTAATAACACCAGTCTCTGCTTGTATTCTAACTGTAATCACTAATGGTGAATAAATAATTTGAACTCATAATTGATGAATGAACTGTTAGAGAGCTACCATCTGCAGAGGGGGATGAAATAATTAAATAAGCAGGCACTTGGAAGCTGACAGAATGCTTAGTCTTAATCTTATTTGATCAAATAATTTCTTTTTTTTTTGAGACAGGGCCTCTCTCTGTTGCCCAGGCTGGAGTGCAATGGCATGATCTGGACTCACTGCACCCTCCGCCTCCTGGGTTCAAGCGATTCTCCTGCCTCAGCCTCCTGAGTAGCTGGGATTACAGGCACGCGCCACCATGCCCAGCTAATTTTTGTATTTTTAGTAGAGACCAGGTTCACCATATTGGTCAGGCTGGTCTCGAACTCCCCACCTCAGGTGATCTGCCTGCCTCAGCCTCCCAAAGTGCTGGGATTACAGGGGTGAGCCACCGTGCCCGGCCGTGGTCAGATAATTCTTCAGAGAATATATTTCTTTGTGGCTAAAATCTGGAAAACAGCAGAAGAAATGATCGGGCCATGCAAACCAACCCTCTAGGATGAGAGACCAAGCAGTGAATGATTATGAAAAGTTACTCAAACAGGTTCTTTCTGCGTTGAATCAAGTAAGAAAAGGACTTGCTTGTCTTCAGTGATGATGCAGCTAAAGGAGGGATGAAGATCTGGCATGTATGTATCAGAGGGTCCCTTCCTTCCACCCTTCCACCCACCTGGATGGACAGGTCAGATTTATCTAACTATATGACCCTTAAACACTCAGATGGAAACAAGACCAAAAGAGTATTGTGGGGTATATTCCTCACCCAAAGGGTTACATTTTAGCAGAATGCTAATATAGAGTGGGAATTATCCTATGGCATAGAAGGCACCAGAGTGGGTGTTAAGGGGAAGCAATGTGACAAGACATCTTTGATAAATGAGTTGGCAAGAGAGGAATGTTCATATTTCTGAATATTTAAGAGATAGATATGGAAAAGGGTCAAAATACATAGAGCAAGGAGGGACTAAGGTATGTGAGAAAAGATCCAAGCAGGCAAGCTGGCTCTTTCCCATTCATGTGGCAGAAAGCGGGGCCCTATGGCCACCCATCATTTGAAATTCACTGAAAGCCTGTGGACGTTTGCAGAAGCTGCCGAGCCAATGGTGCCGAAGCTGCTTAGGGCAAAGGTTTTAAAGTTTAAGAGTGTTGAACTGGGAAAGTTCTTACAACTCCTTGTAACTAACCCCTCCTTGGAAAAATAGCTGTTTTGAGGCAGAAATATTTTAAAATGCATTGTTTTAGCTGAAGGGCAATTTTTAGCCAAAGAACATTTAGCACAGGAGCTTTGGTGGTGGGTGTTGCGGGAAGTCAGGGACCCTGAACGGAGGGACCGGCTGAAGTCGAGGCAGAAGAACATACATTGTGAAGATTTCATGGACATTTATTAGTTCCCCAAATTAATGCTTTTATAATTTCTTACACCTGTCTTTACTGCAATCTCTGAACATAAATTGTGAAGATTTCATGGACACTTATCACTTCCCCAATCAATGCCCTTGTGATTTCCTATGCCTGTCTTTACTATCTCTTAATCCCATCATCTTCATAAGCGGAGGAGGATGTATGTCGCCTCAGGACCCTGTGATGATTGTGTTAACTGCACAAATTGGGTGTAGAGCATGTGTCCTTGAACAATATGAAATCTGGGCGCCTTGAATACAGAACAGGATAACAGCAATGTTCAGGGAACAAGGGAGATAACCTTAAACTCTGACTGCCAGTGAGCCGGGTGGAACAGAGCCATATTTCTCTTCTTTCAAAAGCAAATAGGAGAAATATTGCTGAATTCTTTTTCTCAGCCAAGAACATCCCTGAGAAAGAGAATGGCCCCGAGGGTAGGCCTCTGAAATGGCTGCTTTGGGGGTGGCTGTCTTTTACGGTCGAAGACGAAGGGATGAAATAAGTCCCAGTCTCCTGTAGTGCTCCCAGGCTTATTAGGATGAGGAAATTCCCGCCTAATAAATTTTGGTCAGACAGGTTGTCTGCTCTCAAACTCTGTCTCCTGATAAGATGTTATCAACGACAATGCCTGAAACTTCATTAGCAATTTTAATTTCGTCCCATCCTGTGGTCCTGTGATCTCGCCCTGCCTCCATTTGCTTTGTGATATTTTATTACCTTGTGAAGCATGTGATCTCTGTGACCTATACCCTATTCATACACTCCCTCCCCTTTTGAAAATCGCTAATAAAAACTTGCTGGTTTTATGGCTCAGGGGCATCACGAACCTGCCGACATCTGATGTCTCCCTCCAGACACCCAGCTTTAAAATTTCTCTCTTTTGTACTCTTTCTCTTTATTTCTCAGACCAGCCGATGCTTAGGGAAATAGAAAAGAACCCATGTTGAATATCGGGGTTGGGATTTCCCCCAATAGGTGGGTTTAAAAATATTTCTTCTCTGAGCTGATGCTGACACATCTTTTCTCCATTTTTGTGTTAAAAGAACACACAACAAAATGCATTTTCTCTTTAGTTTAACAAGTTGGAATAAAATACACGATTTATATAAAGATAAATGTCAAGAAGAAAAACCGAAGTATACTTCCAAGCAAAATTTATTAGATGTCTATTCAAGAAAAACACAATGACCTTTGCTTGTAAGAATTCAAAGTCAATTACCTGGAAGCCAGGTATGAATATTTTTTTTCTTTTAAAATCAGATACAGAGAGTAGAAACAGTAATTTTTCTTAAATATGACAGGCAACAGATATTGAAGTCTTTTCTCATAAATGGCATCAAAGAGAATTATTCATTTATCAGCAAAGCTGCATGCAGTTGACTTAATTTCAAACCTGAAGCCTTTAAAATACGAAGCTGGTTGTGAACTTGACAGAAATCAAGGTAGCCTACTCAAAGATGTTGCTTTACCTTCTTCCTAATGAAATTCCCTTGTCATCAGTCAGTAGATATGTACATTTCAGTTTGGCTTCTACGATCTTTTAACTTCATAGATTTTTGCATAAATGCTATCTGACAGAATCACATTATCTAGGGGTGCCTGTGATCTGTGAGATAGGGAGAGGCTAGTCTGCTGAAAGTGTTGTCGCAGGATAAAGACCAAATTAGGAAACTCCCCTGTTAACAACTAAACTAAATATTCTGTACAAAAAAAGAGCAAACATATGTACAAAATTCTAAAGACTACGTACATTGTGAAAAGATCAATCACTGTCCACGAAAGAAATGCCATAAAAAGTTTTATCTATAAGGTGCTCAAGATCCAAAGATGAATAGTTCTTATGCAAAGTCATAAGAAATACAAAGCTAGTTCTTGGAGTATGTGTAATTCAGGCACTGTGAACTATATTAAACCTTCCAGGTCCCAATATCATTTTGTAAATTTCTGCTTCAGGGCAGAAAATAAAACCTGAATGATTTAACATTGTTTCTAAAAAGTGCCTAATTTATTCCTAGGAAATATTTTACACACACCAGGAAAATCAGGCTCAACATATTCCTGTCCTCAAATGTGGCCAGGATTCTGAGTTCCATAGAAGAAAAATAATTATTATAGTAAAAATAATTGTATTAATCATAATCCTTGCTAAAACCAACTTTAATACTTGTGATGCTTCTGTACTCTATTTCTATAAAATAATGTGTGAGATTCTATTACATTTCCATAAAATGTACAACATCGCATATGGATTATATGTTCTCATACAATCTCAAATGTGTATGTGTACACACAGTGAAATCTTACCTACTAGTATTGCTTACAGATACTTTCAAGTGTCTATGTTAGAATAATTCTTTGCACCTCTCACTAACACTGCTTTTACTTACATTTTTTTCAGATAAATAAAACACTAAGAGCTCATTGTTCATGATGCTGATCATTACATTTTAATATAAAATAGCGATGCAACTTTACAACGCAATAGTTTTTCCCTGTAGTCTAGCTCAGCCTCTTGTACTGTCATGATTATTACTGAAGGCTCTTATTCATTTACTGTTTGCACTTCTAAAAAGTGCAAAAACTTTGCAGAAAAAGACTCCTATTTGAAAACTTACATTCAATCAACAAAATCACACTCATCCAAATTAACTTTCCTCCTCTTGCTTTAAAGGTGGTAATCACTGTGCATATTACAACATGTATGTGCAGGCAAACACTAGCTAAAGTACAGTTACAGTTGTCATATTGTGTAAACCAAGACACTAGGCAAACTTGTGAAAAGAATGTACACTGCCAAGCTAAGAATGTGAAAACGCAAACCACAGCATTTCCCAATAAACAATTTTCTGGTCGTTGAAATAGCCTGGGGGGAGGTGTTGAAATAGCCCCCTGGAGACACTTTTTTTTTTTTTTGCCTCAAATATTTGACCATTTTTAAGTATCATGATTTTCTTTCTGATCCCACATTTTGACGTGTCAAAGCTTAGAGCAGGAAGTAGGAATCCACACTTTCACGGAGGGGGCCAGCCTGCCATGTCGCCCCCAGGCTCACAGCAGCGGCGGTTACTCTGCTGGTGGTTTGGTGGCAGGTGGAGATGGTGACGGTGCATTGGAAACCGTAAGGCATGACGACGGGAGGCCTGCAGGGTGTTTCAGGCGTTGACACAGGTGCATGGCTGGCAGGTGGCCTACAGAAGGAGGGAGAGCGATTCACAGCCTCTTCACATAGTTTCCGGGGAAAGTACCAAAGAATTTGGTTCTTCTTGAGGTCCCTGAAAACAGAAGCGAGTAATGAAAGGGGGGTAACAACAATATGAGTTCATACACATGGGCTTGAATACTTCGCATTTACAAGGCCTCGCGAAGACAGCAAGCCCCAAGGGGTTTGGAAAAGAAGGTAGGCAACTCATGTGAAGCCCATAGGCAGACAAAATTAGCAGTTTTAGTTGGTTGCCTGACGCTGTCACTGCCCCTCCAGCATAAATGATGCGCTGCGATCATGGCACCCTAGGCAGAAATGCTGAGCCTCCCAATCTGAAGGGAAAGAGCCTTGCTAAGGAGGTGGGCGGAGGAGCTCAGTCACCAAGGCTGCCACACCAGAGCGGGGAGCGACGGATCAAGGCGAGGCTGACAGGTGACAGGGTGAGTGGAAAATCCTAAGAGCAAAGCTTCTCAGTGACCAGCAGCCCACGCAGCACAGGTGCGACATGAAGGCATCATCTACTGCAGGCTGTCACTGTCCAGTTTTATCATCTCATAGAAGATCATGCTCAGTGCCACATCCTTTATTTAAAAACAGCACTGCAAGACTCCATCAAGTATACAATTTTTCAACAATTTACAAATCATTAAAGGAAAAAAAGGATTAAGCACTGTTTGCGTGTGGGAGTTCCATCACCAGCATGATTTCTAACATGGTGTGTTTAACTACACTCACAAATGGCTATCATCATTATGGTCACCTCTGGTTTCTGGTTTGGAAACTTCTTGTATAAATTGGTGTGCTAAATTCTTCTTTAGGCAGCGCAGATAGAGCGGATAAGGGTCTCTAAAGCTTCATCTCTCTCCTATATCCTGGTGCATACTGCCTTGGTTTGAGGACTGTTTTTCTTTTTCCTTGTCTAGGCAAGCCATTTTACATTTCTACTACCTCCTCCTCCTCCTCCTCCTCCTCCTCTTCCTCCTCCTTCTCCTCTTCCTCCTCCTCCTTCTCCTCCTCCTCCCCCTTCTTCCTCCTCCTCCTCTTACTCCTCTTCCTCCTCCTCCCCCCTCCTCCTACTCCTCCCCCCTCTCCTCTTCTTCCTCCTTCTCTTCTTCCTCCTTCTCCTTCTCCTTCCCCTCCCCATCCTCCTCCTCCCCCTTCCTCCTCCTCTTTCTTCCTCCTCCTCCTCTTCCTCCTCCTTTTCCTTTTCCTCCTCCTCCCCCTTCTTCTTTTTTTTTGAGATGGAGTTTTGCTCTTGTCGCCCAGGCTGGAGTGCAATGGCATGATCTTGGCTCACTGCAACCTCCCCCTCCCGGGTTCAAGTGATTCTCCTGCCTCAGCCTCCTGAGTGGCTGAGATTACAGGCGCCACCACCACGCCTGGCTAATTTTTGTGTTTTTGGTAGAGACGGGGTTTCGCCATGTTGGCCAGGCTGGCCTCGAACTCATGGCCTCAGGTAATCCACCTGTCTCGGCCTCCCAAAGTGCTGGAATTACAGGCATGAGCCACTGTGCCCGGCCAATGACTATTTTCTAGGTTTTTCTCATGGTCTTTTAATGGAAATAAAATAAGAGGCTTGTGGCTGCACCATGGCCTCAATTCTTTCATGATTTTGCCACAGATGGATGTCTAGAGTGAGCCCTCCTCTCCTCTCACTTTTCCTCTCTTGCATTCTCTGCCCCGCCACCTGTGTTTCCTTTTCATCTCTCTCTGTGTCCCAATGTAAAATACTTTTGTCGACAAATGTTTTCTCAGAAGACCTCTCATCTTTTTTTTTTTTAGGATGGGAAAAAGGAAGTTGCCTTTTACGTAGGAAGAATGGAACTTCTCTCCACTTCCATCACAAACCAGAGCTAAGGTGAGTCACTGAATGTTCGGGCATCTACGTCAGACCTAGGAAATGGGGGAGTTGTTCACTTAATCTCACTCCCTCTGAAATTAGATTAACACTGTGGACAACTAACATTTTCCACAGCACGGAGCATTGATATTTCTCTTCTGGGGACTATTTGTTGTTGTTGTTCTCAGATCTCAATCTTTCCTGGTTTCTGCTATTTAAAGAAATTTTCTTCTCTCAATTGACTTGGAAATAAAGCTTGCAGAAAATCACACGTAGCTGAAGTAGTGACTACTAAACTATATTAAAAATGCAATAGCCTTGGGATTACATTGTGCATATGAATGTCTGAAAGATCAAAGGCATTACGAATTCGAAGCAAGCTTGGCTATCACAGCAAACCATGCAAGTGAGCAAAGGCAAGCAAATTACAAAATACCACAAGTGCCTGAAGAAGAAGCGCATGTACCCACAAACCAGCCGTCATCGCACTTCTCCATCACATCGATGACATCACTTTCTCTGAGCTCCAGCTCGTCTTCGTTCCTAGGAGTATAGTTATACAGAGCCTGAAACCTTAAACAGGACAAGGGAAGGTGTTTAAAAACATGTGGACACCTTCATGACATATAGAAGATAGACAATATTCATTCTTCCTTTAACATTCCTATTCTTAACATTCTATTGGGTGGTACAAGCCTGGTAAACACGTAAATAGCATTTTGTTGGGTGGTACAAGCCTGGTAAGAGTGTAAATAGCATTCTATTGGGTGGTGCAAGCCTGGTAAGCATGTAAATAACATTTTATTGGGTGGTACAAGCCTGGTAAACATGTAAATAGCATTCTGTTGAATGGTACAAGCCTGGTAAGCATGAAAATAGCAATATTTAGATCTTCATAGGCAGTAGAACACTCTAACAACATTTTGAAACTCATGAGGAATATCCATGAAAATTGTAACATTCATAAATTGGGTTAAAATATGTTAACATTTGTAAGTCAGACCCGCATTTGAATGGTCCAGCCATCTAATGTCTATCATTCAGACATTATAGTACAAAATATAAAATAAGAGATATTTGTATTATTTAACTGTTTAAAAACAAGAAGGAATCACAATTTTAGCTAGCCATAATCAGAAGCAAATAATGGGGGCTTGAGAATTGAATTTTCAAAGGTTCTAAATGGAGATAGACGAAATGTCTCAGACTTGTCTTTTAAATCACTCTATTTGAATTACTATACAAAGGAAAATTATTATTTTTTTCCAGGAGGAATTCTTTAGATCAGTTTAATGTTATAGTTTGGATCAGTGTTTTCTGAGAGTTGGAAAATTTGATGTAATTAGCCTAGGAAGTTGAGTAGATGTATTCTATGAGCAGTTATTACTGAGTCAATTTCAAGCAGATTATAGACATAAGTCTCTTTTTAAAATGAGTCCCAGAAAAATTGTATTTGATTTTCAAACTCTCTCTTGAAATAATTTTATATAAAAAAGAATTATTTATAGAATGCTACCACTTTCCTTTCCCTGCCTGAATTCTTTGACAGCATATACTGTGGAGAAATTGATCAATAATGAATTCAGACACTGAATTTGTGGTAAGAAAACACCATGCATTATAATAAATAGTAACATGGACTGGTGTTTTTGGAAAATGAAGGCAGAAATTACTGTAGCTGAGAAGGTCATGAAGAATTTGATAGGCAGTTAGCACGAAAACTTCTTCATAATAGTACTAAAATATTACCAGTACTGTGAGCGAGACTTTTAAAAATCAGGAATTTGTTTCTGCTGCTTTTTGTAACAGCGATGTCATTCTGCTAATGTTAGAAAATAATAACCACATTCTAGGGCATTTTAGATTTTTTCATGCCAACTTTAAAAAGTTGATAATCTTGACGACTGCTCCGGAACAAGAATGATTTATTTTTAATTACTTTATGAGTCAGAAAATAATATTTTGGTAGAACAAAACTATTCTATCATTTAAACACAAACCTTATGTCATTAATAAGCAACAGTGACCCACTGGCTTCCCCCCAGTTCATCCACCATTTGGATTGGGGGAGCTGGATAGAGTTGATTTCAGGGGGTGCCCAGCACCATCCCCTAGAAAATACTGTTTTCCCTGGCCTGGCACCAAAGCCTGAAATGTCAACATTAGCGGCTTCGTCCACTGTTAAAACTTCATCCTTCCGGTAGACCTTATAGCCACTCACATTCTTTTGAGTATGGGCTTCTGAGGCCTTTTCTTGAGAGAGGGGTTTGTGATTATGGGGAAGGGCAGAGAAAGGCAGCTAGCATCCCAGGGCAGTGGCCAAAAAGGCAGGCAGGTGTGGAATACACAAACGTCACCTGACTGGGATGTTTGCATGTGGCCAGTTTGAGTAGGGGCAGTCCATTTATTTTGCTGTTTGTGTTAAGAATTTGATTTGGAGGCTGCTCAGGTGAACGGGTGGTATCTTTTGTGTATCTGTGTGGAAAGTTCACAGTCCCTTTTCTAGTTTCACATTTGAGAGAGGGTGGTCGTTCCTGAGCTGCTGTGTTGGTGGATATACACAACACTTCTCACTTTGGGGAAACTGATTCTTTTATTGAGCTTCTCAGGCTTGAATCCCGCCCAGGCTCATCTCCAACCACTTATGGAGACCGGTGACCTAAGGCTGCAAACCGCAGCTGCCGGAAAGAATCTCAAGGTCTCAGAGCTAACGCAACAAAATTGGCACAGACTCCTGCTTCATTTGTGTTTGATGAAAGCCAGCGTGTTTGTCCACGTTTATTTACCATTCTGGTTTAATTAGTCCACAAAAACAAAAACAAAACAAAACAAAAGCCACGGAGTTTTATGGAAACACAAACACACCTTCAGGAAATCCTCCTGCCTCTACTGGCTTTCAGAGTCAGTGCCGCACAACAGGAAATGAAGTTGAATCCAATGTGAACAAATGCTGTTCTGAAAGATGTGTTGGTGAGGTGAATGACGGTGGTGGGGTAAGGATGCCTCAAAAAGAAAGGTGTCTTTTAAACCGGAAATGCTGAGCCAGACTGGAAGCCCTCTCTAACTTGCAACGTTTTCTAGAACATATTTCACTGAAGCTCTGGATTATAGTGACATAACACTATGTTCCTACTTTTGCTCAAAACTTATTTTTAAATGACAGCAACTAAGCAACACCCTAAAATCCCACTAATTCGGGCTATAATCAAATATCAATTTAATAAACAATGTTTTCTAACGTACAAATCAGGACTTTGAAAATGTAACGTATCTTTCATTCACAGACACTTTAAAAGCGGTTTAATATAACATGTTGGTAATGCAATAAACCTACACAGCGCTGGAATTTATTTTTTATAATGTGATCTTATCATCATTTGGGTAAATAAGAGAACAAACAAAGCTTTAGAATTACAAGTCGTATTTAGTGTTTTCTAATTAAGCGATCTTTTTGTTTGTTTGTTTGTTTGAGACATGGTCTTGCTCTGTTGCCCAGGCTGGAGTGCAGGGCCATAATCATGGGTCATTGTAGCCTTAACCTCCCTGGCTCAAGTGATCTTCCCACCTCAGCCTACTGAGCAGCTGGGAGTACAGGCGCAGGCCATCACGCCTGACTAACTTTTTATTTTTATTTTTGTAGAGACGGTGTTTTGCTATGTTGTCCAGGCTGGTCTTAAACTCCTGGGCTTTGGCCTTCCAAAGCGCTGGGATCATAGGCATAGTGACTGCACCTAACCTTAAGTGAGATTTTAAATGATTATCACTGCTAACCTGTTCTTTCCAAAATACAGACTTTCCCTCAATAAGAACACCTTTCTGGCTGCACTCTGTGAGAGCCAGTCTCATCCGGAGATGCTTCGTGCTAAGTTTCAGGTCTGTGAGGAGCAAGGAAGGACTTGATGGTGATAAAGGAACCAGACCACATGCCAGGATCTGCCTCAGCGAGGAGGCTGTTGGTAGCCTGTTCTGCTCCAGAGTGTGGGCAGTGGGTCAGGATCCCCAGTGTGTGCTCAGATACGGGGGACAAGGGTTAGGTCCATGAGTGAGCCTTCCCAGGGGTGTCGCTCTTGGCTCACAGTACACGGGCAGAGGCCAACAGGAAGTTGTTAACTCCTGAACGTCTCTCAGGGACAAAATGGGCCCGAAAAAGAAACACACAGAGAGAATCTTCAAGACAACGTGTGACACCTTCAGGCTGATTTAACTCATGTATCAGAAAGGAGAAGGAATTTGAAAGGAAAGTTTGAAAAGGCGTTTTCCTGGTGCCGTGGAAGTAGTAGCATGTAACTGAGTAAGAGTGAGTGTTTTAATACTGCCATTTTCAAATGACCCTTCTAAGCATGTCACTTTGGAATGACGGAATGATCACTTTAGGTCTTTTTTACACTTAGGTCCACTTTTACAGTCGCCCAGGGGGTGTAGATGTAAGGTTAGAACATGTTCTGTATGTCTTTGAAGCTCCTAGTTACTTGTTACACAGCCAGCAGAGCAGAGACGGAGACAAGAGTTATCCATCTCAGGAAGCACTGAAGCATTGGAAACTTTTCCTAGTGCATCAGTTAAAATCTCAGAGAACTATGGGTTCTTTTAATAATAGTTTCTGATCACTGTCATAAACGATGGAGAGACGATTATAATTTCTTGTAATTTAGGAGGCCTCATGTTAGTTACTTTGATCTTTCACTTGCAAAGCCATACATCTTACATTTTGGTACAGTTGTCCATTTTGTGGGTCAAGGTTAGTCTCGAATTTAGAAGATAAGAAGAATACTTACGGTTCCCCCCCACCTTGAATATTTTCATGAGTAAACACAGGACGCTGTGGCTGAAATGAAATGATTTTCAATGTAATCAATGTTTAAACTGGTAGTAATTAAAAGATAATTTGGATAATGGCATGGTACTTTTCTTGACATTTAATATTTCCTGTTGTAAAAAACCAAGAGGAAGAAAAAAAAAACCAAATAAAGGGTTTCTGCAGGATTAATAATTAAAATATTTAAAGGGAGCTTCAAATTAAAGCAAAATAACCAAGGTCAAATGTTTTGAACATGTCTACAATCTAGTCTGCTCAAGCTTTAAGGAAAAGCCAGGGTTTGGTCCCATTGATTTTTCAAAGGCCAGGAATAAGGTAAGAACATAGACAGCAAACCACTAGAATAGGAAATATAGACACCTTCATACAACCTTATTCTCCAGCGTTTTCTCAAACAAGCAGAAAATAAACCACATTTAGTTTCACAGCAAAGTATCCACATTCATTCTGTCAACCTCTCCTTCACAGACAACATTTTCACATACAGCACAGAGGAAAATATCAATAGGCAGACATCCCATGCTACATCTGAATTAACATTCTCTGTTCTCAATGTGGAGAAAACACATGCATTTTTAAAAAGAGAAAACAGAACTTTGGAATGCAACGAACAATATCCGGGTAACATGTAACATTTTACCTTAGAAGAGAAACATTGGTAGAAATTTCCAGTGCACTGAACTCTCGAAAGAGTTTCTTTTCTTTTTAAACTAAGCATCAAGACCAGTATCTGTAATAGATACTTATAATATTGGAAATGACAAGCCTTAGCATCCCATATACCCACATTAATATTTTCAATGAATGAAAGTTAACACGTTTGTTGAATATATAAACTCAGTGTAATTTATATTGACTACCTAAACTTTACCTTTTAGGGGAGAAATGCATACAAATCACTCATAATACATTTCAAAAACACTCGCTTCTAAATGATAGCTACAGGGTAAAATCAGAATTTGCATGGCACTTATATAAGTGACTGTTTGATGACTACTGAATTAGCTATTAGATCCACGTCCTTAGACATTGGGCCAGCTCTTAGATTTCCATAGTTATGAGTGGATTACTGATAGGCTGAAATCTCTTCCTGCAAATTGTCTGTAGAAATCCCACTGGTCCAAGCTCGGATGGATAACTCTGAGGTTCCTCTCAGTCTATGAGTCAATGATTCACCCACTTCCTAAATTCTTTATCCACCCCCTTTCTATCCTACTTGTCTATCTAGCATAAGACTAGGTACTCACAGTACTAAAACTGTAAGCTTTGATTCTGTTAATTGGAAACCTTTATTAACAGTGTTCTTAGAAATTTCACTCAACAGTCTGTGGATAGAATATTTAAAACTAGAACGTGTAAGAATTACTAGACACAAGTATGACTTAAGAGTGTGAAATAGTTTACTCCTGTAAATCAATATAAGACTACTAATGATGTATCTATTATTAAAATTGGAAGATATTCATATTTTAAGAAAAATTATGACTAACCAATTTTCCAGCCATCTTAAGATCATTTAATTCAAGATATTATTAAATCAATTTAAATATATAAGATGGTAATTGTAAGTCATTGATAAGCTTGTATCATATTACCTATTTCAAGTTCTCTTCCAATCTAATAAAACTTTATATATGTATAAAACTGTTATGCAGAAGTAAGATTTGTATACATCAATTGCCACTAATAGTATTTTGTAATAATTTCCCAGTCTTTTTTTTTTCTCAGTCTTCTTTCTCATTTTAAATGCCTGCAGAATAATGGTCTCCCACATGTGTCTACATATCATAGTTTTCTTAACCATTCATCTCTTTTTTTTGTTTGTTTTGAAGTTAGAATTGGTCTAGTCTTTTTTCTCACTATCATAAATAGCAATGCTATACACATTTTCTTATGCAAAGAGCTATTTTCTGCTTTTGAACCATTTTTTAGAATATATTCCCAGGAGTAAAATTTCTGGCCAAAGAGTATGCATTAAAGCCACATGATTTTGAGAATGTACATGTTAGTCACTGAAAAATACTGTTCTCAAAAGTAACTTGAAAACGTCTAATATGCCACACTGCATATCACATACCAAGATCGCTACGACTCTTTCCTCGAAACGATCAGCACCATGTGCAGTGCGTAAAAAAGTTATGAATAAGGAAATATTGTTTATCCTTGTCTTAAGAGAAAATGTTGTGTAAAGTATATTTCATTATGCTCTAAAATTGGTATCCCTGTTTTCACACATTCAAACCATTTTAATATTTTAAAATTGAGTAAAAGTTTAAACTTCTACATCACAATATCCAATGCTTTGTAAAACTGGTTAGTTTCATTTCATTGCTCTTTTGTTAAAATGTGAATACTACTTTAAAAATCATATTGTTCATTAATATAAAACAATAAACTTTTAAAGTCTGTACATCCCTTTTTAGTTATCATCATTATAATTCTACTAGTTTAATTCCTTTAACTCAACCCACCTCATCAATCATTTAAACGAACTGTCCCCTTGACCATTATGAAAATTTGGTGATTGCTGCAAACGTGCAGCTTCCTGGATCCCACGTCCATGGCTGGAGAACGTATGTTCGTATGTGGCAGCCAGCACTGTCCTTGCTTTTTTTTTTTTTTTGAGATGGAGTCTCGCTCTGTCACCAGGCTAGAGTTCAGTGGCGTGATTTTGGCTCACTGCAACCTCTGCCTCCAGGGTTCCAGCGATTCTCCCGCCTCAACCTCCTGAATAGCTGGGACTATTTTTATATGCACCACCATGCCTGGCTAATTTTTGTATTTTTTAGTAGAGACAGGGTTTCACCATGTTAGCCAGGATGGTCTCGATCTCCTGACCTTGTGATCCGCCCGTCTCGGCCTCCCAAAATGCTGGGATTACAGCGTGAGCCATCGCGCCCGGCCCCCGTCCTTGCTTTTACCTGTTTCCCAATATCTCTTTTCCCTTCCTTCATATCTTTCAAACCCTGCGCCTCGTTTTAGCCACAAATCATCAGTTTTCTATACTGTTCACATCCTGAGGCCAGACTCAATCAAGACTTCTCTTAGCAGAGAAGTTGTGTGTGTCTTACAACGGCGAGTTTTAGAACTTTTCAAAGCTTGCCTTTAACAAGAATCACCTCCATGTTAATGTGGATAACCAGGAGACAGTTCTGAGGAAAGCTGACCAATGACAGTACTTGAAATAGTTTATTTTTAAAGCATGTGACTAGTAGGGAATGAGTAGCACGAACAGTCATCTATGTCAGCTCATCTGCGTCCTTCTGTTTTGGGCGTTAACCACCATGTAACCTTGGGGATGCCTCAACTCCCCTATCTCTGAAATCAATGAGTTGGACAAGATGATGGTTAATCGGGTCCCCTCAGGGATTCCATGAAGGACACACATTTCCGCAGATATATTTCCTCTGCTGTGTAAAGGTGTCCATCATCAGCTTTACACAGAGCTGGGACACTGACACTGACACTGGTTAATGCTCATGTGTCTCGGTCATGTAAAAAAATGGCTACAATTCAACTCCATTTTGCAGATTAGTAAATCAAAACCCCAAAGATACTGGATAATTTCTTAATATGACAAATAGGTAAACAAACAACAACAAAAAGAAACAAAATGGTAATTTTGATGTGCACTCTTCATTGCATGAAAGATTACTATGCTGGACTACTCGGCCTAGCTTGGCTAAAATCAGCCTCTTAATGTTGACGCTGAGGTAGGTGCAAATGTCCTATAAGGTTATGTAAATAGATTATCTGAGGAGACAATCTTTTGCCCTTTCCCCATGGCGGTGTCACGCAAATGGGCAAGTCCCTTAAGGAAAGACTTGTAATGCATCTGCACCTGTTGCCACCTAGTGGTGAGCAGTGGCAGCAACAAGCTGAGAGTTGTTTCTGCTTTATCCTGCTTTATCCGCCCCTTTTTATCCAAGTTCCCAAGGCGGGATTCATTTTAAAAGCCTATTTTAAAGGCCACAGAGTGACGTGGAATAGATAGTCATCTGTTTTTCTAACCATGTTCTTCCCATCCCACGTTTTACATTCTTGAGAAAGAATCCCTTGTAAGCCACCAGCATTTTTGGTCCGTGTCCATTTCTATTTTGACTATCTGTGCAGGCATTTCCATTTCTCTTAACTTCTTAGCAGTTTTAAGATAAATATACAACGATATACATTTGTGACATTCAGAGAGGCTTCCATCAGCTGAACCTAGAAAGATGGCTTTCAACTGACACATTATAATCATGGTGTTGGACATTTTGAGCAAGAATTATATTACGCTTATATTTCCTTGATGAATCTTAAGAGTAGAATAACAGAAAATCCAATGAAGCATGCTGCTGTTTTCTTGGTATCTTAAATATGTATTTTTTTTTCTGCAGCCCTAAATATGTAAGTTTTTTTCTGTAGCTATTTTTTAATGTTGTCAAAAACATTAAAAAGTTTTAAACACATGCTAATTTCCAAAGCTAGAACCAATCACAAGTTACTGTTCATAAGGAAGCTGGTTTGAAATATCATGGAGTCTGTAACATCAGTAAAATATATACTTTCCTATCTTAGTGAGCTACAGTCTGTTGAAAAGCTGTCTAATTTATCAAAGCTTCTGCAGTTATCTCTGGAGGATTAGCTATATTTAGTATCAAATAATTCTTAAATTAGGATTGACTGTTACTTTAAACACGAATGCAGAAAAATCTCTGAAAGCAATATAAGCAGTGCTAAAGTGTTTTGTCATTTCTTTCATAAAATATTAGTTGTACTTGCCAACTAGAATTAGATGAAATTCTCCTAATAATACCACATTTATGTTTAGAGAGGCTTATTTTTCCTTCTTAAATTATGAAGGTAAAACACAACTTTGCACAAATCTAAAAAATAGAATATTTATGGTTCACACAAACACATGTAATCTGACATACAAATACATAATGTAAAAATCACACACACACACACACACACACACACACACACACACAATCCAAAGGGGAACGAAAGCATAGCATCTCATGGACCCATAGGAAATTTATAGATGGGTGCTCTTTATTGCAAAGAAGCTTATTTTGCTTTGGCTCTGGAGGCCATTAGGGGGAGTGTAAGAGTCTCTACAAACTGGCATTCCTCTCTCTATGACAACACAAAACTCTGCCTCAGCAACAAAAGGAGGTCTTCCTATGCAATGCAAAAAGCACAAAGTGGCATAAATGCAGAATAATATCTACTTTTTTTTAGAAACGAAAAATGAAGGCTTCTTTGAAATCAAGCCCTTGAGAACTTGAAATGCAAAGCATAGCTGTGTGATAGACCAGTTAAGGTTGAATCAGGGTCCATTAAAACAGAAATGAGGAAAGGAATCCTGACTTATGTCCAGATGAAAATTTCCGAACTCCTTGGCTGCATTCCGTAGAATTGATAGTAAGTACCGTTTAGAGTCCATGTATTTTAAAGTACTGTAGATATTGCAGAACTAAGTAGCTAAGGGAAAGTAATCTGACCTTTAAGTTCAATCAAAGCTGGCAAGAAATGGGAAGTGGATAGAATCCAGGGAGCAGTCTGGGGAGAAAGGCAGACTGAGAGAATGTAGTGCACATCACCACAGAAAAGAAGACGTTAGACAAGAATCATGGATTTTAAAAAATCCAAATTGAATGACACAGAAGCAAACATGGCCGGAAGTGTGTGAGTCCAGCTCTGTATATTCTTGGCAACAGTTTTGTTCTTTGCAGGAGAAATGGTGACTAGAAAGCAGTGATTTAGTGTAGAACCATGAGACAGATGGAGACCACAACACACACGACACCCTTATCTGTAGAGCAGAGACTCTGACCATGTCTTTGTGGATTTTGGAAACTTCCCACACACCTAAAAGGGAAGCACATCACCAGGTGGCCACTTCATCTCCAGGGTGTCTCCAGACTTACTTTAAGGCCAGTTCACAGCCAAGACAACTGAGGAAGAGCCAACCCCCGAGGCGGGGGTGGCCAGGATGCCTGCCACGAGGTGGGGGTGCGCTGACCCTACCCTGTGGGGAGCGCTGAGCCCTCTGACAGGCGAGCCGCAGAATCTCCTAGACATCACTGGGCTGCGAGGAGGCTTACCCAGGACACATGTCTCGCTTTTTAGGTCAGCCTGGAAAATGTATAAGAAGTTAGTTAGTTCTCATCTTCATCACACAGCCTTCAGGAGGCGCTTTCCTGGCGTGCTTGTTCCATGCACACACAGCATGTCAAACTCCTGACATGAGGAACAATGGCAGAGCAGGGAGGGTCAACAGCTCCTCCAGCTGCTTATACAGTTTCCACACCGCAGGCACCAGCTGCTGTCTTAACATGGGACCCACAGGCACGGCAGAAAAAGGTTCATAGAGGAAAGCTGGCATAGGCAAGAGGCTAACAACATATAAGAAATGCTGTATATATATATATATATACACACACACACACACACACACACACATACACACACACTTTTTTTTTTTTTTTTTTTTTTGAGATGGAATCTGGCTCTGTTGCCCAGGCTGGAGTGCAATGGCACAGTCTCAGTTCACTGCAACCTCCATTTCCCTGGGTTCAAGTGATTCTCGTCTCAGCCTTCCGAGTACCTGGGATTACAGGCACCCGCCACCATGCCCGGCTAATTTTTGTATCTTTATTAGAGACAATGTTGGTCATGTTGGTCAGGCTGGTCTCAAACTTCTGAACTCAAGTGATCTGCCCGCCTCGGCCTCCCAAAGTGCTAGCATTACAGGTATGAGCCACTGCGCCCAGCCAAGGAATGTTAATGTCTTTCATAGAATGCTTAGCAATTGGGTTCAAGATGCTCTCAAACCTGACCTGCTTTTTCATGCTTATTGAAGGGATGCAGGGTGAGATACAGGAGAATTTGGCCTAATGCCCATCAAATTTCATGGACTGTATCAGACATTTGTTGGAGGCAAAATTTTCTAGCAAACACATCAGAAGAAAGTAAGGCCTTTTTGGGGGGAAACATGGTGAAATATGAAGAAATACTGAAGTGCCCAGCCTGCGGGCTGGCCTGTTTCGGTGTTTTTCTTTTCAGAGTAAGATCTTTCATATGACAGTGAGTAACCTGACCTTCTTGTGTGTAGGTTTTATTTTCCTTCCAATAGCGGACAGGATCTGGCAGTGCACTGCTGGTATTTGATCTGGCTTAAGAGAACTTTAGGAGGAATAAAACATGCTTAAATAAAAGCATGTGGTTTTCTCAACTCTCATTTAGAAAAGTTTTCCTAATTCTCAGTAATGATTGACCTCAGATCCCCAGCCTCTGGAGATGAAATGTGTTTGGCACTGTTGCTTAAGCGTCATGGCAGACAATGCTTGATGCTCTCCAAACCCATTCTCTTCTTGGTCCTCAGTAATGAGGCCATTCTGGATAAAGACCACATTTCCTGAGTTGTAGCTGGATGTGCTCATGTCGTAAGCTAGGACTGAGGGGATATATGCAATTTCTGGGACATGGCCTTCAAGGCAGAAGGTGTAATCTCCCATCTTTTCTCCTTCCTGTTGGTTCATGTGAGAAGGGAACTGCTCGAGCTGCCACCTGGGACCCGTAGTGGAAGCTTCTCTCTGAGGATGGCGATGAGCCAACATCAAATGGAACCTCCTGGGTCCTCTGATGACTGTGGGGCCACCATACCAGTCCCTTCATTTATGTGTAAGAGCAACATATTTCTACCTAGTTTAAGCTACAATTATTTTGAGTTTTCTGGGACTGTGCCTACCCCAGTCTTGACTAATCAGGGGTTCAATACATATCAGAGCTCTTAGAGAAAAAAAAAAAAACCCATTTAGCTGTTAGAATGATGTGGATAATAACAGCTGGAAAGAGCACGGGAACATATTAGGAACAATCAGGGGCTGATTTCATGTTGAAAACTGTGCCCCAGGGATCCCCGTCTGACGGGATTGCTTTAGGGTGATGAGACTTCCTTGTGGGACCACAACCACCGAGTTACTTGGAAGAAACCCGAGGAAGAGCCTCTCACTCTCCTCATAGAGCTTCCACTGCAGCTTGAGGCCACATGAGGCAAGTCTCTTGCAAAATAGTCTCTTGGATGGAAATGGAGTCTCGGCTTATAGAGAGGCTGAGATTTATACTTTTTTTTTTTTTTTTGAGATGGAGTCTCGCTCTGTCGCCAGGCTGGAGTGCAGTGGCACCATCGTGGCTCACTGCAAGCTCCACCTCCCGGGTTCAAGCAATTCACTGCCTCAGCCTTCCAAGTAGCTGGGGTTACAGGCACCTGTCACCACACCTGGCTCATTTTTGTATTTTTAGTAGAGATGGGGTTTCACCATCTTGGCAAGACTGGTCTTGAACTCCTGACTTTGTGATCCACCCACCTCGGCCTCTCAAAGTGCTGGGATTATAGGCGTGAGCCACCGTGCCCGGCCAATTTATACTACTTTTTGTTATAAAAAATCATTATTTTAAAAGCAGATGCTCAAAAGACTAGGGGAGATATTGGATTCAGATTTACACATTAAACATAATTTATGTATCTTTCAGTCATCTGTAATCTATAAAGTGGTAGTAACTTTTACGTTTATGGAAGATTTTGGATTGCATTTACTTTTATGGAGATTTTCATTGTCTTAGAAAACACTTTACAAGAATGAAATTGCACTGACTTAACCAAACAATGGTTGACAGGGGTTGATAAAAATGTTATTACAATGATTTCATGCATGCTACACTATGTCTATTAAAACATTACTAAAAGTTTATTTTCTCTTTGCTTTCAGTACTAGGTTATTTCTTTTCTTTACAATGAGCATCAGCATTCTTGAAATGGAAGAAATAAAAAGGCTTCAGACTCAGACTGGCACAGTAACTGGGTCGGATGCGAAATTAAACTATAATGGCCTAAAATTTCGAGTTGATTCATTTGTACTTAAATTTACGAGCACAAATAACTTCAGTGAATATATTCTTTCAATGACTACAAAACAGATTTATAAGGTTTAAAAAAACTCAGTGGGAGATTCAAAAATCAAGATTTGCTCCTAAATAGGAGATAAAATAGAGAAAAACCACTTGGATTTGCAGGAGTTAGAAGTATTTCGTGTGGTTATTAAAATATTCTTTTAAAACATAGTTATTGTGAATACCTCCATTCTCTCATGTCATTCTGCCAACAACTGAAACCTAAAGAATATAGGACAGGAATTTGGTTCTTGCAGAAGAGTAAACCTTTTTAAATTCTAGCTTTGTCCTGATGCTACAATGGTGTGTCCTCCATCTTTCTAAATTAGATAACTCAGATTCTAAGGCTATTTTCCCTCTTACTGATTAAGCTTAAAAACCGAAGAACAAGTTAAAAAAAAGACAAGAAATAAATACCTTGGTCTTAAAAATAAAACCACGGAAAGAAGAGGAAAGAAGAGAAATTCTTAGCCTTAGGCATCATATAAAGTGGCATTATTTAAAACATTTCCTAATTATTTTCTGCCAGCTAAGAAAAAAACCTCAAAGAACAAAAAGCAATTAAAGTGTTTCATTTTTTACAAAGTTCCTTTCACGCCTAACAGGAGCACGTAGACAGACTATGTCAGCGAATGGGTTTGGTGACAGTGATTTTGCGATTGCATAAATGGCACTTCCTAATACAGAACCTTAGCTGTATCAGAGTCCTAAATTTTTACTTTCAATTCAAAAGATTGAATGTGAGGGTGAGTTATGATTTGACGTCTGTCACCTTTTTTCCAAAGGAACATGTTTTAGGATCATTCCGAACATAGGAGGAAAACATTTCAGTGATGGACAAATTTCATGCTGTGGTTGTCATTAAATCTCTTTCCAAGGCCAGTCATTAATTTTGTTAAAATAATTTTTTTAAATGGTGTCTTTAGGTAAAATACCAGCGGAACTGTCAGCCTGCAAGTCTCAGAGATGGATGCTTTGTGCAGTGCTACGAAAGGACGATCCTTCCCACCTCCTCATGAATTTACGTCACTTTTGTGGAGGAACAAGGTTCAAGACAGTCAATGACAAAGATCATCCTGTCTCCAGGCTCTGCCGAACCTGCCGATGGGTGGGAAGTGAAGGGAGACAGTGAGTCCACTGAGAGGTGATGGAGAATGACAGGCACTGAGCTGAGATGCCTTTGAATGTGATGGTTCTGATGCTGATGGTTAACTAAAACAAATCTAATCATTACTTTTTATGTGGATATAAATTTTACTTTGTTTTTCTCCTCAATCTGGCTATAGCTGCTATGCAAATATATCTTTTAAATGTTTGGATAGAGGCCATGCCAATGATGTTAAACGTTAGCAATCAGTATTCATATAACTTCGTAGGTCTTGTGAGAGGGCGCAAATCTGAGTGCATACATCTTACTAATTAAGCTCATTGAAGACATGCAATAAACCACACTCAAGATGCAGTTACCTTTAATTTTGGTGGGTTGATCTCCTGTTGATAAGAATATTTAGGGAGGAGAGGAGGTGAGCAGGGCTGAGAAAGTGTAGAATCCAGGTCAGAAACAGAGGCGAAGAGAGCATGAAATGGAGGGGAGGAAAGCAGCTGGCTGGGAAAGGGGGTGGTTGCTCGCTCTCCCGAAGAAAATGACGGCGGCTTCAATATCGAGGAAAGATAAGAGGCGATTATGCTTGTCTCAGAACGAGGTTACATGGTTACATGGTCTTTACAAAACATCCTCTCAACTTCGATCATTTTAAAGTTACCAATAACCTTGGGAAGTTATATTTATGACAGTTTTTTTTGCTTTGAAACCACTAACTTCCTCTTTTGAATTTGATCCAAAATCCCCAGTGGGTATGATCAGTGTAATTTTTCGGATGTGGGTAGCTGGAGAGAGAAACACCTACATTCTATCATTTTATCATACGTTTATATGATGGCTCCTTCTAAAAGTGAAGGAAAAAAGTATTTAAAACCCTGCAAAGATGGTAACTTGTGTGTAAAGTAGGTTGTCAACTATCAATAGTCAGTTTGTCACAAAGCTGGGGAAGCGGTGGCCCCGCGTGCAGGGTGTGAGCTGGGGCTGGGACGAGCCGGCCTAGGGGACTGTCTGCAGCAAAGAGCACCGCCCGTCAGCAAAGCCATGCATCTAATCACACCTCCAAATGGACTGAATTGGAAGGAAGATTTGTTACTGAAATAATCGATGTGGAGACACGTTTGACTCATTGCAATGAATTATCTATCCGTTATTAAATGAGGTGTTTGTTTTACACAAAGGCAGGCATGGCCAGGTTATTTTGAAATAGAGGAACTATGAAAGAATTTGACTGGCATAGTGGCATCATAGGAACCATCCTCTCTATTATTTCATAATTTCCATAATTGCCAGTCATTATACTTGCTTCTTAATTCACAGGGTACATTTGAGGGATCAAGTTTCTTTCTTTTTATTTTTGAAATGGAGTTTTGCTCTTGTTGCCCAGGACAGAGTGCAACGGCACAATTTCAGTTCACAGCAACCTCCGCCTCCCGGTTTGAAGCAGTTCTCCTGCCTCAGCCTCCCAAGGAGCTGGGATTATAGACACCCAACACCATGCCTGGCTAATTTTTGTATTTTCAGTAGAGATGGGGTTTCACCATGTTGGTCAGGCTGGTCTCCAACTCCTGACCTCAGATGATCCACCAGCTTTGGCCTCCCAAAGTGCTGGGATTACAGGTGTGAGCCACCGCACCCAGCCTCAAGTTTCTTTTTTTGAGATGGAGTCTCACTCTGTCATCCAGGCTGGAGTGCACTGGCATGATCTCAGCTCACTACAACCTCCTCCTCCCGGGTTCAAGCGATTCTCCTGCCTCAGCCTCCCGAGTAGCTGGGATTATAGGCACGTGCCACCATGCCTGGCTAGTTTTTGTATTTTTGGTAGTAACGGGGTTTCACCATGTTGTCCAGGCTGACCTCAAACTCCTGACCTCAGGTGATCCGCCCACCTTGGCCTCTCAAAGTGCTGGCATTACAGGCTCGTTTTTTTGTTTTAAGAGAGAGGTTTGCAAGCTAAAGTTTCTGGATATTTTCTGCTTTTGTTGATTAAAACCATTGTTCAAGTTTCTTTGTAACATGTACCCAATTTTTAAGTAGTCAACGTAAAGTCAACACGAAGAGAACGACCTCTCTAGAAAATTGAAAGGGGACAGAAATGCTGTCTTTCTTTTCTGTTGTCTTTGTTTACTATTATCATTATTATTTTTGCAAAGTGCCATTATGTCAAAGGTATGGTGTACGGTTTCTCATCCTGGAATAGGACAAATTTCTGGGCATCAGTTTCCTCTTCTCTAAAGCGGGGATGAAAACATCACATGCCTCACTGGGTTTGATGATTAAAGATGGAGAGTTTTTACAACAGTGTCTGATACTCAGTGAGAGTTCCACTAGTAGCTATCATTAATATTGGAAGATTACAAAGACTATACCAATTACAAAGACTTTTAAAATACAAGTTTATGGTCCTAAAGAAGTAATGGGATAATGGAATTATACCACATATTTACATCATTTAATTAAATGTGGTGTGTTTTCAAACACCCACTCCACCCCCAGCTTATACAGTGTTTGTGTTTTTGGTTAAAAAACCTGTTAGGCAGTGTCAAAATAGATATTTATTAATATGATTAACTGTAACAGCTGATCACAGTAAGGCCGGTTAGTTCTTCAGGAATTAGGGAAAATTAAAATACCTCATTACTGGGTTTTGCTGCATTGCTGTCCTCGTTGGGGATCCTAGGATCTGTGGGGGTGGCTAGAGGGTGTTTTAAGCAGTCGGTTTTCTCCTCCTCCTCCTCCTCTTCAATGTGCAGGCATGGGGTCCCCTCTGACCCATCGTGGCCACACCACCAGGCGTCTCCTTCCTGAGGTTCTGGCAGCCCTCTCTGGATGCCTGACACAATCCCCTCATAGATGCCCTCATCTTCCTCTCCAATGACGGGAAGGGGTACAGGCAAGGAACCCACGCTGGTGCACGCAGAGGCCACAAACTTATCCCCTAGGACTTCTGGCGCCTTTTTAGGGTCTGAGAAGCCCCTTCTCATTTTTCTCAACTCTGCAAACTTGCTCTGAGTTGTTGTTCTGGGATCCTGAAGAGGCTCTGCATGGTTAGGCTGGGCTGCAGCTGAGGCCGCACCCGCGTGAGTGGAAGGTGATTCGGCAGGTGCAGTCGCTGGGGGCAATGGGAGGAGGACAGCAGATTCCTCCTTAATTTCCAGAATGGCGTCCTCTAGGATGGTTGGTTTGGCTTGGTCAGCAGACAAGGTTAAAGCACCAAGCTTCTCCAATTCACCCAAGAAGTTGTCCAGGAAAGGAGGTGGTGTTGGGGCCAAAGGGTTTGCTGGTGGACATGAGGCTGTCAGGGACAACCAGCCCTGGCCAGTTCTCTGAAGAGCTCCTTTATCTGAGCCAGGTGAGGCTTTGTGGGTGGGAGGAGGGGCTGGTTCACTGGAAGCCAGCTTGGAAATGAGCACGGATTATGAAGTTAAGAAAAAATAAACGAAGAAAATAATAATAATGCATCAAAACATAGAGATGGAGAAATGCAGAAAAGGTGTGGTGGTGAATATGAAAATAATTTTATGTTTAACATAGATTTGAAGACATTTAGAAGATATCTAGATTTGAAGATATTTTGCTGAAATTTAAATACATAAAATCATTTATGTTAATTAGAAAAGTTACTTCACAAATGAAACTCTACTAGTTTTGGAAGGGGTCTTAAATGTCAAACAAGATAAAGATGATATAGAGATTACCAGGACAGTAAAACCTTAGAGATTTATTTTTATTTTTATTTTATTTTTAAAATTAAAAAAAAATTTTTTTTGAGATGGAGTCTCACTGTGGCACCCAGGCTGGAATGCAGTGGCATGATTTTGGCTCACTGCAACCTCCACCTCCTGGGTTCAAGCGATTTTCCTGCCTCATCCTCCCGAGTAGCTGGGACTACAGGCGCACGTCACCATGCCTGGCTGATTGTTTGTATTCCTAGTAGAGATGGTGTTTCATCATGTTGACAAGGCTGGTCTCGAACTCCTGACCTCATGATCCACCCGCCTCGGCCTCCCAAAGTGCTGGGGTTACAGGCGTGAGCTACCGCGCCTGGCCCTTAAGAGATTTAATAGTTTATTTACTTTAAACTATGTTGAAAAGATATTACAGGTTTCCAGATATTGATTTAGTAGTATAAATGACTCCAAAGAAATGTTAATGTAGAATGAAAACTAATAGTTCAGTCTTTTTATTTCCTGAATGTGTGTAGTGTTCTCTTTTCCTACAGTATAACTCAATCTTTTAAACTTTGACAATTTTCTCACTTATGTTTGCAAGGTGATATGTTAACAAATTTCTAAGTGAGTAAGTTCTGAAAAGTATGTTTCAAAGACAGGAACCCATGATCAGAATGAAACTGAGCTTACATAGCTACAGCTTCAAAGTTTGAAAAAATCCAAAGTAAATGTTTACATAGAAAAAGCCCATCTGATGCTGATGGGAGAGAGAACTTCTGGTTAAGCTCCCGTTCTCTTTCAAAGCTTGACATTTGTGTAAATTGGAGGAGGTACGATTTATGAAGCTTAATCTCCTGAAGTAAAAATATACTTCTATATATGTAGTATTACTGATGTATTTTGGATATGGTAAATGAAACAATAAATTTGAAATTTTATGCAAAGTGATTAAAAGTAGTTCTAATAAATATATACACCCCATATGTACTCATCAAAATTAGAAATTAAAAAATGTAGTTCTAGAAGTGCCATTGACTAACATCAGAATACATTTATCTGCCCTTGCTGGACTACAGAAAACGCTACCTGCTGTGCCTGCTGTGCCTGCTGTGCCTGCTGCACCTGCTATGTGCATGAAGGCCTTGAGAAGGCTTTCACTTTAGGTCTCTCCAGGTAGATGCCTTTGATTTGGAAAGAAAAAAATCTCCAAAAAGATTCTGGAGATGCATTTTCCAGCTGATAGTTTAGGATAACACTTTACACAGGGAGCCAGGCCTTTTGCTCCTGGGGCCTTAGTGTGCGTAAGTGAGTGATGCATTTCCCACTTAACTTTCGACTCCCGTGTCCTATAATAAGAACGGGGTATTAGTTAGATTTATTTAGCTTTTTTTTTTTTTTCAAGTCATCTTATCATGGGATGACATAAAGGTCACAAAACTCATGTGAGCATCTTAAAACAGGATTCAGGACCCAGGCTCTGAGCTGCTGACTCACAGACTGCACGTGTGGTTTGTGCCTGGGTAGACAGCCACTCCTCTTAATTCCTGTAGATGTTGAGTTTTCAATGAGATATAAACAACTCAAGTCTTATTCAACAGTCTACAGAAGTTCCTTTACTGGCTAGAGTTCTAGTTTGTACCCTTTGTTACATAACAAAAAAGTTTTCAGTAGTTAGATTTGTAAAGTCGGTGAAATATATAATAATTTCAGATCGTCAAGTTTCCACTTTCACTTTCTATGATGCCAGGAATTATATGTGGATGAGAAAGAAGGATCTTAAATTCCCTTGTCGTTACTGCCACCATCACCACAGCTATCTGATGCTGCGAATACTCTAGTGTCATCACCACCACAGTCACCAAAATACATGTTAGCAGGTTAAACTGCTTAGCTTTACAACAGACTCGCTCATACCAAAAGCCAAATTAAGCATCCTGATATAACTATATCACAAAACTGTACCTATAATACAAAAACCACACAATTATTTTGTTTTCCAAAAGCATTAGAATTGGATTCTAATGCATTAAAAGCAGAAATATCAGAAAGAAAATCAACTTACATTTTAGTCTCCCTTAAGACAAAGACAGTACGTCAAGAAATGTGATTTAAATGTGTCACCAGAGTGGTCCATAAATTATTAATGAGTTCTCTGTTTGTAAATATCAGGTAGAAAATAGGTTCTGTAGCATTTAGTATATTTTGGATGTCATCATTTAGAAATACATTATATTTATCTTTCTAAAAATGATTGTCGCTGGTGGGAAGTTTTCTTCATTAAGCCTGTGACATCACAGCATGGATTACCAGTTGAGATAAAACCATTAAGTATTTCTTTCAAATTGTGGACGTAAGCGTCTCAACGTATTTTTTCCCCAGCAGTGAGCCATAAAAAACTAGTTATTAGTGAAATTTGTACATGCCTTATGTTTAAAATTTGGTATTATTTTAAAAACTTGAAAATACATTCAACTACAGTTAAATTGTATTCACATCAAAGATGAAAACATTGGGATCAAAAATATTATATTGCCATTGCTAATTAGGACATATGGAAGAATTTGTTAGATGTTTAACGAGCTTATGTAGATACATGATTTTCTTCCTTACAACATTTTATTTGAAGGTACAGTTGCTTTGAAATTTCTGTGATAGTTCTTTAAAGATGACTGCCCGGTGGATAACGACAAATATATGCATGAAGATTCTCATCTTTTCTCGTTATCAGTAGAAAATACTGAAGAAAGTATGCTGATCTATAAATGCTAAGCTCTGGTAATGAAGTGAATATACCTAAGAAGATTCTGGAAAACTTTATAATCAAGCAAACAAAATTGGATAGTACCAAACTGTTCCATATATCCATGAATACAGGGTTGAGGGTAATTATTTGCTACTGAAACTCAGTTTTCAAAGATGATCACAATAAATACAATGCCCAGACTTAGCCCTTCTAAAGGAAAATGACTCTCTTGAGATAGCAGATTCTTAGATCATTTCCTCACATAAAATCCTTCTCAGGCTCATTTTCAAGGAGTAGTTTAGGTCACTGGGATGCAATCTTGAAATGGTCTTTTCACTGGAGCATGAAGTGACTTCACACTTTACTAACGTCTGAGAAGCTGATTTTATTTTACCAGCTCTAGATGGTTTGGTTTTTCACATCCCAGCCTTGATCTCAATTAAAATAATTAATAAATTATGCAACTTAATACATTTTTGAATGTTGGGAAGTACTTAAAACATTTCGGAAGTAATTGGCAATTTAAAGTTTTATTCTTAGAGGTTAACGAGAAAAAAAATCCTAAATGTCATACATAAAAAGAATATAATTCAGCAGAAAAATAGGATAAAATTTCACATTGTGAGTGAAATAGCCTTTTTACATTCACCAATTAAGGAAGCGAAGTCTCTTTTAAATTGCATATTGAGAAAGATAATCATCTTTAGCCTGCTCAAGTGAAACAGTAGACCTGGCATGTAACTGTCCTAAAACTGATAAAACAAACCTGAGGACTTACAGTAACCTACAACATTTTCATTTAAACTAATAAACAAATTGACTTATAGATTCTAGTTAAAAATTTTTGCTCTAGTTCACTTTCCATATGAAAAGCTTGTATGGATTTGTCAACCTAATAACCAGGTGTTCTCGTGATATGCCATTTTGAGATATACATAGTATTTTGTGTTGTATATATTTATATTTCAAATTATAAATCATAATTGTATATACATGTATGTATATAATTGTATTTATACATAAAGATCATATTATATACATACAATTTCCATATCTAAAAATGAAACTTTAGAAAAAAATTATTTCAGAAAACATTTATGTACACAGGAATACGGATATATATCATAGAAGACTTTATGATATTACTGTTTTCTCTTTCTCTTTTGATATTTTAACTTGAAAATGAAATGAGCAAAATTAATCATTAAATCTTTATGCCAGTACCTATTTGAGAAAAACTGAATTATATTTACAGACGCGGCACTCACACATGTAGAGACGTAGTATGTAAATCTCTTCCTCTGCAATAGATATGATATTCTAATCTAATATCCTAAAATCACATACCGATTATCTCACTCGGAGCTCCCAATATTACATGAACATGATAGAGTATGTTCTTACCTTATTTGAGCTCAAGCTGTGAATCCTATCACTAGAATAGCTGTGGGGTATTGGAGGGTCGGGGTAATCCTCAGCACCTTTTGTGTTCTTCTTGACGACCTCCACATAGGAAACAGGGAAGATGCCTTGTCTGTTGGTTCCTGGGATTTTACCTTCATACCAGTTTTGATCAACTCTTTTAAGAAGAATAACTCTATCTCCCTGTGATGAATACGAGAAAAATGCATTAGAAACAGAGATAGAATAACATGAAAATATAATTGTCAATGTTTTCTATGAAACAATAGGTTTCCATTTGGGAAGGTACTGGTGCTTACTAGAAAAATACACATTCTCAACATATATGTAATTAAATTGTTCATTCAGGACATTAGAATCTTCCCTAAGGATGCCTGGTTAATGTGAATGGGTTTATACTTGTTCATGCTGGTATTGTGTGAAATTATTTGTCTAAGTTATTTCAAAAAGCAGAAGAGTGTAAAAGGCAATGTCTCAATGACAATAGGGTTATTTTATCTCTGGCAGATTCAGTGCATTGGCCTCCTGTAGGAAGAGCTTCGGAAAGTGCACCACAGCTCGCTGTGAGACGGTGTGTGTCCGAAGTGGTTACAGGAAACGCCTCGAGAAGGGAGAATATCGGATGGCACATCATTTTCTTTTCTTATTTCTTTTTTGTTTTTTTTTTGAGAGGGAGTCTCACTCTGTCACCCAGGCTGGAGTGCAGTGGCGTGATCATGGCTCACTGCAACCTCCACCTCCTGGGTTCAAGCAATTCTCTTGCCTCAGCCTACCGAGTAGCTGGGATTACAGGCGCCTGCCACCATGCCTGGCTTATTTTTTTGTATTTTAGTAGAGAAGGGGTTTCACCATGTTGGTCAGGCTGATCTCGAACTCCTGACCTCAAATGATCCGACCACCTTGGCCTCCCAAAGGTCTGGGATTGCAGGTATGAGCCACCACACCCGGCCCATTTTCTTCTTTAATCTACGTGCGCTAAGTAGTGACAAAGTGAACTAAAGGGATGGGGAAAAGACAGCACCCTAGGATATCAATAGCTGTGACAAGACTGGCATTCCCCTGGTCTTCACCCTGACAATGTAAACCCAGCATTCATCTGAGTAGCTGGTGACCATTCCATACTTGTCATTAAATATTTGAATAGAACCCTTGGCTTTCACAACAATAGAAGTTTCTACAATCACTATTCCTCCCACCTGCAGTGACCCAGTCAGTGCCACAGAACTCAGTTTAAACTTTAATTCAAAACTACATGTAGCCTAGAAATAGGCAGGCAAGTTGATGCTGCCAGGCAAAAACTGCAGCTGCATTCAGCAGGTGATACAGAAGCTTGGCAGTGGCACCTGAAGGTGTGATGGAGCTGAAACAGTCATTAATCTCAGCCCAATAGGGCACCCTTCTTCAGGTGCTACCCAAGAAGAACTTCGACCTTGAGTAGCACTTGGGGAAAGTTCTCTTTGTGTCAAAACACTGGATGGTTGATTTTGTGTGCTTCACCACCACTGAGCAGCACATACTCAAGAAAAGTCAGTCTCAGGCCGGGTGCGGTGACTCATGCCTGTAATCCCAGCACTTTGGGAGGCCAAGGTGGGTGGATCATGAGGTCAGGAGTTCAAGACCAGCCTGGCCAACGTGGTGAAACTCCGTCTCTACTAAAAATACAAAAATTAGCCAGGTGTGGTGGTGGGTACCTGTAGTCCCAGCTACTCCGGAGGCTGAGGTGGGAGAATCGCTTAAACCTGGGAGGCGGAAGTTGCAGTGAGCTGAGAATACACATTGCACTCCAGCCTGGGTGACAGAGTGAGACTCCATCTCAAAAAAAGAAAAAAAAAGAAAGAAAGAAAGAAAGAAAAACGAAAAGTCAGTCTCCCCAAAATCTGAAAATTGCACTGATTTTCTAGTACACCAAGAACAGGCAGTTGCTAGGCTCCTGTGTGAGCTGTAAGAGGCACTGGTGAAGCCTTTCCGTAGGGCATGGAATAGGAGATAGAGTTCATGTAATGCTGGGTGGCGCAGCCCAGAGGGTAGGAAAGAAGGAATCGGCTGATGATGCAGAATTAGGACTGATAGGAGAGAATGAGACAAGGTTCTGCCAGGACCAGAACAAACCAGGACTGTGGTATTGCCCTTCATCGCACCTGGCTAAGGATTTCACTAGTAGGCGTGGGAAGTCCTAGAGCCATTCTAAATATTACTATCTTGCCTGTGTTGTGTGCAGAGGCAGTTACCTCAAACAAATATATGTCATGTTTAGAAAGCAATAAAAATAGTTGATTTATCATTCTCGGTTATGTAAAGTAGCAAGAAGAGTTTTTTTTGTTTTGTTTTGTTTTTTTGTTTTTTCTTTTTTTGAGACTGAATCTTGCTCTGTTGCCCAGGCTGGAGTACAGTGGCACTACCTCAGCTCACTGCAACCTCCGCCTCCTGGGTCCAAGCAATTCTCTGCCTCAGCCTCCCAAGTAGCTGGGACTACAGGTGTGCACCACCACACCCAGCTAATTTTTGTAGTTTTAGTAGGGATGGGGTTTCACCATGTTGGCCAGGCTGGTCTTGAACTCCTGACCTCATGATCCACTTGTCTTGGCCTCCCAAAGTGCTGGGATTACAGGAGTGAGCCACCACACCCGGCCTCGAGTCTTTTGATATTATTAAGAAGAGATGCTAGGATTGGATGGGCTGCTAGAGAAATTTGGGTCAATTATGAGACCCAAAGAAGGATGATCCAGGGAAGAGCACTGCACAGGCGGTTCTTAAAGCAGCTCCCCAAGAGGAAGGATTTTCTTCACCTAGGACCATTCCTAGATTCCAAGACAGAGGAAGATAAGGATTGGATTATCTTGTTTCTAAAAGATTGAAAAATAAGGCAGCAAAACAACAATATTTTGAAGTGTATCAAACTGCTTTTTCCTTTTGTGCTCCCGAATGTATACGTCCTTGATTTTTCAGCCCCTTGCCCAGTTTCCCGGACTGAGTCACAGAGGGAGAAGCCTGGTATCCCACAGGGAACTCCTCTGAAAGGACACAGGGACCAGCAGGGAACCGTGACTCTGGGCTGCCTTAGGGAGTCCTTTGTAGAAAATAGGGCTGACATTAAAATGTCTAAAGAAAAAGATAACCTATTTTCGTTTTGAAAATACACAGCCTTTTCAAACACACTGACGAAACAACAACAACAACAACAACAACAACAACAACAACAACAACAAAAAGCAGCTGGGCTACCTTTCTCAGTGACAGCTCCACGTTTGTGTCTGCGCTGAAGTTGTATTTGGCTATAGCTTCTCCGATTTCTCCGGGCTGGGCTGGCGGAGGTGGTCTCGCGGGCTGTGCTTTCTCGGGAGGTGTGAGTTTCTGTGAAGGAAATCGTCATCTATTCTCAAATCTGTGGTGACCCTGGAACCCACCACCATCCAAGAGAGAAAGGCAGAGGGCTTACCTCTACGTATGAGATCGGGAAGATGCCCACTCTGCCGTGGTGTTCTCCCTCATACCAATTTTGATCGATTTTCCTGAGGATGTAGACGGTATCTCCTTTCTTAAATGACAGCTCCCTGGAAGAAACACGTTGACATGGTCTTCTCGTGATGTACAGCGATAATTCTGAAGATCAGCACCCTCGCTAGATCGGCGTTTGTTTGGCAAATACACTTACAATATTAAAAAATCCGATTTGAGATTGAGTTGAGTCCGATTAGATAAGAATGATCCTTGCAAATTCTTAGAAGGCACTTAAAACATCATAACTTTAGAAATGATTTCAAAAAGAGTAACATTCCATTGGGTATAAATCATGGACAGATTAATATGAAGTTTAAAGGAGGGGACAGACTCTTGCTACTTTATCATTAGTTCAGAAAAGAGGCATTTTGAAGCTTGGAAAATGATGGAATAGTTCTGCACTGATTTTTTTTTTTTTTTGTCTTGAAGCTAGTTGGCTAGTTAGTTACCAGCCCCCCAGCCCCTTTTGATGTACTGAAGCTTACATGAAGGCAAACAAATCTCATGTAGCCTCAGAATAGAAGTGCCAACACCAGAACAAACTTTATTTGTGGATCTTTGAAGTTGGTTGACAGATATTTTAATAGACTATCTTGATAAGGAATTTATTTTGTGTAACAGAAAAGATCTTACGCTTTTAATTTTCAATGGGGCACAAAGAATGTGTTTTAAGGGCAAAGACATGCCAATGTTTGTCTTCTTTCTATCTTTTATTTATAAAAAATAAAAATATTTTTAAGACACTAACTGTATTTTTCCATTTTGGCTGTTTCTAAGAAAATTGTAGGTATATTTGATTTGGGCATTTATAATTTTAAGTTATAATGACATTATTCATTTTGAATAATTCACACCTAAATTTATCACCTTCACTACACTGATTTTTCCTGGCTTAATCACCAGGTGATTAGGTTGGTTCATTATGTTGCCTCCACAAGTATTCTTGGATGGAGGGCGATTAATTTGTATCTTCTCCTGAGAGCCTCGCTTTGCAATACATCTGCCTTCCCACTCTGGAATCTTCTGCATTGTTTTGTTCAGAATTTTCATTTCTTTAATCTTTTAAAAAAATTTTGGTTCAGAATTTTCAGTTGGATCATTTATCAGTAGATGCCATATGATGGAGAGAGATTGATGCCTGATGGAGAACACTTCTCACTGATTAAAATAATTGATGGAAAAAATGGTGGCATATTAAAGGAATGATCACACATTTAGAAGTGCTAAAATCTTCACAACTGAAAATGTGTTAAATTTTCAGTAACCCTAAAAACAAAAAAGATTCACAGAGCTCTACATTCAAATACAGCGCTTCCTTCTTTTGTGCAAATGCCTAATATAAAAAACAGAAAGCAAAGCAAGATATTTAATGTTCACAACACAATAGTTTTATTTGTATCAGGTATGTTTTGTTTCCAGAAATGAGACTAGCTTTTTAAAATGTATATGTACCTATGAATTAGAGGCAACCAAGTTTTTAAAGCTATGAAAAGGATTCTTTTGTATTTGTACGGGGTTGCATTTAAAATTTTGAAGTCCTTAAGACACAGGAAAGTCTCACTCTTAAGTTTTCAAAACTGTGTCCCTCTCATCTCAGACCTAGAATTTTAAAGTCCTATTTGCTTTTTTCCCCCTCACTTTTATTTTTATTTATTTATTTTTGAGACCGAGTCTTGCTCTGTCACCCAGGCTGGAGCACAGTGGTTTGATCTCGGCTCACTGTAAGCTCTGCCTCCTGGGCTCAAGCGATTCTCCCGCTTCAGCCTCCCAAACTATGCTTGGAATGTTTTGATAAATACATGTTATCAAATTCCTCCAGCTAGTGTTAATTACTCCCCAATACTTTATTTATTTACTTATTTATTCTTTTTTTGAGACAGGGTCCTGCTCTGTTGCCTAGGCTAGAGTGCAGTGGCGCAACCTCAGCTTACCGCAAAGTCTACCTCCTTTCGTCTCAGCCTCCGGAGTAGCTGGGACTATACAGGTGCACGCCCCAATGCCTGGCTAATTTTTGTATTTTTTGTAGAGACGTGGTTTTGACATGTTGCCAGGCTGTTTTGAACTCCTGGGCTCAAGTTATCTGCCTGCCTTGGCCTCCCAAAGTGCTGGGATTACAGGCATGAGCTACTGTGCCTGGTCCCCAATACTTTATTAATTCATTATTGATACAAAAATTCTAAAAACAAATATTCATAATTTCTTTTTGTTTTTCCTATCCTTAGAACTCATTGTGTTCCACCTAACATATTTAATGTAATTTAAAACTCAGTATTTCTCAACTAAACTTAAAATAAAAATAAAATGACCCTATCCCAAGTAATTCTGAAGGAACCATTTAATTAGAGTAGATTGCTACATTGGGAATTAGACCTCATTTGTAACACATCCCGTTGCAATGCTTATCTCTTAAAGCATTACTAACATTTAAAACGACCTTAAATCATATGACGAATATTTATCTTACTTACTTAGATGTCTGAGCCTTAAAATCATAAACAGCTTTTGCAGGCAATTTCTGAAAAGGAAGATAGACAATTAGCACTAATTTAAAATTTGAATTTTCTGCAAGAAAGTAGTTTCATGTGCCTTAAAGGAAAAGGAAACCTCAGGGAATGATCAAACGTATGTAATGTCAATCCTGTATTTAATTTATAAATAAGTCCATTTATTCTTCATTTGTATATTTAAGCTATAACAGGAATATAATAGAAGGCTTATTCACCATCATATTTTATCTTAGGAAGTAAGGGAGATTAATGTTATAATGAGAGAATAAAATGCCTGCTGAGGATTGCATCCTAGGCATCATTTTGGCTGTTACAAAGGCTTTTCCCAGGATAAATGTGGAGGGTCAATGGCTCTATGTTCTATGGAGATTGACACAGCTTTTTCTGAATCATAATAAAAGGACCAGATGTCATAAAAGAAGTCATCATTCCCTTTATTAGACACTTATTAACATATTAGCAAAAATATGAGCTCAATTTTCACTAGGAGGCTAGTTACCGGGCAAAAGTACAGGTGTGATCATCTTGCATTCCCTAGAGGGTTCAGGAACCTTCAACACTCTGTCCACCAGCCACTTGTCTTTTAGTGGTGACGTGATGTAACACGTACCCATTCTCAAACTTTGGGGCCCACAAATCTCCCTGAGGCACCCCGTACCCTATAGCTAGCTAGGGCAGCTCTTCCTTCCCCACCAACCAACAATCCCTTCACTCCATTCCTTTTCCCCATGACTCTGGTGAACTTTAGGAATCCTGGACCATTTCTAACTTCTTTGGGGATCCCACAGGCTCTAGACTACATCAGATGCCTGTAAGATCCTCTGGAGCAGATGCCAGTCCTAGTCCAGCTTTTCGTTTCCATCCAGCCCTCACGGCTCCAAGGCAGTTTGAACAAGAGCTCTAGCCCCGGCTCAGGGCCCTGGACAGAGTTCAGTTGGTGGGTAGCTCCCAGGGGCAGTGTCCCGAGAACTGGGCTGGTTAAAAGCTTTTTTTAGGGATCCTCTCCAATAAAAGTAAGCCAGCAAAAATTATTTATGTAGGCTCTGTATTGACTTACAACACAGTTGACATCAGGCTTTCTCCTAGACCAGCGGGCCAAGAAATTATACAGAGGAAACCCATTCCCGCCACAAGGTGCCCTAACTCAGGACACTTTGAGGTCACAACGGTTAAGTTCATGGGCATCAGATCAAGACTTGGAGAGGCCTCATGGCCAAAACCGGACCACCACTAGGGAAGACCCAGAGCTAGGGTCAGGGCGCGGACTACTTCGAGGGTCAGAGTTGCTATGCTCGGACTCCAAGGAAAATTGTTTCTAGTTTCTCAGTATTTTCATGTTTTCTGTCGAGTTCTTTACTGGTTTGGGATAATTTTTGGCTGACAAGTGCCCTATCAAGTGGGTTGCTGTAAAAGACTCCAATGCTATTAAATTAACTACCTCTTTTTCTGGAGTTCCTCTTCTTTCCCTTGGTGTACTTCTCCCTGTGTCAGTCAAAGTGGATGAGTAACTTCTAGGGGACTCACGGCCTATTGGAAAGAACAGGGCCAGTCGCAGTGAGTACCCACTTAATTAGAAGCCAACTCGTTCCGTTTTCCCTGGTGGCAACTATTTTTTCCCCAAATTTGGAGAGACACCATTGTCGAACACATGGGTATAAAACTCATAGGTCATTACAAAATTGTGAAATAAGACACAAAACAAGAGCATTTCAAAAGGAAAAATATCTGAGGTTGCAGAAGTATTATAATTGTCTATATAAATATAATAGCTACATTGCTGATTAATTATATTGCCACGCTCACTACAGACAATTTATAATTAGAGGGATTTTTCATATAAAAATTTTTCAAAACTTTCTGTTTCTATGCCTTTGCCTCTAATTTATAATTACTATTATAAGACTTATAGAGGATGGAGAATTTGAAAACAGCAACAAATTGTAGAGAAAGAAACATTTTGTGGAATAATTTAAGACAGTAGTAATGAAAAAAAAAGAGATAAAACCAAAGAAAACATGAGGATGACAAGAGTGTGGATGAACATTCTCCTTTCACCTTACTCTCCCCTCTTCTCTCTTACTCTGTTTTTAAATACTTATTGAATCTTAAGATGCCATACTGTTTATCTACGGCCTTCTTTTGTGCCCAGATGATAAACACCTTATCAGAAAGCAAAGAAACAGAGAGATTGTTTCTTCTTACTGCAAGCAAAAAAGGGATAAACAGAAAGCATCATGTCAGTTGCCAAATTGCTTATGAAATATTGAATTCATTTTGTTTATCTTAAAGCAAAGCAGAAATAATCACATTACAAAATTATGATTGCATGTAGTTCTTAGTAGTATCTTACACCTTTTGCATTTACGTGACTTACATATGGAGATGTAAGTAGACATTAAAACTATTCCAGCAGTCTATGTCATAGAATTTTATCAGTATAACTGGGTCAATATTTGTCAATTCTTTCTTTTATCCCTTTAATAAATCTAGTTATCCAGACTGACAAGCAGCATTAAAAATAAAATTTATTGTATCCATCTATGAAGGAATTTAAAGTGCTGATTCATAATAAGAAAACATTGTTTTAGGGTTTTGACTACTTTGATGATATAAATTCTAAGTTAATATACTTTTATGATCAGAGGGCCTGATAATGATCACAAATTTTAAATTCCTTTTTCTACCCCATGGAATATAAGCTATTTTTCACTTGGGTGAAACACAATTGGAAAGTAAATATTTTATTAAAAAACAAAATACTTTTAAATGCATTTCAAAGCCCTTTCAAGTCATGTTTCAAAAATGTGCTCTTATCTGCACATAAAATTGAGAGGTGATTATATTAGGATATTAAAAACCTGGAGAAGGTAGCTAATTTATTAAAAAATTGGATCCTGACACATTTCAATTAGTGAAAATTTTCGATTGTAGAAATTGATTTTTAAAACTCTAATTGATGATTTTGAAGCATGTTGCTTCAGTCTAAGGGTAAGCAAAGATAAATATAAGTATATAGTACAGCATCAGTGAAAGCAAAGAAGATAAATACTAAGTAGATTTGTGCAAGTTGATTAACGATCGAGCCATATTTGACACTAATACGAACTGTGAATTGTGTCTTTCTTTGTCTGAGATTATATTTTATACTATAAATTCTGAATTATTAGGAGTTTGAATCCCTTTTCTGTTACCTACTCTCTGTGTGACCTCAGACAAATTTCTTATCCTCTCCAGGCCCAACTTCGAGAATTGAAAATGGCTCTTAAAACAACACCCGTTTCCTAGGCCTAGGCCAGTTTTGATTAGATAATATATATAAAGCACTCTGTAGTGTCTGGTGCATAGAAGTTTCTCTGTTGACCAACTTTCAGCCCAGAATGTTCATTCCAGCCTCTTAAAATTTACGTAGTGAACAGATGCGCTCTAAGAATTAACAAAAAGAATTGGTCACAAATATTAAAACACTCTGGGCTATAAGTTATATAAATCTCAAAAATAGTCCTCTGCCTTTCAACTGCTGTTTATTCTTGTGTTGCCACTTCAAAGTTATCTATGAAAACAGAGTTTAGAATCACTTTTAGCCTGAATAACGTAATTCAAATTTCAATACAGGACTGTTTTAGCAGAAAGAGAAAGTGAATGAATTAAGTAATGGAAAAGAGAAAATGAATACACTAAATGGTGGAAATGGGACTTTTATATATACAGCTTAAAGATACATTCACAAAAATTTTATCACAATTGTGTCCTTGAAATAGAGAAAGCTATCAAGCAAGTCCTAATTTCTTTGTGTCCATCAATTACTGATCACATCTTTCAGTTTTGCTTCTTGAATGTTTTGATATAGTATCTTCTATATAGAATGTGAGCAAATTATTTATGAACAGAATGAATATAAAGTTTTAAAGTTAATATACACATTTTTAAAAGGCTATTTGTGGAACTATAGGTTTTGATTCATGTCACAACGTAATTTATCGTCTCAGTGTGAGTAATGGTTGCTTCAACCCTAATCCTGAGCTACACAATGGCCTTCCCTCTCGTTTTTAAAACAGTAAATTTTTGTGAATTGATGATCACTTTAAGCCACACATCAAGTCCAAATATCACATGGGCAAATGAGCAATATTCAGTAACACATATTTGCACAACAAGTTTTTGCTTCACAACACATAACGACGCCAAATGGTCTCCCAGCTCGGGAGTGATGAGATGTTGGAATGGACAATGAAAGAGCTGGAGGGTGGGTCTCTGAACCACAAGGAAAAAGAAAGAAAAGCTCATCCACCTTGGAGTGCACCGCCACGGTCTTGGTGGTGGTAGTTGTTGGCTGTGTCCACGTCTTGGAAAGAGGCACTGTGAGGCATTCTCCCGCAATCATTCTGGTAGGGTGGACAATGAATAGCACCATCTTGAGGCAGTGGGTGGAGAGGCTGGTGCAGGGGGCTCCTCCTCAGTGCCCTCAGGGACGAGTTCCTCTCGGGAACATCTGGCAGCAGCTCACTGATGAGACGGTGCAAGATGCTGTTGTCTGGCAAGCTCCCCCTTTTCTTTTCAGCTTTAATTTGGTCACAGATGTCTTTAAGGGCAGAGTCCAGAGCCTCAAACACAGATGCTTTACAGGTTGCCTTTTCAGTCTGTTTCTTGGGGGCTGAATTTCTTTTCCTGCGGAAAGGCACAGGGCTGACTAGAAAAGCCAGTTTAGAAAGGCCAGGGTCCATTTCTTGCCTTCTGGGCTCCTCGGGGTTTTCGTGTCTGGCTCTTTCGTGTTTCAACATCGTGGTAAATCGAGTGTAGGAGGCCGGGCATCTGCCTTTGCAGGAGCTGATGAGGTGGCGGTGGTGGTGGTGGTGATGATGGTGGTGGTGGTGGCTGGATCCATAAAAGCTCTCAGAGGATGTGAAGGAAAAGTGATCAAAGTCACTTTCACTGCAGAAGGATGACCCCTCTACGTGAATGTAGTCACTGTGGTCAGACACAACCCCATCCTGGTCACTGTCGGAAAACTCCACGTGAGCTCTGGGCTGCTCATCGCTGGTGACTTCAATGTGAATGGGCACCAGGGCGTTAGACGTGCAGCCTCGTTGGCCCTGAGAGGGGTGTCCACTTTGATTTTCTTCCTCCAGCAAATACTCAATGGAGAATCGCCTCTTGGGACATAGGCCATTTTGTGGTGGTTCTAGGGTGACGGGAGATAGCATGTCATCCCCTAAATTGGGCATGGATTTGGACTTCTGAATCAGCTTTTCGAATTCGGAAATGCGCGTGGGCACCATGTCCCGGGGCACCTCCTCCGTGGAGGACTGGCTCCAGGCCTGCAGCAGGCCCTTGTGCTGCTGCTCGCTCTCGTACTGCAGTATCCTGGATTTCACGGAGCAGATCACCTCGGAATTCATCAGGTCCTTGCGGTTAATGCGGTGCATCTTCTTGTACATCTTTAGGAACCCCGGGGCGTTGTGGGCTGACCGGTGTCTGATCCTCGACCTGCCAGCGCTGCGAACCTCCTGGATGTAGGGCGACCCCCAGGCTCTGCGGCAGCTGTCTTTGGAGTCCTCGTCACACAACAGGGAGCCCATACTTTCTGACTTGATTTTCGGGTCCGGGAAGCTATCGCAGTCATCATTTAGGAGATCGTCACAGCTCCGGGATTTCATTTTGGGAGAAACGGTTTCTTCTGTGCTGCTCCAGATTTCTGCGTTTTGCCGGGCCATTTGCCAGCCGTTCTTGAAACTGATGGCCCTTGGGGAGTCCCGAGGGACGTCTAAGTGCTGTCTATAAGTGCTACAGTAATCTAACTCACTGGAGGGGTTGCCGTTGAGCCCTGAGCAACTGCAAAGGGATGGACACATTTTGCTATCATCCCCACCTTTTAATCCAGAGCAGCGTGGTAGAAGAGAGACATTTGGAGAAGTTAAAAGGTTCACAAAGAGAGGAGAGCATGTCAGTAAGCATCAGACAGCACAGCAAGGGGAAAGCAGTTAGTGTGTTTTAGTCTAGAGGCTGATTGTTAACGCATGGAGCATCAGCTCTAGAGAAAAAGGTCTAATTCTAAAGCGAGCTAATACTTTTTCAATGAATGTAGCTTTGCAGAGAGAGTTGGCAAAACTATGCCTAAGAAGTAACTGATGGAAGCAAATACGCCTACTTCTATTGCATAATTCATACACCTTTCTGACAATACTGTTTGCCAAAACACAATAGTGCCTCTTCAGCTGATAGCATGATCTGGTAGTAAAGGTTTAACAGTTAGTGCCAAAAGTGTTATACACTTAATCAATTTCATAGAGCCGGAATTTGAGTCTCATTTGATTCGTAATGATACATAGGTAGAGAGGGGTTTACACATTTACATCTAATTAATACTCTCATGACTATATAAAATAATTTTTTATGGGTTTTGGATTTTAAAAGCTATAAGGCAAAGTATTCTCCAAAATTGCAAAATCAAAATGCTGTGAACTATTGCTGCTAACGTTTTTCCAAGAAAAAAATAGCTAAAGCTCTTTAAACTAACTAATTTACCTCTTAAATTGCTCTACCTTTAACCTCTTATTAGGTACATAGTTCTCATAGGAAAACTGAATATAATGCAAAGCTTTCATCAGAGGCGCATATATCATGCTTTTTTTCTGGGAAGAGTTTTAAAAAAAATATTTGCAATTTGATAATAGAGATGTACACTTGGATTCAATTTTGAATAGCTATGGAAATGTTCTTTTGTTTTGCTGAGTTAACTAATAAATGAGAAGCCTAATTATATCTAACAGGACATTTTCTTCTTAGAAATAAAATCTAATGGAGGAAAATGTCTCTATTCAATACGCATACCTTACAATGTTCTCTAAATTCTTTAAAAGTAGGTGAGCACATTAGGTAGATATGTACTGCCTGGGAAAGGAAGTTGATTTAACACTCCCTGTGATAAAACAAATATCTACATTTATCAGAATCCTTTTGACTTTTGGGTAGTATACAATAATAATGAGTCAATGGCATTGCATGACTTACTTGTTACCTTAAGATATTCATTGGAATAAGTGAGTTGGATCTGAGAAGGCATCTCTGCTCCTCAGAGGAAAGGAGGATGGATGGAGCTTGTATGCCCTGAACCATCAGCTGATATCACAGCTTTACGAGGCCTTAAAAGGGCTAGGCCTCCACCTACTCAGAGTCCAATCATCACAACCAGAATATCTTTTGCACACAAATCAGCTATCACTTTTAACTATCATGTGGCAATGGTTTTAGTGAGTATAGTTGATAGGTGTAGCTGAATCGGTCTAGTTTTATAGAAACTTATGTTAGAGCTCAATTTCTTCACACATTTCAAAATCTCTTTCTCTTCTGTTTCGATCCTGAGATATTAGAAGAGATTGTGTGGTCCCATATTTGGTAGAGCCCTAGCTCCCTGTGGGTGCTGGTTCAATCCTTACTCTCCATCTCAGAAATATTCCTGTCCTCAAGGAAGACCACTAAATGGTCTTCCAGAAACCAGAGGGAGTGACTTACTCCTTTCAACAGTGAGCTCCCTACACCTGCAGTGAGGAGACAGGCCGCCCAGAAAAAAAGGCTTGGTGATTCCTGAATGACGTAATTATGGTCCGGGACCCATCAGTCCTGACTGTGAACTGCTGTGAATGGACCACTATGTGACCTGGCAGGATGTGGATGCTCCACTGTTCATATGAAGGTGGCCCAAAATATACAGCAAGTGGCTAAAGAAATTAATAGCTCGGATTTTGTTTTTAAATCTAGAATTGAATAACTTTTTAAAACCTCCAAACCAATGTATATTTTAGGTAACAATTTCCTCTGTTGCTGCTTGTAATTTCTATCCTATAAATTTGACTGATTTGCTAGTTGCAGAAACATTAGAAAATTTTGACTATACCTCAATGTTTACAAATGACATCTTTTAGTAGCCTGATGATACATATTTGATACTTTGAATTTGTTTAGAAAGGGATCTATTTGGGGGGAAAAAAGCGTTAGCAGATGCTAGTCAGAGTTCTTGAAGCAACCTAAGTGGCTCGCCAGCTTGAGTCAGTCTGGGTGGGAAGAAAGCTATTGTTCTAAAACTGTATTTTATTCCAGACACTGTAGGTGGGAGCCGGCTCGTGCCACTATCACTGGGCCAGCTTTCACACAGTGCTCTAGGCTAAAATGTAAACTAGTAAATTGTTGTGTTTTCATTTACTATTGCTCACCTTTTGCTCTCGATGGGGAAGAAGGAGAAGAGCTAGTGAAAGACTTTGTAAGGGTGGTGCTTGATCCTGGGAGGTCCGCTCGGCCTGGGCTAGTCCTGCTCACACTTTGATCTCCCAAGCCCCGTGGTGGACCCACTGCAGGCTCGCTCTTCCTCCGCTTCCTGAAGTCACTGGCCATGCTTGCAGAACTGAAAGAAGGAATCAGATCTGTTTGACTGGCACTGGAGGAGGTTAAGGTGTGCACCAGAAAAACCAGTGGAACGTGCTAGTGACTCCTAAACTTCTATCCCCAAAACTGCATGGCTAGGAACCCATCCCTCGATGTTCAACATGATTTCTCTAGAAGGATCCTTTTAAAAATGAAAAGACTTTATTATTTATTTATTTTGAGATGACTTCTGGCTCCGTCACCCAGGCTGGAAGTGCAGTGGTGCAATCACAGCTCATTGCAACCCCAAACTCCTGGGCTCAAGGGATACTCCTGCCTCAACCTCCTGAGTAGCTGGGACCACAGGCGTGCGCCACCACATCTGGCTAATTATTTAAATTTTTATTTACATAGAGACAGAGTCTCACTATGTTGCCCAGGCTGGGTTGAGACAGAGTCTCAAACCCCTGAGCTCAAGTGATCCTCCATCCTCAGTCCCCTGAAGTGTTGGGATTACAGGCATGAACCACTGTGCCCGGCCGACTTAATTTTTTTAGAGCAGTTTTAGGCTTGCAGAAATGATGATTGGAAAGTGTAGAAAGTTTCTTTGTAGTCCCTTTCCTCTTGCACAGTTTTCCTTATCATTTACATATTCTTTTAGTGGGGTACATTGTTACAATTGATGGATCTACCTTGATGCATCTTCACCCCAAGTCCATAGCTTACATTTGAGTTCATGTTTTATCTTAAACATTTTATGGGTTTTGAGAAATGTATAATGATGTGTGTCTATCACTAATGTGTCAATCATATAAAATAGTTTTACTGCCATAAAAAGTTTCTGTTCTCCAGCTTTTCATCCCTCCCTTCCTCCCGCTCATCCTGGCACCCATTGATCTTTCCACGGCCTCCACAGTTTTGCCTTTTCACCATGCCCAGTTGATATCATGCAGGATGTGGCCTCTCGGATTGGCTTCCTTCACTCAGTAATATACTTTTAAGGTTTCTCCATGTGCTTTTTGTCACTTGATAGCTCATTTCTTTGCATTGCTGAGCCACATTCTATTCCACAGATGTGCTAGAGTTTATTTATCCATTCACCTATTGAAGAACATCTTGGTTGCTTCCAAGTTCTAGCAATTATAAATAATGCTCCTGAGAAAGCCACCTGCTGGTTTCTGTGTGAACGTAAGTTTTTAAACATCTTTGAGGTCAAAATTCTCCTATAGTGAAATATGTTGTGATTGAGAATTCAGTGCTGTAATTTGTATCTTATATCTTTTCTCTATAAAGCAGAGTTCCAATAACATGAATATACCCAGAGTAGCATACCAAATACAGGAAAGAACTGAAAAAAAAAAAAAAAAAAGGCATCAAGAGAGGCAAATTTCTCTCACCTCAAGGGTTGCCTGCAGCTTGTCCTATCATCTTAGCTCTAGAAGACGTTGTATTGGAATTCCAACATTTTCTATTTAAATAATGAATGAAGGCTGAGCATTATGGTTCATGTCTGTAATCAAGTACTTTGGGAGGTCAAGGCTGGAGGATGGCTCAAGGTCAGGAGTTTGAGACCAGCCTGGACAACTAGTGAGACCCTGTCTCTACAGAAAAGAAAAGTTAGCCAGTTGTGCCATGTGCCTGTAGTTCCAGCTATTCAGGAGGCTAAGATGGGAGGATAGCTTGACCCCAGGAGTTTGAGGCTGCAGTGAGCCATGATTGCACCACTGCACTCCAGCTTGGGCAACAGAGCAAGACCCTGTCTCATCCGTCAATCAATCAACGAGTATCAGTTACCTGGTCAGCAAATTAACTATTAAAGATTCCTTCCTCTCATTTGCATAAAATACTGTCAATAGTCTAGACTAGCAGGGAGTTTGTGTCACGGTTTTGAGTTTGAGTACAGTACATTTAAGACAAACGTTAATGAATGAAGCCACACATGGCACAGCATACTGTGCATGAAATCCCTGGATTCTTAGACAAGAATTGTGTAGACAACAGTGGTCACAGCAACAGCAGCAATCCCAGCTCCCAGGGAGCCCAGCAGAATGCTATGTGCTTTATTTACGTTTTTGTCTTATTTAGCCCACACAGCAAACCTATGAGATATGTGCTGTTATCTCAGTGTTACAAATGGTAAAGCCAATACATGTGCCTGGGATGTACGGAAGCCGAGAGGCAGACCTCAGAACTGGTTCCTCCTCTTCTGAAGAGGATGCTGCATCTCCTAGACCTGTTTTTGCTGTGATTGTCCTGTCATGTGAGGGTCTGTGTGTCTTTATGGCAATCTTTAGATTAGATTAAAACTCTAAAATTCAAATGTTTTAGGTGCATAGATAGAGGCACAAGATAAAAAGGAGGGTTCGAGAGTTCCTTTCTCAGGGATGTTATTGTAGTTGGTTGGCACTCAGAAACCCAATTTACGATTGACCCAATTCACAAAGAAATCTACATAGAAGGGTAAATTAATGCTACTACATAAATATTTGTTATTGATGTTACAATAGGGCTGGGAGTTTGTATTATTCAATATTACCATTGAACTATGTCTGAGTATGTCTGAATTTTGTGATTTTTTTTTTTTTTTTTTTTTTTTGAGACTGAGTCTTTCTGTGTCCCGAGGCTGGAGTGCAGTGGTGAGATCTCAACTCACTGAAACCTCTGCCTCCCCAGCTCAAGCGATTCTTCTGCCTCAGCCTCCCGAGTAGCTGGGACTATAGGCGCCCGCCACCATGTCCAGCTAATTTTTGTAGTTTTAGTACTGATGGAGTTTCACCCTGTTGGCCAAGATGGTCTCGATTTCTTGACCTCGTGATCTGCCCACCTCGGCCTCCCAAGTGCTGGGATTACAGGCATGAGCCATCGTGCCTGGCCATGAATTTTGTAATATTTTAAAGAAAGTGTGATATTTAAAGCTAAGAGAACTTACCTCAGGCAAACTCTGAGGGAAGTTAGGCCTAGTGGTGACAACTTATCTTGCCTCAATTTCTTTTTTTTTCTCTCTCCTTGCCAACTGTGTAAACTCGGTAAGTTACTGAACCTAGGTGTCACCTTCCTCAGAGATAAAGTGGGGACACTAGTATTTAACCATAGTGTTGTCTTAGGATTGAATATGTTTTGTTCTTATGCCTCATTTATTGGTAGTATTAATAAAAGCATTTCTGATTTGTGTGGTCAGAGTATAATCAACAAATATGCGTAAAACAATTTTTAATCTATAATTTTTTTCAAACATATTATTATAAGGGCCACTTAACAACATTGAAAATTAGTTACTTACAATTCCCATCTAAAGAAAAGAAAACTGGGTATAGGGGAGTAAGGGAAGAGAAGGATATCTCGGTCTATAAAGGAATTTATAATTAGTGCATTAATTTTTTGGAAATTCTTGAAATGATCATATAAAATGATGCTGAAACAAAATAAAACAACTTCATGAGGCATGGTACTTCAAATAAAAATGAGTGATACATAATACTCATTACTACTTCACTGAATAATTTTATTGTTGAAAAAGAAACCACTGGTATAGAATATTCTGCTACAACATAATGAGATTCTTACCTCATGGGTCTTTCCAGGCTTCTGTCTATAGACGACTGATACAAGGAGGCCTGTTAAGATAGAATAACAGTCCCATGAAAAATTTTACCGTGGCAGAATTTTGTTCACTTTTCAACATTAAATTAGGTATCCTAAAAAGAATATTATAAAAATTGAGGTTGAAAGTACCATTCATTATGACTGTAAAAATGTCTTCCCAAAGGGACATCATGCAACCTGATTTCTACTTTGGACCTATCTGCTTTCTTTTCTGATATAATGCACTGCAGTTCTCTGTGTAGCTCAAATTATCCGCAACCCAAGCATTGCATGGGGAAATTAATAATATTTTCTCAGGAACACTGAAATAAGAGCTAAAGTTATTCTACAACCTCAACTTCAGAATCTTACCTGTTGACTGTAAATAGAAATTTCCTATAGAAAGGAATGGTTTGATGTTTAAAAAAATTTGCAGCCATCATTCAATCCTTATTTTAAAGTCTTTGTTATTGTTGTTATGAAGTATTGTCTTCAAAATGTAACACATAAACAGAACTTAAGACAGCATTCATCTGTCAACATAGACACGACATTTAAATAAAACCCACGGAGTTTGACTTGAAGAAACTAAAGTACCTGGTACTTCAATCAGGTAAACAGTCACACTTTTACAATTCAGCGAGTTCAGGGTTAGTTTAAAATAAATGAGCTAAAGAATCAAAATATGACTTTTTAAAAGTGCACTTTAAAATTTTTCCTTCATTCTGAATAATACACTGAAATAGATAGTAAGCAAAACTGATAATATTAATTTTTTATTTTCCGTGGCATCTACTGGGATAATTGCTAAAATATCTAAAAGGCAAGAGAGGACACTGAGCTATCAAGTGTTTGAGGTGACACTGTGGTATGATGTCCAGAAAGTATAGGGAGATGGCTGGGCGTGGTGGCTCATGCCTGTAATCCCAGCACTTTGGGAGGCCAACACGGGTGGATCTGTGGTCAGGAGTTCAAGACCAGCCTGACCAACATGGTGAAACCCTGTCTCTACTAAATACAAAAAGTGAGCCAGCTGTGGTGACACATTCCTGTAATCCCAGCTACTCAGGAGGCAGCGGCAAGAGAATTGCTTGAATCCGGGAGGCGGAGGTTACGGTGAGTCGAGATCGCGCCACTGCACTCCAGCCTGGGCAATGAGAGTGAAACCCCGTCTCAAAGAAAACAAAAACAAAAGCAAAAAACAAAACAAAACAAAAGTATAAAGAAAGTATAGGGAGATGTATGCCAAGTATAGATAGTTTTGGCTTTGGTCATGTTTGATGATCAATTCATCACAGATAAAATTTGGTTTGCTGAAGAACTGGAATTCTAGTTTAAAAACATTTGTCTATGAAAGCTTAAAAATGTCAGCCAGAAAGGCAAGATTTGACAAATGTTGTCTTAAGTTGCTATCATCTAGAAACATTTTATCAAGTACTAAAAATCTACTTAGTGGAAATCAAATCTCACTTTACAAACTATTTCTATAACTCAGTTTTCTATTAATTGGTAAATTAGCACCAATTAATCAATTAAAACATTAGTGTATAGTTTTGCAATTCTGTATGAATATCAGTCTTACAAGGTCCCTTTTGCATAACTTATGCTTCTATTAACTAATATTTTAATTTAATTCTATCTTACTAAATGAAAATGGAATCTTGCCTAGAAACAAAAGCATCTCTGCATGAGAATATTCCCATCCTCCTTTCAGACAGAAGAAGTGGATTCTAATATTTTTAGTTCCTAGAAAATATTTAGATTCCTAGGTTCTCAACAAATATAAAATTAGGAGAAAAGTTTGGTTTGCCAGTCTGATATGTTTACATGGTTATTTTAATTTGCTGAGCTCTGAATCAGACACTGGGAAGGTAGAAAAATAGATACTAAATATGAAAGAAAGCAAACAAGTAAAAAAATAAAATCAGATAGTTGTATTACCATTAGGAAATATTAGTTCTACTTGTTTGTACAAGAGCAACACCAACTAGCCTGAGAGCATTGGCGTCTGTGCAGAGCATGGTTTTCAAGGGACACACTTACACACAGCTAATGAGCAAAAAGTGTCAAGTTCAGAACACTCTGAGAACACCCTGACCCTGATCAGAAAACTTGAACTGTCAACTTATAATGAGCCTAAACAACATTGTAATGTGAAATAAAACGTAGTATAAGAACTCATTGTGTTTCAGAGTTAGGCTAAGAAACTACCATTTCTCCTTGTACTAGTTTTTACATTCAAAATAAACTAAAACCAGTTTTGTGGTTTCATGTACACTCAGAGAAAGTTCAGTATTAAATTATAAGACAACGGTAAAAAATCTAGATTGATGACTGAGAGAAAAACTTGTACAATAATTGTAAGAAGGGTACTCATCCCAAAACGAAAATTGTCTCCAGAAAAGAGGTTACAAATTTTACCAATTATGATCTACTGAGTATTTACATATTACCATTATTTTAACACACTTAGAAGGTCAATTTAGAGAAGTACAGATACTGAATCACTCTTTCTGTTAAGTAACTATTAGATTAAATTTTGCTTAAATATCTGTAACTGTTCTTCATTAATGCCAGTTTTCCAGTTATGGATTAAAAACTATGTTATTCATGGTAATATACCAGGCAGTTGATAAATGGTAGCTAAGGTAATGTCTAATCAATTACATTTTTTAACCAGCAATGTTTAATAACAAAAGGTTATTAAAAATCCAGAACCTTAAGAGAATATATTTTCTTACATTCTGAAAAACTATAATGTGAAATTAATAACATAGTTAACATATGCTATTAGAATCATACAACACTCCCTCTCAATCCCAGAGATAACTGGCAAATAGGTCAACTACTGGAAAAGTGCTTTTTGTGTGTTTTTTTTTTGCCACTACCATCACATGATAGAATGCAGAGAATTAAGTTTCTACTGTTTCTATGCCCAAGAATTATTGTGTAATATTAATTATCAGAACTCTTTTCAAAGAAATTCAATAGTTAACAAGAAATAATATTAAGTAAGTAATTTGTTTTTAAAAGATTTATCCTCTAAATATATATCTTGGAAGTGCTGAAAAGTGTGATATACAGGAAATAGCACTGAAATGAAGGTTAAGAGATATATATATGTTTTTCCGCCACTATCTTACCATGTGATTTTGGACTTACTTCTTAAAATTATTGCACTCTAATTTTTTTTTAACTGAAAAATGAGTGAGTTGGACATGATGCACTCTAAATTCCATTTCAGTTATCTATGAACCTACCTTAAAAACACCCTAGAAATATCTGAGAAAAATATCCGACCACATTGAATTTCAAAATAAATTCTTGGGTTGCTCATATATTGAAATGAGACTCTTTCTGCAGATATTAAGGTAACATAACATACAGAATATAACCCCTTGTTTTATTTGATTTTCTTCAGATTACATGCCTGCCTGCCTGGCTATAAAATGTAAGCCTTTAGAAATGGCTGAATTAAATAACCCAGAATGTTCCTGATTACTCTATTTTACTTTTTATTTAATATATAAATATTTTGATCACTTCTCAGTTTTAACACACACTCTGATGTTTACCACAGCGTAAATAATTTGAAATTGCAAATTGAGACTCTAGAAATTTGCATATTTCCTTGAGACTCTATACCTGCAATTCCAGTGGTCACCACTATGTGTCAGTAGTACCTCCTACAACATAAATGTTCTACTAGTTTTGTTTTCCAGTTGCACATATTTAAGACTTTTAATGAAAATAAGATATTTATTGTGTTATAGTATTCACTTAAGACCACAGAGCAACTACTGTGCAAAAACCAGTTTATTTACTTTGTTCCCATGCTAGTTGCTTCTAAGAGTTCCTTGCAAGGAGGCTTTTATATAGGTGATGGCTACCAAAACAGTGCCATTTCTGCTTATGTCTTCTAATGAGTCATTTGTCTACTTCCTAAAGTAATTTTCTGCTTTTCTTCGCAGACAGCAGGGTAACAAGCTTTTGACTCTGGATCATTTCTGCCTATTTCATGCTCTTTTTCAAATAAAACTCTGATTCAAATAAAAATGTACATTGGCTGCCATACATTTTTCACCTAGTTGAAATAGGCTCTTAAGTAGAGATTGCAAATGCATTTCATTTTATATGCCAGTGATAATTTCTTATAGTGGCTTCCTGGATCACAGTGTTGAGAAGGAGTAATAATGTCTGTCATGGGTATGAAACTGGGAAGTTGTGATACACAATTTCCAGGTATTTGCCAGCCCTATTCTTGTCTGATAATACAATCTATAAGTTGTATTTAGGAAAATGAAAGAATAACAATAAGTTTTAGAAATATGTGGGACATAGGCATCTGATTATCCACACTCCAAGCATTATAATAGAATGGTTCTAAGAAGCCTTCTAGTAGTAGTTTACTCTGTCTAATAAAAACAGGTGCTTAATATATGCACTAAGACTAATACTTTTGATTTTTTATTTTCACACTGCTGAATACCAGAACTACATAGGATAGTATAAGTAGCAGTTGTGGTTGGAATGATTCTTCACCCAGAGTCCAGGTATAGCCAACAACTCTGGTATAATTAATGTCCAGGCAGTGATACTGGATGCAACATAATGATGCAAAGATAGATTGTTTTTTTCAAAAATAGCTTAGACATTACAGAGAATTGTAAAACACAGATGTGCAGAATCACAGTCACAGCCTCTAAAGGAGATATCTGAAAAAGAGAGAATAACGTGTTTTTACCTCATTGAAAACACCAGAAGAATGATCTTGAACATAGTCCAGAGGCTTTTTAGGAGGCTGGGTGTAGATGCACCATAGAAGCAGAAGTGTAGGGATGGAATGGAGGAGAGTCAATGGCAGCAAGGAATGAACATGTGGAAAAGGTGACAACAGTTAGAAATTGAGTGTTGACGGCACCAGCTACACAAACAGAATGACATGAATGGAGCAAAATAGGGGCAGCTGGGAGGAAGTGTGCAACGTTTGCAAATATTCTCAAGCACTGGGAAAATTCGCTAGTGTTCAATTAGTATATTTATAAACTCATTTTGTCAAATTTAATTAGCACTCCTAGTCTCTGGCCACAGAGGAATGCAAGGTATATTAAAGAAACATTAAAGGAGCAAGTGGATAGCATGCTGGTGAGTTTCCATGTGTGGCTGAAAATGATTATGGAAAATGCTGATAATTTAGGCTCAGTACAGAATAGTCCCTATAAGCTTTCTTTTTTAAATATTTTATTTTATTTTATTTTTTTGAGACAGGGTTTCACTCTGTCACCCAGGCTGAAGTGTAGTGGCACCGTCTCAGCTCACTGTAACCTCTGCCACCTGGGTTCAAGTGATTCTCCCACCTCAGCCTCCTGAGTAGCTGGGATTACAGGCATGCGCCACCACGCCCAGCTAATTTTTGTATTTTTAGTAGAGAAGGGGTTTCACCATGTTGGCCAGGCTGGTCTCAAACTCCTGACCTCAAGTGATCCTCCTGCCTCAGCCTCCCAAAGTGCTGGGATTACAGGTGTGAGCCACCACGCCTGGCCGTCCATATAAACTTTCTAACCAACAGCAACAATACATATAAAATAAAGCTACAGAATGTTTTTCCTTGAAATAAAATACATTTACGTTCACACTAAGATACAAATGAGAAAAAGTGAGAGAAAACATTCCTCCTATGAGATAATAATGTAGGAAAATTCATTGGTTTGTATTCATTTACAGTCACTTTTGATTCAGTTCAATAAGCTACCTTGAGTCTAACCAAGTCTCCTTTGCAGTTTAATGGACAGAAGAGACCACCATCACCAATCAGTAAGCCATATATGGTCAATATACAAGTATATAAATCAGCATATGATATAGAAATGGTTATATCTTGTTTTCTAAAAAACCATCAGTGTAACTGGTATGTTATTTAAGAGTCTAAAATGCATAAAAACATGTGTAACTGACACACATCAAATGCACTGCTGTTGGTGGATACAGTTCCTAATCAGGGAAGTTGTTAGCTGAACCTTGAGTTGACTCTTTTTTCTTTTTTTTTTGAGATGGAGTCTTGCTCTGTCACCCAGGCTAGAGTGTAGTGGCGAGATCTTGGCTCACTGCAAGCTCTGCCTCCCGGGTTCACACCATTCTCCTGCCTCAGCCTCCCGAGTAGCTGGGACTACAGGCACCCGCCACCATGCCTGGCTAATTTTTTGTATTTTTAGTAGAGACGGGGTTTCACCGTGTTAGCCAGGATGGTCTCAATCTCCTGACCTCGTGATCTGCCCGCCTTGGCCTCCCAAAGTGTTGGGATTACAGGCGTGAGCCACCACGCCTGGCCGACTCTTTTTTTATTTGAGACGGAGTTTCACTCTGTCACCCAGGCTGGAGTGCAGTGGTGCAATGTCAGCTCACTGCAACCTCTGCCTTGGTTCAAGTGATTCTCCTGCCTCAGTCTCCCAAGTAGCTGGGACTACAGGCACCCGCCACCACAGCCAACTAATTTTTGTATTTTTAGTAGAGACAGGGGTTTCACCATGTTAGCCAGGATGGTCTCGATCTCCTGACTTCATGATCTGCCCGCCTTGGCCTCCCAAGGTGCTGGGATTATAGGCGTGAGCCACCGCACCTGGCCTCGTGTTGACTTCTTACCCCCAAAAGACTAAGCAATAAGGCCCAGCCTCGGGGCTTCCTCTGGTGGGAGTCTGGGGATTAGAGAAGTTGTGATGCCTTTCACTGGCAAGCCTGGAAATCAAGATCCACAGGGCTTCCTGAGTTTTTTCTTTCCTTGTATCCCTAGTGGGAAACTAGGTACAGTCATGTGTTGCATAACAACGTTTCCGTCAACGATGCACCCTGTAGATGACGGAGGTCCCATGGGATTGTAAGACTGTATTTTTACCTTTTCTATGTTTAGATTTTCTTAGGTACACAAATACCTACCACTGCATTACAGTTGCCCACAGTATGGAGTGCAGTAACCTGCTGTACAGGTTTGTAGCCCAGGAGCAATGGGCCACACCACACAGCCTAGGAGTGTAGCAGGCTCCAGCATCTGGGTTTGTGTAAGTACTCTACGATGTTCGCACAATGGCAAGTTCACCTGATGACACATTTCTCAGAACCGGTCCGCATCCTTAAGCAACACGTGACTGTATTTTATAGTGGGATTACTCTGGCAGTATATTATACTGAAAACTGCCCAGAGAGTTTCATTTTTCTTTAACAGCCTCTGCGTTTAACTTCTTACTCTGCCATTTGCTATTTGGGGCACATTACTTAACCCCTCCAGTCCGCATTTTCTTCTTATTGGCGGGACATCAGGAGGCCTCGAGGAGATAGTGAAGACAGAACTCCGCGCTCTCCAGGTGCCTGACGTTTGCTCAGCAAACAGGCCTCTCAACGTCAAGGTGCCCTTCTGCTTGAACTAGACCAAAGAGACTGTAAACAAATACAAATCTTCTATAAAGTTATAATAATTGCCTGAATATTTCAGCACAGAAACTACCTCAACATTTTGAACTTGCAATGAATTAGATATAAAGACCTAATGAATGACCTACAAACCATATAGGAAATGTCTGAACACATTTAAGCATTTGGTACAGAAATGAACCTAGACTACGCTGTACCAAATTTGTGTATACGTTATGCATTCGGCCTTCGTTCTCTGAATGACACCCACGTCTCCTGATAATGGTATTTTAGAAATCAAAAAGCATACGCCTAGTTTTCTTATATTAATAGTCTAGCCTCACTTACCGGGCGTCCAAACTCCAGTTCTGAAAAGAATTTATACCAGGGCTCATTTTCTAAATCTATGTCATCTGGATTTATGCGATCAGTCTAGAGCAGATGTGAAGGAAAAGGGAAGGAAAAGGCACACTGAGCAAAGTGAGGGAAACGCTGTGTGGCACGAAAAAACACGCGCGCATTCACACGCAAACATGCATCACCTCTCACCCCACGAACCTCAGCAGGAGAGAACGGAGGAAGTAAAGTAAAACAAGTAACATGAGGATGTGAAGGCGAGCTCCATGGCAGTGGGCCCCTAGTTCTTTCCTCTGTCCATCGTTTCTAATTGGCATAAGTGGTAGACAACTCTTGCTCCAGTTGATCCACTTATGCCTGAGGCATGAGCTATGGACCACTCTCTACGCAGCGAGCCTGGGTCTGGCTGGCACGCCTGATGTTTGGAATAGGCTCAACCCAGTCACCAAGGAGCTCTTTTGGGCGAGTCACTTCGTCGCCCCTGCCCTCGTTGGTGGCCAGCAGTCCCAGCATGGGAGCCTGCAGTCTGCAGACAATTCACTGGGGGCAGGCAGGTGGAAAGCCTGGGATGGGGAAGGGTGTGGGAGGGGTGGGGAGAGAGGCGAGCTGGGGGAGCGGGACAGGGCGTTGGGGGGCTCTCAGGGGCCTGTGGATGAGAAGATTCTGGGGCCTGGGTGGATGCGAGCGGGGCCCGGGGTAGTGGGAGTCGCCAGGCTCTGAGCAAGCGAGGGCTGCACCTGCACGTCTGCCGGGCATTAAGAAAGGTAAGGAAGGGAGGAGCTCACCCGGGTGGGAGACAGAGCCGGGGCGCGCGAGCTTGGTGTGGGGGCGCCACTCCGGGGCGGAGGGGAGGGGCTACCAGTGACTTCTCCGAGGCGGGAGCTAGAAAGAGGCTTCCGGCCAGGTTCCCTTGGAACAGGTGTCGGAGTTGTTGGGAGAGGGGGCTGCAAGAAAGAGGGGTGCAGAAACTGGTTCATTAGATGGAGGCTCTGGGCGGAACCGCGGGGACACCCTGGCCGCGCGCGGTGCCTGCGTTAGGCTGGGAGGGGAGCGCGCGCCGGAGCGCGAAGTGTCCTTAGGGACCCAGGCACCCGGGGGACGATCCCGGCCACGGCGAAGCGCTGCCCACCAGGAGTCTCGGAATGTGGAGGAAGATGCCCAAGATTCACCTCCCGGCTGCCTACTTCAAGCTGAGAAGGGGATCTGGTTTTTCACAATACCGTGGATGGCGGGGCAGGGGAGGGAACTTGGGATAAAATCCCATCTTGGTTTCCTTGATGTTCTAATTTAGAGAAAAAGCCCATTTTATAATTGACTTGCTTCCCCTCAGAGGTTTCTGAATGTTGTTTTTAAGATGAAAAAACTAGGAGTGTTAATATAAACAGTTGGAGAAAATACAATTATTTTAGTAATAGAAAACAGATGTAGTGTGTTTACTTTACCTAGCAATACCCTTAATATTTTCAAATAATACACGCCTGACTAGACTGATTCAGGCTGCTGATTTTAAATTAAGTCTAAGTGCTTAAAGTACTATATGCAAGTTATTACTTCTTTGATAATTACTATATGACACTAATTAAATGTGGTAAAATTGAAGAGTGTACAGTATCTTAAGTCAGAAAAAAAAATTCTAAGAAAAATTATATGGTTCCCTAAAAGCCACTGACTCTGGCTAGGAGAGGAGCTGTGACTCCCAAGACATATTCCAGGAGGTCTAGTCAGTGCTCACTGCGTCAGAGCAATTCAGTATCATTTGCTTACAATTCTTAAAGGAAGTCAGGGACTTAAATTAAGTAGCAACATCTTGGTTATGAAAGAAACGCTATGTAACCTTCACAGTGCTGGGAGCTTGAAATATTCCATATTCCAACAAAAGCCATGATTTTGACATTGTTCTACTGTTTTATTGACTCATTGCACTTACAAGTTTTGCTAATGATACACAGTCTACACTTAATAATAAATTATACTCACAGTGTTTTTAGTGATGTGACTTTGTTTCAATATTTTATAATAAAAGAATATAATAGTTATTACAGACAATGATAGAAACGTTTGCGGCATCATGACAAAATAGTGCAAAAGCCTAAGTTATCCAAAAGATGTAGTGATCATAATTATAAAGACTGTGTGGTGTTCCTGGGAAATGCTCACAGTGAGACACCAAGCAGTAAAAACCGAATCTAACCAGGCACTTGTACAGTAGTTACAATGGTATTACAAAGCTTGTCTCTGCATGAACACAGTCAAGAAAGTCACACATACACAAAAGACTACAATGGTGTTCTGATATTGAGACTGTTTGTTTTTTCTTTCTTTGAAATATTATTTTGCTTTATTGTCATAATGTTATTTTTGTAATAAATAAATTCAGAGAGAATATCCTACTATTAGACATGGGAAATGCCTAGAAATCTTGAGATATTTTTCCTTATTTACGTCAGTATTATATTTGGTTTACACCTCAGAAGTAATAGTGAAATTGTTAGAGACAAAATACTCTAGTAATCAATTTGCTATTTTCTGTTGAATTTAAAAATTTAATTCAATTTACATTTGATTCAATAGTTGCAATAGTATTGAGATTTTAATGTCAATAAAGTACTATTTTTCTCCAATTATTATTTAGATCATTATAGATGCATAATTATTTTATGAAATGGTTTTACTGGAGCTGGTTTTTAGGGAAACTGACAGTAGAGAGAATTTCCAGTAATTTCTCTTCTGTTTATAGAGACATACTATTTCTTCTACAGGAAAACTAACCTCTGATTCTTTTAAACGTCATAGTTCCTAATGTTACACACTCAGTGATATTATTAATTGATTATTATAACTTCTGCTTTCAAGAATAGTATTTTGTTTTGCTAAGGGGAGATAGAAACTTCTCTTAGAGGAAAGGAACCTGTTTAAGAAACATTATGAACAGCAGAGGGCAGCCGATTTACTAAATGAATAAGACTTGTTAGCTGTGTAACTTTGACTCCCACCTTAAGAAAATATATAACAAATGGATATACCAAGTCCTGATTTATAGTAATGCATCTCTATGATAGAATATGGAAAAGGAAACAGAATATCCTCCATTTTGCATCATACCTTAGAATGGCAGTTTTCCATTAATTATGCTTTTGTTGATTTAATAAGTCAATTTATAGTTACAATGGGCAACTATCTAGAATGCATGCCAATAGAAATTAGCAGAGAAAACGCCCAAAACAATGATAGCTGGGAATTATCAATAACTATGGAATGCAATGAAAGGCACATGTTTGAGCAGAGTTGTGTTAAAGGAAGTGTTAGTGGCAGAACTAGAATTTTGTCTTTGCTGTGGTTAACCTATTGAATCTTTTATCATGCAATAATTAAATGTCCTATGGAGGCACTGCTAAGGAACACGGAAGCCTCACAACAGTCAGTGACACACATACAGATGGTCAGTCAACAGATGGATATTCACACAAATCACTAATCTCAGTGATTTAACACTTTCCATGCGGAACATGGACATGCCTTTGAGTACAGCACTAATATTAACACTCAGAGACTCATTTAGGAAGTATGATTATGGTTCACTCTAATTGCTCAGAAAAGACAAAAGAACAAAGATACTGATATGCATCTTTCCAACCTTGGTGTGATTTTTTTTTTTTTTGGTTTCTTTTCATAAAAAAACAAAACACCAGCAGACCTCCGTTTAAAGCTAACTTTGTGTCGTCAGTGCAAGAGGATGTGTTTAAGAAAAACTGTAACTATAAATCACACGTGATCCTTACTTTAAAGCTACCAAGGGTGAACAACTTAAAAAATTTTAGTGTTTTCTACAATTAAAAACATTCAATTGTTTTTGTGGTTATAGAAATTCCACTAAGTATTCTCAGTGAGGCATATGCTTTCTGTACGTTGTTCTATACAAAAGAAGTGTTGGTGCTATTTCGTTTTTGAAAATTATGCTCATTCCATTTTAAGCTTTAATGACATCGACTACCATGTTTTATATTTATTGTGGTTTCACAATAAATGCTATATACATTATCAGTTGGGATAATTCTTAACGGTCATCAGATGAAACTCCTTAAATTTTTACAGTTTAAGTATTGACTGACAATCTTTATTGATAAAGAAGCTTAAGCTCACTAAGGGTTTAAATTGCATTTCAACTCGGCACGGTGTTTCCAATGATTATTTTCTTCTGCTTTTATCGTGTTCAGGTTTAGTTATTGTAGGGTAAGGTCACATTTTCATATTTTTTTACTTTCATTTTTTTTTTACTTTATCAAGCATACAGAGGTCCTAAACAAATACTTTATTGATTTTTTTTTTAATTTAACATTAATCACCTACAAACATATCCAATGTAATGGGATGTAAAGGTTTTAGTAATACAATCCCAGGAGAGTTTTTATAATTGTCTCATGGAAAAATTAAATTGTGGAAATACGGTTCTGATTTGTGGTTCGAGTCCGTTCAAGGCAAATTCCTGGTGACCGCTGCTAAGTACTTTTCCAGATCAAACATTAGGCCCAATTAATTAACCTTTCTAAATTTACAGTCACATGAGTATTTATGAGCTTCAAAAAAGTGCACTCACTTTTACTTTCCCTGTTAAAGAACATAAACACGTACGCCACTGATTCCTAAGGAAGATCTTTTCGCCAGGGTCTTGGAAGGACTTTTGTTCAAACAGTACTAACCCCCTGCCTCCTCTGTATCCCAGGGAATCATGGAATTCGTGAGTCACTACTAATAGCAGTGTGTCAAATCCCTCCAAGAATGTTTTGAGACCCACTGGGCCTTTTGCACTAGAAATACATAGATTTCATGGATAAGCAACAGAACAAGGATTCAGTCCCTCACCAACTTTATCCTTTAACTGCAAGGGTGAAAACTGTGTTCATTCATTCACTTAGAAATTCCACGAATGCATATTCACTGAATACCTACTCTAGGCCAGGCATTGTGCCAGGTGTTGGGATACAACTAGTGGACTAGTCACGGCCCTCACCTTCAAGAAGCTCAAGATCTCATGAGGAACACAGTGTGCCATGGGCACATAGCAGGGAGAGCCTCCAACCTAGTGCTGAGGAGTCAGGCACATTCCCTGGGGGAGGTGGTATTGTGCTGGGACCTGGAGGATGGGATGGAATTCTCCATGTGAAGGACAAGGTGGTGGGGAGAGCTTTTCCTGGTGGGAAGGAGCAGCCTTTACAGAGGTCCAGCAAGGCGGGAATTGAATGTTCTCTGTGTAGCTGGAACCTAGCGAGGCAGGGAGGGTGGGAGGAGAGATGAGGCTGGAGAGGTCAGCTGGAGCCCAATCACAAGTCTTCTATAAAGTATGCTCAGGGTTTTAGATTTTGCTCGAAGGACAGTGAAGAGCCAGGAGCAAATTTTGAGCTGGAGGTTTTATAAAGATTTTCTAAAGATTGCCTCTGCTGTGGTGTGGAGACTAGACTGGAGAGGTAGGGAAATGAATTAGGTGGCTGTCACTGTAGTCCAGGCACGGACAATTGTGGGCCAGAAGAGAGGAGCGGCGGTGGCATTTCTCCTGGCAGGCAGACATTGAGTCCACTGGAGGAGAGGGCACAACCCAAGAGGGCCCTTTGGAAAACTGGGCGGATGGAGAGGCCGTGTAAAGATTCAAAAGAGCAACACAGAATTACCCAGGTGCTGTGTATGGTTTTCAAAAATGAAAAATGAAAAGAGCAAAGGAATGCTCCCAAGCCGTCTTGGAGTCAAAAGACATGAGAATGCACGGATCAGACCGTGTTAGCCCTCAGCGCTGCTGTTCGCTGTGATGCCACTCTCATTCAGCACGCGGCTCTTCAGTCTCTAGCTTGTATTTTCAAACATATCAGAATCTTATGTAAACTGTATCAATATGCAGCCAGTCTCCACATCACCACTGCCCACTTGGCTCTTTTTGTTTTCTGATTTATAGAGGCATTTGAAATGAAGTCAGGACTAATTGTTTTAAAAAGATGATGAGCTAGTCCTACACTGGAAAAGCTGGCCAAAATGTTCCATACGGCCAGCTCAAACCATTTTGCTTAAGGCTGGTCCTCTCCAAAATTGCTTAGGAGAGGTAAAAATGTTTGCTCTTTCCATTTCTCCATAAGATAGCCATTCTCATTTCCTTCTAAGTTTCTAAGTTCCTTCTACTTATCTTCTCCTGTGGCTGCAGAGACCTATCCGCACTCGAATCTCTGTCACACTCATGGCTCCAGATCTTCCTGTCTTACAACCAGTCACATCTGCTGGTCCTGTGTGGTAACTACTTAGGGCCTAAGTTTCTGATAAAGTAAATCAAGTATACTTTACTATAAATTAGTCAATAAATAAACTAATTTATACTGCAAAATCATCAAATAAGCCAATCCAATAACGACTACAGCTTAAATGTGTTTCCTGCTCAGCTACGCCTGGAGTGGCTATACAGCAGTGACCAAGTGCACCAGGCATGAGTATGTCTGGGCTCAACTCCTAGTTCTGGCTCCCACCGGCTATGTCTCCCTGGGGCAAGGCGAGCTAATGTGTGTTTCAGTCTCTTCATCTGTAACATGGAAATGCCACGTGTCTGCTTAATAGGACTGTTGGAAATTTTACATGAGATAAGGCATAAATTACTAATGACAGAGCCTGGCATAGAGTGAGTGCTCAATAACGATTTACAATGATTGCTATTGCTATTATTATTGCTATTGTAAAACAAAGCGTCTTTAAAGTCTTTTCTAACCCAAAGACAAGAGTAATGTGCGAATTTCAGTCACAATGATAGGGTCAATGTATAAACCCTCAATGGAGCAAAGGGAGCATTTTTTAGTTGTGTGTCTGTTTTAACCATACGAGAGGCTGTTTACTTTGCACAAACTCAGATCTACTCTTGCATAGATATTAAATGATAGATTATACGTTCCTCAAGGTAGAGAGTGTGCTCTGTTCCCCGCTGTGCACCTCACATAAAGCCTGGCAGGTAGCTGCTGCTCAATCAGTTCTGCTGAATGACTAAATAACAGAAACATCCTGGTGGGAGAGCTTCTAAAACCAATCCTGTTTCCTGACACCACAGCTCCCAAAGCATTCCCATACATTTACCATGTTCATTATCCTAAGAGTCTCATAAATTATTAGAAAGATCATTAAAGTTTTGTTGCTTAATTTAAATCTGAGACGTATTATTTTGCTGTTTTCAATTTTATGCATTGGTGACATTGTGTTTCACTCAATTCTCATTCTGGAAATTTCAGAGTAGCATGATACTCAATCATAGAAACTAGTAAATGGGTTATAAGTTTGCAATGGTGCCTGCAAATCAGTGTTTTTTTTTTCGTTCAGTTTTTCTTTCATAGTCCTGTTACTCTAAAAGATATGAGTTATTTAAAGAAAGGGTAAGAAGGCTGAGATAAATATCATGTATGAATTATCCGATGATAAGGTTTTGAACATGCTTCTCCAGAACACGACCACAAATACAGGGTTTCAAAAACTAAATCAAGGACACTCATGTTGGGTGTGGCAAGGCTAGGGTTTCCAATTAAACCACAGGGCTGGCCTTGGATTACATATGAGTGTGATTTCTTGGAGACTCTTGAAGGAGCTCCACAAAGAAAACTCTCTTTTTCCTGTTCACTGACACCTAAAATTCTTTTAGAGCAAAAATGAGAGTAAATTGCAATTGATTGCAAATGTTTTCCTAGAAGTAGATTTGGAAGGAGATGCAGAGGAACTGTGGAGTTTCAAAGAAAATCCTGAGGGCACTGATTTCTGAGGGGAAGCAAAGAACATGCAAGGGAGTATTGGGGAATCAAAACCAAAGGCCAAGGGAGGACCTATGTGTGAACCTGCACTTCGAGGAGGGAAGTGGTTCTTCTTAAGTGTATAGATATTTTTGTTTGCATATAATCAAATAACTGGAAAAAATCCTGCAAAGTGAAATATAATCTTGATCCATTAGAATGACAATCAATCAGGAAGCTTGAGGCTTGGTAACCTGAGGAGGGATTTAATAAGAAGCAATTAAAACAACTTGTTATAAAAAGGGCATTTGGAAAATTTCCCCTTCATCCAAAGAAATATTAAAAAGCCAATATGGAAAACAAGGGATAGAACTGCCTGGGTCCATGTGTATTGGGCAGATTAATCAATGATTTTTCTCATTAGCAAGCTATGATAGCAATGAAGCATTGCATTTATGAATGTTTTTTAAAAGTTAAACTCTGGTTAATGATTAGGCACAGTTATAGTTACATGCAAACGAATCTTGAATATAAATATATATGTGTGTGTGTGTATACACATGTGTATATATGTGTATGTATATACACCTACGTGTGTGTATATATATAAATACACACACACACACATAATTGGTCAGTAAAGACAATATATTAGAACATGTATCTTTCAATTCTGAGATGAGATGCACAAATCATGATACAAAATAAACATGATTTCTAAGTAATTACCTTTGTGACAAAAATTGCTAATGGATCTAAAATTCAGGTTTATTTGGGAACCCTGGGAGCCTAGCGAGCTGGCATATTCTGTTTAATGACAAGTGCTTACTGGTCTTTCATGCTGCAGAATTGATGACTTGCCAGGTTCATATTCAAAAATACTCCTTGGCTCAGACCGAAATTTTCTTGTGTCCACTTTTCTGTCGGGAGGATCCCAGTCATGCCTAGAAATAAACAACAAATCACACATTAAAATAATCCTTTTTGCTTAAAGCAATGGTATAAAACCAGTTATCTGTTTTCAAAGTTACTTTTAGTATAGTTTAAAAAAAATCTCTCAGGATAAAAAGCTAATCTGTGAAAAATACCACATTCCCCCACACTGGCTCAACAAGTCACATGAGGTGTTTGTAGACGCGCAAAGAGTGACCAGTGAGTGACCTCCTGGGTCCCTAACGGCAGCCATGTATGCTTGTGCTTAAAATAGGTGGCAGTATGCTCTGCTGAACTATGTGCGTTTAACCCACCACTTTGTGACCTTTGTGATCCTTGATCCAAAGTGACAAGGAGTAATGCACACACCATGTTTGATCTTATTTCTTGAAGAGGGATCATCGCTTGGGAAGAGTACAGAAGTGTCATGTGGGTTGACGTGTACCAGAGCAGGCAGTGTGGTACAGGAGGTCGTCTTTTGGTGTGAGCCTTGAAAAACCAGAGTCAAAATCTCACTCATGGGAACCAGCACTTTTCCCCCAAGGAATATCTTCCACGAGGCTGTCAGAAGACTTACGAAGGAAAGCTTCAAAAACGGGTTTTACAGAATTAAGCTTTTCTAGGCTGCTGAGCTAAAGAAGAAGGCTTCTTTGGGCTTTTTTTGTTTTGTTTTGTTTTCGAGACAGAGTCTTCCTCTGTTGCCCAGGCTGGAGTGCAGTGGTGTGATCACAGTTCACTGCAGTCTCAAACTCCGGGGCTCAAGCCATCCTCTCTCCTCAGCCTCCCAGGGGCCATGGTTTTTAGGAGGAAGGATTTTCTGACTAGAGATGGGGGTAATTCTGATTCCATGGAATGGAATGAAATTCTTGCTCCATGGCCCGTTGGAAATAGAAACGCTCTAAGGGACAGAATTAGGGGCAAGTCCTAGCTTTCTACTAAATTCATGAGTGATATGGAGCAAGACCCCTTAAACCTTCTCAGTCTTCATTTTTTTCCATTTGTGTAAAACGCAGATAGCAATAATGTGTTGTTCTTCCTTGCAGAGGAGTTTTGAGCATTACATGAGATAATACATATGAAAGCCATATGGAATTTTTTAGGAGGTCATCATATGTTTTAGTGAGAGATTTAATTTTCTTTTCTTTTTTTTTTTTTTTGAGACGGAGTCTTGCTCTGTGGCCCAGGCTGGAGGGCAGTGGCCAGATCTCAGCTCACTGCAAGCTCCACCTCCCGGGTTCACGCCATTCTCCTGCCTCAGCCTCCTGAGTAGCTGGGACTATAGGCGCCCGCCACCTCGCCTGGCTAGTTTTTTGTATTTTTTAGTAGAGACGGGGTTTCACCGTGTTAGCCAGGATGGTCTCGATCTCCTGACCTCGTGATCCGCCCGTCTCGGCCTCCCAAAGTGCTGGGATTACAGGCTTGAGCCACCGCGCCCGGCCAGTGAGATATTTAATTTTAACAAAACATACAGGACAGGTAATACCTTTAAATCAAAATGTTAATTTTGGTTATTTTTTGATGACAAAGATAACAATTTGTGTCTAGAAAACTGTTTCTCAATTTTAAGGCCTCACATAATTCATTCTGAGGAGATTGGTATTAAAATGAGAATCCCTTCACACATGAGGTGCGCGTTTTGGTGGGATATGCTGTACCCTATATGAACATCAATTACTCTATTATAACACTTTTATTTATTTTTTTTAGTGAAGATGGGATTTCGCCCTGTTGACCAGGCCAGTCTCGAACCTCTGGCCTCAGGCAATCCACACACCATGGCCTCCCAAAATGCTGGGACTGGCCAGGTGCAGTGGCTCACGCCTGTAATCCCAGCACTTTAGGAGACTGAGGTGGGTGGATCACGAGGTCAGGAGTTAAGACCAGCCTGGCCAAGATGGCGAAACCCTGTACAAAAATTATCTGGGTGTGGTGGTGGGTGCCTGTAGTCCCAGCTACTCAGGAGGCTGAGGCAGAGAATTGCTTGAGCCCGGGAGTCGGAGGTTGCAGTGAGCCGAGATCGCACCACTGCACTCCAGCCTGGGTAACGGAGTGAGACTCCATTTCAAAAAAAAAAGTGCCGGGACTACAGGCGTGAGCCACCACGCCTGGCCTGATCATCAGTCACTCTAAATGCTACAATAGGGTGTTGAATACAATTTTTCTGGAATGGGTATGATAATGCTTCATAACCAGCATTAATAAGAAATAATTTTTATATTCTTACTTATTAATTGCTAGGATAGCATAGGCCTTGGGTTTAGTGAGAGCTGAGCTTGGACTCTGGCTTGGACACACTATAGCTGTATGAGCTGAATAAGTTCCTTCCATTTTCTAAACTGCAGTTTCTTCCTCTCCTAAATAGATCGTATCTCACTGGGTTGTTCTCAGAATCAAATGATATGACACAGAAAAAGCGCTTAGCCTAGTGCTTGGCTTGTCATGAGCGCTCAATAAAGGTTACCTATAAGTAGAAGTATTAGTCATAATCCCAGTAAAAATAACACAATAAAATGTGTTTACAAATTTTTATTTTCATGTGGATAGTTTGTATAAAAATATTTCAGTGGAGAAATGAAAACTCGTAATGAAAAACTGGTAGAAACAAGTCACAGACACTAACTAATGCCTCCTTATGATTTATGAATAACTTCCCCTGCTTTCAAAAATGTCTCTTATTAGTGGACCGGGGGAAACAGAAAATTAACTGCATAGCCTGTAACCTGGTATACCAAAGGAAGTACATGTCCATTATTTCTATTTACTTGTCTCTTATATGTATGTATCGATCAAAAGGCAGAAAATGTGCCCATATTACTTCAAGTCTAATTTAGGGCACTCCGGTATCATGAAACAAGACAGTGAAAACATTTGCTACAACCCCAGCCGAGGAGGTCAATATGGTATATGTACGGACCAACAAGATTATATTAACTCTCTCTGTGAGTTGTGCACTGAGTCTTCTACTGAATGCCATGTAGCCTTATTTTTATCCTAAGCTAAACACAGGCCACCCTGGGAGGGGGAAATGCCTTACTTTTCTGTTGAAGACCGGTCTCTTGGTCGAAGTGGTGGGACTGGAGGTGGAACATGTGGGGGAGGCACTGGGGAGGACGCATCCTTAAAGGCATTAGTGCTGTTGTCGGAGTGGCTTTTGGAAAGAGGTCTGTAGGTTTGGGTCTTTGCAGCAGGGTGTGACTGAGCACTGTAGGGTGGGTTGTACAGACCTATCATGACAAAAAACAAAAGTAGACAAAAAGCAGAAGCAAATAACCTCTTACAAATGAATTAAATTATGTGTCCCCCTTGAAATAGCCAATGATTGCATAGAAATTATTATCAATAAGCATATTCATAATGCATACATTAGAAGATAGATTTTAAAATTTATTAATAATTTACTAATTTCCATTAATTTATTAATTACAAATTTATTCTGTACGTAAGCCCTGATTACAGTAAATCTTTGTCAATTATTTTGGAACTTGTAATAATTCAGACTGGTACTAAGAATAAACTTATAAGTACTCAGCAAATTTTCTCTTCAATTGTATACACTAAGACAATAGTTAAACAGCTGCTGAAGGGGAGGGGAGCAGGGAAAACCTCAGAACCTGGTCTAAAGAAAGAAGAAAAGAAATAGTTGTGCACCTGTCCTGAGCCTGTGGCTGGGCAGGGAGAGGAGCCCTGGGCGGAATCCCCTGAGACAACATTTGGAGAAAGTGATGAAGGGAAAAACATTTCTCAGGGGTCCCTCCCTCCAGCCTGCAGATCCCGGCAGGAGATACCAATGCTCGCCAATTCAAGTGGCAATGCCTGGAACTGAAGTCATTCTATTATGACCACTGGCAATTCTGAGTCAGAAAAGTGGCCCCGCCAAGGGGGATTTTAAAAATCTTTCAATGAATGGTTGCATTTTGGAGCTAAAAGCAGGGACAAGGTCACAGAATACTTTGTTTGACTTGTTTTTGGTGAAGTGTATCTGAAAGATCTTACACAATTGGAATCATTCTCTTTGCTGATAAAAGATCTTTATCTTATTTTGTACCCTGGGTTACAGTGTGTCCTTTCAGCCTGTCCTTCACACTTTGGTTAAACATTCCTGAAGCTGAGAATAAACAACAGTGGGAATGAATGAGATAAACCAGTATTAGTTCTCATTTCCATGAGAAAAGTCAATCCTTTTGTTAGGCATGCTCTGAGAAAGGAAAAGCCGTCGTCCTCCTAATATATGAACTGAAAACATGTGCTCAAACAGAAGGGCAAAAAAGGTGACTGCGTGGTTCTTCCAGCCATTGCTGAGCATAAAATAGACATTGCAAGCAAGGAAACCCATCCTACCTGCATTGTATGTGTAAGGAGTATGATACATGTCTGTGTCATCATCTAGAAAATGAAACATAAATATCATGGTAATACAGATTGCCACCAAAGTATAATGAGACAGCAGAGCTTCAGTGAAACAGCAGAAATTTGTTAGAAAAGCAATGTATTTTTCCTAGTTCATAATGCCATTTTTTTTTTTGACAGGGTCTTACTCTGTCATCCAGTCTGGAGAGCAGTGTTGTGATCATTGCTTACTGCGGCCTCCAAACCTCCAATCCCTGGGCTCAAACCATTCTCCCACTTAAGCCTCCTGAGTAGCTGGGATTACAGGTGCGTGCCACCACAGGCCTCTGCAAACTGCCCTTGTTTGTCTGTAACATACTCATCTTGCTGCCCTCCTCATAGCATGCGGAGTCAGGCCCTCGTCCTCGCTTCCCCGGGACCCTCTCTGCTCTGCATCGCGAATTTCCTTTACCAAGTGTTTTAGTGCCCTCCTGTCCACAGAGCTGGCTCAGGCAGACCTGCTCAGACTCACTCTCTTGATGAGAGCAGACAGGGCTGGGCAGAGGAACAGTGTGCCTGTTTACCAGGCAACACACCGATTTAGACTGTGGACAGGGGAGGACGGAGGCTGAGGCCAGAGTGCCTGGTTGTCCTCCATGGGGAGGCTTCTTGGCAGCTCAGGCGGTAGGCAGAGGCACAGGGATCTGTCACTGGAGGGGTGACAGAAGGAGAATAGGAGGCATGCTGAAAAGAAAGGGGATGTGGAGTTTGCTGGGGTCTTGACATTGTGTATGAATCAAACCTACACAAAAGATGAGTGTACCCCCTTCAACCCACTAGGACCTGATCAGAAAGCAGAGCAGCAAACGTACCCGGCTTGTGCACCATGTGAATTTGCTTAAACATCGTCTTGTACCAGTCCTTCGGCCGGTCGACTGTCTGTAACGAACAGAGCGTCCAGTGGTTACAAACTGGCTTCCAATCAACATGGCTCCTCAGCGTTTTCATTCCTCTATTTTATCTTCTTAATAACAGAGTCCCATTCTGTGATAAAATGTTCTGACTCTTTACTATGGCTTCATGACAATTTCAGCAATTTATTTAGTTACGTGTGCAGTTTGTTAATATATTACCTTGTGTTTGAATTTAGGCTGAATTGGAACTTCAGATGCTATGGTTTTATTTTTTCAAATTATAGCTGCGCCCAGCACTAGAGAGTTGATATTTGCACAAATATATTTATATAAAGTCCACTTAATAAAAGTTGTTGTTGTAATAAATTGCTTAACTCCTTTTGGTAGATAATCATCATTATCCTTAGATGCTTTTTATTGAACGTTCTGTCAAGACGGTGTTTTCAGAATTCACTGGGGAATATTTTTGACTCAAACTGTATTCTGATCAGCGTGGCTCTAGAGAAATACATTTGCTATTTACTAGTCTAAGTTACTAAAATACAGAATGTAGTAGGCGTCCTAGAGTCCTAGAGAAAATTTAAGAATGTAGATATTGCTTCAAAAATTTTAATATGATAATAAAGTGTATACAACATTGGCTCTGCTAAAGTTGTAAGTTCCTTGAGAGTAGAAGTCCTCCCGGATCCAGGCTTCGGACATGAGGGGAGCAGTAAGTTGTAGTGGAAAGATGAAATTAATGTAGAATCTTGAACCAAGATTCAAATCTTGGTTCCTTAAATTGCTGCTTAATACACTCTAGCAATACGAATTTGGGCAAGTCATGTCAACCTTCTTGAGCCTCGGTTTTCTCCTCTGTAATATATCATAATTATATCTAAGTCCTAGGATTGTTATGGAAATTGAATGAGATGATGTCTACACAAGGCCTAGAACAATGCCTAGAATATAATAACTACTCAATAATATCACTAGGGAACCACAAATATTTGTAGAATGAAATAATGAATCAAGGTAGCCTATTGGATGGAACTCTGCCTTTCTGTACACCTGTAAAAGTAGACACGTGCTTTTATAATCGTACTCATAGATTTTGCAAGATCTTACCCCAACTCTCTTAGAGCTACCTGGGCAACAAGCTTGACCATTCTGCTTATAGGAACTAAATATACCAGACTTTCCAAGACAGCTCTCTTGACTTAAAAAATTCCATTAGGACTGATACAAAAGTATTCTTATACTTATTAGACTGAGCTTTGGTTTAGATTTTCTTGCCTGATCTTTTTTTCCCCTCAGAAATGTGGTCACTGCATTTTTCATCTGGACATTAAGGGTTTTGTGCTATATCTAAATTTATTTTGACCTCTGGGCGTATATTATTCTGAAAATCACCCCAAATACAGATTAACATTAAGGGCCCCTTGACTTTGTTGTGAGTCAACTCTTCATTCTGGGCTCTTTCTCCATGGCATAGTTGAGGTTATTGGTGGAATATTCAGTCAAAGGATGGGAAATGGTGGAAGGGATTGCAGTGATGAAGCAAGAATCTATTATTTGCTGGCTCAAAGTTGCTAAACATGTATCTTTCAAGAAAGTTTATTTTTATAAAGGACTGATTTCTCTTTCATTAAACCTCATTTCTTTTATGGTACTAAAGCAACAGAAAATACAACATAACGTTGTGCAAAAATGTTTTCCTGGACATGCCAATGGCAACAAGGAAGGGTACGAAGTGAGTTCTATCACTGTATATGGCAATGCGTCTTGACAGACAGGTTTTTTTTCTTCACTTGCTGGAGGGCCTATATCAGGTAGAATCTCACAGTGATGCCATCTGCCAGCTTTATATGGTGAGCACAGAGAGGCCAGAAAATGCCCCGTTGGCAAAGGAAATATGAAGCTGGTAAACTAAAATATTAAAACTCTATATCCCTTTCTGAAAGAAGTACTCTCAGCATTTAAAGTTCCTTTTGTAAATTTTGTAAATGCCATCATAGAGATTGCTATGCCTAAGGTTCAGAATAAGAAAACAGTCTACTCAAATTTCAGGAAGTTTACTTTTGTATGTAAAATCATTTTGCATAATAAACAGCTACCAGCAATTCACGATGCAGTTTTTTCTACAACCTCGACTGAATAGACCTGAATTTTTACATTCCTACAGTTTTCAAAACATCAGAACTCTACACCAATTTAACATGCAGAGATTTCCAAAAAGAAAAAAAAGACATATTTTCTACACAGCAGTATACAGTGACTCTGTTCTATTTTTTTCTCCTTTTCACTTTTGAAAATACTCAACCAAGTGTTATATTGGAAGTAGAAGAATCTTGTGTTTCACTTAACTAGCTGGCCTTAATGACACAATCTCATGGGAGCTGAGCCCTGGTGATTTTTGTTGTTTTGAAGAACAGCAGTGAAAGGTTCACATAGATGTCCTAGGTCACATGAGAGAGGGCAATCTGGAGGGCTGCTTGCCTTCATTAAAATAGCTCAAAAGTACTGTTTGTTGACTCTTGGCTTTCTAGAGTTTCTGGATGACTTTACAAAATTCTGTTTCCTCGGCATAGGCTGGCTGTCTAAAATGATCCTACAGCACGGTACATTGCGACAGTACCGCCTTTGGCAAATACACTGAATCTGATCATCACTACTTTCTACACGCATGAGAAAGAAAAACAGCCTTGGAGAGTCTTGGCCTGCTGTGGCTCAGAGACAGCCTGACTTGACATTTATAATCAAAGCTAAACAAGGGGATGTGCTCGGGAGGGCTGTATGGTCAGTGTAAGACGAGAGTCCTCATAGAACTGTACCTTCTTTGTCAAGTTTTAAAGGTCTAAGTAAGAGGACAATTATGCATAAAAATTACGGTTCCTTATAAGGAACTTCTGCATTGGTTACATTGTGTTTTCTATTTTATAGAAGGGAAACTGGCATTAAATGTGTAGTGTGTTGGCTTATGCATACCCAGACGTGCTTTTGATTTGGCAGTGGATAAACATTTAAAAAATTTTAAGATGATTTAATTTTCATCAACCATCTCTAGCATCTCAGTTTTTCCTTTTGAAACTAACCAAGCAAAGTCTGGTTAGTTAAGGAAATTATGTCTTATAATGGATAAAAACATGGACCAGGCTTGCACGTCCATTATATATCATTTATTGACCTAAAACATACTCAGATATTTTTGACAAAATCCTCTCAGACAGAATCTACAACTACATAGAATCAGGACTTCTTAGTTTTGTCTATACTGTGCCTCAAGTGTCAATTACACAAAACCAATGACACCATATCTGTCTGTCTATCCCTACATAATTAGAAGAAAGTTTCAAATTTAACCATTTTGAGTCAGAAATCTTATAAGGAAAATGAACAAGAAAACATATCACCAGAAACATGTAATCATCACAAAATGAAGAATATTGGTCATAATCCCTGAACTTTTGTTTGGCACATAAAAATATGGCAATTGTCAGTTTCAAGACAGATTGTTAGAGCATCATAATTAGTCACATTCCCTCAATCTAATGAGTCTAAAACCCCAGTAATTGCTGTACAGATTTACTTTTTGGCTTCCAGTTGTAATACAGATGCTGAGAATAATCCATTTTAAACTCTTCTGTCTGTACATAAAACACATAATCCCCATATAAAAATGTAAAGTCAAGGAGAGAAGAAAATCCCCACACTTTATCATTAGTTCTTTTTGACTGTTTCCAATCTTACCATGGCTTTTTTTTTTTTTTTTTTTTCCCCCTGATCTCTTTCCCGTTCTTTGCTTCTATCCCTTATTGTCGTGGCTGCCCAGGTCTGCATTCCCGGGGAGCAGCTCTTGGCCACACCCCAGCTTTACATGGGTCTTGCTTCAAAGTACATGCAGCTGTGCTCCCTCCCCGCGGGGCCCCCAGCTTCACCTGCAACGGTGTTGCTGCTCTCATCCTGTCCCCGGCTTCCTTCTCCTGGCTGGCACAAGCCTTCTCTTCCAGTGGACTTGGTCAGCCAGCTGCTGCCTGCCCAGGTTCTCAGAAGCTGCCTCTGCTACTGCTGCGTTTTGCCGGAAGGGGCTGCCCAGATACACTGAGCAATGCTTTGGCAGAGTTTTAAAACTTAAAAAAAAAACCCAAACACTTTCACTTATCATCCCAGGAGAGCTCTCAGCAGGCATGGCTGAAGAGGGACACTAAAATGTGTATTTTTCTTCAGACAGCTTTTCCTTTCCATGACATTAACTCTCTTCACTCCAATCATCTCACCTCCCAACTCCCAAATCACAGTTCCCAATCCCCCGGTGTTAACACACATCCATTTCAAGAAACGAATACATCACTGGTTTATTTGCAATGCACATGGGAATTCAGTGCAGCCAAAGAATTTTCACTGTCTCATTCCTTCTCTTTTGTCTCTATTGCCCTAAGCCTCTTTGGTAAAAGGTAAAAGAAAAACAAACAAACAAACTAAACCACACAACCTAGTTTTATCATTTAACAAAATCGCAATGTTCATGATGTTTCATTCAAATAGAAAAACAGATTGTGTAATTCTCTCCCATCGACAGCTTTCTTTCTCTGCCACACACAGCCTAACATTCATGAGAACTCGGATGGCACGGAGGGCAATCCTCATTATATAAGACCCTAGGAATGCGCAAAGCCATGGACAATCTGTCCTTTGTGGAGTCTGTGCACAGCCCCAGACAGACGCACACGCTGGCATTTCCTACCGTTCTAATTGCTGTGGGGATTCCGGATTCATCCACGGGCCCGATCCCTGGGTAATGCGGGGCTTTGATGACGGTGACTCTCTTCTCTTCCTCTGAGGATCGGTACAGGGGGACAGAGCTGCTGGTGGTGCCATCCAGAGAGTGCGCGTGCTGGGGATACGTCTCTGTGGAATCTGTACAGAAAATTTGGTAACATGGAATGTATTCATTGCACAGGGAAGCATCAATTCATGGTGTCTTGTATATTTATGCCAACTGCAACACAGAGTCCATATTGCCATCACTATCCCTTTTAACTCATTTACTTTCCATTTGAGCTGGTGGAGACTGTGTAGGTGTGCGGGGAACAGACCTATACCGGCAAGGGCCTCACCGTTTCATGAAGAAGGCTGGGGAAGAATGGCATTTGTTACATGCCGGTCTGGAAGCCTCTGAGTTAGGAAGTGCTCTACATGCAGTATCTCTTCTTATCCTTCCAGTAATCTTTGAGGGAGGGCAGGATAGGGGGAGCAAGAACCAGTTTTATAGATGAGGGGCAGGAGCTGAGACAAGGTTAGTAATTTCCCTCAGGTCATCATTTACATTAATATTATTCTTGTGATACTGCTAACTACTATTATCTACAAGTTTTGAAATGTATTTCTAGACAAAGATATGACTGCTGAGTCAGTAACAGTGATTTCCTAAAAATGAAGCAAAACCAAAAATCACTTAAAAAAATTTTCACATCCAAGCCTATGGTTATGAAAGCTTATGAATAAAAAAATGCTTTAAAATTATTAGTACATTTCCTATGTGCGTTTTTACCTTAAAATATAAAAAATCATGACTTCTTACTTTTTGACGACAAAAACTGCCTTAAGGATATAATTTAGATGAGGCTTATCAAGTTCTTCATGGTTTTTAGTAACTTCTAGAATACTTTCAGAAGCAACAGAGTACAGACATGCAGTATATATTCCATTTACTCCTAGTTCACAGATATTTTTAAAAATCAACATTATTACCATTCCTCTGGTATGATTAATAATATGCCTTTCTATTTTTCTGCAATTAAATTGAAAATGTTGGTGACAAAGAATGACACTTTGTATTTACTCTTTATGTCATGGTTTGTCAGGACTGCCACTCAGAAAGTCCTTTAAGGTAGAAATGAAAAGAATTCTCATGTTTCAGGGTGGGACTCATTGATACCATCATGTGTATATGATATATATCATATACAAATATATTTTTCATGAAAAATGTGTATAAAATATCATAAGTAAGCTTTTTTTTTTTTTTTTTTTCTTGAGACGGAGTCTCGCTCTGTCGCTCAGGTTGGAGTGCAGTGACGTGGTCTCATCCTCCGCCTCCTGGGTTCAAGCGATTCTCCTGCCTCAGCCTCCTGAGTAACTGGGACTACAGGCACCCGCCACCAAGCCTGGGTAATTTTTTGTATTTTTAGTAGAGATGGGGTTTCACCATGTTAGCCAGGATGGTCTCGATCTCCTGACCTCATGATCCACCCGCCTCGGCCTCCCAAAGTGCTAGGATTACAGGCGTAAGTCACAGCACCCAGCCATAAGTAAGCTTTTTAAGAAATTTTAACTCATCAATATAAGGGTAATTATAATTCAGATCTCTCTAAGGGAAAATCCACTGTAACATTTGTAACTGCTATTAGTATGATTATGACTATTTTCAATTTAGTTTGCGTCAGAAAGGCATTTTTAATACATTTTTTGATGAAGAATGGATAAGGCCAGTTATAAAACTGCTTTATGCGCAGTTTATGTGCTGGATGGTGACATAAAATGTCCCTGAATAAACGAACAGCATCATAGCCTTTCAATACTGAGTCAGTGCTGGGGAAGGCGGTGTGTTGTCTGCAATCAAAGACGACACGGTGGTTCAAGTCCCCGGTTGTAGTTTCTTTCCCCTGTTAATGGCCCCTTGAATGTGAAAGTAACATTCAAGCTAGTCCTTATTAAGACACAATGAGATATGTGACACTAATTGACTTTCTATTTAATTCCAAAAAGGACCTGAGTGGGCCGCCATGATACTAGTATTTTTATCAGCAGCAACTGTTTTTTGAACACTAGCACGTGCAAAGTCCTACTCTAAGCAAGGAGAATCAACTCTGCCTTCACATCTGATCCATTGCATTCTATGAACCCATACCTTATGCAATAGAAGTTACCCTTTATTTTATTATCCTCATATATGGTCATGAGAGACCATAGCTGAGATCTTAGCAATCTTTTGTCATCTTAGCAATCTTTTGTCCTAAACTCAATACAAAATTCATCTAGGGCAAGGTAGACGTACATATTCCCCCGAGACCTATCACAGCACTGGCCAGCTGGAATCTGTTCAATGTTTCCATGTGGAATGTCTTTCCATGTAGAATATTTTACATGTAATAAATCTGCTTAGCAATATGTTCTAAAATCAAAGCCTATCTACATTCAAGTATTTATATTTTTTTGTTGGATGGGGACAGGGGCAAAACTGTATTCACTAAGACAGGCAATGAGACAGAGTCAGACTCTGTTAATAATTATTTGGGAAAAAGCTATGGCTAGAATAAATTGTCGAGTTTTACTTCGTATGTGTGTAAATGCATGGTTCCATTTTAAACAATCTAGATATAATGGACTTCCATCATAATACTACACTATGGGCTGATTGCTAAGGGCAAAATGTCAGCATAAGCAAGTTTGACTTTCTTAACTCTAAAAGGACACCATTGAGGGATTCACAGATGATCCTCAGGCATAGCATCGGCGAAGGCACAGATATATTTAGACTTTAATAAGTCCCACGGCTACCTTTAAAGTTTTATAGTTAGAGAGCTTTGGTTGACCTCAGAAGTTGAGTTCTATCATGCATATGCTGGATGCTGACATAAAATGTCCCTGAATAAACAAACAACATCATAGCCTTTTAATACTGAGTCAGTGCTGGGGAAGGAGGTGTGTTGTCTGCTGTCAAAGAAGACACGGTGGTTCAAGTCCCGGATTTTAGTTTCTTTCCCCCTGTTGCTGGCGCCTGTGGCCAGAGGACCTGGCCTCTCCTTTTCTGGGAGGTGCAGAATGGTGCTGCGGTCCTGAGAATTGCCCTCTGCTCCCTGCTGTCCTAGAAGCTTCCTAGTAAGTCAACTTCATGGAAACTTGTTCAGCCTGAATTCCTATGATAGTTCAATTTCATATTGCTTTTTGATATTTTAGGTTTTTAAGTTACATTTTTACAAACTAAGAAATATTTATGGGCTGGGTATGGTGGCTCATGCCTGTAATCCCAGAACTTTGGGATTAATCCCAGCACAAGGCAGGTGGATCACCTGAGGTCAGGAGTTCGAGACCAACCTGGCCAACATGGTGAAACGCTGTCTCTACTAAACATACAAAAATTAGCTGGGTGTGGTGGCAGGTGCCTGTAATCCCAGCTACTCGGGAAGCTGAGGCAGGAGAATCACTTGAACACAGCGGGCAGAGGTTGCAGTGAGCAGAGATCGCACCATTGCACTCCAGCCTGGGCAACAGAGCAAGACTCTGTCTCAAAAAAAAAAAAGTCTTTATCACATTATTTTCTGAACTATCCGAATATATTTTATCATGTAAGAGCATTTCTATCACTGTATAGCACAGCTTCTTTCTCAGGAGACCACAAAGAGTCCATGAGCCCCATGAAATTACCTGCTTAGAAGTTTTTATGAATGTCCGTATGTCCATTTGTTTTCTGGAGGAGAGCTCTGTCTTTTACTGAATTCCCAGTCCTCAGAGGGTTAAGAACGATTGCGCTATACAATGACCGAACCTTCATTTAAGGGAACTCTTAAGTTTCTCTTGTGTGGCTTCCCGCTACCGTATCCCTGACTACAGGTCTTCCAGCCTTGGTTTGAATGGTGGTTTCCTCCTTTGTGAGCCAGTAGATGACTGCGTCACTGCTTTGCAGGACAGCCTGTCCTCCTATTACACTGTTTTACCTGTCAAACAATTCTCCCTTATAGAGACCCCAGGAAATAGTCCACGGTGGACATGGTGGAAACTCTTCCAAAGACGAACAAGCTGCCCTAGTGGAAAAGCCTGCATTCATGTCCTCCAGTGGTGTAAACCCCCTTACCCTAAGTAACCATCTTCGTTTTCTTTCTACTCCACCACCCCAGACATTTAAGTGCCCACTCCAGGCTCAGACACAGGTGGAGTCATTGTCTTGGAAGAGGATGGTGCCCATTTTCTCCCATGTTGGGTCCTCTGCCCCAGTTTCTCCCTGGGGATAGGGTCATGAAATAGTGGAGTGCTGAGCGCCCCCCGCCTCACCTTGATGCTGCATATTTTTCTCCTGTGGTTGTACTTGCCATATTGAGGTTGCCATGGAAATCAGGGTGAGCAAATTACTTACCAAGGGACGTGCCGTGCTGCATGACGATGCTGGAGTTGAGTGAGGCTGGGAGAGAATATGCCGAGGGGGAAAACGGCCTCTGATAGTAACTCATGGGACTCACGGCACCTCCAGAGTTTCCATTCACTGTTATCTGGCTCTGGGAAAAGTGCAAAGCCATCGAGTTAAATTAGCACATAGTTCCCTGCAGACATCATTCCATCAGGCGATAATAAAAGACTTCCAATCACATGACAGTAATCAGCTGCCAAGCTCTTATTTATTTTGAAAACTGAGGTCAGAGGGCATGGTATGTTCTTTGCCTTCTCTCTCTTCCCTTATTTCTGAAAATCACTCTCTTGTGTATCTGAGGGCCCAGGGAGTGGTTAGGAAGAATGAAAGTGGCTGACTGGCGGGCATGCCACTCTGCCAACAGAGGTGCCAAATGGTATCAGTAGGAGTCAGTAGCAAGTAAACGTGGAGGACGACTTTGCTCTGACAGTCAGAATGTCAGCGGTCAGAATACTGTCGTGCTGTTCCGCATGCAGCATTGACATGGATGTCCTTCGACACGAGGCAAGGGATTGGTTCTCAGACCTAGTCAGGGATATCTTCTAGTGAATCAATGTTTCCAGAGCCAGGAGAATAACATAAGGAATCCAGTTGTTTGGATGTATATAACATGAAGCAACCTATTCTAGGAGGATCAAATACCTGGTAAAGGATCAGAAAGACATGTTCAACCACTGGCTTCTCCCCACTTCAGCCTCACTGAGCACTTCATCAAGCTCTGTTTGATTTCTTAATTATTCATTGTTTTGATTGTTTCGTATCAGGGTATTTTAGAACCCAATGGTATCTCAAGCTTATTGTTGAAGATGGTCATATATATGCTTCTTTAATATTTTGTATAACATGCAGCCTAGTGCTGATGACAGAGTAGATGTTCAACAGGTATCTATTCTGATGGAACTGAATCGGCTTAGTTCACAGATATCGAGCTCAGGACTATCAAGCACGCCTGTCTACCCACAGCACAGTACTGACCATTACGGGGCACACACAATGCATGCATAGAAGATCAAACATTAGTAAGAACGTTTAGTTAAAATTATAACTAAATACACACAATACACATGGGCACACAGATAAAGAACCGTAATTTGTGAATCTTTTCTACTTATTTTAAAACAAAACAAACTTCTATTACACAGGCTTGAAACATAGATATAGTAACTGCATAGTTCTCTGATTTCACTTTAAAGCAGATAGGTTTTCAAATGACCTAGAATAAGTCTAATTTGATTACTGTATAGCCACACCACTTATGTCCCCAAATCAATAAACATTTCATTACAAGCCTTACGCTTATTGATTAAGTAATTCTCTAAGCTGTTAGAAAAATTACTCTCATATCCTAACCAGCCACATCTTGAGGACCTGCTCCCTGGAGAGAGCTGGACATTCAGATAAGTGTGAGGCACAGGCCTACCCAAATCTTCAGAGCCTTTATGTACCTCTGATGAATGATTTGAGAACACTTTCACCTCCTTGCCAAGTTAAGTTTGGTGGATCTTTGTCAATATCATTGTAATAGTATTATAACATGTTATAATTAATGTTAAAAACCGAAGAATCCTTATTAAAAACCGTCAGGTTAACTATGTTACTAAACTTACAAACTTGCTCTGAATCCTATTTTGATGGTTTCAATAATATTGACTAGGGGTTAAAAAAGCAAACACTGAGAGTAGATTTATTCTTTTATTGTGCTACACCAATCAGGATTTTACGAATACAATAGCATCATTAGCATTTTAGAAAATACTGTATTGTTATAGTGAATTCCTTATTAGGAAAAACATGTCATGAATAATCTATTTGCAATTTTAAACTGATAATTGCAATTAATTTCTCTCACAAGTAGCTCTGCTTGTGCCCACAAGACTGTATATAAGACAGTCTCCTGTAAAGTCTTAAAAGCAGAAAATTGAACAGGTTAGCTGGTAGACTGATACTCTCTCACTGCCTTAGATTTTTGGTTGAAGGTCCTGGTAAAGTTTTAAAAGTTAAGAACCATTTGAAGCACAGTAAGGCATGGGAGGAACCCACAACTGTGGTGCTCCTGGCTGGTCCCGTGTGGCAGGGAGGGACTCGCTATGGGGTTAGGCCTGGAAAACGAGGCTCCCTCTGTAGCCAGTCTCTGAATGGAACATTTGAATGCAAAGTGTTAGACCCAGCCACTGGGGGAATACTAAATCCTATTACCAAAAAAAGCATCTTTTACTTTTTGTAAATTGCAGTGTCTTAAAAAACATATGGCTTATTATAACATTTCTCTGTGCATAAAATTTGCAGATTTATGAGCTTGATAGAACATAAAACTATGTAGCACAAATAAAATTTTGTCTATGACAGTGCTTATTTGGAACTTCATTATAATATCAATTTTAAAAAATCAATTTTTTTTTTTGCGTGAAGCTATGTGCCTCTTAAATGGAAGCCATTACTTAGACATTATATGCAATACAGAATCTGTGCCATAAAATTTTGAAACATTTTAGCCATTCACAGATCATTTATTAGGGATTGCTTATCACATAGATACATTTAAATAATATATGTATGGAAAAGATGTTTATATTGCATAAATGAAAGACAAATTATTGATATACAAAATTTAAAAATGTATTCGTAAATTTCTATCCCGAAATGGCTCAGGAAGAATAATTTTTAAAAATCATACAGCTAAATTTCTGAAAGGTAGATAAGATTATCGACATCATTCACTCCTGGACAACAGATAATTCAAAAGTTGTAGCTATTAGAGAAGGAGGGGCAAGAAAAATTAGCCTCATGCAGTCAGTAATCATTTATGTGAGAAACGAGGTTATAGAAAAGAGTCACACAGGACACATTAATGTGAGTCTGTGAGAAAAACTATTAACATGTATTAATACTGGGTTAAAATTTTTTGAAAAATTTTAGACTTTCTCTACAATCATAACATATTGTGATGTATGCTTACCTAACAAGGCAAATCACTGTACAACTCATCAGCTACAGTAACAGGGGAAACCATAAGTAACCATTTTAGAGTAATTGTAAGTAATTTTAAAATGAATGAAGAGAATATAAGTGACTTTTTTAGCCTTAAGCAGGCTTATGAGGATGTCTAATGATTTCCCTGACGGATGGCACAGAATTGGTTTCGGAGTCAACACCTATGCAAATAAAAATGTCAGCTGAAAAATGAGATGGCACAATAAATCAGTCCTTTTAAGGAAACGGTGGAGGCAAAGAAAGGCAGAATAATTACATGCGTGGCCGCAGGGGTGGTTAAGGTGGTGCCATCTGTCACAGCAGACCTCTGACCCCAGGTGGGGGAGGGTGTCTCAGAACGGCCAGTGGTGTCAGAGTCACCAATCTGCAGCTCCTCAAGCATGGCTGTGGAGGACTCACTCTCCGAGCGGGAGGAGTGCTCGGCCAGGGAGGAGTCTGTAGTCAGAGAGCCTGTGTCATGGCTGTGGATAAGGCTTTCAGGAGCTGGGAGCAGGTGTTTGTATAAGCAATGGGAAAGGCTGTGGGGTTTATGCAGGCGTGAAGACCCCAAACCATCGGGTGGCGGAAGGCTAAGTGATGCTGAGCTGGTGCCACTGCCTGGTGAGAAAGTGGCTCGGTTCGAAGGTACCACGGAAGGAGGGCACGGAGGAGGGGCTTCTGGTGTGGTTTGTCTGTGTGTCTGTGAAGCATTTACCTCCAACACACTGGCAGGTAAGTTCTGATTTCCAAGCTGAGTATGAGGAAAAAATAATAAGAGATAAATTATCCAATTAACAAAAGTACCTCTTTTTTGCTATTTGGCAGAGAAGGCAAAGCATCGGTTTTATTTGCAAGCACTTTAAGGAGTTACATTCAGATGGATTAGGTGCCAACCACACAGTGCAGACAAAGCATGAAAACAGGAAGAAAGTGAACCCAGTCGGTGTGTTTTGGAAACAAGGCCGGTTTTCACACAGCACTGCAATGTAATTTTGGGTAGGGGCTTGAGAATGTTGGCACAATGAAACTGTTTCCTCAGGAGTTTTAGTTTTTGTATTTGTGACGATGATAAGATATCAGACTATTGGTCAGCAGAACTGGTTTGCCCTTCACTAGAAAAATCTAATCGCATAACTGCCTCCCCCTTGCCAAAATGTCCCCAAAACATAAATCTGTTTGTCTTATTTTTTCCTGGTTTATGAATCTAAATACTGATAATACTAAACACAACTAAGTGGAAAAGATAAATGGAAACGCTATTTTATTTCCTTTCCACTCATTAAATCTGTTCTTTGATTTCACTACAAAATATGAAAAGAATTGGACTTTAAAAATATCCTAGCAATGCAAACAGAGGTACCATGTGTGAAAATGAAAACCAGCCACCGATAATGGTTAGAACGCACCCTAGTTAGTTAGAACTGTGGTTGGCACTAAATCTTAGGTAAAGGAGAAAGAAACTGAAGGAAAAACAAAAGATTTAACAGCTCCAAGCCTATATATAGCCCAAGAGGCTAATCATAGCGAAGGGATGCTCTGTAGGAAGAAGAGAGATGACCGTTTGAAATTTTACAACCACCTGTGGTAGCCCTGATGACGTCTGACCGCACATGACAAACAGGATGATAAGCACTGAATTCAACATAAGTGAATAAAACTCTGAAGCAAGTTTTCTTACTTATTTTTTCTACCTTTCAGAATAAATATTTTTTTTGGAGGGGATGTTTGGGGGAGGAAATGGTTTGAAGATAGATGGCCAGAGGTATTGTGAGATACTAATACAAAGATGGGAAATGAATGAAGGAGAACCATTTACACTTAGAAATATTGCCTAGTAAATGTTTAAGGAGTACAATTTGGTGTTCTTTGGCGGCCGCAATTTTCATAATGGCTGATGTCATGCGCGTTGTTAGCATGATAAAAAAAGTTACAATACTTTTTTTCTCAGACTTTTACTTGAATACTTTTAAAAAAATCCATCATATAAAAAGGTCTCTCTGAATCATAGATCCCTTAGAAATCTGATGAAAGTGACTGATCCTTCTTTTAGGGAAATGCACAAATTCATACATACAGAAAGTTCTGCACAAACTTCACGGGGAGAGAGACACTCTAAACATATCCTTAATCTAACGGGTTAAGAAACCCCAACCCTGGATAAAAAGACAGATTTTCTTGTCCTAATCTCACTTAATATGATTTTTTCTTGTTCAAACAGAGTCATTTTAAATGTGAGATATATATATATATATATATATATATATATGTTTTACTGTTTATGGTTGTTTAAATCTCTAGAAATAACTGACAGAAATCTGAGTTACCCAGAACTTAAAATGTTTTGGTAGGGATGCACCCTTATTACTGAGTGCTTATAGTAATTGCAATCTTATTGGAGGTAAAACTATAATATTATGAAATTACCATAATTCTAACTTAATATATTAAAATTTTGCTGTAAGTCTGAATGTAATTCAGTATAAAGCAGTCTTTGGATGGCGTCAATGAAATTTCCCCTAATAATGCAGCTTCACTAAGGATGCTTCCACGTAATATGAATCTCTTTTTAGTTTTATTTATGCCAAATGAAAACTATGAAATAATACAAATCATACAAAAGGATTTGAGTTATTTGCTCATAAGACTTTTCCCTTTCAAATTAAAAGAAAATAAATCTAATGACTTTAACTCCCGTTGGATTGACTTGTCCATATCCTATGACTCGAAACATGTCAAAAGCTAAAGCGTCTTCTTTCTAAAATCACCATTGTCATGGGTAATAAGATCAGTAGTTTGCATAGCATTGTGTCTGGGGATGGCCCTTATCCATTCAATTGTTCTTCCAAATAGAATGTCCACAGAAAACAAAATTATTCCACCTTTTGAATTTCTTTCACCACCTCCTGACATGTTCCTGGTTTTGAGTCTTTTAATGCACGTGTGTGTATGTGTGCATGTGCGTGTGTGTGTGTGCACATGTGTGTATGTGTGCGTGTGTGTGTGTGAGTGTAAGGCATGAAATGCCTCGTGGTGAGTCACATCACACTTACATTTCTACAGATAGAACTCAATAATTCAACAGTCGTACTGGTCACCCACAAAAAAGCTTTGACAAGACCCCAATCTCCACATGAATGGAATACTCTATAGACCCCGGGGGAGAGAAAGACCATGAGACACGTGTTTCTCCTGAGGAAAATCAGAAGAGCAGCTGGAAAGGTGTGAAGGGGAAGAAGGCGGTATTTTCCCCATCTGGACTACCCTGAAAAATAGGGAAAACTGGCTTAAAACAAGCACATTTTTTTCCTTACTTCGTGAGTGGCAAGTAGATGATGCAGAAAATCATCCCCACTGTTTTGAGTCTCCTTTTCAAGACCGTGGAAGACTGAGGTGTTTGAATAGGGATCAAAGGTCACCAACTTTTTGTGAGTATAAATTGCTTTTTCTTTCCCCCACCCTTGAGCTAGCAGGAACGGGGTAAGGAGAAACACCAGCTAGCAGTCAGGGGCTGCCTGGTCTTCTGCAAAGGACAGGGACAGTACTCAAACCTATGCTTCATACACCAAGAGAGAGCACCTGCTTACTCAAACTAGCACTGAGCTTCTTCGTCCAAATGACTCCAACCCAGAATGCTAAGGAGAGCCTGTGGATGAGAGTGATCACCAATCGACACGGGAGCTCCTGAGGAATGAAGGGGCATGGAGATTCAAGGGAAGGTGAGCTTCAGCAGTGGAGAAAGCGTATTGAGTTGGATGAAGGCATTGCAAACTCAAGTGCCCATCATGGGCCAGGAAAGTATCCAGAATGTGCAAATCAAGCCCGTGCTGGATGCCAGGGAATGATGGGACAGATGGCAGAACGCGGAAGTCATGTTGCCCCTCAAGGCGGGCGTCATTTGCCCATATCCTTTGCTTTGAAGCAGGCTGAAAATGAAAGCCTACTGTCTCTAAAACCACCACAGTCATGGGTAATATGAGTTTTAGTTGGCTCATAAGCTCAGTGACAACACATCTATAGTCACAAGCCCCTAGGCCATCACTTGCTGACGCAGCAGATGTGGAAGCTGGAGGAGAAAGAGGGTAGGTGTGAAGCGGGGATATGAAGGAGTGCATGGCCAGGCCTAGGGAGAGGCGAGTAAAGTGCTTATTGGGGCGCAAAATTTAAAGAGTGACAGAAACTAAGTAATCGAGATAAATTCTGTTTCAATGCAATCTTTGAAAGAAAATCAAGATAAATGCAAAAAAGAAAATATACCCCATACTGAACAAATATGTCAAAAATATAAATAAAGACCAGTGCATGCCAAGCCATAGGAAAAGAGAAAAAAAAATGGATCTGGAGTTTTTAACGCAAGAAAACTCATCAATAATATTTTCAAAATCTACATGTTTGCTTATTTCAGTTTTAGTTGAGAGAATAGACATGTTTGACAATTTCTAATTAACTGATGGCAATCTTAAATCATTTTTAATTAATTTAAGGTGACGTAAACACGTAATAGGGCAAGCGCAGTGGCTCACACCTGTAATCCCAGCACTTTGGGAGGCTGAGGCGGGCGGATCACCTGAGGTCAGGAGTTCGAGACCAGCCTGGCCAACATGGTGAAACCCCACCTCTACTAAAAATACAAAAATTAGCCAGGCGTGATGGCAGGCACCTATAATCCTAGTTACTTGGGAGGCTGAAGCATGAGAATTGCTTGAAACTGGGAGGTGGAGGTTGTAGTGGGCCGAGATCACACCACTGCACTCTGGCCTGGGTGACACAGCAAGACTGTCTCAAATTTAAAAAAAAAAGTTTATTTTGCTTTAAATAAAATATTTAAGCTTAAAATAACGTGTGAGTTTCAATAAACCTGCGTTTCAACTTTTCAAAAAAAATTCTAATGACTTAAACATTCTAGGAAAAAGTTCATTCACAATATATGAAAACAGGTAGAAGGGAGCACAGAATTTCCTTCCACCTCAGGCTCCAGTTGGCTTGATGTGGCCCTGTGGCCGAGGATCCTAACATCTGCCTCTTAACATCTTTAGTCATTGGGCTTCTAGGCTTCATTTCTCAAGGAACATAAGGGGTATATATTAAATGTCAAGCAAAGAAATCTGACAGGCTTTTTTCCAAAGGAGTTGACAGTAATTTTCTTGAAAAAAAAAATATCTAGGAAGGGGAGTGTTTTTTTTTTTTTTTTTTTAACGGAGTCTTGCTCTCGGCCTCCAAAAGTGCTGGGATTACAGGAGTGAGCCACTGTGCCTGGCCGGAAGGGGTTTTTAAAAAACCAGTCTTTACCTCCCATCCCCATATCCTTTTGGGACAATGTGCCCCCTCTTTCATGGCCTGTCCTGGGCGTATGAGGAGACGTGCCAGCAGCTGTGTCTGTTGCCGGATCATCATTTTGCTGGCCACAGTTGATTAGGAAGAGGGAATGACTGGACTACGCTGGGCCAGTGGGGCCCTGCCTCCCTCCTGGGAATTTGAATTGGGAATTTGAATTATATGACACTGAATGCCCCTCAGGTAGCTGTCAGGTACCCAGACGCAAGGAGTCAGAGAATGTCATGGAAACCCACGGATAACCTGAAGTAACAACAGAGCAGAAAGTAAAAGACGGAACTATGCAGTTCCTATGACTGAGAAGGATGGAGGGCGGCTGCCTGGTCATTGCCCCGTTTCCCTAAGGCCTGGCTGTATTGCCTGCATTGTAATGATGTGAGATTGTCTGACAGCCTCATAATAAAAACTATTTGAACCATATACTCCCTACCCAAGACCTGGGCGACAAGTGATCTAAAATTGTCACACAGATTGGGCACACTGACAGCATGTGGCATCTGAATCAGGGGAGTAAATATTTCTACTGTACTCTGTGGTGTTCAGATTGGGAATATGGTTTTGCATCTGGGGAAGTGGCATATTTTAAGAGCATTACCAAAATATGGGATTTCAGAATCAGCTTGTGTGAGAGCATAGAGGTAGCAGAGGCTAGTGGCTGAGCTGTGGATCTTGAGTCAGACAGACTTAGGCAAGTTGTTTAATTCCCTTGGCCTCAGTTCCTTCATGTGTAAAATACAGACATGGATAAAACCCATCTCTTAAAGCCTGTAAAAATTAACACGCTTTTAATTTTTACGTGGGGCAATGTAAAGTGCTTAGCACAGTGCCTGGTGTGTTGTAATAGCTCTCAAAAAAAGGAGAATCATGTTTAAAAAAATCAAAATACTGGGAAGGAACAGGAGTGCTCTACACAAAGCCAGTAGCAGGGTAGGGAGGGGAAGGATCACGTGAACACTGTCAGATGGAGGCGGAAGAATATTCTCTCTCTTTTGCTCTGTGGATAACCATGCAGAAGTTAAGGAAGGCAGATCATGACCCGGTATTAGAAATTCTTTCCAATAATTCGATCTCAGAAATGGCTGAGCACTGGATTGCTGCCTTGGAACGTAACTGAGCTCTTCATTAAGTGTATTCAGAAGAGGCTGGAGGCCCATCTATCGGGAGATATTGAAGAGGATGTTTTATTTGTAAATTCATGTTGGCCTCCCAAATATTCTCTAATGTGCAATTATTTAAATGCACACATATGCATGCACGTGAACAGACATCAAATGGAGAAATTGCCAAAGACCTGATCAACTAATAGCATTACAAGCTCACAGAAAGGAAGCCATCCTAATTGAAGACATCAATGATCGGGGCTGGTGTTGATAGGAATGTTCCAGAAGGTGCGTTCTGCAGTTCTGCCCCTATCACCCCACACTGCTGACATGTCTGCATTACTCTGTCCTCCTTAGCATCTACATACTGATCTCATGGAGCACGAGAAATGAGTTTCCTCTCTCTTCTACACCACGGGCAGGCAAGTTCCCCTGTGAGTCCCCAGCATATGTACAGTGGCAGCTGTGAAGGTGCGGCTTTGGCAATTGATTGATTATGTTGTTTCATAACAGACAGGACAAGCTTATCTTCCTGAAGCAAAGAACATAGCACAGATGCCAGAGAAACTCTTTGGGGGTGTAGCTTTTTGCTGGCTTTCCAAAGCGTCTGGCTTATACCTTCACTGACTTGACATTGAGAACAATGTGACATTTTTAGCAACAGGATATCTGGTCACACAGTAACAGAAGGATAACATGCCTCATTTCTGGTCTGTTTGCAGGAGGACAATTAAAGCACATGCCATTTAGAAAACATTATGAAAAACTGTCAAATATGAAGAGAATTTCTAACAGTGACCTGTAGTTTTCTTCTTAAACTAATGATCAGACTTTAATAATAACAAAACTATGTAAATAAAACTTCTGGAACACTGAAATGTACTTTTCACATCTTGGTGTACTTTTATTGCTTGGGTCTGGTAATTCCTGGGAGCCTCATTCTTTATAATGGAGCACATATTTGGCTGACACAGTGTATAGCTTACAGCGCCTGGCATTGGCTAAGACTTGCCAGAACGTGGAGTGCAAGTGTTTAAATTGGAAAGGTCACCATTGTGAAAGATCATTACATGAAAATGAGACTTAAAAATGCAGCATATCACAATCATCAAGACGTAGAAACAAACCAAATGTCCACAGATGGATAAATAGATAAAGAAAATGTGGTGTATGCACCCACTAGAATACTATTCAGCCTTAAAAAAGATGGATATCCTGCCACATGCTGTAACATGGAGCAACCTGGAGGACGTTATACCAAGTGAAAGCCAGTCTCAGAAGGACAAATATATGAGCAGAGAGTAGAGTGGTGGTTGGCAGGGGTTGGGGGCAGGGGGGAATGAGTTGCTACTCAGTGGGCATGAAGTTTTAGTTATGCAAGGTGCACACATTCTAGAGATCTGCTTTGCACAGCATGGTGCCTACAGTTAACAACACTGCACTGCACACTTGCAAATTTCTTAAGAAGGCAGATCTCATGTTAAATGTTCTTGCCAAAATTTTAAACAGAGAATAAAAACTGCAACAGTTTCATGCTACCTTTTTCACAAAGCCTGAGGAAAGAGGACACACTATGTTGGAACAAACTGCAAGTCTGTTGAAACAAACTTTTACCCACCGGTAAAAAAAAAAAAAAAAAAAAGAAGTATTGTTGAAAATAATATATTTATTTTTCCCAATCAGATGCATAATTTGGAAAAATATTATTTAATCATGATGACAGCTACTGTAGGTTTAGGAATTACTATGAAGCAGGTACCATGCCAAGATCCTTATATGCCTTACTCAAACCTCCCAGCAGTTCTATAGATGAGAAAACTGCTGCTCGGGGAGGGTGAATAACTAGATGAATGGATTTATGTTAATAAGATCTTGAAAGAGCTGACTGCCCAACCACTCTCTTCCCGGTCTGTCTCATACCCACTCCAGGAAAGCCTCCTTCCTCACCATGGAATCAATGGTAAGTTTTCAGATTTCATTTCAAACCTGTCTTATCAACAGCATTTGTGCAGTGAACTATCCCTTTCTTTCCACACATTTTCCTCGCATGGCTTTTAGGATGCCACATTTTCCCGGATTTTCTCCTCCCTTAGAGGATGCTGCTTTCAGTCTCCTCGGCTGCTTCTTCCTCTTAATGCTGAGATTCACTCAGGCTCAACTCTTGGCCCTCCCCTTTTCTCTGTCCACACCCCTGGTGATCTCACTCTGTCTCATGGCCACAAAACCCATCGACAAGCCAATGGCTCATATCTCCAACCAGGACCTTTCCCCGGGAGGTACAGGTTCTCACATCCAAATGCTTACTTGACCACTTCACGTGGGTGTCTAAGAAATGCCTCAAACTTCCTGTTTCCCAAATGGAACCTTTGAAGTTTCCACCAACCTGCTCCACCCACAGCTGTCCAGTCTCAGCTGAAGGCAACGCTATCTTCCAGTTGGAGTCAACCTTGACTTTTCTCTTCCTCACATCCCACATGCAATCTGCCAGGAAGTCCTGTTTGCTTGACTTTCAAAATACATTCTCAGAGTCTGATTTCTCACCACCTCCTCTGCTGCCCCCTGCTTTGAGCCCCCATCATTTCTCACCTAAAGGACTGCAGTAATTTCCTAACTGGTTTGCCTGATCTCCTCCTTGCCCCACTATGGTACTTTTTTCACTGAGTTGCCAGAATGATTTTGTTAAAATATAATGGAAATAATAATGGTGGCAGCCTCAACATCCTCCAGTGGCCTCCATTATTATTGAGAGTAAATGTCAAAATCCTTGCAATGGCTCACAAGGCCTCCCGTCGTCGGGTCTTTCTTACCTCTGACTTCACTTCCTATCACTCTCACCTCACTTACTTCCTCTCCCTCCCTCAGGCTTCCTTCTGGTCCTCCCACAGCCCCAGAGTGATCAACCTCAAAGCCTTTACATAAGTCATTCCCTCTGCCTGGAATATTCTTCGCCCTTCAAAGCTGTTCTGTCTTTTCAGTGAGGTCTATTGATTGAGTTACCATACCTGACATGATATCTGGTCTCCACAACTCAGCTTTGCATGGCATAACTCAATTTCCATAATCTTCTAATATATGTAATTTACTCAAGTTCTTATTAATGTTTGCTCCTCCTGCCACACACAGACAAATTTTAAGCAGGAATGGTTTCAAATCCAACTCTGTCACTAGAACAGACTGGACATAGGTTAAGCACCCAATAAATATTTGTTGAATAAATAGCAGTGACAGGATCTCAAATCTTAACTTTTGGATGGTGCCGATACCCTGGGGATTGTATAATCAAACCAACCGTCTCTGCTCAGCCTGGATAAAACCATGCAAAATGAAAAGTATCAGCTTGTTTTCAAACATCACAAAACCATTCTGAAGAAGCAAACCATGTTGGATGAGTCCAGTGACTGACATGTGTTCCTATGACTTCTCCTACGCCTGCTTCCTGGCATGCCCATCCTGGGACACGGGCGAGCCCGCTCATTGACACTGGCACAGGCCTGTCTGTACAGTCGCCCAAGGATTTTGCTCCCTCAGATCTTCCTGGACTCCTGAACCTGATCAAGATGCACCTGCCTTAGCTTCCACCGTCATGGCGCCGTGTCTCCTTGTCACTGGTAAGTAACTATTTCGCAAGGAGAAGTAGCACTCTTTCAGAGTGGCGGCCCTGCAGCCAGTCTGCCAGGGTGTGCATCCTGGTTCTGCCTTGTGCCAGCTGCATGACCCCGGGGGAGCAACTTCGTGCCTCAGTTTCCTTAGCCATAAAATAAGGACAGTAGTAATACCTACTCCATGGGATTGTGGAAATCATTAGTAAACATAAACAAGCTGGAACAGTGTCTGCATAGAGTAAACCCTTAATATCTGTTAACTGCTACTAATGTTGTTATTATTATTATCATCTGATTTCACAGGTGCTTTCAGAAGCTATTACCTTAATTAAAAGAAATCGCTCTACTGAATGAATTTTGCACATCTCGATTAGCTGATGGAGAATATATTTGAGTAGAGGTGTGATAACACCAGTTTGTCCTTTTAATCATTTCTGTTTAAGGCTCTTCTGCTTTATGAGTGGGTGGGGGGATCTTGGTGTCAGTTAGTTATCTTTTGGAGATTTTCTGCACAGTTTAAAAATATATATCCTCAAGGATATGTTTTGGATGATCTTTAATAACACAGATACAAAAAGGAGTAGTATACAAATTATTTACTTAGACACCAGTGTTTTCAATATTAACACTGCTGCTGTTGCTGCTACTATTTTATCTTTTATTAACAGCTATCATTTATTGAGTGCTTGCTCTAGCCTAGTCTATGGTAATTCCCTAGTCTTATCATAACCTATGAATTAAGGATTAATCAGTATTCTCATTTCTTTGTTCGGACTCACAGGAAAGTTTAGATGAATGTCTCATCACATAGTGATGCCTGGATTAAATTCTACAGTTTACCCTTAAAGTTTATGCTCTTAGCACTACATTGTTTTATGGAGAAGTCAAAAAGAGAAGCACATTTCTCCTGCTGACAGACTAATACACGTAAGCAGAAGGATGCTATGAGAGAATTCTACATATATGGAAAGAAAGATTTACTTCCTGCAAGTCTGGATAATAAAAGTTGGCTAATATACTTTCTGAAATGATAAACTGATTAAATTTTAGTGAAAATGAATATTGGGTTGCAAAGAAATAGACACTGCTTAAAATTAAGATAACCGTTCCCTGCCAAAGCAAATTATAATTGACAATTATTTGAAGAGATTTTACACATGTAAATAAAGTAAATCTAAGTGCAAAAAGGTCTCATATGAAAAATATTTCTTTGAAACCTAAACATGCTTTAAGTCCTGAAGTAGTTTGCAGTGTCTTAAATAACTGAGCCCTCAATGATTTTCCATAAATATCTAGAAGAAAAAAAATTTTAGAACATGATTTCTGGATGAAAGATCTGTATATGCATATTTACATTTAAAAATACCGAGATGGCCGAATAGGAACAGCTCCAGTCTCCAACTCCCAGCGCGAGCTACACAGAAGACCGGCGATTTCTGCATTTTCAACTGAGGTACTGGGTTCATCTCACTGGGGAGTGCCGGACGATCGGTGCTTGTCAGCTGCTGCAGCCCGACCAGCGAGAGCTGAAGCAGGGCGAGGCATTGCCTCACCTGGGAAGCGCAAGGGGGAAGGGAATCCCTTTTCCTAGCCAGGGGAACTGAGACACACAACACCTGGAAAATCGGGTAACTCCCACCCCAATACTGCGCTTTAAGCAAACAGGCACACCAGGAGATCATATCCCACACCTGGCCGGGAGGGTCCCACACCCACTGAGCCTCCCTCATTGCTAGCACAGCAGTCTGTGATCTACCGGCAAGGTAGCAGCGAGGCTGGGGGAGGGGCGCCCGCCATTGCTGAGGCTTAAGTAGGTAAACAAAGCTGCTGGGAAGCTCGAACTGGGTGGAGCTCACAGCAGCTCAAGGAAACCTGCCTGTCTCAGTAGACTCCACCTCTGGGGACAGGGCAATAGCAAACACAGCCGAAACCTCTGCAGAGGCAAACGACTCTGTCTGACAGCTTTGAAGAGAGCAGTGGATCTCCCAACACGGAGGTTGAGATCTGAGAAGGGACAGACTCCCTGCTCAAGTGGGTCCCTGACCCCTGAGTAGCCTAACTGGGAGACATCCCCCACTAGGGGCAGTCTGACACCCCACACCTCACAGGGTGGAGTACACCCCTGAGAGGAAGCTTCCAAAGCAAGAATGAGACAGGTACACTCGCTGTTCAGAAATATTCTATCTTCTGCAGCCTCTGCTGCTGATACCCAGGCAAACAGGGTCCGGAGTGGACCTCAAGCAATCTCCAACAGACCTACAGCTGAGGGTCCTGACTGTTAGAAGGAAAACTATTAAACAGGAAGGACACCTACACCAAAACCCCATCAGTACATCACCATCATCAAAGACCAGAGGCAGATAAAACCACAAAGATGGGGAAAAAGCAGGGCAGAAAAGCTGGAAATTCCAAAAATAAGAGCACATCTCCCCCGGCAAAGGAGCGCAGCTCATCGCCAGCAACGGATCAAAGCTGGACGGAGAATGACTTTGATGAGATGAGAGAAGAAGGCTTCAGTCCATCAAATTTCTCAGAGCTAAAGGAGGAATTACGTACCCAGCGCAAAGAAACTAAAAATCTTGAAAAAAAAGTGGAAGAATTGATGGCTAGAGTAATTAATGCAGAGAAGGTCATAAACGAAATGAAAGAGATGAAAACCATGACACGAGAAATACGTGACAAATGCACAAGCTTCAGTAACCGACTCGATCAACTGGAAGAAAGAGTATCTGCGATTGAGGATCAAATGAATGAAATGAAGCGAGAAGAGAAACCAAAAGAAAAAAGAAGAAAAAGAAATGAACAAAGCCTGCAAGAAGTATGGGATTATGTAAAAAGACCAAATCTACGTCTGATTGGGGTGCCTGAAAGTGAGGGGGAAAATGGAACCAAGTTGGAAAACACTCTTCAGGATATCATCCAGGAGAACTTCCCCAACTTAGTAGGGCAGGCCAACATTCAAATCCAGGAAATACAGAGAATGCCACAAAGATACTCCTCGAGAAGAGCAACTCCAAGACACATAATTGCCAGATTCACCAAAGTTGAAATGAAGGAAAAAATCTTAAGGGCAGCCAGAGAGAAAGGTCGGGTTACCCACAAAGGGAAGCCCATCAGACTAACAGCAGATCTCTCGGCAGAAACTCTCCAAGCCAGAAGAGAGTGGGGGCCAATATTCAACATTCTTAAAGAAAAGAATTTTAAACCCAGAATTTCATATCCATCCAAACTAATTTCATAAGTGAAGGAGAAATAAAATCCTTTACAGATAAGCAAATGCTTAGAGATTTTGTCACCACCAGGCCTGCCTTACAAGAGACCCTGAAGGAAGCACTAAACATGGAAAGGAACAACCGGTACCAGCCATTGCAAAAACATGCCAAAATGTAAAGACCATCGAGGCTAGGAAGAAACTGCATCAACTAACGAGCAAAATAACCAGTTAATATCATAATGGCAGGATCAAGTTCACACATAACAATCTTAACCTTAAATGTAAATGGACTAAATGCTCCAATTAAGAGACACAGAGTGGCAAACTGGATAAAGAGTCAAGACCCATCAGTCTGCTGTATTCAGGAGACCCATCTCACATGCAGAGACATACATAGGCTCAAAATAAAGGGATGGAGGAAGATTTACCAAGCAAATGGAGAACAAAAAAAAGCGGGGGTTGCAATACTAGTCTCTGATAAAACAGACTTTAAACCATCAAAGATCAAAAGAGACAAAGAAGGCCATTACATAATGTAAAGGGATCAATTCAACAGGAAGAGCTAACTATCCTAAATATATATGCACCCAATACAGGAGCACCCAGATTCATAAAGCAAGTCCTTAGAGACTTACAAAGAGACTTAGACTCCCATACAATAATAATGGGAGACTTCAACTCTCCACTGTCAACATTAGACAGATCAATGAGACAGAAAGTTAACAAGGATATCCAGGAATTGAACTCATCTCTGCAGCAAGCAGACCTAATAGACATCTATAGAACTCTCCACCCAAAATCAACAGAATATACATTCTTCTCAGCACCACATCGTACTTACTCCAAAATCGACCACGTAATTGGAAGTAAAGCACTCCTCAGCAAATGTACAAGAACAGAAACTATAACAAACTGTCTCTCAGACCACAGTGCAATCAAACTAGAACTCAGGACTAAGAAACTCAATCAAAACCACTCAACTACATGGAAACTGAACAACCTGCTCCTGAATGACTACTGGGTACATAACGAAATGAAGGCAGAAATAAAGATGTTCTTTGAAACCAATGAGAACAAAGATACAACATACCAGAATCTCTGGGACACATTTAAAGCAGTGTGTAGAGGGAAATTTATAGCACTAAATGCCCACAAGAGAAAGCAGGAAAGATCTAAAATTGACACTCTAACATCACAATTAAAAGAACTAGAGAAGCAAGAGCAAACACATTCGAAAGCTAGCAGAAGGCAAGAAATAACTAAGATCAGAGCAGAACTGAAGGAGATAGAGACACAAAAAACTCTCCAAAAAATCAATGAATCCAGGAGTTGGTTTTTTGAAAAGATCAACAAAATTGACAGACCACTAGCAAGACTAATAAAGAAGAAAAGAGAGAAGAATCAAATCGACGCAATTAAAAATGATAAAGGGGATATCACCACCAACCCCATAGAAATACAAAGTACCATCAGAGAATACTATAAACACCTCTATGCAAATAAACTGGAAAATCTAGAAGAAATGGATAATTTCCTGGACACTTACACTCTTCCTAGACTAAACCAGGAAGAAGTTGAATCCCTGAATAGACCAATAGCAGGCTCTGAAATTGAGGCAATAATTAATAGCCTACCAACCAAAAAAAGTCCAGGACCAGATGGATTCACAGCTGAATTCTACCAGAGGTATAAGGAGGAGTTGGTACCATTCCTTCTGAAACTATTCCAATCAATAGAAAAAGAGGGAATCCTCCCTAACTCATTTTATGAGGCCAACATCATCCTGATACCAAAGCCTGGCAGAGACACAACAAAAAAAGAGAATTTTAGACCAATATCCCTGATGAACATCGATGCAAAAATCCTCAATAAAATACTGGCAAACTGGATTCAGCAACACATCAAAAAGCTTATCCACCATGATCAAGTGGGCTTCATCCCTGGGATGCAAGGCTGGTTCAACATTCGCAAATCAATAAACATAATCCAGCATATAAACAGAACCAAAGACAAGAACCACATGATTATCTCAATAGATGCAGAAAAGGCTTTTGACAAAATTCAACAGCCCTTCATGCTAAAAACGCTCAATAAATTTGGTATTGATGGAACGTACCTCAAAATAATAAGAGCTATTTATGACAAACCCACAGCCAATATCATACTGAATGGGCAAAAACTGGAAAAATTCCCTTTGAAAACTGGCACAAGACAGGGATGCCCTCTCTCACCACTCCTATTCAACATAGTGTTGGAAGTTCTGGCTAGGGCAATTAGGCAAGAGAAAGAAATCAAGGGTATTCAGTTAGGAAAAGAAGAAGTCAAATTGTCCCTGTTTGCAGATGACATGATTGTATATTTAGAAAACCCCATTGTCTCAGCCCAAAATCTCCTTAAGCTGATAAGCAACTTCAGCAAAGTCTCAGGATACAAAATTAATGTGCAAAAATCACAAGCATTCTTATACACCAGTAACAGACAAACAGAGAGCCAAATCATGAATGAACTTCCATTCACAATTGCTTCAAAGAGAATAAAATACCTAGGAATCCAACTTACTAGGGATGTAAAGGACCTCTTCAAGGAGAACTACAAACCACTGCTCAGTGAAATAAAAGAGGACACAAACAAATGGAAGAACATACCATGCTCATGGATAGGAAGAATCAATATCGTGAAAATGGCCATACTGCCCAAGGTAATTTATAGATTCAATGCCATCCCCATCAAGCTACCAATGAGTTTCTTCACAGAATTGGAAAAAACTGCTTTAAAGTTCATATGGAACCAAAAAAGAGCCCGCATCTCCAAGACAATCCTAAGTCAAAAGGACAAAGCTGGAGGCATCACGCTACCTGACTTCAAACTATACTACAAGGCTACAGTAACCAAAACAGCATGGTACTGGTACCAAAACAGAGATATAGACCAATGGAACAGAACAGAGTCCTCAGAAATAATACCACACATCTACAGCCATCTGATCTTTGACAAACCTGAGAGAAACAAGAAATGGGGAAAGGATTCCCTATTTAATAAATGGTGCTGGGAAAATTGGCTAGCCATAAGTAGAAAGCTGAAGCTGGATCCTTTCCTTACTCCTTATACGAAAATTAATTCAAGATGGATTAGAGACTTAAATGTTAGACCTAATACCATAAAAATCCTAGAGGAAAACCTAGGTAGTACCATTCAGGACATAGGCATGGGCAAAGACTTCATGTCTAAAACACCAAAAGCAACGGCAGCAAAAGCCAAAATTGACAACTGGGATCTCATTAAACTAAAGAGCTTCTGCACAGCAAAAGAAACTACCATCAGAGTGAACAGGCAACCTACAGAATGGGAGAAAATTTTTGCAATCTACTCATCTGACAAAGGGCTAATATCCAGAACCTACAAAGAACTCAAACAAATTTACAAGAAAAAAACAAACAACCCCATCAAAAAGTGGGCAAAGGATATGAACAGACATTTCTCAAAAGAAGACATTCATACAGCCAACAGACACATGAAAAAATGCTCATCATCACTGGCCATCAGAGAAATGCAAATCAAAACCACAATGAGATACCATCTCACACCAGTTAGAATGGCGATCATTAAAAAGTCAGGAAACAACAGGTGCTGGAGAGGATGTGGAGAAATAGGAACACTTTTACACTGTTGGTGGGATTGTAAACTAGTTCAACCATTATGGAAAACAGTATGGCGATTCCTCAAGGATCTAGAACTAGATGTACCATATGACCCAGCCATCCCATTACTGGGTATATACCCAAAGGATTATAAATTATGCTGCTACAAAGACACATGCACACGTATGTTTATTGCAGCACTATTCACAATAGCAAAGACTTGGAATCAACCCAAATGTCCATCAGTGACAGATTGGATTAAGAAAATGTGGCACATATACACCATGGAATACTATGCAGCCATCAAAAAGGATGAGTTTGTGTCCTTTGTAGGAACATGGATGCAGCTGGAAACCATCATTCTTAGCAATCTATCACAAGAACAGAAAACCAAACACCGCATGTTCTCACTCATAGGTGGGAACTGAACAATGAGATCACTTGGACTCAGGAAGGGGAACATCACACACCGGGGCCTATCATGGGGAGGGGGTAGGGGGGAGGGATTGCATTGGGAGTTATACCTGATGTAAATGACGAGTTGATGGGTGCAGCACACCAACATGGCACAAGTATACATATGTAACAAACCTGCACGTTATGCACATGTACCCTACAACTTAAAGTATAATAATAATAAATAAATAAATAAATAAATAAAAATAAAAAAAAAATAAAAATACCTAGACATTTGCTGATGAATTTAATAGGGTTTTAAATTTGAAAATGGTTTCTTTCTCCTTTCCCCTCCTGCTTGGAAACTAAGAAAGCATTAGGTCATATAAGAAGCCCAAACCAAAGGAGTTAGGGTCTCTACAACACACATGTATTAATACGAAGAGACTGAGAAGCCTAAGGTACCACCCTGCAGCCTGAGGACTGAGAGGCCACTGCAACTGCAGATTTTTGTCTCTCTTGCTGAAGAGGTATCTTTGCAGTCTCTGGAGAAAGCTCAGGTAGCCGTTTGTGGCTTTCAGGATCCTGTCCTGAAAGGGGAGCTATCTGTATGGAAAGAAATGCTGTGTGTGTCTCAGGCACTGGATTAGGGGTCAGTGAGCAGGGCCTTTTGAGAAATGATGGTACTTCAACAGATTTGGAAAACTGTGGAGTATTAATGGGGCTGCTACTTCCTAGATCCTTGTTATGGGTTAGTTTCAAGGTAGAAATCCTCCGCGTTTGAGAATCTTGCCTGTAGTCCTCTTGTAGAACTGGGGTGTTGATGTTAGTGAATGGTGCAGGATCCGTGCTGGAAGTTGCTGGTAGTGGATTAGTGATTTTTTGTGTATACGACATGGTTGTGTTAGATTCTTCAGAATATACAATTGTCTGTCTCGAATCTTCATTGGAATACATAGTTCCCTGAGGAAGTTTTTTGTTAGCAAAGTACTCTGTATTGGAGGGAATTTGTGTGTTAGTTACTAACTGGTCTAAAATGACACCCTTTGTGTGACTGGTTATCAAAGAGCTATGAAAGCTCTCTTTTCTGTCTGGTGGAGGGGGTGCCTGGATTGACAATGGGATCCAGAGAGAGAAATAAAGTTGAAAGAAAAACAGAGAAAGTCCAAGTTAGTCATGAAAGAAACCAGTGTCAACCTTGCCTTTACAGAAGTAAAGCAATGCCACACCTTCTGATTATGCTATCCATTTTGTTAGCTAGATTGAGTGATCATTTTCATTCCCTTTAGAATGCACTTACATTTATTATCAATGTTTGCCCTTAGGGGAAAAAAGTGTTTCCAGAGAATACATTATAACCTTTGCTCCACCTACATTCTGGGAAATTGTGTTAAAAGTGAACATGTGTTCTCTTGGCATATTTTTATTAGACTTTGAAATATATATATATATATATATGTATATGGTTTGTTTAATAGCATTGTTTTATAACAATTTTCATGCTTGGGGCATAATTTTACTAATATCTCCAACACAGAGCTCCTTTAGTTAATATAATAGTTGCATACTCATAATCATTGAATACATAATGTATTGCTGACCTCATCAGTTTAAATCCAAAGCATCAGCTGTCAGCTTTTAAAGAATTAGAATATATGCTAGAGATTATGTTAGAAACTGATATACTTTTACGAGCTTAATCAGAAACAAAACCAAACCAAACCCTTGTTTGTTAAAATTTGTTCTCCATGTTGTAAATACAAGCCTGGCAAGTAAACTAAATACAAAAGGAAAAACATATTAAAAATAAAACATGTATTGAAATATGCACACTAAGAAAGAAGCTGTAAGCAGTGGTCTTTATAATAATCATGCCTTAAAATAATACAGTAGACAAGAGTGTGCAGGGTTACCTGAGTTGGTGATCTTTTATCTTGTAGGTTTGGTCGAACGCTTCTAAAACCTTTTGCTGCAAGAGAGGAATATGTAGCATCTCCGTTCAGTGCCTCTTGATTGCCATCATTGTAAGATCTCCAAGCTTTCATTAAGGGAAAACAATTGGATACAAAAATATCTACGTTCACTTAAACATTTTTTATAAAATTTATTTTTATTTCCAAAATTGTAGTGTTCTTAATAGAGGTGTAATTTAATATGCATAACAGTATATGAAATTTAAATTTAACATGAAGTCAGCACATGTGGCTACGAATATGTTTTTTAAAAGTCACAAATAATGTAATAGTTATTCAGAATATTTTTTCTGTACCTGAGTCTGGTGACTGAGAATCACGGCCTGAAAGAAAAAAAAAATGTTGAAATGAAGACTAAGGTGAAATAAATTAATAACCCAGTAAAAATAACATGGCAAAGAACTATATGCATTATTTTTGCAAAAATTATTTCAGTTTTAAAATCTGGGTATGTCAAACATGCCAAAGGGAGGCTTGTACATTTATTCTTACTTCAATTAGAATGTCATTCATTAAATATCTATAATATATAAAATCTATATGGCAAACACTAATTTTTCCTGTCAATGATGTTGTAACATGCCATTTTAATCTTATTATGGCCAAAGATGAATATGTGAATTTCTAAACATCAAATTAAAGGATCAAAAGAGATCTGGTTTATAAACAGCACTAACTCAAACCACCAGATCCTTAACTTTCAATGCCCTGCTGTTGATAAGCATATTTAACTCCTGGGTTAGAGAACTGTACTCTGTAGTTTGCATTTTTTTTTAACCTTAGGAAACTGTAGACCTGTCTACCGTATCATGTGACATTTTCAAATTATTCTCGAGACTGAGTTTTTTTCTTATTGCCATATAAAAGTCATTTTACACTCAAATATGAAAGAGCTATTGCAATATGTTCCACTGTCTTTCAGCTAGTAAGCTGTGGAAAATACATTTCAGTACTAATAAATTGCTTTTGGTAAGGCAGTTGGCAAGTTATCGGTGATATATTTGTTATCAATTTTATTGAAGTTACATATTCCAGAATCTTCTATATGCAAATTTGAGGTAATCAGTTGGCACGTTTAACTCATGTATATTTGAAGTCATCAGCTTGTGTTGCCTGGTTTATTAAAGCACATGGTCAACTTTACTTAGATTCATTAAGCTTTTAGCCCAACCTGCTGTCCAGTCCTGGATTCCTTCTGCGTGTCCCCAGGACCATTATTAGATTCTCATTTCAATTCATAAAACAGGAACTTTACATGCTGAAAAAGTCTTTGTTTTTCTTTTAATGCTTCAGAATAGTTATTTTCAAGTTTAAACACAAGAATTTAGAATGATAAAAATGGGTTGAGAAATGCAAGCATCTGATTTTTAGATAAAATATTTGATATGGATTCTTTCCAAATCAAAGAAAGAAACACAAATGTGAGTCAGCACAGAGTATATTAGAATGATCCCAGCCCAGGTGAGCCAGAGAAGACTAATAAATTCCCATTCTTTATGATCATTGATAACCGTATGGATTTTATTTCCAATGAATTTAAAATTAGAGTAATAAAATGGGTACCATAGAGAAAAATCACTTTGATGAATTATGCATGAAATGCTTATTGGATCCTACTTCTAGAATTTGTACAATTTTTACAATTTTATTTTATTTTTTAAAGATGTGGTCTTGCTATTTTGTCCAGGCTGTCCTTGAAATAGTGGGCTCAAGAGATCCTATAGACTCAGTCTTTTGGTTAGCTGGGGCTACAAGTGTGTGCCACTGGGCCTGGCCCTCCTTCTAGGATTTGATGGAAGCAGAAATGATTGAAATTCTTTACCAGTTATATGATGAAGATAAAGAAAAACACAGTTTGGCAATATAGAGCAATCATCAGAATTCTGTTTTGGGGCACTCAGGAGAGAGATTTAACAACCACGAGGCTGCCATTCACTGTGGACAATGAACAAATTTTGGGATTTGGGAAAGGACAATGAAAAATAAATTTTGGGATTGGGGAAGAGGCAATAAAATCGCCCAAAGCTCCTTTATGAGAAGAGAAGCAGCATTAATAACAATGATTATATTCTGATTATTTTCTTGAGTATAGAGAGTTTCTTTTATGCTTGGTTTGGTAAAACTGAGATAAAAAAGAAGGCGTGCGGTATGTGCTGGGGACGAGGTAATGGGAGCCAGAGGCTTGGAGGTGCAAGGGGTGCGGGTGTGGTGAGAAAGAAGAGGGTGTACTGGGCAGGTCTGAAGGACACTGGAAATAAACTCCCTCTAATAGTCTGTAGGGGGCAGGCTCTGTTTCTTCACGCTGGTCACCGTGTTGAAGACGATGGAGCCCCAGGAAACGGTAAGCATGAGAATCAGAGGACAGTCACTCCAGGCTCAACTGTGGGTCTCTTCCTGGGACACTGGGCCCAGGGATTTCCAAATGAATCTGTCCCTGTGCCACTGGAAACATTACAGTAAGAGTGGTGGGCTGTGCTGAAGGGCCTTGCATCACACAGTGGACACGTGTGTGCAGAATTAAGAGAAAGGAGAAAATGGCCATGAATTCGAACTTCAGGATGAACCAATATTTTAATAAAGCTTATGTGGATGATTAAAGCCTGCCTTGAAGTGGGTGGTCTTTCAAGGAAACTAAAGTACATATCATTTGTCTTTCTTTAAAATAAATCCAATTACAGATACTTGGAACACCCAGTCCTGATTTGCTCTTTATTACAGTCTCCTATATGGACACTGTTTAGCATAGCTCTGCTTTTATTTTATCCCTGCAGGAAAGCCTAGGAGAGGGAGGACACCTGTTCTTTGGGGCAGGTAATAGAAAGTATCAAGGATCCATGTCAAGTAAAGAGAGCATAGGTTAGGAAAAAAAAAAAAAAAGAGTCGGTCAGGTAAATGGCTTAGCAGATGTGTGGGGAAAATGGTTTTCCCCCAAATCTGCAACATTCTTGATGCACATTCACTTGTTAAAAAACACACAAAGCTAGGACTAGGGGCCTGAGTCCTTCATGTTTAGTGTTCTTTAGTAGATAGTCACTGCTTCACTGATAATCCACTAATGACTAAATGGTGTACGTTTTTCCCTTTCCTGGCTGTTTTGCATGCGAATATTTTAACAAATAGGGTCTTGAAGAATGAAGACCTCCACATGCTCTTCCAGCACTTTTCCTTGTATCGAGGTGCAAACTAGTGAGTATCTGTCTGGAATTGTGTGCAAGACATTCCTGGTTCCATGTCAGGGGTGGAACTGAATGCCCTCAATGGCCCTTTCCACTGTTATGATTCTAACATGACAGCTTTTATGTAGCTGTGTTTGTGGTACGTGTCGCAGCATAGCCTCGCCTCTCAGGTTTTATTTAAATCCCTTTTAACTGGTGTGCTATACTGACACTATCACTTATACTTTTCTTGAAAATTATTTTGATGCCTATAACTCATTTCTTTAGAAGACTCAAGTGTTTTTCAAGAATTATTTTGAAATGTTGATTAAATTCAAGTCAACTAATTGAGTGCCTACTGTGTTTCTATGTACAAGTATAACCCTTTTCATTTATTTTCTTCATTTACTCTCATTTATTCTGACAAATCCTTGTGAGCCTGGGAAACGATTAAGCTTTCAGAGAGGTAAGAAAATGACAAACATTTTTTCTTTTGAAAAAAAGGAAATGAGATCTAGACAGACTAATTTTCTTAAGGGCATAAAACATGCAGGTGGTATTGACAAGACCCTGCCTCTTGGCAGAGTGGTCCCCATACTGCAACAGGCCACTCTTGCCAGCGTTCCTTTAGGCTGCCAAGTGGTTTTGGTGAAATAAAATGTTTTTCATTGTTTCTCAATAGTCATTGTCTTGGTTCTAGCATAGATTTAAAATATCCATGTGTGCTCTGATGGATTGTCCAGTGGGAATTTACTTCTTATAAAAGGAAAAGAGAAAGACAGAATGACTCAGGGGACGAAGAGGTGATGACTCAGATTGACTCTCTGATCTGAGAAGGGAGTGAAAATGGCCGGGGACCTTTTGTGGAGGTTTTACATAAAGGTCCCCGGCCTTTTGTAACAAATTACAAAATTGTTGTATTTTAACAATATCAAAGGCAATAAATATTTATCAATTCCCTTTTGATTCACATAAAGACACTGTATCATATAAGTTCTTATGAAAGCTACATAGAATGCAGTTGTGCATATTAATGCTGACTTCTTTATTCAAAAATGTAATGGAAACTTCTTTGAAAAAGGGGGCCAGGTGTGGTGGCTCATGCTTGTAATCCCAGCACTTTGGGAGGCCAAGGTGGGCAGATCACTTGAGGTCAGGAGTTCGAGACCAGCCTGGCCAACATGGTGAAACCAGGTCTCTACTAAAAAAATACAAAAATTAGCCAGGCATGGTGGCAGACACCTGTAATCCCAGCTACTCAGGAGCCTAAGGCAGGAGAATGCTTGAACCTGGGAGGCAGAGGTTGCAGTGAGCCGAGATCATGCCACTGCACTGCAGCCTGGAACACAGAGCAAGACCCTGCTCATCTCAAAAAAAAAAAAAAAAAACAAAAAACAAACAAAAAAAAAACTTACTTTATGTCTAATTGACACAAAAAAAGGCTGTTTTTAAACAATTATGTCCAAAATTCAGTGGACTTCATTCTCTAGAAACCTTACTCCTAGTGATAGAAAACTTAAAATAACCGAAAGCTACATTGTTATTACTGAAGATTATTTCATATTCTTGAAGTGCGAATTATTATTATTTTTTGCTGTTGTAATTTTGAAGCGTTAAATCTTTTCTATTAAGTCGAGTTATATGAAATTGCGTGTATTCAGATAACTCTCCACATTGGCACTGTCGAAGCAGTGTGCCATGCCCTGGCATATGCAGCAAGGTTCACGTCTGAGTAGGCTGGGCGGAGATCCTATTTGGTTGAAATGTCGATGACATTCAGGGTATTGGCATTCCAATTACACGATGGCCCTGAACTCTTAACATTTATTGTCTTACTTGCCTTCCTTCCTGTTTCCCATAGTATCCAATGTAAACACATCTGTAGTTTTTCTAACACCTTTTTGTGTTTATACATGCATGAGCCAATACATACAAATAGAGATTTGTAGAAAGATGTTTTTTAACCAAAATGAGGTCATACTATAAACCTTGTGCATTTTCTTTTAACTTAATATATAACTGAACTCACTAGCCAGGCATTTAAACTTGGACGTTGAAATCCATTGTGGATTAGAGGTGGTGATGGAAGTGGGATTCTCCATATGGAAGTCCGTTTTTGTTTTTGTTTTTTTTTCTCTAGAGAAACTCAGTAGTTTAGAATTAAGTGACTGTAAAGCGAAGACCACCGTGAGTATTTAATCAACTGCTAGATGTATGTGTGTAGAAGACTGTGATATGCGTAGTGAGAATTAAAATTATTTAAAGACTCCCCATCCGTTTCTCACTTCTGCTGTAAGATCCATTAATCTTATAAATAAAAGACAAGCAATCCCCAAACTGCAACTAACCAACCAGCCAACCAACCAACCAGTCACCAACAGGTGTGGGTCTATTTCAGGGTCTGGAGGCACTGGGCTTGCTGGCCTCCCTCCGACCTTCTAACAGCTGCACCCCCTCCCAGTGCAGACTGTGCCTAACTTAGGTACTGTGCCTAACTTTGGTACTGTGCCTTAGGTAGTCACAACAGAGATTTATTATAAAGAGACCACCTGAGTGGATGCTGAAATCTCGCGTCCCCAGTGACTTCCTATCTGTGGGCGCATGTTAATCTTAATTAGTCAAGATTTTGATATGTTTAAATATATATATTAGAAGGGTCTTTGCTGACTGGATTAAAGGAAAGCAAAGGTGTCTTTCAAAACTAATGTTCTATCATTCTGTTCGTAACCTTTGACAAAGAATCCAGTTAATGAAGATTCAGTTTCCTACAAATCCCTTTTTCATCCTGTACCCTTGTACTCCTACCCCAACAGTTTTTAGGTTAAAAAAAAAACCTGAAAAACCTCTGAGTTATCTTAATGAAATATTATGTTACTTAAGTTCATGAGATAACAAAAACTTAAATAGTTATTAACACTTGCGGTTACTCAAACTATTTTTGGCAAGTGACTGTTGTTTTTAATTATACATTTGAAATGTTTCCTACAAGATCTCATTTTCCTTTGCTTTTTATGTTTAGAACAAAAACAGTCAGAAGAGCTAGAAGCCATTCAAGTGCGACATTCTGTGAGTTAGTGATATTATACCTGCAGCCAATAGGTTTGGAGAACTTTGCACTCTCTTCACAGATGTTAGCGTAACAGACATGGCGGCACGTTTGCGAGCACACCCACCGCTATCTGGAAGCAAAAAAAATGATATAGCAGAGGCCAAGGCAACGGGAAAAGCACGTGCAGTATCATGCATTTTAAGTGAAATGTGCCAGACATCCATGAGAAAGATGAACAGTTAGAATTAGTAACCATGGAATGCACCTGCCAATTTCACACCACCCTCAAACTAAAACAAACAAAATGAAGCAAAACAAAGGAAGATCAGGGATCTGTCTTAGAAATTGGTGTCACTGTTTTAGTGAAAGCATGGAAGACTTAATACTTAACATTTTATGGTTTTCTTTGTGAAAACTCAGGCACAGAACTCAATCTTGTTTATACCATTTAAATTCAATTTATACTAAATCTATAGGCATTGGAGCTGGCTTTCAGAGTCAAGGATCAGCTCTATGTCAGGATTAAGGGCTACGGTACAACACACTTTTAAGTTAATATCATTTAAGTTTTACCATCTTCTAGCTGTTATAATTCCCAAAGAGAGCTTGAATAATTCTTGCAGTAAAAATTATTAGTGACACAGGTATGATATATTTTTGAGGATTCACAGAGGAACACATGGCATTATGGAAAGTCCATTCTTCCTGTGGTTATTGTTAGTTATGCAAATAACTAGCCTTATTAAAATAAAAGTATTGCTATATATGGTATTGAAATGACCATGTTTAAAGAAAGGAGTATATTGCTTTTACTTTTCAAATTTTTATTTTTAGAGCTGGGTCTTGCTCCATCCCCCAGGCTGGAGTGCATCATAGCTCATTGCCGTCTCAACCTCCTGGGCTCAAGCAATCCTCCTGCCTCAGTCTCCTGAGTAGCTAGGACCACAGGCACACACTGGCTCACGTTTTAACTTTTTGTAGAGACGTGGTCTTGCATGTTCCCCAGGCTGGTCTCAAACTCCCTGGCTCAAGTGCTCTTTTCACCTCGACCTCCCATTACAAGCATGAGCCACCACACCTGGCCTCATTTATTGCTTTTATACTTTTAACAATATGTGTACTATGATTCATATATTTAAACTTATGCAAGTCATAATGTGAAATAAAATCTGTGTAAGTTCATCAGTCATTTTAATGTGCTATGAGAAGTTTAGACTTCTAAATTTGGAAGAGAAGTCTTTTAAAATTGGAAGGCCAATGTTCTATTTATGACCAGATTCAAATTCCACTCTTACATTCCTCTGTAATATGGTATGTGCAATAAATAGTTTTGCTCATTCTCCTCATTCTGCTTATTAAGTAAAACCAAATTAAATTAAATCTTTTTGAAAGTTATAAAAAAAAAAGACAATATAACCACCGATATAGTAACATAATCATGATATATTGTGACATGTCCATTTTTCCTTTTTCTTTATTTTCATAGGGAAAGTATCAAGTTTGTTTATTGGACATGACAGAATTTAGATGAGTAAAGATGCTTGGAAGGATAATTCAAATGAATTTTTTATAAAATTTGTAAATAGTAAGATTAATAGAACTTAAAATCAGTGGAGTAATTCTTATATCAAAACTTCACTTTTTAAAAGTATATGTTTAAAGTAACAATTTCTTAATGTAGAAAATCATTAAACCAGAAAACCAACTTGAAAGAATATTAAAAGAAAATGAAGTAAATAAATCAAACATTATAATTAAGAACCCAAAGAAAGTGACACAAATGGTAGAAACAACTGAAGATTCCTTCAGGACAGGTTCCAAAAGGATTTCAGCAAACTCAGCAAACTGAAAGTGCTTAGAGACAAGGGTGTCTGATAAGATGGAGGAAATGTTATTGCTTCCAGGAGCTGTGAACTGGTTAAAATGGTTGTGTAGTCAAAGGTGTTGAAAGTGAAAACGGACATCACTCTAAAAGGGATTTTATTTCCTAGTTCTATTAATTCTGAACATCTAACAAGCACATAGGTGAAAAGAGAAAATTCCAGAATGAGAAGATCCAGGGTCACAGGTTAAACCTCTGGTGTCCACCCTGTGGGCTGAGATGCCCTGGGCTGCGCCGTAAATCCGTAAGGGTGTTGGGGGACACTTCCTGTTTTTAAGGAAAACACAGTGCTAACTGTTGGACCCTCGGCTGAGATACCGTGGGCTGCGCTGTGAATTCCCAAGGGTATTGGGGGACACTTCCTGTTTTGAGGAAAACACCGTGCTAACTGTTGGACCCTCGGCTGAGACGCCCTGGGCTGCGCCGTGAATTCCCAAGGGTGTTGGGGGACGCTTCCTGTTTTAAGGAAAACACAGTGCTAGCTGTTGGACACTCGGCTGAGATGCCCTGGGCTGTGCTGTGAATCCGCAAGGGTGCTGGGGGACATTTCCTGTTTTACGGAAAACACAGTGCTAACTGTTGGACACTCGGCTGAGACGCCCTGGGCTGCGCCGTGAATTCCCGAGGGTGTTGGGGACATTTCCTGTTTTGAGGAAAACACAGTGCTAGCTGTTGGACCCTCGGGTGAGATGCCCTGGGCTGCGCCGTGAATCCGCAAGGGTGTTGGGGGGTATTCCCTGTTTTTAAGGAAAACACAGTGCTAACTGTTGGACACTCGGCTGAGACGCCCTGGGCTGCGCCGTGAATCCGCAAGGGTGTTGGGGGACACTTCCTGTTTTGAGGAAAACACTGTTAACTGTTGGACACTCGGCTGAGACGCCCTGGGCTGTGCCGTGAATCCGCAAGGGTGTTGGGGGACACTTCCTGTTTTGAGGAAAACACTGTTAACTGTTGGACACTCGGCTGAGACGCCCTGGGCTGCGCCGTGAATTCCCGTGGGTGTTGGGGACATTTCCTGTTTTGAGGAAAACACAGTGCTAGCTGTTGGACCCTCGGGTGAGATGCCCTGGGCTGCGCCGTGAATCCACAAGGGTGTTGGGGGGTATTTCCTGTTTTTAAGGAAAACACAGTGTTAACTGTTGGACACTCGGCTGAGACGCCCTGGGCTGTGCCGTGAATCCGCAAGGGTGTTGGGGGACATTTCCTGTTTTGAGGAAAACACAGTGCTGTTAGACGCTCCAGGAATTGCTTGCTTGGGGCAGTGCACGGTTTCAGCGTAATAGATGTGCTGTATTCCTTTTGATGACATCATATTTTTAAAAAACTGGGATTTTGATAGTTGCTGTGATAAAACGCAAGTACCCTCTGAAGAACATTTTATTTATTTATGTTTAGAGACAGGGTCTTGCTCTGTTGCCCAGGCTCGAGGGCAGTGACGCACTCGGAGCTCACGGGGCTCAAGCTGATCCTCCTACCTCAGCTTCCCTCATCGCTGGGATTACAGGCACATGCCACCACACCCAGCTAATTTTTAAAAATTTTATAGAGATAGGGTCTCACTATGTTGCCCAGGCTTGTCTCCAACATCTGCAGTCAAGCAATCCTCCTGGCTCAGCCTCCCAAAATGCTGGAATTACAGGCGTGAGCCACTGTGCCTGTCTGGCCTATAAAACATTTTAGACCAGTAAATGAGAGTGGCCATGAACAATCTAATTCTGAGGTCTGAGAAATTTTTCAGTGTGCAACAGGCACACACATATTATTAGTAAGTAATTCGTGTTATAAAGAAGGAAATAAAACTATTTTCTTTCAATTTATGTGTATTATTTTGTCAAATGGCTTCTAAGTTGTTAGAACAAAATATTTCTAAAGTAATTATTAAGTTATTAAGTTGTTAGCACCTAACTACTTAATAAATAGAAGTGTTACGTATTTTTGGCCTAGGAGCACAATGAAAAAATTACTGAGACATTAAAGGTCACTGTAAACCAAGAAAGTTTGGGAATCTTTGCCAATTTATGTACTTTAGGAAGCTCCAAGTCCTAGATGAAATAAATGGAGACTCTGTCTTTAATAAAGTTTAATAAAGAGCTGAATTCTAAAACTCGAGGCATTTGTAAAATTGCTGGAACAGAATAATCTATTATATTCTGTTTCTACTTCCTTATGTATTGATACTTTCTGATACTCCTTGAAGATATTTTTAAGATCTTAAAACGAGGATGCTACCTTTCATATGTCGGTTTATCCTAAAGAATTCTAATGCTGGTTTTGCCTTTGGTCCTCATTAATGACCTACAGCCTGGCTGGGCTACTCTTCCCCTGAGCTGCAAGATTCCTGGAAGCTGTTCCTACTGCTGGAAACCACTCATATGGGTAAATTATACATGGAGAATTATTTGATGTCTTTCCTTCTCTCCTTTCTTTGATAGCTAAGATATGCCTAAGAAAGTAATGGGTTAAAAATTCTAAAAGTGGACATATAACATGTTTTGTATATTTTTTCTACATTGTTTAAACACTTTAGTATGAAAAATTAACCGCATTCCCCATGGCTAGTTTATTATGTACTGATTAAAAGCAAATACTTAACTTAAAAGAATGCTTTTTAACCGTAGTGACTGACACATGAAGATTTAAATAGGAATATATCTTTTTAATAATTGATATATTGGATAGATATGTGAATCAAAAAAGATATATTCTTGTTTAAATGAATATTGATATCAATAAGACTGGCCTGTATCATCTTATCTATATAATCTATTTGCGTTATCTATCCATATATTATCTGTATTATCTATTTATCGATATTTTCTATCAATAGATAGAAAGATAGATAGATAGACAAAAAAGAAGAAGAACTAGAAGCTATTTTGGGGACTAGAAAAATAACTTGTGGGGCCACTTTATTCATCTCTGTCTGTCTGTCTGTCTATCTATCTATCTATCTATCTATCTATCTATCTATCAATCATCTGCCTATCTGAAGATAGATAATGCAGGCCAGTTTTTTTACTAGCTCTTTAGGAACAAATTCCTACTTCATTTTGTAAACACAGTAACAATGCTTTCAAATTTCAAAGGCAATATATGTGTGTATACATATACATATATATTTTAAAGTGGTATGTTTTTGTAAAAACATTATAATTATTATTTTGGAATTTTGAGCAAAAGTTTTCAGTCACTTTTGATCAATTTTATGCACAGGTTTGAATACCATATTTGCCAATCATTGTACATAAGTGGAAGTTCATCCACATAAGCGAAATAACCCTATGCAAACTGCATCCCATCCAGAGTCAAGCTCACTCCTTAGAAATGAGAAGATACTTTAGAGGGTTACATTTGTGCTGCTAAACAGTAACTTGGCTCAAGTACCTTAGTGACTGAAACAAATTGGCAAATTTTTATGTGCTTACTTTGCTATGAGGGATTGAATTATATGAATAGGAAGGTCAATTATTGAATGTACTGCACATGAACACAGTATATTCAGTATATTCAGTATATCATGTATGCATATCTCTGTCATAATAGGGTTATAATAGATAGGAAAATGGGCACTCAGTAAAATGAGGAATACTGGGAAGTTATGATCCACTTAGACATACTATAGGGAGATGTCTTGGAAGGATCAGGAAAGATCACTTCCTCATGTGAAACTTCTGCTGGAGTGACTCTGTAGCTCCAAAACGTGGCTGATGCTAATCCAGCTGTGGGCTCTACATTCTATTTGCTTTCTTTTGTCTCCTTTACCTAGTACTATTTTCTACTTCATTCCCCATGTCTAATTCTGGCATCTCCAATCATCAAGATGCCCTTGTGTGGTGCATTTGCAGGGTTACAACTTCTCTTGATTGCTGAGCCTTCCTTGTGTGTTTTGACTGTCTCCAGTATCCTCATCTTGCCTGTTGTCCACTTGTCTGCAAGGTGACAGCATCCTCAGGGGCCTGCCCACACAGCCTTCTCTGAAGCCACTATGGTACATGGCACATGGCACAAGGCTCTGCACTCAACCTGGGGATTAGGTATTGGTCCTCGCCAGTGGTTGGATAATCCTCCTGTAGGCACTTTGATGCAACAAGAGACCTCAAAAAGGCAACCAGCTGGACATAAGAGAATATCTTGGGCCATCCTTTCTACTCTGCCATGGGGTGACGGCTCCAACAACTTTCCAGTGATCTCTTGTGGATAGGAAATTTCAACACAAGTTACAAAATCTCAATGAGAAAGTTGTTTCTTGAATTACTTAATATTGTATATTTCAAGGAGGGGGGAAGGCAAAATTATAAGCCAAATTATGTCTACTGTGGAAAAAAGTTCGTATGTACAAAGTCTGTATCATGAACACTTTTACAGTTAAAATGTATACAATACAGTTTAGAGGCACAGTTGTTAAGCTAGTTGGAGATACTATTCTCACATCTACACATATAATGCTTATAACACTATGTGAATTGTGACTATAGGTTAATTAAGCTGACTTTGTATAAAACTTTGGCACTCTCTCTGCTGACTTCTTCAACATAAATAGTTTATAAAACAGATACGTTTAAGTAGTTTCTACTAGAGCAACGTGCCTTTGAATTTAGCCTATTTTTAAGTGAGAGATTTTAAAAGTACACAAACAAATGACATACTACCTCTTCCAATTGTTTAGAGGAGTTCGTTTTAACATGTGATTAGAGACAAAGGGAGTAGGAGCAAATAACAGAACAGAAAATTCTATGTTTGGTGGCCATAAGAGTGGAGTACAAATACAAAGAGAGAAAGTAATGAATCTACGCTACGTATCTAATCAGAAACTCAGAATCACACCTAGGATCAGTGGAGTGCTAAGCTAATGATTGAGGGCCAACATGATTTTTAGAGAGCAAGGCTCAAAGAGTTGAAAACTAACAGACAGCATACCTGTGTTCATTTTGACCTTGGAGAGTTTGTTATTAAAGTCTTCAGTTTTCCTGTAGAAAAAAAACGGTGCATAATTTGTTTGCTAGCATGTGAAGAAAATATCATGAAAGCGTGTCTTGCTTTTGATGTACCTGTAAGTTAATATCACATTATCATTAGTTTTATTTAAATCAGTGTTTAATAAGGTAGGAAGAATTGATAATTTTCTTCATGTTAAACTTTAATTATTGGTCCTATGATCATAAAACAGATCATATTCTGTTTTTATGCTTTTGCTTTATGGTGAGCATTAATGGATGAAAATGGAGAAGTTTTATGCTTGTTTGTTTTTCTTTTTATTTTATTTTCTTTTTTTTTTTTTTTTTTTTTTTTTTTTTGAGACGGAGTCCCTCACTGTCACCCAGGCTGGAGTGCAGTGGTGTGATCTTGGCTCACTGCAATCTCCACCTCCTGGGTTCAAGCAATTCCCCTGCCTCAGCCTCCTGAGTAGCTGGGATTACAGGCACATGCCACCATACCCAGCTCATTTTTTGTATTTTTAGTGGAGATGGGGTTTCACTATATTGGCCAGGCTAGTCTTGAACTCTTGACCTCTTGATCCACCTGATTCGGACTCCCAAAGTGCTGGGATTACAGGCGTGAGTCACCTTGTCTGGCCTGTTTGTTTCTTTTTCAGAGAGAGAGGGTTGTGCTCTGTTACCCAGGCTGGAGTGCAGCTGGTGTGATCATAGCTCACTGCAGCCTTAATCTCCCGGACTCAAGCCATCCTTCCCCCTGGAATTACAGGTGTGAGCCACTGTGCCTGATTGAGTTTTCTTTTTAAAAAATTAAATTTCTTTTACAAATATTTATACAAATGGTTGTTGTTCTCTAAGCCTGATATGACTATCTGTTAAGTGTACTCTTCTGGAGTTTTAAAAGTTACCCTGGCACTTTAAAATCATTGCCTTACATGTGCTGGTCTATTTACTACCGGGAATATGTAATGAAAGTAACACATATTTTGAGGGCACTGTCAAGAAAGATGAGATTCATCTGTCTCTTTTTTTAAGACACAGGAAATAGATGGTTACTACAAAACCCATTTCTGCATTAGTATTGAACACTGATTTTTCCCAGTGAAATGCTGGATGCATAGCAATTGAGATTAATTCACTAGATATGGTTGGCAGCAAGGGCTTGTCTCAGAAAAATGTTTTAAATATTATGTATCATTTTACGACATGTGAGATGACTTAGTTCTTTCTCTGGTATATTCTTTTAGTCCATTTATGGAGTTTCCTATTTATCCATACTCTGAGACCAAAGAGGAAACACATGCTGATAAGGAAGCAAATCTCCTAAGTCTCAGAGCTCCCTGCAAGAGCCGTCTGACCCCGGCCACTTGGCCTTTGCTCCTGAGTGGGCCTGTTGTTCAGGATCCACGAGAATCTCCCCCAGCACGACACACTCACGGCTTCCAGGAGCATTAGTACTGCAACATCTGACCATTTTCAAGACTTTTATTTATTCCTTTTGGATGAATGAGGATAACTTTGAAAAGAAATCATTGGCATGATCACCTGTCATGAAAGACTTTTCATAAATATAGTTTTTTCAGTCTCTAAAAAGAGCAGCAAATGAGCTTCCTGGCTTTCTTGCCTTTGTCTGCCAAGGTTCTCACCCTCTTCTCCTTTCTGACCATTTCCTCTGCTCAATTCGACAACTATTATTTTCTTTCAATGTGGCTATCTGATTCACCTCTTATGGAAAGCCTGACTTTGTTCATTACTGAGGTAAAATTATAATAATAAAATCAAAATGTGAATTTTAGCTAAATATAATGGTACTTCTCTCCCAGTGGGGGGAAAATGATGAAATAAAATAACATTAAAAATATACTTAAGTCCTATGAAATATAATTATAAAGCAAGATTTTATATATAGATATATATATGTATAATGTAATCCTCATTTTGCTATATACACATGTATATGTACACACACACATACATATATTTGCCTAGATTGAATTACTAATACCTTAGGACTCAATAAATGCTAAATTAATGAACATTTAAAATGGGCAAAATCACAGTACTGATAATCACCTCAATATATGTTTTTAGAGCTTTAAGCTGAAAACAATATAGATGATATCCTTGCTATGTGGTGTTTAATTTTTGTGTAGTCTGTGTTCAGTGTCATATCCTTGCCCGTCTGCCCGAGGCATCGTTGCAGTGTCGGGAGCAGGGCAGGAGCCATGCTTAGTGTGGCCAGGCCAGAACTGAGTTTCCACAGGGTTACGGGGAACTTCACAGTGACATGTCATAGGCCAACAGACTCTGAAGAATGATGGAGGGAAATTTTATGATGATAAATTTTATCTCCTATTTTTCAGTGTATGCAACTAAACAGGCGCATTTCTGTTTTACTTTGTTGTTTTGTTTTTCTCCAGAATTACACAGAAAAATGTGGCATATTTCTAAAAACTCAACTTGGTCGCCTTAAGACCGCCTATATTGAGGGATACCAATGAGGTCAGGGCAGAGGGCAGTGGTCAGCACAGGAGCTTTGGGAAAGCTCCTTCAAACATATTTATTTTCATCTCTCGGTAGCAAAACTCCTAATATGTTAACCTTAAATGGACAAAATAAATGGAAAAGAAAAGCCTCAGGGGATGTGTGTGACTGAGACTGAGGCAACTTCTAAAACCAGAAGGGATAAACAACCTCCAGAAAATGAGGATTATAAGGACCTTTCCCAAATTCAACTTCGTCATTCCTTTTGAAACCAGGCGACGCTGTGCTTAAAACTGCTTAAGGTTTTACAACTGAATGAGGAAGACAGTATTTGGACTAGAATAATAGTGATTGACAAAGACAACATCAAATACAGAAGGTTAACTCTCAGAATACAAAATCTGCTGATATACCGTAATAATGTTTTTGTACCAAGTTGCAGAACTAGTTATCAACATCTATTGTTTGAATTCAAATGCCAATATTTACAGAACATCTAACACTCAAAAAGTAAAATAGGATTAACAAGAACAAAGAAAGGCGCCACAAATCCTTCAGGTTTTCATCTTTAAAGTGATGTATCCTGTTACTTATAAATGTAATTTGTGAGGTTTTTCAACTTCCCATTGTTTTCGATGTCAAAATGTGAAATGACTAACTTCCTAATTAAGCAAGACATTTTCCAAGTCGTTAAAAGAAGAACCCCAGTGACTGAGCTCTCAAGAAGAACCTGAAACCGAAAGGCTTCTTGGATGACTAATAAAAATGCATGATTCTATTTCCATTATTTGTGCTAAGTCCATTAACAAATCCACGACTGAGAACTCTCTTTAGACAGTTCAAACTAAAGCGAATCTAATCTCTTTTGTTCTGCTCTGAAAAAGTGTCCTTGATTGTACTTACATAACAAGCACAGATTATTCTGGAAAGCATCAAATTCCTAGAGTCTTTGCATGCTACTAGAAAACAGTATTTCAAGTATTCTCTTCACTTGGAATTGAACCAGGGACGAGACTATGAGAACTGACCATAACATGGTCATGAGCCTTAGCAGATGGTCCATGGAGCAAAGAACTCTCCGAACATGAAGGGATCACATGATTTTCAATAGGTGCTAGGGGGTTGTATTTACTTTTGTCAAAGTTTCATATAAAAAGCAACTTCATATGTGTCCTAATTTGTGACAACAATGGATTTGTTTTACTTACGGGTTAGAGTAGCCTCCACTGCCAAAACACATATGGCAATAGACTGTGTTGATTGTTTGTGGAAGGGCTGTTAACAGCATGACTTCGGATCTATAGTCTTTTAATTCTGCTTGAATTTCTTTTTTTTTCTTTTCCTTTTTTTTTTTTTTTTTTTGAGAGGGAGTCTCACTCTGTTGCCCAGGCTAGAGAGCAGTGGCGCGATCTCAGCTCACTACAACCTCCACCTCCTGGGTTCAAGTGATTCTGCTGCCTCAGCCTCCTGAGTAGCTTGGGATTACAGGTGTGAGCCACCACGCCTGGCTAAATTTTGTACTTTTAGTAGGGTCGGAGTTTTACCATGTTGGTCAGGCTGGTCTCAAACTCCTGACCTCGTGATCCTCCTGCCTCGACCTCCCAAAGTGCTGGGATTACAGACGTGAGCACCACGCCTGGCCAATTCTGCTTGAATGTCTTCGGATTATCAGACATCTCACTTTTCTCTGAGTCAGAGCAGACTGTGTTCTCAACATGCATAAGAGAATAGACTGGGTAATTTAACTTTTGAAAGAGGGTCCTAAGGAGTTTAATCCTGCATGGGTATGAACATGCCTTTGTGCCTGTTGTCTTATAACTCTGCTTGAATTGTTTTGATTACCAGGCATCCCATTTTGAAGAGCAGCAGAGACAAAATCCTTTCCCCAGTGTTGGCCAAGAATTCTATGTAGGTCATTTTATTTTTGTAGACCTGAATTTAAGCACCAAGACCATGGATGAAACTAGAGGATTGAATTTTATCTCAGTTAATGTGAGGAGTTGCCCAAAAGATAACTTAAGCCAATACATTGCTACAGTTATTTTGAAATTAATATATTCACAGTTCATATATTATTCAAAAAAGGACATATTGATGTTTAAGTAGTAGGAAAACATTGCAGGATGTTAGTTTTTTTTCACAGAGATGTATTTTAAACATGAGAATAAAAATACAATCATATTAAGGTTATGTACCAGATTTTAACTTGAATTTACTTATTTATTTTGAAATGGGATCATTTGTAGCACTCTTTTTAGATAAACTGTCCTAAGTGATCAATGTATTAATGCATCTCTCTGTCTCTGACTGTGGTAAAATAAGATGTATTCATAAATGCCAAATGATTTCACCTTTCAATTATAGTCAAATGACTTAATTCAGGTTGACATTCATCTTCACCTATCTTTCCTATATGTCAACATGCTGCTTTGAAATATTCACAGGAAAACTCCACGTAGTTTGTTTTGTGAGTTTAGAAACTCTTTTCTGACTAGTTTCTCGAAATTGGCTCAGAGAGCCTTCTGCCTCTGAGTGGGTGGCACACAAGTCAACAGTAATGGCATGACTGTCCATGCTCCTAAGAACACCAAGTACCTCCCAGAATCCCTAACAGTGCCTGAAAATGTTCCTTAGTGTTCAGCAGCCAAATTACCCACGGCATCCTCATGCTGAGGCCAGAACACATTCAACATCATTTCTAGAAATAAAGAGAAATTATTACCACGAATAGTAAAGAAACAAATGAACATGAGGCTGTTGATAATTTTTTATGAGAATATGCAAAGCTTTCATTTTAATTAGACCAAATGTCCTGATATCTGGAAAAATTTCCTGAAAAAAGAGGACTATATGTCTTCCAAGGAAACCAGCAATTTTCCTTTTGAGACTTTACAATGTAAGCTGTTCAAAATACTTATAAATTTTCCCTAAAGACTTTACTGATTAGAAGTTGATCACCTGGTAAATGATTCCTTCTGATGTTATTCCAAAGTCTCAAAGTTGGTGAATCACTCATTTAATTATTTGCTTTAAATGGTCATGTGATTTAATATTGGTCCAGAACCTTCTTTTTTTTTTTTTAAGGTGGGGTCTTGCTCTGTTGCCCAGGCTGGAATGTGATGGTGCAATCTTGACCCACTGCAACCTCTGCCTCCTGGGTTCAAGTGATTCTCCTGCCTCAGCCTCCTGAGTAGCTGAAATTACAGGCATGTGCCACCATGTCATATTTTTAGTAGAGATGGGGTTTCACCATGTTGTCCAGGCTAGTCTCGAACTCCTGACCTCAAATGATCCACCTGCCTCAGGCTCCCAAAGTGCTAGGATCACAGGTGTGAGCCACCGTGCCCAGCCAACCTACTTTCATGGCGTTCCTTACTTTTATATTGTAAGCTTAGGGATAATTACAGAACTCATCTAAGTATTTTCAAGTGCGTCTTTTTTCTAAGACTAAGTCATTTGTTCAACTTGATAGTACAGTATTAGGAGAATTCCATAGGCTTATAAAGTGCAAATCAAAAGCAAAAAAATTTCTAATGAAAATAATGCAGATCCTGAATGAGGATCTCATGAGTCAGGCACCTTATCAAAGAGACATATGAGGAATTAATTAGAATATCCCTGTAACACATGTTACAGGGAGGCAAGCTGAATAGCATTGAATTTTGCCTACATTGAGTAGGCAAACTGAATAGCATTGGAAGAATGGATCAAGAAATAGGCGAAGCTTGACTCAAATCCCAGTTCTGCCCATTTCTATGCATCCAAACAATTTATACCAATGTCATTATCATCGACTCCCCCACCGACAGCAAAGCATCCCCAATCCGGCAAACTGGCATCGTTCCCATTCACTCATATTTCAAATATTCTGAAGCAGACCTTTACCTTTGATTGAGTCTTAAGAAGATAATCTAGACTTTCCTGAAAATACATGGGGCATTATTGTATTGCTTTAGATTGAAGCAAGCCATATGGTTTATTAGATTGATTTTTATGGATTTTCCCATCTCCCATTGGTCCCACACCCAGCTTAGCAACATGTTGGAATTGAAAAGGAATTCTGCGTTCCAGGCAGCTTTCTTTCTTTCTTAAAAAGATCCTTTATTTAGCTAAGATTTCTGCCGCCCCCGCCCCCCCCCCCACCACCCACCACATTGCCATGAACAAGAGAAAATCTAAGAAAATAGTTGAATCAAACCCTTGCCTCCTAGCCCAGCTATAGACAATGCTACTGGATCTAAGGGAAAGTGACACTATAAAGGTTGTGACGATTAGCTTTTTTTTAAAAAAAAATCATTCTCTTTCCCTTTGACAGTTGATAGCCAAAAGTGATGGCTGAAAGAAAAGAGATGTCTATAAAATGTCACATAACAAATTGTGTGACAAATTGCAGACTGATAACATCCTGATGGCAGCCTACTCCTGCTTAATTCAATAAGGGAGAGTGCCTCCGATTTCCCACCTCGTACTGAGAAGCACATATTTCTATTTTGAGGAGAAAAGCTTTGATCTTTTTAAAGAACCATTTTTAAAAATTTTATGCTTTGCTAAGTTTCTCACTGCTTTTAATTTTAAAATCTTCCAATTTAATTTTTATATATTGAAATATAAAAATCATCTGATATCAAAAGAATTATGTAATCTAGTCTAATTTTGCATGTCTCGTACTTAGACTTTAAGTAAAGGCAAGCATCAAAGGCTCTGGTAGGAATTGAGATCAATCAACTCATTTTTAGGGTTAGACATTTGAGGATAAGACAAATGGATGCCCCAAGCAGATACTCAAAAGTAGTTCATCTCTCCTGACTCTCAGCAAATAATAGGCATCCTCCTTTAAGGAATCTTAAAACGTCATTTGAAATCAAGATCTTGGCCAGGTGCAGTGACTCACGCCTGTAATCCCAGCACTTTGGGAGGCTGAGGCAGGAGGATCACTTGAGGTCAGGAGTTCTAGACCAGCCTGGCCAACATGGCCATAGAGACCCCCGTCTCTATTAAAATTCAAAAATTACCCTAGCATGGTGGCACATGCCTGTAGTCCCAGCTACTTGGGAGGCTGAGGCAGGAGAATGTCTTGAACCCGGGAGGTGGAGGTTGCAGTGAGCCGAAGGCTGCAGTGAGCTGAGATCGCGCCATTGCACTCCAGCCTGGGCAGCAGAGCAAGACTCCATCTTGACAAAACAAAACAAAACAACAAACAAACAACAAAAGAAATAAAGATCTTTCCCTTTAAAATATTATAATACCCTGCTTAATTAAGTGCTGAATCATATGAGGCAGGGGTTAGGGGTTAGGGAAAAGAACAAAATACAAGAAGACAGTGCGGTGGAAGGCAAAACTGTTTGATGAATAAAATAAGAACTGTTAACATAGAACTGTATGTTTCTTCTTCTAGGACTAGCAGGAAAACAGTGGTTGCTATGACAAGGATTCCTTTTGCCCAATCACAGCACAAATCCAAACGGAAAGTGTTAATCAGGTCTGCTCACCCCAGAGCATCTTAGACCTTCTTGGTCTAAGCCTAGACCAACAGCTATTGATATTTTTTTTTTCTGAAAACCTTAGAATTTTCAGTTAATAAGTATATTTATTTTAAGTTATTTTCAAGGTAATGTTACGTTGTGAAACTATTGCGGTTAAATAAGCATGCTTATTGTTAATTCACTATTTTTAAAAAGCCACACTTTTCTTCTGATTGAATACACCTGTTTCCTGAACACCTGAAACAACATTTCCATACCTTAGCAATGTCAAAGTTTGTCAGAATTTTTGACAGACTATACTGTCAGAATTATTACCAATTCATGTTTATATGTGTCTCAGATCTGCAATGGTGAAATCCCACTTGCTATGTGGAATTTAAATCTTGGGGCAGGGGGAAAATTTGCTCTAATTTGATCTTATAGTCTTAAAATTTAAGTAATACATTACTTACAAAATTTATCCAGAATGAAATGTACCTTTTTTTTTTTTTTTTTTTTTTTGAGACACAATCTCACTCTGTTGGCCAGGGTGGAGTGCAGTGGTGTAATCTTGGCTCACTGCAGCCTCCGCCTCCCAGGTTCGAGCAATTCTCCTGCCTCAGCCTCCCGAGTAGCTGAGATTACAGATGTGTGCCATCATGCCTGGCTAATTGTAGTATTTTTAGTAGAGATGGGGTTTCACCATGTTGGCCATGCTGGTCTCGAACTCTTAACCTCAGGTAATCTGCCCGCCTTGGTCTCTCAAAGTGCTGGAATTACAGGTGTGAGGCTCCACGCCTGGTCAAAATGTATCTTAAATTGCATATCTTAAGGTAGTTTGATTCATTTTAGAAAATTTGAGTGAGAAAATAATAAGTTATTTACTTCTGACATCAGAAATGTATTATTATTTATATACTGCTGCTCCTTTGTTATTCAGAAATTTGAGAAAATTCCTTATGTTTCTCTATGTACTAAATGTACAAGTGTTAAGCTGAATCATAGGTGAATAAAAGGTACTCAATTTGAGGAGTACCCTTTTCCGACTGTGTCTTCCACATTTTTATTTTAGGGAAAACAAAGTGGTGTGCATATTGATTCTACAGAAGGCACACACGTGGGAGTGGGGTAGGTAATAAGTAGAAAGATGACCTTGACAGGCTGAATTAAATTTGGCTAAACTAAATTTCATGATTAGGTTGAAGAGATCGGCGTTTCAAAAATGTATATGGAATAAGTCTAAGGGCTTTAATGCAATTGTTGAAAAATATAATTAAATCAATGTCTAAATGAACGGTAGTTGCATGAATCAAAGAAGATTGGGCTACGGCTGCCTCACTTTTTTTTTTGTTTTTTTTTTAAGACGGAGTCTCGCTCTGTCGCCCAGGCTGGAGTGCAGTGGCCGGATCTCAGCTCACTGCAAGCTCCGCCTCCCGGGTTCACGCCATTCTCCTGCCTCAGCCTCCCAAGTAGCTGGGAGTACAGGCGCCGCCACCTCGCCCGGCTAGTTTTTTTTTTTTTGTATTTTTTTTAGTAGAGACGGGGTTTCACCGTGTTAGCCAGGATGGTCTCGATCTCCTGACCTCGTGATGCGCCCGTCTCGGCCTCCCAAAGTGCTGGGATTACAGGCTTGAGCCACCGCGCCCGGCCCTGCCTCACTTTAAAGTGTCCACGTGTGTCTGTGCGTGAGTCAGGCTGGCATGAACTTGAGTCTCTAGGCAGGTTTGGAGGCGGTGCCTGGGGAGGCGGGGTGGGTCACAGAACAGTATGGCAGACACACTACGGGGAGTTTCCAGGTGACTACCAGCAGGGACAGGAAAAGTTATTGACATGTACTTGAGGTTTATTTTTTCTTTCATCTCATGGAACGCATCCCAGTGGCCCTTCGGGTTAATACTCTCAAATATACCAAATTCCTACTTTGAATTGACAAGAAGATGCAGGAATAACAGTTGCAGCTATAGAAGCTTCAATGTTCCCTCAAGACGTACGTGAATTTAAGAAACATGATCTCCCAATGAGACTGTTTCTCAAAGCTGGGTTTTTAACCACCTGGTTCACAACTGTCATCAGAAGGAATGAAAACAAGTCCATCCTAGAAGTAAGGGGTTTAAGACTTCAGAATTGTACAACGAAATGGGATGTGGTATCTCCGTCCCTTTTGTTCAGCAAAATGCCAGCCCAGATGACCTCACTTCTAGTCCTCACCCCACACACGTGTTCCCAGCATTCTTCATTTTTCATACCTAATATAGTCCTTCATGCCCTGCCACTATTTAAAGCTAAAACTTTCACTCAATCCACCAAAAATAGGCAAGAAAAACAACACACAAATACATATTTATACTCCACAGTTATACAGTGGAGAACAGTGAAACTTATTTGAACAAAGTTTTTGTTGTTTCATAATACCCTAACTTATTTGACATAGTGGCTAAACGTAGAAATGATCAGAACACCTTTTAAGATTGTTAGTTGCCATGTTTTAACATATGTAGTGAAACCCTACTTAGTCTGATCTTTATCAGTCATTTCTCTCCCTTTTATCTGCAGAAACAAACTCTCAACACTCTTTCTTTTATCTTGGACCTTTGCCACTCTTGGAAAAGGAGAAACATTTCCTTTGACTTCCCAACTATACAAACTCTTTCAGGACAGCCTGGTTTTAGCTCCAGGGTAGGCCGCCAATGACGCTCAGGGCCATGGATCACCTGACAGGTCCAACCTGGGTCTCTTGTTCACACCGACTCTACCCTGGCACTCAGCCTGCTCTCCTTCAGGTCCACGGGTAGAGAATGTCTGCGTGGACATCTTCATGGATGGAGATACCCACTGACTTCTGATCTGACACCTACTGACTTCATTTCCATTTCTTCTTTTATAATGGAGAGTAAAGCACTTTGTCATCTGTGCTGCAGCATTTGCCAAAGGAGACCCAGAGTGCATGTTGGGACCACACGCAGTTACACTGATTCTAGTTAATTATGTTTGAGAGGAGTGACGACTTTTCTATAGTACATAGAAAATGTTAACATGAACTATTATTATTGGGATGTTGGCTGTCTGCCATTGCTAAGACAGAGCAGAGGGTAAGAAAGTGTCACACATGTTGGGAGAGGGCAAACAATAATGGATGGGCCAAAAAGTTAGCAAATTTCTTTCTTTTTTTTTTCTTTCCTTTTTTTTTTTTTTTTAATAGATGGAGTCTTGCTCTGTTGCCAGGCTGGACTGCAGTGGCGTGATCTCAGCTCACTGCAACCTCTGTCTCCCAGGTTCACGTGATTCTCCTGCCTCAGCCTCCTGAGTAGCCGAAACCCCTCCTGAGAGATGAGGTTTCACCATGTTGGCTAGGATGGTCTGGATCTCCTGATCTCATGATTCACCTGCCTCAGCCTCCCAAAGTGCTAGGATTACCGGTGTGAGCCACCGTGCCTGGCCATAAATTTCCTTTTTGTGGGAGAGGCAACTTTAGAAGTATGTATCTGCATACCTTGTCTAAGTCAATGCGTTGCTATAAAGGAATACCTGAGGCTGGGTAATTTATAAAGAAAAGAGGGTTATTTGGCTCTCGGTTCTGCAGGCTGCATGGGACACATGGCACTGACATCTGCCTGGCTTCCGGAGAGGCCTCATGATGCTTCCACTCCTGGTGGAGGGGAGAAGGTGAAAGGGAGCCAGTGTGCAGAGATCACATGGTGAGAGCAGAAGCAAGAGACAGCGGGAAGGTACCAGGCTCTTTTCAACAATCAGCTCTCTAGGGAACCCCCCCGGGAATGAATAGAGCAAGAACTCCCTCACTCTTCTCCGCCAGGGAGGACATTAATCTATTCATGAAGGATCTGGTCCCAAGACTCAAACACCTCCCATTAAGCCCCATCTCCAACTGGGGATCGAATTTCAACATGAGATTTGGAGGAATCAAATATCCAGACCACAGCACACATCAATAGCTAGGAGGTGGCAGAGTCAGCGTTCGACAACCTATGTTTTAGGGAATTTCCAGGTATGTGCTCTTAACACTACCTTTTTTTTTATTGTACTAAAGTGGGTGTCAGTATTAAGCCTTGTGTGGGAAGGTATGCTTGGGCAAATCACCTCACTTTGATGAGCCTGAGTTTTAAAGTTTATAACATGAAAGACTTGATTTAAAATATAAAAGCACATAAGGGCCTTTTATGGTTTGAAATTTTGCTAAATCTAGGAAAGGTATATTCAACCAACAAACATTTATTGAACTTTAATGTGCAAACCGCTATGCCACTGTCATGATTGTACATATCAAGCAGAAACTCACTGGAAGCCAATATTTAATGATTCATTCAGATACCAAAATTCAGAAAAAGGTGATGATTAAAGACCTGTGTTTCCGATAGCATCATGATGAGATGAGATACACATTAACACATGTCCAAGCCAACATCCAAGGCTGTCTCCCTCTTTGTTGTCTAGTTTACTTAACTCCAGATATGAGATCTAGAGAACTGTTTATATATTACATGTCTTTCTATATCATCTCCAGTGTCCTACCCTTGAGCTTCTCAATTTTAGAATTTGATTGTTCCTAAAATAGAATCCATTTTATAAATCTGCACCAGAACAAACAGACAGAACTTCACTCCATCAATTTTCATTAATTTGTAAAGCTTTCTTCATGAGTAGTTGTAGGAACATTGGAGGTAACAAGAATCATTGATTTTTTTTTATTCTGTTAGAATTTACAGTTGAGGAGAACTTCAAAACAGACATCTCAGTCACGGAGGCAGCTTGGCGTTCCAAATACTATGTTTTAGAATAGCTCCTATTTTAAAGAGTAAAAGTCTACTGGCTTTTGAAGAAACAAAAGACTAAAAGATCTAAGCAGATTGTATTCCTAGCCAATATCCTCATCACAGTTTTCTTACTGGTTGAATCAGTCATGCTGTAACTTGCTAGATGACAATAGCGTGGGAAGTACAATTACATTTTGAGTTATTTTCATGTGGATGGTTGCTGTCCTGTGCATTGATTACTGTTGAGAAATGTTGGCATCAGGCTCACAAACAATTACCAAAGTCTTATGACCCACACAAACTTTAATCAACCTGTTCCCATGTCAGAAGTTTTGAAATTAGAATGTTTACTTCACATAAATTATGATTTAATATTATGGCTATTTGTAAGGCGACTATGTGACAAATGTATCATTAACTTCAGATGATTAAGAAAAGCAATCTGAATTAGGGAGAAGTGTGAATTATGAAGTGCTTGTGAAGAAACAATTAATTTTCCTTCAAAAATACAGATTAACTCTAGGTCCAGGCAGTAACAGCTAAATGAATCCGGCAGGGTCCTAGTTTAAGGAACACATAAGAATGATTTGTACTTCTAACATCCATTTATATGGAATGAATCCTTCTAAAAAGGTTTATTTTGTGTAATATAATTTTTTTATGCTAGCACTTTGCCTAAGACTATAGCTTTTAATATCATCAAAAGTAAAGACAGCCTAGACTCTCACTGAATTACCTCGATTTCTAAATTGGTATGTCTAAGTTATGATTCAGACATAATTCATATTTAGTTCCCATTTCATGTTGGGGTCATGATACTCCCTTCTCCCCAAACCTCACCCCATTTTTCCAGTATTCCTCACCTCAGAGAATGCTATCATTCACTCATTATTATTATTTTATTTTATTTTATTTTATTTTATTTATTTTTTTGAAACAGAGTCTCACTCTGTCACCCAGGCTGGAGTGCAGTGGTGTGATCTCAGCTCACTGCAACCTCCACCTCCCAGGTTCAAGCCATTCTCCTGCTTCAGCCTCCTGAGTACTTGGGATTGCAGGTATGCACCATCACATGTAGCTAATTTTTGTACCTTTAGTAGAGATGGGGTTTCACCATGTTGGCTAGGCTGGTCTCGAGCTCATGACCTCAGGTGATCCACCCGCCTTGGCCTCCCAAAATGCTGGGATTACAGGTGTGAACCACCACACCAGACCCATTCATTCATTATTCAATTCATTAATCAAAAAGTTTGAGAGCCCATTCTACACCACAAATTACCCTGGATGTTCCCTCTCCCTCAACTCTCCATGTTTTGAGAAATAAGACAAGAAACATTCAGCTCTGGGAAGGGCAGCATGCTTCTATCTCAGTCCCACAGTTCATTTGCCCAAGGGACTTGGGCATGCAAGGTAAACATTTCTAGTCCTTTTGATTTTGCATAGGTCAGATATAGGTTAGGCATAGGTTAACATACAGAGTGGGCAGATGGGAGTCTCTGACCAGCTTATGTGGTGCAGGAGTTATACTGTTGCTTCATGTTCCCATAACAGCAATGGATCCGAAATGGATGATGATGTTCCAGTGTCACACAGGTAGGTGAGAGAAAAAGCAGTGTGTGTATGCACATGTGCACACACACAAACATGCATGCACATGCACACACATGCACAGGCACACGTACACATGCCGTCCGTGTTCCCCACCCAGTTGTCTCAAAGGTCATGAGTTTGTGGATTTTATCTTCCTAGTTCAGTACAGGACTACCCAGAAATTGGTCAATATTAAAGCCTCAAAGAAATCATAATATCACTTTTGTCCAGATTTTATTTTCCAATCCTCTCTTTGTTTTATCAAAAATTTTAGGAATACATTCTTTCAGATGGATTATGTAAACACTGGACCTGTTCATTTAAAAAATTCCTTAAAGTTTAATATTGATATGTTCTATATGCAAACACAAATGAGGATTTTCTGTTTTTTCACTGCTATACGCTCAGCCTCTAACAATATCTGATACATATTATTTACCCAGTAAATATTTATAGAAAGAAGATGTTCTCATTAACAGACATGATAGAATGACTCCCATCGTGAAGTACTTTGTCAGGGAGAGTTAGACAAAGGAGCTTGAGGATTCCCCCTCATTTACCATTACAGTCCACCCCTTGGCTCTTCTAGTCTATTGAGGGCGAGTTCCTATTGGACATCTGGAATGTAATGGTGTCCCCAGACACCAGTTTACATTGTCTTCCGGCATATGTCACTTGAGGAATCTCTAGATGATTTAGAGGTATCAGGCTAACAAATCCACACTCATTCCTGAAAATCCCTGGCAAATGGCAAAGATAATTGAGCTGGTATTTTGGCAACTGGCAGGATGATTTTGTTTGAAGTCTGAAGTGTATTTTAAGAAGTTATTTACGTTTCCTGAATACCAACAGTGTCATGAAAATGCTACGCTTGCACTGCTTTAATCAATTCTAAATCACCGCCGGGCGCGGTGGCTCAAGCCTGTAATCCCAGCACTTTGGGAGGCCGAGACGGGCGGATCACGAGGTCAGGAGATCGAGACCATCCTGGCGAACACGGTGAAACCCCGTCTCTACTAAAAAATACAAAAAACTAGCCAGGCGAGGCGGCGGGCGCCTGTAGTCCCAGCTACTCGGGAGGCTGAGGCAGGAGAATGGCATAAACCCGGGGGGCGGAGCTTGCAGTGAGCTGAGATCCGGCCACTGCACTCCAGCCTGGGCGACAGAGCCAGACTCCGTCTCAAAAAAAAAAAAAAAAAAAAAAAAAAAATTCTAAATCACCAATTTATATCATACATTTTAAACAAAAGCATTTTTACCATTGAACCCTAAACACTAATGTGACTTGTGATTTTGTTTTTCCAAGAGAAGACTAATACAAATATTTATTTTAGAAAAATTCTTGGTACATGGGCTGTTTGTATATATCTTACCACTCCATATCCCCACCAAAATCAGATCCACAAACAGCAAGCAAGCAAACCCCTGACTCTTTTATCTTTTAGTTAGTTGTAATATAACCTAAGTGATATTGACTGTAGCAATGGAGAATGATTATTGTTACTTTGGGGGTTGTGTCTCAAGTATACATAAATGGATAAACCATAATCCTTGGTGCATGACAAAGTTATGTACATCCCCCTCCCTCCTTTCCTTCCTTCTGTCACTAAACATCTACACACCAACCATCTAAAGCCAAATATAGACCTTCGTAAGAACCTGTGTCAATCCAGATGACTTTTAATGTTATAACATCCCTAGGCTTCATGCATTTGAGTAACCATCATTCTGAATTCCATGCTTATCATTCTCTTCCTTTCCTGTTCATATAATCTCATTGTATTTATATGTCTTTTAAAAGCACATTTACTTTAGTTGTTTTAATCTTTATAATGATGTCAGGCTGCATATAATTGTATTGCTAAGATTCATCTATATTGTTGGTTATTCCTGTAGTGTGTTCACTTTGTCTCCTACACAATATTTAATTTTGTGAAAATACCACATTTTGTACATCCACATTTTGTTCAGGGGCATTTGGGTTGCTTCTAGATTTTTGCTGTTTTGGAGAGTTCTGTCATAAACATGTATGTACATATTTCTTAATGCTTTGCTTGTTAATTAACTGTTTGGCAGACAATTTAAATGATATGGCTCCTACTTAAAAGTATTTTCTATGTGCCAAAAACTGTTCTAAGAATATTTACAGATATTACATATATATTAATTACATATGTGTTACATATATATATATATTACGTATTACACATATATTAATTGACTTGAACCTCACAACAACCAAACAAGTTAAATATTATTGTTATCTTATTTTACTGCAAAGAAACGCCAAACCACAGAGAAGTTACAAGGTCACACAGCTATTAAGTAGTGAGTGAAGCTTGGGAATCCAGGCAGTTTGGCTTCAGAGTTTTTGTACTATAAGGTCTTTCTTGGATCTAAGGACATAAAGGATGGCAATGGTTTATAACACAAAACTTAGTTATTGACCAAAATTTGAGTGTGAGTCTGTCATAATCGGGATTAATCAAGGTACAGTACACCCTGCAATGAGCAATATTGGCAATGCTCATGTATACTATCATTACTCGAAAACAAATTTCGTACAAACGTCTTTATTTTTTATCGTGGGTATAAGGCACATAAATTTATTTCAATAAGACAGCTGCTGTTTTTGATGCTTGTTCTCACAATTCTGTGGTGATAGTTGTATTTGTTTGTTCTCATGCTCCTAATAGACATATCCAAGACTGGGTAATTTATAAAGGAAAGAGATTTAATTGACTCACAGTTCCACATGGCTGGGGAGGCCTCACAATCATGGCAGAAGGCAAAGGGCATCTTACCCAACAGCAGGCTAGAGAGCTTGCGCAGGGGAATTCTCATTTATCAAACCGTCAGATCTCATGAGACTTATTCACGATCACAAGAACAGCACGAGAAAGACCCACCCCATGATTCAATTACCTCCCACCGGGTCCCTCCCAGGACACGTGGGAATTATGGGAGCTACAATTCAAGATGAGATTTGGGTGGGGACACAGTCAGACCATTTCAGTATTTCTCTGTGTTTCTCACAAACATCCCTGAGCACTTTATTCTTATCACCCACCATGGGATGGTCAGGTCCATCTTTCTTCCCCTTTAAGGAGCCCAGGCTTCTCCTAGGCTTCACTGTTAAGGGCACAGTGGGTTCTTGGTGACCCTCATAAAATCAATCATGAATTTAAGGCAGAGCTGACTTGGGCTCTCACTCTTCAGAGGAGAGGTTCTTAGATGATGAACAAAAATTCTCCTTAGTCAGAAAAGCAGCATCCTCAACAATGTATGGAATTGTGGCAAACATATTAAGCATGTCATTCCTTAAGTTTATATCTGTCACTACGTAATAACCCATGATAAATAAATGTGATCAAGAAACTATATTGTCACAGATACATGTAATAGATAAAGACAGGGAGCACAGCCGGCATTTGTTTAACTTTGCAAGGATCAAAACCGTCATCAGAACCACCCTTTGTGTCTTCATTAATTTTTTGTTCATCCTGATTCTGAATGTTTAGTCTCAAGAGGAATTATGAGCCCTCAGATTGGATGAGTCATCTTTTAGTTATAATCACAGAAACATTCAAAAATGAAATAACTTTGTTCAGTTGGATGAACCTTATAAGAAGTAAATGACTTCATATACATTTGGCACGAGGCTAATGAGCTATTTTTAGTTTTTCCTGGAATTATCTTACCCATTCTTTCCACCCTCCATGATGCCTGCTTCCATGGTCTCCCTTCTCAGTGCTTTCTTGGTCATGCTAATCAAAAAGGAAAGGGGGAATAAACATGTGGTTTTGACAACCTTCAAATCACTAAGGCAAGGGGGAAAAGGCCCACAAAAGGTGGGTCTGAAAAGTGAGCAACTTTCCAAGATCCAAATAAAGTGTTTTCTAGACAATTTAATGTTATTTTTATCATGACTTTTATAATCTACTACTATCTTTTAAAATCTGCATTAGAATATTATTTCTGGATCTCCAATCTTTATATCTATTTTTATGTGGGTATGAATGTATATGTCTCTGAAAAAATTGCAATTCAGTTCTTGAGAACCAGAGAGCTCTTCAACGTTTTCTCTTTGTTTTGAGACGGAGTCTCACTCTCTCGCCCAGGTTGGAGTGCAGTGGTGGGATCTCCGCTCACTGCAACCTCTGCCTCGTGGGTTCAAGCAATTCTCCCTGCCTCAACCTCCCAGGTAGCTGGGATTACAGGCATGTGCCACCATGCCCAGCTAATTTTTGTATTTTTTAGTAGGGATGGGGTTTTGCCATGTTGGCCAGGCTGGTTTTGAACTCCTGACTTCAGGTGATTCGCCTGCCTCAGCCTCCCAAAGTGTTGGGATTACGGGTGTGAGCCACTGCGTCTGGCCCAATGTATTTTTTTTTTTAAATAAAAGGAAACTAAAATTACAATAAAGAAACATTTTGTTGACACTAAATGGCAGGTTTCATACAAAGACTAATCATTTTTATTAGGGTAGGAATAATTATTAGTGAGTTTTTCTGCCAATTTTCCAAGTGTTGGTAATGTATGTTGTTACTTTTTAAATATGTTTTTGTTACTTTTAAAATGAAATGAAAAAGACATCTAAATTATAGCATACGTGTCTACCCCTACATTTAAAACAATATATTCCGATGATAAGGCAGAAAAATTAACCTACCCTTCCCTAACACAAACTTCCCTTTAATGTCTGTGGCCATCTGTAAATCCCGTCCTCTGTTATCAAACTCCACTCATTTGCTTTTCGAAGTTGAGTTCAAGATCCTCCCATCTCCTCACCTGCCCCGTCACCCACATCTCTGCATTACTGTAGGCTCACCACTTGTGCCCTTCATCTGACATTGAATCCTAGGCTCCCTTACGACATTTCTGATGTCACTGCCATTTCATTTAACTTTTTATATGCATTGCCTTTTTTTTTTTTTTTTTTTTAAAGACTAGTCAAGTGCAGTAGTGAGAAGGGAGAAAGAGTGGAACAAGGAGTTCAGCTGTAACTGACTGAGGTAACTCACTCACTCTGTGGACCAGCCTGCATTGCCTTTCTAGCGACACTGGTAAGTATGTTAAGGAGAGGGACAAAGTCACTTGAAGTTTTTGGCCTTGGTCTCCTCATCTGTAAAATGAGGGGAACCAGCCTCCAAATGTTGTTAATCCAACACCTATAACTCTTTTTGCCAAGACTGAAGATCCCTAGTAATAGTTCAGATTTGCTTTCACTCAGTGTTCCCTGACTCAGAGATCTCAAACCCTAAGGGAGATGCAGAGTGTCCTTCAGTCTTGACGCCTGGGAGCTGTGGATGCCTCGTCTTGCCACATAAAATAACAGCATGCTAGTGGCCAAAAGGCATGAAGTGTTCAAACTCATTCAAAGCGTTCAAACTTTTTACTTATATGATGCTTTAAAATGAGGCAAAAGGGAATTGTTCTGTCGTCAATCGACTGTGTCTGAGTTCTTAGGATTTAAATTCGATCTACGTTCCACCTAAATCTTGAAGCTGGAATGAATGTGTTTTCCTCTATATTTACCACTCAAGTTTTTCTTTCCTACATGCTGACTGTTTGTGTCATGGTCATGAGATTCTAGCACTGAAGGGGTTTTGTTTTTTGCCTTTGTTCTCTGTGTGAGTTACACAGTTGCTTTCGTGCTGAAGGAGTGAGCTCCTGTCTCATCAATTTCAGAACTTGAGTGATGGATTCGTCGTGGCTGCTGATGGTAACAGGGGGCACTGGCCAGCTTGTTGCTCACACAGCATGGGAGGTGAGCCGGCACAGGGCCAGTGGAGAGGTGGTGCTGTCTGATGAGCTTAGGGAAACCGGGTAAACACTGATGTGCTCTCACAGACGCAAACTGAGTCACATTCCTAACAGGAAACTGCAAATAAATAGGTGTGCAAAACATAACAAGGATCCTATTCATCAGATATTTGGAATAACTTTATTTTATATTTTATTTTTTTAGAGACAGGGTCTCGCTTTGTTGCCCAGGCTGGAGTGCTGTGGTGTGATTATGGCTTACTGCAGTCTTGACTGCCTAGGTTCAAGCCACCTCAGCCTCTTGAGTAGCTGGGAGTACAGATATGCACCATCACACTCAGCACATTTTTTCATTTTTTTTTTTGTAGAGCTGGGGTTTTACCTTGTTGCCTGGGCTGGTCTTGAACTCCTGGTCTCCCATCTCCACCTCTCCCATCTCATCCTCCCATCTCAGCCTCTCAAAGTGCTGGGATGACAGGCCTGAGCCAATGTGCCTGGACCTGACATGAGACTCTTAAGCAGGCCATTTTCTAACAAATTTCATGCATTCTACAATTAAACAAGAGAGTAATTATGTAACAGATCTAGACAACTTTTTCATACAGATATTTATTTTCCCAAGTTCAACCAGGGCTAGAGCGGTTTGTAGAAATGTGGAGGTCTAACCAATGCTTCAGTTCACATGGTCTCTTGCTGTACAGCATCAGCCAACTGAGTTCTAAGTGTCAAAGTGCCCACAAAAATTGCAGTGGAAGTGAAGCAGATCTTTGGTGTCTAACAGATTTTTACTGTGTATTCACTTCCCGTCATCTTTTTGCACTATTTTCTGTCTCAAAGCAATCTGTTCTACATCCCACCCCATCCAAATTCCCAACATATGTTGGGGTTTAGGCAATAATATTTGAGGTAATCGTAGAGTATGTACAAATGTGTTTGAATGAGGGGCTGTTTAACCTCATTTAGAGCTATTTGAAGATTCAGAAATGTACTTCTCAAGCCCTGGTCTTTCTTTAAAAGGCCAGACTTGGTATATCGGCTGCCTATTCAGCACACGTGCAAGCTGTCCAACAGCACCCTCAGCTGACCGTGCTCCCCGCCACCTATCCTCTCCTCTGATGGAGTTTCGTTTTCCTATAAAGAGCATTACCATTTTGCTTGTCCACCCCCAAAACACTGACATCATATTGACTCATAACTCCTACTATCCTCACGTTGGAGCAGATCCTACTGATACGAACAGAAGCCACAGAAATTCTAGGCAGAAAAGGGTGAGTCCCCAGGGAAAACCCATCCTCAAGCTGAAAAGCCTGAAACCACGGCCCAAAGCGAGAACTTGTATCCCTCTTTTCCCGCTCAAATGTTGCCTTTCCTAAACTATCCATAGCCCTGCCTCACCCCATCCTGTGCCTGTAAAAACCCCAGACTTAGCTGGTAGATGGGACTACAGAAGAATGTCAGAGAGAAGCTTGACTTCGGAGGGACAGCTTGACGGCATAACTCTGGAGAAGAATCCAGCCAGAGACAGCGGGATTCAAGAGGAAGATTACCTACCTGCCCCGTCCCCTTTTCAGCTCCCCTTCCTGCTGAGAGTCACTTTCATCGGCAATGAAATCCCCCACACTTACCATCCTTCAATTTGTTCATGTAACCTCGTTTTTCCTGGATGCCAGACAAGAGCTCAGGAGCCACCAGTGCAAATACAAAAGGCTGTCACCTGGCCTTTGCCCTCGCTGGCAGCCTCACGCGAAAAGGCAGAGGGCCCACTAAGCTGTTAGCGCTTAAGCCATTCGTGGACAGCAGAGTTAAAACAGCTGTAAGAGCTAGAACAGCACTGTACACGCCCGCTGGGGCTTTGGGAGTCGCAGGCACCGCCACCTGGACGCTCCCACGGGGCCTGCATAGCGTTCGCTCCTGCCAGTGCCAGAGCGGCTACCTGGTTCCCACCCTGCTTGCTGGTGCACTCCCTCCTGTGAGGAGTTGAGAGGGGCAGGCTGCGTAAACGAGGCACCCCTGCCGCAGGTCCCATGAAGGGGTCAGGGAACTATCCTGCATCACTACTGTCTCTTTGAAATCTCTCCAGGACCCGAACACTTCTCATCACCTTCCGTTTTACCACCTAACACCTTAGTCTAATTTTCCAGTAACCTTACAGTTGTTCTCCCTTCCTCCCCTGACATCACCTGCGTTCCACTGTTCCCAAAGTATCCACAGTGATGCTCGAACATCTGAGAGACGTCAGGCATTCTCCCCTTCAAAGCCCTCCAGCCACCTCCCGTCTCCCCTCCTTTGTCGGCGGGCAGCATCCTCTGTGTCCTGGGCCCTCACTGCATCTCTAGCTCGTGGCTACCACTCTTCCTCTTTGTCCTCCAGGCTCGCTGGCCACCTCACTGAGCCTTGGACACTCCAAGCCCACACTGTCCTCTTGCTGGAGCCCCAGGTCTCTCCTAGAGTTCTTCAGATTTATGCTCCAACACCACCGTATCAGAGACCTTTCCTAACTGCCCCATATAAAATGCAGTCCTCCATGTGTTCTTTGTCTTTTAAAAGTTTTTCTGCAGAACACTTCTTATCACCTCTCATCTTACATGTTTGCTTTTCATCTCTTTCCCACCATGAGGATTAGCTCAGAGGAGCAGAGACTTACATCGGGGGAATGTGATTCAGAGGCAGGAAACTTAATCATGGGGTGGAACCTCTAAGGACATTCAGTCCACGTACTGGCATCAAGTAGCTGTCCACAGGGTAGTGGGGAAGGGATGAGTATTACAAATTGCTGAAAACAATATATATTTTTTTCCTTTCGCAAATGCAAAGAGGTCATCAGCTTCATCACTTAGGCAACTACAGAAACATTGCTGCTGAGGAAGAGGGTGCAAGAGGAAGTCAGAATGCAACTCGGTGCTTTATAATTTGGTCAACAGAAACTGTAATCATTACTGTCATTTAACCATTACTATCATTTAGCTTCCCACTGTCATGATATTGCAGCCCGGTACACATTAATATTGCCATATGTTCATAGTGCACACCATTATTTGCCTTTGCTGTTTTGTGTGAAACTAGACAAACATCACAATGTGACTTTGGACTCTGATCATTAGCATTGATTTCAAACAGTGCTGAGGCAATTCCGTGAAATTTGGAATCACCACCACTACACATGATCTTAAATTTCAATTCTAGAAATGGGATGGAACAGCCACCCACCTGTCCTTAAGTATAATGAAAAAATTACTTTCCTGGTGATAACATAACCTTCATTATTTAAGTGGATATATGGTTGATTTTCTATCTTACATTTAATTTCCTTGGGTTTTGTTAAAATTATGAATGATGAGGCATTGCTTTATCAAAATAATACATTTGCATTTTAACAGATTTTCTTCCACTTTTCTAAAGGAGTATCTTGAATAATGGGAGGAGTCAGCAGGCTGGAGTGCAGGATATTTTGCAGCAGTGTCTTGCTTTGAGCTTCAGGTCACACCATTGCTCCTTCGGCCAGCCTCTGATCCTATCCTTGGACTATACCAGGTTTATATATTGAGTTTCTTGAATACACTTAGGTGGCATCAAGTAGAATAATGGCAGATGTAATGTTTATATAACTTTACTTAAATTTACTTTAGGTTTTTTTTTTTTTTCACCTCATCAACACACAAAACCTGTAACCTAAAATTTGTGCAGAAATGTGTTTCACAACAGCAACTAAGTATATGGATGTATTAATCTGTTCTCACACTGCTAATAAAGACATACCTGAGACTGGGTGATTTATAAAGGAAAGAAGTTTAATGGACTTACAGCTCCACATGGCTGGGGAGGCCTCATAATCATGGCAGAAGGCAAAGGAGGAGCAAAGGCATGTCTTCCATGGCAGCAGACAAGAGAGCATGTGCAGGGGAACTCCCCTTTATAAAACCATCAGATCTAGTAGATGTATTCACTACCATGAGAACAGTTTGAGGGAACCCATCCCCATGATTCGATTATCTCCACCTGGCCCCACCCTTGACACATGGGGATTATTACAATTGAAGGTGAGATTTGGGTGGGGACACAGCCAAACCACATCAACAGACTTGCTACCTAAACCTCTCACATCACATAAAAGTTTAACTTATCTTCAGAATAGATGAGACTATAAAGAAATAAGGAATTGTGTTTTGGGTTATAAGTTAGAGGCTTGTAAATCATTAAAAAAAAAAAAACTACTATGGCATTTTTCATGGCAGATTTTCTTAAAATACCAACATTTTCTCATAAATGTCCATGAATTTGTTCGCAAAGAATAAATTTACTTAATCATCAGCTTTTGTATGCTTTTGGATAGCATTACTAAACAAGTTGTCTAAACTGAAAGAGTGATGTTAAGAGTAAAAGTAGAAGTCATCAGTATTTATGCTGACATAACAGGCATAAAATGGGATTATGCCAGGCAATAAGGCAAAAAAGAGATGATGTAACAAAATTCCTTCTATTTTGATATTAATTTAGTCTCCAGCAATTTATAGCTTTTCTCTCCAAGAAACACCTCTCCTGTACCCCAACGAGATAGTAAAGTTGAGAAAAGGCCTATAAAAAGGTCAAAGGAACAGACACGAAATAAAAAATAAAATAAATATTTAGCTTAAAAATAATAAAAAATAATTTAGCCTAGAATAATTAAGACTAAGGAAAAATGCAACTGAAAATTTAAAATCAGAAAAAAACTGGTAAAGTTAACTCTATTTTTCCCTACACCCTAACTTACCATGATTAAAACACACTCCGTTGTATTTCAAAATTGTTTTTGATAGAAATAGATTAAAAAGTATTTTATGAAGTGAGCAGAACATTTCTGGAGCTCAACAACTTGAAATACAACAGATCAAAAATGTAGACAGAATCTAAATCCTTTAGAAGTATGCAGGAATGACAGCTCCATCCATGTTTTCCTCCCTCGACTACAAACGGCTTAAAGACAGAGGTCATAAATAAAAAGTGAAAACTATTAAATGCTCAATAGATAAATAATAAATCTTAAGTGCTTAATAAATGTTGCTAGAACAGGTAACAGAACATTCTGAAAGGAAGTCTATTATTAACAGTCATGCCCACTGTGCCATGTCCTACAATGTGACCTCTGGAGAGAGATTAGAAGATCTTTTTCTACAGCAAGCCACACAGTCAGAGACCTAAGAGAAAGTAGTCCTCTTCTTCTTCTAACAAATAGAAATAGACAGTTCCTGTATCATCAGAGGATTTCATAGAAAAAGTATTTCATAACAAAGGTTTGTGATCCTGACTATGGGCTACTTTTAGGAACTGCGGCATCACCTGCTGCTTGGCTTCCAGACAGAGATGGGCGTGCTCTCCTATAACACCTGCTGCTGGGGCAGGCTGGTGAGGTAAGCAAGAGTGTAGACGCTGGGGCCAAGCCAGCTTTGTGAAAAGCCCATTCTACCATATCCAGATGGATCACTTCAGAAAGTGACTTGTCCTCTGTCTGAACCTGCCCACATTTCCTCCTCTAGAAACAGGGATAACAACGGTGCCAACCTCCCAGGGTTGTTGAGGGACCCAGTGGATGAGTATACACGAAGCACTTAGAAGTGGGTCTGGCATATACTGCCAAAAATGTGACTCTTGCTGCTATTAAACAGGGAATGTTTCCTTGGCACTGACAGGTGTGACTAGCGGTTGAAACATTTCAGATATATGTCCCCTTCTTGCCTTGGTCATTTGTTCAAATGAATTCACGAATCAGGTTTTCTCTTGTATAAATGAGTTTTTTTTTTTTTTTTAAGGCATGTACTAAATCTTGGTTTGAAGGATGAATTCTTCTGCACTCACATTTGCTTCTTTACTTCACAGATGGTGGAGTAAAATCTGTGTTGATTGCACCTTCAGCTGGTGCTTTAGGCTCCAGGAGCAGCAGCTCCCTGGATTGAGTGGGAGCCAGTTCTGACTGACTGGTCCCACCAGCACACCAGACTGCGGGGGCGGGTCAGAGGCCCACGGGGAGGAAACATCAGTGGAGGGAGGACGCTGTGAGCGGTCCACCCCTGCATGACAGATGTCCCTTTATAGAAAAGAGGTGGGAAACAGACTCTGGCAAAGGGAAACAGCAGAGTAGCAAGATGATTTTGATTACTAGTGACATTTAATTGCAATTAGATTTTTAACCACAACAAAAAAGATGATAAAACTTTTCCATGTCTTTTCCATAAAACTGTGTGAGCTTAGGACACGTTAGTGCTCATTCTTCTTGCAACATTACCCACCACAGTTTCACTGTATTGGAAGTATACTAAGAAGAGCTCGTGGCTAGCGTGGGAGCGCCGCTGCCTTCAAACCTAGAAGTGAAATGCACCCACACCCAGCCACATCAGTGATTCCCTGGGAGTGACCTTCAGGGAGTTGCTAGGAGATGGCGGCTCTGTTTCCCTTGATTATAGGACATAACCCTGCCACTGTCAAAATGCCAAAAGAAAAGGGCAGTGATGGCTGGATGTAATTTTTTCCTGTTACTTCCTGTGAGATATCATTTTGCACAAACAGAGGAGGCTAAGGGAGCCACGGGTATCTCCGTAGCAGAAAGATGGCAACTGTTATCTGAGGAAGGCCAGTATCCTACAATAGCGATCCTGTGTGCAACATGTATTATTTGCTTCATCAAACTGAATCGTATGTTTTAGTAATTTCTTGAAATGCTAGGTAGTTTTACACATAGGCATGGGGGGTGGCTTCTGGTTTAAAAGCAGGGCTTACACATATAGGTAGAAGCCACATGTGGTCAAAGGAGATAAAGTGCCACAAACTGAGGAGTGCAGTCAGCTGGGCGCCCCGGATTGAGGTAAAGTAGAAAAAGACTAATCCTTCTGAGCCCAAGACATTTCACTATGCCACACTATCTCCTGTATATGCAATTATTAGATAGAGAATTATTTTTCCGTGACAGCCAATATCATGTAGGGCTTAAAAGTCACAAACTGGGTTTACAACACAACTTACTGCTTATTAGTCACACGACCTGAGGTGAGTTACTTTCTCTCTCTGTGTCTTGGTTTCTACAACTATAAAACCGAAATATGTAACAGTAAGTACTTGATAGGATCACCATGAGAACGGAATGAAATCATATATGTATGGCTGGGCACAGTGGTTCACGCCAGCAACCCCAGCACTTTGGGAGGCGGATCACCTGCGGTCAGGAGTTTGAGACCATCCTGGCCAACATGGTGAAACCCCATCTCTACTACAAATACAAAAATTAGCTGGGTGTGGTGGCGGGCACCTATAATCCCAGCTACTTGGGAGGCTGAGGCAGGAGAATTGCTTGAGCCTGGGAGACAGACACTGCAGGAAGTCAAGATCATGCCATTGCACTTCAGCCTGGGCGTCACGGTGTAACTCCGTCTCAAAGAAAAAAAAAGAAGAAGAAAATATGTAATATACTAGAAAAATAGCTGGCACAGAACAAATGATTACAGGAATATCAGCTATCATTTTCATTATTTTGAGCAGCATAAACATTCTTTTGTTGTGCTCTGAATGCAGCTGAACAGTACTCAAGAGTTTCAGGATCAGTTGTATAAAATTACAAAGAGTGAGAAGGTCACCCATCTTGAGAAAAGACAAGTTTGTATAAACAGGCCAAACTACCAAAAGCAGGAGAAGTTCAAGGAAGCCAAGAGAAGCTGAGAAATTTTTCTTACATCTCATGTCTTGTTGGTTGCTGATCACCGCCTCATTCTCCATGACAGGTGCACAATTGGTGTACAGGTTACCTAGGGCTGGATACTGATGGGGCATATGCTGTGCATAAGGACACCTATGTTTACTCCACTTAGAAGTCTGAGGTTGTCCTGAATGTCAAGCAACAACAAAAAAATGCACCTGTCTGGGAGAGCTGGGGGCATTCCAGATTCTGGTCATTAACTGGGTGAGTGTCTTTAGGTATCATTCTACCTTTGGACTTCTGCTTCCTCATTTGCAAAGTGAGACAGTCAGACACTCAGGTAATCTCCACCTTTAAAAAATACTGTTCTGATCTAGCTTTATAAGAGCAGTTGTGTGCTCTAATTTTCTTTGCAGGTTAGCTCTATGCAGACCTGTCATGTGGAAACCCAGAGTTATACATGAGAGACAGGTAAATGATTTACTTTTGCCCTGCAAATGAGTCACACTCTCTACGAACGGATTGTCAAATTCCATTAAATAACAAGCTTGCCCAGTAATTCTAAAATACCAGCTGGTTTTCAAAAAAATCGGTGTACCTGTTCTCTACTGTATAAAGAAAGGTGTGTGATAGCATCGTTAAATTGCATGTTTTAGAAACTACTCTGGCAAATAATTTTCTTAGAGAGAGGTTACCGAGAAAAGAGAAAAGAAAAATTTAGTTTTTCTGGTTTGGAGAAGCAGCAAGTAAAAGTCACAGCTCTGGAACCAAAGCAAGAAAGCTCCTTGAAGAATGAGGTAATCAGACTGGCCCGTAGGGACTCGCAAACCAGCGTGAACTGTACACTGCAATTAATTATTAAATGTGATCAAGCTAGGTCAGGCTATACTAACAGAATTCAGGCACGTTTTTCTCTCCAGCATTTGGTTATCAGTTTTGTGACATATAGAGTAACAGTTATAAGGATCAGTTTCTGCAACTCCATCCCTCAACCTACTTTTTTATCGTAAATAGACTGAATGAGGAGAAAAGGCAAAGAGAAAAAGTGCTATGCTTCAAGAACATTTGTCTTGATATTTTAGTGACAAGCGTAATCAAATTAATTCTATTTGGCTCTGACTAGCTTAGCATGAGATGTTAGATTTTGGCTGCAAATGAGTAGCACTTGACAAGGTGAGAAATCTTCCTTCAGTTGTTGAAATCATCCAAGATGTGTTTCTAATCTACATTTTGAAAACAAAAGCCCTAGTATAATGCAATAGGAATTCTTCTTGCCTATATAACTGGATTCTGCTCTAGGTTCTTGTGGGATGGTTATTACACATGGCAGAGAAAGCTACATGTCCTCTTGCACCCAATCCCTCTTCTTACTTTATAAATGAAGTTTCGGCCGAACACATGGCTTTAGCCAGGCTAAGATTAGATTTTTCAGTTTCCCTTGTTTTATCACCAAATTTTGACCAGTGGGTGTGAGAGGAAATGCTGTGTGCATCCTCCAAGAGGCTGTGGCCTTAAGGCAAGAGGCATCCTCTTTGCTTTTCCCCCTTCCCGCTGGCTGGAATGCAGAACTGACGTCAGGAGCTGGGGCAGTCCTCTTGACCACCATGGGAAGCCATGTGTTTAGCGCTGAGAACTCTATATTCCTTCTAGCTGTCTTGGGTTGAGTGACGTGTTGGCTATTGAACATATTTCTGGTGGCACTATAACCCAGTAGATCACACCCATGCAAATGCTTTCTCTTCGTTAGGTCCAGGTCACTTCACCTGCACCTCTTTCAAGACTGTATTTCCTTTCGTGTCTCTCCCTCCCTCCCTCCTCCTCTCCCTTTCTTCCTTCTTTCCGTGTATCTGAGATTGGCCTGGGCCCCTGGTACCCAGCTGCTCTGCCTTGTGACTCTACCTTATGTGAAAACTGTGCCAGGTGCCAGAAAACAGTTTGCAAATTATGTTTTGGTTTTGAGACCTTGAGGATGCATTGACTGAATTTTGTGACAGGTATTTACATGATCATCTCAGAGAATGAATTGCAGTTTTTTCACAGTGGAGGTACCGATAATTCACCCCTTGAAATGAGGCAGTGTGGGATGAGTAACCTTGAACCAGGAACTTAAAAGCTTAGATTCCAGCTACAGCTCCGACACATAACCACGTGACCGTAGGCACATCACTTTGTCTTCCTGGGCCTTGATCTTCTCACCTTTGCAGTGGGAATGATACTAAAGTTCCTCATCCACCAGCCTCATGGGATTGCTCAAAGGACGGTGTGAGACAATCTACCACAAAATACAACTCTGAGCTACTTCCTAACTCCTCCTTTCCCACCTATTCTTTTTTTTTTTTTTTTGGACAGAGTCTCACTCTGTCGCCCTGGCTATGATCTGGCTCACTGCAAACTCTGCCTCTCGGGTTCAAGTGATTCTTCTGCCTCAGCCTCCTGAGTAGTTGGGATTACAGGTGCCCGCCAGCAAGCCCAGATAATTTTTGTATTTTTAGTAGCAATGGGGTTTCGCCATGTTGGCCCGGCTGGTCTCGAACTCCTGACCTCAGGTGATCCGCCTGTCTCGGACTCCCACAGTGTTGGGATTCCAGGCGTGAGCCACCCGGTCCCCACCTACTCTTTAACTATGACAGGTGTGAATGTTTGGTCTCTTTGTAGACAAGACCAGCACGGTGACTGGATCTTTGCCCTACTTTCCTAAGCAAATGACAGAACCGGTAGCAGGGAGCCCTTTGAAGCTTCTGCAAGCAAACTTCCTGGAGCAGCCCAGGAAAGTCAGAACCCCTCCTTTTGGTCACATTCAGTTGGAATTTTGGAAACCAAGCGTCATGGAGAAATCACTTTTTTGGTATAGCCGGAAGATGAACCCTTGGGCACAGTTTCAAAGAAGTCAAATATTTGACTGTAAAGTGGAAGAAGAAAATGCCCAGATCTTTCTGCATAGTAAAGTGGTTTATGCTTTGCATGCATTGGAAAGAAGGGAAACAAGCTGTCTCAGAAGTCAAAACCAATGACATGAGGAGTGGCGCTGCTCCAGAGAGCTGAGGCCTTTCTCTTAGGAATTATAGACTTTCGTTCCGTATAATTAGGCCCTGTGTTGCTCAACTTCCAAATAATTTAGAGAGAATTATCATGTGAGGGTGCATATATATATATTTTTTCCAAAACAACCTTCTCAGTGTGTAGCAAAATGTTGTCAGGGAAGAAAAAAAAATGGGAAGTTCTTTCGATTTCAGCCAAAACAATCACTTAAGCTCCAAGTCACCATATAAACACCATTAATACCTGTTAAAAGGTCATGAATTCTGTAAGAGATGTTTGGAACAAACAGTACTTCAGAACTACCCACAAAAATAAATAAAAAAGAGATCAAATTATGTCACTGGGTCCAGACAGGATGATGAAATAGCTATGATCATGTATAAGCTTTATCTACCTTTCCAGAGAACAGTTTCAGGGACGTATGTGTCACTTTCCAAATTTTGTTTAAAAAATATGAAAAACATCTGTGAAATTCTGGTAAGATCACAAGAGTTTCTAATTGTTTGGATCTCAAAATGATTCTTCAGTTCTAATTAGCTATGATAAATTATGTTAATTCTAAATTATTATCGTTTGTGTGGGTATTTAATTTAAAAAGTGGCATTATTTGGAAAACAGTCTCTGCAATTTATTCCAATATAGTTTAACACAAAGCAGCTACATTGCCTTTTTGGATATTTTTAGAAGTGTGAAAACTGTGAATAGAACTTCAGGCTTTGTAGAATGGTACTCTACAATGAATCTGTGTCTGGCATCTGATTTGGGGATAAAAAATTATTGGGAATAGATTAGTTATTCTGAGACAGAATTTTGAGAAATTTGTTGAAAGAGTCTTGTTTGAAGAGTCCATAAGGAACCTCCTCCTTCATACCTATACTCTGGCTAAGAATGTTGACTCTTTTTCCCCTTTATTAAAGGCGGAATCACTGATAAGATTGTTGATATTAAGTGCCTACTAACCAGAAGCATGAGCTTTTAACACTTTTAATGCCACCCAAAAGCCTACCCAAAGCGCCCAGGAAAATAACCACTTTTCTAAGATTCAGTATAATTTTATTTTGTTTTGTAGCTAAAATGAGCCAGAGCTGAATTCATGTCATCACAGTGGAAAGAAGGCAAACATCTGAGAAATTAATAAATCCCACAGCCACTAAAAGCATATTGTATTTTGGGCACAACTCTGGCCATAGAGGCAAGCACCTGAAATAACACAGATGCCTTCTCGCTGGCAGTGCGGTGGCAACTGCGCTGAAAACACAGAGTCAAGGACTGTTTCACTCTATCTCCCTTAAGAACTTGGAAGACAATTTTATGTCTTTGAAGAATGAGCACCGATTTAGTTTGCATCATGGATCATATAGAACAGGGTATGTTTTAATGTGCCAAAACCTAAGCAATGTATTTAACAGAGCAATCTATTTCCATGAGGGCCATGAGAAAATAATTCGGAGCCTCTAAGAGAAGTTGGAAGGAGAAAAGAGAGCCCATACAAGTGCACTCGAATGGCCAGAAAGAGCAGAGATGCTGACTGCTCCAAGCAGTAGTCTGAGGCTTATTCTATGCATTTCCTTAGAATAATTTCCAGTATTTGTTCAGGCATTACAGAATTAGGGGGCTTGAGGTAGGGAGTATGTCTTATCCATGCTTGGAAATATAACAGCTTTGGAAGTTTTGTAATGTTTCTTTTTAAAGCAGGCATCTTTCTAGTTCCATTATCTCTGTAGAGTCGAGGACAAAAAGTAATTCATAGACACAGGGCACCACGTTGACCTTTCTTCAGTGAACATCAAGGTCCTGGGCTCATAAGGGAATTAGGAAGAGGAACCTCAGTATATGAATCCATGGGCTCCAGCCACGTACGTGGCAGCTACATATTTGCAATCACTTTGCTTACTTCAAACTTTTCTTGGTGCGCCATGTACATTAAGAACAGATAACCAAGAAGCAACCCTTCTCGGTGTTTTTGGCATCTACTGATTAGCACCTGACGTTCCGAGTTATTTCCTCCTCTACTCAGCAAGCCGATTTCTGTACTGTTGAACAGCAGGAAGTGGTTTCAAAGGTCTAATAAATTAGCCTTTCATTGTTTCAACTTCCAAGTGAAGTTAACAATAAAAGAAAAAGATCCAGGGTTTCTTAACCTACCTCTTGTTTCTTATTTTCTTTCAGTATTGGCCTTTTTTTTTTTTTTTTGAAGATGTTTGGGTGTTTGAGGAGGGAAAACACCATAAATTTAGATCTTAAGCTGTGCTGGGACAACTTTTGCATGTTTTTATTGAATACTTGGGATATTCCAGTGCCCAGAGAATTAAAAAAAAAAAGACAAAAGGATGAGCAGCTAGTTAATAGTCTTCATAGCCACCAGTTATCCTTCAATCTCGTATTTTCTAGAGTGCTGTGATATTTGCAGAATTAACCCACAAAACAGTATCCTATGGGCCAGCCGGTGATCAGATTGAGTTTGCCTTTGAGAACTCTGGTGGGTGTTTTAACCTAACTTTCCTACCTTTCTTCACTGTCATTTACATTGTTGCCTGAGGGTTCTTCCTAATACCTAGCCAAACTATGGGGGGGCTCTGCTGTCTGAGAGGTCAACTTCTAACAATTTAGTGTGACCTCAGGCCACTCCATGACCTGACTCCATTCTCCTTTTTCACTCCTGTCTTTGGCCACATCTCTCAATTTGCCAGCCTATCTGCTCTCCCTGGAATCCACCATGGATGCTCATGCTGTTTCCCGAATCTGGATGTAGAATTTCCCTGTCCTTTTTATTTACAAAATTCTACCCTCTTTCACGATTTTCCTTTTCCTGAGTTAATTACTCTTTATTTCTGTGTTCTCAAAACACTTTCCTTGAGCAATGCTAAATACTTGTTTCCTTCACGTCTTTCTGTTTCTCTCACCACAGCATCTGTGAGATTAAGGATAGTATCTTTTCCACCATTTATCTCTCACAGCTCCTAGTTCAGCATCTTGCATATCTTGCATGCTCAGTGTACTTAAAAACAAAAGAATCATACATAAGACCGTGTTGCCAGTTGATAATTTAATGAAGAGCCCTATTTCTTTTATCAATTATGGTAAATCTTTGACTAGTTCCAAAAATGATTTAGGCAGATCCGTTTTTGAGCATTTCTCCTGTTAATATTTACATTGAACTTCAGCCTTTTTGGGTCAACAGCTAGAAACCATCACAACCTGCTATAATCCGTTAGTTACAAAAGGATGGAAATTATCCTGCAAAAAGTGCCAGGCTGCAGAGGTTCTTGTTTGGAATTATTACACTACTGCTGGATATTCTAACTACCCATTTGTGTTCAAAGGGGAAGCGGCATTTGAGAAAGCTTCTAAATGTGGGTTCTGCCACCTACCATGTAGAACTCTATGCCACAGGGTCAAACATACTTGCCATCTAATTTAGCATCCTAATATAGATTCTAACACAGCTTCTTTGACAGAGCTAATTTCTCTGAGTTTCAATTTCCTCACCTATAAACTTGGGAGTAACAACTTTGTGTGGCAAGAACCCCAAGTAATTAATCAAAATTCTAACTTTGTGCTTGGACATAGGGATTGATCATAAATGTGGGCTATTATTGTCTTGATCTTTGTTTTTGTGTTGTCCATATAGTACTTATTAATATTGCTACTAATTTCAGGTTCGTCATTTCTGTCATTTTAATTTTATTTTGTCAAATAAATTATCATAAATAATCTTTTAATTGGCTCTCCTGTCCCTAGTTCTCCCCCTAATCTTGATCTCTTTCCTTTTTTTAATTCCAAGCTGCAATTGCAAGGCTAATATTTTGAAAGGAACACTGACTTCACATTATCTATTAATAAATTGTAAACTAAGCCCAACACAACATGATCCTAACTTAATTTTCAAGAATTTATAGTCTATTTTCCTTCCCAGTTTTTGTTTTGTAGTCAAACTGAATGTTTTGCTGCTCCTTTTTATGTACATTTCATGTTTTAGCCTTCATCTGAGTTTAATCAGCACATTTTAAGCAGGTGCCTACATTGTGTTAGATATTTTCTGCGTCGTAGGAGTGTCAGGATCATTCAGACAAATCCCTGCCTTCCAGGAGACCATGACTAGTGTGGCGAGGCAGGTGTGATGTTGATTCAACTTTTGCGAGATGTTTTATTCGTTGAGATTACTTCTAATTACTCTTAAAATCACACACATTTTTAGAGGTCCATCTCAAAGTAGTCCCCTATGAAAACTATATAAATCCCTCTCACTCATTTAAACTAATATAGTTCCTTTTCCGTGCTACTTCATCTTGTCTTACTTTATGTTATTTATGTTGGTGTTTTCTTGAGGGCAGGGGTCATGCTTTATTCACGTTTGTGTTTTTTCATCGTACCTTATGTATAACAGGCTTGCAATAAATATGTGTTAAATATCAAAGGAATGTAACAGTACAATCTGACTTTAAATAGAACAATACCCAAAGTTTTCACGGACCATTTTTCAAAAGACCCATTCCCCCAAGATACTTAGCCTACAATGCTTACTTTATATAAGCTCTGTTACTTAAGCTAACAAACGATAGTTCTGGAAACCTCATATATAGAAACATAAGGCTATTTAGATGAATAATATATTATATATATAAAATATAGTTTGTTATGTCACTAGACTTGGCTTGAATGGACAAGAATATTGCTTGCTTATTTTCTTGATGTTCTTTCCTTACACGGTTTGTTCCACAAATGTATAAATATTAATATATTAGAAAGTTACAGAAACAGATGCAGGAAAAATAGACAGACACAAATAAAGTATGGAAGCCCGGACATAAACCAGGGATTTCAGAAATAGAAGCTGTGGAGATGCATCTGGGAGGAGGGTCTGTTTTAGCACCGTTGGGCATGCGTCTTTAAATAGGAGACACATTTCTGGAAGGAACATAGGGTCCTGTGGGTAAAGTATTGGGTTGCCTTGTTTTATATTTACTTGAGGCTATTACAGAGAATCAACTACAGTGTAAAGGGAGAGCAAAACCAAGCGAGTTTAGGTTGAGGGACATTAAGTATGCTTTGAACAGATCAGAAGCCCTGGACAGACGCCACCACAAAAGCAGCAGCATCTGGAAATACACGTGCTTGTCTCTTTGTATGGCTTGGTGTGATTTCCATGGTGACTAAAGGAGTCATTCACTTCAGCCTGCATTGATGTGACCAAAATAGCTTCATCAGAGCAAATTCTCATCCCGTCTGAAGAGTGGACAGATTCTTATGGTTGTCCACGTTTGCATTAACGACCCTACTGCTTATGCAGTCACAATTACAGCTAACCAAATAGGTGTAGTCAATGGATTTTGTTAATGATTTACGTTCAAAGTAACAATACTCACATATAAGTAGAAGTTAAAAGGATTTCAACAAATTAGGTAATTGGCTTTTTAGCTATACGTTTGTGTCGGGCATTTATAATGAGCAAATCTTATTTATTTCAATGTGTTTGATTGTTTTGAAATTAGGACAGGTTAATAACTTTGTTATCAGATTAACAAATTAAGCTTTTATCAGTTCATCTTTACATTAAAAGAGAAAAGCCTGAAGACATTATTAACTTCATTTCAACAAGCTTCTGTAAATAAATAGGTTTTCATTAGGAAACCAGCTTCATTTATCAAGGTTATTAAACCATTATGTAACAAAAAGCATGATTTCTAAAAATGTCCTATGATTAGACTTATTTTGATACAACCAGGTTTGCTACACATTTTAACATGAATCAAGACAAATAGCTTGTTCAGAAAAAATAAAACCTCAGAAAAATGCAGCTCAGTCACTGTTTTGAGTTACTGATTAATGTTTGTCCCTGAATCTGCTCCAGACAGATTGTATGTTTTCTTTGGTGACTTTCACTGGAATATGGTTGGCTTTTATGATCAAACCATCCTTATGGTATAATCCTTGACTAGGAGTTAGATATTGAAAAACACTTAAAATATACATGGTCAATTTCTTATAATTAACTTTTTCCAGTAAACTTATGGAGAATAACTTTTGTGGGGATTATCAGAATGTTCAAAAACATATTTCTATTGTGAAAACCAGGTGCTTGCTTTCTGAGTCTGCGGGTCTATTCAGCCTGCCCAAGAACTGGATCCAGCTAAGGTTCTCCCTTCCATTATGGAGCCTGGAAGGTTTTATGCAAAACCAGTGACTGTGCTCCCCAAAGAAGTCTAGTGAGTGGTGTGCTGGAGAGAACCTGACCAGGAATTCACGCGTTCAAGCTCTGGTTCTACCATCTGTTACTTAGGCAAATGTTTTCACCCAACTGTAGGGTTGATTAAGGCTTTGGGCTTGCCCCCAGAAACCCCGTATTTGTGGATGGGAATCACTTGAAAGTATTTTCCTAGGGTCCTGTCATAGCCATTCCGTCTAACTCTAGTAATCCTGATGGCTCTTATGCTCTAGATGAATACTGATGATACCTCTTTCACCATCTGTTTTATGTAAGCATGGTGGTCGGTAAGATTATTTTAGGTGAAGCAGCAGAACCACAGGGCCTTGTTTCTAAATCTGGTTAACCGAATGCCTTCTGTATTCACCTGTCATCACAAAATGATGCACGGGAGCGCTAATTATTTTAATCAGAGTCATTCCTAATTCTAAAGTTAATCATGGCGATTCTCAGATCAGGAAGAAAATTAATTAAGATGCAATACTATTTTCTTGTCTCCCAGGGTGACATCTCCCAGGTTTCTCATTAAATCGCCCATTTAGTGTTTGGTTTCAGTGCTTTGGAGCCAGGCAGACCAGATGCAAACTTCAGCTGCATGTCCCGTCTGCTCCCTGAGTGGGCAGAGATGATGGCCTTGCTCCCAGAGGCATCTCCAGCCCTGGAACTGAGCTGGCTGCACACGAGGAGCCAAAGGCATGTTTCCTGAGGGGAGTAAGTGGAAGAATGAATGAAGTCAGCCCTTCCATCTCTTCTTCCTTAGCTGTAAAATAGGATGACAACACCTATTTGCCAGTGGTTGTTCTGAGGCTTAAATCATAGATGTAATGCATTTAGCACAGTGAACGGGCACATGATAAGAATTCTATAAATGGTAGTTGTTCATCTTCCTACAGGAAGGGCAGATCTCTGAGTCATAGAAATTGCTTCTTATTTCCCACTTTCCTTTATTTCCTTATGTGGTAAAGTATAAGTTATACGTTCTACTGGTGTTCAACAAGGAAAACTCTTGTTCAGGGTAATGTGCGACTAACTTTTAAGTCCGCCTATTTTAAAATGACAGAAAATCTAGTTTTTTCATTAACTTTCGACTCATCTGTTTCCGGGCCCGCTCAGCAAATCCCCACTTTCAGAGGACTGCCCTCTAAGGAACTACAGACAGGGTTTCCATCTGTATTTCCATTTTCTGAATAAGTAACGAGGGGAACTAGACTCTCAGGGCCTCCTCTGCCTGCTTCGTCCTTGCGGAGCTGATGTGGGGAGAACAGTCCTCACTGTCCGGTCTAATGATGACCACACTTCTGTAGCCACGTGGACCTGTGTACTCCAGGTCAGTTAATTCCAGAAAATCATCCAGTCTCATGTTTGCTCAGATTCCCTCATTTCTACTCTGTGAAACACAAGGAATAGTACAGATCTTCAGTTTCCCGGGGGAGTGCTTCATTACTTTTCCTCTTTTTCTTTTTACTTAGTCTAATGACTCAGATTCCAGATGGGTCTGTCTAAGTTTAGGATTACCATGATCTACTTTGTAGAGAGAAAAGAAAACATTCCTTGTACAGTACAACTTATGTAATTTTTTTTTCAGGGAAGTGAGAAAAATATAACAGTGTAGAAGAATTTTTGGCTCTAACATTAGATATCAATGTTTTGTATTCTGTCATCGGGGTGTGTTGTAATTTACTTATTTACTATCTCATTCCCTCTGTAGCTAGTGAAGTTTACATTTTCAAAGAATGTTTTAATGATACGGAAAAATATTCTCAAAATAGTGACATGCAAGTACAAGGTACAAAACAGGACAGTGTAATTCTAATTTTGTTTTTTTTAAAGGTCAATATACTTTCTTTTCTTTTTTTTTTTCTTGGAAAAGAAATATTCGTAAGAGTTCATTTTATCATCTGGAGAGTGGGCTGAAGTTTTGTAAAATTTAATTTCTTCATTATAGACTGTATTATTTTAATAAAAGCTTTTCTTTGGTGTCACCCGTTGTGTGCAGCACTGAGCTGGGGCCCTGGAGCCCTCATTATTGTCCATCTGGCCGCACCACGGTCAGCACTGCATTCAATTAATTGTAACAGAATACTGATGACTCAGCATTTCTGCTGCTGACAGGAAGTCCTTGAGCGAGTCTCTTTGTAGTTCCTCCAAAAAAGGATGCTCAGGGACTCCTTGGGTGAACTGCTGCAGGCCATGGAGAGGACAACCAGGTTGCAGTAGTCAGTTTGCACTGGGCTATCCCAGAGCTAGAACAAGGGAACAGGTTAACCCCTAGAGTCCTGGAGGTCACAGACTTGGGCAGGTTCAGGTGTTAGATGCAGCTCTGCCTTTGGAGCTGGACATCCTGGCTGCCTGCTGGGAACAGGTGAGTATGTATCAGCCATTGTGAAGCCTCGAAAGGCTTTGTTCTGATGTAGCTGCAGATCAGGCTCTATCCAAATTGCATTGTTACTGATGAAATAATTTTTTAAAAAACCAATGGTATCTACGTGAGCATTTTCCTCATGGAGACCATTCAACAGAATGCTGTTCTTGGAGAACAAATGACTCATGCCAACGACTAGTTTCTTTTTTTTTTTTTGAGATAGAGTCTTGCTCTGTCACCCAGGCTGGAGGGCAGTGGCACGATCTCGGCTCACTGCAACCTTTGCCTCCTGGGCTCAAGCAATTCTCTTGCCTCAGCCTCCCGCGTAGCTGGGATTACAGGGGTGCACCACCACGTCCGGCTAATTTTTGTAATTTTTTTAGTAGAGACAAGGTTTCACCATGTTGGCCAGGCTGGTCTTGAACTCCTGACCTCAAGTAATCCACCCACCTCGGCCTCCCAAAGTGCTGGGATTACAGGCGTGAGCCACCGTGCCTGGCCAATGACTATTTTCTAGGTTTTTCTCATGGTCAAGCAGCCATGATCTTTTAATAGCTTTGTTTTATTTTAACTCAGTCCCAACGGTTAATTTAAATCCTTTCTTTCATCAGTGATACAAAGAGCGAACTTCACTACGGTCTCATCTTGACAGAGTCAAATGCAGAGGCTCTAACGCTGCCCACTGGAGGAGGAGGAGCTGGAACTTAGGAAAACAGCTCAGACGCTTCATGCAAATGAGGAAGCTCAATTGGCTTCTCTTGAAAATACCTCACAAATCATTTTCTCTTGTTTCTACTTGCCAAAATATTTATAAAATATCTTTGCCCTGTCATACCTAACTAAGCCTCTTGGTATTTATTTTTTCAGTGAGATTCTCTGATGCAAGAACCAAGCACTGGCTTTTAGAAAGTGTTCTCTCCCCCTTCCTCCCTGCCTATCTCTCCCCCTCCCTCCCTCCCTCCCTCCCTCCCTCTGTCTCTCCCTCCCTCCCTCCCTCCCTCCCTGCCTATCTCTCCCCCTCCCTCCCTCCTTCCCTGCCTATCTCTCCCCCTCCCTCCCTCCCTCCTTCCCTGCCTCTCTCTCTCCCTCCCTCCCTCCCTCCCTGCCTCTCTCCCTCCCTCCCTCCCTATCTCCTCCCTCCCTCCCTCCCTGCCTATCTCCTCCCTCCCTCCCTGCCTATCTCCTCCCTCCCTCCCTGCCTATCTCTCTCCCTCCCTGCCTCTCTCTCTCCCTCCCTCCCTGCCTCTCTCTCCCTCCCTCCCTGCCTCTCTCTCCCTCCCTCCCTGCCTCTCTCTCCCTCCCTCCCTGCCTCTCTCTCCCTCCCTCCCTGCCTCTCTCTCCCTCCCTCCCTGCCTCTCTCTCCCTCCCTCCCTGCCTATCTCTCTCTCTCTCTCTGTCTGTCTCTCTCTCTATCTCTGTCTCTCTGTCTCACTCTAGATATACATCAAATTAGTGTGCAGAGGGAGGACCAAGAGTATCACAAAATTATCATTGTAACTTGTGGATAATAAATTTCAAAATCTGAGGTCTGTGCTCCAATATCTGACCTCCTTTTCTGAAAAACATGCACATGTGAAACCTGATTTACAACTGAGGAAGTTAAACCTTTCCTTTTGAAAGTAATGTATCAGTAGAAAATGGAAAGTTCCATGGAGATTGGTGATCTTCTAAATTATTTGCATAAGAATAAGTCACTCCCAGGCATTCTGTAACTCTCCAAAGTCAGAACAATCAAGAGGACACATCAGGCTTTAGAAAAACTCATTCCCTTGGAAGATAATCTCAATAGCATATGTGAATAGGAAGAGCATCAAAGTGTGACAGAGTGTCAGAGAAGAGTCACCTGCTACAAGCATGATCATATTACCTAGGAAAAAGTAAGTTCCAGGCTTCTGTGGATATTCATATAGATATTTTCCAGGGTTTTAGAAGTTCACGATTTCTCAGGGAGACCAAAGTGCCTGCATGACTGTGAGGGGTTCTTAGTCCTCTGGGTTCTGGTTTCAATTAGAAATAGCCTGGACCACATGGGTCAGTCCTGCCCAACAGACATTAGGACCCCTCCCGGGGCCCTTGCAGAGTGGGTCAGTTCTGTGGATGTGGGAAGGGGTGAGTGTTGGGTTTGGGAATCAAAGGCTGTGTGTTGAGCTTACAGTAGAAAATTTGGAGCTGCTTCTTGCTTAGAGATGATCCAATATCCAGAAGTAGCTATTGTGGGCAAATGGTGTTTCCCAAAAAAGGTATATTGAAGTCCTTCCTAACCCCTAGTGCCTGTGAGAGTGATCTTATTTGGAAACAGGATCTTTACAGATGTAATCAAGTTAACTGAGGTCATACTGGAGTGAAGCAAGCCCTAAATCCAATGACTGGTATTCTTATATGGAGAGAAAGATTTGGAGACAGATCCATAGAAAGAACATTGTGAGACAATGCAGGCAGAGATGGGTGATGCTGCCATAAGCCAAGGACTGCTGGCAACCACCAGAAGTGGGAAGAAGTGAGGAAGGATTCGCTGCTAGAGCCTTCACAGGCAATCCGGCCCTGCTGACACCTTGATCTCAGACTTCTACACCCTCACACAGTGTGAGATGATAGATTTCTGTTGTTTTAAGCCACCCAATTGGTTGCACTTTGTTGCAGCAACTCTGGAAACTGATACAGTGGCTCAAACGGAGCCTCTAGGTATCTCTTCTATTGCAACCCAAAGACTGCACCAATGTGACCTGAAGGGGTAAGAGAACTAAAAAAATTTGCTTTTGGGGAGATAGATTTGGGTAAATTTCTCTATGCTGAGTTAGAGGAGTGACATATGGTGGTAGTAAAATCCAGATAACCCTTGACTGTGGTGATTTCAGAAAGAGAGAGCCAGGAGGCCTGGGAGCCAGCAGGCCAGCAGGGGTCCGCCCACTGGCTCCGAAACAGTGCACAGCGACATTAGAGCAAGGGCCCATCCTGTGCTTCTCTGGAGCCCCACGAAGCAGAGCCAGGTGGAGGGGCAGGAAACTGCACATTGGTGGGGTGGAGGGGCTTGGAAGGGCTGAGACAAGGTGTGTGCATGGGGATAAGGGCATTCCTGGTCCCCTGTGAAGCGTCAGTGACCAAGAGGCATCCTCTAGAAGAGGCAGACACTATATGGGAAGGGAGAAGCAGCATGAAGGAATGTGCTTTAGCACAAGGGGATCAGTTACAGATTCCTTGCCATGTTCCTTAGACCCACGGCCTGATATTTCACTCTGAAATAAGGCAGAACGAAGAATTCAAAAACAATCACTCTGGGAGAAAAAAGCGAATTCTCTTGATATCCTTGCTTTCTCCTGGCCTCACTTCCTCTGATGTTCCCCTGGCCTCTTACAAATCAATCAGCCTACATCAAGGGTATCTATGACATGCTGCTGGGGGCGGCACAGAAGTGAACGTCACGGAGACGTCAGGGCATGCGCATATTCTTTGGCGCCCACCGTCTTATTTTCTTAACTTACTGGGAAATCTTTTTGTTAAAGTGCACGCATTAAATTTCTTCCTGGTCTCATCAGCCCCAGCCCAGGCAGTGGTGGTTCCCCATGAGGACAGCGTACCTTCTGAAGAAATGCACCCAGATCAGAATGGTATACGAGTCTGTCCTATTCTGGCTCTAGAAAAGAAATGTCACAATAAATAGGTGGGTGGGATGCTGCCCCACACCCCCCCAAACAACCGAAACAGCGGCGAGATCGAACTGAGGACAAGGTTATCATCATACACTCTTTTCTTTACACCGTTTGATGCCTACCTGCTTCTCAGGACAAACACCGTGAAAAGGAAACTGGCTGGACACTTACAGTTTTCAGTTTGTCACATATTACAATTAGTCACCATCAGCTAATTATATGGAAAAGGGGAAATCTGGCTGTTTTACCCAGTTGGTTTCAGGTGGGGGTGAAGCAGGCAGTGTGATACTGGCAGCCCCATGGTTGGTTTTGCTGATTTGGTTCCTCTTTCCTTGCCCCCTATTTAATACAAAATTCCTCTAACGAACTTCCTGTGTGACCACTGGTCGGCATTTCAATAGAATGGAAGCACGCAGCACGGCAAAGACCATAGTGTTAATATCCTTCGCATCTGCCATTCCCACCTCCTCCTTGCTTTTCCAGTCCTTTCCAACTCTGCATAGGATGAGGGGGAGAGGAGGGAGAGAGGAAGGGTGAGAGGGAAGCAAAGTCATTTCCAGCATTTTAAAGTCAGCTCTCCCCAAATGCTCTCTCTCTCCATACCCTTCTCCCTGTTGGGGCTCCAGAGCCTTCCCTCTACCTGGAACCACTCAGGCCGCAAGGAAACCTCTTCAGGTCCCCCTCGTCCTTGACCATTACACCGGCTCTTGAGGATCCTTTCTTTCTCTCAATTTGGCAACAAACTTCTGTTGCAGCCTCTTCTCACTATTGGAATTCCCTTTCAGGGACTGGTCTCTGCAACTTATAGAGCTGCAGCAGTGTACCTGACCATTTAAGGCTCTACACTGTGCAAACAGAAAAGGAGCGCACTCCTCTCTCAGACACATTATAAGAAACTTTATGCAAGCCCTGTGCATTTCCAGAACACAGGATTGACCCTCATGGACAGGAATTTGAGACTAGGTAGGAAAAGAGGGTCATGGGATGTGGGGGAGCTGCCTGAGGGCTGGTAGGAACTTGCCAGGGGTCCTCATATCCCTTCATGAGACAGTTGCCTCATTAACCTCTTTCAAGGGATGGCCCTGATTTCACGGTGAAAAGCAATGCATGTTTCTGCAGATACATCAATGCTCTAACACTAACATGTTCTCTGCTTTGACATCCTAGGAGACTGGCTTCCATTGAATCATAGTAAACTTTTTTTTTTTTTTTTTTTTTTTTTTTGCTTCTTGGCAGAATATTATTTGCAGATATCTGCAAATTTGGGAGGAAAGCTTTTTTTTTCTAAATGGAACTATCCTGAAAACAAAGGGAAAAAAGGGCAAACACACATACACATGCTCACACACACACACACACAAACACACACACACACATGCTCACACACACAAACACACACACACAAACACACACACACACATGCTCACACACACAAACACACACACACACTCACATACAAGCCTTCCCCCAAATCCTTCCAAGTCTTCATTCTATTTAAGCTGTTTATAAATAATATCGGGTGATAATCTCATTGAAAATGCATCTGTTTTCACGTTAATTTTTGTTAATTTGACATCCCTAGATGATATCACAAAAATACTTACTGTGTGTACATTTGTGTGTGTGTGGGTGTAATGTATGTTTGTGTGTGTGTGTAAGTGTATGTGTGGGTGTAATGTACGTTTGTGTGTGTGTGTATGTGTCTGTGTGTGTGTAATGTACATTTGTGTGTGTGTAATGTACGTTTGTGTGTGTGTGTGTGTGTGTGGGTGTGTAATGTATGTGTGTGTATGTGTATGTGTGGATGTAATGTACGTTTGTGTGTATGTGTCTGTGTGTGTCTAATGTACATTTGTGTGTGTGTGTGTGTAGTGTACTTTTGTGTGTATGTGTGTGTGTGGGGGTGTAATGTATGTTTGTGTGTGTGTGTATGTGTAATTTTGTCCCCTTAGTCCGTGATGAATTAAAATAAGTAGTTACCTATAGATAACTAAAATTCTATACATGTCTTCGTGAAGTTTACCTTAGTTAACAGTTGCAATTAAGACATATCCCAGAAAAATGTTTACATTTTATTTTTAGTATGATCCTAATGTTGCTGAGTTCCCAGCAACACAATTACTTATTGCAGCCAACATTCTACTGTGCTTACTATGACAGCAAGCTCTTTCCTACATTCTTATATCAACACCACACAAAGTAGGGCCCGCGATATTTCTGATTTGTGGATGGGGAAGCAGAGCCATAGACAGGTGCCAAGTCACCCAGGTCTCAGGGGTGGGGTGGGGTCTCCCCACAGACAGCCTGGCTCAGACACACTCTCCACTGCCACGGCACAAGGGACCCTTGTCATCATCCCACGGAGTTTGCCTTGGCATTGCTTCTTCGGTGCTTAGAGACTGTCAGTGAAGAAGCAATCTCAACAAACTTTGTGGTTTTGTCATCCTCAGAAATGACCAATCTTCATGAAGTTGTTGTCGTGCAAGCCTGGGCTTCTATTAAAATAAAAAAGCGTGCTTTGCACCTAAGGCAGTCGCGGAATAAAAGCAAGCAGCAAATTGATGTTCTCATTTAAAAGTCTTTCCTGGCCTGTGAGTGCCCTGGGCCTACAAAGGTAAAAGAAGCCTGACGTCAAAGGAACTGGGCATTCTGGAGGTTCCTGGGCAGACCTGAGACTCCAGAGAAAGTAGGAAGAGAAGGCAGATTTTCAGGAAAGGTTGAAGCCAGTGTCAGTTAATGACGGCAGTGTTCGTTTCTGTTTGTATACCTTTAACAGCCTAAAAATGGGGCTTCGGACACAATACCTTTCCTAAATGAAACCAATGCCTGCTTCGTTACAGGCACATGGTACGTACTGTGGGTGACATCCAGCCCCCTTCAGTTTTCCAGAGTCTTTCCTGGGGTCTTGCTTGGCTCAGGGCCACTGGGACACAACCCACCTGATGACACCAGGGTGTGTCAAGCCTGTGGTCAAGGTTCACACGTCTGTGTGTGCCACGACCACTGCGGAGGGGAAAGATTTCATCCGCACAACATCCCGCCCTCAGCAGAGACTTGGAAAACCAGGAACCCGATAGTCCTTAGTCAGGAAGACTGAAAGGCTCCCCAACAGGCAAGGCCACTCCATTTTACTACACAATACCATACCTACTGACATGGTTTCTCCCTGTGCCCCATTGCTAACATTTCTCCTTCAAGTTGGCATGCCAAGTAAAGCACAGTGAAAAATGTCCGAGTTCCGCGTTGCTCTTAGCAACATCTATGAGTCTGAGCTTCTAACCTCCTTGCCTATAGAACAGTGCCTGAAGGAAGAACTGGCAGTGTTCATTGGCATCGGAATTGCCCGCGATTTTTCCCTTTTCAGCAATTATTTAAGTGCTCCAAAAGCATTATTTCTTTACTGTTTTCAAGGCAAGATAGAAGGAGAGGTTAATCTTGTGTAGAATTTCCTCTGCTTTCAAGTTCCAGGTTGGGGGTGTAAAGAGGTTTGATAGAGAAGAACCGCAGCTGCCCAGGCCTGACTGCAGGAGAAAGCAAAGTGGCTGGGGACGGGGTGTGGAGTGCAGGTGGTCTCCCCTCTCCTCCATCAGGGTCAGGAATGTGTCTCTCCTTTACTGGACCCATTGCCCTCCCTGGATGGCTGTACCGTTTAGGGAGGCCTGTGCTGACAATACAGGTGCAGTTCGAAAGAAATTCCATTAAAGTGGGCAGTGGGGAGAAAAGGGGAATTCTGTCATGAAACATAAAACCTAAAATACTGTCTGGTCAAAACCTAGACAGCCTATATAAGGTCCATGAGAGCTCGGAGACCCTGCTTCTGACGCCTGGGTGGGGAGCTGAGGGGTGGGGCCGTGAACAGGGTCTCAGCCCAGCCAGGAAGAAGGTGGCTGCCTCTGCAGGGACGGGCACTGCAGCGTGGGGGGCAGACGTGATGAAGGCAAGGACTTTCCCACTGACCATGCAAAATCTTCACGAAGTCAGGGTCTGTCCACGATCTAAAGATCGAGACCTCATGTTGAGTTCTGAGGTAAAATGGGAAAACAATTTTAACAGTACAGTGAAGTTTCCTGCCAATAAGCAAACGCTTCCGCTCTCCGCTCAGCTACAGAAACATCTGGGAGCTCCAGGGAGGAGGCAGAGGAGCACAGGCGCTCCCAGTGTGGGCCGCGCTCAGGAGTCCCTGCACAATGGCAGTGACACTGCTTCGTGAAATGGACACCCTATGGGATGGAAAACAGTGAGAGGGAAGCCACGGCATTCAGAAGCAATAATCACAGAACGTTTCTGTGCTTTCCACGGCTCCCTCAACATCTGCCTCCACTTCCAAGTCAATCGAGGCAGCCTGTTTATGTGGAGCTTTGAGATGACACATAAACTTTGCTGACCCTAGAACGACACCCTTTCCACATTTAAAGCAATTTTCGTGTCAATGATTGTGCCGTTAACCTTCCAGGGTCATTCCAATATTTTCTGAGAAATTGGCTGCTTTTGGGATTTTCTTAGAATGCCATGTGTTTCATTTTTGTGCAGAGCAGACGACAGGCAAGGCATTCCAACACGACTTCAGTCGAGTTAACTAATTCCTGTCAAGGGAAGTGAAGGGTTGGGATTCAGAGAGCCCGTAAAGCCCAGAGATTTTCCTTTTTCCAAAACAGAAAAAACAAAACATGCTGTGTGGTTTTGCAACCGGGCAAGTTTCGAAATATTTTGAAGCTTTCTGCTTTGCCAAGTATTTCATAAAAAAACTATTTTCTTTTTGTTTCATGCCAAAAAATGTCACCCCCAAATATTTTTTCCCATATCTGGTCACATGTCCAGGATTTTTTCTTTCCTAAGAATAAATAATTTTTCTGGGTTATAAAAATGCCACTTGCTCTATCAGATTAAACATATCTTTATATAGAAAAAGCATCTGAAACATTCCCCAAGTGGGTCTAAGAGAGGAGTCTTAGTACAATTTTGTTAAATTAATTTTGATTAAATATTAGGCCTTGAATTCTTTCTGCGACTATCACAAAGTTCGGGCTTATTTTGTTACACTTTCAATTTTCCCTTTTTTCACTATCCACATACTGTTTCCTTTTATTAGAAAGCATTCAAGAAGAACTGATTTCTGTGTTTGACCAAAATAATAAGTTGGAAATAATACCAGGGCAAGGGAGCCCTCTCTCTGGGCTCCATTCTCTATTTGCATAGTTAACTGGTGTTAGAAGGTTCGGCTGTCAGGGACTCAAGAACTCTAGCATCAAAAAAGTGTGAACTTGCCAATGAGCTGTCAAGGTTCCTAGCAGGTGACTAACAGCTGAGAGCTGACTTGTCTCCATCCTGGTGCTCTGCTGATCTTGCTGCTGGGTAAAGCAGGGGCACGCAGGAACACTGAAAAATGGCAATTTGTATGGGTTGGACTGGCATTTTCTTTTTTACCAGTTAAAATGGTAATTACACTCACAAAGTCAAAAAGCTGAATAAATGGTCTTAGAGTTGGAAATACGGGGCAAAACAAAACACAGGTTTGAAAAAGCAATAATAGCTATACACCTAAAATGTGGAAAATGTTCATAAAGAAATGAATTGTAGGGCGTTAGCTCTGGCAAAACCACCAAAGGCCTGGAGGGATTAATACGCAATAGATTTGAAAGTTAACACTGGGCAACTTGAAATGCATGTATGTGTTATTGATGTTTAGCTAATCATTGTAAGTAAATCTACTGGAAGCAAAAAGCATTCGAAGTTGATGTTATTGCTAGTTTGCAGGGTGATTCTGAAAGTCTGTGTGTTTGTCGGTGCATGAGGGGATGTGTGTACTGAGGTATGTGTTCAGGCTGGGGGCTTCTGGTCCTTTAGAAACGGTTCCCTCGACACTTCCTGGTTTCCAAATCTTCATCACTCTTTTAAAAATCTAAACATGCAGGTTTATTTTATATGGAGAACACATTGCTATGAGGAGAGGTGACATTTCAGAAACCGCGCATGGCACTGATTCTGAAATGCCACCAAGTTCTTCAGAATATACCCAAAGTCTCTCAAAGATTAATGATACACTAAGAAACTGCAGGACGCGGCAAATTTTGTTGCTTGTCTTCAACTCACTGTCACGCTGCCACAAATCGAACCTAATAACATTTCCATCCCTCTCCCATCTTATGATTGCATGACCCTTCTCCCTCATGCACAGGGAAACTGTTATTTATGTTGTGAAAATATCAAGCATCTCCAAACACTTACGTTTTGTGGAGCCAGGTCTCCCATGGTAAAATGAGAGAGGCCAACACGGTGAGTTTGCTTCCTAGGAACGGTAAATCAGCATCGCAATGCCCTCAAACCAGAAATAATACCCTTCGTTTGCTGCAACTGGTTTAGTATCAGTGCTATAAAAAATAGATGATGGAAAACCGGAGCCCTTGACAGAAATGCAAGTCTGCTGTGTGTGGCTTGTGCAGGAATGGAGCAGAAAGAAGAGGTGGTCTTGTCTACACATCATACTTGGGCTTCTCCCATGCTGACACGCGGAAGCACGTGCACAGTGGACACACGCTGTCAGGACATTCATCCCTGCTGGCATGTAAATGGCAGGGAGCTCAACAGCTAGAATTCAAGTGGCACAGAAACTTGAGCCTGTGGAATATCACTGTGGAGTGGGCAGGTCAAGTTCTTTACAGTGCTCTTTGCTTTTGCAAAGAGGTAATTTCCAACTCAAGAATGCTCTGTGGCTTTGGCGTCAAGAAAGCTGAAAGTCGGTGAAACAGAGCCTTGAAGGTCATCCAGTCTGCGCTGCAGCAGGAAGTGCATGTTGGGAGTCCCAGATGCAAAACAGGCAGCTCAGCCCAACATTAACTCAGACCTGCGCTAACTCAGCCCGGCGCTAACTCGGCCCGGCACTAACTCGGCCCTGCACCAACTCAGACCAGCACTAACTCAGCCCAGCACCAACTCAGATCGGCACCAACTCAGCCCAGCACCAACTCAGATCAGCACCAACTCAGATCAGCACCAACTCAGCCCAGCACCAACTCAGATCAGCACTAACTCAGCCCAGCACTAACTCAGCCCAGCACCAACTCAGCCCAGCACCAACTCAGACCAGCACCAACTCAGATCAGCACCAACTCAGCCCAGCACTAACTCAGCCCAGCACCAACTCAAATCAGCACCAACTCAGACCAGCACCAACTCAGACCAGCACTAACTCAGCCCAGCACCAACTCAGCCCAGCACCAACTCAGCCCAGCACTAACTCAGATCAGCATCAACTCAGCCCAGCACCAACTCAACCCAGCACCAACTCAGCCCAGCACTAACTCAGATCAGCACCAACTCAGCCCAGCACCAACTCAGCCCAGCACCAAGTCACCCCAGCACTAACTCAGCCCAGCACTAATTCAGATCAGCACCAATTTGAACCAGCACTAACTCAGACCAGCACCAACTCAGACCAGCACCAACTCAAACCAGCACCAACTCAGCCCAGCACTAACTCAGCCCAGCACTATCTCAGCCCAGCACCAACTCAGCCCGGCACTAACTCAGCCCAGCACCAACTCAGCCCAGCACCAACTCAGACCAGCACTAACTCAGATCAGCACCAATTTGAACCAGCACTAACTCAGACCAGCACCAACTCAGACCAGCACCAACTCAAACCAGCACCAATTCAGCCCAGTACCAACTCAGCCCAGCACCAATTCAGCCTAGCGTGCACTGATCCTCTGGCATAAACTCAGACTCCGAAAATGTGTAGAGAAATTCTAACCAAAATTTGCAAAATTAGGACCTGTGGTCAGTACCTTGACTAAATATGACTCTGTCTATGAACACAAGTTGGCATAATGTAACGTAAGACAGTAAAGACAGGCATCATTAGAAACCTTTAGCATTATGTCAGAAAGGGCAAGAGGACTCAAGTAGAAGAAAAGCAGAGAGAGTAACAGAGGGACATGTATGAAAAGTACTTTTTGCTTCTTCAGTCCTGCGATTGCATTAGGAGCAGAGGTCAGGCCAGAGAGCTGCCCTCTCCTCACTTTCCTTCTTTCTCTCTGTTTTTTGTTTTTTTTTTTTTGAAGGGGAGTCTTGCTGTGTCGCCTAGGCTGGAGTGCAGTGGTACGATCTCGGCTCACTGCAACCTCCACCTGCCAGGTTCAAGAGATTCTCCTGCCTCAGCCTCCCAAGCTAATTTTTATATTTTTAGTAGAGATAGGGTTTCACGGTGTTGGCCAGGCTGGTCTCAAACTCCTGACCTCAAGTGATCTGCCCACCTCGGCCTCCCAAAGTGCTGAGATTACAGGCGTGAGCCACCGCGCCCGGCCTCTCCTCAGTTTTCATCACATACTCCTGCTCTTCTGGCCCTCCTTCGACACAGCAGCAGGGGCTACATAAAATAAATTAATATACATTTTTTTAAAAGTATCTGCTTTACTTCTGGTCCATTACATTGGACATACCCAGCCAGAAATCATACACTGGCTGGTTTCCAGGAGCCAACTTGAATGTTTGGCCTTTGAGGTAAGTATTAAGGTGCTCGTGGCCTCCCGCCCCACGGGTCCTCCACTCACTGACCCGGCCTGTATCTCAACGCCTACATTTCCCAACCGTTCGTGTTTGATACAGATGCTGGTCCTGCCAAGGCTGGAGGCCCTCCCCATCTGCTGACTTTCCTTTCTCTGAAATCGGCATCTTGGCTCCCCTGCATTATTTCCGATTGGACTTGTCTCTCTGGCTTGTTTTCTCTGCTAATTCTGATGAAGACGATAATCTTTAGCTCTCAGGGGCCAGCCCTGACTCCAACAGTTCGGGGGTAGTGTTCAAACAACCCTTGAGAATCTTATTTTTCAAGCCTGTTGGCTGGCACTTTAGGGCTAAAGCAAGCGGTGAATTTAAAAAAAAAAAAAAAAAAAAAAAAAAAGCAAAAACAACTGGCCTAAGTAAACATATGCACCCAGGAGCACGACTCTGCAGACAGACTGCCTGGCTTTGAATCTCACCGCCACCATTGATTGGCCGCTTAACCTTGCATATCACAAGATGGGAATAATAATGGCACCTACTTCATAGATTGCTTTTTAACTCTCCCATCCATTTGTTCATTCCTTCAGTAAATATCCATCAGGCACCTACAACTTCCCAGATGTATGGATCCAGAAACGTCCAGCACCGATTAAGAGACCACAGCCTTGTGGATTTTCCATTCCAGGGCATTTTTCTTCAAGGATCCAATGAGATATCCCCCTAAACTCTACATCATAGAGCCTTTGACACAGTAACACTCACATGCCATTAGCTGTTATCACAGTAACAAACATAAACTTTTAGCAAAGGTTTTAACTAAATGAGGTGAGAATCATAAATAAAGATATATTTGCTGTGGTGAAAAGGAGAGAAAATGTAGGGAAGTCAGGGAAGAGGAATATTTGCTAAAATCGTTTATGAATCCGACACAGTAGATTCTGGGCGTGTCCTAAGCTTTGACCTGTGCTATTTGATGTGGGATTTGCACACCTGGGAGGCATGAGCTTCTGAAGTTCAGACTGTCTGCACACTCTCTGACACACTCCACAGCTGCACAACCTGCAGCATGAGTCAGCACCATCCTAACCTCTAAAGAGCCCGGCAGGCACAGCGACCGACCTCCCAGGCCTTTGGGCGTGGTGGGGACCAGCTGGTTTCCTGGAGAGGCATCTCCTTTACGCCATCTGTGAAAGCAACCCAGATCTAAGCCTCCGATCTGAAGGTCAGAAAGCGGGTAAGGTTGAGGTTCCGGAGTGCTACCTTATCAGATACCTTGTGCTTTTTAAATTATATTTTTACAATAATTTCCATTTATTATTTTTTTCATGGTATCCTAGTGAGGTAGGCTAGCTTGACAACATGCTGCTTAGGGGAAGTTTGCTGTTGATAAGTCTTTTGAGTTCACTAAATTTTGGTGCAGCATGAAAACCCAGACTGTTTTCAACTCTCTCTTTGGCACACCTGCTTGATTCCTGATAGTGCTATTAATTTTGCACAGATTTCCCAATTTGCTCCCCAGTTGCTCCCTGGGATGGTGAAGAACAAATAGCCCTTCGGAAGCAAAAGCAGTCTCAAACCAGGCTGAGTTTTGTGATGGCTTCTTCCACATTGTCCTTCAGTGCCGAGGATGAAAACATAGAGCTAAAAACTGTGATACACAATCACTGGGTGTGTACACAGAAAGGAGATTTGCCACCTCCTTTCCGTGTACACACCCAGTAGCTTAGAACTCTGGTTAGCTTCAAAATCTATTCGGTCACATAGTCACATTGCATTCCCCTCCCCAACTCCCACAGATTCTACACGAGAGACGGTTTAGGTAGTAAATGAGTGGAAGGACAGGGCAAACTAAGATTCCGATGATGAGCCCCTCCTCCTCCTCCTGATCCAGATGATTTCCTCCTCCTCTTCCTCCTCTGCTGGTTCTTTTTTCTCCTTCTTCTTATTCCTCCTCCTCCTCCTTTTTCCTCTTCTTCTTTCTCCTTTCCTCCTCCTCCTCCTTCTATCTTCTGTCCTCCTCCTCCTCTTCCTTCTCCTCCTTCTTCTCCTCCTTCTTCTTCTTCCTCCTCCTTCTTCTCCTTCCTCCTCCTTCTTCTCCTTCTCCTTTTTCTTTCTCCTCTTCTTTCTCCTCCTTCTTCTCCTTCCTCTTCTTCTTTCTCCTCCTCTTCCTCCTCCTCCTTCTCCTCCTTCTTCTTCCTCCTCCTCCTCCTCCTTCTCCTTCTCCTTCTTCTTTCTCCTCTTCTTTCTCCTCCTTCTTCTCCTTCTCCTTCTTCTTTCTCCTCCTCTTCCTCCTCCTCCTTCTCCTCCTTCTTCTTCCTCCTCCTCCTCCTTCTTCTCCTTCTTCTTTCTCCTCTTCTTTCTCCTCCTTCTTCTCCTTCTCCTTCTTCTTCCTCCTCCTCCTTCTTCTCCTTCTCCTTCTTCTTCCTCCTCCTCTTCTGCTTCCCCTCACCTTTCCCCTTTCCCTCTTCTTTCATTTCTCCTTTCTTCCCCATTCTCCTCCTTCTCCCCCTTCCTTTCCTCCTCTTCTTCCACTTTCCCCTTTCTCTTCTCCCCCTCCTCCACATTTTCCTCTTCTTCCTCCTCCTTCCCTTCTCTCTTTTTCTGTTATTTGATCTCCAATTTTCACTTCCTAAAATTTCATATGGTTGGATGCTATTATAATTATTCAATTACACAATGATTACATGTGGGCTGGTGGTTTTGAAACAATGTACCCCATTGTATGCGTTATTGCATTCATGTGGAACTTGAAACTGTAGGAGGTCCATGCAGGCTTTTCCAGGGTCCCCAAGAGTACTTTGTGGGTTTTGGATCTAGGTTTCTGTTTCACTAAATCAGCATGTTACTCTAGTCTATAGTGTACTGTCGGGCTAGAAATAGTCCATTGACTATTTTAGACTCTGCATCATGAAAGGATATCTATGGTTTTGGTTGAATTTCATAGGAGAATATTGATAAGTTATCATTGTTTAGATCAATAATCTTCTTCAGCTCAAATCAAACAATGAAGTGATGTTATCTTGCAAACTGTGCAGATAGGCGGTGGCACTAATGATTCTGCCACATCGGATTAATCTTTGAATTTTCAGAATCTCAGAATGAGAACTTTCCACAAAGTCAAAACCGTTTGGTGGACTGACAGTGTCCGAGTCCACCAAATGGTCCAACATTCAGAGATGAAATCATATCATGACATAAGAAGCCTAATGGAATGAATGGCCACCAAGGATTAAAGACCAGGCTGCAAAAATCTGGCTCCTACCATTCAGACTTGCCTGAAATTGTGAAACATGGTTTTCCCCTTCACCCTAGGGAAGACCCTTCGGCAAAGGCCCATTCACTAAGGGCGAGCCTTCCTTTGGATCGGGGGCTCAGAAGGGAGAGTCATATTGAAGTCACCCAAACTGTTCTTTGCCCCGGCTGCCCGCTGACTTTGTTAGGCAGCTGGTGCTCAGGAGAGGGTAAAGAAAGCAGAGGACACTTGTGGGCTGGCTCAGGGATGGAGAGTACCTGGCCGTTCTCCCTGTGTGATGCAGGTGGCTTGTTCTGAGACGGGTGGGCATACAGGCAGTGAGCACATCTCCATTGCAGCTGGGGAAGGTTGATGTGGGACTAATCAGGGATGGAGAGGGAGGGGCTGCTGCAAAGATGCCTGAGCAGGTGCTGTCAGCGGGGACTAGGGAAGCAGACTCTCTATCCAGGAGTGCATGCCGGTGGTAGGGGCAGCACCAACCCCAACGTGGCCAGTAAGAACACAGACTAGGCCTCCCAGATGCCTCCCGCAAGTAAGGAGAGATCAGGGACTGCTCCAATTTTTGGCTTTCGTATTTTTTAGACAGATGTCTTGAAAAATGTCTGCTGCACTTGCATTAAGAATTAATTAATCATGGTCCAGACTTATGCTCAGGTAGACAAGGAGGACTGGAGCCACGGTGGGCTCTGTCCAACCTCACATTGCATCTTCCTCATAGCACCTGTGCACCCAAGGTGCAGATCCTGATTTGATGGTGACCTATTACAAATTTCCTTAGACTGCAAGCAATCACACTATACTTAATAGCTCTATTTAGTAGAATACTTAGATTAATTCTTGGAGAGAATTTAAATTTAAATATTATTTCCACAGCTAAAAGACAAAAATAGCAATAGACAAATGTACTCTCTTTTTCGTTTTCTTTAACTGATATATTTCATTTTTAAGCCTATCTACCCGCTCTTCCGATTTGAAGACATCCTTCGGGCTGTGTGGGGATGAAAGCCTGTGTGACTGATCACTGCAGTGACTACCTCTTGGCCATGACCGTTACTGCCATTTTGGCCTCTCTGAAAAGTGAGGCAGCCTCAGCCCTCACAGATACGTTTTCTGTTCATATTTTGGTTCTCTCTACAAAAAGAGAAGCAAACGATGTCACCAAAGTCCTAACTATATCCTCCCACTCTGTGATCCACAGAAAACGAAGCAGCAGAAGAAATAATAGAGGGAATAACAAAATGACAGAAGCACAGAGGGAAAAGTAGCAGGTGGCTTTTCATCAGGGCGGCCTTTGGGTAAGATTTACAGGAGACAATGTTTTCTCTGCACCTCTGGGGCTTGAAAGGTTATGGAAAGAGGACTCAATAGTGACAGAATTCAAACACTCACAGTTGTGACTCAAAGTCCTCCCCGGACATCACCATAACGCATGGTCTTAGCGGTGTTTTTCAGAAGGGCGATGGATTTCTATGGATCCACGTTGTCTCTTTTATCTGGTTAGAGTTTCTTTTTTTTCTTCCTTTTGTTCTTTTTTGAGACGGAGTCTCACTCTGTTGCCCAGGCTGGAGTGCAGTGGCACCATCTCGGCTCACTGCAAGCTCCGCCTCCTGGGTTCAAGCAATTCTCCTGCCTCAGCCTTCCGAGTAGCTGGGACTAGAGGTGTGCACCACCATGCCTGGCTAATTTTTGTATTTTTAGTAGAGACGGGGTTTCACCATGTTGGCCAGGCTGGTCTCCAACTCCTGACCTCAAGTGATCCTCCCGCCTCGGCTTCCCAAAGTGCTGGGATAACAGGTGTGGGCCACTGCACCCAGCCTTATCTGGTTAGAGTTTCTTAGGTGGGAATGGAGTTAGTGGTCCCAGGCCAGGCCAAGTTAGGACAAGCTGAGACATGCATCCTGCGGCTGACATATGGTGAGGAATAACCAAGCAAAATATTCTTGTGTGAGGCTTTAACTCTGTGAGAAACCACCACATTATGAAGAGACTTTCTTCTCCCATCAACCAGGTTTTCCACCAAATTTGTTGCAGCCTTGTTACGGGCTGAGTTCTGCCCTCTCAAATTCATATATCGAAGGACTGGCCCCCTAGGACCTCAGAATGGGCCTGTGCTCTGTATTTGAAGACAGGGACTTTAAAGAGGGAAATAAGTTAAACTGAGGTCATTAGGGTGGACCTTAATCCAATCTAGCTGGTGTCCTTTAAAAGAAGAGTGTCGGGCATGGTGGCTCACGCCTATAATCCCAGCACTTTGGGAGGCTGAGGAGGGCGGATCATAAGGTCAGGAGTTTGAGACCAGCCTGGCCAACATGGTGAAACCCTGTCTCTACTAAAAATCCAAAAATTAGCCGGGCCTGGTGGCACATGCCTGTAGTCCCAACTGCTCGGGAGGCTGAGGCAGGAGAATCGTTTGAACCTGGGAGGCAGAAGTTGCAGTGAGCCGAGATCACGCTACTGCACTCTAGCCTGGCAACAGAGAGACTTGTATCAAAAAAAAAAGAAGAAATTTGGACACCCAAAAGAGACACCAGACACCAGGGATGCGTTCATAGAGGAAAGGCCATGTGAGGTCACAAGCAAGAAGGTGGCCGTCGGCAAGACAAGGAGGGAGGCTTCAGAAGAAACCAGACCTGCCGTCACCTTGATCTTAGACTTCAGGCCTCCAGAACTTTGAGAAATAAATTTCTGCCATCCAAGCCACCAGTCTGTGGTACTTTGTACCCCAGCAGACTAATAAAACCTGCAGGCTTTAAACGATGAACACGGGGATGCGACTTTATTGTAGGACCAGTAATTTGAATTTCTTGCAAGTGCTTGAGTGTAAGCATTAGTCAATAGTCAGTGATCTGACTGGAAAGAAGTGGAGGGCATGAGTTCACGGCAGTGTGCTCAGGGTACCTGGCTCCTCTGTGAAGAGCCCCATAGAAGACAAGGCACTCTGGCCCTGTCTCGGGGCAGCGGAAGCTTCCAGGACACCACCGTCACTCATCTCTTGCTGCTGTCCACCATGGCCCCGGACAGATGAGTCAGGCGCATGGTGGTCAGGGCCGTGGTTTCTCCTCATCGTACCCCAGCCTGCACAACTCCGTGCCTGGAGTGGTAAAAAGTTGGCCTTTGCTCATGGTGGCTCATGCCTGTAATCCCAGCACTTTGGGAGGCCGCGGTGGGCACATCCCGAGGTGAGGAGCTCAAGCGCAGCCTGGGCAACACAGTGAAACCCTGTCTCTACTGAAAATACAAAAAATTAGCTGGGTGTGGTGGAGGGTGCTGGTAATCCTAGCTACTCGGAAGGCTGAGGTGGGAGAATCGCTTGAACCTGGGAGGCAGAGGTTGCAATGAGCTGAGATTGTACCACTGCACTCTAGCCTGGGTAACAGAGTGAGACTCAGTCTCAAAAAAAAAAAAAAATAAATTGGTCTTTGCTGCTTCCACAGATGCTCACATTTCTCCCCGGCTCATTTTAAGCTGTGCTGAAATCTGGTAACAAAGCTTGCTTTTATTTAAGGTACATTTTGTAAGTTTTCGGGTGGCCCACTCTAAGGTAGAGAGGCCTGCTTTTGGTGACTTGCCTTGGAACTAGAAAATTAGCATCTAGCTGTACCATATCTGGGCCTGTGACCCTGGCCTCATCGGTTAGGGCTGGGCTTTCCTGAAGTAAGCTGCAGCCCAGGGCCTCGGTGTGCGAGGAGTGCAGTTGCTGTGTGTGACTGGCTCTGTTATCAGAAGCCCCAAGTATTCTCCAGGGAAACTTTTTAATCATGCTGCTTTTGATTTAGGCAATATGTTCTTGAAAATATTTTCATAGTCTAGTCTCCATCAATCTTATTCTTCCATACTGACATCTGCTTCCAGAATTTGCAGTAAGGTGAGTTGGGAAGTAGGGCCCTGAAATCTTGAAGGACTGCCTAAGACCCCCACACACAGAAGCAAAGCAACCTCCACAGGATGCCAGCTTAGCAAGGGAGGGCTCATGGGCAATTTTAAGGACCTCAACACTGATGCTGAGAGAAGGTGTGTTATGGATTTTGCATCTGCAGTTTTGACATTAGTGGCATTTTACGCATAAATAAGGTTGATATGTTAACCACCTCAAAATAATTTTCCTGTTCAATTAGATTTTGTTAGTGAACTCATTCATCAGTTTGAAGAGTTCAAGTAGTCTACTGAAAAATGATCGCTAAATCTGGCTTATGATTAGAACTGGTTTACATTTTGCCTTTGGCAAGTGGAGGATTTCCCTAGGCTGTTTCTGGAGCCTCATGTATCGATGAGCTTCTGTGCCCTACTCCAAGAAGCATCTTTCCACCTGAGAATGAGGGGCCCCACTTACAATATTCTTGGAAGAGGACCTGGGGAAGAATGCAGGAGGACTCCAAGTTAAGATGGTGTTCAAACTCAGCATGGCAGAAAGTACCCAAAAAGATGTTTAGAAGTATGGCTTGGCTTGCTGCTGCTATGGCTTAAAAAATAAAAAAAAAAGGTTACAGCAAGAACCTTTTAGGGATCTCCACAGCCACCAGTAGGGCTCGGCAGGCACACTGCCCCAGCTAACCACGGGAGTGGTACTTAGGGAGGGCTGGGATAGGGATGCTGCTCCAGGCCACCTGGGAGGGAGAGAGGTGCAGGGACAGTTGGTATAAAAGCAACTGGGGACTGGGATTGCCACAGCCCAACAGCCTGATGATGGCTTGAGGTTGTTGCCAAGAGCAGCTCCTAGGAACTGCTCCTGCTCTGAGTCACCCTCTGCGAACAGCAGAGGCTGTCAGAGAAGATTTAATTGTTTTGATCTTCCTGCCTTCTTGATATCCCATTGAGAGTCACCCTTCAGGGAGAAGCAGATAGAGTCGTCATTTTGTATTAAGCAACGACAAGAAAGAAAGAAAGCTTTTAAGATGAAATCTTGATGGGATTGGAAATCAATTAATCAATCACACAGACCTTTGATTCCTGGTCATTCTGACTCAGAATTGCAGGCGTAAGTGTGCAAGATCGTATTACCTTAGGGCACATGGGTTTTAGACCAGCAGAATTTTATGGAGAGAAGAAACAGTAACGATACATTAGTTCAATGTATGCATGAGTGTATGAGGTAATAATTTTGGTGCAAGAGCAGAATGGGCCAGATAGGCCAGTTTGCCAGGAGTGCATAGATCTAATGAAATAGTTTCAGTTGCTCATTTAGAGAAAACAAATGCAGAAAGAGCGACCAAAGCTCTTCATGCAACCAAAGAGAGAAAATGCATGCTGACTAAACGTATACCCGTTAGGCTCCATATTAACAAAAATGAGAAGTTATTCTTTGGGGCCTTTTGCTGTCCTGCTGCCCTGTCGTGGTGCTATGGCTTTGTTTTCCATCTACAAACACCAAACACTGGGAGGCTGGTTGCTAAGAGAACTAATTGGGGAAATAATTAACTGTTCAAATCTCCCCACTTATATGGATACATGCAAATACCACCCTCTGATCAGACCAGTATGTTGTGGAGAGTCCACTACCTGCAGTGTACTAAAGCTGGATGCCGGCGCGTCCCACAGACCCAGGTTAGCACCCCTGCCCTGCCACTCACTAGACATGTGACTCACGGCAAGTTCTTAAGAACTCTCTCGAAACTATTCCTCGCGGGCGAAAAGGAAAGGATGACAAAGCATGATTTTTTAAGTGTCACTGTGTGTACCAATTATGAACAAATTGTAAAATCCTGCTTCATTTCATCACCATCAAACCACAGGCTGAAATTCGCTCATAATCCAATAACACTGTCTGTTTGGAAACAGTGGAAACAGGAAGAACTGAGAGCAGATCTGCATTCAGGATCCACGCGGCTGAAATCACAGGTGTGAAAAGACTCTCACACATTCTGTAGCATTATAGTACCCATCAGAGTGTAACAGCTCAGATTATTAGCACGCTCTGTTCCAGTGTCCCAGCCATACTGCACCACAGAAAGCTCTGCATGCTGCTGTGCAGTCCCCAGCATCTGATCTTTCCTGAAGTTTATTGATTAAGCTGGTGCACTCCTTACCCCGTTATTTGGTACCATACTGAAAACACATTAACTAATTCTAAAGTAACAAACAAGCACCACTTTCAACCACTATTGCTAGTTTGAGAATAAAATGCTCCCTTTGGTGCAATGATTAGTGCTCATGAGTGTCAGATAATTTGAATAAGAAAACGGGACTCTTTACTTAGATTTTTGGCTTTCATTTACATTTGGAAAGTTGGGGGTAAGGTACAAGCTGCTTTGGAACACTTATTTCTACTCCCTGCCCTTTTGATATCATTTCTCTCTCTTCTCCTTGACCTTAGGTGGGTATTGGAACTCAAATTACATGAGCAAATAGCATTCAAATTTACAGGATATAAAGGCACTTTAGGGATGCAAAAAAAAAAAATTTACAATATAGTTTCTGTCTCAAAAAGTTTATTGCCTTGTTTGGGGAGACAAAACATACCACAAGAAAAGTTCATGATACAGGATTTAAACAAGGGCTCAACAAATCATAGAGGAATTGTTATAGAACATGGGTTCTTCCATTAAATGCTAAAGGAATGCTCTCAGCTCTAAATACTAAAAAAAAAAAAAAAAAAAAGAGAGAGAGAGAGAAATTCAGGAACTTCCCAGGTAGGATTCAGGTGAAGGACAGGCATGAAGTGAACTTTCTGAGAAGCGTAAGAGAGAGAGAGAAATTCAGGAACTGTCCGGGTAGGATTGAGGTGAAGGACAGGGACGAAGTGAACTTTTGAGAAGCATGTAGGTGGCTAAGTCAGTTTGGATGTTAGGAACTTCACTGAGAATCAAGAGATGAGGAAGGCCAATGGCAAACCGAAATGAGACAGGCTGAGACAAAGCGAGATGAGATGAGATAAAGCGAGATGACAGAAGTTTGGTGATCATCTTGGACATTTTGCTAAATTAAGTGGCAAAGGAGCAAGAAACAGGTATCATTAGGAAAAGGCATCCCCTGACCAAGCTTGATGAGGGCAGATTGACTACTGATTCTAGCATGAGAGGGAGGTGCAGGAGAGGCAGCTGCTCAGTAGGTCCTCAGAAGACGGTGAAGGCACCACTCTGAATAGTGTAGATAAATACTGACCACAACAGACACAGAATGTGTGTGTGTGCACACGTGCACATGAACGTAAGAGGCTAGGGCGTCAGAGGGGAGAGGAAATACAGGGAGAAAGGAAGTCAAAGAAAGATGCCTGACATTCCACAGGAGAAGGTTCTGCACAGGAGCAATCGGGACAACAAACTCCAAGATGCATTGGAGAGGGGTTTTTGCTAGACAGTCAGCATCGCAAACAAGCAGAGTACCTTTGCATTAAGGTGCGATTTAAAAATATGTTATTATCTAAGATAGTGGTGCTCCACCATGGTGATTTTGCTCCCCAGGGAACATTTGACAACCGGGAGATAGGTTTGGTTGCCACAACTGGCAGTGGAGGTGGGGGTGCTAACTGCCATCGTGTGGGTAGAGGACAGAGATGCTGCTAAACACCCAACAGCATGCAAGAGGATCCCACGACAAAGAATGGCCTGGCTCCAGATGTCAATGGTACCAAGGTTGAGAAACCAAATTCAGAGGATCTCAGGGAAAACAGAAAAATATCTCAAAAATAAACGACATTACTCAGTATTGTACAGTTGACAAATGTTAACATTGTGCATTTATTTAAAACAAATGTGAGCAACAATTTTTTTTTTGCCATAGTTTTATCTGTATTTCTTTTCTTTTTATTTTCTTTTTCTTTTTTTTATTATTATACTTTAAGTTCTAGGGTACATGTGCATAACGTGCAGGTTTGTTACATATGTGTACTTGTGCCATGTTGGTGTGCTGCACCCATCAACTCGTCAGCACCCATCAACTCATCATTTACATCAGGTATAACTCCCAGTGCAATCTCTCCCCCCTCCCCCCTCCCCATGATAGGCCCCGGTGTGTGATGTTCCCCTTCCCGAGTCCAAGTGATCTCATTGTTCAGTTCCCACCTATGAGTGAGAACATGCGGTGTTTGGTTTTCTGTTCTTGCGATAGTTTGCTGAGAATGATGGTTTCCAGCTGCATTTATTACTGTAGTTAGAATTTTTAAATATGTACATATGGTGCAGCAGACTTTTAAAAGGATATATTCAGCTTCATCACCCTTTTTTTTTAAAAAAACTGAAATGAGGCCGGGCGCGGTGGCTCAAGCCTGTAATCCCAGCACTTTGGGAGGCCGAGACGGGCGCATCACGAGGTCAGGAGATCGAGACCATCCTGGCTGACATGGTGAAACCCCGTCTCTACTAAAAAATACAAAAACTTAGCCGGGCGAGGTGGCGGACGCCTGTAGTCCCAGCTACTCGGGAGGCTGAGGCAGGAGAATGGCGTAAACCCAGGAGGTGGAGCTTGCAATGAGCTGAGATCCGGCCACTGCACTCCAGCCTGGGCGACAGAGCGAGACTCCGTCTCAAAAAAAAAAAAATAAAATAAAATAAAAAATAAAAAATAAAAAAACTGAAATGACTTCTGTCAAAATTATGCCGATGGAAAGCAATGATATACTAAGCAGAGTCCTTTACAGAAAGAATTCAGATATAACGAGTGGAAAACAACCTTAAAGAAGACTGAAAGAAGCGACAGCTTAATGAAACCCAGCTACTGGTTCCATTTTATATTTATCTTTCCAAACTGCTAATGAATTCTGACCCACTTAGTCATGACAAAATATATATCCTGAAGAATCTGTATCCCTTTTGAGGTACTTAATGGATGTTTAGCAGGCAAGAAAATATGGCATGCCTGTTGTACATAATATTTGATCCTTAAATGGACATTAATATGCCACATTTAGAGTACTGGGGAGATGCTAGCCAAATATTTAAAGCGGCTACTAAGATGAAAGACATTCCACAAGGAGGAAACTGATCTCAGAACTAGTTACCACAGCCATGAGGACTTCATGGCCGCTACAGCACATTAGCCACAAACAATTTCCATCCGGGGAAGTGCATTTCATGCAGCTACTGAGGCATAATAAATATTTGATCCTAATTGGACCTAATGATGAATTTCAATTCTGTATTCACCTTTCTTTTGTAGGACACCAACACATAAATATAAAAAATAAAAAAGGTTTTGGGGAACATTTTTCATTTCCTTAAGTCATTGAATAATGATGAATTGCCTGGGAGGCTCTTTGAGAAGACAGATGAGGCTAAAAAGTTGTTGGGAGAATTAGAAATTGCATAAGGATTCAATGCAAAATACTTTGTAAAAAGAAATTTTAACTTCCTTGTTTAACTTATTTTAATTCATTGAGAAATTAAAGGTAAAATATACTTTATAAAAATATAATCTGGCAAACTTTAATTTGGGTACCAATTTGGAATTCGATTAAACAGGTTCAAGTCTATTTTTATAGATTATAAAAATGCTCCTTTCAGATAAAGTAAACAAGATGATTTTGTTTTGGGAGTTAAAAGAATAAATGTCTGTGCATCCTTTAGTCTCAATAGAATAGCTCTTATTCTATTAGTAGGCAGAAATGTTTAAGCAGTACGTCCAAAAGACATACACGTAACTTAAATGCTTTTAAATGGAATAGAAAAGTTTAATTCTCTGGTGTTTTTTCTTGTATTCTTTCAAAATCATAGCACCAATGGATGTCAGTTTCTAACATTATTCACCTATCTTTTTAAAAATTTACCCCTGAATGCTTATACACTGCTGGTGGAGATGTAAATTAGGTCAACCATTGTGGAAAGCATTTGGTGATTTCTGAAAGAACTTAAAACAGAACTACCATTGACCCAGTAAGTCCGTTATTGGGTATAGACCTAAAGGAATATATATCATTTTATCATAAAGACACACGCACACATATATTCATTGCAGCATCATTCACAATAGCAAAGACATGGAATCAACATAAATGCTCATCAGTGGTAGACTTGATAAACAAGATGTGGTATATACACACCATGGAATACCATGCAGCCATAAAAAAGGACAAGATCATGTCCTTTGCAGCAACATGGATGGAGCTAGAGGCCATTTCCTAAGCAAACTAACACAGGAACAGAAAACCAAACAGTACATATTCTCACTTACAAGTGGGAGCTAAACATTGAGTACATATGGGCACAAAGAAGGGAATAACAGACACCACGGCCTACTTGAGGGTGGAAGGTGGGAGGAGGTGAGGACTGAAAAACTACCTATCAAGTACTATGCTTATTACCTGGGTCATGAAATAATCTGCACACAAAACCCCCATAACACACAGTAACCCCTGTGACATGCAATCAATCTACCTAGATAACAAACCTGCACATGTACCCCGAACTTAAAATAAAAGTTAAAAAAATGATAAAAATAGAAAGTTTACCCTTGACAACATGTTTCATATATAATCACTAAATCTACTAAGGCACATTTGCATATTATATTACAGAGTCTGGTAGCTCCACAGTTTCTCCATCTGTGTACAGTTGGCCAACTACCGAAACCCACATCTTCCAAATCCTAGTGGCTTAACAACGGAAAAGCGAACATCCAGTGTAGCTCAGGGCAACTCAGTGGAATGTGTGTGTCGGGGGGTGAGGGCTGGCAGGGGGCTCTGTTCTAAGCAGCCATTTAGAAATGAGGCTCCTTGAAACTTAGTCCACCATACCATGGGGTCTCAGAGTCCTTCACATCCCCTGAGTCTAGCTGTTGGCTGAAAGGAGTGAGAATGTACTGGATCAGGTATAGGCTTCATTAGGCAGACCCGGAAGGGCAATACATCGCTTCTACCAGCCAGAAATTGTCATGTGATTCCTTCTAACTGCAGAGGAGGCTGAGGAATGTAATCTACCTGTGTGCCCAGGAGGAAGGGAAATGGGCTTTGTGAAAATGAGCAGCATTATCTCTGCCAAACTGGCAGGAAAAAACCCACCAATGTCATAGCTTTCTATGCTTGAGAGATGTACCACCAATGACCAATTCTCTGCCCTTGGCAGAGTGCTGATTGGAAATAAGGCTTTGGACAGGGCCAATATTAGGCTATGTCAAGATGACCAGCATGTGTCCTGGCAAGCTGACAACAGACTCTGTCAAACGTCAGCAAGGCCAGACTACCCTCCTGGTCTTCCAGGCAATCATGCTCCTCTTCCCACTCTGGGACTGACACCTTTGCTTCCCATTGCAATTACAGCCAATTTACTAAAAAGAGTTGACTAGTGTCACTTGCATTTTCACCTGAATAAGGGAAGAGTCACTGTCACTTGGAATGTGACCATAGACTCCACTATCCTTAGACTACATCAGAATTACGCTCCTTTAAACTATTTGGAGGTAAAAGTCACAAGAAAATAATAGGCATCAGAAACATACACAAATGTGAGATGTTTGGCATGGAAGACAGTTTTCTACTCATCAAATACACAACTTGAAAGTTGGTATAAATATCAGATCCTGAATCATGCCAGCCACATTTTTACTGGCAGGCATAGCAAGAGATAGCACAGTGAAAATTCTCATAGAGGTTGGAAGTAGCAACAAGTCTTGAAAACTCATTTGACTATCAAGGAGGGCTAGACCACACATTAACGCAGACCACAAAGGCTAAAGGTCTCACTTAGACTCTCTTATCATTCGCATTTAGAACCAGAAGAATAATCACATTCATTCTTTCAAGACTTTCCTTTTAATTATACATAAGAAAGGAAATGTCTTTTCATTCCTCATATCTCACTTGGCATAAAATCTAATGTTTGTTCATCTCACTTATCTTAATCCCATACCTCCTCATGTTTATTAGAAGAAAAAATATAACTCTGCATATCAGAAAACAGATCTGAAGTAAATACCAGTTAAAATGCAAAACAAAAAGCAAAAGAGGTCCCAGATTTTTATAAATGTTGTTTTATAGAAACCATAAGATTAAGGCAACTTGATTTGAAACAAGTGAAGACATCCAAGAATTTTAATAGTATGCAAGTGATTTGGACTGGTGGTTGGCAGCATTGACATTAAATCAGCTGAATTTTCATTGACAGCTCATTAGAAAGATGTTCCAAGAATATCAAATAGAAGATGCTCAACAGAAGCTCTTCTCCAGGCAGTTCATAATTGTTACTTAATTTATGTCATTGCAAGTCATGACTCAGAACACACAACTCTGTAAAATTTAAAGATTTTTATAAATCACATGAAAAATTTCCCCTTAGTATAGCTATAATTTTGCTGTGTATGTCACATGGATTTTTAATTACATTTTCCAAACACTAAGGCCATCAATTTGATAAGGAGAATATTTCACAAAATTCGCTCTTCTGTTCTAGGATCTTGGTTCTAGGTAACTCATTCTCCAGAATGAAATCATATCAGTCAGTTCCCAAAAGAAAAAAAATATTTAAGCCACCTAAAAACTCAAGTACTATTCAATGTTGATTATGTCTGGATCTTTACATCATCTTAACTATATGGTCAGTCTATAAAAATTTATCTGTACGTATGCTTACAGGTGATATGTTATATAAGTAACATCCAGAGCTGGATCCTGAAGCGGGCTTCCATTTTTTTTTTTTGACATTTGTATTTTAATAAAGGACAATAAAAGCCATATTACAGTCAACTGTTAAAGCTTTCTTTCTTTTTTTTTTTTTTTAATTCTGTAGTATAACAAAAGCAGTTCAGGGTTTTTTCTGAACAAATGATTCCTCGGTCTTTCCCGTGTCACGCTCCTAAAACAACTAAAACAACCCTCTACGTCTAATCAGTTACCTAAGATGTCGAGTGGCAAGTCTTTCACATTTGCTGCTTATAATTCCTAAATGGTTCATATTGAGTATTTTCATTTCTGGGTAAGGGAAAAAGCATTTTGGTCCATTAATTCACCCACTCGCTCCTGGAGGACATTAACCAGTTCTGCTATTACAAAGACGTGAGTGCCATCATGTCTTGAATGATGAACTTTGCAGGCTTCCATTTTTTCTCACTTTGGGATGGTTTTCTCGTCGAGTTGCCTGGAAAAGCAGGAAGCACACCGTCCACTGTGGGGGTTCCTGGTCCAGCAGAAGACTTTCAGATATTGTCAGGTTTAGTCCACTTCTTTGAATCTCAGTGGCTTTTATTATGACATAAGATATTTAGATGATGCAAGCCCCTTCAAGAAACATTATTTTATAAACAGAAACATTCAGTTGTGTGGCCATTTCATAATTAGCTTCCGAAATGGACAGGAACGGCACCTACGTGAAGAAGGTAGAGCAGGGCAAAATGCCTTTACTGCTTTTCAAATTTGGATTTCTGAGTAGGAAACACAACTAAACCTCCTATCAATTTTTAGTCTTTACCTGTACATTTCTAACTTTTAGAGATTTTTGTTAATGTTCCTTTCTCTTGTTAACTTTGTATTTGATATTTAAGACACTTTAGAAACGAACGCCTGAATAACATAATTTCATGGTATTAAAATAGCATTTATCATTAAGACCCCTCGCTTTGTCCCAGCATCACAATTCCGGTTGAAGAGTTAGTCCGTGTCTTGGGAAATTAAACCACTGTCTCAACTCCTTCCAGGTGACACAGGAAGCCATGGAGGCATGACGGCCTAGCAGACAGAAGCCTAGGCGGTCTGGATTGTTCCATGGTGGGGGACATACCACAGGGAAGAGGGTTTACATTAGTTCAGCAATTTCAAGTTCTTAAAACATCTGCTTTCTCCAGAGCTAGATCTATACAACCGGATGGAGAGGATTGGGCTTAGGTGTCTTGTAAAATTTAAAGATGAGTTCCCCAATGGCAGCTTTCCTGTTTTACTCCTGTTATTGGACTATTTGCAAGCAATTGCTGATACAATCTGGTGAGCCACTGATGGGATTGAGTGTAAGAAATGGAGACTGCTATAGATTGTTAACACAGAGGCTGATGGCCAGACTACTGTATATTTTGTTTATCTAGAGTTGTGTGGAGGCTGCTGTTCAGAGCATTGCTGACACCAGGGCATGCCACTAGTTACACAGTTAGTGAGGCTGGTGATGAAGAAACTCTCAGGTCCTAACCAAGAATTTCACATAGCTAGTAAATCAGCATGATTTCATTTGAATTACACTTGACTTTTTAAAATTAAATATCATGCGAAAGCCTTTCCAGAATTATAGCATTCCACCAAATTGCTCTTGCCAGGACCCCATTGAGCTCCATATTGTAAAATTATCAGGTTATATCTAAGCCATCAGCCGTCATCTTTCTTGATTGCGCCTCCCCCTTTGACATACTTTCCTCTCTTGGCTTTCAGCACACTATGCCCGCTTGCGTTCCTCCTATCTTCCTGGGCATGCTTTCTCAGTTTCATTTCCTTTTCCTCTTCCTCCTGGCCTCTCAATCTTGGAGTGCTGCAGGGCTGAGTTCTTAGCCTTCTTTGTCCTCTTTCTATGCTCACTGCCTCGCTCAGTCTCAAGGCTTTAAACACCATGGAGAACCAGCCACCTCTGCTGTCTCCTCCACTTCCACCTGTTCCAGGCACCATCCTTCCTCACCTGGCCATTGCAATAGCTTCCTAATTAGTCTCCAGCTTCCACCTTCCCCCGCCTTACCATCTACTCCCTTCAGTGTGAAGGCCTCATTTTCTGGCACTCAACCCTTCTTTCTCTTGGTTGCAGCTATCCTGGCCTCCTTGCTGTGCCTCAAGCTGGGAGAGCACTCACATTTTAGGGCATTTGCAGAGGCGGTGCCTTCTGCCCCCAGATGGGTGACTCTGTGGGTAACCCCCTTCAACTTCCTGGCTCAACATTTGAAACTCCAAGCTGCACTGCCCTCAACACAGACATTCTCCAGATCCTCTTTACCCTGCTGTATTGAGCCCCCTTTTACTCTCTTACCTACTATATAATCTCTTATCATGTTTGTCTTTCACTCTGTGTTCTGCCCACGGGGATTTAAGCTCTGTGGGGGCAGGAATTTTTACCGAGGTTATTCACTGATGTGTCCCAAGCACTCAGAACAGTCCTTTGCTTTTGGACGGTGCTCGGATTTGCATGAGTGAATGACTGTGCTCTCTCCGGAGTGATGAGGATGTCAGTGTTGCTAAGTTTAGGAATGAAGGCACACCCTATGGTACGACAGAACCCGCAGAGAGATAACAGCTTCTCGCTTAAAGATATGGAGTAGGCGTTAAAAGTGATTTCTGCCCAATATAAGAAGAGCACTTTGCAATTATCAACCAGAAGCAGTTGCTTGCTCTTTCCTCAGTGGATTCTCACAATACCATATGCTATTAAGTTCCATTGTCCTCTTCGTATATGTGAGGGTAAGGTGCTCCATTGGATGTATCTTGAAACAGAACAGAGTTTGTGTATGTGAGGGGGGTGTGTACCTTTTTCTAAGGATTGAGCTGGATGACCAAAGGATATGGCATATTTAATGGGTAGGGAGAACACAGGTGCAAGAATTCACAAAAATCTCATAATAGTGAATGATGGTGAATGAATAGAGAAGACCTAAGAAATCTCTCAAATGGGTGAGTTCTCCAGGAATTGAAAGGTTTTTTTTTGTTTGTTTTTTGTTTTATCCTGTACAGTTTTAAGAGAATGTGGAAATAGAATAATTTGATAAGATTTGGCTGTGGTTTTGATGAATGCTCTAAGAATTATCCCCAGTGATAAACATTCAAAGATAAATGGTGATGTTTTAAATAGAAGTCAATAGCTATTCTATTGCCTGTAACAGGGTTCCTTAATTATAATTCTGTTAGTTGTGCTCATGGTCTTATGTTACTTATATAGTCATTATTTCAAAGCTTATCACATTCAGTAAAATCCTATAGTTATTAGCAATAATCTAAGTCAACTTTAGCAATCAATTAAGGTTAGAAATTTAACTTCTATAAAACACTCAATGCCACAGTGCTTTCCTATTCCTATGGGGCAAATTTCTGTTATAGACTCCATGGTGGCTCCTTGAAATGGTGTGTACTCAAGGATAGCCCAGCTTAGGGGACTCCAAATGCCATTTCAATTTTTACTTTACACAACGTATTCTCGTTCTCAGTCCACGCTTAGACTTCCCAGCTCTCAGGCTCAACTCTCAGATCAGGAACAACCATATGTACTACGTTTCATTTCCATCGAATTGGCAGTGACTCATTTAATTACTCTCCATGTGTTGGCCAAATATGAGGAAGGAATACTCTGAAAAATTAACAAAATGCGGCCAGGTGCAGTGCCTCATGCCTGTAATCCCAGCACTTTGGGAGGCCGAGGTGGGTGAATCACCTGAGGTCAGAAGTTCAAGACCAGTCTGGTCAACATGGTGAAACCACATCTCTACTAAATATACAAAAAATTAGCCGGGCGTGGTGGTGGGTGCCTGTAATCCCAGCTACTCGGGAGGCTGAGGCAGGAGAATTGCCTGAACCCAGGAGGCGGAAGTTGCAGTGAGCCGAGATCGCGCCATTGCACTCCAGCCTGGGCAACAAGAACGAAACTTCGTCTCAAAAAAAAAAAAAAAAATTAACAAAACACATCCGTATAGGCATCCTATGTCTACATACGCATCCACACAGGCTTTGTGATGCAGCAGCATTGGATAGAACAATACTGATCCCTGAAAAAGATGCACCACAAAAGAGCTCGGCTGCCTTTCACAAATATGAGTTCCTGGACACATCCAGGAAAATCGAAGTGTGCAATGCATTAAAAACACATTTCCTTCTCGTTAGTTGCAATGAGGATATAAAAATTAAATCTAATCAGCTTTGTTGCCAATTTCAAGAATGTGACTGAGGACAAGGAGCAGACGAAAGCAGCGTCACCAATCCTACTCTGAATAATCTGTCACCATGCTAGCAGAGCGGAAAACATTTCATTTTAAATGATTGCCATTTCGGTTACATAATAAAAGTTAATAGATATAACACCAAACACAAGACTTAATTCATTCGGACACACACGTACTTGTGTTAGTCTATGAAGGAAATATATCTTTTATGTCAAAATTATGTACTTCTTTGAAATGTGGTTCAAAGTGAAGAAGAAAACTTTAAACATTTTCCTTCACTTTTAACTCCTTCCATGCCCCAAAGCAAACACCTGAACATATGTTAAAATACTTGAATTCATAGCTGCCATCAGCAATGTCTTTATTCATTCAGAAATTTTGTTTCAATATCCCTCTGTTAGACTTTTTCCTGAATGTTGATCTTGAAAATCTGTACTGAGAGCTTAAAAGTGTTTCTCCAATGTCACATTCAACTTCCATAGATCATTTCAGAATAATACTCCTTTGATATTTAAATAGTAGCAAATACAACAATATCTCTACAATCCATGGATAATGTATATATGCTAGTGTAGATGGCTATCATTCTGAAGAAATTTTTCCCAAGGCACAAAGGCCAACACATAAATTCCCCTGCATTTTTAGAGTGGATGTTCATGGCGATGTCATTGGAGAAAGGCTATGCTCCCAGTGACAGTCACGGAGGCCAGTACAGGGTCTTGAGTAGGTTCTCAACAAATGATTGTTGTGCTTATTAATTGAAGAAGAATGATCTTATATGTGAATCAGAAAGGAAGGAAGTTAGGAGGTTACTAGTAAAACCAAATAGTTCGATAACTGTTTTTTAATACCTTGATCTATTTCATATTCACCTAATCAACTATTGGCATAAGGATCCCTTTATGTTGCTTCAGTCATTTATTTCTTAAAGACTCCTTTCACTATCATTTACGAATCATATGATTTTAGGCTTTCCAGCTTTTTTTTTTAAACAAAACTTTCATTATTTAGCATTTGCTTCCACAACCATCACATCAGTATATAGTAAGTGAGAACGAAGCAAGTGATTTGTGAACATTGTCAATACTGTGTCCAAAAGAGAATCTGAGGAAAAGGGTTCTCTGAGGTTAGTAGCGGGGCTGACATTGAATCTGAGTTCCATGCCCAGCAGTGAGCCACACCCTTTCCTTACTAAGGAGTCTGGAAATGTTGCCAGCCCTGCCTTTTATCTTTGAAAACACAGGACTATTTATGTCTAAACACAATGAATTTACCTTCATTGGTTGACACAGTTATCTTTCCTGACCCTTAAAACCTCAACAGACAGCAAAGTGCACACACTTGCTATATGATAGAAGTTTGGTAGATGGGAAGTCTACATGCAAAGTTGATTTATTTTGGCAAGATAACCCAGCCGCAAGGGGTTACGTGGAAGGCAGAGAGAATGGATGTAAAGAGCAGTCAGGACACTACTGAGAAATCCTAGTCAAGAATGTTGCAATCACCTGTGAAAGTGAGTTGAAGACATGCGTACGTAGGTAGAATCAATGAGTAGGGACTAAGTTGGTACGAAGAAAAATTCGAACGCTTGTCTAAGATTCTAATTCTCAGTAACTGGGTGGTACCATTGTCAAGATCCAGCCCTGGGCAGGAAGAGCAGGGTGGGAGTTGGAAAGCGAGTTTTGGACGTATGGAATCTGAGGTACTCAGAAGGCGTTCAAAGGAGATGTTCGCCAGCTTCTTGGAAATGCGAGTCTGGAACTTTCACAAGAGATCAGGGATAGAGACATAGGCTTAGGGGTTATCACGAAGGAGGAAACAGGTGAACTCAGGGAAGATTATGGAGATTTAGACGAGAGGGGCAGAACCCAAGGGAGTAACTTTAAGGTAGGGCAAAAAAAAAAAAAGGCACCTGTAAGCGGAACTCAGAAGATGTAATCAGAGAGACTGAAAGTAAATCAGAAGCTCCAGTGTGACAGAAGGCAAAGGGGAATAGACTTCATGAAGATGCGAGACGCAGCAGCGTGTAATGCCAGTAATCTAAAAGACTTGTCCACATTTGTTTCCAAATACTACTTTATGTTAATTATGTAATGTCTGGCTTCTCAGCTTTAATACCAATGACATGAGAAAATTCAAAATTACTTTTTGTGTCATTTCTCTCAGTGTGTTTATTATTATTTAAATACATTTATGTGCTTTCATGAACTTTACTTATGAAGGAGTTAAGAACATGGCGTCCCAAAATACACCACTCTGGCATATCGAGTATTTTTATAAAAGGCACTTAAGAAAAAGCAGGTGAGGTTGGGCGTGGTGGCTCACACTTATAATCGCAGCACTTTGGGAGGCTGTAGTGGGTGGATCACCTGAGGTCAGGAGTTCGAGACCAGCCTGGCCAACATGGTGAAACTCTGTCTCTGCTAAAAATACAAAAATTAGCTGGGCGTGGTGGCACGTGCCTGTAATCCCAGCTACTCAGGAGGCTGAGGCAGGAGAATCGCTTGAACCCAGGAGGTGGAGTTTGCAGTAGCCGAGATTGCACCACTGCACTCCAGCCTGGGTGACAAAGTGAGACTCTGTCTCAGAAAAAAAAAAAAAGTGCAAGATGGTCACTCTGACCTTCCTTCTGTTTCTTAAAAGCAGGAGATGAGGCCGGGCGCGGTGGCTCAAGCCTGTAATCCCAGCACTTTGGGAGTCCGAGGTGGGTGGATCACGAGGTCAGGAGATCGAGACTATCCTGGCTAACATGGTGAAACCCCGTCTCTACTAAAAACACAAAAAACTAGCCGGGCGTGGTGGCGGCGCCTGTAGTCTCAGCTACTTGGGAGGCTGAGGCGGGAGAATGGCGTGAACCCGGGAGGCGGAGCTTGCAGTGAGCCAAGATCGCGCCACTCACTCCAGCCTGGGAGACACAGCGAGACTCCGTCTCAAAAAAAAAAAAAAAAAAAAAGCAGGAGATGAAATTCTCGTGTGAAAGATGTCCTCCCTTGGCCGGGAGGGAGGCATCATTCTCATGGGCAAGGATCAGAAGCTGAGGCTGAGGGAAACCTGTACCACCTGCTATACTGGCCCTTTCTTCCCAGCCATTCTCCTCCAATCACCTGCCCTGGCCCAAGCTCTCCACCCCCAACCTCATCACATTTCTGCAATTTACTGCTCTTTGTCTAACTCCTTATGTAAGTGGTCAATGCAAACTGCATCTTTGGGTCTTCACAGATTCTGAAGGTTTTCATGCCACGTAAACTTCTATTAAATAAATGTGTATGTTTTTCTCCTGTGGATCTGTCTTATGTCAATTTAATTCTCAGGCACACCACCCACGCGCCCCTACCCACTAACAAACCCTGACAGAGTAGAGGTATGATTTTGCCTCCCTTACACCTAGAAACATAGAAACCATCTTTTCTTTGAATTTAATGATTTAAAATTATACAGACTTTTGGCTTGCACTGAGTTTTCAGATCACACGTGAAATTACTTGTAAAGAAAAATGATTCAATATTATCCATCATTTGTCAAAACTCTTAAAAAGATAGTGATGTCTACCAGCTTTCCTATTTTAGCATATTGGAATGAGTCTATGGATAAAAAAATAGAAAAAATTGGAATAAAAATCCTCAAAATTAAGCACTGGTTCCTGCCAAGTGGTAATGAAAAGTCACTAGTTTTTTCCAATTACATTAAGGAAGTGTAAATATTATTAAGGAACAGCTGTGTGTATATAAGTTTTTCTGAATAAATTAAATTATAAGAAATATATAAGCTACAGAATGAAGTCTTTATATTAAAAACAGGTAGTCCCACTTTGCCTGGTATCGTGTTAACAGGAAACTGAAGCATATCCAGCCATACCATTGCTCTCCACAGTCCTGTGGCAACTGAGAGGACTGCTTGTATGTTTTACTCACTTTTCATACATTTATTACATAAATTCTCTTAAAACAGAAATCCTTTCTTCTCAACCTGTTGACCCAAAACCAATGTTAAAGAGGTTAAGATAATATATTCACTGCTAGATTCAAAGCCCATTATAAATTTTCCTAAAACATAATGACAAACTATTTGATAATTTAAAGAGTAAACATCACATTTATAACAATGCCATACAAAAAGATACACAATACAAAAACCATCTTGAATGTAGGTTTACAAAAGATGTTTGTCTGCTAAGGAACTACATTCATTTTCTCTTGGAATTCACCATCTATAGAAGTTTTGAGCCCTAAGCAAAAAATATAGAAGTATAGGCCAAACATTATACTATCTATGATAAATTTTCAGAAAATTTGGGCTGCTTTAAGTAATCTATTTATGTTTTATATAGTCTCTCAATGTTAGCAGCTGTGAAAGAGATTTACAATTTACTTCATATGTAGAATTTATCTTAAATTTAAGAAACAGCAAATAGAGAGAAAGATGTTTTAATGTAGGTCTGTATTCAGTCATTCAAAAGATAAAGAGAATAATATAACAAATGTCCATGTACCCATCATTTATCTTAAAATAGAAGATATTAATTCAATTAAAGCCTGCTGCGCATGTCTTTGACAGTGCCTTCCTACCTCTAGAGGTAACCAGCATCTGAATGTAATATTTATCAGTCCATGTATTTCTTTACATTATGATGATGTAGGTTTTTAATGAATATTCTTTTTAAGGTTAAAGTAATTCCTTCCTTTGTCTGGTTGTGAGTTTTTATCTTGAAAGCCTGTATTGGGTGTTATCAATTTTTTTCCTGCACTGATTGAGACTGATCTATAGTCAGAATGTGAAGTTTTAAACCATAAAACTCATATGATTCATATAATGGTGAAAGAAGTCTTCAATAAATTATTGAAGCAATATAAAAATATCCTTATGAAATTTTTTATTCAATGAAAATGAAATTGCTTTAGGCATTAAAAATAGTTATCTATGGTCACCTAAAACACTATTTGGTTTTACTAGTGAATTCCTCATTTCCTTCCTTTCTGATTTATATGTTAGATAATCCTTAAATTAATAAGCACAGCTGAGGATGAAATATACCAAATGGTCCTCTGCCAAATGTTTTTACACCTATGCTTTTATTAAGTATTTCAAAATATTGATTAGAAAAATAATACATGTGAACATATAAAATTATGATGTGGACACAAAATGATTTTTAACATTAAATATTTTTTATCTTAATATCCAAAATACATAAAATATTGTAAGGATAAAAATCTCACTGCAAGCAAGCTTTCTCACCTTTGCATACAAATTATCACTTTTATTTCAGACACGTTTTTACAAGCTGTGGTTATTAAGAGATGGATCTCACCATGTGAGACAAAAAAAACGTGTGTGCCAATTCTAAATTAATGTCCAAACATGAAATACATCCCTTAATTCTTAAAGATGCTCAAACACAAAATAAAATAGATTTTGTATGTACACAAGTAGGCATCATCACTTTTTTTACTACAAAAACTCATAGTATTTTATTAGTTTTTCCACAAAAAAGTCTACCTCTGAATTTACCTTTTCACTCAGTTTTTCATTTTTACTTGTTTCTATTAGTTTCCCATCATAAGCCAGTCTTCTATTATATCAATACAGACTTATAAACTTGTTTACACTTAATTTTTGTCTTATTCTGCCTTGAATAAAAATAGTCATAGTAGATAAAAAATAAAATTTTAATGATTTAATTTGATGTCAGAAATGCAATTTTTTAAGAAAACATTGAATTTCTGCTGCTAAGAGGCATTACTCTGTAAGCTTTTTCCCAAAGTGAGTGTTTTACTCCCCTTTATAAACAGGGGCAAAAACCACCTTCTACTTCAGAACGAGGCGTGGATCCCTTAGTCTGACATCTGACATCCTCCTTGAATTTGCACCGAACCTCCATCTTTATCTCCAACAATTCCTGGCTGAGTCCCTTCACTATGGACCTACACATAGATGTGCACATGAGGTTGACCATCTGGTGTGCCAGGCCATACCTTCCAACGCTTGGCTTTGCTAGGACCATAAGGATAGGCTTTCTCCTCTCACTGTACATTTAGATGGCCACACTGGGTTTTGGATAGTTTCCCATTCTTAATCAAAATATAATAGAAATTATATTTCACATTTATATTTGAAAACCATATTTAATTGTATATTCATTAAATTCACATAAAATGTACCCATAGGTAACTTTTCAACATTCTTGAGTGTTTTGAAAATTAACCATTTGTTCTAAAACTTGAGTGTTACATAGTTTTGAAATATTTCAAAGTTCAGTTCAAACACACACAAAACTTCTGGTTACCACTTGGAGCTAAATTCAACACCAACCAAATTTTTTAGGTTTGCAAAATTGAACTAAAGAAGTACCTCTGAGTTGAGGGCATGTCAAGATCTAGCATTAAACTCCATTCAGAGCTGTACTTGGACCAGAATATTCCAGGGGTCACAGTAACCAACATTCAATGCCTTAAAAATACATGCTGTACGTGTGTTTTTCTATTAAGCTAAATTCAATCTCTTTGTTTTCAGGCATAAATTTATTTGAGAACAAGAGATGAATGTTTCTATTCTATCCTTTCTAATATCAAGTTGGTCTTTACAATATTTTTTTAAAACTGTGTTAATTTCCTAACCCGATTCTTTTTGGTATGTCGACAGGTTATTTCAACCAGCCTCGTCCTAACATTTGGCTCTTTATACTATTGGCACATTCACGTCTTTCTCTGTCATCTCCACCTCTCATGCTTGTTTTTCTCTCAGTGAAGTACAGAAAGTCAAAACTTAGGATCTGAAATGTCTCCTTCATTGCCTGGACCAATGGTTTTCTTGTGTTTTATTGAAAATGAAAGAGCTATGCATTTGATGAAACAATAAAAATACAACCTTTCATCTCTGATAATACTGAGCATTAAATAAAATTATAGGTGCAGTTATTTCGCAGGTAGAGTTTTACTTTCTAGGACAAAGTCTAGATACAGAGGGCAGTACTGACCTGCCCCGAGGCCTTGGTCTCTGCACCGGTTGGTCTCATCTTATTTCAACTGCTCTCATCTTTGTCCTCTTCTTCTCAGTTACATCCAAGATACAGGGACTGTCCAGTGTTTCATTTCTCTAATCCCTTGAACATTGTTCAGCAGTATTACTAACATATGAGCCTGATTGTGAGACTTTTGTTCTCAATAAATAAATACAAACTTAATGCACCTTCCCAAGGGCTTTGCATGGGACCTAAATATTCTTTGAGTCCTGAGTTTTCTCTTCTCTAGGTCTTTGCCCTCCACCATTTTCTGCGATTTGAATACCCTCTTATCCAAACGAAAACCCCAATTCCAGTACAGCTTTTCCTTTGTGATAATACCATTGATTTTCTAGTACAACATACGCCCAGCTCCCAATTCCAGCTCTGAGCCCCTAGAGTTCTGGAGGACTTCACATTGCCTATCTTCTTTTGCAGAGTGTTACATCCAGGTGCATGTGTCCAGCTCTCCTACCAGACTGCTCAGCTGCATGTGGCATGGCTCCTTGCACACAGTACGTAGAAGGCTTGGTAACAGAATCCCATGTTCATCGAATGGCCTAGACTGATCATATTTTAAATAATGCACAATGTTCTCACATCTATTTAAGGAAGAAACAACTGATTTCTATCTTTTAAGATTGCATTTTAAGACCACATCAAAGGCTTTGAATCTCTCACCAAAACTAACAATAAAAAACAAATTTGGCCAAGTGCAGTGGCTCACACCTGTAATCCCAACATTTTGGAAGGCTGAAGTAGGTGGATCACTTGAGGTCTGGAGTACTAGACCAGCCTGGGCAACATGGCAAAACCCCGTCTCTCCTAAAAGCACAAACATTAGCTTATGTGCTGATACGTGACTGTAATCCCAGCTACTCAGGAGGCTGAGGCACGAGAATCGCTTGAACCTGGGAGGCGGAGGTCACAGTGAGCCAAGATTGCACCACAGCACTCCAGCTTGGGTGACAGAGTGAGAGCCTGTCTCAAAAAAAAAAAAAAAAAAAAAAAAGCATATATAATTGAATTTGTTTCAAAGTAAGGGAAAGGGGAGTATGCAAGGGCGACATGTGGCCTGTTCGTCTGAAAAAGCAAGAAAGGTTATCTTTATATACCAGATCAAGGTATTGCCAGCTACAGAGTGAAATTCCATACACAAAAAGAAAATTTTCTTCAAGCAAAAAAAATAAGTGGCCAATAAGGTCACATTCAAAAATTAAACTGGTCTTGATTACTGATACCATTTTTCAATAAAAGTAACCAGAGCTCCTTGAAGAAATAATTGATTTTAGGACTGGGACATGAAATATACAAAATGATGCGGGAGCATCTTGCAGTGCCAGGGAAAAAAAAGTCAACCCTTAAAATGATAGCTATAAGTCAAAGGCACATGGGAGGTGGGAGATGCATTTTGGATTTCAGATTTTTTCAGATTTTGGAATATTTGCATATCTATCATGAGTTATCTTGGGGTTGGGACACAGATCTAAATGTGAAATTCGCTTACGTTATATGTACTGTATCCAAATAGCTTGAAGGTAATTTTATACAATGTTTTTAATAATTTTGTGCATAAAACGAAGTTTGTGTACATTGAACCATCAGAAAGCAAAGACAGCAATATCTCAGCCGCTCACATAGAAAATCTGGTGTTGTTTGGCATCACCATCATTCCTGACTGAATTTATTTGCTACCAATAAGCAATCATTTTCCTGCTCTTACTCACATGTAAGTACTTAACAGTAGAAAATACTACAATTTTTTTTTTTTTTTTTTTTTGAGAGAGAGTCTTGCTTTTGTTGCCCAGGCTGGAGTGCAATGGCACGATCTCGGCTCACTGCAACCTCCGCCTTCTGGGTTCAAGCGACTCTTCTGCCTCAGCCTCCTGAGTAGCTAAGATTACAGGCGTGCACCACCACACCTGGCTAATTCTGTATTTTTAGTAGAGATGTGGTTTCTCCATATTGGTCAGGCTGGTCTCCCGACCTCAGGTGATCCACCCGCCTCGACCTCCCAAAGTGCTGGGATGACAGGCATGAGCCCCTGTGCCCAGCCTAATATTACTATTTTTTAAACAGTAAAAATACATACTATTAATACAGTGAAAAATAATGTGTTTAGGTAACTGAGCGGCACAGGAACAAGACTATTTTCCTTTATCAGCTGTTAGACAACAGCAGCAACGAACAACGCAGGCTTTCAGTCGCCACCTATGATGCTGTGTTTTGAGTAAAAGGCCACTGTACACTGTATTTTTTTTTTAAGGTGGTAAGAAACATCAGAAGCAGTTGACAGACCAGGAAGCGGGTCCTCTAAGAAATGAGGAGGCATTCTGCCGGATGGCTTTTAAAATATTTTCTCCAGCGTCATCTGCCTCATTAACGGCGATTTTTGTCTTAGAAGTCTCCCTTTGAGTTTCTACACAGACATGACTGCTTACTCTGTTATGAATGCCCTCTGCTCTAGTCCTTTGGTTAGCCCATCACATTGTCACTGTGGCATCTGTATGCACATTTTCTGCAGTGTTAACGTCATCTTCATTGTCCAATTGTGGCATCATGTTGGTGCTCAAAACGTTTCAGATTTTGGAACATTTTGAATTTCAGACTTTTAGAGTAGGGATGCTCAGGCTCTACTACTTCTTATTTCAGAGAAAAATATAATATCCAAATAACTAATAAAAACTTGGTTGGAGAATGAAGACTTCTAAAAATAACTGTTTAATCTGCTTCTGATAAATAATCCTCTTCGCTGTACGGCAAAGGGGAGACCACTGCTGTTACTGTTTGTGTCATCACGTCCTGATCAGACAAACACTGACTTTTTTAAAAAAGAAAACAAGTACATCGTGTATGTAAATGTAGACTGTAATAATATATCCTTGAGAAATAAATAAATATTACATGGACTCCATTTTTTCTGACAGTCAATTATGCACAAAAAGATTTTTAAAGCACTGGTTTTTGCATTCTTAAATGACAAATGAAGTCTTCTTGAAATAACATTTTTAATGATTTAGAGAAACATTTGCACCTACACTAGCGTGGTGTTGGTTCTCAGTTTTTAATTTTTTTTTTAAATCCTTTCCCTTGCATTTTTATCCTTTCCCTTGATTTTTTTTCTTTTTCTTTTCTTTTTTTTTTTTTTTTTTTTTTGACAGAGTTTCACTTTTGTTGCCAGGCTGGAGTGCAATGGTGGGATCTCAGCTCACTGCACCCTCCGCCTCCCAGGTTCAAGCGATTCTCCCACTTCAGCCTCCCATGTAGCTGGGATTATAGGTGTGCACCATCACACCTGGCTAATTTTTTTTTTTTAGTAGAGATGGTGTTTCACCATGTTGGTCAGACTGGTCTCGAACTCCTGACCTCAAGTGACCCACCTGCCTCAGCCTCCCAACATGCTGGTGTTACAGGCATGAGCCACCGCGCCCAGACTATCTTTTCCCTTTTTCTGTTTTGTTATGGATGATGAATGTCTTAAAACTACTGAACTCCTTATACTTTTATATGTTTAGTGAGAACTTCCTTGTGGGATGGTTCTGAATGATTTCTCTAGAACCTCCATTTGAACATCTTCCTTTCCTCTGCTCATGGTACCAGTCTGGGGCTATCAAAATCATATATGCTGATAAATGCTACACTATGACTAGTGGAGTCAGTGCTAAAAAGCAGCTTCTACATATGGCACTCCCAAGTTGTGTTATTGCTGGCTTTTCCAATGCTTTCCCTACTAGGGCATCTACTGCATGTCACTGCTAAAATGCAAACCATATCTTTAATGAAAGTCTATTTTATTGAATACGTAAGTGACTATGAAATTTTAAATGAAAATTGATGGCAATTTAATTTCATAATAAACCTATATCTATGTATCTCACCAAAGAGAGTCTAAATCTTTAGTGAGGCCACAAATTCATTTTTATGAAAATTCTTCACACGAGTTTAGAAAGCTTCCAACTAAGAAAAGGACAAGTCAAATCTTAGTGTCCTGGGTGGCTGAGCATTTCACAGCTGCCAGAGAACCATGAGGGCCTTCCTGAGACTGACTCACGGGAGTTATCTGTAATGATCTGTGTCTCCCAATGGGTCATATTTTTATTGGAGATTATTTACTATGCCTGGAATCCTAATGCTTGGTGTCTCTAATGAGAAAAATAATACAAAAAAAAATGTCAATATTCAGCCAACACAAATTTCTATGATCTACAAAAGAATGTTTCCAGATCCTGGGCTTGATCATTTTTGTTTTCGATGTCATAGATTTGCTGAACAAAGCTTCCAAATCCCCCTTTTCCTCTCTGCTTGCTACTACCCCGACCCAGAAAACACACACACACACACACACCTTCCCAACCAGGTCCCATGTGACTGTTAACACCCACATCAGCTCTAGGCCGCCATGCTTTCCTGAGGGACGTTGCCTCCACTGAGGGCTCCTTTATTCTCAGTATACCTTACATTCCCAGCCACAGTACTGAACTTCTCAATGCTTGCAATGTTCCCTTGGAGTATATCAGTTGAGCAGGAGGAAAAAAAATATCTGGAAGTTTATTATTTTTCCACCAATATATTTGACACCACCTTCGGAAAGGGAACAAAAGGCATACTGTCAAGCGGATAGACCTGGACAAAATGTTACTGTTTGTTCCTCACGAGCACAGAGGTATATTTAAGCAAAGAAAGGCATTCCATGGCTCTCCTGGGACTTCCTTCCTTCAGCTGAATTATACCAACATGTTCACACCACTGGGGCTCAGGCTGCTGGAATTTAGAACGCAGACCTCTATCTGCCAGTGCTTCAATCCCACGGCTACAAACATTCATATTAGGATTGAACCTGGCTTTCAAACATCATGAGATAAATGGGAGTTTATTGGGGGAAAAGGTGTGCCCCCATGAAACTACAGTAGGAGATGTGGAAATAGGACTGTCCCTGTTCAGCAGACTCTACACTAATACAATAAAGCCTAAAGTCACCAGAAGTCACCTGGCCTTGGGTTATGTTTCCAATTCAGGCTCACTGACATTCATGAAACCTTTGGCAACACAGGCCAAGTTTCGTGCAAGGCTGGGTAGAATACTTCTTTCATGTGGAAGCCGGGTGAAACTCGGTGGCTTTGGCTACATTTCACCTGAAGTTTCACATTCAAACAGTCCAGAGTTTCAACGTAAAATTAAGGGGTGAAGAGAAACAGAAAGAAAAAACAAAACAAAACAGGGGAAAAATGGCTTGCTTGGGAATGGAATGATCACCTACCATTCTCCAAAAAGATCTCATCCTGGCGCCCTTTAATTTTACTGCTGGAGTATCACCTCTAGCAATATATTTGCCCCCAGTGACCAAGGCTTCCAAGTACTAAGGGGGAGTGAGTATTCTAGCTAGACCACCCCCCCACCCCCTACAAAGTCCAGGCTCAAAATAACGGGAGGATTTAAAATGTCAACCATATACATAAATGCAATGATTAACATGCTTCTTATAATGTAGATTTGAAGGGGAAAAGAGGCAACGAAATGCCCAGGTTTGCAAAATTAAAAGATTAGACTGAACATCTCTAGGTTTTTCTACTATGAATCCAAATTTTGAGATTCTATTGCATCTGCTCCTAATCCAGGGGGATCTCTGCCGTAGCTTTCCCCACAGTTCCGCCACTCTGGAGACTTGTCCTGTGGCCACTTGCGTCTGTCCTTCTTAGCAAGGTGCAGAGGACAGGGGGCAGACTGCGTCAGCGCTGAGGAGCTAGCGTCCTTGACTGGGACTTAAACAGCCTCCTGACAGGATTAGGCTCATTCTATTCCTAACCTTCAGCAGAACACACAACACACAGGGACCGTTTGCCAGGGAATGTCAAACTCTGAATTTGGCTGAGGACTGTGAAAATACCTTGTGCTTGGGGTGGGAAAGAAAAGGGGAACAAATGTCACACATGCTTGTGCCTTCTTTACAATGAAGAGAATATTCCAAAGTTGACTGAATGGCTAGTAAGTGCAACATTTTGCCCATTTTAGGAAATACATTTTTAAGAAATCCCTTATCCCTTACACAGCAGAAGTTTCACTCGTAAAACAGACTTCTGGCTACTGAGGGTTTGTTTTTGTTTTTGTTTTTTTTTCCAGTTTTCTTTTGATTTTGGTTTTCTTTTTCTTTGTTTGTTATTTCTTCCTCTGTTTTTGTTACTCAGAAGATCATTATGTGGTTAGAATGCATGCTTTCCTTTGACATGTGGTCTGCGATACCAATAAACTTTTCTGAAAAAAAAGTATCTCTGACCTCTGAAGATTTCAGCATCCATGTTTTAAAAAAGCACCCATTGGGCCCGAAGGCACACGGAGATTCTGAGGCAGCAGGGTAGAAAGATTTCAGCATCCATGTTTTAAAAAAGCACCCGTTGGGCCCCAAGGCACACGGAGATTCTGAGGCAGCAGGGTAGCCAGCCTGGGGTTCTGTGCACTGTCATTTGCTGCTGGCTCTTACACATCTGCCAGACAGGGGCCATGAACTGTCATGAAGTCTGTGTTGGGGGAACTTTACCAGAGAATACCTTTCTTTCAAAGGGGGGTCCCTCTAGAAGTAAAACCGAAGACAGATCGGTGAGGAAAACTAAAGCTCCAATAAATTATTGAAAGGAAATGCTATCAAAGCATTAAACCAAAAGGAAAAAAAAGGAGACATTTTACTGAACAGAGTAAATAGCCACAATCAAAGTAAATGCTGTGTTTGAAGTTAAAGTCCACAGATCAAAGTACTTTGCAAAATGTCAAGTGCAAGCATAACAAGGGGGAGAGGGAGCCACCGAAACTGACCCAAAGTATCACATTGTCACGTTAGAGAAACCTGCCAGCAAGTGTACTTAGCAAAAAATATTCAGCTTAGTAAGGAATCCTCAAAACCGTCCCCTAAAGTGTGCTAGGAACATACAAAACAACAATAACAAAAACAAAACCCTCGAAACCCTCAAATCAACCACTCTGATTCCACACGAGCAATGAACGAAACAGTGATAAAAGAAGAACATTATAAAATACAGCTCACTCATTGCCCTTAAAGAATAATTACTTATATATATTCTCTTTACTCAGGTGGATGGCATTTTTTCCTCTCTCTCTTTTTTTTTAATGCCCCTGGAAAGTTAAAAATAAAGCAGTCTAAACAACAAAAGTATGATGTCTGAAAGATCCTCTCATTGCTCTGGCAATCAGGCTTAATTAGACCTCTGATCCGTGGTTCAGTCAGAGTCAAGTCTGTACTGCAGGTCACTATAACGAGAGCTTTAAGCAAAGCTTAAAATGTGCAGCCACAAACACGCCCAGATGCTCCTGCTGTATTCTGGAACACAATGTTCACCTGGGAACTGTTCACAACTCCCCTGATTATTTCCACTGTAAGTAAGTTATTTTAAAGACATTAGTCACGAACATATCAGAAAACAATTAAATAATTCCGGAATAAAAAGTCTTACCTACAGCCAGCTGAGTTCAACAGTTGTTCTATGCAGAGGAAGTAGGAGTCAGTGGCCTTTTACATGTAGAGATTGTTTATTTAGCCCTTTTTAAAAGGTCTTGAACTCCAGAGGTTTAAGATTAAGTCCAATCCAAGTGTCTGAAGGAAAAAAAGGCAAGAGAGAGGCAAATAAGAGAGGGAAAGAATCCCAGCTGCTGGGTGGTGCTACTGTTCTGAGAGCATTTGAGCTATTTTCAGCATTAACAGCAGCCGGGGTTGTCTGCAAAGGGATGAAAATGCCTTGCCCAGATCGCCACCCCCCACTCCAGGGGGGGAAAAAACACCAACCAGGAAACCCACAACAACTTGGTTCATTGTGCAAATATTCATTTAAATTTTAAGGAAAACTGCCAGCACCATTGAAAACAAAACAAACCCAAAGTTGACTGGAATCTTAAAGAAACACAGTGCTCCTCAAGTTTTCAATATGAATTACCTGATTCATTGAAAATGAGATGTCCTGTTTATGCTTTATTGAGAAGGAAGGCTTTTCTTCTGCTATTTCCTAAGGGGTCTTAAGAAATATTTGAGTGCTCTCTGGTCAGCAGTATCTGTTGCCAGTCTATTCTTCTTAAGAATGAGGACAAATCATTTCTTAAAAGAGCCCGCACCTAAATTTCCAGTTTCATCAACTATGCTATTTTTGAAAGCTACTGGGTTAAGCGTTGACACCTCTTATCTATTGGCAGAGACTGGGGACCATTCAGTGACATGAGGCAGACAAACAGTGACCCCTGCCTCCGCCTCCACAGGCCAATGAAGAAATCATTCTGGTTGGGTCACTGACAATGACTGACAAACTTTGAGCCTTCATTTTGTTTCTAGAATTAAAAATTAAGAAGTTGTATTCATTCGTTCATTCATTCAGCAAATGTTTATTTGGTGAGCACTTCAGAGCTTACTATAAGCCAAGCACTCTGGGAATACAGTGGCGGGCAGAATGAAGTGTCCTCGCCTTCAGGGGTTTAGAACACACAGATGCAGCGAGAATAAATAAAAACAGAATGTTTAAGTATTTTCCAGACTTTTTCACATGATGAGACTATTCACATCATGGCAGCTGAAGACTGAGATCTCTTTCTACTATGGATGAAGGAAGATACTATGCGTCATCAGATCAACTTCAGGCCTGCATTGAGTCATTGTGCCTTTACAACACCACCGGGGAGGAAAATTAGTTGCTTTCTACCAAGGAAGCAGTTAAGTATTTTTATGAACGCTTTCATTCCACATAGACGAAATCCCTGTGTTTTTTCAACCCCCTACTCCCCATAACAAAAAGAATGCTGCGGTAGTCAGAAAGTACTACTGAGAGAGGCTTTCCATCGGGGGATGAAAAGAGAGTCTTCAACCTGAATCCACTATAAAAAACCGCCGGTGGCTCACGCCTGTAATCCCAGCACTTTGGAAGGCCGAGGCGGGTGGATCACGAGGTCAGGAGATCGAGATCATCCTGGCTAACATGGTGAAACCCCGTCTCTAATAGAAATGCAAAAAATTAGCTGGGCGTTGTGGCACGTGCCTGTAGTTCCAGCTACTCGGGAGGCTGAGGCAGGAGAATCGCTTGAAGCTGGGAGGTGGAGGTTGCAGTGAGCCGAGATCGCACCACTGCACTCCAGCCTGGGCTGGAGACTCCATCTCAAAAAAAAAAAAAAAAGCTCTGATATATATATATATATATATATATTTTTTTTTTTGAGACGGAGTCTCGCTCTGTCGCCCAGGCTGGAGTGCAGTGGCCGGATCTCAGCTCACTGCAAGCTCCGCCTCCCGGGTTCACGCCATTCTCCTGCCTCAGCCTCCCGAGTAGCTGGGACTACAGGCGCCCGCCACCTCACCCGGCTAGTTTTTTTGTATTTTGTAGTAGAGACGGGGTTTCACCGTGTTAGCCAGGATGGTCTCGATCTCCTGACCTCGTGATCCGCCCGTCTCGGCCTCCCAAAGTGCTGGGATTACAGGCTTGAGCCACCGCGCCCGGCCAAGCTCTGATATATTTTATAATTAATGTGAGGGTTGGTTGCTAGATGCTCGTATCAAATTCAATTCTTTCTTTGCAATTAAAGACACTGAAATAGATTATGGAAAATACTGAGGATTATGCCATGTAAAAACAAAAAAGGGTTACATGACTACTATTTCAAGTACTATTTAAAAACAGTGAAATCCTTTGGCTCAATAGACTTTATATTAAAATTATATTTCAAATTTTAAAATTCTAAATTAACTTTGAAATCTCTAATTTGAATTTTATAATAAGATCAACTTTGTTTTAAAAATGTATACCAGGCTTTAAAAAAATCACCCTAGAATAATGCGTTTTGCTGTTCATTTATTTTTAAATGGTCACATTTTACTATGTCTTAAATACCTGCCAATCTAACATGGGATATTTGGCCTCAATGTGGAATGGTAATTCTACTGGTAATAATTGGAAGCCTAGCCTCAGATAGACACATTATTTTTAATTGCTTTTTTCTTTTTCCTCCTTATAATAGTTTATACCACAGAGGAAAATGCATTTAAATATTGGCCTTCCTCAAGAAGCTGTGGCGTTAAGGAAACAAAGATGAGCATAACCCGCCCTCGTATAAAATGGGGATAATAACGAGCTGTCATAGGGCTCACAGGATAATGCACCTAAAATGCTTAACTGGGTAATGTCTGACACACAGCAAGCATCCGATGGAAGTCAGTACCATCATCTCCGCGGTGAGTGTAAAGCTTTGCTATCCAATATGGTGGCTACATGTGGCTACTGAGCTCCTAAAACGTGGCTAGTCTCAACTGAGATGTCATGTAAGTATAAAATGCATGCTAGATTTTGAGGTCTTTATACAAAGAAAAGGGGAATTATGAGAAATTACTCAATGGGTATGACGTTCATTATTCAGGTGATGGATACATTCATTAAATCTATGACTTTACCACTATGCGGCACATCCATGTAACAGAATTCTCCTTGTACCCCACAAACTCGTACAAATAAAAATAGATTAAATTAAATGTTTTCTCTTCCTAAAACATGTAAACCATCATAGCATTTTTATATTGATTGCATGTTGAAAAAAGAATGTAAATTATGACATTAATTTGTATATTACGTGTTGAAAGGACAGTATTTTGGACACAGTGTGTTAAATAGGATATTTTGCTGAAATTAATTTCACTCGTTTCTTTTTTACTTTTTCAAATCTGACTGCTAGCTCATTTAAAATTACCTATGTGACTTGCATTCTGTTTCTGCGGGGCAGTGCCATGTAGGCCAATGGTTCTGGAAAGGTAGTGAGCATCACTGACCCAGAAGCTTCGTAAAAACAGATTGCTGGTTCCACCCCCAAGTGTCTGATTCAGTCGGTCTGGCAGGGGGTTGAAATTTTGCAGCCCTAACGAGTTCCCAGGTGATTCTTGACCTCACTTTGAGAACCGCTGGTCTTGGGCCTTGCTTCTTAAAAAAGCAGTCCGTGGACCAACATTAACATCATCACTTAGGATCTTGTTAGAAACACAAAACCTCAGGCCCCACCCAGACCTACTGAGCCAGCATGCGCATTTTCACGACATCCCCGGGCTATGTGGAAACATGTTGAAACTTGAGAGAAATTGATGTAAAGTAGTGTCTGTCATCCCTGGGTGAATATAAGGTAAACTTTTACAAACACCAGTAGCCCGGCCCCGCCCCCAGAGAGTCAGATTTAATGACTCTGGATGTGACTCAAGCATCTGCATACGTGAACAGCTGATTCCAGGTTAAAGCCAGCACTGGGAGTCCCATCAGACTGGCTGTGGAAAGGCCAGGATCTAGAAACCAGACACTCGTGCTAGTGAGGGGGCAGATGCTGGGGGACTGCCAGGTGCTGGAAAGACAAGTCCTGTGCTAGGGTGAAGAGAGTCAAACCCGCACAGCCAGGGCAATGAGTGGGTGCTGTGGCCAGTGGAGGGGAGCCATGCAGGGGGCCTCCATGCCTCTGCAGGTGTGACAGAAGTCCCAGCTGCTCCAGGTGTGGCCTTTCAAGGAAGGCTGGGTAAAGCAGAGCACAGCCTCGGTCTTGAGAAGCTAGAACCCTAGGGTAAGTTATCTGGGCAGAGATGCAGGCTCTGAGGAAAGAGATAAGGACCTTGCTAAAAGAACCCCGGTATACATCAAAGTGGGCCCAGGAGCCCTGCAAACTGAGTTTCTTAAACGCAACATATCCACAGGTTTGGTTTCAGAGGCTGGAACAGGAATAATCTTTTGGACAGAGATAAGGAGGGAAACAAAAGGATGAAAGTGTTGAAAGCCAGATTCATTGAATATATTTTTTCTCTCCCTCCCTAACGAAAACCGAGAGGGTTTGTACATCATTAAGGCATAGTAGACACAGATCAAACCATATTAGAGGGTATTTCCATCCCAAAAGAGGATCTTGTTAACCCAAATAACTCTACAATTGTTAGAACTGGTGAGAGAGACCCATATTTTGGAGTAGAGAGGCCTTCTGTTACTCACTACACCTCTGTTCCGGCCTTAAATAAATGAGCACGCCAACCTGAAGAATGTGTCTGAATAACCTCATTCGTTTGCCAAATGACTTCTCACATTTTCAGGCGGCACCTGAGCTTTGTGTGTTTCACAGAGCTTGGTAAAAATAAAATCCTCACTATAAGAGAGAATCTGGGCTCACACTGGTAACATTTAGAACTTCCAATTCTGTATGCAGAAACCATCTGCAGCTTTGCTTCTCACTTTCTTGGTTGGTCCTTTCAGAAAACTTTCAAAAGTGCATAATACTTCCGAGTGGAGAGTCTGCAGTCAGGGTGCCCGGGTTCGAATCCTCATCCTGACACTTAGGCGTGGCTGTAGCCGTAGGTGACTTTCTTAGCCTCCCCATACCTGTTTCCTCCTCTGTAATGAGACCTTTCTGTATTCGGTTGTTGGAGGGTGAAAATTGTTATTTGAAACGGCCATGGAAAAGTCTGCTGCTTTGTAAATTTTATATGAATGTTGGTTAATCAAAATATATTTGAAAAACTGTGCAGATTTCCATATGTGGCTAAATTTAGTAATTTTTTAAAGATACGGTGGTGATTTCCAACGACTTTTTGATTTTTTGAACACATGTATTTAGAAGGTTTCTTTGAGTGTTGTTTTAAATTTTTTTCCCAAGAGAGCACAGAATTCTCAATTGATTCCTCATCGCTTCCTATGATTTGAGAGGATCCCAGGAGGAAGGAAGTAAATGTAGTTTTCCCATGAGTATTGTTTTCTAGAGAACATTCTTTACCCCTGCAGTCCTTTGAAAAGTGAGTTGTGCTATAGATGTTTAGAGGCCTTCCTGCCCCTGTCATTCTAGTAGCATTGTCTAATATCCCAGGAGAACAATGTGTCATTCTCTTAGTCAAATATTTCAGTGCTTAGGGAGAGGCAGCAAGACCATCTCAAACACTGGCGTGAGTTTCAAAGACATACTAAAAGAGCAGTCAGATTCTCCTACAGAAATCAGCTAATGCTGACTCAAAGAAGAAATGGACACTGAAGTCAAGCACGTTGTAAGCAAAATGAAGGCTAGACTAAGTGAAGTAACATCTTTTTTTTTTCTTTGAGATGGAGTTTCGCTCTTGTTGCCCAGGCTGGAGTGCAATGGCACAATCTCAGCTCACTGCAACCTCCACCTCCCGGGTTCAAGCGATTCTCCTGCCTCAGCCTCCCGAGTAGCTGGGATTACATGCATGTACCACCACAACTGGCTAATTTTGTATTTTCAGAAGAGATGGGATTTCTCCATGTTGGTCAGGCTGGTCACAAACTCCCGACCTCAGGTGATCCATGTGCCTCGGCCTCCCAAACTGCTGGGATTACAGGTGCGAGCCACTGCACCTGGCCTGGAGTAACATCTTTTATGCTTGTCTGCTTCAACCACACTCAACAAAGTGAAGCATATGCAATAAAAATAAGGATACCTGGTAGCTTCATGCACGTAGCAAGCATCTGTCAGGTCATCTACAGGAACCTCACCCATGGCATGCCACTTGCTGAACAACGCATGCATGCATTGGGCTGGGAAACTGAAGCCCGTACGTTGAGTGACTTTAGACCAGTCATGCAAGCTCCCTACACTTGTGTCCTGAAAGGTAGGCAGAGGAATGGGACTGTACCCGCCTTACTGACTCTTAAACCTATGCTTTTGCTTGGGCTTATCTGGATTACATTCGGCAGTCACCATGATTTACACCTGTGGGCGGTAACAACTGTTTGAAAGGAGTCAGATCATGTGTCCAGTGACTTCTACTGCCTGGTTATTGATGTTAAGCAAATATGTTTTAGGAGGCGATTTGTCATCACATGTGCCATTTTACCATCTGGGACTGGGGTTTATCAAGTGAGGAGAAAATCTTAACCAAAGGTTAAAGGACCAGTATCATTGAAAGAGATTATATAGAAATAACTTCTTAAAACCTTTGTTAAGCTCAATTTTCTAGTTGAAACTTTGTTTTATTTATTTTTATTTATTCGTTTATTTTTGAGATGGAGTTTTGCTCTATCACCCAGGCTGGAGTGCAATGGGGTGATCTCAGCTCACTACAACCTCCGCCTCCCGGGTTCAAGCGATTCTCCTGCCTCAGCCTGCCAAGTAACTGGGACTACAGGCATGTGCCACCATACCCGGCTATTTTTTGTATTTTTAGTAGAGACGCGTTTCACCATGTTGGTCAGGCTGGTCTCGAACTCCTAACCTCAGGTGATCCTCCTGCCTCGGCCTCACAAAGTGCTGGAATTACAGGCATGAGCCACTGCGCCCAGCCTGAAACTTTGTTTTAAACTGGCTGCCTGAATTCTTTGTGTATTTAAAAAGCACCTCTGCTGTTTACGTAACCATGACTTAGCTTTTCTTGTTATTTCTATTCCATTTGAAATTGACCATATGCAACGGTCGCTAAATCTGCTATGAAAATCATGAAGCTAAGCCTTTTCCATGCAGCCCACTGAAGGCCCTGCACAATCTGGTGTCCTGCAGCATTTCCGACCAATCTCCACCACCTTCCTCCCAGAGCCATTGCCTCTGGCCTCTCCAGCCTCCCTTCCATTCCTGGACCGTGCCTCATGCAGGTCCCTGGCTTGCATGGCTCACTCTGATGGGAATGCCTTCTCTGCCCAGTGGCGAATGCCATGCAACCTCCAGCTTTCAAGTGTCTCTTCCTCAGGAAGGACTTCCCTGCTCCACCAGCGTAGCCCCGCCACTCCCCCTCCCTTTTTTTTTTTTTAACTCATAAAGAATCACCTTCCTCATTCCCTCTAAATTCGGGCTCAGTTGCTTGAAATTGCTGGAGTAATTGACTGGAGACCCTCTCCTCCACTGGCCTATCAGCTCCCACTTGCCCCTCACATTACTTACGTTCCTCACACAGGGATTGCATTTGTGCCTGGCCCAATGTCAATGGGGGCCAATGCGTAGTTGCTGAATAAGTAAATGATTAAATAAGTTCTGCCTAAGGCATGAAGCAACACAAGAGTACATTTTTTGGTCCTATATTTATCAGAACTTGTGAAATAAAAAGTATCTGATCATGTAAAAAGCAAAAATTATGTACTCTAATTAAGCAGCTGTTTCCAACCCAGACGATTCTCTGAAATATTGCTTTGTAGCTACATATGTGGTTTAGAAGCCATCTTAAGAGGCAGATGCCGCTTGCTCTTCCCTTCAGGATATAATGTGTTCTGTTATCTTAATTTGTATCTATTCTAAAATAGATTTCAATAAAGCAAGTTACTTGCATTCATATATCATATTCCTAGACCTTTTTCACAACCATGTGATACTCTACTAGGGTAGAGTGAGGTCCCTGATAAACATTTCTTCTGATTAGGGTTAGTGAGAGAATTATGTATTTGTCTACCTATTGCTTGGCAGTTACACCACCTGAAACCCTATGTGGTTATTTATAATGTAGTTTTATGAGCAGACAGGCAGGTATAAAGTGACACACCAACCACGCCACCTGGTCAGGCCATAGTTATTCCAGTGGTATGAAACTCTTTCTCGTGGCCATATTATGCATAAGTTTTAAACAGACAATGAATGAATAGTCACTGATTGAGAAGACTGGAGATTTGCAATCTTATTTTCCAGCAAATAGCCAAGTAATATCAACAGGGGAGAAAAGGAGAGTTTTGTATGTCACAGACTACACAGCAGGGGTCAAAGCCTGGGGTAGGAGAGGGCTTGGTCTCTGCTGCATTGATCTGAAAGGAGCTATGGAAACTTTTATTCTACCACTTGGGCAGAGGAAAGCTTGCTATGGCCCAACAATGTTTTAAAATGTATTCTTTATACATGTGTAAAACACTCTGAAATCACCAAGATACAGCATGAAATGTATCTTTTCTGAGACATTAAAAAGCTGAATGAATTAATCAACAAGCCATGGCACAATTCCATAATTACTATGACCACAGAGTTAATTTAGCAGGGATAGTACATAATACACACCATACTAGAAAACTGTCCTTGAAACTCACAAAGGTAAAGGATGAATTAAGAACAAGGAAGGATAGTTGACCAGCATTCAAGAGTTAGAAGGAACTATAGATTTCTTATACCAAGTGCATGAGAAAAACTTCTTCCTAAATGAATGAGGCTGGAAATACAAACCCTCAGAGACTGGACACACAAATATTTTCTTTCTTGTTTTTTTTTTTTTTTTTGAGATGGAGTCTCACTCTGTCATCCAGGCTGGAGTGCAGTGGCGTGATCTCGGCTCACTGCAAGCTCTGCCTCCTGGGTTCACACCATTCTCCTGCCTCAGCCTCCCCAGCAGCTGGGACCACAGGTGCCTGCCACCTCGCTCGGCTAATTTTTTGTATTTTTAGTAGAGACGGGGTTTCACTGTGTTAGCCACCATGGTCTCGATCTCCTGACCTCATGATCCTCCTGCCTCGGCCTCCCAAAGTGCTGGGATTACATGCGTGAGCCACCGCGCCTGACTGGACATAGAACTATTTTCCATGTTGTCTGTCTTCTAACCAGACCCTCTCTACTTCTGTGCGTGGCAACAACTACAGTGTTCTACACTATTGATCTCCTCAGTTCTCAGGTGGTCAAGTGAGGCCTTGGGCAGCTAAAGCTCCTGGACTGGCCACCTCTGGCTATTAGCAACCTCATTTGTTTACCTCTGTGCCTGCAAATATTCTTGATTTTATGTATATTATGACATAGAAAAGTCTGGAAGGGAATGCTTTAACCAGCAAAGTCAATCTACTTAACTAAAAGGTATGGGAGAGACACATTAAGAAATCAGTAACCATGTTGTAGTTTAAAAAAAAGCAATGCGAAGTCTTTGTTCAGACCCTCAGGGCTAAGCAGAAGTAGACTGGTCTTCAGTGGCGGGCATGAGAAGGAATATCCTGCCCGCAGTGATGGACACTTTGGATTCCGGCAGAGAGGCGGGAAGCTGCCCTCTGAATCAGAGTAAATGCTCACATTTTTACCTTCTAGCAAGGGCCCTCCTTTTTGTGGCAAGAATTCATTTGAGGATCATTTTCAGTTTGAGATTCTGTCTGATATGTTTTATTTTACAATTAAGTCACTATTTCCATATTCATTACTCTGTAAAATAAGTCAAGTATGTAAGAGGTGTGGTAGCCACTTCCTTCTGCCTCCTGAGGATCCATTTTGCAGTCTCAGTCTTCCTCACTGCAGAATCCTGACAAGACACCCAGTTAATAACTGACCTTCCCGGATTCCTTGCAGTTTGTTCTGACCAATAAGCTAAAGGCAAGGCATCCTGTTGAATATTTCACATGCACAATAATGACACTAAACCTCCAGAGAAGAGGGCTTCCTTGTCCTGTTCTTTCTTTTTTGAGGCGGAGTCTCGCTCTGTCGCCCAGGCTGGAGTGAGCGGCGCCATCTTGGCTCCCTGCAAGCTCCGCCCCCCGGGTTCCCGCCATTCCCCTGCCTCAGCCTCCTGAGTAGCTGGGACCACGGGCGCCGCCACCTCGCCCGGCTAGTTTTTTGTATTTTTAGTAGAGACGGGGTTTCACCATGTTAGCCAGGATGGTCTCGATCTCCTGACCTTGTGATCCGCCTGCCTCGGCCTCCCAAAGTGCTGGGATTACAGGCGTGAGCCACTGCACCTGGCTGTCCTTTTCTTTCTAACCTTGTTCTGCTCCTCTTTTTGTAGACTGAAATGCAGATGTCATTCTAGGGGGGTGCATGCTAACGGAGAGATGACAGAGCGGAACCTACCCTGGGCTACCTGCCTGTGGGATTTCTTGTTATTTGAGGCAAACCCAACCTGGTTAAATGACTGTGTTGAGGTAGTCTGTTCCATGAAAGCTAGAAACAGAACGAAAACAATCATCTAAAAACAACCTTCATTACATTAGACTGGCTGAATGACAGCAATAAACTATTAGGCCTGCTATTAAGACATTAGTAAAAAAATAGTTCCAGAAGTTTTGAAAGAACTTCTGGACATCAACAACCAATGCTTACAACAGTTGTGGCATTAAGTCTCTGGCCCATTATTTCCCAATGGAGCAAAAACTGCCATGAAAAATGAGCCGACATGCCTAACGCCCTGGGAGCTGCATCATTGGAATATTTTTGACTGTAAATATAGTAAAGTAGTTGACTCTTTTTTCTAAAACTACCATTTACTGATTGGCGATGTCAAGAGAAATAAGAACACAGCAATAATTGACAGGAAATACAAAACAGGAATGCATTGTTTATTCTGTTCTCAGTAGACACTGCCAGATCATTGTTCAGAGAGCTTCGAACAGGGTCACTTCGATGGAGTTTAGGGAGTTTTTAAAATCTAAATTGAATGATGAAATGTGTCCTTGGGACAGAAAAAGCAATTTTGAAAAGATTATTCAAGGCCATAATGTATTGGCTTTGAGTGTTAAAAACCTTTAAGAATCTTACGATGGTTTCTTAACATGGTGAATGCTGTCAGTCGTAATGGAGGGGAAGACAGGTTTGATTACGAGGCCAGTGAATTTTCAAATTAAACAAAGTTAAAAATACACATGCAACATGGAAATTGTTCTAAGCATTCCTGTGTCATGGTTTCTGATGATCATGAATGGAAGAAATGAATATAAATCATAACAATTCTGTTTTATAACAGACAGTCTCACATAAATATTTTGTCTTTCTAGTCACATTTGCCAAGAACTGTGTTAAAGTGTAATGATTGAGAGCGTGGTCAGTAGTTACCTACCACCATCAAACCCGACTCTATTGTTGCCAGCTTCTGTGGCTTCTACCATCTTCTTCGGCTTCAGTTCTCTTACTCAGCAAATAAGCCCTGTAGTAGTCCTTGACTCATAATTGTTGTGAGGCTTAAATGAGTTAATATATGCAAAGCTCTTAAACAACACCAACACACAGTAGGCACTCCCTATGTGTTGGTTGCTGCTGTTTTCATCCTCATCTTAAGAGCATGGGCTTAGAGAAAAAAGAGCTCTGAGTTAAATTTCTGGTTCTTCCCCTAATGAGCTCCCTGGTTTGGGCGTAATCGTTGAGCCTCGTTTTCCTTATCTGAGCAATGGGAATAGCGTTCATCACCTTAAGCATTAAGAAGGGGGTTGAAGAATATAGTGCTGGAAAACCACACCTGGCGCATTGGAATCATTAGATACAATTTGTTTACATTACATAGAAAAAAATTATTTGCAAATTGATCTTCAAAAATATAGGTACTTTTACTTTGCTGTTGGGGAAAATGAAATGGATTGGGCACACCTAGATATTGAATTTAATTTCCTTATCATTTATTTCAGATAGATCACATTCACAGTTTTATGTTTTGGGGTTTTTGGTCTATTTTAATTTGAAACAAGAATACATGGGACTGTCAAACACCTGGATTAAGAAAATCCCCACATCTGAGCTAATCACTTTGTCCTGTTTGACATAACAGTCTCTTAGAGCAACAGCATTATCATTGCTTCATTTAGTAAGTGGAGAAGGCTAAAGAGGAAAGATAGTGGCATGAAAAGAAATGACCTGGAAGAAATAGAGAAGAACGGACTTTGTAAGGCCCTGGGAGAGTCTATCATTCCTTTAGTAGGTGGGAGGAGGAGCACAGTTATAATCCTATCCACATTGTTACAAACAAATACACACTAACTTAACATTGATTGACTATGGTTATAATGAATGGTAATTGAAGAAGTATCCCTCTATCACAGCAGTGATTACATTGCAAGGAAAGAACTGAGGCTTTGGAACCAGGCACAGCTGATCTCAAGGCGTGGCTTCTCCCATGGCAAGCCATGTCACTTTGGGAGAGTTACTTAATCTCCCTGAGCCTGGATTTCCTTATCTATAAATAGCAGACAGGCTGGGCATCGTGGCTCAGGCCTGTAATCCCAGCATTTTGGGAGGCCGAGGCGAGCAGATTGCTTGAGGTCAGGAGTTCAAGACCAGCCTGGCCAACATGGTGAAACCCTATCTCTACTAAAAATACAAAACTTAGCCATGTGTGCTGGCGTATGCCTGTAATCCCAGCTACTTGGGAGGCTGAGGCAGGAGAATTGCTTGAACCCAGGAGGCGAAGGTTGCAGTGAGTCGAGATCATGCCACTGCACTCCAGTCTGGATGTTCATCCTTTTTTTTTTTTTTTTTGAGGCTCTGTCTCAAAAAAAAAAAAAAAAAAAAAATAGCAGACAACCCCACCTATCTCTCTGGGAGGTTTTTGAGAGGATTAAATGAGACTTTGCATGAATACTGGCTACTCCATCGAGTGGTTGCAGAGGACGGGGTCAGTAGGCTATTGTTGCTGTTTACCTCTTTTTCCTACTACACTGTAGGCTCCTTGAGGATAGGATTCCTTTAAAAACAAAATACAACCAGTTCCTAGCACAGTGGCTGGTTGCTGGAATGTACTGAGTGAATATACACCAAACAAAGCAAGCCAGGGATACGCTGAATGGAAAGCTCAAACAACAGCAATAATGAATAGAAGGTCTGACTTGTTTAAGTGAAAATAGTTAAGAGAGACCGGCATGGACAAACTGAACTGATGCACTGGGGAACAGATTAAATAAAAAGGACGTAAAGGACAACATCGTCTTCACACACATATTTAGAAGGGAAAGATAAGCTGTAAGGGACAGAGAAACCATTATACGACCTGAGGGGATTATAAATAGCATCCTTAAATGGGGCTGTTTCTATATAGCCTCTCTATTTTTTTTTTTTTTTTTTTTTTTTACCTTGCAGGAAGATTGTAATGACTTTAGACCTATGATTTCTGTGAGCTCTGTCTGATTCCTTTTTTAATTTACAAAAGTTTTTATATTAAATTCAGGTCGTCTCATTTCTCTCTGAGGCTCCCTCCTCCCATTCCGTCTCCACCCTATCCTAAGTGCCTCTACTTTGGGTCCTCTCGGGTTTTATGGCTAAATCCAGCAATGCAGATTGTGGGCGGGCAGGCTTCCCGTATTGTTCCTACCGCACATTTCTCTACAGCATTTCTTAAACAGGGCCTCGTCTGGAGACTTTCAGGACGAATATTATAGTTCTTACTTTTCATTTAACCTTGAATCATAGCTGGAAAGAACATTACACAACCTAGGTAATCATCCCTTCACATTTTGAAAACTGGGGAGCTGAAGATGATTTTACAGCTAAAGCCATGACTAGGGCCAGGGTCTAAGAAACATTATTGCAGTGAATGGGCAAATGACATCAAATGGTGCAGGCAGCGTGTTCTAGATCTGAGACGGAAGAGGGGTTTCCACGGGTCCTACCGGTCCGTTCCCTGAGCACTAGGGCTGCTCCAGCACCAGCTGCTGCTTTGTTCTGCCTGGGAGCAGCTTTGTTGGAGACTTGCTATTCAAATCCCTGATGAACTAAATTAGCTGTTAATGCTCTTCGCAATCCTAGACTCATTTAAGTATCAGGTGATAGCGTCAATGGAGCCACACAAAGAAGTTTTCATAGAGGAAGAAAAGAGATACCGACACAGAAAATGAGGTTTGCAATAATTTTAGTAAGAATGGATTCAGCGGGGGAAAGAAATTAATAGGCTGCATCTAAAAAGAAAAACAAATAAAATTTGGTGCTTCAAAGTTTAAAATTAGGCACATTTCAGTTGAGTCAGAGCCGACACTCAAGTAGAGCAGTGTGATCTCAGAATCAATCAACTATCAAAGGAGAATGGCACCATTTAAGATAATGAGAAAAATGACTTCAGAAATGAGATAATTCTCAGAGAGAAATTATTCATACAAGGCTTGCTTGTAAAACTTCTGAAAAAGAGAAACTTGCAGCCGAATTCATTTTATAGCATTATATTAGGGTACGCTTATTTGGTAAATTTTCTAATTATACCCTGTAATGAATCTTACCTGCAAAGACAGAGAAAGACTCAGTTCAAGCCACCCTTATATTTGCATATATAATGTTGGGTAAGAAAAGAAGGAACTGGAAAGTTCTTCACCAACGGTGCCCATCACTGTGGCCAAACCTGGTTCTAAATTGCAGAGCCTCCGCCATTCTGTAACTTGAACTCTGTTTTCATGTTACAGATTAAGATCTATCCACTTGGCCTATTTTAAAAACAGTTGTACACATTTGAACACACCTTTGAGACTCCAAATTGGACTTCTGTACCACCTTCTATTTTGGGTAACCACAAGGGTGCTGGAAATTTCAAGTACTAACAAACGCCACGACCTACAAACTTAAGAACATGAGCTGGAGAATACATGATTCCTGGGCCGCAGAACACACCTGAGCTCTGGGCTCCAGTTATTCTCTGGGGCATTGGACTTATGAATCAAGACCAGGTCAGGTCATCTTTGTTTGGGATGTTTATACTCTTTTTTGTGATGTCCTCAACATTGCATTGCTCTTTTTTTTAAAACACTCAAACGTCTGCTTAAGATCCATTGTTAAAGCTTATTTTTGTGTTTCTTTGAGATTAATATGATATTTCCATTTTCCATAAGAAATGAGATTGCTTTCCTTCTACTCTTAAGCAGTCCTGTAGAGAACTCCTAATATTCATTCATCCCCACTCACCTTATCCAGATTCGAATTAGCTACAAAGGTACTCAGGAATTCTATGTAATAGTTATTCAAAATAAAGTCATAACAATTTTGTTATTTAGCAAACTATAATTTATCAAATAAATCATATTTATAAGTATAATTAAATTATATAATTATGTATTATATAATATAGTAATCAAATATATAATATATACAATCAATAAATTAAATATAATTTCTTATAATTTTTAATATAATAAATTAATATAATTTTAGCAAATAAAATCATAATTTCATTCTATAGTCTCCTCCATTTTTATTTTTAAAAGGATAATTGGTGTCCTCAGAATATACCAATTTTTTACAACAGAATCATTCAAGAGAGGCATTATAACATTTTAGTGATCTTGATTTTTAATGCAGTATTTCATTAAACTCCTTTGAAGTATTAGGAGTTTTTGAAAATGTGCCAGGTGAGGTATTGTTGGGTAATTTTGCTGCTATTCTTGCTTCTCAACCATTTTCTCAGTGTTTTAGTGCATTTGGAAATGAGTTTGACCTTAAATTTCTTCCTATCTATATAAATACTTAGAAACTCTTGTACTATTTCCAAATCAGTGGGAGCAGGACCTCCATGGGCTACATTTGCCATTATCTGTTTCACTGAGAAACACTATATCTACTGTAGTTAAAAGGTTTATGAATGGTCTTGGCTAATTTCTAGGCTGTTGAAACATGTCTCTAATTTCACAGATTTTGAGGAGGCAAGAGATTTGGAATTTTATTTCTTAATGACACTATCTCCACTCACTGCTTTAGTAGTTAACTTCGTCCTGAGAGGAACTAGCATTGGGGTAAGACGTAAATCAGAAAAATAATGACATACTATTTAATCAGTCTATTAACCCATACTGATTAGTGGCCACACTCAAAAAGACACATTAGAGCAAAAACATTCCCAGTTCTCACTCACAGGATAATGACCCTGGCTCCACAAGTACAATACATGTATCTTTGCCACTTATCTGTTGAATGTGTACTAATAGCTTCCTCCAATGAATAAGAACTCTAAACTTCAGTGTTCGTTACAAGGTACCTGAGGAGCTGGGCGACTCTACAACTGGAATTGTTTTCACATTAAAAGAGCTAAGAAACCTACGAACTCATATTTCACTCAATTTATTTGTGCAGCCACATATAAATAGATGGTCTATTCATGTAAAAGAAACTATTATTTTAATTCTAAGAATGTTAACTTCATTATTCATAAACTAGTCCATTGATCTGATAGAAAGCATCTCTCATCTCACAGACAAATACTCTAAAATATGTTTATCACTAAACAACTGACTTTGTTAATTTAGGAAACAATTCAAGATTCCCTGATCACATTTTCTGAAATGATCCAATTTTTCACTCAGCATTGACTCTGTGCCACGGAAACTGCATTCCTGCTCCACAATGTGTCAATGGAAAGGAAGGCTGACTTTGGTACTTAGCTATGAATATTCCATACTGTCTGTTCTCTGAAAAATGTGAACATTGAGTAGAAAATCGTGAGTATGGGGGAAAAATAATATATGAATGTGCTTTTAAGAGCATAGCAATGTAATGAGGCTTATTAAAATGCCATTTTTCATAAAAAATTTTAAAAGTTTCTCTAAGTACTAATTTGGGAAAGTATGCTAATTTTCAATACTTAAAACCTACATCTGTTTAAATTAGAATGAGCACATTTTTGCCACATGCCACATTTTATTACCATGCAATGGTAAGTATAAATTTACCACCTACATAAGAACAAAATATGGGCAATACGTTTATGAATACATTAAATGTTTAAGAAGATGCTTTTCTGTACTTCACATGATCTTGTTTTGTTTGTACAGACTCATGTTTGTGAACTGGACAAGTTAGCTTCAGATACAACGTATACATAGACCTTGTATACGTTGAGCATGGAAGGTCCAGGAGGGCAATGACTTCGTTTTGTTCATATAGCACAGTGTCCGCCCCATAGAAAAAGCCTAGCTCATGGTGGAGAAAAGTGAATGATGGAAATAATGGATGCACAAAGCCAGCCAAGGTGAGGCTGTACAGTGTATATCAAACAGTGGATGTTCCGAGGATGACCTCTTGACTTGTTTTTTATTTTTCTTACTTTAAGTGCCTTGGGTGAACTCTTTCACCTAGCATGTTAGGACTAATCTGCAAAATGGAATTTATTATAAAAGTGAGTGCTCATACTTGATATTTGTCACACTAGATACTCTCTTAAAAATGTGAAAAAAAATAAGATTGTTTTTACCCACAAGTACATGCCGTCAGAGTAACCATTTTCGTCTTTAGATCAGAGTGCTAACAGTCAACAAAGGGAAATTGTTCCACATGTACAGGGCCACAGGACTCTGGATTCCTTTTGAACTCCATGTGAACTGTATTTGGTTCCAAAGTAGAGCTAATCATTCTTAATCCAGGGGTAAAACCACCACCGCCAGTAAACAGGCCCACTGGCATTGAAGAGAAATAGCCCACGGGCATGGAAGATCAACTTGGTGATAATCAGTTTTCTAATGGGACAGCTTCTAAATAATGTCCCAATTTAAAATTGAAGCACATTTTAATAATGGAAGGCAATCAATAAAATATTTATATTCAGAGGCTTAAAAATTTGTTTTCTCTTGCTTAGTCTTGTAGCATCCTAGTTAAATGTCTAAACATGCTTGGTGTTACCTAAATTTCCTTTGGCTCAATTCTAGATACATCTCCTTATTTTGAAATTTTCATCACGTTAAGTAGATTTAGAAAATATGGGATGGGCACGGTAGTTCACGCCTATAAACCCAGCAGTTTGGGAGGCCAAGACAGGAGGATCACCTGAGGTCAAGAGTTCGAAACCAGCCTGGCCAACATGGCGAAACCCCGTCTCTACTAAAAATACAAAAATTAGCTGGGTGGGGTGGCAGGCGCCTGTAGTCTCAGCTCCTCAGGAGGTTGAGGCAGGGGAATTGCTTGAACCTGGGAGGCAGAGGCTGCAGTGAGCCAAGATCGCACCACTGCACTCTGACCTGGGTGACAGAGAGTGACTCCATCGAGAGAGAGAGAGAGAGAGAGAGAGAGAGAGAGAGAGAGAGAACAAGCAAAAAGAAAAAAATAAAAACTTTAGAAAAACAATCATTGTTGACATCCTAGATTGTTTTTTTCTTCCTCCTTCTTTTTATTGTCATGCTATTTCTGGTCTTGAGGATAAGGAAATTTGGTGTTCACTTATAAATAACGGTTTCCATAGAGCTCTTGAGCAAAAAACACAGAGAGAATGATAAAATGAGAAATGTAACATTTTCTTTTGGCTGATCTGTCGTTCCCACAAATGGGCAGTCTGGAAAACTGTTGGAAGTGCAGGGCTTGGAATCTGTCCGACTCAAACTGGAATCCCACTTTCCCCACATGTGTGACCCTGTGTAAGCTGTTTAACTTCTCTGTGCCTGTTTCCTCTGCTGTAAAATGAGAATAATGTCCTCATCAGAGCGTTCGTGTGAATAGTCAATGAGAGGTATTTAAAGAATTTGGCACGCTGCCCGACACAGAGTGCATTGAATGAATTGTGGCCATTATTATTATTTATAAGAATACTTACTGTTATTTTACATTCTTAACTAACCCTGCAGATCACAAAGCTCCAATACCATGTGATGTGAAGACTCATTTTAGATCAGCCCAAGAAAATCACCATTAAGCAGGTAATCCAAATTCTGTTGGGAAAAGATTATATGATGCATTCTTAAGCAAGTGCTTCAGGATTGCGGCACTGCAGTCTCTGTCAGCCTAGGCAATGGCGGGATGGCTGTTCTTTGGGAATGAGGCCTTTAGAAGACAGTGATCTCCCATATTCTATCCTATCATCATTTTTGCCGTGAATACTCCACGTAATTTATCCAGATGATTAGTTTGCCTCAGTGCAATGTAATCAGTTAGGACCAGAAGATACAAGAGTATGTTGGTTACCCTCTAATGAAGTTTCTTTGAGTTTTAAGTTGGACTTCAACAGTTTAAGAACAACATGATCATGGAAAGTCAAATGGATTGTGTATTAAGAAGAGTTTTATTTAATTGTTTATCTATTAGGGAAATTTATTTTTATTTTGTGTATTTTTTTATTGTTGGCCCAGGTGAGCTTTGTTTGGTCAAGACCTCTGGGAGAGCTTGACAAAACAAAGCTTGTCTGGGCCAAAGACGCCCCTTCCATCTCTGGAGATTGTTTTATTGATGATGAAGTTATTATGGATTGAGAGCCAGTTACGTGCCAGGCCCTGTGAGGTCTCCTTTGCACAAATTATTTCATATAAGAGAACGATTGGTCCTATGATCTAGGCACAGCATCCTTCTTTATGGAGACCAAGCCTGTGATTGAAAGATACAGAGTCACATGGCAGCAGCCACACCTCCTCGAAGGCTAAATCCATGACCGGGCCTTGGTCTCCACAGGCTCCTGCCCGGCCTGCCCCCTCCTGTCCTGCAAAATTGGAGGGACATTGGTGCAGAACTAGGGGAGTCCTGCCTTTGACAAGGCACATACGAAGGGAGAGTCTATCAAAAAGCACTTGTTATACTTTCTTTTTTAAAAGAAAAAAAACACTGTTATTTACTGACTTTTAAAACTAAGTGACCAAACACTGGTGACATAAAATTGTTTCTTAAGTATAACAAATGGCACTTCAAATTATTTTTTGGATTTTAAAAATAACCAGGTAAAGAAATGACATTAGGCTGGGGAGAGAGGGCAGTAGAAAGAGAGTGGAGAGACAGATGGAGGAGGAAGAGGAGGAAATCCAGGCGGTGGGTGGGGACAGCCACACTGATGAGTGTCTGAGCCATGGGTGCTTGGTGCTATTCAGGGAGGCAGGTCCTATGTTCATAAATAATGTACTACAGGGAAAGTCTGAAAGTGATCATTAAATTTACATTTTTAAAGCAGGGAATTGCAGTCACAGCCACAAATATAAAAATCTAAATAAGGTGTCTTCAAAGCACTGCTCTGGGACAAGAACTGCAGATACATGGCCCAGCCTCAGCTCTCTAGATATCCTGCTGATCTCAGGGAATTCAGATGGTGGTTCCTGGGTCCAGTTCTCCCTCCCCGACCCCTCTAAGGAAGCCCAATCTAAAGCGTCCGTGTTGGCTGTTCTCACCATGACAAGATGTGGAAAAAGAGGAATTTCTACAAGTAGAATGATAACGTGGAGCTGCCAGATTTCTAGCAGGCTGGGGACTCGGTGGGCCCCCTTGACATGATGCTTCTGGGCATGACTGAGGTCCTGGGTGTGCGACTGAGGGTCAGGGCGATGGCGTCTGGGCATGATTGAGGTCCTGGGTGTGTGACTGAGGGTCAGGGCGATGGCGTCTGGGCATGACTGAGGTCCTGGGTGTGTGACTGAGGGTCAGGGTGATGGGTCTGGGCATGATTGAGATCCTGTCTGTGTGAGGAATGTGGGAAGGATCTGACAGGACTGGTGCACCCAGACCTCCGGCCTGAGGAGAAGCTGCTTTCACCTCCAGCCAGGAAGAGTGGCTCCCAGCAGCAACACCCCACAGTAGCCCAAAGTCATTAATCACCTCACTAAGTAAACTGTGTTCACAGATGATGCCTAAAAACGCAAGTGGTGTGTACAGGGCGGGCTTCCCGAGCTTGCAAACTGAGCATGTGCACGGCCCCTGTGCTTAGAACGGCCAGGTGTTCTGTTTGATACCCCGCTGTCAGCATCCATAACTTATTCATCATAATTTTGGAACTGCCTTTTCATCTTGCGCTGGGCCCTGCAAATTTATATAGCAGGTTCTGATTGTGTAAATTCCAACAGAGATAAACAAAGTTCCCAACATTTCTGAGACTCCAATCTCACATCCTACACCCTCAAAAATAGAAGAATGAGGTCGGGGCAGCTTTGGCAATTCCTTCCTCTCTCCTGCCGCTGGGACAAGCGCACCTCCGCGGCACCCTCCCTGCATCAGCTCTCTTGGATCTGCACCTTCAGAGAAGGCTTTTATCCTAGTCACTTTCCAGCAGACACCTCCTGCCCAGCCTCTGAAGGTCTACATGGCAGCCACGGGCCACGTGTGGCTCCTGGGCACTTGGCTCGCTTGCACTGAAATGTGTTATCCTGTAAAATACACACTAGATATATAAAAAAAAAGAATGTCAAGTAAGTCGTTACTATTTTTTATACTGTTGAAATCTTAATATTTTGGTTGTACTAGGTTAAAAATGTTATAAAAGTTGGTGGCATCTGTTTATTTTTACTTTTTAAAATGTGGCTGATAGAACATTAAAAATTACATATGTGGCTTCTCTTTGCTGCTCAATATATTTCTATTGGTCTAGACCTTTTTTTTTTAAACCACATATCCATGTAAGTGTTCCACCTGAATCTCCATCTCAGAAAGTCTCAAACCAACTTCACTATCTTCTTCCCCCAAAATGCTTTTTCCATATCTTATTTTCCCAAGACAGAAACCTGGTAATCAAACCATAGCCTGCTTTTACTCCCAAATGCCGACTGAGAACTGTTGGTTCTGTCTCCACAATCTCTCCACGCCAGCACTTCCCCCCAGCCCTACTGTCCTGTCCTAGCTGGGCTATTCACCCTCTTCCTGGATTACTGTACTGTCCTCCTATGGGAAATTCCCTTTTTTTTTTTTTTAATTTTCCTGTAGAGACAGGATCACTGTGTTGCCCAGGGTGGTCTCAGACTCCTCGGCTCAAGTAATCCTCCTGCCTCTACCTCTGAAAGTGTTGGGATTAACAAGCATGAGCCACCCCACCTGGCCCTATGTGAAATTCTTGAATTCATTCCCACCCTACCTCAGTGGTGCTCTCACACCAGAGTAGCTGCCTTATAAAGGAAATCCTACTTCACCTTCCTGCTTGAAATGTCTCAGGGCCTTCCCATCTAGCTTAGGGTGACACAGTGGCACCACCATCTGGCTCTAGTCTGCTTGCCCGATTTTACTCACTATCTCTCCATATTGGGCATCCTGCATTCCAGCCATACCAATGGCTCCCAGGGCTCAGAATCCATCGCTCCATGCCTGGGTGCTGTGGCCACGCTGTCCCCTGATCACGGCGGGGCTGGGCATGCCTGGGCGCTGCGGCCATGCCGTTCCCTGGTCACGGCGGGGCTGGGCATGCCTGGGTGCTGTGGCCACGCTGTTCCCTGGTCACGGCGGGGCTGGGCAGCTTCCAGGGCGAATGTGGACATATTCTTAGGCCCCACCTCACGCACTTCTTCAGAGAAACCTGAGAGGCTCCTCCACAAGCCACGGGTACCCCCAGATTTCCCTCACTCTGCATCCCGGGCACCTCTAGCAGCGCAGCATCACACTCAAGTAGAATTGCCTGTTTTGAAGACTGTTTGGCAGTCACTGTTTCAGACGCGTTCCAGACACTTAGAAGAGCGACTGACACAGAGCAGGGCCTGACTGATCACATTCCTTGCTCGTTTCTCCCGGCCCCATCACCTTAGCTCATGCCCAGGGTGTTCTCCTGTCTAATTCATTGACACCATCTTTTCATAATCTTTTCCTGTGCTCTTCATTTAATTTGATACTGCTACCGGTTACATATTTTTCACCCACAAATATGATCATTACTTTTCCTCTATAAAGAAGCTCCAATGGTTCTCCCTCTCTCTCTCTCTCTCTCTTTTTTTTCCCTAAAGAATTAGCCCAAACTACTTAACATGATGCTGATCCTGATGCTGATGACAAAAATAGGCATAGGTGACCATTCATTCTGCCTCTGATGTGCCAGGCGCTATGCCGGTCATTTTGCAATAATCTCATTTAATCCTAATGATAATACTCAGATGTAAGCGCTATTATCTCTTCCCCCTAAGTAGGGAAATAGGAAAAGCCCAGGAGCCTGTTCCCCAAGACCAAGTTAGCAATACAGAGCTGGGAATGAATTCCAAGTTTATGTGACTGCAAAGCTCTTCTATTCCCCCCACACCACCCCATGCCCGGTTCTCCCCACTGTTCCTACTTTCCAGACGCACCACCCAGCCTGCAACATGCTTTCATGCCGTGTTCACCTGCAGACAATGCTTTCTCCATCTAAAGCCCCTGCCTTCACCATGCACACACTGAAGTTGCCCAGGAGGGTCAGTCACACCCTACTCTGTGCCTTCCCTCTGCCTCGGCACTTGTGCTGCTGCGGGATTATCAGTTTTCCCTCCCTCATCCCAAAGACTGAACAGTCACCAAGAGCAGCAAGTCGACTAGTCACCACTGAACATACACAGCCTGGAGAATAGAGGTGCACAGTGTGTGCCTTTTACATGAACGCATGCATACACCAAGAATGATAGTAATGCCGGCTCACATTTGTTCAGCATCTCCCACACGCCAGACCTCGCCCTGCACAATTAGAATACATAATCCATTCAATCCTCCCACAACTCTTTGGGACACTGTATTATCTTAATCCTTATTTATTTTTTCCAGAATAAACTTGCAATTCTAACAACTTCAACAGAAAATAAGTAACTTTTGCTCAATATCAAACTCTATAAAATCACTAAAATTGGCCCAATATCCTGGGTTTTTTTAACTTGCATTATTTCTTCCTGATAATGACATTTAGGCCGGTCAAATCCTGTATTACTTTTTTAAACAAAGAAAAAAAGATTACGAGTTGCTTTTAAAATTCATGTGTGACAAGCAGAAAAAAAACTCATGGAGGCAGTTTCAACATTTATCCTAAGTGTACTTAGCAACCACACTTAACAGCTTTTTAAAACTCCTCGTTTTTTAAAAATGTGGCTCTTTCTTTGCAGGGTGACTTAAAAGACATCATCATAGTCTTTTATTAATTAAACATGTTCTTATCAGAAAAAAGGCTCTTGAAAGCTAGTATATATGCTTAATTAAGCTATATATATACAACCCTCAGTCCATATCTTGAATTAGGCTACCTGTGAGGCCCCGATTTGCCCCACTTCTTTCTGATAACCAGAACAGCACTGCCCACTGCTCACCAGTGTTTCCAGCAAAGATAGAAAGTTCTACGTGTCTCAACGTTTTCGCCCTGATATCAAAATCAAAGCAAACCAGGTCTTCTCCATTCCCACTTTGGTTAACAGCATCACCATCGACCCACTGGCCTGATCCACCCAGGAGCCTAAGTCTTTTTCTTTTTTTTTTTTTTTTTAACTTGAAATACTCATGTGCTTTATTTATATAAATTCCCATTATTCCCTCACTGCTACGAAACTAGAGAAAAATGTAACATAAATGTACTGACATCAATTTGAGAACGGGAACGTGTTACCTTCCCAAAGTATCCATCTTGGAAATAGGGAAGGAGACTTCGCCTCATAAGAGCTCATGAAGGAACGCTCAGAGGAAACACTCTAAACCCAGTTTTCTGACATTGGTAAGCAGAAGCTCTGGAGTCAGTCACAGGTGTGAGCCTTCCACCAAGAAGAGCCACCCAACATGCCAAAACGATAAGCATTAGATCCACTTAAAGTTTGACAAATCTAGCAACTCCTTTCTATTTCTATTGTCTGCATTCTAGAGAACCTGTTGCTGCTGTTGTACCAGCTACAGTCAGAGAATAGTGAGATGCCCAGTGACACTGGCTATAGTGGTAGCAGACTGGGCACATAGTTTGGGGAGTTTTCTAACAAATAGTATGTAAGAGGGGAAGCCTGAGTCTTTTAACACCACAGATCGAACACTGCAAATGGTAGGATGAGCATTAGAGTCCCGCTGAGGTCGCTGAGACTTACACTTCACACGAACTGTAGTGGGGCCTAGGATCTCCCTAAAGAGTGGCAGAAGCAGCTGCTCATCCCTTAAACTACACACGTGCATGACTTCTCAAGACTCCAGAGTTTACTTAGAGACGAGTAACTAGAGCACGGGAATTTGGAAGACAGTCTTTCTATAAACTCCCAGGAAAAACCAACACCAGCAGTGGCTGACGTGTGTGAGACCCTTCTTTATGTCAGATGCAGTGCTCTCATCGATATCCAACACATGTATCTTTAATGCCTGGGACTATGATGACACTCAATTAGATGAGGGAACTGTGGCATAGCGGGTTTTGTACCTCGGCTCACTTCACTGCAATCAGGTTTCTAAACCAGAACTCCCACCCGACAATGTGTGAGTCCAAAGTCCATGCTTCTATGTGCAGTGGCTCACGCCTGTAATCCCAGCACTTTGGGAGGTTAAGAACGGATCACTTAAGGCCAGGAGTTCGAGACCAGCCTGGCCAACATGGTGAAACCCATCTCTACTAAGAATACGACAATTAGCTGGGCATGGTGGTGCATGCCTGTAATCCTAGCAGCTCAGGAGGCTGAGGCAGGAGAATTTCTTGAGCCCGGGGAGGCAGAGGTTGCAGTGAGCCAAGATCGCACCACTGCACTTCAGCCTGGACCACAGAGCGAGACTCCATCTCAAAAAACATACAAAAAAGTTCATGCTTCTAACCATTAGCAATCATCCTATAACATATTCTCCTCAATGAAAAAGACTGAATCCAAGAAATCTCACCTACATCAGACTTTCTAAGTCACAGAGATTTATATAATAATTTAAAATGCGTCTTTGACTTTCAGACGCAGTATATAAAGGAGGAGAGTGTGAGTCAGTGCCGTTCCTGGGCGTCCGCTGGGAACTTCTCTGACCATCCTTCTGGCTCTCAGCAGTGGAGCTCATTGCTCAATTCATTCCAGTGTCCCAGAGGTCGCAGTCTGCCCTCTGTCAGCTGGGCTGTCCTTGGTCCCTGGGCCTATCTCTTTGCTGCCCTCCCTGGGATCTTGCTGCTGGGGTTGCCCTGCTTCCCTTGCAACTTTCTTCTCTGCTGCTAGTGCCTTCCCCAGGGCTCTGTGTGGGCTTAGCTCTTTGCCATCACAAACCCATTTCTTCACTTCTCTCCCTCTCTCCTCTTTTCTTTCTGCTCTCTTAGCTGGGCCCCCTCCATCCTTTTATTTCCTAGTTGCACCTGTTTCTTCCACACCCTTAAAAACATACTCCATTTTCTCCCTAGATGTATTGAAGTATAATTGACAAAGCTGCAGACATTTAAGGTGCACCACGGGCTGCTTTGATGTGTGTACTGTGAAATGATCACCACAATCAAGTTAGTGATCACTTCTCATCGTTATCTTTTTTGTGTATGGTAAGAACATTTAGGATCTACTCCCCTAGCGAGCTGCAAGTGTGCAATGCGGTTTTATTAACTACAGTCACCATGCTGCATGAGATCCTCAGAACTTATTTGTCCTATAACTGAAAGTCTGTGCCCTTTGACCTCATTTTCCTCCCCCCACCAATTCCCGGCAACCACCACTCATTTGACTCTGCTTCTATGATCAACATTTAGACTCCACATGTAAGTGAGATTATACAGTATTTGTCTTTCTCTGTCTGACTTGTTTCACTTAGCATACATGTTGTTGCAAATGGCAGGATTTTCTTCTTTTCTTAGGGCTGAATAATTTCCCATTGTTTGTATATACACCACATTTTCTTTATCCATTCACCCATGGACAGGTCCTTAGGCTGTTTCCATATTTACTCATTTCCTTTGTATGTATACCCAGAAGTGGGGTTGCTAGATCATATGGTAGTTCTAGTTGTAATGTTTTGAGGAAACTGCACAATTTTTTAGAATGTCTGTACCAATTTACACTCCCATCAACAGCTTACAAGGGCTCCCTTTTCTCCACATCCTCACCAACACTCGTTACCTTTTGACTTTTGGGTGATAGCCATCCTAACAGGTGTGAGGTGGTGTCTCATTGTGGTTTTAACTTGCATTTCCGTGATGATTAGTGATGTTGAACAACTTTTCATATGCCTGTTTGCCATTTGTATGTCTTCTTTGGAAAACTATTTTAGCCCTTTGCTCATTTTTTAACTGAATTATGTGTGTGTGTGTGTGTGTGTGTGTGTGTGTGTGTGTGAGATGCTCTTGAGTTGTAAACAGAGTTCTTAATCTTTCCGTGTGCTTTAATCTCAGCACTTTAGCAACTGTCAAGAACAAAGTTCTTTCCAAAAAGTTCATCTCAAAGTTGGCCACTGACTCATAACAGGTAAAACCCAATGAGCATTTCCCTGAGCCTCAGTTTCTTCTTTTCTCATGTGAAACAGTGACGATAGTGCGTACCTCCCAGAGTTGTTGAGCCAGACTCAACAATTTACATGAAAGCACTGAGTGGATGCCAAATAAATGTGAGTTGTATAAAACAATTCTTGATGCTACAAAGCTTGCATTTCTAAACTATTGTCAAACTCCCACCTTGTTCAAGCCCCAATTAAAATACCATTTTCTCTAATTCATCTTTCCTGATCCTCTAAGAAACTTCCCTTCTCTGAGCAATGTATTATCATCTTCTGGAACTCCATCGCTTGAGATGATCAAAGAGTTTCTTTATTGTATAAGTTACTTCTGTGCATGTCTTTTGAAGGAATAAATAAATTGATTATATCTCCCTTATAGCACTCCATCACCTTCTATCTTAAATTATAGTAAGTAGCGTTCCTGTCTTCCTGCACTAAACTGTAAGCTCTTTCAATGACTTCCTGGCTTATTTTCTCATCTTTTCCTCCACTCTAAACACATAGGAGGTCCTTGATGGATGTGTAATAAATGAATAAGCAAATGATGTGAAAATGCAAGTATCTTTTTTTAATATACAGTTACAATTTCGACATCCACAGTTGGGTCTGGCCACTTGTTACGTTTTACCCAGAACTTAGGTCTTTCTCATTCTCTACTTTCCCTATCAAGACCATCCTTTCAATACCAAACAAATTAGAAAGGACACATCAGCTAACTTACATTAACATACTAACAAATGGGACAACAGTCTTCAAGGTCTGGAAGAGGAGAGCAGAGAACTCGTCACCGCCTGCTCAAGCCCATCTACCAGGAGGGCAAACTGCAGATACTGTGGGCCACTTGGCAGTTAGGAACTCATGGTACTGATCTGTTTGTTGGGCAGATATAGTTTGGTGACAGTCTTAAAAATCATTTGTCACCTGTCATGACACTTGCCTGATGAAATTCTGATTTCCCAAGAGAATGCACTGACAAATTAATAATCTGACGTTTAAAGGGGTGATATTTCTCCATGTCAATCAACAAGGGGCCATTCTGTTTTGCTGACCAAATAAAATACTCTTTCACTCTCTGAGGGGTTAACTAGAGTGTATGCAGATTTCTCCAATGCTTTGCTTTTGATTGGAAATAGAAACATTTGAATTTCAAAGCAACACTTTTCCTAATTCCTACTGAACTCACAAGCTCTAGTGGTTGAGTGATCCCATTGGTAACAAATACTTAAAGGGCCAGAGTCACTCTGGGTCCTATCCTTAAGCTCCTGTTCTGTCCTCCTCTCAGGCCTTTTCTGCACCATGCAAATCCAACACCTCTTCTCACAGGCTGGGCTAAAGGCAGAAGACAATACCATGACTGAGGAGCCTGGGAATGAGGCAATTCATAAACAGAACATTCCCCAGGAAACATAATTTTATGATCATAATCTTTTTGTTCTTGACAGTTGCAAAATTAAATACCAGAGCCACAAAAGGTGAGGCACAGTGTTAAGGGTATGTTTTCCTAATTCGATCTTCAAAGGAAGCACAAGCTTAGGGTTGAAAATCATTATGATGTAATATTATACCACATAGTAATACATAGATCCAATCATTTTACCAGATAACTATCAATATAAAGCACTGACAGGACATTTGGGACTTCGGGTCAACAGGAAGGTGAGTTTTCAAACTAAACTATGTTATTTATGGCTTTGATTGTCATTTGCTTTTATAACATGAGGGTGATTCTGCTCTTCTGCCAATAAATCTAAAAATTAATTTAAAATGTAGTCAAACTTCTTGGCACACGTTAGAAGGAAGACTTTTTTTAATTAAAAAAGCCATATTAATCATTATATAAATGAGTTATATTAGTCTTGTAAAATTAAATCTGTGGTGGAAAGGAAGTCAGTGAGTGACATAATCAGATTTCAGAACACATATCATATAAAAAGTTATGTTTCTAAATAAAGTGAGTGTGAAAGAATTCAGGATATATTATCAGTCATCTGAGTTATTGCCCTAAGAAAGCCCTTTTCCCAAAATAGATATGGTTTCTCTGACAAAGAAGATAAGTATGCCTTCTCATATTTTTATTATTTTCTTAACTGTCAGACATAACTCATGCGTAGTTAAGTTGTTCAAAAGGTTAAATTCTGAGGAAAAATTCTACAAGTGGTTTAAATGAGCCAAATCATTTTTGGTTGCGTCATGATTTCCTCTGTTGAAAAAGTCTCGATGACTTAAAAAGGGTTGCTTTGATATTTAGCTTAGTGTTTTATCCAAAAAGCACACTAACCAAAAACAAACAAAGAATCCATAACAAAACAAACATTTAAAGATACGTAGACCAGATTAGTTTTCTCATGATGAAAGTCACATGGAATTACACACAGTTTACATTGCTTTCACCACGTCCCTTTCCTCGGGTGTAAATTTTATTTATTACAATAACCTGCTTGGCCTAGTTATTCACCCATCCTTCATTCAGTCTTGGTAGTGGACATGGCAAGATGATGGGTAAAAACACGTAAACAACACGGCTCTCCCATGGAGGTCACTTTCACATGGGAAGATTGGACACGTCAAAAAACTTCATTAACATGATATAAAAATAATACAATATGTAAAGTGGTATCGGAGCATCTAAGACAAAGTGATTAAATGTGACGTTTGTTAAATCCCACTCTAGGAAATAACTTAAGATTGCAGAAAATGTTTCTGAGAAATTCCAATGTAAATGTCCTTAAAAGTCCCTACTTTTTGGTATTTGGTATTGTAGATTTTGTGATTTTCCAGATTTTTCATTAAAAGTTAATATACATAAAACTCTTGGGATAGTAGCTAGTACAGAGTAAAATCTATATAAATTATTATTATTATCAATATCCTTTGGAGTGAACAAATTGAACATTTTTTTGAATAATCTTTTGCGTAGTTGATTGAAACTAGTTAATAGGTTTCTATTGTTTTCTTGAGTTAAATCAGAAGCAGATATTTTGATTGACTATATAAGGTCTTGCAGCTTCTATGGTTTTTTTTAACTTGAAAAGATCTTCCCAGGCTGATACCTCTTTCTATCTTGAACTCTCTGTTCAACTATATTCTAAAGCCTTAAAATAAAGATCTTCAATTTTACAACTCTGGATTTAAACTTTTCTTTCTTATTTTAAAAAAGAAAATTTTAACTCTTTAGGTTGATTATATTTCTTGATGAATGTGACTGTACCAAGAGGCTTTAAAAAAAGTAGAGATTAGAAATCAGTTTTTCTTCTCTTCTGAATTATTCACTATATGATGTGCTGCATTTGAGCTTTATCTATGCTTCTGGTAATATTTCTGTCTTACATAATTGTTAAAGTATAGTGCTTCTCACCAGGGAGACTATATATCTATATATTTTTAATAATAGCCTTTTAAAAATTTTCATGCGTTTTTTTCTCCTCCTTTGTTTTATGATTTAAAAAAAAAATCAGAAAAATGTCTGAATTGTCACTTTATCTCTAAATTCAAAGAGCATTTTCTAATCTTGTGTTAGCATGAGCACAACACTGGGGAAGATCTGATTGCTGTAAGCCATTCATTCATTCATCAAATACTGACTGAATATGCAGTACGTTGACCTGTTTGCTGAGGGCCTGTCTGTTCCGGCTGCCATTCTAAAGCGAGTTGATTTTCCCTGTAACTTTTGTTCTGCAGAAGTAACCTGTACCTTTTTCCATTCTCTTGCCATTCACCACTCTCCTGACCCCCCTTTGCGTAAACTGGTTTAAGTCTGGTGCTCTAGGTACATCAAACAACACCGGTCTATTCACACTGTAGCAGAGCAACCAAGTAGTTACACCATTTTCATCTTAACTACTAGTAATACTATGCTATAGAAATTGTGAAACCTGGATTTTGAGATATTGAGCAAATTAAAACACATAGTATTTACTATAGTGCAAGAATACATCTGACAGGTTAAATGTATGTGTTTTGGAAAGCGCTCAAACCCTGCACCAGATGACACAGTTAGCACAAGAACAGCGGAGGTTATTGTTATCTAATCTCCTTTCCCTTGTTAACTTTAGCACAGAGAACTGAAATAATTAGGTGTAAAGGCATCTTGATAATCTACCAAAAAGGCTCACTTTAAGCAGCCGACTGTCGCTTTCTTAAACTCTCATTGTTTGGTGGTATAAAGTGTAGGCCACCTGTATGAAGTATAAAGATCTGGTATTAAAAAGACCCAATGAGGCAGAAGTCACTGACTCCTCTCAATAGGTGGAAGAGGATTCTCCGTGCAGCCGAAGGTTTAATGAAGTGTGTCTCCGCCAGCCAGGCTGTGGCCTCTGTGGTGTCACCTCTTCAGAGGACTCAGTGCCTCCAAGAAGCTAGCTGTCCTCGGCGGGAAGTAAGTACAGGGACTTCTGTTTACAGGAGACTAGCATGAACATTTCTACTAATAAATTTTCTCCAACATAGCTACAATCTCATTTGAATGTATTTTTTTTTTCTGTGCATTTAAAACACTTGCCATTCTTCACAGCATCCCATGCTTGTACTCTTTCTTATAGGATCTTCACAAGTGGCACAGCTCTTGGCTAGAAGCCTATTTTTGCTATAGTTCATTGGACTCCTTGCAGCTGATCCTTGCAGCTATATTAGTCTCTGAGGGATGCTGAATTGAATAGACCATCAGAAGATTTGGAACCTGACAGGTGTATGTTGCCCCTGTCCTCAAGTTCAACTATTCCAGAAAAAATGTACTAGGACAAGGAACCGGAAAAGAAGAATTATTTCTAATAATGGATTGGATGAACTCTCCCATGCAAAGCAGAGGATATAATTCATTATAAGATTTGTAATTTAAGCACTGGGAAAACATCTCAGAGGGAAGAGAGAAAAACTGAATTTCTAATTGAATTTTAAAAATCAAAAATTTAATAAGCAGGCAACAGTATAAATGAGCAGAAAAAAAATCACTGAGACTTTCAACTAATGTTCTTTATTACAAATAAATTTCCCTAAATTATAATATGAATATATAAAGAGAAATTAGAAACTATAATGAGAACATTACCAGGGCTTTTTGTTTTCTTTCTTTTTTATTTTGTTTTTGTGTTTTCGAGGTGGGAAAATTTTCTTTGAAAGTAAGACCCTTGATTGGATTCAGGAAAATGAAAGCTTTCTGAATTTTTGATCAAATAATGCTTCTTGAAGGAACAGAATTTAATGCTGAATTTATGTAAGCCTCGCCTGTATAGGGAAGCGGAAACCACTGCTTTTTTTGGCCAAAATTCCTACTTGGTAAACTAGTAGATTTCAGTTTTGAAGGTCAGGGTGTAGTGAAGTGTGGTAGCGCTCCCTATGGATATATCATGCTGCAAAACACCAAAAGAAAAACCTGTCTTTGCTGGTTGCCTGTCATTTATTCAGCAAATATCATCTTAATTGAACTTAAGCTGAAATTCTTATTTGCCAATATTCAGAACTCAATAGTTACAGAAGGGTTTCCTTTTTACTACATGCACATCTTGAGTTTTTCAGAAATAATACAGAAAAACATATTTTGAAAACACGTTTATCTGTATTTTTCCACTTGACAGTAGCAGTTTAGAATTTAATAAGCATATCCATAATTAAATTGTTAGTTTGAGGAACTTGCAGAAAGTTATCTAACACAATCATATATCACAACTCTTCTTTATAAAATCCAAGTGCAACTCATTTCATTACGCTATCAATGTAGTTAGACATAACTGAGGCCTTTAAAAACGTTGTAAGTGACTTAAAACAGAAAATGTTAGAAACAGTCCAGGCATATTACAAAATCATGGTTTCTGAAATCTAATTACTATATACAATTTAAAATAATTGATTAAACATGATTAGTCCTTAAGATGAATAGAACCAATTCCAACTTTAGCTATTATTTAATTATAGCATGCTGTACACTAAAATCAGCTGGAAGATAGCCAAAATAAAGCTTTAAAGGACAGCATGATAATTAAGAATTGCTATTTATCTTACTTTTATTGGAAAACTCATTGCTGGAATGAATGCCATAATGTCTAGAAATATGAATTTAAATAATTTCCTAAATATTTCACTTTCTCATTCCAAATATCAGGACATTTTAAACTTCCTCATCAGTTCTACTTTATATGCAAAAATTCATACAGTATTAATTAGAACTTTTGCTTTCAACACAGTTATCTTAAAGACAAGGAATTATGTGTAACTTCTTCATAAAATTATGGGTACATTTTTATTTTTGATTGTGGTAGCTTTTTCATAAAAAGGCTACTGAAATCAGGCTTATTTAAAAAATAATAATAATGTTATCTAATATGGAACAGAGGGTAGGAAGTATCTATAACCAAACCTATATCTGTGTCAAGTGTGACACTAAGAGAATATTCGCTGCCTCACCCAGGTACTCAAGTTGTAGGGTAACATAACTAGTGTAACATAACTAGTGATTTCCAGTCACCTTTTAGTTTATTTAGGAACAGTAAAAGAAATGCTGCTATTGTAGACTTCATTTCAATTATTTAATCTCTTTCCAGTTCACGACCTTTACTTTCTCCTGGTTTCAGCATGAAAAACAACTTCGTAAGTGTCTTACATTATAATTGGCTGCTAATCATCATCAATTCAGCATTAGTTCTAAATAGTCTGATTCCACAACAAATTTGTAATAGGGATTTTTCTATACATTTTATAATAGCTATGGATAGAAAAATACTATTATCCATATACTAAAACATTCAAGTTGTTTTGTTTAAAACATACATTGTAAAATTTTCCCTCAGGAAATTTGGATCTATTATAGGACAGTTGTAGCTTTCATGAAATTGGGGTCCTGAAGTCATATTTTTAAAGCAGAAAAATGACAGCCTCATTGTTTTTCAAATGTTTTGAGTTTCTTTGATAAAAGGCAGTATTAGGACTTTATTTCTAGGTCAAGTGTATATTTACAGTAACTAACAGGAAAATATTGAAGTCTGAAGTTACCAGTACAATGTCTGAATGCCAAATTCTGGACACGGGACAAAGTACTTTAGAATCAGAGGCCAGGAAAGCTCTGGAAGGCTGCGAACAGAGACAAATGCAATATGGTGCAGTAGACAGAAAGTTAGAAGTAAGATTCAGATACAGCCAAACAGGGTGGGGGACAGTTTGTGGGGGGATGTCTGAGCTGGACTTGAAGGGCGTATGAAAGCAGCTGTCACTGCAGGGGAGATTTAAAGGAAATGACTCTTCAGGGGGCATTGCATTTGCAAAAAAAAAAAAAAAAAAAGTCTGATACAGTGTGTTTTGGAAATTCCGGAATATTTGATATTGCCAGCAGAAGAGTTGGAAAGTGGCAGAAAATAAGAGTCTAAAAATAGCCATAAGCAAAGGTGCTAAGTCTTGAAAGATAGAGATTATGTCTCTGAATCTGGTTCTCAAAATTGTTGAATTATTAACCATGTAGATGCGCTATGCAGAATTGAACTTAAAATGCTTATCTTTTTATAGCAAGTCATCTTAAAAGGATACAAACATAGGAAAGAAGTTGCACAAGAATAAAGTGTGTGCCATTCTTCCCATGGGCTAAGGCTCTTGTCTCACCTGGAGCCACCATCAAGGCAACAGACACAGCAGTCAGGTGTGCCCTGGATATTTCTACACCTCATTCTTCTAAAGGCTCCCCCAATAAAAATTAATAGGAAATCAGGTGCTTGCTGCAGGTCTTTGCACTGTGTCAATTCTAAGGAATCCTCTGGCAATGCAAAGCTTTGAAGGAAATTAAACTGGAGAGAGATTTTCTCTACCTTTCATTCAGCTCATATAGAATCACTTACTTAGCTGATATTTTTACTCATAGAATTGGACTCAGAATTAAGTCTGTTCATTTAGTTTTCCTTTGAATGTTAAACATAACGAAGTACAAGGCCGTCATGTCACCATTTTATCCCCTATGACCCACATAGGCATACACTTATCATTAAACATTTGAACGTGGTTCGCTCCACTGAGATTCTTAGTCTGTATCTTTATAGTTTGACTATTTTGACATTTAGAACAAAAGTTTTGAAAACTATTTTCCTATGCTTTAGTACTCTCTTATCTTAGGACATATTAACATAGCTACATCTGTGAAACAGGTGGTTCATGCTCATATCTATCAGTGAAAATTATACTTAAAATTCTAAAGAGACTCTTGTGTCATCCAGATTTTTGAGGAAAAAGGTAGCAAATAAAAACAAACTTCTTAGAAGTAGATCTCAGTTACTACTTATTTTAAATTTCATGGTAGATTCCATCTTTTGGAGACAGGGGTTTTATTCAAAGTTTTCAACCAAACATTTTTATTAAATAATTTCAATAGTATTATAAGTGATCTGACATTTTTGGTAACAAAACAACAAAATAACAAAAGAACTGACTTGGGTAAAGCTGAAAAGTTTGCTGAAACAGAATCTGATCCTTACTTGGTCATTTCCTTACCAGGGATTTTGATTTGACTGACCAGTTTCAATCCACAGTAATAGCTTTGTTCCTAAGAGACTATAAATCAAGGAAATACTCACTACAAGGCAATTCCTCCTGCAATTCAGGGTCTGTGCTGTTATTATGAAGCAACTGACAGCAAACATTTGCTGCAAGTATGAGCGCACATTTGTATGAGGTGTGTGGTATTTTTGGTTTCACTCTCTCTGAAACCTATCTGCTTGTGAGAAAAATTGTGCAAGAAAAGAAGTTTTACTGCCACATACCTCAGCTGTCCTACAGCTCAATGCACAGACTTCGCTTCCTTTCTTTCCTTGGATTCTGAGCCGGGGGAGCACAATAGGGGTCTTGTGCTCTGGGCCAGCAAGGCATGCAGATACTCGGGAAGGAGGTGTGAACAGCTTCCAATACCTACACTGTTTGCTTTACAACTACCCCAGCTAAATCAAACAGGACACCAGGACACTCAGTCCAGGGTAAGCAAGTACAAAATCCACTGGCTATTATGACCTACATAGAGAACAGCATTCTTTAATTTAAATGTGTACATAGGTGTGTTAAGAGTTAAATAAATCATTTACGAGGCTTAAAAAGAAATGCTTCACAATTTATGTGCCACCGCTTTTTCATGTAGTTCTCTGAATACAAGTCAAAGTGCAGGTCACAAAAGAATCCATTGTTCACAAGTGAGAAATGTTGTTGGCTGTGAAGACGGTTCAGAACAAGCTATCGTAGTCTGTTCAAACAGCAAACACTGGTTTTACACCCCAAAGCATATCGGTAATGTTTTTTATCTTCCAATTGCTAGAACCAAAATTCATTGAAACCACTCTGTCTCTGATACTATTTTCTAGAAATGTGTGTGTCTTGTGTGTGTGTGTGTGTGTCTATGTGTGTTTGGTAAATCCAAATCACACAATCAATGTAAATCTTTCAGGCCAAGTTTTGCCCCAGTTATTTTTATGCTGTGCTTTCAAAAAGGTCAAAAAAGCTTACCTCTGTCAGTGTGGTGGGATGCCCAGGAAGCCCTTTCTCCGCCTCGGCCTCAGCGTGCAGACATATGCCCTGGGAGCCCACAATCTGTTAACAGGAAGCAGGTAAACCCGAGAGCGTCCGCCTGCGTTCCAGTCCAGTGCCCGTCCCAGCACACACCTGCTTTTTCAGACCTGCCGCTCATATGCTACAACCACGCACAGGACCAGCCTTAGCAGAGAGAGGGCAACACCCTCCGTTTGGATCCCTCGTTTTCAGGGTAAGCAGCTAGGGAGCTGCTGAGATAATATTGCAGGGAAAGCTTGCCTTCCCAAGACAAAAACCTGTGCTGCTGCCTGATAGCAGATACGCAGCATTATCACTCTGCATTCCACGTTCTCCAATCAGCTAATTGGAACAGCAGTCAACAGCCTGTCCAAACGGCAGTTTGCAGGCCTGCGTGGCTGTGATCATTGTATACTAACATGCCCATTGCTTCTCTCTTCCCTGAAGAGATGTATAAAAGAGGCTTCTTCCAGGGTGAAGCTCAGCAGAATATGCCACACTGTTTTCCATAAGTAAAATGGCTGGTCCTCTCAGCACTGCCGCAGACAGCTCATTGGGTTCCACTGGCTTTTCGTAGCCATAGCAACAACCAACAGACAGACTTAGCAAGCATGGCTGATCATGTGCCGCACACCCACACAGCTTGTTAATTTCTTTTCATCAAACTCATCATTTTTTTGAGGAGGGTAGCTTCTGCTATCTTTCTACACATTTCACCGATAGTGGAAGTGCTCTGATTTTTCCGCTCTCCTGAAGAACTCTTTTTTATATGAGCCAGGGCTGTGTATGAAATCGAGGAAGCGAAGCCCCATTAGTGGCTATCCAGGTTAATAACATGCAAATCACTTAAGAGACCCTAACTGGAAGCATTGTCAAACAAGCCCCGCCTTCCAGTCAGGGTGAGTGTGGAGAGCTGCAAATCGGAGAGTTACACTTTTTGTTTTTAAATGATAATCTTAGAGCCACTTAACTGAAACAACACCCTGGGAATTGCTATATAGGGTCAGAATAATAACTAAATCAGGTAGAATATTTTAATAAGATCTTTAAATATCCATTTACTTATGGCTCAACTTATCTGATTACTTTAAGATGCTTTTTATGCAATTTAAAATAGATTTTTAAAAAAATCCTATTGTTTCTGCTGCAGAAAATGATTCCTTAACTCAATCTCATTTGTAAATTAAAAATTCTTTTTAAAAACTCCGAACCTAATTAAAAATTCTTTGACTTTAAACATTACCTTCAAGGCAAGAATAGTTTTACTTCCTTAGTAAGATGGATCACATTCCACCCGTTCATAAAATTTCACCCCCTCTGGGAATCGACGATGATTAATGTCATGAACAATTTCAATCTTCTACAAAACCCCCAGCCTTGTCTTCTTTTTCAGGACTGTCTCACCAGTCATATTCTATCTGATATATTTCCAAGGCACTGTCTCATTTATTTTTGTTTCTAGCAATCTGTTTGAAATAGTTATGTTAACACTTTGGACTTGTAAATACAGATGTTCTATTTGCTAAGTAGTCATTGATTTAGGATTCTGTTAGTATTGCGTTTCCCTACCCATGTTAACACTCCTGCCTTCAGTATTAATTCCCGAATTTTGGCTGCGTAGGAATCCTGTGGATGTAGATTTGGGGATGCCCGCTCTCCTTCCTCCCCAACCCGATTGACATTAGGTAGGTCTGGGCCACCCAGGGTCAGCATATCCATGCAAGACAAGTGGATGGTGCTTTCCTGCTTGGGAGAGTCCTCACTGCTTGCTTAGGATCGCCTTTTTTCACGGAAGTCCCCTTTCCTGAAGTTATTTTGCATTTGCTGTTGCTGACCGTGCTCCCCGCCTTCACCCTCAGCCTCCCATTCTACTCTTCACTGCCCACATTTCAGAATCCTGAATTACATATACCATTTTATGCTTCCTTGCCCTGCAGATGCTGCTACTATTAAAAAGCTTCTCAATCTGACTGTTCCTCGCCCCAGCACCTTTAACCTCCATCCCAATCTGCCTCCCCTTTTATCTTCCAACACCTGGCCCACACTGACCACCTCGCTAGTGACTCTCCCAGGTGGAGTCTGAGCGACCTCTTCTGTGCCTCCCCTGTACTGGGGTCCACCTCTGCTATTACAGGCCTTGTCACGCCCTGGGACTTCTTAGCAGTTCTCCTTTCATGTCTGACTCCCAGACTGTTCTGTCTACTCTCCGAAAGCCAATCTGGTCCATGTCTTCTTTGCCCTCCATGCTTGGAATATTCTAATTTCTCAATGCCTTTGAATGAGGACCTACAACACTGTATGAATAGGGACTGATGACTGGCTGGTGTGAAATCTGTGTTTTAATTCACTTTTCAATATCACCCATTTGTTGACTTATCACTTCAGAAGAACTTAAGTGATTTTGACAAAATGCTGGCATGTTACAAAAGGATATCAAGAAAACTCTAGGTGCATTTGATGTTTTAGGGTGCTGTTCTTTTCATTGTATCTCTGAAAATGTCTTTATACCCTCACACTTGATTGGTTGGCAAGGTATAAGAATCTCTGACCATGGCTCACACCTTTACTCCCAGCACTTTGGGAGGCTGAGGCAGGTGGATCACTTGAGCTCAGGATTTTGAGACCAGCCTGGGCAACAGACCCCATCACTACAAAAAAAAAAAAAAAAAAAAAAAAAAAATCAAACAAACAAACAATTAGGTAGACATGGTGGTGCACGCCTGTGGTCCCAGCTACTCGGGAGGCTGAGGCAGGAGGATTGCTTGAGCCTGGGAGGTCAAGGCTGCAGTGAGCTGAGATCACACTACTGCACTCCAGCTTGGCAACAGAGGGAGACTCTGTCTCTGTTTTTAGTAGCAAAACAAACAAACAAACAAATCTCTGAAGTCATTTTCCTTTGGAATTTCGAAGGCCTTCATCCTTTTTCTTGTATCTCCTCCTCCCCTATACCTCCAATTACTGCTCCTCCAAAGAGAACTGGAAATCCCCAGGCATCACTGAACCAGAACTGGGAAGCTGGCAGGAACGGAGACGAATCCCTTTCCGCTCTTTGCCCTGTGGTATGTCTGTCGGCATCTCTACTGGTCTTCACACATCACTCTGCCGCAGCTCTGTTCTTCCAAGGCTCTTGGCTCCTTCGCCTGCTCAAAGCCCCTCCCCTTGTAACTTGGTGCACTGAGGCCCATTGGCATTGCTCTGGCCTCAGGCCCTGCCTAGCCCGGGTCCCTGATGTTTATTCTCCTTCCGAACGTGTTTGTTTTACAATGTGCTAAATACAGATTTCCAAGAGACAAATATGACTTTTCCAGCCCATCTTTCTGAGTCAAATGAGATACCACCTATGTGGCCAGCAGCTTTATATGTGGGCTGCCCTGTGCCTTGGTCCAATCAGATATGACAAGGACACTTGGCATTATCTAGTTTTAAAATTTTGCTAACATAATAGGTGCAGAGTAATAGCTCACTATTGTTTTAATTTGTGTTTCTCTAATTACTGACAAATTGAACATCTTTTCATTTTCGATGGTTTTCGGGGTTCCCTCTTCTGTCAATTTTCTGTTCATAGCTTTTGCCTGTCTTCTCTATTGAGACTGTCTTAGTGTGAAATTTTAAACAACATGGTCATAAAGGTATTTTTTATATATTTAAACATTATAATTAAATTTGTGATATTATTAAAGGTTACTAAGATATCCACTGACATATAAAGGGAGCTCTATAATTCACAATGCTAGTTGTTTTGGTTTTTATTATGAAATGAAAATACAGAATGTGTGTGAAAATCTGCATTCAGAAATTATGTTCAGTATGAAAGCATAGAATACCACACCATAATATGATTTTCTAAAACAAATATTTGTTTGGAAGGATTTTCAAACAAAGATAATACTATCAGAGAATACATATACACACACATAAATATGCTCTAATAGTATATACACACACACACATATAAATGGAGAGAGAGAGCTATCTATTTATCTAGCTTCTATTTTATGTTATTCCATATGCACACCTACACATCAATCAATCAATCTACCTATCTATCATCTGTCTATCATCTATGGAAGGCAAACACAAATGTGCAAAATGCTAACACCTGATGAATCTTAAGTGAGAATATTTTCAGTTTATTTTACTCTTATCTTCACTTTTCTATAAGTTTGATTTCTTTTTTGTTTTCAAGATACAAAGTTTTAAAAAATGAAATACAATGAGAATAAAAATAGCGTTTAGAACAGACACAGAGTTAAGGTTAAGATTACTTGATGGGGACATAACTATTTATCAGAGTTGAAACTAACGAAGGTGATAAGTGATGGAGTAACTAAAGTGATTACTGCTATTATTGTTATCATGAGGGGGCTACTTTGGTAGAGAGGATCGGAAGCATTTTGCACTTTCTTGAAGTAAGTTTGCTATTTGCCTACATGTACTGCTTCCCTGTATTCTGTTCTTAAACCATTTATCCTCTGGTTCCTATTGTGAAACCCGTATTAGTCTGTTTCCTTAATTCAACAAAATCAACACTGCTTGAAGCACTAGGTTCTTCTCTAGTCGCATCTGCTCCTGCGGACTCCACAGCTAGGACCCACCAAAGGATCTGGTCCCTGGCACAGCAAAGAAACATGCTGTATGACTTAACTTAGAGACTGGAATTTAAGCATGGTTTGTTTATGAGGTAGCAAAGACTTTTATAAAGCTTAGATTGAATTTTCTAATTCCTAAAACAAATAAAATAGAATATCCCAAATGTTATTCCTAAACCTTGCATATTTAGTTACTCTCACAATGATATGAACAATGTCAAAATAGAACATTGATGGGAAATGTGACAACTGACTTAGGAGGAGGATTGAAGTATCTCAATTAAGCAAATTGGATTTATTTCTATGATTCCAACAGCAAGAAATATACACTGGAAAGCAGACTGACCCACAGGCTACTAATCAAATGCCTTCATATCCCCTGAAGAAGTATGACCCTGATCAGTAGCCAGAATGATCTTTATAAATCAGAGGTGCCCAAAAGCAAAATAAACCCAGCAGAGTTGAGGGTTTTTGGAAATCCACAAATCAAATGAATTTAAAATGAGAAAATGATTATAGAAGAACAAAACCTTGCCAGAGGGCAAATGATAGGAATGTAAACAGCAGCAGTACAAGACTGTTTAAAAAGCTGGAGAGAAAGCCAAACGTATTAACACAAAAGTACTGTGTGTAGCCCATTAGCAGTTACTAGAACCCCCTAGAAGTTCTGTATACTCTCTAGGTTAAGAGGAACAAGGAAAATGTGGCAAGAGGTACGGGAAGAAGTTTCAGGTAGTCCTAAGTCTGGAGAGCTCGGTCTTCACTGGCTAATAATAACAACATTGTTTTAAATATTTCAGGTTTATCAAGCTTTGCGTTTGCAAATGACTATGACTGCAGCAGCTTACAGGAACTACTTTATCTTAAAATGTGTGTTAATATGTGCCAGTACCAGGTGGGGAAAAAATAATGGTGTTATCCAATAATAACAAAAGAAAAAAAAAAAAAAACAGCCCACAATTAACCCCCTCCCACAACCCTGCGAACCAATCCCAAAACACAGATACATCTAGGTGTGGCTGAAGAAAAGTACTCCTGGCTTCTATTAAACCTGCAGTGTGCGATTCTGCAAGCAACACAGAAAACACTGCACTGCTCCCAAGGAATTTGACTGTTTATACTTCATAATGATAAGCTTAAAAAGCGACCTGGAAAGAGAGGGCTGGCTGCTTTCACGCTCCTGTGAGGGGCCATGCTTTGTTCTTGGAGAGGCACTCTGACCACATTAATAGAGTGTATCTCCCGTGACCTTTCCCACTTAGCATTGTGTCCTGCGGCAGCAGTGGCCCCCAGGTACTTCCGGGCAACGTGCCACCAAACCCAGTACAGAAAAAGCACCGGGCTCTGCCGTCACGGCGTTATTGAATTAGTAACGAAACACACCAGGCTCAGCAAACAAAACCTGGCAAGAAGGATTTTAAAACAAATGCTTCTGGTTTCACCTGAGCCACTGAAACAAATTACGAGGTGCTGGGTGAAACTGGGCAGCTTCTGTAAACTCTGAAGAGGCTTATGCTAAAGCCCTCAGCTGCCAAATGTCCAAATCTCAGAGAAGTGAAAATTAGAGGGTCATCTTGTGTCTTCTAGAAGAGTTTCTGAAACACATGTTCAGTAAGATTCATTGATCAAGATAGTAAGATGGGCCTGAGTGATGTATTAATACAATCAGGTACACGTTTTAGAATCCAATGGTCCAATACCAAGTGGAAAATATTGTTGAAAAACAAAAATCCCCAAATCCACACTGGAAATAGTAGATGCTCAGTTAAAAGTCTACCAGTGAGAGTATGCACAGGTAGGAAAAATAAACTACGCGTGCTTGCAGAATATTGGATGGGAGCTATAACCCAGAATGGTAATTATTTTACTAAGCCTACCCAGGTCAGAATTCAGTGCCTATGTGTTTGTTTCTTTGTTTGTTTTTGAGGCAGAGTCTCGCTGTGTCACCCAGGCTGGAGCACAGTGGCACAATCTCGGCTCACTGCAATCTCCGCCTCCTGGGTTCAAGAGATTCTCCTGCCTCAGCCTCCCAAGTAGCTGGGATTACAGGGGCACGCCACAATGCCAGGCTAAGTTTTTGTATTTTCAGTAGAAATGGAGTTCCACCGTGTTAGCCAGGATGGTCTTGATCTCCTGACCTTGTGATCCGCCTGCCTCGCCCTCCCAAAGTGCTGGGATTACAGGTGTGAACCACCACACCTGGCTGCCTATGTTTTTAAAAGTCAGACTCTGGCATCCTAATTGCTGGATCATTGCCTTGAACTAAGAACATTCTTCTGGACATCTCCTGCATCAAAGGAAGACGATTAACTTTAGAAACATTCTTCTGGACATCTCCTGCATCAAAGGAAGACGATTAACTTTAGAAACGTTCCTTATGAGAGGTGAGGAGATGGAGACCATCCTGGCTAACACGGTGAAACCTCGTCTCTACTAAAAATACAAAAAATTAGCTGGGCATGGTGGTAGGTGCCTGTAGTTCCAGCTACTCAGGAGGCTGAGGCAGGAGAATGGCGTGAACCCGGGAGGTTCTTGCAGTGAGCCAAGATCATGCCACTGCACTCCAGCCTGGGCGACAGAGCGAGACTCCGTCTTAAAAAAAAAAAAAAAAAAAAAAAAGAAAAAAGAAAAAAGAAACATTCCTTGTGAAGTTTAAAGTAGCATGAAAAATCATTTCACAAACAACTTTCCTATCGGCATAAAGGTGGATTTTAAAAAATTATCTGAGCTGATACCTGAGCTGCCTCTAGGACCCGTTATTCTCTTGGCGTGTGGACTCTTTCCTATATTTTTCCTTCATTAAAGACACGGTTTGCTTCCAACGATTGGAAACAAACCCAAGTTGTGTTTCAATTTTTGGTAACACATGAGAAAGTCTTATCACAAGATTAAGATTGGCTGCAGAGAAGAGAAAGCTCAAATAACAGGGCTTACACAAGACAGAGGTATATTTTTCTCTCAGTTGAAGGAGTGAGAAATAAGGAGTTCAAGGCTAGTAGAAAACTGGCCTCATGATTATCAGGACTCCAGCTCCTACCCTCTGTTCTGCCATCTTTTGAAACTGGTTTCTATCCTCAAGAATCCTCGTGGTCCAGAATGGCTACTTGTGCTCCAGCCATCAGGTCCATGTTCCAGGCAAGAAGAGGAGAGGGAGAGCCAAGAGGCACATTTTCCACTGGAGTTGACCTCTTTGAAAGAGCTTTTCCCCACCTCCCACCCAGCACTTCTGCTGATACCTCATTGCATCCTGAGTGATAAGTAAGTCTCAAAAATGTGGTCTTTTCAGCTGGATGCCTAGTGGTCCCAGGTAAATCAGTGTTCTACGATTGAGAAACAAATCGATAATAGGGAGTGGATAGACAACAAGCTGCCTCTGCCCGCTCGTGTCAGCCTGGGTACAAAGAAAGTACTACTCATTTCTTGACATTGTCAGTGAGCCTTTAGTCGTGGCTGGTTACCTGCCAGTGCAGGGATCACCCAGGCTGACTCGGTGGGTTGAGGAAGCACCCGTTCTTCATTCCTACATGGGGCTGTCCTCATCTATCCAGCCACTGTGCTTATCTTCTCAGCACAGACTCAAAGCATTGCCATCTCTCCTTATACTGGTTTCATATCAGTATCTCAAAGTATACTTGTTCATTCACTATGGAACAAATAAATGGTGTGGATTCCAATATTCTGCAATTTGTTAGCTGTTTGATATGCAAATTACCTAACCTCTTTGTGCTTCCGTTTCCTCAAGAATAAGAAAGGATGATAATATTATCTAATTCTGAGGGTGGCTGTGCCAATTAAATCATTTAATTAGTATAAAAGGGTATTCGATTTTTTTTTTGAATTTTGTATCTTTGATTTTGGTGCAGCACTGGGTGGGCACGGACCTCTGGGACCTTCTAATACTGTGGGAAACATCCAACGGACATAGACCAGAGCGTCAAAAAGCAACACAAATGCATGCGTTGATCAAAAGAATGGTCCAGACGGTGAGGGGCAGCGGGCTTCGGCAAAGGAGAAACAGGCGCTAGGGTCACCAGTGGGAACTTATCGCAGATTCCCCGGAACTTCACCTGGACAGCTCGAGGCTGCGTGAACAGTCGGCAGGAGGACTTTTCACTTCTGCCTCCTGCCTCCCTTCCTGGCTGATGTCCTCCCCCACCCTTTAATTTAAATTGGCACCAGTTTCCTATTCTCTCGGTAGCCCCAGTTCTTTCCCTCATTTAACATTTTTATAGAATCTAGTGGGGACTTTATTGACCCAGGGGCTGCCAGGGCAGGGCTGGCCTTCAGAGGAGGGGCGTGGTGTGCCCCAGTCCCGCAGCTGGGGAAGGAGTAGGGAGCTGAGGCCACAGAGGGCCAGGGACAGCGGCTGGGGAGCAGCGCGCGGACACAGAGGGCCCTGCGGGGAAGCGCCTAGGGCCGGAGGCCTTGCAGACAGCGTCTCCGCGGACACAGAGGGCCCTTTAAGAAAAGCCCACCTTGTTCTTTAAGACTTCGGTAGCTGAGTCCTGGCAGTCCCGGGGCTTCACACGCTGCACGGTTATATCTACCTGTGCTTTTGTTAACTTCATCTCTGTCTGTCCTGCGAGATTATAAACTGCAGGCAGCAGGGATCATTTGTGTTCTATCTTCACCCTGTTTCCAGGGCTCAGCATCGTACCTGGGCTGTGGATACAGAAGTGCCGAATGAACAAACGGGTGGATGATGGGGCCACGGGAGTCCCAGGTGAACGAATTCTATCTGCCCCGTTAAGGCCATCCCTTGATTCAATCCGACAAGCATTTCTTCAACCTGAGCTAACCCAAGAAGACCCGCATCCAGGGTCTAATTAAAGCACTGCCCACCTTCCGGGTGGGGGAAACGTGAGGGAATATCAAATAGTGATGTTCCAGTGTGACTTGTCCATGCCCAGGGAGCAAGGGGAGCAGAGAGAACAAACGAACAGTCCCGCGCCTCTCCAAGGGGCCACATGCGAGCTGAGCCGAGTGGCTGACGAGGAGGAGGAGCTCGCGGCCTGGGAAGCCAGGGACAGGACTTCCAGGTGGAGGAGGTGGCAGCTGTGACCGCAGAGAGACAGGGAGCAAAGGCAGTGCAGGGGAGACCGAGAGTGGAATGGCACTGAAGCCTGCGTTGCGGCAGGAAGCAGAGGTGAGATGGACAGGGTAGATGGGTCACTGTTTCTCAAACACCTTGTTCTTCATGGTAAGAACTTTGGACCTTATCTTCCTGGAAATAACAAACCAGTGAGTTGTTTTTTTGTTTGTTTCTTTTTTTGAGATGGAGTCTCACTCTGTCTCCTAGGCTGGAGTGCAGTGGCTTGATCTCCACTCACTGCAACCTCCACATCCTGGGTTCAAGGGATTCTCCTACCTCAGCCTCCCGAGTAGCTGGGATTACAGGCGCGTGCCACCACATCCAGCTAATTTTTGTAATTTTAGTAGAGACGGGGGTTTCACCATGTTAACCAGGCTGGTCTCGAACTCCTGACCTCAGGTGATCCGCCCGCCTCAGCCTTCCAAAGTGTTGGGATTACAGGCGTGAGCCACCACACTCAGTCCCACCATAGAGTTATAAAAAGAACACAGGCGTGATCATTCTTGCATTTTAGAAAACTAGCTCTAGGACCCATTTACCTGGGAAATACGTTTTAATGGAGTAATTCACATGGTTTGATGTTTTGGTCGCTTTTATCACTCGTCACTATTATGCAACATTTCTCAAACACCTTCTCCTGTGCAAGGTATTCATATTCGTTGCCTGAGGAGGTATCAACAAAATGAAGGACTCCTAAATTATAAGACGTACCACTATTATGTTCCACTAAAAAGGCAAAAAACTGCTGCCATTGACATTGTAACACGATGTTATTTTTTAAGTCATTTGTTGGAAGAGATCTTTCAAATGTATTGAGATTAAATTTCATCCTCTATCACTCTGTGTATAGAAAAAAGAAAAGTGAAATTAGCCGGTTACAATATTCTTAAAATTCTTCACCTTCAGGGTTCAGCTCTTCTGAATGACATTCACATTTAGGGTTTGACAGTCATCCTTTATGTAGTGTTTCCCCAGTTGGGTGTGCATCAGGATCACCAGGAAAAGTGGTGGAAATGGAGGCCCAGGCCGTACACCGTTCCAACAAGCCTGGAGCTCTGTGTTCCTTGTTGGTAACCGAAAGATCCTGAGACCCCCAAAGAGGAGGAAACGCTGCCCAGCACATCAGGAGAGACGGCTCAGCAGCGCTTCTGAAGTGAGTGTCGGCTTCTGTTTTCAGTAGTTTTTGTATTCAGTGAGTTTTCACAGACGTGCATAGGACAAGGCTGGCACAACTGCCATGTGCCTGGCACAGACATTGTTTCTGGGATATTAGAAAAGAAATACGATGGGAACTTTAAAAAATATGCAAGAAGTATATTAATGATAATAACTTGACTTCTGTGATCAGGGACTAACTAAGTAGATTGTGGCACATCCACACCAGGGGAGACACTCAGTGTTGCAAAGTCGTCATGTAGAATGATCTTTTCCACAGGCTGTTCCAGGACAGGCTGTTCTACAAGGGCACCACAGGCAAAACAAGGTTGGGAAATCCTGCAAACCATGCCCCTCGCCTAGAGTTTCAGAGTGTGCTCAGCATTCTGAAAGTTCTGAGAACGCTGGGAGTATAGTGATTTTACATTTTAACCTAGAATTTTCCAATTATGGCATTAAAGAAAAGGAAAATAAAAACTCGAGACCCCAGTTTATGATGCCAAAGGAAAAAATTAAGCCGAAAGCTGAGTCATGCAGGAAGCTGCCTTTCCTTTCGTTCCTAAGCAGAAGCTACAGACAGAAGGTTCGATATCTCCGCAGGTAGCTACTCTGTGTTCATCTTATCTTATGTGAAGTGCCAATTTACGGAGTGTCAGAGGATTATGTATCGACTCTTCCCCTGCCTGCTCCTTTTCTCTTGCAACAAGTAGATTCAGTGACGTGACCACACCTTCCTTCTTTCCCTTCTAGCCCCCGTTTCCCCTTTAAATACTGAAGCCCTCAAAACCATCTTTGGAGAAAGGCATGCCTCCCAGGCATGGCCTTAACCTCGGCAAAATAAGCTTCTAAATTGATTGAGACCTATCTCAGACGTTTCTGGTTTACAATGTTCACATTATACTTTAAATAAACAGCAACAACAATAAGCCCATAAAAAGGCATGGTGGCACCATTCCATTTTTGTAAGTAAAATTTTGGATGTATAGTCATAGGAAAAAGACAGTGAGGAGGTATACTCAACAATAACAAAGCTTAATAATGAGGGCTTGAGTTACATATAAAGTTTCTTTGGTTTACTTGTATATTCTTCCATGAATTGACACATTTTCTGAAAGAAAACAGTTATTAAAAATAGCAACAGTAAACTGACTTTATGAAAACTCAAAGAAAGATTTGAGTTTTCCTGATATGTTCTGTGGAGGAAGCTTTGATGAATATTAAAAAAACATTCAGTGAGAAGATGGAGACTTGTTTTATGAAACTTCTCAATTTCCATGAGACAGGAAAAAAAGTGTTATTAGTCACAAATTATAGTAAGAGCAAAGAAGAATGGAATAAATTCGGCATCATGTGTGATTTTTATTTGGTCTTTTTCAAGGCCACGCACGCATGAAATAGAACATTTTAAATAAACAAGTCAGGCTGGTTTGTCTGTGGTTCGATATAAAGGCCCAGCAGAGAAGTCAGCTGATTGGATCTCAGGAATCTGTGAAGCTACTAAGAGAAGTCACCTTAAAGATAGCAGCTGATACCGTATCTCAGGGTAGGAATACCTCTTACAAGTTAGGTCATCGTGGGCAACCTACTTAAATCTCAGGATCCTCATTTTTTGTATTAAAATGGCCACGCTTACTGCATTTGTTCCCTGGGGCTGTCATGGCAAAGTACCCCAAACCTGGTGGCTTAAAACAACAGACATTTTTCTCACAGTCCTGGAGGCCAGAAGTCAGCAGACGAGGTGTGGGCAGTGCCATGCTCTCTCCCAAGGCTCCGGGGAGGAGCCTTCCCTGCTTCTCACCAGCCCCTGGCTGCTGCCAGCAATCTTGGTGTTTCCTGACTTGGCTTGTGGCAGTGTAACCCCAATCTCCGCCTCCGTCTGCAAACACATCTTCCCCGTGTGTGTCGGTGTCCAGATTTCTCTTATCTTATGTGGACAGGAGTCATTGAATGGGGGCCCACCTTAATCCCTATGACCCCATCTTGCCTTGTTACATCTGCAATGACCCTATTTCCAAATAAGGTCACATTCACAAGTCCTGGGCCAGGACTTCAAAGTATCTTTGGAGAGGACGCAATTCAACCCATGGCAGTTATGGGGTTGCAGCTATTATGCTTTTTGAGAAAAAACTGTGGCTCCCTGTGCAGTTGGGTCTGTGAAAAACCAACGCAGGGACAACTCAGCTGAACTCAATTCATACATCGAGGAATTCCCAGGGTGCTGGTGGAAAAGATCAATTAAACTGCATCTCTGGATGCTTTTTTTTCATTTTTACTGAATTGGCAGAAAGACTCCTCTGCTGGATTTAGAGTGAATCTACCATTATAAAGTTGAATCAACAACAACAAAAAGGGATAGGTGTAATACATTGAAAAGATTCTACCAAATCTCCTCCAGACTGATTACTCTTTTTAGAAGAATCTTCCAGAGTAACATCTCCCAACCCACACTCTCATGCCAAAGTGCATCCTGGGCCCACGTGGGTGGTAGGCAGGCTGATCCCTACACACGGTTTCTGAGATTGATCGGGGGCTTCCAGGCTCTCTTCAGCCATCAGTTTCTGAGAGGACCACATGCGGTTTCATTGCATCTCCAAATACAGGCATTGCTTCTTAATCAGGCTCTCCATGATTCTGCACCCTCCCCTGGGTGTAGGTCAGGCCCTTGCGGCAGCTTCAGACCACCAGTCATCTAAAGCAGTTATTGCAGCTTTCAAAGGCCTAAAATCTCAGAGAATTATTAGGCACATGGAGAACATCTTTATTTATTTGTTCACTTTGTTCTGTTTTTTTCTGTACCGAGTATCATTTATAATTTCAAAACAGTGTAATAACAGTCAATGTAATTTATTTAGCAGATTACTATGTGCCAGGCACTAGCTACAAATTTTAGAAATATTAAATCTGTTCCTTATAGAAGACCTGCCAAGCAGGAATTATTTTTATTTGACAGATGAGAAATTAGGCTTAAAAAATGTATGACTTCCAAGGTTAAAGAATCGCCTGATTTTAATACTATGCAGAATTTCTTACTTCAGCACTGTTTTAATGAATTGTCTGGAAATGTGGAAACTCCTGTTTGTTTTATTTGGATCAGATTCCTGAAAGTCGATCAGAAGGAAATGGTGATGTTCCCAGCATTTTTGTTATTTTTCTTTCTGCTATTGATCTAGGATAAATCATTTTGATCATTTTTGTGATAGTTCCTGTATCTCAGAATAACGGTATTATGTTTTTTGTTGTTCTCAGGTCCTGTGTACAGGCCTGTGGAAGGGGAGAACGCATTATCATGATCTAGAGGCTACATGACTTGATTAGCAGCACTACCACTTGAAAATCTAACTACAGAGTCGCTCCTGAGTTTAATGAAACGGTTTTTGTTTCCAGATGTTCTTTACATTGGGCCTAAGTCCACTGTGAAGAAAAGAAGAATGGTTTTGATTTTCTTGGTTGCAATGACCTAGTTGCTCAAGACTTCCTCACTCGGTGGCTATAGACTATCTTCACCTGAAACTGCTATGAAGTGAACCATCCCAGGTCACCCCGGGGAGTCTTTCTGTGGCTAAACAAGCTGGCCTGAAAGCATTTAGAGTCCGTACCTTACCAAGCCAAACAAGAACTCCATTCAAGCAAAATCTAAGTGGAGAAACATCATTTCAGTCAGCCACATTTTAATCAGCGACACCTCATCAAATGTGGACTCAGACAAAATATTTTAAAATTCATTTTGCCACATCAATGCATTTATATCGTAACCAACATCCCTCAGAGCTCACGTGCTCTGCAGAAGTAGGGGGATTTTCTCCACAGTTTTTCTTCATATTGAGGACTAGGTGGAAATGTTGTCACTCAGAGTGGCCCCTTGGGCACCCTCACCTATCTGAGGTACCTACACTCATCAACCACTTCTACCTGTTATTCAGGCTACCCTGGTCTACGATCAACGCAAATCCAGGACCTGAGCAGAGCCTAGCAGCATGTCATGGAAATCTTTCTTGAGTTGTCTTATGAATCTTTTCATTTTTCTTTGCCCTGTGCATTATTCATAAACAAGTCATCCTGGTCTCTAAACAGAACAAGTTAGTCCTGGGAGCTGGTGAGGATATGCAAATGCACTGCAAGACGTACTTCAGGATATCTGAAATCATGATTACCTGCAAAATCAGCACCATCAATGTATACTGTTTTTTCCTCTTTTTTTCCCCTGATCCACTGGGTCAGTAGGAAAAAAATGGAAGGAGAAGGGGCCGATGAAATCACACTAATTTATTCAACAAATGCTTTTACTGACTTCTGTGACGTATACAGCACTGTCATCAGGTGAAATAACAGGAAAATGGGAATCAGAAGGCAGGATTTACTGTAAAATTGATCCCTAATTATGTGACCATGAGCAAATTCCTGACTTTATGTCCCTCAGTTATTTTATTTGTAGATTGGGAGTGATTTAGGCCTCTGCCCAATCCAAGCTATCACGAGGATCAAATGAATCTTTTTACTTGCTAGTATAAAGGACAATGCAAATGAAATGCAGTGGTTTTCCTCCTCCACTGCTACCACTGTACCCCACCCTGACTATATCATCATCATCACCACCATCATCACCACCACCACCATCATCATCATCACCTCCATCATCATCACCACCATCATCATCACCACCATCATCATCATCACCTCCATCATCATCACCTCCATCATCATCATCACCACCTCCATCATCATCATCACTTCCATCATTGTCATCACCACCATCATCATCATCACCTCCATCATCATCATCACTTCCATCATTGTCATCACCACCATCATCATCACCTCCATCATCATCACCTCCATCATCATCACCACCACCATCATCATCACCACCTCCATCATCATCATCACTTCCATCATTGTCATCACCACCATCATCATCATCACCTCCATCATCATCACCACCATCATCATCACCACCATCATCATCACCTCCATCATCATCACCACCATCATCATCACCTCCATCATCATCACCACCATCATCATCATCACCACCACCACCATCATCATCACCACCATCATCACCTCCATCATCACCACCATCATCACCACCACCATCATCATCACCTCCATCATCATCACCACCACCACCATCACATCTCAACCATCATCACCATCATCATCATCACCATCATCATCATCACCACCATCATCATCATCATCATCCTCTGCATTAGGTTGGTTCTCTGGAAACACGGTAAGGAGGGGATTTACTGAAGGGGCTTTGGGGATATGTCCTTAGTTATCATATCTGTAAGGGAACAGGAGAGGAAAAATTGGACAAAGGGAGAAGGTGAACTTTGATAAAGCTTCAGCAGAGGCCACAGGATGCTATGGTGCTGAGATAACACCTTCTGGTTGTCCCAGAGGAAGACAAGGAGCCTGGACCTTGGGAGCCCTGCATCCACCCACTGCCTGCAGGCTGCCCACACTGGGAGAGGCAGAACTGGGGGAGATCATTCTTGGAGACAGACTCACTTGTGAGCCCTCAGCAATGCACACTCTGAGGGCTGGGTGAGTGAACACCTTGGTTCTGAAGGGCAGAGATGAGGGATTGTAGCATCCACTAAAATCATCAACATCATCATCATCATCATCATCATCATCATCATCATGGGCTTGAAATGGCCTTCAAGAAATCCTTGAAGGCTCCTGCTCATTTCATTTCTTTCTATAACACAACGAAGAAAGAAAAGATAGAGTTTCCCTGACAGATAGCACAAAATTAAAAATATTAGAGCTTAAACTCAGGGAAGGCAGGGAACCATGGCCCACCCACCGATCACAGCAACACCAGATCCTAAATGGCCCAAGTGGCAGACATTGTACATCAATTCCATATCAAATATCCCTCCTGCCCACATTAGCTGCCCCTCTACTGCCACTCCTTTTATTGAATGATAGATTCCCAGGGTGGAAAAGGGCTTTGTAGGTCAGGCAATTCAAGTCACTATACAGTCACACTCTAAGATGGGCCGTCCCCTGTGATGGAGGCAACTACAGTTTCAAGCAGTCTGTTCTTTTCCAGAGACTTCTCCAAGTGTGGCTGGAATCTGCCTTCTCACAGCTTTTATCATTGGTCCCATTGCTGTGCTATGGGACAACACAGATCAGATTTAATCCATCCTCCATATGTGACGCATACATATTTTGGAACTGCGCTTTTTTTGAAATGTGCTCAGTTTCCAAAACTTGTTCCTTTTCAAAGCCAAAACCTGGCCTCAATCCTTGGAATATCTTCTTTTCCTCTTAAACTGCGAAGATTGCTCCAAGTTTTTTCTAATCCATGTAAAACAGGATGGGGCAACCATCATACTCTTGCTGTTGGGCCCCTCTATACATGTGATCTAATATTAAAATACTGGACTCTCAGCTCCATGGGTAAATGGTGTGATGTGGTTGGCAAATCAGGCTCTGTTTTTAAGCTATACCATCCCTACCCTTGTACTAACGCAGCTGGCTTTTTGAACAGTAGCATGGTATCTATGAGATCTGTGTGAAATGCAGATTCCAGCTATTGAGATCTCGGTGTATACCAATCTTGTTTCAGGGTTTTTTTTGTTTTTTTCAGTACCTTTAATGTGATTACATACACACAAAATGAATAGAAATATTGGGCAAAACAACAGAAATTTAGAAGAGAGAGAAAGAGAGAGAAAAGCATTGCTACTCCCATCCCCATCCCCACTCCCACTAGACACGAAGAGACACAAATCAAGGGATGGCTTTGAAGGAACAGATGAGGCAGAGTGAGCATCTCTCTTTCCAGAAGGTAGAAGAAAGAGTTTTCTTTTACGTTTTGCTCTTCATTTATGGCACACAGTCATTATTTATTAAATGTGAACACCTACTCTGAACGTATGCATCAAGCTAAAACATCCATGAAAAATTATTTCATAATGTCACAATATATTTTTTCATTAATTATTAATTCCAGCCATCTGCTCTATACAACCCATGGTTGCTAATTTCTCTACCTAACTTCTTCAGTGCTACCAAAAATGCATTGCTCAAAATAAATAATTGGATTCTTCAGATTTAAATCTTCAGCTCAAATGACTTTAGTGAACTAGGAAAAAGAAGAGTATGGGAAGGATATCTAACTCTCCTGCATTCCCTATATATTAATTAAATTGAAAATTTAAATTTCCACTATAATTTTCCAAAGAGTTCCAGGCCCCAGGTATGATATAATGTTAAGAGGCACAGTTGTAATTGCATGTTATTTGATGATACATTTGTACTGGTGATTTTTCCAAGTCAAATGGTGACTTCTTCATGCTTTCTTCCTTGATTTCCCTGATTACTATTATTAACCTAGATGTAGCACATTGAATGGTGCTTAGGAAAATAGTGAGAAAACGCACATTCTGGTTGGCCCTCTAGATGCTCTCAGATCAGAGTTTGGAGAATGAGCCACTAAGCTATTGGAATTTTCCCAATGAATGGATTTGCAGGATGGCCACAGAGAGGTCTGAAACCCTGCACACCTAGATGCTGTGCGGTGGGTCAGCACATTTTTGCTACATAGCTCTTTGAATCACCCACTATCTGATTTTGATTCTGCAAACAGAAAATGGTTATGGAAGGAAGCAGCTGAGCAAATATCATCATAAACGCTGAAGAAATAGGAGCCTATCTTTCGTGTGTTGGAAGAGGCCTCCTTTTGATCTCTGAAGTGCAACCAGGTCCAAATTAAGAAAGGGAGTGGCTTCTTTGGGAAAGTAAAAGCTCAAGGCCAAAGGATCAAGAACATTTTCTCAGGATGGAGACTTGCTGGTTCCAATGCTTCTTTTTTCAAGGTGTAACCCAAATGTCTTGGGTTGGTGCTGTTTGTTGAAGTAACATGGTTAATTATTGACCTTTCTCACCGTTTGGCTAAGATTCTTTTCTTATCAAATTGCTGTGTCTGAACCCAAAACAAACAACCCCCTGAGGGCAGTTAGCCATTACCTTAAGCTGGGTTTGTGTGAGGGTGGCGGGACGTTTTTCTCCTATTTTTCTCATGGCCTCTGTTGTTTCCAGTAACCATTCTGCTAGAGACGGCCAGAGCTAACTTGTGCTGTTATGTGGGTACTTAGGGTTTGCTGTGACTTGGTTCTTTTTTATTTTTTTAGACCTGCTCTTTATAACTCTTTCTTTTTGGGGGGCTATTCTAATTCGTCCATTCGACACGGTGTTTCAGATTTCACTAGAGAAAGCAGCCTTTTGTTTCCCCAAGGTTTTTCTGCCATTAGGACTTTTGATCGTACGCTCTAAAATGGACCCAACATGGTCATCTAGAACTGGGATGACTTAGTCATTAAAAATAATTAGACAGCAAAAGGGATATTTTGGGCTCTTCTCTTCTTTCCTCCAAGACTCCTACAGGAGCAGATTGCTCTGGCCAAATGTGGCAGAAGAAGAGCGGGTAGGTGGGGTGGTTTCAATCCACGGAGGCTCTGTTGCTGCAGCAACTTTCAGTCTAAATTCCATGCCCAGACGAGGCAGCTATTCTTAGCCTTGACTTTGGAAATAGTTTTCTCCCTTCTTAAAGTACATCACTCTTGACCTTTTATCTTTACTTTAAAGGTCTTGTGCAGCTGAATCTTTATTTGGTTCCTCAAATCATTTTTAGAAGCAAGGAAGAAGTTAGAATAGGAAAGGAATAAGAAATGGATAGGGCCCTGAGGGGTGAAACCACCTGGCCAGATCACACACTGAGTAAGCAGCACCTGCGCTCCTTCAGTGAGGCCGGCATTCCATGAAGGGTTACTAAGTTTTATTATGCCGGAGGTATGTGGACGGTGTTGGCCATGGAGTGGTAACCAAGACAGAGTCCCTCCCCTCAGGGAGCTTACAGTGGAGACTAAAGCACAGCTCTCCTGACGCCTCAAGTTCTGTTCTTTCCACTACACTCTGAGATGTTACCAGTGCTTTAAAAAATACACTTCCTGTTTTTCTAAATAGGACTGAACTGAGGCAAAACTGTGAAGTCAACAATACCTCAATGCTCTCATCTCTAAATTGGAACTAATACTAGCACCTTACTAAAACGGTGAAAGATTAAATGAAATAACTCCTTCAAAGGGCTTGGCATAGTGTCTAGCACATACTAACCGTTCAATAAATGTTAGATAGTATTCCACGTATTGTGTTCTCTGGTTTTAATATGATCAATCCCCTTATTGAAGAGAAGCAATTTCAATGTATTTGAAACTTAAGAATATTAGTTCTTTGACTATTAACACTTGGTAAGGCAGCACGTTTCATGCACTTATGCCATGATAGATGGTTTCCCTAAATTAAGCTGAGTCATGTTATATGTAGACATTCCCTTGTCTGGAATCTTTTCTAGGCATTAGTTAAGATTTAAAATAATCTAACTTTACGTAAAAACCCCATCTGATGCTGTTACATATGTATAAAAAAGATTGTATTATTTTCTTAGATTTTAAGAGTCTACCTTTGCTTAAAGGCCTTAGAGTATTAAATAGCCTTAAATAAAAAATTGACCCTGACCAACTATAATAAGATTATATTTACATACTTTACCTCTATCTATCTTGGCTAGTTAAAAATAAACTCTACATTTTGACTTAGAAGTCAATGATTTTGATTGTGTCAAATGAGAGTATGGGAGAATTTGGTCACCATGGACATGGTTTAGTCACAATTTGTTTTGGTTATTGTAGATTAAAGCACAATTCAGTGATAGGTGAGGAAATGGAATTATTCCTTTTCTCAATTTCAGTTTCTTATATCTTAAAGTTATTCTCATCCGAAGCTTAAAATTGGTCTAGGATTTGTCCAGTTGTAACTTTTTTCTGAAGATTTATTTAAAAGAATGTTTGGTTACCATTAGTCTATGAAACCTTTCTTGTAATAATTCAATTCGCTCAAAGTTTTCCTTTGGAAAAAAATATATATGTATCTTCCCCATAAAGGACTTTGAGAGAACAGTAACCTACTTTCACAATGTAGGTTGGAAACTGTTTCTGAACAAAATGAAACTATCATTCATGATTAGTCTGAATTCAGGTGTAATGCTGAGGTCTAACATGCTTTGAAACTTTACATCCTTGATAACATTCTTTTCTTCTAGTGATGGCAGAAACCTCAAGCAGGTTTGATATTCTAAGATCTTTCCTATCTAGCTGTTACAGAGTACTAAAAGCACTGCCGTACCGAGTTGGAACATTTTTTCTTATCACATTTTCTTCATATGTGGTCTTAAAATGGCTAATTCCAAAGAACAAAAGATAAGTTATCCATGGAAAATGAAGTCATGATTTTATCTGTACCACCCCATCTGACTATAACTACCATGCACATCATGTCCAAGTAATGTGAACATGTCTGGTTGGCACGGCTACAATAGCAGGGCTGATAAGTAACTGATCAGCTTATCCACAGCATTCCTTTCATGGGAGGTCACTGTCCCCTTTGTTTCTAAAAGTCCAGCAAAGCTTAAGCATTCCAGAACCTGGTAATTCAAATTAATTACATGGCATCACGTACATGGCTCCTGGGATTATCACCTTGTAATACTGTGGTTTCTATGCTTTTAAGTTTGCCTAATTACATCCTTTCAAATGAAACCAGTTAAGCAATTAGTGCTACTAAACTATGTAATTAATATATGCCTTAAACACACTTTTTAAATGGAATGATTTGAAAAAGAAATACTTTGGCTAATAGATTACTACAATATACAAAATACAAAAGGATTGTCAATTTTTAAAATTACGTAACTATGGGATTCATCATATTTCTCCATATGAAAAATGGGAATTATAGCATCAAATTCATACGGTTTTGTAAGGATTTACACAGGACATTTAATTCAATTAAATTTAATGTTTAGTTTTCAATTAATATTTCATATTAATTCTCAACTAATCTTTATTTCAGTTAATATAAAAATGAAAATGTAATAAAATGCAACACTATAATCATAATGGAAACAATTCATTTCAAATATTGCATTCAGAAGGCACTTGATGTGTTTGCATCACATAAATAGTGTCTGTCTCCTTCATTGGACCGACAGCTCCAGAAGTCTGATTCCTGGAACGTAACATACGCTTCACAGAGAGTTCTAGAATTAACCAATGGGCAGTATGAACATAAATTGTGACACTGGAAATGCCAATTAATAGATATCCAGATGATAAGATAATGGTTAAACAGCCTTCAAATGTATGCTTCATAAGTAAACACAAAGTATAAAACATATACACTTGTATTAGTCCGTTCTCACGCTGCTATAGAGAGGTTTAATTGGCTGTGGTTCTACAGGCTGTACAGGAAGCATGATGCTGGCATCTGCTTCTGGGGAGGCCTCAGACAACCTACACTCATGGCGGAAGGCAAAGGGATGGTGTTAAGCCATAGAAACCCCCCATGAGCCAATCACCTCGCATCAGGCTCCATCTCAAACACTGAGGATTACAATTCGACATGAGATTTGGGCTGGGACAGATCCAAACCATATGAACACTTAGGACACATTAATTAGATAAGACACAGACTTTACGGTGTATTGTTAGCATGTATACATTTCTATCACGTGCTTAAGAGCAAAATATACCCCACCTACTCTTGAAAAGTTTACATTCATAGAGAGAAGAAAACAATAGTTAAATTGTTCTCAAATAAGGCAGAATGGTATCAGTGCTCCACATACGCCCTTCTACCAGCCATATGGAGGAGCAACCAGATCATGAAATGAGAACTGTTCTTCTTGTTCCCAAAATAGTGAATGTAAATATTTCTATTTAAATTAATATATTCCTAGGTTGGGCCTTATACATTTTAAAACTCGAAAGTGATTTTTTTAATTAATATTATAGAATATCAGCCTACGTTTTATTTGATTTGTACATAATAAAAAATAATCATGTTTTGCTAGCCCCTACACTATTGTTTTTCAAAGCATATTCCCAAAGATGTTTATATAAGTTATAAAAGGCACCTGACATGCAAAGTTATAAAATAACCAAAAAGCGTTTCTGATATAGTTTGGATCTGTGTGTTGCCGCCCAAATCTTACATTGAGTTGTAATCCCCAGGGTTAGAGGTGGGACTGGTGGGAGGTGATTGGATCGCGGGAGGCGGGCTTCCCCTTGCTGTTCTCGTGGAAGGGAGTGAGTTCCCTGGAGACCAGGTTATTTAAAAGTGTACGGCAGCTCCCCCCAATCTCCCCCTAAGTCCTGCTCCTGCCTGTAAGATACCTGCTCCCCCGTTGCCTTCCGCCATGAGTAAAAGCTTCCTGAGGCTTCCCCAGAAGCAGATTCTTCCATGCTTCCTATACAGCCTGAGGAACCGTGAGCCAATTAAACCTCTTTTCTTGATAAATTACCCATTCTCAGGTATTTATAGCAATGCAAGAGTGAACTAATACCATCTCCAAAAACAAGTTTTAATCATTTTATGAGAAAGAGGAAATAAAATAAAGCATAGAATTGAATATTAAAAATGTTGCTTAATCACAGAAACATTAAAGAACATTTCAATTCTAATGGTGTTCAAAATTTTATTGTCTTGTTTAATACAAGATTGAAGGAAACCATGTTATCTCACATTCAGGTGAACTTATGACATTTTTTCCCCTGAGGAATCTAGATTACAATGGAAAAATAATTTGTCAACAGAACATTAGAATGTGCTTACGTAAGTAAAAATGCCAGTGACAATTCATTTGAACACTGTTCAAAAAAAGTGATCACGATAGAAAGATTTTAAATTTTGTTGTTTGTGTTTTTGCCAATTTTGAAAGGATTTTTTGTGTTTTTCACCAGCAGTGTTCAGCTACTGGGGACTAAGTATTAGGAAACCCTTTAGCCAGTTTATCTCCTCTCAGCAACCAACACGATGGGACTGGAGCCAACACTCATAGTTTGGAAAATCTCCCTCGAAGGTGGGACACTTACTTTCCCAAGATAGAAGTGTCTGAGGAGGCTCAACCCGGCCTGTTTCCCTGAAGAAGTCCCATAAACCATCTATTACAGATGTGAAGGAAAATATCAAGCCTGTTGACATGATAATCCAGCTTATTGTTGCTCTTCTTGTTCCCAAAACAGTGAATATAAATATTCACTTATTATTAAATATTCACTTAAAAAGTATTATCATTGATAATAATATTGTTGGGGATCCCAAACATGAATGTAATAAACAGTGACCCAGATCTCCAGTGTGGTGCTGACGAAAAGGTTTAGGTGAAGAGCTTCAGATGTCGGCTTGGGACTGAGATGGAGAACCGATTTCTCATTTGCTTAGAAAAGCAGCATCATGGAGCATTTCACAAGAGCAGCTGGGAAGTGAATGTGTGAGCATCACACTGACCTGCTGGGACTAACGGAGAGCTTCCCTGTCACACGGTCCCTCTGTGCCCTTCCACACGCCTTTACTTTCTGCTCCCAGCAGCAGCCACTGTGCCATGGCTCTCGTCAGAGTAGACAGATAAAAGGTCAGTTTGTAAGAGATGCCAGGTGGGACACAGACAAAAACAGTAGTGATCAGAAGGACAAACAGTAGAAAAGTCTTTCATAATTGTTTATTAAAGCAATTTAAATAAAAACAAACAATATTTACCAAGTGCTTATAATGTACACATCGCAAAGTGCTTTAGGGAAATTGCTCATGTCTTTTTCACAATGAACCTATAAATTGGGCATGGATTTTATCCCCATGTCACACTGAGCCTCACAGAGTTCAATAATTTGCCAAGGTCACACAAATAGGAAGTGGCGGAGTCTCTATTCAAACCCAGCTCATGTGGCCCCAGAGCTTGACACCACACTGTGTAACTATAATGTCAGTCACACCCAAGGATCAAACACCTCTTGTCCATTATTTATAGAAATTTTTTTTTTAAATTTTAACACTTAAAAGTGTAGAGACAAAGAAATTATGTGAGAACTTGGAGTTTAACAAAGGGTGCATTTTTGCTAAAAACTGGCTCTGTGATCTAAGAAGAGTCACTCATGACCTCTTGGCTCCAGGGTCCTCCGTTCACAAAGAGAGCTAGGCTGCCTCGAATTCTAAAGTTGTGTGGTGTTTCTGTTCACACAGCACTTGGTTTAACATCTACTTACTGCCCTTCACTTACAGATATTTGATTATGAGTCAAGGTTTTTAAAACGAGACTTTATATTATTCACATTACACCTCTTGCCTCTGCATAGGGCCTCACATTCAGTCCTAATCTTTATACGCACAAGAAACAAAATTACATGAATCTAAGTAAACTTGCTCATATCAAATGTGCTCCGGAAAACTGCCAAGTTTATATGGATTTTTGAATTTTACATAAAACAGATCCTATCAACTATTTGTCCTTAGAAAAAAAACATGATGAAAGGCCAGGACCGCTTACAGTTTGCAATATCATTGACTTCCCAGCAAGCTTTGCAGCTGTCCTGGGGAAACGGAACCTGAAATATGTTTTTGCAACTGCTGAATTTCAGCTTCTAGTGTTTTTCACATTTTAGAATCAGCTTTAAAACTCTTGTATTTAATACTTTTTTTCTTAAGCATTTCAAAAACCCCAGGTGAAAAGCTAAGTATGAGAAAGGTTCTCATGCAATCATTAATCAAATGCAACTAGGTTGGAAGAAGATACATGCTTATTGCTTTGCCGAAGTGGCTTTTGTCCTAAGTGAATAGGTTGAGGTAGATTATTCCTATTTAGACTCAGGAACAGAACCTCTAAAATAATTGTTAACATTCCTGCAGTCAGGTCGTTTCATACAAATATAACTGTGACAGGTTGAGATATTTCTTTAGCAAAGCCTATAAATCTCTATGTAGTTAATTAGCATAAAGTATTAAAATCATAAATATGAAAAGAATCTCAAAAGAAAAATGATTTCAATTACTCTAAGACTATACAGACTATCCCTAAAGGCATAATTTCTTTAACAGAAAAAAAAAAAAAAACCCACATTGCTTTGAGAACAAAAAAGATTCTGGATTCTTTTGTAGGGCTGCTTGGGCAAGTCCCGCCTCTTCCACTTGAAGTTTTTTGGTTGTTTGTTTTTCTTTTAATGCGGAGAAAGTCTCCAGCAGCCTTCCATTTACTCAAGTCTGAAAGTCTGTGTCCTACTGAAGTTCTACAGCTTCTTTTATCACATTTCCCATTTGACACTAATTCCAACAGATGATGATTTTCTAAGTTTGTGTTGTTTATAATTGACCGAACCTGGTTGTAGCCAGAGTCCCTTGCATCTCCCCAGCAGGGTGTGCGGGACCCGTCCTCCCTGCACCCAGGCCTGACTGGCCCCGCCCACAGGCCTTAGTTTCCTGCCCAGCTTCCCAGCTGCAGTGGGCCTAGCTATAACTCACTCTGTTCTGATGGCTGTGAAGCCATGGCCGCAGCCTCTGCTATCTCATCTCCTCACCCCATGGGCTGCCTCTAGCTCCCCTGGGGGCTTGGGCAGGCCACCATCATGCCAGGGGTGTCAGAGCCCTGGAAATCCTCCATCTTCCTCAACTCCCGGATGCTCTGGTTGCCCCAAAGGCTGCCTGAGAGGCTCACAGGGGAGAGCCTGGAGGAGAGGAGGAACTGACACTGGCCCACAGAGAGGAGATGGAGGGTGGAGCCAGCAGATTCGAGGTGCAGTCGTTCCATTAGGGCCTCACTCCCATGTGACATAACAGCCACCCAAAATGTCTTGAGAAACTAAGGGCAGCTCAGTGATGTGTCAGCTTGCATTTGCTTTGCCTTTTTTCCTGCCTTGTCTTCAGTCTCCTTTCACTCTTACATCCTGGGATGGCAGGTCCCCTAAGTTCTCCCATCAAGTATTAGCATGTAAGCTTTGCCTGGGGCTCTCTGTCCTAGGGAAACCGGTTAAGTCCTAGTAACAGTAACAATCCAGATCTCACTGTCACCACTTTGACACGGAACCTCCTATCTCTGATAGCAGCCAAGAGGGTCAGAATCCCCAGAAGGTATCACATACGCTCACAAAGACGTCTGCTCAGCCACCACAGGGCCCTGTCATGTTCATTTCTATAACGTTTCTTTGTCCTTCCAGCAGGCACCGCTGCCTTCCATGGGGCATAAACTGGACATCTCTTTGTCACCTTGCCTTTGAGGCACTGAATCGTCATGGCCCCAACACTGCACGTTGTTATTTTGCAAGGAAGGAGAGAACATTGCTGTCTCTCGTAACATGCAGTCCGTCTTCAGAAAGATCCAGTGATGGTGGGACTTACGCTCCCCATTGTGAAAAAGACTTTTAAAACTTGCAGAGGGGAACTCAGTCAGAAGACAAATGGAAATGGCAAACACTCAGGGTAACTTGGATACAAGCCTCTGATTTAACCTCAGCCGCTGGCTTGGAGCAGAGAAAGAGGGCATGGAGAAGATGAATAAGATTCTAAGAATTTCCAAATGAGTCATTAGACCAAGACTGAAACAGACTGAGAACACTGCGCTCGGGTTCCTCAGGCTATTTTACCCAGGACTCAGTTCTGAAGACAATGAGCCTGGCCCCAGGGGTCAGTCCACTAGGAGGGCTGCAAGGGATCCTGTCTGCTGCATTTACAACATCCATGTACTCGGCAGTCGGAGTTCCCAAGAACAAGCCAAAGAACACTGAGCGCTCCCTAGGGAGGAGGCCTGGGGAGAGCTGAGGAGGGGAATGTATTCCAAGCTTTATGTGCTTCTAATTTGTTTATAGTGCTGTAAAGAGTTGTTTTTCGATGGGATTGTTTTCTGAGTCGTGTACAATACAGGACACACATATAAAACTCTAGCATGTACATTAAAAGCTGCACCACCATAAAATGAAGGCAGTTTGTACAAACTGAAATATTGGGTGCTTTGGGTCTGGGTGAGGTGGAACAAGAAACCCTCAGTGAATTGTAGCAGCATTAGATGTTTGGCCTGTTCAGAGAGGGATCCTTAGAGGGATGGAGTCATAAACAAAGGGACACTGGCCTCGGAAGAGAACTGAGAGGGCTCCAGTGAGCAGAGTGGAGGCATGAAGCATCTTGCCACGTGCTTATGATGTAGGATATTGTCAACCTCTCAGCATGAGTCTCACCCTGTGGAAGAAATGGAAAGAGAGGAGAGGAGCATCTCTGACCAGCATAGCTCCAAGCAGAGTTTCACACCAGTGCTTGTCTGTGAGGTGTAAATACAGCTCTACAGCCTGAAGGACTGGCAGAGGTCACCAGTAGCGAAGAGTGATAGTGAGATTCCACGGTCATTTGTGGATGAACAGGGGCTGCTCATTTTAAGAATATTGCTTGGGTAAACAAATAAAAGTCAAATCTTCCTGTATTATAGAAACGCTCTGAGAAAGGCAACCTCACACAAATGGGTCGAAGAGAATGCCAAGGTATGAAAAGCCTGCTTATTTGCAGACCAAAAATATCTCTCATTCATACAAGATAGAATCTGGCTGGATTTTGGTGTGGTTCTTTCATAAGCATCTCTCTTGTGGAGCCAACTGCTCCTATTCAAAAGAATAACAATGCTAGTATCTTCTATAGTTGATCCATGACCCTGCTATTAATTTCCTCTAAGCATGTCTGTAGAATATCTGAGTGGTCCAAAACCCTTTTAGTTCCATTCCAATCTTCTTTTTCTATCAAATCCAACTAGGCAGGAGGAAACAAGATGTGTGACTCTTGGAAAAGAAATACCAGCGAGGATCTCTGAGATGTGTGAAGTACTGGCCCTCTTTCAAATACAACTCGATTTCTTTCTCACACCCAGCCTTTCAAAAATAATTACGGGGATCTAATGCACATAGTACTTCTGTGTGCATGCATTTAGTCATTCATTCAACCATTGCTGTGTGCTTTGTATTGCAGGTACCTGATACCAAGATGAAGGCAACAGAATCCAGCTGTGGAAGATGTCCACTCACTAGGAGGGAGGCAGACCCATAGACTGACTCATGTCATCAGAACAGAATCACCAAGGAGAGATGCTCCAAACTCAGTTTGGGTATGGGTGTTAGCAGAGGGGCAAGAGGGAGGGGAGGGAGAGGGCATAAAGCAAGATGTCCTGGGGCAGGTAACAACTGAGCCATGTCTTAAAAAACAAGCAAGTTAGGTGGAAGAGGGCAGGAAGCTTAGTAGGCAATGTGGGTGAGACGAAGCAAAGCAAAGAGGCCAACAAATGTGTGGCGTGCAGTATTGCAAAAGAACAAAGATGTCAAAAGGCCAGGCCTTTCTCCCTCACCTATGGAACCTGAACTCCCCTTGTGGGTGATGAAAAGCATTGATGACTCTAAGCTGGGTAATAACACAGTCAGAGGAGTATTTCTGGTAGATTATTTTAAGAAAACAAGGCTGAAGAAAAGCACAACAGTTTGTTGTCAAAGACAATGAGGGCCTAAGTGGAGGCAAAGGTTGCGGGGGATTAGTGGAGGTGAGACATTCAGATATTTGAGGGAAATGTTGGGTAAAATCGATTGCCCTTGCTTGCATATTAGAAGTGAGTGAGTTCCTGGGCTGAACTGTCAGCGTTTCAATACCTTTCTTCGCTTCTATAGTCTCCTCTGTATTGAAGGTACCAGAGCCCCGGACTATTACACATTTTCCTCACTCGCTAGCCAGTAGGATCTCATGTTAGATTCCTCCCGTGGAGGCCCCCATAAAAGATGCAGAAGACAGAAGAAAAGGAAACCTATTATTTTGCAGCAATGCTGAGTAGGTGCGTGGGTTTTGGCAGATGGCAAAATGAGGTTTTGCTGGGAGCTTCTGCACAATCTCCTGAGAATCTACTCCCTGCTCAGGGATTGGTACAGGCACCAGAGACAGTAACTCCCATCAAAATGACAGATGCTCCTGCCCTCAAGGAGCTTATCTCCTAGATGAAGAAATAAGTGATATAAGAAACTAATAATGAAATAACGTCATTTCAGATGATAATGTCAGGAATAAAATAACGAGGAGCATAGGAAAGATAATGTGTAGGTGGTAGAGTGGTCAGCTTAGACTGAATAGAGAAAATCTTACTAAGGAGGTCACACATGAGCCTAAATGACCTAAATGTCCAAAAAGCTCTAGTCATGTAAGATCTACCTTTGGTTTAAAGTGAGAACGAGCTTGGTTGGCTCAAGGAAGAGACTGGAAGTCCATGTGACTAGAGCACAGTGGACAAGAAGGAAAGTGTCAGAAGATGAGACCTGAGAGTTAACTAAAAGTCAGAGCATGTCGGCCTTCTTAGCCATGGTAAAGAGTTACCTACCTGATTTCATGGCCTTACTGTAAACCTACAATGTTGAAGACTGGACACTCCATGAAAGTTACACCGTACATTAAAAGGTACACTGGGGCTAAGGGGCAACTTGATCAGATTTGTGCTGGAAAATAGTCACTAGAGAAACCAGCCCATGGAAGCAACAGAGATGGTAGGAGTGATGGAGTAAATATTAAAAATATTAAATGTGGCCAGGCATGGTGGCCCACACCTGTCATCCTAGCACTTTGGGAGGCCGAGGTGGGCGGATCACGAGTTTCAGAGACCATCCTGGCCAACATGGTGAAACCCCATCTCTACTAAAATACAAAAAATTAGCCAGGCATAGTGGTGCACGCCTGTAGTGCCAGCTACTCGGGAGGCTGAGGCAAGGGAATCACTTGAGCCCGGGAGGCAGAGGATGCAGTGAGCCAAGATCACGCCACTGCACTCTGACCTGGTGACAGAGAAAGACTCTGTCTAAAAAAAAAAAAAAAAAAAAAAAAAAAATTAAATTTGACGTGCTTCTAGGGCAGGCAGCTGGCAGGCAATTAGATAAATAAGACTGCTGGAAACGGTCTGGGACTGAACATGGAATTAGGAGTCTACACATGGGTGACACTGGGTACACCACGAATATACGTGACAACACAGGGAGTGTAGGTAGAAAGAACAGAGCACGGGGCTATGGAAGACTTTGTGGAACAACTGCCCTGAAAGGCAGCTGGAGGAAAAGGCCCCTGCAAACGGAGGCTGATTCAAAGGGAATCTGGACAGTGTGGGATCACAAAAGTCAAGAGAGTTTTACTAAGAGAAAGTGAAACAGCAGCTAATACAGGGCTGAGACTAACACAAGTGCTAAGGCAGTTCAATGGAGAAAGGGTAGCCTTGTTAAACAAAGACTGGAACCATATGTGTAAAAATGAACATTGACAGATACACTGGACCCTATACAAAAAGATGAACTTGAAACGGGTCATAGAGCTAAATGTAAAGCTCAAAACTATAAGGCTAACAACAGAAAGACAAAGATGGGCAATTCAAAAATGGGCAATTCAAAAATGGGCAAAGGACTCAAAGAGACATTTCTCTAAAGAAGATAAACGAATGATCAGCAGACACGTGAAAAGATGCCCAACAGCACTGGTCATCGGTGAAATGCAAAACACACCCATGATAAGATACCACTTAACACCCATGAGAATGACAACAATAACAACAACAAAACAGAAAATAACAAATGTTGCTAAGGATGTGAAGAAACTTGACTACTCATATATGGCTGGAGGGATGTGAAACAGTACAGCTACTGTGGAAAACAGTTTCGTGATTCCGCAATAAATTAAACACAGAATTGTCATATGACCCAGGAATTCTACTGCTGCGTAAAAAGTGAACACAGATCTTCAAAGCTTGTACACCAGTGCTCACAGCAGCATTATTTACAAGAGCCAAAAGGTAGAAACAAACCAAATGCCCACCAATTAATGAATGAATAAAGAAAAGATGGTATATTCATACATTGAAATATTATGAAGCCATAAAAGGGAATGAAGTACTGATACATGCTCCAAGACGGAAAAACCTTAAGAACTTTATGCTAAATGAAAGAAGTGAGACACGAAAGACTATATATAATATGATTCCATCCCATTTATATGAAACACTCAGAAGAGGCAAATCCATACAGGCAGGAAGTAAATTTGTGCCTGCCTGGGGCTGGGGAAAGAGAAGAATGGGGATTGGCTGCTTAGTGGGTATGGGTTTTTTTAGGGATGATGAAAATGCTTTCTTTTTTTTTTTTTGGACAGGGTCTTGCTCTGTCATCAAGGTTGGAGTGCAGTGGGGCGATAATGACTCACTGCAGCCTCGTCCTCCTGGGCTCAAATGATTCTCCCACCTCAGCCTCCCTAGTAGCTGGGACTACTGGTGGACACCACCACTCCCAGCTAATTTTTTATTTTTAATTTTTTGTAGAGACAGAGTCCCACTAGGTTGCCCAGGTTGGTCTCCAATTTCTGGGCTCAAGTAATCCTCCCACCTCGGCCTCCCAAAGTGCTGGAATTACAGGTGTGAGCCACTGCGCCTGGCCATGAAAATGTTTTTGAAGTAGATAGTGGTGATGGTTGTGCAATATTGTGAAGGTAGTGAATATCACTGAATTATTTTAAAGTGGCTAAAATGGTAATTTTAATAGGTGCATTTTGCAACAATAAAAATCTATAAACCTTATAGAAGAAAACAAAGGAGAAAGTCTTTGTAAATTTGGGTTAGAAAAAATGCTTTATATTGCACACAAATTGCACAAGCCATAAAAGGAAAAATTAACACACTGGACTTAATCACAATTAAAATATTCTGCTAAATAAAAGGGAAACTGCAGACTGGGAGTAAATATTTACAAAATATGTATCTGATAATAGGCTGGTATACAGAATATATAAAGAATGTATACAACTCAATAATAATAAAACAAACAACCCAATTTAAAAAAATAAGCCAAAAAATAGGCAAAAGTTTTGAACGGACACTTTAACCAAAGAGGAGATGCAGATGTAAATATGGACATGATAAATGCTCAGTAACATTAATCATTAGGAAAATGCAAATGAAAACTATTACGCACCTTTAAACTGGCCAAAATTTAAACAAAACAAAATCTGAAAATGCCAAATGCTGACAAGGATGTGGAGCAACAGGAGCTCTCATTCACTGCCAGTGGTGATGCAAAATAGTACAGACTCCTTAGAAGATGGTTTCTGATACAGGTAAGCATGAACTCCATGCCACCTGGCAGTCCCACTCCCTGGTATTTATCCAAGAGAAATGAAAACATACGTTCATACAACCTGAAAGTGAATGTTTATAGAGGCTGTGTTCATGATCACTAAAACCTGGAAACAACACAAATGTCCATCAGCTGGAGAGCGGATAAAGAAATGATGGTACATCCATACAACAGAATGCTGCTCAGCAACAAAAAGGAAAAGGCCGCTGATAGTTGCAACAAATGCATGCCTCTCAAATGCATCACACCACCGAAAGAAGCCAGACCCAAAAGGCTATGTATTGCACGTTTCCACTAATAATACATTCTGGAAAAATAAAACTATCGGGACAGAAAGCAGAGGTTTGCCAGAGACTGGGGTCAGGAAGAAAATCAACTGAACCAGCCAAGGACCCTTTTTGAAGTGATGAAAATTTTCTATACATTGATGTGTTGGAAGTTCTGTAATTTGATGCATGTTTCAAAATTCATTTATCTGTACTCCTAAAAAAGATGAATACTGTATATAAATTATACTTTCATAAACCTGACTTTAAAACATGACTGAGACTGCTACTTGGTTAAGGCTAACCAAAAGGGCCTTGGCAATCCTACTGGGAACAATTTCACTGGTAAAGCCTGAAGCAAGACTGAGATAATAGCGTACATGTATTCAATGAGGTAGAAAGCAAGGCAGAGAATAGGAAGCATGGACCTCTGCTGAGTGCTCCATTAATTAACTTAAACTGCTATTTCCTTCCCCCAGGCGTGTCATTCAAACCAGGGAAAGTTTGGGAGAGAGGGGGAAGGAGGAGAATGGGGTTATGATTCAGAATCTCCAAGGGCATTTGTGTTTGAAAATTTCATGTATGATATTTAAATTTAGAGAAAAAGCCAAACTAGGGAAAGGAAAGAATGACCACACCTTTTGTTGATGAGAATATCCAGAATAAAAACATGACTCACTGGGACCATGCTCCCTGCCCTTTCTTTGGTGTGGCAGGAGTGGCGATAAAGACAAGATTTTTCATAATAAAAGATGGCAAAGGATAAAACAATTAGATAACTTCTGTCCCCAAAACTTACACTTATCTTGTGTTTAATAATAGATTGAATGTTGATGATTCGGAGAGTATTCCCGTCATAACGTAAGTCCACCCCAGTGGACTTTTACCACGTTGTATTTGAGCCTCAATTAATAGGAAACAATCTGTTCTAAGATAAGAAATCCAAATCTAATTTTGTTTTTTCTCGCTAGTGAGTGGACACTTTCTTTGGGATTGGAGAAAAGGGACTGAATTGGTTTCCTTTTAAAATGCCTTCAGTATCTTTTGGATCGGTGCACCAAATTCTCACTCTGCCCAGTGCGGAGGTGACTGCTGAGTGCCGAAATGCCGGGACCAGAGAATCAAGCTGAACACGTGCGTCAATGGTGAACAATTATAGCTCAGAAGCCATTCTCGCAGGCTCTGGGGTCCCTGCGATTGTATCATCCAGACATACCTCCTCCTCTCCTCCCAACTGCAGCAAGTCCAAGCCAGATCTCGCAGGATGAGTAAGCGACATATGGCATGTGTGAAATTCCACTCCACCCTGTTGCCCTTCCCAGAGCTGCTGTAGACGGCAGCAACGATTATAGCAACCTTGACTCCATAAGGAATGTGACAATTTAAACCCTGCAGACTGCTTAGCAATGAGTTATTCCAAGCAGTAAGTTGTACCCTAGAGCCCTGGAATGAACTGAAGAAGTGCTGGGCTCACATCTAAGGAGATCTGTTCATTATAATGCAGAAACTGGCTTCATAGGCGAGGACTAAGATTTTTCTACTGTCATTTTTGATGGCTAGTCTCATCAAAGAGCAAAGAGCATGTCTCAGATTAGAGTTATCTGTCCTTTGGCATTCCACAGGTTTCTCACATTCATGCCAAGACGTAGGGCTGACCTGGCCTGCATTGTGGGATCTGAACTCTCCCAGAAATTTAAGAACCCCCCAAATTTGTCCCCAGGTCATGGTTTGGGATTGGGGCCACCCAGAAAATTCGATAGACTCAGAGACTCCTCGAGAATTATGCTTTAAGCTCCAGTCTCAGATATCCCAAATTATCTGAGTACAGTGGAATGGAGGCAGAGAAGGGGATGTGTGGTGATGACTTTTTCATAAAGGCTCTAGGATCCAGGTCAAGTCTGTAGTGGTCCCCATGATGATTCTGGGCTTCAAGGGTATTCTGGGGAAAGCCAGTCTGCAAGAATTCCTGAGTGCCTTTAACCACAGAACCCCCAGTATCATGGAATAAAAGAGAAGTAAAAGTTATTGAACCAAGAATGGTAACTTTTAGCTCATGAAAAACTATGTGACATGCCATCTCAACTTTTGCTTTGGCAAATTTTTTTCCATGTCAACAACTGCTGTGACTCTGATTTTGAAACCAGGAAATCAACTTGAACGCAAATGAAAATTCAAATGGACGCAAATTTATGAAAGGCAAACTTTTAAAAAGTATTAGAAAAACTGTCACACAAATGAAAATTCTAATGGTTCAGAATTAAGTCCAAGTTTTAAATGTTCTTTACAAGGATATCTCTTTTTTTTTCTTTTTTTGTTTTTTAAGAGACAGGGTCTCCGTACATTGCTCAGGCTAGACTGAAACTCTAGGGCTCAACGGATCCTCCTACCTCAGCCTCCCAAGTAGCTGGGACTATAGACACCCACCACCATACCTGTCTAGGACATTTCTTGACAGAGTTTGAGCCTTTTATCTGATGGTTAAGTCTGCTGGGTTCAGTACTAAGTTTCATTTCTATAGATAATATGTCCTAAACATTTTCAAGTTGCTTGAGATTATTAGATGTACTGAGATGAACCAAACTAAAATATCTCTTGCAGCCCGTTCACTAGCTGTGGCTTATTTATATTAAAGAAGCACAGAGTAGTGACACATCTGTGTCACAGTGACTTGACCGCTGCTAGGTGGTACGAAAAGGTTGGTTGGTTTGTTTATTTTGGGCAATGCCCATCAATCATGAGAATGATGTTAGAACCACCTCTTATATAGCTGGCCCTTACTGAAACAAGCACTGTTGTTCCAGGACCCTGTCCAGTTAGGGCTCTATCAGACTGAAAGAGTAGCTTTTTCCTGCTCAGGGTCTAGTAAAGCTCCTGGCATCTTGGGACACCCTTGTTGGCCCTGTTGCCATTGTGGAGAGCAGACACTACACAATGGAGCCACCAGAGCTTCACCAAGGCCACTGCGAATGCTGACTTGAGACATTGCAAGGCTCAGCCCATTGTATTTTGAAGTAGGATTTTCCTTAATGAAAGATCTTTTTCATTATTTCTGTCCAATCGACAGATAAAGAATTTATGAATTCCAAGTCACATTCTGAATTGACCACTCAAACTGGGTTAGATTGTCGCTTGCCATTCTCCCTCTCCCTGCCTTTTTTTTTTTTTTTTTTTTTTTTTGAGATTCTGAGAGTACTCCCATCATAAAATGAGTCCACTCCAGTGCAGCTAATTCCTCACTCATATGCTCTGAAATTCTTGCTTCTGAGTAAACCCTCTCCTGTCTCTGTGATTACTCTTTTAGACATAATCTTTGAGGCTTCACCCCTTTGTTGCAGAATAAGACAGTAGCCAAGCAGGCCACACTCTCACAGGGGCAGGCCTGGGACTTTGCCTATAAAATAGAAAATCAGCAGCCCATTATTTCAATTCCAATGAATGTGTAACTATCAAAGAGCTTATTCCATCTGGTCCTGTTCACAGGAGACGGAGAGACGACAGACAGGAATGTTGATGGCCAAACCACTTAATTTCTATTGAGACTAAAAAAGAAATAAAGAACAGTTCTAGGCTGCCAGAAAACAGAAGATAAGCATATGGTTGTTAAAATTACAAGAACAACTGGGGCAGAGGAGACAAGCTGCTTGCGATGGCGTAAGGGTTTCTACGTTGCTTTTTGATCCACACCCACGCTGGCAATGACTGCAATTGCATAGCCTTCAATTCTTCAGGACTGTGCAGATCCTGATTTAGAATTGGTCTCTGGCTTGTTATGAAATGAAGCTCTTTCACGGCACAAATGTGGAGCAGAGGCGAACCTGGTTTAAAGATACCTATGAGACCTATGTTCTCATCTTGCCCCGCAGGCATGAGTCACCACTTCCCCCTAAAATAAAGAAAAATGCTAAAGCGACTTTCATGTGGGATGTATAATTGGTAATGACTGGGTTGGGAAAAACACTCAACTCCCTGAACCATCCACATGCCATGAGTTCTCAAGGCAGTCTTGCTGAGATATTATAGGAAGTCTAACATTCTGCTGGCTTGTCCCATATGTCGAGAGTCTAACAACTTTACAAACAAGTGTCCTCATGGTTGTCAGAGAGACTCAAGCAAATGACAGCATGTAGCTCCTTGGTATCCTGGCATCACTGGCCTTGGAAAACTTTTGCTGCAATGATAGCTGTGTTCTCCTACATCAAAAAAGGGACTTCATGAATTTGATTTGTGAATGATATTAAAAACCCATCTTCTCTCCTTTGAGCAAGTAAGCCCGGTCAACTGCCTGTGCTGAAAACCACTGAGGTGTGTATATCACGTGTTTTACGAGACTCTAGTTTTATTTGGTGTGGTTGAAATATGCTTAAGAGCATGTGATGGTTAATTTTAATGTGGCAACTTGTTGACTGGACTATGGGATGCCCAGATAGCTGGTAAAACGTGATTTCTGAGTGTGTCTGTGAGGGTGTTTCTGGAAGAGATGAGCATCTGAATTGATAGACTTGAGTAAAAAAGATCCACCTTCCCCAGGGTGTGTGGGCATCATCTCATCTGTTGAGGGCCTGAATAGAACAAAAAGGCACATGAGGGTAAATTCACTCCCTCTCAGGTTGAATTGGGACACCGATCTATCTCCCACCCTCGGATGCTGGTGCTTCTGGTTCTTGGGCTCGCAAACTCAGACTGAGATACCAACGGCTTTCCTGGTTCTCCAGCTTGCAGACAGCAGATCCTGGAGCTTTCCAGCTGCCATAATAACATGAAGAAATTTCTGTAATAAATATCCATATATATGTATAAAACATATATTCTCTGGGGACCCTTGGCTAATACCAAGAACACTTTTTAAAAATCATTAAGAGCGGAGAAGATGAGTGGCTTATCTTCCATATTTTGCCTCTGACGTGGCTATTGTTAAACTCAGAAAACCTGTATCTTTCCAGAAATGAAGAAATTCACCTTCAACTACCACAAAGACCATGATTTTGTGTTTACAATTTTATTTAGAAACAGGTATTTTAAAAATTGTCCCATGTTTTTACATCTCTTTAAGGAAATATAATAATATGATTATAAAGTAAAAGTGGATTGATTCATGGTCATCTCTATGAGACAGGAATAAGCAAGGGGTTACACTTACAAGCTGTCCTTAGGGGATTTTTTTAAAAAATCATATTTACTTTTTTTTTTTTTTTTAACATTACATCCTGTAGAAGACTTGTGAGGGTTAATACTGAGTGTCAACTTGATTGGATTGAAGGATGCAAAGTATTGATCCTGGGTGTGTCTGGGAGGGTGTTGCCAAAGGAGACTAACATTTGAGTCAGTGGGCTGGGGAAGGCAGACCCACTCTTAATCTGGTGGACACCATCTACTCAGCTGCCAGCACAGCCAGAATAAAATGCAGGCAGAAGAATGTGAAAAGACTAGACTGGCTTAGCCTCCCAGCCTACATCTTTCTCTCGTGCTGAATGCTTCCTGCCCTCAAATATGGGACTCCAAGTTCTTCAGTTTTGACACTCAGACTGGTTCTCCTTGCCCCTCAAGCTTGCAGACAGCCTATTGTGGGGTCTTTTGATCATGTAAGTTAATACCTAATAAACTCCCATATATATATCTTATCAGTTCTGTCCCTCTAAAGAACCCTGACTAAAACAAGACTGTAGAGAAAAACTTCATGTATGTAACAGGGACCCTTGCATAACATAGAGCTTAGCTCATACCAGAAGATAATTGTTTGATAAATGAACAAATCCTTTCGGGGTACTATAATTCAAAGCTTTTAATACATTTAGCCTAGTCACAAAAATCCATGGAGTCAACACGGCTACAGGCAGCTGATCCCTGTAAACATCCCCAGGGCACTCTCTAAAACTGTAAATTCTGCTCCTATTTTGTACATTCTAACACACCCTCTGTTAAGGCCACTAAGTCACTCATCACTCAGGCAGGATGGAACAGAAAATAGGTTAAGGACTAGTGCTTTCGGCCCATTGCTGTAGGTTCACCAACCTCAATGCTACCTCTTATTCTAGACTGGTATCTGCAGAGTGAGATACTATTCTCTCTAGTCCCAGATCATTTGCTTCTTCCACAGGTATAGGTAAGGTCACCAACCAAAAAATGGAGTCCATAGTCTAACAAATACGATCATATTCGTGGGAACATTTTAATTTGAGTCCATCCTAGAAAACTCAGGTCATGTGGCTGTTTTGCAGTGTTGTGTTCCACAGTTTTGATACGGCTGTAGCTTTCTAGAGATTTCCTTGAATGATAGGAAAAATTTTAAAGAGAAAAACTGATTTCCACATTTGAGTTGCACTTCAGGTGGAATTTGTGGGCTGCCAGATTCTAGCCTCTGCGGTAGGTTATTCTGCTCACGGCTCTTTCTAATACTCAGTAGACCAGGCTTCTCAAGTCCACCCAAGACCCTGAGAGTAGAGGCATGTGGGCTCAAACCCTGGTGTCTGGGAAGAGTTGGCACACAATGTTTTTGTGGTTTCTCTTTTTGTTTACTTGCCTTAACATAAAAACAGTGCTTTAAATTATTTACCACCGTGCAAATCACCACTTGAGGATGCTGGGTCTTTGTTTGACCCCTTGGTCCTGGTGTTCACTCTCCCTTTGTGCCTGCCACCCTGCAGGGGTCCTTAGGAGATCATGAAGGTCACCACACTTTAAATATAAGTGATGGGAGTGGATTAGTGGAAATAAACTCCCACAAATACACACGAAGAGAGGTGCGTATGTACAGCATGTAAAATACCTTCTCCCTGCTCATGTCTAGTGGTGACCCTGAGCTGGCTTCTCAGTGCCATCCTCAACTTGAAGAAGAAGGGGAAGGAAATGATAATATATGCTTGGAGTTTCAGATAAATAATAGCAACCATCACAACCATCTGGGGAGTGAAGTACGATGAAGCTAATTTTATGGATGAAGACATCAAAGCTAAAAGAAATAAAACCACTTCTACAATGTTTCATAGGACAAAGTGTATGTATCCTTTTCCAAATATGTATGTATAAGCACAAAGTATGCTGTCTTTGAGGTATTCTTTAAGGCATGATCATGACTTCTTTTAGTTCATTCATGTACAGAATTTCTACGACACCCCAAATGCACCCCAAGAAACATGCTTGGGATAGCTATTTACACGGGGACAGATCAGGGCAGCTAGATAATGCTTTCTTTCTTGTGAGTATAAAAAGGAGAACATAAGAGGGATACATTAATGAGGTATACCTTCTGCCCACTTTTGGGAAGAAATATGCAAACAAATAATGTGAGCTGTAAGTGCAAACTTTGTTTCTCTGTATTGTATTTGTAAAAGTTCTCACTCTCCCAGATACGTGTATATGGTATTATAAAAGAAATAAATCAAATATTATGCCTCAGACTTGGAGTGTTCCAAAATATGTATTTTTTTTTAATGGAGCTGATTGTCTAAGAACCTGGAATGAGTTTTGAGGAAGAAATAGAGGGAAAATCATTTTTGTATTTTCTAAAATGAAGGCAAAACTATGAAGTCTTTGTGTCCGGGACTTTTGGTAAACCTTTCAGTGAACACCAAATGGATGAAGGAAATAAAGATGTGTTATTCACATCTTTACTTCTCGTTACTTATAGGAGTCAGAGTTTAAGAATAGTCTCTGAAATGGAATACTCCATAGGTGGATCATCCATTACAGTCTTCAAACAGGTTCTATACTAAAGGGCGTGACAAGCGTTTCTTTAAAGAATGAACAATGAGGTGTCACGGAATACAGAGGGGAGTGGTTGAGGAAGTCAGCCCAGAGGAAGGAGAACCTAAGCTGAGCTCTGAGGCGGGTGGTGGGTCAGCAAGGGGGTGGCAGAATGGACATTTTAGGCAGGGACAAATTCATAGGGAATATGAAAAAGACTAATAGTAACAACTGTTCATTTTTAAGCTTGGCTACGAAATGCAATGGTCCCATTTGAACTAAAATCTAACTATAAGAGGTCACTGAAGTAGAAAAATGGAATTGTCCTCACTGCTGCTTCTTCTTGAGGGGAAGTGAGCCTGTCCTCGTATCATTAGAATGGCCCAGTGACATGCTCCTGGCTACAGCTCACTGTGTCGGGGAACGGCAGATGTCTGAAGCCAGGCAAGGAACACAGTTGGTGTGATTCACATGTGGGATACTCTTAGCATTGAGATACTGTTTTCTTTCAGTCACTTAGGGTATAGTATGGTTCTCTGTCAAAAGATGACAAAGCGCTGCCTTTGTTATTCAGTTTGTGAAATGAATCACAATGCTTTCATAGAATGAAATCTGTCTACTGTGAATCTGCATTTGAAGTTAAGAGATTCTACTCTCAAAGTGTTTCTCTTAATGGGAAAGATGCCCAACTAGAAATTGTGGAGGCTACAGAAATCCCCACAAGAAAGAGGAATGAAGGAGCTTCACAGAGAGAAATAAAAAAGAGAGAGAGTTAGTTAGCTAGTTAGTTAGTTTACTGAGAGAGAATTTGCTAGTCCCTGATTCCAAATGCATCCTTGCCCTTGAGTGCCGTGAAACTCTCCTATAACACTAAAACGTTTTCCACTAGAATTAGTGGGTTTCTAAGACTTAAAATAAGAGTGTTTTGTACACACACATTTATATGAAGACATCATAAAGACAATAAAAAATCTCATTATATATTTATAGACACATTTAAATGATGTAATAATAAAAACCAGTCTAATGGTTTATTTGCCTCTGTAGAAACCATCAGAGATTATTAGTTTCTCCAAGAATTAATTGCTTTATCTGATCCAGGGCATACTTTTCCTTGAAATACAGTCTTACATTCTCTCCAGGATTTTAGGAGCTATTGCTGTTTTCAGGTTAGTAAATGAGGCCTTCCCCTCTGAAGGTGTCAGGTTTATGAAGAGTTCATTTGAAGCTGTGTGTGTGGTAAATTTACCTTCAGCTACACAACTCAGGTGTGGGATGTAGATAAAGCTTTTGCTCCAGTACATATGTGGACACACACATTCATCTATTTTGGGGCTCCACTTAATGTTGTATCAATGTTTACCAGTGTACCTCAACACAGCACATAGCAAACATAAGCACTTTGCATTGACAGCACTAGATTTTATTAACCACTTGAAATCCCTGGAGGGAAATGTCAATTCATTAGGAGGCTCCTTGGCTGCTAATCAAGCACTTTTCATTTCCTTAAGTACATTGATCTGGTAACAAATTTTCTTCTCTGAAAAACCATTCGAGAAAGCATTTTCTAAAAGCACAGTAAGAGAGGTCTATTTTTCTTCGGTAAATACAAACACTAAAGAATCACCAGGAATTAAGACAGAATAGAAACCATGTGTCTATACCCTCATTAGATATTGGGACTCCCACCAAATCCATCCTAGAACTTATTACTCACCAAAGTCTTCCTTCACCACCGTACATCCTATCTAAGATGTCTGCTGTTGTCGTTTACATCTGAGATCCTAGTTAGCATGAAGACACCATGTTCTTTTAGTTACTTGAAGTAAACTATGGTAGTTGTCAAAAGATGACAAGGCACTGCCTTGGTTGTTAGGTTTATGGAATGAATCACTGTGTTTAATAAAATTAAATGTGCCTTTGTGATTCTCAGCACATAGCACAATAAATGTAAGTCAGGTATAAACTGACATTTTGGATTACAACACTGTTGTATTTTCCACTCCAATTTAGCTGTTTCTTAAAACGTATACGATTCAAACAAACACTGGAGTTCAAATCAGTGCATTTCTCACATTCCGTTCTGTTACTCATTTAGTCCAATGTCCAATTTAAAGCATGCATCTGAACTAGGATGTTCCTAGTTTAGAGGAAGCAGTGTCATGCAGTAGAAAGGTCATGGGTTTCATGATCAGGCCAGATTCTAATTTCATTTCCTCCCACACAGCTATGTGACCAGGGGAAGTTTCTTAACCCATTGAGTTTTCACTTCCTTTTAGGTAAAATCCCAAGAATACCATATAGCAAATAATAAATAAGACTAAGAATTAATATGCCTAGACCACTGCCTGGCATGTAGGAGATACACAATAGAAGTCACTTCTTCCCTGCAACCCCCACATTTATGACCCCACTATCTTGCCTACAGCTAAATCCTTTGTGAGCTTTATAAATCTCTAGATTTTTGATAGCATTAAAGCATCTCCAGTAACTTTTTTTTAAAAAGGGTCATAAGTTAAAATATTCTATTTTCCTTTACTATGGCTATGGTTTGAAATATTCCCCAAATTTAATGTGTTGGAAATTTAATCCCCAAATTTACATGTTGATGGTATTTGGAGATGGAGCCTTTGGGAAGTATATTAGTTCATTCTCATGCTGCCATAAGGAAATACTCAAGACTAGGTAATTTATAAAGGAAAGAGGTTTAAATGGACTGACAGTTCTGCCTGGCTGGGAAGGCCTCGGGAAACTTAGAATCATGGTGGAAGGTGAAGGAGAAGCAAGGCACACCTTACAAGGTGGCAGGAGGGAGTGTGTAGGAGAAAGCGAGGAAGTGCCGCACTGAAATCATCAGCTCTCATGAGAACTCCCTCACTGTCATGAGAACAGCATGGAGGAACTGCCCCCACGATCCAATCACCTCCCTCAACACCTAGGGATATAATTCGAGATGAGATTTGGGTTTGGACACAGAGCCAGACCATATCAGGAAGTGATTAGGATTATCTAAGGTCATGAGTATGGGGCCCCCATGATGATGGGACTGGTGGCTTTACAGGGAGAGGAAGAGAGACTGGAGCTGAAAAGCTCTTGCTTTCTCATCAGGTGATGCCCTCCACCACGTAAAGAAGGCCCTCACCAGTCTTGGACTTCCCAGCCACCGGAACTGTAAGCTAAATAAACCTCAATTCTTTATAAATCACTCTGTCTATGATATTCTATTAGAACAACAGAAAACAAACTAAGATAACTACTTAATTCTGTATTTTAAAATCTCACTTTTTCTCCCCTTTCTCCCTTATACAGCAGAAAAAAAATATGGTAAAATAAGATGCTTAGCATATGTTGGGTATTTCAGATTTGCCATTTGCCACATTTCCTTTCCACCAGATGCCTTTTAGCTGAGCTTGCCATAAGCACCAACATCTCTCAGGCATGCCAGCAGTGCATAGTGGGGCACTAAGGGACAGACACAGACAAGGCTTAAAGAAACCCACATCACCTACCATGATGAGTAAGATCAAAATTTACTTTTAAACATAAAATGGAACATGTTTTAACTAAAGAATTAATTGGCTTCATGACCATACTCTGTGTAATAATTTGAGAAAATCCAAAAGGTATGGGAAAAATGTGACAACTTTTCATTTTCTTTCCTTGTGACAACTTCATTTATTTCTTGCAGTAAGAGCAAAAATGAGGCTAAGAACGTCAACAGGAGTCTGGAGATTTACAACAGTCTCTATCGATGCCTTGAAATTACTGATTATTTATTAGCTCCTCTAAAGCCTTTGAACTTTTCTCATTTTTGAGATTGTAGTCCACTTACACAATAGAATGAGTATATACAATGTTTTGGTGAACCCAAAAGGCTAGTGGAAAACAAGCATGAGAAAAATGTTGCAGGAAATTGCCAACAAAACAACAACACACTTGGCTTATTGGAGATTAAGGAGTCTATTGTTTGTTAGAAGGTTTCTTCTGGGTCTTTAAACACATATACTAATGGCCATAATTGGACTTATTTCAGTCAGAAAACTTGAAGAAAAAGAATTCTTCTGTGAATGGACTGTGACTTTCTTGGGATTCCTTAGGGTAGAAAGTAAACACTTTCAGTGGTTCTTTTTCCTATGAGACAGAACTCAAATGTTTCAGCAGAGCATACCTTATCCTCCTAGCTGCTCCTCCACGCTGTGCCTGCCTCTCTCTTATCTCTTAATCCACTTGCCTCACATCCTGCATTTCCCACCCTCTGTGCAGTTCCTCAAAGTGCTGGGCGATGTTACAATTCCAGCCTTTGCCAACCTTGCTTCCTTGCTAGGAACGTCTGTTCCTCCTCTGCAAGATCACTCTTTTCTAAAGCATTCCTGCCTCTCTCATTCTCATGGAAAATTGACCACTCTGTCTTGTTTGGACCCCCATGATTCCCCATAAATACGTGTATTCTAGATCCTATGATACATCTTGTGTTTGCTGGTTTAGTACCCATCTCTTTCAGCAGTTTGCAAGCTTCCTGAGGTCAGGGATCGTTTTTAAGTCACCTTTGTTTCTCACTGCGCGGGGCACAATGGGTGACCTATAAAAGACAGTGAATAAATGGGAGCATATGGCAGAGGCAATAGAAACTTCGAGCTGCAGGGAGTGCATAATCAACAAAAAACTAAGGTGCTGATGGCAATTATTTCCAAAAGCAGGTGCTTAGAGACAACGAACAAGTAAAGAAACAAACACTGAGTCATGCAGAGAGATGAATGGCAGATAAACATGACACTGAGTCTTTAAAGTTTTAACAATATGCTCAAGATCCTTCCATAATTTATTATTAACATATTTTTCCTTTTTAACATTGGAGGTTGCTTAAAGATGGTCTGTATATAAAAGGTCACTTGTAATTGTATAAGCAGGTGCAGGTTGCAGAAAACTTTCCACTAGATATGAAATAGGATCACACAACATATAATGAGCGAATGGAGATGGAGAGGAGCAAGAGAAAGAAAACTGGCTCATTTATTCGGGAAGCAAGTGTTGAATCCTATAAGTCTCGAAGATGGCACCAGCCACTGGATGAATAAGGTTGATACGGTTTTTCCTCCTAACGAGCTTGCATTCCAGAGCAGAGGATGGTGGTAAATAAACAAACAAGTAAACAAATTAATACTTGATAATTTCAATAATGAGTGCCATGCAGACAATAAAGACAGCACGTGACAAAGGAGTGCCTGAGAGCTGGCTTTAGCTCGGCTGGTTCGAAAGGGCCTCACTTGGAACTGGCACTCATGCTGAAACCCCATTCAACAGAAGACTCGTGGGAGCATCTGCGAGAAGAATGTTCTTGGTGCTGGTGAAAAGGGTCAAACTCTGTGAAATATTTGAAGAGGCCTATTCTGAGCCAAATGTGAGGACCGTAATCCATAACACAGCTTCAGGGGGTCCTGAGGACATGTTCCCAAGGAGGTCGGGCTACAGCTTGGTTTTGTACATTTTAGGGAGACATAAGACATCAGTCAAGACATGTAAGGTGTACTTTGGTTCAGTCTGGAAAGGCGGGACAACCCACAGGCGGGAGGCTTCCAGGTGGATTCAAAGATTTTCTGATTGGCAGTTGGTTGAAAGAGTTAGATTATTATCTAAAGACCTGGACCCAATAGAAAGGAGGGTCTGGGTTAACATAAGAAGTCGTGGAAACCAAGGTGAAACCTCCAGTAGCGAGCTTCAGAGACAGTAGATGGTAAATGTTCCTTATCAGACTTAAAAAGATGCCAGAGTCTTAGCTTATTCTCTCCTGGATCAGAGAAAAGACATGGAAAGGGAAAGGGGTTCTCTGTAGAATGCAGACTTTCCCCATGAGACAGCTTTGCTGGGCTATTTCAAAAGATGTCAAAGAAATACATTTTGGGGTAAAATACTCCAACTTCTTTCAGAATCTGCTATCTATGTTGTTGGTATCTTATTGCTATAAAGAGTGTTTTGTCGGCAGATTTCTGTCTTAATGTTCATGCTGGTCCGTGCCTGAACTCCAAAGGGAGGAGGGTATAAGGAGGGACGTCCAACTTCCACTTCCCACTGTGGCCTGAACGAATGTTCTCAAGTTTCTTTGGAATGCCCTTGGCTGAAGGTTGCGGGGTGGGGTCCATCAGTCGAGTGGGAGGCTTAGAATTTTATTTTTGGTTTACATGAGCATACGGAATGTGTGAGTCTGTGCAGTCAGAGGGCATTTTGAGTGCTTGAGAGACCAAAAGGAAGCTAATGTGGGCAGAGGATACGGCGGGAGGACAGGAAGGGTTCAAACGATGAGGTTGGAGCGGGAGATAGAAGGCAGCTAACAGAGTGCCTCAGCGGTCCCAGAGAGTAATCTGGATCTTATTCCAGATGCATTTTAATTAAAGGGGTGGAAAAAGATCTGACTTCTATTTTTTTTTTTTTGAAATGGAGTCTCCCTCTGTTGCCCAGTCTGGAGCGCAGGGGCACGATCTTGGCTCACTGCAACCTCTGCCACCCAGGTTTAAGTGATTCTTCTGTCTCAGCCTCCCAGGTAGCTGGGATTACAGGCGCCTGCCATCACGCCTGGCTAATTTTTGTAGTTTTAGCAGAGACGGGGTTTCACCATCTTGGCCAGGCTGGTTTTGAACTCCTGACCTCGTGATCCACTCGCCTCAGTCACCCAAAGTGCTGGGATTATAGGCGTGGGCCACTGTGCCCGGCCCTGACTTCTATTTTATAGACAACACCTTGCCTGCTGTGTGGATACTTGATACAAGGGGGCAACTGGAAACTGGGCAAGGCTGGCAATAGTCCAGATGAGAGATGATGGTGGCATGAACAAGGTGCTGGGAGCAGGGAGAAGAGCATTACAAGCACAGCAACTACCAGAGTAGAGAGTATGCAGAGGAAGGCAATTTCCGGAAACACTATACAAATTGAATCAAAAACAGGGTGTGTGTGTGTGTGTGTTTGTGTGTGTGTGTGTGTATGCATGCAAGTGCAAAAGAGAGAGAGAAGCATTACTACTAAGAGCAACAGCAACAGGGGGACCCAGTAGGAGTTGGGCCGTGACTACAGATCCGGTGTGAAGGTGCCAGGCTTAGAAGCTTCAGACGGCATACAAGCAGATTCTGCAGGGCCTTGAGCCCTGTAGGCCATGGGGTGGGGTTTCAGTGATCTGAAAAGCAACGAAGAATGGCTACTGACAGGTTGTAGAGGCATGAGAGCGACAGGATATATTTGACTTTGAGCAAATTGCATTTAAATTACAGTAAGGACTGCGACCTGGTGGGTCCCAAGATGGGAGTCCAGGCTCGCCATGATGGCATGACTGCCAAGGGAATTTCCTCTCCCAAACACAAGGTCCGCTTAGATCCCTCTTGTGGCTGAGATCACTGCTTACCTTGTGGTGCACTTATCTAAGCCCTTGACTTCTTTATAAAATTCTCAGCTCATTGAAGGTAGCCACTGCCTGTGATGTATTTTTAAAACAATTAATAGTATCTCACACACAATATGCAAGAAATACATATTTCCTGGATGAATGTTCCACGTTACAGGATCATTTCTGCCCTGGTGTGAGGAAGGCTGCCTCTTCCTCCTCTGTCCTTCAACCTCAGGTCCCCCTCTTCCTTACTCCACTGAGGGGGGTGGTGGGGCTGTCTTCCCTTCTCAAATACACCTGACACTTTGGACTGGTGGTTCAGCCTGAACATAATTACAGTTGGGCAGCTGGTACAATTTATGGTTAGTACCCATCCGCCTGCTCTTGCAGAGCCCCTGGGACTCTTGTAGCCCAACCTGCTCACGGGTCTAGTGCCTACCTCTATGCCCCCTCATCCTGCCTGTGCCAATCAATGCCCTGCATGCCAGGCCAGTGAATAGGTGGGATAGGGAAGGAATCATGGGAAGCTCTCAAGTAGCTTAAATTATCTATTATCTTAATGTGTACCATGCTGATTAGACTAAAGGCACATCCCTTCACATGGATTTGCATTTTTACATCAGGGAAAGCATGGCATTAAACATTTTTAAAGAGCAGTGGCCTAGAATAGGAATGATGGGATCTGCCTTCTTTCAACAATGTGTATAATATAAACCTTCATAGAGTGCCTGTGTGTGCCAGGCAATGTCGGGTACTGAGGTTGAAAAAAAAGAGATAAAAATGATATGCAGTCTTATAAAGATATTTTAATTCAGTTAGGGAGACAGGTACGTGGATGGATCATTAAAATACTGTGCAACGTCCTATCCTTATTTCCTTCTGGAATTTACCACTATCTCCAATTCAATGTACTCACAGTTTTAATTCATAAACAAAAAGACCACATACTTAATATACTGCCTTCTTATTTGTTTAGAATTAAGTTATTTCACAGATTAGTTTAGAAATACTAGTGCTATTGCATAAGATTATTTTAATTATTCAGCTTTCAAGTTTTTTGTCTTGCCAGGGTCTTTAAATTCACTTATCATCCTTCTTCTTGTTTAGAACTAAACCTCCAGTTTTCACAGCATTTTTATGATTTCTAAGCAGACTTATATTCAGAAAATGTAATTAGAGTGTGGACCTCGGTGGAAGACGTGTGTCACCTCCAAAGTGTGGAAGACCAGCTTGTCAATTTTTACATTTCTGTTAATCTATCAAATGCTATGATTGTGAATTAAATATAACCTCTTCATTATAGGACTTTAATTTTCTCCCCCTTTTAGTGTTGTTTTTACCATTCAGAAAGGGCTATATTTAACAACATGGGGTTCTTTGTTTAATTTTTTTGCTATGAAATAAAGCATAAAAAGAAGTTAAAGGTCTCTGCAGGAACACAGATTATCATTTACAAAGATTAACCACAAGCTTTCCATGTTTTCCATCCTATTTATTGTGGCCTGCAAGATAAGGTGAAGTATGCAATGGCTAACTCTTGTGTTATAGTTAATTTTAACTCTCATATCAATAAGCAGACGCCTTTTCAAGTTATAAAAAATGTGCCATTATTATTATCAACTGGAGAGAATGAGGTCATTGTTCTCATTATACTATAAAAAGCCAGAGTATAACAGAAGGGCAAAAACATACCTCAAGAAAAAAACTCATGCAACCAATAAAATACCTTTTGAAGCAAAGAATATCACACTGAATTTTCCTACAACTAAACATTAGATTCAAAGAAAGAGATTAAAAGCCCCAAAAAGAAGTGGTCTCTTAGAATTAAAGGACTGTGTTTATTTTTGTGATGTTCCATTTATTACTTGTACAGCTGATTTGTAAACTCTTCTATAAAGCAAAAAACTAGGTTAGAAATATCCAGCTGAAACTTAGATGATTATTACATTTGAAGATTTGAAATCATCACCACTATCACTATATTTGCTTCATCAAATTAAATTTTAAAGATTTGGGAAGTGGGAGCAGGCAAAGAATTATTTAACAGTTTACTAAAAGAAAATGCCTTGGTAAGAGCAAATAGATCACTGAATGGCTGGGTGTGGTGGCTCACGCCTATAATCCCAGCACTTTGGGAAGCTGAGGCAGGTAGATTGCTTGAGATCAGGAGTTTGAGACCAGCCTGGCCAACATGGTGAAACCCTGTCTCTACTAAAAATACAAAAAATTAGACGGGCATGGTGGCAGGTGCCTGTAATAACAGCTACTTGGGAGGCTGAGGTAAGAGAATTGCTTGAACCCGGGAGGCAGAATTTGCAGTGAGCCAAGATCAAGCCACTGCACTCTAACCTGGGCGATAGAGCGAGACTCCGTCTCAAAAAAAAAAAAAAAAAAAAAAGAAAGAAAGAAAAAGAAAAGCATATCGCTGGATGGTGGGTTGTGTGTACTGAGAATGGGGGAAGGATGAATGGGAGTGGTGGATAGCAGAAAAAGAGGAGCCGATGCTTTGGGCTAAATCTTTACCTGCCACACCTGGTCCATATTCTTGCTACCTTCCCAGCTCCCAAAATGAAAGCTCAGTTTCGACATTACCGTGGGCATCTTTCTGTTGCGTTTTCCTGTCTTTGATATGGCTGCCAAGATGGAGTAATTTAGACTTCCTTTTATTACTCAAAGAGAATAATTCACATAAGTTTGGTTATCAACCTCTAACTCAAGTGATGGAACCGTTAACAGGTGCGGTGACGACAGTGCACCGTGGCCCCCTGCGCAGGAACAAGGGGCAGCAATTTCCGTGACTCCACTGTGGCTGCTGCTTCTCCCTGCTGCTTCCACTCCTTGCCCCACTCCCCCATCCTCATCAACACCCACTAATTAACTCTATTGGAAATCATCCTCCTGGTTGAAGTGTCATATGCAAACCTCAGACCTAAAATCAGCAGATGTATTATTACCAGTCTCCCTTGAGAACTGGTTTTAAAAAAAGCAACAACAAAAACAAAACAAAACCTGAAAGACTTAGGAGATCTGTAGCCTTTAAGGCGTATTAAGCTCTAGAATGGGAACACGGAAACGTACAGAACGCCATGTCAAGAGCATCCTTCCTAAAGGAATGAGTTCATCCACTCAGGGCATGTTCAATGCACTCGTAGCCTAACTTCTAGACTTTTCCTTCCACTTTAAGCACTTTATCTGTTTCTTTAGTCCTTGGTAATATGACCTCTGGTTCTGGTCTCAGAGAATGCTAGTCAAGCTGTGGCACCATCGGGTTTTACAGTGTGCTCCCAATTTTTTTTATCAGATACTGTACTATGAAAATTCTAGCTCCTTCTTGATAAACATACCTTTTAATTTCTCTTACACATGGTGCTGAGATTTTTATTTTAATTATAAAACAGGTTTGGCTCTGAAATACAAACTGTCCACAAACTGGTTTCAAATGGTATGATGTAACTAGGCTTTTTGCCATGTGTCTCTGTGAACTCTCGCCCAGGAAGTGCAGGTTATGGTATGTACAAATTGCCAAGGGAAATTCCAGAAGGCCTAGAATGCCTCAAAAATGTAGTCATATTTGAGAGTGTTTTCTGTTTTCTAATTCTTGCGTTGGTTTCTGTGGTTAAAAGGTTCCTGTCACCAACCAGTTGTCATCGTAAGATACTGATTACCAAGGAGTGGCCGGGGTTGCTGGCGTTCCGTGAGTACCAGTCCTGAGATTAAATGTGCCTGTGTTCCCAGCCTCACAGCAAATAAACCAAGCACAGTGTTTACCAGGAAGTGGAAAAGGAGAACTTGTCCCAAATCAGACTTAATTTCATTGAATTCACTTACTCCAATTGTTAGTAAGAAGACTGAATTTAAATCAAACACCTTGCCTTGGAACTGGGTTTTACTTACATAGAACTGCCCCTTTTATGGAAAACAAGTTTACACTCACACATATATTGCACTTAATGCACATTCAATTTTGTAAGCGACGCGAGCCTCATTTGAGAGCATCATGTTTCTTCCTCCTGGTTTTTGTTGCATCATATACAGTGAAGGTAATAACGGATTCGCTTGCTTTAGTTCAAATCATTAGAGAGAATTATTTCTAGGCAAAACAGAGACCGTTTCACCTCTTTTCTCTTTTTTCTCCATCTCAAAATTCTCAGTTCTAATCTACATAACAAATTACACTTTATGACAAGCTACTTGTTTCCTATCTTGAATGTTGTCTAGAAACCTCAGTAAAACCCACAGATTACTGCCACCTCACAATTTATTTTATCACTATTGCTACCATATCCTGAATTGCCAGCACCAATCAATGTACACTTCTTAATACAAATTGCTTGTTTCAGCAAGTGTTCTATGCCCAAGCATTGGCATTAAGGAACAGGAGAATAAAGGCAGGACTGAGTTATGAGAAAACAATTCTCACGGTGCTCTAATGAGGAGAGATCTCCTTCAGGAGTAACGCAATGTATACTAAAATGTTGAAGGTTTATTTTATCTTATTTGTTATTCATTTTTTTTTTTTTTGAGACGGAGTCTCACTCTGTCACCCAGGCTGGAGTGCGGTGGCACAATCTTGGCTCACTGCAACCTCTGCCTCCTGGGTTCAAGCGATTCTCCTGCCTCAGCCTCCTGAGTAGCTGGGATTATAGGCACACACCACCACACCCGGCTAATTTTTGTATTTTTAGTAGAGATGGGGTTTCACCATGTTGATCAGGCTGATCTCAAATTCCTGACCTCATGATCTGCCTGCCTCAGCCTCCCAAAGTGCTGGGATTACAGGCGTGAGCCACCACACCTGGCCAGAAGGTTTACTTTAAAGATAAAAATAGAACTTCCTATTAGCAAAGGGCTAAATAACTTTTAGCTAATTTAGGCTTTGAGTTATGACAGATGATCGCTCTTCACGTGATATGAAAACAGCCACGAGTAGAGAAAAAATGCACCAGGGTGGAAGGACTTTCTATCATGTCTGCAGGATCTGTGTTTGCATATCTTTTATTTGATTTTCATCTATAATACAGTAGGTGGAAAATCTTAGTCCAAGAAGTCAGGGGGAGGGATGATCACATTTCTTGTTTAAATCACAGCTCAAATTTGAGTTCAACCATTGGACTGACAGGAAATGAAACCCCAATCATCATTGCTTGCTTGTTCCCTTGAGCTCCATTCCTGTCATGCAATGCAAAGGTCCTGACATCGGTCTAGGCTCAGGATTGAAGGGCGGTCCCAGGCATTGGGACAGATGTTGTCCATTATCGACCCTCTCTAAATTACCTTCAGGTTTGGGGACTCTACTGTTTGTTGACGTACTTGGCTCTGAAGGTTCCCAGTGAGGCTAGGGCACCTACACCTCCAGGGGGCACCCTCTCTAGGGGCATTACACAGCCAACCCTCAGGGGTCCCACTAACTACTCCCAGCACAAATAGCGCCCCAGTTCCTTCTCATCTGTTAGAAAATCTCTCCCTCTTGAGGTCTTTAAAGGCCAAGTCCTTTCTTCCCTTCCTTCTGGACACTCCCTAATATCAGTCAGTTCATTTCAGCCTCTATAAAAAACAAGAAGTGCTTCGAACTTCTAACAGGAATTTAGTTAGAGGAGTAGAGTAACAAGAAGAAATTCAAAGCTTCTACTTTCTGTTTTCTTTTCTTTTTTTTTTGAGACGGAGTCTCACTCTGTCACCTAGGCTGGAGTGCAGTGGCACAATCTTGGCTCACTGCAACCTCCACCTCTCAGGTTCATGCCATTCTCCTGCCTCAGCCTCCTGAGTAGCTGGGATTACAGGTGAGTGCTACCATGCCCAGCTAATTGTTTCTATTTTTAGTAGAGACGGGGTTTCACTGTGTTAGCCAGGATGGTCTCGATCTCCTGACTTTGTGATCCGCCCGCCTCGGCCTCCCAAAGTGCTGGGATTCCAGGCGTGAGCCACCGTGCCCAGCCGAAAGCTTTCACTTTCTAAAGGACACCCCAGCTCCTAAAATTTCAAGAAGGAGGGATTAGTGCTAGGTTGAGGGGCATAGAGGGAAAAAACAAAGACGACATAGACAAATTAGTATTTTAGTAAATTGCCTCATCACTATTTAATATCAAGAGTGTTGGCTAAACACATTTTTTTTTTTTTTTTTTTGCCACCGCTGGTTGTAATTTTTTTCATGTTGTGACCTCTCTATAAAGTCTGTTTAGAGGAATAGAGAAAAGCTAAAGGTGTTTGGCACAACAGTGACAGGGAAGTTGTCTCCATCACCAGGGGCAAGTCATGCTGTGTCAATTACTCTAGCAAAGAGTATTATTTTTGAATCAGTAGAGAAAAACCCCTTGTCTCAGGCAGTGGTTGGACAGTTTGTCAGCTATAAATCACATGTTCATTAAGTTAGCACAGAATGTCCCACTTTAAGTACAGAGTAACGAAGATAAACAGAATCCCAGGGGTTCAACCTGGAGGAGAAACGATGTTGATTTTATGGAGCATATGAGAAATACACAATCACAACAAACCTCTGAATGCTTGGACTGTTGGCAAAGAACTTGCCTTTGGTGGTGAGCAAGTGAAAACTGAACAGAGCTCTGCCTAGTGTGGAAGAGGCCAGTACCCCATCAACAAATGAGGCACTGGAACAGGCGGGTGGTTTTCTGTTCCAAACAGCAAACTCTAAGAATAGCGATCTTATACATAATTGATAGAAAATATTTTCTTAATCTTTCTGACTCACTGAAGAACTGCATCATTGTGACACTTTTTCAGGTAGGAAATTTATTCAGTTGGTAGGAGGAACCGGAATAACTGCAGGTTAAACAAATACAAGGTTTATTTTTTTCTACTGAACATAGTAGATATAGGCAGATGAAGTCTTTTCTGAGGGGCCCACTGTATTATCCCTGTCTCAACCTCCTTCTGTCTTTATGCTGCTACCCTGGGCATGTGCCCTCATACTTGGCTCCGACCAGACGGCTGCTGCACCCTCAGCTCCCACACCCACATTCCAGTTAGAAGAAGGAGCAAACAGGTCAAGAGTGATAAGGCAGATGCGAACATTTCTTGAAGCCTCACTCATTGAACAAGTTGGCTGAAATAGATGCTGGAAAATGTAGTTGTTACTTGTGCATGTTGCCATTTCTGATGCAACTGGGGTTCTCTTAGTAAGAAAGGACATTTGATACTGGGTAGACAAGTGGAGTGTCTGCCAGAGTCACCAGGCAGGGAGCAAAGTCTCATGGACAGATCCATGGAATTGGAAATCACTGAGCCTCATTTCTGCTTTCACTCTGCAGATTTAGCAAATTCCCCAGCTGCAAAAAGAAAATTATTTTTCTAATTCCAGGAGAATGGATTTCTTGAGGAATCATTTAAAGGTGTCAGTTAATTTGTTAACATTTTCTTCAAATAAAATATTACCATAAGATGCAACCATTCTTTTATGTGTATAAGTTTCAAGAGAATAAAAAGTTGAAAAATCTTTCTTAATTGTTTACGGAGAGAGTAAGACCTTCAATCAACTGTACTGTAAATTAGAAATAAAATAATTGTAACAACTAACCACTACAGTAATTTACACTGTTAACAAAACACTGCATTTTCAAACTTACTGGACCATTGTATGCCCTAAACTTCTGCTTTTATCTGCCTTTTAAGTGAGGAAAATGTTATTGTCATTATCTAGAGCTCACAGATTGAGATCTACTGCAAATAAACAGGAATGAAAAGTTGGGTTCCCTGCACGGGGGAACTGCAGGGTACATGAAATCTCCAGGAGAGGAGACACTGCAGTCTGACGTAAACCGCCTGACCCAAGGGGTGGCACCGAAGACTGTGAGCTCTGAGCCCTGCGTCTCCTCCTTTCATGACCCAGTACGGGCATCCCAACTACCCCGACAGAGGAGGCTTACTGGAAATAATTGGCAGCCACAGCCACATTTTTAGTGTTATGTTTCAAACTGTTTGTCTCTGATCCTGCTTGAACTTTGATGACAATATCTGCGTCTCTAATGAGAGCCAACTGCTGTCCGCATCCGAAAACGCTGCCCAGCACGTGTCTGAGGTCGGCACTTGCGGCGGATGCTGCGCTGGTTCCTCACCGGGAACCGTGCGCACCTTCTGCAGTGAGTGCGCAGGTCAGAGGGCTGCCCGGTGAATCCTGGGACCCGGCCTTGGGAGAGTTTTCAGAATCCACCTTTGGGGAGGTGATGTGATGGGAAGGAGCCCACTGCTGTGTTTTACAGACCCAGTGTCAATCAAGGATTCTTTTTTTTTCTCTCTGTCTCTCTAAATAACTCCATGAACATTAAGGAAAGAAGCCACATTCATTCATTTCAACTTTCTGAACACCTGCTATGCCTCCATCACTGTGCAAGGATTTGAGGAGACAAGGTTAGATGACGTTGGTCATTCTCTCTTTAGTTTCTCTCCATATGCACAATAGTGATTACTGGACCCTCAGGCAAGTTTCAGGGAGTCAAAGGAAATAACTTCCCAAATAGAAAGTTAATGCAACTATCGAAAAGCAATTAGTACGCACCTTTGAATCAATAAAACCAAAGAGTCTATTCCCCTGTAATCAAACCAATGTTTACGTATCGTCTTTAAATAGTGTACATGTCAGGCACCTGACATTTTAAAAGTGAAATTTTGTTTTTCTTATACCTTAACAAAAAGTTAGCCAAGTGAAATCCTTTTTCATTCTTAACAGTCTATTTCAAAATATTCATGTTTCCGAGAATACTGAGCACATGAGACTCAGAAAAATACTAAGCCCATGAAACAAAGAATCCTTACAGTGAAAATACAAATCAGCCAAAGATGGATTTTACAAATGGAAACACTGAGAGAGCTTAGGTTAACTGCAAGTGCTGTGAGGAATGCCTGGGCCCCCCAGAAAGCCAAGCACAGCTTCCCTTCGCTTATTTATAATGCCTAGCGAAGGAATCAAATTCAGGGATGCTGTCATTAGTGGACACTAAAACCCATACTCAGAAGAAAAATACGAGAGTGGAAAAGCTAAAATTCTTGAGACATGCAGGCAGTGGTTTCCTGCTGAAAGAGGCTCTGCAGTTCTTTCTTTCCTTGCCTTCGCGAATGAGGAAATGTCCTCTACGACAGCAAATCTCTCTCTCCACCCAAAGGCTGTTCTGTAGTTAACCGGCATATTGCAGGTCCTGCGAAAGGGGGAGGTCGTTCCATCTGAGTCACTCTTGCTTGGAAATACACCTGTTCTCTGACGCACAGCCCCCCAGTATAGTGCTGGCTTTCGAAGATCTGATTTTACATTTCCTGGTGTGGAGTACCTCAACAAATGGCAGCTTTCTGTGACTGATGACATGCCTGGTCTTTCTCTCAGGACTCATCAATCTCTAACGTCATACTGCTCATCAAAGCAAACCACACAGACATTCTTTGGAAAACACTGAAATTAGCATGTGGTCACTTTTAAACATCTATTTTCTCTTTTTAAAAACTTTATTTGTGTAAATTTAGGAGGTAAAAGAGTTATATTAAAAAACACAAAAAAATTTAAAAATACATCAAGTTGTCATCATGCTTCAGGCTCATTTTCATGTTCTGAAGTCACCCTTAATAGAAACTCTGATTTTATTTATATTTGGGGATAAATCCAGGGGAAAGGAGATAAATTCAATGAATCCTCCTACAGGCAACTTTTATCAGAGGCATGTAATGTTCAGTGAATGCAGTTAATCTGGGCAACTGGTGCATGATTTATAGCTTTGAGGATCTAATCTGATCTGGGTCCTTCCTCTTGTTAGAGGTGTGACCCTGGGCAAACCACACGCATAGCCTTAGCTTACATTTTCCTCCATCTGTACAAGGGGGGATATGAACACCTCCTTCGCAGAGCTGTGGGAATTTCACAAGATGCACATGCCAACATCTGTCTGTTTGGAATGCACTAAATATCAGTAAGTGACCAAGGATGAATGACAATGAAGAATGATGATATTTATCAATAACATTCACTTTCAAGGAAAACATTTTCATTGTGTTTTAAATTATTTAGACTCTCCATACCAGAAAAAGGCCACAAGAAATTGCTTGTCTTTAATCTAAGTTTTTCTAAGTCACCAGAACCTAAAATCAAAATGATTTATAGATTAATTTCAGGAAGAGAAAAAGAGAAATGTGGTTGGGGTGAGGGAGAAAGAGAAAGGGAGGATCTTTTCTTCCTGTCTCCTGAGCTTCCATCTCATCCCACGGAGGTGGGTACCTCGGGTCTTTGTCCCATACAGTGCTGGGAAGGGAGGAACCCTCCACACCTCCCATTCTTTTCAGGAGGGCAGCGGCTGCTGTGACTGATCTCACCTTCACGTTCATTGGTGACCCCTAGAGGTGGGAGTCGCTGGGATATTATTAGCATAGGCTGGATGACGCCCCCATGGCAGGTACGTCAGCCACCTCTGCTTTAGTCACCAGCATAGGGCCGTGCTTAGCAGAGAGCCTGGCATAGAAAGGAGGCTTATTAAATATTGGTTAAAAGAATAAAACAATAAGGGCCATTATAAAATGAATGTTACACAAAAACATGTTTTCCCCAACAATTCACCCAGACAGAGACTTACAGAGCAGCCCAGCTACTCCTCCCCATATAGAATTCCTCATCTGGTATGTTGCAATGACTTTATTTTTAAACTGCTCTAGAATCTTTTCTGATGCACTGTTTGCATCCCAGAAGTGTATATAGGTCTTTTACCTTATGTGGACTTACGGAGATGGAGCAAGAGGAACCGGTTCTTAATGATGCCTGCTTCTATGTTGTCTTCCCCTGAGTGCTAGCTGCCAATAGATCCTGCCTTGCTACTTGAATTCCCATTGATTCCAATACAAATCCAGCAGGATAAGAAATGTCTTAATATTATAGTGTAAACTATCTATATTTTTGAGAGTTTTAGTTATGTTTCCAACTTTGAAAATTGATAAGCTTGATCCAAGGAAAGACAGTTTGAAATTCTAATTCAAAATATAGGGAAATTCTTATCTATTTTTCTTTGCTGCTAAGAGCTGATCGTAAAGGTAGATCAATTATGTAACATTGATTATAATCTCTGCTTCTACATAAAAAATGAATACTTTAGAGAAAGACTGGGGTTTGATGTAACTCTACGCTCATAATTTACCCTGCATACCATCCAAAACTATAATTTTAAAATATTTCCTAGAATAATGTGTAAGAAATGGCTTTTTAAGCCAAAATATGTAAACTATTCTCTTAAAGAGGACTATTGTATGCAGACATAAAAATACCACATGAACATTTATATTATTCTAAATAATTATGCCAATATAAACTAAATAATGTGATTTCCCTCCTTATTTTAATTAAATAAAATATAAACGTCTTTTTGCTTTGCTAGCTTATATCAAACATTAATTTTAATATTAAAATAGTATGTTAACTTTCATCAGTAATTGAAGAGCATCCTGTAACCCTTTTATCCTGCAATTTCACTTATTCTTTATTCTGAAGTAGTCTTAGACATGTGCACAAATTTATCTACAAGGATGTCCATCATATTGTTGTTAATAATAATGAAAAAATAAAATTATCTGAACAAATAAGAGATTGAACTACAATTTGCTTAGGCACCAGAACATAGTGTTGTGCCAAAAATAATGCTGTTGAAAAATGTTTATTAATATGGAAAATGTGGCTATATTATTTCAAGTATAAAATGCTCACTGTGATTCCAATATTCCTGTGAAAAAAAGGCATGCATAATTCGAGGAGAAAAGATCAAAACAGATACCTCCCACTGGTTTTATGAAAGAGGTGAAATTATAGAGAATCTGTTCATTGGAATGCAAGCTTTCTGAGGGTAGGAATTCGGGTGAGTTTTGTTCAGCACCTGGAAAAGGCCTGGTGCAAAAATAAGGACTCCAAAGACGCATGCTGAATGACTTAATTTTCTTATTTTTCATATTTATGATTTCTAAATTTCTCTCGTAATTGAAAAATGCATTTTTAAGGTCCTAATCAAGTTAAGGAGCAGCTTTCGGGCCAAGGCATTTTCTAATGCCATTTCCCACACACATTCCATTCTCTATGGATATTTTTAGATAGTTTCATAAGGCTGCTAACTGTACGTAAATTCTGCTCTATCTTTATGTATTTCATCATTGTTTTCAGTTACTTGCTGACATCAACCTTCCATTAGTTGTCCTTGGCTAGAATTGTGTGAATGACTTTCCTCCTAACATAGGGACAAGGCCATTTATTTTATCCCAAAGTTAAAGAACTATTATTGCATTTTGCCTTACCTTGATTTTTTTTTTTTTTTTTTTTTTTTTTTTTTTTGCATGCTAGAGTATATTGTGTTTGGCGCAATGCTTCACACATGTGAATATTTATATTTTTAAAATCTTGACTCTTTTTATTTTTATTATGGAATATCTGGCTGAATGGGATCAGATTTCCTCATGAAAGTATAGGGGTGACTCAGAGAAACTGTGAGACAGTAATTTGGAAATTCCCTGGAAGTTCTAACACCAGGAAGTATGTTCTCATCTACTTGTTTTATATGACATCCAACTCTGAGGGTAAAACTTTCCTGGTTAAAAATAAGGCAAGAACAAATAAATAAAATAACAAGGAATAAATTCAAGATATCTATTGGACAACATGGTAAATATAGTTAATAACAATTTGTGAATTGCTCACAGAGTAGATTTTAAGCGTTCTCACCACAAAAGAAATAAGTACATGAGGTAGTCCATATGTTCATTAGCTTGAGTTGGCCATCCCAAGATGCTTACATATTTCAAAACATCGTGTTAGTATACCATAAATATATAGTTTTTCATTTATCAATTTAAAACATTAATTAAAAACGACAACAAAAAAAACAAAAATGTCTCCTGGAGGCAGGCATTTAATTCTCCTTGGGGTCAATTCCCGTCACTCTGTAACTGAGTGAATCTGCGGAGAAAGTATATTTGTTGAAGCATATGGTTGTAGAGAGTGACTTCCTTTTACAGTGCTTAGCTTTAAAAAATTATACACGTAAGCTATGACTAAATTTTCTCTGTTGAAGTTTCAGGCAACGCAGATCTGGAGAGAATAAATACGAAAGTCTCCCTCCCAGCCCTGCCTCGCAGCCCTCTGCTCCCTTCAGAGGTAAACCCTGGAAAGCGTTTGCACGTGTCTTTCCAGGACTGATCAGGTCCGTGCTTACGTGCACACGTAACTACACGTGACACACATACACAGTGTTGCTTTGCTTACCATAACAGGCGCTCTGGAGTCTGTATTGTCTTTTGCTGTTTTTTCAGGTAATAACCTGACTTTCAAGACTTTTTCCCCCTCATGACACTCAAATATTATAATTTTTAAAAGTTCCATAATATGGAGTCATTGTCTTTTAATTAATCACCTTCCCCCCGATTCGTAGTCATTGTATCCTTTTCAGTTTCTCTCAATAACAAACCCTCTCTGTGTTTTGTACCCTTCTTCATACAACTTTTGGCATGAGTGTAAAGTACTTCTAGATGGCAGAATACTAGAAGAATTGCAAACTTTAAGGTTTAATTTTTCTTTTTTCTTTTTTTTTTTTTTTTTGAGATGAAGTCTCACTCTATTGCCCAGGCTGGAGTGCAGTGGCACGATCTCGGCCCACTGCAACCTCCACTGCCCACGTTCAAGCGATTCTCCTGCCTCAGCCTCCTGAGTAGCTGGGATTACAGGTGTGCACCACCTCGCCCGGCTAATTTTTGTATTTTTAGTAGAGATGGAGTTTCACTAGGTTGGCCAAGCTGATCTCGAGCTCCTGACCTCAGGTGATCCGCTTGCCTCAGACTCCCAAAGTGCTGAGATTACAGGCGTGAGCCACCGTACCTGGCCTAGTTTTAAATATTTTGAACTTTGATCTTTACTGATAAAATGCCTCACCCCCAAAATGGGATTTGCTAATTTATCCTTCCACCAAGATTGGAAAGAATGAGCTGTCCCCGGCAGAATAAGTCCCTGGTGCACGTTGTTTCATCACTAAGCACTTTTAATCCTATGCTTGAAAGAAAAGGATTGGTTTAAGACGTCCACTAAGGGTCTTTGAAAGTTACCACTGGTGAGCTTTTGAATTTCCCTCCACGTCTAAATGACCCCTCTTTTTCTGCCCATGTGTCTTATGTAGCAATAATTCAAATTATGGTAGAACTTGGAAGTACAAAGTAGAGGTCTATCTAACTACTGTTGGCTTATTTAAATGCACATAATAATTCAGTTAAAATAAAAATCCCAGGTTAAGTGCTAAGCCACATGGGATGCTAGAATGAAGGGTATACATTAGCATGATTCTGAAGTATATGATAAAACTACTCATGGCCCCACAAACCAAGCCTTAAGAATCAGGAAATATGTTGATGAGATTAAAATAACAAGGTATTCTCTGAATTGGTTAATTGTTTTTAGTCATGGTTGTAGCTTAAGCCTTTTTCCGATTTTGAAATGCAATTTCTCTTGGATGATGAGGCCATAAGTCAGAGATCTGCTTCAATAAAAGAATAAAATTATCCAAATTATCCATAATAACCTCTGGATCATGAAGGATAGAAACCTAATTACATTTCCTTTAAAAATAGCTTCCTGGGGGCACAAATAAACAGCAGCCATAATAATGTCATATATTAATATAACCATCCAGAAAAGAACCAGAAAGATAAAACCTATTATTATAATTTGCAATCTGTTCAACATATTAGCTGTAAAATTAAAGGCTGATCTTAAAAAACATTAAAGGTTGTATTTTTTAAAAGAGCCAAGGTAAGCAGAAAAAAGAGATTTGTTTAATAAGGTTGCTTTTCTCAAGAAATTAATGCAGTTATATAACAATTCAAATGCATTTACAAACTATACCAAACTTCAATGTTCTCTTAACTGTTCAGAGTACACAAGCAATCAGCATCACATATATTTGATTTAATCAGTGAAAAGACAGCTATTGATTTTAAATCATAAAATGAAAAAAACTTGGATAATCACATACTGAAAAGACAGAATTCTGTGATAATTGCTCATTAAAAATAGAAATTAGGCCAGGCGTGGTGGCTCACACCTATAATCCCAGCACTTTGGGAAGCCAAGGCAGGTGAATCACCTGAGGTCAGGAGTTTGAGACCAGCCTGGCCAACATGGTGACACCCCGTCTTTACTAAAAAAATACAAAAATTTAGCCAGCATGGTGGTGGGCGCCTGTAATCCCAGATACTTGGGTGGCTGAGGCAGGACAATTGCTTGAATCCAGGAGGTAGAAGTTGCAGTGAGCCGAGATAGCACCATTGCACTCTAGCCTGGGTGACAGAGTGAGACTCTGTCAAAAAAAAAAAAAAAAAGAAAGAAAGAAAGAAGAAAGATAAAGAAAGGAAGGAAGGAAGGAAGGAAGGAAGGAAGGAAGGAAGGAAGGAAGGAAGGAAGGAAGGAAGGAAGGAAGGAGGGAAAGCAGGCAGACAAATATAGCAACTCTTTACCCAAAAAACAAAAATAAACAGTATCCTAAAAGACGTAACATTACAATATTTTCAGTTAAAATCAGGAACTAGGCAGAAACATTTTCCACTGCTGCTAATAGCCTTGAAGATTTCAGTATATATGATTAAGGTAAAATATAATTGCATAAACATTGAAAAAGAAAAGAGCCAATGATTTCCTATTGCTGTGATACGATTTTGTATCTGGCAAAACAACTGATTCTAGCTAAAGGAAACCTGCGAGAATTAAAACAAGAATTTGCATATATACCAGATATGTGTTTTTAAATAAGTTTTCTCTACTTTGGCAATTAAGTAAGACTGGAAACGTGAAACAGTAAGTATTAACATGATCTGAAAAGCAATACATTTTGTAGAATATCCATATATGAGGATCACTATACAATCTTATTAAAAGACCTAAAAGCAAAGCAAGTGTGTGATTCAAGCCCACCTCTCCCCACTTCACCTTGCCCCTCTACCTTATTTTCCCATCTTGGTAAATGACAACTCCATCTACCCAATGTATCGAGTCAGAAGCCCGGGAGCCATACCTGGCCCCTCGGTCCCCATCCCCACATCCAAGCCCTCAGCAAGTCCTGTGGACTTTGTCGCTAAGGACCTGCTGAGTAGAACAATTGCTCATCACCTCCAGTGCCAAAGCCTCCACTCGAGAGGATCTGGTCTCTGTCCTGGACCCCGGGATTCCTTCCTGACTGGGGCCCGCTGACACTCTTGCTGTCTGCATTGCGCTTTCCACCCAGCACCCAGGGAACTCCACACCTCACATGTGATTCTATCACTCTCCAGTGGAGACCCGATGGCTGCTGCCTGCAGGGACAGCACAATTCCAGTGCCTCCCCTCAGCCCGCACGACCTGGCCTCCGCTGGCTCCTGGCAGCGCCCGCTTCCACCCTCCCCACTTTCCCTGTGTTAGGCCCAGCTCGCGTGGGTGCCAGAGCTTCCCGTCACCGCAGCAGCTGGTTCAGCACCAGCTCTCCAGCCGCTTTCTCTCCGTTACCGGCCTTGTTTTTCTCACGAGGAGGCCCACCTCTCGGAGCTCCTGTCTGCTCACAGGCGGAGCGCCCCTCGTGCACACCGGAGCATCCGCACGGGGAGGGCAGGCGTCCGGGGTCCGCCTTTGTGCCCTGCTTGGCCCCGCGCCGGACCTTCTACGCGAGCCACGGTGGCACCAACAGCGGGTTTCACAACACGGCAGTTGTGGGAATAAAGGAAGGAAGGAATAAGGAAAGTCAACACTTTCCCATTTTATAGATTGGAGAGTTGAGGTTTGGCGAGTTAGGTAAATTATCCGTGATTACTTAGCTAAGCTTTGGCCACGCTCAGCCTCCGGACGGGCTCTGTCCAGCTCTGGCTCTCGGGGCTCTCCCCTGCGCGGGCTGCCTGGACGCCGCCTGACTGCAGCCCGTGTCGGAATCTCTCAGAGCCGTCCGTCTCAAACAGGAGGAGACGGCCTCTATATACCGTGTAAGGCAACCCACTCCCATTTAATGTTAGTCTAGATGGCTGTAGGTGCATGTTGTTATGCTGGCTTCTGGTTTACTCGGCATAGTCGGGAGCATGGGGGGGTGATATGGTTTGCAAATGCCTTTGACTTGTTATATAACTGCATTGATTCCTTGCAAAAAGCCGCTTATTGAAACAAAACAAGAAATATTATGCCCTGTTGAAGCTGACCTATCAAAATGTAAAAGACATAAAGTAATGAATGGTGTCTTGGAAAAAACACTGTTTTGTTATTGTGTCAGTTATACTTAAAGAATGTCTTGAAAGCATATTTTTAAATCAAGAAATGTTAAACACTGAAAACTACTCCAAAATCTTCTACAAAAGTAGCAAGATAGTATTCATCAATAACTAGGATACTTTTAAGTTTCTCCTTGATATCTTCTCACCCCTTTCCATCAACAAACATTGTGCTTAGGACCAGTGGCCTTTCCTTTCCTGCCAGGCTTTAAAAGTATGGAAAAGCAAACAGAACAGAACACTCGACGTTCAGCTCACAGGCTGGAAGCAAATAGACTGTGGTCAGACAAGGGTTGACAGGTTCAGAGTAATTTTCCTCATTTGTGATAGCAACTAAGAGATCCGGGAAGTACTGTCTGTGGTAGGCATAAGCAGGATGAAAACGGCCTGGTAGCTGTGTAGACAGAGCACTGAGGTGGAGGAGAAGGATGAAGAACAGAAGAGGGGATGGGGAGAAAAAAGTGAAGAAAAAGAGAAAGGAAGGAAGGAGGAAGGATGATACAGCAAGGGAAAAGAAGAAAAGAGGAAGCCACTGAGCAAAAGCTTGGATTTAAAAACTAGTAAAATTTAGTAGCATTATGCAAGGACATAGTAATGTAACGTCATTGAAACAAGGTCAAACATGGTTAAATAATAAAACTAGGGGAGACTGTAGAGTTAAGGAAATTGAGAAATTAAATAATAGCCCTTTACAATACATTAGAGACAGCAATCAACATATAAGAGTGAAAGCATGGGAAAGGAGATTAAAGAAATGGAAGCTAGACAACAGTGATCCAAATAAATAATATTTCTCAAAGAAGAAACTACCATAGCACCAAACCTTCTTATTATAAGAATTTTGTACCAAGGAAAATTCCCTGAAATAACAGAAACTGCTCCAGCAAAAGTGGGTACAGAATAATTGACACCAAAATACTTTCTTTCAAAATTACTTGACATCACGCATGAAGAAAGAATTTTCAGACATCCAGACAAGAAAAAAGAAAGGCAACCACAAGTGGTGAGAAATGTAGGCTATAACCATAAATCTCTAGAAAATTCAGAGAATATAGCACGAATTATTTTTGAGAAAAAATGCCAACAACTTCTGACGATGAAATCCGGTGAAATATGTTATTCATCCAAGCAAAAATGCCAGGAATGGAGAAGCAGTGGTGAGAGAATGGGTGTGAGGATTGATTCTTTCTTTAATATGAAACTAAAGCTAAATTATTGTGGGAATTTCCATTACAGAATTTAAGGTGTTATAATCTTGGCAAAATAAACGTAACAATATAACCAAAACATTAGGAGGTAGGGAAAGAAAAAAGAAGAAGTATAAAATTGTTAATGTTGTTATCTTTCATATGATTGAGTGTATCAATAATATCTAAATTTGAAACAAAGGTATAAAAACTTACTGAGTATAAATCCTTATTTTCAAAATCTTTTTTTCATTATTTTAATATGATCTCTTAGACACTACTATTTCACTTGATAAAGTAATATTTATCTGCTTTCCTTTATTTGGTTTCTTTAATAGCACTTTTCCCTTGCATTAATGCAAAATTACATTTGGTATCTTTTGAAAATTAAACTGATGAAAAAAAAGCAGTCATATTGATTGGGAAAGAAGGAAAAGGTGTTATATTCAAAGATAAGATGATTGTCTGTGTAGAAAATCTCAAAGAATCTACCTAAAACTACTGGAACTAATGAGTGGGTCTAGAAGGTTGCAATATACAAGGTCAATATACAAAAGTCCATTGTATTTCTATACACTAGCAGTGAATAATAGGAACTTTATTTGAAAAAGTATTATGTAAAACAACATTGAAAACAAAATTCTTAGTAAAATCTAACAAAATATGTAAAGATTTTTATGCAGAATACTATAAAACACTGACAAAAGAAATTAAATAAGATCTGTATAAGTAGAAAGATGTACTATGTTCATGGCTCAGAAGACTCAATATTGTTAAGATGCCAGTTCTTCCTAAACTGATCTGTAGACTCAATGTAATCCCAAGGAAAACTCCAGCAGAATTCTTTTTGTAAATATCGGCAAGTTGATTCTAAAATTTATATGAAAAAGTAGACGACTAGAGTTGTCCAAACAAATCTTTAAAAGACTAACAACATGGAGAACCCACACTACACAATTTTGAGACTTACCATAAGACTGCAATAATAAAATACTGTGGTACAGCTGAAAGGATATGAACATAGGCCAAAAGAACAGAATAGAGAGTACAAAAAAGACCCACACATCTATGCCAATTGATTGTTGACAAAGACAAGAAAGGATCGTTTTTTCAACAAATAATTCTGGAGCTTGTGGTTATCTACAAATCAGACATCTCAGCTTATACACAAATGAACTCAAGTTGATCACAGAAATACATGTACATCTTAAAAATATAAAACTTAAAGAAGAAAATACAGAAAATAATCATCATGACCTTAGATTAGAAAAATATTTATTAGAAGCAGTATCAAAAGCACAATCCATAAGAGAAAAAAATTGATCAACTAAACTTTTCCAAAATTAAAATCTTCCCTATTGTGGAAGATACTGTTAAGAGAATAGAAAGGCAAGCCACAGACAGGGAAAAATTTTTGTAAAATACTTATCAGGAGAAGAACTTATATCTAAACCATAAAAATAACTTTTCAGTGCATTAATAAAAACTCAATTCAATTTTTAAAATGGTATAGAGATTTGAATAGATTTTTCCACAAAAGAATATATATTATTGACAAAGCACAGAAAAAAGATCCTTAAGTCATTAGGAAAATGTGAATTAAAACCACAATGAGGTACCACTACATTATTTTAAAACCTGACAGTATCCATGCTGGTGGGGATGAGGTGAAACTAGAATTCTCATAACACTGCTGTGGGAATGCAAAATGGTACAGCCACTTTGGGAAACCATTTGCCAGTTTCTTATGGTGTTAAACACAATCCCACTGCTAGATTTTTATCCAAGAGAAATGAAAACCTACATCCACACAAAGTCCTGTGTACAAATGTTCAAAGCAGCTTTATTTATAATAGCTGAAATTAGAAACAACTCAAATGTCCTCTGACTGGTGAATACACAAACAAAATGTGGTACCTTTGTATAATGAAACAGTATGCAACAACAACAACAAATTAACAAATTAAATTATCCAAGTGTGGTGGCATGTGCCTGTAGTCCCAGCTACTCAGGCTGAGGTGGGAGGTCACTTGAGCCCAGAAGTTCAAGGCTGCAGGGAGCTATGATTGTGCCACTGTGTGCCAGCCTGGATGACAGAATAAGACTGTATATGTAAAAAAAATTTGTTAACGAACAAATGATTATCACACACAATATTATGGAGGAGTCTCAAAAACATGCTGCTAAGCGAAAGGTATCAGTCACGTGAGTCCACCTACTCTATGATGGTGTCCATGAGACTTTCTGGAAAAATCAAAACCACAGAGACAGAAGACAGATCAGTTTTCACCAGGAGCTGGGGGAGGAAGAAGGTTCAAGGTACCTTCCACAGGGAACTTCACGGGGTGGGGGTAATATTCTGCATCTGGATTGTGGTGAAGCTTCCATGACTGTATTTGTCAAAACTCAGAGCTATATATCTAAAATGGTTGAATTTTATTGTACATAAATTATAACTCAATAAACCTAACTTTAAAATTAAATTGGCGTGTTTATAGATCCTATATATGGGAATTGTTCCCATCTATCATTTCTATCTGGATGTTCTTATAGACATAAATATTAATCTTTAAATCTCTGTTGATACAAATGTTAACGTTTATCAGTTAGCATTCATGATGATTATAGCAGGGTGAGTGGGACTTTGAGTGACAGTTTGCATCCTTCTTTGTGCATTTCTGTATTTCTTCATTTTTAAAAAAAGCATGCGCTATTTTTTTAAATAAAAAAGTTTTATTTTTGTTAAGGGCTCAAAATAAAGGCTCCAGAAAATAAAGGATTAGTAAGATCTGAAAAAAAGAAATTCAGAATGGCAATGAGGGTCCAGTAGAGCTGAACAGAGGTGAGAATATGATTTCCATTAAATTGGCCTTTGTGGGTTTCAGGACTGGATCTGAGCAGGCAGTCGACCAGTGACCTATCATCTAGACTATGATTTCCTCAGCAGAGGACCCCTTTCCTACAATGATCTCTCAACTGCCTTTAGTTCTTGACTCCTAAGAGGTTTCCAACACACAGACTTGTATGGAGTCAGTGTATTCCCGGAATGCTCAGACAGTAGGGAGTTTCTTTAGATAGTTCTCATATTGTATTGGCATAATCCTCTTTCAGTTCTTGGGAGAATTTACTACATACTTTATGCAATGATTTCAGTGATCAAGTTACAGTCATACTGCTGATTTCCCTACCGAAAGTCGGGCAGCCAAAGTGGTGGCAAGACACAAATTGATACATCAAATCCACCATCTGTTCTCAATGTACGCATCAGCTCCTCCACACCTGTCTGGACTTATCTTGGGAAGGAGAGCAACAAGAAGAAAAAAAATCAAAATGTTTAATTAATGTTGCTAGAAAAGAAGGTGCTATTTAGCAAAACTGAACCTACAGATACTCACAAGCTCACAGGCTTCTTCTTCTAAGCTGTGAAGGTGTAAGCCAGCAGTAAGTGGTCTGTGTAGCCCTCTGATGGCTTGTTGGGGATGGGAGAGTTAGCAAACCCTCTTATGTGAACTCCAGAGCCCGAAGGCAAGCAAAAGCCCACTCTTGTGCTTTCACATTTCTGCCCCTGAAATACGACATAGCACCTCCGGGCCCCTGCTGTCTTTTCATTTTCTCGCACTGCTGAATACACAAGCATTTTAGGGAAAGCCAAGAACATAATGAAGGCTCGACTCAGAGTGCAGAAGTGTCTAGGGATGCCCACTACAGCTCAGAGGCTGAATGTCACCAACATCACTTCCATACACATAGACTCTATTCACTTTTTGAGGTCACCTCCATTGTCAGTGACAGTTCAAAAGCGTAACATTTCACAGTTTCTTTCTCATGATGTCCTTAGGCCTACTATCTACACATATAAACTCAAATGATAAATGGACTAACTATTTTTATAATCTCTCATTTTACTCTTCAAAATGTTTAGGCAAGAATAAAATATATAACAATGCATAAATGAACCTGAACACTTGGCTCTTTTAAGATTCCTCTAGAATATCCTTGGCATCTCTGTAGAGAATAAAGGTAGCATGAAAAAAAGCCAAATCGTGCTTCACACACACCCACTCCATTTTCCATGAGACTCTTTGGGCACATCTTTTTAGAAAATAAGAATTCGGTCTTATTCATTTAAGCTTCCATAAAGTAAGTAATGCATGATTTTTAAACTTTCTGTTTTGAGGCGTAGGTGCCAAGAGGCAACTTTCTCAGCTTGTCACCCTATTTAAAAGTTCCGAGAAAATCCACAGCATTCGACATTTCTCTTGTAAGTTACTGCGCCCCTTAGTAAACCACATGACAAGCTGGTAAATACAAGTATTCACAAGCAAATACGATGTGTTACAAGTGAACATAGCAAGCCCCTGGGCGATTGGGGAAAATGATGGACTGACTGAGAAAGCACTTAGGCATAGTGCCTTGTTCCCTGACTGTCCAGAGAGGTTTAAATTCCTTGCTAGAAACTCTCGTGAAAGGAAATGTGAGGTGGGTGGTAGAAAGGCTAGGGTATTCTAGGCTGCAATAAGAAAAGCATACAATAGACCAGGTGCGGTGGTTCACGCCTGTAATCCCAGCACTTTGGGAGACTGAGGTGGGCAGATCACGAGGTCAGGAGATTGAGACCATCCTGGCTAACATGGTGAAACCCCGTCTCTACTAAAAATACAAAAAATTAGCTGGGCATGGTGGTGGTCGCCTGTAGTCCCAGTTACTAGGGAGGTTGAGGCAGGAGAATGGCATGAACCTAAGGCGGGCAAATCATAAGGTCAGGAGTTCAAGACCAGCCTGGCCAACATGGTGAAACCCCATCTCTACCAAAAATACAAAAATTAGCTGGGCATAGTGGTGAACACCTGTAATCCCAGCTATTCGGGAGGCTGAGGCAGGAGAATCACTTGAACCTGGGAGGCAGAGTTTGCAGTGAGCCGAGATCGCACCACTGCACCCCAGCCTGGGCGACAGAGCAAGACTCTGTCTCAAAAGAAAAAAAAAAAAAAAAGAAAAAGAAAAGCAAACAACGTGGCCATGGCCTGGTCTGGTTCTGCTCTGCTACCCACAGCTCAGGCCAGTCTGGAACATGGGATTCTGTGTGGGGAAGGGAATTCGAAGATCTGTGACAAGAAAAGAACAGCAGCACAAGAGAGAACTGGGACTTAGGAGACATAAAGGATGACGGAAGAGGTCTGATCATTTATCCTGGAACAGACTCAGTGCAAGAAGGGACAATATCACCCTTTTCAAATATTTGAAAAGCTGGGCTTTGAAGCGATTTGTTTGGTTTGTCCAAAGGGTATAACTGAGACCAAATGGTCAGAAACTACAGAGAAACAGATTTCAGCTCAGTAAAGGGAAGAATCTTCCAGCTGGCAGCGAGAGAATGGCCGAAGAGGAAGGACCTTCCAGCCCATGTGAAGACAGAATAGGCTGCCTTGAGAGGTGAGGCTGGCTTTGCAGCACACTTGAGTTGCACAAGCAGAGCCTGGGCAGACGTCTGCGGAGAAGCCGGAAAAGGCATTTAGTAGGTAGAAGTAAAAGAGGGTCCATGAGCCCATATAACAAACTTGGCTGTTGAGTGAGAATCTGACACCCACCTACACAGGCGCTCACAGTTCAAATGATGATGGAAATAATATCACATTTCTTTCTGTTAGTAGAACCCTACATGGGCTGGGTAGAAGAGAAGGTGCTCTGTGTATGGAGGAAGTCTTTGAGCAAGCGAAATTACAGTGTTTGAAGAAACACACTTCCCTCTTTTATACAGTTCTGAAACTGTTATAAAGATTTGGTTGTTTGAAGGGTTGAAAAACTACTGCTTCATTAAGAACCACACGCTTCAGGAAAAGGGAAAATCACAACTTGTGGGCATCCCAGATCGTGGCCTTTATTATTCAATGGTTTGACACTGGAAATGCATACCATGCAGCCTGCAGATTTATGGACCGGAGATTTTGTGGTATGTTAAAAATATTTTTTTGCAAGTGATTTGAAATATGCCCTTTTTGATATTTCAGCAAAATGAGCTACTGTAATCTAAGTTAAACAAGTTATTCAATAGTCTCAAGCAGCAAAGCGTAACCTAGCAAGACTTTGGAACCTGAGGGGTGGTAGCACCCTCCTACTAAGACCCTCCTACTAGTCTTCAATTATTTGTAATTGTTATTATTAGAATCATTTCATATCTTCTGGAGAGTTATTAAGAAGATGGGGTTGCTGATCTTCTTAATAACAAATTATCTAATTTTTCATCTGTAATTTTGTTCCTCAAAACTTTCCCCTTCAGTTGTTGTTGGACAGAAAAAGTTGCTTTTTTTTGTTTGATTTTTACTAAATTATCATGGATTCTCACATAGTATATATATGTGTGTATACATTGAACTCATATCTTTTCATTATAATTATTAGAAGCATAAACGGTATGAAACCTGACATTCTATATTATTATTATTATTTTGCTTTCTGGCATTCAATATATTGCCTGTCCCGATTTATTTATTCTGAGTTTTCATTGCATTTATCATACTCTGTAAAGTGCTTGTGCTAGTAATGACTCCCAAAGATACATCCATATACAGATCCCCACAATCTGTGAATGTTACCTTATTTGAAAACATGGTCTTTGGAGAATGTGATTATCCTGGATTTTCTGGATGGGCTGTCAATGCAATCACATGTGTCCCTAGGAGAGAGGGGCAGAGGGGGATTGGAGAGAGACACACAGAGGAGAAGGCAATGTGGAGATGGAGGCAGAGACTGGAGTGATGGGGCCACAAGCCAAGGCATGCTGGCAGCCACCAAAAGTTGGAAGAAACACAGATTAAATTTCTCCTAGGGCCTCCAGAGGGAGTGTAACCCCACCTCCATCTTGGTTTTGGATTTCTGGACTCCAGAAATGTGTGAGAATAAATTTCTGTTACTTTTTCATCCAGTTTATGGTAACTTGTTACAGCAACCATATGAAACAAATAGTGTTCTTTCTTCTGGAGTTTGTTTTCCTACCTTTTCCCAACTCTAAATTGCTCATACAATGTTTGGGAATTTCCTTCCCCATCTCTATGTACTAATATCCTACCAGTGCTTCCAGGCTTAGCTTCACCCGGTGTGGCTCCAGCAGCCTGCTGTCTCCACCTCAACCCGCACGCACGGCTGGGAGTCACTCAACTCCTCCCCTGAACACTCAACACAGGGAAAGCTCCGGAGTCCTCATTGTCTCATCTGAAAACCCTCTCATGATTGTTTGAAAACTGCATGAGATAAACTGAAAATATTTAGCATTGTATTCAGGGCAGAGTAGGTGTTCAGCCCACCTGTCGCCTTCCAAATTGCCAGTGCATAGCTGTATCTCTTTCCCAGCACAAACGCCAGCAGGCAACTGCTGTCATTATGCCTCATGAGGCAATCGGGGCTGAGTGAACTTCCTAAGCTTCTCTCTTTTTGCTTTCTATAATCACCCTTTGCTTTCTATCATCCCTTTTCTGTTTTACTTTTATCTTAGAGGAAAAGTGTTTTTCTTCCATTCCAAGGTTAAACTTTTCAATTAGGTTTTAATGTTCATCCCTCACACCTCCCCTGGAGCCTCTAGCCATTTTCTCCTTCTGGAAAACATCTCAATCGATCCCTCTCTGTTTGCACCTTCTTCTAAACTGAAAAACAGAATGAGGTGCATCAATGTTAAAACAGAGAAAGAAAACGCAATTGCTCCCTTTCTCTCCCACCCTACTTGATTTTTTCCACATTTTTTTTTTTGTTTGTTTTTTAAAGACTGCTTCCGATGCCTCACCATTCATGCATTCTAAATCATTTCTAATCTGGTCTGCATGTTCGCCTCTGCTGTTTTTTTCAAATTCATTAGTGATTTCATAGTTATGAAGTCCAGTTACTGCTCCTGGGACATCACGCTGTTGCACCTAACTCTGTTGTGGCCTGCGTATTGGATATCTCTGCTGGTCTCTTCGATTCAAAATGTTTAAAATCGGTATCATCCCCCGACCTCCAATTATCTTTTCATGTTCCTCTCAGTCTCTCACTTGGGTGCTAAGTGTTCATCTTTGCTTTTTCCCCTTCCTTCCACCCAATCTGTGCTTCTGTCCTCCTCCTCCGCCTGACAATTTTACGTCCTGAACGTCTATATAATTTGTTGTTACTGTTACTCCATTGGATGTAATGAAGCTCTCATCACTCACTTGCCACCTGAGCTACTGCAGTTTCCTCCTGACACTCATTCCACCTCCTGCCTTCCTTCATTCCACTCACTCTCCTACAATTCTGCCAGATTAGTTTTTTTTCTTTTTCTTTTCTTTTCTTTTCTTTCTTTTTTTTTTTTTTTTTTTTTTGAGACACAGTTTCACTCTGTCGCCCAGGCTGGAGTGCAATGGTGCGATCTCAGCTCACTGCAACCTCTGCCTTCCAGGTTCAAGCAATTTTCCTGCCTCAGGCTCCCAAGTAGCTGGGATTACAGGCATGGGCCACCATGCTCAGCTAATTTTTGTATTTTTAGTAGAGATAGGGTTTTGCCATGTTGGCCAGGCTGGTCTCGAACTCCTGATCTCAAGTGATCCACCCACCTCAGCCTCCCAAAGTGCTGGGATTACAGGTGTGAGCCACCGCACCTGGCCCAGATTAATTTTTAAGTGTATTTATTAATATATCACTTTTTTGTATAAAATCCTTTTGTGGCTGCCCATTTTCTATTGAATCAAGTATATTCCACTCCATTTGCTTTGGTTGGCCTTGCAAAGCTCTTCACAGTAGAGAAGTCACCGTGGCTAACATCTATGGAATTCTGCTGTGTTCCAGGGCCTCGGAAGCACTTACAGACGTTATCTCCTCTTATCCTCACAAGAACCCTGTGTGGCAGGCTCAGTATTGTTTGGATGTCACAGTGAGAATCCAGAGGTTTAACCAGGATTAGAACTGTGTGTCTCTATCTCTACAGCCTAACGAGAGAGCCCACGAGAGAATCTTTAAGACCGCCTCCACTCACAACTGCCTCCCGACTCCCCCACAGTCTCACCCTGATGGCTTCAGGACGTGATCACGCTCCACTCAGTGGTCTCACCTCTGCCTGCTGAGGCCAAATACTTTCCGGTGCCCCACTCAAGCCCTTTCTAACAGCGCAGTGTGTGTTTGTCTTGCTGCTTTATAGCCGTGTGCACTCAGGAGCGTGCGGATGCCCTCCGTTCATGTTGGTGTTCTCTTCAACATCCTAGCACATGGGCCTGAACATAGGAGTGACTCCATATGTGTTGAATTCCAATGCCTAGGTTTTCTGCCTTGCTAGAAAACAGGTTCTTTAAGAGTAGGACAAACTATAAGAAATGTTTGTACGTATTATAGTATTGAACATGATGCATTATACATAGCTGATAGTAACTATCAAATGAATGAATTAATAAATAGAATAAAAGAAAGGGAATCACTTAAGCTGTATGGGTTTCTTCAACTATAAAATAAAGAGGTTAGGACAGACTGCCTCTAAGATTCCTTTCAGATCTAAAATGTTATGAGTTTAAGATTCTGCTTATTCTGTTTTTTAATTCTGCTTATTCTTTGTTTTTTAATTCTGCTTATTGTAATACTTTTTTATTTTGTGTCAGTAAACAAAAAAGTAAGTGGACATTTGTATCTGTGAAATTAAACCCAAGAAGCCATCATAATGAAATCACCTTTGCAAAAACTGTAACAGTGAGAAAATGATTGCAGTGAAAGAGAACGTATCTCATCAATCCCCACCTTGCCTTTAACCTCCAAACTGCCTTTAGTCCTTCCTGGGCATGACAGCCCTTGCCAAACCTACACAGCCTTTGCAAAGCTAATAAAAGACCACAAGTTAGGAGAGTGAGGGACCTGAATTCTGTTAAGGTACGGATGTGCACGATTATCAGCCATTATCCTGAAGGAAACAAGATTTGCAACATGCTCAATTATTTCTGCAGATAGCAACACTATTGTATACTAGAACCTAAGATTGGCCTTTTGAAATGTCTTTTCAGGTTTTTGCACTTCTGATCACCAATGGCTCCACTTGGACCCACCAACCAGCTACATGGCCTCACTCATAAGGAGACCCCCTGGCCTGCCAAACTATCCTTGAAAAAACCTAGTCTCCAAATTTTGGCAGAGATTGACTTGAGCAATAACTCTATCTCCCACGTGCTGTGGCCAGTCTTGTGTCAATTAAACTATTGCAATGCCATAGTCTCAGTGAATTGGTTTTGTCTGTGCAGTGGGCAAGAAGATCCCATCAGGTGGTTACAATAACTTGTTGTTTTTTTTTTTTGAAATGGAGTCTTGCTCTGTCTCCAGGCTGGGAGTGCAGTGGTGCGATCTTGGCTCACTGCAACATCCGCCTCCTGGGTTCAAGCGATTCCCCTGCCTTAGCCTCATGAGTAGCTGGGATTATAGGCACATGCCACCACACCCAGCTAATTTTTTGTATTTTAGTAGAGAAGGGGTTTCACCATCTTGGCCAGGATGGTCTCGATCTCCTGACCCGTGATCCACCCGACTCAGCCTCCCAAATTATTTTTGTATTTTATATAAAATGTTAGATTGGGTGCTAAGTTAATTTCTTCTACTCCTGCTTATACTAGAAATCTTTGAGCATCAAAGTAAACTGGAGCATTTCAATTGCTTTAAGAAACTAACCTGAGTGTACAGAAGAATAAAGAGGTTAAAGAAAATATCCAGCTATGAAGGAACTTGGAAGTTGTTAATGTTCTAGAATTGCACCATGTGTCTTTAAGGGGCAAAGGAGAGAATAATTTAAAACATCCACTAGAGAGCTCTGCAACATTTCCCTTTTGCAAACATTAATCAATGGTAGTTACTCCCCAGAGCAATGTCAGCACTCCCATAGATTCGATTTTACTAATAAGGACTTTGATTATACACCCATGTTCACAGCAACCTTATTCACAATAGCCAAAAGGTGGAAACAACTCAAGGGTCCACGGACAAATGAACGGGTAAAAAAAATATGGTGCATACATATCATAGAACATTATTCAACCTTAAGAAGGAAGGAAATCCTGGCACATGTTACAACATGGATGAACTTTGCGGACAGTGTGCATGGTGAAGTAAGCCAGACACCGAAGGACAAATCCTGTATGATTCCAATCATAATGAAGTACCTGGAGAAGTCAAACTCATAGAGACAGAAAGTAGATGGTGGTTGCCAGAGGCTAGGGTGAGGTGGCCAGTTATTGTTTAATGGGTACACAGTATTAGTTTTGGAAGGTGAAAAAATTTTCGAGATGGATGGCGGAGACGGTAGCCCAAGAATGTGAATACACTTAAGGCCTTATGGCTGTACACTTAAAAATGATTAAAATGGTCAATTTTATGTTATTTACATTTTCCCACAATGAGAAAGGGGAGAAACCTTGAGCAAGTGAACAAGAAAATTATAGCCTCGAAAAAAACAAGAATAGGGAACTATATAATATATTCTTCTGTAGTTTGAACACTCCGATTACCATTGAGAGCTAGTGAAGTGACTGGTCTTGACTTTTCTAAGGATGCTAGCCGTGGAGGAGCAGGAAGAAAGAGATAATCAGGTACAGAGTAGGGAAGGCACTGTGGCTGCTATGATGTGGAAGGAGGAGGAAGAAAGAAGAGAGAGAAAGGCCTTATCATACTTAGGAAATGGATTGCCTGGTGCTGTCCTGTATTCCAGAGCGATATGTGGTGAGAGGGTTTGCTGTGGGATCATAACATCCATGAGTGTGAGCCTCGGGGAGGCAGGATGGATGGGCTGAAATACACCAGACAGTACCACTGCCACGTTGGGGCAAAGGCTCTGGGAGCTGCTTCCTGGACTGGAGCCCACCCACTAGCAGGGATGGAGCTTGTCAAACTTCATTATTCTCCAAGATACTGACAGACCCGGGCCCTTCAGCACCTCACTCATGGATGTTAAATCTGGAATAGATAGTGTAGAGGTGAAGCAAATTTTCTTCCCTCCAGCTTCTGAAAGTTTGATAATTTGAGTCCATAAAACAAACTGACAACAGACGGCTTAACAGCCAGAAGAGAATGTGAATTTATTGACATGCACGTGGGCACGGGAGTCCCACAAACATGAGACTCAAAGAAGGGTCAGATGGCTGAAGTTTTTAGACTAGCTTCCATTCCAGGCTATGGAGGGAACAGCGGCTAGGGGCTCCCCGGGGAAGGAGGCGACAAGGTTATGGGAGAGTGAAGGCGGGTCAGCCTGGTGAGCACATGGTGTCTTGTCATGTGGATAAAATCTGCTGTGACCCTGGAGCTGCCCTCAGGAGGAGCAGGTGGGAATGGGGTAAAAGTCTCTATCAGACCTTGAGCAGTGTCCGACTTTAGCCTCTTTTTCCCATGAGTTAACCTTTCCTAGATCCAGATGAGGAAGACAAGGGGGCCTCTGAGCCTGTCTGCATGGTCTGTCTACCTCCCTAGAGCAGATTTTCCCTACAGATGCAAATCTGCCTCACAAAGGACAGTTTTTCAGAGCTATTCCTGTGTTCTCTAGCCCCTCTGAATACCGATCTCGAAATATGCCAAAGAAGCATATTTTAGGGTAAAATATTCCAGTTTCTTTCAATAGAACGATAGAAATATGCATATTTTAAAAGAGCAAAGACAGTATGGGACACACTGAAGGAAAAATATGAAAAAGACAAGAGCAAAAGGATCAGACGCAGAAGAAAATGTTGGCAGGAGGTGTTGGGGAAGAGCGGGTATAAGAGCCACCAGCTGCTTCATGGCCCTGGGGTATTTGCATAACATCAAAATTAAATTTTGACTGATCTGATTTTCCAACAAATTGATCGGCTTCAGAAGTAAAAAAAATAAACAGAGATAGTCATTTTTACTATTAGTAATCATCAAAAGTAAAAATCGATTTGAAAATTTCTGTGTAGGTTTTCAGTTTTGCAGACTTAATCTCCAGTTCCTTTTAAGAACGGTCTGAACCCAGAGCCTCTCTGTCCATAGCAATGAAATCACACGTTACACTGAAGACTTGACCAGCGGTGTCCCAAGCACCCACATGTCTTACCTCACAAGGCACCAAGGCTTCCCTGGAACTGCTGTACTGTCAGAATCAATCTCTCTCTGGGGTCTGCTTTTGAGGTTCAGCCCATCAGCTCCATTGCACTGACACAGCTCAGTTTATGCCAAAGACAGCTGCCACCTCAGTCCCCACAAAAGAACAAAACACACCATCATCCCAGGTGATGCAACCCACTCCCTCAGCAAACATCACTGTGACTGGAAAATCACAGACGCTCAGAGAATGAAGGAGGCCTGGAGACCGTCTCCTCGGAGCCCAGCCCTTTCCTGAAGCAGAGACAGAAGGGGCTTGATCACACAGGGTGCCAGGGACTGAGCCGGGACACCTCCTGACGCCCCGGCTGGCCCCATTTCCATGCTGCCATGTGTGACCGAACATTCGTGTTTTAATGACCCCTTCATCTGATCACATTGCTTTGCACACTTATTTTAATTTTAGACTTGAAAACATGTGATTCACTAGTTGTGTGCGTCTAAGAATCCATAACACAGAAAAGAAAGAAGAACGAATTAGGACAATAGGCCCACCGGGGGCCAAAATTCTCACTCTCAGCCTACATCTCTTATGAGTGACAGGGCAAGCCCTGAAGCCACTGAAGCAACAGCAGTGAACTAAGTCAGGGCCAAGTACAGTGGGCTTGTTTTGGTGTCACGGCACCTCCTGAACTCCTTTCCTGTATGTTTGGGCAATTCCCTACCATACAAACCTCTACTCTATTGATTTATCCCAATACAGAATCCAAGAAGGCCAGGTGAAACTTCCCTTGTCCTCGTAACTGAGGCTCGATTTAGGTTCAGATTTCCAAGGGAATGAATAACCCAAGGAGGTGAGGTCCGTGGAGGAAAGTGGCAGTGGCGTGAGCGTCCGTTCTGCTGCAGCGGATGCAGCGGTCATGGTGCCCGCTGCCCAGTGCCCGGCTGGCTTCTTACTCAGAGACAGGTCTCAGTGTCTGTGGTCCTAGCTAGCGCTTTCTGCTGATTGGCCCAGACAGGTCAGCTGAGAACAAAGGACTAGGGTTCTTCTCTGAGAATTTTGCCTTAACAATAAGAAACTTGAATAACAGTGACTTTGTCACACTGTAACATTAACAATTTCTTTTTCAGAGAAGTAAAATGTGGCCAAATTATATTTTTCCTGAAGGAATCTAATTTTCAAATAATTCTGGACAATCCCTCCATTGTTTTCTTCTGAAAATATTATTATTGGAAAAGTTTGGTCCCAAATTCACAGCACAGAGTTTCACTTGGATTAAAATTAGCCGGAGAGAATGATCAGTAAGGATCAGGAAAAGGGACTATATTAGAGTGATGGAGTTTGAAATCCCATTAAGTAGAAATCCCATTGACCACAATTATCCAGCTCTGAACAAGGATCAAATGCTCACAGGCCAAAAAAAGCTCTGGATTAGGACAAATAATCTCACTTAACCAACGTGTATATAACAAATACTCCAGTGGATTCCACAGCGATTTCGTTTTGGAATTTGTCATGGAAAATAGGTAGGAAAGACAGATTGCAATGGAGCCATGCATAAAGAAATGCACTTAAAGAAAAGGGGTAATTTTTTCAGCATTGATGGGTTCTGAATTAGATACAAATCCTCAGATAAAGGATTTAGACATGTTGGCCGGGTGCGGTGGTTCACGCCTGTAATCCCAACACTTTGGGAGGCCGAGGGGGGCGGATCACAAGGTCAAGAGATCGAGACCATCCTGGCCAACATGGTGAAACCCCATCTCTACTAAAAATACAAAAATTAGCTGGGTGTGGTGGCGAGCACCTGTAATCCCAGCTACTCAGGAAGCTGAGGCAGGAGAATCGCTTGAACCCGGGAGGTGGAGGTTGCAGTGAGCCGAGATCATACCACTGCACTCTAGCCTGGTGACAGAGCAAGACTCCTTCTCAAAAAAAAAAAAAAAAAAAAAAAAAAAAAAAAAAAAAAAGATTTAGACATGTTTGCTGCCATTAGGTACATTCAACAAGTGTCAAGAATCAGCAGGATGCTGGATTAAAAGAGAACAATAATAGATAGTGACAACTGGATCAACCGCCTCCTACAAAGCAAGGATGGAAGCACCTTTCCCAGAAAGTGCAGACTGTCCGGGGGGCTGACCCGGGCGGGGAGTGCTGGAAACACAGATCGGAGACCAGGAAACGCCAGAGGTGCAATGTGTGCATTTAATCATGGGCACTAACATCAAAAGTTAATTTGGAAAGCACAGAAAACATTCTAGAAGGATGAAAGAGCAGGCCTTTACACCTTCTCAACTATTAGCAGAAGGAGAAGAAGAACTCTGAGAAGGGAAGAATACCAAAGACATAGAAACATTTGAGAGATTATACTGAGCTTAACTAGAAGATTAATATGCAGATGAGGCAAAACTTTAGACAGTAGACTTTTCCTAAGTGAATTTCTTTTGGAAATACAAGCAATACTCAACTTAGAGGACAATATTTATGCCAGAGGTAGTGAGGCCACGGATTATATAATAATTTTCTTTAAACAGCAAATGGCCAGGCACGGTGACTCATGCCTGTAATCCCAGCACTTTGGGAGGCCGAGGCAGGTGGATCACCTGAGGTCAGGAGTTCAAGACCAGCTTGACCAACATGGTGAAACCCCGTCTCTACTAAAAATGCAAAAATTAGCTGGGTTTGGTGGCGCACGCCTGTAACCCCAGCTGCTCGGGAGGCTGAGGCAGGAGAATCCCCTGAATCCGGGAGGCAGAGGTTGCAGTGAGCCAAGATTGTGCCACTGCACTCCAGCCTGGGTGACAAGAGCGAAGCTCTGTCTCGAAAATAAATAAATAAATAAATAAATAAACACACAGCTAGTAACCAGGTTTGGACATATGGAAATTCCTTCCTTCTTGTTTCAATTCACTGCTCTTTTCTAAGCACGGAACTGCTCTGTCGTGTAGCAGGATGATTGGCAAGGGGTGCTCTGTGACCCCTGAAGTGTGTGCCCCTAACAAACAGCCATATCCTCTGCAGAGAGTTCTTGGTGGAGGATGCTCCACTGGGAAAAGCCAAGCCACTGGGTGATGCATTGCCCTCAAGTGTCCCAGTGATTCCAGTGATACCTGCCCTGCATTACAAGTACTGCTTACACATGGCGGGGAAAAAAAAAAAAAAGCACATGTCAGTGATTAGTTGGTATTACTGAGCTATTGGAAAAGCTGCCAGCATCTACAGCAACTGCTGAGACTCAGGAAACAATACCCCAAAGGAAGACCTCAGAAGCAAGAGCTTCTCTCTGCCCACTTCTGCCTTCAGTTCCTCAGCCCAATTTCTCCTGAGACCAGAGAAACCACAATCCCTCCTCCTCCAGGCATGTCACAGTAACCACAACTCCTGTGCCCCAGAGCCAGCCCTAAAACCTAAAAGTATTACTCTAACTTTCCCGCCACCTGTCTGGGTAAAAACTGGCGACAAAGACGCTCTCTGAGCCACCCTGTTTGAGTGTCGGTCACCAGACCGGATTCCGGAGAGGGCCCCGCCACACCAGCAGGAGGGAAAGCTGCCCAGAGAGGCCAAGAGGAATCTGGACAGACAGGCCATGCTGGGTGTCCCCACTCAGTCTATTCGCATTAGACCACACCCTTCCGTCCAACCATACGCCTACACGGCTGCCCGTACTTTGTGAAACCTAAGCATAAAAACGGACAGTTTCCCTGTGTCTTTGGGTCTTCAATCTGAAGGCTCCTATGTCCACTTTAATACAATTTGTACGTCTTTTCTCAAATGAATCTGCCTATTGTGAGTTGATTTTTCAGCGAACCTTCAGAGGGTGAAGGGAAAATTTCTCCTAGGCCCTGACACAACCATAACTACTGCAGTCTGAAACAGGCATGCTCCACAACCTATAGTCACAGCTATAGAAAGTCATGGAACACAGACGGCTACGGTTCAAACCAGCACGAGAGAGAGTTCAAAAAGCTAAGGAGTTAGGCTGCGTGCGGTGGCTCATGCCTGTAATCCCAGCACTTTGGGCAGATTACCTGAGGTCAGGAGTTCAAGACCAGCCTGGCCATCATGGTGAAACCCCGTCTCCACTAAAAATAAAAAAAAATTAGCGGGACATGGTGGCAGGTGCCTGTAATCCCAGCTACTAGGGAGGCTGAGACACGAGAATCGTTTGAACCCAGGAAGCAAAGTTTGCAGTGAGCTGAGATCACGCCACCGCACTCCGGCCTGGGCGACAGAGCAAGACCCCGTCTCAAACAAACAAAGAAGCTCAGGAGTTGGATAGCGCAGGGGCTAACATTCCATCTAAGCAAAGTGACTATAATACAACCACTTTTTGACATCTAAATAAACTTTGTGCCTTTAATGACTATTTTCTGATTAACATCCCATTACTGCCTGAAGGCAAAACAAAGCTGAAAGGGACAGATTGTGTGACAGCCAAAGAAACTCTTTCACATATTAAACCATTGACCATTTTAAGACATATTCTAAATGGATCATTCTAGCAATTATGCAGAGGGGAAAGGAACGGTAGGGGATATAAGAAGGGAAACCAGAAAGAAACTTTGACAGTTGATGTCAAAAATAAGAAAGGCTCAAACTAGTACCATGGCTGTAAGGAAGAAAAGAAAGGGGAAATTTTCCAAACATATATTTAGAAGTTAAATCAATCACACTCGATTATTCACTGGATAATGAAAGACCGGGTGAGGAAAATAAAAACATCAAGAATCATTCCTGGGTGTTTTTGGAGGCAGCGTTGCTTGGGGTTAGTCAGTAATGGGAAGCAAAATAAGAACAAAATAATGGCTACAAAAACACAAATGGAACTAACTAGTGGCTGCATTGATTTGCATGTCAGCCTTATTGCTTTGTCTTTACCTCTGGGGAAAAAAATTGAAGATGTAATAGGAATAAAATGCAGAGCAGTGTGGAGAGGGTGTGAGTTTAGCACAAGGTAATACCCAAATCTTTAGAAAAAGCAGAGAATGTTATTTGGATACTGTGAGCTTCACTGTAGAGGCCAAGCCATGGTGAGATTCGATAAAGGTGCATGGAGCATAAATCTAAAAGGTGATTATGCTACTGATGACCCACACGATGCTGTGGATGACGTGTTTAATGGCACCATCCTGATCCACTCTTACCTAGGGGATGTTAAATGGAGCTACACAAAACCTGTCGTGCTTTGGTTCAATGATATATATATATATTTTTTTTTTAAGCTCACACTTTAAGCAAGGAACCTAAAATCTCTTCCATCATCACAGTACACAGAGGCAATACTAATTTTCAGAGCAGGCTGATCTGGAACAAAGGAGATAGGAATCAGGGCAGCCTCTGACAGTGCTCACAGGAGAAAGAGATGGTGCCGCCTTGTACAGCCACACCCAGCATTCACAGGCAATGGCTGGAGGTAAGAAGCAGCCGGTCCAGTCTAGATAAGAGATTTGGGACACACAGTGGATAATCCAATCTGGGACAGGCAGAAGCTACTCCTTAGTCAGATGGTTAAGGTTTCTCAAAGAATTGGTGGCTGTCATCAGGACCCACTGTCTTCTTTGCCATTCTCTGTATTTAAGTGTGCACAGGGATTTGGACATATTTTTTATTTTACAGTGTAGATTCTGTCGTTCTTGAAAACCTTTTTTCATTTTGTGAAGCACTGAGTTTATTTATGTTTTTTTTTTTTTTTTTTTAAGAGACAGGGTCTCACTCTTTCACCCAGGGTGGATTGCAGTGGCGTGATCATGGGTCCTGCAGCCTCGACCTCCTGGGCTTAAGCGATCCTCCCCCTCAGCCTCCCCAGTGGCTGGGACTCCAACAGGCATACTCAGCACTGAGTTTAAACCCACCTAACAACCAACTACGCGACATGCCCAGGAATTCCCACAGCCAAGATTGTCTAGTGGAGTCAAGGGCTTGATATTCAGAGTTGGAAAAATAAAGAGCTCTCCTTAACAAACTATATCTGAATAAGTAGACTTGTGTTTGGGGGAGCCAGTGTGACAGTAGAGCCCAACAAGTATTATACCTTGAAGCCTTGACATGTTCCTTACAGTCATAAGCACTCAGCAAATTGTTACCAAGCTGGACGCCACAGAAGACTTACTACAAAGGGGTAAAGTTGGAAATATGAAAATGAGTTAGGCTGTGGCCATAACCTGGAGGAAAACAGGTAAGGGTTGATCTACCTGTTGAAAACAGGTAAGATAGAGGCAACGGCACTAGAAAGGAGGAGACGGCTGCACGTGGTGGCACACACCTGCAGTCCCAACTACTAAGGAGGTTGAGGAAGGAAGATCTCTGAGCCCAGGAGTTTGAGGTTGTTGTGTGCTGTGACCACACCTGGGAACAGCCACTTCACTCCAGCTTGGGCAATATAGTGAGAACCCATCTCTAAAAATAAAAAGAAGAAGGGGAAGAAAGGAGAAGATAGCTAAGAGAAATTTAGACTCAGACAATCGTTCATAAGTAAAAAGGCAGTGAAGTACATAGGACAAATAAGTTACTATACTTGAGAGTAAAATATTGAATTGGCCAGATCTTAACTTATGAGAAATAATAGGGCTACCCATTCCACACTGACACCCAGCAGTGAACCACACAGGCTTTAGGTTAACAACGGGACTCTCTCCAGGCAAGTACAAGTCCCAGTTCTCTTATCAAAGAGAACTCAACTTGGATTTACACGAAGGTCAAAGGATCCAGCTCTGTAAGTCACACCTAAAAACATTCCAGGCATAAAATAATTAGGACTACTAGGTTCTAGAGATGGTTATTTGTAAAGTGATAGAATCCCATTTCTCATTAATATTGAAACAATTTACCACAAAACCAAGAACAGATGAAGACAGGTTATACACAGAGAAAAAAATTCAAAAAATATAGCAAAGGCAGTGACACCAAGACAAATGTGAATTACTACCCAATATTTTCCTGTTTGCAAAATGTGGGATTAGATGAGTTGGAAGAAACTGCCTACAATTTACTGCAATACTTTGTGGGTATGTATGAGTGCGAGTGGGAGAGGGAGAGGGCGAGGGAGAGAGAGAGAGAGAAAGAGAATTATATTTCAGACCAAAAATCTGATTCAGTCATTAAAACTACAGACTGCTTTTAATCTAGAGCCCAAGGATAGTCTAAAAAGCAGTGCAATTAGCAAGTTGTCTAAAACATTGTTTATAGACAGCTATCTCTCTCTGGGTAAAGACTGACCTCATTGTGTACAAATCTAACATTTGCAATCTCAATTGCATGAAACAAGGTAGATAAACTAGGTTGCATTTATTTCTCTTCCTAAAGAATTAGCCCCAGTATTTCGTTAGTCAGTTTTAAATTATGATACCATTTATAAAATGCAATTTGTATCTATCTTTTCGGAATACATACACTGTGTAGACTATGTTTCTAAATTTGATTTTTCTCCTTGTCTTACCCAAAATGTTGAAGAAGGATTTTTTTTTTTTTTTTGAGATGGAGTTTCGTTCTTGTTGTCCAGGCAGGAGTGCAATGGTGCAATCTCGGCTCACTGCAACCTCTACCTCCTGGGTTCAAGCGATTCTCCTGCCTCAGCCTCTCGGGTAGCTGGGATTACAGGCATGTGTCACCACAGCTGGCTAATTTTTTGTATTTTTAGTAGAGATGGGGTTTCTCCATGGTGGTCAGGCTAATCTCAAACTCCCGACCTCAGGTGATTTGCCTGCCTCGGCCGCCTAAAATGCTGGATTACAGGTGTGAGCCGCCATGCCCAGCCGAAGAGGAAAATTTACAATAACTTATAAACTTATGGCAGAAATATTTTTAAAATATCAAGGGGCTGTTTGGGGGTTATTATATATTTACGCTAATCACTGAAATACTCATGTCTATAGGGATTTTAACAACTGGAATTTTTTACAATGAATTATAATATCTTTGATTAGCATACAAAGGTAAATTTATATTTGATAAATTATTCTCATTAAGGCAAATGTTGAAATAATTATCAGGGTTTCAAACAATGAATTACAAGCTCCCTGGCAGAGCAAAATATATGTGTATTTACTGGACAAATCTTATCAAGACAAGTACTGAAACTAACAAGATATTAAAGCTGAAGTTGGTCAGAAAATTCATGTAACCAAATCATTTGAAACCTGAGTTTTGTGGTTAAAAAGTAGGGTTTCTGTTAATTTAATTTCTGTTAAGTCTTCCATTTTATAAAATATGAAATAGCAGCCCCTTAGTAAAAATCAAGTATAGGAATCATAAGAAAGATCTACTATAAAAAAGGCTATTAAGTAGATTATTGATAAATCAGAACTATTATATGATTAGTTTGTTCTCTTCTTTGTGAATTACATCAGGAAATCGTACTTTAAAAGCATATTAGTATACTTCTATCCATTCTTCAAAATCTGGGTTAAAAATGTTTCTTGTGATATCACTGCTGAAGAAAATATTACTTTGAAATATTATTGCTTTTTTAAAGTTTAATTTCTGAGTCCTACTTTTAATACTTGAAGCTAAAAGGACAATTTTAAATTTTTTATTTATATATTTTCTAGTATATTAGGATGACTAAGAATTAATTATAATATTAGAGGCTATAGGGTCTAAAATTCTGTAGCCTCTGTGTGAAGAAGAGGTTAGAGATAAAAATGGTGTTTTTTCTCCAAAAAAAAAAAATAAAAGAAAGAAAAAGAAAGGAACCACACGCATGTTCAGCCCTGATTGCTTTCTGCATCTTGCTAAAGCTGCTGTAACATCTCCCGGGTTATTGATTTTGTATATTAACTCGATTCTCCTCTGCTGACAGCAATTGGTTTAGCTGCGCTGGGATTCATTCAGTATACCCAACTGTGATGTTAATTCCATGGCAAAGTAAATAAAAGCTCTGTTCTGAAGCCATAATCCCTGAGCTGGAACCTGGCTTTGCCGCTGGCATGCCTTCACAGAAGTCACTTCACTCTCTAAGTCCAGGTTCCTCATCTGTGAACTGAGAAAAATGAAAGCACTGATTCCATGGGGTGCTGTGAGGATTCTGATTCCATGGGGTGCTGTGAGTATTAAGTCCATGGAAGGTTCTCAGGGGTGCCTTCCCGGAGCAAAATACGCATGTAACAAATATCAGCCATCATTATTTCTACTAAAGCACTAAAAGAAACACAACCAAAAGACCTAAAACGCAGCTTTCTATTTTATAGTGATTTTTGGGGGGGGCATGCCATAGGAAATGATTTGATATCTGCAGGTTTTAAATTCAAAATCTTTCATGGCTCATTGAGAAAAATCTTGGGCTCTTTAAGATTAGTGTGAGGTTTAGAGATAATAAATGTAAAGCATGTGACATAATGCCTGACAGATCCTCAGTAAGTGGTAGGAGGTGCTATTATTACCAATATCATCACGATTCATACATTTCTTTTCTCTCCACTTTGGCTTGACATGTGGATGCATGAGGCCAGTAGGAAGAAGTCACCCGCAGCTATCTGGAACAACATTGTGGGGAAGGCCGAGTTTCTGGTCAGTACATATCCTTCAAAATTCCTTTCCCCTCAGAAAGAGGATCCCTCTGATACCTGCTTTTCTAGATCTCTTCCCTCCCCCTCTGCCAGATATGTTTTTCGGAAAGCATCGTTGAATAATGAAATAATTGATTTCTATATATTCTCCTCAGGCTATGTTTTTGCATTTGGACTGATAATTCATTAAACCAGGATAAGGATGGAACGGCCCCCGTGGGTAGCTGTAAGGACCCTGTGATGATCTTTCACAGAGTTTCAGATTGCGCGATAACCTTGAAACTTACAAACCTGGCTTTGGTTATAAGGAATCATGTTCAAGGGAACTACTGAATAGAAGTTATTAAAAGTGCTAAAATCAACAGAGCGTGCAGAGATCTACAGGATAATTACTGTGGCATTCTGTCAAGATCATACTTGATTTAGAAAACCTAGTGGCCCATAGATTTGGTCTTATTAGGCCTCCAAGAATACTTATACAACAAAAATACCCATTCTTCTGGAAATTTACTCTCTTGGCAATTGCATAATTATTATTATTTTTTAAATCTAGAAATCACCATACATTCATTTAAAACTACTTTGAGATAGGAATTTTACTTATCTGAGAACTGTGGTCTCCTATTATGACTTCAATTTTCTAAATTTAACTTATGAATGTATAATCTTATTAATTAACTGAAAACATGGTATCTGGGAGAAAAAGACCTGCCTAAATGTCTACCACCCTTACAGTATAAGGGCAGCAGGATCTCCATCTGTGCGCAGGAAGGAATGTCACAGGATTGGGAGTATGGATCTGTGCATTTTAGAAGTGGGGACAGAGGTTGGGAGAAACATCGAAGTTCATTGAAGGTGTGTCCCCCTTACTCCAGTGCTACTGGATGGACTTGAAAACTGGACAAAAGAATCATCTTACTGGGTGGCAGTGGCCCCTTCAGACTTTGGACTATGGAGAGACACCTGTCTCTGTGAGAACGGTAAAAAGCTTCCCTGTGTGTGGTCCTTGGCCTGTATGTAATATCTCAAAGGCAGTTAGGAACAGGAAGAAAGTTCCTCTGACTTGGTGTTTCCCTGAATTGTTGATTAGATAAATAACAGTGCATGCCGCACAATGACAGAAGCAACTTATAAGCATCAAGGGTTACGTGAGGCAACCGCAAATCTGATTTTGGTATTGTGGAGTAGACTTGATATTTCATGAGACTAAAAAGAAGAGAAAGTACAAAAAAAATAAGCGGTTCCCCAGGGAGTTATGGCAAAACTCAGGACATTAAATGAGACTGAACCAAGTGAGAAGTGCAACTACCTCCAAGGGTCAAAGAAATAGGCCTGGCATGGTGGCTCACACCTGTAATTCCAGCACTTTGGGAGGCCGAGGCGGGTAGATCACCTGAGGTCGGGAGTTTGAGACCAGCCTGACCGACATGGAGAAACCCTGTCTCTACTAAAAATATAAAATTAGCCAGGTGTGGTGGCACATGCCTGTAATCCCAACTACTCGGGAAGCTGAGGCAGGACAATTGCTTGAAGCCGGGAGGCAGAGGTTCCAGTGAGCTGAGATCGCACCATTGCACTCCAGCCTGGGCAACAAGAGTGAAACTCCATCTCAAAAAAGAAAGAAAGAAACAGTGCCAGCCTACCAAACCATCTGAAGTAGTCTATCTCACTCCAGCGGAGCATCTTCCCCAAGCTGGGGGCCAAAACACCCAGGGAAACACAGGGTTCATAAAATAATGGCTCAAATGAGCTCCTTTTTATATCTATACAAATCTAAACATATACAATACATGTACATGTACATATTTGTGTATGTAACCATCATTTAAGGATGTGTAGAAAACTACTTAAATATACTGTTGATAGTAGTGTTTTATCTTCTCAAGAGATACTAAAAGCTGTATTATTTTCATACAGAGGTTGACTAAGATGTTTTGGCTCTGAAAAAATAATTCTCATTTGCAAATGCTGGAATTTAGAGCAAAACAGTATTCCCTTCCTAAAATAAACATAACAGTATTCCATTTCTGAAGCATAATGACGCACCTATCAAAATGGTTAACATTTGAGTTTGAATTAGGTTTTCATTGTTTCTTCTGTCTTCTTAATAAATTTTAAAATATTTTTTTCTAGAAGCAAGGTCTTGCTGTTGCCCAGGCTGGTCTCAGACTCTTGGTCTCAGGCAATCCTCCCATCTCAGCCTCCCAAAGCATTGGGATTACACACACGAGCTACTATGCCTGGGCTCTGTCTTTTTGTAGGTGTATTTATGAACTAAGTAGTGACCCTATATGAATTTCCAAGTCAAAGAGAAATAAGGTAGTCAGGGCCCTTCAGACAAAAATAAGTGCCCTGCCGTCATGAGAATCAACACAATCTCCTCTGTCCCAGCGAAGAGAGGGCCCTCTGTCTCTTTCTCACATTCTGTGTGAGTCCAAGTGACCGTCCGGACTATTGTAGGGCAGTGCTCATCCGGGGCAAGTCACACTGTGTGATCCACTCCTACTTTTATTCAGATGAAAACAGAGCAAAGTAATATCAAAGGCAATCCAGAAGAAAACTGGCAGAAACGATGAAAAGCACTCACACATCTCAAGGTCAGTAAGGTGGGTAGAAAAGGGAGTAAAGCCTTGCTCTTGGCACTGGTGATAGATGTTGTGGGCTCAGGGCAGGATCTTGAAGCAAATGATATGGAGGAAGTGGACGTGACATGGTGAATAGGACAAGTTCACCTTGGTTTATGCTGAGTTTCCATGCAGAATATATCATTGATATCAGCTACATACATGCTGGAAACCATTCCTGGTTTTCGTTCTGTTTTTTGTTTTGTTTTGTTTTGAGACAGAGTTTTGCTCTTGTTGCCCAGGCTGGAGTGCAATGGCCCGATCTCAGCTCACTGCAACCTCTGCCTCCCAAGTTCAAGCGATTCTCCTGCCTCAACCTACTGAGTAGCTGGGACTACAGGCACATGCCACCATGACCGGCTAATTTTGTATTTTTAGTAGAGATGGGGTTTCTCCATGTTGGTCAGGCTGGTCTCGAACTCCCGACCTCAGGTGATCCGCCCGCCTCGGCCTCCCAAAGTGCTGGGATTACAGGCATGAGCCGCCGTGCCTGGCATGTTTATTTTTATAAGTAATGATTTGCTTTATACATCTCCAGATTTAATATGCCACTCTATCCAAAACTGGGAAAATTTTATTTCTCAAAGTGTTTTTAAGAAACTCTCTCTACAGACATTAGGAAGTTAATTAGAGAAATTTAAGATATTTGGGTCAAAACCAAAACATTTAAAATCATTTTTAGCAAGACTAATTTTTGGTATGAAATAAACACATATTGAAATCATATAAATTTATTATTCATAAACGTAGCTTAAGAAAATACCTAGCGCAGCACTCTCCAACGCGGTGACCAGGAATGAATAAACGAATGGCATCTGCCCACTGTTTATATGATTCTACATGTATCTCGGACTATGTGCATGACTCCAATACATGTGAAGATGGTATTCTACCTATACGAAAATGCAAAGAGCTTTCTTCTAATAAATGAATCTTTTGCTCATTAGACCCCAAGTCCCCATTTGGGAGAAGTGATATTTAGGGGGGAAATACTGGGAAGAGGCCGGGTGCAGTGGCTCACGCCTGTAATCCCGGCACTTTGGGAGGCCGAGGCGGGTGGATCACTTGAGGTCAGGAGTTCGAGACCAGCTTGGCCAACATAGTGAAACCCCATGTCTACTAAAAATAAAAAAAAAAAAAAAAATTAGCAGGGCATGGTAGTGCAAGCCTGTAATCCCAGCTATTTGGGAGGCTGAGACAGGAGACCAGCTTGAACCTGGGAACCAGGGGTTGCAGTGAGCCGAGATGATGCTGCTGCACTCCAGCCTGGGTGACAGAGCAAAACTCCATCGTAAAAAAAGAAAAAAAAAAAAAAAAAGAATGATTGGGAAGACTTGTTCATTTGTTCCATCATATGCTCACTTGTCTTGTTGGTTGAAGTCGAACCATGGGATAAAGGATGTTCAGCCAAATTTCCTTGCTACCTTGCTAGTCTGTCTGTCCACCTTAAATGTTTTTGCTGGGTTGCCTTTTAGCATTATAATGTTATCTTTTATAGTAAGAAACTGATTTAGAGCACTTTAACATAAAATTCCATATAATAAATTTATTTTAGAGCTATGAGGTAGAAAAAGCTTGGTTCTCCTGAGGAGGTGTTATTTATAGTCTTTATAACATAATTGTCATGCTTTCATTTTAACTTTGGCCATGAAGAAACATATTTTTTCACCTGCATGTTTATGTTTACCTGTTTTTCTGGAGAGCTTTGCTTCTTGCCTCTTTTTATTTTGTTTCTTGATGATGGATGTTTTCTTTAAAATCACATATTGTCCTTATGTATAATGTGATTTTAGTTTCCGGGGTTTTATTGGTAAATTAAGCTACCTCAGTTCTTTAGTGGAAAATGCAAGGATATAGATGCCATTATAGATATAGATACAGAACTCTGAGCTAAGCACATGCACTCTCTCCCTCCTTCTCACCTTCCTGTGCGTGTATTTAAATTGCACAATTCGGTTTAAGTCATTTCCAATCTTCTTGTACAAATGTGCCCTTGGTTTTTAAAGACTCATTAGACCTATGCTTTGTCTTGGGAAACATAATCGTATACACAATTGTCTGCCTTTAAGGGAACTGAAACAATCCCAGAATTGTGTTCTCAACATAGCTTAGTATAAGGTATAATTAAAGATTTAAGGACATTTGAGAGGCAACTGTAGAAAATCGACCTGGAGAGGTCATCTGGCAGAACAAAGCTGAGCTCCTCGCCACTACCATGTGCATTCTCCCGAAACAAGCACATTCTCAGGATATTGCTTTTGCTTTCTTCTTCTTGATGAGCTGCTTCACACACATTCTGTTCTCAAGAACCAACTTCCTACCTGACCTGGTTCCCATCTAACTTAATAAAAAGAAAACCTGTTTTTTATTTCATCTATAGATAAATTATGGTTCAAAATGAACTACAAGTGAACCCATGCAAAGGCTATATATATATATATATATATACACACACACACGCAAGTAAATGGCCACTCGAGATATAGAAAGTCACCCAAAGGCATCACAAACTATTTAAATATTTGAAATATAATTGAAACAGGCCTATTCTCAATGAAAAGAAGAAAAAGTGCCACGTTCCCTCTGACTCTCAGTTGCTAAATCAAAACCCTTAGAAAGGATTTGTTGGCAAATGAGTCTGTCTGTCGAGGAAACCCAGAGAAGCGCTCAAAGGGATTACAGAGTAATGATTCTCAAACTGTACTGTGTTTCCTCAGGCAACAATCTTCTAGACCTCTGAAATGAATGAGTCTTTAACCAAATGAATTTTTGTAAATATTTCTATAAACTAGTAAAAACTTTTAGAGCAAAAGAGTTCATCTTAGGAGAGTAAGATAGAGGAGAACCACAATGATGGAGCCTCTGTTCTATCAAGACACAAAATAGATAGGTTGAGCCATAAAACATGAAACCATAGGCTCTAAAATATAACCCTTACATAACATATAAAAATATATTATATATGAATATATGCATTATACATGTACTTTATATACATGTATTTTTATATAATACATATATAAAAATAAATTTTGTATATTTATATAAATCCAGCAATCCCACTACTGGGTTTCTACCCAAAGGAAAAGAAAAAATAAATTTGGTATATTTATATAAATCCAACAATCCCACTACTGGGTTTCTACCCAAAGGAAAAGAAGCCATTATATCAAAAAGACATCTGCACTCATGTGTTTACTGTAGCAGTACTCACAATGGCAAAGATATGGAATCAACCTAAGTGTCCATCAACAGATGACTGAATAAAGAAAATATGGTATATATACAATGGAATCCTATTCAGCCATAAAAAATGAAATTATGTTTTTTGCAGCATAATGGATGGAACTGGAGGTCACTATCTTAAGTGAAACAACTCAGAAAGTCAAATACTTCATGTTCTCACTTGTAAGTGGGAGTTAAATAATGTGTACGCAGGGACATAGTGGGTAGAATGACAGGCATTGGAGACTTGGAAGGGCTAGGGGTATGTGGAGGGGTGGATGATGAAAGGTTACTCAATGGGGACAATGTACATTATCTGGGTGATGGATCTACTAAAAGCCCAGACTTCACCCTATACAATATGCCCACATGACAAAATTACACTTCTACTTCTTATATTTATATAAATTAAGATACATAAATAAAAGGGTAAAGTAAACAAAAAGAAAAAATAAAGTCATTGCATTAAAAATCTTTTAAGCATTGCTTTATCATCTCATAAATATAGCCAAAGATTCTGAAGAATGATGAAGGCTTCCGTTAAAACATTATTTCACTGCCACTTGGTTCAATATAACTTGTGAAAACTTTGGTCAAGAACTCTAAACTAGGGAAACATGCAAAGAAATGCTCACTCCTAGCAATATTTGACACAGTTGATTTTTCTGTTGCATTTCTCTTTCTACAAAGAGAAATATTATTCAAAGAGAAAAAATTAGCCAGGCATGGTGGTGGGCTCCTGTAATCCCAGTTACTCAGGAGGATGAGGCAAGAGAATCGCTTGAACCCAGGAGGCGGAGGTTGTAGTGAGCCGAGATCGTGCCACTGCACTCCAGCCTGGGTGAGAGAGCAAGATTCCATGAAAAAAGAAAGTAAAGGAAAGGAGAGGAGAGGGGAGAGGAGGGAAAGGGAGGGAAAGGGAGGGGAGGGGAGGGAAGGGGAGGGGAGAAGAAAGAAAGGAGGGGAGGGGAGAAGAAAAGAAAGGAAGAAAAGGAAGGAAGGAGAGAAAAAGAAAGAAAGAAAGAAAGAAAGAAAGAAAGAAAGAAAGAAAGAAAGAAAGAAAGAAAGAAAGAAAGAAAGAAAGAGAAAGAAAGAAAGAGAGAGAGAAAGAAAAGAAAAGAAAAGAAAAGAAAGAGAGAAAGAGAGAGAAAGAGAGAAAGAAAGAGAGAAAGAGAGAAAGAGAGAGAGAGAGAAAGAGAGAAAGAGAGAAAGAGAGAGAGAAAGAGAAAGAAAGGAAGGAAGGAAGGAAGGAAGGAAGGAAGGAAGGAAGGAAGGAAGGAAGGAAGGAAGACTTCAATGTCATGCCTGGCTGTTTGTTTGACACTGTTCAAGATCTAATGAAAGGAAATTTTAAGACACACCTAGTATAAGATGCAGCCCAAATTCCAGCCAGGCCAAGGCAGCTCTGCAACTGTGCTCTTTGCCACGAATGACCCTGTGTCCTGCAGAATGAAGGACACTACAAGCAATAGCACTGGAGTACAATGTGTGCCCCAGTTATATATATGTATAAAATGCTACGGTTCCCACTGACGAGAAGGGCCTGGCCACACCCTACCCCATTTTCAATGCGTTTCCTATGTTTCTATCTCTTACTGAAAAGAAATGCTGATTATGTAACAAAGAAGCCTTGCCAATCCTTCAAAACTCCTTAACAAAGTTGAGTTCATTTCATCCTCTCCATTTCCATTATCACTCCCAACTCTGAAGCCTTTCTCCCCATTCCTCTCCTGTCCTCCCTTCTCTCTTGCCTCATATTCAGAACACAGGTAGAGCTTGAAGATCATGGCCGCTGGTAGGAAACTTTTATCATTCATTTATGTGTTTGTTTGTTTGTGGAGTCTGGGTCTCACTCTGTCTCCCAGGCTGGAGTTCAGTGGCTCAGTCATGGCTCATTGCAGGCTCAGCCTCCTGAGTCGCTGAGATGACAGGCATGAGCCAGCACATCTGACTGAAACTTTTATTCTATAACCGAAATCCTGTGGGTATACAAAGATATGGATATAAACAGGTATTACAGACTGTATTATATCATATGTGAGAAATAAAATATGTATAATTTCTCTACATCAGTAAATCAGAATTAACATGATCCAAATTCCCTTCCAGTCTTTTCTCAGTGTGTGGTTTCACAGAGTAGGACTCGTTTCTCATACACAATGCATTGTTGGTTTTTTTTTTTTTTTAAAACTTCCCTTGGAAAATACTAAAACTTTTATGCATCAAATTATTTAATATTCAGAATAATCTCACAAAGCAGGTGTTAATGCCTTCCATTTTACCCAATACAAAACAAAGACTCTAGAGAGATTAGATAAATAGCTTGTCTGAGTTTACAAGCACTACGTAGCAGAGTGAATTCAAGTCCAAGTTTATGCCCTTTCTATTGAGCTACAGTTTCTTTTTTGTCTTATAAACTTATCTCATATGTCTGATAAAGACTGCCCAAAAGGCTTAAAAATTATGATGATTTTCTTTTCTTTTTGAGACGGAGTCTCACTCTGTCTCCCAGGCTGGAGTGCAGTGGTACGATCATGGCTCACGGCAGCCTCGACCTCCTGGGTTCAAGTGATCTTCTTGCCTCAGCCTCCTGTGCAGCTGGAGCTACAGGTGTGCACCACCATGCCCGGCTAACTTTTTTATTTTTTGTATAGGTGGAGTCTCACTATATTCCCCAGGTTGGTCTTGAACTCCTGGGCTCAATCCTCCCACCTCAGGCTCCCAAAGTCCTCGGATTATAAGCATGAGCCACCACGCCCAGCCTGATTTTCTTCTTAAGTGCACAAGTTTCCCTCTTGGTGGATACACTTAACTGCACTTTAATGGTTCTAAGATACACCTTTTAACATCTAAGTCGGGATGTATCTCACAATCAAGGACAACTGACATTTGCTGTCACACTGACCAGGTGGCAACTGTGACAGACTGGTCACTGCCTACGGAGGCTTAATATGGTGATAGTTTCAGTGGCACAACTGGGCAACTGTAAGCCATTTATGTCAGGTCCACAGATGACGAGGACCTCTTGCAGAGAAAACAGAAGACCTGGCTGGGTTCTGAAAACCTCTTATTAACACGTTATTAGATCAAGAAATAATTAGCATCAAAATTTACAGAACAGTTTGTGAGCAACTTGCAGGAAGATCCCAGAGATGGCTGCAGAGCACAAACAAGAAATGCCACATCACCAGTGCTCTCCATGGCACAGAGAAACACTAATGGAAAAACATGGACGTTGGTGACTCACAGTTGAAAAGTGACTCAGAAGAGTTGGACTTTGTATGAGAAAAACATTGAAAATAACCTAACCAATTATTTCACTTCTTCTTCGTTTTCATGTATGCACAAAACGCATGTTTAAATAACCCTAAAAAGCTCTTTCCGTCAGTGTTTTTTTTTTTTTTTTTTTTTTTTGAGACGGAGTCTCGCTCTGTTGCCCAGGCTGGAGTGCAGTGGCCCGATCTTGGCTCACTGCAAGCTCCGCCTCCCGGGTTCACACCATTCTCCTGCCTCAGCCTCCCAAGTAGCTGGGACTACAGGCGCCGCCACCTCGCCCGGCTAATATTTTTGTATTTTTGACGGGGTTTCACCGTGTTAGCCAGGATGGTCTCGATCTCCTGACCTCGTGATCCGCCCGCCTCAGCCTCCCAAAGTGCTGGGATTATAGGCGTGAGCCACCGCGCCTGGCAAGTCAGTGTTATTTTTAATTAGTAGTGCTTCTTTCTTTTCTCATGGTGTGTAGCTAGCCTCGTACAGGTGATAAAACACTGGTAATTTATTTGAAGCGTCTCTTTTGTTTGGCACTCATTATTTTCAAATGTTTGCTATTAAAGATAGATAATGCTAGGCTGGGTGCGGTGGCTCACACCTGTAATCCCAGCACTTTGGAAGGCCGAGGCGGGTGGATCACCTAAGGTCAGGAGTTCAAGACCATCCTGGCCAACACGGTGAAACCCCATCTCTATTAAAAATACAAAAATTAGCTGGGTGTGGTGGCGGGCACCTGTAATCCCAGCTACTCGGGTGGCTGAGGTAGGAGAATCACTTGAACCCAGGAGGTGGAGGTTGCAGTGAGCCGAGATCATACCACTGCACTCCAGCCTGGGTGACAAAGTGAGACTCCGTCTCAAAAAAAAAAAAAAAAGCCTCCTATATTTGCAACTTACTTCTTTTTTTACTATAATGGAAAAAAATACATAAGAAATTAAAGGGTCAGGAGAAATGAATATTTTTATGGTTTTTGTGAAGAAAACCAAATTTGCACTGCTATCAGCACAGCATTCTACTTTTGCAACTGAATTAAAATATCAATATTTTAAAATATTTTTAAATTTAAAATATGAGAATATATTATTACTTAAATTAGCATCATCCTGATGGTAAGTGCTATTGACTGAAAATTTGTGTCCCACCAAGACTCATATGTTGAAACTCTAATCCCCAGTATGATGGCGTTTGGAGATGGGGCCTTTGGGAGGTCATTAGGTCATGAGAATGATCCCTATGATGGGATTAATGCCCTTTTTTGAGACAGAGTCTCGCTCTGTCACCCAGGCTGGAGTGCAGTGGTATGATCTCGGCTCACTGCAAGCTCCGCCTCCCGGGTTCTCCTGTCTCGGCCTCCTGAGTAGTTGGATTTACAGGTGCACACTGCCACGCCCAGCTAATTTTTTTTGTATTTTAGTAGATATGGGGTTTCACTGTGTCGCCTAGGCTGGTCTCGAAGTCCTCAGCTCAGGCAATCCTCCCACCTTGGCCTCCCAAAGTGTTAGGATTACAGGTGTGAGCCACCGCACCCAGCCCAGAGCTTGCTTCTTTTCCCTCTCTCTGCCCTATGAGGATACAAGGGGAAGAAGGTCACCCGCAAACCAGGGAGAGGACCCTCATCAGGAACGTACTGGGGCAGCCCCTTAATCTCATACCTCCCAGCCTCCAGAACTGAGAAATGGATGATGTTTGTTGTCTAAGCCACCCAGTCTGTGATCATTTGTTGTAGGAGCCTGAGCTGACTTGGACAGTAGGTAAAGTTTTCTATTTCGCCACAGGCGTGTTTACCAACCATATTTTCTTCTGTTAAATTTGTCTTTTTTCTTTCTTTTATTTATCTGTAGCATATGAAGAATTATATTGGCAATTTGTATGTTTCTTTACATGTAACTGATGGAAACATTTTGTCCATTATATTTCTACAAATATTTCCAGTCTATTTTATTTTCTATTCTGTTTAAACTCCCATGGCATAGATGTTATAAAATTTTAGATAGTTAAATATTTTGTGATTTCTACTACTTCACAAAAATTGAGTTTTGTTTTGTAATTTTTGTTTTTAACTCATTCATTTGAAACATATTGGTATATGATATGAAATCTGAATCTAAATTATTTGGTTTTTAAATAGCTAATTTGTTGCCCTATTTACTATTCATTTTGTTAAGTAGTTTTTCTCTGTCTAATTGTTTTGAGATACTATCATGACAATGTCTTTTTCTTACATGCAACATAAATTATTTCTTCTTGAATTTTCTGTTTTGTTGATTTTTTTTTATTTGTTACCAAACAGGTCCGGATTTTTTGATGAAAGATTTCACGTATTAAAAACACGACACAATGGCATGAAATTGAAATGAGTTTAAGGAAAGGAAAAATATAACAAGCAAACAAGAAAATAAACCAGAGGCAAGGATTAAATGGAGCCAAGAATGAAGCTAGCCACGCATATCACATCGTCCTCACAGGTGCTGAGGGCAGCCCACAGAATCAGCTCCATTTTCTAGTCGGTCATGCAGAAAAGGGATCCCTTTCAACAAGGCCTAGTGTCCTTGGGGTGAGAACAGAACAACTGTTCATAATGCATGGAGATAGACTGTGTGCTGAATTTGGAGTATTTCTCACTAGGCTTGCCACCATAGAGCTATTCTGGGATATAATGGATCAATGACTGGACAATAACCTTACAGTTGATGTAATAATTCCATGAGGATCAATATAAGTTAGTGGCTCCCCAACAAAACAAAGAGTAAATTCAGAGTGCTGCTTTCAGGCAATCTTACTATCTTGTTCTCTGTTGCATCCTCATCACCTGGCACAGTCTTGGCACATAGTAAATAAAAGCACGTTGTAGATGCTGAATAAGTATTCAGTGAATGAATGAAAAAGTAAAGTACTTAGTGGCACCACCCATAAGATTTTACTTCCTATGAAATGCTTATAACGTGGCTGTACAGCAGGTTCCGTATCAGCCCATATGTTTCAGCACTTATTTGATCTGGGGGTAGGTGTAGGAGCCCTTAGTGGAAGTTGAGGTGGCCAACATGCCCTAACACCACATCGCTTAATTTATTGTGACTCTACATGTTGCCTCATCTGATTGGCTAATCCTCTTCCATATTTTTCATATAATCCCCAACATATTTTTTCCTATTATTTAATCTCACCTTTGGAAGTTCAATTCATCACTGAAACGGTCTATTCTATTGTCTCTAGGTAGGGGTGCCCTTAAGTCCTGTTGTCCTCGGGGCAGCCTGCGTTACGCCTGAGGTCCCAGCGTCTTGGATCCTTCTCATAGTGTCCAGACTTGGATGGTAAGTCATGTGGTCACCCTGCTTGCATCTTCTGTCCGTCTTATTCATTCCCACAGCCACCATCATAGTCTCAACTCACCTCCCTCCCAGCCCCAGCCCACACCCCACACCCCAGACCCTTCACTCTCCTCCCGCTTCCACCGTTGCTTGGCGCCAACCCATTCTTCCCAGCTTACAGCCCACACCAGTGGTCCTTTCCTGCTTTGAACGCTTTAAAACACGTGTACTGAAGAAGTTGACTCAAACTGTAACCTGTTTTTCCCAAAAGTATGTCATCCTCCAAGAAAAATCTCTCTTGAGATTTTGTGCTTAATGTGTAGGAATATTAGTATACTTGATGCATTGTTCTCTGTTATTTTATGATTCTTATTTTATTTATTGAGGGATTGTTTCCAACCTGTTTTCCCAAAACGTGACCTTTCAAATTTTGTCAGAACTCCGAGGCCTCCACACCGCAAAGTCTACAGTGAACTATGAAGTTTTGTGAAGCACATTGTGTGGCTACATTAAGTACACACGGTGGCAAATAGTTGGTGTGCCTCTTACACACTTTCAGATAAAGCTAATATAGTATAACAACGTTATTCTTAAAGGCCTTCCACCTAAATTCATGTTTCATTCTCACAGCGTGCCTACTTGGCAGGCATTTTATCCTGAATAAACAAGTGAGGACAATTAAGTGCATGGGTTTTGATCTGACAACAAAATTATAATGAAAGTGGGTACTGCAGCTTTTGTCTTGATTCATAGTTATAATCATTTAATTTCTTTGTGAGACAGAACAGATTAATAAGGAAGTAAAATCTGGTATCATTTATGATATATAGTTATATTCTTAATTCTTGAAAAATATCTTTGTTGTTTTTATGAAGAACTGGTTTTGTTTTACTCAGAATTAAGTGTATCTCTTTAGGAAAATTGGTACTCAGTAATGTAGATATAAAAATATTTTGGGCTAGGCACAGTGGCTCACGCCTCTAATCCCAGCACTTTGGGAGGCCGAGGCTGCTAGATCACTTAAGGTCAGGAGTTCAAGACCAGCCTGGCCAACATGGAGAAACCCCGTCTCTACTAAAAATACAAAAATTAGCTGGGGCGTGGTGGCACATGCCTGTAATCCCAGCTACTTCGGGAGGCTGAGGCAGAAGAATTGCTTGAACTCAGCAGGTGGAGGTTGCACTGAGCCAAGATCGCACCCCTGCACTCCAGCCTGGGCAACAGAGTGAGACTCTGTCTCAAAAAAAAAATTTAAAAAATTGTATACTTTCTCCTTTTTCACGGAGGGTAAAGAAGAAATTGATTTAAGTGGGAGAAAACCTCTAGGTTATGCTAAAATCGAATGTTGAAATGCAGTTTGTCCATACATCTTAACAGGAAGAACAGTGCACACTGTTATAGAACATAAGTGTTCTGCAGTGCAGCTTGGTTGATATCGGTCAGGAGTTCGAGACCAGCCTGAACAACAAGGTGAAATCCTGTCTCTATTAAAAATACAAAAATTAGCCAGGCATGGTGGCGCGTGCCTGTGATCCCAGATACTCAGGAGGCTGAGGCAGGAGAATTGCTTGAACCCAGGAGGCGGAAGTTGCAGTGAGCAGAGATAGTACCACTGCACTCCAGCCTGGGCAACAAAAACGAAACTCTGTCTCAAAAAAAAAAAAAAAGAGTTTCTATTTTGTCACAGAAGGAGAAAAGGGAAAGGGTATCCAAAACAAGAAGCTGTCACTAGACAAAAAATCATAATTACCTTGAGATCCTGGCAGCTTCTTTTTTAGCCGTCCATTTCACCATGCTAATTATAAAGAAAAGTAAACTTACATTTTTTGCTCTGGAGAATATCAAGCAAAATATTTGATCCACTGTCTAAGCACTTGACAGTATGAACAATTGGAACTGTTAGACAACAAATAATAGCACTAAACACAAACCTTCCCATTGTGAATGTTACATAAGAAACAGCCGGATACTGCTGACATTAACACCTATTATTGTGCTGCATTAGTTTTATGGCTACAATAAACACTCCTGGATGATGAACATTTTGTAATTCAAAGAATGACTCACGGGAAAATATAGTTTTCATTTGCTAAAGTGCTGCAGGGTTGCATTAAGAAATGTCTTGCTGTGCTGAAATTGATTCCATTTGAATGGCAATTCAAAAGCTACCAGAAACTTTACAAATGCATAAGGATGTTTTGCTTCTTTCATCTATTTGGGAAAACAGAAGCAACCAAATATAATAATGTTCCTGGGACCCATTGCACAGTTATGTCCTGTTACATAAACAAGCATTACATAAAACAGAGTCATGATTAGCCTATCTTTTTATGGAACAAATAAACATTAACCAAATAAAACCAGTTTTACCAGATGGCATCCAATAAAATATTATGATTGAGGCTCATTCTGTCCAAAACTTTAAAAAATATTGCTATACCTTGATTGAGGTTGACCTAACAGACCAACATCTGGACTTTTAAAAAGATTTTAGCAAAGGAGTCACTGAGTGATTCTTTCAAGACGAGTCTAAACCAATACAATCAAATAGAATTCAGTTTAAACGTATTGTTTTCTTTGATCACAATGATTGTGTTAGAAGCTTTTCTCTGATTGCAATGATCGTGTTAAAAGGTAAGCCTGAAGAAGTCACTTCCTATTAAACATTTTCTCATTTCATTTCTTCCTGGGGATTTAATTACCCCTGATTCTGAAGAGGATGGTGACTAGTTGGTCATTGTTAGCAAGACAGGAGTTAAAGCAAATGACATCATAACACCAGGAATGTCTCTCTTTAAGATTTTAAAACTAGAAGAGATGCTCATTATTCTGGATTTTAGGATGTATGAATGACTCTTCAAAGACTCATTCATTGCAATGGTTTAGTTTGAATGTAATCCCAGGAAAATAAATTTGTTTTTGAGCTCTGAAGATCAAATATCTAAAATGCTCATGTAGAAAACATAATTTAGTCTTTATAACATCCTCATGTGGGACATGGTTAGCTCTAAATCACACTGAATTTTAATCCAATAGTGCTTCATAAGACCATCCACCTTTTTTAAGGGTTTCAGAGCACAAACCTTCAAATGCGTTCAACTATTGACATACAAAGGTTAAAAATGAGAAATTTTGAGTACAAAAACAAGTAGGTTTTAAAGCGCTCACTCTTCAGTCTGAAATTCCATCATTCTATACCTGGGTTATTTTCACAGTGGACAATAACTAGCTTGCTCTAGCTTTGCCAAAGTTGCCACAACCATCTATAAACAAACACAAAAACTGAAAAATAGAAAACAATACTAAGTTTCTCATTTTTTCTCTAGGAAAGTTAGAAATAAGTATATTTTCTCTCCTTTCAAGTTCTGAAACAAAAACCCCACTAATCGTGTATAATTGCACTGATTGTTGCTTCACTAAATCTCAGTTAAATAATTTGCTACAGTACCATTTCCTCATTCCGGTATAATTTTTATGTGCAGACTGTTTTCATCATTTCACCCTCATAAAAATATATTTTCATAACCTAGTCTACAGAGTTGCTACTCTACTCTGTTACCTTAGAGACGTCACTCAATTATCATGTTTCATAACAAGTTAAATAGGTACATACTGCAATGTTATTCATCAGCTGGCTTAGAATTTAACAGTTGATAAAGGTGCAAATATCTGGGATTTGGGGCTGAAAGGTACTGTTATGTTATTACCGTGAACGCACGTTCATTGTAAATACTGTGGTCACCCAGGCCTGAAAGAATCTATGAAGTTAACGTTATGCATTTTTTGGGTTTTGAGGTTTCTGAAATGCATCCATCATTCCTGACCAATTGACGTTTACAAACACCACGAGGCTCGACCATCAGGCAGCTTTGTTCTCACTCTCTGCACCGCCCTTGCCCTCTTCCTGTGTCGGCATCTTTATCTAACCTCTGTAACCAGTCACAATTCATTTATTATCATCTGAAAACTAGTGCTGAAACGTTTATACACAATCAATTTGTAATTAATAGGAAATGACTTTATGGGGTCGTTTGATCCCTGCTGGTGGGAGAAAGCCTGGGTTATGTCTAATGGATTTTTTCCATCTCCTTCAGTGGCGACATGTGGCAAATGGATTGTAAATGAAGACAGACTGTGTAATGAATGGCGGCACTAAAGACTAATGTGAAGGACTTTAGGGAAAACAAAAGGCTTTCATCTGAAAGGATGATCTGTGGACCAAGGTCACTCATACCACTCACTGCTCATTTTCTCATGTTATTTTAAAGCTTTTTTCGGCCTTTATACTGCTTTCAGCAGCATTTGTACCTAAGAAGTGGACAATGACTTTAATAAAGAGATCCGAATGGAACTGAATGGAGCATTTGTTTCTGAAGCAACTTTTACGGTCCTCAGTTTCATCTCAGAAGCCTCCCTCCAAGGGCACGGCCATAGATTCACATGTTTCCTCTAATGCCTTGAAAAGCATTTTCCTAAAATGAAGGTCTTGGGGACATTTTACCTGTTGGCCAGAAGCCTAAATAGTAATCAGCTCAGAAGATCATGCTGATGGCATGGAAAAAGCATTGTGTCCTCGAGGAAAAAGCTAACTATGAGGGTAGCCTGGGGAGGACCAGGAGAGTACATACAAACAGGTTTTGCTGCAGTCACACCCGGACGTTTGACATCTATTTTTCTGCTTTTCCTTTCTACATTTCTCTCATTTCCTTCCCTCTTTCCTTCTCTTTTGTCCTTTCTTCCTTTTTCCCAAAAATATTTATTGGGAATTTCCTAGGTGCTACATTTGTACTGGTGAGAAGAAAATTAACAGGTCCTTCCACCCCCACCCCCAGCATTAAGTCTAATGAAGGAGAGACATTAATAATCACTCTACTGAATGTATAATTAATTGTAAAGCAAGATAAGTGCTCTGGATTAAAAGAACGTAGCTCTATAAGAAGGTTAAACAACACAAAAAAACCTAACCCTGGTACTTTTGAAGATTTGGAATCTTGCAACCAGAAGGTTTGCAGGTGAAATAGAGTTTGAGCTGGAAACTGAAGACTGTGGTATTAACCAGATATAAGGAGGCTGGAGGAAGAAGCAGCATAAGCAAAGGCCCTGTGGTCATCAAAGGTCTATATGAACTTGTATAGGAAGAAAGCAGAGAGGGAAATGGCAGGTGGATAAGTAAGGAGGAGCGAGATCACAATAGGGTCAAGTGGGTTGGGAAGATACTGAAGGGTTTCCAACTAGGGGAAATTAGAGGGCCACTCAGGGCGCAGTATGAGTCATAGACTGGAGGGAAACAAGAATGGATGCAAGAAGACTGAATTAGGAGGAATTTCAGAGTCCAGGTAGAAGATGGTGGACTTTGATCCAAAATCATTGAAACTAAGTCAGAAAACCAGGGACCTCCGATGTTATTTGGTCTGTTTTCATCTAAAAACTGTTTCTATGGATACAGTTGTCCCACCAGGTAGCAACCAGAAGTTAGAGCTGGGAGCATGGCTTGCAGAGTTATTCGGACACGTCAGTCTCAGTGCCCGTCACACCCAAGGTCGCTTTTGAGTGACAACCATCCAGTCACCTGCCTGTGAAGCACAGTGAGCCAATTCATTACTAATGATTATCACTGAATCGATCATGTTAGCCAACTGACTCAATAGCTGGATTCTTGAAGTGGCCTGGTATCAAAAGAGGACTGGTTTGTGAATAGACAATTTGATGCCCAAGATATGACACTCCCAGCACATTCATTTGCAAGAGTGGTTCTCACTGGTGGCAATTTTGCTTCCCAGGGGACATTTTCTGTGTCTGGAGACACTTCTGATTGCCACAACTAGGGAGGTGAGAACGGGCACCTGGTCTATGGAGGAGAGAGATGCTATTAAATATGCTACAGTGCACCGGCCAGCTCCTGCCTCCCCCAACAATTATCCGACCCCAAACAGTAACAGTGCACAGGTTGAGTGTACAACTCGCCAAATCCTCAGCATCTGCAAAGGGCTGTTTTTTGTATGCTAATGAGTTGACTCACGGTTGGCAGCTCCCGGGTTGCCACAGGGATGGGGCTGGGTACCAGAAAGACCAAGCCAGGATTAGAGGGTTGGGACTTTTGGCCCCACCCCAACCTCATGGGAGGGTAGCGGGGCTGAAGGTTAAGTGGATCACCAACGGCCAACGGTTTAATTAATCATGCCTATCTAACAAATACTCTGTCAAACCCCTGAGGACAGGGTTTGGGAAGCTTCCGGGGAACTGAATACATGGAGTTTCCTGGAGAGTGGCGTGGCAGGGAGGGCACAGAAGTTCTGCACCCCTTCCCTCATACCCTGCCCTGTGCATCTCTTCGTCTGTATCCTTTGTATCCTTTTCATGTTTTCTGAAACAGGGTCTCACTCTGTTGCCCAGGCTGGAGTGCAGTGGTACAATCTCAGCTCACTGCAACCTCTGCTTCCCGGGCTCAAGGGATTCTCTCTCCTCAGCCTCCTGAGTAGCTGGGACTATAGGTGCAAGCCACCATGCCTAGCTAATTTTTTGTGTTTTTTATAGAGACAAGGTTTCACCATGTTGTTCAGGCTGGTATTGAACTCCTGGCCTCAAGGGATCTACCCGCCTTGGCCTCCCAAACCGCTAGGATTATAGACATGAGCCACCACTGCTGGCCCATAATATCCTTTATAGTAAAACAGCACATATTTCCCTGAGTCATGTGAGCCCCTCTAGTAAATTAATCAAACCCAAGAAGGGGGTCATGGGAACCCCAGCTATAGCCAGCCGGTCCGAAGACAGGTTATTCAACCTGGGGTTTGTGACTGGTATCAAACATTGGGGAGAGGCAGACTTGGGACTGAACCTTCAACCTGCTGGATCTGACACTATTTTCAGGTGGACAGCATCAGAATGGAACTGAACTGGGGGACACTCCACTGGTGTCTGCTGCCTGATGAGTGGGGAAAATGCCCCTGACATTTGGTCACTGAAGTCTTCTATGTTGATTGTCATGGTGTGAGAGCAGAGGAAAAACAGTTTGTGTTTTTTCCACTCAGATTAAGAAACCCTGACTTTCAACGACAGAACTGATCAAGACTTCCACGTAGGATGAATATGGCAGACAAAGGAAAATTCTTAGCTTCATAATGGAAATACAGGAGAAAAGTGATTTTTCTGTGAAAGCAGCTGAGGCGCATATTCGAACAGTATAGCCTGTTTGGAATAGATTGGGTATTTACTCAACCAGTGTTCACTAGGCATCAAAAAAAAGACAATACCTAAGGTGTTTTCACAGATTCACTAATCGCCAACATTTCTTTGAATGTAAAACATCTTATAAAGATTTTTTGTAGAAATTAAATTAGTAATTTCCCAAATTTGACATGCTATTTGATTCTGTTAGCAGATAATACAACCAATTTTTTTGGTTGTTGTTCATATGTTTTCGTGGCTACAGAGCTGGAGAAAGAAATGTTATGTATGATTAAAAAAAAAAAAAAAACTTTGGTTTAAATTGTTTGTGAGTAATCTCTCTCATACTGATGTGCTAAGTGGCTTCTCTTTGTCCCTCCAGGTCACTCTCCGTCTTCTCACCAGTGCCCAACTGACTGATCCTTAGAGATGCTGTCAACAGATGCATCTACCCTCTGGCTTCAAGTTGAGTTGGCCAATGAGGGGTGAGAGCAAAGTGAAGTAGGGGGTCTTTATTCACCCAGCCCTTCCCTAAGAGGTCACCACGGCCTCATGGTGGCCCCCGTGGCTCATGTTAGAGAGACATTTGCGTAGCTCTCTGTTTCCACTCACCTCTTCCAGCCTAGGGTGGGAACAGAGCCCCTACAATGGCTCTTGCATTTCCCTTATATCATGGTCACAGCACTGAAAATACTCTCATTATTAAACTCTCACTGAAGAAGTGTTCTAATTGAATTGGACTATTTTGTGCTGAGAGTCTAATGAGTAGAACTTATCTAATGATGATGTAAATGTTCATGAAGATTTACAGTTTCCATGTATGATCACACAGCACATTACAGTGGATACACAAATGATCTGTATAATATATCCATGTAATTGGAATGAATCCACAGATGCAGCACTTGATGTACAAAAATCTTCACAAAACCAAAGCGTAGGGCAGAAGAACAGCTTTGTAACTCTTTAAATTATAGATGATTCCAGGCATCAGTGTAGCATTTGCACAGCTCTCTTAGAACAAGGGACACTGGGGACTCAGGAAGAATCAGAACTCTTTTCATGAATTTCTTTAGTGCAGTCAAGTTCCCTCTTTTATGAGCCAGCATAGTTAACCCATCTTCTAAAGAATTCGTTCATTACCACTTACATAGTTCAATTGCCAGCTTGTTTGGAGATTGAAAAATATCTCTAAGATACTTTATTACATAAGTGTTCTGCCTAGAAATCCCCAAAATCTTGCTCTTCCTGCTGTCATGGGAGGCACTGCTGAAAGCACATGACATTTGCAGTTGTGGGCGTCTCCGTGCTGTGGGATGACACCAGGCTCCTCATCAAGATGAAAGTAGATTCAAGTCTCCATCTTAGCCACTTCCTAGATCTGTGATTATGAATAAACTCCTTAACCTTTCTGAGCCTTAGTTTCATGATCTCTGTAATGAGAATAATACTATCTCTTCCCAAGCATTTGATAATAATTAAATGAGATGATATAAACTGCCTAGACCAGTTTTTGTCCATTGAGGTTTTTCTTTCTTACTTTCTTTAATCTACTCTAATTTCACCTCTGGAAAAGTAGTCAAAATGAGAAAAGTCAAACCCGCATCAGAAAAGAAGCAACTTGACACACACACACATGCAGTTAACTCACTTCACCAAGATATGTCACTAAATTGACATCACCAGAAATAGCTGATACAATGGCTTGCTTCACTGTTTATCAGTAATCTCTTCATCTTCTTTCTCCTTTTTACTTCGCTCGTATCTTATTACCCTGCTGTCATCTTTTCAGGCCATGCATCTCTGGGAAACCCAGCCTGAAGTGGCAATATATTTGATGCTTAATAATATATGGCAGATGACATAAGATACCGGCTTTGCAAAATCTACCACTATTCTGAACTATCATACAAAAAAATTAGTTTTCAGTATGCCATCTTTCTTTTAATCTTCCTCAATAATAGGAATAATCTTAATATTTCCATTTAAGAAAAATGCAAGCTATATGTTATTCCCATTTGACAAAAAATTATTCTAAGAGGAAACATTAGGAAATGAGTTTAAAAATAGCGGTACACAAATTTGATTCTACGTCAAATGGTTTTAAATATAAAAGTAGCATAATCGTAGGGTCATAAATCTAAATGAGGGTATTCAGATATTTAAACGGTTTCTACAGGAGAGGACTTTAAAATTCACTCTTTCTCCAGATCTTGAATGGCCAGATAAAAATCAGAACTCCAGGCAGTTCCCACCATCTCTGATGTGAGCTCCTATTTTGTGTGCCGGATGACTTAGTGGACACCAGGGGCAGATCAATTTACTGTAGCACAAGGTGTCTCTGTCCCAAGGCTTGTGTACTTGCATTTGTGGCAAGTCCAGTCCTATATTACACATCTCCTCTGGCTGTAACTGGAGACAGTTAAGGTACAATAGTGCTGAAAGAAGTGTACTTTTCCAGCCAGGGACCTTGTAACAGATCCTGCTTCATCTTGCATTGCCATACAAAGCACCTCCATTCCATCCTTCCTAAAAGTGCTTCAGCGACTGGAAGTGGAAAAAGTGGAACATAACAGAGTGCGTATATGCCTCAGAGTCTAGCCATCCAACAGTCCTAACTCGTAATTTAAATCTTGCATGTTTTTACTTTTTAAAAAATTTGGCAACTCTAAAAAAGTTTACCTGAAAATAGTGTATCTGTGAAATTTCACTCGTTTCCTTCAAGAAGCTAGGATTTTCAAAGACTGAATACATTAAATATTGAGATTTAATAAAATTAATTTTGCTGATACAAAGGAAAAGTGAAAGAAGTGAGAGAGAATACTACAATTCTCTCTCTCAGTGATAAGTAAATGGTAACAAAAGTCACCTGTACAAAGTCACAGAATGCGATGTCATAAAGATGGGTCATCCAAATGCTTTCCAGTGATCCGTTCAATAAGATGTCCCGTCATGAAGGTTCGAGAAGTGAATAGGAAAGAAAGTTGTGGACTTCTTCCTTTGATGGGAGCCCCTCAGCACATGAGAAGCAGAGGGCTGATACTTTCCTTGTCAATTAACCAGGCCGCTTCCCCTTCATGAGCAAGGAGCGGAAAGGGGCAAATCAGATAGCTCATGGCTTAAGTTGTTTGCATTACGTGTAGGTTTCGATTTTCCATGGTTCCCATTGTCCCAGGTCCCAGGGTAGACGTTAGACAGCTACCCTTTAATCTTTTCCTTGGCAGCTTTAATCTCTCTCCACTCAGCCATTTCTAAATTGGGGATGACATCAATACTGTGAGGATTACCTAAGCATATCTGAAAGTATGTGACAATCACTCTAGGCTGTTTTTTATAATGTGACTTCAAACCGAATCTGTTATCGAATTGCTCAAGTTAACCATCTCCTGATAATGGGTTGTTTATGGAAGTGAAGACGAACAACCCAGATGCTTTGCAATGGTGGCTTTAGAAAAATATTTTATTAAATGGTTCCCTATTATCCTGGAGGAATATGTCACACAACAAAATATGGAGAGAGAGGAAGAGAAAAAAAAATGGAATGTATTTTAATTCATCAGGAGTTCAAGACTAGCCTGGGCGATACAGCAAGACCCTATCTCTAAAAAAATAAAGAAGGACGAAGTAGAGAGTATATTTGTGGGAAGATACAGGTTATAGAGATCCTCAGTTCACAAAGCAATGGATATTTACTTTTCCACTCTACAGCCCTATCAGCCAACCACAACACTGGCTGCTATTTTTAGCCAGTTCTTTTCTGCAGGATGTCTGCAAGCCTTCCGGGATTTCAGAGTGATCCTTCCGGTCTTCTTGAAAAAGAGCAGTCTTTCATTCCCCAACATTTCAAGTATCAACACACTTCAGCACCTTCACCTCCACAGATTCCTTTATTCAGACTGCCCTGCTATTGGAGCTGCCTGTTACAGAAACACTGCCAATCACGTAAGCCACACAATTGTTCAAAACACTGCCTCACATTGGGAAAACAGGAGTTGTTCATTTCATGGAAAGCATTCTTCATCTCATGAATGGATTTAGTTATCAACATAGTCCTTTCATTGGTGAGCCCCTGATTTAGTTACAATTGGCACAGCTCTAATCAGGCACATGGTAGCTGTGCGTATGGTGAAGCACTGGCTTTCAGGAGAATTCATTTAGCTTTAACAGTTGTGGTTAGCATAACTATGTGGTTATCTTCTATTGTAGAAAATAATTCTAGGACATAAATTTGATTATCTTCTGGACGGTTGTGGATAATAGTGGTCCTCTCCCCTTCCTCTCTCTGTCCCAGCCCTCATTGGAGTGCATCACTCAAAATGATTTCTAGTGAACTAAGGAAGAACACACTGGGCAGAGCAGCCCAGGGTCTTGGCTCTGGCTCCGGCCCTGAGCAAGTCTCTGAACGCTCCCCATCCCCAATCCTTCATGGATGGTTCCTTCTAGCTCTTATAATTCAAATTCATAGGCACAAATCACGGAATTGAGCCTCAGAAATGAATCCTATTTCAGGGACTTTTCTCATTTCTTCTGGAACACATCAGATTTGCATAACCTATGTTTTTTTTTATTGAGAGTGATATGACATTCTGCTTTCCTTCTTGTTTTATCATTCGTAATTAATGACAACTATTGGCCTACTTTCTCCTTCATGAAATTATAGTGATTATCATTTCCTTTCCTTTTTCTTAGAAAATCTTTTGTAGACTTTCTGTATTTCTTAACATTCAGCAATTGTTATAGTTCCCAGAGTGCTTTATGGATTACAAAATGATTTCATTTAGCTTTTCCTTTAAAAATTGACATCCTCATATGGCAGATATTATTCTCATTTCTAGGTGAGGAAAGGAAGATCTAGGAAATATAGTAACCCACTTTAGTTTCCATGCTAGTAAACTGAGGGAACTGAAACTTGAAATTCTTATCATTTGACTCCTAACTCAAGCAGTTAGGACTGTACAGTTAGATACAAACTCTGAATGAAGTTGTCTAACTAAGAGGCCTTTGGGAAACCTATTTAGTCTCTCTGAGCTTCGGTTTTCTCCTCTGTAGAATGGGAAGAATACTGGCTAAGTGACAGTGAGGTTGTGAGGATTAAAGGGGATAATCTTTATGGAGGGAGCTCCACACAGAGCCCAGCAGATAATGAGCAGACACTCCACAAAGGTGTCTGGTCCCATCTTCTATAGTCTTCCTTGTCTCTGTTGTGGTCAACCTTGGATCTATGCTGCTTATGCTGGAAAAGTACACCTGCATCCTTTGCTGAGTAACTTATTCTTTTGGATCAGTCATATAATACTTAAAAAGAATTATTTTAGAGATAGGGTCTTGCTTTGTCACCCAGGCTGGAGTGCAGCGGTGCCATTATTACTCACTGCTCAAGCGATCCTCCCGCCTCAGCCTCCTGAGCAGCTGGGACTGCAGACACACCACCATGCTTGGTTAAGCTTCTTATTTTTTAATTTTTATTTATTATTATTATTATTTTTATTTTTTTTTTTTTTTGTAGAGACAGGGCTTTGGTATGTTGCCCAGGCTGGTCTTGAGCTCCTGGCCTCAAGCAATCTTCCTGTCTCTGCCTCCCAAAGCTCTGGGATTTGTGAACCACCGTGCCTGGCCTAATACTTTTTCTATAGACCTTTGTATACTAAATTTGTGAAACTCTACTTGCAATCTGATTGGCAATGAGCACTCCTTTCCATGTGATGATTACTCTGGAAATGTAGGCTCAACAACTCCCTATATTTGTAAATAAAGACACAAAAGGAGAGAAACACTTCTCCACAACGTCATTCCTTAGATACATTATCAGGGTTCTAACATTAAGAATTGTTAAGAGATGCTCAATCAATAACTGACCATTCCTTTGTGAAGTGTATTACTCCACTAGAATGGAAGCAGCATGAAAGCAGATCTCTGTCTCATCTGTTTTGTTCTTTATCTCCAGGTGGTACAGCAGAGCCATGAACCCAGGAGGTCACAGTAAATATTTGTGACATGAATGAATGAATGAAATGAGTACATGAACTGGCTGAGTGCTCTGTGGGTGCGAGGACAGATATACAGAGATACACAAGATGCTCTCCTGCCTTCAGGGAGCTTGCAGTCAGCCTCAAGAGGTACAATTTACAAGAAAAGAGGAGTACTCCACACTGCCAGGGAGTGAGTTTGTGATGTTCATTAGTGCAAAGGGAGGGAGGCTGCCTTAGAAGTTTGGGGGAGCAAAAGTTCACTGTGGGGGCAGAAACCTCGCTTTGCTACAGGAGCTATTAAGAAATTATTTTAGGCAGATAGAGAGGAAAACGGGTCCTTGACAAGTTTTTGTTTCTTTTAAAGTAGCTCGAGAAACATTTCTTGCCTAGCAGGAAAGCCCCCTCCGGCAAGCTTTGACATGCAAATGCACGCCATTAGAAACTGGGTCCACCCAAACAGGGCGATTCCCCCTGTCTTTTCCGGGCCCCCACAAGTACCTGGCAACATGGCCGCTCCCACATATCCCCACGTGCGCAGAACATCATGGCGCCCGGAATTTGCATATTAAAAGCCAGGGTGGGAGGGCCAGTTATTTCACGGGCTATGTGAATGACATGCCTGGTCAAACCAATCCCCTGTGCCCTATGCAAATCAGACACCGCCTTCTCCTATAAGCAGCCACTTTTCTGCAGCACAGCGGGTTTTCTCTTTGTTCCAATCCCCACTCCCTCCGTCTCTGTACTGGGGAGCTGTTTTCTTCTTCCTTCCTTCTTTCTTGCCTATTAAACTTTTCGCTCCATAAAACCACTCCATGTGTGTCCCTATCATTAATCCTTTCAGTGTGAGACCAAGAACCCTGGTGTTCCTGCAGTCATGGGAGCCGTATCAACTTGTTCCCACCCCAGTAACCACTCTGACAAGGCTTTTCAATGAATACACACAGCATTAAAACAATGGCCATATTCAAGCCAAAAAGTTGCCACTGATTGAGTTGATATGAATGTTGAGACCAAAAACACAAAAACAGCTTGCCATGATATAAGACGATGGTTTTGTTTGCATCAATGACATTCTCATTGTTGTATTGTTATTTAATATTGTGATAAACTGTGATTTGGTGAGGCCACTTTGGACTTTTCTCCTTTCCTATGTCCTCTAATGCCACTGGTCCTTCAATATGGACCTGTACAGCTGGGTTTAAAATTGACAAACGCATTGTCTTAAGAGTCCTAGTCCCAGAGGCAGAAAAGGACGTGGGGGGTGGTCAGAATTATAATTAGTGAAAGAAAGGGACACACTTTACAAAATAGCACTTTTCTTTCTAATTTTAAAGATGAAAGTACTCAATGGATAACTGAAAAACACAGAAATATATTTTTAAAATGCATCTCCCCCAGAGATAACCATTACAGTAATTTTTGCTTGCATTCTTAGTATCATAGTCACATTCAAAATATGTATGAGACGTGTATATTTGTTCATGCCTATTTAAAAAGATACATTTTGGAAATATGTGATGATGACTGTTAAATGTCAGACATTTCACTCTACACATTTCGCTGAGTGACAACTGTCAGCACCTGCAATGTATCTGTAGGGAAGGGGGAGGCGACTGGAGAAGAAAGCACACAAGATTACCTCCTCGCAGGGTTACGATCCAATGGGTCAAGCAGATGTTAGACCCAAATGAAATTTTATTTACAAACTATATATGCAATATTGAGTCCGGGTGCAGGGTGACAGGGCACTATAAGAAAGAACTAACTAGGGACTCAATCCGTATCACAATCCTCTCAGACTTAAGCTGAGAGGTCAAAGATAAGAAGGCAGTTCTTCGATGGAACAGAGGAGTGCTGTGTGGGAGGGAAGGATTCCAGACACAGGCAACAGCACACACAGACTTGCAGGAGCCGCACCACCCTTCCTGGAGTGCAGAGAGCGAGATAGAGAGTAAGCTGAAATGGAGCTGGAGATCAAGGCAAGGACTGTGCTATAATAGTGCTGTGGGCCAGGGTTGGGATCTCCCGTGAAACAAATGGAGGGCCTGATGGCTTTTAAGCACAGGAGTGGGCGTGGTCTCATTTACATTTTAAGCACAGGAGTGGGCGTGGTCTCATTTACATTTTACGCACAGGAGTGGGCGTGGTCTCATTTACATTTTAAGCAAAGGAGTGGGCGTGGTCTCATTTACATTTTGAAAACGACTGCTGTGGCTGCAATGCCAAGAGGGTCGTGGTAAGAGGCCACAGCATAGTTTCCAGGCAAGAAGGCATGGTCTGTCGAACTAGCATGGTGGCAGCACAGGTAGAGAAAAGTGGATGAGTTTAGGCTGAGTCCTGGAGGCGGTGCCTTGTTGCCTACAGACTATGCGGCTGTATGAGGGAGATAAAAAAGGAGAGAGGGGAATCAGACAATTTTTGGTATCTGGCATGATCATCTCAGGGGTGATGGAAACACTCACATATAAATGATGGGAGTAGATCTGGTTGGAAAGAGTTTAGTTTTGAATATGATGAGTTTGAAATGTTCAAGTTGTGTGTGTGTTTTTTTAATGGTAATGCAGAATTCTATTATAAAAGCCAATTTTTAAAACACAAGTATACTACTTCTGGACACAGTTTCTTTACATTTTATATTAGTATAGTTTAAATACTGTTCTGATAAACATCCTATAGATTTACCTTTGCCCATATCTCTGTTTCCTTAGGAAACATGGGAGGTTAACTGACACATTTAAAAGCTTTTTGATGTGGCACAAGGATCTTTATTTCTAAGGAAGTGACTTTTATCACCACTTTTGAGCACGTGGGCTCCCCTTAGAGACTCATCCATTGCTGACCCTGACATTAATTATATCAGTTAATCCTAATCACGAATCCTTAACCAGCAGAAGAAATCTAGGATAACACTGTATAAGCCACAAGCCAAGGAAAAGTCGAACGAAGAGGATTTTACACATCCTTACTTTCCTCCTTCTTATTGAATCTGCCATGCTATTGTAAAATCAAGTCATTTTATATACAATATATATGATACCACATATTATATAAAATATATATTATACATTGGCCTATATTATATATGTGAATATTATATGTATATAAAATATATTCTTATATATAACAATACATTTACATATACAAGATATACATATTATATATAATATTATATATGTTTATATATAATTTTTGTTTGGTTTTCTTAACTTATAAAAAAATTTTGAGCACTCAGTCCTTTTTTTTTGTTTTTTATTTTACTTTAAGTTCTGGGATACATGTGCAGAACGTGCAGGTTTGTTAATAGGTATACAGGTGCCATGGCAGTTTGCTGCACGTATCAACCCATCATTTAGGTTTTAAGCCTCGCTTGCATTAGGTATTTGCCCTAATGCTCTCCCTCCCCTTATCCCCCACCCCCTGACATGCCCTGGTGTGTGATGTTCCCCTCCCCGTGTCCATGTGTTCTCATTGTTCGACTCCCACTTATGAGTGAGAACATGCAGTATTTGGTTTTCTGTTCCTGTGTTAGTTTGCTGAGAGAGCACTCAGTTCTTAACCAAAGGCTCCCAATTAAGTATGTGAAATATTAGTCAAAATTCCATTACCTCTTAATTTGAAAACTACATATATTTAGTTACAAAATAAAAGCCCAATTGCTTCTAATTACCTATATTGATGAAATAAAGTTTTTATGTCGTTTCTACTATTCTTTCCTTTGGTGGTTTAATTTGTCAAATAAGTCATCTTTTCCCAAAAATGAGTCTTGATTATTTTGACAGTTTTTCTTTTCAAAGCCCTTATAGGTACTGTTGTTATATGGTGAACTCTCAAGAGATACACAAGTCCTATCATTTTTTATCACCAACACTGACGTCTGATTTGTTTTATTTGGTATGTCACCTTCTTGATTTAACATAAATTGTTTTATTTTCTTAATTTCTGAAAAATACTCATATTTCTGATTTGTTTTCACCGAGGACCTCCTATCCATTTTTTCCCTTCTACTTTATCAAAAAGGACTGAGGTCTCAGATGACAATGAGAATATCTGAGTCACTTATAGAGGGCAAGAAGAAGCATAGTAAAATATTTCTGGCTGGGGGCAGTGGCTCACACCTGTAATTTCAGCACTTTGGGAGACCAAAGCAGGAGGATTCCTTGAGCCCAGGATCTCAATACCAGCCTGGGCAACATAGAGAGACCCTGTCTCTATAAAAAATAAAAATGAGTTGGGAGTGGTGGTATGTGCCTCTGGTGCCAGCTCACTGGGAGGCTGAGGTGGCAGGATCACTTGAACCCGGGAGTTTGAGACTGCAGTGAGCTATGACCCTATCATTGCACTCCAACCTGAGTGGCAGAGCGAGACCCTGTCTCAAAAAGAAAAAAGGAAAAACTATTTCTTCTTTGTCTAACTCCCTGAACAGAGAGAAAAACTACCCTATAGACAGGTCTGGAGCACTGCAGGAGAGTCAGGCACACGGGGCCCCAGGATCTCATGGATTTCATGTATAAGAATGTTCTTCCTTCCTGCTTTCTTGAGGGATCATGCCAGTATCTTCAAAGTCTAAGATGCTAGGAAATCATGGGCAGTGTATTGAAATAGGGGGCATATGCCTTAGATAAAGACATCCAAACTCTCACGGTAACAAACTGTGCTGGCCAAAGGAGAAACTACTGTCTTTCAGTCCACGAGTTTGCACCTCCTGGTTTATCATAATTATAGTGATATTCCTTTAAACTAAACATTTGGATGGAATCTTTTTCCGCCTATAGAAAGAGAAATCACCCTTATTACAGTGGTTTTAAAACAGCAGTTCACACAAGAATCCTATAGTGAGCTTGTTACCACTGTGGGTTCCTGGGCAGTGCCTCACAAGATTTCCTGGTCTGCAAATCTGGGGTAAACATCTTTGAGACAGGTGGCCCAGGCTTCCACAAGTGCTGCAGGGATTTGGATTCATTCCAACCAGTTAACACTCAGAGGGTGTTAATCCAGTTCGGAGAAACTTCAAGAAATCAATCTCACATGATGTAGAAAGATTCAATCTGTAAATCATCATAGCTCTTCTTTCCAAAGTCTTTTATAATTGAGTTTGAAGCAGAGTACAAGCAAATATCTCATTTGTATGATCCATCAAAGGTCAATCTTTTTTCATGAAGATAGCAAAGAGGTTTTTTGTTGTGTTTGTTGGTTTGTTTTTTTGGTTTTTTTTTTTTGAGACAGAGTCTCACTCTGTCGTCAGGCTGGAGCACAGTGGTGCAATCTCGACTCACTGCAACCTCCGCCTCCTGGGTTCAAGAGATTCTCCTGCTTCAGCCTCCCAAATAGCTGGGACTATGGGCATGTGCCACCAAGCCCAGCTGATTTTTGTATTTTTAGTAGAGATGGGGTTTCACCATGTTGGCCAAGATGGTCTCGATCTCTTGACCTCGTGATCCACCTGCCTTGGCCCCCCAGAGTGCTGGGATTACAGGCGTGAGCCACCACACCTGGCCGCAAAGAGATTTTTAAAAGCCTGACTTTGGGCATGAGTGACACTAGGGGTTGAATTTCATATTCTGCTATTGACCGGGATGAACTTGGGCAGTTTGCTTCACTCTCAAGCCTCAGCTCAGCCATGGATAAAACGGAGATAAGAAAAGAAATGACTGCACAATGTGGTTGTGGGGAATCAATGAGGCAATGTACAGAAAGCGCTTTACCACTATGCGTGGCACACAGGAGTGCAGAACAAATGTGTACGTGTGTGTTTCTGAGACGGAGCCTCGCTCTGCCGCCCAGGCTGGAGTGCAGTGGCCGGATCTCAGCTCACTGCAAGCTCCGCCTCCCGGGTTCACACTATTCTCCTGCCTCAGCCTCCCGAGTAGCTGGGACTACAGGTGCCCGCCACCATGCCCAGCTAATTTTTTTTTTTTTTTTTTTTTTTAGTAGAGACAGGGTTTCACCGTGTTAGCCAGGATGGTCTGCATCTCCTGACCTTGTGATCCACCCACCTCGGCCTCCCAAAGTGCTGGGTTGTGCATTATTTTTGTCACTACTTTTCTACAAGAATAGAACATGATGCTAAAAACATATGAAACTGGTAATTCTGCACTTGTTTTCAGGGATGTTTTAAATAGTCACCTCCTCATCCCCCAAACATAAGAAAACCCTACAGAATTATAGTTTTTATTATTTTATGTTAGTGAATAAAACTTGTATCTCTACTATAACACTAGGATAGAGTTTCAAATTGGAAGATTTTAAATCCTTTCAGCTTTCTCTGTTTTGATAAAATATTTCTCCTTATCACTATCATATGCTATTCTGAAGGTATAACGCATGCAATATGATCTTTCCCCTCCTCCAATGCGATCCACTTGTTTCCAAGCAATGAAAAATCATAGTTTCTATATTCTTCTTATAAAATAAAAAGAGGCAGAATTCTGTGATGGAAAAAGTAATAATGACATGTGTATGAATTCTGTGGATTTTTACTTCCCCCTTAATTAATGCATCAAAGCCACATATTTTTATAAAATACTAAGTGCCTGTGAAATGTCCCTCTAAAAACTCAATGCGTTGATATACCTACCCTATTGAAATGGATAATTTCATTAATAGTAAGTTAGAGAATGCTGATTCAATGAAGAATGCTGATTAAATGAAGAATGCTGATTAAATTCTTTGATGACATCAAAGAATTTATCATTATGATTCATCATTTTTATGTTAAACAGAGAAGGAAAAAGGAGGCAAGACAATAAGGAAGGTATGGGGGAATATGGGAAGGAAGAGGAGAATCCATCTACTAGCCAATGTTCATTGACCAACTACTATACACTCATGATTTCAGGAGCCCAGGAGAAAAGTTTTACCTTGGAAAAGCTTATGGTCTAATCATCAAAAAAACTCTTTTACTGCTAGAGAAAAAAATATTCATGACACTTGTTAAGGACACGCAGAGTTTATGAGTGGGGACGCCACAAGGAGGTTTGTAGTAGGGAAGGGTGACTGAGCTCAACTCCAACTACAAGGACGAGTGGAGACTGATGGCCAAGCAGGCTGGGGATGAGCGGATGGAAAATTACTAAGTGGGAACATCAAGGCTGGGGGTTGTTGCTAGGCTGACTCAAAAATATTCTTGTTGAAGGCAGGCCAGGGTGATAAGACATCAAGGCTAGCGGATGAGGCATTTGATCAGGTACTAAAGGGGGATCGGATACTAAGTGTAGGGGACTTTCACTAAACTGACACAGCAGGATTCTTGCTGAAATTAGACTAAATGGGTCTTATATACACACACACTCTCTATATATATATATATAATTAATATATAATATATACACTATATTATATATAATTAAAATATAATATATACACTATATTATATATTAAAATATAATATATACACTATATTATATATTAAAATATAATATATACACTATATTATATATAATTAATATATAATATACACACTATATTATATATAATTAATATATAATATATACACTATATTATATATAAATATATATAGTGTGTGTTTATTATATATTTATTTTATATGTGTGTTTATTACATACACATAATAAACACACACCTTGGTAAACCACTTGGAGGATGGGTCCCCAAGATCATGAGGAACGAGCTGACTCAGAAGCAGCTGCACGGCGATGCCTGCGGGATGAAGAGGCATTTGTCAGAGGGGCAGCTAAGAAGGTGGCAGTGGAGGGAAAAAAGGATAGATCCCCGGAGAATCTGAAGAAATCTTGCAAAGGACAGTGGAGGGTAGAGAGCAGGGTGTTAAGTCACCTTTTAATAAGCACACATGGTTTTGACATGCCCGTGGCTGCCCATCTGCAAGCAGAAATGGCTGTGATTCGATGACAGTCTTACTGCTGGATGGGAAGGATGATTCTTTGGCCAGACAATACCGTTACCATTAACAACAACAACAACAAAATCCCCACACAGTAAGTACTGAGTTGGCTGAAAACAGACCTATACCAAATCAACACCTCACCATTAAGGAGCTAAGCCTACTGCACGGCATTTTCTCTTTAGCCAGAGTCACGTTTTTATGAGAAAATATGAAGAGAACAGAGAGTTGCCGGAGTGCAGTGTCACTGCACTGCAGGGCTATATTTGTTGGCAAGCATCTGAGACCAGCCTCTGCAAACTGCTGTAGGCAGGGCCTGGCCTAAAGCGGATGGAGCCCCCTGGGGCTCAGTTGCCCTTGCCACACCATGATCCTTCTCTATGACTTAGGATCGTAGAGAAAACACAGCTTTTCCTAGCAGCTAACAAACAGTTTCTCTGGACTTTTACCTTTCATGATAAATGCAGATGTTTAAGGATCCCTTTGTCGGTTATCCTTCTATAATGTTTTCAGTTCTCGATAATCAACTACTTGATACTCACGAGAAAAGCAGAATTCTTCTTAAGCCTTCTGATTCAAAACGCTTCTCCTAAAAACGCCTTCCTGTGCTGATAAAGCGTTTCACATCATTACAACACGGAGAAAACACGCGGATCCCAGGCGGTCCAGGCTATGATGAGTATCTCCAGCGTTTCAGAAAGACAAAGTGGATTCCACATCACTGTGACTCCTAATGACCAGTTTTCTCAAGGGAGGTCTGAGTCACAGTCCCAGCAGTGTCTCCAAAGGCAGCACGGTGCTCACGGATAATTATATTTTCGTGTGTTGGTAAAAACACAATCCACCCAGTGATCTTATGTCTACTTGAACATTACAGCAGTTCTAGAGTAAGACTGTAGAATTATCATGAACTGCGGCATTTCGCAGTAACCATTAAAGTACAGCAGTGTTTGAATCATCTTGTGGGTCTATTCGTCTGCTTGGGCTGTGATAACAAAGTACCACAGACAGGATGGCTTAAACAAGAGAAATGTATTATCATCTCACAGTTCTGGAGGCTGGAAGTCTGAGATCAAGGTTACAGCCGGCTGGTTCCTTCCGAGGCTGTGGGGGAGAGTCTGTTGCTGCCTCTCCCCTTGCTGGCGTCTTTGGCTTCCTTGGCTTGTAGACGCATCACCTGGATCCCTGCCTTCGTCTTTGCATGGTATTCCCCCTGTGTGTGTGTGTCCGTGTCCAAACTTCCGCTTTTTATAAACAAGGACACCACTTATATTGGATTAAATGCCCACCCTACTCCAAAATGACCTCATCTTAACTAATCAGTTAATTTACCAGCCACTCATTTCCCAAAAAAAGTCATATTCTTAGGCACTGGAGGTTAAGACTTCAAAATATGAATTGAAAGGAAACAGAACTTAGCCAACATCAGTGGCATTTCGGTGAAAGTAGGCCACCTGAAATGAAGACCCTTCTGGAAAAGATTACAAAGCTTAGGGATATAAATTGACCTCCCACCGGCTTTAAAGTCTCTCTGTAGCGGGCCTGCTAAGCTGCACACTTTCCAGAGACTGTGGTTTTGTTCTCAATTAAAAGTCTTTCCTTCAAAGCATTTTTCCCCATAGGAAAAAATAAAACCTTTAAGGAAGACACATCCACCAACTTTTCCCAGTAGCTTTCATTGAAAGCCCCTCTCTGGTTAGCACTTTTGCTGACTGATTTCTCTTTTAACCCTCCTGTCTTTTCCCGCATGCCCTTGTTGGATAATATAGCAACTCGTACACTGTTTGAATAAGAATCTAGAGGACCAGAGCCTTTCCTGCTTTCATTCATTTATTCATTCCACAGATGATTTTCAGAACTGCTCTTCATGGTGTGACCTCTGTAAACCCTTCAGGATAAAACATGAATAAGACACTGTTCCTGCCATGCAAAGGCTTGCACTCTACCAGTAAAACGGGATGAAGACACTCTTCTAGAATAAAGGCATCCAATTTGCTTTTGTTTAGAAAACTCTCACCCTTCCACAAAGCAATATGAGATTTTACATAGTAAAGAAAAAAAATTTTTTTTGGCCAAGCACGGTGGCTCACGCCTGTAATCCCAGCACTTTGGGAGGCCGAGGCAGGTGGATCACCTGAGGTCAGGAGTTCGAGAACAGCCTGGCCAACATGGCGAAACCCTGGCTCTACTGAAAATACAAAAAAACAATTAGCCAGGCGTGGTGGCAGGCCCCTGTAATTCCAGCTACTCGGGAGGTTGAGGCAAGAGAATCATTTGAACCCAGGAGGCGGAGGTTGCAGTAAGCTGAGGTCGCGCCACTGCACTCCAGTCTGGGCTACAGTGAGACTCCATCTCAAAAAAAATTTTTAAGAGAGAAGTCAAGGCAGTTGTTGACATTCAACTCTAATCAGATACTCAAGACTAGGTCTATCTTTCTAAACATTGTTCTGTCCCCTGCTTTCCCCCAGCCCCTGTGCATCCCTAGACTCCTCAAGAAGATGCTTGATCATGGCTCTTCGGGATAGTCTGTTACTGAGTCAGGTCGCTTCTCCATCATTCGCACTTTAGATATTTTGGGTGGTGCTTTCTATGTATGAACTATGTTCTGTCTTTCTATCCCAAGTCAAATCATTACAGATATCAAAATCCGCCAACAACCAAGGCTAATGTAGCTCTTTCCCTAATTCTTAAGAAAAATCCAAAGAAACACAGTTCATACCCACAAACCAACGGGCAATGTATCAGTTAGTAAAACCCAAGCCAAATGCAGGAACTGAGAAGCTTTTCTGGTCTTAAAGAAACAAGGGGTTCAATCCCAAGTATCTACTGTTTCCACAAGCTTCTGTCCCACCATAAAGGGCCTGAGTCTCTGCTGTCAATACAACATTTTAAATTTATTATTTTGTGCTTAAACATCACTTATCTGTAACAAGAAACTCAAAACTAAGCCATGGGAGATAATGCATTTAAGAGACTCCTTGACTTTTGCATCAGTTTTCTCTGTCCCCATAAGCTTGTTGAGATATAAAGCAAGATAATGGCAAACATATAAATGTCTCTCACTATGTCCCAGCATGATCCCAAGTGCTATGGCAATATTAAGATATTAGATCATCAGAACAAACCCCACCAAAAAGCCAGCATCTTACCATGAGTAGCCTTTATTAGTACCCAAGAACTAGTTATTTAGACATACCAACTTTAACTGCGGTATTGATAGGGTTAATTATCACCAATTTGAATCCGTCCAGTTAAAACCTAGAATGGTGGGCTGTTTTTGAGATATGCATATGGGTGGAAAACATGTTTTATTCTCCACAGAGACACCAATAATTCGGAGACACAGTTGGTAACGCCTAGCATCATGGGAGAATGTGGAAAAGAGACACAGGCTACCTTTGAAAATTAAGTGGGAGAGTAGTGTACAGGTACGTTTTCTTTTTCTTTGTGACAGAGTCTCACTGTCACCCAGGCTGGAGTGCAGTGGTGTGATCTCGGGTCACTGCAGCCTCTTCCTCCTGGGCTCAAGTGATTCTCCTGCCTCAGCCTCCCGAGAAGTTGGGATTACTGGCATGCACCACCACGCCTAGCTAAGTTTTGTATTTTTTGTAAAGATGAGGTTTCACCATGTTGCATGTTGGACAGGCTGCTCCTGAACTCCTGAGCTCAAGTGATTTGTCCAACTCGGCCTCCCAAACTACTGAGATGACAGGTGTGAGCCATCGCATCTGGCCAATGGTAAGTTTTCAATGAGGAGACTTGTGCTATTCAAACTTAGTCCCAAATTTAGTTGTACCAAAAGAAGTAAACATAAAGCCTTCACAAGAAAAGCACCAAGGTACGTGGTTTATCCTGGCTCTGGTTGGCTCCAGTTTCACCCACCCTCCATCCCTGCAACAAACATTTATTGAAGGCCAACTGAGAGTGGGCAGTATCCTCGGTTCCAAAACTACGAAGGCTGGATGCAGTTGCACACAGGCAATGGGTACTTAAACCATCAATGACACAAAGTTATAAAGTAGGTAGTAGGGATGGGAACTCATAAAGGGGATATTTAAGAGAAGGAGGTGGTGGGAAGCTTTCAAGACAGAGAATTGAATGTTCACAAGTGTGATATATTCAGAAATTAATTTTTAAAGTAAATTTCCTCAAATCTAATCTAAATTTTAATTGTGAATTCTTCAAGCTGCCCCTTGCCACCATTGATAATAGGGTGATGACCATAAATCCCGTATTTCTGATCTATCCCAATTTTCAGTATTCTGTCTCTTTGTCAAGTCACATATCCCAATTTTAGGGCTAGAAAACATGGTCATCATGGTGATTAGAAATGCAATTTACAGAAGATTTCCCTTTCCCTCTGTTTCCCAGACTGAGTCTCCTTTCCTCTCCCACACCCAGCTTCTGCTCTCACTACCAACAGCATAGCACGCGCGGCACGGCATGGCACAGCATGGCACTGGCTGTCAGTTTCACTAAAGGTGGAAATTCCTCAAGAATGTCTAATTAGAATGTTTTGAAAAATAAATTCAGCTTCTTAGAGAGTAAGAGGACTACCTTCTAAAAGATTACATCGCACAGCTATTTTCATTCTAAATGTAATTGAAATTCCACTCAGAATTGTCTTCTTGAATGACAAGTCATTCTATTTCAACATGACATTGATTGATTTTAATTATGACATGGTTTCCTGTCAGCCTGGTGCTTGAACCCAATTTTAAGGAAAACTCATTTGTCTTGTGCTTGTGCCTGAGTGAGAGATTTACGAGAATTGGATGAGCGTGTTTCCTAAAGCTTCGAGAAACACACGTGACATTTTGAAAAGTATATCAAGTTCTGCACTGTACTAGCAGTCTCACCGTGGGTGAGGTAATTTCTTGAAACTTCTGTTTATTTACTCTTACAGTGAGATAGGTTCCATTTTTTTTAACAGAGCTACTGTAAGGGTTAAATGAAACAGCTGCTTGGCCGTGTGTCTGACTCCAAGTTTTTTGCTCTTTATGGACACCACAATACCTCAGTCTTAAGGTTGATGGGCACTAAAGTGCTTAACTTCGGAAGTGGAGAACTCCGTATTTCCCGAGCACAGGAACAAGTGCACTAAATCCTTCGTCAAACAGTACCTCTAGGTCTGTCCTCCTACCCCAAAGTGACGAAAGATGCATTTAGCAGGACTCTACATCTTTGGTTAAGTCCTCCTACAGGCTCCTGATTCGAGAGCTCACCAAGTGATGCCTCATTAAAACCACTTTATTTCAGCTGGAAGTGGAGGGGAGGGGGAATGAGGAATGAGGGAGCGATGAATACAGTATGATGTGGAGAGGGATGCTTCCTCAGCGGGCACCGGCGTCCAGCCCCACGGGTGCTGTGCTGTGGAGTCAGCTCCAGCATCTACTCCTTTCTGTGCCAGGTAAGTGGAGAATTACACATCTCTTCAGAGTCGGAATATCTTCCTCTCTCTGCCCCTTCAAACTCAGTGTCATCTTTGTAAAAAGCACGCTCACACCATTACTCCTGTTCAGAGACTGTCAGCGGCTGCCCACCTCCTAGGTTTTAGAGAAATCACTCTTTTTTTTTTTTTTTTTTTTTTTTTTGAGATAGGGTCTTGCTCTGTCACCCAGGCTGGAGTGCAGTGGCACGATCTTGGCTCACTGAAACCCCCACCTCCTGGTTCAAGTGATTCTCCTGTGAGTAGCTGGGACTACAGGCACCCGCCACCATGTCCAGCTAATTTTTGTATTTTTAGTAGAGATGAGGTTTCACCAGGTTGGCCAGGCTAGTCTTGAACTCCTGACCTTAGGTGATCCACCCGCCTCGGCCTCCCAAAGTGCTGGAATTACAGGTGTGAGCCACCGCGCCCGACAAAGAAATCATTCTTAACATTTTGTAGTTCAGATATTCTTTTGATGATCCTCTCTCTCAGAAAAATGTAGACACACAGACACACCCCCTTTTATTCTAGTTCCATGCTCTAAAACTTGTCCACAAACTCCAGATTGAACAACTTGCTCAAAAAGATCAGAATTCAAACTTCTTGTCCTGCATGTCAAAGCTCTCTATAATCTCACCATTCATCACCAATGACCTGACCATTTCTGAAATCTCAGTGGAAAGCATCCACTCTGATAATTATCTCTGATCATTCCAGGCAACTTCTCCTGCTGTCTACGCTCTGGTTATGTTCCACCTCCCTGAGAACCCCAGTGCACCAACCCTACGAGTTTCCCACCAGTCAGCACCGCTCCCCACAGGCTTCTTTCCTCCCCAGTAGCCTGGAGGCTAGAACTACCAGTGCAAATGTCCCTTTGTATTCTGCCTTCATCCCCTGCTCCTCCGTTCTCCCACTGTACACGTGCCTGGCAATACACCAGTCTGGACATTCAACCCCCTAACTACATTATGTCCACTTCAAAGCACGAAAGCAACCAAGAAAAGCATGCAAATGTGCTCATGAGTCTCGCTTTAAATATATCACTACACAGTTCCATCAACATTTAAAACTGCCTGCTGATTCTGACAGATTTCCCAATAAATATTCTTGTTCACTCTCCTAAAAGAATACCCAATGCCTTTTTAACTTTTGTTCAGCCCTTTGACCTCTGCGTTCTGGCCATATGTTGATGGTCTTGCTTTATACTTTAAGAAAATACTATCCTGGCTAACCTGGTGAAACCCCGTCTCTACTAAAAATACAAAAAACTAGCCGGGTGTGGTGGCGGGCGCCTGTAGTCTCAGCTACTTGGGAGGCTGAGGCGGGAGAATGGCGTGAACCCGGGAGGCGGAGCTTGCAGTGAGCCGAGATCACGCCACTGCACTCCAGCCTGGGAGACACAGCGAGACTCCGTCTCAAAAAAAAAAAAAAAAAAGAAAAAAAAGAAAATAGAAGTATTCTGACACAAATTACTTTATTTTCCACCCCAAATGCACCATTTTACCTAAATTTCTCTCCTCTCTCATTTTATTGAACTGTCCATCCTTCTCTCATCAGACAAACTGACCCATTGTCAACAGCATATTTTACCTCTTCCATTCCTCAACAAATTCTTCCAAGCAATCATTCCTAATATCCCGCTGGATCATCAGTTTCCTTTTCTTCATTGGAATAGTTCCATCAGCAGTCACATATGCTGTAATACTTCCACCTTAACCAGAAAACTGTGTGTTCTTTGGTCCACATCCCTCTCTGACTGCTGCTCTATTTCTCCCTTTCCCTTCCCAGGCACAGTTCTCCAAAGAGGTATCTGCACTTCCTATCTCAACCTTCTTAACGCCCATCCACTGTTCCAGAATGAACTGCAGTGAGCCCTTCATCCCCATGCCCCCAGTGAAACCATTCTCATCACAGCCACCAACGCCGTCCACCTTGCCAAATCCCGACATCTGTCAGAGTTCTCTTCGTACTTGACCTCTTGGTAGCATTTGACCCAGATGAGCCACACCCTCTTGAAGCATTTCTTTTCTTTTCTTCTATTCTAAGACACCACACACCCTCTGGGCTGATCGACATCACCGGCCACTTCTGTTTTCTCCACCTCTTCAGAGAATGTAGGCACGCTTCAGAACTGGTCCGTGGCCTTCCCACCTCACCCTCCTCTCTCCTTTGGTGATCTCAGAAGGTTCCATGGTTTAAGTGCTGTCTAAACACTGATAGCTCCCAAACATTATCTATCTCCAGGACCAACCTTTCACTTGATCTCCAAACTAGTCAACAGCCCACTTACCACTTGCAGGAGGCAAACGGCACACGGCCTAGACAGAATTATTGACTCATTAAACTCCTTCCTCATAAACGTGCTCTTCCCTTTCTACCTTTATTCCCCATGCATGAAGAACCATTCTACATGTTCTTCAACCATCATACATTGCAATCCTATTGCAGCTCACCACCTCCCCAACCATGGCCTCTGACTGTTCCTATGCAAGCCCCCTCATCTCTCACTGGACTTGCATTCCCTTCCTCACCAGCTTTCCTGCTTTATCATTCTCTGGCTTAATACCCTCTAATAGCTTCTCAGCATATAAAGAATAAAATCCAAACTGACTGCCAGGGTCTTCACTGCCCTTCAGACACTGACCCTGCCTACTTCTTTCACATAATCTTACTCTTCACCCACGCTGGCCACACCAACGTGTTCCAGCCTAGGGACTTTTATCTTTGCTGTTGCCTCTACACCAACTTCCAGCCTAGGGACTTTTATCTTTGCTGTCGCCTCTACAGAACCGTCTCCCCCAGGTTTTCTCATGGCTGCAAAAGGTGTGCAAAACATCATTTGGGAGTCTGTTCCTGTTTTTCTTTGAGGAGTCCTATACTGCCCTATCTAAAAATATTGTACTCTTTATTCTCTAACCCAGTTTTCAATCAGGAGAGACTTTTGCCTCCCTGGGGGGATTTAGCAATGGCTAGAGACATTTTTGGTGGTCGTTACTGGGAGTTGCTACTGGCATCTAGTGAGTAGAGGCTAGGGATGCTACAATGCACTGGATGACTGCCCACAAAAAAGAATTTCAGGCCCCCACAAATGTCAGTAGAATTAAGGTTGAAAAACCATGCCATGCATCTACTTCATTATTATCACAACACTTATCTGCATAATAGTAATAATAATTAACATGTATTTCAGACTTACCAGGTGTCGGACACTGTTCTAAAGTTTTCATTTATTTCCTCTTTAATCCTCATGTGCCAGCCATATAAAATGGGTCCCATTATTACACAGATGAGACACTAAGGCAGGAAAAAGTTAACTATCTTGCTGCAGATCAAGTTGGAGAGCTGGAATTTGAATGTAGATGGTCTGGCTCTAAAGCCTTTACCTTTAACCATTGCATTAGAGGGCCACGAGGTCACATTTTTTTCCTATAATTTATTACCTGTCTTTTCCCACTAATATACTATCTCCATGAGAACATGGAAATAATAGACTTGTTTATCTCTGGATCCTCTCTGTCTAGACATATAGGAGGCCCTCAAAAATCTTGAACGAATGAAGAGTTCTGCATACCTTTCCAAGCATTGCTTCTTGTAATCTTCTCAAACGAAGCTCACTTCCCTGAAAATGACCTGCTTTCTATCCTGGAGACAGTCCAGTTTCTTACTTTCCCTCTGATTTAGCCCACGCTCTCTCAGGTCTGGTTTTTCCTCCTTACTCCTATCCTCAACACGAATATGATTGTACCCATTTCTCCAGCCCCACCTCCAATCTTACATAACACATTTCAGACCCACAGATCCACAGAGTCATTTTGGTGGAAAGAATGTTAGAGATAATAACTTTCAAATTACTTATTTTATGTAAGAAAAATAAGACTTGGATGGCTGGGCCCGGTGGCTCACACCTGTAATCCCAGCAGTTTGGGTGGCCAAGGCAAGCAGATTATCTGAGGTGAGGAACTCGAGACCAGCCTGGCCAACACGGTGAAACCCCATCTATACTAAAAATACAAAAATTAGCCAGGTGTGGTTGTGCGCGACTGTAATCCCAGCAACTCGGGAGTCTGAGGCAGGAGAATCGCTTGAACCCAGGAGGCAGAAGTTGCAGTAAGCCAAGATCACACCACCGCACTCCAGCCCGGGGAGCAGAGCAAGACTCCATCTCAAAAAAAAACAAAAAACAAAAAAAAAACAAAACAAAAAAAACAAAAAAACACTAAGACTTGGAGAAACTAAGCAAGATACTGACGAAAATTCCAGTTTTTCTTCCTTCTGTTTGGAATTTTCATGTAGCTCTGAAATGCTGCTGGGAGGAAAGAATTTGTAGAAGCTCTTAGGGCAACGGGCTCCCCATAGCCCACTTAGGAAAGCACTTTTTGTGTCCTCAAATCGAACAGGACCTTCATTTATCTGACTACATTTCCCTAGGTTCATATTTTCTTTTCTTTTCTTTTTCTTTTTTCTTTTTTTTTTGAGATGGAGTCCCGCTTTGTCACCCAGGCTGGAGTGCAGTGGTGCAATCTTGGCTCACTGCAACCTCTGCCTCCCGGGTTTAAGTGATTCTCCTGCCTCAGCCTCCTGAGTAGCTGGGATTACAGGCGCGCACCACCACGCCCAGCTAATTTTTGTATTTTTAGTAGAGACGGGGTTTAACCATGTTGGTCAGGTTGGTCTCGATCTCCCAACCTCGTGATCCACCCACCTCGGCCTCCCAAAGTGCTGGGATTACAGGCGCGAGCTGCCGCGCCTGGCCCTATATTTTCTTTACTCTTGTCCCTCAGTACAATGTGTCCCCACGCTCTTATTAGAACAATTTCCACCTTTGCCCCTTATTTTATCCCCACCCCAAAATCAGAACTATGGTTCTTGCCTTTAACGAAATTGCAAGGTAGATAGGGAAAGAGATCATGTATGTCTTATCTTAGATCTTCCATTACTTTGCAGACTGGTTCATAATCTGATAGAATTACTGGAAAAACAAGTGATAGCTTTCTCTCCAACTTGTTCTACTTGTTTCTGAGAGTAACAGAAAAAATGTGGTTTACACCCAGATGATGAACTGACAGTTGTGTATTTAATAATTAGGACACAAGAAAATAAATTCCACAGATAATCTGTTTGACATCATCTATTTTTTCTTTAATGTAGATGGTTTAATGCAACAATAACTTTTAGAAGGCTTATGACATTTTTCCTGATGAAACAGATTTGGATTAATGGTACTTCTAGGAGAAATAATTTCCTCATAGATCACCTTCACACACATTCAGAAAAGAGATATTCAGGAAAGATCCCTTGGGTTGCTTAAGGCCATTTCAACCTACAATCCTAGTAATTATTGACGAATAGGATATTCCACATAGTAACAAATTACCACCCCTCAGATTACCTAATGATTGCAAAAGGGAAAACCTTTCTTTTTGGAAAGATCTGGCAGTCACCACCTTAACCAAACAATCAACTGCAGCATCACTGAATTCTGACGTCATGAAATTGTGTGCCTCCAGGTGTGATGCCAGAGAAACATCATCTAGGACATATTCTTGCCAAAAACATACAAATGGTACCTGCTCAAGCTGTAAGAAGTAATTTCTAGTTAATAGGAACCAAAGGGACCATCATTTCAATAAAGCAATCACACAAATCCTCATTGTGGGACATTTTACAAGACAATTGGCCTGTTCGCTTCACAAAGTCAATGTCATAGGGAAAAATAGCAGAGAGAATATATTAGATCAATAGAGATGAACTTCCCGAGCCTCCAGTATAACCTGGTTGAAGAACAAAATAATAAAATAATTTAAAAGGAACAATTGAAAAAGACTAAAAGTGAAATGGATGTTAGATTGTATTAGAAAACTATTAATTTTCTTAGTTGTATTATAAAATTGAGGCCATGTAACATAACGCCCTTATCTTGGGGTCTCCTGTTTCTAGGAGTGAAGTGCATCACGATGCCTGCAATTTATTTTCAAATGCTTCTTCAAAACACATGCCCGTGAGGACCTAGCAGTATGGCAACGTGTTAATAATTAAATCCAGCTAGTGGGTATTTGATGTACTATTCCTTCAACCATTGTGTTTGTGTAAATGTTGAATGTAAAAATGTTGAAATGAAGCTAATGGTAGTGTTTCAGAAAATTACTCAGCAAAGCTATGTCCTACTTACATTTGTCATTCTGCACTCCTTATTGGGAACTATTTTATGAAACCTCCTGTAATAAAACTGATTGTACATGCTCCACACAGAGCCAAATGCTTACATAGCCAACTACTTTTTCTTAAATCTTCTGCAAATTCTAAATGACGGGCAAGAAATGTTTTTGGGCCCCCAAATAGAGATGAGAAGCACCCAGTGAAAGCCACTGTGTGGCCACTAGCCTAGGCCTAGTTTCCAAACTGACTTGCATTGACATCAATGTGATGTCAGCCACATCACTTAAATACTTACATAGATTGAGTCTCGATGTCATTTCATTTCCAGAGATTTCCTAACAAATGAGACCAGATATGAATTTTTACAATATAGCCAATCTAGAGACTATAAAGACACAACACATCGAAAATTTGGATCTGAAATGCATAGTGCAGAAATCACACAGCCCTTTTGATGCACTGACACTTTTCAAACTATAGAGAAGCTGAAATGTGGCACCAAGTCATTATAAATATTTAACAGGAAAATGCTGGCATAACTAAAAGAGTTCAGAAACATAGATATATCCGTGAAGCTTCGTTGCAGATACTCATGAGACAAGCGCATCAAGTGACTTTACATCCTGGAAAATGAAGACGAGTATGAAGAACATGATACTGTGAAAGTCATTTGTGGACACTCCGTATTATGGCGTGTCTCACAATCATAAAACAATGGGCTTTTCCTTCAATCCCATGGCACAGGTAAGTGCAAGATTAGTATCACCACCAACAGCCGAAACATTTGGTGTCAAACCCCTGTTACAAAACCACCCTGTCACTGAATTTCTCCAATGCAACAGCCAACAATTTATAGGAGAAAGAACACCAATATCAAGGCTTTCAAGGGTGCTCCAAACATAACATTGTGAGTGCTCTAGGAACTTTTGGAGCTTATGAATCACACTGTGCAACGTGTTCATATATGCCAATGCCCACCACGTTTTAGTCAAAAGTTGGTGCTGATTTGGAGACGGGCCCGGAACATTAGGTAGAACATAAACCATCAGCAGTTACTAAGCTAAATGCATTGTGATAGCTTGGAGGTTTAGTCCACCTGTTGGATTCTGTCAACTTGTTGATACAGTAACCATTGTAATGACAAGTTGACCATTTTGAGTTTATGAACCCCATCAGCTCTCTCCTGAAAGAATAATATTGAATAAATGAGGGAACAAAGCCAAAAGTTTGGACAGAATTATCAACATATAAAAGGTATAACATATGACTTAGCAAATTTTTTAGCTATGTTTTCAAATTTTTGACTGAGGTTAGGTCAAGAGGAAGCACATTTAATGGGCAACATTTCACAACAAGAATGAAAATGATGATGATTCAGATCCCAAGTTATGTCCTGATCATTGGGCAATTTTGGTAAACCTTTAGGAAGAAAATTGGATTTCCTCTGCAGATCCTCTTCTAGTGTTCCACTGATTATATTCCTATAGGAAATATATGTTCTTTGCCATTTTCATTTTAGGAATTCTTGTTTTTGTCATTATTCACTCAACAAACATTTCTTGAGAATCAGGCAAACATAAATGAAAAATGGTTGATGTGTTAGAAACACAAGCAGGTGCTGAATGAACGGAGAGGACAGATACCTGACCCATGCTGGCTGAGCGTGTGAGCAGGCGCGTGCTGTGAGATGTGCCACGCGCCTGGAAATGGAGGCCTTCGGGCCGGAGTAAGAAGTGACTGATGGGATGGAGGGGTAGGGAATGATGCTCCAGGAAGAAGCAGCAGCAGTCAGAAAGGTGATGGAGAAACACCACGTGTTTGGCAGCTACACGGCAATGGGGCAGAGGCTGTTGGGAGCTCGCAGGTTGAGAGATGGTCAAGACTTTGTAATCCATGAGCGAAGCTGGACCTTCTTCTGAGAACAAAGAGCTATCTTTAAAAAGTTTAAGAAAGTTACTCACATGAAGAAGTGATCCTTTTAGGGTTGATGAGTGTGATGATTGGGTTTCTATGCACACGTCTGACATGTGCCTCCCTCAGACCTTGTTACCACATCTGTACAGCACCCATAGGATGTGGGAAAGAAAAAAAGGGAAAAACAAGAAGAAAAGGAAAAAGAGAACATGAGTAAATGTGTGTTTTTGAAAGTCAACTCTGTCAAGTATGTAGAAGTTGGAGGAGGCAGGCCTAGAAATCTGTCACAAGGTTATTGTCATAATAATAATTATGTGAGTGTGAGTGTGAGTGAAGGCGATGGTGAGAATAGAAGAAACAGGAATGGGTTGGAAAAAGCAACAAGCCTACAAATATGTTTTGTAAGGTTAGCATCTGAAATAATCTGAAAATGGATGAAGCTTATAACTAGAGATGAGAGTTAGACATAGATATGAATTCCAGAAAAATCAATGTATGACACTTCTTGCATATTTTTATCTCCAAATATATTTTCTTTGTAGTGTTCTAATCAAAACATCAGCAAAGGAAATACAAAGTCAATTAAACAAACAAACAAACATCCTTCCATCTCCTCATCCACCCTACTTCTCCTCTAAATGATGAACTCATTCTTTTCAAAATATAGCAATGAAATAAATTCAACACTTAATGTACATCTGAACCTAATTTTGTAAATAGAACATATTTTACAGCACATATCTTTCCATTAAAGTGCCAAATAAGACAATAAAACCTTCAGCTGGCTTTTAATTTCATTGAACAGATAAACATGCTTAATTCAATTAAATAAAATGCAAAATTATGACCTGTCAGATTGCTCTCTGATTCCAGAAATCATCTTTCATCCATGACTATGTGTGCCAGGGTCACACAACCAAACCTCTCCCTGGGGTGTACCCCCACAGATGGGTACCTGACCCACGACTTGGTGCTGTCACCTCCTCCCATCAATTTCTACTCCATTCCCCAACAATTACGTATCCAGGGTAAAATGGCGTCAAGGGAAAAAGGAGGATTTTTGTCTCCACAGTTTCGCCCTGGCATTTATAGCTTTTCCCCTTTCAGTTTTCTTGAATTCCTTCCCCATCCTCTCCCTACCCTTCATCCAGGAAAAATGCAACCCATGCATTTGGTTAGTCTTCAGTGTCCACAGCAATCTCCCTGTCACAGTAATGGGACTGTTAGGGGATCTGCACTATAGTCAGGGAAATCTCACAATCCTCAATGAGTTTAGCAGGGAACGGAAGCCTGTTTCTTCTCGTATTTTAATTTCCTGGGCTTTTCATTTCTCAATTTTCTTCTAGTGTCGAACTTTGGAGGTGATGTGAGGTCTTTTCTTCCTAGGTTAATTCACTTTTTTTTCTAAGCCCAAACCATCTCCCACAGTATCCTTAGAGGGACAGAACTGCAGAGTCATAAACGGCAAAAGTGAGGTAAACCTGGGTTCCAACCCAACCTTCCAATTGCTACCTCTGTGGTCTTATCTAGTCCGGCTACAGTTCTGTCATCTCAGCTACACAATGGGGATTACAAAATCTCTTTTCTCTTGTTTTTTTTTTTTTTTTTTGTTTTTTTTTTTTCTTTTTGAGACGGAGTTTCGCTCTTGTTGCCCAGGCTGGAGGGCAATGGCATGGTCTCAGCTCACTGCAACCTCCGCCTCCAGTGCTCAAGCGATTCTCCTGTCTTAGCCTCCAAGTAGCTGGAATTACAGGTGCATGTCACCACACCCAGGTAATTTTTGTGTTTTTAGCAGAGTTGAGGTTTCACCATGTTGGCCAGGCTGGTCTCGAACTCCTGACCTCAGGTGATCTGCCTGCCTCAGCCTTCCAAAGTGCTGGGATTACAGGTGTGAGCCACCATGCCCCACCCTCTTGAGATTTTTTAAAGGAAGTTCAAATGAGTCAATTCATGTAATGTGCTTAGCATGGAACCTGGCACTAACTAAGGAAGTGCTAATCAAATATATTATGAATGCCTCAAGAGGCTGGTTCTTTTTTTAACCTATGTTTTTGTTGTTGTCGTTGTTGTTTTCCATCTAGGCTACTGTGGCTCATTTCTGTAGGAAGTGAAGCCCATTCTTAGTGCAGTCCTAGACTGTTCCTTCAGAAATCCTCTGATGCAGCTTCTCTCTGTTCTTAGTTTCCTATCAGGCGATCTAGCTTACCTGAACCTCTCCAATCTGCAGCAGACTATCCTGATTTAAGCTTGGTTTGCCTTGTTTTTATTTATTTGTTTACATAGCATCTTTCTAGGCATTTCTGGGCTTTGTTATAATTCCCGTCCTAAAATATCGGCCGTCTCAGGGAACAGTTTCACCTCCCCTAATACACATTAGACCTCCCAATTTTCTTCTATCCATCTATCCATCTGTTCATTCATCCATTCAAGCCATGATAGCCACTGGTTTCCACACTCCAATAGTTCATAAATGTAATGGAGAAGACAATAGATTGTGATTAGGAGAATAATGAATTTCAATTTTTTTCCCATCACCCAGACTGGAGTGCAGTGGCACAGTCTTAGCTCACTGCAACCTCTGCCTCCTGGGTTCAAGCAATTCTCCTGCCTCAGCCTCCCAAGTAGCTGGGATTACAGGTGCCTGCCAACACTCCTGGCTAATCTTTGTATTTTTAGTAGAGACAGGGTTTCACCATGTTGGCCAGACTGGTCTCGAACTCCTGACTTCAGGTGATCTACCCGCCTCGGCCTCTCAAAGTGCTGGGATTACAGGCGTGAGCCACCGCACCAGGCTATGAATTTCAATATTAAATTATTATTTTTTCTTTGTTACTTCATTTTAATTAAAGACATTATGTGTCTTTTTCTTGTAAAGTGAAAGGTAATCAATACTGAATTAGATAAAATGTTTAAAACACCTAAAAGAGCTCCTGGCACATAGAAAGGATTATCAAATGCTTGAAGAGTTATTATAAAGAATTATCACCGAGAGAAGAAACAGTGTCCTTTATCTATGTGTTCAATGATGCACAAGACATTTCCAGGAAATGGGAGGGGTTGAGGAGAGATGCCGTATTCCATATCGAGGAAACAGCACAACAGCACATATAATGGCAAACATTGAGGAATGCAGACTAAACCACATGTGATGTTTGAGAATTCCAAGTATGGCCAAAGAATAAAATTGCAGGATGAAGCAGTGGGCTGGGAGGAGCAGGAGGCTGCTAAGGTAGGCAGGTGTCAGAGAATGAAAGTCTCTTTGATGGCACATCCAGTATTGAATCTGGACTGGACCTGAGCAGAAAGAACTGTTTCCAACTTTGTCAGTGTCTACTCTGAAACAGATAGCCTCTTAGATACCTGACATTCATTATTTAAACCTCAAGTAAAATGCAACATAGATAGATATCAGTCCCACTTTATTCACATAAAAATCAAGTCATCAACTACTAAAATGGAGCAGTCAGGATTTTAACTAAAGTCCACGTGATTGCAACCACACTTTGGAAGAGATGAGACTAAGGGGATGGGGGGCAGAGTGAGGAGTGGCACTCTGACATGTTTTAAGGGAAGGAATAATGTTAAAAAATCGAATTTTAACAATCATAACTGTGCAGTAGTGTGGATAATAGATGAAAGAAGAAAGAGTCTTACAAGCAGAAAAGCCCATTAAAACCTAGAGCAGTTGTCTGGTGAGAGATGTAGGAGTCTAAACAAACACAGTATGAAATTCAAAGAAAATGCTGCATCTGAGACCTATTTGGGAAGTATTACTGACAACAGCATCCTCGCAGTGCTCACTGACATTTCATCACGCAAAACTCAAGGAATCAAGGGTCCACCAGCTCACCATAATAACTGGAGGCCAAGAAGAAGAAGGGAAGAGAAGAACAAAGAGTTTTTGCTACAACTGGTAACTGGTCCTATCAAGAATATATTGAGGCTGGACGCAGTGGCTCACACCTGTAATCCCAGCATTTTGGGAGGCCAAGGCGGGCAGATCATGAGGTCCAGAGTTTGAAACCAGCATGGCTACCATGGTGAAACCCGTGTCTACTAAAAATACAAAAATTAGCTAGGTGTGGTGGCAGGCACCTGTAATCCCAGTTGCTTGGGAGGCTGAGGCAGGAGAATTGTTTGAACCCGGGAGGCGGAGGTTGCAGGGAGCCGAGATCGTGCCACTGCACTCCACCCTGGGCAACGAGCAAGACTCTGTCTCAAAAAAAAAAAGAAAAGAATATTTTGAGAATGAATTTTTAAAGTAACACTGGGCTACAGCTCAACACTCAAGCAATTTTTGATAGTGAATTAGGAAGTAATCCTAGACCTGATGAATACAATGGAATTAGAGGCAGATGAAGTATAAAATCTCAGAGAGGCTGCAGTCTGGGGAGAAGGTCATGGTCATGGTTTGGCCACAGTTGATGGAAGAGGAGACCAGAGTGGGTTAGAGAACCTCTATATTCTGTGCAGGTTGAGGGTTTGGAGGCAATTTTCGCAAGTTCCCTCACAGAGATTCTTTATTCAAACATTTACCTAGAATTCACGTGTACTCAGGAGTGATGGATGCCCCGTCCAGGACTCCAGCAACGATTTTTTTAAATGCCTATTTGGAGCCTTAATACAAGACCGTGCTGGGAACAATATTTTAATTTTTAACACACATTGGACCTGTTGAGAGTCTCTGTTTTAACAATGTTGCCCTTGTTTCCTCTAAGAACAGGCTGAATGTTCCTTAGAGAGACACTTTGGAAATCGCGCTATGGCCTTCACGGTGGATATCTGTTCTTTTGGGGTTGGGGGAAGGAACTTGAATGTCTCTGTGAACAGAATAGGAATGGAATAGGGTTCCCAGATGGTTCCAGGGGAAGCTGAATGTTCACTGAATGAACCCCTATCAGTACTTCCCCTGTGCCACTGCTAGGAAAAATACTGGCAGAGTTTAAAGCAAGGAAGGAAGGATGGAATGTAAGACGGATTGATTCACAGGTCAGAAACCCAGATGCTACCTGCAAATGATCCCTCAATGACATCATACTCAACAAAACAAGACAAATGTTTTTGGAATCCTTCCAGCGCAGCACAACTTCATTGTTTTTCATTACCTGCCTTAACAGGATTTAGAATCGCACAGTCCCAGCTGTTAACAGGTATGTACCATCATGCTACCACTTCGGGCACATCAGGGAAAACATGCACTTGGCTTCCTTTCTCAGATCATACAAGCATTTTGAAAAGACGTGAGAGGAGTTTAAGAAATTGTGGAGGGTAAAACAGGACCACGCCTCCCATGTCTGACAAATGGCTGTGTTCTCTGAAGACTAGCGTGGGATCCATCACCCTGCCTCATAATAGAGGCCCTTCCTCTGGCCCAGCTCACTGCCCTGGTACTGCCGTCCTGTCATCTCTGCCCTTCATCCCTCTTAGAAACCAACCCCCACTTCCCAGTAGGTGGCAGACACTTCTGGTGTCCTTTGCACCTGTTCTCAACAGCCCTCCCTGCCATTGCACATTCTGGATTTGGCTCCTACACTAACGAATGAGAGTAACCTGTTATTTTATCAGTGTGGACTTGTCAGACTTGCTTGGGCATAAACACAATTCCCTGGTATCAGCAGTACCATAAGGTGCCAGGATCCACTGACCTAAGTTTGCTGAGAGATGCTGAACAAAGGTAAATTTTCCTAATTTGCAGACTGTATTGTGAAGTCAAATTGAGACTATTAATTTGGCCACTTTTCCCTTTGTGTAACTTAGGCAGCTTGGTAGCTCAATGTGCATGCATCAGTGAGCTTCTTGGGAAATAAATCGTGTTAGTGAGTTAAACAAATACTTATGCAATATTTCCTATGTGACAGGCATTTTGCTAGCTAGGCAATCATAAATTAGAAGACCAACTCTATTCTTTATTTGGAAGAATTCCAATCTGGTAAAGGAAACAAACATCCCCAAAATTATAAAAAGATGACAGAATATCAAAAGTGGTAGAAGAAGATTAAAATAGCTTCTTTTTTTTTTTTTTTTTTTTGATAGAGTCTCACTCTGTTGCCAGGCTGGAGTGCAATGGCAAGATCTCAGCTCACCGCAACCTCCACCTCCCAGGTTGAAGCCATCCTCCCGCCTCAGACTCCCGAGTAGCTGGGATTACAGGCACATGCCACCACTTCTGGCTAATTTTTGTTGTGTTTTTAGTAGAGACAGGGTTTCAGTGTGTTGGCCAGGCTGGTCTCAAACTCTTGACCTCAAGTGATAAACCAGCCTCGGCCTCCCAAAGTGCTAGGATTATAGGTGTGAGCCACCAAGTCCAGCAAAATAGCTTTTTATAGTGTCACTTCATCCCCAGGTGTTTGCATTTCAGTGGGATTAAAGGTGGTACTGAGGCCTGGGCTAGTGGGTAGAGGTCACCTGAGAACATTGGGGCCCTCCCATTGCCCAAGCCTGGGCAGTGCCCTGAGTATTTGGTCCTCAAGTAGCATGCAACCCTCTCTAGATTTAATCACTCCTAAGCCCTAAAGGTGGGAGTATATGGGATTCATTTCAAGTCTGAGAAAATCAAGGCATGCAGTGCAGTTCCCTTGAATAGGGAGAGTCTGGAGGGTTGCACAAATTTGAAAATTATTCCTGCTCAGGGGCTGTATCATTCTGTGTTGAGATCAAAGTCCAGCATGTATGCAGACAGCATTAATTTTGAAGCAAGCCATTCCTCACATTATCTCCTCACATTCTGCCTTCTCCTGGTAAAAAATAAAAAATGTTGTTCTGTCCCTTACATTTGATTTCTTTTTCCTCTCGTTTATTCCCCTTCAAACCAATAAACAAATTCTTCCTACAAACAGCATGAGTCACCACTCATAGCAAACATCCTCACAGGTGGCCAAGAAAAAGAAAATGTATGTGTGTCACGTTCCCATTAAGGTTGCAGCCTGAGCTTCACACTTCATTTTGGCCCACAGCCCACCTGTAGGTTCCTAGTCAGCCTGGTCTCCCTGTGGGCATTTATTAAGTTACATTGGTCTCTTCAAGTGTTTCCCAGGCCGGGCGCAGTGGCTCACGCCTGTAATCCCAACACTCTTGGAGGCCGAGATGGGTGGATCACCTGAGGTCAGGAGTTCAAGACCAGCCTGGCCAACATAGTGAAACCCTGTCTGTACTAAAAACACAAAAATCAGCCAGGTGCAGTGGCGCACACCTGAATCCCAGCTACTAGGGAGGCTGATGCAGGAGAATCCTTTCAACCCGGGTGGCGGAGGTTGTAGCGAGCCGAGATCACGCCATTGCACTCCAGCCTGGGTGACAGAAAAATACAAATATATAAATATATATATATTTATGTTTCCCAGACTCCAATCAGCCCTTCCTCTCTCACTGGCATCATTTTGGTCCAGTATTCCCATCCTTCCTTTTGAAAAATCTCTCTTCTACTGAGCATTTCCCACCAGCCTCCGTGCTCACATCCCACCAGGACACCAAGGTGGGATCACGTGTTAAAGTGTACTTCCCAAGGCTGTTTGCATTTGTATAGGCTTCAAAGCATTAAATCCAAGGCAATACTCCGAAAAGGTAGAAGTCTCAACGTCAGCTGAGAGATGAAAGAGACTGGAGAGAGTGAGGACAGAGACGAAGACACTAATAAGGGCCTTTCTGTTGCTGCCTCCGTAGCCAGGCCCTCTTCTCAGGAGTAATCATGTCAACTCCATCATCCCCAGTGAGGTGGGAATCGATTTTGTCACACCTTTATAATTACACCCTTCTTGTATTTATGTGAACTGCTTATAATTATGTGGATTTCTTACAACTCACATAAGCCGCCCAAGTAGGGCCCATCTACCCGGTGTGGGCAGGGAGTAGGCGCAGAGCTGGGCTTTCTGCCAGGTCTGTGCGTGTCCAAGGCCAGCCTTGGTCCATTATCTCATGCCTGGAGGACATCCTCGAGGGAGACGGCCTTTCTTTGGCTTTAATCCATTCCCTAAGTTAACTCATCTCTTGCTGTCCTGAAATGTTTTATTGATGCTAACTTTATTTTTAAAGATTATAATCTGCCTGTTCTTTTTATTCTGGCTTTACTAGAAATAGATTTTATATATCTCAGGTATAAGGACACTTCTTATAGTCCAAGATATGCTCCGTCCGTATTCTCTTCTGCAGAATAATACCCACTCTACATTCCCATTGCCATTCATCGAGGTTGCTAACAGACTCCCTATGACCATCTGATTCATGGGTCAATTCACCTTCTCAAAAGCAATGCCTTTTAAACATAGTAAGACAATAATCTCACATACATTTTAAAAAATCTTATTTTTATCTTACAGTTGATTTTTAAATCTTAAAAGTTTGAATTTTAACTTTGTATTATCTTGATAGTGAGTTATATTACATGTAAATAAATGGCTTTTTAAATATTAGATGTACATTTTCATCTTACTTGCTTATATTTTACAAATAAAATTATGTACATTGTAAATATTTTGAGAAACAAAATCACAAATTGTATCATATGCCAGCATAATCGGTGATGTCACAGAGGCAAAGTGTGTTTTCACTCACCAGACCATAATTAGTAAACAAATGAATAATGAACGAATAAATGAAGCATCTCTTATTGTTGCGCACTCATTATTTTCAAATGTTGGCTATTAAAGAGAGAGAACGCTAGGCCAGGCGCAGTGGCTCACACCTGTAATCCCAGCACTTTGGGAGGCCAAGGCAGGCAGATCACGAGGTCAGGAGTTCAGTTCGAGACAAGACTAGCCAACATGGTGAAACCCCATCTCTACTAAAAAATACAAAAATTAGCAGGATGTGGAGGTGGGCGCCTGTAATCCCAGCTACTCAGGAGTCTGAGGCAGGAGAATCGCTTGAACCAGATAAGTGGCAGTGAGCAGAGACCTTGCCATTGCACTCCAGCCTGACCAACAAGAGCAAAACTCCATCTCAAAAAAAAAAAAAAAAAAACAATACCACCAGCCTAGCAGTTTAGAAACTATAATCAATGCCGTAAAAGGTCCCTTCTTTTAAAAAAAGTAACTACACAAAGCATCTGCATGACTTATAAGAGCTTCCACAAATATACCATAAAAGATTAGCCCTGATAATTTGCTGTGACATTTAACATTTCTATGGGCCATGTTTCTTAGAGATCACTAGAAAATGAAGCAGAGCACTGTTTGCATTCACTTCTGCTCCCTGAGAAAACACTTTCTCTCAAGCCATCATTCATAACCCGGTGATGTGTGATGTCACTTGTCCCACAGAGGATAATGAACAACTTCCCGGGGAAATCTTTCCATATGACTAACAATTTAATGTCTTAGACAGAAACTGAATCTTGCCTACTGTATAGATAAACAACTGTGTTAGTTTAACTGTATGGCACATGATGAAAGTCTCTGGCATAGCTATTCCTACTAACAGATAACTGATGGGGCCAAGAGACAAAAGAAGGAACTCACTCTCAGAAATAAACGCTCCACAAAGCAAGCAATCTCATGCCTCACCTAATGCAATATGTTTCTCATGGGTCTTTTGTTACTCTAACATATTAAATTATCCTTCCAATTACCTTGGCAACTGAAACAAGAGCGCCTAACACGCTGATGACTTTTGGACGAGCACACCAGCTGTCAGTTATAAATGATAATTAAGGCATCTTAATTATTAAGCACAGTGAAAATATGCAGTGTTCATTTTTTGTAAAACTTGTGTCCTAAGTACAGAAGAATCCTCATACCAACCAAATGCTCTTTCTCTACCTTTGATGAGCAATTTGGCCCTTTTTCTCTCTGAGGCTGATAAATTGCAGCAACCTTTGAGATACTAGACCCTCCACTCCCACCCCAGGGCTTCCCCCAGGTCTCCCTAGTTATAAAGGTAGCAGAAGGTGAAGGTTGAAAGCTGCATTTGTAACCGGCTTACCTTCCGAACAACAGCAAGAGTAACAAAGAACCCATCCTAATAAAAGGTCTGTCTGTGCACAGTCAGCTTAAGCAAAATGTAAAGTGTTGCTTTATTCTGCTTAGTAGCTTCTCCCCTAGAGGTTAACCGTTTTAAAGCTGGCACTTAGCCTGAGAACAGGAACAAAGCATTACTAGGAAGCAGTGATCTTCCTCCAGAATCAGCAATCTCTGCTTTCCGTAATTCTTAAGAAATATAGAAACTCAATGAAAAGGAAGTGATACCTTTGGATGGGCACATTCCAGCACAGGAAAATCGCTGTCTCGTCGGCTGCCGTGCAGAATGAGTTGCTTGGGCAGGTATTCCTGTATTCTCAGCTCCCGGGTCTGCCTGGTCGCTGCAGCCAACCCAGGGAGCGTTCACAACATGTGTGTGGTGTTCATCCGCAATAAAAGGAGACTAACCAGCTCAGCTGGGCGCTGCTCGCCTGGAGGCATCAGATCTTTGGACCCTCCCCATCTGATTGGCTGCTTCCCAATCTAGCCCAGCTCCTCTGCCTTAACCTTCTGCTGCGTTCAATATATTTTCCCTCGGGATACAGTCAGAGAAGTGCTGATTAGGGAATCAGTGGCAGGTTAAATTGAGCTGGCTTTAAAAATCAGTGACATGATTTTCTATGAACATGTCTACTGTTTAATTTTCCAAAGTTCTACGTAATCCACCAGGAGAGACCTAATAAAAGGGATATGATTTAACAGGAGCGGCTTCATGATTCTTCCCTGAAAATACCTGGAGTTGAATGCATGCATAACACACTACTGAAGTGATCAGGTGGCTTCTTGCAGCGCGGCGTGTCTGTAATAATCAACCTTAAATCAAAACAGATGGGGATGACAGAATCTATTAAGAGGCTTATTAAAAATGCCAGGAGATGTAGTTGAAGAAGGCTACTGAAGCCATCTCAAGAAAGTGTTATAAATCATTTACACAAAATGCTCTTATGACATTTATGGTTGATTTTAGATAGCTCTGATAATAAAAAACGTAAAGACCAATGACAGACAAAAAAGTAAAGCCTGCCTTAGCATCTCTAGAAGACAAGTAACAGAAAGAAAAATCAAATCTTTTACTCTATGAAGATAGTGAAACGAGAAAAGAACAAAAGTACACCTTCATCATCTCCTGTCCATGTACTGGATTCAATTTGGTCAAGGACCTAAAACAGGGTATTGAGAAGTCCCCACTGGGGTTTTGTTTTGTTCGTTCTGTTTTGTTGTTGTTGTTGTTGTTGTTTGTTTGGAGACCGAGTTTTGCTCTGCTGCCCAGGCTGCAGTGCAGTGGTGTGACCTCCATGCACTACCCCCTCCACTTCCCAGGTTCAAGCAATTCTCCTGCCTCAGCCTCCCGAGCAGCTGGGACTACAGGCACCTGCCACCACACCCGGCTAATTTTTGCATTTTTAGTAGAGACGGGGTTTCACTATGTTGGCCAGGCTGGTCTTGAACTCCTGACCTCAGGTGATCCACGCGCCTCGACCTCCCAAAGTGCTGGGATTACAGGCATAAGCCACCACACCCAGACAGTTTTGTTTTGTTTTTTCAAAATGAGAGGCATCAAATGGAAGATGGTAAATTGATCACTTACATTTAACCCTTTCTCCCTCACAAAGCCCCACTCAAATGACAATAAAGTTTTTATTTTAAGAACCATAAACCCACAAGGACAAAGAAAATAGGAGAAAACAGCAACCCGATTTAGAAAAAGAAAGCAGATGGGTGAGTGGTAGCTGGACAGAGAGAGCTGGATCCCAAACGAGCAATGGGGAGAGTCAAGAAGCAGCAGCATTTCCAAGTCAGCGGCCCCAATATGCTCTGGAACTGGCAGAGATGAAAATGGGGCTAACAACGGCAGGTGTCCTGACTGCCCATCATTCTCCCTACAGAACACAGAAGGTTTATTCTCTGAAGAAACTAACAGAGGGCCTCTGGACTGGCATGGCTGGGAATAAAGGCACCAAACTAAAAATATTGCTGTTAATGAGAAATAGATATAAAAACCCTGGGCCTTCACCACTCAACTCCTGGGAGCCAGGTAGCAAGGTGAATAGGCTCCAGAAAAAAGATGTGAAGAGCGCGCTTCAGGGATCCCACGATCCCAAAATATAAGACTTAAAGGCATCCCTATAGGGTACTCTCTACGACATGGCTGGGCTAGATCTCCCAGAAGTTCAGGTCACATTCATCAGCTCTACACATGTATTTTGGTGCCCCTCTCTTACATGTAAGCAGATCAGACAAATCTCTAACATTAAAGCGAGAACAAAACAAACAAAAAAGAAACAGGCAAAAACAGACAAGCAAACATGGAAAAAAAGTAAACTGACGGAAACAATGGGTGTGCAGGGAGAAGAACAGTTTAAACACTACCGTTAATGGCCTTGTCAAAATAAGAGATGTGCAGGCAGTTCTCACTCTGCATGGTTCCAGTATTTACAAATATCACCTACACAGTGTAGTTGATAGCACCAGTCTTCCAGCAATACAGTTCAAATTTCAGTTACCATGGCGTGTTAACCACGAGTGATTATGCAGTATGCAAACTCTTTTAGCTCTTCCACCCACAGTCACTAAATAATAATACATGCACATCATGATCAGTGGCCAATCACAGCACTTCTTCAAAGCCTGTCAGTGACTGGCTAAGGTATGCCTGTCAGCTCATGTACGTTGTTGTTGTTGAGTTGTTGCACCCAGTGTGTTGTTGACTTGCCTCCTTGTCTCCCAGTGGTGCACCCATGCAACATTTCACAAGAATGGATCATGAAAAGAGGGAATTCACCAGCACAGATGAAAGTGCAGCAAAGAAATAAACAATTTTATGGGAAATGAAATTGGAGATGATTAGAAGATTTTAAAATGGGAATAGCAAAGTTTAAGATTTGAAGGGACCTAGCTTTGAATAAACCATACTGCAGAAGCCTAATCAATACTTTTTTAAAAGGCAAAGTTTCTTTAACATCTTTTTAAATTGCACGAAGGAAGGAAAGCACTCTGGTTGGATTGAAGACTGCAATTTTTGAAAAGTCACTCGGCTAATATTCAGGTCAAAGTGTTGATGTTCCTTCCCATCTGAAAAGAAAATGGCAATTACAGAAGAAAGGAAGAAGACACTCTTTTTTTTTTAAAGACAGAGTCTCGCTCTGTCACCCAGGCTGGAGTGCAGTGGCCCCATCTCGGCTCACTGCAAGCTCCACCTCCCGGGTTCCCGCCATTCTCCTGCCTCAGTCTCCCGAGTAGCTGGGGCCACAGGCACCGCCACCTCGCCCGGCTAATTTTTTGTATTTTTAGTAGAGACGGGGTTTCACCGTGTTAGCCAGGATGGTCTCGATCTCCTGGCCTCGTGATCCACCTGCCTCGGCCTCCCAAAGTGCTGGGATTACAGGCTTGAGCCACTACACCCAGCCGAAGAAGACACTTTTTACTGCCAGAAAAATCTGGTTTCAAAAGTTGGCAGAAACTGATTAATGTTAAGCCAACTTGTGAAGCTGCCAGAGCAAAAAGGTGTCCTGCTCTGAAACGTGCACCTAGATTCCAAGGACTGGTTAAACACAGGGGCATGATCGTTGTCAAATATTCTATGCGAATAAAAGTGTTTGTGATGAAAAAGACGAAAATGTCCCAGAGGAAGCGATCCTGACAAAATAATTTACACTAAAGAATTCTTGGGGCCGGGCACAGTGGCTCACGCCTATAATCCCAGCACTTTGGGAGGCCAAGGCAGGTGGATCTCTTGAGGTCAGGAGTTTGAGACCAGCCTGGCCAACATCGTGAAACCCTGTCTCTACTAAAAATACGAAAGAGCTGGGCGTGGTGGCGCACACCTGTAATCCCAGCTACTAGGGAGGCTGAGGCAGGAGAATCACTTGAACTCAGGAGGTGGAGGTTGCAGTGAGCCGAGATGGCGCCACTGCACTCCAGCCTGGGCGACAGAGTGAGACTGTATCTCAAAAAAAAAAAAAAAAACCTCTTGGAGACATTTCATGACATTGACAGCTGAAAGCACAAAGGAGAAATGATGGTGGGAAGCTACTCCAAACTTAGAAGGGAGGATGACAATTTCCCAACATGTGGGAAAGATGCTCCTTTAGTATTTTAATTCACATCATGAGAAGGGGACAAGCTCTGTTCCAAGAAAGAAATAACTAATTTTCCATGTTTTCAATGCTTTAATTACAGCGTACTCAGTAAATATTAGTTTCGTTATTTTTATTTCCCTATGCATTTATAACTGATAGTAAGAGCGTTTTTAATGTTATAGGAAAATTATTAAAGCCCACAGAACAACTGTCATTTTTCTCATTGATTATCGAGATGCTTTTCATGGTTTCGGCTTGCATGGTCAGTTTTACAATCCTGTGCTATCACACAAAGTGAAGACTGACTATACTTTTCTTTGAAATAACCAAAAGCAACTGTATGAAAGAAATCTATGGAACATAAAAAGCTCTTGGAAAATTCAGTAGAAGAATTGGAAGACAGAGTTGAGGAAATATCCTTGAAAGTTGAGTAAAAGGGCAAAATATGGAAAACTGTAAGAAAAACGATAAGAAAATTGGAGGTATAGTCTAGGAATTCAACATCTGGATAACAGGAGTTCTAGCAAGAAACAATTAAGAAAACAAAAGGAAGAAAACCATAAAAAATAATTTTTAGAAAGTTCTCACGAGTTTCCAGAATAGACATATGACCTTAAGACACACAATTGACTCGTGGTTGTGGAATTTCAGAAAATTAAAAATAAAGAACGTTCTTGGCTTGGTGAGATAGCTCATTCTGATAATTCCAGCATTCTGGGAGGCTAAGGTGGGAGAATGACTTGAGGCCAGGAGTTTGAGACCAGCCTGGGCAGCATAGCAAGATCCTCATCACTACAAAAAAATTAAAATTAAAAAATTAGTCAGGTATGGTGAGGCAGGCTTGTAGTTCCTCCTACTAGGGAGGCTGAGGTTGGAGGATCACTTGAGCCTAGGAGTTTGAGGCTGCCGTTGGCCTTAAATGAATCAAGACCCTGCCTCTTAAAAAAAAAAAAGAAAAGAAAAAGTTCTTTAAACTTTTAGAAAGATAACTATGAATTTCATATAAAGGATCAAGAATTTGGATGGTATTTTTCTCAATAACAATACTAGAAGCTGAAAGACAATGGAAAAATGTCTTTGAAGTTCTGAGTGAAAATGATTTCCAATTTGGAATTCCATACCTAGCCAAAATATCTCTAAGACTTTAGATAAGACATACTTTTCCCTGGATTTGAAAGGTCCTTAAAATTTCCATCTCAAGAACCTTTTCTCAGGAGTCTCTTGCAAAATGTGTCACACCAAAACAAGCGAATAAAACAAAAAAGACAAGGCTTGGGATTCAGAAACTGGGATCCTACAAAATGAAAAGTTCAAGGATCTGCTCACCCTGCAGAATGGTCTTGGAGACATTTCAAAATAAAGACAACAAGCAGATCTAGGGAGCTGTCAGTCCAGATTGCATCAGGTCAAAAGGAGGAAGAGTTTCAGGAAGACATAATTGATAGCATATATAATATATTTGAGATTTTTGAGAAAAGGCTTATACAATTGGGAGAGGGCTCTAGGCTGTACTAATTATAAGTATATAAACAACTGAGTAACAAAAAAGACACTTTTGTTGAGTAGGAAGACAAAGTAATCGTAGTAAACTTCATGATTCGGGCTTCAGTAGTTTTGACTTAGCCAGAGTTATAAAAGCACTGAATATTGATATAAGCAAAAGTATAATATTTGTATCTAGCTGACTGCAAGTGTATGTGCATGGTGGGTATAGGCCGTACGATTGAAAGAGAAATAAATCCTCACCTTCCAAAGGGAGAAGTCAATATTTAATGCCTAAAACTGAAATATCAAGAAGTGGAAATATAAACAGAGGTGAGGAAGTAAACACTAGAAGAGCTAACTTTAATATGATTGCCTCCAGCAAACAGGAAATGGCATAAATCCCTGTTTTCATAATTGCTGAATACAACTTTTCATGTACATCCACTAACTGTAATGAGAATAAAAATTATAACAAAATATCAAAATAAGGTAGACTTGTAAGTCTTTATGTGCTAATGATAAGTGGAGAAAATGCAAGATGTAAAGCAGTGTGAAAAAAGGAACCCATTTACGTTAAAAAAAGAAATATTTATACCTTTTAGAAAGATGTACAAGAAAATAATCTACTGATGATGGTTGCCTCTGGGGGGCAAAATTGGAGGGTTTAAGATGTGGAGATGAAACTTATTTTTTCCTATATAATTTTCTATACTGTTAAAATATTTACTTATAAACATTTTTCAATAAAATTTACAAATTTTAAATGATAAAATTTCTAATCCAAGAGAAAAAAGTCTACTTTTCTCATTTAAGTGCTTGTCTTCTACAATAAATAATCTTACTAATTTGGTCTTCATACTGAATTTGTTTTCTAGTTAAAAAACTTGAGACTTTGGAAGCAATGAAAATTAGAGAAGTATGTCATTCTAAAGAAGCATGTATAATGTTACATGTATAATGTCAGAAACATAATGTATTTCAATAACATATTTAAATTGTCTATTAGAATTTCTTGCGTGGTCATGGCTAAGAATTTCCTTTGTAAAACATTCCTTGAAAAGTCTCCTTAGCACTTAATATGGGAGGAACTTTTTGGGGACGGGAGGTAATTTTGCTGTCTGTGGAGGCAGAGGAAGAGATCAGGAATTCAGAGAAAGCTGGTAGTAAGACGGCAAAGGGCCTCTCACCAAATCATCAGTAAAGACACAAAACGTATGGAATATTTGCTGGGAACAGAATTTTTAGAGAGGGGTGAAGAGGTTAGCCTTCTTGTCAACGTCACGGAAAGAACAGAAGCAGATCATGTTGGAATAGAATCTTGGAGGCAGACAAAGGAAGCTCCAGGAACTTAGAAAAATTATGTGGAATGCTTTGGATAGTCACAGGTGGAACTATAGTTACAACCAAGGGCTGCCCAGTTTCCTTCTAAATTGTACATAGAAACTATAGACATCCCAAAACTTTAATTCTAATGCTTGTTCCACCATTTACCAAATGAATAACTCTGGAGTAAGTAACATAAATATTTAGAATCTCAACCTTCTCAACTCTACCTGCCACACTACCAACGCTATTTTAATCAAATATTTGTAAACCTTTAAACATTTTTAGTGCGAAGCAAATCTATGATATAGCAGTGCTCTTTACAAAATGCTTTATAATTTTTTCATTTCTCAAACTGTAGTTCTTTCACCTATTTCTTTTTTATATCTTAGGTAAGTGTAATAGTTTATTCTGTATTTTTGGTAGGATACTTTGCAAATTATAGAAGGCAATAAAAATTCCTAGTGTCTGAGCATTTTATTATTTAGGTCCAGCTTAATTTACATGATCACCTCTGGCTTCAATGTAAAAATTTGAATTTCCTCTGGAATCCTGAGTATAGTTAAGTTCACTGGCATTCTCCTTCTGACTCACCAATTTCAGTCACTTTCTTGTTAGAGGCACTTCAGAGAAAATAACAGATCTTAAAATCAATACTAAAACATCCAAGAAGCATTATTTGAAATTCTGAAGTGATAAGAAAAAAATAAAATGACATTCAAGAGCAATATACAAATATGGTCAGCATATTTTTCTCCAAAATAACTATAATTATTTTAAAATAAATTTAAAACTCAACCATAAATATAAAAGAACCAGTGAAGTAAAACATCCTTAACACTTTACCACCAAAATCATTTTATAGAATTTAAAAACAAATTAAATTTTTCTTCTTAGTGACTTTTCAATAACCGAAGTCAAAGTTAATAAAAAATGTTAAAACACACATTTGGTGCCTGTTGAGGAATTTTGAGAAGATAACAATAGTTGATTCAACTGTACAGATCCACAGGATTTGGCAGTCACAGAAAAAATTTTGTAAATTCAACTTTTTGGTTAAGAAATAAAATAAGCATTCTTTAGCATGTAGAGTATCTTGAACTTCAGAATACAATCTACAAGGCTAACTTATTATAAAACAGTCTTTTTCACAGCTAATATTTGTATTTCTATTTGATCATTTAATTGTTCATTTGTTTATTCATTAAACATTGAAAATTTCACATTGGTACCCAAATTTGTGTGGCACTGTGGATTCTGAGGTTTAGAAAGGGAAATCAGAAGGAATAACTAGTAGGAAGAAGATACTGAGCCATCCTGTGATCCTGCAGTATCACCCATTCTGTCCCTCCCAGACGCTCCACTCTATAGAACACACCCAGATTGGAGGACTGTCTCTCTAGTTAGCTCTTCCTATGCCTATGTGATACACATGAGCATACTTCTTATAAATCTAATCTGCTTCAATTGGGTTTGCCAGGAGTGATTACAGACTTTTTCTTACATCTTTGCTTTTAGAAAGTAATTGGATAACTTCTTATGCTATATGGAAATGCAATAGCTAACAAAATGGCAGACTTCCTATTTAATTAAGTTTGTACATCTCCAGCACAAACTTGACTATACGGATTTACAGCAATGAAATCTCTAAAGTTTTTAAATACAAGCTTTAACTGCCAATTCCAATTCGAAAACCAGGGATATAAAAGACACTTTGGAGAATTAACCAATGCGATAAAAAGGGAGCCCCTTTCCTCAGCACACTTTCTCACTGTACGCTGGAGTTTCATTCTTTTGAGTCTGTCATTGCCTTTGTCTTCTCACTTCAAAGCCATGTTCAGCTGCAGATCTCAAACACAATGCAGTGGGCTGGGATCTGCTTACTAGAGCTGAAATGCCTTGTTTTAGAAGTGCCTTAACAGCTACCCTTATTGGTCTAGATTTACCACCTTGACCTACTTCATTCATTTATTTTCATGAAAGTTGAACCTTCTGATGCTTATTCACATGAAAGCATCCATTAGACCAGAGTTCAGATAAAAATACGGCCTTTTGTTATAAATTGCTTCATTCACGTTAGCTCTTCTGGGCAATAGGTAGGAGGAAATAAAACACTTATATCTCTACAAGTAATTCATGGGGAACGCAGATGTTTTACACTAAACCATGTTATCAAATGTGAGTTTAGTCTCTGATAAAAATAAATTATCATCACTGGCCATCAGAGAAATGCAAATCAAAACCACAATGAGATACCATCTCACACCAGTTAGAATGGCGATCATTAAAAAGTCAGGAAACAACAGGTGCTGGAGAGGATGTGGAGAAATAGGAACACTTTTACACTGTTGGTGGGATTGTAAACTAGTTCAACCATTATGGAAAACAGTATGGCGATTCCTCAAGGATCTAGAACTAGATGTACCATATGACCCAGCCATCCCATTACTGGGTATATACCCAAAGGATTATAAATTATGCTGCTATAAAGACACATGCACACGTATGTTTATTGCAGCACTATTCACAATAGCAAAGACTTGGAATCAACCCAAATGTCCATCAGTGACAGATTGGATTAAGAAAATGTGGCACATATACACCATGGAATACTATGCAGCCATCAAAAAGGATGAGTTTGTGTCCTTTGTAGGGACATGGATGCAGCTGGAAACCATCATTCTCAGCAAACTATCACAAGAACAGAAAACCAAACACTGCATGTTCTCACTCACAGGTGGGAACTGAACAATGAGATCACTTGGACTCAGGAAGGGGAACATCACACACAGGGGCCTGTCATGGGGAGGGGGGAGTGGGGAGTGGGGAGGGATTGCATTGGGATTTATACCTGATGTAAATGACGAGTTGATGGGTGCAGCACACCAACATGGCACAAGTATACATATGTAACAAACCTGCATGTTATGCACATGTACCCTACAACTTAAAGTATAATAATAATAAATAAATTTAAAAAATAAAATAAAATAAAATAAAAAATAAATTATCCGTCAACCAAACTTCTGGAGGAGGCACAGGACAACTTTCTCTTTGCCCTCTGAAGGGTCACTGAAAATGAACACACAAAAAGCAGATTAGGCCGGGTGCAGTGGTGTACCTCTGTAATCCCAGCACTTTGGGAGGCCGAGGCGGGTGGATCACCTGAAGTCAAGACTTAGAGACCAGCCTGGCCAGCGTGGTGAAACCCCATCTCTACTAAAAGTATTAAAATTAGCTGGGCGTGGTGGCACACGCCTGTAATCCCAGCTACTCAGGAGGCTGAGGCAGGAGAACCGCTTGAACCTGGGAGGCTGAGGTTTCAGTGAGCTGAGATCACACCGCTGCACTACAACCTGGGCAACAGAGCCAGACTCAGTCTCAAAAAAAAAAAAAAAAAAAAGGCAGATTACTAGGAGAAAAGGCACACACATTTCTATTTTAACATGTATAGCACCGGGGAATTGCAGAATGATTACCCAGTGGGGTACAGATGCTTAGATACCCCTCTTCATACAATAAATGTGGCGATTTGAGGGACAGTGAATGATTTTTAGGGGAAGATGAATGGACTTGGAGAACATACGATGGCTTGGGACAAGGTGTGTTGTGCCTGGAGAGTAGGCAATGGTTTGTGATAAAAGTGTACCCAGGCGTGTTGACGGACTTCAGTCTTTCTTCCTGTGATGTGAGTGCAGTTAATGGAACTCAGGGAAGCCAGTTGTGTTCTTTTGGCTGGTCTGGTTTCTGGGAAGATAAAGGATCCTCAGAGAACAACTTCATCTTGTTCCTTGGGAGAGACACACATTGAGAGATAGCGGGTGAGGGGTAGATCAGAGAGATCTTGAGGTTGCTTCTTAGTTCAACATGTCAAAGGACCACATGCTGGAGTGCGGGTTTCTGAGCCACAGCACTTCCCGTTGTAGCAGCAGAAAAGGAGTGACCCCTTTCCTCCCTGTCATAAGGGTCACAACGGACACCTCTGACACAAAGATTAACAAGAGAAAAGCCCAACAAATATACCTGACCATAGTTTTACAGGACACAGGAGCCATCAGAATGAAGACCCAAAGGTACCAGGGACACTCCGAATTTCTGCTCAGGTTTCAGGGAGCAGGGACAGTCATGCAGAAATGTGGGTGGACGGAAGGAAATGATGTAATGGTAACAGGCTAAACAGGGACACTCGGTCAGGCCTGTCCGTTCAGGTTTTTCTCGGCCTCTCTGTGCACCTTTCCCTCCTCCCAGGTGTCAGGCAGGCCCTTTCTGTAATGGGCGGCCTATTACCTACAATTACCTAAGATAGGTCGGGAAATTTTTCTGGCCAATTCTTACACAGAAAAACAGCCAAAAGTGAAAGTGCCTTCAGGTTACACGTTGGCTTTGGGGAAAAGGAACTCCGGTTTCTATGACACTGCTTGGGGCAGAGGGATTCCAGTTTCTGTGGCTGGCCTCAGGGGAGATTGGGGCTGAGAGACAGGAGGGTGAGAGAAGGTCACAGGGAAACTTGGCTTCTGAGGCTCCTTCTACAGTCTTCACTTTGAAGTATCATTTTCCTGAGCCTCAACGTTCTTCAGTCTGAAACCTCCCCCGAGTAGTTTGTTTGTTTGTTCGTTTTGAGACTGAGTCTCGCTCTGTCGCCCAGGCTGGAGTGCAGCGGTACAATCTCTGCTCACTGCAACCTCTGCCTCCTGAGTTCACGCCATTCTCCTGCCTCAGCCTCCAGAGTAGCTGGGATGACAGGCACCCGCCACCACGCCCGGATAATTTTTGTACTTTTACTAGAGAACGGGTTTCACCACGTTAGCCAGGCTGGTCTCAACCTTGTGATCTGCCGCCGAAGCCTCCCAAAGTGCTGGGATTACAGGTGTGAGCCATGGTGCCCGGTCCCCTGAGAGCCTGTTCCCAGGACTCTGAGTCCTGGGAACAGGCCTTTCAGCTCATCCGTTGACAGCTGTGTCTCATGTCAGCAGCAGTGTTGCAGACCGGCTTCCACCGAAGTCAGGCCCCAGATAGTGTGAACAGTCATATATGTAGCAAAGGGCATTTCTAGGGAAAGAAAAGAAAATAAACCTTTGGGTCTAGAGGGCAGCCAGGCAAGATTTTCAGATGTTAGACTTGAAGCATCTTCAGATGGAATGAGAGCAGACAGTGGCAATCTGACAGATTTTTCCGGTTCGCAGTTTGCATCTGGTGAGCTTTCTAAGCGGCCCACATAGTAACAGGCACAAAGTTTATTTCTATATAAACTGCTGTGGTGATTTCTCTGAAGCCTATATCAAACCATCCAGTTTTAGTCTGCAGGGTTTCAGGAAAGTGCAGTTTTAATTTCAGTGATTCCAAGCTGGAAGGGTAGAGAAAAATTACAAATACTGCTTTGGAGAGTCATAATCAGATATTGCAGGAAACTAAAATAATTCAAGATCTGGTCCAGATTGTAGATAGATAGTAAACTCTCAAAAATAATGGGGTAGAGTCTAATAACAGGTACACTAGAGTTTTCTTCTGAAATATAATTTTTATTTCTCTAGTCCCCCATCAAAAAACATAAAAAATATGTTTCAAACAAAAAGTCATAAAACAAGACTAATTTGTTTATAAGAAAAGTTTAGTCTTTAGTCTTTATGAGTTTTTACATAAGTATAGCAAGAACAGTGATCGAGCATATAGGCTCTTTTTCAATTGGCTTTGTCAGGTGACTTTTTCATCAGGAACCTCAGATTGGACTTTCTAACAGCCTCTCAGGTGTCAGGAGCCAAGCCAAGGACTCACCCTCAGGACTGTACTTACACAAATAACTGTTTTGCCTTAAAACTAGAACACTCGCAGTTGCCAAATTTTGGAGGGATCAGGTAGGGACAAAGGTAAATGTTTCAATTTTGCTCGTAAAAATATATGTTAGCAAATTGCTGCAAGCTACAGAGAGTGTAAAAGAGTTTCCTTAACAATGGGGATAAAAACATAAAAATATGTTTCAAACAAAAAGTCACTAAAATGTCATAGTGCTTTGTTAGTTCAGTCCGATGTAATTAATTCTTGTTCTGCCAATATTAGTTAGGATTTTGAGTCCAGTTTTTCCATTCAAGTTATGGAAACTCAGTCCAATGGTATGAACTCAAAGTTAGAATTCTTTTCGTTCTTTCCGTATATTTCCTTGAAGACACAACATTTTAGGATTCTAATCACTTGCAAAGAGCTTTCAGAAAAAACACATCAAAATAAAGCAATTAACTGTGTATGATAAGACTTGAAATGGCTATGGTAAAAGATATGATAGGAATTCACAGTAATAATGATGCAACTATCAAGAAAGTTTGGCTCTCTCTGTGGTACACATTTTAACATTAGCCTTGTGACTGATAACATATACAAAAACATAATTTCCAGGATTTCTAGGAATCTCTTACAATTTTGGAACACATATGTCAATAACATATTCACACAAACATAACCTCAAAGAAGGTTAAACATCATTTCTTATTTGACAACGTTTGTCATATAATTTAACATATCAAATAAGTCTAATTTAATGTCTTTCTTGGATTTCCAGGGGCCCTTCCATAACGTCTAAAAGTTACTTTGAGGTCAAAAAGACTTAATTTTGGTTTAGGGAAGGTTGCCAAAATAAAGGTTGGAAACATTTGATCAAAAATAGCATCACAGATCCTTGTGAGAAAAATGCCCACTTATTTAAACAAAAGATCTAATAAGGACAGTGTGATGTGCATGGAATATTTTTTTCTTTCTCTCTCTTCTTTTTTCTTTTGTAGCTTACTCAAAAGGAAACAAAAATCCTTTATTATCTCTTCTCTTATAATACATTTATTTAATCTTAGTTTAACCACATAAGATCCTCTGCTATTTTCTCCTTTTTCAACTATTTTATCTATTTAATATAATATATAATATTCAAAAATTATTTATTCTGAAATGATCTTTAAATGCCCTCTAAACTAGATAAAATTACTTTTCTAAACAAAACACATATTTTTCATTTTTTGTAACTTTTTTCGTCAGAAATACATCTTGCTTTGCTTGTATATTTTGCATATAGAATTGGTCCTCTTATTTTGGTAGTTTTCATTAAATATATTAATTGTAATTTTAACTCATTAGCCTTAATTTTTACTGAAAACCTAGAAGTAAGCAATTTTGACTGTTTGCACTAATAATTTATGAATATACATTTTACAATTATTAGAAACATTAGCTTTTTAGAATCTTTTTATGCTTTTTAGCAATTCCAAATAAATTTTGCTTTTTAAAATAACATATAAAAACAAAATGCCAAATTATATAAACTTGAACTTACGCCTATTAATCTTTCAGTACCTTAACTTATTTAGAAATGACTCAGATATTTCATAATGATCTATTATTTAACTTAGTATAACATGACTTTAAGATTTTAAATTATTTTTAAAAATATTTGAACCTAGGACAAGTTTACTTAGAAATGTTTATTCCATTTACCTAATTTACTAATTCTTAATAATTATATTTGAATTGCTCATGGAAAACAAAGCTAGCCATAGAAGTTATTTTTGAAAAAGCAAGACCAAGCTAACCCTGCATTAGCCAGCTTTGCCTTCATCAAGGCCTCTGTGACACTGGCCACAGGATGGGCCTATACTTGTCTAGACCCTGCCCTGCAGCTGGTGGCCCAGGTGCTGGGATACACATGTGTGCTCAGGCTTCACCATGGCCACCAGTCCAGATCCCAGAATCCAGAGGCTCAGAACTGAACACGTAAGCTTGCAGCAGCATGTGCATAAGGTTTCAGGGGAGCCAGCACCCAGCCCACACAGTTCAGTCCACAGACAAACCAAGCAAATACCAAAAATAGTACGGAAGCTGAGAATAAAAGTTACAAGTTAAACGTGGTTCCCCGCCCCCGGCTCTTTTAAATACCTAGGCGATAACAATCTTATTTGACTAGTAGCTCTAGGTATTAAAAATATATGTATGTGTGTACTGAAGCAGGATATTTCCCTGACCCCTTCACAAGCCCCACAAAGGGGGTGCCCTGTTTACTCAGCCCACGACTCTCATCTCCTCGTGGGAGGGACTGCACGAGTGAATGAGGTGGGAACTGGAGTGTACAGGAGCGCTGGGGTCACCCGGCTGCTCCGGCACCTGCGGGAACGAACTCCACTCACTTGGACCCACTGCATTTCAACCCTTGCGGCAGAGGGTGCCCAGGTGAATGGGTACAGGAGCCGGGGCCAGTGCTTTTGGGTGCCCACAGGAGCCAACTCTGTACTGGCCCCAGGCAGTGTCTAGGGAGGTGCCTGCCACCCCTGAAGCCCCAGAGGGAGTGTCGCAGTGCTCTTTTAGTTCTGCTGCCTGCGGGTGGCTTAAGTGTTAACAGCTCAGGGGACCTGCTGCCTTTTCGCATCAGGTGGCTGCCTTCCACCAGCGACGGCAAAGGCCCAGTGTGACAGCCTTTTGCATCTGCACTCGTGGTTCCTGAGTTCTTGTCCAGTGTCCAGGAGAAATGAGGTGGCAGGAACGAATTGAAGGATGGTAAATGTGGGGGATTTTCCTGCTGATAGAGGTGGTTCTCAGTGCGAAGGGGAGCTGAAAAGGGGACAGGGTGGGAAGGTAATCTTCCCTCAAAGTTTGGCTGTCTCTGGCCAGATTCTTCTCCGAACTTACACCATCAAGCTGTTCCTCTGAAGTCAAGCCATTTCTCTCCAACGTGCAACTGTAGTCTCCAATGTCCAGCTGCTGCTTCTCTCTGCCGACTGAGTTCTGGGGTTTTATGGGCACACGATATGGGGTGGGGTGAGCCATGGGTGGTTTTGGAAAAGGCAACATTTAAGGTGGAAAACAGGGATGGAAGTTCTCACTTTGGGCCATGGTTCCAAGCTTTTCGGCTGGAGGGTGGGGCCCTCACCAGGACCTGCCCTCTTCTGCCTAGAATTTCCCTGCCTCCTGTCCCTATCAGTACTATAACCAATGCTGATAAATCTGAAGATATTCCTGTTTTTATTTTACCAACAAGTTTAAAACTAACTTTGTTTACCAACGATGATTTTTATTGACTGTGTAGAAACTCAGATCACATGAACTATCTAGCACATCATACTATTATATAAGGTATTTGAGTTAGTTTTAATTTAATTTTATCTTTAAAAAAGAGCTTTAGGGGCCAGGTGCAGTGGCTCACACCTGTAATCCTAGCACTTTGGGAGACTGAGGCGGGTGAATCATTTGAGGTCAGGAGTTTGAGACCAGCCTGGCCAACATATTGAAAACCCATCTCTACTAAAAATTACAAAAATTAGCTGGGTGTGGTGGTGTGGGCCTGTAATCCCAGCTACTCAGGAGGCTAAGGAAGGAGAATCTCTTGAACCCAGGAGACGGAGGTTGCAGTGAGCCAAGAGCGTACCACTGCACTCCAGCCTGGGCAACAGAGTGAGACTCTGTCTCAAAAACAAAGCAAAACAAAAAAAGCTTTAGGGGCATTGTGCCTATTATCATAGATCAATTTTATGGAGGCTATGGACTGGGTTTTAGGTGTGAATGTTTTTAAAGCTCATCTGAGTGGACAAAATATCCATTTTTGCTACAATTGGGTTTGTTGCATTTTTCTCTAATTTGGTCTTGAAGTTTCTCTCTGAAAAGTAGCTGTAATCCCTACCCCTGGCCAGACAGGTTTATCAAGGCAGCCACTCTCTAGGAGATCCCTGATGAGAAGAAGAATTAGGTTCAAGTGTGTCAGTTAGATGGGCCAATGAGAAAGATTCAAAAACAGATATCCACACTGCATAAAATTATAGGAATTCACTACAGTGTTTTACAAGGAAATACCCAGATGAGCTTAGGAACAAGTTCAGAAATCTGTTCAAAATAATCAGTTGAATTCCTGGAAGTCGTAGTTTGGAAAACAATCTAGTTAAATAGGTAGCTTTTCAACATACCTTCTGTGTTTTAACTGGATGACCCAGCTCTGGGTGGAGCCCATTGAGGAATAGGGCCAACAAAGTACTTGCAGCTTCTGGGGTTTAACATTTATGCTTGTAAAAGCAGGTGTTGTTGGAAGGCAGAGTACTCAGATTTGTAGAAATTAAGGATTCCTTTTTTACACTGAATCACGGGTCTTCCAGAGCCAAGACAAAAGTCCGAGAGGGCCGTGCCGTGGGGCTGAGCTGTGCAACGCTCTCCCCGTGCGTCCTGCTGCAAGGATGCGCCCCAGGACACTGCCTCGCCTAACCAGCCGCTCCAGGAGCGGCCCCTAGCCCACAACCCATGGAAGTTCGACTTTTTGGTAACCACTGCTCCAGTAACCTCTGAGTGCTTGAACCACGCCTGTCAGCCAGTAAGGGCTTTGGCTCTGAGAGCTCCTGACCAACTTAACCAATGATTTTTTTTCTGTAGGAAATTGCCATTTACTGTCGGTTTCTGTCTGACCTAGTGAGACACTTGAGGCTTCCCCTACCTGTGCACACAAAGAAATGAAGACAATAAAAAGTCAGAGTTTGTTCCTTCTAGTAATAACCACTTATTGCAACTGCTGTCAATTTCGTTAAGAATGTCATCTCTTGCCAGTGTTCATTACCTTGCACTCAAAGGCCAAGTATCCTCTCACAGTGTAAAATGACCCTTGCTGTGCCTAAAAGCCAAAGAGAGCCAGGTGCAGTGGCTCACACCTGTAATCCCAGCACTTTGGGAGGCCGAGGCATACAGATCAGTTGAGATCAGGCGTTCAAGACCAGTCTGGCCAACACGGTAAAACCCTCATCTCTACTAAAAATACAAAAATTAGCTGGGTGTGGTGGCACATGCCTGTAATCCCAGCTACTCAGGAGGCTGAGGCAGGAGAATTGCATGAACCCAGGAGGCAGAGGTCGTAATGGGCTGAGATCAAGTCACTGGACTCCAGCCTGGGTGACAGAGCAAGACTCCGTCCCAAAAAATAAAATAAAAAATGAAAGCCAAAGAGATCAGGGAGCTTAATGGGAAAGAGAGTAGAGCTTCAGCCCTGAGACAAACCCACCCATGACTCCTGGGGCTCCATCAGGAAGAGGGAGATCCCCATTGTTCCTTCAAGGGTCTCTGGGTTGTTGCACATCTCCTTTATATCCCCGTATGCAGTATCCAAAACTGTTTCCCTTAGTAATTTTTTATCCATTGACCACCAAATGGAGGAGGTAAGGTTACTGGGAACTGGGTGGAAGATCAAACGTGGCAAAAGGAGCAGATGCAAATGGAAAGATCAGGTCTTAGAGGAGCCGACCTGGGGAGATTTTAAGTCTTCTAAAGAGGACCTTATCATTAGCAGAGGTTTGAGTAAAGAGGGGCTTTCACTTGACTGAAAAAATTCTCGTAAGAGAAACAGAATTCAAAAGAGAAAAAACAGAAAGGCTTTTTTAAAAAAAATTATAGCCTGAATATAAGCTTTTAATTTAGCCAACTCTCACACCTGTAATCCCAGCACTTTGGGATGCCAAGGCAGGATAATTGCTTGAACCCAGGAGTTTGAGACCAATCTGGGCAACAAAGCAAGACCCTGTCTCAAAAAATAATAACTATAAATAAAGTTAGCCATTTTGACCATAGACCTGTTTTATTTATTTATTTTTGTTTTTATTTATTTATTTATTTATTTATTTATTTTTGAGACGGAGTCTCGCTCTGTAGCCCAGGCTGGAGTGCAGTGGCCAGATCTCCGCTCACTGCAAGCTCCGCCTCCCGGGTTCATGCCATTCTCCGGCCTCAGCCTCCCGAGTAGCTGAGACTACTCCCGAGTAGCTGGGACTACAGGCGCCCGCCACCTCGCCCGGCTAGTTTTTTGTATTTCTTAGTAAAGACGGGGTTTCACCGTGTTAGCCAGGATGGTCTCGATCTCCTGACCTCGTGATCCACCCGTCTCGGCCTCCCAATGGAGTCTCGCTCTGTGACCAGGCTGGAGTCCAGTGGCACAAACTTGGTTCACTACAACCTCCGCCTCCCAGGTTCAAACGGTTCTCCTGCCTCGGCCTCCTGAGTAGCTGAGATTACAGGCGCCCACCACCACATTCAGCTATTTTTGTATTTTTAGTAGAGACAGGGTTTCACGATGTTGGCCAGGCTGGTCTGGAACTCCTGCCCTCATGATCTGCCCACCTCGGCCTCCCAAAGTGCTGGGATTATAGGCGTGAGCCATCGCACCCAGCCTAAATGTTTTTCTTAAATCTTTTATCAGATTTCAGCCCGGACAAACAGCCAATATTTCTAGCTTTTCAACTAATTTTTTTTTTAATTTTCTTTCTTGTAAACCGAAGATACCTACCAAATAACTGAGAACCAAAACCAATATGCCTGTTGTTGCTTAACTAAGGATGCATGAAGCATCTCCAAAAAGGCGGCAGGAAGCAGCTCTCACGGGATCCAGAGCCACCCCCAGAGACAGCTGAAAGGAAAAAGAGGCTGAGACGACTCCTGGAGAGTGGCAGCAGTGGGTACGCCAGCCACAAGCAGGGTCCAGCCCACATATCTGTCCAGCCATATTCTTTTTATGGGGGCCCCAACCTTTGGGTTGGTCTCCTGTACATGCAGGCCCAATAACCTGCATGCCAAGCTATATTCTCAGGACACAAAACAAGACAAACAGGAAAACAACAGCTGTTTATAGCAGGGAAAGTATAACAAATGGGTACCACCAAACCAAATACACACGAGAGTCGCCATCCAAATGATCTCCTGCTGCCAAGCTAAATTTGGAAAGGAGGGATAAAGTGAAATTTTGCACTACAAGCAGAGGTCTGGCGTAAGTGAGCTTAGTAAAAGTCTTACCTTTCGTTGCTACTTTTCTGTCAGTTGTCCCAGGACCTCATCTGGAGGCTCCAGAGCGAGTCAGGTGTCTTGGTCACCCTATTTGGGTCACCAGAACCACAGGGGTGGAAAGGGGGTGGTCCCTTTCCTTCCCATCATAAGCATCATGACCAACACTCCTCTAACAAACAACAGGCTCACAAGAGACAAGCATGACAAATTTGTTTGATCGTTGTTTTATGTGGCATGGGGGCCTGGGGAACGGAGACCCTAAGATATGGGAGAGGCCATCTGATCTCGTGCTAAGGTTTGATGAAGCAGGGACAGCCATGGAGAAATGGGAATGGACAAAAAGGGAACGGTCTAGTAGTACCGGGCTGAGCGTGGAAACCCAGCAAGGCCTGTTTGGACCCTTCTTGTCCTCTCTGTGCAGCTTCCTTCCTCCTGAGCACGGGGCAGGGTCCTCTGGAATGGGGATCTTACGACCCACAGTTAAACAAGGTGGGCCGGAGAAGTTCTTTACGGCAGCTCTCACACAGAAAGGCGGGGAGGCTTAAAGTAATGTTTTTAGGCTTTATGGTTGGCTTTGGGGAAGTGGGAGTCTGGTTTCTTTATTTATTTTATTATTATTATTATTATTATTATTTGAGATGGAGTCTCGCCCTGTCACCCAGGGTGGAGTGCAATGGTGTGATCTTCTTACTGCAACCTCCGCCTCCCAGGTTCAAGTGATTCTCCTGCCCCGGCCTCTGGAGTAGCTAGGATTACAGGCGGGTGCCACCACGCCCAGTTAATTTTTTGTATGTTTTAGTAGAGACGGGGTTTCACCATGCTTGCCAGGCTGGTCACGAACTCCTGACCTCATGGTCTGCCCGCCTCGGCCTTCCAAAGTGCTGGGATGACAGACATGAGCCGCCGCGCCCGGCCAGGAGTCTGGTTTCTATGACCCACCTGGAAGTAGAGGGCTTCTTGTTTGTAGGGCTTGTCTTGTGGGAGAATGAGGGCCAAGGGACAGGAGGCCAGCAGAAAGAGAGAGACTTGGCTTGAGGCTGCTTCTGTGGCCTTCACTTTGTTTTCTGAGCCCCAGCACTACTGTCTCTATCACCTTCACACACACTTACATCATAATGACCTCTTGTGGATACTTGGCCTCAAGTGAAAGAAAGGAAGATGGAGAAACAAAGGAAGAAACTGAACAGAATGCATTTTATTCGAAGCACCTTCCTTCTACTTCCTTTTACTTTGGCTAAGGATGAAAGGGTAGATTAAAGTGAGATATGCAAGTAGCTTAAGGAAGGCAAAATCAAGGATTGAGAGCCAAGAATGAAATAAAGACAATTCAGTAGGATGTACATTCCAGAAGAAAGCTGGTTAAGACCAAAACCCAACCAATTTCTCGTGTAAACAATGGAGCTGATGATTAAGTTTAAAACTAAAGGCCAGCAAATTTTGAAAATTGAAAAGCAATATACTTATTTAATTCAATGACACTCTATTGATTGTAAATTCATTTTAATCTTTAAACCACCCTTCTGATTATATGACTAAAACAGCAAAATCTAAAAACTCAGTCTTTCTTTTTTTTTTTTTGGAGACAGGGTCTCACTCTGTGGCCTAGGCTGGAATGCAGTGGTGTAATTAAAGCTCACCATAGCCTCAAACTCCTGGGCTTAAGTGATCCTCCTGCCTTAGCCTCCCAAGTAGCTGGGACTACAGGTGCACACCACACCCCCAGCTAATCTTAAAAGTTTTTTTGGGCCGGGCGCGGTGGCTCACGCCTGTAATCCCAGCACTTTGGGAGGCCGAGGCGGGCGGATCACAAGGTCAGGAGATCGAGACCACGGTGAAACCCCGTCTCTACTAAAAATTACAAAAAATTAGCCGGGCGCGGTGGCGGCGCCTGTAGTCCCAGCTACTCGGGAGGCTGAGGCAGGAGAATGGCGTGAACCCGGGAGGCGGAGCTTGCAGTGAGCCGAGATCGCGCCACTGCACTCCAGCCTGGGCGACAGAGCGAGACTCCGTCTCAAAAAAAAAAAAAAAAAGTTTTTTTGTATAGATGGGGTTTCACCATGTTGTCCAGCCTAATTTTGAACTCCTGGGCTCAAGAAATTCTCCTGCTTTGATCTCCCAAAGTGCTGGGATTACAGGGGTGAGCCATCACACTAGGCAAAACTATTTCTTTCTTTATTGTTGAGTTTTTGGAAAAGAAGAGAGACACGAATTATATGAAAGGGACATGATAGAAAAGGAAAAAGATCGATAATTAGAGAAAACTCTTATCCTTTCTTTGGCTGCTTTTCAAACCCTTCATCGGAGCCCTGCAAGTTCTGAGGAATCTAGGCACCAGGGCGGCATGGAGGAGATGAGGACTGAGCCTTGACAAACTTCAGCCTTTGGTCCCAGCTACTCAGGAAGCCGAGGTGGGAGGACGGCTTAAGCCTGGGACGCGGAGGTTGCAGTGAGCTGAGATCAGGCCACTGCACTCCAGCCTGGGTGGCAGAGCTAGACCCTGTAAATAAAAAAATAAAAATAAAAATAAAAAGCAAGCCATTTCCAGAAAACAAAGGTGAAGAGAATTTATCACCAGCAGTTTTGCACTACACAAAATATCAAAGAACACACTTCAGGGTGAGGAAGATGGTCAGAAGTGGATGTGAAAACATGAATCTGCAAAAAAAAAAAAAAAGAAAGAAAGAAAAGAAAAGAAAAAGAAAACAGGAAGAACACCAGAATTGGTAAATATGTGGGCAAATACAAAATACTTTTTCTTAATCTTTTTAAGAAAGTCAAGTGATTGGCCGGGCGCGGTGACTCAAACCTGTAATCCCAGCACTTTGGGAGGCCGAGACGGGCGGATCACGAGGTCAAGAGATCGAGACCATCCTGGCTAACACGGTGAAACCCCGTCTCTACTAAAAAATACAAAAAACTAGCCGGGCGAGGTGGCGGGCGCCTGTGGTCCCAGCTACTCGGGAGGCTGAGCCAGGAGAATGGCGTGAACCCGGGAGGTGGAGCTTGCAGTGAGCTGAGATCTGGCCACTGCACCCCAGCCGGGGCAACAGAGTGAGACTCCGTCTCAAAAAAAAAAAAAAAAAAAAAAAAAAAAAAAAAAAAAAAAGAAAGTCAAGTGATTGCTTAAAGTAAAATAATAAAATTGTACTGCAGAGTTTATAAGACAGAAGTGAAATATATGACAATAATAGTAAAAAGTGTTGGAGGTAGAAAATTGTTATAGAAAATTGAATTATACTGTTACAAGGTTCTTAACGTGAAATAGTAAAATATTAATTTCAGTAAACTATGATAAGTTTAGGGTCCGTATTATGATCCCTAGAGAACTTTAACTTTTTTCCAAACCTATTCGCTTAGAGTAGATTTGGTTGTATCTGTTTTATAAGCCAGAGTTTCTGGAAGATTTCATTTGAAGAAAGCAGTCTTTTGCTAAGAAGAGGCTTGAAACCACCCCTCTAGAAACACTGGAATCTGGGTGGAAAAATACCTTTTCTTCCCTTTAAATTCACTCTTGTAATGACTGTATTTATCGATGAAAATCAATTTATGTTTGCACTGTTTCATTCTAAAAACATTTGGAAGCAGCTCATTTATTTCTACTTGCAGTTTCAGTTACCTGAATTAATCTGCTCTACTAAATTAGAAACACATTAATGGCGGGTATCTTCCATGCTGAATAAGACAATGAAATGCAACCTCTGGAAACCCAGTGAAGAATTTCAGATTCATAAACTCAGATTTTAGACTTGGAGGCTTTGATTTCAGGTCACTATACACATTTTGATCATATAACATTATTTTTATTAAAAATAATATGTGGCCGGGTGTGGTGACTCATGCCTGTAATGCTAGCCCTTTGGGAGGTCTAGGCGGGCAGATCACGAGGTCAGGAGATCGAGACCATACTGGCCAACATGGTGAAACCTCGTCTCTATTAAAATACAAAAAATTAGCCAGGCGTGGTGGCAGGGCCTGTAATCCCAGCTACTTGGGAGGCTGAGGCAGGGGAGTCGCTTGAAGCTAGGAGGCAGAAATTGCAGTCAGCCGAGATTGTGCCACCGCACTCCAGCCTGGGCAACAGAGTGACACTGCGTCTCAAATAATGATGGTGATGACGATGATAATAAAAATGTGTTACTACACACATAGAAAATACCAGATATAAAAAACGGTTAACATTGCTTATGTCTTGTGGGTGGGAGTATGGAGATTTCAGATTTATTATCAGTGGTGCATCACTGTATGAGTTTGAAAATGTTATTTTTTAAAAACTTAAGAATTTGAATTCAGTAGATATTCACTACTCGGTTCCCTAGGGAACAGTGGACAGGAACAGTCTTTAACAGGCTTTTGTTCTCCTGGTGCCTTTGTACTTCCCAATATATACTTTATAATAAAGTAAAAACGTCAGCCGAATTAAATGTAAAGGAGTTTTATTGAGCAATGAATGATCTGTGAATCGGGCAGCCTTCTGAGCCACAGTAGGCTCAGAGACCCCAGCGCAGCCGCGTACGTGGTGGAAGAAGATTTATGGACAAAAAACAGCAAGTGATGTACAGAAAATGGAAGTGAGGTACAGAAACAGCTAGATGAGTTACAGGTTGGCGTTTGCCTTACTGGAACATGGTTGGAACATTTGGCTGTATTTGATTGGCCAAAACTCGGTGATTGGCACAAGTGTAGGCTGTGGTCTGTTTACACCTCCACCTGTTACAGTTCATGATGTACAAAAAAACCTTTAGGTTGAATTTAAAATATGTAAGGAGGCAGCTTTAGGCTAAACTCGATTTAACATGTATTATTTTACTTCAAAGCACGTTTTGAGTTATTTTTATATGCAATAAAATGCTCAAATTTCAAGTGTACAGTTTGATGAGTTTTGACAATTTTATATACCCATGTAACCAGCCACCAAAATCAAGTCATTGAACATTTCCGTTATCCATGAAAGAATTTTCATGTCTCTTTCAAGTAAATTCTCCTCTCAGAAGGCAAACGTTGTTCTAGTTTGTATCACTGAGAATTAATTTTACCAGTTCTTAAACTTCATATAAATAGAATTATATAGCTTGCACTCTTGTGTATGGCTTCTGTTATTCAACATAATAGTTCAGAGATTCAGCCGTACTGTTACATATATCGATAATATGTATCTTCTTTATTGCTGAGTAGCATTCCACTGTAAGAAATACCACAAACTGATGATCCATTTTCCTGTTGATGTACATTTGGGTTAATTCCAGAAGTTTGAGGCTGCAGTGAGCTGTGATTGTACCACTGCACTCCAGCCTGAGCAACAGAGTGAGGTCCTGTCTCTAAAGAAAAAAAAACAAAAGTAGTTTTACATTTTTATTAAATTTAATGTATTAATTTTTTCCTTTTGTAATTAGTGACTTTATTTCTCTACTTGCCCCAAGTGATAAAATTTTCTTCTAGAAAATTTATAGTTTTAGTTTCCATACTTACGAATATGATAAATTTCAACTGACTTATTGTGAATGTTGGGAAGTAGTGGTTAATATTTTCTAGGAAGTAGTGGTTAATATTTTCTGGGAAGTAGTGGTTAATATTTGCTGCAGTTGTTCCAGCAATAGTTATTCAAAGAATTTTACTTCCCCATTGAGTTGCACTGGGGCTGGTGTTGGAATTGACTGTACATGTATGTGTATATTTCTGGACCTTTTATTATTGTCCACTGAAAAATTTGTTTATCTTTATCACAACATTGCGCTATCTTAATTTTGTAGCATTGTAGTAAGTCTTGAGATAAAACACTATTTTTTTTTCAATTTTCTCTTTTAAAAATTGTCTTGTCTATACCAGTTCTTCTAGTTTCCATATAAATTTTAGAATTAGTTTGTCAAATTTTACAAAAATCTGCTGGGTTTTTTGTTGTAATTGCCTCAAAGATGTAGATAATGTTGGGAATAATGAATATTTTCACAATATTTAGACCTCCAAATCATAAACATGGTGCATCTTTCCATCTATTTAGATCTCTAATTTCTCTCAGCAATGTTTCATAGTGTTTAGTGTAGAGGTTTTGCACATCTTTCATTTAATTTATTTACATGTAATAGATGTTTTAAGTTGTTATTGTAAATGGTATTATTTTCTTTCTTTTCTTTTCTTTTCTTTTCTCTTCTTTCTTTTTTTTTTTTTGAGACGGAGTTTCGCTCTTGTTGCCCAGGCTGGAGTGCAATGGTGTGATCTCAGCTCACCACAACCTCTGCCTCCCAGATTCTCCTGCCTTAGCCTCCCAAATAGCTGGGATTACAGGCAGGCACCACCACGCCCAGCTAATTTTGTATGTTTTAGTGGAGATAGGGTTTCACCATGTTGGTCAGGCTGGTCTCGAACTCCCAACCTCAGGTGATCCACCCACCTCGGCCTCCCAAAGTGCTAGGATTATTATTTTATTTTCTAGTTATTTATTGCTGATGCAAAATTGACACTTGCAGACTGCTATGATCTTGCTAAGTTCACTTATTGCTTCCAGTAGCTTGTAGAACACACTGGACTTTCTGTGTATCCAAACCACAGAGAGTCTTCACATAGACCACGTTATGCCTTTCTTGTTTTTCAGTCTTTATGACTTTTCCTTGCTTCCTTCTTTCCCTTTATTTTTCTTTTCTTTTTTCCTTGTTGCACTGTTTAGGATCCCTAGAACATGTTAAACAGAAGTTGTTAAAGTATCCTTGCCTCGTTTCTGATGGTGAGAGGTGGTAAAGATGGGGCATTCAATATCTTATAAAACATGATGTTAGAGGTAAGTTTTTCAGGCCAGGCACAGTGGCTTATGCCTGTAATCCCAGCACTTTGGGAGGCCGAGGCGGGTGGATCACCTGAGGTCAGGCGTTCAAGACCAGCCTGGCCAACATGGTGAAACCCCATCTCTACTAAAAATAGAAAAAATTAGCCAAGCATGGTGGCACACACCTGTAATCCCAGCTACTTGGGAGGCTGAGGCAGAAGAATCACTTGAACCCAGGAGGCGGAGGTTCCAGTGAGCTGACCTCGTGTCATTGTACTCCGGCCTGGAGCCTGGGCAACAGAGTGAGACTCTGTCTCAAAAAAAAAAAAAAAAAAAAAAAAAAAAAGAGGTAAGTTTTTCATAGGTGTCCTTTTCCACATTTAAGATCTCTCTTCTATTCCTAGCTTATTGTTGTTTTTAATCCAGATTAAGGGGTAAATTTTATCAAATGCCTTCTCTGTATATTGAGATAATCATATGATTTATTTATTCTATTCACATGGTAAATTATATAAATTAATTTTCAAATATTAAATCCTGGTATAAACCCAACTTGGCCTGATGTAGTATTATTGTTAAATATCACTGGATTTTATTTGCTAACATGATATTGAGGATTTTTATATCTGTCTTCTCAGAAATAGTGATCTGTAATTTTTTTGTTGTGCCATCCTTGGTGTTTTGGTCTCAGGATTACATTGGTCTCATTAAGGTAGTTTGTGCTTCCTCTTCTTTTATTTATGAAACAGTTTGTTGAATTTTGATATTTTTCTTCCTTAAATGTTTTATAGAATTTACTAGTGAAACCATTTAGGCTTGAAATTTCTTTTGGGATGTTTTGATTTCTTCAATGAATACAGTGCTATTCAGAATTTCTGTTTTCTTGTATAAATTTCAGAAAAAAAATCATTGAATTCACTGAATTTATTGATGTAAACTTGTTCCAATATGCTTTAATGTCATTTAATGTCTGTAGAATCTATAGTTATATCTCCTCTTTCATTCCTATAGTGGCAATTTATTTCTCAACCAGTCTTGCTAGAAGTGCACCACTTTTGTTAATCTTTTTAAATAACAAATTTCAACTTGGTTGATTTTTGTTTTTTTTATCTGTTTCATCCTACTGACTTATGATTTTATATTATTTCCTTCCTTTTACTTTTATTGAGCTTAATATTTTTTTCTTGTCTAGCTTGTTTTATCTTGATAGTTTAGATCACTGATCTTTTTCTTTTTTTTTTCCTTTGAGACAGTCTCACTCTGTCGCCCAGGCTGGAGTGCAGTGGTGCAATTTCAACTCACTGCGACCTCCACTCCCTTGGTTCAATCGATTCTCCTGCCTCAGCCTCCCGGGTAGCTGGGACTACAGGCGGCCGCCGCCACGCCCGGCTAATTTTTTGTATTTTTAGTAGAGACGGGGTTTCACTATGTTAACCAGGATGGTCTTGATCTCCTGATCTCGTGATGCACCCGCCTCGGCCTTCCAAAGTGCTGGGATTACAGGTGTGAACTACTGCACCTGGCCTTGATCTTTTTCTTAATGTATACTTTAATGTTACACATTTCCCTCTTAGCTCTGTTTTTGCTGCATCTCGCAAATTTTGATATGCTTTGTTTTAATTACAATTTAGTTCAAAGTATTTTCTAATTTCCCTTGGGATTTTTTTTCCTTTCACCCATGGGTTATGTAGAAGCATGTAGTTTAATTTGCAAGTATTCAATAATTTTTCTAGTTATAATTTTACTATTGATTTTAACTTAATCCTCAAGTGGTTTTAAAAATACTCTATATAATTTTAGTCTTTTAAAATGTATTGAAACTTATTTTAGGACTCAGCATTTGTCAATGTTAGTCTATGTTCCTTGTACATTTGAAATTAATATGTATTTGCAGTAATTTGTTGTAATAGTCTATAAATATCAGTTAGGTTGAGGGGTTAATAAAGTTGCTGAATTCTTCTCTTTGTTGCTAACTTTTTTGGTCTACTTCTGTGAATTTTTACTATATGGCTGTAAAAATTTTTCACTATGATTGTAAAGTTTTCTAATTTTCCATTTAGCTCTGCCAATTTTTGTTAACTGTATTTTGAAGTTCTACTCTTCATTGCAAATAAATCTAGGATGTTTATGTAATGAATTGACCCTTGTCAACATATGGTTATAAGTGTATCTTTTTCAAATTCCTCTTGTCAGAAAGTGTACTTTGTCTGATAATATAGTCACATTGTGTTACTTGCGATTAGTGTTTACATGGTATATTCTTTTACTTTTTTTTTTTTTTTTTGAGATGGAGTCTCACTCTGTTGCCCAGGCTGGAGTGCAGTGGCGAGATCTCAGCTCACTGCCACCTCCACCTCCTGGGTTCAAGTGATTCTCTTGCCTCAACTCCCCAAGTAGCTGGAATTACAGGTGCCCGCCACTATGCCCAGCTAATTTTTTGTATTTTGAGTAGAGACAGGGTTTCACCGTGTTGGCCAGGCTGGTCTCGAACTCCTGACCTCACGATCACCCACCTGAGCCTCCCAAAGTGCTGGGATTACAGGCATGAGCCACTGCACCTGGCCTCTTTTCCATTCTCTTACTTTCAACCTATTTGTGTCTTTACAGTTAAAGTATTATCCTATTGAATTCATCTTACTTTTTTATCTGACAATTTCTAATGTTTAATTAAGAGTATTTAGTACCTTTTCACCCGAATGTAATTGTTGATATCGTTGGGTTTGGTAACAATTGTTTTCTACTTATTCCATAACTCCCATCTCTCCTTGGTCTCATTTTTCCTGCCTCCTTTTAGATTAATTGAATTATAAGAATTACATATTATTATTTCTATTGGTTTTTGAAATTTACATTTTAATTTTACATTTATAGTAGGTGTTCTAGGGGTCATAATACGGACCCTAATCTTATCATAGCTTACTGAAATTAATGTTTTACAATTTCATGTTAAGAACCTTGTAACATTATAATTCAATTTTCAACTGCCAACACTTGTTACTACTATTGTCATATATTTCGTTTCTGTCTTTTTTTTTTTTTTTTTTTTTGAGACGGAGTCTCACACTGTTGCCCAGGCTGAAGTGCAGTGACACGATCTCGGCTCCCTGCTGACTTCTGTCTTATAAACTCTGCAGTACAATTTCATTGTTTTACTTTAAACAATCACTTGACTTTCTTAAAAAGATTAAGAAAAAGTATTTTGTATTTGCCCACATATTTACCAACTCTGGGGTTGGTGTTCTTCCTTTATTTTTGTTTTTTGCAGATTCATGTTTTCACATCCACCTCTGACCATCTTCCTCAGCCTGAAGTGCATTCTTTAATATTTTGTGTAATGCAAAACTGCTGGTGATAAATTCTCTCTTCACCTTTGTTTTCTGGAAATGGTGGGGTTTTTTGTTTCCTTGTTTGTTTGTTTAAGACAGGGTCTGACTCTGCCCCCAGGCTGGAGTGCAGTGGCATGATCTCAGCTCACTGCAACCTGTGCCTCTCAGGTTTAAGCCGTCCTCCCACCTCAGCTTCCTGCGTAGCTGGGACAACAGGCGCATGCCACCACATCCAGCTAGTTTTTGTATTTTTAGTAGAGATGGAGTTTCACCATGTTGGTCAGGCTGGTCTTGAACTCCTGGGCTCAAGTGATCTGCCAGCCTTGGGCTCCCAAAGTTCTGGGATTATAGGCATGAGCCACGGCACCTGGCCTGAAAATGGCTCTTTTTTATATTCATTTTTAAAGGAAAATTTCACAGGACTTAGAATTCTAGGTTGACATATTTTTTCAATACTTTGAAGTTATTTAATTGTTTTCTAATATCCATTTCTTTATTATTAAGAAGTCAGCCACAATTCTTATTGTTTCTCTGAGTATAACATGTGTTTTCTTCTCTGGCTACTTTTAGGATTTCTCACCTTGGCCGGTGTGGTGGTGGATTCCTGTAATCCCGGCTACTCAGGATGCTGAGGCAGTACAATTGTTTGTGCCTGGGAAGTAGAGGCTGCAGTGAGCCGAGACTGCACCACTGCACTCCAGCCTGGGTGACAGAGTGAGACTCTGTCTAAAACAAACAAACAAACAAACAAGATTTCTCACTTTTATCTTTGAATTTTGGCTATTTGACTATGGTATGCCTTGGTAAAGTCTTCATTGTTTTTGTCCTGTCTGGGATTTGCTGGGGTTTGTTTGTTTGTTTTTTGTTTTTTATCTATGGGTTTATGCCTTTGAGAAATTTGACTCACTACTGTGTTCAACATGTTTTTGTCAACAGGTCTTAAGTACTCTGTTCTCTTCCTGTATTTCTCCGTGATTCAGTTTGAGTGAATTCTATTGAAGTATCTTCAATTTCATTCATCCTTTCATCTATGTGTTCATTCTGCTCTTAAATCCTCTAAAGAACTTTTCATTTAAGATATTTTGTTTTCTAGTTCTAGAGATTTTGGTTCTTCTTTTTCAGCTTTATTGAGATATAGTTGACAAATTAAAATTCTATATATTTATGGTGTATAATGTGATGTTTTAATATCTGTATAAAGTGTAAAATGATTACCACAATTAACCTAATTTAATATATTCCTCACCTCACATAGTTACCTTTTTATATGTGTGGGCATAAAAGCATTTAATACCTACTTTTTAAGCAATTTTAAAATATACAATACATTCTTATTAACTACCGTCACAATATTACATGAGATATTGATTGATTGATTGATTGAGATGGGGTCTCACTTTGTCACCCAGGCTGGAGTGCAGTGGTGTGATCACAGCTGACTGCAGCCTCAATCTCCCAGGCTCAAGCAATCCTACCCCCTCAGCCTCCTAAGTAGCTGGGACTATATGCACACACCACAATGCCTGGCTAATTTTTGGTTTTTTCTTTCTTTCTTTCTTTCCTTTTTCTGTTTTTGTAGAGATGGGGTTTCGCAGTGTTGCCCAGTCTGGTCTCGAACTCTCGGGCTCAAGTAATCTGCCCACCTGAGCCTCCCAAAATGTTCTGTTTACAGCAGTGAACCACTGAGCCCAGCCTCCATTGTATTTTACAATTTTAATTTTCTGCTGAAATTCCTTATCTGTTCACACATTCTATTTTTCCTGAAAACCTTAAAAGATATTTTTTTAAACAGCAACTTTTATTTTAGGTTCAGAGAGTACAGGATTATTACAAGGACCAACTGCATGGTGCTGAGGTTTGGATACAATCGAGCCCATCACCCAGGTAATGAGCATAGTACCCACTAGGTAATTTTCCAGTCCTTGCTTCCCTTCCTGCCTCCCGCTTCTTGCAGTCTCCAACGTCTATTGTTCCCATCTCAATGTCGATGTGTACCCAATGTTTAATCTTTTAACATAATTATACTAGCTGTTTTTAAATTCTTTCTTTGCTAATTCCAGAATCTGAGTAATTGAAACTCTATTTCTATTGCCTGTTTTTCTGTTGGTTCTGGCTCACATTTTCCTGCATCTTTGCATAACTAGTAAGTGTGTATTGAATTCTGAACATTATGTACAACATATTGTACAAACTCTAGATTCTATGATCTTCCCATAAAGAGGACTGCTTCTTTCTGGCAAATATTTAAATATTTGATGGATGTTCTTGCTTCCACTGAGGCTTGATTTTGGAATTTGTTATGGAGGCTTATTTGAGTTGACCCTTAGATTTGGGGCATGGCTTGGAGTCTTGGATCCTGACTTTATTCTGGTAACATGGCTCTTAGGGTTTCATTGAAAAATCCAAAATGTTTTCTAATCTCCTCCTTTATGACTAGATTTGAACTCTGAACTATCTTCCTAGAACCAGGCAACTACTGACATCTCTGCTTATATATTCTTTTTCTTTCAGTTTGTGTGGATTTCCTTTTTTGTATTTTTTGTTTGTTGTTTTATTTTAAGTTCTGGGATACACGTGTAGGATGTGCAGGTTTGTTACACAGGTAAACATGTGCCATGGTAGTTGGCTGCACCTGTCAACCCAACCGCTAGGTATTAAGCTCTGCATGTATTAACTATTTTTCCTGTTGCTCTCCCCGCTCCCTGCTCTCCCCTGACAGGCCCCAGTGTGTGTTGTTCCCCTCCTTGTGTCCATGTGTTCTCATTTCAGCTCCCACTTGTAAGTGAGAACATGTGGTGTATGGTATTTGGTTTTCTGTTCCTGTTAGTTTGCTAAGGATAATGGCTTCCAGCCTCATCCATGTCCCTGCAAAGGATGTAATCTTGTTCCTTTTTATGGCTGCATAATATTTTATCTTTTTAGCCCCTCAGTTGCTGATTTCTGCTGAGCTCCTTGAGTGCCGTTTAAGGACCAGCCAGAGACTTGCAGGGACTTTGTGTGCTGATTTTAGAGCTCTCTTTTTGTGTCTAAGATTTCTTCTAAGATTTGTCGCCTTGATTTTCAACCACTGTGGCATCTCTGAACTTCAGTTTCTGTTTCCTGAGCAAAAAATGTCTTCTTTCCGTTTGAACTTGATTTCCTCATGCATCGTGTAAACTGAAAAGTTCCCATATGGGAAAAGTCAGGTAAATGTAGAAGTCACTTAGTGTCCTTTGCTCCTTTCCAGCACCTTCTGCTGAAGAGTTTCTGCCTTCTTTGGGTTGTATTGTGTTTTGTATCATTGTTATTAGCACGAGGGTTTGTCTCACACAAGCAACTCCATTATTACTTTACTCCCATTAGTGTTAAATTCCACTGTTTTCCTAACATTTGACCTGTGTAGCCCCTAAAAGCATATGAGTTCATAACCCCTATTTTAAATTTATAAAGGTCTGATTTTTTTTTCTTTACAAAATATATTTTGTAATGAACATGTTCTATTTTTAATCAGGAAAAAAACACAACCACCCAGTTTGGGAAGGGTCAATTTCCCCAGATTTAGACAGGTGGGGAAAGTGGTATATCCCATAAGAGCAGGAGAACACCGCTCAGTGAAAGCCCTCTGTGGAGGGAGGGCAGAGATCAGACATCCAAGCAGATGGCTGTGAGGGGTAAAACTCAAGGCTTCTAGATTCCCAGCTTCAGGCTGGACAAGGTGGCTCACACCTGTAATCCCAGCACTTGGGGAAGCCAAGGCAGGAGGATTACTTGAGTCCAGGAGTTCAAGACCATCCTGGGCAACATAGTGAGACCCCCGTCTCTACATGAATTAAAAAAGAAAAAATTAGGCATGGTGGTGCATGCCTGTAGTCCTAGCTACTCGGAAGGCCAAGGTCGGAAGATTGTTTGAGCCCAGGAGTTTGCAGCTATAGTAAGAATCATGATTGCACTACTGCACTCCAGCCTGAGTAACAGAACAAGACCCCCTCACAACAATAACAACAACAAAATTCCCAGTTTCAGGAAGATTCCCTGCTCTATTGGAGATATGGAAGCAGAAATCTAAGGGAGTTTTTAAAAGGTCAATGGTGACCATGGTAACATTGATCCTCATTTCATTTCCTAGGGGTCGTGAAAACAGCACATTCTGGAGCATTCTTGGAAAGGGTCTCAATAGCATTGGAAAAATCATTCCTCACCAACACAGTGGAATGGGAGCTGAAATCCAGGACTAAGTTCATATAAAGGAAATCGAGAAACATTTTTCATACAGTTGGGTTTTTGGCCTGAGAATCATGCTTTGCAATCCTATAGTAGACAGGGTGAGATGTGCTATAGACCCATGTCACAAGGTTCCAATCATAGCGCACCAAAGAACACTTTAAAAAAAATGTTTTATAGATGAGTCGGCACTTGTCAGATTAGGGGACCCTGTCCTCACTGATGTCACTTGATCCTGTTAATTACCGAGTCCCGAGAAAGAGACACAGGTAAAAGTGAGCTCTGTATCCTTGGGCCATGTGATGTTTCCAGATAATTTCCAGATTATCTGTAGTTGAACAGGGAGTTCACAGGCTTTCCCCATGACTCAGAAAATTATAACTGCCTGAAGAATTTTTAGAGGGCTATCAGTGAGGAGACAGTCCCCTGGGACCAAGCAAAACATAGAAAACCATGCTGGATTTTCCAAATGTGGGATGTGATTTAGATAAGCTTCCACCCTTGATATGCTTTTCAAAAATAACCTTTATCATATTGTTATTTATTATTTCACTCAACACATAGTAAGTATTGACTAAGGACCACTCACTCTTTTGGGCAGTGACACTCCCACAGGCCAGGCCTGGGCGGAGGAAACTGATTGGAAACAGTCCGGTAATCTGAGGAGGCATCTAAAAATGTAGGGAGATTTCCTTGTTTGTCTAATGACTGGGAGTTTCTACTGACATTAGCTGCCAGGTGTTAAGTGCCAGTAAAATGTGATACAATGCACAGAACATTTCTGCAAACAATGAATACCAAGAACACTTGCACAGGTCAGTATTTGTGAAAGAACAGAAACTATTTACAATGGAAAATGGCCGGCGCAGCGGCTCACGCCTGTAATCCCAACACTTTGAGAGGCCGAGGCGGGCGGATCACTTGAGGTCGGGAGTTCGAGTCCAGCCTGGCCTACATGGCGAAACTCTGTCTTTACTAAAAATACAAAAATTAGTTGGGTGTGGTGGTGGGTGCCTGTAATCCCAGCTACTGGGGAGGCTGAGGCAGGAGAATCACTTGAATCTGGGAGGCGGAGGTTGCAGTGAGCCAAGATTGTGCCATGGCACTCCAGCCTGGGTGACAAGAGTGAAGCTCCATCTCTAAATAAATACATAAATAAATAAAATAAATAAAATGGAAAATGACTTATTACAGCAAAATAGCCATGTTCAAAACCGTTTTCTGTGCTGGAGCGCTTGTCGGTTTGCTGTTCTTTAGAGATTTATAAAGTCGCTTCTGACATCTTTGCCAGGAACTACAGGAACCCACCACCAGTAGTCATAGCTGCTTTCACAAGGAAATGCCCTGAGGCCACTGGACAAACCTCAATTCATCTCAGCAGCCAGGAAAAAGTAATGCGTTTTGATCTCCTTCTGCCTTCCAGATCAAAACCAGAACCCTGCTTATGGGCATTCTGGGAAATGTAATTCCCAGGTTCCTGGTCCTGCAATACAGAGGAATAGCCTAGATTAGAGATCCTCAGACTCCATCGTCTCTAGTCACAAAGGTTTGTCGACACACTGTTGGGGTTCCGTACACCTTGCACGAGCCCTTGGAATTTGCATCTCTATCGAGTCTACAGGTGATGCTCATGCTGGCGGCCCATGCTTTGAGGACATCTGCTTGGAAGGGGAAAGAACGACGTATGCAAATGTCCAATCTGTCACAGCCGGATAAAGACAGGGCGTTCATCCTGAGTGAAATCAGGGGCCACTGGAGAGTTTTTAAGCAGAGGAAAGACATGATTTGACTCTTCCATTTTAAAAGGATCACCTGGGCCTCCAGGGAAATAATGAAAACAGCCATGCCAGGCAAGAGGTCATTGTGACCAAAAAAAAAAAAAAAAAGTTCATGGTGGAAACTTAGGAAAGTACAAAAAAAAAGACAAATATAATCAAAATCGCTTACAATCCCACCATTCAGAACCAACCATTATTAATATTTAGATCTATTTCCTGTGTGTTCACTGAGATTATAGTTTATACGATGTGTAACATTTTTTAAACGTTAATAAATCATGCCATTGAGAATTCTATGTCCTGGAATAGTCTTCTGCAACATTAAGAGGAAGCTGACTGGTGGAGGGCATGCGGAACATGTCACTGAGATGTCACTGGGCCTACTAGTGAATGTGCTTCCTGAGATGCCGGTCTCTTCCGTTCCTCTTCCTAACACACCTAGCCTATCAAACAGAAAATATTTTAATCAGAATTTCAAGTTCTTGACTTAGCGAGTGCTTTTCAATAACAAAGGCCTATTTTTTAAGTCACTGAGGCAGTGAGGGAGGGGCTTGGGTAAGGATCCTTGAGATCTCCAGCCCAGAGTTCTTAAGATCACGAGTGTGGACGATTAGCTGTCCAAGAGCGGCTTCACAGGACTTTTCCACGTGTATCTGATGTATTGCTTATCCCCTTGTCAGAACTCAATAAACAGTTAGGGGAGAAATACATAAAATGAATTATATCTCTAAGCCTTGACCTCTACAATATTTCTTCCTTCCAATCAATATGCTTCTTGAAGTTTGGAAAAAACGGTCTCTAATGCTTCATCTCCCACTCTTTTGCAAGCGATATGGAATTTGTTTCTTCCTGAAAGAGAGGAAAAGTGAAATATTTTTCTCTGGAAAGAAGGGTAAGAAAACAAGAAACTGTAGAGTTGGAACTAAGAACCCCAGAGTATATTTAAATAAGGATACATGTATTAATCACCCTCCCAATGAAAGCAGAGGCCCCAAAGTCAACGTCCTTAAAAGGCTACAGATAATGTTGTGAATCTTTGGAAAGGATCGATATGAGTCAATAGAGAGTACCGTGGCCCATGATAAATGCAATGAAGACATACTGACATTATACTTCCCAAAATATTCTGGATTAGGTATTCTGGAAAGCACCTCTGAAAAGAAACTTTACAATACCCGAAAAAAATGCAATAAATATTTAAATACTTAGTTGAACGTTTAATTGAAGGACCTCATTTTAGGCGATAAAGCAAGGGCTAATGCAGGGAAGCCCCAAAATTGCTAGCTGACACCAGCAAGCTCGTGTTTGGGGTTGAATGTGTGAGGGATAAGAGGCAGGGCCTCAGGTCAGCTTACGATAGGGAGTTGGGACTAAGATTTCCTCATAAATCTAAGGATTTGAAATGTTGTAACCTTAATGAAAGAATAGGTTAGAAAAAAATCTACATATTGTCAACAGGAAAGACACTTTTCTTTCTCAGCATCGAATCTGAGTGGAAACAAAAAACAAAAAACAAAAAAAAACTATGTAATGCCCCTATAAGAGTCTGCGATTCCCCAACAATCCAAGGAATTCCAAGGAGAGAATTAACACAGTGGTCCAGGATTAATACCACTCTTGGATGTGTGTTAGAAGCCAGTACTTTCTGGAATAATGGTCCGTCCACTGAGGCCTCCTGGAGGATTTACTAGATTTGGGTCAGTCAGATAGGTTGGAAATGACACCGTTCCTCTTAAAGCTTTCTACATATTCCTGATCTGTAAAACTAAGTGGGCTAAAATGTTTTTAATGTCATTTCAACTTTGTGTTTGTCTGATTTGGCTTGTGCCACAAATCTAAAATTTTTGCAAGCTAATATCACGGCAATCTCCAAGTCACTGGAAAACACTGAGTGAACTTTGTAGATGTCTGTTGTTTTCCTGTAATGTTACAAACTGTATTAGTGCTTGATATGTTAAAATTAACATGATGGAAGTATGAAAAAAAATTAATTCAACTGATTTAAAACAAAATAAACAGCTCCCATTCTCATCAGTCAAAATCTTACCCTGCTCAGAAGATGATCAAAACCAAAACTAAAGAAGTAGCAAGTAAGTCATCATTAAATTTTACTTGAAACGTGTTATGTAAGCAATCTTGTTCTCAATCATGCAGAAAATAAAAACAGACATGCTGTGGAGGCTGGTTTGAATGGAACAGAACGAAACGCACGCCTGTCAGTCACTGATCCTTGCCAAGCTGTGGGAATCATACTTGTTAAAGTGATTGAAGTCCTCAGTGGTAAAGTTTCTTTTGCTTCATTTTCACCAAAGCTTTACAAGCAGAAAATGTTTCCATTTGCATGAAAGTTTCAATTAGTACTGACTAATTTTAATTTTAGGTTCTTTGAAAACCCACATCTAATTGTCTAAGGCGTTTCTGGCACTAATAGTAGACAAACTGTGAACATTAGTAGGCAAAAATGAAAATTTTTCTCCGGAAAGAAGGGTAAGAAAATAAACTGTAGAGTTGGAATTAAGAACCCCAGAATGCATTGAAGTAAGACATAAATGTATTACTTAATAAATATTTGATGAATGGATTAAGAAGAATAAGCTCATGATAATTCTGTAATTACCATTGCACTTCATGGAAAGTCATTTGGGTCCCCAAACTAGCTGTAAGGTGAAGCTGGGCTACAAGCAAACAAAAGGAACCATTGACATTTTTTAAAAAATAAGAAACACACAAAATTCAAGTCATTTACTGAAATGGAAGTGAAATAATCAGCACAGAGATTGCAATTGTTGCTGTCTATTGTAGAAAAATCTAAAATGTAATTCTTCATTGATTGCTTTCAACTGGACAGGTCAATTGCTTCCTTGATTCATTTTTTTTAAAAAAACAAAAACCTTAACAATTTACTCCTGCTGGTGTACTAAAGCACAGTATTATGTCATTCTCTAAGCTCTCGTTAGGTGTAGAATGAAGTCAGGGCTAAAGCTTATCAGGGCTTTGGAGGGGAAAGTGAGTGTTCCGGGCACCAACAGTTGAGAACTGCCTTTCTCCACATAATACAATATTCCAAGAAGGTTTGCTAAGTTTAACTGAGTCTAACTGAGCTAAGTTGAACTGAAGTAAATTCAATCTAAATGAATCAATTGCAAGTCATACTGTTGAGTTTTAAACTCATTTTTTTTTTTCCTGAAAGAGTCCTTGAGACTCATCTTCAGCACAGGCTGAGAATATCTATCTGTGATTTCTTTCCAGGAGCAGTTAATATTTTAAAAGATTTTGTTGAGAAGTGGTTTCCTCAATATCTTTATGATGCAATATCAGTTCTCTTTCATAGCCATTATTTTCAGTTGGAACCACAAATGAGAATATTTCTTGCTGCACTTCTGGTTAGCATCTGATTCCACAACTAGACTCCACATCTGCTGTGTTCACCCCTCTGTCCCAGGACTGGTTTAGTGTCTGGCACAGAATCGTTGCTTAATAAATATTGGATGAATGGATTAATTAATATAAATAACAAGAAAACTAAGAGAATCACAATTATGTAATTACCATTTCACTTGAAGGAAAAACTCGGACTAAGGGAAATGTTAATTCTTGCATTTATGTTTAATAAGTATGCTGTGGAAGTTGTTTCTCTCTATACCAGCCCGTGCCTCTCAGTTTTTGGTCGGTAGAAGTAGTTGATTTCTTTGAAGTGCTCCATTCATTGTTGCCATTGGTATGTACACCAGGAAATAGCTGATTTGAGAATATGCCGAGGTGTTTGGGCATCAAATGTGGGTCTTGGAACAAATGGAACAGAACTGAGTTTGACAACGTAGCCTTGACAATGGACAAAGATTTTACCTGCTAAAGTAGGTTTTATGTATCAATTTTACCATGAAGAAATTGAAGACCAGAGAGGCCAAGGAGCCTGTGCAAAGTTCAAAGGCAGGGCTGATGTGCAGGCAGCCTCATGTGCTCCACAGTGACTGTCTTGCTTTGTCAGCCGAGCCATTACTGGTTGTTAAGATTCAGGTACTGCCCTGGACAGCAATAGAGATGCACAAAAATAGACTACAGAGCTCCTGTTTTCTCTAATATTCTCTATTGGCCATCACTGTGTTTTGAGTTCAGAAACCTGAATATGACCCAGGGCCTCCTTTATATTCGCTCTTTGGTACTCCATAAGGCAGTCGTGTCCTCTGAACATCATTTTCTTTATATGTGAAAACGAGGGTCACCGTCCCCACTTTATTATTGTGAGAGTTAAGAAACCTCTGGGAAAGGTGATGGAAGACTTGGCACTCACTAAACATCATTCAAATCTAGATCTGTTCTGAACCTCATACATTCTCTTGATATTCAAGGTTTGATGTATATTTTCCTGGCATTACTCTGAAATGTATTGTCTCACCCTTTCTTCAACATCAAAGCAGTTGAGGCCCAGGCACTGTTACTGTCTCCCAGAGCTCCCTGGCTGGACTGAGCCTCTGCTGCCCCCAGCGGTGAGCGCCTGACACCACACACCTGACTGGCTTCCTGCTCTTCCCCACCTTCCAAGGCTGCTTCCTGGATTCAACGTGTAAACAATTTGCATTGAAATTACTTGTCTCAGGAACTCAGACCACTCAACCAAAAGACAATAATCCCATCAAAAAGTGAGCAAAGGTCATGAAGAGACATTTTTCAAAGGAAAACATAAAAATGACCAACAAGTATATGAAAAAAAATGCTCATCACTAATCATCAGAAAACTGAAAATTAAAACCACAATGATATACCATCTTACACCAGTCAGAATGGCTATTATTAAAGTGTCAAAAGATAACAGATATTGTTGGAATGGCTATGGAGGAAAGGGAAAGCTCCACTGTTGGTGGAGATGTAAATTAACACAACCTCTATGGAGACCAGCATAGAGATTTCTCCAAGAAATAAAAATAGAAATACCACTGGATCCAGGAATCCCCCTATGGGGTATCTACCCAAAAGAAAAATCATTATACCAAAAAGATACCTGCACTCATATGTTTATCACAACACTATTCACAATAGCAAAGATATCAAACTAACCTCAATGTCCATCAAAAGACAATTGGACTTAGAAAGTGTAATGTGTCTAGACATACATAATGGAATACTATTCAGCCATGAAAAATAAAATAATACCTTTGACAGCAACATGGATGGAACGGGAGTCCATTATCCTGAGTGAAACAACTCAGTAACAGAAAGAAAAATATCACATATTCTCACTTATAAGTGGGAGCTATCAATAATGGGTAAATGAGACAAAGTATGGGATGATAGATATTGGAGACTTAGAAGCCAGTCGGGGTGGATGATGACAAATTACTTAATGGGTACAATGTATATTATTTGAGTGATGGATAGATACACTAAAAGCTCAGACCACACCACTATGCAGTATATCCATGTAACAGAATTGCACTCATACCCCTTACATTTATACAATAAATAAACTACTTGCCTCAGGGTCTGGTTCAGGGGACTCCAATTAAAATAGGGCATATCTTCATATATGTATTAGTCAGAGTTCTCTAGAACCAATAGGGTGTGTGTGTGTGTGTGTGTGTGTGTGTGTGTAGATATCTATTATGAAAATTGGTTGCCCAATTATGGAGACCTGGAAGTCCGTGATCTGCCCTCTGCCAGCTGGAGAACCAGGGAAGCCAGTGATGTACTTGAGTGTGAGTTTGAGGGCCTGAGAACCAGGAGAGCCGATGGTCCTGCTCTCAGCTCCAGGCCAAAGGCCTGAGCACCAGTGTGGCTGGTGTGTAAGTCCTGGAGTCCGAAGGCTCAAGAACCAGGAGCTCTGGAAGAGACAGGATCTGTGTTTCCTTTGCTTTTTTGTTCCATTCCAGTCCTCAGTGGAATGACTGATGTCTGCCCACGTTGGAGAAGGTGATCTTCTTTACTCAGCCACTAATTCAAATGCTAATCTCTTCCAGAAGCACCCTCCCACACATAGAAATAATGTTTCACCAGCTATCTGGGCCTCCCTTAGTGCAGTCATGTTGACACATCAAGTTCACCACACAGTGTGTTGCGTCCCCACTCACTCCCAGCAGGTGCAAGCTTCTTTGTTTCACAGCAACCCCACAGCTTTGTGTATCCTATGGTGGCACGCCTGCTTTGGCAGGGCTTATGTTCGAAACCTCTGGTTGGGCCATAGTAGTGTCTCAGTTTGTGCCCATGTCACTGTTTCCGAACATTAATCCAATTGCCGTCCACCCTCACATAAATGGACACCTGCTCTATGATTAACGTGTTCCTCACACTGTCGTGGAATTCCACTGTCTGCTTCCGTCTTTCACTCTTTCATTCTTATGACCTTAGCTGCTGCCTGGGGATGCGTGACCACCTGGGAAGCAGATCCCGAAGGTGTCGGGAACCAGACTGGAGACAACGCCGCAGTAAGATTCAGACAAAATAGAAATCTGGGGTGCTGAGAGGGACTTTCCCAACTTCATTGTGATTATGAGAATTTCAACAAAGTGACATCTGATTTCTTGAGTAGTTTACTCAACATTATTTACAAGACATATGTGACCCTAAAAAGTAAAATAAGACTGGACGCAATGGCTCTCACCTGTCATTCCAGCACTTTGGGAGGCCGAGGCAGGTGGATCACCTGCGGTCAGGGGTCTGAGACCAGCCTGACCAACGTGGTGAAACCCTGTCTCTACTAAAACTACAAAAATTAGCCAGGTGTGGTGCAGGCACCTGTAACCCCAGCTACTAGGGAGGCTGAGGCCAGAGAATCACTTGAACCCAGGAGGTGGAGGTTGCAGTGAACGGAGACTGCGCCACTATACTCCAGCCTGGGCAACAGAGTGAGGCTCCATCTCAAAAGAAAAAAAAAAAGTAAAATAAAAACCAACATTCACCAATTATGGGAAAGTGATACAATTTTCATATTAGCACTGTTGCCAGCATCAAGACAATGAAACATTCACCTTTCATCCATTCATTCAACAAATTTTAATAATTGATTATTTACATGCTTGTGGGAATATTTTGTTTGTTTGTTTCTTTTAAACCCGTAACTGTGCTGTGTGCTAGGAGACAGACTGATGAATTAAAATCAACAGTCCATGGTCGGGCATAGTGGTTCACATGTGTAATCCCAGCGCTTTGGAAGGCCCAGGTGGGAAGATCGCTTGAGCCCAGGAGTTCAAGACTAGCCTGGGCAACAAGGTAAGACCTTGTCTCTATTTTAAAAAAATTTTTTTACATTATTTAAAAATCAATAGTCCTTGACCTCAGAGAGCTTATAGTTCCGTAGACAGGAGGCAAAAAATCAAATAATTATCCAAGTGAAGGTATAATCATCATGTGAGATAAACGCTTGGAAGAAAATACATTCAGTTTTATGAGATCATAGAAAAGAAACCTTAATGAGACGAGGGTTTCAGGGCAGCCTACCTTAAGGAAGCCACACTTGAGCTAATATCTGAAAAATGAGCAAGGGGGAGCTACAAATAAGCGGAAATTAATCAGATGTAATTGGAGATATAAGGTACTAAAGAGAAGTTCCCAAAACAGAACAGATGCTGCCTGCTTTCCAGTAGCGGAACATTCATGATGGGAGAGATAAAACCACTTATCCTAGCAGGCCACACCCTCAGAGGAGGCTGCACTGGACTAGAACCTCCAGGAGGGAAGGGACTTGCCTGCTCTGCTGCGGTTGCTCCTCTAGCACGCAGAGCCACGTACACGGAGGGTGCTCTGCAACACCAGCCCAGCAGCAGTGCAGACAGCCCCTGGGCTTTCAGTGCCAACCCCAGGGCTACCAGAAAGGCTGGCATATCAGAGGCGCCCAGTAAATACTTATTAAATTAAAGAAAGTGGGCTAGGTGCAGTGGTTCACGCCTGTAAGCCAAGGCAGGCAGATCACAAAGTCAGGAGTTCGAGACCAGCCTGGCTAATATGGTAAAACCCCGTCCCTACTAAAAATACAAAAAAAATTAGCTGGTGTGGTGGCGCATGCCTGTAATCCCAGCTACTCTGGAGGCTGAGGCAGGAGGATTGCCTGAACCCGGGAAGTGGGGGTTGCAGTGAGCCAAGATCGTGCAATTGCACTCCAGCCTGGGTGACAGAGTGAGACTTCGTCTCAAAAAAAAAAAAGAAAGAAAGAAAGAAAGAAGAACGTGAATGAAGCCTCCAGAACATACCTTCATACGTTAATATTAGGAAATTGTTCTTTTCCTGCATTTTTCCTGTTTCATATTAGTAAAGGTAGGAACCATCTGGTCATCATGTATTATTTTACCTGATGGGGACACTCTCCTTCAGCTTTTCCTCCACAAACAAATAAACATTCCAGAATAAGATTTTAGATCACTAGAGAGAATTTACCAAGATAAAGCAAAGAACATTCCTTCCAAAGTGTATTTTTCTTTAAAAGTTTTAATGGCAATTTCTTTACAGAGTTCAATATCTTGTAAGACATGGAAAGATATATTGCACCCAGTACTTGTTACAGTCATGAACTCTTAGAGTTTAAAATGTTGCTTGATTCAAAATCCAAAATTATACTTGAAGTATATGGAAAATTCCCAGAACCTAAGCAAATGAAGTTAAATTGGCATGGGGCATATGCTTCTATTTATTTATATTAAAAAAATCAAGTTATCAAAATATTGGCAACATAATTTTAACGTCGAATAGAAAAGGCAAAATAAACATGGCTGATAGGTTAAAAACACACACACGCAAAACCTACATTCCTGAAAAATTGTAGTGTGTTTGCGAATCTGTTACCAAATTGAACATCTATAAATAGAAAGATAAACAGCTCGAGAGTCAGCGAGTTCTGGGTTCCAGTCCCACTGTGTACACTCTGGGATTCTGCAGGCGGTGGCATGGCCGGAAGCCTGCAGGCCTGCCAAGAGGCCGTGGGCACAGCACCATGCCTGAGCGCAGCATGGCAGTGACTGGCTGGTAGCCCAGCACATGGGCCTAGGAATCTATTGTGGTGTCTGACACCATGCAGGTGTCACCACACATTGCTTTACCCGACAGATGGATGAACTGAATTTACAAATAGCTATAATTGGCTAGCATCAGGGTGAAGACTTAGTATGGTGACAAAGAAATCCCCCAGATAGTGACATAAAAACCTCTACGTGTATTTCTCCCTCTCAGAGAGCCACCCCTAGGTGGTGGGAAGTGCAGGCTGGCAGGGAACGCATTCCTCCCATCTCCTTAGGACATCCACTTCTGCATGATGGGAACCGGGTCAGAGGCACCTGCGTCTACCAGCTCAGATGAAGGGAGAAGGTGGGGAAGTGCATGCTCGCTGTTTTAAGGTCCAGAGTGGCAAATGTCACTTCCACTTAAACTCCAGTGGCTGGAACTCAGTCACAAGGCCACCACTCTCTGCATGGAAAGTTCAGAAACATCACCCTGGAAGCCCAGCCGTAAGTCAAGGCCCAGCACAGTGTTTCCGTAGAAGTGTGAAGCCGATCTGGTAACTAGCTGTGTCCAGCTCAGACCCCTCCAGTGTCACCCGATATCTGTGTGTGCTCTTTTCCCACGCACAGACACATGAGGCACCTGTGCTGCCCTCCATGGGGAGCCCCGGAGTCCCCTCTGTATTTCCCCCAGCCCAAGGTCTAGGTCCCTGAGGTATTGGAGGCCTTTTTCTTTTGAGACGGAGTCTCGCTCTGTCTCCCAGGCTGGAGTGCAGTGGCGCGATCTCAGCTCACTGCAACCTCAGCCTCCTGGGTTCAAGCGATGCTCCTGCCTCAGCCTCCCAAGTAGCTGGGATTATAGGTGTCCACACCTGGCTAATTTTTTGTATTTTTAGTAGAGACAGGGTTTTGCCATGTTGACCAGACTGGTCATGAACTCCTGACCTCAGGTGATCCACCCGCCTTGGCTTCCCAAAGTGCTGAGATTACAGGAGTGAACCACTGCGCCTGGCCTGGAGGGTCTTTTTGATCTGGTCCAGAGGTAGCAGCTCACTGTCCAGTGGCCTCCAGCTAAAAGGTCAGTTGTCTATGTCCCTCCCACTCACAACCACAGTGGTGGAGCTAGAACAGCACATCTGCAGGGAAGACTCGGCTGGGACAAGGGAGGAGCAAAGGACAGATCTCTGACGGTCCCCAGCTGGGTAGGAGTTCCGACCCCTACCCAGTAGGGTATCAAGAGGTACCATGATACCCTGAGTTAAAATAGGGTGACTGTGTAATTCATTTTGACAGCGAAAGGGAATGCCATTTATAATGATGCCAAGACAACAGACATAAAACAAATGGAAACCATGTTCACACTCTTTAAAAACCAACATCTATTTCACTCTCACGTAAGCGTGCTGAGGTGAGCGGCCTGAACTGATGATGTGACCCTCTCCGTGGGGACCTTCCAGGGAACCAGTTCTTCCGTCTTCTTTTCCTCCACTCCCTGGGGTGTTTTCCCAGGGTTCAATAGGACCCCAGCATTTTAGACAGAGACAGACTCTCTCTAAAGCGTGCTTGCCTGATACTTGAAGGCCAGGACCAGGAGTGGCAAACATCACTTTATTCTCATGTCGTTGGTGAGAACCATTGCATCGGTTCTGCAAGGATGACTTGGAAATGTGGTATCTGACCGGCAGCAATGGGACCAGCAACAATGGTGGTCACTCTGGAGTAAAAGGAGGAAGGTTTGGCTGAATACACGGAGGCCTCCATCAAAACAGCGATCTTCCTCATCAGAAATTCTTTCCTCTGCAAGGATGACTTGCAAATGTGGCATCTGACCGGGCAGCGATGGCCCCAGCAACAAGGGTAGTCACACTGGAGTAAAGGGAGGGAGGTTTAGCTGGATATCCAGAGGCCTCCATCCGGAATTCTTTCCTCATTTGTAATTTAAGGATAAAATTCCCAGTGTCTGTAGGCTTTCATAACTTCCTTTAGATGGTATCTACATGTTTACTAATTTCATTCGCTCATTAAATAGCCTTGCTTGAAAGTCTCCAGGGCCTGAAGCTTTAACCAAACTTTTGACATATGTGGGCTTCCATCATTTCTTGTCATATTCATGCTTAGTTTTGTAGTATTTCGGTAGTGTACTATCTAGTTTTTATACAAATTGACCTCCCCTTTTTTGTGAGCACTGACATTATTCTCGATCATTAAATGGTACAACCTTTATTATTATATTAGTCAGAGATTCCCGACTTCGCTTATCAAAGAAAAATCATTTTTTATCTTTCTCTTTTCCTTAAGTCCTTAAATATATGTTCATATTCTCCCTGATTGTGCATAAGGCTTGAGCTACTGTCTTAAGAGCAGTTAGCATCCAAGTGCTCTTTGTAGTCTTTTATTGCTTGGAAAAATGTGACTGAAACTTACCTAACAAGAATAATGATTAAATAGATTTCCTTCGTTTTTAGGAGGCAGCACAAACACCTCTTTTTGTGGTGGACTCCAGTCCTTCTTTGTGCCCAGCGGCGATGACGGCTGATCTGACTCTTCCCTTCCCTGGGAGCGAGTTTCCCACCACGTTTCACTGCTCACCTCATTAACTTTGGTGCTTAGGGATTTACTAATTGAAGCCTTGACAATCTCCTACTGTTAGAGAGGTTTGGTTTGGCAAAACAACTTGGAGGCCATTTTCACCCAAGAAGGATGACTTATGTACTCCTCATACACAGAAGGTGCTGGGTCTCAGCCCCTAGTACTTCTCAATCCTTCAACATTCCACATTTCAATTCCACTATTAAGAATATAAGTCCCCACTGTCCCCTGAAATCTTGGTGTAAGTAAGTGCAGAGCAATCATCTACCTCGAGATGCTTTTTCCCCGTTGTTTAGCTTCTCTAGGGCACATTGTCTAGCCCTGAAGTCAATTAAGTCTTCCAGAAAGCTAGCATAGCATTTCAACTGGGCCACCACTGCAGTGGCCTGAGTGAGTCTCGGTGCTTTGTAAAAGTTAGGAGTTTTAGAAGAAGATAGCTGGGAATCTGTCTCACCGTGGGGTCAATCGCTGAGGGAGATAATTCTCTTTGCGTACAAGCTGCCTCGAGGTGAACATGTCAACGTATGAATGTTCTGTGCAAACAGGAATGTATGAAATGACTAAGTGTGAAATGAACAATTAATGAGTGAAGGTCGAAGGGCTCATTTTACACACCGATGACAGGGACGGTGAAGGTGACACTGGAGCACACACTTCCGACTCGGCTGCTGTATTTCCACGAAACACTATCAGAAGGACAGTGGAGCTTTCTTCTGCTTTTCGGATTTTCCTAATACAGTATGTAAAAATAAAGCCCTTCATGGGAATTAAAATGAAAGAGTCTTTTCAGAGTTCCAGAAACAGTCCCCAAACCCTGCCAAGATTAATACGGTCAAAGTTTCCATGAAAAGCATAATTTCATGGGAGTTAGACTTGTTCGGATGTGTACAAAAAATACCTGTCGAGAACTCCTTTCTGATCAAAACACCATATGAAGGTAAATGTGGTGGTTCGTATCACACCATTCATATTACCTTTGGTGTTGCTACGATAGCTTTTGTCCGTGTCAAAGGTTGAAGTTCTGTTTTATCTAGCTTAACATCAAACATACAATAATGTGCATTTATAAGTCTTTATCCTTTATATGTCTATGTCATGCTTCCTCATGTCTGAGCTAAGTTTGTTAGATATTGTGTTTTTCTCCAATTTTTAACAAGGAAGAAAGTGAAGCATAGAGAGCTTGAGTGACTTAAACCAAAACCATATAGCAAGTAAATGTGAACTCATACTGAGGGCTCCAAGTCTATTGTTTTTCTGTCTACTAAAATACCCCTACAGTATACCACGATTTTAATAAAACTGGATGATATGAAACAATGGGTTGCTCTTAACATAGTTGTAGCCAGAGACGGCACTTTTTCCTAATGCTGTACCTTCATCTTCAGAGCCTGTCCTGGCCACTCGCGTGGGGAAGAAAACAAAGCTCCTGGAAACGAGGTCACCTCCAGACTTGCAGTCTCTGGGCCTGCCCAGGAGAGCTAGAAGCGACCAGGGTGCTTTTGGGAACTGTACTGCCTTTGAGAGATAGCATCGCTGTAAACAACACTGCTGTCTCATTAGCACAAATGCGAATCTGGCTTTGTGCGAGATTTTCCACTCAGTCCTTGGTTATTGTCCTTTGGTGGAAAGATCTGGCAAATGAGATTTCAATGACCTCATTCCTCTAAAACACCGGCTTAGGCCAGAAATTGAATTCTGCAAAATGGAAATGGCTTGAGGGCAAAGCAAAGTATGGAGCCTGGACCAGTCAGGGAGGCTGCTAGAGGGAACAGATACAATGTGGCTCTCAGGATTGGATTCAGGTTCCTTTTTTGAAGATCAATTAACAGGTGGTGTCACTGCGGGTAGAGGGGTTAGAAAAATAATTTACCAAATACAGCAGTATTAGATTTGGTGGGCTGTGAACCAAATTAACTTAACTCTTATGAAAATCAAATTTCCTATGAAGTGGTCGTTTATATGTGGCACAGATTACATACAAAATACAAAAGACTTGATTCATATTCTAATTGAATTTTCCGTAATACCTGAAGGTAAAACAAACTTCAAAAACATCACTAATATACTGACTTAATTAAAAAGCAAGATTATATCCTGAAAATATCCTAAAATAACAGTGCCTCAATTGTAATTGGATTCACCCTGTCATATCTCCTCTATAATTAGATCAGAATTGTCAAACATAAAAGGTCAATTTGAATACTTTACTGCTGTTAAAGACAGACACAGACACACACACACTCATATGAAAAGATAGCAAATGAGTTTAAAGCATGTATAGATCTATGGAAAAAGTAACAATATCTTTGGTAAATTTATATGTAACATATATCATCATACAGAAATGAGTTTCCTTCTCGCAAAAAATAAACAAAATTGTGGTGCTTGATTCTCTTTGGTGTGACTAAAGGGACATAGACTAAGGAGCCAGCTAGACTTAGGTTCATATCTCAGGCCTGTAAATGTCAATATGGCCTTAGGCAAATTTCTTAATCTTCTTGAGTCTCAATTTACTCATCTGTGCAATGGGCTTGGTGATAACTGACATAAGAAGTACTTGACATTCAGCAGGTATTCCGTAACAGTCATTCCTGACCTTTCTAACCTTAATATGATTGTTGCAGGTGGTGGAGTACATTTTGGCATCTACTACCTGTTTTGCTAGCAGGGTAGAACTTGGTAAGTCAATATTTATTAGTATCCTATAATATTTCTAATAATCATATTTTTTTGCAATTTCAAGTTTTATGGAATATACATTTACATTTTAATTTTGTCACTTTCTACTGCATGTTCACAGATTGAGTCATTGTGAACTACTGAATTTTCCATAGTTTTGCAAATGATTTTAAAAAATACTATTCACAAACATTTTTTGCCTGTCTACTAAATTTTCAACACTTTCAACTAGTTTTATTCAGTGTTCAAGTCATAAACTTCTTAGTTGTTCGGCAAAGATAGATAGGTGAGATACATGAACATGGTATTGTAACCAAGCAGAATGATACACTCTTTGTAAAAATACTTTTTATTTTTTAAATTGACACACAATAATTATGTATATGTATGGGTACATAGTGATGTTTCAGTACATACAATCTACAACGATCAGATCGGGGTAATTAACATATTCATCACTTCATTATTTCTTTGTGTTGGGAACATTCAATAACCCCCTCCTACCTATCTGAAAATACACAATAAATTTTTGCTAACTATAGTCAACCCACAGTGATACAGAAAACTAAAACTAATTTCCTCCTATGTAGCTGTAACTTTGTAACTTTTAACCAATCTCTCCCTATCAATAACTACTATTCTGTTTTCTACTTCATGAGATCCACTTTTCTAGCTTCCACACATGACAACATGTAGTGTTTATCTTTCTGTTTCTGGCTTGTTTCATTCAGCATAATGATCTCCAGTTCCATCCGTGTTTCTGTGAATGACAGAATTTCATTCTATTGATGCCTGAACAGTATTTCATTGTGTGTGTGGCTGTGTGTGTGCGTGTGTGTGTGTATACACGCACACCATATTTTCTCTGTCCATTCATCTGTTGATGAACACCCAGGTTGATTCTATATCTGGACCATTGTGAACAGTGCTGCGATAAACACAGGGATGCAGGAATCTCTTAGTATACTGATTGCTGCCAGATGCGGTGGCTCATACCTGGAATCCCAGCACTTTGGGAGGCTAAGGTGGGTGGATCACTTGAGGTCAGGCATTTGAGACTAACCTGACCAACATGGTGAAACCCCGTCTCTACCAAAATTACAAAAATTAGCCCGGCATGGTGGTGCATGCCTGTAATCCCAGCTATGCAGGAAGCTGTGATAGGAAAATCCTTTGAACCTAGGAGGCAGAGGTTGCAGTGAGTCGAAATCACATTGCTGCACTCACACTCCAGCCTGGGCAGCAAGAGTGAAACTCCATCTCAAAAAAAAAAAAAAATGTGTATATATGTATACATATATATACACACACACACACTGATTTCCTTTCCTCTGGATATATTTTCAGCAATGGGATTGCTAGATCATTGGTAGGTCAATCTGTAGTTGTTTGGGGAAACTTTAAATAGATCTTCATAGTGGCTGTACTAGTTTACATTCCCACCAACAGTATGTAAGAGTCCCCTTTAACCCTCGGCAGCCTTTGTTGTTTTTTGTCTTTTTGAAAATTGCCATTCTAAGTGGAGTGAGATGATATCTCACTGTGGTTTTGATTTGCGTTTCCCTGATGATGAATGATGTTGTGGATTTTTTCATGTACTTATTGGCCATTGTATGTCTTCTTTAAATAAATGTCACAAGCCCAGGAAGTGAAGATTGCAGTGAGCCAAAATCATGCCACTGCATTGCAACCTGGACAACAGAGACAGACCCTGTGTCAAAAAAGGAAAAGAGAGAGAAATGTCTATTCATATCCTTGTCCACTTTTTAATGAGATTATTTGTGTTTTTTTTAAAACTGTGGAGTTGTTTGAGCTCCTTGTATAGTTGGAATATTAGTCCCTTATCAGATGAATAGTTTGCAAATATTTTCTTCCATCAAGCAGGTTGTCTCTTCACTCTGTTGATTGTTTTCTTTGATATGCAGAAGCTTTTGAGTTTAATATAGTCCTATTTGTCTATTTTCATTTTTGTTGCCTGTGCTTTGGAGGTCTTAGCCATAAAATTTTTGTCTAAACCAATGTCATGCAATGTTTCCTCTATACTTTCTTCTAGTAGTTTTACAGTTTCGGGTCAACCATTTTAGCTTTTAATTCATTTTGAGTTGATATTTTGTATATAATGAGATATATGGGTCTAGCTTCTTTCTTCCATGTGTGGATATCCAGTTTTCCCAACATTATTTATTAAGGAGACTGTCCTTTCCCAAATGTATGTTCTTGACACTTTTGTCAAACATCAGTTGGCTGTAAATACCTGAACTTATTGCTGGATCCTCTGTTTTATTCTGCTGATCTATGTGTCTGTTTTTATACCAGCACCGTGCTGTTTTAGTTACTACAGCTTTGTAGTATATTTTGAAATCTGGTAGTGTGATGCCTCTAGCTGTGTTCTTTTTGCTTAGAATTGCATTGGCTCTTAGGGATCCTTTGTGGTTCTATATGAATATTAGGATTGTTTTTTCTCTTTTTGTGAAGAATATTATTGGTAGGGATTTCATTCAATCTGTAGATTGCTTTGGGTATAGTCATTTTAATAATATTCATTCTTTCAGTTCATGAACATGGGCTGTCTTTCCATTTTTTATGTCCTCTTCAATTTCTTTCATTAGTATTTTATAGTTTTCCTTACAGAGATCTTTCACTTCCTTGGTTGAATTTATTCCCAAGTATTTTATTATGTTGGTAGCTATTGTAAATGGGATTACTTTCTTGATTTCCTTTTCAGCTAATTCGTCATTGGTGTACAGAAACACTGCCCATTTTTGATGTGTTGATTTTGTGTCCTGCAACTTTACTGAATTTGTTTATGAGTTCTAAGAGTTTTATGGTGGAGTTTAGGTTTTTCCAAATGTAAAATCATGTTGTCTGCAGAAAGGGACAATTTGACTTCCTCCATTCTAATTTAGACGATGTTATTTCTTTTACTTGCCTAATAGCTCTGACTGGGACTTCCAGTATTATGTTGAATAAGTATGGTGAGAGTGGGCATTCTTGTCTTATTCCAGTTTAGTATGTTGTTAACTGAGGTTTTGTCATATACAGTCTTTATTGTGTTGGGATATGTTTCTTCTATACCTAATTTTTGAAGAATTTTTATCCTGAAAGGTCGTTGAATTTTATCAAATCCTTATTCTGTGTCTATTGAGATGATCGTGTGGTACTGTCCTTCACTCTGTTGATGTCATGTATCGTAACACACTCGTATTTAGTAAGAATGAGATCATGACTCTACCTGATTTTAGGAGCCACATTCTCTGAACTGACAGCATAACTGTTTAGAAGATGAAAAATAAGAATTCAGACAAACTGATCACTCATAAACATGAGATTTTATGTTCCAAATTTTTTTCTGTTTTGTTAATATTGGAGGAGTTTTCAGGTTTCAGAATCTTGGCCATTCACATTTCATGTTATCAGAATAAACAAACGCCACAGAAACTTTAGGGCTGAATCATATTTCACATAATGTCAGCAACCCAATCAACATCTGAATGCATGTTTTAATGTCTAAGTTCTCTTGCAATGGCTTCTATTTAAAATTTACAAAGCTGTTTTATTTCTACTGACGTATAAAACTCTAGGCTCTGTTTCTTCCTTCATGCCCACAAAAATCTTAGATTTCTTTTTCTTTATTCTCTAGGTTCTAGGTCAATTAATGCTTTCAGACATCCAATTCAATATCCTGACTTTTTTGCGTAATCATTCATATCATGATAATATTGGCTTTGCCCTATAAAATCTGCCTTATATATAACTCTGTATAAAACAAAATCATATACAAAGGTTTATGAAACATTTTAAATTTTTCATTAAGTTGAAAGTAGCAAACTAGTATGATTAACTGTGGATAAAGCCAGACTAAATCCAATCACCCTAAACAGACTAACTTCTCAATGATTGAAAAAAAAAGATTCAGTTTGTATTGAGAAGGTCTGTTTCTTTTGTTGCCCCTATTCCATCACTTCCTTGATAACAGCGTCTTGCTTTTCTTCAGCAAGCCATAGCATTCCTCTTCACTGCCAGACCATGCAGTTTCGGGGGTGCTGATGCCAGCTCAGGCTCTGGTTAATCCTGGTCTGGACCATTGGCATATCCCAGACCTCTGGCTTCGGTGATTAGTTTAAGGATGGTCACATGACCCAAGGTGTTCAGGGGAGAGTTGACCACAGGATGTTAGTTGAACCTTTGAGAAAACAATGAGCTTCCTTTCCTACAGGGCTGCTAAACTGCTATAAGGTGAGCTTGGGGAAGTGAAAAACTTCTTGCCACCATGTCAGGAACGTGTCCTAGAGTGCAGTTCACATCTTGAAAACCAGAGCTGAGGCATAAAGACGAGGTCCGCACAACAGCATTTGATTTGGGTATCTGGGACTTCTCAAATAATGTGAGGCAACATGCTCCTTTTTTAGTTGACTGGTTTGTTATAGCAAGTTTTAATGGGATTTCTGTCCCTTGCAACCAGAATAACCGTGATCAACATCACAGTCTGTTAAGAGATCTGAAGGAAACTACATCCCTCAGAGTCCTTAAGCATAGATCAAATAACAACATAAAGAAAATTAGAGTAATTTAAATTGCTGCTTTGTGCTTTGATCTATCTGAAATGTCCTTGACCCAGCCTGCTAAGATAATGTTGTCAGTTATCCTGACATTCATCTTTGATGAAATAAAGATGCCTTTCTTCAGAACCTCACTTTAGCCCAGAAGTAAGATGACCAGCTTCAAGGACACTTAAATTGGCATTAAATTTAAGGTGCTTGTAACTCACGTGACTGTATCCCAGGGCTTGGAGTCTGACATGCGTGAGTTTCCTCCTCCAGCCATACCAGGCTACACCCCTTTGCCTGCATGTGGTGAACCCTTCCCACTTACTGACCTTCACACACATGGTTCCGTCCACCAAGAATGCTCTTTGCTCTTCTTTGGATCTTACTAACTTCTATTTATTCTTCACATTTCAGTTCCAAAAAACGTTGCTGGCCTCTGGATTTGATTAGGTCCTCTGTTACCAATCGAATGCCTAGTATGTCTTCTTAGTACTGTGCCTATTCATAATTAATTTGTAATTATTCATTTACTGTTTGTCTTCTCTAAGGAAGCTGCATTCCTCAGAGTCCATGAGGAGTTTGCTTACCACTGCCTTCCAGCACCGAGTCCTATTCCTGAATACAGAAAATACTCAGTAATAACTTCCCTGTAACATACACAGCCTAGGGTCACCGTCTTTATTGCAAAGACTTATTCCACTCTGAAGCCCTGACTTAGCCCAGCCTATTGCTGCTCCAGTACACGTGTTGGACAGGGAGCTGGACACCTTCTTTTCACTCCTTTCCAGTTGATCTTTCCTTGCTTCTGGGATCTCTCCAAAGTCTCTTTTCCCAAGACATTCACTGTTCACTTAATGCACTGTAAATGATAGCTATATATTTGAAGGTGTATACCTATATAACACATTACTGAGTAGATATAGTGCTTTATTGTAATGAAATATATATTTTCTATTTATTTATTTGTTTATTTTTTGAGACAGAATTTCACTCTTGTCACCCAGGCTGGAGTGCAGTGGCAAGATCTCGGCTCACTGCAACCTCCACCTCCTCTGGGGTTCCAGTGATTTTCCTGCCTCAACCTCCTGAGTAGATGAGACTATAAGCACCTACCACCATGCCTGGCTAATTTTTGTATTTTTAATAGAGATAGGGTTTCACTGTGTTGGCCAGGTGGTCTCGAACTCTTGACTTCAGGCAATCCACTTGCCTCAGCCTCCCAAAGTGCTGGGATTATAGGCATGAGCCACTGCACCTGGCCGAATTTCATATTTTCTTATGCATAACAATGATCTCTATTAGAATCCTGGTTTGGGGGCGTCAAATGATGTTTAGGTGCCCTTAGTACTTTAGTAGATTGTAGAGTGCCCTGACCTAGGAACAGCACTTTCTTCCTTCCAAGGGTAGTGCAGCCATGGCATCAGGGTGAGAGAGGCTAGACCTGCCTGGCCCCAGAGGACCAGACCAGCTGCTCATGGAATCCAGGGTGGACAGTGTGGTCTGATCCATCCAGGCTCGTAGAATCCAGGGTGGACAGTGTGGTCTGATCCATCCAGGCTCGTAGAATCCAGGGTGGACAGTGTGGTCTGATCCATCCGGGCTCGTAGAATCCAGGGTGGACAGTGTGGTCTGATCCATCCAGGCTCGTAGAATCCGGGGTGGACAGTGTGGTCTGATCCATCCGGGCTCGTAGAATCCGGGGTGGACAGTGTGGTCTGATCCATCCGGGCTCGTAGAATCCGGGGTGGACAGTGTGGTCTGATCCATCCGGGCTCGTAGAATCCGGGGTGGACAGTGTGGTCTGATCCATCCGGGCTCCATGAAGGTCATCAAGGGAGAAGGTTCCCCACTGCACCTTCCACCACGAACCTGAGAACGGCCTCTCCACTGATATTTCAACTTCAAAACATAAAAAATGGATATATTTTATACTCTACAGTCTATGAATAAGGTAAAATTTCTCCTGATCCTTCCCCAAATATTTAGCCATTGCTTTTGAAATGCTAAAATGATGCCATAATAAAGAAATATAAGAATAGACCGGGCACAGTGGCTCATGCCTGTAATCCCAGCACTTTGGGAGGCCGAGGTGGGCAGATCACCTGAGGTCGGGGGTTCGAGACCAGCCTGGCCAATGTGGTGAAACCCCGTCTCTACTAAAACGCAAAAATTAGCTGGGCGTAGTGGCGGGTTCCTGTAATCCCAGCTACTCGAGAGACTGAGGTAGGAGGATTGCTTGAAACCAGGAGGCAGGAGTTGCAGTGAGCCGAGATCACACCACTGCACTCCAGTCTGGAGGACAAAGCAAGACTCTATCTCAAAAAAAAAAAAAAAAGATATGTGTATATATATATATATATGAATAAAACTTAGAAAACTTTGAACCATCCAGATTGCAATCTCATTTTACCCATATAACTTTTGTAATCCCTGCTGTCTCTTCAATTTTCCAGTCTTTCAATTGTGGAAAACCATATTGAGTTTTTATGTATAATAGCTAATTGCAAGTCTAAGTGTCTATACTAAATAATAAAGATAAAGGGTGGTTTTCCTACCTCCTCCATAGGCGAGCCCACAGACTATCCTGACAATGTATTATGTCTAAATCATGCCAGTGCTTATCCATATACTTTGTCTATTCCCTCCCCTCCCTTCCCCGATCCATTACGATGCAGTCTGTCACCTGCGGGACACTGATGACATAAGAACCTCCTTCTGAGCTTCTCTTGCAGAGTGCTCATCATAAATGGCCATCGCTTTGGGGATGACTTTCCCATTTAACTCTTCTCAAAATACTCTGAGTTTCTTCTAATGATTTTAAAGCATCAATATTTAGAAATAAAAAATTTCAAGAATGACTTCTGGAATTTTCTTCCTTTTGTAAGAGCAATTTAAAAAGATGCCATTTCAAGTCCATATTAGACATTCTCCGGCTTCCAATACGACACCTGAGTTTGTGTGTGTGATCTAGAATGACAGCTGACATGTCACTGCACTGATTTTTGACGTTTGTGAATGCAGAAATCCTCACAGACTCAGACAGTGTATCTTGGGTGGTAGCGGTATGATCTGTAACATTCACCTACGCATGTTTTTAGCACTTTTAAAAAAATATAAATAAAGTGAATAACAAGGGAGGTACATTATGATTTTTAAAAATCTAGTGGGAGCATAATCAGAGTGAAATTAATCAGAGTGAAATTAATCAAAGTGAAACTTCAGGAAGAGAGGCTAATTTCATAGCTTCTCCCACTCTGTCTGCTAGAATTGCACCAATGGTCACCAGGGGCCTATCTAGTCCTGACAAATCATGTTAGCAACACTTGGAGGGACTTTAACTCATTGCCTTGTGGAGCCAATAGAGATATTTGTGAAAATGGTCAAACTACACTTTGGAATAGGGGCTATCTCCAATTTATTGTACAATTTACCTCAATATGCCATAAACAGCAAGCAAGGCTAACACTGTGAAATTTTTATTTAAATTTTCAATTTCTCCATATTGAGGAACAATCTTTAGTCAAGTATAATTAATTATTTTTTGAGACAGACTCACCTAGGCTGGAGTGCAGTGGCGCAGTCTCTGCTCACTGCAGCCTCCACCTCCTGGGTTCAAGTGATCCTCCTGCCTCAGGCTCCCAAGTAGCTGGGGCTACAGGCATTTTTGTGTGTGTGTGTGTTTTTTTTTTTTTTTTTTTTTTTTTTTTGAGATGGAGTCTCACTCTGTCACCAGGTTGGAGTGCAATGGTGTGATCTTGGCTCACTGCAACCTCTGCCTCCCGGGTTCAAGCCATTCTCCTGCCTCAGCCTCCTGAGTAGCTAGGACTACAGGCATGTGCCATCACGCCCAGCTAATTTTTGTATTTTTAGTAGAGACGGGGTTTCACCATGTTGGCCAGGCTGGTCTACAACTCCAGGGCTTACGTGATCCTCCCACCTCAGCCTCCACGGGTGTGAGCCACTGCACCCACTATGTCGAGTTTAGTTAAAGGATTAATCTCCATTCTGGTTTGGTCAGGATTCCTCATCGTTTTCCTTCACCCAAATTCTGCTTCTCATCTAGTTTGTATTCTAAGTTTTGTGCCATATCAGTGTACCATGGAACATATCTTTATTGATGTCATTTACAGAGAATTCCTTTTCTCTACATCAGCAATACCTTAAACCGACTTTAAGTACCAGGGCTGCCGGGGACGGCATCTCCCTGTGTCTTCAGCCTCGCAGCTCACTCTGTGTCCTCAGCATCCTTCTCGTTGTTCTCCTTGCACTTGCTTGGCATTGCCTACCCCTGCAATAACTGTGCTCCACTCAGAACAGATATCACAAGCTTCCATCTGTGTTTCACTTACCATGTTATTCTCATCTTCCACTAAGAACACTCTGAACTTTATTTTTTTTCTTTACTGTTTTCACCACTACCTACTAGGTTTAAAAGTATTCTCCACTCTATGTGGAAGATAATGTTTATACCCACGACCTTGAAAGAACTTCTCCCCAATCAGCTGACTAATTATAATTTACCTAATGCATTAATGTGGCACGTGTAACCTGTGACACGCAAGTAGAATCAAGGCAGTAGAACTTTAAGAAGTTAAGAGATCTGCAAACTTGCTCCCAGGCTTTTGCAATCAGAAACGCAGGGTTTGCTGGAGCTCCACAAAGGATTTTGACAGAGCCTGAGGTGAGAACCATGAAAATAAGTTCTGTTATGGAGGAATGTGGTAAATGTCCCACAAGGCTTAGCTTCATCGTGCTCCCCAGAGCTGGCCTGAGCTGTCCGGTGGGTACCTAGTTCAACAGCAGCCCAGGCCTGCGGTCGCAGCCCTGCATGCACCCTGCATTACCTGAGCGCTTTCAAACAGTGCTGGGCACAGCCCTACCCTAAACCAAGTGTACACACTACGGTTCTTGGCCTTCACCATGCATCAGAATGGTCTGCGGAGGGTTTAAAAACAACAGGTGTGTGCGACCCACTGCTTGGAAACTCTGTTTCACATGGGTCAGGGGCGAGGTCCAGGTGTTCATATGTTTTGGAAACTGGGTGGGTGATTTCAATGAGCAGCCATCATTAAGTAACACTGGTGTGTGTCCATGTGCGCACACACACGCACAGGCAGTATAAACACGTATGTTAACATGGGCTCCCGGCTGAGCGTTAAACATGGACCTGTGTGAATGGCTTACTGTTGAGGCCCCAGGAGATCTGTTCATGTAAAGGAGCCCAGTGTGAGGGAAGAAGGACTCAGGCAGCTGAAGCCGCTGTGAACAAAGCCTTCGTCATAGGGGTGGGAGGCGTCGTGCACCTGAGTAGAGCAAGGCGCCCGCCTTTCAGCTCCGTCCCCACCCCACATCCACAGACTTGGTCCTGGGAGACGGACAGCTTTAAAGAAAAAAGAAAAAAAAACCCCAGCGACTTGAGATTGCACTAGCCAACAGAAAGGAACACAGAACCACAAAAGTGACATGCTCCTCACTTCTCCACAGAATGACCTTTTATTTGCTTTTGCAGGATGAGGCTGTCAGTGCCTTGCAGCGAGTCTGGGGTGGGAAGAAAGGGTCACGGCTCCTGGCACGTGGTAGAATTAGCGAAAGGTGCCAGGTGGAGGTCTGCAGGTATCTGACTGGACAATGAAACCCACTGCTCCCCTCATCCCTTTCTCTGTCACACACACACACCTAGTGACCTTCAAAAGTGTCTTGGGAGAATTTGGTAGGAGGCTCCTGTCCTGTGCCGGTGACAGCACTGTTATCACTGTTAGTGTGACTGTTTCCCAGGCTTGTAAGGTGACCAGGAGGAACACACACACACACACACAGCCACCGTCCCATGGAAAAGTGAGGACAGGTTCACACTCTGGGGACATGGGAAGCAAAATATCAAAGTGGAAGCTGTCCCCCAAGCCGAAGGCGCTGGACACTCAGTTCACTCGTCCTTTCTGCAACCACAAGAAGTCTAATGATGGGAAAATGGAACCAGCCCACACACCAACACTGGAGGCACATCTTGCACTGTGTGTACACACACACAACCAAGCTACAAGTTACATGAATTTGTTTCTGGTGTTGACCAAAATCCCCCGTCTCTAGGAACTGGCGAACACAGTATCCAGGATGATATTTCTGACCTATATATTTTTTCTTCATGTTTCTCTTTTTAAAAATTCTTTGTCTCTTCCAATGAGTCTATAATGGGCTAGCCACTTTCTTGATAAAGGGCATTTATTACAGCTATAGAAAATTCTGGTTTCTCTGTCTACAGATAGAAAGTCACATCTCAAGCAGTGAATGTCTCCTTATAAATTTCCCTCTAGCCGGTTTTGTGTGATGCTGAAACTGATCTATCACCTTCCAGAACATCTACAGGATGAATGCCTCCCCTGGTGGCTAGTCAGCCAGAATTGTCTCCTCCCCAGGTGAACTGTGGCCAGGCACAGAAATTTGTCAATGGCCCTAAGCTGTGGTGAGAAGAAAGTCACTGTTGAACGCTTTCTGAGAATTTCCCTCTCGCTTTGCCGAAGATGATGACTTGTGACTTCCTACGTTTCGCAGTTGGGAACCCTGGTTTTCCTGTTCAGGTTTTGCTGTTGAACTCTCCAGGCTATAAATGCAGAGGAAGCAGTCAGAGTTAAATGCGCACCTCCTGTGGGATGTTTTAGAAAGAATTCAATTCCATAAGAAGGTCTGCAGTCTTATCATTTAAATCCTCAAGTCTGTAAATTAACAAATTTGGGATTCAACACTCCAGGTATATGCTGTGGTGGGGAACTTGTTTTCCAAGTCCTCTGAGAAAGACATGCCAAATGCTCACGTTTTTTAGCATGAGATTTTCTTTATTAAGGGAAAGCAACTTAAACACTTTCAGAAAATAATCTCGAACAACAAAGAAAACTGATTGAGCTTGTGTTTCCCTGCTGTCTTCTACAATTGCTTACCCTGCTAAAAGGGACAGACAGTGTTTTTATCAGAGTTTGTGAAAAGGATGCACAATCTATTCAAGTTTAAAGGCCCACTATTATTTTAATGACCCACAAAGTTCGTATGGATTCCACACAGATTAACCAACACCTTCCTCACTATTTCACTCCAATGTCACATGTGAATACTCATGTGAATCCAACCAACTGATAAAATGTAAGAACTTGATGTTCTTTAACTTTTGTTTTGCTTTCCTCAGATTCCTTCTTTGAGAATCTAGGGACATAGAATATGCTAGTTTGGATGGCTGTGGATTCGATTAATTTAAAGATTTCAAATAAGAAAAGAAGATCTAATTAAATATTTTATTTACTTCTTACACACACACACACCCCTTTTACTCAATTTTTTATTGTAGCCAAAGACAGAAGGAACAGATGAAATGATATGTAGAACCCTCCTAACATTGAGCGCTGCTGATTTTATGAAAAGTATCATTGATCACTGATCACAATCAGATGCACAATTCTACCCTAATTGGAAATAAAGAACAGAGCACTCAGTCAATAAAAACTGGAGAGCACATTGTTTAAACTCATAAAACACCTAAAATTGCTATTGAAGAATAATTGCTCTTCAATTACTAATAAAAGTCTTGATATTCAAACAAAAAGAGATTTCTTTGAAAAAATCTTTTTTTTCTTTTTTTTTTTTTTTTTTTTTTTTTTGGAGATGGAGTTTCCTGTTGCCCAGGCTGGAGTGCAGTGAGGCGATCTCAGCTCACTGCAACCTCCGCCTCCTGGATTCAAGTGATTCTCCTGCCTCAGCCTCCCGAGTAGCTGGGATTACAGGTGCTCACCACCAAGCCTGGCTAATTTTTTTGTATTTTTAGTAGAGACAGGGTTTCACCATGTTGGCCAGGTTGGTCTCAAACTCCTGACCTCAGGTGATCCACCCACCTTGGCCTCCCAAAGTGCTGGGATTACAGGCACGAGCACCCAGCCTGAAAAAGTTTTAAACCCACTATTTCCCAGAAATATAATTTGGTCAGCACATGTGTCCTATTATTTGAAGTTTGATCCATCACAGTAGGGATGACAATTATTAATGTTACATTGAATTTATGAGAGTATCAGAAAAAGCAATGCTTGGAAGCCAGTTGTTTCGTGAGTTTGTGTGTCTTTCTGTCTCTGCATGCGATCTCACCGCCCATGTTCAATGAATGTCCCCCTTTCTCCTCCTTAGATTCTCCCTGCTTACCCTGGGCACAGAATGGCCAAGGCGGGAACTGTTGACTCAGTCTCGGACCCATCTCCTCCTCTCTGTCCTCTCAGATCACACATATTCCTGTTTCAATCACTGATCGGTAACAGCACTGTTAATTCCACTGTAGAATTCTTCTTTCTCACAGTTCCTCACTCAGTCCGCAGCATTTATTGAGTATCTACTGCATCCTGGGCACTTCTCCACTCCAGTGTTATAGCAGTGAATCAAATGACAGCTATCCCTGCCCCCAGGCACTTGTATTCCAGAGAGAGGAGACAACGAATACAAAACTAAAAATATAAGACGACGTGCCATACGTTGGAAAGTGATACGTACTCTGGAGGTGAATAAAACATGAAGACAGAAATATGACTACAGTGATATAATTTTACCCTCAAAATCTAGGGATGTTTGTAAAAGACAGGGGATAAGAAATAAAGAAATGGCAAAATGTCACATTCACAGCAAGACCTTTCCTGGTTCAATTCGTTTATTTTTGTATTTAAGTTTTAATTTTTTTTTTTGGGGGGGGGGATGGAGCCTTGCTCTGTCCCCCAGGCTGGAGTGCCATGGCATGATCTCGGCTCACTGCAACCTCCACCTCCCGGGTTCAAGCGATTCTCCTACCTCAGCCTCTTGAGTAGCTGGGATTACAGGCCTGCACCACCATGCCCTGCTAATTTTGTATTTTAGTAGAAACAGGGTTTCACCATGTTGGCTCGGCTGGTCTTAAACTCCTGACCTCATGATCTGCCTGCCTCAGTCTCCCAAAGTGCTGGGATTACAGGTGTGAGTCACCGCACCTGGCCTAAATTTTAATTTTGTTTTAATTTAATTTTTTTTTTTTTTTTTGAGATGCAGTCTTGTTCTGTTGCCCAGGCTGGAGTGCAGTGGTGCAATCCCAGCTCACTGCAACGTCCTCCTCCTAGGTTCTAGTGATTCTTGTGCCTCAGCCTCCCAAGTACCTGGGATTACAGGCATGTACCACCACCCTAAGGGGCCGCTGCTGAAGACAGAAATACGAAGACAGAAATATGAAGACAGAAATATGACTACAGTGAGATAATTTTACCCTCAAAATCTAGGGACGTTTGTAAAAGAGAGAGGATAAGGGGATAAATGTAACAAAAGACACGTTAACAAGAGAAAAGCACACAAATTTGTTTAATCAAAGTTTTACAAAACATGGGAGCCTTTGTAAATGAAGACCTAAAGACCCAAGGGAAAACTGCCCATTTCTATGCTTAGATTTGATGAAGAATGGTAGCCCTGCGGAGCCGTGACTGGACACAGAGGGAGCGACGGAACAGTGACAGATGGAGGGTCCCAGCTGGATCCGTCTGTCTGGGTTCCTCTTGGCCTCCCTGTGTGGCGTTCCTTCTTCCTGGGGGTAGGGCAGGGCGCCTTCTGGAATGAGGGTCTTATAACCTACTTTCAGGCAAGTAGAGCCAGAGAACTCCTTTATGGCCAGCTCTTACCCAGAAAGGCAGGGAAAGTTCGAGCAGTGATTCTAGTTTTTAATGGCTGGCTTTGGGGAAAGAGGTTCTAGCTTCTGTGATCTACTTTAAAGAAGAGGACTTCTGGCCTCTGTGACTGACTTCTTGGGGGAACGAGAGGCAAGAGACAGGAGGGCTGGAGAAGATCAGAGACTTGGTTCTGAGGCTGCTTCTGAGGCTTTCCAATGCCCTTTAGTTCAAAGTACTCAGCAGGTCAAGGCCATACTTGGGGCATCCTTTTCGGAGCCATGACTTACGACTTAAAGCAAGATGAACTCTTTTGCTATTATGTAGCAGAATCAGAATGAAACCTAGACTGCAGAATTCAGAGTCCATGTGCTCCATTGTTATGCTATCCCAGTCTATGCAGTTGAGTGGATGAAATCACGTGGCATCATTGTGCTTACGCCATAGGAAGCAATCCACACATGACAGATACCGCTATTATAACTCAGTATCCTCCATTCTGTCATCATGTGGTCTTCATCTCTTGCAGTCTCATTTTGCTCGTCTGCAGAATTTGCATGAGTATTGAGAAGATGTCTGAGGATGCCAGGTGCTCGAACTGCAGAGAGAAGGGGTGTTGGCTGTGTTGGTTATTTGGGTGTCTCAGGCCATCATTCAGTCCCCCTGAACTCTTCCCTCAAGCTGAGCCCTGAGAAGGGGAGCAGAGGGGCGCGAACAGGTCGGGTTGCAGGCCCGCCCTATGACCTCCACATCTCTCTTCTTCTTTCCTCTTCTCCGAATTTTAGAAAGCGCATCCTCTCAAATCTTTTTTGTTGTGAATGTAGTTGCTTGTTCATATGGCAGTCCCGTAGCTACAGAGGCCCTTAAATGCCAAGAATTAACTTCTTTTCTTCGCTACTATTTTAAAGCACAGGTTTTGTTATAATTTTGATAGGGCAAGACCAATAGATAGGAGATGACTACCATTGAAAAAAAAGTCTCATGCTCACAGATGCCAAGAGGAGCGAGCGCCACACCGTGTGGCCACACGGGAAGCACCTGGTCAGGCAGGAGGCAGAGTGAGCAGGGGGAGAATGCGGGGGAGAGGATTCCACGGGAAGAAGTGGGTAAGGCAGGGTGAGCAGCCTCAGGGTGGAGAGTTTGAGCAATTTCAGCAGACTCTAGGCACAGGGCCTGTCCCTAACTGTCTGGTACCTGGTTTGGGGTGATCAGGGCAGGGGGAATCATGCCCCTGAATTTGAGATCCCCAATAAAGGAGGTGGTTAGGGGCGTGGGCTTTGGATTGGTTCATTTGCATTTGAAAGGCTCTCACTGGAGGCGGGGATCCTTCACTATCTCTAGGAATTGGGTAACTAGAGACACTAGTAGGCTAACAGACTGCCAGTCCCTCCAGGCTCAGCCAGAACCCAATGTCAAACCATAAACATACAGAAAATAAAATGACATGGTTAGAGACATGCATTCTGCAGTGCCGAATAACACTTGGGCAATACAAAATTCATATCTAGTCTCCCAGTTGGGAAAAAAAAAGGAAATATCAAGAACAGTTACTATTGCAAAGTGTTATCCCAGTAAACGCCCTCTATCTCTCTGTGTTTTGTAACATGAAGCTTTACTATCACGACATCACATGCTACCCACGGGGTTTTGTTGCTGTTACAGAGGTTCCCTTAATATGCTGTTCTGCATTTGTAGAAGTATCTTTGGTCTGGAAGCCTGACACCACTGAAAGAGAACTGCAGTGCAAACGGTTTTGAAATCCTCCACCGATTATCCTAGAAGCCCTACTAGTTCCAGGGTCTTCCGTGACTCCAATTCCAAAGGACTTCATATCAAAACATTCTTTGCTTATTTTGCTAACCCCCCAAAATTGCATTTATCCCTTCTCTGGAGATTTTAACAGCTGGTGAGCTACCCTAGGCTCTGGGGGTACCCTCTATAAATGATCCTTGACCTTCCACTTTCCCGAACTGATGAAAACATAGTTGTGTTAGCCTGAATAAATATTTCCTAACTGCCTACTTCGGGGAAAATGCTGTGTGAAGTGCTTGATGGATTTATTTATTCAACACCTGTTTATGAAGTGTTGATTATGTGCTAGACACTTTTGTAGACATTGAGGATACAGTAGTGAACTAAATAGACAAAAGCTCCCTCATGGAGCTTCTTTTGTGGTGGGGTAGGTGGGTGCTGGCAATAAACAAGGTGAAAATAGGTGGCATGTCAGGTGGTGATAAAAGCCAGGGGGTAAAATGATGCCAAGATGGGGGAGAGGAGGCCTGCCGAAAGATAGTAAGAAAAGGTCTTTGTGAAGGTGACATTTTAGCAAAGACTTGAAGGATGTCTCTGAGAGAGGATTGTTGGAGATGGGAAACAAGAGGGATTGAACTAGAAACACAAGCAGTAGCAGCTGAAACCCGGGTTACTCAAAACGGAGTTTATGGAGAGTGTGTGTAACAACAATAAGATTAAAAAAAAGGAGAGATATAAGATTGGTGCCTTCACCTCAAGAACTTCATGGTCTCATTAGAGAGGTTTCTTAACAACAAACCACTAGAAATGAGACCGAGCAGGGACCCCTCTTAGGGGCCTGCAGGTCCCTCAAGCATGAAAGAAAAATCTTGAGTTCCTTCAAGGGGAATTCCAGGCACCCAGCTAGCCCTGAAGAGTAAATGAGCAACCTGACCAGCAAGAAGGTAATAGCAGCTTAAAACAATCACCAAGGGAGTTGAAGTCAGGGGGTGTTTGGTTCCCTGTGGAAGCTAAAGACAACATGTTAACACATATCCGTGAGCTGTTTTTCAGAAACCTAGACCCCCACCCAGTGGATCTGCTGGCACAGAGACCTCCGATAATGGGGAACTGAGGACTAAACTTCAACCACTGTTCTTTGTTCTAAATGTCTTCCTGAGGGGCCTGGAGGGAGTCCTACCCACAGCATTCTATTCTCCTGACCCCCAATTTGTAGACAAAGCTTCGCCTCCTTACCCGATTGCAAATCCGAACATCTTTGAATCCACCTGTGACCTGTGGAACCCTGCTTCATGACACCCCACTTTTTTAGGCCAAACTAATATATAGCCTCAATGTATTAACTGGCTTCTTTGCCTATAACCTCTGTTTCTCCAGATTTAAAAACTGCTACCTGTAAGCCATCGAGAGGTCAGGTCTCAAGTGTGAGTGCCCAATTCTCCTTGTTGGCATCCTGCAAATAAATACCTTCCTTTCTCCTGCTGCCAACCACGGTGTGGATGTTTGACCTCACCCCACTGGGAGAGCAGACACCAGTTCAGTTCAGTAACAGTAATAGGTCATTAAAGATGGATTCTGTCTATGGTTCAACCAAGCAAGTGAAGTCTGTGTTAAAATACTCAATAGTATCTCTCTTAGCTCTTGCCAGATTGAACATGAAGTCAATGACAGGTTGGTAACCCATAAAATTAAGGCATATTTCCACACTCATCATCACCACTCTCACCTAACACTTCATCAGCATCTACTGTGCACGGTTTACTCTACGGAGTGTAGGAAGAGGCACAGCCGTGAACGTGAGCTTCCTGAGTGCGGACGTCCTGCGCTCTCACTCTTAAGGAAGGCTTCACGTAGGCCATGCTGGAACCCAGAGTGCCTGAGACGACTGCTAGGGAGGAGACTGTGACTGAAGGAGAATGAGCCAGGGCTTCTCACAGACATGGAGCTGTAAAGAGAGACGAGGGAGGGAGTTTGGCCTTGATGTGCTGTCCTTACCCTGGGCCGATGGCGGTGGAGGCAGGGCGAGGGTGTACGAGAGGCGACCCTACTTTACTGAAGGCCTCGGGAGCTCAGCAGCATAGGCTTCCTGGGATTCAGCTCCCTGTGCCCTGCCCTCTTCTGCAATACGGACAGCAGCCGGGTAAGGAGGCTTTGAGAGAAGAGACTCGTAGAAGGGCAGGTGTCCAGAGTGGAACAGGGAGGGCATTGGTGAGACGTCCCAAAGCTTCCAGGCATAGCTGCACAGAGCATAGGGCTGCCTAGGGAGCCTGTGTCTGCAACAGAAGCCAGCACCTGCGGGACAGGCGGCGGCTGTGAGGGGGATGTCGGAGGCCCTCAGCCTGCTGAGCTCTGGAGCCAGCATCACGTGAATACGTGTTAGCACATGGCCCAGGACTGTGTGATTCGTAGTAAATCTTCACAGAATTGAAATCTATCTAGTGTCTCTAGAAATTGATCTGAAACATAAGGTAGCAGAAGGTACTTGTCAGAGGGAGACAGATGCTTAGTTCGGAGGAGGGAGAAACAGGGAACCCAGAGGAGGGCGAAGGCGTCACCAGTGAGACTGGGCGTGTGGCCGTGAGCAGCCCTGTCTTCTTGCAGAGGTTTCACAGATCAGTAGTTACTGTCTTCATTTGGACTATAGAGAGCACACATCACATAGGTCACAAAGCCTATCATTCCTCACAGTAGAAAACTTTTACAGACTTTTTATCTCTAGAAACACTGGATTGTTTGGCAGTCACCAGAAACATCTTTCCACCCACACACGCCCACGGAAGCATGTTGAACACAGTGAAGTACGTTACACTCGGGATTGTGCCGTGTATCTTCTTATATAGCAGTTTTTATATAATAGTTCATTATGGGAGCAGAGATTTTTTTTTCTCTCTCTCCCCTCCCTTTGTACATTTCAGAATAGCGAACAGCATGATCAAAGCAATCATCTCCTGTTTTCCTTTCTCTAGAGATTAAATAAATCAGGCTGAAAAAACTCTGAGCCTATGATAACAATGACTCATCCATAGCGTATCACTTAGGAAGAGGCTTCAAGGGTGAAAAGACATAATGAATCCCCAACAGACTGCGTCTTTCCCCTCACACTACCCAGTGCAGAGGCCAAAGCTCTGTGAGTGCACAGGGCTGGGGAACGAGATGCCATCTGGAACTGGAGATGCAAAGCCACATCCCATCCCTGATCGGTATGGCCCAGGCCCAGCCTGGGAAGGTGTGGGGTGTACTGACTGCGGGGTCCCATCATTTCTTCTAGACTGGGTTCTCCGCAAGCTGTGCAGAGAACAATACTGTCCTCTAGCGGTCAGAGGTCACAACTGGAAATCAAGGAGCTTGTTTTTATTTCACCTCCTGACACGGTCAGGGATTTCCAGAGCAATACACCACTCCCAAAGCAAAGGGAATGGATTGACACAGTTTACAAAATCCAGGCCAGAATCATCTTGGCTTTGCCTCCCTTGTCTGGGTAATGACAGCTGCAGGGTTTGATCTGGTCTTTGGGGCAGTGAAGAATGTATTTAATCTATCCATAGCTCGGCTTTGCCAAGGGAGAATTCAGGATTTTTCTATCTTTATTAAATATGCATGTAATTTGTCATCAGCTAAATAAGCAAACAATATCTCCTTGTCCACCTCATAGACTTATAATGAGGATCAAATAAAAGCATAAAAACCATGTGTAAGTATAAAACTGAATAAATGGGTTATTATTGAGGAAAATGCACATTTATCTGTTATTTAAAACACTTCTTAAACTCACTTCTATGCTTTAGGATTTTTACCTAGATATACAACATCACAATTTATATATATGCAATGAAAATATAATTTATATCCTATGTAATTGTGTCCTTTCTAGCCCTACTGATAAGTCTCATTATGAAGAAATGCTTTATTTGTGACTTTAAACTCTGGACAATTTGTGTCTTCAACCTCTTATGATTCGCCCGCAGGGATTCTCTTCAAGGATGGTGAAACCCACATTTCCAGAGCAGCCACACAGGACAGCCGCCTCTGGACAGCCATTACCATAAGCATGCGTGTTTGCTACAGAGATGGACGATGGGGAGCGTGGGCACTATGCTGGTGAAGGCAATGTTTCCTACCAGATACCAGCACCAACTTGCTTAAAATTGCTTTCAAGCTGTTAAAATACTGAGAAGGGGATGATCATAAATACTTAGATGGCTGAATTTTTCACTGTATTAGGATAAAAAATTGGATGGTAATACTTGGATTCAAATTATATAACAGTGTAGTGATTTTTTTTCACCCTTGCAAGAAAAATATTCTCAATGAAATATCAGTTTCAGAAACAAAACAAAAGAAAATGTCTTTTCATACGCTTCAGTAGGGAAATGGGATGCAAAGGAACACTTGCAATAAGGAAAACATTTGCTTAAAGTGATTTTTAAGGAACGTTCTGTGATCATACCTGGCGGCCAGGCGCGGTGGCTCATGTCTGTAATCCCAGCAATTTGGGAGGCCGAGTTGGGCAGATCAGTTGAGGTCAGGAGTTTGAGACCAACCTGGTTAATATGATGAAACTCCATCTCTAGTAAAAATACAAAAAAATTTAGTGGGGCGTGGTGGTGGGCGCCTGTAATCCCAGCTACTTGGGAGGCTGAGGCAGGAGAATCACTTGAACCTGAGAGGCAGAGGGTGCAGTGAGCCGAGATCGGGCCACTGCACTCCAGCCTGGGTGACAGAGCAAGACTCGGTCTCAAAAAATAAAAAATAAATAAAATAAATAGATCATATCCAGCAAATGTTGACAACTATTTTACCTTCATGCTTATTCAGAAGTTCAAAATAACAGCAAAAGACTTAAGTAGGTTGCTAAGGCAACCACAAACTGGCCAGCAGTGTAGTTTGCACACAGCATTGAATTGTACAGGGCAGGGCTGGTACACTGACCCCTGCCCAGGGGGAGAGCCTTAAATATCAAGGCAGAAGGACATCGGTGTGCCAGCAAATTCCACCAAACTGTGGAATTTCCTACAAGATCCATCTTTCCTCCTCTTTTATAGTCTGATCCTCTCTTTGTCAACCTGTTTCGTGAGTTAGTAGGTCACAGAAAGGTAAACCTCAATGGCTGAACGATCTTTCTCTAGTTCTTCAAATCACAAGGTTTGTGCCTTTCACAAACATCTTTTATATACATTCCGACAGCTGCCATTCAGTGTGTAGTGTCACCACGTTTAATACATTAAAGTCAATCCCACCGCACCGTGCGTGTGGACCGCCGTGCGCACTGACCGTGCTCTTCTCGTTCAACATGGCTCTGCTTTGAAAGCCGTGGTCCGTGTGTGTTTGTGTGGATGACGGGCACGGCTTTCTGAAATGATGCTCCAGTGGTGGTGACGGGGACAGTGGGGCTGGACTCTGCCCGCCCTGGCCCACCTGGGCACTCATCTCCGGTCCTGGCTCCTCCTCCTGTTCTGCCCATCTCGCCAGATTCAGGGCCTGGGTTTGTTCACAGACTGATGCCCACGCTTGGGACTCGACATCCTCTGCTAAAACTCTTCTTTAAATTCAGCGTCCCACAGGCTCATCTTTCACAAAAGGACTAGATTTTGGCTTATGAGCCCGTTCTCTTGGGCGTCTGACTCTAGCGAGTCCTTGTTTGGGCTGCACGGTTCCTGCCTTGGCGCCGATGTAGTCGACCGTCCAGGTGAGGCCAAACCAGGAGAGCTTTGGCAGCAGCGAAGCCTCTCCATTCTTTCCAGACCAGTGGTGACATGCGCCCCAGTGGTTCTGATAAATAAACTAATATCCAGTCATCCATCCCCTCCGGGGACAACAAATAGGTTAATACAAATACTGAGAGAACAGGTGGGGCCTGGTGGCTTACCCCTGTAATCCCAGCACTTTGGGAGGCTGAGGCAGGTAGATCACTTGAGGTCACGAGTTCGAGACCAGCCTGGCCAACATGGTGAAACCCCATCTCTACTAAAAACACAAAAATTAGCCACAGTGGCAGGTGCCTGTAATCTCAGTGACTCGGGAGGCTGAGGCAGGAGAATTGCTTGAACCTAGGAGGCAGAGGTCGCAGTGAGCTGCGATCATGTCACTGCACTCCAGCTCCAGCCTGGGGCTGAGTGAGACCCTGTCACCAAAAAACAAACAAAAAATACATAAATAAAATAAAATAAAAATAAACAAATATTGAGAGGACAAATATGAAAGAAAGCAGATTAGATATTGGCATCACGCTTTTTCAAGAATAAAATACTGATTTTATTCAAATGCAGCGGAGTTTCCATGATTAATACTGCCACACAGAACCCGCTGGCCTTGCAGAATGCTGGGTTCACCTGCAGGACGCAGACACAGAGCTCACTGTGGCTATGACCAGGTGAGCCCATGTGACCTAGAAAGAGAGTTCTGATCCAGGCAAACCCTGCCAGGACATGGAATTCTTATCAGAGAATGAGGAATAGATGGAACGCTTTTCTGTGAATACCTCTTTACTGTCTCCGTGTAGAAAACTCTTACACAAAATTCAAGAAGCCTCAAATCACTCTGGCTCCTCATGCCCCTGCGTGCTACTTATTCAGATGCAGGTTCCCACCGTGTTTTCCCCACTCCTGGGGCGGCATTCTTGACTCTAGTTTATGAGGCTTGTTTCTGTGCTTTCACTGCCCCAGGACTGTGAGCGAGGGTAAGACAAGGATTGTGCCTCATTCATCTCAGTATCTCAGCTCTTCATAGAGTGATGTGCAAATAGTAGGCCCTTAAAAGATGCGTGGAATTAACAAATAGTTCATTTCCGAAGCTTTTGGCAGCATGGATGCTTTGATCCCTTGCTGGGAGGGAGCTAAACTTCAGACCACGCATGTGGGATCTTGAAACAGAAACAGGGAGTCCTGTTTTCACTTCATATGTAGAGAGCTTTACAAAGATGTCACTCCCACCTTAGCAAGGAGAAAAAGCCGTGTGATCTTCACAGCGCTAACTTTTCTTGAGCACATCAGAAAGCTGAGCTTGTGAGGCAAGCAAGTGAAGTCAGTTCTGAGGAGTGACAGGCCCCTCAGGGAGAATCAGGCAGCACAGATGGTTTCACCCTCCGCAGAGTGTGAGAGGAGGGTGGAGGGAGCAGCCTTAATAGCAGGTTGGAAGAAAACAGCCAGAATAGGCTGGTGCAGTGGCTCACACCTGTAATCCCAGCACTTTGGGAGGCCAAGGCAGGCGAATCATAAGGTCAGGAGTTCAAGACCAGCCTGGCCAACATGGAGAAACCCCATCTCTACTAAAAATACAAAAATTAGCTGGGCATAGTGGCGGACACCTGTAATCCCAGCTATTCAGGAGGCTGAGGCAGAAGAATCGCTTGAACCCAGGAGGCAGAGGTTACAGTGAGCCGAGATCATGCCACTGCACTCCAGCCTGGGGACAGAGTGAGACTCTGTCTCAAAAACGAACAAACAAACAACAACAACAACAGCCAGGATGTAGCGAATTCTTTAAGTCTGAGTGTGAGCTTGTGCGCTAGATGGTTGAGAAAGCCCCGGGGGGGCCGGAGACACAAGGAGAACCTGCATTCACCTAGTGTTAGCTCTTTCCACCGTCTCCACTGTGTGCTCCTGAGGAAGATTTGGACAGGGCAGGACACTCCAGCTACTGTCCCTGACACGGATTCTGCTTCTCGGGGAGGGGAAGAAGCAAAAGCTGTTCGCCCTTGGGGAAGAGCTGGAAAATACTCAGGTGCAAGATCCTGTGCTGGATGCAAAGCGAAGGCGGTTACCACAGGGAAGGCAGCTGGGAAGCTTTGCAGGTGGGAGGAATAGCTGCTGGGCAAAGTGACACCATTGATGCGTCTCTGTGGAAAGCTCACTATCACCACCTGCCTCTCAGCTCCTACAAGCCCAGAGCACAGGCAAAGTGCTTCTGCGGAGCTGTCTAGAAAAATCTAGTGCTTCTGTTGCCAGGTGTGTGAAAATATGTCAACTCCTCACAAGGTCCACTGCCTTGCGCTGTTCATTTTCAATTAGCAATGATCGCCCCTCGGATAAACCTCATTGGCTACGATACTGCCACTGCACAGAGCTAAACTGTTCATTTTCTCCACCTAAGACTCACAAAGCGGGGAACGCGGGGGGCAGTCAGACCTTAGCTACAAGAGGCTGGGAAGTGTAATTTTCATCCATCTTTCTTTTTTCTTTCCTTCCCTCCCTCCTCTCTCCCTCCCTCCCTCCCTCACTTCCTTCCTTCCTTCTTTTCCTTTCTTCTTTCTTGTCCTTTCTTTCTTCTTTCTTTCTTCTCTGCCTCTGCAGTTCAAACAGGCCTTCTAGCTGTAGTTCAGAAAGTGATTCCATAAATGGGTTGGAACAGGAGTTGAAAAGCCAGTCCATAATTTCTACTGCACCTCCCATCCCACTAAATACCATGACGTCAGAGACCCTGTTTATTTCCTTTACTGTGCCACAGCACTTACAACAAAGCAAAATACACATAATGGTGGTTTATCTTTACTTATTTAATGTACTCCTCTGCCCCATTCACTTATAAGTTCCACTCATGCCTCGTATAAACAAAAAATAAAACCCTAAGCCCTCCACCACCTGAATGGACCCCTTCTGAGCCAAGGGGACCTCAGATGATACGGTTTGGATGTGTCCCTCCAGATCTCATGTTTATGTGATCCCCAATGTTGGAGGTGGGGCCTGGTGAGAGGTGTTTGGGTCATGAGGTGGATTCCTCATGAATGGCTTAGTGCCATCCTCATGGTAATGAGTGGGTTCTTGCAGTATCAGTTCATAGGAGAGCTGGTTGTCTAAAATAACCTGGCACCTCTGTGATTGCCAGACAGGTGCTTCTTGCCGGCCGCACAGACAAAATCAATCCACGGAGACCATGGCGTTGCAGTAGAGAAAGAGTTTAGTGACATGAAGCCGACCCACACGGGAGAACTGGAGCTATAGTTGAAGTTGGTCTCTCTGAAGGCTCAGAGGTCAGAGTCCTTACGACAATCTGGTAAGTGGGGCGTTAGGGAATGGGTGCTGCCAACTGGTTGGGGATGAAATCGTAGAGTGTGGAAACAAGCCCCATCCTCTGAGTCAGCTGCTAGGTGGGGCCACAGGGTCAGGTGAGTCAGGAGTCCAGGTGGGGTCTGTCTGAAACACATCTCAAAAAATCCACCTTAGGTTCACAGTAGTGATGTCATCTATAGGAGCAATCGAGAAGGTCTCAAATCTTGTGACCCCTGGCCACGTGACCCCTGAGTAGTAAGGGATTGTAGGAACAACACCTGTCTCTTAGCAGGTTCAGGTCCCTCTCATAATCCTCACCATGAGGTCTTTAATTGGTTCTAGAAAGGTCAGTTTTGGGAAGGGCTGTTATCATCCTTGTCTTAAGGTTAAACTATAAACTAAATTTGTCCCAAGGTTAGCTTGGCCTACACCCAGGAATGACCAAGGACAGCTTGGAGGTCGGAAGCAAGATGGAGTCACCTACATCAGATTTCTCTCACTGTCGTCATCTTTCCAAAAGCAGTTTCACCTCCCCGCTCTTTCTCTTGCTCCCTCTCTTGCCCTGTGATACGCTGGCTCCCCCTGAGTCTTCCACCATGATTGGAAGCTTCCTGAGGCCTCACAAGAAGCAGATACTGGCAACACATTTCCTATACAGCCTACAGAACTGTAAGCTAAAGTAAACTTTTCTTTATAAATTGTCTAGTCTCAGGTATCCCTTTAGAGCAATGCAAAACAAACTAATACACCAGAGAAGCCTGAAAAACTGAATTCCCCTCCATGATGAGAAGGGATGTCAGACACACCTCACTATGCCCCCTGCCTTTGGAGTTTAGGCACGATTGACCAACATTAACATGAAGACAGAGATCATAGCGCTAACAAATCAGTCTCCATGGCAATAAGATAACAAATTCCAATCTGACTCTGGTACAGCATCGTATGACAAATAGCACTCTCTGAAGGAAATCAAACGTATTTTAACTTAAAATACCTTTCATTGACATATTTTGAAATGGCCCTGCAAAGCCATCTTTCATGGAGGAAGTTTGTATCTGCAGAGAACCTTCATTCACACAGCCTGGCCTTTCCAGATCTAGGAGAGATTAACTAAGAGTCTGACACCTGGCCTGGCACGGTGGCTCACGCCTGTAATCCCAGCACTTTGGGAGGCTAAGGCAGGTAGATCACAAGGTCAGGAGATTGAGACTATCCTGGCCAACATGGTGAAACCCCGCCTCTACTAAAAATACAACAAATTAGCTGGGCATGGTGGCGGGTGCCTGTAGTCCCAGCTACTCAGGAGGCTGAGGCAGGGGAATGGCATGAATCTGGGAGGCGGAGCTTGCAGTGAGCCGAGATCACACCACTGAGCTCCAGCCTGGGCAACAGAGCAAGACTCCGTCTCAAAAAAAAGAGTCTGACACCTGTTGAGTTCTGAAAAGAGACATTTGCCACCTATTCTCTCTGAAGGTTGCTACCTGGAAGCTTCATCTACATAACAAGGACCTTGGCTTCCACAACTCCCCTTATCTGAACTCAAGCATTTCTTTCTACCAACTTCAAGCCTTTAGACAAAGTTTAACTGTTTCAACCAGTTGCCAATCAGAAAATCTTTGAATCTACCTATGACTCATAAGCCCCCCACTTCTCACCTTTGAGATATCCCACCTTTCCAGGCAGAACCAATGTACACTGTACATGTATTGATTTATGTCTTTGCCTGTAACTTCTTTCTCCCTAAAATCTATAAAACCAGCCATAACCCGACCTCCTCAGACAGGCTCTGTCAGGACCCCTTGAGACTGTTCCTTGAGTCATGGCCACTCATATTGGTGCAGAATAAACCTCTTCAGCTGTTTTACAGACTTTGGTTTTGCCAGTAACACTCACGCTTTGTGCTTCATCCACCTTGTCCTTGGGGCATCCTCACTCTAAACCACAGTGTTTAGTATATGGTTGGCACTTGATACATATTGCTGAATAAATATGATCAGGCCCTTTAAGAACTGGGTAAGAACAAAACAAAAGCAAGACTGCCTGACTGCCCTTTCTATGGAAAATAAATACTTAGATGTACAGACATATTTATACTCAACTTCCCAAAAGGAAATGTGGGGAGGGATGAGATGATGTCTGCTCCAGTGAACTTGCTTGGAAGCAGCAATTTTGATCATGGAACTATTAAAATGTGTGTGACCCTCCAAAAAAAAATAAAGAGGAGGGGAAATAGTTCCAATGTTCCAAACCCCCTCTGCAGGTCTGAAACCTATGTCACTGGCAGGTCACCCTCCTGGGAGTGCCCGCCTGCAGCAAGCCCATGTTTGGCGGTGCCTGGACGCCTGCAGCGTTGCTCCTGCGTCTCCATTAGCGCTGGCACACACTCCCGCAGCCCGCGCCAGCTGCTCTTCAAACAGATTCACTGGCAACAGAAAAGGAAGAAAAAAAAAATCCAAGGTCTTAGGGCACATTTTTTTCATTCTCTTTCTACAGCTAAAAGGAAGCTGGAAGCTTGAGAAGGATTCACAGTAGCTGAATAATAGCCAGAAAGGGAGATTAGCAAGAAACATTGTGAGAGCTGGGAGATTTTTCTTGGTTTTAGCACGAGAAGAATGTAGTGCTGTGTGTGTTCCACTTGCTCGTTCTGTTGGTGTCTCCCCTCCCTTGGCTCCAGAGTCCCTGAGCGCCCTCCCTCTTCCTTTGCCAGGAAGGGATTGACACGGGGTCAGTCATGAAGACGCTGTCTCCCAGCCCCCGCCCAAAGGTCACAGCAGGAGGCTGGTGCAGGCTGCATCTCAGGCTGCCAGTGGGGAACAAAGACAAGGCCGCTCAGCTCTTTTCTGGCGACACAGGGAGAACAGTAAATCCCCTGGTGCCGCAGAGAGACCTGGACTTGGCGTGGAGACGTGCTCCTTCCAAGTGACTAATGGTCAGATTTTCATATTTCATAAGGCACGCCAGCAATGAACAAGCAAGCAAATGGACAGCAAATTAAGAAAATTACTCTAATTTATGGGTAACAATCAGCTTTCATCTTCCTTTTTTCCATGGAACTTCTCCCTAATGACCTCCCCTCCTACAGCTGTGTCATTTGGATAAACTCACATCTCAGACATTTTTTAATGAAATAAGAGGCTATTCATGAAGGAGGAAGGGGAGGAAGAAGAGAGCTCCTTGTGCTCCTCTCCTTCATAGTGTGGATGGTTCATAATGAGCACAGTGTCTTTTGAAATGTACTTTAAGGTGTATTTCTATTTCCCGTACATCTTCATGCTCTGGGCGTCCCAGTCACTGAAGCTGTGGGTTTCAGCGCTCCAAGAGTAAAAGGGTTCAGGAAATGCGACCGCAAAATATACTGATTGCTTCAAATGGAGGGCACTGGAGGAGCAGCAAATGCAGCCAAGGGCTTTCTCTGAACCTCCCTATCTGTCTAAAAACCCAACTCTCCAATAGAAGGTCAATTGTCATGCATCTCCTCCCTGGGAATCTCATCAACCCGGGAGGATTATCCAGGAGAGACTTGGGGTCCACAGGACATCCAGGCAGACTCAGTCACAGGCATCACCCAATCACCTTCTGCCAGGTCATTCACTTGCCCCAAGCTTCCTGCCCCTCCCCTGTTTCCCTGGGGAGAGGGTGTGTGGGCTTCCAGACCTCACTGGGTTTTGAGATGTCACTTTTCTTCCCTGGGGAGAGGGTATGTGGGCTTCTAGATCTTTCTGGGTTTGGGCACTCACTTTTCTTCCCTGGGCTGCCCCTGTGCATATAATACATGTGTTTGCCTTTTCTCCCACTCATCTGCCTACTGTCTGCTTATTTCGTAGATTCAGTTCTCAAACCTCCAGAGGGCGGGGCTATGTCTTCCCTCCCCTGCAAGGGAAAAGTGACTTCCTGCTCTTCTGGTTTACAGTTTTATGCTTGGACAATCAAACCTGATTTTTGTTGCTGTCTGCAGCAAGACAGTAAGACCATAAGCTAGACTTTGGAGAGAGGAAGAGAGCAAGCAAAAGTGAAAGAATAGGTGTGAGCAAAAGTGAGGAAGAGAGAGAGAGAGAAGAGAGAATGTTATGGATCTCTTAAACATACGCGGAACCCAGCCTAGACGTCTGTGATCACACGATTGGTCCAGGAGGGGAGGTGGGTTGCCTTTGTACCCGGAGGGCATGGCCAGGAGACACCCGCAGCTGAGAGCAGGAGGAGGATGCAATGGATGGGAGGGGAGCAAACTGCTGTTCTGTTCCCTTTGTGCTGAGAGGCGGTGGGAAGAGGGGAGAGAGGCAATGTGGGCAACCAAGCATTGAGGAAACTGACCGTTTACTGAAGAAGAGATTTTAAATTAATAAATTGGATTGAACAACATCTCGATTCACAGTCCTGCCCCATTCCTAATGCTGGCAAGTTCAGGCTCAGGAGTGAGATGTGATCACTAGTAGAGAAACTGAGAAGTCACATGTATTTAACCCACGAGACTGTGATGTGAGTGAGTTTGCTACCCAGCCACGGTTAAACTTAGCCAGCGTCTGCATGTCTATTTTATTGATGGGATAGCACTGTAGGAGACAAAAGGAGATTGTGAAATGACACTGAGATCATAGTGATAATCTTATCATCAACAAAAAGAGTCAAACACTATAAAATGTTTGAAGAGAGTTATTCTGAGCCAAATATGAGTGGCCACGGCCCCAGGAACAGTCTCACTAGGTCCTAAGGACATGCGCCTAAGATGGTTGGGCTGCAGCTCGGTTTTGTGCATTTTAGGGAGACATGAGACATCAATCAGTACACGTAAGGTTCACGTTGGTTCAGTCCAGAAAGGCAGAACAACTCACGTTGGCAGGGGAAGAAGAAGTGGATTAGAAGATTTTCTGATTGGCAATTGGTTGAAAGATGTCAGTTATTATCTAAAGAGCCGGAACCAGTAGAAAGGAGTGTCTGGGTTAAGACAAGCGGTTGTGGAGACCAAGCTTCTTCTTATCCCGATGAGACCTCCAGGTGGCAGGCTCCAGAGAGAACAGATTGTAAGTGTTTGTTATCAGACTTAAAAAGGTGCCAGACTCTTAGTTAATTCTCTCCTGGATCAGGGAAAAGATGTGGAAAGGGAAAGGGGTTCTCTGTAGAACATAGATTTTCTCCACAAGAGATGGCTTTACAGGACCATTCCAAAATATGTCAAAGAAATTTATTTTGGGGAGAAATACTTCCATTTCTTTCAGGGCCTACTCTCTGTCATGTTGGTATCTTATTGCTAGAAAGTGTGTGTTTTGTCGGCCTTAAGGTTTCTGTTTTAATGTTAATGCTGGTCAGCTGGACTGGATGCCAAAGGGAGGAGGGTATAACGAAGCATATCTAAACACCCCTTCCCATCAGGGCCTCGTTTATCGGGTTAACGTTGGAATGCCCTTGGCCAAGAGGAGGGGTCCATTCAGTTGGATGAAGGGCTTAGAATTTTCTTCGTGCCATTGTTGCAAGGCTCTGAGGCAGTTAAAAAAAAAAAAAAGATATTGGGCACATCAATGGTTCCCTGGCCTCCCAAGGAGGAGCAGAGCATTTTATCAATCATGGTAAAGATTATAATCAATCCCATCAAGTTCAGGTCAGTTCAGTATCTTGACTGTTTTTCAGCAGTGATCTGAAATGGCTTCACCTGGGAAGAAGAGCCGGCAACTTCTGGTTTCTCTTGTCAGAACTCCCAGCGTTCTATTAGCTGTTAGAAGAATCCTCATTTTCTCATGACTGACTTCTGTGCTGTGACTTGCAGACTACTCTAGACTAAAAGGTACTTAAGGAAATAAGAACAGGAAATTCAAAAATGTGATTAACACACTCTGAGGGAAACTGGGCCAACTATCTAAAAACAAAGGCTCTTCCTCTCTCTCTCTCTCTCTCTCTCTCTCTCTTTTTTTGAGACAGAGTCTCACTCCATCACCCAGGCTGGAGTGCAGTGGTGTGATCTCAGCTCACTGCAACCTCCACCCACCGGGTTCAAGTGATTCTCCTGTCTCAGCCTCCCAAGTAGCTGTGATTACAGGTGCCCGCCACCATGCCCAGCTAATTTTTTGTATTTTCAGTAGAGATGGGGTTTCACTGTGTTGGCCAGGCTGGTCTCAAACTCTCAACCTTAGGTGATCCACCAGCCTCGGCCTCCCAAAGTGCTAGGATTACAGGTGTGAGCCACCATGCCTGGCCCAGCTTTTGCACTCTCTAAAGAACATGAACAAGTGGTGAAAAAAGCAGAGGAAATTGCTTTCACTTGAACAGACAAAGAAAATAAAAACACTTGTCATTTTTAAAAAACAAATGTTATTTCATTTGTGAAAAGAGCATCTATATATGTAGATTACTACATACATACAAAGGTTATTATTTACTCAAGGTACAGATCATGCCTGATGCATGCACTAATTCCCAGTCCGTCAGGGTACAGATCACACCAGATACACTCACTGATTACCAGTCCCTCAGGATACAGATCAAGCCTGAGGCACGCATGGATTCCCAATCCCCTTGCTGTATCTTCCCTCCCTCCCCAGCCCTCGAGTAGGGAAAGATTTCCTAAGACATACGAGGATACTTTGAAAAAAAATTTCTAATTACTTTTTCTAATTAGCACCTAAACATCCATCCATTTGTGTTATTACAATTAAAATTAAATTTTTATAAAACATTTTGGAGGGTTAAAAAAAGTCTGTTATTTTTACATACAGCAAATTTTTGATAAATAATTCATAAGTATACAATTACCTATCAAGGGCTCATTCTTATTTTCAAATATAGAGTCTTTATGCTTTTGTATGTATTCAATAGCTATTGCATTGTGTCAGGTACATGATAGGAAAATGTGCTACTGACCTTTAATATAAGAAACAAGGAACAGGTCGAGCAATGTGCCCCGCTCTGCAGACCATCAGTTATCAACTGGTAAAGGCTGGGAATTGACAAGGTGGGCTCGAGCAGCAGCATCAACTCTCAGTATTTTATAAGCATCTGAGACCATTGACCATGGATTGTCCTCCGAAGAATTAAAGCTAACTTGTGGCCAGGCATAGTGGCTCACGCCTGTAATCTCAGCATTTTGGGAGGCTGAGGGGGGGCAGATCACTCGAGGTCAGGAGTTCGTGACCAGCCTGGCCAACATGGTGAAACCCCACTAAAAATACAAAAATTAGCCAGGTGTGGTGGCGCCCCTGTAGTTCCAGCTACTTGGGAAGTTGATGCAGGAGAATTGCTTGAACCCGGAAGACAGAGGTTTCAGTGAGCCGAGATCGCACCATTGCACTCCAGCTTGGGTAACAGAGTAAGACTCCATCTCAAAAAAGAAAACAAAAAAAAAAGCTAACTTGTTTCTGATACTCCATTACCAATTCACCTTGGTTGTCATAAACTTACTACTCAGATTCAAATTTCATTTGTGAGCTGACACAGTTTGGATATTGTCCCCTCCAAATCTCAAATCTCAGGTTGAATTGTAATCTCCAGGGTTGGAGGTGGGGTCTGGTGGGAGGTGTTTGGGTCATGGGGGTAGATCTCTCATGACTGGGTGCTGTCCTTGTGACAGTGAGTTCCAGAGAGATTGGTTAAGTATGTGGCACCTCCTCCCCACTCTCTCTCTTGCTCCTGCTCTGGCTTTGTGACCCACCCGCTCCCTTTTTGTCTTCCACCATGAGTAAAAGCTCCCTGAGGCGGCTCGGAAGACAAGCAGATGACAGCACCATGCTTCTTGTACAGTCTGCAGAACCATGAGCCAATTCAACCTCTTTTCTTGTAAATTACCCAGTCTCAGGTATTTTTTTATAGCAAGGCAAGAACAACCTAACACCAGAGCTGAGGTGAATCCAAATCTGCCACTTCGATCAATATCTCAGTCATTCTACTGTGGTGAGCAGGAATGTAATGCAGATAAGCCAGAGACTGAAGTGGCAAGCAAAACACAAAACTCTAGCAACTGTGATGACACAGCAGGGAAGCAAGCAGAGAACAGCAGCAAGGAGTGCAGGACGGAATGGAGCGGGAGGAGCTGGAATGAGGACCCTAAATTCAGTTGCTGGGAAGGACAGTGAAATGATGAAGAAAAGTACATATTGCGGGACAGGGTGGGGAAGAGGACAGGAAAGGAAATGTTGAAGGTAGGCAGATGAGGTCAGAGACGCTGGTCATTCATTCACTTCTAACCTATTCACTGACCAAATGAGTGCTTATTTAGAATAAAGTGTGGAAGGTTGCTGTGGGACATGAAATACAGGGAAGGGAAAAGAATGTCAAGGGTGAGTGGTGACTATCTGGGCCAGTGGCACGGGGGTAAGAATTTATCAAGATAGTTGTAGGTAAAGAGAGGCAGGTGTAATGAAGAAAGTATAAAAATATGTTGCAAGAAGGCAACAGGTAGGCCAGCAGAAGAGGAGCTGACTGCCAGGAAACAAAGTCTGGCTGGGCTGGGGATTTTTTGAACTGTGCTTCTCCTGGGTGCTGAAGAGGGCTGCGAACAGTACTGATAACACCAGGGTTGCAGGGAGCTCACTTGGCCGTGCCTCGTGAGAAGTTGGGTAGAGGACGACTGAGTTATATTCACAGGAGGACTAGTCCTGGACCATGAAGAAAGGCAAAGCTTATATAGCTTATCTGCGTTCTCTTTTTGCTTTCCCTTGGTCCTACCAGCCTGACTCCTTTTCCCTAATTAGGACCCCAAAAAGAACAAAGGGATAAACTGGTTCTAAGAATTATAAGCTCTTTAGACTGGGAAAGTAATTCTAGAGATAACCTGACTCAATTTGTTGATCGCACACACTAGGGAGCTGATGCACAGGTGTGCCCCTCTAGGGAGGATGTAGCTAGCAGAGATGGAGCTGTTGGGAGCAGGCGCAATACTGCAGGGCAGGTGGGAATGACAGATGGGAGCAGCACCTGGAATCCAGACCCGTGGGCACTCTGCTGAGCTTCCCAGCCAGGGGATGGGAAGGACCAGGGCGGAGATGGCTGCAAGCCCAGTACAGTTTTCTAGAACCTGGAAGATAGGCAGCCCAAAGGTCGATGGAAGGCACACACCTACGCTATTCCCTGTTGTTTCCACAGACGAAGGAAAATCGACTCTGCGGATCCTTTACCTACACCTGTTCCAGCAGCAGAAAAATCCCTGACTTCTCTACCCCTCCAAGAGAGCCCAAATCTCACGGCGTGCTGAAGGAACAAATGAGAGGACAGCGAGGAGGACGGGAAAGAGCAAAGAGAAAACTCAAGTGTCTAATTCTTTGCATCTCTGATTAACTCATGTAATCACCTAATTATAGAACGAAATTCTGCTTTGCCAGTAAGTTCGAATTGCGGGACTTAATGGGAAAAGGTGATCTCTTTGCGCCATCTAGTGTTGTGTCTCGAAATGACACACTGCTTGACGTCTCAGCCCCGAGGAGCCGCAGGCAGCCTTAGGTAACCAGAAATTGAGTGAGGAACACAGCAAGATTAGCCTCTCCTGTTACATAACGTGAGAAGTGCTTCAAAGCAGAAGATTATGCATTCCTAGCACCAAATGAATCTTCTCAATAGTAAGATAATCCCTAAATCTAGGGCAAGGCAGCAATTATGATCCTATTATTGTCTGGAAGTTCAGGTATAGAACCGCACTCTAGCAGGGTGCAGTGGCTCACACCTGTAATCCCAGAACTTTGAAAGGCTGAGATGGGAGGATCCCTTGAGCCCAGGAGTTCAAGACCACCCTATGCATAGTGAGACCATATCTCTATAAAAATAAAAAAATAAAAATAATGAGCCAGGTGTGGTGGTGCATCCCAGCTACTCAGGGAGGCTGAGCCAGGAGCATCGCTTGAGCCCAGGAGGTCGAGGCTGCAGTGAGCCATGCTCACACCATTGCACTCCAGGCTGGGCAACAGAGCAAGACCCTGTTTCAAAAACAAAAACAAAAAACTTGACTCTTAGTACAATGAGAACTAACATGGCCAAGAATGTAACCTTCTAGAGGTTAACTTTAACAGCAACATGAGACCATCGACAATTACATCATGGACTTAGAAGCTGATGTACAATTCTCAGAGGAAGGAAGGAAAGGAGAGAGAGAAGGAAGGATATTAAATCATGGAATTGTATCTGGCGAAAATAAATGAATCATTAAGTAAAATACACTGTCACAGGGCTATTTGATCATAAGAAGCATATTGATCAAATGTATTAAATAGGAAAGTATAATTATCACTGAAAGTTACTAATTATAATGATCACTCAGTATTTACTATATGCTAGAAGTAGATGCACATTTTTCTATTTAATCATCACAATAGTCTTGTAAGGTAGATACGACCATTATTCAGATATGAAACCTGGGGCTTAAGGAGCTTAGTAACCTTACGCAAAGTCACACATAGTCACTAAGAGGCAGAACTATGGTGTGAACCTCAATCTTTCTGATTACAAAACACTGCTTTTCATTGCTGTGTAATGCTGCCTCTTTCTGTCAGAAATGCTTTAAATTTGTGACCAACTGTAAACCTAAAAGCCACAGGCCCTCTTTTGGTTTGTACCCTTTAATCTATTTCCTAACATTTTCATTAGAAGAGCGTCATCTATCCACAAGTAACCATTTAATGTTGCAAAAAGTACAACCTGGCTGAAATGGCCATTTAAAACTTGGAACACACTGGAATCCTGGGGCAAAGGAAGAGAAGTGTGACTTCATACAGCATTTCCAGATGCCAGGACGCAGAGGCCTCCACCTGAGGACCAAGCACCACCGGCACAGGGACGGCGCGAGAAGCAGCTCCCTGCCAACCAGTCTTTCCTGCAGAAACCTCGGCTCCATGACTTGGTTAAGCAACAGCCAAACTGCAGCCTCAGCACCAGCGGGAGAGGTGCTGAGCCCTCTCCTTCCTTAGCTATTGAGCTGGTTCTCAAGAAGCTGTGGTTCCTGCTAGTACATGTCAAGAGCTTCCCAAAACATAAACCAGACGTTGGGGGAAATGTTCTCTTGAGTTGTGTTTGGCTTTTGCACGAGCACTCTTTAAACTCAAGTTGCTGCAGGGCTGCCGCTGAGAAGAATGCTGCTGTTCTGTGCAAACGTCAAGCCATTGATCACGTTGGGGGTCGTCCAGCTCTTCAGTCTGAGACAAACACCCTTTTAAAATCAAAAACAAACACCCTTTTAAAATAAATGGGCATGAAGGGGGTGGCCAACGTGGCATTTGTCAGCTCTCCAACACATCCCAGAATAGTTTGATTTAGGGCTAGTGTGTGTTTTATTGCCACAGTAGTTAAGCTTGCTACCAGAACTCTAATGTAGGGAAATGTTAATTATGTTAGTCTACTTCTTTTGGAATTTATAGCTGAAGTTATTATCAATTTACTAATGAATTAGTAAATTCAAGTCAGCACAAAAACAAAAGTTTATGCCCTTAATGCTCCAGAGTTCATATGGGGGGAGTTGGGGGATGCAGGTGGATATAATTTGCATGTCCAAAAGCTAAAAGTGCAACAGGAGAGGCAGGGCAGTGACCAGCTTCCCGGGAGCGTTCCTTTCGGCATAGTGGTGCTTCACTGTGCCGCCAGCTGAAGTCAAGATGTTTTCGGGTTGTGTTTTTTTTTTTTTTTTTTTGAGACAGAGTCTCGTTCTGTTGCCCAGGCTGGAGTGCAGTGGCACAATCTCATCTCACTGCAACCCCTGCCTCCCAGGTTCAAGCAATTTTCCTGCCTCAGCCTCCTGAGTAGCTAGGACTACAGGCGCCCACCGTCATGCCCAGCTAATTTTTGTATTTTTAGTACACACAGGGTTTCACCATGTTAGCCAGGATGGTCTCGAACTCCTGACTTTGTGATCCGCCCGCCTTGGCCTCCCAAAGTGCTGGCATTACAGAAGTGAGCCACCACACCAGGCCTAATTTTTGTATTTTTAAAGTAGAGACTGGGTTTTACCACATTGCCCAGGATGATCTCAATCTCTTAACCTCGTGATCTGCCCTCCTCAGCCTCCCAAAGTGCTGGGATTACAGGTATGAGCCACCGCCCTCGGCCCAAGATGGCTTCTTGAAGTGCCCCTGACGGGATGGCTGTTCGAGAGACCAGAGACACCAAGTCCCTCTCAGGGCAGAGCACGAGCTGCAGACACCACGTAAGTCAGCCAGAGAGAAAAAAGAAAGTAACCCAATTTTTAAAAGGAGGAAAGGATTTGAAGATATTTCACAAAGAAAGATATACCAATGATCACATGGAAATATGCTCAATATTAGTCATCAAGGAAATGTAAATTAAAACCACATCACGATTGATCAGAATGGCTAAAACTCTAAAGACCGACAATAGCAAGCGTGGGCAAAGATGTAGAGTGATTGGAAGGCTCCTCCATTTTTGATGGGAGTAAGAAAGTACATGATTACTTAGCAAAAGGCCTGGCATTCTCTTATAAAACTAAAGACGTTCCTACCAGCAATTCCAATCCTAGCTGTTTACCTAAGAAAATGAAAACCTATGTTACAAAAAGACTTTCCCAGGAATGTTCACAACAACTTTACTTATAATACACAAAACCTAGAAATAAGACAGGTGGTCATTGACAGGAGAATGAATAACTATAGAATTATACTACAGAATACTACACAGCAATAGAAAGAAACTGCTGATACAAACGGTAGCATGGATGACTCTCAAAAACGTTATGCTGAGTGGAGCCGGGCACAGTGGCTCATGCCTGTAATCCCAGCACTATGGGAGGCCGAGGCGGGCGGATCACGAGGTCAGGAGTTCAAGACCAGCTTGGCCAACATGGTGAAACCCCGTCTCTACTAAAAATACAAAAATTAGCTGGGCGTGATGGCAGGCACCTGTAATCCCAGCTACTCGGGGGGCTGAGACAGGAGAATCGCTGGAACCCAGGAGGCAGAGGTTGCCATGAGCCGAGATTACACCATTGCACTCCGGCCTGGGCAACAAAGGGAGACTGTCTAAAAAAAGAAAAATTATGCTGAGTGAAAGAAGCCACGTAATATATTATTCTATCTACTGGAAATTCTAGAAATAGGCAAAAACTTATCTGTGGTAAAAAGGATATCAGAACAGTAGTTGCTTCTGGGAGAAGGTGTCTGGCAAATACTGGCAGGGAATGAGTGAGAGAGAACTTCCTGGGACCAAAGCAAGAACGTTTCTATTATCTTTTTTTTTTTTTTCCGCGACAGTGTCTCACTCTGTTGTCCACGCTGGAATGCAGTGGTGTGGTCACAGTTCACTGCAGCCTCAACCTCCTGGGCTCAAGTGATCCTCCTGCCTCGGTCTCCCAAGTAACTGGGACCACAAGCACACACAACCACACCCAGCTAATTTTTATATTTTTTTGTAGAGACGGGGTTTTGCCATGTTGCCCAGGCTGCATTCTGTATCTTAATGATGTGTTTGCTTGTCCACGTTGATCAAATGAAAACTTAAGATTTACGCATTTTCATTGCAGGTAAATATTATCTCAAAAACACTTTAAACGAATATCAAACTCTAGTTAACAATGTGCCTTGTGAAGACTAGGAGTGAAGTATATTGATATCTGAAATTTACTTTCAAATGCATCAAACAACAAGATGGATTAAGAGAAGGATGGATAGATGGATGATTATGTGGTAAAGCAAATACAGCAAAAAGTTAATTGTACACTTAATCTTAACCAAACGGCCGAGAAGCAATAAACGTTAATTGTAGAAGCTACGTAGTGGTATGTGGGTGTTCCCTACACAATTTTTTCAACTCTTCTATATGCTTGGACTGTTGGAAAATGGTGAATACAAAGAATCTCAGTGAATGTTCTGAAAGAAAATCAATTTGTTTGTAATTGGCTATGTAACTTAGAATGTCATTAATAGCATTTGAAGGACCAAACTCAAAAGTTTAAAATACAGGTGAGGTTTTTAAAAAGGGATCATGAAGTTGATTGCTGCATTTATTCTGAGAAGCGGGTTATTTTTTCAATATTTCACTGAAAACCATAAACATTACGCACATCTATGATGGTACCTGCCACCTGTGAAATATACGTATATGCACATACACATGCACACAGAATTCATACTAACATTCCCAAAGTTCAGAACGACATATTTTAATAACTCTTCCATGTACATCTGTATGTTATTTCTTCCACAAGATGCTAATTTTCAAGGATGCCGAAGATGATAGAATTAGAATATTCAATAATTATTTATTTTCTTTGTCCCGCATTATGTACAGTATGCTGAATGGGAATATTTGACTGTACATGCATATGAATGTCTACCCCATGCCATGTCAGAGGTAGACACTACTTTACTACTTCCACGTTTGGTAAACTCATGGTAAAGAGAGCAAAAGCGGCCGGGGGCAGTGGCTCACGCCTATAATCCCAGCACTTTGGGAGGCCAAAGCAGGTGGATCACGACGTTGGGAGTTCAAGACCAGCCTGGCCAATATGGCGAAACCCCATCTCTACTAAAAATACAAAAATTAGCCAGGTGTGATGTCGCATGCCTGTAGTCCCAGCTACTGGAGAGGCTGAGGAAGGAGAATCGCTTGAACCTGGGAGGCGGAGGTTGCAGTGAGCCGAGATCATGCCACTGCACTCCAGCCTGGGCAACAGAGCAAGACTGTCTCAAAAAAAAAAAAAAAAAAAAAAAAAAAAAAAAAAAAAAAAAGATGGCAAAAGCATTGAAAAGTCTACTCTTCCTTTAGGAGACAGAGGCTAAGAACAGCTCCTTCCCTACCACTCTTAGGTCCTACTACATGGAAATAAGGGACAATATGCCATCTGTCTTCTTGACTGCTGCCATCATCCTGTCTTGACCTCATTGGCCAGAGGCTTTCCATACAAACAGAGACAACAGCGTTGTCACCACTGACTTAAAGACCTGGGTTTGTATGGCTAAAAGTAGGATCGCAATAATAATGTATTATCAATGCAAACATATTCCTCACTTTCTGCAACCAAGAGATGGTGCAGCCCCAGAGGAGTGCCCTCTATTAGGCGCTGGTGTCTTGGGAGTTATCAGTCCATTAGCCAACAGATTCTGGAGAAGCCAGACGCGGGGGTGGTGGAGGAGGTGGGAATGCAGTATCAGAAAAGTCCCACCCACTGGGTGTCCTCTCCTCCTCCTCCTGTCTTCCCTGCAGCCTGCTTCCCAGAGTGGCAGAAGATGACGAGGTGTGACTGCAAATTGCTCTCCACAGTGTCTGAGGAATATTCCCGCAGTCTATTTAAATACATTTGCATGCAATGATTACACTTATTTTTGCCTTTCAACCCATAACTTTTATTTCGAAAATATTAACAAATCATAATTATCATCAGAGCTTACTTGTCAGTTGTAAATGATCCCAGGTGTATGTCTTGTGGTAGAATTTGAAACCACCGGTGTCCCCAAATATGGGCAAGTGAATTGTATGACCAGAGTTAAGTTGTCAATTAGTTTTTTAAGGCTCACAATATGTATTTCCAATGAAACGATGCCAAAACAGTAGTTACATTAAAAATGCGCATGGAGGACAGGCACGATGGCTCACACTTGTAACCCCAGCACTTTGGGAGGCTGAGGCAGGCAGATCACCTGAGGTCGGGAGTTTGAGACCAGCCTGACCAACATGGAGAAACCCCGTCTCTACAAAAAATACAAAATTAGCCGGGTGTGGTGGCACATGCCTGTAATCCCAGCTACTCGGGAGGCTGAGGCAGGAGAATGGTGTAAACCCGGGAGGCGGAGCTTGCAGTGAGCTGAGATCCGGCCACTGCACTCCAGCCTGGGCGACAGAGCGAGACTCCGTCTCAAAAAAACAAAACAAAACAAAACAAAAAAACTAGTGGCTAAAATACTGCGAGGAAAAAGAGTTTTTATGTAAATGTCACTATCCTAGGCATCTTTGATCTCTTCCTTGCTGTAAGAATGATAAGAATAAAGTGTCTCCGGCTCCTTTTGTGCATTTCCTTCCCAGACCTGAACTTATCCACTTCTCTTAGAAACCTGGTTTCTTTTGCTGGGAAATGGTATATAAAAATCACAATCTGGGACTAAGAATAATCATTCCTTCTGTCTCTAGACAGAATTTATACTAGTATTTCTTTTTTTTTCTTCCAGACGGAGTCTCGCTCTCTAGTTGCCCAGGCTGGAGTACCGTGGTGGGATCTCGGCTCGTTGCAACCTCTACCTCCCGGGTTCAAGCGATTCTCTTGCCTTCCCTTCCCAGAGTAGCTGGGATTACAGGCGCCTGCCAGGACCAGCTAATTTTTGTATTTTTAGTAGAGATGTGTTTCACCATGTTGACCAGGCTGGTCTCGAACTCCTGACTCCAGGTGATCCATTCGCCTCGGCCTCCCAAAGTCCTGGGATTACAGGTGTGAGCCACCTCACCCAGCCTATACTAGTATTTCTTTTTTCTTTCTTTTTTTTTTTTTTTTTTTTTGGAGACAGTCCCACTCTGTTGCCCAGTCTGGAGTGCAGTGGTGCGATCTCGGCTCATTGCAACCTCTGCCTCCCTGGTTCAAGCAATTTTCCTGCCTCAGCCTCCTGAGTAGCTGAGACTACAGGCATGTGCCACCACATCCGGCTAATTTTTGTATTTTTAGTAGAGACGGGGTTTCACCCTGTTGGCCAGGATGCTCTCGATCTCTTAACTTTGTGATCTGCCTGCCTTGGCCTCCCAGTGTGTTGGGATTACAGGTGTGAGCCACCGCGCCCAGTCTATACTAGTACTTCTGATCCAAATTCAGAACTACATAGTTTTACCTAATGCTTCTGTATTAAATCTGTATTTTCTTTCTTCCACAGGAAGATGCTGGTTTACAAGAATACAAGGGATGATAGAATTGGAATATCCACTAATTACTTATTTGCTTTACCCCACATTCTTTGCAGTAGACACAGTCTTAAAATAACAATACTAATATAGGCACACTTTTATTGTGCTTCATTTTACTGTACTTCGCAGATATTGCACTTTTTACGGATTGAAGGTTTGTGGCAATTCTGTGTCAAGCAAATCTGCCGGCACCATTCCTTTTTAACAGCTCTTGCTCACTTCATATCTCTGTATCACATTTTGCTAATTCTCATCATATTTCAAACTTTTTATTATTTCATTATTATATATTATTGTTTATTAAATCTGTTATATGTCACAATATTTACTATACATTATTTTATGTTGTATTATTATTACATCTGTTATGGTGATCTATGATTCGTGATCTTTGATGTTACTATTGAAATTGTTTTGGGGTGCCACAAACCACACTGAAATAAGGTGGAAAACCTGATTGATAAATGTTGTGTGTGTTCTGACACAAAACACAACAAACCTGGCCGGGCACAGTGGCTCATGCCTGTTATCCCAGCACTTTGGGAGTCTGAGGCAGGTGGATCACTTGAGCCCGGGAGTTTGAAACCAGCCTGGGCGACATTGTGAAATCTACAAAAAAACAAAAACAAAAACAAAAACAACTAGTTAGGCCGGTGGCATGTGCCCGTAGTCCAGGCTACTCAAGAGGCTGAGGTGGGAGAATCTTCAGCCTGAGAGGTCAAGGCTGCAGTGAGATGAGATCACACAACTGCACTCTAGTCTGGGTGGTAGAGCAAGCGCTTATCTTAAACTAAACTAAACTAAACTCAAATAAAATAAAATAAAATAAAGCCGGGGTGATGGGGTTACAGGGTGACATTCTGTCTCATTAAAAAAAATACAACAATCCAGACAAAAACAGTAGCTTATATGACAAAAGCTAACTTTTTTAATATTCAAAAACTTCTTACAAATAAAAAATATACACATAGAAATAGTAGAAAAACAAGACAAATGACAGGAGCAGGCACTTCAGTGAAAAGAAAATACAAATGAACAAAAATAACATTAAAAATTAAAGTTATATAATAAAAATTAAAAATATAAAAATGTTCAGCTGCAATGATTTAAAATCAACAAACAGTAAGATATTCTTTTCCATTTATCAAACTCTCAAAGTTTAACTATCATTGAGAATATATGAAAACAGCTATCCTCAAGAACTATTCGGTGGAGTAACATACATTACGAATGAAATTTGTTAATCTGTGTAACATTTTCCATGAAAATCCAACAATAAGTATCATAACATTAAAAGCATATGCTTATTTTAAAAAGCACACATTTTTTAAGTCTCTTAAAACCTTGATACGAAGTCCACGTCAATGGTCTCTCTTTGGCCAACCTCCCTTTTGAATGTGTTGGTGGCGTGTCCTGGGATGTGCAGCCACCTGGGTGTCACGGTGTCTGAGTGCCACCAGATGGGGATTTTACAGACAAAATCAGGTGCGTTTCCCAGCCTGTGCCTGTGGATACTCCTTGAGAAACACTACATTGCTCATGGAATGCAGCTCTTGACGTGCTGACAGCTATTGTACATTTGTTTGTACTCAGAGGTACTGCCTGTCTGGTTTGTCTTTTTTGTTTGTTGTTTGTTTGTTTTGAGACGGAGTCTCGCTCTGTGGCCCAGGCTGGAGTGAGCGGCGCCATCTTGGCTCCCTGCAAGCTCCGCCCCCCGGGTTCCCGCCATTCTCCTGCCTCAGCCTCCCGAGGAGCTGGGACCACAGGCGCCGCCACCACGCCCGGCTAGTTTTTTGTATTTTCAGTAGAGACGGGGTTTCACCGTGTTAGCCAGGATGGTCTCGATCTCCTGACCTCGTGATCCGCCCGCCTCGGCCTCCCAAAGTGCGGGGATTACAGGCGTGGGCCACTGTGCCCGGCCCCTTTTAACCATTTGTAAGTGCACAATTCAGTGGCATTAATCGCATTCGTATTGTGGCACCATCAGTCTCCAGATGGTGCAACGCTCGGTATCTTCAGAACTGTTTTCTTCCCCTAAACTGAACTCTGTGCCCAATAAACAGTAGCTCACTGCTACCTTCTGCTTCCGAGTCCCCAGTAACCATTATTCTACTTTTTGTCTCTATAAATTTGACTATTCTAATCAAATGGAATCATACAATATCTATCCTTTTGAGTGTGGCTTATTGCATTCAGCATGTTTTCAAGTCTCATCCGTGTTGTAGTGAATGAAATATCAGAATTGTATTCCCTTTTCAGGCTGAATAATATTCCACCGTAGGTATATACCACATTCTGCTTATGCATCTGCCCATCGATGGCCATGTCTCCCCCTTTCTGTATGGCCAGTAATGCTGCTATGAACATTGGAGTGCACGTACCTGTTCAAGTCTGTGCTGTTGAATCTCGTGGGCATACTCCTAGAAGTGGAATTGTAGGATTACATAGTCATTCTATGTTTAATTTTTTGAGGACCCAACATATTATTTTTCACAGTGTCGTCTCCATTTTACATTCCTGTCAGCAACACACAAGGGTTTCAGTCGATCCACATCCTTACCAACACTTACTTTGTTTTATTGTTGTTATTATTGTTGCTTTGGGATTTTCTTTCTTTTTTTTTTTTACAAGTCAAGCTCCCAGGACCAACAATGCCCTCAAATTCTACAAGCAGCTCAGCCTTGTTACAATACGACAGGGTCACAAAAACATGACTCACATTAACACAAATGGGTATCCACTTGGGAAGGACAGTCTAGTTCCACAAATGAGACACCACCCTAGCTCGCCCCTAAGGATGATACTGCTCTCTACGTCGAAGACAAGAGCAACCCAGATGCTGAAACTACTGCCTCAGTGATGCCCGCAGGCTGCCTTTCTTAAGGCTCTGACAAATTGGACACAGTCATTTATTGCTTCTCTTCCTTTGATATTAGAGAATCTATTACACTTCCTGAGCTTGCCATTTGCCTACTCCTTGATCCTGCTATGCACCTTACTCTCTGCCAAAGCATACACCTGTACACTCCCACGTCTAAAGGCAAATCATATCATGGTCACCACTATTTGTGCTATTCTAAATATTAATGAAAATGTTTGCTTCCCTCAGGGGGACCTTCCTCATATCAGTTCACTCGCTGACCCACAGAGGAGAGAACATCCCACTGTTCATCTCCTTCTGCCATCTATCCACCTCCAGATATCCACCTCCAGCCATCCACCTCCAGATATCCACCTCCAGCCATACACACCCAGCTGTCCACCCCCAGCGATCCACCTCCACCTATCCACCTCCAGCCATCCACCTCCAGACACCCACCTCCAGTCATTCACCTCCAGCCATCCACCTCCAGCCATCCACCTCCAGCCATCCACCTCCAGATATCCACCTCCAGCCATACACACCCAGCTATCCACCCCCAGCCATCCACCTCCACCTATCCACCTCCAGCCATCCACCTCCAGATATCCACCTCCAGCCATCCACCCCCAGCTATCCACCTCTAGCCATCCACCTCCAGCTATCCACCTCCAGATATCCACCTCCAGCCATACACCCCCAGTCATCCACCTCCAGTTATCCATCTCCAGATATTCACCTCCAGTCACTCACCCCCAGCCATCTACCTCCAGCCATCCACCTCTAGATATCCATCTACACATATCCACCCCCAGCCATCCACCTCCAGATATCCCCCTACAGCATTCCACCTTCAGGTATCCACCTCCAGCCATCCACCTCCACATATCCACCTCCAGCCATTCACCTTCAGCTGTCCACCCCCAGCCATCCACTTCCAGCCATCCACTTCCAGCTATCCACCTCCAGCTATCCACCTCCAGATATACACCTCTAGCTATTCACCTCCAGCCATCCACTTCCAGACATCCACCTCCAGGTATCCACCTCCAGCAATCCACTTCCATCCATTCACCTCCAGTCATCAACCCCCAGCTATCCATCTCCAGCCATCCACCTCCAGTTATCCACCTCTAGATATCCACCTCCAGTCATCCACCTCCAGCCATTAACCTCCAGATATCCACCTCCAGCCATCCACCCGCAGCTATCCACCTCCAGTCATCCACCTCCTGCCATCCACCTCCTGATATCCACCCCCAGCCATCCACTTCCAGCCATCCACCTCCAGCTATCCACCTCCAGCCATCCACCTCCAGATATCCACCTCCTGCCATCCACCTCCAGATATCCACCTCCTGCCATCCACCTCTAGCCATCAACCTCCAGATAGCCACCTCCTGCCAACCACCTCCAGATATCCACCTCCAGGCATCCACCCCCCAGCCATCCACCTCTAGCCATCCACCCCCAGCCATCCACCCTCCAGCCATCCACCCCCAGCCATCCACCTCCAGCCATCCACCTTCCAGCCATCCACCTTCCAGTCATCCACCTCCAGCCATCCACCTCCAGCCATCCACCTCCAGCCATCCACCCCCAGTCATCCATCCTCCAGCCATCCATCCTCCAGCCATCCACCTCCAGCCATCCACCTCCAGCCATCCATCCTCCAGTCATCCACCTGCAGCCATCCACCTCCAGCCATCCATCCTCCAGCCATCCATCCTCCAGCCATCCACCTCCATCCATCCATCCTCCAGCCATCCATCCTCCAGTCATCCACCTGCAGATATTCACCTCCAGCCATCCACCTCCAGCTATCCAATTCCAGCCATCCACCTCCAGCCATCCACCTCCAGCCATCCACCTCCAGCCATCCACCTCCAGCCATCCACCCCCAGTCATCCATCCTCCAGCCATCCATCCTCCAGCCATCCATCCTCCAGCCATCCACCTCAAGCCATCCATCCTCCAGCCATCCACCTCCAGCCATCCACCTCCAGCCATCCATCCTCCAGTCATCCACCTGCAGCCATCCACCTCCAGCCATCCATCCTCCAGCCATCCATCCTCCAGCCATCCACCTCCAGCCATCCATCCTCCAGCCATCCATCCTCCAGTCATCCACCTGCAGATATTCACCTCCAGCCATCCACCTCCAGCTATCCAATTCCAGCCATCCACCTCCAGCCATCCATCCTCCAGCCATCCACCTCCAGCCATCCACCCTCCAGTCATCCACCTCCAGCTATCCAATTCCAGCCATCCACCTCCAGCCATCCATCCTCCAGCCATCCACCTCCAGCCATCCACCCTCCAGTCATCCACCTCCAGCTATCCAATTCCAGCCATCCACCTCCAGCCATCCAAACCCAAATATCCACCTCCCGCCATCCAAACCCAGATATCCACCTCCAGCCATCCAAACCCAGATATCCACCTCCCGCCATCCGCATCCAGGTATCCACCTCAATCTATCCACCGCCACCTCCTGCCCTGAGTCTTTGACCATGACCACCACAGCTACTCATTTCATTTGGTTACAAATGCCATTATTCTTTACATATCTCTTACTAAGTGATTAATATTCTCCCCTAACATAACTGCTAGACCTGCTATCTTGACCCAAGAAATACACTGAGGTATTACGGTCATGAAAGTATAACTCCTATTTTGAACATATGTTACAACTCCGTGAAGATATTGTTAGAGACCCTGGGCATTTCAGGTCTGCATTCTTGACAATTATGAATAGGGAACTTGGTTATGAACCATCCTTCAGAAACTCCTTATACTTTTCCTTGTTTGTCTGTTTTTGACTCTTATAATAAATTGTTTTCTATGCTGTTTAAGACAACTTATGCCCTACTCTCTGGAAATCTCCTGTACTATTTGAGCTACTCAAGTACCTCCCCCAACACACCCACCAAAAACAACAACAAAAAACAAAACAAAACAAAAAAAAAACTAAACTTAAAACTGAGAACAGTGCATCAGGGAATCAATTGTAATATAGCTTTTTAAAAATCTGTCCTGACCCAGTAGTGAGAAGCTGATGAGAGGCTGGTCATCTCCTCTCATCGAGGAGGTGATTAAGTCCACAACTGAACCACTTCCCTTATAGGGCTGTCACACTACAGGCCACTACACACCCACGCGAATCACCTTAGGGCCAGTTACCATAGCAGGAGGGACAGCCCCTATCTCCCAGAGCCCTCTGAAAGTATTCAAATAGCCAACCCACAGGAAACCCACAGAATCTAGCCCGCTCCACCCAGCTTGCCATACGTAAGCTGCTTCCCACAGCTCCAGGTTGCTGTTACCCTGGCCTAGGCTCAATTCCCTGCATGGCCCTGCCTAGAAGCCTTCTCTATTTGGAACCGTAAGTAACAAATAATTCTGCTTTTCACCTATCTGGGAGTCGTTGTATTTTACTCTGTCATCAAAACAATCTTTAAATCATATAAAAGAATTGAGTATTTCTATCACAAAAGGGTTTTTAACAGGAGCAAATGCTTTTTCTGCATCAAATGAGATGATCATGTGTTTTTGTTTTTATTTATTATTATTATTTTTTTTTTTGAGGCAGAGTCTTGCTTTGTTGCCGAGGCAGGAGTGCAGTGGCATGATCTCAGCTCACTGAAACCTTCACCTCCCTGGTTCAAGCGAGTCTCCTGCCTCGGCCTCCCCAGTAGCTGGGACTACAGGCGCCCACCACCACATCAGGCTAATTTTTGTATTTTTTAGCAGAAACGGGGTTTTACCATGTTGGTCAGGCTGGTCTCAAACATCTTACCACCCAAGTCGGCCTCTCAATGTACTGGGATTACAGGTGTGAGCCACCGTGTGGGACCAATCACGTGACTTTCTTTTCCATTCTGTTAATGTGGAATATTACCTTGGTTAACCTTTGTATGTTGAACCATCAATGCATTCCAGGAATAAATCCCACTTGGTCATGATGCATAATCTGTTAAATATGCTGCTAGCATTTTGCTAAAGATACTTATATCAGTATTTATAAGGGATCCTGGCCTGCAATTTTCTTTTCTTGTAGTGACTTTGGCTTTGGTAGTAGGGTGATGCTGGCCTCATCAAATAAATTAGAAGTGTTCCTTTGTCTCCCGATTTTCGGAAAAGTTTGAGAAAGATTGGTGCTAATTTTTTAAACGTGTGGTAGAATTCGTTAGTAAGCCATCTAGGTCAGAGATCTTGCTGTTGTTTGGAATGTTTTGGTTACTGATTCAAACTTCTTACTAGTAATAGGTCCATTCAGATTTTCTACAGCTTTGTGATTCAGTCTTGGTAGGTTGTATGTTTCTGAGGATTTGGCCATTGCACCTATATTATCCAATTTGTTGGTATACAGTTTTTTACTGTAGTCTTATAATACATTTTAAAAAACTAAAATCAATTTTAATGCCTCTTTTTCATTTCCGGTTAGAATTATTTGTATATATTATCAGCAATTTCTTTGTGGTTATCATGGGAATTGCATGCAACATTTTAAAGTTATACCAATATAATTTGAATTGATACCAATTTAACTTTAATTGCACACAAGTGGACTTTTAAATATCTCCACCTCCTGTGACTTTATGCTATTTATGTCCAGATTACACCTTTATACATCATGTACTCAACTAACATAGATTTATAGTTATTTTTATGCATTTATCTTTTAAATTCTCTAGAAAAGAAAAAAGTGAAGTTACAAACCAAAATTTAAATTTTTTAACCATATGCTTAGGCTTACTAAAGATCTTTATGTCTTTATATGGCTTTGAGTTACTGTCTAGAATCATTTTATTTTAATCTAAAGGATTCCTAGTCTTTAGCATGTCTTGTAGGGCAGATCTAGTGATAATGAACTCACTCCACTTTTCTTTATCTAGGAATGTCTTCATTTCTCCTTCATTGTTGAAAGACAGTTTCACCAGATATAGAATTCTTGATTGACAGATTTTTTTTTCTTTTAGCACTTTAAATATATCGCCTCACTGCATTCTGGCCTCAAAGGTTTTTACTAACAAATCCACCAATAATTTTACTGAGGATCTGTTGTATGTCACAAGTAACTTCTCTCTTGCTGCTTTCAAGATTATATATGTCTTAGACTTTTATTTTGATTATCATGTGCCTCAGTGTGAGTCTCTTTATGTTCATCTTACCTAAAGTTCATTGAGCTTCTTGGATTTTTAGACTCATGTACTTCATCACATTTGTAAAATTTGGGACCATGTTTCTTCACATAACCTCCTTGCCCCTTTCTGTCTCTCTTCTTTTTCTGAACTCCCATAATGCATATAGTGGCCTACTTGCCAGTGTTTCATAAGGCCATGAGGCTCTATTCCCTTTTGTTTATTCTTTTTTTTTCTTTCCTGTTTTGCTCCTCAGACTCAATAATTTTAATTGTATTGCCTTTAAATTTACTGATTCTTTCTTCTGCTTGCTGAAATCTGCAGTTGAAATCCCTCTAGTAAATTTTTCAATTCAGTTGTATTTTTCAGCTTCATATTTTATATGTATAATTTTAACTTCTCTGCTTTTTTTTTTTTGAGACAGAGTTTTGCTCTGTCACCCCAGGCTGGAGTGCAGTGGTGCAATCTCAGCTCACTGCAACCTCCCCCTCCTGGGTTCAAGCGATTCTCCTGCCTCAGCCTCCCAAGTAGCTGGGATTAGCAGCATGCGCCACCACGCCCAGCTAATTTTTGTGTTTTTAGTAGAGACAGAGTTTCACCATTTTGGCCAGGATGGTATCAAAGTCCTGACCTTAAGTGATCTGCCCGCCTTGGCCTCCCAAAGTGCTGGGATTATAGGCGTGAGCCACCACTCTGGTCTCTGCTGACATTCTTATTTTGTCTGTTTATTGTTGTCCTCATTTTCTTTGGTTCTTTGTGTTTTTCTTTAGATCTTTGAGCATATTCAAGACAGCTATTTTAAAGTCTTTGTCCTGTAGGTCCAATGTACATGCTCTCTAGTGATATTACCTGGAGATTTACATTTTCCTTTGATTAGACCAGGTTTTACTACTTCTTTGTATACCCTATGATTTTTTGTTGGCACTTCAATACTCGAATAAACAACCATCTCTCTCAGTTTTTGCAGGAAGGCAAAAAGAGATAAGCAGAAGCTGGGCTGCTGCCTCCTCTAGAACGAGACCATGCTGAGGCAAGGATGGAGTGGGGCAGTGGTAAAGAAAAATACCATACAATTTCCTACCTTTTTAAGGTGAACTTTTTATTAGGTATTTACGTGGTTGCTGTAAACCTTTTTTTCCCACAGCTACTCTAAGATTAGTTCAGCAACTTTCTGGTCATTTTTGATGGTTCCATGGGGAAACGAGGAATTGAAGCTTCCTAGTCTGCCATTTTGCTGATGTCAATCCTTTGAGGAAGTTTTGACTAGTTAAGACTATCACTTTGAAAAACCAAAAGCTAACAATATATCAAGCAAAATCAGCAACACACTTGGACCAAAGCTAATTTTGGTAACGTCCACAAAACCTCTTATAAATCCATAACAAAAATTAAAAAATCAAGTAAATGACATAAACAGGTAATTTAAAGAAAAAGCAATGCTACTCTTTTTGATGACTTTAAAGTGTACTCTCACCTCTTAAACAGTCCTATTTCTAGATAAAGTATAAGACTAGGCGTTCTATACATGCTGTAAACTCTATAGTAGAGGATTTTTTTTTTGAAGTTTGTTAGATTTACCTATTTTATCTACAAATATTTATGATAGTAAGGCTTCCCTCTCCCCACTTCTTTCCACTTTTGCTTGCTACTTTTTAGGCACCAGCTCTCATATTCTTATTATAAGACCATCCCATGATACAGATAGAGGTTACTCTTAGGTGAAAAGCAGGAGTCATGTTCAAATGACTGAACGGAGGGACCGGCTGAAGCCCTGGCAGAAGAACATAAATTGCGAAGATTTCATGGACATTTATCCCTTCCCCAATCAATACTCTTGTGATTTCCTATGGCTTTCTTTACTTTAATCTCTTAATCCCATCATCTCCGTAAGCTGAGGATGAATGTTGCCTCAGGATCCTGTGATGATTGTGTTAACTGCACAAATTGTTTGTAGAGCATGTGTATTTGAACAATATAAAATCTGGCACCTTAAGAGCAGGGTAACAGTGATTTTCAGGGAACAAGGGAGATAACCTTAAAAGTCTGACTGTCTGTGGGCCGGGTGGAACAGAGCCATATTTCTCTTATTTCTGAAAATGGGTAAGATAAATATCACTGAATTTTTTCCCCAGTAAGGAATATGAATAAGTAACAGCCCTGGGAAAAGAACGCATTCCCAGAGGAGGCCTCTGAAATGGCCGCTCTGGGGGTGTCTGCCTTATGCAGATGTAAATAGATGAAAATAGGGATGAAACATGCCCCAGTCTCCTGCAGTGCCCCCAGGCCCCCAGGCTTGCTAGGATTAGGAAATTCCAGCCTGGCAAATTCTGGTCAGACCACAAAAATAATAATAAAGAGATTAAAGGGAAATTTCTGGAGGTGATGGACAGGCTTATGGTAAGGATTGTGGTGATGGTTTCACGGAAGTATACTTGTCTCCAAGCTCCTCAAGTTGTATATATTAAATATGTACAGCTTTTTGTATATTAACCATACGCTGATAGAGTGGTTTAAAATGAAGGAATAAAACAGTGCATATCTCATGAAATTTTAAAAAGTATCACTTTTCAACTACCTTGTTAAATTACAAACAAGGCAATAAAATAAATAAACAAAAGTTTAGGTTAGGCCCAGTGCGGTAGCTCACACCTGTAATCCCAGCACTTTGGGAGGCCGAGGCAAGTGGATCACGAGGTCAGGAGATTGAGACCATCCTGGCTAACATGGTGAGGCCCCATCTCTACTAAAAATACAACAATTAGCCAGGCATGGTGGCGGCGCCTGTAGTCCCAGCTACTCAGAAGGCTGAGGCATGAGAATTGCTTGAACCTGGGAGGCAGAGGTTGCAGTGAGCTGAGATCGCGCCACTGCACTCAAGCCTGGATGACGGAGCGAGACTCCACCTTAAAAAAAAAAAAAAAAAAAAAGTTTAGGTTAAACCAGAAGCTCTGTGTGGCAAACATTGGTTTCTTTTTCAGAGGGGAAGTTCAAGTTCAATACCACTCAGCAGACATGAGTGAGAGTAGGGAGAGGGACATTTGTTATTTTCTCTCTTGTTAAAGTTGTTGCTGGGGTCTTTGTTTGAGCCGAGTTCAAACCAGCCAAAGCTCAGTGAGCAGAAATGGAAGTGACACTGGTAAAAGGAACTGTATCTTCACTTTAGAGAAAGGGTTCAAAAAGAAAAGAAATGCTCCCTAGAGTTTCAGCCAATACAGCTCAGAACCATGTCTTTTTGGAATGGTGACTGTGAAGGGACCAGTTGAACGCAGTTCACAATGACTGTCTGTCTGGTGCTCTCAGGGAATTGAACCATTGTTTTAGGTTCATAATATATTAATCACATTACATACCCAGGAGAAGTTTGAATGATTTAAAGGTCTAGCCTCACTTTGGCTTCCTGCCAACCCAGAGAACATTGGTTGGTCCAATCTCCTTGTTCCTATTGTTAAAAAGTAAACTGATATTAATGTTACAATGTATGTTATTTGGTTGATGAATACCCTAAAGACCCTGACTCCATCACTATGCAATCTATGCATGGAACAAAATGGCCCTTCTACTCCCATAAATCTATACAAATAAAGAAGTAAACCGAGACACAATACAATTTTACAGTGGTTCTGAACCAACCATGATTCATGAACCAGAAGTGGTTGAGGAGCTCCACGGAGGGAACACAGAGAAGGCTTTTTCAGGACAGAGACAGAAGTAGAGTAAAGACAGCGCTTGAATGTTTGCAGTTATACAGCTACCTTATTTGGTCTATCTCACTGGAAAGTCCTTAGTTATATAAGTTTGTTGGCTGCTTCTGATTGGTTGCGCTTAAGTTTTTCTTTAATATAGGCATTTACAAGATAGAGTGCTCAAGTTATCATGTTTGCATCTGTCGCTTATGTTTGCACACCAAGCCAGGTCGCGGTTGTTCATGAGTTTGCTGGTTTGGTATGTTCCTGGATTCCTCTGGCCTGGTCTCCATTTTAATGTACTTTAACGCCATGAATAAAGGTTCACTTCTGAGACTCTAAGAGCCAGTTTAAATTAAACCTATGCGCGATATTGCCTCAAATACCCAACAGCTCACTGACAGTTGGATATTCATCGCTGGCACAAAGGTTAAGTATTACTGAGCAATTAGTTCTCTCTATATTTGGCCCTCGCAGAGCCTGGCAAAGTGTAATTATTGTGTTGTTCAGTACTAATCCGCCTTTTCACATAGATGCATTGAGAGGAGAGCCTTCTGTTGGCCCCACAATTTCAATTCTCTATATTTGTGGTTAGAAGCTGCGGTGATGCAATTCTTATGTCTAAATTCATCCATTCGGGAGATTGTAAAGACGATCCCATAACTCAGTATTGTAGGTGCTGATAATGATGATAATTAAAATGATAAACTTTCCCTTATAAATCTTATAATGAATTGACTAGACTGCCTACAGACTATACACTATCTTTGCCTATAGTTAAAATGGTTGTAATTGGCCGGGCATGGTGGCTCACTCCTGTAATCCCAGCACTTTGGGAGGCGGAGGTGGGTGAATCATAATGTCAGGAGATAGAGACCATCCTGGCTAACACAGTGAAACCCCGTCTCTACTAAAAATACAAAAAATTAGCCAGGCATCATGGCACGTGCCTGTAATCCCAGCTACTCGGGAGGCTGAGGCAGGAGAATTATTTGAAACCAGGAGGTGGAGGTTGCAGTGAGTCGAGATCACAACATTGGACTCCAGCCAGGGTGACAGAGCGAGACTGTCTCAGGAAAAAATAAATAAATAAAAACGGTTGTTTTATTAAGAAATGTTATTAAGAGCGAGCAGAGAAGAACAGTGGCTGTGTAGTTCAGCATGTGAGTGGTAAGTTGCTAATTATATCTGGCTTGTCACTCCAGTCTCTGTAACTTGCTGTGTTTTGTCAAGTCATTCTCCCAGAAATTTTGTGTATATTATCTTACTAAATTCTCATTAAAATGGTCCCTCAAATGGAAGGAGGGAACTTAGAGTTTTTAGAATGTGAATAAATCTAAGGGACTTTGGCTTCTAGAGTTCCGTAGATGTCAGTTCTGCTGGGAATATACAGCTTCCCTTTATTCTGAGACTGACTGATCTGTAATGCTATGAAATATCAGTGTTTACTAAATTTGTTATTTTACATTTATGGGCATATGTTATTTTTATTTAATTCTCTTTCTCTCTCTTTTTGAGACAGGGTCTCACTCTGTTACCCAGGCTGGAGTGTGGTGGGACGCTCATGACTCAATGCAAAACTTGAATTTACCTGGGCTAAAGTGATCCTCCCACCTCAGTCTCCCAAGTAGCTGAGACTACAGGCATGTACTACTACACCCAGCTAATTTTTGTAATTTTTGTAGAGATGGAGTTTTGCCATGTTGCCCAGGCCGGTCTTGAACTCCTAGGCTCAAGCGATCTCCCAAAGTGCTGGGATTACAGACATGATCCACTGGCCGCAGCCTTAATTCTTTTAAAAAGAGGAAAATGAGGTTTTTCACTACAGCTCCAACCACCATCATAGCTAAATAAGTTAATGCATGTAGTTAAGAAATGTACAGTGGAGAGAAAACAGTCTGTGTGGTATTTAGAAACTAGCAAGAATTAAGGACCAATAATATCTGAATATGAACAGATATTAAGCCAAAACTACTGCATTAGGAGACCATCAGTACAATTTACTTATTGAAAGCCATTCACTAGTCAACCAGTATCGTGGGAAATTTAATCTGTATAAGGAGTCATAAGGCGTAAGGGATAGGTATGAAGGATTGTTGAGACGATGTGTTTTATTTCGCTAATAATGCATACGACACCATTCCAATTTTTTTTAACTTAAAACAACAACTGTCATTTATTTGCTTGCTTCTCAAGCCTTGGGAATCATGTTTGGCAATGAGACCTTGCTGCATGATTGCTAATATCCCATTGGCCGAAGCTAGTCAAATGGCCAAGCCCAGAGTCAGCATGGGAGAAGATCACACAAGGGTTTGAATTCTGGGGAGGAGTCTCTTCCATTGAAGGCCAAAGGAACAGTCTACCTCAGAGGGTAGCTGGGGAGCTATAATACACAGAATAAACCTCACCCTGTCCTCAAGGCGCCCACAGAGAAGAAACCTTTTGAATATTAGTGAAGTTTCCTGGACATCCCCATGGAGAGATGTGAGGGACAGTCACTTACTCAGGACATCTGTTTGCTTGTGGTATTATGTTTCAGATGTCACAAATGAAAGTCAGAGACATGTAGCCATGAGCCCAGTAACTACAAAGCGGTCTAGCTAAAGCTGGAGCCCACGGGAGGGTACTCTGCCCCGTGATGCACGCTTGTTTCTTGCCATCAGTTCTGCAATCAGTTCAAGCTAATGTCATGTCCCAGCCGTCCAGTTGTTTTATGACTTGTGTGATAGACGCGTATGGTGGTTTGTGGCATGTCCTTAGGCAAGTCACTCACCTCTCTAGGTTTCGTTTTCCTGATTTCTCAAACAAGGGAGCGAGGTTAGGTGGTCTACAGTTCCTTCAACTGTGATATTTCACTGTGTAACAACATAGTTATAATATATCCTAGTACATCTGTAATGAAAAAAAGTGAGTTCATTTCTTAACAAGCGCATTCACTTAACTAGTTGGAGTCATTAAAGCGAATTAAGAACGAAATGCCTAGTTAATCTGAACTTTACTGGGCATACTGATTTGTTCCCTAACGCGTCTGACCATTGAAAAGTGGATCAGCAGGAATGGGACTGCCTCTCGGCTCTGCCATGATCGGCTCTTCCTTTGCTGTGAAACTCAGTTTCTTCCTGGGACAAGAGGTTAACTTCTGCAGTGTTATTTTACAGCGTTGCAAAGAGATAAAAGCCAGACAGAAGAAGTGAAAGTACTTTAGCTTTGATTAGGAATTTTTTTTTCTGTCCCTGTGACCATACACTACCCAATTCTGACAGCTTTGCATGAGTCTAGCAGAAAATCGAGGGATTCACTGTTATTCATTAACTTGTAGAGGTCCAGACCCATCCACATCAAATGGTGAGGTCCCCACTTTCGACTTCAGCTGTTGCTAAATCTGTGACCCTTTTAATGAAATCCAAGGATCTCAGCTTTAAAAAAGTTAAAATAAAATAAAAACAAGATGTTTCTCGAAGCAGTTTGAAACACCTCTCTGAGGTGTCGGAGATTGTTTTTGTTTTCTCCCTTTGCCCTTCCTGGAATGCACCAAACATAAAAGCATTTTTTTCAAGCTTTACTTTCACTTTCGAGAGTGCCGCCTATTTGCCACACATTTCCCTGATGAAATGTCTGGATTTGGACTAAAGAAAAAAGGAATGGCCAGCAGTCATCCAAGTAAGTGAAGGTGTTCATTTCACGTTCTTACTGGGCAGGGTCTCTCTTGCTGAGTAGAATTCGTTAGTAGAATGTGTATGGTTTTAACCTTCTTTGGTCTTTCTTGGATCTGGTGCTTGAAATCCAGTCAGAATCATTCAGGAAGGAAAGTGGAAGAACCGGGAGATGACATGGGCTTGGGAGAAGGGTATAACTCAGAATACAAGTAAAAGCACCAGTATCTGGTTAATTTGATCATATATTTATGCAGTATTTAATTTTTTTCCTCTGTAGCATTCTGTACCTGGAAAAAACACATTAGGGAAGCTATGGAAATCATATTGCAACACCTTTTTAACAAATCAGACTTTACCTTAAAGAAACAAAACTCCAAGATGTTAAAAGAGCATGTCCCCTTTTGTTAGTTTTATTGGCAGGAGGGGAGACAGCAGCTGGCATTGTGTGACAGTGTCTTGCATAGGAGAGAACATTCAGGTGTGCCTAGGAGTAAGTAAATGGCTTTCTTTCACCTCACGAAGGATAATGGAAGAAGCGGGGAAGTGGAAAGATGTTCAGGTGTGCAGGAAGATCAGAAACTGGCATTGGCAATTGTGGGCACTTGGGCGAAAATGGAGTTGGCTTCAGCAAGTTGGCTCCCAGGTTTACCCATGATTATGTGCTGGTATGTGTCTGCACAGGGGCGTGCCTATGTATTAACCTAATACAAAGGTTGCAAAGTTTACAAATCAAACTATGAATAGTGGTTAACTCCAGGTAGTCTGGCTCCAGACCCCATGTCCTAACCATTAGGCAACATTGTCTCTCACTTGGACGAAGAATGTGAATTCCATGTGCCCTTACAAAATATTTCCACAATTCTAAGGCCAAGTGAGACTCTTTTTCATTGCTTCTTCATTTTCTTTATTTCTGTTAGATCTCATTCAACAGCAACTTTTTCTTCACTCTCATTTCATCCTTTAACTGCATTTTTGCTTGTTTTACCGAAGCATGTCCTGGAATAACGTTTTCATACAGATCATATGGCTATGAACTTACTGCATTTTTGCATATCTCAAAATACTCGTACCTTTTTCTTTAGTTATTCAGGTGGATGTGAAATTTTTTTTTATTTTATTTCATTTCATTTCATTTATTGATTTAGAGACACGGTCTCGCTGTGTTGCCCAGGCTAAAGTACAGTGGCATGATTGTGGCTCACTGCAGCCTTGACCTCCCTGGCTCAAGCAATTCTCACACCTCAGTGTCCCGAGTAGCTGGGACCACAGGTGTGAACCACTATGCCCAGCTAATTTTTAAAAACTTTTTGGTGGAAATGAGGTTTCCCTATGTTGCCCAGGCTGGTCCCAAACTCCTGGGCTCAAGGGATCCTCCAGCCTCAGCTTCCTAAAGTGATGGGATTCCAGGCATGAGCCACAGGTAATTTTTTTGGCCTGGCCAAAGGTAATTTTCTTGTTTTTTAGAGAGAGGATCTTGCTCTGTTGCCCAGGCTGGAGTGCAGTGGTGTGATCATGATTCATTGCAGCCTTAACCTCCGGGGCTCAAGCGATCCTCCTGCCTCAGCTTCCGAAGTAGCTGGAACTACAGGCTTGTGCCACCACACTTGGCTAATTTCTAATTTTGTGTGTGTGTGTGTGTGTGTGTGTAGATATGGGGTCTCACTATGTTGCCCAGGCTAGTCTTGAACTCCTGGTCTCAAGTATCCTTCCGCCTACCCCTTCTGAAGTGCTGGGATTTCAGGGATGAGCCACTATACCCCTTGCCTGGATATGAAATTTTAAATTCAAAATAATTTTCTCTAAATGTTTGGAAAGCTTATCTCTATTGTTTTCCAGTGGTTCATTATTGGGAGAACCTGCTCCTGATGTTTAACCTGGGTTCTTTTCTATTTCCCAAGTGTCTCGGCTGGGTTGAGAAATAAAGGGAAAGAGCACAAGAGAGAGAAATTTAAAGCTGGGTGTCCAGGGGAGACATCCCATGTCGGCAGGATCCGTGATGCTCCCTAAGCCGTAAAACCAGCAAGCTTTTATTAGCGATTTTCAAAAGGGGAGGGAGTGCATGAATAGGGTGTGGGTCACAGAGATCACATGCTTCACAAGGTAATAAAATATCACAAAGCAAATGGAGGCAGGGCGAGATCACAGGACCACAGGATGGGGCAAAATTAAAATTGCTAATGAAAATTCGGGCACACATTGTCATCGATAACATCTTATCAGGAAACAGGGTTTGAGAGCAGATAACCTGTCTGACCACAATTTATTAGGCGGGAATTTTCCTCATCCTAATCAGCCTGGGAGTGCTACAGGAGACTGGGGCTTGTTTCATCCCTTCGGCTTCGACCACAAAAGACAGCACACGCTTCCAAAGGGGCCGTCTATAGGCCTACCTTCAGAGTGCATTCTCTTTCTCAGGGATGTTCCTTGCTGAGAAAAAGAATTCAGCGATATTTCTCCTATTTGCTTATGAAAGAGGAGAAATATAGCTCTGTTCCGCCCAGCTCACCTGCGGCCAGTTCAAAGTTACCTCTCTTGTTCCCTGAACATCGCTGTTATCCTGTTCTATTTTTTTTTTAAGATGCCCAGATTTCATATTGTTCAAACACATGTGTTCTACAAACAATTTGTGCAGTTGATACAATCACAGGGTCCTGAGGCGACATTCATCCTCCTCAGCTTATGAAAAAGATGATGCGATTAAGAGATTAAAGTAAAGACAGGCATAGGAAAACACAAGGGTATTGACTGGGGAAGTGATAAGTGTCCATGAAATCTTCACAATTTATGTTCAGAGATTACAGTAAAGACAGGTATAGGAAATTATAAAAGTATTAATTTGGGGAACTAATAAATGTCCATGAAATCTTCACAATTTATGTTCTTCCGCTGTGGCTTCAGCCGGTCCCTCCGTTTGGGGTCCCTGACTTCCCACAACATCTCTCCCTTTCTTTTTACATAAATGTGCCTTGGTGATGAAGGCTTGTTCGTTCTCTCGATTTTGACGCAGGATTCTTTGACTGGCCCGGCACACTGAAAACAAGCCGATTAAACAGAGAAACATAATTCCAAACTTCACCACAGTAGAGCCCCCAGTAGACTTGATCCAAGTCATGGGGTTCAATCCGTAAAGATTTTTCACCACCTGATCTAAGGCCTCAGCTCCCGGCACAATGGATAAGTGAGCTTGAGAGGCTTCAAAAATTTGTTTCTTTAATTTAGTTATGTCCAATGATAAATTATCTTCCCTTCCCAGAAGGTGTCCCTGGACCATTTCCCATGAATGATCAGTCTCATTATAGGAATATGGGGTGATACAGAAATCAGAAGTATTCCAGTCGCACTGCATTTGCAAGTGATGTTCGAGACTCACTACCCGATCTCCAAGCCAAATAACAGACGGTCTTAAATCATTAATTTGATTAGCCAATTTTTGATCAACGCCTTGTTGAGAATTCCACATTTGGGTGGAATTGGCTTGCTAATTATTAACAAATTAAGCTGTTTGAATAGATTGATGTAACGCCATTCCGGCAGTGGTGGCCAGTGCAGTGACTGTAATGATCACAGTGATTATAGTGAAAACAAATCTCTTAGATCTTTTTAGAATTTGCTGTAACACTTCATTAATTAAATGCATCGAGGGAGAGGATTCCCAAGGTCTGGGCAAAGTTACCGGAATCCAGATTCCTTCTCGAGCTCGAACCAACGTTACACTTTTCCTGGAGTCAAAACGGGAGTTAATACAAGTGTACAAATGACAATTAATGCATTGGACAGTTTGATTGTTTGTCCAAATTTTTATATTTCCCACTAACAGCATGTAAGGAGGCTTAACACAAGTCTGTATGGGAATAGTCAGGCTGGAGGTAAGTAAAGCAGAATGTCTGGATCTACGTTGATACTGAGAGATGGGGGCAGTAGTGGGTACAACAGACAGAATAGTTTCCCCTTCCCATACTCACAGTCCAGACATAGCAATAGCCAATTTCCAAAGTTCTGGGTGTTCTGGGCTCAGAATGGGGAGTATCATACGAGGCCTTGGCGCGGCGGGGAGGATAATGCCTTTATCTTCCCATTTTACGGGAAAGAATGAGCTGAACCTCCTATGCAAAGTAGAAGGATGATTCTCATTCTCCCAATAAGAAATAAAATAAGTAGCCTCCAGGCATTCCCTTCCACCAGAGGAGCAATGGTTTTTTAAACAGCCCTTTGGTGCCCAGTCTATTACTAAACCATATGAGTCATTTTTTAATATTACTGCATGTGAGTTAACACAGTCTTCCCAAATTAAAGTTTTAGATGGGCCCTCAAAATTTTTAGGGCATGGTTTTCCTGCAGGTTTGTATTGAAAGTATGGAGCATCTCCCATTACTCCCGCTTTCATTTGTTTTAAAGGAGAAAGGGAGCGGCCAGAGACCAAATGTCCCGGTTCCTCTGTAACTGATCTCTCCGGAAGATAAGCAGCCCACACTTGAGATTCTAGATGAATACAACCAGGTGCGTGTCCGAGGCACAGAGGTGGTTATTTGTAACCCCTGGTAACATTAAAAGCAGTGCCTTCTTCTCCTGGTTGAGCAGGCCAACGGTCATCTGTAGCTCCAGGCATCCACACACTGTCGTTAGTGCAGATTTCCACAGGAGCGTCCATCCAGGTGAGAGGTCGAGTAAGTGGAGGAAAAGGCACATAAGCCCAATAAGAATGATTATGTGTAGCAGGTAAATCAGTGTGAGAGGAAACTGGAGAGACAGAAAGTATAAAGAGGAGAATCATTAAATAAAACCCATTATAAGCGAGATTGAGTGCTGAAGGAGGAAGAGAAAACAGAGGGATGTTATTTTTAGGCTAATAGAAATGGAGAGATTTTTAGGTTTGTAAGAAGAAAAAGAAAGGTAATTAGAAGTGGGATTAGTTAGATGAGTCTCCATTGCCATCAGAGAGGATTGAATTAGACCCATTGTGATTTGGCATGACAGCTTCTAAGAAGTTGGCACAGATCTCACCACGTCTGAGGGCAATCTCTGACACAGACGTCTTTTCTCTGTGGGTTTTGTTTGATGATCTGGTGAAACCCAAGCACATCCTCTTTCCCATGTTAAGTAGAATTAAAGACAATATTTAAAGATTTGGGGAAATCCTGTAAGGCAGTAATCACAGCAATTAACTCTGCCTTTTGAGCAGAAATATAAGAAGTAGGAATAAGCTTGTCTGTAGGACCTACATAGCTAGCATTACCATTGCTGGAGCCATCGGTGAACACTGCAACAGCCTCAGGAATGGGCTGATCTTTGGTTGTCGAAGGACCAACCAAGATGTCATTTTTATAAAATCAAACAGTTCGTTTTTTGGATAATGATTGTTAATAACACCAATAAAATCAGCCAAGTGAATTTGCCACAGTGCTGAATGTTGAAAGGCAGCCTGAACTTTGAGCCGATTTAAAGGAACTACAATTAAATTCGGATCAAATACAGAAATTTGAAGTATTGTACACCAAGCCTGGCCAATTATTACGGCAGTTTGGTCCAGATAGACAGACAAAGTTTTTGACACAGAATGAGGAAGAAAACACCACTCCACTAAATCATTATTTCGAACTGTTAGTCCAGTAGGGGAGTGTAATGAAGCGAAAACCAGAAGCTGAAACGGCTGTCCTCTAGATAACTGGGCGGTCTGGATTCTTTCCTCTGCGGATTCCAGTTCTAGTGAAGCCTCAGGGGTCAAAGTCCTGGGACTGTGGAGATGGGACTTTCCCCGCAGAGTAGAAAACAAGTTCAACAGTGCATAGGTTGGAATGCCTAAAGTAGGTCTTAAATAATTAATGTTACCCAAAAGTTTTTGGAAGTCATTTAAAGTTTTTAAGGAATTTCTCCTAATTTGAATTTTTTTGAGGTTGGATGCATTGTTTATTCGACCATCATTTCTAAATATTGAACAGGAGTGGTCTGTTGAATTTTATCCTGGGCGGTGTGTAATCCAGCCTCAGTAACACGGAGGCTCAAAATTTGATAACAGTCAATTAATTCTTTATCAGTGGGGGCACCAATTAAAATATCATCAATATAATGAAGAATATAGGCCTGGGGAAATTGGGCTCGAACCGGTGACAGCACCCGTCCAACATAAAGCTGGCAGATTGTCGGGCTATTCAGGATTCCTTGAGGAAGTACTTCCCATTGATAACGAGCTGCAGGCTCCTTATTATTGATAGATGATACAGTAAAAGCAATTTTTTCACAATCCGATTCATGTAAAGCAATATGAAAAAACCAATCTTTAAGATCAGTGACTATAAGAGGCCAATGTTTAGGTATTGAAGCAGGGGCAGGCATGCCGGGCTGGACGGACCCCATAGGTTTCATTACAGCGTTAATGGCCCTTAAGTCGGTTACCATCTGCCACATGCCTGATTTCTTTTTTAGTGGAAACACAGGAGAATTCCAGGGGGAAAGAGAGGGTTCCACATTTTTAAGCTGTAACTGTTCAGAAACCAATTGAGTTAAACTCTACAGTTTTTCAAAGCCTGATTGGGCATAAGTATCAGAGAAACGATCGGAGCCTGTGAGCTGAGCCTGAGTAACTAGAATGCCATTAGTTAATATAGCTGAGCCTGCAGACAGGCCTCCTCTGACCACCAAGTACGAAATTGTAAATGCTGAGATGGGGTCAGAACAGCTTTTGTCAAAATGTCCCAGTCTAAAGGAAGCAAAGCGACCTCTGTACAAAAAGTTTGCAATACCATTTTAACCTAAGGAGAAGTAGGACCGTACTGAGTACACGCATCCTTAAATTTTTTTTTTTAAAGTAAAATTGAGCGGCGCATATCGACGCAGACCAGAATGAGAGTGTGAGAAAGGGGAATTGAAGGAGTAGAAGAAGCAGAAGTATACCGGTGATTGCTGGCGTCCATGTGCGAAGAACCATACAAAGAAGCAGGCTGAGGGGATGGCAACGTGACCAGTTGAGGAACTGAAACGACAGGAGGGTGAGGGGCTGAAGTGGACAGGAGAAGGCCTGAGGAATTACAGGTAAATTGTAGTTTGGTCCCGGAGCCATTAGGTGACACCTAGAGACAAATGCTGCAAAGGTTTGAAGAGGGACGAATTAGCGTATCTATGGTCCTGGGCTGAGTGAGTCACGGCCACGGCCACGGGAGCTGCAAGTACTTGCTCTTCGTGAAAAGAAGTAAGATCATCAAGGGGTAACGTTAAGCCAAAGTCACCAGAGTTAGACCTTGAATTTTCAGCATCGTTAGGTGGAAGAGGAGTAGCTGAATGGAGAGGCTGATCAGATAACGAAGGCCATGTGAGAGAAAAGTTGAGGAGGTATTAGGATGGCACTCACCAAGGCCCAATCATCCCAAGCAGTGACAGGAGCACAATTCCCTGTTGAGACAAAGTCTTGGAATGCTGTAAAAAGATCCAATACTTTTATATATACGGTTCCTTTTTTAGGAAACCAAGGACAGTATTTTTCCACCGCCCTGAATAGAGAGACCATATTTTCCATGGGCACCCAAATCATTCCTTGTTTTAACCAGAGTTTAATATAGAAGAGATAGGTATAATTTTTATACTCCGTGTGTCCCATAGTTAACCAGGATTATACACAGACTATTCACCATTCATCAGAGAGTCGAACACACGTATCTGTGAACCAAGCCGATGTCGTTTCACTGTACCTGCCAAAAGGAGTCAGGTTCCCACATGCACTTAGGAAAAAAGAAAGACCACGTTAGCGCCAGATATGGGGAGAACCCGCTCCCAATATTTAACGTGGATTCTTTTCTGTTTCCTAAGTGTCTGGGCTGGGTTGAGAAATAAAGGGAAAGAGCACAAGAGAGAGAAATTTAAAGCTGGGTGTCCAGGGGAGACATCACATGTCAGCAGGATCCGTGATATTCCCCAGCAGTAAAACCAGCAAGTTTTTATTAGCGATTTTCAAAAGGGGAGGGAGTGCATGAATAGGGTGTGGGTCACAGAGATCACATACTTCACAAGGTAATAAAATATCATAAAGCAAATGGAGGCAGGGCGAGATCACAGGACCACAGGATGAGGCGAAATTAAAATTGCTAATGAAGTTTCGGGCATGCTTTGTCATCGATAACATCTTATCAGGAAACAGGGTTTGAGAGCAGATAACCTGTCTGACCACAATTTATTAGGGAGGAATTTCCTCATCCTAATCAGCCTGGGAGCGCTACAGGAGACCAGGGCTTATTTAATCCCTTCGGCTTCAACCATAAAAGACCATAAAAGCCCGCTTTGAGAGGGCCCTTCATAGGCCTACCCTCAGGGCGCATTCTCTTTCTCAGGGATGTTCCTTGCTGAGCAAAAGAATTCAGCGATATTTCTCCTATTTGCTTATGAAAGAGGAGAAATATAGCTCTGTTCCATCCAGCTGCCAGTTCAAAGTTACCTCTCTTGTTCCCTGAACATCGCTGCTATCCTGTTCTTTTATTTTTAAGATGCGCAGATTTCATATTGTTCAAACACACGTGCTCTGCAAACAATTTGTGCAGCTGATACAATCACAGGGTCCTGAGGCGACATTCATCCTCCTCAGTTTACAAAGAAGATGATGAGATTAAGAGATTAAGGTAAAGACAGGCATAGGAAAACACAAGGGTATTGATTGGGGAAGTGATAAATGTCCATGAAATCTTCACAATTTATGTTCAGAGATTACAGTAAAGACAGGTGTAAGAAACTATAAAAGTATTAATTTGGGGAACTAATAAATGTCCATGAAATCTTTACAATTTATGTTCTTCTGCCGCGGCTTCAGCTGATCCCTCTGTTCGGGGTCCCTGACTTCCCGCAACAGTTCACGTTACTGGTGAGAAGTTTTTTATTAATCAAGATCTCTTTTCTTTGGAAATGAAGGCTTTAGGATTTTTGTGTGCATGGTTGCAATTCTGAAATTTCATAAGATTCTCTCCACGTCTGTTCCTCTTTCACTCCTCCCGCCTAGCATTAGGCGAGCTTTGCCCACTGATGAAATGTCTTCAGATGGGGAAAGTCCTTCAGTCATTCAGGGATATGCTTTGTAATGGATTAGTCCTTCTCAGCAATTCTGACCTCTAGCCGGAGCCCTACCAGAGGGGTACCTCTCGCCTAAGCAAGGAGAATGTATCGTAGGGACTTTACCTGTGAGTTGGTAAGTAGAGGTAGGAAGTTCTGAAGGAACTGGAAGAGAGGTTTGGGAGACTGTGAGAGAGGAGGCAGGTGGGGAACTGGTCCCTGGCGTTCAAGAGGCATCATTGCCAGCCCTGCATTCTTCATGCACCCGGGCAAGTCAGCAACGTGCATCCTTGCTGGCCTGGCTGTGGCATTCCTCATGGCCTGTGGATATAAAGAATGTGCACAGCTCTACAATGATTAGTGCCAGAATTGTAAAAGCCATGAGATGGGAATACTAGTTTATAGAAGCCAGTTTTTTTTTTTTTCTGTTTCTGAGAACTAAATTAGAATACTAGTAAAATCACTATTTTTAAGTATATTAGAATAATTCTAAATACTCACATTAGTTCTGTTTTCCTAGGATTAGTCACCTAAGACAATTTTATTATCTGAAACTTATCTGGAGTAATTTTTGTGTCATGACTTTTAGATCTTGTGGAATATCTGTTTAGATATCATTACCATTACTTCATCTCCATACTTTGTGGGTGTATTTGATTTTTTAAAATACCTGAAATTAGGTTGTTGGTCACACCAGAGAGTATCACATTGGGTACACATCCCACCAAAATAAAGTGTGACAATGTGTGGAGATAAGAGTGGCTTTCCTGAGCTGATTAAATGCCCGTGGAAAACTACCATATGAGTGCATTCTCACACTGCTCTACAGAAACACCTGAGACCGGTCAGTTACAAAGAGGTTTAACTGGCTGATGGTTCTGTAAGCTGTACGGGCAGCATGGCAGCTTCTGCTTCTGGGGAAGCCTCAGGGAGCTTTTACCCATCACAGAAGGCAAAGCTGGAGCTGGAACCTTCACGTGGCCAGAGCAGGAAGTAGAGAGAAGGAGAAGGCATCACACACTTTATTTATTTATTTATTTATTTATTTATTTATTTATTTATTTATTATTTTGGGGGGAGCGGGAGCGGAGTTTCGCTCTGTTGCCCAGGCCGGAGTGCCATGTGGTGGGATCTCGGCTCACTGCAACCTCTGCCTCCGTAGTTCAAGCGATTCTCCTGCCTCAGCCTTCCCAGTAGCTGGGATTACAGGCGCCCGCCACCATGCCCAGCTAATTTTTGTATTTTAGTAGAGACAGGGTTACACCATGTTGGCCAGGTTGGTCTCGAACTCCTGATCTCAGGTGATCTGCCTGCCTTGGCCTCCCAAAGTGCAGGGGTTACAGGCACGAGCCACTGCACCTGGCCACCACACACTTTTAAATGACTGAATCTCATAAGAATTCACTCATTATCAGGAAAACAGTACCGAGAGGGTGGTGCTAAACCAACTGTGAGAACTCCGCCCCATGAGCCAGTCACCTCCTACCAGCCCCCACCTCCAACACTGGGGATTACAATTCGACATGTGATTTGGGTGGAGACACAGGGCCAAACCATATCAGCTATGTATTCAACATATATTTATTTCTTCAGAGCCAACAAAGTGGCAGGCATTGTTCTAGGCACAGACAACACCATATGGAATAAGAACTATGTTCTCTACTATTATAGCTTCACATTCTAGTGAGAAGCAATAATTAATAATAAAGAATACACAACATTGGATAATTTCCATCAACCATGGCACAGAAAAAGCAATCTAGAAGAAGAGCAAGATGGGATGGTTTGCACTTTGAACTTCAAGACTTGTTATAAAGCTAAAGTAATCCGAACAATGTGGTATTGGCCTAAGAACTGACAAATATTTCAGTGGAAGAGAGGAGACAGCCCAGAAATAGACCCTCACTTAAAACATTTATTCGGTTTCTAAGGAAGGCACACAACAGTCCAGTGGGGGAAAGAAAGTCTCTTTAAAAAATGGCCTGACTTGGCCAGGCACGGTGACTCACATCTATAATTCCAGCACTTTGGGAGGCCAAGGCGGGTGGATAACCTGAGGTCGGGAGTTCAAGACCAGCCTGGCCAACATGGTGAAACCCCGTCTCTACTAAAAATACAAAAATTAGCTGGGCATGGTGGCGGGTGCCTGTAGTTCCAGCTACTCTGGAGGTTGAGGCAGGAGAATCACCTGAACCTGGGAGGTGGAGGTTGCAGTGAGCCAAGATGGCGCCACTGCACTCCAGCCTGGGCGACAGAGCGAGACTCCATCTCGAAAGAAAAAGGTCTAACTGACTGGGTATACACACAAAATACCGTGACTCCTACTTCATGCATACACAATAATTAATTTAGGAAAGATCACAGACCTTAACATAAAAGCTAACACCATAAAGCTTTTTAGAGGAGAGTATCTAAGTAGGAGAAGTTTCTTAGAGAAGACACAGAAACAATAAAAATAAAAGAGAAAATGATAAGCTAGACTTCATCATAATTAAGAAGACATTAGTAACAAAATAAATAGGCAACCCACACACTGGGAATAAATATTTACAAAATAGGAATCTGACAAAGGACTGATACTGAGATATGTAAAAAATTCCTACAACAGAATAATAAAAAGGAAACAATCGAATAGATGAGCAAAATATTTGAATATATAAGGGAAGATAAATGAACAATAAGCACATGAAAATTGTTAAATATCATTAGTCTGCAGGGAAATGCAAATTAAAAGCATAATTAGCTATCACTACATACTCACCAGAATGACTAAAAATAAATAAAAATAGGCACCAAATGTTGTCAGGGAAGTCGGTGGTGCGATACTTTCCCAAAAGATCTGGCAGTTTCTCATAAAATCAAACGGCCTCACCAAATGGCCCATCCATTCCAATCCTAGTAATTTACCCCAAAGAAATAGAACACAGTCACCTGTTGCTTAATTATGGGGCTACATTCTGAGAAATGCATTGTGGGAACATCAAAGGGAGTGCTTACACAAAACTAGACAGTACAGCCTGTGGCGCCCAGGCTGCAAAATCAGACAGCCAGCCTGTGACTGCACTGAATACTGGAGGCAGTTGTAACACAATGGGAAGTACTTGTGTATCTAAACATAGAAAAGGTAAGTGAAAATGTGGTAGGAAAGATTACGAATGGCACTTCCATAGGGGCACTTAGCACAAATGGAGCTTGCAGGACTGGACGCGGCTCTGGGTGAGTCTGTGAGTGGGTGGTGAGTGCATGTGAAGGCCTAGGACATGGCTGTGCGCCACTCAGACTTTATGAGCACTATACACTTAGGTTATACTAAACCTATTTAAAAATCATACTTTCTGGCCGGGCGCGGTGGCTCAAGCTTGTAATCCCAGCACTTTGGGAGGCCGAGACGGGTGGATCACGAGGTCAGGAGATCGAGACTATCCTGGCTAACACGGTGAAACCCCGTCTCTACTAAAAAATACAAAAAACTAGCCGGGCGAGGTGGCGGGCGCCTGTAGTCCCAGCTACTCGGGAGGCTGAGGCAGGAGAATGGCGTGAACCCAGGAGGCGGAGCTTGCAGTGAGCTGAGATCCGGCCACTGCACTCCAGCCTGGGCGACAGAGTGAGACTCCGTCTCAAAAAAAAAAAAAAACAAAAAAAAAACCAAAAAAAAAACCATACTTTCTTCAATAATAATTAACTTACTATAACTGTTTTACTTTATAAATGTTTTAATTTTTCAAAACTTTTTGACTCTTGTAATAATGCTTGGTTTAAAACAAACACATTGTACACCTATACAAAAGTATTTTCTTTCTTTATATTCTTATTTTATAAGCTTTTTTCTACTTTTAATTTTCTTCTTTTTTTTTTTAACTTTTTAAACGTTTTTGTTAAAAACAAAGACAGAAACACACACATTAGCCTAGGCCCGCTCAGAGTCAGGATCTTCAATGTCACTGCCTTCCACCACGTCGTGTCCCACTGGAAGGTCTTCAGGGGCCACAACATGCATGGACCTGTCATCTCCTATGAGAACAGTGCCTTCTTCTGGAATCCCTCCTGAAGGACCTGTCTGAGGCTGTTTTACACTTAACTTAAAAAAAAAAAAAATAAGTAGAAGGACATTCTAAAATTATGACAAAAAGTATAGTAAATACATAAATCAGTAACATATTCATTTATTATCATCAACTATTATGCACTGTACATAATTGTGTGTGCTATATTTTATATAACTAGTAGTATAGTAGGTTTGTTTACACCAGCATCACTATATACATGTGAGGAATGCATTGCACTATGATACTATGACAGCTACATTAGTAGGTGATAAGAATTTTTCAGTTACATTATGATCTGCAGTGAATATTTATTTATATGATTGTAAAATTTATACGATTGTAAAATTGAGGCTGGGCACTTTGGCTCATGCCTGTAATCCTGGCATTTTATGAAGCCAAGGCTGGAGGATCACTTGATGTCAAAAGTTTGAGACCAGCCTGGGCAACACAGCGAGACCCTATCTCTCTGTAAAATTTTAAAAAATAATAAAAAAATTAGCTGGGTGTGGTGGTACATGCCTGTAGTCCCAGCTACTTGGGAGGCTGTGGTGGGAGGAGCCCTTGAGCCCGGGAGTTGGAGGCTGCAGTGAGCCGTGATAGCACCACTGTACTCTAGCCTGGGCAACAGAGTGAGACCTTGTCTCTAAAAATAAATAAATAAACACAAATAATTTTTAAAATTGTAAATGATATTTACTGACTTTAGATTTTCTGGATTGATGTAGGCCAAGGACCTCATATGTAATCAGAGTTTCAGGATAACATGCTAACATTTCACATCTTGACAATGTCAAGCAATGTTATAGCTGACAGTTTTAGGAAATGTAAGAATGGAAGAAATGTGGAGAAAAATGTACTTATTTATTTTAAATAAAATAAAAATTAACTGGCTGCGCACGGTGGCTCACACCTGTAATCCCAGCACTTTGGGAGGCTGAAGTGGGCAGATCACAAAGTCAAGGGATGGAGAGCATCCTGGCCAACATGGTGAAACCTCGTCTCTATTAAAAATACAAAAAATTAGCCGGGAGTGGTGGCGGGCGCCTGTAATCCCAGCTACTTGGGAGGCTGAGGCAGGAGAATCGCTTGAACCCGGGAGGTGGAGATTGCAGTGAGCTGAGATCGCGCCATTGCACTCCAGCCTGGTGACAGAGCGAGACTCTGTCTCAAAAACAAAACAAAACAAAACGAAAACAAAAACAAACAAACAAAATTAACTAAAGAGAAGTGAAGAGAATGAAGGAAAAATACAATTAAATTCCTTATCTTTATAGTGAAATCAGTAAATGAAGAAATAGAAGGGCAAGAATATTAAGTTTATGGAGGTAATCATGAGAATTACAGATAGAACCTATCAAAAGAGAGACACTGCCGCTGCAACTGGGATCAAGGTGAAGGATGGGAAGGAAGTTTGGATGTTTTGTTTTTTACCTTTCTGTACTGTTTGAAATGTTTCTATTTTATGTATTACTTGTATAATATGCACTTGTAGGGCATAAGAGTATGAGTCATAATATACATAGTCATATTTTGGCGGTATATTTTACAAGGAATATACCAATGCATTTGAAAGTCATCTGCTATTAATGTTGCTCATACATTTTAATGTTTCTTCTATACAGCAGAATCATGAGACAGACTTTGCCTTATACCTACTTTTGGTGGGGACTTTTGCCCTTTGGGATGCTGTGTGCATCCTCCACCAACAAATGCACTGTTAGCCAAGAAGTTGCTGACTGCAGCCACCTGAAGTTAACTCAGGTACCCGATGATCTCCCCACAAACATAACAGTGTTGAATCTTACCCATAATCAACTCAGAAGATTACCAGCTGCCAATTTTACAAGATATAGCCAACTAACTATCTTGGATGTAGGATTTAACTCCATCTCAAAACTGGAGCCAGAATTGTGCCAAAAACTTCCCATGTTAAAAGTTTTGAACCTCCAGCACAATGAGCTATCTCAACTTTCTGATAAAACTTTTGCCTTCTGCACGAATTTGACGGAACTCCATCTCATGTCCAACTCAATCCAGAAAATTAAAAATAATCCCTTTGTAAAGCAGAAGGTAAGATGAAAATGTCTATTGTTACTAATGTTTTAAAGTCACTTATCCATCCTTAGACTTACTATCTAAACATCAAAGTAAGAAAAAGGAAGAAATTTGATCTAATCCAATTTGCCACAAATATTGCCATTATAATAGAAAATGCTTCCAAAAGAGAAAATGTACTCTTAAATCAGTTTCATCCTTAATTTTCAATGTTTGCCTCTCTCGCTTTTTCCCATTAGAAACAGAACTTAGATGCAAGAGGTAGAAGTAATGAACAGAGAAGAATCAGAATATCCCATAAGAACATGGACACTGAACTTTCAGTGCTGCTGATTTAGTATGTGAAGTCATGAAAAAAGTCTAGAGTCCAAAGTCTGACTTAAATAAAATTAACAAATTGATACAATGATCAAGTGAATTGTTCAACTAAAAATTACCTACTCCTGGTTTAAGAAATCTCCTCAATGGCTATTTCAATGACTTGTTCAATAGTGGTGTCACTTTTTCAATGATGGCTACCTTTTTCTTTTCAACACTTTGCTTGAATTTTAGTTTGTTTTTTTTCTTTTCTTTTTAGTTGACATTTAATAATTGTACATATTTATGAGATCTAGAATGCAGATCTTTCAATATGTGTATACAATGTGTAATGATTAAATCAGGGTGATTATCATATCCATCATCTCCAATGTTTCTCATTTGTGTTGTGAACATTCAAAATACCCTCTTCTAGCTTTTAAAAAATATACAATAAATCATAGTTAACCATATTCACCCTACAATGCTTTAGCGCACCAGAAAACAACAAATAAACAAACAAAACGCAAGCTATTGTTTCTAAATCTGAGGCAATTATTAAGTGTTTTTCTTTAAACAAAGTGATTTTCAAGTTACTTCATTTTATGGCCTTACAAAAAATTGAGCATTGCTCTTCCTCAGATGCCAAGAATAGTCTACAAATGTAAATATGCTGTGAAACATAAAGTGATTTGCTCCCTGGCTATTTTAAATCTTCTCTTGAGTCTTCTTAGAGTCTAATGTGGATGAAATATCTTCAAATACAAAGGCCTCAAAATCTTGCTAGAGAAGTCATTGTAAAATGTTATTTTTGTAAAGACTTAAATTAAAAAACTTGCTTCTCGTTAATAGAGATTACATTAGATTTTGCCTTAACTGGTATCATCAGCTTTTCCTTACCTTTTGCCTGAATTTGAAGCGTACATATTCAAAAGTAGCAAAGGGTAATAAAACATCCCACAGTACTGACAAGCAAACAAAAGTTAATATTCTGTACTAGTCATGATCCAAAATTTATATAACTATGAATCTTTCTCAGTATAAAAATCTATTTAAAATTTCATAGATGGCAAAATTCTACTCATGTTTTTTAAGAAAACATTCTGTTCTTTTTTCTGATACTTATTTTCAAGGTGAATGCATGACACCGTGTTTGATAAGCCACGTGAAAATCCTTGCATCATGAGTAAATGGTTATTAAAAATAAGTTTATAAATTAGCAAGGTTCCTTATATCATAAGTAAGCTTAAATCCTTATTTTGGTAAGAGAAATAAAATGATTCTTGAAGTAAGAAATAAAATCCTTCCTACAATGGTTTCAAGGGTAACCATCACAAAGATTATAACATAACAAAGATTAATCAGAACAAAGATTTTTTCTTATGCTTACTGTTAGTATTCTACAGAATGATACAGAGGTGTTGATTTTGTTGTTGAAATATTTTTAAGACGTACTTACATTTAAAAGAACTGTTTTTGACACCAAGACTCTAACATATGCTTATTGTTTTTTCCCTTCAGAATTTAATCACATTAGATCTGTCTCATAATGGCTTGTCATCTACAAAATTAGGAACTCAGGTTCAGCTGGAAAATCTCCAAGAGCTTCTATTATCAAACAATAAAATCCAAGCGCTAAAAAGTGAAGAACTTGGTATCCTTGCCAATTCATCTTTAAAAAAGTTAGAGTTGTCATCGAATCAAATTAAAGAGGTAAGAAGTAAGCTAAAATTATTTTGCATTCTGCCTTTAAGGTGGGTAGTCCCTATCTGTGTCACAGACACAGGAATCTGTTGTTCTCTAGCCTTTGCCCGTCTTCCAGCATTCCTTCACACCTACTGCTTGGGGGCATTGGTGCCACCCTCGTGAGAGCTCAGGCAGCCCCAGGAGAGGTCGGGAGATGGGACTCTGCAGTCCTGCAGTACCGGGTGGAACCCCCGTGCCATGACCTTGGGAACATCCTTAACCTCCCTGAGTCTGTGTCCTCCCTTGCAAAGTGGAAATAGTGCTCTCTGTCACACAAACTCTCTGAAAGAATTATTAATAAAAGAGTACGATGGTCAAGAGCCCCAGGTTCACAATTGGGTTAGCTGGCCTGGTCTCTGGGCTTTGTCTTTTAACCATCGTGTTATCAGGCAAGTTATTCAAGTTCTCCCTCTCCAGCCTCCCAGCTTTCAAACGGGCGTGATAATGACTCTACCTCACAGGACTGTGTGGTAAAGAATTTAGGACCGTGTCTGGCATAGGCAGGGCTCAGGAAATGACAAGCAGCACTATGTTGTTATAAAAACCTTCCTACAATGAAGTCAGCTTAAATAACTGACAGGACTGTCTCTTTTTGGAATCATGATCTTCAGGCTAATCATTTGCTGTCACGGGGGAGCAACAACTATCTGGACGGGTGGCACAGGGGTAAAAGAATTTACCGAGACAGTTGTAGGTGGAGAAAGGCATGTTCATTAGTGAAAGTAGGAAACTACATTGCGAGAAGGCAACGGGCATTTCAGCAAGCGAAGCTGACTGCAAAGAAACAAAGGCTTGCTGGGGATTTTACAGGATGTTGTTTATGCTGAAGAGGGTTCTGTGCGGCACGGACAGCGCCCAGGTTGCAGTGGGCTAACTCGCAGGGCCCTGGGCATAGCTGGGCACGGGAAGACTGCCAGTTATTCGCACAGGAGGGCTATGTGTCCTGGATCATGAAGAAAGAAATAACTTACCTGCTCTCTTGCTTTCTCTCGGTCCTGTCGACTGACTCCTTTTCCCTAAATAGGATTCCGCATTTTCATATACAGGTTGTCTGTATTTTACACTCATTTTGTTCCAGGCTACAAGACTACTGGAAATCCTTCCTTACAACTCTATTCATTTTCAGACATAAAAATAAATGGCGTACAAATTTATCCTGAGATATTAAGATGTTTTGTGCAAGCTATTCATTTTATTTTTTTAAATAGCATTTTCTATGATTAAGACATTTATGGCCGGGCGCGGTGGCTCACGCCTGTAATCCCAGCACTTTGGGAGGCCGAGGCGGGCGGATCACAAGGTCAGGAGATTGAGACCACGGTGAAACCCCGTCTCTACTAAAAATACAAAAAAAAAATTAGCCGGGCGTGGTGGCGGCGCCTGTAGTCCCAGCTACTCGGGAGGCTGAGGCAGGAGAATGGCGGGAACCCGGGAGGCGGAGCTTGCAGTGAGCCGAGATCGCGCCACTCACTCCAGCCTGGGCGACAGAGCGAGACTCCGTCTCAAAAAAAAAAAAAAAAAAAAAAAAAAAAAAAAAAAAAAGACATTTATTATAGTAATGGTATTAAATATATCAATAAATGAGAAACAATAATAATAAGGGGTGATTAAAAAAAATCACTCAAATGTCCATAGTCAGAAACAACCACGGTTAGCATTTGGGTACATTTATCCCTGGCTTTTCTCCAAATAATTATAAGGAAAAACAACAGCTTAAATTCTTACTGTACTGAAATTCATACTGTTTTTTAAATCCTTAAGGCACTTAACTGTGTGTCAAGTACTGTGATAAATTTTAAAAAATATTTTATGGGCCGGGCGCGGTGGCTCAAGCCTGTAATCCCAGCACTTTGGGAGGCCGAGGCGGGCGGATCACAAGGTCAGGAGATCGAGACCATCCTGGCTAACACGGTGAAACCCCGTCTCTACTAAAAATACAAAGAAATTAGCTGGGCGTGGTGGCGGCGCCTGTAGTCCCAGCTACTCGGGAGGCTGAGGCGGGAGAATGGCGGGAACCCGGGAGGCGGAGCTTGCAGTGAGCCGAGATCGTGCCACTCACTCCAGCCTGGGCGACAGAGCGAGACTCCGTCTCAAAAAAAAAAAAAAAAAAAAAAAATTATGTATATAGTAGTTTTAATCAACTTATTCTTAGTTTCTTTTCTTTTATTTTTTGAGACTGAGTTTCACTCTTTGTTGCCCAGGCTGGAGTGCAATGGCACGATTTGGACTCACTGCAACCTCCAACTCCTAGGTTCAAGCTATTCTCCTGTCTCAGCCTCCCGAGTAGCTGGGATTACAGGTGCCCACCACCACGCCTGGCTAATTTTTGTATTTTTAGTAGAGACGGGGTTTCACCGTGTTGGCCAGGCTGTCTCGAACTCCTGACCTCAGGCGATCCGCCTGCCTTGGCCTCTCAAACTGCTGGAATTACAGGCGTGAGCCACCGCATCCGGCCTAATCAACTTATTCTTAATTGTCATTTTCACAAAAGAAAACTGAGATGAAGAAAGTTAACGTGACATATCTCAGGCCCCACAGGATCCACCTGGGACGGAGCTGGGTTTCTGGCTTGCTGGGACTGGAGGCCCTGCTCCTAACAGTTATGCTATATTGCCCACCAAAGATCATGATGTCTCCTGCTCTTTAGATTTAATATGATATCATGAACATCTCCCATACAATTAAGAATCATTCCAAAGCTAAATTTTACTGCCTGTAAAAGAGTGCTATCATGTAGATTTATCATACTTAATTTCATAATTTTCGGCTTTGCATTTTAACTCATTTGTTGATGATAAAGCACCCTTTCTTCTACACTTCTCTTTTTTTCCATTAGTCCTACTGTCCCCCAAGTGACACATTACAAATCAGAGCCCGGCCAGGCTGGGCGCAGTGGCTCACGCCTGTAATCCCAGCACTTTGGGAAGTCGAGATGGGGGTGGATCATGAGGTCAGGAGTTCAAGACCAGCCTGGCCAGCATGGTGAAATCCCGTCTTTACTAAGAATACAAAAAAATTAGCCAGGCGTGGTGGCAGTCGCCTCTAATCTTAGCTACTCAGGAGGCTGAGGCAGGAGAATCGCTTGAACCCAGGAGGCGGGGGTTGCAGGGAGCTGAGATCGCACCACTGCACTGCAGCCTGGGGGACAGAGCAAAACTCTGTCTCAAAAAAAAAAAGAAAAGAAAAGAAAAGAGTGACTTCATGGCAGTCCATGAGTGACTTCATGAGCAGTTTATTCATTGCAATTGTTCTCATGGTGATAAAGAAAAAGTACCAGGAGATTGATCCTGGACTGGAAGGTCAGAGAAGGCTCCTTGAAAAGGTGGCATTTAAGCTGAGGCTGTGAATGCTGAGCAGAAGCTAGCCAGTGGCCAGGGGAGTCAGAGGTTGGAGCAAGAGGTGGGCGCTGTAAGGAAGGACTCGTGCATTAGAGGAAGGGGGAGAAATGCTCTGCCCACAGGATGTGGTGAAGGGTGACTAGAAATGGAGTAAAGAACTGCATTGAGTCGGGCGCAGTGGCTCATGCCTATAATCCCAGCACTTTGGGAGGCCAAGGCGGGTGGATCACAAGGTCAGGAGTTCGAGACCAGCCTGGCCAACAGGGTGAAACCCCGTCTCTACTAAAAATACAAAATTAGCTGGGCGTGGTGGCTGGCGCCTGTAATGCCAGCAACTCAGGAGGCTGAGGAAGGAGAATTGCTTGAACTCGGGAGGCGGAGGTTGCAGTGAGCTAAGATGGCTCCACTGCACTCTAGCCTGGGTGACAGAGTGAGACTCCATCTCAAGAAAAAACGAAAACAAAAACAAAAAAAACAGAACTGCATCTAAGCTTTTCAACAACCTTACAGAGTCTGTGCTTTTGATTGTTAACCTCTTTTTTTCTACCTTTAGTTTTCTCCAGGGTGTTTTCACGCAATTGGAAGATTATTGGGCCTCTTTCTGAACAATGTCCAGCTGGGTCCCCGCCTCACAGAGAAGCTATGTTTGGAATTAGCAAACACAAGCATTCGGAATCTGTCTCTGAGTAACAGCCAGCTGTCCACCACCAGCAATACAACTTTCTTGGGACTAAAGTGGACAAACCTCACTATGCTCGATCTTTCCCACAACAACTTAAATGTGATTGGTAACGATTCCTTTGTTTGGCTTCCACATCTAGAATATTTCTTCCTGGAGTATAATAATATACAGCATTTGCTCTCTCACTCTTTGCACGGGCTTTTCAATGTGCGGTACCTGAATTTGAAACGGTCTTTTACTAAACAAAGTATTTCCCTTGCTTCGCTCCCCAAGATTGATGATTTTTCTTTTCGGTGGCTAACATGTTTGGAGCACCTTAACATGGAAGATAATGATATTTCAGGCATAAAAAGCAATATGTTCACAGGATTGATAAACCTGAAATACTTAAGTCTATCCAACTCCTTTACAAGTTTGCAAACTTTGACAAATGAAACATTTGTATCACTTGCTCATTCTCCCTTACACATACTCAACCTAACCAAGAATAAAATCTCAAAAATAGAGAGTGGTGCCTTCTCTTGGTTGGGCCACCTAGAAGTACTTGACTTGGGCCTTAATGAAATTGGGCAAGAACTCACAGGCCAGGAATGGAGTGGTCTAGAAAATATTTTCGAAATCTATCTTTCCTACAACAAGTACCTGCAACTGACTAAGAACTCCTTTGCCTTGGTCCGAAGCCTTCAACGACTGATGCTCCGAAGGGTGGCCCTTAAAAATGTGGATTGCTCTCCTTCACCATTCCAGCCTCTTGGTAACCTGACCATTCTGGATCTAAGCAACAACAACATAGCCAACATAAATGATGACATGTTGGAAGGTCTTGAGAAACTAGAAATTCTGGATTTGCAGCATAACAACTTAGCACGGCTCTGGAAACACGCAAACCCTGGTGGTCCTGTTTATTTCCTAAAGGGTCTGTCTCACCTCCACATCCTTAACTTGGAGTCTAATGGCTTTGACGAGATCCCAGTTGAGGTCTTCAAGGATTTATCTGAACTAAAGATCATTGATTTAGGATTGAATAATTTAAACACACTTCCAGCGTCTGTCTTTGATAATCAGGTGTCTCTAAAGTCATTGAACCTTCAGAAGAATCTCATAACATCAGTTGAGAAGAAGGTTTTCGGGCCAGCTTTCAGGAACCTGAGTAACTTAGATATGCGCTTTAATCCCTTTGATTGCACATGTGAAAGTATTGCCTGGTTTGTTAATTGGATTAACAAGACCCACGCCAACATCCCTGAGCTGTCAAGCCACTACCTCTGCAACACTCCACCCCACTATCATGGGTTCCCAGTGAGACTTTTTGATACATCATCCTGCAAAGACAGTGCCCCCTTTGAACTCTTTTTCATGATCAATACCAGTATCCTGTTGATTTTTATCTTTGTTGTACTTCTCATCCACTTTGAGGGCTGGAGGATATCTTTTTACTGGAATGTTTCAGTACATCGAGTTCTTGGTTTCAAAGAAATAGACAGACAGACAGAACAGTTTGAATATGCAGCATATATAATTCACGCCCATAAAGATAAGGATTGGGTCTGGGAACATTTCTCTTCAATGGAAAAGGAAGACCAATCTCTCAAATTTTGTCTGGAAGAAAGGGACTTTGAGGCAGGTGTTTTTGAACTGGAAGCAATTGTTAACAGCATCAAAAGAAGCAGAAAAATTATTTTTATTATAACACACCATCTATTAAAAGACCCGTTATGCAAAAGGTAGGTAAACATTGTGAAATTTTAAGTGTGTACTTGCTTTTCAATTAAACTTTTTTTTTTTTTTTGGATGGAGTCCCACCCTGTTGCCCAGGCTGGAGTGCAGTGGTGTGATCTCAGGTCACTGCATCCTCCACCTCCCGGGTTCAAGTAATTCTCCTGCCTCAGCTTCTCGAGTAGCTGGGATTACAGGTGTGTGCCCCCATGCCTGGCTAATTTTTGTATTTTTAATAGAGATGGGGTTTCACCATGTTGGCCAGGCTGGTCTTGAACTCCTGGCCTCAGGTGATCTGCCCACCTGCCTCCCAAAGTGCTGGGATTCCAGGCGTGAGCCACCACACCCGGCTTCAATTAAACTTTTAAATATTACCAATATTACTCAACTCAAAGAATTTTAAAAACAAAATTAAGAAAAAAAACCCCTGAGTTTCAGTAACAGCTTAAACTCTGTTACAGACTATTTTAAATAGTAGTGATTCTGGCTGTTAAGAACTGTGTATTAATTCTTCGATACCTTTCTTTACTTAGATTCAAGGTACATCATGCCGTTCAACAAGCTATTGAACAAAATCTGGATTCCATTATATTGATTTTCCTTGAGGAGATTCCAGATTATAAACTGAACCATGCACTCTGTTTGCGAAGAGGAATGTTTAAATCTCACTGCATCTTGAACTGGCCAGTTCAGAAAGAACGGATAGGTGCCTTTCATCATAAACTGCAAGTAGCACTTGGATCCAAAAACTCAGTACATTAAATTTATTTAAATATTCAATTAGCAAAGGAGAAACTTTCTCTATTTAAAAAGTTCCATGGCAAATTTAAGTTTTCCATAAAGGTGTTATAATTTGTTTATTCATATTTGTAAGTGATTATATTCTATCACGATTATATCTCTTCTAGGAAAATGTATCTCCTTATTTCAGGCCTATTTTTGACAACTGACTAAATTTTACCCAAAATAAACACAGAAGCACATAAGAACATTCTCTACTGATAAATACACGATCCACCACTGAGTCTGTGACAACTTAAGGAGTTTTAAAACATTTCTCATTTTTAGAAAAGTTAGAGTTACATTAGGGTTTGTGATGATCTTTTCGTTTTTTGGATACACTTAAAAGAAAGATAATTGTTTCAATGGGTATAATGCTATTTCCTTTGTAAAAGAATAAAATATATACCCATATTTTTAACAAGTTTAATTACAGTATTTTTTCAATGGAAACACTTTGTATTTTAGTAAGTACTTGTCTCAGTATTGATTTCGTTAAATGTTAAATATTTTTTAATATGCATACCCAAGGGCAGAAAACATTTGCAATTCATTTTCATTAATGAGATGATTACTTGAATGAATATTGACTTGTATTTTCCTGAGATACGAGTTTCTGCTGTGGGAGGGTAGAAACAATTCTCCTACTAAGAGTATTGTGGGCAGGCTTGCTTTCTGAAGGCTAATCAGTAACTGGCTTTGTGGAAACAACCTTCCTCCCATGGTTACAGACTCAGGAGATGGCACTGGCGAAATCACTTGGGCTCACTGGGATTTTTTGACTCCTGATCTTGAAAATTATGATAATAAATAGCATCGTAGATATTCCTATATAATTAGTGATGATGATCACTGTATAATATATTCACAGGAATGTATTATTTTACCATAAAATAATATGCCATGTATAAGGTAGTCCTTATCTAGAAAGACTATTTTTATTTTTTTGTTTGTTTTTTATTCGTTGGTTTGTTTTTGAGATGGAGTCTGGCTCTGTCGCCCGGGCTGGAGTGCAGGGGCCCAATCTCCGCCCACTGCAATCTCCACCTTCTGGGTTCAAACTATTCTCCTGCCTCAGCCACCAAGTAGCTGGGATTACAGGCACATGCCACCATGCCTGGCTAATTTTTGTATTTTTAGTAGAGATGGGGTTTCGCCATGTTGGCCAGGCTGGTCTCAAACACCTGACCTCAGGTGATCCACCCGCCTTGGCCTCCCAGAGTGCTAGGATTACAGGCATGAGCCACCATGCCCGGCCTTTTTATGTTTGTTTTACAATACAACAAAAAAGTTTTCAGTTTTACAATAAAAGAGAGTCTGATTATTGGAAATAGACCTGAATAGCTTTTTGAAATAGTTATAGTTCCAGTATTTAAAGAGAAACCTGAAATTATAAGTCTGAGTTAATTTCTATACCTGAAATGTTCACTTGTCTGCTGAATTCAAGGAGCATTTGAGATGTCACATTTTGGAACTTTGATTTAAATAAGTCATTATTCTCTTTTTCTTTTTCTTTTTTTTTTGAGACGGAGTCTCGCTCTGTGGCCCAGGCTGGAGTGCAGTGGCGCGATCTCCGCTCACTGCAAGCTCCGCCTCTTGGGTTCATGCCATTCTCCTGCCTCAGCCTCCTGAGTAGCTGGGACTACAGGCGCCCGCCACCTTGCCCGGCTAATTGTTTTTTTTTTTTTTTTTTTTTTTTGCATTTTTTAGTAGAGACAGGGTTTCACCGGGTTAGCCAGGATGGTCTCGATCTCCTGACCTCGTGATCCACCCGTCTCGGCCTCCCAAAGTGCTGGGATTACAAGCTTGAGCCACCGCGACCGGCCCCCAATAAGTCATTATTCTCAAGGCTGATTTCCATGACCCTGGATGAGACATACTCACTGTGCCGCTGGTTCTGAAGAGTCTCTAGTCGGCCAACACTGTGAATGTGTGGAGGACTAATTATCACTTTCATGTTATTTGCCAACCTGACAGCTGAGACACTGCTTTTCAGCATTTTAGTTAAGATTTGCTTTTTAACTGTGCGATAATCCTGTTTTATTTTGGCATTATAAAATAAAAATCACAGCTTCTGCTTTTCTTATATGCTTTGTGTGTTATCAATATTCTCAACTATTCATAAGATATTTTAAATAAATCATTATTGTTAATTAGTCAATATATCAAGTTGCTTAATATGTCACATTTCAATGATATTTAATATATAATATCTATATTTAATATATTGATACGTTGCTGGTAGAGGGTGTCCAGGTTCTTGCTGCTTTGAACAAAGAATTGGACAAAATGCACAAAGAAGGAGGCAACAAAAGCAGAGATTTACTGAAAACGAAAGCATACCACGCAGGGTGGGAGCAGCCCGAGCAAGCAGCTCAAAAACCGGGTTACAGAATTTTCTGGGGTTTAAATACTCTCTAGAGGCTTCCATTGGTTACTTGGTGTACGCCCTATGTAAACGAAGAGGCTGAAGTGAAGTTACAAAGTTATTTACTTGGTGTGCACCCTATGCAAATGAAGAGAGTATTTCTTGCCATAGCTGAGCTAGCGTTACAAAGTTATTTACTTGGTGGTAGAAAGTTAGGGTTTTCCCCCTTGATTTACTTCTAGGAAGCCTTTAGGTTCCCTGCCTCCAGACCCTATTCTCCTGCCTCAAATATATCAATGACATATTCAATACACCATTAAGTTGCTTAATAGTTAAGAGGTTAAGATGCACAGATAATGACCTCTAAATGAATACCAATAAAACTAGGAAAAGGTGTAAACTCTGACTCCTCTCTGACCTAGGGAGGAAGTAACATCCAGAACTTCTGCAGGCTGTCCTGTGTAATTGTTCCCAGGAGGAACCCTTGTCCCCGGGGTTTGAGAGAAGGGGATTGAGGAAAAGGATGTTTGACCTCTTTTTTGATTTGCCCAAGTGACTTGACTTGTTTGAATCCTCTCAGGGTGCCATCATGTTATCTGTTCACTCCAACTTCTTCCTGTTTTTCACGTTGCAAAACAAAACCTAACTGAATCAACACTGAGTTTAAAATAAATCTTCGTATTTAGTTCCACCTAAAAATGATAACTTTTAGATTGTAATCAGAAGTAGATGCTATCAATTTGTTAGTGAAGAGGGGAGGAGTTTTCAATGCCACTTAGTTAACAACTTCTAATTGTTCAAATATACATCTTAGGTTGTAAAGGAGACTCAATGGTAAAGTCATAGTGACCATTCAAACATGTAAAGGGGCTTCAAAGCAAGAACTCAGAAGGCATTTCTTGCAATCTATTGAGACACAAAGCAGATTAGCAGTTGTCTGGGCCTAGAAACAGGAATGGGGTGTGGCTGCAAATAGGCGTTAAGAGACTCTTTTCAGGTGAAGAAAATACTCTAAAATTGGGTTATGGTAATAATTGTACAACCACGTAAATTTACTCAAAGTCATTGAGTTGGATACTTAAAACAGGTGAATTTCACGGTGTGTAAGTTATACATTCACAAAGCCTTTATTAAAAATAGTCTTTTCTGAGCAGCTACAGGTGCCTAGCCCGGTGCTAATTACTATAGTGAACACCAAGGTGGGATTTAGAATCTGGGTGAACAATATAACCTGTCGGCAATAAAACCTGGGTGCAAAAGGATTTCAAAGATGGACCTGGGCAGAGATGACTCCACAGAGGTGAAACAACCCTTTCCACGATAGGTGAGATTTCACTGAGTGGAGATGGTCTCGCTGACTTCAAGAATGAAGCCGCAGACCCTCACGATGAGTGTTATGGTTTTTAAAGATGGTGTTATGGTTCTTAAAAATGGTGTGTCTGGAGTTTGTTCCTTCAGATGCGTTGGCAGTGTCTTCCTTTTGGTAGGTTCGTGGTCTCGCTGACTTCAAAGAGGAGCCACAGACCTTCACCGTGTTACAGCTCTTAAAGGTGGTGTGGACCCAGAGCGTGAGGAGCAGTAAAATCTATTGTTAAGAACCAAACAACAAGGTTTCCACAGCGTGGAAAAGACCCCAAGTAGTTGACAAAGCGTTGACAACAAGGAAGACAACCCAAGTTCGTTGCTGCTGGCTTACTCGGGCAGCCGGCTTTTATTCCCTTATCTGACCCCACCCACATCCTCCTGATTGGTCCATTTCACAGAGCGCTGACTGGTCTATTTTACAGAGAGCTGATTGGTCCATTTTACAGAGAGCTGATTAGACCATTTTGACAGGGTGCTGATTGGTGCATTTACGATCCCTGAGCTAGATATAAAAGTTACCCAATCCCCATGCATTTAGGACTCCTCTCTGGCTTCACCTGGTGGATCCTGCACTGGGGCTGCAGGCAGAGCTGCCTGCCAGTCCCAAGCCATGCCCGCTCTCCTCAGCCTTTGGGTGGTGGATGGGGCCGGGCACTGCCGGGGTGGCTCGGGCTGCGTGGGAGCCCACTGTGGGGGGGTGGTGCTTGGACATGGCAGGCTACAGGTCCCCAGCCCTGCCCTGCCCCACGGTAGGCGGCCAAGGCCCAGCGAGAATTGGAGTACAGAACATGTGGGCCAGCAGTGCTGGGGGACCCAGCCCAACCTCCGCAGCTGCTGGTCCGGGTGCTAAGCCCCTCATTGCCCTGGGCTGGCGGCGGGCCTGGCTGGCTGCTCAGAGTGCGGGCCGGCAGAGCCCGTGCACCGGCCCCCGGGAACTCTCCCCGGCCCGGCTGCCACCTGCGCCTCTCCCTCCACACTTCCCCACCAGCAGAGGGAGCCAGCTCCAGCCTTGGCTAGCCCAGAGAGGGGCTCCCACAGTGCAGTGGTGGGCTGAAGGGCTCCTCAGGCGCCACCAGAGTGGATGCAAAGGCAGAGGAGGTGCCGAGAGTGAGGGCTGCTAGCATGTTGTCACCTTTCATATAGATGCAATGTTTTGAAATTGTGACTTTATGGCTTTCAACTGGCAAACCCAGACATCAAGATGAAATTCCCTCTTGGGATCTGTGCCTTAGATTTAGGTGTCAGCCAGTTAAACAGAGGAACATAGACTGTAACTTCACAGTCCAAAGCCAGGCTGACTGTCACATAACAAAAGGGGCTTTAAGTACTTTTTTTTTCTATAAACATATACATCTGTGTTAAAATAACAAAGGACAGTCGCTCATTAGTTACTAATTACACTAGGTGACATATTAGCTACTCTTGGCTCTTGTAACTCTCTAGCCTTGCTCCATTGTCCTGTTTACGGGAGAAAAGAGTTATGCCATGTGGCTATTTTCACAAACCATTCTTTATACTTTGTGTGCATTGGGCAAGAATCACCAGACTTTCCGATGGTGGAACTCTTCCAGTTTTGTTTGAGGACTTCTGGGCAGACAGAGTTGGCTTATTTAGCTTCCTTTTCTCTTAGGTCAGTTCCCCAGAAAACAGGTTTTGGAATGGAGATTTGCATGAAGGAAGTTTCAGGGGTGCTCTGATTTATAAGTGAGTGAAATAAGCTGGATTGGGAACAGAGAGAATGACTAACTCTGATGCAATTCACAACTGCAACTGAGTTCTTAGCCAACCCCATGGGGAGCTCTAGAACTGGAATGACCCTAGAGAATTAGGAGAAATCTAGGCAAAGGGTTGGACCCCTCTCCATGCCCTCACATCAACCAGTCACAGACACAGGCAGCCCCAGGGAGGAAGTGTGACCTTAAGTAATATGTTTTGCCAAACGAAATTCAAGGAGGGGGGCGGGTGCAGTGGCTCACGCCTGTAATCCCAGCACTTTGGGAGATGGAGGCAGGCGGATCACCTGAGGTCGGGAGTTAGAGACTAGCCTGACCAACATGGAGAAACCCAGTTCTACTAAAAATACAAAATTAGCCGGCCGTGGTGGCACATGCCTGTAATCCCAGCTACTTGGGAGGCTGAGGCAGGAGAATTGCTTGAACCAGGAAGGCAGAGGATGCGGTGAGCCAAGATTGCGCCATTGCACTCCAGCCTGGTCAACAAGAGCAAAACTCCGTCTCAAAAAAAAAAAAAAAAAAAAAAAAAGAAAGAAAGAAAGAAGAAAGAAATTCAAGGGGAAGACCTCAGTTATGAACCGTCAGAAGCCAACTCACTGTGCAGCTGGAGGAATAAGTGCCTGGATCCTGAGAGCAGAGCTCCCTATAGAATGGCCTTTTCAAAAATTGTAACAGTGAGAAACTTACGACATTGAAGGGATATGACCTAACCAACTCCATCTTGCTTCCGGCCTTGTTTATTTCTGGGTGTAGCAAACTAACTTTGGGAGGAACTTAGTATATAGTTTAACTTGGAAACAAAGATGATAACTTCCCTTTCCCAAAACAAACCTCCCTCTTGCCAGGGAACCAGACTGCCTTTGTAGGACTAACAAATTAGCCACAAGGTTTGTAACTTCCTCAATTACTCCTGCAGACAACATCACTATTTCAGAATGTAAGATTGGCCTTTTGAGATGTCTTTTCAAGTTTTTGCATTTCCGACAAATGATGGCTCAACCCAGACCCACCAAGTCCTGTAGCTCCACCTAGGAACCACCTCAGTGTACGAAGACAGCTTTGGCTCCCTATAATTTCATCTCTGACCCAACCAATCAGCACTTCCCATTCCCCGGCCCCTACCCACCAAACTATCCTTAAAAAACCCTAGTCTCAAGGCCAGGTGCGGTGGCTCATGCCTGTAATCCCAGCACTTTGGAAGGCTGAGGCAGGTGGATCACTTGAGGTCAGGAGTTCGAGACCAGCCTGGCCAACATGCTGAAACCCTGTCTCTCCTAAAAATACAAAAAAATTAGCTTGGCGTGGGGGTGGGCTCCTGTAATCCCAGCTACTCAGGAGGCTGAGGCAGGAGAATCACTTGAACCTGAGAGGTGGAGGTTGTAGTGAGCCGAGATTGTGCCACTGCACTCCAGCCTGGGCAACAGAGCAAGACTCCGTCTCAAAAACAAAAACAAAAAAAACCCTAGTCTACCAATTTTCGGGGAGACTGATGTGAGTAATAAAACACCAGTCTCCTGTTCAGCTGGTTCTGTATGAATTAAACTTTTCTCTATTGCAATTCCCCTGTCTTGATAAATTAGCTCTGTGTGGGCAGCAGCTAAAATACTTGGTGGTCACACCTGTTTCACTACAACATCCACCGCGCCTTTTGAGGTACTTAAGAATTAAAAGGGCAGGTGCAATGGCTCATTGTAATGCCAGCATTTTGGGAGGTCAAGGTGAGAGGATTTCTTGAGGCCAGAAGTTTGAGACCAGCCTGGGCAACACGGCAAGACTCTGTCTCTACAAAAAATTTAAAAATTAGTTTGACGAGGTGGTGTGAGCCTGTAGTTGCAGCAACTTGGGAAGCTAAGCTGGGGGAATTGTCCGAGGCCAGGAGTTTGAGGCTACAGTGAGCTACGACCGTGCCATTGCACTCCAGCCTGGGTAACAGAATGAGACCCTATAACCACCCAATGGGTTTATCTTGCCTGCTACCCAGATAGAGCTGACTGGAAATTTTAAAGGACAATTTGATGGGTGCCGGGGGGGGGGGGGGGGGGGTGGGGGGGGGGGGGCAGGGAATGGGGAATGCTGATTGGTTGGATCAGAGATAAAATCACGTGGAGTTGAAGCTGTCCTTTCACACTGAGTAGGCTCTCGAGTGGAAGCCACAAGACCAGGTGAGCCTGTTTATGGATCTGAGTGGCACCAGCTGATCCATCAAGCGCAGGGTCTGAAAAAGACCTCAAACATCAATCTTAAGTTTTATAATGCTATGTTATTCATAGGAGCAATTGAGGAGGCTAGTGATCTTGTGGCCTCTGGCTGCATGACTCCAGAGCCGTAACTTCTAACCTTGTGGCTAACTTGTTAGTTTTACGAAGGCAGTCCAGTCCCCAGGCAAGAAGGGGGTTTATTTTGGGAAAGGGCTACCACCCTTGTTTAAAGTTAGTTCGGCCTATGCTCAGGAATGAACACGGGCAGCCTGGAGGTCAGAAGCAAGATGGAGTCGGTTAGGTCAGATCTCTTTCACTGTCGTAACTTTCTCTCTGCTATAATTTTTACAAAGGTGGTTTCAAGACCCTGCCTCTAAAATTAAAACAAGAATTAAAACATACAGAGCGCAGTTGGCTTGGGCACTAATGCAAGCTTCCAAACTTTTTTTTTAAAAATAAGGTCTCTTTCAAAAATTCTGAGAAACAAATGACTTCATAAAAAGCCAATAATTTTGTTTTTTAACAGACAAGGATGTTTTCACAGTGTTAATGTCCTGCAGTCAGACAACGAACTCACCTGCAGTTAAAGAAGTTGGGGTTTGCTTCATTGCAGTGAGGAAGGAAACACATCATGGGGTATCAATAAGAAGGGGCTTGAAAAATCCTATTATATAGGATTTGGGCTTGGGATGGGTAAATTCAGGAAGAGGAGACTAGAACAGGGATAAAGTTGTAAAAGAAATTGCAATCACTAGCTGGACGTGGTGGTTCACAGCTGTAATCCCAGCACTTTGGGAGGCTGAGGTGGGAGGATCACCTGAGGTCAGGAGTTGGAGACCAGCCTGGCCAACATAGTAAAACCCCGTCTCTACTAAAAATAAAAAATTAGCCAGGCGTGGTAGCGCACACCTGTAATCCCAGCTACTCGGGAGGCTGAGGCAGGAGAACTGCTTGAACCTGGGAGGCGGAGGTTGCAGTGAGCAGAGATTACGCTATTGCACTCCAGCCTGGGCTACAACAGCGAAACTCCGTCTCAACAAAGAAAAAAAAGAAAGAAATAGCAATCACTGAGCTGAGAGAGGAGTGTTTATGGTATTTTGAGGGTGGCAAAGTGACGTTATTTTTGTCTGGACTCAGACAAAATTATGACATGGTGGTGCTTCATGCTGCTTTCTAGTACAGAGCAGTCTTGTGGAAGCTGGTATGAGGTGAGTGTGTCTGTGTCCCACGGGAGAAGAGCACACCCGCCCCGTGGGTGCCTGGCTGCTCCTGCACATCAAGGCCCGCTCCCTTGTTTGCCTTTCTACCTCCCTTCACACGGGGATCTTCTTGGCTCCTTTCAGAGATCTCTTTTTTTAATCTGAGTGAGTACTTGGTCGAGAGGGACAGAAGCTCATTGTTTAGGCAAAAAGGAGGCAAGTTCGTGGGACAACCAAACTCGGAAGGGGAGCTGGAACGGGGCTCTGACACCACCACGCAGTGTGTGCTTCTCTCTGCATGATGGCGGCATCGGTTTGCATGGCTGGAAATGTGGGCGCCCAGGATCTTTGAGGCTGCCATTTCGCTTCAACAAGGCACTAGCCCTCTTTCCTAGTGTGGTTTCCAAAACCTCAGGACAGTCCTTTGCGTGGTCTAGCTGGGGATAGATGTCCGTGTTTGTGGCCATGGGAGTAGGGTGCTGGGGTTGGCAGCACCCACTGGAACCACATGGAGAGAATGGCAGGAGGAATGGCCCCCACAAAACAAGCCAATGCTATTTCCCCAAGAGGGGAGCCAGGCAGCAAAGCAGGGTGTGTCCACCCTATGAGCCACGCGGAACTGGTCTGCTGGACAAGCTGGACTTGTAAAGTCCAATCAGAAACCTCCGTTGTTCTTTCTTCCTCTCTCAAAGCTATCTTTTTTTCATCCTGCCATTTGAGTGAAACCTCTGGCTTATTAGACACACTTAGATAGCACAAAGCATGTCCCAGCATCATGGTGCAAAACTCCAGTCCTGTAATAATTGCAAAACTCCAGTCCTGTAATAATAACGAAAGCACAAACTCTTTCCCAGTTGGAGCTCTCTTCTTCTCTGTCCGAGACCTGCTGCAGCCTGCTGGACGCCCGCATCAGGGAGCCGGGTAGTGTTGACTTCCTTTGGCTCCACACTCCCCCTGCTCTTTCACCCGCTGCCTGGGGCTCTGAGCATCTCCAGGATCTGAGGGGTACAGCACACAGAAGGAGAAGATAAAAGACAGAGAAGCCTTTACTTGGTGGGCACAGGTGCCATCCGGCCCGGGGCCTTTGGCAGCATAACACTGAGGGGCTGCCTCTTTCTTTCATGAGCGCTTCTGTCATTTCTTCAGAAATCCAGCTTCTTCCCTTGCACTCCAACTCACAGGCTCTGGTTAGCCACTCCCAGCACAGGTTCATCCATGCTGCTAGGATGGAATAAAACGAATCCAAAACTTTCCATTGGCCTGTCCCAATCTGGGTTCCAAATTCTCTCCTGCTGTGTCTTCATACATCTAAGGCATTAATTGGTGTTCCTCACTAGTGTTGTAAGATAACGTCTTATGAAAGGGGTTCCTGCCAAAGAGATGTGGGAAAGACGGTATACTACCTTCTTCTCTCAGAAATACTCAATGCATACCAGCATATGAAAAAACTAAGATGCCTGCTATAAAGAAAGCCGTTTAACCTTCATTATTGAGGCAGCTGCCAAACCAATTTGATGATAGAACCCTTCTAGTGGGAACTGTTACCAGCATCCTGCCAAAGGCATAGTCTGCATAGCACATGTTTGGGAACACTCTAGGTAAACTTAATTATTCTAGTTCTTGCACCTCCTAAGAAATTCTCCTCTTCATACCTTGCCCACCTTAGATGTCACAGTTTGTTTTTTATTGCCTTCTCCTCCACTTTTGCACCCATTTTTTTTTATTATACTTTAAGTTCTAGGGTACATGTGCATAACGTGCAGGTTTGTTACATATGTATACTTGTGCCATGTTGCTATGCTGCACCCATCAACTCGTCAGCACCCATCAACTCGTCATTTACATCAGGTAGCGTCTTGCTCTGTTGCCCAGGCTGGAGTGCAATGGCATGATCTCAGCTCACTGCAACCTTGACCTCCTGGACTCAAGTGATCCTCCCACCTCAGCCTCCCCAGTAGCCAGGACTACAGGTGTACACCATCGCACCTGGCTTTTTTTTTTTTGATTTTTAGTAGAGATGAGTTCTCACTATATTGCCCAGGCTGGTCTTGAACTCCTGGCCTCAAGCGATCTTCTCACCTCAGCCTCCCAAAGTGCTGGGATTACAGGTGTGAGCCACTCAACCCACCCTGCACTCATTTCTTTAAAGCTTCAGCTAAATTCCATTCCTGCTAGTCAATGGCTTTAGCCAGAATTTCAGCAGCACTTTCTTCCCCTCTTTTTCAGGTCCTAGATGTGGATGCCCCAGATTTTGGATGGGTCAACGCATGAGGTGGGGAAGCTCAAATACCAGACCAAGGAAGTGAGTTAGTGGAAACCAGGAGTCATAAAGATGCTTTGATAGTAGAAGCAGTATGGAGTGAAGAGCTGGGTTTTAGGAAGAGTGAGATACTGGAATCGACTGGGAACAGACTGAGGTTCTTGAGATGCCCCTATATCTGAACATAGGGCAAGTTCAGATTGAGGCAGGAAAATAGGGTCTGGAGGCAGGGAATATAAGCCCAATTCAGACTTCAGTTGTGACAGGAAATATCCTCTCCACAGAACCTATGCTGTAAATGACTTTGTAACTTTACTTCAAACTCTCCATTTACATAGGGCATACCCCAGTGTAATCCTCTAGGGGGTATTTAAACTCCCAAAAATCATGTAACAGGGCTTTTGAGCCCCTATGCTCGGGCCTGCTCCCACACTGTGGAGTGTACTTTCTTTCTTTCTTTTTTTTTTTTTTTTTTTTGAGATGGAGCTTCACTCTTTTTCCCAGGCTGGAGTGCAGTGGCACAATCTCAGCTCACTGCAACCTCCGCCTCCCGGGTTCAAGCAATTCTCCTGCCTCAGTCTCCTTAGTAGCTGGGATAACAGGTGCCCGCCACCATTCCCAGCTAATTTTTTGTATTTTTAGTAGAGACGGGGTTTCACTATGTTGACCAGGCTGGTCTCGAACTCCTGACCTCAGGCGATCCACCCACCTCAGCCTCCCAAAGTGCTGGGATTACAGGCATAAGGCACCACGGCCGACTCTGTACTTTGATTTTCAACAAAACCCTTCATTCCTTCCTTGCTTTGTGTGTTTTGTCCAATTCTTTGTTCAAGATGCCAAGAACCTGGAGACTCTCCACCATTAACATATTGACCTAGTGTGGCCTTCAAGACCCTTCGCAACTGGGTCGAGTTTATCTCCTTGCTTGATTTTGTTTGGTTTTGTTTTACCACGTCTCCTATGCTTGGTGCCATCACCCCTGACTGCTCTGTCCCCTTGCCTGTTACAGTCGTGTCTCTGTGCTCCTCCCTCTGCAAGCAACAGTCTCTCCTCTCCTCTCCAGCTGGACAGAGCCAACTCTGTGAGAATCCGTCCTTCAAAGCGCTGCCCTTTCTGCCTTGCAGGATGAATCGCTTCATTACTTAGGTGTCCATCATACTTTATCCATGCCCTTAGTCTAACAGCATACGGTGTGGCAGACACTGTTATAGTATCTGACTCTGTCCTGAGCCCTTGCAATAGGATAGAACTTTGAACACAGAGAGCCCTATCATACTCATCTTGGTATCCCCACTATCTAGAAGGGTGACTGCAACATCGTAATTTGTCAAAGAAGAAGCTGTTGGAAAAGTAAATGTTAGACTGAAGTTGTGGCAGGAGGCATAGAAAGGGAATAGGCATGTCAGATTGTGTGGAAATACACTTTTACTTTCAGCTAATTTCATCTCCAGTAGCTCTGTTTCTGGGAATGAAAACAAATAAGAGAACCAGGATGCTCCGGCATTCCCTATGGCCTCCTCCAGCTCTGCGATCCCTATTCCAAGAACATGCCAGCACTCCAGGAAGAATGATGCGGGGTTCTAGGTCCCCACTTAAAACCTTAGTTTATATTCTAAGTTTTTTTGTGATCTTGTTCTCTTTTTTTCTTGCTTCATGTGTGACCATTCCCTTATACTTACATAGTGCCTGACACAGAGTAGGAATTCACAAAACGTTTGCTGATGGAATAATTAAAGGATTATTGCATGGATACACTCTGAACAACACTGTAGCTCTCTATGACAACAGGGAGAAATCCTCTCAGTTCTCCAAGTGTGCCCTTTCAAATTTCTATCCATTTGAGAGGTTCTGTTTTCACTGCTCTGTTCTCTCCTTTCCTTGGCTACATCTTGCAGTTTCAGGGTTAGATTTGGTGTCCACTTCTCCTAGAAGCCTTCCTAAACACGCCTTGGGACAATTGTTAGCCAGGCCTTCACCCTGTGCAAAGGGCCTTGGATAGAAAGGACGTAACCTGGTGAACAGAGTACCTGTAAGTGTGCAACCTGGAGATCCACCGTGCTGGTGCAAGGATCTGCACAAATCTTAGGTGGGAGGCGGGGCTTTGCCTTGGCTGCCATGTGACTTTGAAGGGAGTTCTCAGTTGGGGCCTCTTTTCCAGTCTACTACTTTGCTGAAAATCGCCCTTCTTCAGAGCAAGGGGGTTTAAAGAGCTGTTCTTCAGGTTGTTTTGGTATCAAGCAGTTTCCACTGGGATGCGCACTGGGTCCAGTGAGCTCATCCTTCCTCAGAGAAACCCTTTTTTTTTTTTTTTTTTGAGACGGAGTCTCGCTGTGTCACCCAGGCTGGAGTGCAGTGGCGCGGCTCACTGCAAGCTCCGCCTCCTGGGTTCATGCCATTCTCCCGCCTCAGCCTCCGAGTAGCTGGGACCTCAGGCCCCCGCCACCATGCCCGGCTAGTTTTTTGTATTTTTAGTAGAGACGGGGTTTCACAATGTTAGCCAGGATGGTCTCGATCTCCTGACCTCGTGATCTACCTGCCTCGGCCTCCCAAAGTGCTGGGATTACAGGCTTGAGCCACCGCGCCCGGCCGAGAAACCCTGTCACGTACCCAGTGGTGAGAAACAGAAGGTCCCTCTGGACTCCCCTGATCACAGTTCAACCCCACTCCTGGCAGCTTAGTGATTCTGCAGCTTCCTGCCATGTCATCCATCTCTGCTGGCTCACGTGTCATGGTCTGACCTTAGAGTATGTGGTCCTAATATCAGATCCCAGCTTAGAAGAGAGGGGAGGGAACGGCTGCCCCTCGCCTCGCCCTCCCTCCTTAGGGAGCCCCTGGTGATTTCTGAGTGTAATGGTAGAGTGTATAAAGCGAGAGGGTGTATTTAAGGGATGGCTCAGGACTGTGGTTAGAAAATTGACCTTCTTGTTAATCTTGGCACAGTGGATTTGAGTATGGTACTTTCAAATAACTTCCAGGAGGTGTCATAAGCCGTGCTCCAAACTTTAAGGAGAGTCTCCCCAGTTCCATGCTCTCTCCTTCATCTTCCTCTTCTACCTCTTTCTCTCTTTTTATCTACTTTCAATCTCCTTTCCCTCTTCTGCTCTCCCTGGATCATGCCCCAGTCTAGAGGCATGCTTAGCAGGAAAACACAAACTCCGGGGGAATGGGTATGTCTAAAGTCTGTGTGCATAGCTGTTATTCTTGTGTTTTATGAGCCTCTTAGCAAAGCACTCTATGATATGACGTTGGCATGTCATCCAGAAATTCAAAGGCTGGCTTTGAGAAGGTATCTTGCTGTCTCGTGAATGATAGCATTTGAAATGGCGGAATGCTCTGTGCATGCATGATATTAACAGAGCATAGAGGTGCTGTAAATCAGTAGCTGCCCTTTCAGTCTACTAACAATGGACAGTCAGACTCTTCATTGGAGCTCCCAACTACAGCAGACACTGCCAGTTACCTGCCCAACAGACACCCACACCTCGCACTCTTTCTTGGTTTAGGGATGCTGATTTTGTTCAGGGGGCAACATATTCAGGGAAAGGGGATCCCTTCTAGCCCTAGAAAAATAGCATTATTTCTCTTTCTCGTCCTCTTAGTTTTCTTTTCTTGCTTTTTTTTTTTCAGACAGGGTCTCACTCTGTTACCCAGGCTGGAAGAGTGCAGTGACATGATCTTAGCTCACTGCAGCCTCGACCTCTTGGACTCAAGTGATCCTCCCACCCAGCCTCTGGAATAGCTAAGAAGACAGGCATAAGCCACCATGCCCAGCTAATTTTTTAATATTTGGGCTGGTCTCGAACTCCTGGGCTCAACCCATCTGTCAGCCTCTGCCTCCCAAAGTGCTGGGATTAAGGCGTGAGCCACCCTGCTCGGTCTATGTCTCTTTCTGATGATTAGTTTAGCTGTGGACTTTTGACCTGGTTATAGCCAGTGGGACTCAGTTGGAGAGGCTTCTGGAAAGTAGTTCGTTCTTTAATGAGAGAGGGTGACCTGAACCTTCTTATTACCTTGGATGTAGCTATTTATTTATTTATTTTTGAGACAGACTCTTGCTCTGTCAGGCATGCAATGGCGAGATCTCAGCTCACTGCAACCTCCACTTCCCGAGTTCAAGCAATTCTCCTGCCTCAGCCTCCTGAGTAGCTGGGACTACAGGCATGTGCCACCACGCCCAGCTAATTTTTGTATTTTTAGTAGAGATGGGGTTTCACCATGTTGTCTAGGCTGGTCTCAAACTCCTGACCTCGTGATCCGCCCACCTCAGCCTCCCAAAGTGCTGGGATTACAGGCGTGAGCCACCGCACCCGACCAGATGTAGCTATTTAAAGAAAGATGGCTGGTGCTGAGGGTGACACCTCGGAAACACCAGGAAACAAGCCATACACCCTGACAATGCGTGAACGAAAGAGAATGAGCTTCAGTCTGACATTGGTAATTTACCGCAGCAATCCCAGAGGCAGTGAACTGTGGGAAGTGAATTGTGAGCTACTGAAGCATCTTGAATGCTCAAGCTAAGGCCAGTGAGGACCATTTCCCTGTTCCCTGCAGCTAAATGTACCTTACCTGCCTCTGCGGTCTGGTCCTCCGCCTTCCCACTACACTGTATCTGCTACGGTACTCGGGGAATGGGGTCATGGTCTATCAAGAATCACTGTGATGTAACACTGCCTTTTGATCAGTTTAAAATTGTTCTTATTGTTATTTTATTTTACTTTATTTTTTGAGACAGTTTCACTCCTGACCCCCAGGCTGGAGTGCAACGGCGTGATCTCGGCTCACTGCAACCTCCGCCTCCCGGGTTCAAGCTTCTCCTGCCTCAGCCTCCGAGTAGCTGGGATTACAGATGTCTGCCACCACATCAAGCCTAAAATTGTTCTTATTGTTATTTTAATAGTTTTCCCTCAGTAGAATCCGAGGGCTCAATCAAATAGCAAGAAAATTTGCCCAAGGCTTTACAGAGGCTTTCATTTATTGTGTTTATCACTGAAAACAAATAATGCACATTTGTTGCCAACAAATTTTTGTTCACATTATACAAAAAAGAATAAACTTGGAAGCAAATGTAGCTATAATTTCCTTCTAGATCTTTTTCTCTAGTTATTCAATGTAACCTGGGGTCATATATAATAAAAACTAACATCTACTGAGAATTTGCCAAGTGCTATGCTCTGTTCCAGTGACCTCACATGTATTAGTTAATATAACTCTTACAAGGCACCATTCAGATAAGTACAGCCGAGGAAACTAAAGAACAGAGAGAAGTCTTGGTGGTGTTTAGTGGCAAAAACAGACCATGAGCCTACACAGTTCAGACCCACAGTCCGCCTGTCTGCAATGCCTCCCTGTAGTGCTTAGTAAATGTTTGTTGAATCAACAAATGTTTCTCATTGTTCAGAAGTTTGACATTTTTATAATAAAAATCGACAGTATTTTTCTTTGTAAAATACTGGTGTCATGCTAAGTGAGGAGATTTAACGTCTTAAACAGATTAATTACTTAGGTTGTTTTCACTTTCAGGTTTCCAAAACACTTTTCTTCATAGCAACATGGTCATAATTTCCTAATACTTTCTCCATTATGTAGCCGAGCGTTATTATACACATCAGAAAGACAATCAATGAAATTGTTAATCAATATAAGCAGAATAATTTTATCACATAAAGCACTACTCCGACATTTCTTTTCTTTTCTTTTTTTTTTTTTTTTTTTGAGATGGAGTTTTACTCTTGTTGCCCAGGTTGGAGTGCAATGGCATGATCTCGGCTCACTGCAACCTCCACCTCCCAGGTTCAAGTAATTCTCCGGCCTCAGCCTCCCAAATAGCTGGGGTTACCGGCATGTGCCACCACGCCCTACTAATTTTGTATTTTTAGTAGAGACGGGGTTTCTCCATGTTGGTCAGGCTGGTCTTGAACTCCCAACCTCAGGTGATCCGCCCGCCTCGGCCTCCCAAAGTGCTGGGATTAAAGGCATGAGCCACCACGCCGGGCCTTACCCTGACATTTCTAATAGTCTATATAAAATCAGTAGAAAGAAAGATTAACTGTTTACTGTATTTACTTTCATTGCCTGATCCTGCTTGAGCCCGACCACATCACCTGAGGCTCATGTTCTGAGCATGACATGCTGCTGGTAATTAACAGGGAAGCCTGGCTGTGTCTATGAAAGGCTGTTGATGGATGAACAATGGGTACAAAAGGGTGGACAACTTGCTAAGAATGGCTTATTGTGTTTGCAATTATAGGTCATTTTCAAAGGAAGGCCCTCCAAAGGAAAAGATCCACTATTCCTTCCGTGTGCCTTCTTCATGGGGCTGGCTGGTCAGAATGCTACGTCTACTACCATAACCAAGGATGATACATCTTCCCCACCACCACCATCTCCTTTTTATGATTCTTGTCATTCTCCCTATAGATTTAAAACAATTACGATTATCATTTCAATTTGTAGCCAGCTTTTTAGAGTGAATTTACCCACTAAAGACTCTCACAGAGGCACAAGCAAGACACTATGATCTTGAAGTAACCCAAAATTAATTAATACCCCAGTCATGGATCTTTCCTAGGACTGCCATAACAAAGTGCCATAAGCTGGGTGGCTTAAAACAACAAAATTTTTTTTCTCACAGTTCTGGAAACGGGAAGTCCTAACTGAGGTGTTTGTGGGGACCTGTAGGCGAGGAGTCATCCCTGCCTCTTCTTAGCGTCTGGTCGTGGCCGTCAGCCTGTAGCGCCCTTCGGCTTGCAGCCACTTCACTCCAGCCTCTGCCTCTGTCATGGTGCTCCCCGTGTGTCTGTGCCCACATCTCCCTCTTCTTAAGAGTATACCCGTCGTACTGGACAAGGGCCCATTTTAATGACCTCAGCTTAACTTGATTACATCTGTTAAGATCCTATTTCCAAATAAGATCACATTCACATGAACTGGGGGTGGGACTTCAACACATCTTCTGGGGGCCCACAACTCAAATGTACCCACAGCTGGGCCACATGCAAACACACCTTAGACACCGAATGCTTTCAAGGCCGGGATCTGGAAGGGTATGCAGCTGTTCTCTAGCCTTATTTTTTATATTATTATTATTATTGTTTGAGACGAAGTTTCGCTCTTGTTGCCCAGGCTGGAGTGCAATGGTGCGATCTCGGCTCACCACAACGTCTGCCTCCTGGGTTCAAGCGATTCTCCTGCCTCAGCCTCCTAAGTAGCTGGGATAACAGCACCCAGCACCACACCCAGCTAATTTTTGTATTTTTAGTAGAGACAGCATTTCTCCATGTTGGTCAGGCTAGTCTTGAACTCCTGACTTCAAGTGATCCACCCACCTCGGCCTCCCAAAGTGCTGGGATTACAGGCGTGAGCCACTGCACCCAGCCTCTCTAGCTTTATTAACAGCATCTGTCTGTATACTTTAAAAAAAAAAAAAAGTATGTCCACAGAAGAGAAGTGGTTATTAAGGGAAACATGGAAAGATCTAGAATCAGAGAGCCCAAGACAGCGGCATGAATGCACCACTGTTCAGGAACCGTTGCTCCTGAAGAAGAAGGGTGCTTGGTTCTAATGGTTAATGCCTCCAGTATGTGAACCATGATTCCTTCCCTTTGCTTTGATTCCACGCTCACCTAACAATCATTGGAATTAATTTGGTCCTAAAGGGATTCCTCTTATGGGGAAAGAGCAGAGGATGCAACACGGCATCAGTGCTTTATGAGTCAGGTTAGTGGGGCTCCACACTGAGAGACACTGGTCAGCTGTGAAGGTGCTGGGCCAATCAGATTTCTGGGTCTGAAATATCAGGAATCCTGAGTTCTGGCAGCAAACAAGTGCTACCCCCAAGGATCTAGGTGAGCTGACTCAAGCTTTGCTCCACAGTGGCCCTCCCTTGCTGTTATTTCAAGTTACATATGTTCAGATTCAATGGAATGACTAGCAGCTTACTCACTGAAAGCACATACTCTAGAAATGACTTCTATTTGCATTGAAAGTGACCTGATATAATAAGGATTTAATTACTCCATGAATCAGAATAAGATCCTTATATGATAAATAAAAAAAATCTGGGGGAAACTGCCTTGCAGTCCTGAATGAGTGCTGTATGAAAACAGTCCAGTGTTTGGATGGAACGTCCAGACTTCCGAGGCTACCTGGTGAGTTGCTGCATAAGAGGAACAAGAGAGCACGAGAAAAGTTCATGGTTCAACAGCAGCCTGTTGCTGGTGTCTCTGCATTGTGATGGAGTTGGCACTGCTTCCCTGGTTTGCCCCCAGCCCTCTCCCTCTTGTTACCATTGCTGCTCTCAGAGATGTCCGTTCTTAATTCCCTCTTTCTCTCATTTTGATTCTTCACTGTGTGCTGGTGCTTCACACGCTGACGACTGCGTGATCTCGCCTCTCTGAACATCCAAGGCCCTTTAAAATCTGACGCTAGTCACCCATGTCTCTTACTTCCCTTAGGCATACAAATGCTCTGCTGTCCCCAAGCGAATGTTGACCACGATGGCTGCCATCACCTGTGCTTGTTTTCTAGGGCACTCACCAGACACTTGGCATATGACGTGAAGCGGATTATTCCATGCTCTGGGAAGAGAACTGCTCTTTGCACGTCTGTGCTTAATGCAATCTTGAAGCAGACAAGTGCCCGGTACATGTTTGTTGGTGGCAGTTAGATGTGGAAAAGGGATCGTGACCGGACATCACGAGCAGAAGACTGGTTAACTGCCTCCAAATAACGCAAAACTTAGCATTACTACAGAAGTTTACCGTGGCTCAGACTCCAGTTTGATAGCTTACAAAAGATTCAAGTATATAAGGATGAATGTCAGTTTATTCACTGCCAGACTTAATTCATCTCTTTTCCCTACCCCAAATCAGGAAATGTATCTCCTGAGATCCTCCCCTGAATATTAATGGACAAACTCCGTCAATATTACTATTTTTTTTTGACACAGGGTCTCACTCTACCTCCCAGGCTGGAATGCAGTGGTGCGATCACAGCTCACTCCAGGCCCAAGTGATCACTCAGCCTCCTGAGTATCTGACTACAGGCATGCACCACCACGCCCGGCTTTTTTTTTTTTTTTTTAAATATTTGTAGAGATGGGGTCTCCCTATATTGTTGCCCAGGCTGGTCCGGAACTCCTGGGCTCAAGCAATCTTCCCACCTCCCAATCCCGGTGCTGGGATTACAGTATGAGCCACCTCGCCTGGCTGCAGTATCTTATTTTTTACTCTGTTCAACACTGACCCCACACCCCTTTGGATGCTCGCACCCATACACTCTACCTTTCACATATGATTTTCAGATTAAGTAAAATACAATTTATTCTACTTAATAAAAAACATTGCCTTCCGTATCTGTCTTTGAATTTGTAGTCGTTCCGATTATAATTTGAGTTCTCAAACATTTGAGTTACACAGTCTCTTGGTTCACTCCGACAGGTGTTTAAATAGGCGTGCGTGGGTCTTACTACTTTAGCTCTCAGAGCCAGTCTTGTTTGCAGGTTCGTGGGTGGCGCACCTCGCTGTCGCTCCCACCCCACCCTTTGAGCAGCACCCTGGGGTAGGGAGGTGGGCGCTGCTGTTTCAAGCTCATTCGCCCAAGTACACCTTTCTACCTACCTTCCCTATCATCAGAGAGGTGACCTGACCTCAGCACGTGCGAGCTTGTCAGGTTGGGTAAGTTCCAGAACCTTTTGGAGCCAGGATTCTCGGATGGGATCTGCGAGGCTCCAAGCGCAGGGGAAATGGGGGCGTGTTCCTTTAAGGCGGAACCAGGCGAGGAGTGGGGCGTCCCCCGCGGGCACAGCCCGAGCCGCACCTGGGGCCCAATTAGCCTGGAGCGCGGCGGGGTGTGTTGAACGTAGCAACCGCGGGCGCGGCGGGCGGCGGGCGGCGGCCGCGCCTCCCGGGGCTCCTGGCCCTTCGGCCTTCGGGGGTCTCGCGGCGCTGGGACGAGGCGGGGCTGCTCCCCGCAGCCGGGGCGCTCGGCGGGCGGACCCGGACCCGGACCGGCGAAGGGCGACCCCAGCGGCGCGGAGCTGAGCGCCCTGGGCGGTTCCTCGGGGAGGAGACGGAGGCAGGGGCCTCCGGGGCTCCGGGTGCGGGGACCCCAGGCTCCTCGCCCCCGCCCGGGCCGCCTCGGCCGGATCCCCGCGGTCTGGACTCTCGGGCGGCGGCGAGGACGGCGTGTCCACTGTCGAGGCATGAAGGCTGCTGTGCTGGACCTTGGGTCTCTCTTGGCCAAACTCTTCGAGACCTCGACGGCGCCCCCCGCAGGCCCCTCCTCCAGACCCTCGGGAGGTGCTGCCGCTGCAAGGTCGGGGGGCTCCAGGGCGGGCACCCCGCTGGGCACCGTCCCGACCCCGACGCTCCTCCGCGCCCTTGCTCCGGACTCCCCCTCGGCCTCGCGGCGGGCGCCCGCCCCGCTGCTCCCCGCCTCCTACTCCCGGGGCTCCACCGCCAGCCGCGCCGCGGGAGCAGTGGGGACCCTGCTCTCGTGGCCCAGTAGCCCCAGAGCGGCTAAAGCCCTGCCCCAGCCCCCCACTCCCTCCGGCGGGGGCTGCTCCCCTGCACGCCTGGTGGTCCCAGCGCGGCCGACCCCGGGCCCCGGCGGGGCCTGGGCCGCGCTCCCGCGGAACCCGCGCCAGTTTGGCCCCGGAGAGCGAGAGCCCGGCGCCTACGTGGCCCCCGGGGCTGGCCCCAGAACCCTGTTCCTTACCCTGCCCGACATCGGCGAGGAGGGGGCCTCGGACGGCGACTCCGGGGATGGCGAAGCGTGAGTAGCAGCGTGGTCCGGGCGCGCGTATACCTTTTGCTGGGACCCCTGACCCCTTCGCCTGCCGCACTCACCTTCGCAGGTACACTTTAGGAAATGAAATATTTGTAGTAACTTCCATAACCCCCAGGCACCCTCCTTGCACGTTTCCTGGATCCTTACTCCTTGGCTTTGCGGGCTTTCAGACATAAGCTGTAACATGCTTTGTCCAGCTTTCTGAGAATGAATCCTAAGGCGGCTTGAAGGAAGGGACAGAATTTTGTTTCTCTTCTACCAGAAGCATTGCTACTTAGAGCGTTTGTGTGGTTTTCTTGAGGACTTTTTGAAGTCCCTTTGTCTCAGAATATAGTAGGTATGCAGGGAGACAGAATACACACATCTGCAGCAAGTATTTTAAGAAATGGTGAGACCTTGTGCTTTCCTGATTTCTAAGGACCAGCCCCTAGTCTTATCCCAAGTGGGATGGGTCTCCTTTGTGTGACATCTACTTAATTTATACATGCATAACACCATCTGACACAAATGGAATTGTAATGGCCAGGACATGTCTGATTATTACCTTAGAGCTCCTGAGAACTTGCCACAGTGCCCTGAGTTACTGCGGAAACGTTGACTTCATGGGAACATTTTCACTGGGAATCGGAAGCCACTTCCCTAAACACACACACACCCACACAACACCCCTTTCACTTCCGAGAGTCGTGATAAAAACATTGCTCTTTTAAAATGTGTTTTAGAACTAAGATGAGTTTTAATTTTTAGAGAGTGGAGCATATTGTTATTCTTGAGTGGGTAAATTTTCATCCTGAACGCTGCAAAGAAATAGTGAAATGGTCAAAGGCAAATGAGCCAATTCACAGACTGGGGTTTCTGCGTTGTAATCTAGTGAGGCCATTCCCTACTCCCTTCAAAAAATCCTGAGTAAATTTTGCATTCATACTGATCCTGACTCATTCACAATTTAAATAATTACAATTTCACAAAATTGCATGATATTCATGTCAATATGAAAATAAGCAAAGGCTGGGCGTGGTGGCTCACGCCTGTAATCCCGGCACTTTGGGAGGCCAAGGCGGGCGGATCACGAGGTCAGGAGATCGAGACCATCCTGGCTAACACGGTGAAACCCTGTCTCTACTAAAAATACAAAAAATTAGCTGGGCGTGGTGATGGGCGCCTGTAGTCCCAGCTACTCGGGAGGCTGAGGCAGGAGAATGGCGTGAACCCGGGAGGCGGAGCTTGCAGTGAGCCGAGATCGCGCCACTGCACTCCAGCCTGGGCAACAGAGCGAGACTCCATCTCAAAAAAGAGAATAAGCAGTTAAGCAAAAGGTTGTTCCCACTCATTAAAAAATACTATATTATGACATGTTTATCGACTGATAGTTTTCCCTAAAACTATCAGTTAATTGCTTTTGGAAAACTCACTGGAATACGTATACCTGAGGAATTAGACCATTGTTATTGGCAACTGGTCCTTAACATTTATGCAATTAATGTTTTATGAGCAAACAGATCTACACACTGACCTTAAACGCTAGTCTTAGTGCTTTTAACAGATAGGCACTGAAATATGCAGCATGGCCAGTGAAAGAACTGGTATTAGTTTCAATTCTTGAACATATTAGCTCATGTTTATATTGTGCAAATATTTGCCACAGACACTTTTTGAATATCACTGCATTTGACATTATTTACATGAGATTATTCTGAATTAACAAATGCATTCAGTTTTACAGACAGTGAAGAAATTGAATTTTTAAATTATTATTTTTTGAGATGAGGTCTCCCTCTGTCACCCAGGTTGGAGTGCAGTGGTATGATCACTGTTCACTGCAGCCTCAACCTCCCAGGCTCAAGCGATCTGATTCTCCTGTCTCAGACTCTTGAGTAGCTGGGACCACAGGTGTGAGCTGCTAGGCCTGGACAATTTTAATCCGTGGAGTCTCCCTGTGTTGCCCAGGCTGGTCTTGAACTCCTGGCCTCAAGCAATCTTCCCACCTAGGCACAACTGGGATTATAGGCATGAGCCACTGCATCTGGCCATGAAATTGGATTTTAGGTAAGTGCCATGAGAAGTAATATACACGGCTAGGTGCTTTGCAGAATCCTCCTGAGTTTGTGTGCTCCTGCTGACTGCAGCCGCAGGTAAAGGCACACGCAGGCAGGAAGCAGACTGTACTGTGAGCACATACCATTTTTCCTTTCAGATCCACGGCTACTCACATTCCCTTCCTCTCATCATACCCCACTCATTTTTCAATCACTAAAACATAAGAGACGAAGGGGAAGGAAGAAAGTATTAAGGTCACTTTTCTTTCAGTACTACAGACTGCACCTTGAAGGCTTTTTTTCCCCTCCTGGATTTCTGCAGTGGTGATTTATAACACCGAATAAACAAACCTAACACAATGAATTTAAATTTGCTCCTACCATCTCATCTGTCACTTGGCAGATAGCTGCTGCTGTTAGCCTGCGTGGTTAGTATTAAAATCAAGAATTTAAATTTCAAAAGCCTGGGAACATGGAAAGGGAGAAATGGATAATGTCAGAGAAAAAGAAAAAGAGTGATGAGAGAGAATGTGAACACATATAAAGGAAACATAAACCTATCTGTAAGAAATGTGGATCTAATTTTAAGGCTGTGGCACTGAATTCGAAAGGAAAGCCCTACTAACAGTTTATACTTTTTTTGACAATAATGCATACATTTTACATTTGCCTGATTCTGTACTTGGCTTAAAAAAAAAAAAAAAAACTCAAAGTAGTGAAATTAACTTGAGTAGGAAAATATGCAAACTCTCCTGCAATTAGAGGCTTTTTTTCCCAAACAAAGATGCTGAATAGCAGCAGGGGTTTTTAAGTGAAAGGCTCATGGAACGGAGGCTGCCCCTTTCACTCCACAGGACATACTGGCTGCACATCCGAGCCAGAGGATACTGAACTGTCTTTCTTCACCTCACTGTCCTGCATCCCTAGATGTGTGATCCAACACCTTTGATCTTCACCTTGGCTTCCCTGTGCATTTCATGTATATATTACACCTCAGTGTTTTTCGGTCTCACTCACCCCTCGTCACTACCTCTTTTTACACTTCTGGTTTGAACCACACAATACACCTTGTAAAGGTCTTGTTCTCTCATTTGTTCTGCAAATCTAAGAATTCCTAGCAATACGTAAGGTGGATAGATTGATAATTGCTGTGTATGAATGTTGGTAGAGTGTAAACTTCTAGTCAGGAAGTATTTATAGCTTGTATAAGTCATAGTTATTAGCAAGCATATACTCTTTTTTTTTGAGTGATTGAGTTCCATTGTTAAAATAATATTACTGTGGATACATTGCAGTGGCTGCTTGAATGGCTTGTCAGCATGGCTGGCAGTAAAGTGACTGGAGGGACTCATCTTGATTCCTCTGACACTGAGGCAGCCTCGAATGTGATGAAGCCTGTAGACCCAGAAACCAGACAAGGTGGATTCCACCTCAAACCAATTGCTAGCTGAGTAATTCTGGGCGGGTTTTTCATTTTTCCCTAGCTGTACTTTTTCTTTCATGATAATATGGAGGCGATAATACTTTCTGTATCAAGGTACTCCAGAAATTAATTGAAATAATATATTAAGTAACATATGGAGAAATGCTAAAAAAAAAAAAAAGTGTTATCTATGATTACTACCTGCTTCTTGGCACAGAAATGAAAATTGAGAGCCATGTTTTATTGAAAGAAACATTCTAGATGAAGGAAAGACTGAGAGAGAAAAATGATTCATTATATTTACCATGTGACTGTAATAAATGACATCTTTTAGTTCAGTTATTTGGGAGAACAAATTATCGTACATGCCAATCTTTCATCATTACCTTCCCTGCATGACTTACAGAAGATAAGAGTTAGTTTAATTAACATTGCCACTGAACGCTGTGTAACACCCAGAAGGAAATGCATTTACCACTCTGGGATCAAACTTCTAATCTGCAGAATAATCAGTAGCATCACAAATCGTACATTTGGGTAGCCCTTGTCTTTTCCTCCACTGAAACCCTGTGATTTATATTCACATCTTACATCCGTTATCAGACTATAAACTCTTTGTCCTGTGACACTTAAGGGAACGCATGCCCATGAAGGACATTTAGCAAATATTTATTGAATGGATGAAGAAAATATTTTCTTCCTTATATACCCACTGTCTTGGGTTTCTAATCTTACAAGAACCCAGGGGCAGTTTCAATGTCTTCCTTTCAGAATAATTATTGTCTTGGGTCTCTTTGTTTCATTGTCTGGAGTTTTTCCAAAGTTGGTAACGCTTTCTGCCGGGACTTAGCCTTTCCTCAGGGATGAACAGGGAGCTCAGTGTACAATTGTCACGTGACCATTTCTTTCATTAAAAGTAATAATGAATTCAACTTGGTTTTCCATATGAAGTATTTGCTTAAACCCGAGAAAACAATTTTGTTCTGTGTTATGCAGTAGACTTTTGCTGTACATTATCCTCTTTCTCTGTTGTTATATTTCAATCTTTTTTTTTTTTTTTTTTTTGAGACAGAATCTCGCGCTGTCACCAGCCTGGCTGGAGTGCAGCAGCGCTATCTCAGCTCACTGTAACCTCCGCCTCCTTGGTTCAACTGATTCTCCTGCCTCAGCCTCCTGAGTAGCTGGGATATATTTACATCTTGAACATTTGAGTTAGCAGTTCTATGTTTTTTTGCTGTGCGTTTAAAGAACACATTTTGAGTGTTTTCTAATTTCTTATCCAACAAGCATAGCCCTTGACTTGTGCCAAGCTCATAATGACAGTCCTGTGGGAGTTGAACGCTTCAGCGTTGCGTAATCATAACAGCTCATGTAAATTAGTATAGTTTTTAAAGCACAGATTGAAGTCAGATTGAATTTGATTCACATCTCATTTTATGATTCTTCTTAGAATGCTAACTAAGCATTCACATTGGGTACTTAACCTCTTTAAGCTTCACCTTCTCATTCATAAAATGGGAATTAATAATGCCTATTCAAAGAGATGTTGTAAGGATTAAAAGAGATTATATATACAAACTTGTTTCTGTGGTGGCTGGTACATAAGCACTCAATAAATAACTGTTACTATTACATGATACTCATTATTCTAAATATATGTTTATTTATTACCTACAGTCAGCATCTTTTGTACAAAATAGAGTTTATTGCTATGAGCTGCAGTGAAGGCTAATGTATTCATTGTCAACCTGTATTATATCTTTTCCATCTAAGATCCACATGGAGCTAGATTTTTGAGTAATCAGGGAAAGAACTGGAATGGATCTTATCAAAAAGCAAGAAAAATAAGATAAATGATCCAAGAGTGGTTTCAGACACACTGCTGTGAGCACAGAGCTAAGAGAGAAAAGGAGGCCCGGAGATGATGCTGAGGGAGGGCACTGTAGGAGACCAAAGCAGTGCGAGCAAATGCATGGAGGCACAGAGTCACGTGGCACGAGGCTTTCCATTTGTTAGGAGCACAGCTTTTGTGAAAAGCGTTAAAACTAGGGAGAGCCTTGGATACTGGGCACGTTTAGTAAACACTGGAAAAGCCACGGTTTAGGTAGAGAAGTGGCAGGAGCAGGCTGCGCTTTAGAAGGGTTGAGCTGATATGCAGGGAGCTATCAGCTATATCATAGGAGGCTCCTATATCATAGGAGGCTCCAGGAATAAGCACCTGAGAGGTATGGAGCCTAGGAATGAACACGGTGAAAAAGATACCGAACGGACAAATCTCGCGAGACCGGCAGCACAAAGGTGAGACTGAGGAAGCCAGAGGAAGTGCTGACGATGATGTCACGTGGCCGGGAGGAGAGCGCCACTCATAAAGGGGGGACCACAGAAGATGTGGGTTTGTCACGCAGACGAGGCGTTCCCTCTGGGATACACACCTTGAGTTGAGGTCTAGGAAAACATCTAGAGAAGGGGCAGGCACGGGGCTGGACATTCATGGTGGAATGTGGCAGCAAGTTAAGGACTGGGAGTATAAACAGGCGGCTTTGCATATACAGGTGATGGTGAACACACACAGTGATCACAAACTACACAACAGATGACATCACACGCCAAGCAAGATAGGAGCGCTCCTTACTGTTGCTGCAGGTGCTTCAAGACCCTCTAAAATGAGGGGCGTCTCCTTTCTCTGCTGGAACAGTGCTTCTCAATGTGTGTGGCATTAGCTACCTGCGAGCAGTTACCAGGTGGCTACTTGTTCCCTGTCCACGAAGAGGTAAGTACAGAAAGGGAGAATAAGCATTTAGAAATTTTATAGCAATTGGCAGAGGAGCTTTATGTCTGTTGACTAATAATTAAACATTTGGATTCACATTTGTATTTTTTTTTTTTTTTTTTTTTTTTAGACGGAGTCTCGCTCTGCCACCCAGGCTGGAGTGCAGTGGCCGTATCTCAGCTCACTGCAAGCTCCGCCTCCCGGGTTCACGCCATTCTCCTGCCTCAGCCTCCCAAGTAGCTGGGACTACAGGCGCCCGCCACCTCGCCCGGCTAGTTTTTTGTATTTTTTAGTAGAGACGGGGTTTCACCGTGTCAGCCAGGATGGTCTCGATCTCCTGACCTCGTGATCCGCCCGTCTCGGCCTCCCAAAGTGCTGGGATTACAGGCTTGAGCCACCGCGCCCGGCCTGTATATTTTTTTACCATTTTTTCTATTTTTATTATATTTTAAAAGTATTTACATACAATAAATTGGAAAAATGATCCGGCACTACAGATAGTTTGAAGACCACTGAGGTAGACTTTATTAAGATACCTTTAAACCACACTGAGCAAAACATTTCAGGACACCAAGAAAAAACAGCCAAACGTAACATTATCTTTTACTGTCCTTAAAATACCAGGCTAAGCAATATTCTAATAATATCCTCTGATTGAAGATGAGATTCTTTGAATTGTTCAGACGATCTGGAGTTGAGGATGTGCCTGGTTCACAGTGTCTTTGAGCGCTGCGGTCATCGGATGCAGCCTCCAGCCAAGCACCCACTGTCTGGGAGGAGGGAGTTTCCCATTCTTATTCTTGCTTTAATCCTAGCTTGTCAGTTTTTGTTTTGTTTTGTTGTTTTAACATAAAAACCATGGGGAGTAGAGTCTATTGCTTTCCCTCAAAATAAACCTTTGGATCATTCACTGTGAGGAGGGACAAAGGAAAGTGAAAATGCTAGGGAAAAAAATACCAGTTAACATTTACAAATACCAGCCACATATCCTGCACTTACAGAGGACCTCTTCCCTCATGGGTGCAGTGCGGATATGTGTTTCATTTTACACAGTCAAACCACCTACCTTTTTGGATATGCAGAATTTTACAATTCATAGGCAAAAATTTCAAAAATTACCTTCACATTTAATGGTCTCACGAGTAGTGTTACACAGACACGTATTTAGCAGGACATGATTTACTAGACAGCATGTACTACGTAGTACTCATCAAGCAAATGAATAAATACTATTCATTATGTATTGGAAAAAAGTTGCCCCTTTTTGAGAGGTAGAAATAATGAAGATGCCGTCTCTTGTAAAGCACAGAAATCAAATAAACGCGCCGGGCGCGGTGGCTCACGCCTGTAATCCCAGCACTTTGGGAGGCCGAGGCGGGCGGATCACAAGGTCAGGAGATCGAGACCATGGTGAAACCCCGTCTCTACTAAAAATACAAAAAAATGAGCCGGGCGCGGTGGCGGGCGCCTGTAGTTCCAGCTACTCGGGAGGCTGAGGCAGGAGAATGGCGTGAACCCGGGAGGCGGAGCTTGCAGTGAGCCAGGATAGCGCCACTGCACTCCAGCTTGGGCGACAGAGCGAGTCTCCGTCTCAAAAAAAAAAAAAAGAAAAAAAAAAAAAAAAAAAGAAATCAAATAAACGCTTTGTCATGATTCACCATTATGGAACTTTGCAATGATTACATATCATTTAGAAGCTGGTGGTCTTTGGCAGTGACTAGAAAAACAGCCACGCTAAGACTTTCGCTTCACTTGTTTAATAAAGAGGTTATTAAGGCAAAGTTGAACTAAATGTTCTTCTCAAATGCATGTATACCTATATAATCTTCTTAGAATCATTGCTTTCTTTATAACCATAACTTGAAATTATTTTTAAATATTGTGGAACTTCTATATAATGTCAGTCATGAGGATGAGGACACAACTCACCTTGGAAGCTCCTGTTCGTATCAGGCTTTTAGTGTTAATAATTCTATTTCAGAGAATGTCACTAGTTGTATAGAAAGGCAAAGTGGGGATGTATTGTAAAATGCAACATTTAATTCAATTCCCTAATATCAGTGTGAAGACTTGGAAACCATCCCTGTACATGCAGGACTCTTCATAATCCAGTTGACCTGAGTCTCCATCAAATAAAATGAACCCCTCCCCTCAAATAGAAGTTTTGTTGCTAAATTAATGCAAATAATTGAATCCTAGGGAACTACAGTTTCAATATATGAAGTGCACTTTAAAGAAGCAGGTGATATATTCCCAAGGAAAGGTCTGCCTCAGACCTCTGTTTTACTTACTGGTTTTAACATTTTTATAAGCATGTTTCACAGATTGATGTGATCATTGGTCAACTACTTACTATTCCATAAAGCCAGGGTTCTTAGCATTTGAAGTAACAGCTGGTATTTCAGGGTCTACGAGGCACCAAATATAGCATGCATGTCTTATGGACATTATCACAAATCCCCAAAATGTACCTACAAGGCAGGAATTTTATTTTCATTTTACAGATGAAGAAATTGAGACTCAGAATAAGAAATTGTCTAATTCCACCTAGCTGCTATGTGGAAAGTATAAGATTGAATTCGTGGAAATCAATCTATATCTTCCACACATAGGTATAACCAGGTACTTTTAATGAATTAAGATAGTAATGAGGATTAAAATCTACTTCCAAAGTAATTTGTGGAATTTCCACTAGAACAAAATGACTCCAAAGAATTATACTCTTTCCAATAAAAATTTAAAAATCATGTTAGTAAGGCCGGGCGTGGTGGCTTATGCCTGTAATCCCAGCACTTTGGGAGGCCAAGGCGGGCGGATCACGAGGTCAGGAGTTCGAGACCAGCCTAACCAATATGGTGAAACCTCATCTCTACTAATAAAACACAAAAATTAGCTGGGCATTGTGTTACGCACCTGTAGTCCCAGCTACTCAGGAGGCTGAGGCAGGAGAATCGCTGGAACCTGGGAGGCAGACATTGCAGTGAGCCGAGATCGCGCCACTGCACTCCAGCCTGGGTGACACAGCAAGACTCCATCTCAAAAACAAACAAACAAACAAAAACAACAACAACAACAAAAAAAAACCTCACGTTAGTAATCTAAAAGTATCTCAAAATAATATTCCTATTAGTACTGATAAAGAGACCATAATAGTCCATTTCAAAGTACAGATAAATGCATTTTGTAATAAAGACATGACTTCTTAAAGCATTCATTTTGTCAACTCTCTTCCAGATTATTTTTATAATTATGTTTCTTGTAAACTATTTTGTGTGGTGATACCAAATATATTTTATTCATACTAGAAAGGCAGTAATGAGCAAGCATTGTCTTACTAGAAAAAATGGAGGAGCAACTAGAGATGGCATTGCCAGGGAAAGGCTGTTCCTGCACGTCAGCATTTTCTTAATTAGATGTTTCACTTAAGGGTTTGGAAGAAGCCTTATAATTAAATATTGACAACTGTAATCCTTGCCAGCCCTGATGTTCATGTTTATCTAGTGAGCATATTTGTTTCATATGACGTTTAACATTTTGGATCTTTTTTGACTGTTGATTTCTAACATAAATGATATAATTTTGAGGTTCTATAAGATATAGTTAAAATATATTCTAAAAATGTATTTTTAAAGATTTATTAAAGTGACCATTTAAAACTTAGTCATTAACTTCGTTTCTTTACGGTGACATTTCTTTAGTAGAGCATGTCAAAATTACATTGAGAAAATGATGGGACCCTATGGAAGATGTAAGGAGACATTGATGGCAATTGATATTCTGATGCACGTAAACGTATTATGACTGCCCTGACAGGCGCTGCGCACGTTTACCCCACCCAGCGTGGGACTAAAAACAGTGGGCGTGGCGGTGCCATCCTACACCCAGCGGCTGTCTGTCTTTGTTCTCGAGTCTGACTGTTGAAGTTCTGCTTCTGGTTCTTTTGTCTTTGTCTTGCTTTCGTGGTGAAGTTTAACCTCGGACTTGATGAATACCTTTGGCTCTTGATATAATCCTCACAGCTCCTGAGAATCTGACTCAAGCGCGCCTGTGATTTATCTTCCTGAATTCTCTGTTAACTATGTCAGCCAACCCAGATCCAGCCCCAAAAACTTACCAAGACAGTGACTTCCTGGCTGGCGCCATCCTAGGCCTGTCCGGGAGATCAGAATAGTCAATACCTGTTTTCCTTTCATTAGTTTCTCACTCATCTCAATTATGTCTTTGTATTAAGTGAGAAAATTGCTGACCAAATATAAAGATGTTATGAAGAAGTCTAAAACTGTTGGTAAAGGAAGCATAAGATGAATGTAGACGCTAGGCTGTTCTAAAAGATAACTGGCCTGCTGTCTTTAAAACTGTCAGTGTCGGTGAGGTCTGGGGAAAGGTGGAAGAATAATTTTCTTTCTACTTGAAAATAGACTAAAGAGAGGTAAGAACAATTTAAAATATGGAATTTGATTGGCTGCTAGTTTAAAAATATAGCTATAGAAGATACTTGGAAAAATTAGATTTGAATATTAAAGAGAATATTAGAGTGAGTACTAGTTTCAGGAAACTGTCATTGATTTTCTTAGATATGATAACAGTATGGGGATTATGTAGGAGAACATCCTTTTAGGAAATGTATGGTAAGGTAGGGATCAGTAGAGTGTCACGATATTTGCAACTTCCTTTCAAATAATCCAGAATAAAATACGTTTCTGGATTTAAAACAATATGGTAAAATATTAACCATGGTTGAATCCAAGTGATAGGTATTTTTTTTTTTTTTGGTATAAATCTTTCAACTCTTCTGTATTTTTAAAAATACGTTATAGTAAGAAGTTGGAAAAACTATTGTATATAAGAATCATTATTATTCTGACCTCAACAGAAATGTTAAATATTGACTTTTCATGGGAATTGTTCATAAATAATGTACATATTTAGAGGATGAACATCTAAATGATGAAACAAAAGATAAGTAAATTCTTGCCTTTGTTTTGGAGACTAGGTGGTTTCTTAACATTTGTGAACTCTAGTGTTCCAAATTTCGTATTTCCACCTTTCTTGAAAGCATGTGGTAATGGTGACTTTCTTTTATAAAATTTCAAGTCTTCAGAGAAGAATCTAAAGTTCTGAAGAAGGAAAAATGGAAATTATGATAGAGCCTAGAGGGAAAGAAATGAGTATGTTTAATTTTGTTACAAGGTAATAAGAAATAGTGGGGAAGAGAAGATGGAGGAGATACTTCTATTCATAGGCCATGCCTCTGGGTTCAAACTCTGGTCATTCTGATATACAGTCCAGTGTTAATACAAGGAACCAGGACAGCTTGAAAAGGAAATGTCACTATTACTGAGTTTTCAAAGGATGTCCAAATCTTATTTTTGCAAAACATGGCTGTTTGTATAGTTTATTTTTGGCAAAGTATGGTTGTTAGTTGATGTAGTTTGTATAGTTAAAAGATTTCTCTTGTCATTGCAAGTTTTCCTGTCTGTACCATTATGAGACGGGTGAATTTTCCTCTCACGGACATGTGCTGATGTTGGGAGACAGTTCTCCCTGGGCCTTTTGTTTCTGTACGTTCTTGCTGGATATGCAGAAATGCAAGGCCCTTCGTGGCTCTTTATTAGGGCCATTTTCCAGGATTGCATTTGCAGTGAGCAGCCTGAAGAGATGAGGGAGAAAGAGCACATGAGCCACCGGCCACTGTGGACCAGGGGGTTTGCAAGCTCAGTGTTTCTTGTGACGCGCACTGCAGGATCTAGGACCAAACGCTTGCCCTGTGGGAAGTGGGGTGCAAGGAACAGACGTGAATTCTGATACTGTGGCAACTGCTTTTGCAGCAAGTAAGAAGGTCTTTCATCTACAATTTAGGATTCTCATGTTTCCTCTAAGCATCCACCAAATTGTGACAAACTAATGTGTTAGCTTCTTAGCTGAGTAAAATGAAATCCCAGACCCTTCACAGTCCTTGACAGCCAGCACAGAATAGTTAAGCAGCAAATATTTGCGTGACAATCACTTTCTTAAAGCACACACACACTTTTTGTGCAAAGCAGTGACAGTAGCTGAAATTGCGAAACGAAATTCCATTCTAAAAATTTGCCATCTTAACTAGATAGGTAAAATTTTCTAACGTGTAAGAGAAGGGGCTACACACTCACGCAGACAATGAGCAACTTGGTAGTGGGTGACCACTTCGTTTCCAGGTCATCCACGCCCCAGGGAGGTGTATCCTTGGTCAGAAAAGGATGGACTTAGGATAAGATCCCAAGATACATCTACAGAATGATTCTGTGAGGAGGAAATTCAAAGGCACTGTTTTCCTCCAGGGTGGAGGCAGAGGGTGGGTTGGCTTCCAGTTTCTTGCCAGTTTTATAGAACACAGCATGGTGATGTGTCCACAGCCATACAGGCCAATGACTGGACTGTTGGAAATTCTTGCTGGTGGCATCTCACAAACCTTTTCCTTTCTCTCAGTACTTTTTCTCTAAGTAATGATGCAGTTCAGGCCCTCAGCTTGTTGTTTTGTGATATGTGCCAGCCACCTGCTTCTCGAACCATCTCTCTCACTGGATGAGCACAGAGCTAGGATGCCTGCTACACCCACATCCCCTGTGGAGGTCTCTTGACCATAGTCACTGCCGAGGGAAGCAGCCCTAGGAAACTCCACACACACAGTAATGACGCTGCCCCTCCCGAGCTGATCAGAGCACGCTGGGAAGCCTGAGGAAGACTCCATCCATCAGCCAGCCAGCAATCAGTGACATGCTCCCAGGGGTGGCTCTATCCAAGCAGGGATGTCAATGTGGTGAAATGGGTTTCTCACGAGAATTTGCACACGAGGTAGAGGGAGAGTCAGCAACACAGCCTTGTTGTCAGGTTTAAGTGAGATCTTTCCCATAAGGCACTTAGCAGAGCACTTGGCTGAAATATGGGGCTTAATAACTGTTGGATAATTAACACTACTATTGTGAACAGTTGAAGCTGAAGGGTACTCTGAGAGAAGGCAAAGAACAGAGAGGCCATAGGCAGGCTGGGGCCATGAATACCCAACAGTTCGAAAGGGAGGCTAGAAAGAAATATGGGGTAGAGGTGAGATGTTGAAGAAGCAACGTAGGAAGTGGAATCACATGAACGAGCATGGCACCCTGTCCGTGTGCTGCAGACTTGCACTGCCAAGAGCGCGAGGTAACAGCCTGTTCTCTGGCTGCCCGGAGGCGGATGACCTTCACAGTCCCCAGATTCTAACCCCTAAAGCCTGCCATCTCCTTCCTCCCTTATATTCCTGTTTGGGTGGCATTTCCCAGACTCCTGTGGGATCTGGACGCTTGTTTCCAATATTTGTAAATAATTTCCACAAAATGAATTCCTTTCATTGGTATCATATCACTTGCCCAGTCCATACTACTCATTACTAGGAGTACCTCGAGCAAGCCTCGCACCTTGTTACCAAAAAGGATACATTGATGGACTTGCCCTTCCCAACTCACGTCTTCCTGAGGTCCCCCTTTCTTGCTGGCTGGATAGAATTTATTCACTCAGCTTTTCTACCGTAGGATAGTGTGATGGTCAATTTTATGTGTCAACTTGACTGAGCTAAGAGACACCCGAATAGCTGATAAAACGTTATTTTTGGATGTGTCTGTGGGGGTATTTCCGGAAGAGATTAGCATTTTCATCAGTAGACGCATCGGAATCTACCCTCACCAATGAGAGTAGATCTACCCTCATCTAATCCCTTAAGGGTCCAAATAGAACAAAAAGGCAGAGGAAGGGCGAATTCTCTTCTTCGTGATCTCGGACATCCAACTCTCCTGCCTTCAGACCATTATCGAAGGGCCTGGTGCTTGGGTCTTTAGACTCCAGGACTCCACCCTCGAATTCTCAGGTCTTTGACTTTGGACTGGGGGGAGTCACGCCATCGTCACCCCATCGACCCCCCTGGTTCTGAGGTCTTCACACTCGGGCTGGATCACACCACCGGCTTTCCTGGTTCTTCAGCTCGCAGGTGGCAGATGATGCGACTTCTCAGCCTCCGTGATTGCGTGAGCCTGTTTCCCTAATGTATCTCCGGGTATCTCTCTCTATCTTATTGCTTCTGTTTCTCTGGAGAACCCCAATACCAGGGAAGGAAGAGACGCTTGCTCTTTACAAACGGGCAGTATGTCACAGTTCTGTGGGGATTTTGAGCTAATTTTCTGCTTTGGAACCACTGAAGAGGCTTCTCGAAGAATGGAACGGCATTTTGTAACGGTAGAGCTGTCGCGCGTGCCAATTACAAGTGTTGCGGGAGGACAGTTATTTCGCAGGCAGAAGTGTGTCTGTGTGATTCTCTGAGAAGCCGTGCCTTCCCGCCAGGCAGAAGGTGCTGGAGCTGACGGCACGGGCCGACAGGAGCAACCGTACACCTCTCGCCAACTCCACCCTGAGAGGCCTCACAATGGGTGTTTGAAATCAGCCAAGGAGGAACTCTTTTGACCCTGCATGCCCACAGAACCCCCACTCAGAGCTTCGATTTCTTCCGGAGAGTTAGTCTACCAGCACACTGCTGCTAAGTAGTGTAAGATGTATGTTTACTTCACAGTAAACACCTTCCAATCTACCCGATTCCACAGGTAGATTGAAACAAGGGGATGCTTTTGACAAAAGGCTTTGAGATTACTGTTTCTGTCATAAGAACACTCAGAAGAGATGTCAAGAGGCTGGCCTCTCCAAAGTCACACAGTGGAAGTGTGGGTACCAGGTTCTGTCTAGTGGCTTTCAACATTTGTTTTCTGTCTTACAACATCCATCAGAGGATGACATGTACCTGCAAGAAACAGTTTCATGAGCATTTGTTAACATAATCACTGCAATTATATCCCTTACTCTTCAGACAAGCAAGAATAAGGGAATGTACATGAAAGGCGTAGTCTGAAATATTCTGGGTGTTTTTTTTTTTGTTTTTTTTTTTTGAGATGGAATTACGCTTTTGTCGCCTAGGCTGGAGTGCAATGGCACGATCTCTGCTCCCTGCAATCTCTGCCTCCCAAGTTCAAGCAATTCTCCTGCCTCAGCCTCTCAAGTAGCTGGAATTACAGGCATGAGACACCACGCCCAGTAGTAGAGACAGGGTTTCACCATGTTGGCCAGGCTGGTCTCAAACTCCTGACTTCAGTTGATCCTCCCGCCTCAGCTTCCCAAAGTGCTGGAATTACAGGCATGAGCCACCATGCCCGGCCTTTTTCTTTCTTTCTTTCTTTTTTTTTTGAGATGGAGTTTCTCTTTTGTTGCCCAGGCTGGAGTGCAATGGTGCAATCTCGGCTCACTGCAACCTCCACCTCCCAGGTTCAAGTGATTCTCCTGCCTCAGCCTCCCGAGTAGTTGTGACAACAGGCACATGCCGCCATGCCCCACTAATTTTTGTATTTTAGTAGAGATAGGGCTTCACCATGTTGACCAGGCTAGTCTTGAAATCCCTGCCTCAGGTGATCCAGCCACCTCTGCCTCCCAAAATTCTGAGATGACAGGTGTGAGTCACTGTGCCTGGCCAATATTCTGTTTTTTAATGCAAATCATTGATAAAATTAGTCCTACATTTTTGTGGTCACAGCGTACGACTGACACTGAGGGTAAGGACCATGAGTTTAGATGATACAAGGCTGAAAGGAAATTGTGCTCTGCAGGGCCCTCGTTACAATTGTCTGTCTTCGGGAGCCACTCAGCTAAATATTATAAAAACCAAACAAAAAGAACAGTGGAACCGTGCCTGGAATGCTTTAGCTCACGATGCTTTCTTTCCCCCTTATAAGGACATGTATTGTATGTATTTTTGTTTATTATGGGGAAGGGCTGAGCTCTGCTTAATGGAAATATATCTGGTATATTCCAGAGCTCATGGTTTTTTGAAATTCAAGGTCCATATGAAATTCTGTTAATTTAGGATTAGAATGTTCACCTTTATTATTTAATGTACTTCAGTTGTTGGTTTGGTTAATATTCACGCTTTGAGTTTAGCATTGTGTGTCTGTGTGTGTACATATATGTATGTGTGGGTGGATGGATGTCTGTCTGCATATGTGCATGTGTGTATGGTGTATGTGTCTGTATAGGGGTGTATGTGTATGTGTTTCTGCATGTGAGTGTGTGTGTGCATCTCTGTGTCTGTATGAGTGTCTGTGTATATGTGTCTGTGTTGGTGTGTGTCCATGTATGAGCCTGTATCTGTGTGTGCCTGCATCTCAGTGTGTGTGAATGTGTGTCTGTGTGTGTATCTGTCACTTTGTGTCCATGTGTGTGTCTGTGTGGGTGTGTGTCTGTGTGTCTGTGTATGAGTGTGTGTGTGTGTCTGTCTGTGTATGAGTGTGTGTGTGTGTCTCTGTGTCTCTGTGTATGAGTGTGTGTGTGTGTCTGTCTGTGTATGAGTGTGCATGTATGTGCCTCTGTGTGTCTGTGTATGAGTGTGTGTGTGTGCACGTGTGTATGTGTCTCTGTGTGTATGAGAGTGTGTGTGTGTGTGTCTATGTATGTGTGCTCCGAATACACTTCTAATGTGTACCTTCCTGTCCCTGTTAGGAAGCCTCTGTTTTTGCCCCACACTGACCCTGAAGGAAGGATGCTACTCCCCTTTCCCCATAGGGAATTCATGAACTGTAATTGCATTAAATCACGAGGAAAAACTGTGTATTTCACTAAAGATCCCCTTGAAAGATGAATGTGATTCATATCACACACCATACAATATCTCACTTCAAAAGTTCTCTTAATTCCGCTTCCAGCAAGGGTGGACTGGATTGTTTCAGACCAGCTACCAGCTGAAAGCAACTAGAGAAGCTGAACACCAAGTTAAAGACCTCAAAGGAGTTAGGGTGACCTACAAATAGAGCAGCGCCAGGGACTGAAACCCAGTTTTAGATCTTCTCAGTTCCGGAGTGGATTAAGGTGACCTGGGACTGCGAGAGCCCCCAGCACAGTCTGCTGTAAGAAGCAAATACAATCCTCTTTGAACTTAAGCTGCAAGCAACAACTCTATAGTGTTTACCAGATACCAGTTAAATAGAAGAAGAAAGAAATGTTAAAAATAGATGTACACATCAAGTGTTTGAATTTGCAGATGATCCCAATAAAAGGAAGCTGGTGTATCTTGTATTATATCAGACCAAGTAGACTTCCAAGTAAATAGGAAGCATTGGTGGAAGTAACAAGGGCCATTTCATAAAGTTTAAAGGGCCACTCTATGAGAAGATATAAGAATTCTTAATTTATAGGCACCAATAACATCGTTTCAAAAAGTACATAAAGATGCACCCATTTGACTGACTTGCAGCAGCTGATGTCTGCTGCCAAGGCTTCCGCTCCAGATGCAAGAAAAAGTGTTTTTTGCCATTCCTATCCATCAGCCTGTGGCAGCCAAGATTGAATGGAAGAGTATAGGAAATACAGGTAACTGCTACAACCCAGACATAAACTTGTAAACAGTGCAAAACCTGTTTTACTCCAAAAAAGGAATCTAAAATTTGACTTTATGAAATCTATCTATCTATCTATCTATCTATCTATCTATCTATCTATCTATCTATCTATCTATGTATCTATCTATCTATTGTATCTATATCTCTATATATATATTGACAGAACTAAAAGGAGAAATAAATCCAAAATTATAGTGGAAGATTTTAACAGTAATTGTGTATAATTGTTTGTTTGTTTGAGACAGGGTCTCACTCTCTCATCCAGACTGGAGTGCAGGGGAGTGATCTCAGCTCACTGCAGCCTCTACCTGCTCGGAGTCAGGTGATCCTCCCACTGCAGCCTCCCCAGTAGCCACCATGCCTGGCAATTTTTTTGTATTTCTGTAGATACAGGGTTTTGCCATGCTGCCCAGGCTGGTCTCAAACTCCTGGACTCAAGCGATTCACCCACCTCGAGTTCCCAAAGTGCTGGGACTACAGGCATGAGCCACTGTGCCTGGCCAATTATGTATAATTTTTTAGAGTCAATTTGTTTCAGAAAAAATACCACCAATTTACCTTAGATTCTAACACAGTAATTCCTCTCATATATATGAGAGGAATACATAAATAATACAGTATGTTACTGATACATACTACAGTAAATAAGACAGTATGTTACTGATCCAAAGGTAGACAAATAGGCCAGGAGAGTACAGTAGACAAGCCAGAAGCACCTATTTGTACATGGACGTTTGGGTGCTGCAAAGTTGGTGCTGCAGATATTGGTGAAAAGATGGTTGCTATGAACTGAATGTCTGTGTCTTTCCCCAAATTCGTATGTTAAGCCCCTAACTCCTAGTGTGTTGGTATTTGGGGAGTAACTAGGTTTAGATTAGGTCTTGAGGAAAGGCCCCTTGTGACAGGGTTAGTGCCCTTATAAGAAGAAGAAGAAGGGCTGGCGCAGTGGCTCACGCCTGTAATCCCAGCACTTTGGGAGGCTGAGGTGGGTGGATCACTTGAGGTCAAGAGTTCGAGACCAGACTGACTGACATGGTAAAACCCCATCTCTACTAAAAATACAAAAATTAGCCAGGTGTGGTGGCAAATGCCTGTAATCCCATCTACTCGGGAGGCTGAGGCAGGTGAATCGCTTGAACCCATGAGGCAGAGGTTGCAGTGCACTGAGATCACGCCATTGCACTCCAGCCTGGGTGACAGCAAGACTCCAACTCAAAAAAAAAAAAAAAAGAGAGCCTCCTACTCTCCCACTCTCCATGTGCACACAAAGAAGAGGGCATTTGAGCACACAGGGAGTTGGCAGCCTTTGGCAAGCCAGGACGATGCCCTCACAAGAACCAGACCAGCTGGCACCTTGATCTTGGACTTCCAGGCTCCGTAACTGTGAGAAGTCAGTGTCTGTTGATTAAGCTGCCCAGGCTGTGGTGTCTTGCCGCAGTAGCCTGAGCTGACGGAGGCAGTGGTCTTTTCAATAATAGTGCAGAACCAATTGTATATCCTTACAGAAGTGAAAGACACCTGATACCTGAAGTCACACTACACATACCAACAATTTCATGCGGACTGTAGATCTGAATATGAAGGTAAAACAATGAGACTTCTAGGAGAGGACATAGATGCCGATTTTCATGCATCTTATCCTTGAGGATAGGCCAGGATCTCTTTGCTAACAGACAAAATAATTGCTAACCAAAAAGTAAAAGTTACACTATATTAAAATTAAGACCTTCTGTTAATCAAAACAGACCATTTACTGGAAGGTTTTAAATGACCCCAAACAAGCTTTGGAGGGCCAGCTCGCCCTTTAACTGTAATCGATTGTTGGGAAAAAAGTTATTTTGAATTTGCTTTTGAATGGGTTTAGCTTCTATTCTAGCTTTCTTTATTATCTTCATAAAAGCAACACAGATGACATGTCATTTCCACAACAGAGACTTGGTGATGTTAATCATTTGGCAAATTACCTTGGTACAATATTTTCCAGTTTATGTCAGTTTTAAAGAAGGGCAAATTTTTAAAGACCTGTTACCTATTTCTGAAAATGAAGCCATCAGTATTATCAGGAGACAAAATTACAACAAATTTAGTTCGGAAATCTCAATTGGTTTTATTTGTGATTCTGGAATTGGGCAACGCTTCCAGAAAATAGAATAAATGTGCCAAGGGGCAAAGCAGAGGAGGTGAGCTTTATAGACAGGAAACGGTGGAGAAAGCAGAAACAAGGAACAAAGAGCGAGTTGGTCATTTCAATGTTTTTTTTTTCCTTGTAAGGCAGGAATAGGGAGACAAAACATGTACCCTAGAACTTAAAGTATAACAATAACAATAATAATAATAAATAGGAAGAAAGAAAGAAAACTTACTGATGGGCTAACATTGGGTTACTCCAGGTTAGAGATGAAAACAGAGGACTTCAGTGTTACGACGCTGATTGAAACTGGTCTGTTTGGGAATCAGGATGTCTTTCTCTCCTGATTTCTGGAAAGGCTGGATAATCGCTCAGTTTGGGGACTGACTTGGTGGCTCACACCTGTAATCCCAGCACTTTGGGAGGCCGAAGTGGGCAGGTCACCTGATGTCAGGAGTTCGAAACCAGCCTGACCAACATGGTGAAACCCCATCTCTACTAAAATTACAAAAATTAGCCGGGCATGGTGGTACATGCCTTTAGTCCCAGCTACTCAGGAGACTGAGGCAGGAGAATCGCTTGAACCCAGGAGGCGGAGGTTGCAGTGAGCAGAGATCTTGCCACTGCACTCCAGCCTGGGTGACAGAGCAAGACTTCGTCTCAAAAAAACAAACAAAAAAAAAACAAAAAACAAAAAACCCAACTCAGTTTGGGTTTGGTGAAGTGGAACTTGAGCACGTAACTACATTTTGGTTTTTAGTCTTGTCTTTTGAGACCTAGTGCAGGAGCTTAAAACAAAACAGTGGCGTCCTAGAATGTTTATCTAACAGTATTGAAAAAAATCTTTTTCCAAGTCGGGAATTACTGAATTTTGCTGAATTTGAAATAAGATAGATTATAAGGCATACTGCCATTTTACATTCTACTACAAAGAAAAATGTTACAATACTTTCTCATTGAGAATTTTAATTCTTATTGTAATAGGTTTAAATTTAATTGGAGTTTTAAAAATCATAAGTCACTCTTGTGCTGATATAAAAAGGAAAATATAGGCTCAAAAAATTCCTAAAAGTTGTTAACAGAGACCAACTATTGAGAATTTTTTCAGGTCTTTGCTTTTCCACTGGTATTTTTTGTGCCCTTAAAGCACTGGTGAGGCACACAACGCAGTAATCACTCTCTTAGATATGAAATTGATTTAACAGCCACAGTAAATAAGACAGCGTGTTATTGATGCAAAGATAAACAGATGGGCCCTGGGAGCCCAGTAGAAAAGCCAGAAACAGACCTATTTGTCTATGGGATTGTTGCAAAGTTGGTGTTGCAGACATTGGTGAGAAGATGGTTGTTATGGGCTGAGTGTCTGTGTCTTCTAAACCAAAAAGTACCTAAGACAGGTCTCAATCAATTTAGAAATTTTGCCAAGGTTAAGAACATGCCAGGGAGACAGGTCTGTGCCTTTTTCCAAAGATGATTTTGAGGGCTTCGGTATTGAAAGGGGAAAAGCAGGCTGGATGCGATAGAGGGAGGGTATGGTCTCACTACTGAATCCACTGGTTCCAAGACAAAAGGAGCAGGGAGGGGAATGGACAGTTAGGTACTCGTCTAGGCTCTTTACGCAAGATAAGGTGAACATGGAGTGTGAAGATATTTAACCTTTTATCTGTAGCTCTCTGCCTGTCAACAAAAGGAAAGATAGTTCTTGCATGACTCAACTTTCAGCTTAAGTTTTTCCTTTTGGCATCATGAACTGGGGTCCCAAGTTTCTGTTTTCCTTTCACAGTCTTTCCCTAAATTCATACGTTAAGCCCTGAACCCCCAGTGTGATGGTGTTTGGAGATGGATTTTTTAAAGAGACATTGATGCTGGGCTCTTAGACTAGCGCTGCTTATAGAGCTGGCCTGCACTCAGCACTGTTTCGGGAGTGTGAATAAAGGCTTCTGACTCAACACTGCCTCCTCCTCCCTAGGCATTCACCGGTGGGTAAAGGTTACACAGGAGTCACGTATTGTCTTGACTTCTTTCCAGGCTACACACTACGTTCTGCAAGCTGGGAGGTGATTTTTTAAAAATTGTGATAAATATGCATGATATAGAATTGATCATTTTAACAATTTTAAGTGTACCATTTAGTGGCATTAAGTACCACATTCATAGTGTTGTGCAATCATCACCACCATCCATCTCCAGACGTTTTTCATCATCTCAAACAAACTCAGTACCCATTACCAGTAACTCCCTGTTCCTTCCTCTCCTCAGCACCTGGCAACCACCGTTCTGCTTTTTGTCTGTATGAATTTGACTACTTTAGGGACCTTGTATAACTGGAATCATACAATATTTGGGCTTTTGTGTCTGGCTTATTTCACTTAGCCTAAGGATTTTAAGGTTCATCCATGTTACAGCATGAATCAGATTTTCACTCCTTTTTAAGACAGTATTTAATCGCATGTATTGATATATACTACCTTTTGTTTATCCAGTCTTCTGTTGATGGACATTTGGATTGTTTCCCCCTTCAGCTATGTGAACAATGCTGCTGCTCTGAGCGTTTTTTAAGAGATGGGTTCCTACTCTGTCACTCAGGCTGGAGTACAGTGGCGTGATCATAGCTCACCACAACCCTGACCTCCTGGGCTCAGGTGATCCTCCTGCCTCAGCCTCCCAGAGTACCAGGGAGTACAGGCATGTGTCAGCACACCTAGCTACTTTTTACATTTTTTGTAGAGACAGGATCTCCCTGTATTGCCCAAGGTGGTCTCGAACTCCTAGCTCAAGTGATCCGCACACCTCAGCCTCCCAAAGCGTTGGGATTACAGGCATAAGCCACTGCACCTGGCCTATGTCCCTGCTTTTAATTCTTTCAGTATATACCAAGAAGTGGGACTGCTGGATTGTAGGGTAATTTTACGTTTCACTTTCTGAGGAATCACCAAATGATTTTTTCCTAGTAACTGCACCGTTTTACGTTTCCACTGGTGATTCACGAGGATTCCCATTTCTCTGTGTCTTCACCAAAACTTTCTTTCTTTCTTTCTTTTTAAACAGCCACTCTAATTAGTTTGAAATGGAGGACTGATCTTTTTACATTTTTTGGCAAGGGCTTCCAGATAGCACTGTGAGATGCTGTTGAAGATAGACGCATCCCAGCCTCAGAGATTAAACCTGAGCAATTATGATCTTTATTTTCTTCTTTTGCAACATTTTAGGCTGGTATCTTCCTGGGTCTCAAATAGAAACAAAGCCGCATGTGAAGCCTGTTCATGCCTGACTCTACTAAGCGCTGCAGCAGGGAGAGGAAGAAGAGCCTCTTGCTTTTTTAGGTGCATGAGAAAGACAGCGAGAACACAGTCATCCTGAGAGTGTCTGGCAGCCTGAGTTCTCCTTTCAGCTTTGGTCAGCTGAGAGCCCTGGAGCACCAAGTAAAGAGGAACCTCTGTGCTCTCCTCTGTGTCTTCTTTAGTCAGACCTCAGTTTTCCCTGGGCATCCTGCATTGCCCTAGAATCTGACCGTTGTGTTGTTTTACATTTAGAAAGGGTGTTCTGCCGGTGTTCCCACCCAAAGACGGAATAGGATTTACTTAGAATTAAGGCTGTCGAGGGAAAGCCTGGCCACCTCGTGTGCTGCACGTTTGCAGGAATCTGGGTTCTGGTCCCTGGTCTTCACCAAGCAGCAGCAGGCCTGCCCTTCTGAGACCTCACATTTTCTTCTCTGGAACATGAAGGCTGCTTTGATTAGTTCCTCTACTCCTTCAAACATCAATTAAAGGTGTGCTGAGGCTGGGGTGACACAATTCAATATGACACAGTTCCTGGGCTCAAGCAATTTTTTAGGTGGGAATGGGTTGGGAGGATAGAATGTATAAAGGACGAATCAGGGCGTTGGCTCTCAGAGTGCCATCCTGGGCCAGCAGTACCAGCAGCACGTGGGATCCTGAGAAATCCACATTCTCACTGCAGACTTGCTGCGCCAGAGACTGGGGTGGGACCCAGCAACTTGGGTTTTTACGAGCACTGGAGATTCTGCTGCATGTTACCATTTGAGAACCACTGGATTTGATTCTGATCTGGCAAGTAAACTGCAGTGCAAACATAAGACAGCGGGCACCACCCCTTTGCCTCTACACTCAACATTTTTTACTTTAGATTGTGTATTAAACATAAAACCCATGCAATCTCCCAATTCTAATGTTCTGAAATTCCGTCTGTATGTCTTGAAATTTAGTAATAGATTTCTGAAGACGTTGTATCGTAATGTCACATAAATGTGAGTGGTGGTGGAGGTAATCATCAGTTCTCATTATGCCTGGTGGTCATGGTCTATGAAGTCACCAGAAACCATGATGTAGTGAATACTGAACCATAGCTGTAGACGAAATACAGGGTTAGCTTCCTGTGAGTCTCCAGTCTCAACGTTTTTGTCAGCTGATCAATACCTGATCTTGTCTAATGTGTGTTCCTGTTTAAAGACACCTGGTTTAATATATAGTGGTGACTTCCTAACATTGAACTCACCGACAGTACTGTCTATACCTCGTGCCTGAAAGCTGATCAACGTACATATTTCCTTCCCAAGGCACACCACAGCCTTCTGGCACTTAGGAACACTCGATAGCTTTAGCACAACACTCCACAGGACCACTTTACACAGCCAGATCACCAACAAAAAGCACGACAGTTTGGAAAACCTGTGACAGCACTGAGTAGACCCACAAAAGTGCACACTTGTGTATAGTGTGAGAGCTGAAACAAGACAGGGCTGCCTTGTGTGATCGCAGTGGGGAGCACGCAGCTGAAGACACTCAGATGTGTCTTCCTTCTGCACGTGTGCAGAGGGGCACGGAGGCACCATGCGTGTGGATTTGGGGCTTACAGATCTATTTTAGCAAGTAGGTGAATTTGCAGAGAGTGAACCAGAGAATAAGAAGGATCAATTGCATCTTAATATTTCAGTTACATAAAATATAACGTACAATAGTGGTCTAGCAATTACTGTGTGAAGTCTTTGTTTTCTGCTGTGCTATTTAAAAGAATAAATCAAACATCAAAAAACACATTTTAGGAAAATTTGGCCTTATTGGTGTTGCAGTTTGCCCAATCAAACTCTTCATGGAATGTATTTGGATAGTTATTTTGAAAGACTGTTTAATTATCAAAATTTTTGTAAAACAGTTTTTAGATTCTTTTTAAACTTTATACTAAGTATAGTAAACAAATGTGTAAAAGTAAGAAAAATTGGATATTAATATCATTGAACCCATTTGTTCAATATATTAGGTTGAAACAATGAAATTTCTGTTTCTCTGGTTCAAAATAGTACAATATGGACAATTTCATATGATTCTGCCTAATAATTGCTCTCCGTGATAAATTTTTAGCACTTATTTTAAAAAGTTGGGTTTCAGAACTTAGGTATTTCATTTTGAATAATGTGCTAATTCTATATTCTTCTATAATTTTCTCTAAGCTTGTGGACCTCATTGATTATGTAGGACTTTCTATGCTTTTTACACTCTTCATGTTAAAAGTCTAAGTATTTTTCCTCTTCTCTTTCGGTTACAACATTCGTAGCAGTTGTAAAAAGTCCTGATTGTCTTTGGCATGTACCAGAGCTTTAGCGTCTCCGTATGATTTGTAGAGAGCTGTGGGTGTGCCCTGCAGGGCTGGAGGTGGGGTGCTCAACAAACCAGGCCACCCACAGCCTAAGAAGGTGGCTCTGCCTTTCCGTCCACTTCTCTGTGCCTGAGTTTTCTCACTGGCAGAATGGCACTAACAGTAGTGCCCCCTTCAAAGAATGATTGTGAAGCTCAATAAACTGATTGATCGATTTCTCTCTCTGTCTCTCAAGTGCTTAAAACAGGGCCTGGCATGTGGTACATGTTCAAGAAATGTTAGTGGATACTATGGTAGAACGTATTTGTTGGTTTAAGATAGACCAATAATGAAAGGAACTTCAACAGAAATCAGCAAATTGGATTTGAGATGAATCTTTGAAAGCTAAACTTCTAAAGCCAGACTGGACTGATCTGGATAAAGCCATGTACCTTTGGGAGTTTACTGTATGTTGCTGACCCTCTTGGGTTTTTTTTCTGTATAAAAGGGTAGCTACCTTTCAGGTGGCTGAAGGTTTTGTTCATGTGGTGGTTGTGAGGTTTGCGAGTGAGGTGCATTGGTCTCTGGTCTAAGTGCTTGTCAGAGCAAAAGCATCCCCTATGCCTTGTGCTCCTTCATATCATGGCACTTTCTGTTGGCTGCGCGCACCAGCTCCTGTTCACTGAAATGGCGACTTCTGATTTAAACAGGATTCCTCCTTTATTCTGGAATGAAAATTCAGCAAACCCTAAATCTTGAGGGAAAAAAAAAAAAAAAAAGACCCATAAAGTATTAAAAACTGGGCAAGGATTTTTTTTTTTTTTTTTTAATAATAGTGATGAAAGCGGGGAAATGTTGACCTCTGGTGGCTTTCTGGCAGTATTACATGCCAACATTTCAATATTGCATGCAGCCTTTCAGTCCCCATCTAGAGCTGTATCTTGGTTTACATAGGCTATTCCTAGAACATTCTCATAAAAGAAAAATTCTGTTATCATTTAATATCATATTTATTTATTGCAATTTCCTGGACCCGTTTAAAACAATGTACTTATAAATATCACCACTGAGGTAATTTTTAAACATTAAATCATCTATATTTTTCTATAATTTTATGTAAGCTGTGGACTTCATAGTTTACTTAGCACTTTCTAAGATTTTTATACTCTTCCCATTAAAATAATAAAACATGCTATTGTTTTATTAGTCTTCTCTGAAGCAAGTTATTAACTTGTAAAATATATTTAAATGTATAGAGGAGGTTAATGCAAGCATTTTTAAAACAGACTTTTTATTATTTATTTAGAGCGTGTTAGATTTACAGAAAAGCAGATCCCTATTATTCTGGTACAGATGCCACAACTGATGAACCGGTATCAATCTGTGACCATTAACTAAACTCCACATTTATTCTCATTTCACCAGAGTACTGTCAGGGTTTTTCAGAGAAGCAGATCAGACAGGATGAGTTGATGAGTATGTGTGTGTGTGTGTGTTTGCGTGTGTGAAGAGGGAGAGAGATTTTTTAAAAATTGGCTTACGTGATTGTGGAGGCTTGGTAAGTCCAAAATCTGCAGAGGTGACATTATTTTGGGGGTTACAATTATATTTTAGCAAAGAGGTGAATTTGCAGATAGTGAAGCAGAGGATTGCAGAGATTGGATGAGGTCCACCCACGTGATGGAGGGTCATCTGCTTCACGCAGAGTCCACTAAACTAGTATTAACCGTCACCACCAGTTTTCCCCAGTGCCGTTCCTCTCCTCCAGGGTCCACTTGCTATTACACGGAGTTGTCACGTCTCCTCAGCGTCCTCTGGTCCGAGACAGTTTCTCAGACTTTCTTGTTTTGATGACCACGACAGTTTAGGGGAGTACTGGTCATGTGTTTTGTAGAAGGCCATTCCACTGGGGTTCGCCTTGTGTTTTTATCATGGTGAGACTGGGGGTATGGGTTTGGGGAGGAAGGCCACATAAGGGAAGTGCCGTTCTCATCGCCTCATCGCAAGGGCGCGTGTCAACACGCAAGGGCGCGTGTCATCACAGGTGGTGCCAGCCTTGACCACCTGACTCCAGGAGTGCTTGTCAGGTTGCTCCCCTGGGAAGTCACCCCCCATTTCCACACTGCACTCTTGGAGTCAAGCCCCACTCCAGTTGGGAGGAGAAGGTATGACACCAGCCTCCTGGAAGGGGAGACGCACACCACTGGGGAAAGTTCTTCTGCGGGAAATTCACCTCTTCTCCCCATTTATTTATTTGCTTATTTCTATCAATATGGGCTCATGGAAATGTATTTTGTACTTTAGTTATAATCCGATAGCACATGATTTATTTGGTACTTAGGTCGTTCCAGCTTTAGCCATTTGGGGCTCTTTCAGGTTGGCTCCTGTGACATGCTCTCATTCTTGTGTTGTTTTTGTTTTTGTTTTTTGAGTGCTTTCCTACCGTCTGGCAGGAAATGCTCCAGGTCCATTTTATATTTCCCTGCCTCAGCCTCCAGATCGGCCACTTCTCCAAGGAGCCCTGGTCCCTCTGTTGGGGAACGGTATTTGCTGTGGTCTGAATGTTTGTAACCCCCAAAATTCCTAGGTTGAAACCTATCTCCAATGAACTGGTACTAAAGGTGGGGCCTCTAGGAGGCGATTAGGTCCTGATTGCAAAGCCCTCATGAACGGGATCTGTGCCCCTATAAAAGAGGCCCTGGGCGCTTCTTCACCCTTGTGGTCATGTGAAGACTCAGCTGGAAGGCACCATCTAGGAAGCATGGAGCCGGCACCAGACACTGACTCTGCTGCCACCTTGTTCTGGGACTTCCCAGCCTTCAGACCTGTGGGAAACAGGTCATGGCAAAAACCGCAGTTACTTTTGCATCAACCTAATACATTTTTATTGTTGATAAATCACCCAGTCTATGGTATTTTGCGATAGCAGCCCAAATGGACTAGGACAGTGTTAGGGACTAAGATCTAGGCACTGGAGATGCTCATTGCTACTGGAGACAGCTCTGTGGTATAGAGAGATGACATAGTTGTCTGTACATGTATGTATTTGCAAAGCAAGGACACAGTTCTGATATGAACAAGTTTCCGTTTACATGATACCCATGTGAAGCCAGGACTGCTTGTACTGGATAAATGTCAAAGGTTATATGTAACTTTTGTATGTCATAGTGCATAATATTAAAATGAACTGGTTCATACTCTAACTTAAAAAAAATTTACTTTAAGTAACTCAATGCTTTAAATGCTGAAAAAAGGAATTATTTACAATTCGTTATGTATCTATATGCACTTTCCAATCAATGCTTTAAATGCTGAAAAATGGAATAATTTACAATTTATTATGTATCTATATGCACTTTCCAAAATTTATCTCTAATTCACACAACTCTACAAGAAAGACTAATATTAGCCTTGTTTTAGCTAATTTCTGCTCAAAGCAGTAAGTTATCAGCTCAGCATTGCATGGCTAGGGCAAGACAGAGCGAGCATGTGAAATCAGGTCAATTTTTAGAGGAGTTAAATGTTACTTATAATTTTTGGAATAATTTTATATCTTATATTACTAATTAAATATTTTCAGAGGGTGATCACATAATCACATACACCACTTTTTATTTTTATTTTTTGAGACAGTGTCTTGCTTTGTCACCCAGGCTGGACTACAGTGGTTTAATCACAGCTTACTGCAGCCTCCATCTCCTGGGCTCTAAGTGATCCCCCCACTTCAGCCTCCCAAGTAGCTGGGACTACAGATCCGTGTGAACACACCCAGCTTATTTTTATTTTCATTTTTTTTGTAGAAACAAAGTCTCATTATGTTGCCCAGGCTTGTCTTGAACTCCTGAGCTCAAGAGATCCTCCCACTTTGGCGTCCCAAAGTGCTGAGCCACTGTGCCCGGCCTATACCATTTTATTTTATCCTAATGAATTTGCCAAAGTAGGCTAAGGCAGATCCTATTATTTCAGGAACTGAGTTTTCCCATTTAATGACTATAATTACTGATCCCAGGGCCCCTGGCATTAAAATGTAAAACACTTAAACAATAAGATAGAAATAGTTATATACTTTTCAATTCTCAATTAGGGTTCAAGTAATCAGTGAAAGATGGAAAATCATATGGACTAAGTACAGGTAACACTGTATTAGGTTCTCCAGAGAAACAGAAGCAATAGGAGATACATGTCTACATCTATATTTATATATATCTATATAAAGAGATTTATTACAAGGACTTAGCTCATTGATTATGGAGGCTGACAAGTCACAAGGCCTTCACGGTGAATGGCCAAGTTGGAGATCCAGGAGAACCAGTGAAGTAGTTCTGATCCAACTTGCCAGCATCTGTTATTTTTGACTTTTTAAGAATAGCCATTCTAACTAATGTGAGATGATATCTCATTGTGGCTTTGATTTGCGTTTCTCTAATGATAAGTGATGTTGAACTTTGTTTTATATGATTGTTGGCCACATGTATGTCTTCTTTTGAAAAGTGCCTGTTTATGTCATTTGCCCACTTGTTTATGGGGTTGTTTTTTTCTTGCAAATATGTTTTTAAGTTCCTTATAGATACTGGATATTAGACCTTGTTGGATGCATGAAATATGTTATCAGTGTAAACTACACACAGGATTTCAAAACTCAGTACAAAAAATTTAAAAATATCTAATTACTAATTTTTATACTGATTACATGTTGAAATGATAATATTTTATATTAGAGTAAATAAAATATATCATTAAAATTGTACCTGTTTCTTTCACTTTATAAATGTGGATACTAGAAAATTTAAAATTGTACATATTCACATTGTATTTCTACTGGACAGTGGTGGTCTAAACCAATCCAACGTGAAGATTTTATCACTTTAATCTTAAGCAACTTAGCTTTAGGTTTTGAAATTTGAGAGAAGAGACAAATGAATTAAGGAACTGTTTAGGTTTTGAACAGAAGTCGTAGGAAATATAAGTCAAGACTTGCTGGGTTTGTGCAACTTTGACCATCACAATCTCTCTGGGCAAAACTGAAAAATGGCCTCTGTGCAAAAATCAAATCCTAGGCAGGGGCAAATGTGAAATCAAAGGTTTGGCTTATTAAGACATCAGATTTAGGGGTATCTCATAGATCCCCAAGATAAACAATAGGGCTTTAAAAAATCATAAAGAGAATTGTCCCCTGGCAGTCTCAGAGGTGGATCAAGGGCCCATCTCAGGAAGGTCAGTGTGATTTGTGACTAATGGATGGGGTGAACTCTGATAAAATTCAAAGAAACCCACAAGGTTCATAAGATAACCACATTGGCAGAGTGATGGAAGCGCCACTGGCTTGAACTAAAAGAGGCGCAGACTTTTGGACCCCCTTCCCCAGCCTTCCCTGGAAGAAAGCAGGCTGAGAGGCTACTCAGTTGTAAACCTAGGCCATTTCTTTTCCCTGAGGAAGTCTTGGAGGGAAGAAGTAAGAGCCCACAGGACAGAGCTAAGGGCTGGGGAGAAGGTCGGGAGCAGAAGCGAGTCCTTCTCAAGGCAAGGCAGCAGGAGCCTGCTGGAACCCGCAGTGGCTGTTGCCTGACTCCGCCGGCTCTCCTGTTGGACAGGTGCCCATTGGGGCTGTCCTGGCTCTGTCTCACCATTGTCGGTTGGGTGTGGAGAAGGCTGCTGCCTTGTCTCTTTAGTTCGCAGGTCTTCAGATGTAAGGGACATACCCCAAGAAGCAGCCTCATCTGCACGTGGACATGCTTTAGATGATGAAACTTCTGAGCATCTTGAAAGAGCTGAGTGTGTCATACACGTGTAAATGGCCTGTGGCCAGAGGAGGGTTATGGCAGATTAAAGAGGGCTGTAGGTTCTTCCCATTGAGAGCAGGGGTCTATTTTCCAACTCTTTCATTCTGGGACTGCTTTGACTATGGAGTACAGTGGAGGTGACACTGCCAGTTGCAGCCTTGAATAGAGCTGACAGCTTCTGCCTTGCTTTCTTGGAGCCCTAAGCCACCAGTAGAAATTCTGACGACCTCACTGGAGGGACCACTCAGAGAAGTGTTGAGGCTGCATGAGAGAGGGCTCAACAGAGCCCAGGCTTCCAGCCACCACTCACTGCATGGTGTAGACAGTGAGTGAAGCCTTCTTAGAGCCTCCAGACCAGACCACCCTCCACCTGTATGCCACTGAGCGACCCCACATGGAGCGGAAGAAACACTCAACCTGCCGGAATTCCTGACTTCTGTGGATTATGAGCGTAACAACATGACTGCTGATTTAATCTACGTTTGGGGGTAGTTTGTTATGGGGTGACAGATACCTGGGACACATTCACATACATCCTAGCTGTGTGACCTCGAACATGTTACTTAAGGTCTCTGTCATCAGTATTTTTATCAACAAAATTATAATAGTGTCTACCTACTATGGGTGTTAAATAATACATGTAAAATAATATGTGTAAGAATATATGTAAAATACATAAAAGTAAAAGCAGTTAGCATATGTTTGGATCTTAAATGACTTTGTGTTCGATTTTTACTTTTTTTCTTTTTTTTTTTTGAGACAGTCTTGCTCTCTTGCCCAGGCTGGTCTTGAACTCCTGGGCTCTAGTGATCCTCCCATCTTGGCCTCTCAAAACACTGTGGTTACAGGTGGGAGCCATCACACCAGGCTCCTTTCTTTTGTTTCCTTGGCATGTCCATCCTCCCGCCCCTGGCAATATAAATAACACCAGCAGGTCTGTGTGGACTTAAGATACCGTCAGTTTTCCTGATAGATATGGATACACATATGCACATATCACATATATACATATATACATGTATCAGGATTTAAAATGTCATTAATTTTATAATTTATAACCACTTACCACTTTTACAAAAGTGGGGAGGATCCCAGTGTCCTTAGTTCAACAATGGATTACTATTTTGTTTTTGTTTGTTTTTTTGAGACAGAGGCTCCCTCTGTCGCCCAGCCTGGAGTGCAGTGGGGCGATCTCTGCCTCCCAGGTTGAAGTGATTCTCGTGCCTCGGCCTCCTGAGTAGCTGGGACTATAGGCACGCCCCACCACACCCAGCTAATTTTTGTATTTTTGGTAGAGACAGGTTTCACCATGTTGGCCAGGCTGGTCTTGAACTCCTGATCTCAAGTGATCCACCCACCTCAGCCTTCCAAAGTGCTGGGATTACAGGCGTGAGCCACCCTGGCCAGACTAATGTTTTTGTTATTGGTAGTGATTTCTTGTCACCGTGCTAGGGTGGTCCATCAGAAATAAACTGGGCTTTTTACTAAAAACTCAGAAAGACGTGGTTTACCTCTGTAAGTGCAGGATACTGGGCAGGAGCAATCGTTTGTACCTGTTGAAACTTAGATGGCCTCAGCTCTCAAAAGAGACTGGCTATGGCAGGAGGAGGATGAGTGTTGTACCAGCGGCACCCAGTGCACTAACTGTCATTACTAAAATCCCTGTCGTGGGAAAGGCATGCCTCGTGCAGTGGCCACCCTCTGACACTCAGGTTGGAAAATGTAGTTCACCTCCGCGGTCCTCATCCCTACTTCCCTTAGCAAATGAAAATGACGGTTTAGCAGTTTCACCAGCTCACAGGAGAGAATCCAGCTGCTCTGCTCCTGGTATAATCCTGGGCTTCCAACACTGAAACGAGCACATGTTAACACAAGCGGCAGGCATGCTCTGGGTGTGCAGGAAATGCACCGGGTTGTGTGAGCCGGCAGGACAGACGTGGAAGGGCCCACGCCTTATTATGCATGCTTAGATCTAGCGTTCCTGTTGATGGAGTAATGGTTCTCGCATGGACTAGATCCGGGGCTTCAGCTTTCAAACCTCATTTGTCCACTCCCCACCCCCGCCCAGTGTCCGCACCCTTTGATGGGGCGGGGACAGGCGAGGTGGGCCAGTGGTTTTCCGCATTCTTCTGGTGAATTAAAATCCGATTCGGAAGAGGGAAGGGCAGCCAGCACCAGTCTGCACAGCCCCCGGCCCCGGAGACCCGGGAAGGGGTAGGGAGGCCGTGCGGTGCGCGGAGGAGTGACCCGGCCCGGCAGGGAGCGGGGAAGGCGCGCTTTCCTGGAGGTCGGCGCGGGGCCGAGAGCCGGGATGGGCAGGCGCGGCCGGGATTAGCAGGCGGGCGAGGGCGCAGCGCAGGGAGGAGGAGGGGAGGCGGCGCCAGCGCGGGCTGGGCGGAGGATCTGGAGAGGGAAGGGGCGCGCGAGCCTCGCGGACCCCGGGCGCGCCCGGGCCGCCTGAGCTGGGCCGGCGGCGCGGCGGGCGCGGGCTTGGGCGAGCGGGGAGCCCCGGCCCCGGGGTTGCGGCGGTGGCGGGGTCGCGGGACCAGCTGTCCGCATGGGGCCCGCGCGCGGTGCCTCTGCCTGACCGTGCCCGAGCCTAGCGCGGAGCCCGGCGCGGGGGCCGCGAGCACAGGCCCGGGGCTGATCGTGATCGGGTGAGTCTCATCCGGCAGCGGGGCTCGCCTTCTGGCCGCTCTGCGGGCGATGTGCGCGGTGTTCTCTGCCCTCGGGCTGCGTCTGGCCCGGGCTTCCCTGCCGGCGCTCGGGAAGCGTCAGGCCTGCCCCGGGCATGGCTCACGCGGAGAAGTGTTCCCAGCCAAAGGGACTCCTCCGTCACCGCGGTCGCTCCTGGGACTTGCGGGTCTTGGGTCAGGGCGGTGTGAGTGCTCCATGTTGAGCAGCGGCTTCCCATGGCCACCCTGGAGTGCCCCTGTGTGCCACCCCGTCCTGACAACCAGCCTGCATTTTAACCTGTTCAGAGTGCAGTGCTTATGTCAGACAGTCCTGTCAACTAGGAATAGACAATTTTGAAAGCTGCTGTCACTGACATTAGAGTTTCTGCAAAGCAGTGTGGCAGAGGTTTGTGGGCTGTCAAGAAGCAACCTACAAAAGTAACTCCACATGGTTATTTCCCTGACAGCTGGAATTGAGTCATGGAGATTGGAACTCACCCTTAGCTCCGTGCACCAGCGAATGAGTGCAATCTAGTGTAGTGACTGCACTTCAGTCCACCCTACGAAGACCTGTCCCCAAAGCATCAGCCTTGCTCTGTGTAATCAGTATGGACAGGAACTAGTGTAGAACTTGCATGTGTATGTATAGAGGCTTCATAGGCATGCCACCACGTTCAAGTTTTAAAACACTTGCAGGATGCATCCTGTAAGTTGTGTACACTTTCTTAGACTGTGTAGCATATATAACTCGTCCATAGTTTATGGGGATTAAAGAGGTTCAATGTTATGCATGAAGGACCAGTACAATCCTTGGTTAGAGAACAGAGAAACCAAAGAACCAAAACAAGATGTGAAAGAAAAAAAAAATAAGAAAAAGAAAAGAAAGGGATTTTTTAGTCTCTGCTGTTAATTCATGATGTTAGTAACTTGTGGTCCCAGAGAGACAGGCCGGTCAGTGGCCTGGGTCCTTGGAGAAAGCCCGTCCCTGTCTTCTTTGTGCTCTTGGGCAATCATTGAGTTATGGACTTAAATTCCTGTTCACCTAGTTTTTTTGTGAATTGTGTGGTCAAGTTTGTATGTTATTACACTGAACTCTGAAGCTCAAGCAATTGCTCGAAAGGAGACACGGAGGGGAAGGGCAGAGAAGAAAAAAGGGTAAATGGAGTCGAGTAGAGGAGTTTTAAGGCATCTAATTCATACTAACTGGTGTAACTGTTACCCAGCTTCCCATTTCCTTCTGCCCTGCATCCCAAGACCTCCTGGCCTCAGCTCTGCATCCAACACAGTGGGAAGCCTGGTCCTGGAAAGGATATGGTGTGATGTGAAGAGACATGAGTTCCTCTGTTTTGTAAATAATTTTCTTAATTTGAAAAGACCTTCCACCTTTTCCCCTGAAAAAGAGTGAATTTCTTAGAGGAAGAAATTATTCATTGAAACAAACTCGCATGCGTCCCTTTCTGAATTTGGCTTTGAAGTTGCACAAAAGGCGGAGGAGGAGCTCGAAGCGGGACAGGTGGTCTTGAGCAGAGCAGACGCTCCATTTGGAGGTGAAAACTGTTCGGGGGAACATCAGCTGCTCAAAGAAGAGCTGTGACTTTTTAACGAGTAAAACGTTATCCAATAATGTCTTGAATTTGGGGAATATTTTCATGTCAGGTCACAGTGTAATCCTATGTTTCAGGCATAAACATTCAGAGTAATTCTATAGTGAAATGAGTTCTGCATTTGAGTTGCTAATTTCATCTTTGCCTGTTGATTCTTTCAACAGAGGGCATTTTTTGTGTGATGAGTGTTATTTCAGGTACTTAGATTAAAAGATGAATAAGGTGTCAAGGTCACAACAAATGGTTAAAATGTGAAAAGATCTATATAATACAAAATGCTATGGGAGGTCCAAAGAAACAAGAACACAGCATCTTCGTAGAATAGCATGTGATGATGATAATAGCAGTGAGAGGACAGGTGCAGTGGCTCATGCCTGTAGTCCCAGCAGTTTTGGAGGCCAAGGCAGGAGGATCACTTGAGCCCAAGAGTTCAAGACCAGCCTGGGAAATATAGTGAGACCCCCATCTCTACAAAACATTAAAAAGTTAGCCAAGCATGATGGTAGACACCTGTAGTCCTAGCTACTAGGGAGGCTGAAGGTGGCAGGATAGCTTGAGGCCCGGAGGTCGAGATTACAGTGAGCTGTGATCCTGCCACTGCGCTCTAGCCTGTGGAGCAGAGCAAGACCCTGTATCAAATAATAATAATAACATAATAATAGCAGTGAGCAGGTAAACCTGATTTATCTAGCACTGATTAGACACTTCATATACTTTATCTACAGATGTGGACACTGAATTCAGGAGAGGAAAAGTAACTTGCTTGAAGCCTCAGTGGCAGAGCAAATTTGAACCCCCTATTATTATTCTGTAGATATGTATCATAAAAGAACAATGTTTTAGTTAATTCATTGTGCTGGGTTTTTAAATTATTTCTCAGTCATATATTAACTCATATACCAGTATGTTTTTTTTAGTGTTCAAAACAAATCTATTTGATGTAATTTTTAGTTGTTATTTTCTGTCATTAGTATTTGTATATTTACGTAAAAAGTTATTGAGTCACACGTAAACAAGAAATAATTAATGGCTTGAAAGCAACTGAAGAGAGCTAAAGGTAAAGCAGTTTGTCAGCCTAAAGCATGTCCTTCATTCTTTTCTCTGGGGCCCTTTAACACCTTTGTCCTCGGAGTTACCTGGTTGTCCGTAAGATACATAAGCAACAAAGAGAAGAAAAAAAAAAATCATATAATTCGGCTGGGCGCAGTGGCTCACGCCTGTAATCCCAGCACTTTGGGAGGCTGAGGCGGGTGGATCACGAGGTCAAGAGATCGAGACCATCCTCGCTAACACAGTGAAACCCCGTCTCTACTAAAAATACAAATATTAGCCAGGCGTGGTGGCAGGCGCCTGTAGTCCCAGCTACTTGGGAGATTGAGGCAGGAGAATGGCGTGAACCTGGGAGGTGGAGCTTGCAGTGAGCTGAGACTGCGCCACTGTACTCCAGCCTGGGTGACAGAGCAAGACTCCGTCTCAAAAAAAAAAAAAAAAAAAAAAATCATATAATTCTATTATTCTCTCTTGCACGAGACATATCTGTGGAAGGTAGATGTTCTTGCTAATCTGTACATGGTAATTAATTTGTTTTAAAAATTCCCTTTGTTGGCTGGGTATGGTGGCTCACGCCTGTAATCCCAGCACTTTGGGAGGCTGAGGTGGGCAGATCACTTGAGGTTAGGATTTCAAGACCAGTTTGGCTAACATGGTGAAACCCTGTCTCTACTAAAAATACAAAAATTAGCTGGGTGTGGTGGCAGGCGCGTGTAATCCCAGCTACTCAGGAGGCTGAGACAGGAGAATTGCTTGAACCCAGGAGGCGGAGGTTGCAGTGAGCTGAGGTCAATTAGGTAGCCTTATAATTGGAAGCAAAAGCAAACTTTTTAAAAATGCATGCTACCGTGGTGTCCTTATTAGAAATACTGAAAGTTGAAGTTTTTCCTAATTCACTACCGTATTTTATGTTAATATGTGTTTTATTTATAAAGAAAAATAAGATTTGTATTGAAAAACAGAAGTTGTTGATTATTAAACATCAGGAAGATATTTTGACTATAGAGGAAGTAAATGTTTTAAGTGGTTCATTGAAAGGACATTTCAATGATTAACAGGAACTGTGCTACACCAGTTAGGCTTAATAGTGTATTTAACATCTAGATATTTCTTCTGTTTTAGTTCTTCATTAAATTTTAATGTTTTCTAACTCTTGAAAACTCATTATACCCACAAACAGCAATGCTAAATTAAAGCGAGTTAGATGTCTGTGTGGCTTCTAAGTGAGTCTAAAGAATTTGATGCTTCTTAATATGGGATTAATGATTTTTTACTGGAGGGCTGGTTGAGTTTTGTAAGTATAAGGGGCCTGGTCAAGGGACAGCTGGGACCTGACATCCCTGAAATAGTGCGAACTGTTTGGGGCAACTTTTACTTCTCTGGCTAAGTCACAAAAAGTTGATGTTGTCTTCAGTTCACATAAAGGTGCATGTAGGTTAATGGCAACCTTGACTTTAAGAAAAATAAAAATGATAAGGTCCTAAGTCTCAGTTTCTTGAGGATGTGTGGGGTGTGTGTGTGTGTGTGTGCATGCGCACGCTTATGCACAGGTGAGTTTGGAGGGATGTGGCAGAAGAAGGGGAGCAACTTTATACAAAAAGGAAATTTTAAAAGTCTTAATGAATAAAACTATATTATTACATTAGGGAGAGTTTTCATGTTTTCTTTTATTTCCAGAAGAGGACTGTCAGAAGGACCTAGAAGGCACAGTTATACTGTGAGAAGCAAAGATCCTTTACCTACACATTTTACAAGAAATGTGCAGAAAGCCATTGATAAATATGCCTGGTAAGAATTCACCTTGTTCATTGCTTCAGATTACAGAATCACAAAATGCCCGTAACAAATGTGGGAAAGGAAATTAGTGACTGGCCATGAACTTCTAAAAGTGAGATGCAGTTTTATTTTTAACCTAGTGTAAACACCACACTGTAAAAATATTTCAAAATTAGTATACTGTGAAATTAATAAATTTATTTAGTGAAAGAGGAAGCAGGCTCAGAGAAGTGAAGCCACTTAGCCGTCCAAGCCCTTCCAGCAAATGTGATTTTTTTGCCCGTGTTCATTCCTGCAGCGAATCGTCCTTTTCCTCCAGCGGAAGCCGCACACCCACGGGAGCCCACACCTCTTGGTCTGGGTCGGCCACGCAGAGCTCCACCACCGGCTCGTCCACGGAGAGGGGCTCCATTTATTCCTGGAGAGATGACGTATGTCTCAGAATATTCTGGATAATCTTGTAATTACAGTGTATAGTGAAGAATTGCTTCCTTATATTCAAATTTTTTTTTTTTTTTTACCAATTATAAAAGCATGACCTATTGCATACATACATGTTAAAGCATGTACATGTTACATGTGAAAGTAATAGATCAGGAACTGTGGAGAAAAGTGAAACTCCCTCATGACCTCCTGGCCCCGTCTCAGCGCCCGCAGTGTTCTCGTTTCCACCCTGCAGCCGGCTCTCCCGGTGTGTGCTCCCGGTGCCTTCTTGGTGGTATCCATGGCCGGAAATTCAGGACTTGAAGAGGAAAACAATGTTGGAAAAATGAAAGCTGTGACAGCCCACTGTGATTAGAGAACTCCCCGCCAGGATTCCCAGTGGGATATTTCACCGTCGCCTCCTATCCCTGGGGGAGCTGTTGCCTCTGAACCGCTTTTGCCTGTGTGAGCCTGGGATTCTGGCTGGGTGAGCGCTGCTTCCACGGCTCCAGCTTGCTCAGGAACTCGGTGGCTCCACAGTCTCCTCCCTCCTCCTCCCTCCAGGGGTCTCTGAGGATCCCGGGACACAGCCCTCCTTTTGTGAGGCCCACCTGGCTGCAGCACCTTGGGTGTTCTCTTTTACCTCGTTTATGCTGGTGGGTTTTTTTTCTTTCTCTTTCTCTCTCTCTCTCCCCCCCTTCTCTCTCTCTCCCCCCCTTCTCTCTCTCTCCCCCCCCCCTCTCCCCGCCTTCTCTCTCTCTCCCCCCTTCTCTCTCTCTCCCCCCCTTCTCTCTCTCTCCCCCCCCTCCCCCCCTTCTCTCTCTCTCTCCCCCTCTCTCTTTCTTTTTTTTAAGACAGAGTCTTGCTCTGTCCCCCAAGCTGGAGTGCAGTGCCGCAATCTCGGCTCACTGCAACCTCCGCCTACGAGGTCCGGGCAATTACCCTGTCTCAGCCTCCCCTGTAGCTGGGATTACAGGGCGCACCACCACGCCCAGCTACTTTTTGTATTTTTAGTAGAGATGGTATTTCACCATATTGGCCAGGCTGGTTTCGAACTCCTGACCTCGTGATCCGCCCGCCTCAGACTCCAAAGGTGTTGGGATTACTGGTGTGAGCCACCGCGCCCGGCCTCTTTGCTTTCTTTAAAAGCGGTTCCCCACTCCCACCGCACACGTGAATCCGCTTCTGTCCGCAGCTGTACAGCCGAGATTCTCAGGGGAGCGGGCAGCGGAGGGAGTCTGGAAGGGACTCAGCTCAGCACTGCTAGGAGGACTTTACACGCAGGCAGCTCCCTTACTTAGGGGCAGCTGCCTCCTTCCCCAGCCTTATGCCCACTCACCGCCGCCGCTCAAGCCCGGCTTCCTTGGTAGAAGGCTGAACGCCACTGCTTTACTCTGTCCAAGTTCTAGGATTCTTTTAGTATAACATTTAATGGAATTACCAGGGAAATCCGTATAACTTCCATTTATAGAATTAAAAATACTCCAGACCCTATAATTGCTTTTCATTTTAATTTTTAAGAATGTATTTACTTTTCGATGGGAAATATTTGCAAAAGCAACGGAATGCAAAAGATAGAGAAATGAAAGTGAGCCCTCTCCCATGCCCCAGCCACCCAGTCTCCTCCTGGGAGATAAATATTATTATTAGTTTTCCTTTTCTTTGTATTTTAAAAGAAATAATTCAACTCCCCTGTAATCTGGGAATCTGGTTTATTATCAATTTGAGAGAGGAGCTAATGCAGAAAATAACAAATAGCATTCTATGAAAATCAACCTGGACTGACCATCTGGGGACACGTGTGACTGAATACACTCTTTGCCCTGGGGACTGTGAAAATTCTGGCGCTCCTAGAAAACCATGTGGCGGGGATCCTGCCTTGGCTCTGAGAGTTTCAGGAGAGTTGCCTCCCAAATGAGACCGTCTAGGAAGGCTGAGAGGTTTTCTCATCTCTGATTCACTGCAGCCAAGTGTAAGAATCTCCTAAGGCCAGAGGAAAAATTAATACTTGGGCCTCACCCTAATGACCACACTTCTTAGGATAACTGAGGATTTTTAAAAAAATTTTCCCAGTTCATTCATTGAAGGAGGTTAATGGCCTTTTCTACAAAAGTAATTTTCTTTTCTGTGGTATCACCAGAAGAAAAAAAAATCTTGTATTTTGCAGGTGTGCTTAGGTGTGTCAGGCTCTGTGAGGGACACGTGGCTGCATGTATGCGCAGACATACAGATGTGGGCATGTGTGCAGACATACAGATGTGGGCATGTCTGTGCAGACATACAGATGTGGGCGTGTCTGTGTGCGCAGACATACAGATGTGGGCATGTCTGCGCAGACATACAGATGTGGGCATGTCTGTGCAGACATGCAGATGTGGGCGTGTCTGTGTGTGCGCAGACATACAGATGTGGGCGTGTCTGTGCAGACATACAGATGTGGGCGTGTCTGTGTGTGCACAGACATACAGATGTGGGCGTGTCTGTGTAGACATACAGATGTGGGCGTGTCTGTGCAGACATACAGATGTGGGCGTGTCTGTGCAGACATGCAGATGTGGGCGTGTCTGTGCAGACATAGATGTGGGCGTGTCTGTATGTGTGCAGACATACAGATGTAGGCGTGTCTGTGTGTGTGGACATGCAGCTGTGGGTGTGTCTGTGTGTCGACGCTGATGTCTATGGCAGTGTGAACACCTCCACCTATACCTGTATCTATGCAAATTCTCGAGTCTCATCACTCCCGTGGTAGAAGTTTTCTCTGTTTAACAGTAAGAGAATTTGAGGCTCAGCGTGAGATGGCATTTCTGTGAAAGGTAACAGCTGGAGCACGGGTGTGTCTGACTGCAGAGCCACCTCCTTTTTACCATGTCATGTGCCCTCCTACATGGTGGGTTACGGTAAATGTATAAGTAGCATTGATCCAGAAGCCCGCATTTCTGTAACTTTTAGGGTCGTAACTAAATGTGCATTTCTGTTTAGGAGTTTGACGAAGCCAGTGCACAGACAGTGCAGCGGTTACTCTGGGAGGTGGAGGAAATGTTATTTGAGGAGAAAGTGAACCCTCAGACCCAGAGTCTGCTGGCCGAATGCGGGGAGTGGACAAGAAGATCCCTCCATCTGAGGTGGGACCTTGGTGGTGGAAGTTCTCTGGGGTGGGTTTTCGAAGCGCCCACCCCTGGCCTGCCTCGATATGATCAATACATTTGGTCTGAAAGCACCTGCCCAGTCGGAATATGGATGCAGAGTACGGTCCTTCACTGAGAGATCATTGTCTTCTTACGGTGTCTGAGGAAATACTGAGACATTCCAGTACCCAAGTGCCTTTTAATTTGCAAGAAGCAAATTCGGCTCATCCTGAGAAGGGCATTACACATACAATGAATGCAAGAACGGTGGAGGCCACCTCTTACCTTCACATTCACTGTGTGTGAGCAGCACGTGTCTGTCTTCACCACAGAACACAGCGAGGGCGGGCAGTGATGATGTGCGGAATGGCTGGATAGATGGGTCTTCCCATCTCACCCATTCCTTACGTAGGGAGGAGTGTGTGTTACTTTTTATATCAAAGATGGAGAATATGGATGGGGTAAGAAGGCAAGCTTTTCTTTCGGTCACTCAGCCAATGTACTGGAGGACAGTTTAGCAAAGTTACCTGAGTTCCTCTAGATTCTATCTGGGGAGAATCAATTAGAACACTCATGTAAATGTGGCTGGATTTTCTGGTTACATTCACGAGATAACTTTTACAGAAATCTTGACCAAACTAGAGTTTTTCTTTTTTTTTTCTTTTCAATCCTGATAAGTCACCTGCCCTAAAGAGTATGATATGTCCACTAGATACTAGTTGTGGAAATTCACTTTTCTGGGGATGGTCACTCACCAAAAATTTGGGAGCTCAGTCTTACTGTTGTCACTGCTATCTTACATTATTGATAGAAATGGAGGGAAGGTGGGAAAAGAAAAGATTGCCAGGTACATAACCAAGTGTGCATATTTATATGTTTTTCTTCTTGTTATGTTTGTGTTTAACTGTGCATTAGTTAGTATCTATGGAGAGCTTCTATGTGCCCCGTGTTGCCTTAGACACCTAAGTCTGTCATATATGATCTCTAAGCCGTTCATCAACCCTGCAAGGTAACCATTATTATCCTGTTTTGCAAGTGAAAGACAAACAAATGAAATTAGCCTGAGAACCTTGCCTGAGACTGAGCCAGTGGAAGAACAATCTGGCCTAAACTCTCAAAGTCACGCTTCTTCTATGATGCGTGATGCTTCCCACGTACCCATACACGCTTCGTATCATACACATGCCTTCAAAATCATTGTTTCCTACTTTTAAAATCCCCAAACCTTTTCCCTTTGTCTGATCAAAAATGTTACTAGCTTCTCTTTGACCTTGCAGAGTGTTAGGAGGACAGCTGACCCTGCCCACTGACGAAGGCGTCCAGCATCTCCAGGGCAGCACTGCTGCCTCCACGGCCCACAGACCCCCGCTCAGTGCCTGCGGACGCAGCAGCAACATCAGAGAGTATGTTCACATGAGTGACTCTCAAGAAGTATTGTTAGCTGTATTTTAGTTATACTTTTTAATGTTTATCTCATCTACAAGCCTGGGCTCCACCTAGTTTGGAAATTTAGATTCTGATGAAAGGCAGATACAGAGAACAGTTTTTGTAAGAAGCTCTTGATTCTGAATTGATGATAGGCGTATGTGTGTGTCTATAGAGAGATGTGTAATGTATGTATATGTGGAACACACATGCTCACACGTGGTGGTTACCTTCCACGTTTGTTCCAAAGACGCTGCGAAAGGTGGACTGGGTGCAGGATGGAAACTGCCTCACTGGGATGGATTACAAGCCTCCAGGCAGTGGCAGCAGGAGAAATGAAGCTCTGTCCTGTCATTTCTGTTCACTAGAGGATTTTGATGACTCTATGCCATTCACACGTATCTGGTGTGCTGTGACACAATGCAGTCCTTTCACTGCAACCAAAGAGGGTACAAACTCGTAGAATAATTTAGGCTTTTAAGAAGCCCTTATGATTTTTAATGATGCCTGTATTAAAGTGTTTTTAAGGACATGAGTTTTGTCCAATGTAATATTCAATCGTTTTGGGGGGGATTCTGTACTTTAAAGATAAGTTAAAGATCCGCCATGATCATTTAAGCATTGCGTTCTTGGTGTCCTGTAAACTCCCATGTGGAATCTGTTTTTTCCCCATAGGTTGTGCATTTCTGGCTCTCAGATAGTCCCAGCAGCGCTCTCAGCCTCTGCCCTGCCAGGCCCTGATGGGACGGGGGTTGCTGACCTAACGGCATGTTCATCCCTGGAAGAAGAGGTTTACCATGTGGATGGAAAGATTGAAGAGTATTTCGCTTTTGACAGAAAAGAGGAGTAAATAGAATCTTATTTGACATTGGCCTCTTAAAATAATATTGATTTATTTGACATTATTGTTATCGTATGGTCATTAAGTGTTTTGTGTATTTTTTACTCACCCAGAAGATTTCTGTTCTTTTGAGAGTAATGCACTCCCAGAGCTTTTGGATTCCCAGCAGGCAGCGCCTGTGCGGGAGCAGTGAAGAGGGTGTACAGCGCCCTTGTAAAAGAAGACACGGCTCCTCGCGGTCCTGGTGCTGGGGACTCCGGATTCCCCATCCCTGGCTGCCCAAAAGGGCCTAAGGAGAGTCCCTGCCTCTGCACTAAATTCATATTTTGTTCTTAATCAAAAACTACAACTATTACATGATAAAAATTTGCCCCATGATTGAAAATTAGCACATTAAAAAGTAACACTGATAATACCAGTCTTAACAAATTTAAGAAGCATCTTCTCTGATCTCAGTGGTACGAAACTGAAAGTCAGTAACAGGAAGGAAACTAGAAAACTCCCAAATATATGTAAACTAAACAACCCGCTCCTCAACAACCAGGCAGTAGGTCAAAGAAGAAATCAAAAGGGAAATCAAAAACATAATGAGACAAATTAAAATGGAAACACAACATATTAAAACCAAACTTACGGGATACAGTAGAAGCAGCTCTAAGAGGGAAGCCTATGGCAATAAATGCCTACATTAAGAAAAAAGAAATATCTGAAATAAACAACCTAACTTTATACTTGAAGGAATGAGAAAAAGAACAAACTAAGCCCAAACTTAGTAGAAGGAAGGAAATAACAAAGCTCCGAGCCGAAATAAATGAAGAGACTAGAAAAAGAGAAAGATCAGTGAAACCAAGACTTCGTTTCTTGTTTTGTTCCCCCCACCCAGTTTTATTCATGTGTAATTGACAAAATATGTGTATGTTGAAAAAGAACAATGCTGTTTAACGAAGAATGTTTATTAATATATGTATAAATGTACATACGTGAATGTGTGTAGATAGAATTATTTTAACTCTAAGCCTTGATATTTTAGTAATTGGAGTGGGTTTTTATTCTTAGTGATGATGAATGTCTTGAACAAAAACCAGCTCAGCCTGGTAGGAAAAGGCGCAAACTCGGACTTCCTCCTGTTTCGCCTCATGAGTGTGTCAAAGATGCCGTGATGGCGGAAGTGTTTGATCACGTCTGGACAAATATGGTAGAACTTTTGGAAGAGCTGATTAGAAAGCACTGGGAAACTACACTCACAGGTACTTACGTGCAGAATTGGCTTAATGAAAAGAAAAAGTCCCTGTTCCTCAGCCCTGGGTTCTGCTCCCCAGGAGCCATACCTAGAACATGGTCAGTGAGAAGAAAAGTGGACGTTCTGACTTTACTCACGAGTGCTCCTTAGTCCCTTCAAAAAGGACGCTATTGTTTTTTGTGTTATGAAAAATAATGCAGGGCTGATTGGGTGCAGTGGCTCACGCCTGTAATCTCAGCACTTTGGGAGGCCGAGGCAGGTAGATCACCTGAGGTCAGGAGTTCAAGACCAGCCTCGCCAACATGATGAAATTCTATTTCTACTAAAAATACAAAAATTAGCCTGGCATGGTGGCACGTGCCTGTAATCCCAGCTACTCAGGAGGCTGAGGCAGTAGAATTGCTTGAACCCAGGAGTTGGAGGTTGCAGTGAGCCAAGATTGTGCCATTGCACTCCAGCCTGGGCAACAAGAATGAAACTCATCTCAAAAAAAAAAAAAAAAGAATGCAGAGCAGGCATGGTGACTCAGAACTTTGGGAGACCAAGGCAGGAGAATTACTTGAACCCAGAGATTCAAGGCCAGCTCATTTTGGGCAACATAGCAAGACCCTGTCTCTTCAAAAAATACAAATAAAAAGTTAGCCAGGCATGGTGGCAAGTGCCTGTAGGCCCAGCTACTCAGGAGGCTGAGCTGGGAGGACCCCTTGAGCTCAGGAATTCAATATTAAAAGTAAGCTATAATCGTGCCACTGCATTCCATCCTGGGCAAAAATGCGAGACCATCTCCCCCCAAAAAATAACAATGCATACGCGTCTGGAAAACATACAGAAATACACAAGAACAAGGCTTGAAGTCACGTTTTTTGTTATAGTAAAAATAATTTACCTAATTTCTACTAATAAGAGATATGTTTTTAATTGTTCATGACATCTGTAATGTAAAATGTAAACATAGCTAAATGAATAATCCTTTAGTTATCTTACTTCAACATATAAAATATTCTCTAAACATAACATTGAACAAAACAAAAATCGGTGATGGACATTAATGACTAGTTTTATTAATCAATTTGTACAATAAGGCAATAATCATGTTAACCTAAATCCTGTTCTTTTTCCAGTATTTAAGGAATTAGTTGGGCTTTGTGATGTGCTGAGAATCTTTATTGCCCACTGTGTAATCCACTTCTCATGCCACTGCAACCACAGTTACAGCAGCCAGTTGCCCCATACGGGTCTCTGCCCTCTGTAGTAACGTGCATAGTGGCCATAGCATGGACTCGTGGTAGCTCAAGAACAAATATTCTCTTTTAAGAGTGAATTTTAAGTATTTGTATTAGATAATCTGATGTTTCTTATCATATTGATTCTTCTTTTGATACAGAAGGGGAAAAACAGAGAGAAAAATTGAAAGTAGCTGGAAACAGATGTCCACATGTCCTCATTCCACACACTCACGCTGATGGAGCCAGTGGCTCCCCGTCCGGAAGCTCCGAGGCTCACAGCATCTCCCTGGCTTCTCGTCTGAACCCGCCCCAGGTCGGTGCTTTCACACCCTTCTCCCTCTCGCTTTCAATCTGTGCGTCTCTCGCCTCAGTTTGTCAGGAGTGCCGTTCTAGTAAGCTGTAGTATTGAGATATTTGGGGCTGCTTGCCATGCTGCCTGCAGAGGGGTCCATGCAGGCTTTCCATGGTGACTTAAAGGGAAACCTTCACAGTGTCACGAAGCCTGGAGCCCTTGACGTCCTGCCCATGAAGGACGAGGCTGTCCTCAAGTTCCTTGCAGTAGGAGCCCACGCAGGTGGCACCACCCTTGGCTTCCAGATGGAGCAGTATATCCACAAAAGGAACAGTGGTGGCATCTCTGTCAGAAATCTGAAGGGACCTGGGAGAAGCTGCTGCTGGCAGCTCGTGCCATTGTTGCTGTTGAACCCTGCTGAGGTCCCTGTCGTGCTCCAGGAACAGTGGCCGGTGGGCTGTGCTGCCACTGGGGCCACTCCAGCTGCTGGCCGCTTCTCTCCTGGAACCTTCTCTCACCAGATCCAGGCCACCTTCCGGGAAACACGTCTGCTGGTGGCCACTGATCCCCGGGCGATCACCGGCTCTCAGGCGTCTTGTGCTAACCCACCTCCCGTTGCTCTGTGGAACGCAGATTCTCCTCTGCGCTGTGTGGAAGTCGCCATCCCGTGCAACAAGGGAGCTCGCTCAGTGGGCCTGAAGAGGTGGCTGCTGGCGCAGGGAGTTCTGGGCATGTGTGACACCATCCCCCAGGAACACCCATGGGAGTCCACGCCCGACCTCTGCTTCTGCAGAGACCCTGAAGAGATTGAGAGGGAAGAGCAGCCTGCTGCTGGTGCCGCTGTGGCCAAGGGGGAGTTTCAGGGGAACGGACTACCCCAGTGCCTGCTGAGCACTGCCCCCGCCTGAGGCTGCAGACCCAGCCCAAGTACACCGCCCCCCAGCCTGAGGCTGCGGACCCAGCCCAAGTACACCGCCCCCCAGCCTGAGGCTGCAGACCCAGCCCAAGTACACCACCCCCCAGCCTGAGGCTGCGGACCCAGGCCAAGTACACCGCTGCCCAGCCTGAGGCTGCGGACCCAGCCTCTGTGTGCACTGCCACCCAGCCTGAGGGTGCGGACCCAGCCCCTGTGTGCACTGCCGCCCATCCTGAGGCTGTGGACCCAGCCCAAGTGCACCCCCGCCCAGCCTGAGGCTGCGCACCCAGCCTCTATGTGCACTGCCGCCCAGCCTGAGGGTGCAGACCCAGCCCCTGTGTGCACTGCCGCCCAGCCTGAGGCTGCAGACCCAGCCCCTGCATGCACTGCTGCTCAGGGTGAGGCTGCAGTCTGCTCTGAAGGTGCAGGTGCCCCCTGTGCCTATTCAGCAAGTCCCTACTGCAGACTGGAGCACTCAGCCTGCCAGGGAAGCCTGTTCTACAACTCCCAATGCTCAGGCCCCTGAACGAGGAGGATCAACCACTGAGCGGTCTCAAGCTGTTCTTCCACAGGCCACCAGCAAGGTGGAAATAAGGCTGATGGAAAATAAACATCAGTTTCTATTTAAAACAATGATATTCAGGTCTGTTTGCAACGTGATTATTTCATGAAATTTAACAGAATTACCACATGGCGCTGCTTTGAGATGTGAAGCTGTTTTCTATATTTTCGGACATAAAAAATGCTTTCCCCCTAACATTTCCAGCTAGTTTGAAAATTATAAATGTTCTCCCTTCCTTCCACCAAAGTGATGAAAGAATCGGTGAGTATACATTGGGCTTACTCAGCATTTACTGGTGGTAGTTAAGGCGTTTTGAGGAGATACAGAGGTAAATCCTAGTGATATAAAAGCCGTGACACAGGGTCGGGTGCGATACATTCTGTGAGGGTCGCACAAAAAAACACAAGCAAAAACAAACCTTGTAGAATAATCAAGGAGTGATTTGTTCTGATTACAGGAGGGGATTGGTCTTTTACACTGGAGGTAAAATTTGAGCAGAAACATGAAGGAATGAGCAAGGCTCTTGTGGGAGAGAACTCTGGGTGGGCCATTTCAGGCCAAGCAAAGGCGGGGATGAATAAAAGATGGGGCCTGTTTGGGGACTGTGACTGGGCTGAGCTTAGGGGATAAGAAACTGGGAACTGCAGCATAGTGTCAAGAACGGGGATTAGGAATCAAGAGGCCTGTGAGGAGTATTCTTCTGGACGTGGTGTTTAACTTTTCTGAACTTTAGTGTCCTTGGCTTACAATGAGATTATTATCTTGTCCAAGGGATTATCATGAGGATAAAATCATAGAAATACCTGAGAGCTCCTCCCACAGGGGCCAGCACATACTGAGCGCTTAATACATTTTTCTTGAAAGATGTGATCGCAGGTGAGGCTGGAAAGGACACGCTTGTTCACGCGAGGCCTGTCGTGGTGCCAAGGAGGTTGTTTCCGCTGCCTGCCTTGTGTGGGGGAGCAGGGAACACGGGTAAGGCAGGATTCCTAGTCCTGAGCTACACAGAATCTAGTATAGCTGGAGGGAGTCCATGCCAAGCAACACACACCACACCACATACACACACCACACCACTCACACACACACACACTAGACACACCACACCACACACACACACACCACTCACACACACCACACACACACTAGACACACCACACACCACATACACACACCACACCACTCACACACACACTAGACACACCACACACCACATACACCACACCACTCACACACACACTAGACACACCACACACCACATACACACACCACACCACTCACACACACACTAGACACACCACACACCACACCACTCACACACACACTAGACACACCACACACCACATACACACACCACACCACACCACTCACACACACACACACTAGACACACCACACACCACATACACACACCACACCACTCACACACACACTAGACACACCACACACCACATACACCACACCACTCACACACACACTAGACACACCACACACCACATACACACACCACACCACTCACACACACACTAGACACACCACACACCACACCACTCACACACACACTAGACATACCACACACCACATACACACACCACACCACACCACTCACACACACACACACTAGACACACCACACACCACATACACACACCACACCACTCACACACACACTAGACACACCACACACCACATACACACACACACACCACACCACTCACACACACACACACTAGACACACCACACACCACATACACACACCACACCACTCACACACACACTAGACGCACCACACACCACATACACACACACACACCACACCACTCACACACACACACACTAGACACACCACACACCACATACACACACCACACCACTCAAACACACCACACACACACACCACACACCACATATACACACCACACCACTCACACACTAGATACACCACACACCACATACACACACTACACATACCACGCCACTCACACACACACACTAGACACACCACACACACCATGCCACTCACACACACACCACACACACACCCCACACCACTAACACACTAGACACACCACACACCACACCACATACACACCACACCACTCACACACACACTAGACACGCCATACACACCACACCACTCACACACACCACACCCACACACGAGACACATCACACACCACACACACACACCATACCCACACACTAGACACACCACACACCACACACACACCACACCACTCACACACACACACTAGACACACCACACACCACATACACCACACCACACACACTGGACACCACACACACTAGACACACCATACACACACACACCACGCCACACACCTGACACACCACACACTAGACACACCACACACCACACACACACCACACACACCACACACACCACACACACACTACTCACACACACACTAGACACACCATACACACACACACCACACCACACACACTAGACACACCACACACACACCACACACACACTAGACACACCACACACCACACACACACCACACCACACACACACACTAGATACACCACACACCACACACCACACACACCACTCACATACACTAGACAGACCACACACTGCACACATTCCCACACACACACCCCACACAAACATACCACACACACACTACACACCAAACACATACCACATACACACTACACACAGCCATGCACACACACACCACACACCACTCATACACACTGTACACATTCCACCACACACCCCCCACACAAACACACCACACACCATACACCACACACACCACACACCAAACACCACATACACACACACTACACACATACACCACACACACCACTCACACACACCGCACACACACACCACACACCCCACACAAACACACCACACACCATACACCACACACACCACACACTATACAAACACATACCAAATACACACATAGATACACACACCACACACACACACCATGCACACCCCATAGATGCACACATACCACATACACACCATACACACACCACACACATACACCACATGCATACACAACCCACAACACACCACACATGTACACCCCCCTACACACACCACACACACCCCACACACACACCCACACACCCCCCACATACACACACACCTTCACACACAAACACACTCCCACACACCACACACACCACACCACACACACACACGCACACCTCCTCACACGGGAGGCAGTCGAGCTGACAGCAGAGTGAAGCTTGCATATATAGACTACTAGTTCTGAGCTTGATGTCTTTATTTAATACTCCATGATTTTAAATCAGTCCCTGTGTCTCAAAACCTCAGTTTCCTGATTTATGAGGTAGGAAGCTGTGAGAATTAAGGGAGAGAAAACATTTCGTATAGTGTGTGGTGTAGAGTGGGCGTTCAATAAGTGTTACCTTTTATAATCAGATGCTAATTATATATTGGTAGTATATATAGTCCTTCATAATTAGATGTTTGTGTAATCTAAAATTAGATGTAATATTTTGTAATCAGATTATATATATTTTATAATTAGATGTGTTTTGGATCCTAAGTGCTCTGGGAGTCAGAGGAAAAATATACTTTTCACAGCGTAGGGTAAGATATGAACCAAGCCCTAAATGATAGGTGTGTTTTGTTAAAATGAGAAAGGAAGGGAGGCTCTTCAAAGCAAAAGCAAAACTGCACCTGGCACAGGAGCACCTAAACCATGGGTCTTTGTGAGACTGAAGGACACAGGCCTGAACAGAATCCGTGCTTCGGGGGGCAGTGGGGAGAACAGAGCGCCTCAGAGGTTTGTTTCACTCTCTTGTGTGAGGGCTTTACAAGAAGCCTTCTGTGCCTTTTCTGTTCTAAAGAAACTTGCGGAATTGCTACCTGCTTATTGTATTTTTTTGGTCTCTTTAAACGGCTCTGCCAAGTTCAATACAGTATTTCCCACTTTTAAAAAAACAGGCATCATGAATATCACAAAAAGAGCAGTGGATGAACCTTTTAATATTAGGCAAAATAAACAGACGTGGAAAATACGGAAATTCTAGAAGCTGAGGCATTTTTAAAATAGCTGTTTTGTTTTTATAATTACTCTGTTTGGATAAGTGTTAAAAAAATAAGTGAACAGCAAAGTTAACAGAGTAAAAATAGAGCCTGTTTTGAAATACTCAAGATGTTCTAGTGGTAATTATGAAAGCTCTTAAGTTATTCCTCTGCGTATGACTGTGGTGGCCACATCTGTTCATGAACTAGAACAGAATTCCAGTCCCAGAAATCCTGTTCTTGTGAATCTAAATATTATTCTTTAAAAAAATGTTTAATTTTACTTTAAGTTCTGGGATACAGGTACAGAATGTGCAGGTTTGTTATACAGGTATACATGTGCCATGGTGGTTTGCTGCACCTGTCAACCTGTCATCTAGGTAAATGATTTTAAATCCTAGTTGGTCATGTTGTGGGACTGAAGAGGGAGTTGAGAATTACTTAGCCCTTAGCTCACGCTTTCTGTCATCTCATTTAATTCTCACAATAGCTCTGTGAAGTACGTATGATTTTTCCCCAATGTAAAGATGAGGCCATTAAAGCCTAAGAACAAAGTAAGCTTTCGAGAATTACAAATCAGGAAGCAGTCAGAGCTGGGATTCAGACGGAAGCTTTCCAGGGCCCAGGCCATCTCACTGCTTCTGGGAAGAGAACCCAGGCAAGTATGGAGGGGAGGAGAGGAGAGGTCCGGGCAAGCAGGCTAGCCAGGAGCCGTGATGCCCAGCCTGTGCTGCTCCCAGTTCTCTCTCTGCCTTCCTCACCCTGGAGTTACCAGAGGCTGATACACGTTGACCACACCGGGGCTCCTTGCCCTCCAGCCTCTGGGATCTCAGAGCTTGGGGGGAGACTGAAGCACAGCTCTGCTTCCCTGCAGCCTCCCTGCTGCCTCCCTGCTGCCTCCCTGCCAGGTCACCCTGGGCTGGTGGCGTTTCTACCCCGTGCAGCTACCCTCTCCGGGTGCAGGAACCTCTCCCTCACTTCTGGCCACTTTTGGCCAGGTGTGCTGAACGTCCCTGCTGTCGGGGAATTAACCAGTTCGTTGTTAATGTCTCAGCCCACATCTTTATAAAATATCTCCGCTTTATTCGTTTTTCCTCCAGTTAGCTGGTGAGTGTGCTGTGTGTTTCCTGCTGGTTTCGGACAAGCGTCAGTCATTGGAACAGCACTGGGCGTTTGTAATTTTTTTTTTTTTTTTTTTTTTTTTTTACTGTTCTCAGATTCATCGCTTCTCCAACAGTTTTTATAGTGACATGAATGGCGTCATGACAATTCACGCAAAACCGCTTCAGCGGAGACCTACCTATTTCGCCGACAGAACACAGTACGTATCAGAATCAGTAGTAGTTACCCAGCCTCTTCCCTGGGCTGCAAACACTGGAGCACTGAAGATTGCAGGGGGCATGAGATCACGAAGGTCCCACTGAATTCCAGGCTTCGGATGTGCCTGAGCACGTCTGGAAACGCAGAAACAGACCCTTCAGTACCAACCACACGACAGTTACTATCGTGTATTTGGTTGGGAGAGATGGGGAAGGGGAATATAGTCCTGAAATTCTGAATCTTGTGGGCTTGGCTGTTTGATTACTAACAGTGAAAACCTTAGCTCTCTTCCTGTGGATGATTCTTCTTTGAAACAGAAATGGAAATGATGGGTCTTTTCATTCATTCAGCCAGTGCTTAGGAGTGTGTTCTAGGTGCCAGACTGTTCTAGACAGTCAGTGCTCAGCTGAGCACAGACAGGTGCGTTCCCTGTTATCCCAGCACTTGCAGCTGAGTAGCTCACAGGATTTCCTTCCCAGGAATGAGAAGGAGGACAAAGCCTCGGGTGGAGGGGCAGGTGCTCCCTCCTGCGCACGGCACAGACTGGGACGGGCCTCAGACACTCATGGATTACCGCCTTCTGCAAAGCAGACACCCGTGCCCTGGAGGCTGCCTTCTCTTGCTTCAGATTCTCAGAGACTCAAAACCCCCAACATCTATAGTGACGAAGTTCTTCGGGGAACAAAACTGTGAGTCTCGTTTCTCTCGTAGTAAACTAAAGGTCATGCAGGACCTAGACACTTGCCAGTTAGGGTTCATGGATCATCCCGGACAAATCATCCTCTATCTAGTTTTACATAGACGCTGTTCTAATGAGTTCATTGAGTATTTAACATTCTGCTGACTCCAGTGGTCTGCTTAGCTGTATACTAGGACACAAGGTCAGGACATCACACAGCTCATTTCGCCTGTGTGATGGTGGGGTGACCTTGGGTGGATTTCAGTGGACTCGTCTGTGAAATGAATAATTAGCTAATGCCTTTCAATTACATAATTAATACTTTTTAAGGGGAGGTTTAAATAAAATAATGTATATAAAATGCTATAAAAATAAAAGGACTGTGTCCCTATCGGATTATGTTTAAGGATGCCTTTCTATGTGGGAGTTTCAGTAAAGCTTTTGATCTCAGGGATGCACATCCCGTCATGGCCTCATTAGAAAGGTGTTTGTCTCTTGCCCTCCAGCTCACTTACCAGTATCAGCCAGTACTTACATTGATAATAACAGCTAATGTTTATTGATCGCTTTCTTTGTTATCAGCACCAGGTAAATGAATTACATTTATGATCTTATTTATTCCCCACCACAAACCTTTATATGGTTGGGACTCATACCATCCCAAATCTGAGACAGGAAACAGGCTAAGCCTGCCAGAGATCATCCCTGCCAGGAAGAGGCCCACCCGGACACACCCACAGTCTCCCAGGCTTTAGGGACCACCCACTGGACCCCCGGCCTGCAGGGGAGTGGTTATCGGGAGCTGGGCTCAGGAATGGGCGGCTGCCAACACTTACCTGGCACCCGGACTTTTTCCAGATGCAGTCGTAAAGCCCCTTTCAGCTTTTTAATTGGTGACTGTTTCTTTCACAGTTTGGGACTGATGTTTCCAGCTGTGTTGTGTCTGCTGTGCTGATTCCTTCGAGATCCCTCTCCCTCCTCTGCTTCGCTTCCCCCCATGCCAGTCAGCAGCACCCGGTGCCAGTCAACAGCACCCGGTGCCAGCCAGCAGCACACGGTGCCAGTCAGCAGCACATGGCAGGCTTTCTCCTCCTGCCCCAGCCTACCTGGGTCCCCCATCACACCTTCATCAAATAGAAACCCTGTATGTTTCCTACTGAGATACATTCAGATGCCTCCGATTGTGCCAGTCCCTCTGTGTTCTGACCCCTCCCTCCCTGTGAGCTGGTGATTTTTCAGCTTTCTTTTTATTATTGCCACCCTGAGGAGCCCTTTTAGACCATTCTTCCCAATTGCTCTCCCTACACATGGAATTGTAGTCCCACAGACAGCCTGTTTTTCTGTGTGCATAGCTGTGCTCTACACATACGAGGGAAGCCGTGGCTTCAGAGGGGCCAGTGCCCTCCCCCTTTGGTGATGCTGCCTCACCTGTGTCCCCCGGCTTCTCACCTGCCTGAATTCTCACCTGCCAGCCTCACTTTCCCTCTGACCCCCACACACACCAGCTCTGCATCTTCTCCCCTCCATCCTCTGTCTTCCACTTGTATCGAGATAACGTTTTCCCCCAGTTATCAGAGTGCTATAAGTTCCCTGGGGAGCACCAGGATAATACCACAAATAGCAGAAATGAAAGACCTCTTGTGTGCCCATCGCACAGAAGCATCAGCATCACAGCTGTTGGCAGATTTCCTGTCACTTGCCAGTTATCCATGTACCTGGGTGTCAGTGACATGATGCTGTGTTGCAGGCCGACTGGCGTGGACCACATGGTTTCGCCACTGGTTCAGACATCACGGAGCAGGTTCCCCCCGATAGGCGTGGAGACCAGGGAGCAGAATACGGCAGTTCCTGGATGCCGCCTTGTGTCTGTAAGACAGATTTCATTGTATTTCACTGGACCATTTAGGTTCTATATTGGAAAACAAACAAAAACAACCTTGGCACTTCCAAGTGAAACTAGTAACATAAGATCTGAGTGGCTATTTTCAAATGCCTTCATAATCTGTTTCCAGAAAGTAAATGAATGGCTTGTGAGAATTTACAGGGAGTGAGAGGCTTAATTCACCGTTTTGTGAAATAGAAGCATGTCTTAAACTAAATCAGAAATTCCAGGTGTCAAGGAAACCTCTGACAGGATGGTGGAGCAAAGAAGAGAGCATGAGATTTGGTCAGGAGACAGGCAGGTCCGCGTGGATCCTGCCACAGAAACTCTCTTCTATGACTTGGTACAAGTCACTTTAATCTCCCTGAGCCTTAGTGTTCTCTATAAAAGGGGATTAATGATTCTTACCTCTAAAGAATTGTTAGAAGGACCAAATGAACTCAGAGGTGTTAAATAATTCCTGATGTGAAATTATGAACTCAGTCAGTGATGACCGTGGTGTTTTTATCAGGTCTCACGTTTACAGCTAACCTCTGCCACGTCTGTTGCAGTGGAGGGTGATACCTTCTGCGGTGAAGCTCCCCTCAGCCAGGCAGTCGCACAGGCCTCGGGGAGTGTGCTGCTGTCCGTATGCAGAGCCAGGCAGCCCCCAGGTTTACAGCCACCCCTCCCTCCACTCTCACACAAGTAACTTGTCTCTATTCATTTTATACAACACAGAAGGACCCCTGTTGTAGGAACATAAAGACATAGTGAGAGGAAAACCCTGCCTGGGGCGAGGTTTCCTCCTGTGTGCCCTGTGCCACCTTGAGCCCAGCACTGGAACCCATTCCCAGAAGGCAGGAGTTGCAAAGTGTTCGTGTTTAACCTTAGAATAACATAATTTTACAAAAGGTGGCTGGACGCAGTGGCTCACGCCTGTAATCCCAGCACTTTGGGAAGCCAAGGTGGGTGAATCATGAGGGCAAGAGTTCGAGACCAGCCTGGCCAACAGAGTGAAACCTCATCTCTACTGAAAATGCAAAAAAATTACCCAGACGTGGTGGCATGCACCTGTAATCCCAGCTACTCAGGAGGCTGAGGTAGGAGGATCGCTTGAACCCAGGAAGCGGAGGTTGCAGTGAGCCGAGATCACGCCATTGCACTCCAGCCTGGGTGACAGAGCGAGACTCCGTCTCAGGAAAAAAAAAAAGGCAAACATCACATTAAAAAGCCTGCTACTTTACAAATGCAGAATTACATTTCTATTAAGGTTTTGTATCTCTCTTTCCCTATTATGACACTATCATTTTATCAGGTTTAATAGTGCAGTTACATAATCAAAATATATTTCTACAGGTGTTTATCCTTAGGAGACCTGATCCTTAGTAATGTCTAACTAAAAGTTTCCAAATAAATGAGTGAGTGATTGAGCATGTAGAAGTCTTCTTTTGTGTTTTTAAGGATTGCATTTATTTTAAACAAGAACATATTATCCTTCATTTAGTATAGAGGAAGGCATCTACAAAACCGTGTGTCGAGTGCCGTGCCTGACGGTATAGAACGATCACGTCTTCGAGAAAGAACCGCTACCCTGGAACAGCTGTCGAGGCCCAGCACAACCCACACGTTCCGGGTGGGTTCTCTGTTTACTGTAACTTTAATTTTGAAAAACATTTGAAAAAAATGAAATTTGTCCCTGATTTTATTTTTCTTCCAGCAGTTGGATACGCCTCGAAAAAGTTCACTGACACAAATGGAATTTGCTGCTCACACATGGACAGGGCAAAGTATTTTGACAGGTCAGCTTTTCTCCATATATAAATAAAGTGATGTAATATGTGAGATTTCAAGTTTCAGAAAGTGAAATGCAAGATTATCTACCTTGATAAGCCTATTCTGCTCGTGTAGGAGGGAATAGCAAGTGTCTGTGGCCTGTGGCCTGACCTCGGAAACCTCGATCACAGATCACACCTGCACAGACACGCACTCACTCACCTGCTGTCAGGTCAAGAAGGGGGAAATGTCCAAAAGCTCTCCATGAACTGGGGGCCTCACTCTAAAAAGAATGCTGTCTTGGGAGAAGTCAGTCCCTTGTTTGCTATAGAGTTTTCATGCTCTATTTCTAAGTGGAGTTTTAATCTTAGATTCTCTTTGAAAATCTGATGATAAAAATGCCTGAGAAAATTAACACAGATTTGCTAATTACTTTATAACATAAGGTTTTACAGAGAAATACGTATTCTCAGCCTGGTGTGTTGTTCGCAGGATATTCTAGTTTGAATACGGGCTGGTGATGTTTCCACTTCCAGAACAGTCACCAACGCTTTTTCGGGGCGGTAGTGTGGCCTCATCATGAGGTGTGCTGCTCTGGAGTCTGACGTTGGGTTTCCACCCTCGCTCTGCCACCAGCTGTGCAACCCTAGGAATGTCCCAACCCCTCTGGCCCTCAGCTTCCTCTTTTATAAGAAGCTGGGTAGATAAAATAATTATTGAAAATCTGTGAAAAGTACCTAGCTAGATACCAGGCATATATTGCTCAAAAATTATGAAGTATGAACCATTTGTATTATAAATGATCTGAAATTTCAGGGATAATTTATTGTTTTACAGAGAATTTTAAACATATAATCCTAAAAATAAATTTCGTACTTTGGGAGGCCGAGACGGGCAGATCTCGAGGTCAGGACATCAAGACCATCCCAGCTAACACAGTGAAACCCCGTCTCTACTAAAAAATACAAACAACTAGCTGGGTGAGGTGGCGGCGCCTGTAGTCCCAGCTACTCGGGAGGCTGAGGCAGGAGAATGGCGGGAACCCGGGAGGCGGAGCTTGTAGTAAGCTGAGATCCGGCCACTGCACTCCAGCCTGGGCGACAGAGCAAGACTCCGTCTCAAAAAATAATAATAATAAATAAATAAAATAAATTTCGTAAAAAGTAAGCATTGTGTAACAGATCTATCTGTTCTCAGCAGCCCTTCTGTCATCCTGTAGTACAGTGACGTCAGGGATTCTTCAGCTCTTTAAAATTTTGCTCCTGTGCTAATAGCTCTGGGCTGCTGTGCCTTTTTGTTGCTTCTCTGGACGCTGTATGTTCCTTAGCAGCATTAGCCGTCATTCTCATGGCAACAGCTCGTTCTCTAAAAAGCAGCCACGCTACATGGTTAGGTGTTGCTTTTTTTTTTTTTGAAGACGAAGTCTCGCTGTGATGTCCAGGCTGGAGTGCAATGGTGCAATCTCAGCTCACCGCAACCTCCACCTCCTGGGTTCAAGCAATTCTTCTGCCACAGCCCCCCACTGAGTAGCTGGGATTACAGGCATATGCCACGATGCCTGGCTAATTTTTGTATTTTTAGTAAAGATGAGGTTTCACCATATTGGCCAGGCTGGTCTCAAACTCCTGACCTCAGGTGATCCACCCATCTCAGCCTCCCAAAGTGCTGGGATTACAGGCATGAGCTACTGCGCCCAGCCCAGGTGTTGCTTTTAACACAATTGTAGATGCTTGGGGGGAAGTAGGTGCCCAAGTTAGCTTATCAATCGTGGATGGAGTATCAAGCACTCACTCTGTGCCAAGGTCTGTGCCGAAGGCTGGGATTCAAACAGCAGGGGTGTTTCTGTCTGTGCCTCAAGGAGCATTGAGCCTGGCAGGCAAGCTGGAAAAGGCTGTGAGGGGTGAGCAGGACCACCTGACTCCCCTGTCAGGTGGCTGGAGGGTGCCAAGGCTTCCTGGAGGAGATGACCATCGCAAGGGATGTGAGAGAGAGGGAGTGAGGACTGACGGGCGACTCTGTGGATGGCCAGCGGCGGGTGGTGCTGAGAGAGGGAACTGGAGAGATTCTGACGAGTTCACTTTTGGGGATGCTGACTGTAGCACGCCAAGCGGAGACGTCCAGTAGGTAGTTTGGGCACACATAGTGGAGGTTTGGAGTGGGAATTGGGTTCTGAATTTGTTTTAAATCTTCACTGTTAATCATTGACCAAATGCCAAGTCAGTGTATTCTCTTATCAGTAACTTTTTGCTTTGAAATACGCTATTCATTTCTTCTACAATTATAAAAATAATACATTATCAAAATAGACAACTTATAAAACACAAAAATCCACCGAGGAAAACACGGCCAATGCCCCTGGTCTCACCACGTAGAGAGAACGCGGCTCAAAGGCGCGAGCTGTGATGACAGTACGATGAGGCACGTGCCCCATGCAGACGTCCCCGGGCCCCAGGTGAGGCTGCAGGTGAGGCGCGCGCGGCCTCACACACAGATTAGAGATTGGGAGCAGAAGGCCTAAGTCTTGTCCCTCAAAAACGAAAAGCTGTTTCTGTCCTCCTAAGCACTCTGTCAACGTCAGCCCACCACGCTGCTCACACAGGGAGCCGCCTCTCTGGCCACCAGCTTAGGCAGCCCACCACGATCTGCTGGGACATTCGGGAATGAATTAAACACCAGAGTGGATTCATGTGGCACCTTTGGAATATCACTCACTGACTTCTGGAAGAGGAGGTGGGGGTAGAGCCGGTGTGGGGGGACTGCAGTGATCCTGGGGGCACCCACAGGAGGTACATTAACATGTGCAGTCACATATGGCCGCTTAACTCATGCAGGACCCAGAGAACGGTCCACACCAGTCATCTGCACCTTACTGCCTCTTAACTGCTGACCCAAGACAAAAGAGCTATTAGAAGGGAGAACACAGCCAACCAAATGCACAGCTCCAAGAGGTTCTGCATCTATAATGACAAGCTAACATTTAGTTCTTTGGTTCAAAATATTTCCCCTCCTTAACCATTTTTTAATGCTGCAAAGCTCATCCCCATCTGGGGAGTGCTAAGGGTATGTCCAGGCACCCTCAGGATCAGGCTGGCTTTTCTTCCTTTCCACCAGGTGCACAGGCAAACTGGCCACAGGGGACTCCCGGGAGCTCCATGCGGCTTGGCACGGCCCGTGCGGCCCGGAAGGGAGGGCAGAGATGCCCAGGGCTGTGGGCGCCGGTCTGTGCGGCCCGGAAGGGAGGGCAGAGATGCCCAGGGCTGTAGGTGCCGGCCTGTGCATTCCGGAGGAGACCATGCCTGGTGGTGGTGAGAGACACAGGCCTTGGCACACAAGTCCTAGCTCTGCTGCTGGGTGCTGTGGGACCAGGCATTCCCTGCGGGTCTCAGCGTCCGTATCTGTAAAATGGGAGTAACACCTCACTCAAAGACTCCCGAAGGGATTAAATAAAACACGGAGCAGGTAACGCGGTGCCTGGTGCGTAACAAGCCTCAGGATATCCAAGGACTCATCCTGATCACCCATGAGCCTATTGAAGGTCAACCCTGTCTCATTTAAAAACAAGGCTGTGCATCCAAGTCCGGGTAGGGTGACCCTGTCCAGGGCCACCCCCCACCTAGAACCAGCCAGGCTTGTGCTGCTGGAGAGAACTGGCCAAGCCAACGCACTCAGGACCAGCAGTGAGCAGCCTCCGAGCCCGCAGAACAGGCAGGGCCCCTGACAGGCAGGCTGTGTGCAGAGGCCCCTGGGGCACCGAGGGGCAGAAAACCTCCTGGGGAAAGAGGCTCTTTCACCCGCCCAAGTGGAGCCCGCCCCACTGAACACCGGATCTCCCAGCACTGTCGGGCCTTCAGTCACATTTTAAACACTGAACAGAGGGACCTGTGTTCCTTGATGTTTCGTCTTTGTTCATCCATCGGTCGTCCTCCAAATCAAAGTCCAGAAGCTTCTGCACTAATTTCGAGGTCAGGCTGAATCTTGAGTCATGAACCAAACTGTTTCAATTTTCCTCTAACTCTGTGTAAGTCTTCGTGGAGCTTATCATAAGCAGGATCCTCATAAGGGAATTTCTGAATCATTTCGATCAGTGATTCTAAGAACCACATCTTTCTGCGGTCCTTCTCAGTGGCACAGCTGTGCGGGAGACATTCCCACGCAAAAGCCAGGCCTCGGGAGCACCTGATCTCAGGCCGGATGTTGGTTCCATGCAGCGTGCGGTGCTGCCTTCCTTCAGTCACGCCCACGCTCCTGTCTTCCTTCTCCTTCAGTCACACCCACACTCCTGCCTTCCTCCCAGCCTTCCTGACACCCTTCCCCATGTAACCCACATCCGCCTTCATGATGGCATCCAACACGGCCTGGCTCCCAGGGTCAGGCCCAGATGCACTGCTTCAGAGGAGGCACTCTTATCAGTAACTCTGAGACAGCTATTACTGATGGTCAAAGGTCATTTCTATATCTGCAAAAGTGATCGAGGGTCCATAAGAGGGATCTTCCTGTCTTTCTGGGGGTTTATTTTCTTTTTCTCTGACAAGCAGGCCACATAACCTCCTTGCTAGCTTTGCATCCAGGTCAAAAAGCACTGGGAACTATTAACTTATCAACTTTTATTATTTCTGTGATAGAAAAAAAAAAGGAGCCAAAGGGGTATCCCAGGTAGTGGGAAGGATCCCTTAAAGTACCTGGCGTTGCACCTGCCCCTGGGAAGCAGTAGAACTGCCAGGAAGTAGAGCTCCCTCAGCCTCCTGGGCCAGGACTTGCCTCTGCATAGAAGCTTCTCGCAAATCCACCAGCTCGGGAGGACGCACGGCCTGCACCTCGACTTGGTTTTGGGGGAGCGCCCTTCCTTTTTCTCAGGACCCTAATTGGGAGTTTTTGCATATGACTATTTCCTAATTTATACAAAAGTGTATTAATAAAGTATTTTTAAGTATTTGCATGGAATGTACAAAACAGCCGTTCTGAGTAGTTGCCTTTGTAACATTTAATGAGAATTACCTCTTGCTTGCTGTTTCCAGGTTCACAATATGTGCCTAAATCTTTTCAGAGGACAACCTTGACTTTAAAGAAGAGATTCCAAGTGACATCTTGAAACCACCTCACCAGAACCATTGGCGCACTCATGGTCTCAGCACACCACTTATCGCTTGAAAACTGGAGGAACAAGTATTCTATTTATCTGTGTGTCTGACAGTGTGAGATGCTAGACTGAGAAAAATGCAAACAAATAAATCACTTAATTTTGAACACTTTGCATTTTAAAGAGAGTAAAAGTCAAATCCACCAAGCTGCCTTGCTGAAAGCATCTCCAAGGTTCTGTAGGCTTTGCTCAGAAGACCCTGATGTGTGTTTACAATCCGTCATTTTATCAGTGATACACAAACATAATTAGCATGTGTTTGTACTCACACACTAATTACATATAAGAATATATTATCTAGGGACATGCCATTTATAACTTTGTACTCTGATGTATTTTCTAGTCTCATTCTGTTAGTAATTCCGTCAAAATCATAGACACTAGTAGATATTAGTATTTGAGACAATATGTCAGTCTGAATAAGACTCAGATTGTTCTAGTCATGCTGACTTTCTCATACATTTTTAAAAAGTGCTTCAGCCATGAACCTTTTTGAGAAATGTCAGTGGTGAAATCTCCCAAGCTAATTTTCTTTTTCTAGTTTCCATCTTCAAATTCAGACAGTTCATGTGAAGTACCCCACATTTATTGATCTTAGGGTTGAATGTAAATATAAACGTAATTAAAAGCTATGGCAGATGATGTCATCTTTATTGTTTACAGTCGAAGCTCCTCCGTGGGAGGGGAGCCTCGCACCCTCCACGTGCCATCGGGAGCTGGCCTTTGCTCAGATGCCACCTCTGCAGTGACGCCTTCCCAGAGCCCTCGTCTCTTCTTGCTCTGTCCTCCTGCTCTGTTGGCTTTTCTTCAGAGCATGTATCCCCATCTAACATTACCGTAGAAAACGGAGCAGAGAATGGGAAGAGGAATTAGCAGAGCTGAGGCTCCAGGCATGTCTTTCTCTTGTCCCTCTCCCCACTGTTTCTCTTGATCGTGATTCAGTTCCTTACACTCATTTTTATATTCTCAGATCTCAACTCAGCTAATTTCTTCTTTTCTGTCAGATAATTGCATTTTGTCAGTCTAATTATTACTAATCCAAACTGTAACTTTATAAGGTTATATATATGAGCATATTTATAAACTTAGATTTATAATATACACACATATGTATCATATAAATGCATAATAAATTATTTTCAGACGATTTCTGGCTGTAAGGTGAAGGGATCATTGCCTACTTGTAGATGTCTGGAATTTTAAAAGATGTGTTCAGACTAACGCTAATGTTGTCCTTTATCACAGAGTGACAAAACAAAAATGACCCCAGAGCCCTGCCGCTGTTTGAATATTTCTCCTTGACCTTGCTGACTCCATTTCTTTTTTGCTTTCTTTTTTTTCGAAACGGAGTCTCATTCTGTCACCCAGGCTGGAGTGCAGTGGTACAATCTCAGCTCACTACAACCGCCGCCTCCTGGGCTCAAGCAATTCTCCTGCCTCAGCCTCCTGGGTAGCTAGGATTACAGGTGCATGCCACTACACCCAGCTAATTTTTTTGTATTTTTAGTAGAGATGGGGTTTCACCATGTTAGCCAGGCTGATGTCGAACTCCTGACTTCAGGTCATCTGCCTGCCTCAGCCTCCCAGAGTGCTGGGGTTACAGGTGTGAGCCACTGCGCTCGGCCAGCTGACTCCATTTCTATAGCAATGAGACACCTGAGGCAGCAGCAGCAACAGTGACCACCGGGTCCAGGCCTCTTTTCCATGGTCGCAGCTCCATGCATCCGGGGAAGATTGCTAATGCTTAGTTTTCTGCACAAAGCAAACCAAAGCATTTTTGAGAATTTTCTACATTATTCCTAAACATTAGCAATAGAAACTTTTAAGAGCAAATGCCAGTCTTAATTCAGCAGCTCTCACACTTGAGGAATAGTTAGATATGTGAGTAGCCTGGAGCCCATGTTATAGGGCTGCTGGTTAGGTGCACTCTGGTGCGTCACTACTGCTCAAAGCGTGACCCACTTGTTCTTTCAGAACCACTCGGGGTATTTCATGTCCATTTCCAGGAACCATCCAACTCCTTCCCTACTCAGTCCAAACTTCCTTTTTTTTTTTTTTTTTTTTAACTTTAAGTCCAGGGGAACATGTGCAGGTTGTTACACAGGCAAACTTGTGTCATGGGAGTTAGTTGTACAGATTACTTTATCACCCAGGTATTAAGCCTAGTGTCCATTAGTTACTTTTCCTGATTCTCTCCCTCCTTTCACCCTCCACCCTTTGGTGGAGGCCCCAGTGTGTGCTGTTCCGCTCTGTGTCCATGTGTTCTCATCATTTAGCTCCCACTTAGAAGTGAGAACGGATGGCATTTGTTCTTCTGTTTCTGCATTAGTTTGCTAAGGATGATGACTTCCAGCTCCAGCCATGCCTCTGCAAAGGACATAATCTCATTCTTTTCTATGAGCTCAAGCTTCGTAATAGGGAAAACACTGGATATTCAGTCTAAACTAACATTAAGGTAGGGTATCCAGGATAAAATGTTTTTTCTTTGAAAACCACTGAATATACTTTATGGTAACTTTATCTTGTTTGGCTTCAGAGGTTTGCAAATAAGAATCTATTATTTATATATAGGTAAAAAACAAAATGTTTTAAAAAATAGAACCAGTTCCAGTGATCTTGAGTCTTCTAAACATTTAAATTGGAAGATAAAGTACCATTTTAGAGATTACATAGATACTTGGCCCTGTCATTGATTTTAAAAATGACCTTCTCGTTGCACTGATTTTTACCCCTATGTTAAAGTTAGTATTTTATTTATACATTACATTAGATTTAGAGATTAGTAAATAATGCTTATATCAAGGATGGTGCTTTTTAAGCTAATTAGGTAAAAATGAGGGCAGTGTTTTTATAATCTACTTTAATAAATGAGTCTTACCTTAGAATTAATCTGTTAAAAATTAGAAAAATTGAACTACATCTGAGATAGATTTTTAAATTCAGATTAGTGACTACATTAATTAAAATGTCTGTTTATCCAAAACCAAAGGAAGAATGAAGAAATTTTAATCTAAGAAAATGTAAAATACCATAGAAAACTGCTAGATTTTGTGAATTTAATATGAAAGGAAGTATCCATATTGATATTATTCTGAACTAGATGAAATTTCTACGCCAATTCAGAAGTACATTTTTATATTATATATCATTTGGGTATTATATTTTTATTGTTTTCTTATAACTACAGATCATTGTGTAGGATTTTTGATTCCTTAATTTCTAATAAAATATAAAAGTGTCAAAAGAGTTTTCAAAAATGTGTTACATTTATAAAAGTATGTTTAGATTCCCAATTTTTGTATCATTTGGCAAATACTTCTCTATTCTACATTTTCTAATACAGAGGTATTTATTATTTCTACCTATGTAGCAAACTTTCCCCAGTAAATTCGAAGTATATGTCCCTATATATTTGCAAAGGCTTTTCATAATTTATGAATACTCCATTGTAATGTTTGTTTCAGAAGATTATGCTCCTGTGTGGTAATCATCATGGATTTGATTTCATCAGACATTTATTAAGCACTTTGTTGGTATAAGATTTTGCTCTAAGCATTATATTGAACAAGACAGTCTTTGGCCTAAAAGAACTTAGATTCTAGTGGAGGAGACAGACTATAAACGATTAAATAAAAACATAATACAGGTCAGGTAGCAATAAGTGCTATGAAGAAACAAAGCGAGGCAAGGTGACGGAGTGAAAGGAGCTGAACTTTCCATCGAGCGGTTGGGGATGGCTGTGTTGCAGAGGTGATATTTGAGCAAACCCCAAAGAAGATAAGAAAAGAAGCCTTGGAGATATCTGGGGAGAAAGAATTGTAGACAGAGCAAAAGACATGTGCCTAAACCAAGAGTCCACCTGGAATGTTTGAAGAACAGCAGAGAGGCCAGTGCCTGGGATGCAGTTGGCAAGGGAGTGAATAATAGGAGCTCAGTGAGGTAACAGGAGCTGAGGGACTAAGGTCCCTTTTGGACTATGGGAAATCTTAAGTAGTCTGAAATAAGAAGTCACTGGAACAGTTGAGTTTTGGGGATAGAATGATATAATCAACAAGAGATGATCATGTTTCAGTCAAATGATAGTGGTGAGAATCCCAGGACTGGGGATGTGTTTTGAAATTTCAGCCAAAAGATTTGCAATTGGATGAGAGTTGGAGTGTGTCTACAAAAAGATCAAGAATGCCTCCAAGGCTTTTGGCTTCATGCTTGGAAGGATGGTGTTGGCATTCACTGAAATTGGAAAGACTGCAAGGGGAACGCGTTTGGCAGCATGAGGGACATGTTATGTGTGAGGTGCCAATGAGATGCCTAAGTGGAGATATTGAGATATTTGGATATCCACACATGGGTGTGGAGGTGAGGTATAGACTGGAGGTATAAATTTGGGGATTGTCAGCATGTAGATGGTATTTAAGAACTGAAACGGATGAGGTAACCAAGAAAATGAGTGTAGAGAAATGGAGGAAAAAGGAGTTCTGAGCCTTGTGCCTTCTAACATCTAAAGGCCTGGGATGTGAAGGAAAACCAGCAAAGCAGACTGAGAAAGAATGACTGGTGAAGGGAAATAAGAGTTAGGAGAATATGGCATCCTCAAAGCGTGTGTGTGTGTGCGTGCAGGGGAAGTGTTTCAAGGAAGCCACAGGGACTTATGTATGTTGAATGCTGTTGATGAGTCAATTAAGATAAGGTCTGAGAATCGGACTAAAGGTTTAGCCACATGGAAGTTACCAGTGGCCTTAACAAGATCTGCTATGTGAATGGACAAGGTGAAAGTCTGCTTGCAGTGGGTTCGGGAGAAAAGGAGAGAAATTGAAGACAGTCATGGGCAAGTCTTGTAGGGAATTTTTCTGTACAGAGGAGTAGAGTAATGTGTGTGTGTGTGCGTGTGCACGCACGTGTGTTTCCTAGTAAGGTTCATCTTGATGAGTGTCGTCATTATTCAGTATAAAATGTTGATCCAAAAAGAAAGATAGCTGTAGTGTTCTCTGGAGAACGTGTGGGGTGTATTCCCACTGGAAAATTAAAGAAAACGCTGACAGAGCTGAGTGAATAGTAAGTTATAATTCAGAAGCAACATTCAGAGAAGGATACACCTTGTGAAGTATGTCTTCAGAGTTCACAAAAAGAACACTGTGGGGGTGAAAGTTTTAGCTTAGAGGGCAAAATATTTCAAAAATACACAGAATCAAAATGATGTTAAAAATAAATGAGGCATTCCACTACTGTTTATTGAAGAATAGTTCACGTGAAACTGACCTACTGAGAACAACTATAAAAGCTGTAAATGGACAAGAAACAGCTCTTTGGAGGTACACGTGGACACCCACATCCACACCTACCCAACCCCCCAGCACAAAGCAGCATAACTTCAGGAAGCAAATTGGGAGACAACAGGAATAATACATTGAGGTGAACCCCATATTTGCTACTGTTTTCTTTCCCTGTATCAATATATTTTAGACTAATAATGGGGCATAGAGACCAAGAAAAAGGGATACCCTCAAAATTTGTGACAAGCTCACTAGACTGCCAAAAGGAATGATGTTGGGAAATGTCTCAGACTTTGAATTGACAACCTTGAAGAACTAGACTCTAGGAGTCAGGGCAAACTCAGTACAGACGAGTGCTTGAAACACTGGAAGCAGAACCTAGAATCAATGAAACCTCTGTTTACATCCAGGTTATATGCCTGCACTTTATATGACCGTACTTTATACTTTGTTTGCCTGGGTATCACCAGTGGAGCCTGCAAAACCACAAATATTGCAGAATGGCAAATGTTGCTGCCTGAACATTCCTCTGGAAGCTTTGTCTCAGAGGGGCACCCGGCTGTATGAGGTGTCAGTTGGCCCCTACTGGGAGGTGCCTCCCAGTTAGGCTACTCGGGGGTCAGGGACCCACTTGAGGAGGCAGTCTGTCCGTTCTCAGATCTCAAACTCCGTGCTGGGAGAAGCACGACTCTCTTCAAAGCTCAGTTGGAAATGCAGAAATCACCCGTCTTCTGTGTCACTCATGCTGGGAGCTGTGGACTGTAGCTGTTCCTATTCAGCCATCTTGGAACCTCGATTTTCGAGAGTTATTTCTTTCAAGGGAAAAGGGAGCTGGCAAAGCTGAAATCTGTAAAGCAAGCTGGAAGGCTGGAAATTCAGGTAAGAGTTCAGTAGTGAGTCTGAAATCCACAGGACAAGGCAAGTAGCCTGGAAATTGTGGTAGGGTCTCTGTGTTGCCATCTTGAGGCCAGATTCTTTCTTCTTCAAAAAACCTCAGTCTTTTTTTTTTTTTTTTCTTTTTTGAGACAGAGTTTTGCTCTTGTCGCCCAGACTGGAGTACAATGGCGCAATCTCGGCTCACTACAACCTCCACCTCCTGGTTTCAAACGATTCTCCTACTTCAGCCTCTCAAGTAGCTGGGATTACAGGCATGTGCCACCACACTCAGCTGATTTTGTATTTTTAGTAGAGATGGAGTTTCACCATGTTGGTCAGGCTAGTCTCGAACTCCTGACCCCAACTGATCCACCTGCCTTGGCCTCCCAAAGTGCTGGAATTACAGGCGTGAGCCACTGAGCCTGGCCAAAACCTCAGTCTTTATTCTTGAGGCCTTCCCTGGTTAGATGCGGCCCACTCACATTCTGGAGGGCAATCTGCTTTACCCTAAGTCTACTGATTTAAATGTTAACCACATCTTAAAAATACCTTGACAGCAACATCCAGATTGGTGTTTGACCATACAACCTGGCCCCATAAACAAATCAGCACATAAAATTATCCATTGTGATAGGTAAGACTTCCGCAAAGAGATCTAGAAAACATTTCCGGGAGAAATTAACCAAGACCCAAATAAATGAAGCGATATATCATGTTTGTGGATTGGAAGACTCAGTGCAGGTATTATAAAGATGTCAGTTCTCTTCAAATTGATTTTTGTATTTAATTCAATCACAATTAAAATACCATCAGGGAGTGTGTGTGTGTGTGTGTGTGTTATTATTCTAAAATTTACAGGGAAATAAAAAGCACCCACCCAAAATAGCAAGATAGTCTTGATGAATTTGAAAAACAAGTTAAATAACTTATACCAAAAAATAACAAGACTTATAAAATTTTTGATTGAAATTACCTGTTATTGGCACACAAATGGACAAATAATAGAGCAGAACAGATCATATACATGTGTACAATCCCCTGATTTATGACAAGGTGACATTCTGTGCATTGATTAAAAGACAGTCTTTTCATTAAATTGTATTGAATCCATTTGATATTCATATTTTTATTTAGAACGGTGTTGAACTCTACTATCACATACATACACAAATACATTACAGATGCAAGTTCTTGGATCTAAATTAGAAAGGGAAGATTATGAAGCTTTTAGAAGTTAACATAAGAGAGAATATCTGTTTTAGCTTGTGGTAGGCAAAGATTTTCTAAGATGCATAAAACATTAATGAAAAAGATAAATAAATTGGACTTCATTAAACTTTAAAACATTCTTATTCATTCAAGTACATCAGCGATGGTTTGACTGTTCCCCAAAGTTCAGGTGCTGGAAACTAATCCCTAATGCAACAGTGGTGAGAGGTGGGACCATTAAGAGGTGATTAGGCCATGAGGGCTCTGCCCTCACAAATGGATTAATGCTACTATCATGGGAATGGGTTCCTAATTAAATGATGAATTTGGCCCCCTTATTCTTGCTCGCTCTCGTTTACTGTTGTGCCTTTTCACCTTCTGCCATGGGATGATGCAACAGAAGGCCCTCATCAAATGTGGCTCCTCTGTCTTGGACTTCCCAGCCTCCAGAACCATACTGGTCTGTGATATTTGATTATAGGAGCACAAAATGAACTATGACAACATCATTAAGAGGGTGACAAGGCAAACTACGGAGAGGAAGAACCTTGCACTACATAGCTGGCAAAGGATTTGTATTCATATATAATTTATTATATAATAATTGCTCAGTCATTATTTAAATTCCTACAAATCACTAAAAATCCAGACAATTACAATGTTAAACATGGGAAAATGATTTAATAGGTACTCTCTGAAATGGCCAATAATCTTTTGAAATGATGCTCACTGTCCTAGGTTACTAGGAAAATTCATACTAAAATTTCAATGCTCAGCCTAGGCAACATGGTGAAACCCTGTCTCTACTAAAAATACAAAAATTAGCCTGGTGTGGTGTGCACCTGTTGTCCCACCTACTCAGAGGGCTGAAGCGGGAGGATTGCTTGAGCCTGGGAAGTTGAGGCTGCAGTGAGCTGAGATCATGCTACTGCACTACAGTCTGAGTGAGAGAGTGAGATCCTGTCTCACAAAAATAAATAAGTTAAATAAATAAATAAACAAACTCAATGCAGTTTTACTACAAGACTCCAGCTAAGACAATACCAAACATTGACAAGTATATGGAGCCACTGGAACTATCAGAGATTACTCATGAGTGTGTAAATTGGTACGAATTTGGAAAACTGGCAAGAAGTACTAAGTCTAAATGTGTGCATGCCTTATGATCTAACAATTCCATTCCTGGGCATATTTACAGGAAGGAGAAATATGTATATATGTGTATCAAAAGACATCTACAACAGTGGTCATACAAAATTCGTCACAACATAGGAAAACTGGAAACAATTGAAACATCCATTGGCAGTAAAATGAATGATAAATTATAATATATTCCAACAATGGAATAATATACAGCTGTGAAAAATAAGGGAAAATATTACACATGGCAAAACAGTCAATATAGATTGTCATAAATCAGGTGATTGTACACATACATATGATCTATTGCTGTTTTCCATTTGTGTGCCAATTACATGATTTTAATTAATAATTTTATAAGTCTTGGTATTTCTTGGTAATAAGTTATCTAACTTGTTTTTCAAATTCATCTAAACTTAGTGTTGAGTTTAAGAAGCCAGATATGAAAGAGTGCGTGCTGTATGATTTCACGTTGTATTGCATGATCTAGGTTGTGGTTACATGGAAGTGATGGTGTCTGTATACTTTATTTGAGCCTGGTACTTGTGATTCAAAATTTCACAACAATTTCCTGCTACCCTTTATGATTTGATGTGTGTAAGTAGAGTTTGCAGATAATGTAGTTCTATACTGAGCTATGAATTTATTTTTATAGTGTAATTTTTTTTGTATTAAGAATCATTCCGAGTGACAGAAAATTTGGGAAATCAAAGTATTAACATTTATAAAACCATTCTGTTGTTTATAACATATTCTGGCCATGACTTTCAAAAGCACTGGTTTCTAGGGGGAGAGAGAGTATCAAAGAAAGACCTTGACTAAAGAAAGCTCTTTCAAGTGGGAAGGGCATCATAGAGAATGGATCTTGAGGAGGGAAAGTCAGGAGATGCCTTCCTACTCAGCTGCATTAGCTCATGAAGCTGACAGCCCGCAGGCTTATAAATGTGGGTAGATTGCCTTCACATCAGCCTTGCAATCATCTGCTACACTGAGCACCAGTACATTTCATGGTGGACATTCTGAGGTGTGACACTGTGTACTCTGCTGTTAGGAGGCTTTCCGGGAAGAAGGTCTTGCCAAGGATTTCTTGCACTCCCAGCCACCTGACTGGTTTAGTCTGAAATTTCAGTATTCCGGGCAGTATGAGAAAGGCCCTATCTGGTAACAAAGAAGGCATAAGAAAGATGACTAAGGGAACAAAGGGACAAGGTTATTATTTTGTTCTTCACCCACAGATTGGCTTCAAAATAAAGCGTCTGGTCGGGCATGCTGGCTCATGCCTGTAATCCCAGCACTTTGGGAGGCCGAGGCGGGCGGATCACGAGGTCAGGAGATCGAGACCATCCTGGCTAACACGATGAAACCCCGTCTTTACTAAAAAATACAAAAAATGAGCCGGGCATGGTGGTGGGCGCCTGTAGTCCCAGCTACTCCGGAGACTGAGGCAGGAGAATGGCATGAACCCGGGAGGCAGAGCTTGCAGTGAGCCGAGATCACGCCACTGCACTCCAGCCTGGACTACAGGCGAGACTCTGTCTGAAAAAAAAAAAAAAGATAAAAGCGTCTAAGCCTGGCAGTCCAGGTCTCTCTAAGCTGGCTCCACCCTACCTACCCACCTCATCCTGCACCTGTCACTGTGTGGGACCCTGTGCTCCAGGCAGGGGCCCCTCACTGCCCCTTGAGCTCATTTTATCCCTCCTGGCTCTGCGGCATTTCTGACCATTTCTACTCAGTCCAAGACTCACTGCTGCCCAGAGCAATCTCCCTTCGCTGCTTCTGGAGGGGAAGGGTTCTGTGTTACCCGCCTTGTTTTGTCCACAGAGGTTAGCAGAGACTGGCAGAGACAAACCTTTTTTCTTTCTAATTTTAGATTCAGGAGCACATGTGCAGGTTTGTTAAATTTGCCTGATGCTGAGGTTTGAGTTTCTCTTGATCCCTCACCTGAATACTGAACACAGTACCCAACACACAGTTTTTCAACCGTTACTCCCCTTCCTTTCCACCCCTATTTTGGAATCCCCAGTGTGATGTAGGCAAATTGTTTACTTTTATAGCTGTAATTAACCTTATTATAGTTCAGCCTCAACCCTTTAGAGGGGAGGAAACTAAAGCCCATGAGATATGCTTAAAGATACTAAGTGAACATATTTATTTTTTAAAAAGTGTTAAAGTGATTAAACAACGTAAACGTGAATGAAATAAAAAGCGTAAGTTCCCCATCTTCATTCCCACTCCTTAGAGCTGATCATTACTTTTACTTCCAGACATTAGTGGAGCTGTAGAGAAAGAAACCTTTTCTCCCAAAGAAGGCATTACTTTACACACTCCATTCTGCAACTTGTTTTGTTTTTTTTGTTTGTTTGAGCGGAGTCTCGCCCTGGCTCCCAGGCTGGAGTGCAGTGGCGCGATCTCGGCTCACTGCAAACTCCGCCTCCCGGGTTCACACCATTCTCCTGCCTCAGCCTCCCAAGTAGCTGGGAATACAGGTGCCCATCACCACGCCCGGATAATTTGTTGTATTTTTAGTAGAGACGGAGTTTCACCGTGTTAGCCAGGATGGTCTCCATCTCCTGACCTTGATCTCCTGATCTCCTGATCTCCGCCCGCCTTGGCCTCCCAAAGTGCTGGGATTACAGGCGTGAGCCACCGTTCTATTTGAAATAGCAACAAATAGAAATTGTTCACTTGCTATTTCACGTCAGCACAGGCAGATGACTTAAATTCAGATGGAGAAAAGCCTGAGGCATGTTCTTCTCTGCACTCCAGAGGCGCTGCAGGTGGCTGTGGGCAACCTATGCAGTGGCTTCGAGTAAACGAACGTAATTAGTAATTAAGCAAAGCGGGCATCCAGGACATTCTATTTCATCTTCCTGGCACTTTGGTGCTTAGTAAGGGCCTGGCCTCTTGGAGAGCGACACTCCTCGCCGGGCCTCTTTGTAAGAAGCATCGAGCGTGGAAAAGGGGCTGGGGTCAGCACCGGGGCCCTCTGCCGGGAAGAGAGACTGGCAGCCGGGACACGCGTCTCCCCGGGCTGAAATCGGGCACCCTCTCGCGGTCCTTCCCTCCCTTCCCAGGCTGGGTGGCTAGTCTTGGCTCTTCTGCGAGTCCCCCGCGGCTGCGGTCTCCCAGCACCCGCTGAGCAGCCTCCCCCGCCTTCCTCCCCCACCCGCCCCTCCGTGCTCTCCGGGGCTCCGGCTTCCTCGGTCTGGTGCCTGGTGCATATTTTGGAAAATAACTGGCTCACGACCACCTCATTTCGCTCCCAGTGTCCCAGGGGGCCAGCGCACACACAGGGGTAGGTGACTTCCCTAAAGTTGCGTCCCCAAGGCCACCCTGGATCCCAGCGCCCGCTGCTCCGTGTGACCCCGCCGGAGCCAGGACGCGCCCCGCCTCCCGGGGCCTGGAGGTCGCGCAGGGAGCGAGCGCTGCGCTGCAGAGCTGGGATCCGAGCCGGGGGCGGATGCGCCTTCCTTTCCCTTCAGAGCCGGCTGCCCGCCCGCGGAACCCCGCACGTCAGAGCGGCCTCGCAGGACCCGCAGACCAGCCCCGCTGGGGCGCGCTGGGCTGCCGCGGTGACCGTTCCGACGGCCCCCGACCCCTATCCCGAGGCGGCCTGAAGTGTCTGTTGCCGGCCTCCTCCCGGCCCAGCCTCCAGGCCTCGTGCAATCACCACGCCCCGGGGCCCGGAAACCGTTTTCCGGTCTTTCGCTTTCGGCTGGCGCGGAGCGCGGAGGCCGCGGTGCTGCGTAACCCGGGCCGGGCGCAGGAACAGCCCCGTGGCGCCCTCCCTGGCCGCCGCCCAGGCGGGAAACGTCGTTCCGGGGACCCGGCGACTCCGCAGCGCCAGGCCCGCGAGGGGAAGGGGGCGGTGCGCGGCCGGCGCCGCCTCTCATCGCGTCCCCGCGGGCCCGCACTCGCCCGGAGCGCACCCAGCAGTCGCCAGCGAGGGCGATGGCGGGCATCTGGCTGGGGCTCGTGTGGCAGAAGCTGCTGCTGTGGGGCGCGGCGAGTGCCGTGTCCCTGGCCGGCGCCAGTCTGGTCCTGAGCCTGCTGCAGAGGGTGGCGAGCTACGTGAGGAAATGGCAGCAGATGCGGCCCATCCCCACGGTGGCCCGCGCCTACCCACTGGTGGGCCACGCGCTGCTGATGAAGCGGGACGGGCGAGGTAAGGGCCGACGCCCCTCCTGAAGCGCACCGGGGTCCGCAGCCCCGTCCCCACCCTCCGATCGGCCAGGAACCCGCTGCTTGTGGCGCTGGCCGCAGGAGAGAGGAGCCTGTCACCCTGTGGAGAATGCGCTCCCGGTTCTGTTCGTTGCCCCTGGCACCCACCGACACGGCTAGTGCCTCATCCCAAAGTGAGCATTTTCTTTGTGTGTAGCACAGGCTGCGGTGTTTCCAAACCCCCGCCCTGAGTCTTTTCCCACCTCCCTGCTGCTCAGCTCTCCAAGCCCTGCCTTTCCTCCTGCCGTGGCTTGGGAAGCCTTAGGCACAGAAGCTCCCTGGGAGCGCAAAGCGCTTGTAAACTGGCCAACACCTTAACGCTTGGGGCCGCCTCCTCTCGCTCCCACTTTGGAAAATAAGAGACTGGAGATTCATTGGAGGCTTCCTCCCAGCATCACAAGACTTGACCGCTGCTTCAGTTCCCGCTTGACCTTCATATTTTAGCCCTTTAAAGGAGGTTGCAAATAACAGTTAAGAAACTGATTTAAAGGAGGTTACAAATAACTGTTAAGAAACTGTGACTTAAAGGAGGTTACGTAATAATAGTTCAGAAACTGACGGCAGGGCCATCCGGCAAACTTCTTTGGAGGGTTTCAAACTCCTTGTTTATTAAACAGTGAATTTTTTAATTAAAATCATGTTTTGAAACAGAGATGAACATTTTATTGATGGGAAAAAAAATCACTTGAAGTTGGAAAGCTCTCAAAAGTACCTGGTATTTACAGCCCCCCGTCAGGGAGGGTGAACTCAATCTCAGCGCTTCATTTTCATCAGGGGTTAAGTTGAGGTACCTAGAACTGAAAAGATTTGCCCAAAATGACATATTTTAAAATGGGCCCCGACCAGAACCCAGTTCCCTCTGGGTTTATTTGTCAGTAATTGTTCTACAGGCTGAACGTTAACTAACTCCAAAGCTTGAAGGACTTTTTCTCATTTTCACTTGTTTTCTCTAATAAAAATAACGCTGCCATTTCAGTTTCACAAGATGAGGCCTCATGGAAGAGTGTTTACCAGAATATTAAAAGTATTTTGACAGAAAAGAATCAAGCGAACTCTTTGCCAACCAAATATCATCATGACTGATGTAACAAGTAATCCAGTCCAGATATGAAAATCACACTGTTAAAAATCATCTCAGTTAATTCTAAAAGCAGAGCTAACCACACCTTTTGTCCTAAGGCTTTACGGTATTAAAAAATAATTGTACAAAAATATAGGGGAATAATATATTTAAGTCTCATCATATTCTGTTGGGGATTCCAGTAATTAAAATCTCTGGTGAATAAGACCTGTTTCAAAACAACCTGTGAGCTGACTGGACTATTTAAAGTAATTCTCCTTGCAGTCACTTTCAGAGTGAAGACAATGACAAATGCTGTCTTTTACGAAGGGACTTTTTATTCCACCAACCAATTCTGGATTTTGGCGTCAGGAAAACCACTGTTCAATTTCCAACAGTATATCCAAGTTGTTTGAGAAATTATTTAAAACTCTTTAACTTAGAGGGTTTTTCCCCTGTTAAAGTGACTATATTACAGAGTTACTTTAAGGATTAAATTTATTGCTTGCAAAGTTGCTAGATCACTGTCTAGAAGTTGGTTAGAATTGACAACTAAGTTCTTTAGTTGTCAATCAAGCATTTATTGAGGCCCTGCTTTGTGGCCAGTGTTGACCTCAACAAAGTTGGGGATACCAGAATATTCTAAGATACAGTCATTGTTCTCAAGAATCCTGTCTTTCGTGTACAAGAGGTGTTGCCTTTCGTTTCGTGGCTAATGTCCAAACGCTGGCCTCAGCCATTTCACCTTGAAGATTGCAGTTGGCTTCCAACTGGCCTCTAAACTCTAATCTAGCATTTTCCAGTCCATAATGACAATGTCTGCCTTCCCCAGCTACTCCCAACTGTGGGCCCTGCTGCCTTAGAATCACAGATTGAGACTCCCCTGTCCCCTCTGGTAGACCGGACCAGGGCAGGCAGTATGTTAGCACGACTCACGATGATTGACACTGGTGATCTGACCCAGCTCCTTTCATACCAGTTTTGACAGCTGCTTCATCTGAGAGACATTTGGAAGTAGCACAGTGTGTGGGGAAGTTCTGGGGTCTCGGTGCAAGCCAGGTTCCACCGTTTACTAGCTCTGTGATATTAGGCAGTCGTTAGAAAGAATGTGCATTCTGGGACATCAAAACCTAATAATTATTATTCTCTAATAGCTAACATGCATTATGTATGTTTATTTGCTGTGGCAAATACTATTTTGAAAAAAACTTTAGACTTACAGAAAAGTTGCAATATTACAGACAGTTCACACATGCTCTCTACCTGGCTTCCTCTAACAGTAACACATTACCGAATTAGTATATTTATGAAAATGAGAAAACAAATGTTTGTCCAATACTGGTCACAACATTCTCATCTTGATTGAATTAAAATTTTGATGTTTTTCCCCAGAATTTTTTCAGCAGATCATTGAGTACACAGAGGAATACCGCCACATGCCACTCCTGAAGCTCTGGGTCGGGCCGGTGCCCATGGTGGCCCTTTATAATGCAGAAAATGTGGAGGTGGGTATGTGTGAATACGACCATTATTGCACTGTGTATCTTACAGTGTGAGAATCTCATCAGAATCAATATAATGCATCCTTACATTTCAACCATTTCAGTGCAAAAAACATTCCATTAAGTATTTTAGACTATATAGGTGCAATTTAATGTTTTTCAGATGTAGCCTGAATCCTGGGAGATTAACACCCTCCAGATATAAGTGCACAACTGCTATCAGGTCCCGTTATATTTATTCTTTTTTTGAAAGGATATCATTTTTTTAGAAACATAAATAAATTATTCCACAAGGCGAGCACTTGTTATCCACCAGATACCATTTTAAGACTTCAAAAATATATGACTAATAAAATATGTTTTCCTCAAGTTGCTCAGGTCTCATATTATATCAATGATAAACTTATTATTCCAAATTTAAAAGACAATGTAAATTTGATATTTATGGGATAAATATTACAAACCGATGCTATTGAAATTAGTCCTCCAAAAAACTGTAGTCCTTTTGCTAGTTGAAAGGTCTGGGGAAATCATCTTGTAGTATGGTGAGAAAAGGATTTGGGTGAGGAAACAAAGATGGGGTAAACAGACCATTGACCAAAATTAAAGGCTAAATTTCCTAGGAAGTAGTGCCAGGACACGTCTTTCTAATTATGGTGAAAATGTTGGAGTTTCTCATGCTTCTCCAGAATCCTGGCTCAGAGAAGAGAGCGAGAAGGGCAGACAGGATTTCAGCCACTGTTGGCCTAGTGTTAATAGAAGTTGGTGTGGTGGATGCAGATGGAGAGCTGTCCAGAGTAGGGGACTCGAGCAAGAAGCCTGGTGAGCACTCTGTGCTCAGCCCTAGACCCCATCCCTCCTCCCACTTCACGTGGACTCTTGGTGATCCGATCACACTCATGGCTTCCCTTGCTGCCTCTATGCTGGGGACACTCAAACAGGCATCTCCAGCTCAGGCCGTATCTTGGCTGTCTCATTTGCTTTCAGACCACAGCAACCTGAATGCCTCAAAGTCAACATCGCCTGAAAATACACCCATGATTTCCATCTCCCCACATGTGCTCACCCTCCAGATTTGCCTCCTCCCCACCTCGCTTTCCACCTCCCCCCATTAAATAACTCCACTTGGTTCCTGGTTTATGGCAGAAACTAGAGAATTGTCTGGGTCATCTTTCTTTCTCCCAACTGCATTGAGTCCCCCAGACTGAATGCTGGTTTTATGTTCAAAACTCTAATTGAAAGTCTTTGAGGCCCAGGACCGAAAATGAACCACGGAGAAAATAAATGTTGCGAATGTCCTAAAAACTAGCTGTATTCTAGCCAGGTATTCCTATAATTACAGGAAGGTTGTTTGATGTCTGCATGTCTCTAAAATATGTTTTTCTCTTCCTAAGGTAATTTTAACTAGTTCAAAGCAAATTGACAAATCCTCTATGTACAAGTTTTTAGAACCATGGCTTGGCCTAGGACTTCTTACAAGGTATGCCAGTGTACCTTTGTAAAGCCGTCTATAGAAATGGTTACTTCTACCTGCAACTTGTTCTCAGGAATTGACACAGGGTAGCTTTTTTCTGTAGCAGGACTGTGCTGTCAGAAAGGAGGAGAAAGGCTGGAAAGGAAGGTCCAGCTGGCAGCTGCCCTTTGCCCGCCAAGAGGCCAAGAGTCGAGGTGAACGGTTATCTCCAGCTGTGGTGTTCAATAGTGTCTATCTCCAGTGTTCAGGAACACTCAGAAGTTCCCGATGGACGGGACTGGGCAGGATGGAGGACACAGTAAAGCAAGGAGTGTCTGGAGCAGGGAAATCTTGAAAACCCAATCAAAAAGATAGCCCCAGAGAAGTACAGTGAGCTGGTATCTAGAAACAGGGTTCCATCCTCTGAGAGAGGTCCCCACAAGGGCAAGGCAGGAGCCTAGTAGGGCTTTGGAGAAGTGGAGCAGGGGAGACATCAAGGTAGAACCATGGAGAGTGAGGATCATCTGAGGACTAAGGTACTGATGGCAGGAGAAAAAAAATTTTGTTAAAAACTTGGAACTCAGAAATTGAGAAAAATTCTTAAATTTTTCAATTTTATGAAAGCTATTTTAAACATTAATATTATGGAACAATGTCCAAAATATTCATATTTTGTAACTATAGATGAATATCTTATAGATATGTGTATATCTTTGTCATTCTGCCAAAAGCATTTGAGAACCTGTAGATGAAGGTGTTTCAGGAGAATTTTGTTGACTTGCTATATTTATGCTTTAATCGTTTTGGATGTTACTTTTCTCTTTCTCTCTCTCTCTATATGTATGTTTTTTGTAACCACGTATTTTATTTCTAGTACTGGAAACAAATGGCGCTCCAGGAGAAAGATGTTAACACCCACTTTCCATTTTACCATTCTGGAAGATTTCTTAGATATCATGAATGAACAAGCAAATATATTGGTTAAGAAACTTGAAAAACATGTTAACCAAGAAGCATTTAACTGCTTTGTTTACATCACTCTTTGTGCCTTAGATATCATCTGTGGTGAGTCTCATCGATCTGTTTCGAAATTTATGGCTTAAAGAGAAAATGGCCCAAATAGGAAATCACGCTCCACCGGGAAAGCAAATGGGGGGACTGGAAAGGGTGGTGGGCCCTTCAGAGCGGTTCTCCTGCCATGTTACCCTTCTGAGGAGCAGCAGCCACGCCCAGGGCTGTGAGCAGGGCAGGCACGGAGCAACTGCCCAGGGAGCAAAGGGAAGGAAGAACAGGAACAGAGAGTAGAAGTGGCCGGTACAAGAGAAGGGGGTAAAGGGAGGAAGGAGAATTCTGAAAAATACAAGGACAAAGCAGGATGTACGTCTTTTTTTTTTTTTTTTTTTTTTTTTTTTTTTTTTTTTTTTTGAGACGGAGTCTCGCTGTGTCTCCCAGGCTGGAGTGCAGTGGCGCGATCTCGGCTCACTGCAAGCTCCGCCTCCCGGGTTCACGCCATTCTCCTGCCTCAGCCTCCCGAGTAGCTGGGACTACAGGCGCCCACAACCGCGCCCGGCTAATTTTTTGTATTTTTAGTAGAGACGGGGTTTCACCGTGGTCTCGATCTCCTGACCTTGTGATCCGCCCGCCTCGGCCTCCCAAAGTGCTGGGATTACAGGCGTGAGCCACCAGGATGTACGTCTTTAGTGTCCGCCACTGCAAAATAAACACAAGATAACTAACGTGCATGAATTGAATGGTTGCTTCTCACCCATATTTTATAGAAACAGCTATGGGGAAGAATATTGGTGCTCAAAGTAACGATGATTCCGAGTATGTCCGTGCAGTTTATAGGTAAATGGAGTCCTTTCAGTTATTTCAAAAATTATTGATTTGGACTTTAAAAATTATCGCTAACAATTTCTGTGTTGTATCTTTTTATGGTTTCAAAATTAACCATTAAACTAGAAGTTAACCTCATCATGTAAGCATGTGTTAAGCAGTAGAGTAAAGGTTATATAAATTATGTCACATCTAGATTATGCAGTAATTTAAAATGATTATTCTCTAACATTGAGATTACATTATATTGTACATGATGATGCTTACATTGTGATGCTGAGAAAAAGATATAAACAGTTTTCTGCACTATGATAATTGTTATATTTAAAAATTATTCAAAGAAAACTAGCAGATACTATAACCAAATGTTAGCCGTGGTTCTCATTGTCTTGTGTATGTGTTTCTTATTCTTGTGCTTTCCTTTTGTTGTTATTCTTCTTTCTCATATTTTCTGCACCCAGTAGGTATTGTTTTAGTCATCGAAACAGTCAATTTTACTCTAAAATTGCTTGCAATTATTCACCTGTTAAGAGGCAGGGCAAGGACTTGAGGAAGTACAGAGAAGTGCACTGAGCTGAGTACATTTAAGTCTCTTGCTCATTTCACTTCATTTTAACCAACATTTATTAAGCATCTGCGATCTTCCAATCACTGCACAGGGTACTGACTGGTTTTGTAGTAGTACACAAAACAGAATAACACAGGAGTCAGGCATCGGACAAAGAAATTCATGAATTGTAATAACTGCTCAGGAAGAAAAGATCAAATTGATATCGGAGAGGAAAACAAGAAAGTGTCCTACAGAGTGAGAGGCCAGCAAAGGTCTTTCTGAAGAACCGGCGTCTCAGCTGGTCCTGCAGGAGCTCACGTAGGGGCCTTTCTGCTCTATGGCTGGACATGAAAGGGAAGGGCCAGAACAGCCAAGTGACAGCTGGGTACTTCGAGAGCCCTCGCTGGTAGAAGAGGGCAGCCAGTTGTCTTCTGTCCCTCCAGAGGAGCGGTCAAACCAATGATGGACCTTAAAAGGAGGCCGATTTCATCTCAGCCCTTGGTACAGAGGCCCTAGGCAGAGTGGAAAACTCGCCCTGGAGAAACAGAAGCAGAGGCCAGATGGCTATCTAGTAAGAATGTTTTATAATGGATTCTTCATTCCTTTAATGAATCCATTATTTTCTCAGGCTTCATGGGATGCATAATAGCCCGTACCTTCACTGTTGAGCGTAAAGCATGGAGCTCTTAGTAGCCTCTGAGACAGTCATCATCATTTCCACGATTGCCTTCATCAAGGCTAGGTACCAAAGAAGGGCTCAAGAAATACACCTTTCTGATACAACAGCTGATGTATTTTTTTCCCATCTATAGAATGAGTGAGATGATATTTCGAAGAATAAAGATGCCGTGGCTTTGGCTTGACCTCTGGTACCTTATGTTTAAAGAGGGATGGGAACACAAAAAGAGCCTTAAGATCCTACATGCTTTTACCAACAATGTAAGTCCCTGACTTTTAAAATTGTGGTAAAATAGACAAAACATAAAATTTTCCTTTACAGCCATTTTAACTGTACAGTTTGGTGGTATTAAGTGCATTCACGATGTTGTGCAACCATGCCCACCATCCATTTCCAGAACTTTTGGTAAGTCCATGATGTCGATGTTTTGTTAACATACTCGGTGTAGGACTATGGAGCCTATATCTCAGAAAATAAAAGTTGAATAATAATAGAAAAAATTATTTAGCATATTTATACTTAAATTATGTATTTGACAAATATTAATTAAGTGCTCGCTAAGTGCCAAACACCATACCAAATGTTGGAAATTTAGTAATGAGTAGGACATGTGTATATGATCCCTACCTGAAAGGAAGTTATTCTAGTAAGAGAGGTCATCTATCAACACATAATTACAACATGTGACATGAACTATGAACACTTATTAACAAACAGGGTGCTGTGTAAAAGAATAAAGAAACGAATATCCGTGTATAGGAGTTTTCTGGAAAACGTTTGGATTCGGCAGTCATTTTCAAAGGCAGGGGGCATTGATAGCAGTATCTTAACGTGGAAAACATTAAAATTAACTAGATATTAGTATTTTATTTCCAATTCAAAAATAACCAGAAGATAGTGATGTTGTTTTGAATATAGGATGTCAATCTTTGTGTTAATAATGTGTTTTGAAAAAGCAAGATTTAATTGAAAATATACGTCAAATTGTAATTTCAATGTATTGAAAAAAAGCCTATATAAATATGTCCTTTCTTTGCTGTAAATTTTGGTTAAAATCTATTGGAATTATGTCCTTGTGGTGAAGTATATACCCTATCGCAAGAGAGCAAATGATAAATAAATCAGTAGACGCTCCGTGAATGCAGTGTTGGCTGAGCTCGCCACAGTGGAGTGTGATCACCTGGTTATAGGAGAATAGCCAGCAGGTTATATTTCATAGTTAAATTTTTCCTTAAATTTTGTGCATTAATATTTAATAGCAATAATTAAATGAATTCCTGACTGAATGGACAATATTTTATTCATTTAATAAACATTAAGAATTGCCTACTGAGGCCTGGGCTGTAAGAATTCCACCAAGAATAAAAGAAGACATGGTGTTTTGCCCTCAAAGAGCTTAGAATCTATTTAGGCCACTTAGTAGCAGGTTTGGTCAATTACCTGGTAGGAAAAGAAGGCTGAAATGTACAACCAAATTAAGCGTATGGGCCTTCATTCTTTTATCCATTCAAGAAATATCTAGTGAGTTCAAGCCGTACTCTATATATCAATGAACAAAGACATGCACAAGCATGGCAGAATTTGAGTTGGAAGAGAAAGAGGCTAAGTAACAAGTATAAGTATAATATCACATATAATAATAAGCATATTAGAAGTATCACATAATGTCAGGTGGCAAGGGAAATGGAGAAAAATAAAGCAGTGTTAGGAAGCATCGTAATGCTAGGGACGGGATGGCAAGGATGACGGAGGTCTCTCTGATCGTGTGACAGTTAGCAGAGATCTGGAAGAAGGGAAGGGGCAGCCATGCAGGCCTCTGAGGAAAGCATTTCAGGCAGCAGGAATTGCAAGCATAGAGGGTGAATTCACTAATCTACTTGCTGTTTCTTTTCTCCCCTACAACATGTAATTAAGTCTATAATGAGAGTATTGTATAATGACTGCATTCACTCCACCACTTAAACTTTTTCTCATTAGCACGATCAAATCTCTAGGGTACTATCTAGTAGACTATGATTCTATTCTTGTGTTGAAAAGACGGCAAAAATAGCACTTGAAAATTAGGAATTTGAGTGACATTACATTTGTTTTTAAAAGTTTCACCAAATAATCCCCAAAATATTAATGAGGCTTTACTGTGTTTTCACAAGAGCCTATGTTGTCGAAATGTTGAAATAGAAAGGCTTGGAAAAAATAAATGAAAGAAACTAGCATATTTTATAAGAAAATGTGTTACCAGCGTGCATCCAAGTTCAAACAGAAGCATGTGATTATCATTCAAATCGTACAGGTTATCGCTGAACGGGCCAATGAAATGAACGTGGATGAAGACTGTAGAGGTGATGGCAGGGACTCCGCCCCCTCCAAAAATAAACGCAGGGCCTTTCTTGACTTGCTTTTAAGTGTGACTGACGACGAAGGGAACAGGCTAAGTCATGAAGATATTCGAGAAGAAGTTGACACCTTCATGTTTGAGGTATTGCATATTGTTATGTTCAGATATCATTAAACACATTTCAGTTATTGTTGGAATCTTTAGCATTATTTTTTAAAACGTAATCAAATTTTAAAGTCGTTTACTGTAACTGAGGAAGATTCATTATATTTTAATTAGAAATTACAAAATTTAAGAAACTGATTAACTCAACTTCCTTCTTCAGAAAACGATTTTGACTAGTGCTGGGCACAGCAGTAGACGCATTTGTTTTCCCTCAAGAAAACCTAAGACTTGTCAGAGTTTTCCCAAGCGGAAGAGCAGCCAGAGATCGTTGCTCTCGGTTCTCCACGTGGCTTCAGATTTCCTGCCAACCCCCGAGACCCACAAGTCCCCTTCCTCACCACCTCCTTTCTGAGGTTCCAGCAGATGAGCGCTTCGCTACTGCCATGAGCTGCTCTCCCGAAAGAGGACGGTGAGAGCCCTCCCACAGAGAATCGGCCAGTTCATGATTTTGAAGAGACCTCTGATCTCAAATTCATACAGATATATGAAGTGCTTTTTACAAAGATAGCTTAAATATTAAATACTACAAAGAGAGACTTTCTCTTTATGTGGATTGCAAAATAGATAAAGCGTGGTGTTTAGAAGCCATGTAGTAATATCCTCCACGTGGAGCAGAGTGAAAGGCACCTGAGTTGTTTTATTGTTTTTGAGACGGAGTCTCGCTCTGTCGCCCAGGCTGGAGTGCAGTGGTCGGATCTCAGCTCACTGCAAGCTCCGCCTCCCGGGTTCATGCCTTTCTCCTGCCTCAGCCTCCCGAGTAGCTGGGACTGCAGGCGCCGCCACCTCGCCCGGCTGAATTTTGTGTATTTTTAGTAGAGACGGGGTTTCACCGTGTTAGCCAGGATGGTCTCGATCTCTTGACCTCCTGATCCACCCCCCTCGGCCTCCCAAAGTGCTGGGATTACAGGCGTGAGCCACCGTGCCCGGCCAGGCACCTGAATTTTTAATGGCTCTGCCTGCCACCCACGTGTTAGCTGCTCTGTGGCAGCCTCTGGCAGCAGTGCCAAGCGTGTGCACTCTGGTGTGAGGCTCCACGACACGGTAAAAAAAACTGTATGAAGGGTCTTTAGATCCGAGTTCCAGTTCAGGCTCTGTGCTGATGAGCCAAATAAGATGGTTCTGATCATTCCAGAGCGCTTTCACAATTTTCCTATGTGTAAAGAGAGAGATGGGCTACACTGGCAGTTTTAAACTTTTTAAAGCAGAAAACTTTACTGAAAATAAATCTGAAGCAGAAAGTGGACATGTAAATTAGCTGAAAAGTAGACAGGTGTTAAGCGTGTGGGCTCTAAGACCACATCCCAGCTAACACGCTGGAACCATGACCTCAAGCACCTCACCCAGCCATTCTGGGCCTGAATATTCTTATTTTAATAGCACAAGCCTCATGGAGTAGTTATGATGATTAGATTTGTAAAAGTGCCCTGAGAATCGTGATTGGCCCATAAGAAGAATGTAGCACATACCAGGTGTCATTTGATGTTGAAGTGGAGAGCCTTCTCACATCTTCACCTTGCCCATGTACACACATGTGCACACACACATGCATACACTCATGTACACCCATGCACAAACACACATGCACACGTCTACACACACACATGCTCATGCACATACACACACATGCACAGACACATGTATATACCCACAAACACATTCACATATACACACATACACAAATGTATGCACACACCTACATACACTCATGCACATACACACATACATGCACACACATACACAAACGTGTATATCCACATGCACACACACGTGTATACAAACACACACAAATATACACACACACCCAGATACTCATGCACTTACACATGCATGCACATATATACCCATATGCACACATGCATGCATACACATACATGCACACACCACCCCACACATGTGCACACATTCATGTACATTTATGCAAATAATCACACATACAAAAACACACGTACAGACCTACATACACACATGCACATAGACACATACACATACATAGATGCACATATAAATACACATGCACACAGTCAGATGCACAAAGCCATGTACACTCGTGTATACATAAACACAAATGCACACACAAGCACATGTACATAGCCATGTACACACATGCATATATGCACACACCCCCATACACACATGTACACACATGTGCACACACACATCCATCTCCTACCAGGAACCTCTCAATCTCACGAAAACAACCAGAACCAGACTAATGATTTCTCTTCCAACTCTAACATTCCCTAACATTCTAATTCTTTTCTTCTTTGCATTGAAAGGGAGGCATAGCCGGTGTGAGTGTGATACTGTGGCCTCCTCCACAGGCTGGTCAATTTTAATGCAGAGGATATGACTTAGAACCACACCTCTACCCCACCGGTGCCCGCCATCAACAGGCAAGGCCCACCTGACAGATGGGGGAAGGCAGAGAAGTACAGACCTGACAAGCAGGCTCATGAAAATCAGACTTCGTTCTATTCACAAAGGCCCAGCTCGCCTAGTGCCCGTGCAATGCCCCCTTTGTTAACACAGCACAGGCACGTCCCACCAGTGAGCACCACCATGCGGCGCAGAACTGTCATCTCTAGGCATGAACCTCCGCTTTTCAGGGACTGTTTCCTTGTTTATCACCGAGGTAAGGTGCTGCACGGAATTCATTTCTTATGTTCTGCAGTCACAGTGCAGCCATCAAATCTGGAGACAATTCAAAAGAGGTTTCTGGTCACTCCCGATCATCGCAGTGTAACTCTGCTTTTTCAGCTACTGTTTTCTCCATTTGTAGGGCCACGACACAACTGCAGCTGCAATGAACTGGTCCTTATACCTGTTGGGGTCTAACCCAGAAGTCCAGAAAAAAGTGGACCATGAACTGGATGACGTGTTTGGTATGTCTGGCCCCTTCCCTGGTTATATTGTGGTACTAAGTCCCCTGCAGAGATGTCACTGTGTTGTAAACACAGCGTAATGAGCAGGGAGGCTCCCCCGCGGGATCCTTTCCAGTACCATCCCCTTTGCAAGGCCTCATCCATTCACCCACAGGCCTCTGCCAGTCGCCTGGCCAGTGACCGTACTGGGCCGGATGCTGCAGTGCACAGATGCGTGCTGCCGTCCTCAAGGGTCTCACTGCTTCCCAGGCAAAACAGACACCTACGTGAAGCTTTGAGTCATGGGCTGTGCATTTGAATGAAGAAGGTGCTCTTTGGGAGAAACGAGGAGCTGGTGAAACTATCCAGAAGGGTACAGGAAAGCTCTTTCACAGATTGCATCTCGCCACAAAGGAGAGAAAAGATGGATTAAGCTACCAGGAGATACATTTCTATTATACAGCAAGCAACCAGAGGAAACGTCCTGCCAGTAGGATGTGCAGGGTCCCAGCCTTGCCCTTTGCTCCCTGCCCCTTACCGTCTTGGCTTTTGTTCTCTTGATTGGCGTTCCAAGCATCACATTCATCTTCAAGGCAGGAAGACGGGGTGGGGGTGCCGGGTGTCTTGGTGTCCTGTGGCTGCTGTGACAAATCCACAGACGGGGAGGTTCACAGCAGCGACATCTGTTCCCTCACAGTTCTGGACACCTGAGTCAAAGATCAGTGTCACTGAGCCCACATGACCGTGTGGGCAGCGCTGAGCTCCTCCTCGCCTCTTCAGCTTCCGGTGGCTGCCAGCGTTTCTTGGCTGACAGCTGCATCGCTGGCATCTCTGCCAGTCTCTGCATTGCCTTCTCTTTTCTCTGCGTGTGTGTGTGTGCACACGTGCATGCGTGTGTGGTGTGTGTGTGCATGTGTGTGTGCTTGTGTCTTTCTCTCACAAACATACTTGTGACATACTTGTGATGGCGTTCAGGGCCCACCTGGATCATTGCCCCACTATAAGATCTTTAATTTAATCAAATCTGCCAAGAATTCTCTTCTTCCAAATAGGGTAACATTTACAGATTGCAGGGATTAAGACCTGATATTTTGGGGCCCATTATCAGCCTGCCACAAAGGGGCTTCCATCAATTTTATCCTTTTTGAAAATCACGTGTCACATGGCCCCCAATAGCTGCAAGGCGAAAAGGAATAAAGTTGAGTTAGCCGAGCAGCCAGTGGTATCTGATGCAGTTTTATAGCGAGAAGAGGGGAAGGAAAACTACAGGTATAAAGGTGGCGAGAGAAGGCGTTCTAGAAAGAGAGGAAGCAGATGAGCAACAGCGCAGAAATGGAAAGGGTTCTGGTCTGGAGGGCAATAGTGGAGAGTGAGAGACCGCGAGAACTCATCTCTCATTCCCTGGGAGATGAGGATGGAAAAGCAGTTTTGTGTGCAGATTGTGCCGGGACTGGAATTTCATATTAAGAGGCAAGCTTTTATTTTGCAGAATGGACACCTTCTAAACCTTTTGGCAACATTTTTGTCATCATTTTATTTTTTTTACACTGATTTTAGTTTTGCTTAGATTGCCTTGAGTGGGTAAATTTAGTCTTCTAAAAGCTCACAAGTTCTTTTGGAATAGGCTCCAATCTTCTGTATCCTCTACAATGTTTAGTTCATTGCCAGTTTCACAAAGGTTTTTGGTCCTGCAGAATCAGTGACACAGTCATCATTACTAGAATCTTTGCTCTGTGCTTCTCGTGTTTTCTGCTTATTGTGCCTCACTTTTTCTTCTACCCCCAATCCTAGTTCTACAATTTTTGAGCAACTAGACTGGGCATGGTGGCTCACACCTGTAATCCCAGCGCTTCAGGAGGCTGAGGTGCGCGGATCACAAGGTCAGGAGATGGAGACCATCCTGGCTAACACGGTGAAACCCCGTCTCTACTAAAAATACAAAAAATTAGCCTGGTGTGGTGGTGGGCATCTGAAGTCCAGGCTACTCAGGAGGCTGAGGCAGGAGAATGGCATGAAACCGGGAGGCGGAACTTGCAGTGAGCCGAGGTTGCGCCACTGCACTCCAGTCTGGGCGACAGAGTGAGACTCCATCTCAAAAATAAAAAAAGAAATTCTTTTTTGAGTAACTAATCTTTGTGTAGTGAGTTGCAAGTATTAATTCCTTGTTATTTTTTTACTGAGGTAAATGTCACATAATGTAAAATCTGCTATTTAAAAGTGTACATTTCAGTGGCATTTAGTACTTTCACCATGTTGTACAATAGTTACGTCTACCTAATTCCAGAACATTTTCAGCACCTCGAAAGGAAACCTGGTGCGATTAAGCAGTCCCTCTTGGTTCCTCCTTCCCCCGGCCCTGGCAGCCTCTGATTTACTTTCTGTCTCTGCGGATTTACCTATTCTGAGTACTATTTATACATGGATTCGTACAATATGTGATCTTTAGTGTCTATTCATTTTACTTGGCATATTGCCTCATTTTATTTTGATTATGCATAGTGTTAGAAATTCTGCTTTAGCTGTGGGTATTTAGCATCTGGTGCATTGATCCACATGTTCTTCTTTGATGGGTATTTGATGGGTATTTAGCATCCCCTGCCTTGATCCACATGTTCTTCTTTGATGGGTATTTGATGGGTATTTATCATCCAGTACCTTGATCCACGTGTTCTTCTTTGATGGGTATTTGATGAGTATTTAGCATCCAGTACCTTGATCCATGTGTTCTTCTTTGATGGGTATTTGATGGGTATTTAGCATCCAGTACCTTGATCCACGTGTTCTTCTTTGATGGGTGTTGATGGGTGTTTAGCATCCAGTACCTTGATCCACGTGTTCTTCTTTGATGGGTATTTGATGGGTATTTAGTATCCCCTGCCTTGATCCACGTGTTCTTCTTTGATGGGTATTTGATGGGTATTTAGTATCCCCTGCCTTGATCCACATGTTCTTCTTTGATGGGTATTTGATGGGTATTTAGCATCCAGTACCCTGATCCACGTGTTCTTCTTTGATGGGTATTTGATGAGTATTTAGCATCCAGTACCTTGATCCATGTGTTCTTCTTTGATGGGTATTTGATGGGTATTTAGTATCCCCTGCCTTGATCCACGTGTTCTTCTTTGATGGATATTTGATGGGTATTTAGCATCCAGTACCCTGATCCACGTGTTCTTCTTTGATGGGTATTTAGCATCCAGTACCTTGATCCATGTGTTTTCTTTGATGGATATTTGATGGGTATTTATCATCCAGTACCCTGATCCACGTGTTTTTCTTTGATGGATATTTGATGGGTATTTAGCATCCAGTACCCTGATCCACATGTTCTTTGATGGATATTTGATGGGTATTTAGCATCCAGTACCCTGATCCACATGTTCTTCTTTGATGGATATTTGATGGGTATTTAGCATCCAGTACCCTGATCCATGTGTTCTTCTTTGATGGGTATTTAGCATCCAGTACCTTGATCCACGTGTTTTCTTTGATGGATATTTGATGGGTATTTAGCATCCCCTGCCTTGATCCACGTGTTCTTCTTTGATGGATATTTGATGGGTATTTAGCATCCAGTACCCTGATCCACATGTTCTTCTTTGATGGGTATTTAATGGGTATTCAACATCCAGTACCCTGATCCACTGGTTCTTCTTTGATGGGTATTTGATGGGTATTTAGCATCCAGTACCCTGATCCACGTGTTCTTCTTTGATGGGTATTTGATTGGTATTTAGCATCCAGTACCTTGATCCACGTGTTTTTCTTTGATGGGTATTTGATGAGTGTTTGGCATCCCCTGCCTTGATCCACGTGTTCTTTTTCAATATGTGAACCCCTGGCCCCCACCGCTCTTTCAGGTCATCTTATCTCATTGCTTTCATCAGGGAGGTCTGACCGTCCCGCTACTGTAGAAGACCTGAAGAAACTTCGGTATCTGGAATGTGTTATTAAGGAGACCCTTCGCCTTTTTCCTTCTGTTCCTTTATTTGCCCGCAGTGTTAGTGAAGATGGTGAAGTGGGTAAGTATGCTATACCTAGAGTAGAAGGAAGAGGGAAACTTTCTAATGTCTGTCTTGCTATGGTCTCATGACGTATTGACTACTTCTTGACAGCAGGTTACAGAGTTCTGAAAGGCACTGAAGCCGTCATCATTCCCTATGCATTGCACAGAGATCCAAGATACTTCCCCAACCCTGAGGAGTTCCGGCCTGAGCGGTTCTTCCCCGAGAATGCACAAGGGCGCCATCCATATGCCTACGTGCCCTTCTCTGCTGGCCCCAGGAACTGTATAGGTTTGTATCCATCTCAGTTGGTTTGACCTTTCAGGCCCACTTGATAGTAGGTTTCTTACAGTTATTTCTTTGAGATGTGATATGATGTTGCCCACATGCAATAACCTTAAAAAAATAGCTGGTTCCTTTTTTCCCTGACTTACTGTGCTTTGTAGTTTTAAAATATTATGGTCAAAAGGTATATTAGTATATTAGCCTGCGTGGGCTTCCATAGCAAAATACCAGAGACTGGGTGGCTTAAACAGCAGATATTTATCTTCTCACAGTTTTGGAGGCTGGAAGTTCAAGATCAAGGTGTTGGTAGGTCTGGTTTCTCCTGAGGCCTCTCTCCATGGCTTGTAGATGCCGTCTTCACCTCATGTCTTCACTTGGTCTTTCCTCTGTGTAGGTCTGTATCCTGATCTTCTGTCCAGTCAGACTACTCTAGGGCCTACCCCAATGACCTCACTTATACTTACTGACCTCTTTCAATGACCTGTCCCCAAATACAGTCATATTCTAAGGCACGGGGGGCTTAGAATTTGGAGAGAGACACAATTACCCATAGCATAAGATATAATTAGTTTCATGGTAGAGTTTCAAAATGTTGTAGATTTTTAATTACAGTAGAATATCTTATTGTGGTAAAAACTTTATTTATGATTACTTATGGTTAACCTAATTTTTGTGTTTATTGCTTTTAAGAATTTCATTTTACAAATCAAAACAGAAAATGCTTGCCATATGGCCAGCTGAAGTACTTAAGCAAAATGAATGCACATCACTGCCCTGCATTATAAACCCTTTTGGTTTTAGTATCTCTAGCATTTTGTCATTTATGTAAATGCAGACCTTGGTAAAATGAGGACAGAATGAAATGGGTGAATCTGAAGCTTATTTGGTGAATCTATAGTAAATTAAACACCCACTAAGGCATAATCTAGAGTAGTGAGTCTCAAGCTTGAATGAGCTCAGGATTTATCTGGATCAGCTGGAGTACAAATTCCCTGGTCCTCCCCAGCTATAGATATGCAAAGTGGGAGCAGGGAGGGAAACTCAAGACTCTTCATTTTTAACAAGTGTCCTAAGCCATTCTGATTCTCCTTCCGCCTACGCTGAAAATGTAAAATGGCTTGCTTCCTGTGATAGGACCTCTTGTTTCTCACATTTGGGGTAAATCCATATCTAAAGCGATGGTATCTACATTGATTTGAAGGTCAAAAGTTTGCTGTGATGGAAGAAAAGACCATTCTTTCGTGCATCCTAAGGCACTTTTGGATAGAATCCAACCAGAAAAGAGAAGAACTTGGTCTAGAAGGACAGTTGATTCTTCGTCCAACTAATGGCATCTGGATCAAGTTGAAGAGGAGAAATGCAGATGAACCCTAACTATATTATTGGGTCATGCCTTTATCATGAGAAAGGTCTTTATTTTAAGAGATCCTTGGCATTTACAATTTATAGATCATGAGTTCAATATGCTTGAATTCCCTAGACCTAATTTTTCCTTGATCCCACTGATCTTGACATCGAGTCTAACAAAGAAAGAGTTTTGAGTTTTGTATTTTATTTTATTTTCTTTTTTTTGGGACCGAGTCTCACTCTGTCGCCCAGGCTGAAGGAGTATAGTGGTGTGATCTCGGCTCACTGCAACCTCCAACTCCCAGGTTCAAGTGATTCTTCTGTCTCAGCCTCCCAAGTAGCTGGGATTACAGGCGCCTGCCACCACACCTGGCTAATTTTTTTGTATTTTTGGTAGAAACAGGGTTTCGCCATGTTGGCCAGACAGGTCTCGAACTCCTGACCTCAAGTGATCCACCCGCCTCAGCCTCCCAAAGTGCTGGGATTACAGTCGTGAGCCACCACTCCCGGCCAGAGTTTTGTATTTTCATCACCATCATAGATGTTACAGTTGGCTGTGGTCTCAAAAGTAGAGTTAAGTGTGTCAGTACCCAAATAAACATCTAACGGGTTTCTCAACAGAGGAATCCACAGTCCAATTCCACTTCAATTGATAGACCCCAAAAATATAATTTAATCAAAGTTCTAGAATTTTTGTTTGTTTGTTTGAGACAGAGTCTCGCTCTGTCGCCCATGCTGGAATGCAGTGGTGACATCTCAGCTCACTGCAGCCTCCATCTCGCAGGTTCAAGCAATTCTCCTGCCTCAGTCTTCTGAGTTGCTGGGGCTACAGGCGCATGCCACCACGCCCAGCTAATTTTTTTATTTTTAGTAGAGATGGGGTTTCATCATGTTGGCCAGGATGGTCTTGATCTGTTGGCCTCGTGATCTGCCTGCCTTGGCCTCCCAAAGTGCTGGCATTACAGGCATGAGCCACTGCGCCTGGCCCAAAGTTCTAGAATTTTTTAAAGGTATTCATGTTGACTCAGGAATACACAGACACACACACACACACACACACACACACACACAGCATAATTTGAAAGAGGTAAGTACTCTGACTTAGGCTCTCAGGTTTTAAAAATTATATTAGTGGCATCAGTTATGACAAGAATAATCATCATAGTACTTTTCAGATTTTATAACCTAGAGCAGATTATTTACAAGTTGATTTGCAGGTTCTGTTACAGTTTCTCTTTTGATTGTCACTTATGGTCTTCATTTAATTCCTCATAGAATCCCAATCACCTTTATATATTATTGGAAGAGATTCATCTTCATAATCTCCAACTTTTCACAGTGCCTCACAAGGTTAATCATGCCTTTTGGAGCTAGGACTTTAGAATGTGTCTAGTTATGCTCCTTTATATTATAAGTAAGGGAATAGAATCAGTAAGACAGTTTCTGCCCAAAGCCATGTTACCAGTTGGTGACAGAGCCAGAAATACATAGAGATCTATACTCTAAATCTCTCCACTCACATGCTGATATACTTTCTACTACAGTATGCTGTATGGAACTCAGGGTGATGAGCAGACGTGTCATTAGAACATGAGTCTTCTGCTTCTGATTTAGGCATACTTCTGGGATTCTTCCATCTTTAAAGGAAAAAGGAAGCCATTCCTCTGTATTTAGTAACCCAGTAATATCTCACTTAGTTTAGGGTTAGACCTTTAGTTAATTCAACCCTACAGATCATACTTATCAGGCTGATAACTGACACATATTCCCTGAATTTTAATTTGATAGGCAATACATCTACCCACTCCATTATTTTTTTAAAACTTCATTTAATAATTTAAACAAGATTGGTTTTGTTTTCAATTTTTATTCATTCTTCATAGAATCACAATTACCTTAATCATATATTTTTGGAAGAGATTCCTCAGTAACTGCCAATCTCTCATAGTGCCTCACAGGGTTGATCAATGGCTTTTGGAACTGGAAGGACCTTAGAACTTTCCTGGTTATGCTCCCAATAGGCAATAGCAGATAGAACCATGCAATCAAGAGGGTAGGATATGTATTCTTCAATGGATATCAAAGGAAGAGGTTGCAAACCAAAGCCATTTGGCAAGCCCTGTAGCCTGGGCCATTTAAGGCGGGGGCAATCTCAGCCATTGCACCCATTTAACTATCCCTAAAAGCCAAAGTGCATAGAACCCAGGCCCTAAATTGGTGAGGAAAAAGTCAAGGAAGGAGGTGACACAATTGGAAATATTCCCGTCAAATGGTTAATCTTGTTATCTAGAAAATGGGTATATTAGAAAATTTTCTTCCAAGATGATTTTGGATAATAAGAGTTGTATTTGTGGAAATTGGTCTTATCTCTGTTTTATGCACTTACATTTATCCCTTACATTTTGTTTTTAGTGACCCTACATGACATTAAATTTAAAGAAAACATTGCTTAATGTTACCTTTTGGTCTGAGAACTTCATTCAGCTCCAGAATTATTGTTACTCACATTTTAATCAGTAAGTCATTTAAGCTATGACAGAGTAGGAATTGAGAAATTATTTCATGTGCTGCAGTATTGAAATGTGGATGCTTCCTTGTTTTATAAGAAGATGATCAAGTATCTGTTTGTGTGCCCATTACCTTTCTTCTGCTTGAAAGACATGTCTCAAGAAAAATAAATTATATTTTAGATGCAGGTGCTGCATTTTATTCTAAGAATTGATATCAATTGAAAACATAGAAAGCTGTAAAAGATAAATCAGTGGGTGGCTGATTCATAATGGGTAATAAAAGAAATAGCACTTTTGAGTTGATGTCTTCAGTGACTCTTGGATTTTCTAACGAAAGGTTCCTGTACTGTTGTTGTAGACCAATCGTGAATTTCTCTAACCCTGAAGAATCAACTAGAAGAAGTAGAATAACCAGAACATATTGCTCAGCTGAAAGCACAAAGTAAACTCAGCTACTGGGAATCAGTAAAATCCACAGGCATCACTGGTCCCGGGGATTTAGAGTCCAGACACCTCTCCAGGTGATGGACTGTTGATCTGGGGTTCTGTGCATTGTCACAGGCAGCTGGGGATGTCAGTTTCCAGACCAAATGACCCAACAAGAGATGCTGGTCATAAAAATCCATTTTTATCTGGAATGTTTCTAGAAGATCAAAACATTTTTCCTTCCAGCATCTAATGCCTGAGTGATACATTTAAACATTTTTAGTCTGCCTAGGCACCCTCTTTTTCTAGGAGCAGCACTCTTTATTTTTGAAATTATCCTACAATGAATTACTGGCTTTTCTTCTGTTCTCATCTTTTTCCTTCTCCAACATACACACACTGTAAATATGTGGTTTCTATTGGAGCTGCCATGGTCTTAGGCAATCCCGCTTTCTCAACCTTTGTTGAGTGACCCAAGCAAGGTTAAATTCAAGTTCTCCCCCACGAGTTTTCCCAGCTGCAGTTGAAGAAGAGATACAATCTCTGTGGTGGAAACTCCACGTTGTGAAACTCAAGATCAATCAGCAGTAGAATCTCTGGAGCAGCTGCTGGGTGATGAGTAGAGAAAAAGCAGGCAGAAGAAATGACCAGAATCCTGGAGGAGTCTGCGTCCCACGTGGCAGGTGATGCTGAGGCTCACTGCATGTCTGCCCTGGCCAACGTGCGGTGGGTCTACCCTATGTGGGAACCCAAGAGCCAATATATTGCCATTTGCTTACAAGGACTGTCTTTCATTTATGACCAAAAGCAACTTAGTGTGTGTCAGGTCAGCCGCAGGATGAAGGAAGGGCCCCCATTCTCTGGATATGATCTTAGGTCTTCACCCTATTTTCTTTGTGCTGTTCAATAATTCTCTAGATTGGATTATCAGCATATATGCCCACCAGTCATTTAAATGCAATACCATTTAAGAAAATGCAGAGTTTTCTCCTTTCTAGATAGTAGGAAAATTAAAGTTACAGTGCATTATTTTAGAATACAGCTAGGCTTAACCTAACACATCAGTCCAGTTTTTTGGTTCTGCCTTGATGACTCTCCGGACTAATTAGTCATTTTTCTCCTTCTCTAATTAAACCAGGTTCATTTTCCTGTTGGCTACCTGTATGTCACATTTCAGGGATAAATCTCTCATCCTTAATTACTGAAATGGACTGGTTGCATTCTTGCCTCAGTTTCTTGTCCAGAAGTTCACCAAATGGTTATTTCCTTGGGCCAAATTCAGTTTTGGAATGAACTCCAGTCTTCAGCTGTTGATTTTGTTCTCTTTATCCTAGTAGATAAATTTTTGGCACATTCTTTCTCCTTCCCATTGTTATCTCTCCTCTTTACCCATCACTTTCTTTCTGTTGGGGTTTGGATTTATTGATCTCAGCCTTTCCTGATACTACTCAATTTATGTTTCACAGAAATAAAGGCTATACTTAAATGAAACTCAGATTCCTATATACAAATGTTGTGATAACTTGTTTCCTTCAATAAGGGTCACACAGATAGTATAGATCTTACCGGGAAGAAAAATTATCACAATATTTAGACATGACGGTCTTATTTTAAAAATGTGCCTCTCTTCAGATGATCATATGATTTTTATCCATCATTTTGTGAATGTGGTAGATAGCATTTATTGAGTTGCATATGTTGAACCATCCTTGCGTCCCAGGCTCGGTTGATCATGATCCTTTTAATGTGTTGTTGAATTTAGTCTGGTTAAGATTTTCTTCAGGATTTTTGGATCTATGTTCATCAGGAACATTGATCTATAATTTTACTTTTGTTTTCTTGTGATGTTCTTGTTTGGCTCTGCTATCAAAGTAATGCTGACCTCATTAAATGAGATTGAAGTGTTTCCTCCTTTTCAATTATTTGAAAGAGTTTGAGAAGGATTTGTGTTAATTCTTCTTTAAATGTTTATAGACTTCACCAATGAAGACATCAGGTCCTGAGCTTTTCCTAGTTAAGAGTTTTTATTTCTGATTCAATCTCCTTACTTATTATTGGTCTGTTCAGATTTTCTATTTCTTCCTGATTCAGTCTTGGTAGGTTGTATGTTCCTAGGAATTTATCTATTTCTTCTATGTTATTTAATTTGTTGATGTACTGTTTTTCATAGTAGTCTCATGATTTTCTGTATTTCTGTGGTATCCATTGTAATGTTTCCTCCTTCAATTACAATTTTATTTGAGTTTTTTCTTTTTCTCCTAATTAGGCTAAAGATTTCTTGATTTATCTTTTTAAAAACAACAACAGTGTCACTGATCTTTTCTGCAATCTTTATCATTCCTTTTATTACTCTGACTGGGTAATTTCAAATGACCTGTATCTGAGTGTGCTGATTCTTTCTCCTGCTTGATCAAGTCTGCTGCTGAAGATGTTTGTGAATTTTTTCAATTCAGTCATTGTGTTCTTCAGTTCGAGAATTTCTGTTTGGTTCTTTTTATGGTTCCTATCTATCTTTTTGTTGAACTTCTAATTTTGCTCATGTATTATTTTCCTGATTTTGTTTACTATCTATATTGTTTTGTAGCTCACTGAGCTTTCTTAAGATAATTATTTTTAACTCTTTGTCATGCAGTATAGATCTCCATTTCTTTAGAGTCGCCTCCTGCTGCTTTATTTTCTTCCTTTGGTGGTTTCTTGTTTCCCTGATTATTTGTGATCAGTGTGGCCTTGCATTGAAGTAGGTACCTATTTCAGTCTTTACATACTAGCTTCAGTAGAGGAAGCCGTTCACTAGTCAGATTGACCAGAGATTATGGGTGGGCTGTCTGTTGGGGTCTATGCACAGGATTTCTGTTGGAGTTCTAAGGTAGGCAGGGCTGGATTCTGGGTTCATTCATTGTGGTTGTCTGTATTCTGTGCACAAGGACTGGCTTGAAGCATGGATCCTTGAGGGCTGACTTGGCACTGAAATGAGCCTTAAGCCTGAGTCTGCAGGGGCCAGCCTAACATGGGGATCACCTAGCACCTGAGTTCATGGGGACAGACCTGTTCCTGAGTTTATTCAGGCTGTCCTGGGACCAGGGTCCACTGGGGTGAGCCCAGCATCTGGGTCCACATGGCCAAGATCTCTGGAGGCTGACCTGGTGCTGGATCTGCAGGGGATGGCCTGAATTCTAGGCCCATGGGTACCAACTTGGAGCCTTGGGCTGCTGGGGCTAATGTGGAGGCTAGAGTCTTGGGGGCCAGGCTAGAGCTGGAGCAGGTCTGAAGTCTAGGTCTTCTGTGGCCACCTTGGAGTCTAGACCCCCAGGGGCTGACCTGGTCTGGGGTGAGCATGGGGCTGAGGCCACAGAGGCCAGTCTGGCCTGTGGCAGGCCTGAATCCTGGTGCCGGGGTTTACTGGAGTGGGCTTGGTGCTTGGGGTCTGTGGTGAAGGTGGGTGCTATCTTAACTGTCCCTCTTCCATGCAAGAGGGTATCTCTCTCCATGCTGTGCTGCCCAGGCTTGAAGGTGGGGTGACACTGGTAATGTGAAATTGTCCTTCCTATGCACTTCAATGTGTCTTTTCTTACTTCTGTGCTGCAACTGGGTGGTATAACCTCTCACCTGATTCCTGAGCTCTAGTGAAGTTATTTTCGTGCATGGATACTTATTCAAATTGATGTTTCTGCCATGGATGAGCACTAGAAACTCCTGTTCTGACAAACTCCTATTCCGGTTCTTGCTGACATCACTCCCTGAAATAGTTAATATACTTAACAGCTGAACACGGATAGGATGTTCACGGAATATGTTGACAGGACAAAAAGTTGAAACTGTTGGCAGAAACCCAAAGTCAATATCGAAGCCAAGGAAAACATTGCCTGCGGTGCCACATTAGAACAGCTTGAAGACCGTTCATTTTTAAGTGACAAGAGACTCACCTCCAAGAAGCAATTGTGTTTTCAGGTAGCAAATTTCTATTATTCTGATTGTTTCCAAAGAAACTATAATTTTTAAAGTATAGTTTTTTACTTTATGAGAAAATTAGTCATTTATATTCTAATTTCCTGAGTATATAGATAGTAGAGAAGGAACTAATATTCCTTTATGTAGAAATATTTAAATGTAAGATGACTTTAAATCAAAAAGAATACTTGATTGATTTAAAATTTTTAATTGGGCTTTAATATTTTCAGAGGTTTTCTTTACTTAGGGATTTTTGGACTGACATTATTGCCATTATTTATTAATTTTCTTTTTGCTCAAATCAAGAGGTTTCATAACTGTTTAATCTCTCTCTCTACCAATTCCCTTTCCAACATTACTAGCCACAGAGTTTGCCAATCAACAATAAACACAACAGTAGTCTGGAGGTCTCAATTTGTATCTTGGGAAGCATTATAAACTTTCCAACTCCCTAGACACAAATGTAGAGAAAAAAACCCCTTGTTTTCTATACCAGAAACTGTGTGCTTTGTCTTGTAATTCAGACATTTACAAGAAAATCTGTATCACCTTAAATTAAGATTTATGTTAAATGCAGTCTAAAACCAACAGAGTTATGTATTGTTTTCTTTTTTAGAATGATTTTATTCAAGCAAGCAACTTATTTCATTTCCTTGTTTGCTACAGTTTCCTGTGGTAAGTGAATTATCTATAAAGCATGAAATTCAGGCTAAGACAGGAGTAGCCAAGCAAGTCGCACCACCTCTGGAGAAAGCTATTGAACATACAGCTTCGGGGATGGAGATAGTCCCTGATGATTCAGGACACGTGTCTATTTAATGTTCCAGAACAAGTACGACTTGTGAGATATATTGCTGTATACATACATTGCAGACCAGAGGAAGGAGCTCAGAAGCGGGAATGTCTTGGGACTTGTGTTAATAAAAACTTCTGTTCACAGATGACACTCTGCAAAACAAAACTCAAAACAAAAAAATTACTCCTCTATTTTTATCAACATTAAAAAATTAAACATTATCTGAAATTTCAAAAGAGTGCTGGGCATTATATAGTGTCTGGGTCCAATCCAAGTATCTGTTAGGTACATGATACATAGTTTTACTCTGGACAGCCAGGGAACCATTTCAAAAATGAAAGTACCTGGTTTAAATTTAACTTAGCAAACCAGGCATTTGGATAGTTCTAGGTGAATAACTTTCAACACCAGATTTCGATCTCATTTCTCTATTAATATCATTAATTTTTGGAGAATAAAAATGATTCTGGACATTTCATTAATCGCTATAGAGGGAGTTTTCTCTGTGTCCCCACAAGGCATGATTCTGAGTCTATGGTGACTTAAGAGGGCCACATAACAATGAGTATTTAACTTTCCTCTCGTATGGCTACAATAAACGTCTACAGGGAAGGTTTACATTCATAAAGAGACTACTTTTCCAGGAAAAAAGGCTTTGATTCCCCCTAAATCACAACTCCCCTGTGTCTGTCCCTCAACCCTGATTGCTTTTCTAAACCGTAATTTACCAACCCATGTGCAAACCCACTGAAAACTGAAAAGGAGCATGAGCCAGGGATACTGTGAACCACGGCCACCTCCAGGTGGTTTCTCATTTTCTGTTTTTTTCTTCTGGCAAAATAAATCATGATTATGGCTAGGAAAATTAAGGATGTAAATAAGCAAAAAACTATAAACTACATATTGCATGTAGTCCCCAAATTCAGAAGCAGTCATTGTTAAACATCTTTTGTTTAGTCTTTCAGATATTTTTCTACATATGCCTATTTGCACATTTTACAAAAAAGAGTTATTAACTATGGATACTCTTTGACTTGCATTTTCCACTTACAGCTACCTTTTGGTGCAAATAAATGACATTTTTTGGAGCTTGCTATTCTCTTTTTATGGTATGTTTGTGTGCACATTCTTATGCACTTAGTTATTTCTGTAGAATACATTTTTTGAAATAAAAATACTAGATTCAAAGGTATGAATATTTTAGAAGGTTTTATGGTGTGGCATCATGAAATTATCTTTCAGAAAAGTTACTCCCTAGTTGACTTCTTCTACCAGCTAATAAGAGTCCTCATTTACCCCACTTAGGCCAACTCTAACAGGCTTCTGTTGCTTTGCATCCCGACATGTTGATCTTTCTGGAAACAGTATCCTAATTTATTTCTGCAGAGCTACTGCCTCTCAGTTTTGGTCCATGTGGTTCTGGTGACCCTGACTCTTCTGCTGAACCAGGAAGTGCACACATCCTGCTGACTGCAGTGACCCAATCAGAGCCAACATCTTGCAATGAAGCGTTTGTTTAGACGTCTAGAAATAGGACTCTTACTTTTTTTTTTCCAATTTAACTTGAAACATAAGAGAATACAGAGGCCTGAGCTGCTGGTCCTATTTTGCTACTATGTGGAGCTTGAGAGTAATGGTAACACCATGACTGGAGCAAGCGGAAGGAGACTATTGTCCACTGATGCTATCCGTTGAGCACAATGTGGGGTTACTCCTTAAGCCAGAGTCACCATGGGCTTTTTGGCTCCTGAACCAATAGATTTCATTTGTATTCAAGCCACTTTGTACTAGGTTTTCCATCATTTGCAATCAAAACCAGTATACAAATACTGGTTATTTACTTTTTCATTTTTACTAATCTCATGGAAAACTGGCTTCTAGTTGTTTTAACTTGCCTGTATTTGTGATTCTTCCCATTTTCGTGTACTTACTAATCACTTCTATTTCTTTTGTAAATTATCTTTTCATATTTGTCCACTAATTCTTTAAAATTAGAGTACTTTTCTTCTCCTTATTGTTTATGTAATTGTTAAACAAGACTGAATAACCTGCCCAAAATCCGTGGACATGGGAGCCCATGTGAAAGCTTTGAAAGCCACCATCATTATGAGATAAACTATATAACAGTACTTTACATATGCTCCAAAATACAGTACAGACACGGCTATCATTGTCATGATCATCATTATCAGCATGATCACCAACTTAGGAGGATAAGCAAGAACACCTACTAGAAGTTTCTTTCCATTCAGCAACAAAGTTGGCGTTTTTCTAGTCACTCCCTTCCCTGACTGAGTCACATGGCAGGTCACAGAGGCTCAATGGCAGAATGGGAAGCTCTGGGCCAGCACCAGCCATTGTGTGCATCCTTGCGTGTGAACCTAGGTGCTGGAAGAGGAGTGACTGCTTGATAATTATGAGTCAGTCAAAACCACCAACTGTCTGACAAAACAGACCTCTTTGTAACCTGTATTGTCACTAAACCAATGCCTCCATGCTTTGTGCATACATGAAATCTAGGCAATACACTTGTATTCCCCAAAGCTTCCATTTGAAGAGATCTGTGCTCTTCCCAAATGTAAACCTTACCCGAGAGGTGGTCATCTGGCCGCACCTCTGAGAGGGATAGAAGTCTTGCTGTGTTGGGTGGTCAGACTGGGGCTCAGGGCCAGAATTCCCAGGGGGTAGGATTGTGCAGAGAAGATGGCACTCTCCAGTGCTTAATAAAATGCACGTGGTCTAAGTTGCCCATTCCCTCAAAGGCAATAAAAAAATAGGTACTATTTAAATTGAAGAGTAACTACTGCCCCAGCGAATGGACAGGTTGTCATCGGAGTAGCCATGGTTAATGGTCAGTTGACTGACTGAAATGAATATGCTGGCTGACCAGGAAAGCTCATTAAGCAGACTTGGAAGAGAGTCTTTCCAGGTAAATCCACATTTACAAATTAAAGCAGTAATGACACCTAATTCTCTAATAATAGGTGGGGTGCAGTGTATTTTAGAGCTGGGAATAATTCCAAACAGCAAATAGTTCAAAATTTACTTTCCATTTAGCATATGCATGCATTTGCTTAAACTATCTTAAAAATGAGTAAAAAATATTGTCAGTTTGCTTGAATCATACTGAGATGCGGAACAATATTTAGCACTGCATGCTAGAAAAGGACACAGGATTGGGAGTCAGGGCTGGGTGACTGTTGCAGGATTTTCATTAAGTGTGTGGATCTTGGGCAAGTCTGTATGCCCTGAGATTCAGTTATTTAACTTTCTTTCAAAAAACCTAATCCAGATGCAGATAACAAAACCTGCTTCTAACTTCCCTTACAGAATTGTGAGAAGCTGGTGGAGATGTTTGTAACCAAAGTGTTTTGAAAATAGAGCAAATATTATTCTTTTTAAGGCATGATATTTTCATAGCATGTCAGGCAACAGGGAAAAACTAAGTTAGGATTTTATTTTATTGTGGGTAATTTATGTGCAAATTTTTGTGCAATTTAATGAAAATAAGCCAAAGTTTTAATGCAGAAGTGCCCAGAAAATTAAATAACAATCTACATTGTTCAAATGGTTGCCTTAATATATTTTATTTTCTCAGCATAATTAGAATTATATTACACAGGTCTTGGAGTAGTCAGTCAGTGGGAGAAGTTAAGACAACAGATATCTTTTTGTTAAAATTATTATTTGAATTATCTCAAATTAACTTTTATGGTTCTATCACAGGATGTCTGACTCAACTATATGAAAACGCCTTCTTCAGAGGTGGGGATGTAGCTTCCATGTACACCCCGAACGCCCAGCACTGCCGGATGATGTGCACATTCCACCCAAGGTGTTTGCTATTCAGTTTTCTTCCAGCAAGTTCCATCAATGACATGGAGAAAAGGTAAAAGTTGATATTTCATTATTGGAGAAGCCATTTTTCTAAACTGAATCGGTTTTGTGCAAAGAGGCGTAGTATAACTGAGAGTTCTGTCTCAGACGGGGTTCAAGGACCAGCTTCAGCAAAATCCCTTCAAGTGGTTCTTACCAATGCAGATTCCTCGGCAACAACCCAGATTTGCTGAACCAAAGTTTCTTGGGACTAGAAATTGCATTTTAAACAATCACTGTGTTTATTTAAAGTAGTAGAAGTTAGTCATTTTCTATTCAAAGCCTCAAAATGCTTGAACATCGTTGGGCTAAGAGATTGTCTCCAGAAAGCGTCTAACAGGCGAACATTTCATCTGAATAAAGAAACAGACTTAACTGTGTGACCTGTGATCACATTAGTGGCTAGCACAGTCCGAAGGAAATAACGTAAGACAAGCATTTTGTGGAGAATATAATTGAGAAACATCTAGAACTTGTGATTTTGGGACAGGGCAGATCTGAATGACGCCTAAAGTGAGCCAGTTTGGGCACCTATGGCATGATGCTATGTATGGTATGTGTGTGTTCATGTGTGCTTGTGCTTGTGTGAATATGTATTATTAACTGGAGATTTGTAAAAGTATTGGAAAAATACTACTTATGATTTTTTTTTTTTTTTTTTTTTTGAGATGGAGTCTTGCTTTGTAACCCAGGTTGGAGTGCAGTGGCACGATCTTGGCTCACTGCAACTTCCGCCTCCCAGGTTCAAGCGATTCTCCTGCCTTAGCCTCCCAAGTAGCTGGGATTACAGGCACGCACCACTACATCTGGCTAATTTTTGTATTTTTAGTAGAGACGGGGTTTCACCATATTGGCCAGGCTGGCCTTGAACTCCTGACCTTGTGATCCACCTGCCTCTGCCTCCTAAAGTGCTGGGATTACAGGCGTGAGCCACCGCACCCGGCTGTAATTACAATTTGTATTACATCAGAGAGATGCTTATTAATCACAAGCTACAGTTTCATCTTAATGATTTTCATTTTGAATAAGAATAAGCTTTTCTTTGTTCTTCCCATTTCCATATTCATAACTCTTTTCTCATCTTCTCCACGTGAGTTTGTGAACTAGAAATTGGATAGTCATTCTCTGATCCTACATGTTAAACTTGTAGAGAAAACCCAGATTGTATGTGAGGATCATCATCTTAAAAGTGGAAGTAGGTTCTAGAATTCTTATAAATAATGAAATTAACATGGAGGCTGACATTTGAGACAGAGGGAAGTCTTTCATTAAGTGCAGACTACAAGGAGTTAATAAGCAAGATGAACACACAATATACAGATCCAGCTCTTATCACTAAGTTAATTTTTTAAGTAAATGAAAGTATTTGCAAAAATAATTACCAATTAAGGACATAGTTGCCTGAAGGTTTAAGAATACAGGAAAAGTCATTAACTCTTCAATGTGGTTGACTTCCTGTACTTAAAAAATATGAGTGTAAAGAAAACGCAATGCTGAAGTTAAATATTATGGGGATGTTATAAAATTACCTCTAAGAGTGTTCTTTCCAGCAAGTTTTGGGGAAGCTATATTATTTCCCTTATTCCTGGTTTTATGTTAGTGTATAGAAAATGCTAGACATTTCCTCAATGTATGTTTGTTGTTCTACTTCCTAAATAAAGCTACTTTTAAAACAGGTTTGGCTGCTTCTTGAAAGATAGTGTTACAGGAACCTTGCCAAAAGTACATCGAGCAGGTGCAATTTCTGGACATTCCTTAAAGCAGTGTGGTCATCAAATAAGTGGTAAGCTGCGAATTTCTTAGCTACATTTGAGTTAATATTGAATCTACCTTAGAACAGCTTTTGCTAAAAGTCTGTACTGCTACAGCCTTTTGGAAGGAATCACTCATAAAGATAGAAGATGGGGCAGTATTCTGGACACAAAAGAGGGACCCATATTCATCTGGACACTTCTGTTGTCTTTATCAATCGACACATATTTAATGAGCCTCTATTATTTATGAGGTTAGCACTCAAGTGTAAGATTTGCAGAAAATGAATCCAAATAATCGTGTCTCCTTGTTTCCAGATAAGAATTTTTAAGAAAACACGAGGGAACATCTCTCTCAGGTTCACGTGAGGGTAATTTTTATATCAGTGATTCTCAACCGGCAGTGATTTTTGTCTCTTCCGTTAGGGGACATTTGACAATGTCTGGAGACACTTTTGGTTGCTATGACTAGGGAGGGCGTTATTAGCATTTACTAAGTAGAGGCCAGAATGCCTCTCTCATTTACTAAGAAGAGGCCAGAACGTTCGAATGCTGCTGCCCAACCTTCTACAAGGCACAGAGCAGTCCTCCACAGCAAATAATCTTCTGGCCCAAAATGTCAACAGTGCTGACATCAAGAAACTCTGATATACCATTAGGCCCAAACTGAAGAACTGGGTTCTGCAAATCTTGCTAAGAATAATACTTCTTAAAGGAAACTTGAGGACTAGGATGCTAGAGAACTTTGATTTTACATCTGAAGCTACTGATGTCTTGGGAAATAATTTCCAACACTATCCTAATAAATTTAAGACAAATGAACTATTTCTCAAACATGACTGGGACTGATCAGAAAGTGAGAAGTGCTGAAAAGATTCAACTGATGGGTTGTCGGAATCTTAAAATAGCTGTGCTGTGATTCTATGTGTGACTATACATCATAACTATTTTATTTGTATTATGCACAATTAATTTTGTAGGTTCAAATTTCAGATGTTTTTAAATTTGTCATCCTTTCCTCCCTCATTGATATCACCCCTTCGATACATACACACTTTGAGCCTGCTGTTTGCATGTTAACCAGTTATCAAAGGATGGCAAAGCGTTCGTTATGAATATGGGCCTGACTTAGCCAGTGTAATAAGTGTAGTCTACCTGAGGTGGGGTACATTTCCTGTTTTATAAGACCAATGTGTATGTTCATCTAATTTGGTATAAAGTATTCAAGGAAGTGCTGTTTCCAATTGTTGTATCTTATAGTAAAATTTAAAGAAAAAGTAATATTGTGCCTTCCCCAATATTCCTGTTATTGTTAATGTATTCTAAAACTCAGTGTTACTCACTTAGCTTGCTTTTAATGTTTTTTTCTAACTTCATCATCTTAAAGTGAAAAATTGTTCCCAAGTACATAAAATCTCTACTTTCAGGAACAATTCTAGTCGAAAGCATTTAGAGCTTTCATATGAACACTTACAAAGTTGTTATTTGTGAGAGTCCCATCCCAACTCTTAGCCTACTCTTTTCTCACACGCAGAAAAATTGGAAAGAGATTTCATTTCGACCGTCTGCAAATTCCTGTGTTTAAGAACCACTGTGAATAATCCACCTCCCTACCCAATTCCCAATTCGACATGCAGTTTTCCTGACAGTTTGTATGTTTTCTGTCTTTCCCACCCTTAAATTTAGTTTTATGACTTCAACCACACTTCTTAGGAGTGGAAAGTTACCTGTAATAGATTATGGTTTATTCCACATAATCTTGGGGAATAAAACTTTAAAAAAGTTTATGGTTTATACTTCTGGTTTACATTACTTCCTTAACCAAAAGCCTAACTAAGAAATTTGAATATTTAAAAAAAAAAGAGCCTAATTTTGCTTCCTTGTCTGTGAAAAGAATTATCTATATCTTTTGCATGTAAGACAAATCTCAGTGAAAAGGGTGCTTAAATAGAAGTTAACACTATTTTAAAGCAAGAATGGAAGTGGCTTCATCATGCATAAACAACAACTCTCCACATTTTGTAACGATTGATCCAGATGCAATTTGTAGTCAGACAGGAGAAGTTGAAAGCAGAGAAAGAACACTGGGAGATAGAGAAGCTCCTTCATTCAATGCAAAAGGTCAAAGGCACATCAGTTTCTTTAATAATGCAAACCTCAGCACACATGATCAGTGTCCTCATTATTATTGCCTTGTTTATTTCCCACTGCTCACTGTTAATTTCAACGTGAAATTTACCTGTATTGCTGCATGCATCTTGCAGTTTAAGAAGCGAAGTAACCCAATTTCCAAGCTAGTGCTTTCAGGAAAATACTGGATTGTATTTACTTCGAGCAGAGTTTGATAATTTATGGACATCATAAAAATTTTAAATCCCTTAATTAATATAGCAATTGCCAAAGCTGGGCTGTTATCCTTCTAAACTACCAGCCCAAATGGTAGTGGGATCCTTCTAAACTACCGGCCCAAATGGTAGTGGGATCCTTCTAAACTACCAGCCCAAATGGTAGTGGGTATCTAATCTACCTCTAGAAAGAAAATGGACTGTGTTTGCTCTATTTACTTTTTCTTGTACAGCTTGCCACCGAGACATTTATAAAGGAATTGATATGAGAGGAGTCAATTTTAATGTATCTAAGGTTAGCAGTGTTGAAGAATGCCAAAAAAGGTGCACCAATAACATTCGCTGCCAATTTTTTTCATATGCCACACAAACATTTCACAATGCAGAGTACCGGTGAGTACAATTCATGGTGTTTGTTCTTTATATTAGTGCCCCCAGGATTTCACTGTATTCTTCACAACCTCTTTTGTTCCCAAACTAAAAACCAAACAGGGCTTTTACTCCTAACCACTTTCCTTATTTACTTACTCTATTTTATATTTTTATCTTCTTTTTTTTTTTTTTTTTGAGACGGAGTCTCGCGTGTTGCCCAGGCTGGAGTGCAGTGGCGCAATCTCGGCTCACTGCAACCTGTGCTTCCTGGCTTCAAGCAATCCTCCTTCCTCAGCCTCCCATGTAGCTAGGACTACAGGCGCCCACCACCACACCTAGCTAATTTTTATGTTTTTACTAGAGACGGGGTTTTACCATGTTGCTCAGGCTGGTCTGGAACTCCTGATCTCGTGATCCACCCACCTGGGCCTCCCAAAGCGCTGGGATTACAGGCATGAGCCACTGCTCCCGGCCCTTCATTTTAAAATTAAATAATTCATTTAATTTCATTTGTTTCTCTACTCTTTTCCTCTGGCAGGTAATTGTACCCCATCTTCAAAGCCTGGCATCCTCTTCCACCACTTCTCCAAAGGCTGATTCTTTCAGGTCTTTCCTCAGATACCGTCTCCTCCAAAGGGCCATTTCTGAGCATTCTCTTTTAAGCCACATTCAGCTCTGTTTATTTCATTCGTAGAGCTAATCACAATTTGATTTTAACTTGTGAATTTCTTTCCTTATTTTTAAATCTCATTTTTGTTTGCATAGATGTATGGGGTACAAGTGTAATTTTGTTACCTTGGTGTATTGTACAGTGGTAAAGTCTGGGCTTTTGGTATATCCATCACTGGAGTCACGTACATTGTACCCACTAAGCAATTTGTCATCACCTGCCCCTTTCCCACCTCTCTATCGCCTTCCCAGTCTCTACTGTCGATCACTCCATGCTCTTCTCAGTTGTGGTGTCATTTTTCCTGAAGCGAAATTTTGGTGTCATTGTTTCTGAAGTCATTTTCTGAGGTCTGTGTCATTTTTTGCTTTCCTGAAGTGAATTTTGGTGTCATTTTTCCTGAAGTTCCATTTGCCCCACGCATAGGCCTTACTTATAGAATGAGGGTTTAGTGTCATGGTGTCTCCTGCCTCATTCTCACCCCAACTTTCCCTTGACCCCTTTGCGAGGAGAAGGATGTCCATTTGATTAATAATGCAAACCCCTAACCCACTCATTATCAGCATCATTGTTTTTTCCACTGTCCGTTTGAATACTAAATGTTACCTGGACTGCTACCTCCGCCTCAAAGTGCAGGAAGCAAAGTCACCTCTTTTCTTCCCATTCAGGAACACTTGCCTCTTAAAGCGCAGTCCCGGAGGAACACCTACCACTATAAAGGTGCTGAATAACGTGGAATCTGGATTCTCACTGAAGCCCTGTGCCCTTTCAGAAATTGGTAATTGTAGGACCACTTCACCTTGTGATTGTAGTAGGCGGAATAGGAGCCCCCAGAGATGTCCCTGTGCGGAGCCCCGGTACCTGTGCGTGTGTTCCCATAGCTGGCAAAAGCGTTTCTATCAATGGGATTCAGTTAAGGACTTTGAGATGGGGAGTTTACTCTGGATTTTCTCGATGGGCCCAATGTACTCACAGGATTGGGTGCTCACAAGGCTAATAAGAAAAAGGGAGAGGCAGAAGGGTCAGAGGCAGAGAGAGGTTTGAAGGTGTTACACTGCTGGCTTTGAAGATGAAGGTCCATGAGCCAAGGAATGCAGGTGGCCTCTAGAAGTTGAAAAGGGCGAGGAAACAGTTTCCCTGTGGAGCATCCTGGAGGAACAAGCCCTGCTGATGTCTTGATTTTAGCCCAGTAAGACCCAATCTCTAGAATGGTAAGATAATAAATTTTTGTTGTTTTTAACCACTGAGTTTGTGGTTATGCCCCTATAGCAGCAGTTATAGGAAACTAGTACAGTGATATTGTTATAGGTACAATGATATTGTAGCAAAACTGTAAGGACCTTCCTTGGTTGTGTCCCTATCTAGGGAAATGACTCTACCGGGGGGAGGGAAATAACATTCTGTCGTGTCACACATAAAGGTAATTTCAATGGAATTGTCCAGAAAATTGCCATGACATTCCACCTCATTTAGCGTATCAGGATGTTAACGACAAGATGTTACTGAAACCAAATCCCTTACTGCCAGTTCTCCGCAGTAGTGGGTGCTGGCTCTGTGCCTGGCCCTGTATTGGGTGCTGGGCTAGGATTTCCCTGTGGAAGATTGGGAAGGTTGGTTACAAGGTGTCTATTTTCCTGTCTCCTCTTTGTGACAGCACACCTTCTCCACGGTGCGTGCCAGGTTCACGTGTACTGGTGATGTGCACCCTGGGAGAGCACACCTGGGAGAGCACCCTGGATGGCTCATCTCTGTACTTGCTTTCTTGTTAAATTGCAGTGAGTTCACATGTGATTTAATCTGATCAAATGGCCTTTACAGACTGGTAAAAATCTGGCTGTTTCAGGCAGTGTTTTGAGCTGCTAAGGGCATGGCTTTTCACTGAGTACGTGTTCCCCATTCCTCAGGGAACACCCAGTAGCTACGTGCCTCCTCAACCTGGAGTAGGGCTGTCTCCTGGCCTCACTGCCCAGATGAGATTCATAAGTTAGGGATCATCTGTAGTCATCACTACAGGTTTGTCCTTAGTTTCACCATGGATTTTTCTAATTTTACAAACAAAACCCCTAAGGCTCCTAGAAGGAGGGCAGAAGTGAAGGTGCTTGGGGGTCATATAGCTGATGAGCTGAACGAGAACTTGACCCTTGGGTCACACAGATTTCACATTGCTCACTCCCCATTTTGATTTTTTAATGGATTTAATGGTGTTTTAAAGTCTCCTGCCTCTCAACTCATATAAATTCATCATATTTACAGATTTCCTTCTCTTGCGGTCCATCTTCCTGCATAGATCTTGACAGATGTCAGGGTAATCACATCTTCCCAGTTAATTTAACAAAACCGTTTGCAATTCTGATATGGGAAATCTACCATATGACTTATTAATTTATCAATTGAGGTGATAAACATATTTTTCAAGCCAAAAGTAGGAGAACATAAACTGGAAAAAAAAGTTTTTTTTATTTTTTATTTTTTATTTTTATCACCTCTGGGGAAGAAAATCTGATAAATGAACCTGGTTGATGAAATTGCAATTAGTGGGAGCAACATCATGGTTTCTGTTCTGAGAATAACCAGATGGTATACTTGAAATAGAGAATGTCCTAGAAATCAACTGGTTGCTTGGCCAAAATATCTATAAATAGTGCCCGACATATTAGATAGGAAAAGCAAAGTAAAAGCAATTTTAATAGGTTAGGACATTGGGCTGAAGTATTGCATATATTTAATGTCACGTGCATCTGTGTGAAGAGACCACCAAACAGGCTTTGTGTGAGCAATAAAGCTTTTTAATCACCTGGGTGCAGGAAGGCTGAGTCCAAAAAGAGAGTCAGGGAAGCGAGATAGGGGTGGGGCCATTTTACAGGATTTGGGTAGGTAATGGAAAATTACAGTCAAAGGGGTTGTTCTCTGGTGGGCAGGGGTGGGGGTCACAAGGTGCTCAGTGGGAGAGCTTCTGAGCCAGGAGAAGGAATTTCACAAGGTAATGTCATCAGTTAAGGCAGGAACCGACTATTTTCACTTCTTTTGTAATTCTTCAGTTACTTCAGGCCATCTGGATGTATGTGTTCAGGCTTAGGCCCAGAGGCCTGACATTCCTGTCTTCTCATATTAATAAGAAAAATAAAATGAAATAGGAGTAAAGTGTTGGGGTGGCAAAAATTTTGGAGGTGGTATGGAGAGATAACGGGCAATGTTTCTCAGGGCTGCTTCGAGCAGGATTAGGGGTGGCGTGGGAACCTAGAGTGGGAGAGATTAAGCTGAAGAAAGATTTTGTGGTAAAGGTTGATATTGTGGGGTTGTTAGTGGGAGCATTTGTCGTATAGAATTATTGGTGATAGCCTGGATATGGTTTTGTATGAACTGAGAAATTAAACAGAAGACATAAGGTCTGAATAAGAGAAGGAGAAAAACAGGTATTAAAGGACTAAGAATTGGGAGGACCCAGGACATCTAATTAGAGAGTGCCTAAGGGGGTTCAACATAATTAGTTGCTTGGTTGCTGAGTTTTTGGGCTCTATCCTTGACAGAGTCCTCCTTCTTAAGTTGGAGGCTGAGCTTGGTGAGGTGTGTTTTTAAAAGACCATTAGTCCTTTCTACCTTTCCTGAAGATTGAGGAGAGTAAGGAGTATGAAGGTTTTACTGACTACTAAGAGCCTGAGAAACTGCTTGGGTGATTTGACTAATAAAGGCCAGTCCATTTTCAGATTGTATAGAGGTGGGAAGTCCAAACCAAGGAATTATGTCTTACAGAAGGGAAGAAATGACCATGGTGGCCTTCTCAGACCCTGTGGGAAAGGCCTCTACCCATCCAGTGAAAGTGTCTGCCCAGACCAAGAGGTATTTTAGTTTCCTGACTCGGGGCATGTGAGTAAAGTCAATTTACCAGTCCTCTGCAGGGACAAATCCCCAAGCTTGATGTGTAGGGAAGGGAGGGGGCCTGAACAATCCCTGAGGAGTAGTAGAATAGCAGATGGAATACTGAGAAGTGATTTCCTTGGGGATAGATTTCCACAATGGAAAGGAAAAGAGGGGTTTTAAGAGGCAGGCTAGTGGCTTGTAACTTACATGGAAGAGGTTACGAAATGATGACAGAATAGAATGGGCCTGTGAGGCTGGAAGGAGATATTTTCCTTGGTCCAAGAACTATTTGCCTTGTGTGGGAAGAGATTGATAGGTGGAAGTTTCAATGTGGGAGTAGATGGGAGTGACCGATTAGAGGGAGGAAAAACTGGCTGTGAGGGACAGAAGTTGGAATGCTAGCTGCTTTTATAACTACCTTATCAGCATGGGTGTTGCCTTGAGCAATGGGATCTGATGCCTTTTGATGGCCCTTGCAGTGAATGACTCCAGCTTCCTTTGGACGTAAAGTGGCCTTGAGAAGAGTTTTTATTAAAGAGGCATTAATGATGGAGGACCCTTGCAGAGTGAGGAAACCTCTTTCAGCCCATATAACAGCATAGTGGTGCAGGATATGGAAGGCATATTTAGAGTCAGTGTAAATATTGATGCATAGTCCCTTTGCAAGAGTGAGGACCTGAGTTAAGGCAATGAGTTTGGCTTGCTGAGAGGTAAGTTAAGGCAATGAGTTTGGCTTGCTGAGAGGTAGTGGAGGGGTGCAGAATGGTAGCCTCAATGATAGATGTAGAAGATATTATAGCATACCCTGCCTTTGCTGGTGGGTGGAGATTAGGCCTGGTGGAACTGCCATCAATAAACCAAGTGTGATTAGGGTAAGGAATAGGAAAGACAGAAGTATGGGGAAATGGAGTGGATGTCAGGTGGATCAGAGAGATACAGTCATGGGGATGGGGGCCAGCCTAAAACAGTAAGGTCAAGTTGTTTCGACAGAAAGCCTACAGGGCATGGTCCTGGCTCTTGTGTAAGAATTTTGACTGCACAGCCCTGTACTTTGGCTGTGTGTAATGAAAAGGGTTGGGATGAATTAGGGAGAGCTAGTGTGGGAGCAGCTTCTAGTGCTGTTTTTAAGGAATGGCAAGAGGAGTGGCTAAAGGATTTAGGATCTATGGGGTCAGCTAGGTTTGCTTTTGTGAGTTTATATAATGGTTTAGTTAGGATGGTAAAACTAGGTATCCAAAGGCGGAAGTACTTAATGCCTAGGAAGAAAAGGAGTTGTTGTTTTGTAGAAGGGGTTGGGGCTTGGGAGATTAGCCAGACATGATCAGCAGGGAGAGCACGTGTGTTCTCATGAAGAATTATGTCCAGATAGGTAATGGATGAGGAAGAAATTTGGGCTTGACTGAAGTAATGGGGGCTGTCTGTGAAGCCTTGCAGCAGTACAGCCCAGGTAATTTGCTGAGCCTCATGGGTGTCAGAGTCAGTCCAAGTGAAAGCAAAGAGAGGCTGGGATGAAGGGTGCAAAGGAATAGTAAAGAAAGCATGTTTGAGATCCAGAACAGAATAATGGGTTATGGAGGGGTTGTGGAGGGAGGTATTGAGGATAGGAGAGTATATATCCACTGGGTGGATAGGCAAGACAGTTTGGTTGATAAGGCACAGATCCTGAACTAACCTGTAAGGCTTGTCTGGTTTTTGGACAGGTAAAATGGGGGAATTGTAAAGAGAGTTTATAGGCTTTAAAAGGCCCTGCTGTAACAGGCGAGTGATAACAGGCTTTAATCCTTTTAAAGTGTGCTGTGGGATGGAATAGTGGCATTGGGCAGGGTAAGGGTGATTAGGTTTTAATGGGATGGTAAGGGGTGCATGATCAGTCGCCAAGGAGGGAGCAGAGGTAACCTACACTTGTGGATGAAGGTGGGGACATAAAAGGGGAGGATGTGAAGGAGGCTTTGGGGACAAGGGTGGCAATGAGGTGTGGCTGTGGCCTAGGAAAGTCAGGGAGGCAGATAATTTAGTTAAAATGCCTCAACCTAATAAGGGAGCTGGGTAGGTGGGGATAACTAAAAAGGAGTGCATAAAAGAATGTTGTCCAAGTTGGCACCAGAGTTGGGGAGTTTTAAGAGGTTTAGAAGCCTGGCCATCAATACCCACAACAGTTATGGGAGCAAGGGAAACAGGCCCTTGCAAAGAAGGTAATGTGGAGTGGGTAGCCGCTGTATTAATTAAGAAGGGGACGGACTTACCCTCCACTGTAAGAGTTGCCCAAGGCATCTGTGATGGTCCAGGAGGCTTCTGAGGCGATCAGGCAGCGTCAGTTTTCAGCTGCTAAGCCGAGAAGATCTGGGAAGGAGTCAGTCAGAGAGCCTTGGGTCAGAGTTCCAGGGGCTCTGGGAGTGGCTGCTGGGTGAGTTGGAGAATCCAATTTCCACTGGGGTCCCACATAGATGGGACACGGCTTAGGAGGAATCCTCGGCTGTGGGCATTCCTTGGCCCAGTGGCCAGATTTCTGGCACTTGAAACAAGATCCTAATGGAGGAGGTCCTGTAGGAATGCTTGGCCACTGCAGCTTAGGCATTTTGAAGTTTTTGTGTGCTGGAGATGTGGCTGGGTTTTGTCTCACAGCAGAGGCAAGGAATTGCAACTCAGAAATATGTTGCTACTTCTCTGCCTCTACTCTATTATTGTACACCTTGAAGGCAAGGTTAATTAAGTCCTGCTGTGGGGTTTGAGGGCTGGAATCTAATTTTTGGTGGTTTTTTTTTAAATGTCAGGAGCTGACTGGGTGATAAAATGCGTATTGAGAATAAGACAGCTTTCTGGCCCTTCTGGGTCTAGGGCTGTAAAGCATCTCAAGGATGCTGCCAAATGAGCCATGAACTGGGCTAGGCTTTTTATATTTGATGAAAAAGAGCCTAAATGCTAACTGATTTGGGAGAGGTCACATAAAGAAGAAGGAGCATTAATCTTGACTATGCCTTTAGCTCCAGCCACCTCTTTAGGAGGAAATTGTGGGGCAGGTGAGAGGGCCGGGTGTGAAGCTGGACCGGGTGTGAGGAGGGGAGGTGATAGAAGGATTATAGGGTGGAGGAGCAGAGGCTGAGGGAGAATTGGGACCTGGCTCAGTCTGGCGAGGAGCAGCCTGGGGAGGAGGGGAGAGGTCAGATGGGTCCATAGAAAAGGAAGATTGGAAAGACTCAGCAACACTTGGGGTTGGGATTGAGGGGACAGGCGGGAGGGAAAGAAGGAAGATTTGGGATGAGTTGCATTGGGAACAAAGACTAGGGAGGGACTGACGTGTAAAAGACTGCCTGGACATCAGGCAGCTCAGACCATTTGCCCATTTTACAACAAGAATTATCTAGATCTTGTAGGATGGAAAAATCAAAAGTGCCGTTTTCTGGCTATTTGGAACCATTGTCAAGTTTGTATTGGGGTTAAGCGGCATTGCAGAAGAAAATAAGGCGTTTTGGTTTTAGGTCAGGTGTGAGTTGAAGAGGTTTTAAGTTCTTGAGAACATAGGCTGAGGGAGAAGAAGGAGGAGTGGAGGGTGGAAAGTTGCCTATAGTGAATGAGGCAAGCCCAGAGAAAAGAGAGGGTAGAGACACGGAGAGAAGGGGTCAGGGTGCTTGCCCCCCAGGAAAGTGGTGCTTGCCACTAAGGGTGAAGGATCAAGGCAGGCATCCCTAAGGTGATCAGACACCTCTGAAACATGGGCGCATAATCAAGCAGGTGTCCCTGTAGTGATTAAATGCCAAGGGAAGACTGTCTTCCCGAGTCCATGACTGGTGCCAGAGTTTTGGGTTCACAGATAAAACGCGTCTCCTCTGTCTCTACCAGAAAATGAAATGAATTGAAATTAAGAGAAGGGAGAGATTGAAGGATGGCGCCAAGATTAAAAGGAGAAAGAGGTTGAGGGATAGTGAGAGAGATTGGATAAGAGAGTAAAAAGAGGCCGTTTACCCAATTTAAAATTGGTGAGATGTTCCTTGGGCTGGTTGGTCTGAGGACCAGAGGTCATAGGTGGATCTTTCTCACAGAGCAAAGAGCAGGAGGACAGGGGATTGATCTCCCAAGGGAGGTCCCCCAATCCGTGTCACGGCACCAAATGTCATGTGCACCCGTGTGAAGAGACCACTAAACAGGCTTTGTGTGAGCAATAAAGCTTTTTAATCACCTGGGTGCAGGTGGGCTGAGTCAGAAAAGAGAGTCAGTGAAGGGAGATAGGGGTGGGCCGTTTTATAGGATTTGGGTGGGTAATAGAAAATTATAGTCAAAGGGGTTGTTCTCTGATGGGCAGGGTCGGAGCTCACAAGGTGCTCAGTGGGTGAGCTTCTGAGCCAGGAGAAGGAATTTCATAAGGTGATGTCATCAGTTAAGGCAGGAACCGGCCATTTTCACTTCTTTTGTCATTCTTCAGTTACTTCAGGCCATCTGGATGTATGCGTGCAGGCTTGGGCCCAGAGACCTGACATTTAACATGAATAAATGTGAAGTTCTTAGAATCATACATACACATTGGAAAAGATGGGGTTTAATAGCACTTTATAAGGAGACTTGAAGAATGTTTGAGAATCCACCATGAAGCTGCTGAAAATATCAAGAAAATTTAATTCTTATGTATATAAATAATGTGTCTGTTTTACATGAATTCCCTCTATCAAGTTTGGTGTTTTAATATAGCATATATTATTTTTTCATAGTAGATTTAAAATTTTTGATGTATAATTTAGATAACATAAAATTAACCCTTTGAAAGTGTACAACTCGGTGGTTTTTAGTATATCCACCTGATTTCACAAGAATCACCACTATCTAGTTCCAGAACATTTTTATTACCACTGAAGAAAGACTGTATCCATTGGCAGTCTTTCTCCATTGCCTACTCCTCCAATCCCCTGGCAACCACTAATCTACTTTCTATGTCTGTGGACTTGACTCTTCGGGACATTTTACATAAATGGAATCATGCAATGCAGCACATTTTGCATCTAGCTTTTTTCATCTGGAGTGTTTTCAAGGCTCATTCATATTCTAGCATATATCGGTACTTTGTTCCTATTTAGGACTAAATAGTATTCTATTATATGAATAAACCATATTTTGTTTATATACTTAGTTTGATGAACATTTGAGTTGTTTCTGGATTTTTTTTTTTTTTTTTTGCCTCTTATGAATAATGCTGCAATGGACAGCAGTTTTTGTGTAGGCATACATTTTAAATTATCTTATGTATATACTTAGGATTAAAATTGTTGGATCATACAGTAACTCCATGTTTAACTTTTTGAGGAAGTGTCAAACTGTTTTTGAGAGCGGCTACATAATTTTACATTCTTACCAGCAACAACTGAGTGCTTCAATCTCTCTACAACCTTAACAACACTTGTTATTGTCTTTTTTATTATTGCCTTTCTAGGCAGTGTGAAGTGGTGTCTCACTGTGGTTTTGATATGTATTTCCCTCATGACTAATAATGTTGTGTATCTTTTCATATGCTTATTATCAATTTGAATAAATTCTTTGGGGAAATCTCTGTTTAAATCCTTTAGCCATTAAAAATAATTGGGTTATTTTGTTTTCATTGTTGAGTTGTATGAACTCTTTATATACTCTGGATACTACACTCTTGTAACATATATTATTGGCAAATTTTCTGTGCATCTGCAGGTCATCTTTTCACTTTAGTGATGGTGTTCTCTGAAGCGCAAAAGTTTTTAAACTTGATGAAATACAGTCTGGCTTTATTCTTGCATGTGCTTTACCTAAAATGCCAAAACCTAATTCATGGTTATGAAGATTTTTGCGTATGATTTGTTCTTAGAGGTTTATAGTTTTAGCTCTTACATTTAGGCATTTGATGCATTTTAAATTAAATTTTGTATATGGTGTAAAGTAGGAATCCAACTTAATTCTTGTATGTGGATATTCAGTTATTCCATTGTCTTGAAACTCTTTTCAAAATCAATTTTCTATAAATGTAAGAGTTTATTTTTAGACCATCAGTTCTATCCCATTGACCTGTATGTCTGTCCTAATGCCAGTTACACACAGTCTTGATTACCATAACTTCGTAGTAAGTTTTGAACTCAGACAGTCTGAGTGCTTTTATTTTGTTCTTTTTCAAGATTAATTTGGTTATTCCGGATCTTTTGCATTTCCATATGAATTGTAGGTTGGTTGTCAATTTCTGCAACCAGAAGGCAGCAGGATTTTGACAGAGAGGGCATCGAATCTGTAGACCAATGAGTATCAATAGAATTATGTGTTATCAAATTTAGTAAACTACGTAAACGATAGGAACACAGCTAAAATAAAACTAAGATATAAGATCGTATTAATGTAATGTTAATAAAAGTAGATTGTCTCCCATTCTAATTTTAATGGGCACAAGGCATTTTTGTTAATCACTTCTTATTAAATAATTTTTTATAATATTCAGGAAAATACAACAACAAAAAACCCTTACATTCCAAAGGCCTCAGAGTCAGAGTAATAGAAGGAAAACGTAAACACATGCTGAGTAATGCAAACATTTGGCAACGGTGGTGACTGGAGCTGGGAGCACAGCTTTTATTTCTCTGACATAGGAGTTTGCCCCTTAGAGTTGGACCAGTTTTGCCTTCCTCTAAATGACAAACAGTTTGGAGGTATTTTAAAGGACGTTTTGTCACTTAGGATGTTTAGTACCATGAATAATATAAATAGTCATAATTCCTTAATTACGATGACAAAATACAAGCTAATTTAGCATCGTGTGGTTTCCTAAGGAACATCTCTCTCTGAGTTCACAGGTTGTCACATGAACATCTTCCAGCATCTTGCCTTCTCGGATGTGGATGTTGCCAGAGTTCTCGCCCCAGATGCTTTTGTGTGTCGAACCATCTGCACCTATCATCCCAGCTGCCTCTTCTTTACGTTCTATACGAATGCATGGAAGATCGAGTCACAAAGGCGAGTATGCATGGCTAGCACTTGCTGCTGTACTTTCATCAATTTTATTTTAGAGTCTGAGTTTTTAAAAGTTTCCTTCATTTCCCTCAAAACACTTGGACCTGCAGTTTAAGTAGGTACTTTTCTGCCAGGTGCAGATTAGTTAAGAGATTAGCAGACTTCTCTGCCTGTCTTCTCTTACTTTAAAACACATGTTACCAGCTGGGTGCGGTGGCTCACGCCTGTAATCCCAGCACATTGGGAGGCCGAGGCGGGCGGATCACGAGGTCAGGAGATGGAGACCATACTGGCTAACACGGTGAAACCCTGTCTCTACTAAAAAATACAAAAAACTAGCCGGGCGAGGTGGCGGCGCCTGTGGTCCCAGCTCCTCGGGAGGCTGAGGCAGGAGAATGGCGGGAACCCGGGGGGCGGAGCTTGCAGGGAGCCAAGATGGCGCCGCTCACTCCAGCCTGGGCGACTGAGCGAGACTCCGTCTCAAACAAAACAAAACAAAACAAAACAAAAAAAACACGTTACCATTGAATCCAGGAAGCAATAGCCATGAGAACAAAGAAGGATCTGACGCCTTTGAATGAAGATTCAAAACACGATCTTCACGTTTTGTATTAGCTTGGAGTAAAAGCCACTCCCTGGCAGAATATCCCTTAAGCTTGTTGCCTCTTCCCTTTGTTTCAGAAACTAGAGCTCTGTTTATTCTGATCAAGGCTCTGTCCCACTCTCTTTATCTCAGATAACCCACCCTCTTCTACACACAGCATGGAGCTAAGAGAAGGGTGCCTAGTTATGGAATATCAGCAGCAGCATAAACTCCCAGAATTTCTTCTTTGATTATTTTGTTTGTTTGTTTTTCCAGTTAGAAGGTGGAACTTCGTCACTGTCCTCTCTTCAGGTTGTCTGTGCCTATTAGTTTTCTCCAGAGGGAGATGTGGTTTGATTTACGTTTAATCTCTGCAATTTATTAGAGTCCTGTAGTCGGATTTACTTGGAAGAGAGTTTCCCAAAAGAATAAAATTTGCCAACTTCCTTTTTGGGTGTGAGCTGCTTTTGTATTTGCCTAATGCCTTTAATGCAAACTTCTTTCTTTCTCTCTTGCTTTTTTTTAAAAAATAGAAATGTTTGTTTTCTTAAAACATCTGAAAGTGGCACACCAAGTTCCTCTACTCCTCAAGAAAACACCACATCTGGATACAGCCTTTTAACCTGCAAAAGAACTTTACCTGGTAATGTGATTCAATAATAATATTACATAAAACGTAACATATTTCATGACTTAACAGCAACAGTGTTGAAACAATCCACAAGGTAACAGAAACTTGTGTAAATGTCGTTCATTGCTTTTCTCATTTGGTATCTTTTCGTGTTTATAATTGACACAGAACCCTGCCATTCTAAAATTTACCCGGGAGTTGACTTTGGAGGAGAAGAATTGAATGTGACTTTCGTTAAAGGAGTGAATGTTTGCCAAGAGACTTGTACAAAGATGATTCGCTGTCAGTTTTTCACTTATTCTTTACTCCCAGAAGACTGTAAGGAGGAGAAGTAAGGGACATTTTATTTTTCATGATCATTTCATATTCTTTTTCCCCCAGTGAAGGCTTACTCTTTCTCCTGTTCATTTCATGTAGGTGTAAGTGTTTCTTAAGATTATCTTCGGATGGTTCTCCAACTAGGATTACATATGGGACACAAGGGAGCTCTGGTTACTCTTTGAGATTGTGTAACACTGGGGACAGCTCTGGTGAGTAACCTCACTTTTTCATGGAACTGTAAGGGATGTCTGTCATGTTGATAGTGTGCTTAGTCTTAAGGAATTATATGTCTTGTTCTCCTTGGTTAGAAGGGACTTTGATTCACTTCTAATTTCAACCATTAGCGTCAACACTCTTGTTTCAGTCTGTACAACAAAAACAAGCTCACGCATTGTTGGAGGAACAAACTCTTCTTGGGGAGAGTGGCCCTGGCAGGTGAGCCTGCAGGTGAAGCTGATGGCTCAGAGGCACCTGTGTGGAGGGTCACTCATAGGACACCAGTGGGTCCTCACTGCTGCCCACTGCTTTGATGGGTAAGTGTTGGATGCATCTCATCCAGAGTCTTACCTTGACTTTTCATTTTGAAGGGTCTGTGATCAGCTGCTTCACCGTCATGTGACTTTATGAATAGAGACGTGTTAAAGCAGGGATGGTATTCACAACATTTAACTAGCAGAGTCCAAGCACTGACCAGTCTGACCATCATAACAGAGTGTGGTCTCTGTACAGGACTGATGGCCCTGGGTGGGTATTCTCCCACAGAAAGAAACAAACACAATACACCACTCCTCCAACCCACCACCCGCCAACAATCCCACCACCCATCCCACCACACAACCCACCACCCATCCTGACACCAGTCCCAACAACAATTCCACCACCAATCCCACCACCACCCACCACCAATCCCACCACCAATCCTACCACCAATCCCACCACCAGTCCCAACGCTACCCACCACCAATCCCTCCACCAATCCCACCACCACCCACCACCAATCCCATCACCAATCCCACCACCAATCCCACCACCACCCACCACCAATCCCGCCACCAATCCCAGCACCCGTCCCACCACCAATCCCTCCACCAATCCCACCACCAATCCCACCACCACCCACCACCACCCACCACCAATCCCGCCACCAATCCCAGCACCCATCCCACCACCAATCCCACCATCACCCACCACCACCCATCACCAATCCCACCACCAATAACACCACCAGTCCCAACGCTACCCACCACCAATCCTTCCACCAATCCCACCACCACCCACCACCAATCCCACCACCCATCCCACCACCAATCCCACCACCAATCCCACCACCACCAATCCCACCACCACCCACCACCAATCCCACCACCAATCCCACCACCAATCCCACCACCACCCACCACCAATCCCACCACCAATCCCACCACAACCCACCACCAATCCCACCACCAATCCCACCACCAATCCCACCACCAATCCCACCACCACCCACCACCAATCCCACCACCAATCCCACCACCACCCACCACCAATCCCACCACCACCCACCACCAATCCTACCACCAATCCCACCACCAATCCCACCACCCACCACCAATCCCACCAGCAGTCCTACCACCAATCCCTCCACCAATCCCACCACCGATCCCAGCACCTATCCCACCACCAATCCCACCACCAATCCCACCACCACCCACCACCAATCCTACCACCAATCCCACCACCAATCCCACCACCCACCACCAATCCCACCAGCAGTCCTACCACCAATCCCTCCACCAATCCCACCACCGATCCCAGCACCTATCCCACCACCAATCCCACCACCAATCCCACCACCACCCACCACCAATCCCACCACCCATCCCACCACCAATCCCACCACCAATCCCACCACCACCCACCACCAATCCCACCACCACCCACCACCAATCCCACCACCAATCCCACCACCACCCACCACCAATCCCACCACCAATCCCACCACCACCCACCACCAATCCCACCACCACCCACCACCAATCCCACCACCAATCCCACCACCCACTACCAATCCCACCAGCAGTCCTACCACCAATCCCTCCACCAATCCCACCACCAATCCCACCACCAATCCCACCACCCACCACCAATCCCACCACCACCCACCACTAATCCCACCACCAATCCCACCAGCAATCCCACCAGCAATAAATCAAAGACTTATTTCTCAGGCCCATAGAAATGTTACTTCTTGCTTTTTGATTAATAAATATACTAATAATAATTTTTAAAAGTGAGAGTTTTGTACTCCGTATATTTCAACGTATATAATTTGATCTATTTCAGTTTTATTGGTCAAATAGTAGACATGTTAGGTAAGTCTTAAAACACTGAGATTTTGGAGTTAGACAAAACATGGCTTGAGTGATAGCTTTGCTGCTTATTAGAGGTGTGGCCTAGGAGATTTGTAAATCTCTCTGAGCTTTATTTTATCTAAAATATAAATAATAATAGTACCTAATTTGTAAGGTTATTGGGAGGATTAAGTGACACATTTAAAATGCTTAGTACTATATGTCGAACATGAACACTGCTCAACAAATGTAAACTATGATTTCTATATTCAATAAGAAGTGTAGAAATGGACAAAGCATATGAAAAAGCAAAAGAAATACTAGAAGACACTTGATTTTTCTAAAAAATAAACACAAAGTACTTTTGTTTTAGTGAAATTCATGCTTAGATGCTGTGTACTAGGATTGAACATATAGCTGCCAAAATATAGCAGTTGGTGGTACACGTGGGTGGAGCAAGCCCCCTCCACCTTGTCACCGTGAAGGGGCTCTGCCATACATCACCTTGCATATGGTTTAAAGGTGGTTGGCCTGGAACAAAAGGCCCAAGATGGGAAACAGTAGGTGTCTTTTTTACTAAATGCACTCCAATTTGAGACCAGGAATTTTCATTCTTGAAGGCTCAGTATTGTAAGTTTATAAGAGATAATAGACATAAAAGTACTATGATTTCATTAAAAAAAGGCTCATTTGCACGTGATATCTCCGTTATTTTTTCTAGAATATTGTGCACACATGCCTTGCACCACTTGGTGATGATAAAGATTTCTAGATCTTTGCACAGAATAAGGCTTTGCTTTAGATCATAATTTTGGGTGTACTTAGTATGTATTCATCTTTTAAAGAATCAATTTAAATTTTCATACTTTCATATATATATATATATACACACACACAAACACACGCACACACTTTATTTTAATATTTTATTTATTTATTTATTGAGATGGAATCTCACTCTGTCACCCAGGCTGGAGTGCAGTGGCAGGCTCTCGGCTCACTGCAGCCTCCGCCTCCCAGGTTCAAGCGAGTCTCCTGCCTCATCCTCTTGAGTAGCTGGGATTACAGGCATGCACCACCATGCCCGACAAATTTTTGTATTTTCAATAGAGACGGGGTTTCACCATGTTGGTCAGGCTGGCCTTAAACTCCTGGCCTCAAGTGATCCATCCGCCTCGGCCTCCCGAAGTGCTGGGATTACAGGTGTGAGCCACTGTGCCCGGCCGTATAGAGATATTTTAAACAACACTGAAGTCCTCCTACTCTGCCTAATTAGAAGAGCATTGAAAGATCAGTCTGACTTCTTGATAGTTCTGAATTTAATGGAGCAATGAGGTGCAGCTTTGGTGAATGAGCTTAATTTTTCCATGATAAATTGCTAGTCTCTTCCCACTACAGTGTCTCTCAAAAATGGGACAGCAACATTCTTTGTGTTTTCACTTGCAGTAAGTAAGCATGATACAATTACATAAATGTACACTTCTCAGTTTGTTAAATAGAATCTTCAGAGATTCACGTCTGCCGCTATTGGTGATGAAAAATGACCCGTAGGAGGAATTAGGTAGGAGAAAATATGTCCTATGTAGTATTTCCTTCCCAGTTCTCTTTGAAAGAGAGTGATAGGAAAAAGGAACAATATTGAAGGAAGGCCTTCCCAGTTTCAAACAGGTTTTATTTTTCTCTCCTAGGCTTCCCTTACCGGATGTTTGGCGCATTTATAGTGGCATTTTAAATCTGTCAGACATTACAAAAGAAACACCTTTCTCACAAATAAAAGAGATCATTATTCACCAAAACTATAGAATCTCAGAAGGGAATCATGATATCGCCTTAATAAAGCTCCAGGCTCCTTTGAATTACACTGGTATGTAGCGTATGTAAGAAGGCGGATAGCAGAATTGTGCTGGATGATATTTTCATATCAGTTTGGACAAGAGGGCAGATCTAGAGAGACTGTCGTTATTTTCTGACCGGTGGAGCTGAGGGAAAGGTGAGGGTTGCATGGGAAGTGAGGATCCCACGACTTGCCATGAAATGTCTTCTACGTAAAGAGCAAGAAACGTGAATTAGTTCTTTCAGGGAGGAGCACAGCCGCGTGCAGGTGATGGAAATAATGGACGGAGGAGATGTCTGTGCCGTCTGAGAGGCACCGGGCTTCTTTTGACAAGAGTAGCAGAACTGTCATTGCTTTGGGCTTAGGGATATTAGAATGTGTGAGGACCAGTGGGACTAGATACATATTTCCAGGTATAATTTGGGTAGGAAAGAGACTGATGCCGAAAGAAGCCCTGGAAAGGCCAGAGCATCGTGATCAGAGGTGTTGCCTTTGGAGGTTCATTGCTGCCAGGAGCTGAATACCCACTGTATCCAATAACATTAATGGCCAGGCATGGTGGCTCACCCCTGTAATCCCCACACTTTGGGATGCCCAGGTGGGAGGATTGCTTGAGGTCAGGAGTTTCAGATCAGCCTGGGCAACACAGTGAGAACCTGTCTCTACATAAAATTACAAAAAAAAAAACAATTAACTGGGTGTGGTGGTGTGCACCTGTAGTCCAAGCTAGTCAGGAGGCTGAGACAAGAGGATCATGTCAGCCCAGGAGGTCAAGGCTGTAGTGAGCCAAGATCGTGCCACTGCACACAATTATGTGACCTTGGGCAAGTTGCTTTACCTCTTTGCACCTCTTAATTTCCTCATCTGTAAAATGAGGATGATAATTTCTTCCTGGGTTTGTTGTAATAATCAATACATTAAAGCACTTCATGTCTGGAACAGTGAAGACACCCTGCTATGACTATTAAGGATAGCATACACGGAATAAGACGCAGGAACTTCTAAATGCTTTTGACCGTAGATTTAGGTTCTGAGTTTTAAGAATGTAACTCAGGAAATTGTAACACCAAAAAGGTCATGTGAAAAATGGTGGTGACAAATTTTCTTGAATCAATAGCCTTAGAAGTTGGGCAGAAAGCAAAAAAGTTATTCTTGGTGCTACTCTATAGAAAGAGAAGACAGAAAAAGAAAAAGATGTATTTTTAAAATCTATATCCATAACTTTATTTGACCAAACTCTAATTTAAAAATTATGTTTCAGAATTCCAAAAACCAATATGCCTACCTTCCAAAGGTGACACAAACACAATTTATACCAACTGTTGGGTAACTGGATGGGGCTTCTCGAAGGAAAAAGGTACAGCATGATGCTTTAAATATTGCTTCTAGAGTAAGTCTTACATGTTGAAATGCATGGAGTGGGTCGTTTTAATCGGCTTCTCTCTGAAATTATATCGAACCCCTTTATCTTTCCTACCTATTTATTCCCCAATATTTATTCAGTTACTCTTAAAAAACGTATTTTTGCTTTGGCTTGAAAAAAAATTTTAGGGAGAATTTTAAGCATCTTACTTCATTCTAAAGATCGTTTGCTTGACTTCGCATGAAAGATTGTCCCCATCTAAGGCTGACGAGCCCGTGCAAGACCATCTGGTCCTCAGTGTTAGCAGCATTCCCATCTCCCAATACCATGTTCTCCCTTGATGCTAATGGCCCGGAGCACAGGCAGGCGTGTCGCCTCTCTCTGTGGCCAGTTCTTCATCTTCTTCTTCCAGGCACCCTTCCTGCAATCTGAGGAAGCCTAGGAACCACTTCTCTAACAATGCTTTTAAATGCTTAAATAAAATACACAGGATTACAAAGGAAACCAAGTGAAGTGCAAGACAGTTCTCAAAATACTTTCAAAAAGTACTACAATAATATATATGCCTCTTTATTAATCCTCTACATAGCAAGTTATTCTAATACCAAACCTACTTTTGAAATAGTGGTGAGCATAAATGGCATTTTCACTTATCTGCCACAACAGAAAAGGGATATGGAAATATCTGTAATCTCTGTTGATGGCAAAGTCATAGGTGCCACTGATACTGCTGTGTTTGTTGTCTGCATTCGTAATCGAAGGGAGTGGTAGGCTTCATCTGGAGGTTTGTGAAAACAAAGACTTTTTTTCTACACAAATTTATAAGCCATGTGAATTCTTTCTGAGGACCTTAGGTTTGCAATTCCTACTTGTGGGTATCTGGAGTGTTCCAATTGTCCTTGAACTTTTTAGAAAACAGACCAGTCTCCCTTTCCAAAATTATGTTCCTGATAGACACTATGGAGAATAATATCTGTGTCATTCTTTACAGAAGAAGGTAGCTTGCCAAACTCTCTCCATCTTTCCCAATTCAGTCCTTAGTTCAAGTGATTCACATTTTTAGATTTTTTACTGGTAATCTGAGACAAGAAGAAATTAAAAGTAACCTTCACTAAGCAACGAAAGCTCCCAACACTGTCCTCCCCATGAGAGATGCTCGCTTGCATTTACTCAGAAACAAAAGACCCCAAGACCCCTCTGTCGCGAAAGCTCGGAGGGCTTTTCAGAAACGATAGGGCTTTCAATTATAATTTGGAATATGTGAAACAAAAAAATGAAAAGTGAGAACTTCCAGGCTTTGGATTTTTGTAGATGATAAATATAAAATGGGATTTCTGGGGGACTGTTACCGAGATGAGGGGATGGAAGAAGACACGGAAGCAAGGTTTCTGGTCAGCCCAGGGTGCTGGGCTTGTCCCAACACCACACAGGTAATAAGAGGACAGTGCAGGGCTCCGTCTCTCTCTCTCTCTCTCTCTCTCTCTCTCTCTCTCTCTCTCTCTCTCTGTGTGTGTGTGTGTGTGTGTGTAACACTACCTTCCTAATTTTTACTATTTGTATTCAAAGATACGGCCCTTATAAAAAAGTACACTGCTCTGATTCACTTGAAAACTTATTTCCATATTTACTATTTATTGTGTTTCCTCCCTCTGAAGTTATATATTGGTTACTTCACAGGTGAAATCCAAGATATTCTACAAAAGGTAAATATTCCTTTGGTAACAAATGAAGAATGCCAGAAAAGATATCAAGATTATAAAATAACCCAACGGATGGTCTGTGCTGGCTATAAAGAAGGGGGAAAAGATGCTTGTAAGGTAATGCATGAGATTATGAAAAACACAATAGGCTGCTTGAGAAAATTCACTTCAAAATATATTTTCCAATAGCATAATTTATTATAGTTTTAAAAAAAATTCAGAGACAAATGATCTGATAAATTTATAAGCAACTTTTAACAAATTGAATATATACAATACATATTTATATTATTCATGATGTATGTCACAATCTATGCATGTGCTAATTTAAGAGGGACAAAAATACATACAATAATTGCACTAAAATATAAAAACATTAGATTTCTTTGTCATTGGGATGATGATATCAAGATTTCTTTGTTAGATTTATTTAAGAATTGAAGAGGGGATACAAAAAATGCAGGCACATGAGATACTTGGAGAACTTTAAGAAAGTTGTGTGTGTGTGTGTGTGTGTGTGTGTGTGTGTTGCTGTGTAGTGGACTACAGAATTTTAGAGGTGGTCACTTATTTGAGTCCCATTGTCATAACTTTCTACCATTTTATTTTTCCCCTGTGACTCAGGGAGATTCAGGGGGTCCCTTAGCTTGCAAACACAATGGAATGTGGCGTTTGGTGGGCATCACCAGCTGGGGCGAAGGCTGTGCCCGCAGGGAGCAACCTGGTGTCTACACCAAAGTCGCTGAGTACATGGACTGGATTTTAGAGAAAACACAGAGCAGTGATGGAAACGCTCGGATGCAGGCGCCAGCATGAGGAGCAGCCCAGAGTCTTGGCGAGTTTTACAACCTGGGTTCAAGTCAAATTCTGAGCCTGGGGGTCCTCATCTGCAAAGCATGGAGAGTGGCATCTACTTTGCACCCTGTCATAAGGACAAAAGACAGTGCACTCAGAGCTGCTGAGGACAATGTTTTGCTGAAGCCAGCTTTCAGCATTCAGTAACTGGGAGCTGATAATGTGAAGTCGCAACCGAGATCTCCATGATTGTGTGTCATAAAATAAAATGGTAAAAGATCACAATTAGCAAGTGTTTTCTTCTGGTTGTGAAACAGAACTGAAAGTAAGTGGTTGAGGTTCTAGCACAGTGCCTGGACTCCCTCTAATTGCACTACTTCTTCTGGAACTCAGTCTATCTCAAAGATGTAATTTCCTCTCCTTGCTGCACCTGGTTAGCCACTGAAACCCACGATTGTCTGCTTCACTTGTGGCAAAGAGCTAGCAGGCTTGGGTTCTGTTCTGCCGAGTGGAAGGGAGAACACCTGCGTCACACCCACTCTTATAAGAAAGAGATGGGTTACCTGAACCCATAGGGTATATTTGCCTCTTGGCCTCCTAACTTTGCTACTGGGGCATGGATAGGAGGGTCCAGGCTGCGTGTGTGGAGGAACTCGAGGGGCTGCAGCATTGCACAGCCTTCATGGTAGGCAAGGAATCTGCTTTGCAAGGGGCATTAGCCCTGGAGGCTCAGTGGATATGGGCTATTGCAATACTAATTCAAGGAGCATTTTTAGGATGGCACATTGGCTCATGCCTGTAATTCCAACAATTTGGGAGATCACGGCAGGTGGATCTCTTGAGCCTAGGAGTTCAAGACCAGCCTGGGCAATGTGACAAAACCCCATCTCTACAAAAATTAGCTGGGCATGGTGGTGCATACCTGTAATCCCAGCTCCCCCAGAAGCTGAGGCAGGAGGATCACTTGAGTGTGGCTGCAGTGAGCAGAGATCGCACTACTGCATTCCAGCCTGGACGACAGAGTGAGACTCTGTCTCAAAAAAAAAGGAAGCATTGTTAGGTATAAATTACTATTATTTATTTATTTATTTTTGAAAGGAGTCTCGCTCTGTCACCCAGGCTGCAGTGCAGTGGCGCCATCTCGGCTCACTGCAAGCTCCGCCTCCCAGGTTCACAGCATTCTCCTGCCTCCGCCTCCCGAGTAGCTGGGATTACAGGTGCCCGCCACCACGCCTGGCTAATTTTTTGTATTTTTAGTAGAAACGGGGTTTCACTGTGTTGGCCAGGATGGTCTTGATCTCCTGACCTTGTGATCCACCTGCCTTGGCCTCCCAAAGTGCTGGGATTACAGACTTGAACCACCGTGCCCGGCCCTGTTAGGTATAAATTATTTCATAAAATTCAGACTTGTAAATTTATCATAGCCTTTAGAATGGATGATAGAAATCCTTATGCCACACAAATTCCTCATATGCCAGGGCTCACCATAACTGATACCAGCTCACTTGATTCAGCTCAGTTTAACATTTACACAGAATTGGCCATTTACAAAATCTTACATAAGTTAAGTAGAAAAATAGAAAAGTGAGGTTTTCTGAAAGAGTTTGGGTTTTTCCTTCAATGCTCAACAACAGAGGTCCCCAATCTTTCTGGCACCAGAGACCAGTTTTGTGCAAGACACTTTTTCCATGAACCAGCGTGGTGGGGGGGGATGATTCTGGAATGATTCAAGTGCATGACATTTATTGTGCACTTTATTTCTATGATTACTACATTGTAATATATAATGACATAATTATGCAACTCACCATAATGTAGAATCAGTGGGAGCTCTGAGCTTGTTTTCCTGCAACTAGACAGTCCCATCTGAGGGTGATGGGAGACAGTGACAGATCATCAGGCATTAGATTCTCATAAGGAAGCTAGATCCCTCGCATGTGCGGTTCACAGTAGGGTTTGAGCTTCTATGAGAATCTCCTGCTGCTGCGGATCTGGCAGGAGGCTGAGCTCAGGTGGTAATGCTTGCTGGCCTGCCACTCACCTCCTGCTGTGCGGCCTGGTTCCTAACAGGCCATGGACCGGGTACTGGTCTGTGTCCCCGGGATTGGGAACCCCTTCTCAAAGATACACTGGGTGGTAGGAGGGGCTAAAGGTGGAGAGGCTAAAGGAAAACATGAGGTCTGGGCTATCCACAAATCAGATAGTAGGAAACTGAAGAGTTAAAAATTTACTTCGGAAATGAATGGCTTTTGTAAAATCCAGCTAGATTCCATGAAATCATTTTAAAACCGCACCATGTAAACTTTTGCCTTTGCATGCTATGAAGACATTAGTCCTTGTTCATGTGGATTTTTTTACGTTTAAAAGGGAGAAAACGGTTTGCAATGAAACTCTTCTATCTCAGTCTTTGAGTGTTGACCATCGGGTGTCGGAACAGGACTTTGGAATGCCTGCAGGGTAAACTTTTGGTCTGTGTTAGTCAGGGAATGACCTAGTTTGGTAAAACAGAGGAGAGTTTTGAAATGTGGAACTTTCCCGAGGCATAAACTGTCATTGTAAAGTTGTCAATCAAAGTCCGGTAGGACCGGGATGGTGTCTCGGTCACTCGCTGTGTGCTCACACCCAGGGGAAACTGAGGAGCCCTTCACACAGTTACAGCCTCGTGGGACTAAAAAGTGTGAAATGGGCTAAGCAAATGAGAGGCTGGAACGACTTCACTCTCGCCAGGAAGAGTGAAGGGAGCAGGCATGGGTCACTGGCAGTTCTACTTCACCAAGGCTGGTGGCAGTGCCAATCCTGCGAGCTGGCCTTGCCCTCCTGCGGGGGCAGTGTACACGTGGCATGCAAGCACATGCGCAAGTCATCTGGCTCCAAGGTCGGCCAAGGGGTCCAACATCTGTCTCAGTCCCTGCCAAGGCATGGGAACCCCCTCTTGAAAACTTGGAACTTTTCCTTTCAATGATTGTTTCTGTCTGTCTGCTTTACTTGACGGCGAGCAGCTTCTAGGAAGGCTCTCTCATTCATGTTGCATATGATGGGCATTCAGTAAATGGCTGACGATGATACACCTTTATTACAAAAATAAGGCAATGGAGACTTGAAGAGGTAAAATGATTAGCTCAAGGTCACTGGCAAGGACAGAGCTGGAACGAAGCTCAGTATTCCCATCCCAGACAATGTCCTCTCACCGATATCCTGCTGCTTCTCCCTAGGAGAAGGAGGAAAGCTGATGGAGCATTTATAACCGCCATTTGTTATTTTCATTAACATCTGACACTGGTGTTTCCCCACCGGGAGCGATTTTGCCCTCCCTTCCCCTCAGGAAACATTAGGCAATGTCTAGAGACATTTTCGGTGGTCCTAATGGGAGAGAGTGTGCAACTGGCTGGAGTGGGTAGAGGCCAGGGATGCTGCTAAACATCCTGCGATGTGTGGGACAGCCCCTCACAAAAGAGAGTTATCCTGCCCCAATATCAGTAATGCCAGGGTTGAGAAAGCCTGACCTCATGTCAGCATTAAAACCTTGTAATAAGAAGAGGACGTTTCAGGAACAGCAAGAAAGGGGTCATAGGACCTGGCAGGTTGTGCCCTTTCTCTTCTTTGTTTTTGATACATTATATTTGTACATATTCATGGGGCACATGTGAAATTGTGTTATATGCATGGAACGTGTAATGATCAAGTCAGGGTGTTTAGGATACATACCCATCACCCGACCATTTCTGTGTGTTGAGTACATTTCAAGTCCTTTTCTAGCTATTTAGAAAACTATGATACCTTGTTGTTAACTATAGTCACCCTGCTCTTCTATCAAACATTAGAATGTATTCCTTCTGTCTAACTCTATGGTTGCACCCATTCAGCAACCTCTCTTCGCCCCCACCCCCCACCCCCAACCCACACACCCTTCCTAGCCTCTGGTAAGCACCATATACTCTCTACCACCATGAAATCATATTTTATGGAATCATGCGATGTTTGTCTTTCTGTGCTTGGCTTATTTTTAACATAATGACCTCCAGTTCCATCACGTTGAATGGAACACTTACCATAATGACCTCCAGTTCCATCCACGTTGCTGCAAATGAAAGATTTCCTTCTTTTTTCTTGTGTCTGTTTTCAAAGCGGGTTTTGATAGGCGAGAGAAGGGGCTCTGAGAGTTGATTAGGGCCATGCCTGAGAAGGGGTCTGAGTCAACTGATGCCATTGTGGTCATTCCTGTCCCAAGCGGAAGGCTTTAGGTCACAATATGTCCAATACATCTCCCACCTATGATCCACTGGATCCCACCTATGATCCACTGGTCCCAATAAACCTTGGGACCCCCAAAATCACGAAGCCACATGGAAAAGTCAAGCTGGGAACTGCATTGGGCAAACCTTCCTCCCATTCTATTCCTAAATAAGATAGTTTTTCTAAGCTATAAGAAACCTTTTTTAAGCTTTAAAAAGGTTTTAAAAAGCTACATTCCTCACAATTTGCCCACGAGGAAATTCCTTGTGGAAAGAGGACAGGCAGAAGTCAGAGTCACCCCTCTGCCGACATGAGACACGCGGGTGTCTGATTGCTTCATTTGCCATGTTGTTTCACGGAGCCAGACTAAGGCATGAGTGACTGTTCTTGTAAATCGCATATTTGGTGAAGGGCTAATCGGAAACTCGAAAAAATGCACCTGTTGTCTCTTATCTACCTATGACCTGGAAGCCCCCTTCCCTTCTTCTAGTTGTCCCACCTTTTCAGACCAAACCAATGTACATCTCACATAGATTGATTGAGGTCTTATGTCTCCCTAAAATGTATAAAATCAGGCTGGGCCCTGACCACTTCGGACACATGTCATCAGGACCTCAGGAGGCTATGTCATAGGCACATCCTTATCCTTGGCAAAATAAACTTTCTAAATTGATTGAGACCTGTCTCAGATTCTTTTTGGTTTATAATCCTAACTTCTGACTTGTACTTGGGTTTCTGCAGACTAACTTCTAGATTCTTCCCAAGACTTTGTCTAGTTATTCCTGATTTTCATCAGGTGTCAAATATTCAAAAACCATTCATTTCACTGAAAAACAATTAGGATACAAATAGTTGATATCAGAATTTTAAACTGCAATGCATTAGTTGAAAATAATTTTTAAAGAATATCTAGGTCAGTTTAAAAGAAAGGTCTATTTAATCTCAAAGAGTTTCTATGTAGTCAAGACTTTTATTCTAGGCCGGGCACGGTGGCTCACGCCTGTAATTCCAGCACTTGGGAGGCCGAGGCAGGTGGATCGCTTGTGCCCAGGCATTCCAGACCAGCTTGGGCAACACGGCAAAACCCTGTCTCTACAAAAAGTACAAAAATTAGCCATGCGGGGTGATGTGCAGCTGTAGTCCTAGCTGCTCAGGAGGCTGAGGTGGGAGGATCACCTGGTGGCTGCGGTGAGTTGAGATCACACCACTGTACTCCCATCTGGGTGACAGGAGTGAAGCCTTGTCTAAAACAAAACAAAACAAAACAAAACAAAAACTCTTATTCTACTTTTATCTAAATAGACACAAATTTTTTGAATCCTGATACTATTTCAAAGACCTTAAAGATTTCACTAACTAGCTAAATCAAACTTAGGAAAATATTATTTGGTTTTCCAATGAACATTTCTCTTATTTAGACCCTTTCTGTTTCTCTCAATAGGGTTGAAGAGTTATCCTTATCTTTTTTTTATTGGGGCTTCAGAAGAGAGATGAGGTTTCATGGAGTAAACAATACAAGGATATAAGGACCTCATATAATCTCACATATCTGTTCTCCATGAAAGCCATTCTTAGCATGAATTTGCCATTCTATGTTTGAGCCTCATAAAAGGCAATGCATCATAAATATGCACTTTTTGGGCAGCTGGAATGTACTTAACTTTAAATGGGAAACTCAAGAAAACAGCTAGGAACTCTTTATGCCAGGATAGGTCAAATGTACTGGCAATAGATCAAATAAAAATATCTGAGTAAATGCCTTCCAGATAGAACATCACCCTAGTTCTTCAGCACTTTACACAGTAAAGACCTGTTCTCAGTTCACATTCCCTTAATTCCCTGTCATTTCTCCCCTGGTCTTCCAAATATGTTTTTTTAAATTATGATTCCATTTATAAACACAAGATCGTATTTTGCTTCTCTAGGAAAAATTGAGAGCCTTCTCTGAACCATAAAATTATCTTTCTCCAAAATGTATTCAAATCAGGCATATTGAAAACTGTTTTGTGCTCATGTTGTGAGGTTTTTTAGGGAACCGCACAGAAACTCTGAGCACTAGTTAGTGCCTTATGTTCTAAATGAGGAAACTGAAGCCAAGGGCCTGCAGGTAGCTGGTGACAGTGCACAGGGGTTCCGCTCAAGTCACATGACTCGTCAGCCAGTGAGTAGGTCTGGGTGACAGTGAGTAGGTCTGGGTGACAGTGAGTAGGTCTGGGTGACAGTGAGTAGGTCTGCGTGACAGTGAGTAGGTCTGGGTGACAGTGAGTAGGTCTGGGTGACAGTGAGTAGGTCTGCATAACAGTGAGTAGGTGTGGGTGACAGTGAGTAGGTCTGGGTGACAGTGAGTAGGTCTGCGTAACAGTGAGTAGGTCTGCATAACAGTGAGTAGGTGTGGGTGACAGTGAGTAGGTCTGGGTGACACTGAGTAGGTCTGGGTGACACTGAGTAGGTCTGGGTAACAGTGAGTAGGTCTGGGTGACAGTGAGTAGGTCTGCGTGACAGTGAGTAGGTCTGCATAACAGTGAGTAGGTCTGGGTGACAGTGAGTAGGTGTGGTAACAGTGAGTAGGTCTGGGTGACAGTGAGTAGGTCTGCATAACAGTGAGTAGGTCTGGGTGACAGTGAGTAGGTCTGGGTAACAGTGAGTAGGTCTGCGTGACAGTGAGTAGGTCTGGGTGACAGTGAGTATGTCTGGGTGACAGTGAGTAGGTCTGGGTGACACTGAGTAGGTCTGGGTGACAGTGAGTATGTCTGGGTGACAGTGAGTAGGTCTGGGTGACAGTGAGTGGGTCTGGGTGACAGTGAGTAGGTCTGGGTGACAGTGAGTAGGTCTGGGTGACAGTGAGTGGGTCTGCGTGACAGTGAGTAGGTCTGGGTGACACTGAGTAGGTCTGGGTGACAGTGAGTATGTCTGGGTGACAGTGAGTAGGTCTGGGTGACAGTGAGTGGGTCTGGGTGACACTGAGTAGGTCTGGGTGACAGCAGGCAGGGATGAACATGCCCTCCATAGGCTTTCAGACCTTCTTCAAGGCCAGAGGGAAAGCATTCATGGAAATATAATTATGTGACACCCCCCAAAATTTTTTCACAAACTTTCCTGCCTATAAGCGACAGGTCCTACCACTGGAAGGCTCCCTCCAGACAAAACCACCCTTTCCTTCCGGGATGTGACCTGCTCTGCTTTTGCTGACTGTCATGCGGCCGCTAGACATGTCACTTCCTAGCTCTCCATTTGGGTCTGTGTCCCAGGATCTAAAGAAAGCTAAAAAGAGGCTGGGCGTGGTGGCTCATGCCTGTAATCCCAGCATTTGGGAGGCCGAGGCTGGCGTATCATTTGAGTTCAGGAGTTTGAGACCAGTCTGACCAACATGGTGAAACCCTGTCTCTACTAAAAATACAAAAATAAATAAACAAATAAATATAAATTAGCCAGGCATGGTGGCACGTGCCTGTAGTCCCAGCTACTCAGGAGGCTGACGCAGGAGAATCGCTTGAACCCGAGAGGTGGAGGTTGCAGTGAGCCGAGATCACGCCACTGCATTCATGCCTGCATCACGAGAGACTCCGTCTTAAGAAAGAAAGAAAGAAAGAAAGAAAGAAAGAAAGAAAGAAAGAAAGAAAGAAAGAAAGAAAGAAAGAAAGAAAGAAAGAAAGAAAGAAGAGAAAGCTAAAAGAGCTTATTTTTTTTGTTGTTTTAAAAAATAGACTTTTAGTGTTCACAAGTGAGAAGAAAAAAAAAAAAAAAAAAAAGCTTGGCCTTAGCAGGAATCCTGTCTGCATAGGCCTCTGAGAGCAGCCTTACCTGAAAGGAAACTGACTCCACAGGAGCCAGGCACTTAGGAGCGTTCTGTACTTTGCTTCCCACCCATCCTGTCTCCCCCAGCAGCCAAAGTCTCCTCCCTCCACTATATTGCAAATCAATGAATCCATTAGAATTTCCATGTTTTCTTTTTAGACTTTGGGATTCAAGGTAAGCTGGAATTAATGGTTAACAGCCGACAGGTGAAAGTGTGGTTAAATGCAGCTTTGGCTAGCAGGCACGTTGTGTGACCGCTAAGGCACACAGACAAAATCAAGCTCTATAGCTGTCTGTGTGTATGTCACTTGTTTGAATATGAATTAAAATTAAAATATAAATTCAATGTATTGAGAGCGCAAGCAATTCTCTCAAGGTATATTTCTGACATACTAAGATTTTAACGACTTTCACAAATAGCTGCACCGAGAGACAATGTTACATAACACTGAGAACCAGTACAAGTAAATATTAAAGTTAAGTGACCATTTCCTACACACGCTCATTCAGAGGAGGATGAAGATCAATTTGGAAGAAGAAAAACACCCTTATTAAGAATTGCAGCAAATAAGCAAACAAGGTCTTTTCAGGTACAGTTTCAGAACTTATTATTTAACATTCCTCTCAAGCAAATATGCCTTGAAATGCTTTTTGTAAATCATAGGAATTTAAAAACACTTTACAATAGAGAATGACGGATTTTTAAAATGTGTCTGATTGAGCTTTGTAGTGATGTTCAGCTAATATCCATAACTAATTTGAGAGGAAATGGGGAACGAAAGAAGAGCAACAGTGTCTACTCAGTGACAAGTGTTTTATGAGTTAAAAAGGCATCCAAATGCAATACTGAAAAATCGGAAGTCTTGATGTGTCTCACTGATGACTCCGTCTTTCCTAGAGCCTGTTTAATGCTTAGTGGGGATAAATAGATTCATAGGTGACCAAGACAATCTATTAATGTATTAGCCACAGATTTTTTTAAAGAGAAAATTTTCTAAGTAGGAAATCATTCATAGCTCTTTGAAAGATACAGGGAGAGGCCTCAAGGAAAGAAAGGAAGGAAAAAAATTGGGAAAGGAAACAAAGACGAAAAATTGGGGTGGGGAGAGCGGCCAGATGGTGGCGGTGGGAAGGATCTGATCATAGCAAGCAGCGGGGCGACTGGGAAGGAGGGAGGAGGGGAGGGCCTGCTTCCCTGTGGGTTCAGCTTCTGCAGAAGCTAGTGTTGAACGATACACACACAGCCACACTAAGGAATGCTCCAGGATTGGGAAAGATAACATTCAACATTAAGTTAACTACTCCCCTCTCTCCCTATTTCTTGTAAATCTTAGTGTCAGTAAACTAATTCTAAATTTACATTTTATATTCTAAAAACATGCACCTTTTTCTCATTGTAGGATGATTTTCTTATATCAAATGGTACATTTCATTCTATTTACGTCAGTTTCTGGTGGTAAGTAGAGTGTTATCTTAACTAGGGACTGGGAGAGGGAAACCGCACTACAGTCTCCACACATGTGGGACAATCCCACACTGATTATGCCAGGGAAGGAAATAAAATGGTTTTCTTTACTTCCTGATTAAGGCTCCAGAGGTTTTCAAAGCAGGGTAGGAATTGAGGTGGAAAAATTGTTTGTACTGGTAGGAATCTGTGTCTTTATGTATACCGTATCTATATCCATGCCTACGTACATCATTCATTTAAATGATATTTAAAAGCAATATTAAAAAGAAGAAATCTTGACTTGCCTCACTAATTGGTTGGTTTTTCATAAAGCAGTCAGTTCAATGGAACATACACACACACATAAAATAGGAATTTTGTACTGAAAAATGTTATGTAAATATTCATACATAGTTTATGCATTTCAATAATTTAACTACCCTGTTAATTCTCCACCGTATGTCACATCTGCTAAATCTGTTTATAAATTACTTAGCCAATATTAAGTAGAATATATCAGTACAAGTATTGTTTAGTTCCACGACCATTCTTTACTTAAAATGAAAGCCGAAGCATTCTTTTAGAAAAATAGCTTATGTATACACGTTATATTTAATTTCTGATACTACTGCTAGCATTTTAAGCACAGCAAATTCTTCTTTTTCTGGCATATGTGAAAAAAGGCAAATCTAGGTGAAGATATTAAAGATAAATTCCACTTAATATATTAAATTACACAGTTCATAAGTTCAATGTTCTCTGTGACAAGATTACTGCTCAAGTTATACTATTCCTTTGTTATAATTATCCGGAAATTGTATTGTTATTTCATTGATAAACATGTCAGCGCTAAATAATTGGATATATTTTGAACACTGGACCCAATAACTGCATGAACAATTGGCCCCCGAATCATGAGTTCTACATCCATGGGTTCAAACAACCTTGGAGTGAAATATTTTTTAAAAATTGTACTCAACATGTGTAGACATTTTTCTTGTCATTGTTCCCTAAACAACACAGTATAACAACAATTTACATAACATTTACATTGTACTAGGTATTATAAGTAATCTTAAGATGATTTAAAGTACACAGGAGGCTGTGAGTAGGTTATATGTAAATACTATGCCATTTTATATCAGGGACTTGAGCGTTCATGGATTTTGGTATCTGCAGGAGGTCTTGCAGCCAATTCCTCACAGATATCAAAGAATGATAGTGTACATATATAGGTCCTTTATACATGCATACGGAACATTTACAGATATTGACCACACACAAGCCTCTGAAACAAGTCTCAACAGATTTTAAAGGGTTAAAATTATACCGAACATGTTATTCAATCACTGTGAATGGGAGCTAAAATAATAATAAAAAGGGAACTGAAAATCTCCAAATGTTTGAAAATTGAGTATACCTTTTTAAATTAATATGAGTCAGAGATGAAATCACAATGGTAATTACAAAAAGAATTGTACAATAATGAAAATACAGTATATCAGAACTTGAAGATGTAACTGAATCAGTGTTGAGATCAAATGTATAGATTTACATGTATACATTAGAATACAGAAAACGTAAAAATTAATGACATAAGATGACCAGAAGATAGAGAATAGCGACTTAAGTGCTAAGAAACTAGAAGGCAGAAAGAATAAATCGCAGAAATTAATTAAATGGAAGACAAACATATTTGAGAGATCAACATAATCCCTTTCCAATCCATTTTATAAGGTCAGTGTAATCTTAACACCAAAATCTCATAGGAAAATTCTGAGGGGGAAAAAAAAATCACAGGTCTTTTATCTTATGAACATATGTAAATATCCTTAACAAAATATTATCCAACTTAACCCAGTAGAATGTTAAACAAATTAAAGGATGATTACAGTGTGACATTGTGACAACATTAGGCTTATTCCAGGAATGAAAAGTTGATTTAACATTCAAAATCAATAGATGTGTGACTTTGGGGTATATACCAAAAAAAAAAAAGAAGGGAAAGCAGGACTCACACAGATATACCTGTACACCCATCTTCATAGCAGCGTTATTCACACTAATCCAAAGGCGGAAGCAGCCCATGGCTTTATCGACAGGTGGCTGCATAAACAAAGTGTGGTACATACAGACAATGGAATATTACTCAGCCCTAAAAAGAAAGGAAATTCTGACACATGCTACCACATGGATAAACCTTGAAGACATTATGCTAAGTGAAATAAGCCAGTCACGAAAGAACAAATACTGTGGGATCCCATTGATATGAGGTACCTAAGGTAGTCAATTTCATCAAGATGGAAACTAGAACAGAGGTTGCCAGGGGCCGAGGGGTGAGGGAAGGGGTGAGAGTTGGTGTTTAATGGGCACAGAGCATCTGCTGGGGAAGTTGGAAAGTTCTGGAGGCGGATGATGCTGATGGTTACGCAGCAATGTAAATGCACTTAGTGCCACAGAACTGTACACTCAAAATGGCTACATGGCACATGGTATGTTATCTGTCACAATAAAAAATAAAAATAATTTTAAATATTAATATGTGCAGAAAAATGCTTGCTAAAATTCTGTTGTTGATCAAAACTCTTAGTAAGCTGAAAATGGAAGCGAACTTTCATCAACCATTAAAGGGCATTTTAAACAAAAGCAAACAAAAATCCAAACCAAAAGTTTTCAAAAAACATAATGCATAATAGTGGAATATTGAAAGCTTTCCCAAGGGATTGAGAATAAGACAAGAATACTTCCCATTGTTTCCATTTTATATTATAAGGAGGTACTAGTTGGTGCAGTAGGGATAGGAAATAAAAGGAAAATGATTAGGAGGAGCATAAGCTCTCATTTTACACAGATGATATGATCGTGTACCCAGAAAAATCCAAAATTAACCATCACATAAATTATTTGAGCCAATTAATTAAATTAGTAAGAAGTCTAGATACAACGTCAATATACAATAGCAAGCCCTTGCTAGTTCGCAAAACAGATTAACTAGTTTTTACTGACACTAGAAGCTGCATGTGGATTTTCCAAAATTTTTAAAATGTTTATATGTTTAGGAGCTGTAAGTGCAGATTTCTTACATACATATGTTATGCAGTGGTGAAGTGCTGGCTTTTAGTGTACCCATCACCCAAGTAGTGAACCAACAGGTAATTTTTCAATGCTCACCCACTCCCATCCTCCCACCAGGTGGCATATTGAAAATCAATTTGTCTTGTAAAATTAAATAATCCAATTAGGAGGGGGATATATTCTAAGAAAATCAGTGCATGGTGCACACACACACAGAGCACGTGTGCACGCACGTGTGAGAGAGAAGGACAGAGAGAGAAACTGAGTCTCGCTCTGTCGCCCAGGCTGGAGTGCAGTGGTGCAAACACAGCTCACTGCAGCCTCAAACTCCCAGGCTCAGGAGATCCTCCTACCTCAGCCTCCCGAGTAGCTGGGATTACAGGTGGAAACCACCATGCCCAGCTAATTTTTTTTTTGTATTTTTTATAGAGACAGGGTCTTGCCACATTGCCCAGGCTGGTCTTGAGCTCCTCAGCTCAAGCAATCTGCCTACCTTAGCCTCCCAAAGTGCTGGGATTACAAGCACGAGCCACTGCGCCCACGCCACATGATTAAATATAGAACATTTACTTGATTCGTCAATTAATATTCTTCTTAAAAGTAGTATTTTAAAGTAGCAAGATTGCTTTCCCCCCAAAGATGGGGATTTCCATGGTGGGGTTTCCAGATTATTCTCAGTGGGGTGAGGATGTATGTTATCACACCCCCGGGCCATCAGATGCTGTCAGAAACTGATCACTCTGGAGCCTTCGTTTCGAACAAGCACAGGGTTTGGACGAAGAGACGCAGTTAGGAAAGCAAAAAGCAGAAGGCTCGTTCCAAACCGGGATGAGATCCTGAAAAGCAGCAGCTTTTGCCAGTAAAGATCCTTGAAACGATTCAATCACTCTCAAAGCACTCCTCGTCTCCAAGACAATGACTCACAAGCACAATTCCATTGAAGCCAATGTACCATTTTGTGATTTTCGTTTCCAGCTGAGGCTGTTCATTCAGAAAACTCACATAAGTGTTCATTGCCTTGATTTCCAAATTCAGGTGTAGTTCCTGTTAAGTAGAGCTACTTGCCTTGCCTGTATGAGATTATTACCTAATTAGATATATGCCCAGTAAAATCCAAAATAAAGCATGCCATGTGTTACATCACAGAATGTGTGACTCAGTTGTTCAAGGACATCCACTTTGAAGGAGGGGACATTGCTACGGTTTTCACACCAAGCGCCAAGCACTGCCAGGTGGTCTGCACTCACCACCCACGATGTCTGCTCTTCACTTTCACGGGGGAATCTGCATCTGAGAATCCTACCCAGTGGTAAGTGCTTCTGTTTCCACATCGAGGAGACGGATTTTTACAGGGAGACTGCTGTTCTTAACACATCTCCATCTACCGTTTTACACAATTTAACATTGACAACTGGAAGATCAATTGTCTTTCAGTAGAAATATTATTACAGAAAGAAGGGATGGTGGTTAGGCAGTTCAGAAAAGAATAAATATGCCTCCAAGTGTAGGCTTTCCAGCCTCTCTTATAGTCTCAGTATTAATGGTATGTTTCTTCTGTTTGTCTCAATTTTTATGCTTCTTAAACATTTCACACTTTGCTTTTCTATCAATTATTAATTTTTGTTGTGCTTTAAACTGGAACTTCTCCCAACTATTTTATTAGAAAAAAAATTAAATATTTAAAAAGATAATTTGAAGAAATAGTACAGTACCATGATCCCTTGCCACCACCAAGACTGCAATGTTTGCTATATTTGTATAGCAATATACAATACACAATATAATATATGATACAATACACAATACCTATATTTGTACACATGCTTAACCATTTGAAATAATTTTAAAACATGGCACTTTACCCCAAATACTTCAACATGCATTATCCTACACAAAAGACATACGAAATTTAACAAGAATTCCTTTATATTACTTCAGTTTTCCCTCAAATGTAATTTATAGTAATTAACCAGAATCTTACCAAGAGTTACACATTGCACTGGGTTGTTTGTCAGGTTGAAAATATTTTGAACAGTCCGCCAACCATTTGTGTTCCCATCCTGAGCTTGAAAGTGTAATAATAAACCTTTCTGTAGAATTAAGTTTTCAACATCTTTGTGTATTATTGCTGCATTCACAGGCATTTATATAACACCCTGAACTTATAACATTTACTACTCCAGAATCTAGAACAGGGTTTGGAAAATGCCTTCTTAATAAAGCAGAGTAAATATATTAGGCTTTGTGGGCAAAACCCGCAGTAAAGCCAAGGATACTATATAAGTATTTATGTCACCACTTAAAATGTAACCATTTGAAAACATAAAAATCATTTTGTAGAGCTAACAGGCTAAACAAAAACACACAGATTTTTGGTTGCATTTTACCAACAGGCCATAGTTCACCGACTCCTGTTTGTTCCTGTTAGGAAGGAGTATTACACGTAGTCTCTTAAGTGTAGGGATGTTGAAGTAAAAAGCAAACTCAGAATCTTGCTAAGAAAATATTTGTTTTGGCATGAGATAAAGTAGTTTGTTTCCTTCTCTTTGGCTTTCTGTGTGCTGACTTTTAAGACCCATTATTTTAAAAACATAAATTCCTATTCAGTAATACGTATTTTTTAAAAAACAGGTTTACTTGTGTCCTGAAGGACAGTGTTACAGAAACACTGCCAAGAGTGAATAGGACAGGAGCGATTTCTGGGTATTCTTTCAAGCAATGCTCACACCAAATAAGCGGTAAGATATGTTGTTAGAACCGACAAATACCAGTTGTGATGTATACATATAGTCACATCAGATATGGTTTTATGGCAATGAAATAAAACACTGCTATGTGGAAATAAACCCCCTTAACGAAGTTCTTTCAATGTAGAGTATAAACTAGCATACATGCATGCCTGCCCTCCAACACACTAAAAATTTCCTTACCTCATAGAAAGACATATCTTACTACCTCACTTCTCATCATTTATTTATATTGTTTCTACTTCCCAGCCTAAAATCTTAAATGAAAGTCTTTTTTTTTTTTTTTTTTTTTTTGCGACAAGGTCTCACTCTGTTGTCCAGGCTGGAGTGCAGTGGTGCAATCACAGCTCACTGCAGCCTCAACCACCTGGGTTCAAGTGATCCTCCTGCCTTAGCCTCTGGAGTAGCTGGGACCAGAAGCATGCACCACCATTCCCAGCTAATTTGTTAATTGTTCCTAGAGACAGAGTCTCACTGTATTGCCCAGGCTGGTCTCAAACTCCTGGCCTCAAGTGATCCACCCGCCTCGGCCTTCCAGAGTGCTGGGATTCCATGGTGCCCAGTTGAAATTCATTATTAAACATATTAATCCAAATCAAAAGGAGCAAATATAAAAGTTGAAGTGACACTTGTCTTAATAGTGAGCAGATACTTGAATGAGTTAATTAGTGAAATAATCAGTGCAGTTAAGGAGAAGAGAGGCAAGGTCAGAAAATCAAAATGTGAATTTATGAGTCTAAAATTGTTACAATACAAGAAGGACATTGGCATTCTTTTACTGCTTTCATTCAAGAATAAGAATTTTGTAGATTAATGTAACAAAAGACTTCTGAGGAAAGGTGGGTGAAAAAGTTCAGGGTGAGTCAGGAGGGACAGTTGCTGAGGTCAGCGCTTCTGGAATCTGGAAGGTACTCACGTTGTCTGCTTTTATTTCCAGCTTGCAACAAAGACATTTATGTGGACCTAGACATGAAGGGCATAAACTATAACAGCTCACTTGCCAAGAGTGCTCAAGAATGCCAAGAAAGATGCACGGATGACGTCCACTGCCACTTTTTCACGTATGCCACAAGGCAGTTTCCCAGTCTGGAGCATCGGTGAGTGAGCCTCGGCATTCGAGTGGCCAGTGACAAACAGAATGGTGATTTACTAAAAAGTTTTTGTCATCAACTTTATGCCAGAATTAATTTTGAACCCCTAGAAGGCATTTCAATAAAAGTACTCCTGGTTTTCTTCATGAAAAACACACTTAAAGCCTAATTTGGATGCATTTCATTTGTGGTAAGGAGTTTATCTTTTAATAACACTGTCAGAAAAATATATACACTTAGCTAATTTCAAAAGTGCTACACTTTTAAATTGGCAATTTTGAAACAGCTACAATTGGTCTGTCAGTGCCCTTCCCAGTCTAAAAAATGTTACAGTCTAACAGAATAAAAATAAAAACCTACTCCTCTCTCTCTCCCCCTCTAAATAACAGTTCCTTACCTAAGACAAAATACTCATGTAAAAAGTATTATCCTGCTGCATACTGGATTTTGAAATATTTCAAGGATAAATCTATTGTGTAAGGATTTAAAAATGATCTGATCTCTAATGACCAAATCTGTGTCCTCATCTTTAAAAATTTCCATGGGAAATAGATTATTTTGTATATTCAGAAATATACATTATACAATATACAATATTATGCAATATTGTATACAATATACAACATTATCCAATATTGTATACAATATACAACATTATACAATATTAATTTGTATATTCAGAAATATACTGAGATAATTTAGATTTTCATAGTAAACTGCATTTATCTGGAATCAACAGAAAAGTGAAAAACATTCTAATTACTAATATTTGTGGGTTTCTTTCTTTTTTTTTTTGACAAAGTTTCGCTCTTTGTTGCACAGGCTGGAGTGCAATGGCGCGATCTCGGCTCACTGCAACCTTAGCCTCCTGGGTTCAAGTGAATCTCCTGTCTCAGCCTCCTGAGTAGCTGGAATTATAGGTGCCCACCACCATGCCTGGCTAATTTTTGTATTTTTAGTAGAGATGGGGTGTCACCATGTTGGCCAGGCTGGTCTCGAACTACTGACCTCAGATAATCCTCCCGCCTTGGCCTCCCAAAGTGCTGGGATTGCAGGTGTGAGCCACCGCACCCGGCCTAATATTTCTGTTTTAGCATTGGATTTTAACATTCTGCCCGCCACATTAACAAAGAGGAGTAAACGGAAAGCAAACAAAGCATCAATGAGTTATTTCAAAAACAACAGTGATTACACACACACACACACACACACACACACACACACACCCCAAACCCCTAACTTAGTCATTTGACTTGCAACGCTTGTCTGTAGCTCAGCTCAGATGACAGCTTTTATGTCTAAGACTTAACGGAATGTGAACTGCAAGCCAAGAAAGTGGAGGCTTCTAAGCAAGATAAAAAAAAGTAAAATCATTAAAAGTAAGAAGGACTTGGCCAGGTGCAGTGGCTCACTTTGCGAGGCTGAGGTGGGCAGATCACCTGAGGTCAGGAGTTCGACACCAGCCTGACCAATATGATGAAACCCCATCTCTACTAAAAAAGAATACAAAAATTAGCCAGGCGTGGTGGTGGGCGCCTGTAATCCCAGCTACTCGGGAGGCTGAGACAGGAGAATCGCTTGAACCTGGGAGGCAGAGGTTGCGGTGAGCCGAGATCGCGCCATTGCGCTCCAGCCTGGGCAACAAGAGCCAAACTCCGTCTCAAAAAAAAAAAAAAAAAAGTGAGAAGGGCTTGAGAAGTCATTCACTCATGCAGTCTCCTTCTTCATGTGGCCACTCTCTCAAGCTGTCACTGTACTGAAGAAGAAATAAAGTTACACGGTTCACAGGTGCTTAGTGGCACTGCTAGGACCATGCCCAGCCACTCAGCCTCCCAGATGGATGCTTCAGGGTCTCGCAGGTCCTCTCTCCAAAGGGGACTTTCTTCTCGTCTCATGTTTTCTCCTCCTTGCACTTGGAAGAATAAGACACTTTTCCTTTTTCTTTTTATTCAGTAACATTTGTCTACTGAAGCACACCCAAACGGGGACACCAACCGGAATAATGAAGCTCGATAAAGTGGTGACTGGATTTTCACTGAAATCCTGTGCACTTTCTAATCTGGGTAACTATTGACTTCTTGATGACGTAGTGCAACCATTAAACATGCTGATGATCAGGACAATAGATCTCACTCAGGATACCAGCTTATGCTCACAATGGAACGGACCCAAAGACCTTTACCTTCTTCATGTGATAGATTTCATCATGTCTTGTACAGTTAGATCCTCTATTTAAATTTCAAGTTTAAAATAATCATGTCATTTTCTTCTAAATAAAAAAAATTTAAAAGATCTTGAGATACACTTAAATTTTTTAATATGGAATTTACAAATGCTGTGACTGGAATTTTCCTGATAGCTGGTGAACTGAGTTCCTAACACAGTTCTTCTGTTGCGCAGCTTGTATCAGGGACGTTTTCCCCAACACGGTGTTTGCGGACAGCAACATCGATAGTGTCATGGCTCCAGATGCCTTTGTCTGTCGCCGGATCTGCACTCATCATCCCGGTTGCTTGTTTTTTACCTTCTTTTCCCAGGAATGGCCCAAAGAATCTCAAAGGTAAGGAGTTAACAAGTAAGGATAATTTGTTATCTTTTAAAAATAGCTGATCAAAATCCATCATTAAAAACTCCAAGTAACTAAAAATTTACTCTAAATGTTAGTATAGGATAAAAATTGCAAAGAATTTCTAGCCGCTCTCCCATTCTATTCCCCACCTACTTAGCACAAACCCGACATTACCGAGGACTCTTTTTTTTTTGAGACGGAGTCTCACCGTACTGCCCAGGCTGGAGTACAATGGTGTGATCTCAGCTCACTGCAACCTTTGCCTCCCGAGTTCAAGTGATTCTCCTGCCTCCGCCTCCTGAGTAGCTGGGATTATAGGCATGGGCCACCATGCCCAGCTAATTTTTTTTTTTTTTTTTTTTTTTTTGTATTTTTAGTAGAGACAGGGTTTCACCATGTTGGCCAGGCTGGTCTCGAACTCCTGACCTCAGGCGATCCGCCTGCCTCGGCCTCCCGAAGTGCTGAGATTACAGGGTTGAGCCACCATGCCTGGTCAATAAATTTTAAAATAAATATTATTTTACCTAAATAAATTTTAGGTACAGGTACAGTTTTGTTACATGGATATACTGTGTAGTGTGAAGTCTGGGCTTTTGCTGCTCCGCCCTCCCCTATCCTTCCAACTGTCTGAGTCTCCAATAGCTTTCATTCCACTCTCTCTGTGCCTGTGTACATTTTATTTAGCTCCCACTTATAAGTGACAACATGGAATATTTGACTTTCTGTTTCTGAGTTGTTTCACTTGAGATAATAGCCTCCAGTTCTATCCATGTTGCTGCAAAAGACATGATTTTGTGATTTTTTATGGCTAAGTAACATTCTATAGTATATTCTATACACCACATTTTCTTTATCCATTCATTTGTTGATAGACTCTTAGGCTGATCCATATCTTTGTTATTATGAATAGTGCTGCAGTAAACATGTGAGTGTAGGTATCTTTGAGAAATACTGATTTGTTTTCTTTCTTTTCCTTTGGACATGTACCCAGTAGTGGGATTGCTGGAGGTCTCCACCTTGGCAAAGGGAGAGTTGTCTAATTCTGAATGAAATGAAGAGATTCCATTTCCGTTTCATGACCACTAAAAGACAATTCAGTCCAATGCTTTGTTTAAAATAATTGAACCAGGAGCAGAAAGAGCTGAAAATGTCAGTGAAATGTCAAACCCAAAGTGGAGAGAGAGAGGTGGAAATGAATGTCTCCATCAAGTGGGTTAGGATGGTGGTGGAGGGAGATTTGAGAATTGAGTTCCTGTTTCCTTACCAATGGAAATTAACACAGGACATCAGAAACAGCATGAAAAAATTCTTTGATTATCAAAAGGACATTAGCTAAGGTTGCTGTCCCTCTTTTATTTATTTATTTGAGACAGGGTCTTGCTCTGTCACTCAGATTTGGGTGCACTGGGTGTGATCTCAGCCTGCTGCAGCCTCCACTTCCTAGGTTCAAACAATCCACCTGTCTCATCCTCCCAAGTTGCTGGGACCAAAGGTGTGCACCACCATGCCCAGCTAATGTTTGTATTTTTGTAGCGACAGGGTTTCGCCACGTTGGTCAGGCTGGTCTAGAACTGCTGGCCTCAAGCAATCCATCGGCCGTGGCCTCCCACAGTGCAGGGATTACAAGCCTGAGCCACCATGCCCAGCTTGCTATTCTTCATTGACAACATTCACTTAAACAAACAAACATCCATAAAATTAAGTCAGTTTTAAAACCTAGCTTGTATATATCTTTGAATTGGAACTCTCAGAGCCTTCAGCACTTGCTTGATTGGCCTCCTGTTGATGAAAATGTGTCCTCCAGACAATTCAGCCAAGGGGAGCCCCGTGTGCCTTGCCCATCACACGAACCTTGCTTTCCACTGAGTGAGGCTGTAATTTCAGAAGTGCCAGGTTTGTCACATGAAAATATATCTGTTACCATCACCTACTGAACAAATTTAGTAGAATTTGTTTGGTGCCTATTATGTATCAGGCATTGTTCTGAAGACTGGGGATACCATTTAGTGAACTAAATAGATGAAAACCTTGCTGATTGGACCAGAGTGGAGATGAGAGAGAAGTGACCAGATTGATATGTGTTACAGCAGAGAGCCAATAAGATTTACTGATGGATTGGATCATGGATTGTGAAGTAGTCAGTGATAGCACCGAGACTTTTGGCCCAAGAAACTGGAAAGATGGAAATGCTGATGACAGAGATGTGGAAAGTTTCACAAGCGGCAGAGTGTAGGAGAAGCAATGCCCATGACACATCTAGAGGAAAGGGTTGAACCGACAGCTGGAAATAGAAGTCACATTCAGGAGAGAGGTTTATGTGTACATCTGTGTTTATGTGTCACCAATATACAACTGATTTTTTTTAAAATCTGGTGAAATTATCAAAGAATTAAATGCAGACAGGGAAGAAAGTAGGTCCAAAGATGGAGCCTTGGGGTGTTATAAAGTTCAGAAATAAGAAAGATGCCATTGTCACTTGTAATTTTGTGTTCGTCACTGCTCTTTTTCTTTGTCTTATTCCCTTACCGACCAATTCCTAGACTAGGAATAACACATTTGATCTTTAATACAGAATGTGATAGGAATATGGCTTCTATAAGCCAAAGCTTGGCAATTTAAACTTAAATTTATTAAAATTAAATAAAACTGGCTGGGTGCAGTGCCTCATGCCTGTAATCCAAGTACTTTGGGAGGCAGAGGCAGGTGGATCACTTGAGGTCAGGAGTTCGAGACCATCCTGGCCAACATGGCGAAACCCCGTCTCTACCAAAAATACAAAACTTAGCCTGATATGGTGGCGTGTGCCTGTAATCCCAGCTACTCAGGAGGCCGAGGCAGGAGAATCACTTGAACCCGGGACGTGGAGGTTACAGTGAGCCGAGATCGGGACACTGCACTCCAGCCTGGATTACAAGAGAAAGACTCTGTCTCAAATAAATAAATAAATAAATAAATAAATAAATAAATAAATAAAACTAAAAATTCACCTTCCCGGCTATATTGGCCACATTCCAAGTGCCCAGCAGCCACATGTGGTTGGCAGTTACTGTATTGGATGGCATAGACATAGAATATTTCCATCACTGCAGAAAGTTCTAGGGACAGCCTTGCTCTAGACTGTGGTTTTGTCTACTTAGGAAAAGTCACTCTTTTCCAGGAAGATGCTTCCAGGGTGTAGAGTCAACGATGTACTTCACTCATCTCCTTATAAACCTGTTGCAATCCTGGATAGGAGGTTTCTAGGTAGCATGAAGACTCTTGAACCTTTAAGACAGGCTGGGAGTTTTGAAAGGAAGAAAATGGAAAGAGAAGATACTGGGAAGACTGACAATAGAGTAAGCTCAGAAAATTGTTATGGAGCCAGGTGATTTAGTTAGAAAATGTGTCTGCAACCTAAGGGTCATGGAGTGTGACTCTGTGGTTTATGAGTGTGACTCTGTGGTTCATGGGTGTGACTCTGTGGTTTATGAGTGTGACTCCGTGGTTCATGGGTGTGACTCTGTGGTTTATGGGTGTGACTCTATGGTTTGAGTGTGACTCCGTGGTTTATGAGTGTGACTCTGTGGTTCATGTGATTCTGTGGTTTATGAGTGTGACTCTGTGGTTTATGGGTGTCACTCCACGGTTTGGGTGTGACTCTGTGGTTTATGAGTGTGACTCTGTGGTTTATGGGTGTGACTCCATGGTTTGAGTGTGACTCCGTGGTTTATGGGTGTGACTCCATGGTTTATGGGTGTGACTCCGTGGTTTATGGGTGTGACTCTGCGGTTTATGAGTGTGACTCTGCGGTTTATGGGTGTGACTCCATGGTTTATGAGTGTGACTCTGTGGTTTATGAGTGTGACTCTGTGGTTTATGGGTGTGACTCTGTGGTTTATGAGTGTGACTCTGTGGTTTATGGGTGTGACTCTGTGGTTTATGAGTGTGACTCTGTGGTTTATGGGTGTGACTCCATGATTTATGAGTGTGACTTTGTGGTTTGAGTGTGACTCCGTGGTTTATGGGTGTGACTCCGTGGTTTATGAGTGTGACTCCATGGTTTATGGGTGTGACTCCATGATTTATGAGTGTGACTCCATGGTTTATGAGTGTGACTCTGTGGTTTATGGGTGTGACTCCATGGTTTGAGTATGACTTCGTGGTTTGAATGTGACTCCGTGGTTTATGGGTGTGACTCCGTGGTTTATGAGTGTGTCTCCGTGGTTTATGAGTGTGACTCCATGGTTTATGCGTGTGACTCCGTGATTTATGAGTGTGACTCCGTGGTTTATGAGTGTGACTCTGTGGTTTATGGGTGTGACTCCGTGGTTTATGAGTGTGACTCCATGGTTTATGGGTGTGACTCCATGGTTTATGGGTGTGACTCCGTGGTTTATGGGTGTGACTCCGTGGTTATGAGTGTGACTCCGTGGTTTATGGGTGTGACTCCGTGGTTCATGGGTGTGACTCCGTGGTTTATGGGTGTGACTCCGTGGTTTATGGGTGTGATTCCGTGGTTTATGGGTGTGACTCTGTGGTTTATGGGTGTGACTCCGTGGTTTATGAGTGTGACTCCGTGGTTTATGTGTGTGACTCCGTGGTTTATGGGTGTGACTCCGTGGTTTATGGGTGTGACTCCATGGTTTATGAGTGTGACTCCGTTTGGGTGTGACTCCGTGGTTTATGAGTGTGACTCCGTGGTTTATGGGTGTGACTCCATGGTTTATGAGTGTGACTCCGTGGTTTATGAGTGTGACTCCGTGGTTTATGAGTGTGACTCCGTGGTTTATGGGTGTGACTCCATGGTTGATGAGTGTGACTCTGTGGTTGATGAGTGTGACTCTGTGGTTGATGAGTGTGACTCCGTGGTTTACGAGTGTGACTCTGTGGTTTATGGGTGTGACTCTGTGGTTTATGGGTGTGACTCCGTGGTTTATGAGTGTGACTCCGTGGTTTATGGGTGTGACTCCATGGTTTATGGGTGTGACTCCATGGTTTATGAGTGTGACTCCGTGGTTTATGGGTGTGACTCCATGGTTTATGTGTGTGACTCCATGGTTTATGAGTGTGACTCCGTTTGGGTGTGACTCCGTGGTTTATGAGTGTGACTCCATGGTTTATGGGTGTGACTCCATGGTTTATGAGTGTGACTCCGTGGTTTATGAGTGTGACTCCGTGGTTTATGTGTGTGACTCCGTGGTTTACGAGTGTGACTCCGTGGTTTACGTGTGTGACTCCGTGGTTTACAGGTGTGACTCCGTGGTTTACGGGTGTGACTCCGTGGTTTATGAGTGTGACTCCATGGTTTATGAGTGTGACTCCATGGTTTACAAATAGTACTTTCAAAATAGGAAAATCTTCATAATTAAGTGCCAGCATGAGCTGACTTTATTTTCTCTAGGTGCTGTAAAAATGTTTTTACGTGTCTGATATATTTCTACTTCCCTTTTGTTTTTGTTAGAAATCTTTGTCTCCTTAAAACATCTGAGAGTGGATTACCCAGTACACGCATTAAAAAGAGCAAAGCTCTTTCTGGTTTCAGTCTCCAAAGCTGCAGGCACAGCATCCCAGGTAAACTGAGTTCTGCATTCTGGCTGAGAGTGACCAGCCCCGAGGAGGCTGATGCATGCTGAGGGAGGGTCTCGCTCTGACATGTGGTCTGCTGTCTAGTGTTCTGCCATTCTTCATTTTACCATGACACTGATTTCTTGGGAGAAGAACTGGATATTGTTGCTGTGAAAGGTCACGAGGCCTGCCAGAAACTGTGCACCAATGCCGTCCGCTGCCAGTTTTTTACCTATGCCCCAGCTCAAGCATCTTGCAACGAAGGGAAGTAAGCCATGTGAAGCGCTATGCAGATACCCTTGTCTCGTCTGCCTGTGAGGCGCATTACGTTTATACCATTTTGTTTCCAACTGCAGGGGCAAATGTTACTTAAAGCTTTCTTCAAATGGATCTCCAACTAAAATACTTCGCGGGACAGGAGGCATCTCTGGATACACATTAAGGCTGTGTAAAATGGATAATGGTGAGTATAATGTCACTTGAAAAAATACAGCCGAAGGAATTATTCCATACGGAATCCATCACAACCAAGACTATCAGGTCCAGCCGCAGAGGGGAGAACGTTCATGAAATAAACACATTTTGCCATTTTCCGTTGTTTTCACTCCTATCACCCAAGCTGACCATGTTTTAAACGTAAATACTGGGGCTTGACCAAACTGTACATTGCCTAGTATTAACCAAATATATGTTTTAATTTGACACATTTATACACCTGGCATTTCTGTTTTCTTTCTTTCTTTCTTTTTTTTTTTTTTTGAGACAGAGTCTCACTCTGTTGTCCAGGCTGGAGTGCAGTGATGTGGTCAGTGTTTACTGCAGCCTCTGCCTTGAACTCCTGGACTCCAACAATCCTCCCACCTTAGCTCCCTGAGTAGCTGGGGCTACAGGCGTGCACCACAACACCCGGCTAATTTTTTGTAGAGATGGGGTCTTGCCATGTTGCCCAGGATGCTCTTGAACTCCTGGGCTCAAGCGATCCTCCCGCTTTGGCTTCCCAAATTTCTGGGATTATAGGTTTGAACCTCTGTACCCAGCCACAACTGGCATTTCATAATGAGACCCAGACTCTGCCAACACTCCTGTGATCAAGGCCAGTAATCTTTCCTATTATCCTTTGTAAGGGAAATATCGATCAATACTTTGGTTAGTCAAATTACTCATTTTCTTCTAAAAAATGTGTATCTGTTCAAGAAATACTGGCACACCTCCTTTTTAGAGGTCTTTATTCAGATTCCATGCAGGGTTCCAGAGACTTAGGAATTGGCATAGGTTAAGGTAAAACTTTACTAACAACAATGAGTGTGGTAGGGTGGAAATAAGAGTGTTTAGATTATACAAGACCTATGGTAACATAAAAGTTGCAAGAAAAATCCGACCAGCAGTGTTTCCATCCCAGTGGCCAGTTTCTGAGTATAGTCGCAAGAGATGGTTTGTAGGCAAATAGAATTGTCCCAAGGGACAAAATCCCCAACAGGAAAGAATGCACCACAAGCACTCCTGCCTAAATTACTGTCATAACTTAGGATGGCTTTACTATATACTGATTTACAGAAGCTGCATGTTCTTAGACTGTTTACTGCTAAATGTCCAATATTCCAATACACTGTAAGATGCAACTGAGATTTAATGAATGAAATGCAAGTGATAATCACGCTTTGTCATAGTTTTAGAAGCACAAAAACCTTTCGTGTCAGATTATCTGCTGTACTGAAAAGGCGAGTCAATCCTTCATTTCTGAGAACTTGTTTTGTAGAACATAAAGATGTCATATGGGCCGGGCGCGGTGGCTCAAGCCTGTAATCCCAGCACTTTGGGAGGCCGAGACGGGTGGATCACGAGGTCAGGAGATCGAGACCATCCTGGCTAACCCGGTGAAACCCCGTCTCTACTAAAAAACTAGCTGGGCGAGGTGGCGGCGCCTGTAGTCCCAGCTACTCGGGAGGCTGAGGCAGGAGAATGGCATAAACCCGGGAGGCGGAGCTTGCAGTGAGCTGAGATCCGGCCACCGCGCTCCAGCCTGGGCCACAGAGCGAGACTCCGTCTCAAAAAAAAAAAAAAAAAAAAAAGGAAAAAAGATGTCATATTGCCTCCAACACTGATATCCTAACTAGTAAACTGCGCCCTCCTAGAGCTCAGAGGCGCTCCGATGAGAATCTTTGGATGGCTCAAGCCTCCTTAAAAAGCAAGTCGATTAAGTCGTATCCCATACATTGTTTTCCTCACCATAAATTTCCCTAAGACAAGAAGGAGCATTCAGCACCATTCTGCTGTCTTTCTTCTACTTCTGAGCATTAGAAGGGACGCTTAGCGGATGTTGTTGTTAAGTAATGTTGACATGATTTTAAAAATGGGAACGAGCACGTATACCTTAATACATTGCAGACTGCGTTTCCCCCTTCCTTCTTCATTATGGTTTTCTCATTGGATTTACAGACTCTGGCCTGTAGAAGTTACAGAATATACCAGATAAAGATTGATAGCTGCAGGAGAAAATGTAAGATAAAGGAAAATAAACTTATGTCTTTTCAGTGCACCTTTGGAGGGAGTGAATTAGATAACTAGGTTTTTGCTGCACTGTATTTGATGAAATAACTCCCTAATGTGAAAGGGAATAGCTACGTGAGATGTTGATGGTGTCTTGTCTGCCATTGGTCTACAATGTAACTTAACTTTCTGAAGATAGATAGCAGCACCATTAAAACAAACATTTCTTAACACAAAATATGATTCTAAACACGTATTTTCAGGCTTTCGTTTAAACTGAGAATCAAAATAGGATGAACATCAAGGCCTCTCACCTGTACTTAATAGGGTCTTGATTGAGTTATTTCTAACATACACTAGTTACTGCTTACCTATTAATTTTCCTAAAATTTACCTTTATGACACTTCCCACCTTGCGAACTATAAAGGCTTCCGAGAAATTCCAGAATAGAGGGCCCTCCAAAACAAATTTTCACCCTACCAGCTCTAAAATGAGAGCCTCTGTTCAGGCTTCCAAAGACACAGCCTGCTCGTTCTCACCTCAGTTGCTGTTAGCTGCTGTTTCCTTCCAAACTCCTTCTCTCTTCCTCTCCTTCTATTTGAAATCCACGCCAGAATTATACGCTCATTTTCCTACCATGGAAAAAAAGGCCTAGAAAGGTTGTTTTATACCCACAAAACTTGTGAGTGGATCTTCTAGGATCCGGCTTCTCATCAGTGATTCTTCTGTTAACTTAGACTCCTCCCTTAGCTTGGGACACGGAGCCTCTCTGAGCACCTGAGCCTGGTTATTCTAAGTGTGATCTGGGCACGGCACATTGGCATCGCCCAGGAGGTTATTAGAATTTCAGGACCCACAAAGACGTTACGGAGTCAGGATCTGCAATTTAAAGGCTATGCAGGCGACCCATAGGCACATAAAAGTATGAGTCGCATAGGTGTGTGCGTGTGTGTGCATGTGTCTAGAATACTGCCGTCTACGAACCCCGACTCCCATGCCATCTGTGTTCCATGTGTGCGTGTGTGTGCGTGCGTGTGTGTGCATGTGTGTGTTCGTGTGTGTGTCTAGAATACTGCTGTCTACGAACCCCCACTCCCATGCCATCTGTGTTCCATGTGTGCGTGTGTGTGTGTGCGTGTGTGTGTGCATGTGTGTGTTCGTGTGTGTGTCTAGAATACTGCTGTCTACGAACCCCCACTCCCATGCCATCTGTGTTCCATGTGTGCGTGTGTGTGCGTGCGTGTGTGTGCATGTGTGTGTTCGTGTGTGTGTCTAGAATACTGCTGTCTACGAACCCCCACTCCCATGCCATCTGTATTCCGTGTGTGCGTGTGTGTGCATGTGTGTGTGTGCATGTGTGTATGTGTATGTGCATGTGTGTGTCTAGAATACTGCTGTCTACAAACACCCAACTCCCATGCCATCTGTGTTCTGTGTGTGTGTGTACGTGTGTGTGTGCATGTGTGCATGTGTGTGTGCATGTGCATGTGTAAGTCTAGAATACTGCTGTCTACGAACACCCCACTCCCATGCCATCTCTTTTCCTTGTGTGTGTGGGTATGTGCATGTGTGTGCACGTGTGTGTGTGCATGTGTGTGCACGTGTGCATGTGTGTGTGTGTCTAGAATACTGCTGTCTACAAACACCCCATTCCCATGCCATCTCTGTTCCTTGTGTGTGCGTGTGTGTGTGTGCATGTGTGTGCATTCGCGTGTGTGTACACACGTGGGTGTGCATGTGTATGTGTGTGTACGTGTATGTGTGTGTCTGCGTGTGTCTAGAATACTCTTTACTAACACCCCACTCCCATGCCATCTGTGTTCCATGTGTGCGTGTGTGTGCATGTGTCTAGAATACTCTTTAACACCCCACTCCCATGCCATCTGTGTTCCGTGTGTGTGAGTGTGTGTGCATGTGTGTGCACATGAGTGTGCGTGTGTGCGATTGTGTGCATGCACGTGTGTGCGATTGTGTGCATGTGTGTGCGTGTGTGTGTGCGTGTGTGTGTCTAGAATACTGCTGTCTATGAACACTCCACTCCCATGCCATCTGTGTTCCGTGTGTGTGTGTGTGTGTGTGTGTGTCTAGAGTATGAACACCCCACTCCCATGCCATCTGTGTTCCGTGTGTGTGTGTGTGTGTGTGTGTGTCTAGAGTATGAACACCCCACTCCCATGCCATCTGGGTTCCATGGCAGGCTGGGTCAAGGTTCCAGCCTGGAGGATGGGTTCTTGTGTTGGGCATCCAGTAAGTAGAAAGAGAAGGAACTGTTCTTTCTAGGCAGCCCCAAGAGTAAAGAAACACAGGATGAACCTAAGTCAAAGTCCCTGAAAAGTACCAAGGACCCCAGAGAATCCCAAACTGTCAACAAGGCCAGAGGTCAGAGGAAGTTCGCAGATCAGTCTTACTTTGGACGTGGATGGAGCAGGAGTGACTGGGAGTCATGGTCAGCAGAGTCACGGGAACAGGGCAGGAACTAGATAATGGCTGCAGCCTGAGGGCAAGGTGCTCGCCTTTTCTTTCTAAGAGTAGTTCTCAAACGCCAGCAGGGCTGGTTTAAACACAGAGGGCTGAGCTTCCAGGCTGGAGTTTCTCATTCACTGGATCTGAGGTGGGGCTGAAGAATGTGCATTTCTGACAAGTTCCCAGGTGACACTGTTGGTCTGGAGACTGCACTCGACAACCACTGGTTTAAAAGAACCATTCGCGTTATCATTTGAAGAAGGATAAGACAGCCTCGTAGTACCACACAAGAGGGCCACATCCTTTGGGGTGTGTAATTACAAGATGAATTAGTTACTTCCATTTTTCATGTGCATGTTTTGCTTTGGCAACTTGATTATAAAGTCTCTGGAACTCAGGGTCATGATAAACTGTTGACTTGAGGGAAGGTTTTCTTCTTCTTGTTCCTGAAAGAGCACAATTACTGGTGGAAAGGAAGATGTAGGAAGCTGCTCATCGCAATGCTTCTGTTGCAGAGTGTACCACCAAAATCAAGCCCAGGATCGTTGGAGGAACTGCATCTGTTCGTGGTGAGTGGCCATGGCAGGTGACTCTGCACACCACCTCACCCACTCAGAGACACCTGTGTGGAGGCTCCATCATTGGAAACCAGTGGATATTAACGGCCGCTCACTGTTTCTATGGGTCAGTACCACGGCTGCTTTTATTAGTTCATCTTCTTCACGCATTTATAAAAAATATTACTAGCATATCAGGAAATACTTTAATCAATTAAATTGTCTTATTTGCAAAATTGATTAATTCCTTCAGTGGTAAAAAAGGCAGAAAGGAAGAGTCCCTCATGGTCTCCCAGCATCAGAACAGGTGCAGGTACACGGCCGCTTGACTGCCTGCAATTCTGCTTCCCGTTTAACCACATCCACATCCCCAGGGGCCTTCATGTTATTCCCTGCAAGAGCATACCTCCTTCCCTGTGTGCCTCGCTCCGTGCGCTGCGCCCAGAACTAAACTCACAGAGGATTTACCACTCTCTGAATCAAATTTCTAATATGTGTGTGTGCATGTGTGTGTGTGTGTGTTTAAATACAGAAAGAGGCCAGGTGTGGTGGTTCATGCCTGTAATCCCAGCACTTTGGGTGGCTGAGGAGGGAGGATCACTTGATGCCAGGAGTCTGAGGTCAGCCTGGGCAACATAGTGAGACCCTGTCTCTAAAAATTATTTAAAAACGAGTCAGGCCTGGTGGTTTGTGCACCTGTAGCACCAGCTGCTCAGAAGGCTGAGGTAGGAGGATTGCTTGAGCCCAAGAGTTCAAGGGTTCAGTGAGTTACTACAGTGCCACTGCGCTCCAGCGTGAGCAACAGAGCGAGACCCTATCTCTAAGTAAATAAATAAAATACAGGAAGAGTTCAGTAGGCATCCTCAAACTGGGTTCCTTACTTAGGTCACTTTCTGCACTGGCCAAACATAAAGGCTCCAGCTGGGGGTATATATATTCCAGGGAAGTTAAGTCAGCCAAACTTTCTGTTTGCTACTTTAGTATCCTCCGAGTTGTTTCCAGACACAGTTTTGTGTGCTTTTTAGTTTTAGTTTTCTTTTTTAATCAGTCTGCAGCACACTCATATTAAACTCAAGAAGACATGTGAAATCAAGAGTCCCCGTTACCTGTCACATATGGGAATGGAGTAGCAGAGAGGCCGCCTGAGTTTCTCAGTGTCACAGCTAGTCACTGGCGAGGGTGAGACTAAGTCCAGTGATCTTCGTGTGTGTGTGTGCTTGTGTGTGTGTGTGTGTGTGCCTCTGTGTGCCTGTGTGTGTGTGTGTTGGAGCATGGAGGGGGTGCTCATTCATTTTTTGTGTATAATGGATTTTCTTTATAGGGTGAATATGTTTTTTATCCTAAAAAATCTTAGGAAAAAAATCACTTTTTTCCACCTAAATGTCCGTCATTGGCAGAAAATATTAGTAATAGTTAAATAGTCACACACTTCACAATGTCTGGGAATTATTTTCAGTAAAGGAAATTTCTTTTCCTCTGCTGTTTGCTCCTTAGGGTAGAGTCACCTAAGATTTTGCGTGTCTACATTGGCATTTTAAATCAATCTGAAATAAAAGAGGATACATCTTTCTTTGGGGTTCAAGAAATAATAATCCATGATCAATATAAAATGGCAGAAAGTGGGTATGATATTGCCTTGTTGAAACTGGAAACCACAGTGAATTACACAGGTATGGAGAATTTTATCTGGAAAGTTATCTCCAATGGTGAACTGGATAAAATGTTTAACGCTGCTAGATTTACGACCTGAGCCTGCCAGTCTCTCTGTGTGTTATCATCATGGAAGCGAGAGGGCCTGGAACACGAGCCATTCATTCTGTTAAGGCTGACACACGTTCCTGGCGATTGAAACTTATTTGGGGAATGTGGGTGAAGAGATACGTTTTCCTGAGGCTTCTTCAGGTGCATAGAATGACACAATTTCATAATACATTGGAATAGTAAAGATAATTTAGTCTAAAGATAATTTAGTAAAGGTAATTTAGGGATGAAGGATTGAAGGTTAGGACAATTAAGCAACTTGTGCAGGATCACAAACTGAGTTGGATGAGGAGTTAGTGGCCAGGGTGGGGCTTGTCTCTCTCTCGCCCCTTCATCCTGGCGCTTGTGCGATATTATGCTGAACCTGAGGGAGGAAAATATATGAAAACAAGGCAAAAAAAGAATATAGTTAACAAAGAAAACACAGATAATGTACAGTGGAAGAAGAGTCTCTTCTGGAAAAGAGGATCTATTTTGCATCTCATATTTAAACCATGATTTTTTACATTTAGATTCTCAACGACCCATATGCCTGCCTTCAAAAGGAGATAGAAATGTGATATACACTGACTGCTGGGTGACTGGATGGGGGTACAGAAAATTAAGAGGTAAAAATGATGTTGTTATATGTGCTCCAGCCTAGAAATGAAGAACGGAAACCTTTCTGCCCTGTCAAGTCATGTAGCTGAAGCACAAGTCGAGTCACACTACTCAGCTGCAGGAAGCGGATTAATACCGATGGAGAGGCAAAAGTCACCCAAGTGAGGCTGGTGCCTCGTCTGTTTGATTGGAAATTTTAAATGTGACTACATCTCTTTAAAGACTAATTATATTTAATGAAGTTTAATGTGAAGCCTAGCACTTTTCAGTAAATGTTCTAGCCTGCTGTCCAATTACTTTTTCTGGGAAGTCATTCCAGTTAGAGTCATAATTAATTTTGGAACTTAATTAACATTAACAAAATGGTACATGCAATAGTGGGAATAATGTTTTCTTCATACTTGCAATTATAAAAGGTCCGTGAAGTAAATCTAACATTTTTTCCTTCTAGATTTTTATATAGGCATGATTGTTGTTGTTGTTGTTGTTGTTGTTTTTGAGGTGGAGTCTCGCTCTGTCGCCCAGGCTGGAGTGCAGTGGCGCAATCTCGGCTCACTGCAAGCTCTGCCTCCCGGGTTCAAGCAATTCTCCTGCCTCAGCCTCCCAAGTAGCTGGGATTACAGGTGCCCACCACCACCCCAAGCTAAGTTTTGGTATTTTTAGTAGAGACAGGGTTTCACCGTGTTAGCCAGGATGGTCTCCATCTCCTGACCCTGTGATCTGCCTGCCTCGGCCTCCCAAAGCGCTGGGATTACAGGTGTAAGTCACTGCGCCCGGCTGTGATTTTTATTTTAAATATATGCAGCCGGGCGCGGTGGCTCACGCCTGTAATCCCAGTGCTTTGAGAAGCCAAGATGGGTGGATCACTTGAGGTCAGGAGTTCAAGACCGGCCTGCCCAACACGGTGAAACTCCATCTCAACTAAAAATACAGACATTAGCCGGGCATAATGGCAGGTGCCTGTACATCCCATGTACTCGGGAGGCTGAGGCAGGAGAATTGCTTGAACCTGGGAGGCGGAGGTTGCAGTGAGCCGAGATCGCGCCACTGCACTCCAGCGTGGGCAACAAAAAGAGACTCCGTCTCAATTAAAAAAAAGTGTGTGTGTGTATGTGTGTGTGTGTATATATGTATATACATTTATGTGTATTGTATATGGTTATTCCACAAACAAACCAAAAAATTTTTTTCAGACAAAATACAGAATACTCTCCAGAAAGCCAAGATACCCTTAGTGACCAATGACGAGTGCCAGAAGAGATACAGAGGACATAAAATAACCCATAAGATGATCTGCGCCGGCTACAGGGAAGGAGGGAAGGATGCTTGCAAGGTAACGCAGTGTTCTTAGCCAATGGAATATACACAAATTGGAATGCTTAATGCATTTTTTTTTTTGAAATGGAGTCTTGCTCTGTCACCCAGGCTAGAGTGCAGTGGTGTGATCTCTGCTCACTGCAACCTCCACCTCCAGGTTCAAGCGATTCTCCAGCCTCAGCCTCCTGCGTAGCTGGGATTATAGGCGTGCACCACCACACCTGGCTAATTTATTTTGTATTTTTAGTAGAGACGAGGTTTCACCATGTTGGCCAGGATGGTCTCGATCTCTTGACCTCGTGATCCACCCGCCTTGGCCTCCCAAAGTGCTGGGATTGCAGGTGTGAGGCACCGTGCCCGGCCGCTTAATGCATTTTGAAAAGCAGTCTTCTGCCAATGAGCAGGGAACACAGTGTATTTGCTTGACTTGGCAAAAATGAGGAGACTAACTGGAAGAACGCAAGCACCCGGGTTCTCTGCAGTATATTAAGAGTCCAAGACAGCATTTACACAAAATCAGCCTGAGCAAGATGTGCTGAAGACGGGAAGCGTCTAAGTTGATCTGTGCACCTTTTCTTGTCTCCCCTTGTTCTAGGGAGATTCGGGAGGCCCTCTGTCCTGCAAACACAACGAGGTCTGGCATCTGGTTGGCATCACGAGCTGGGGCGAAGGCTGTGCTCAAAGGGAGCGGCCAGGCGTTTACACCAACGTGGTCGAGTACGTGGACTGGATTCTGGAGAAAACTCAAGCAGCGTGAACGGGTTCCCAGGGGCCACTGCAGTCCCTGAAGGACAGAGGATTTGCTGGGAGAGGGCGTTGAGCTCATTGTGCCAGCTTGCTTCCTCCACAGTAACACGCTGAAGGGGCTTGGTGCTGGTAGGAAAATGCCAGAAGAAAACAAACTGTCACAAGCTGTTATGTCCAAAGCTCCCGTTCTATGATCATTGTAGTTTGTTTCAGCATCCAGTGTCTTTGTTTCTGATCACGCTTCTAAGGAGTCCAAGAATTACCATAAGGCAATATTTGTGATGATTACTATATAGGCAGATATACCAGAAAATAACCAAGTAGTGGCAGCAGGGATCAGGTAGAAGAACTGATAAAAGAAACCACCATAAATAGATTTGTTCAATGAAAAATGAAAACTGGAAGAAAGGAGAACGAAGACAGTCTTCACCATTTTGCAGGAATCTACACTCTGCCTGTGTGAACACATTTCTTTGTAAAGAAAGAATTTGATTGCATTTAATGGCAGATTTTCAGAATAGTCAGGAATTCGTGTCATTTCCATTTTAAAACATGTTTAAAAAAATCAGTTTGAGTAGACACAAGCTAAGAGTGAATGTGAAGATACCAGAATTTCTGTATGGAAGAGGGTGACAAGCAGCAATGTACCTGGAAGTGGTACCTTAGGACCAATCTTAAAGATACACTTTCCTGAAAAATGATTTGTGATGGATCGTATATTTATTTAAAATATCTTGGGAGGGAGAGGCTGATGGCGATAGGGAGGCAAGCTGAAGCCTCCATAAGACAAGCTGCTACTGTGACTGTGGCCCCCAAAGAGCTACACCGCATATTTATTTGACAAAAGTCACCATTGACTACATCCGTACTACAGAGAAAAAACAATTTGGGCACAAATGGATGGTTACAGTAAAGTCTTCAGCAAGCAGCTCCCTGTATTCTAAGTACTGGGCTTTTCTGTTTGGTGCAAATATTTATCTCATTATTGCTGTGATCTAGTCCAGTAACCTAGAATTTGATTTGTCACCACATAGCTTTCAACCTGTGCCAACAATTATACAATTCGTCAAGTGTGAATTTTTTTTTTTTTTTTTTTTTTGAGACGAAGTCTCACTCTGTTGCCCAGGCTGGAGTGCAGTGGTGTAACTTCGACTCACTGTAACCTACACCTCCTGAGTTCAAGCGATTGTCCTGCCTCAGTCTCCCAAGTAGCTGAGACTACAGGCACACGCCACCATGCCCAGCTAATTTTTATATTTTTAGTAGAGACGTGGTTTCACTATGTTGGCCAGGCTGGTCTTGAACTTCTGACCTTGTGATCCACCCACCTCAGCCTCTCAAAGTGCTGGGATTACAGGCGTGAGTCACTGCACCTGGCCTTGGAAAATATTTATTGAGCACAATTGCTTGAGAGCATCATGCTGAGCTTTGAGGATACAGTGGTGAGCAAACAGATATGTCCTGGCTTCATGAAGCTTATACTCTAGCTAACATGAACAACAAAATAAAATAATCACACAAAATATAGAAGTTCAAGCTGAAATGAGCGGCTGCACCGGATTCTATCAGATGAGAAAGGACAGTTTTCACAAAGTTCAAAGACTGGGGATACAAAGGAATTTGTCCTGAGAAAGACAAAACAAAAACAACAAACAAAAAACCCAAAAGAGTAAAATGACGGTAGGGTATAACGGGGCCAGATCCAAAATGCGGACAGGTTCAAACAAAATTGGAACTGAAAATCAGAGTGCCTTCAAGAGTAGCAAACGATATTATCTTGTTACCTGCTAATTACCTTAGTAGACTGGAAGCAACACTTCACACAAAAGAGGGCTGGGATGTAATTTCTGATAAGAAGAGGTGTTTCTGTGAAGTCTTTCCTGAGAACATATTATTTGAGAAAAACACATATTGTTGTTTTTAGCATTTCACTTTGTATAAGTCTTAATTTTTGAAGAGCTGGTATATGCCCATGATTTGTTAATGAAAATACTGTAAGATATAAAATATACAATGAGAAGATCTCCTCTTCTGTGCCAGGAGAGTGCACATTCTACACACTGCGTAGCACCTTTCTGACTTCCGTTCTGTCTGGGCACAGTTCTGATTGCCATGCAGAGGGCTCCCTCTGTCTGGGGATATTTCTCACGGGTACCGAGAGAGCCTCCTCTATCTTGGGGTATTTCCGATGCGTACAGAAGGGCTGCCTCTGTCCACTATGGAAGGCTGGTGTTCACTGCGGGGATTCCGCACTTCGTTTAACCAGAGTCCCCTGTGGACGGACACTTGGGTTGTTTTCAATCTTTCCCTCTTTCACACATGTGCAGGAATATTTGTAGGATAAAGTCCAGAGGTAGAATTACTGAAGAAATTTCTCTTCAAAAATTTGTAGCCATTTTCTCTCCCACCAGCAACGGCTACCGTAACACCACAATTAGGAATTTTTGACAATCTGATAGGTGGGAAAAGGTAGCTCACTGTAGTTTATTTTGCAGTTCTCTTACTATGACAAATTAATATAAATGACATTATGCTAATTTGGTGTATAAAGTCACCAAATTGTTCACCACTTCATTTTTTACTTAAATACTAATTTGGTATTTATCACGTAGACAAAAATAGAGTATGCTCCTTGCAGTCATATAAAAACGGTAAGAGTTCTTGCCAAAAGAACAGAACAAACGTTCCGAGCTTTTGTTGTTCAACCTTGGGAGTGGCTCAGTGTGGCAGACCTAGTGGCTGTCCAGCCTTCTCCCTGTGTGTTAGAGACATAAATTTGGGGTGCAAGTGGCCTCATCTCCAGGGGTGGATCCTGATTCCCACACATTCCCTGATGGAATCGCATCCTCGTTGCCCTGGGAATCGGTTCCTGGTGGTACAGGCCAAGGCAACGGGTACACACCTTCACCCCGCCAGAGCGACGGGCACGCGCCTTCACCCCACCAGACGGGCACGCGCCTTCACCCCCCAGAGCGACGGGCACGCGCCTTCACCCCACCAGACGGGCACGCGCCTTCACCCCCCAGAGCGACGGGCACGCGCCTTCACCCCCCAGAGCGACGGGCACGCGCCTTCACCCCATCAGACGGGCACGCGCCTTCACCCCACCAGAGCGACGGGCACGCGCCTTCACCCCCCAGAGCGACGGGCACGCGCCTTCACCCCATCAGACGGGCACGCGCCTTCACCCCACCAGAGCGACGGGCACGCGCCTTCACCCCACCAGACGGGCACGCGCCTTCACCCCACCAGAGCGACGGGCACGCGCCTTCACCCCCCAGATGGGCACGTGCCTTCACCCCACCAGACGGGCACACGCCTTCACCCCCCAGAGCGACGGGCACGCGCCTTCACCCCCCAGACGGGCACGCGCCTTCACCCCACCACAGTGACTGGCTCCGAGTCAGCATCCTGGGCAGAGGTTGAGGATTTGCATGTCCTGTCGGAATAAATGCTTTCTCTTTCCCTTCCACGTGAATGCGGAAGCGTTGGCCCTGGGGGCGGTGGCACTAATCGTGAGAAGCCACCCGAGGTCCCTGCTGCCCAGACAGAGGGGCTGAGGTCTGCACCAGCTCTGGGCTTCCCTCTCCCGCAGCCACGGCCGCTTTCGTGTTTGAGCCGCGGGTTTCCCACCACCTGCGGGAAGCGTCCCGTGTGCTGGGGCTCGGGTTATTGGTCACACCCCCGAGTCAGGGAAATGTACCTGACATTGATGAGGCACGCGTTACCATAGTGCTCTAGGGGACACAGTTTTCTTTTCTTTTCTTTTTTTTTTTTCCGATTTTAGAAGTTGGAAATATTCTTGAATAGTTTTGATCCTAAACCTTCAGAAAGTCTGTCTGTGACCCTCTCCAGAGCTGCCTCCCTTCTGACGATGAGGCCACGCTGGTGATGGACGCTGCGGTTCTCACCTGCGGCACCCTGGGCACCAGTGGCTGGTTATTGCTCTACACTCGAAAGAGGGAAACTAAACTTTGGAAGGAGAATCAAATGTTTAAGATATTTAAGAAAGGCTTCAGAAATAATACATTTACATTATACATGACCCACTCATGGCCTTACCTGTGGGCCTGTCTCATGAAAGCATTAGAGGAAATGTTCCCCATTTTGCTAAGGGGCATGTCTCCATCTCACCTGCTCCGGTCCACTTCTCCCCTCATCCTGGCTTTTCTCTGTGATTTTCCACTCCATTCACCGGTCCTATTCAGGATGGGTCTTTCCCAGGCCAGGTGTGGTGGCTCACGCCTGTAATCCCAGCACTTTGGGAGCCGAGGAGGGCGGATCATGAGGTCAGGAGATCAAGACCATCCTGGCCAACATAGTGAAACGCCGTCTCTACTAAAATACAAAAAATTAGCCAGGCGTGGTGGCGGGCGCCTGTAGTCCCAGCTACTTGGGAGGCTGAGGCAGGAGAATGGCAGGAACCCGGGAGGCGGAGCTTGCAGTGAGCTGAGATCAGGCCACTGCACTCCAGTCTGGCCTACAGAGTGAGACTGTGTCTCAAAAAAAAAAAAAAGAAAAAAAAAAAAGAAAAGAGAAAAAAAATAAGAAAAGAAAACGGAAAGAAAGAATGGGTCTTTCCCTTGGCTCGTGTGAGAGGATTTTCAACATTCCAGCCAGCAGTGTCCCAGAGCTCACGTGTATGGAATTTCCCGACTGCACAGAGGCTCCGCCGGCCCTGTGTGGTCAGGGCAATCCTCTCTGTGAATGTCCTTTCCACAAGACATCTCTGAGGCCACCTGTCACCTGGGAGGGCTTCCCTTTGTCCAGGCAGAGGTGGCGGCCACAGTCTCATGGATTCCTGGCGCGGCCTGTGGGCCCCACCCCAACTGTCCCACCTGCTTCCCGCTTGTTGTATGCAGGTGTGTTCATTATTCACAGCAGGCCAAGCCTCTTTTAGGAGAACATTTCTTCCTTTCCAAGGCAATCCCACGAACTACAAATAACTGTTTAGAGCAATTCTTCAGTGAGGAACGTCCGTGTGTGTGTGTGTGTGTGTGTGTGTGTGTGTTTGAGAGAGAGAGAAAGAGAGAGAGAATGAAAATGAAAGCGATTATTTCTGATACCCGAAGCGCTCGGGCACTCCAGCTTCACTGCCTCGCTGGTCCCTGGGTTTCCTCACCTTTAGATGCTGTGTTACTTTCCTTTGGGTTCTGTAACAAATTATCACAACCCACCAGGGTGGCTGAATAGCCCAGGTTTCTCCCCCTGGCTCTGGAGGCTGCAACGCCGGAACCACGGTGTCGGCAGAGCCCAGCTCCCGTCCAGGCCTCGCCTCTTCCTCGTTCCTCGGCTGCCTCCTTCTCCACTTGGGCCTCTCCCATGTTTCTTCTCCCTTTCTCGTAAGAAAACTAGTAATATTGGTTGAGAGCCCAAACTGCTGTTTACAGTGTGTACTATATGTGGCACACAGTACACAGCTTACTGTCGTTTTCCATTGAATTCTAACTTTCAGAGAAGAGACTGTATTCAAGCTGCCTCCCACAATAACGGGCACACGCAGTGTTCAGCAAACTAGTTCCCTCTCCTTTGCCCTTGGGTATCAGGCAATTGTCTTTACAAATGTAACAGTGTATGGTGGACTCACTGGTGGAGAGAATTGTTCGGGTTTGTGTTTGTCTTACCTTATCTATCCAGAGAGGGGTCAAAATTTATCTTATATGTACGGATGCAGCTTTCTACTGCGCCCAGCACTCCCCAGGAAACATGCGCACGCTTTGTAGCCACCGGGAACTTTCAAAGGACGATGCTGTGCACAGGTGGCAATTTTCACGTGCTGTGATGATTGTGTGGATTCCTTCAATGCCCAGACACTGTCAAAACAGCAGTCAGAATGGCTCCCAAGAGCGTGGTTGGGAAGGCACCTTTACAAACAATACAGACTAGAAAACCTTTGTCATCCACAGAAAACACTATCAAACACAACACAAAAGTATGGGTTTTGGGGTTTGGGGTTTTTTTTGATAAGTTTCTGCTGCTACCATTTGAAATAATTATCTTCACTATTAGAACAAGAAAGCAGTAAAGAAAATATCAAGACAAAAAGTGACTTTCTCAGAAATATTTATATACTTGAGCAAATTAATATTTGATTTGGGTGAATCTGAATGTATTTCTCAAGAAATTGCTTCATTAAAAATAAAACTGTGGGCTGGGTGTGGAGGCTCACCGCTGTAATCCTAGCACTTTGGGAGGCCGAGGCGGGTGGATCATGAGGTCAGGAGATTGAGACCATCCTGGCCAACATGGTGAAACCCCGTCTCTACTAAAATACAAAAAATTAGCCGGGTGTGGTGGCGGGCGCCTGTGGTCCCAGCTACTCGGGAGGCTGAGGCAGGAGAATTGCTTGAACCCGGGAGGCAGAGGTAGCAGTGAGCCGAGATCGCGCCACCGCACTCCAGCCTAGGGGACAGAGTGAGATACCGTCTCAAAAACAAACAAACAAACAAATAAAACAAACTTTCGCAGAAACAGAAAACCAAATGCCACATGTTCTCACTTCTAAGTGGGAGCTGAACGTTGGGTACTCATGGACATCAAGACGGGAACGTCCTGTCACCTCCAGCAGCTTCCGGCCCAGCACTGGGGATTTTAAAAGGGGAGATGAAGGGAGGGGCCGAAGGCTGAAAAACTACCTATTGCGCGTTATAGTCTCTGCCTGGGCAATGGGATCAGTAGAAGGTTAAATCTCAGCGTTACACAATACAATGACCTGCATGCACGCGCCCAGAATCTAAAATAAAAATAGGATAAATAAATAGAAGAAATAAAGGCATTAAAAATAATTTTTCAGCAATATATATACACATATAGATAGATATTTCATTGTGCTTGTTATTTGGCAAGAAAAATCAAGATAGGTCTATTTTTCAGATTTGAAAGTTAGTTTTTAAAATTCAGATTCCATTTTATAAATGAGCAGTTTGTGATGTGATGGGCAGCCTTTAATATTTTATCTGACAATCAGTAGATGGATTTATCAGCATGTTTATGGCTGTGCTGGTGTCTGTAAAAATAGTATACAGCTAATTTTTTTTTTTTTTTTTTTTTTTTTTTTTTTATGAGACAGAGTCTCACTCTGTCGCCCAGGCTGGATTGCAGTGGCGCAATCTAGGCTCACTGCAACTTCCACCTCCCGGGTTTAAGCGATTCTCCTGCCCCAACTTCTGGAGTAGCTGGGATTACAGGTGCATGCTACCATGCCCAGCTAATTATTTTTTCTGAATTTTTAGTAGAGACGGGGGTTTCACCATGTTAGCCAGGAGGGTCGGCTGCTGGTGTTGCTTCAGTATACAGCTAAATTAAAGGCTTCGATTCTCAGTTTGCTCATTCTAATTTAGCTGAATTCTGAGTATTATGCATTTGTATCTGAGGTTCCAGGCTTCTCCCTCATCCTTCTCGGGCTGTTAAAACTCATGTTGCCAGGTGAAGTGGTGCATGACTGTAGTCCCAGCTACTCAAGAGGCTGAAGCAGGAGGATGGCTGGGGCCAGGAATTTGAGACCAGCTTAGGCAACATATGGAGACCTCCATCTCAAAACAACAACCACCAAAAAATAAAAAATAAAAAAAATTTTAAAAACCCCTCACGTGAAGAGTTCTTTCTGCTACCCTTGAAGATCAGAATAACGTAAGCTCAAAGCTGCTCTGGTATCCAGTCAAATCTACTCCTTCATTTTTTTGCATTGACCAAAGTGCTAATGGTCAGGAAGTAACGAGACCAGTGGAAGATGTTATTTGGCACGTTGATTATTGGGGACCTATTGGGGATCCCTAAGCTGTTAGAGCTGAAGGAGACTTTAGCAATCATTCCACAGAAATGAAACTCCAGGCGGGGATGTGACCTCTCCCAGCTCACAAGGCCTGTCAGGGCAGACGCTGAGCCCAGGAAATGTAGGTCTTTTGTGCGTCTTCAGTTCTTCAGGGGACAATTTAAATGAGAAGGAAGTTGGGTAGCAGAGTCCATGGAATAGCAGTTCCTCTATCAGGCCTGTGTTTCTCTTTGCTGCTACTTACATATGAGAAAGAAACATGTTCCTGAGATGCTACACTTATCACTTAAAGGCACTTTTCATTGTGTTGCTGTTGGTCTGTGCTCACTGCTGACAGCAATGGCAGGCTGCCATCCTCGGAGTGAGGACCTGTGGTTCTCCTTCCTGCTTCCTCTGAGCCCCAGCAGCTGCCAGCACGGCATCTAGGAATAGTGGATGTGGACATAATTAGGAGTTTCTTGGGCAGCCTAGTTAACAATCCCGCAGAGGGCATGATCATAAGAACGTCACTCATGTCATTATCATTTAATTCTATCCAAAAAGAGTTAAAATGGACATTCTAGAGTTAAGTGAACAGCTTGTTAAATGAATAACATAGACATAAAATCCAGTGGGTCCAACCAGCAGTGATTATTATAGTTAATAATATCATCTTGATTAACAAGAACAGAAGATAGAATACAGATAAGACTATCGCCATATTCACGTGTTTCAGGATCCTGCGATGCGCTGTGCACCATGCAGCGGGCTTTGCTTCTCACCAGCACTGTGCAATAAGATATTATTATTATTATTCGCTTTATAGCATAATCCATGTGTTTTATAGGTGGAAAAGAGAGACAAGACAAACCTGCTGGTAAATATTTCAACCCAGTTCTCCATTTTCCCACTAGATGGCACTTTTATACCTCTCTGGTCCATTTTACAATCACAGCAGATGGGCAGAGTGCACTCAATTTATAGTATGTTTAAACAAATCCTATGTATATATAATATCTGGGAACATTAAATCAAATAAACGGCTTCCATTCAAATATGCTTTCCTTTTCCAATATAACAGTTGTAAATATCTGGTCCCTGGACAGCCCGTTCGCCTTTCCACCAGATGCTCCAAGGCCGGCTCTGGGCCCTTGCTCCTGCCCTGACCACCCAGCCTGAGCCCCGGGGCCAGGTCCACGGTGCCCGTGCGCACTGCCTTCTGCTGGGGCTGGGCTCAGGGCTGCTTCGCCCCTCGCCGGCTTTCTCTGCGCTGTTGCTGCCCTCCCTGCACCCCCACCCCGGCTCACTCAGCTCCTTCACCTCTTCCCTGATGAACTGGGGAACAGCATCCCCAACCTTGATCCACAATGTATTAAGGCTGTGTTGTACTTTTAAAACAGACAAACATAAACATTTGAATGCTGAAGGCTTAGTGATAACAAAAATAAATAAATCTACCCACTCCCCCACACATCACAACGCACACACGACACACGCATATATAAAACATACATCCACACACGAAACACACACACATATAACACATTCACACACGTGAAACACACAAAACAACACATACAAAAAACACACACACAACACACAAAATACAAGCAAAACACATACACATGAAACACGCACACAACACACAAAACACACATGAAACACACATGCACGTGAAACACACACATATAACACATTCACACACATGAAACACACAAAACACAAACAAAACACGCACACAACACACAAAATACACACAAAACATACATGAAACACAGATGAAACGCACACAACACACAAAACACACATGAAACACACATGCACATGACACACACACGAAACACACATGAAATACGCACATCGAACACACATGAAAGACACACGACACACACACATCGGGAAGCGGCGATGGACACGCTCACTCCAAGACCCCAGGCCCCCGCGGAGGCCTCCCGGGCCCATGTCCGCTGCCAGCCAAGCCTAAGCCCGCTCTCCGCGGGGCCCACGTGGCACCCACAGGTTCTGCGCGGCTGAAGCTTGTACCATTTTGTGACTGTGACATAGGAAGCCTCCTGGGGACAAACTTCGGTCAGCCTTTGGCTGTCCCCTTCCTGTGCCCAGAGAGAAAGGCTGAGGTACGAATCAGCCCTGACTGGGGACAGTGTCTCATAAACGAGTCAGCTGGTCAGGGACTCGGAAAGACACGGGAACGGGGACCAGAAAGCCTGGGGGACGGAGCCCCGCGGCGCCCACCTGTGACCACCAGAGGGCGCCGTGCCCCCGCCCGCAGCACCTCCGCCCGCAGCACCTCCGCCCGCAGCGCCCTCGCCCGCAGCGCCCCCTCCCGCAGCCTCCGCCCGCAGCGCCCCCGCCCGCAGCACCTCCGCCCGCAGCACCTCCGCCCGCAGCGCCCCCTCCCGCAGCGCCCCCTCCCGCAGCCTCCGCCCGCAGCGCCCCCGCCCGCAGCGCCCCCGCCCGCAGCGCCCCCTCCCGCAGCACCTCCGCCCGCAGCGCCCCCGCCCGCAGCGCCCCCGCCCGCAGCGCCACCTCCCGCAGCGCCTCCGCCCGCAGCGCCCCCTCCCGCAGCGCCCCCTCCCGCAGCACCTCCGCCCGCAGCGCCCCTCCCGCAGCCTCCGCCCGCAGTGCCCCCTCCCGCAGCCTCCGCCCGCAGCGCCCCCTCCCGCAGCGCCTCCGCCCGCAGCCTCCGCCCGCAGCGCCCCCTCCCGCAGCACCTCCGCCCGCAGCGCCCCCTCCCGCAGCACCTCCGCCCGCAGCGCCCCCTCCCGCAGCACCTCCGCCCGCAGCCTCCGCCCGCAGCGCCCCCTCCCGCAGCACCTCCGCCCGCAGCCTCTGCCCGCAGCGCCCCCGCCCGCAGCGCCCCCTCCCGCAGCCTCCGCCCGCAGCCTCCGCCCGCAGCCTCTGCCCGCAGAACCTCCGCCCGCAGCACCTCCGCCCGCAGCCTCCGCCCGCAGCCTCTGCCCGCAGAACCTCCGCCCGCAGCCTCTGCCCGCAGCCTCCGCCCGCAGCGCCCCCGCCCGCAGCGCCCCCGCCCGCAGCCTCCGGAGGGCTGGGCGCTGCTTGAAGCTCCAACGCACTCCCTTCTCAGTCCCACTTTTGCCCTCTCTTCACCTTGGAGCCCCCAAGTTTCCAAAAGAGACTGGAGTCCCGTCTCAGCCTGAGCACCGTATAACAAAATTAGGGTTCAGCCCCACTAACTGGAGGTAACCGGAGGTAACTGGATCATGTGGGAGGCCCAGGTGTGCAGAGCCCCTGGGAAGTTACAGCATCTCCACCTAGGCGTGGAGACCTGGGCACCCCAGCCCCGCTGGGCATCTCCACCTAGGCATGGAGAAATGGGCCACCCCAGCCCCGCTGGGCATCGCATGGGCGTGGAGACCTGGGCACCCCAGCCCCGCTGGGCATCGTATGGGCGTGGAGACCTGGGCACCCCAGCCCCGCTGGGCATCGCATCGGCGTGGAGACCTGGGCACCCCAGCCCCGTTGCGCATCGCAGGAATGGGCTTCCAGTGCCTCCTCCGTGTGGCCATTACACCATCAAGCTAAAACCACCTCCCATGGACTATATATGTATAAAGAAAACAAAGGAGACCCCTTCAGAAAGTGAGCTCAGATGACGCCCCTCTGCTAAGAGGTGCCTGCTGGGCAGGTATTTCTTTGGGTGCCACATACTTTTGGGGAAAACAAGGCCTTAGCAACTCGTATTTTTATTCACAAATAAGCCATTAAACTGTTCATTGAAGGAAGAGAGTGTGGCCTCTATTAGAAAATACAGAACAAACATTTACACAAAAGTGTTATTTTGGAATAAATTTCAGTTCGAGAGCTCCCTTTTTAAAGTCACGCTAAGCATACCGGTTGCTACACAGAGCAGGATTCAAACATCAAAATTACTCAAAACTCTTAGAGACAAACCAGTGAAATTCATTGTCCTACTCATTATCCAATTTATCCAACAGTAATCGAGTACACGGTGTAGGCAGGCATGTCTGAAGGCATAGAAGTCTCTGCCTGGGCATTAACAAAATGACTGGAAAAATCAGACAATTGCATCTTGGGGCATTGATATCTCTTATCTGCACATTAGACTTAGTTTTATGAGTAACAAAATTGAGTTGAGACTCTTAACTGATGTTCAGATTCACAGCCAGCACTCCCCACACATAAAAGGAAACGCCCTGTGTCCGGTGGGCAGACCCACGCAAGCCCACCCCCAAAGCCCGGGGACACACCCCCAAAGCCCGGGGACACAGAGGGGCTGAGGAAAGAGGCTGACAAATCCAGACTCTCAGAAAGGAGCACCGAGTAGGGACTTATGCCACAGCTGCCGTCCAGAAAGCTAGCTTGCTTGCTTGCTTGCTTGCTTGCTTTTTTCTTTTTCTCTCTTTCTCTCTTTCTCTCTTTCTCTCTCTCTCTTTCTTTTTTTCTTTCTTTCTTTCCTTCCTTCTTTCTTTCTTTCTCTTTCTTTCTTTCTTTCTTTCTTTCTTTCTTTCTTTCTTTCTTTCTTTCTTTCTTTCTTTCTTTCCCCTCCCTCCCTCCCTCCCTCCCTCCCTCCCTTCTTTCCTTCCTTCCTTCCTTCCTTCCTTCCTTCCTTCCTTCCTTCCTTCCTTCCTTCCTTCCTTCCTTCCTTCCTTCCTTCCTTTCTTCCTTCCTGTATGGAATCTCGCTCTGTTGTCAGGCTGCAGTGCAATGGCGCAACCTCAGCTCACTGCAACCTCTGCCTCCCGGGTTCAAGTGATTTGCACCAGCCTCCCGAGTAGCTGGGACTACAGGTGCGTGGCGCCTCACCCAGCTAATTTTTGTATTTTTAGTAGAGACAGGGTTTCACCATGTTGGCCAGGATGGTCTCAATCTCTTGACCTCGTGATCCACCTACCTTGGCCTCCCAAAGTGCTGAAGTGCTAGGACTACAGACGAGAGCCACCATCCCCGACCTAGAAAGCATTCTTTTTACAGCAGCTTTTATAAGACTGGTGCACCAGACCCTCTTGCGAAACTGCTGCCCAGTGGGGAGGTTGAATCAACATCTTTATAGGGGTTGTCTATGCCACAGGCATTGTTTGTTTGTAGGGGTTGTCTATGCCACAGGCATTGTTTCTGAGGAACTAATTGGTGTGCAGGGGTCCAACAGTCACTTCAAGATGGCTGACTCTTGCCATGCACTGATCTCACCACTCAGAAAACACTCAAAGGCCACTTTCTGGGGCACACATGAAAGGTCTCTGCTCTTCAGCTGAATCGAAGCATTTGAAATTGGCTGTTTGTTTTCAAATCTGTTCAGGTCAATTTAACTGTTATTGTAAAGAAGTAATTCACTTATAGTTACATAAGCCCAACCTGAAAGAATTCCCAAGAACCAAAGCTGGAAAAACTCGAGTGGCAGAATGAATGATCTCGTATTGGATTACATCTGAAAGTAAAAAATCAATATCCCATGAGTTCATACAGATACAAAATGACTGAGTGAATAAAACAGTGAGAGAGAAGAGAGAAATCTCCCATACAGGATTCCAAATAAGTTACACCATTACTCCTCTCTCAAGGACATGGAGTTTAACTCTCTACCCTCACTTAGGGAACTGCTTCCAAAGAGTAGAGCATGGATAGGAGGGAGAAGGTGATTTAAAGAGGAGAAACAGGCTATCGGTGAGCTAACATCACCAATGATAAGTCACATTCATAGCATGCACTGTTTAACAAACAGATTTATCGATATATAGTCATGTATACCCAAACTTCCATTTAAAACTATGATTCGGGCTGGGCGCGGTGGCTCTCACCTGTAATCCCAGTACTGTGGGAGGCTGAGGCAGGTGGGTCATGAGGTCAGGGGTATGAGACCAGCCTGGCCAACATGGTGAAACCCCGTCTCTACTAAAAATACAAACAATTAGCCTGGCATGGTGGAGGACACCTGCAGTCCCAGCTACTTGGGAGGCTGAGGCAGGAGAATGGCATGAACCCGGGAGGTGGAGGAGGTTGCAGTGAGCTGAGATGGCACCACTGCACTCCAGCCTGGGTGACAGAGTGAGACTGCGTCTCAAAAATAAATAAATAAACAAATAAATAAATTAAATTAAATAAAATTATGATTCAGTGATTTTTAGTATATTTCCAGAGTAGTGTGATCATTAACCTAATTTTCTAACATCGTCATCACTCCCCAAAAGAAACCTCATACCTATTAACAGTCATTTACCCATCTATCCCAGCGCCAGACATTCACTACTCTACTTTTGGTCTCTGTAGATTTGCCTTTTCTGAACATCTTACGTAAATGCAATCATACAACATGGGGTCTTTTGTGACCTGTTTCTTTCACTTTCACCTTTTTTTCAAGGAGCAACCATGTTGTGAAGCCTGTACTTCATTCCTTCATATTGCCATATAATAAAAAGGAATTGCCCTTGTGTAATTAAACACATCCTATTTATCCATTCATCAGATGGAAATGTGGGTTTTCTCACTTTTTGGCCATCATGAATAATGTTGCTATAAATATTCATGTATGAGTTTTTGTGTGGACACATGTTTATCTTTCTGTTGAGCGTGTACCCAGGAGCAGAATTTCTGGGTCGTATGGGAACACTATGCTTCCTATTTTGAAGAATGACGTTTCTGAAAGCAGCTACACCATTTTACGTTCCCACCGGCAACGTCTGAAGGCTCCAGTGTCGCCACATCCTGGCTCACAATGATTATTCTCTGTCTTTTTGATTCTAAGGCCACCGTAGTGGGTGTGAAGTGGTATCTTATTGTGGTTTTGATTTGCATTTCCCCAGTGATTAATGATGTTGAGAATGTCTTTATGTGTTCATCAGCCATTAGTATATTTTCTTTGGAGAAATATTTATTTACTTATTTTCTCCATTTTTAATTGGGGTATTTGCTTTGTATTACAAAGTTGTGAGTTCTTTACATATTCTGGATGCAAGTCCTTGTCAGATACATGATTTGCAAATATTTTATGCCATACTATGGGTTATCTTTTCACTTTCTTGATGGTGTTTTGTGAAATACAGAAGTGTTTATTTTTGATGATGTCCAGTATATCTATTTTTTTTATTTTGTTGATTATAATCTTGAAGTTGTGTCTAAGGAACGATTGCCTAATCCAAGGGCACAAAGATTTATTCCTGTGATTTCATCGAGGAGTTTTATAGATTTAGCAGTTACGTTTAGGGGCGTGATCCACTTTGAGTTCATTTTTGTGTGTGATGTGATACATTGAGTCCAAATCCATCTTTTCCATGTGAATTCCAGTTGTCCCAGCACTGGACCCCTTGTCAAAAGTCAATTGACCATAAATGTGAGGGTTTGTATCTGGACTCTCAATGTTATTTCATTGATCTATGTGTCTGTCATCATGCCCGCTCCACACAGTGTTGACTGCTGGAGCTTTGCACTAAATTTTGAAATTGGGCAACATGAGTCCTCCAAATTAATTCTTCTTTTTTTAAATATTATTTTGGCTATTTTGAGTCCCTTGAATTTCTACATGAATTTTTGGATCAACTAGTCTATTTTTGCAATAAAAGACAGCTGAGATTTTGATAAAGATTAATTTGTGGAGTGTAGCCATCTTAACAATATTAAGTCTCCTGATCCATGAATGTAGAATATCTTTCCATTTATTTAGATTTTTAATTTGTTTCATATCTTAGCATATAAATTTTGTACTTCGTTTGTTAAATGCATGCCTAGACATTTTATTTTTATGCTATTAAAATGCATTTTTTCCTTAATTTTCATTTTTATATTATTTATTGCTAGTGTATATAAATAAAATTATTTTTGTATGTTGACCTCATATGCTGCCTCATGCTGAAGTGGTTTGTTAGCTGTAGTGATTTTTCTGTGGATTCCTTAGGATTTGTTTATATATGTGATCATGTCATCTGAAAATGGAGGTCGTTTTAACTGTTCCCTTTTTTTTTCCTTTGTAATTGCCCTGGCTACAACATCTAGAAAGATGTTGAATAGAAGTGGCTAGAGCAGGCATTGTCTCATTCTTGATATTAGGGAGAAAGCATTAGTCTCGCTCCAGTAAATATGATGTTAGTTGTGGGTTTTTCATAGATGCTTCTAGCCAAGCTGTGAAAGTTCCTATGTCCAGTTTGCTAAAATTTTAATCAAGTTGAGGAAGTTTCCTCCTATGTGTAGTTCGTTAAGCATTTTTATCATGAAAAGGTTTTAGATTTAGTAAATTACTTTCTTCCGTCTATTGAGATGATTGCCATAACTTGTGCCTTGTTCTGTGAATATGATGCATTACATTGATAGGCTCTTGGATGTTGAACTGACCTTACATTACTGTGATAAATTCCACTTGGTCAGTGTCTGATCTTTTAATATGGGATGGAATTAAGGTTGAACCGACCTTACATTACTGTGATAAATTCCACTTGGTCATAGTGTCTGATCTTTTAATATGGGATGGAATTAAGGTTGCTAATAATTTGTCGAGGATTTTTTTAGTCTCTAACGGTTATCACTGTGTGATTTTTTTTCTTATGATGTCTTTGGTTTTAGTGTTAGGGTGATACTGGCTTTACAGCATGAGTAGGGAAGTGTGCTCTTCTGTTGTATGTTCTGGAAGAGTTTGTGGAGAATCAGTATTAATTCTTTGAATGTTTTGTAGAATTCACAGTGAACCCCTCTGGGCCTGGGATTTTCTCTGTTAAAGTCTTAAAATTAACAGTTCAAGCTTATCCATGTCTTCTTGAGTCAGTGTCAGTAGTTTGGGTTTTTCTGGGAATTTGTCCATTTTATCTGAGTAATTTGTGGCATGCACAATTTTTCATAGTATTTCACTATAATCTTTTATGATTGTTCGTGGTATTCCCCTATAATCTTTTTTATTTCCACAAGGTCATAGGTGATGTCCTCTCTTCCATTCTGGATTTTATTAATTTGATTGTTCCCTCTCTCTTTTTCCTGGTGAGTGTCACTAAAGGTTTGTCGATTTTATTAATCTTTTCAAAGAATTCACATATGTTTTTTTGATTTTTCTATTTATTCTTTCCTTTATGTCTACTGTAATCTTGTTTCCCTTTTAATGAACTTTTTTGACTATGCAAAGACCAGTTCCGGTGAGTATGACAGGGGAGCCCTGCCACAGTGTTACCCAGGGCCCAGGTGGGTATGACAGGGGAGCCCTGCCACAGTGTCGCCCAGGGCCCTGTTCCTGTGGGTATGACAGGGGAGCCCTGCCACAGTGTTACCCAGGGCCCTGTTCCTGTGGGTATGACAGGGGAGCCCTGCCACAGTGTCACCCAGGGCCCAGGTGGGTATGACAGGGGAGCCCTGCCACAGTGTCGCCCAGGGCCCAGGTGGGTATGACAGGGGAGCCCTGCCACAGTGTTGCCCAGGGCCCAGGTGGGTATGACAGGGGAGCCCTGCCACAGTGTCGCCCAGGGCCCAGGTGGGTATGACAGGGGAGCCCTGCCACAGTGTTGCCCAGGGCCCCGTTCCTGTGGGTATGACAGGGGAGCCCTGCCACAGTGTCGCCCAGGACCCAGGTGGGTATGACAGGGGAGCCCTGCCACAGTGTCGCCCAGGACCCAGGTGGGTATGACAGGGGAGCCCTGCCACAGTGTTGCCCAGGGCTTTGCAGATGGTTTGGAATTTCCCTCTCATCGCACCTGAATGCCTTTATGAAGGTATGTTCTGTGGCATAATTCAGATTCCGGAGCCACAGTAGAAGAGATTTCACCAGATCTGTATTCACATTGCTGAATCTCAGTCCGTCCATCTCTGGTTGGAAATAGAATACGAGGTACCTTCGTGATACTAGCAGTATACAGCCACTTACACTTTTGAAATTAGGCAATGTGAGTTTTCCAACTTAATTCTTTTTTTCCATATAATTTTGGCTATTCTTATTCTTATTTTACAGATGAGAGGACTGAGGCACATAGAGGTTAAGAATTAGAGAAGAAGTGAGTAAGAGGTAGCGAGTAGGCTAGAAAATCAAATCCATAGCATCTGCTCCTGAATCTACACTTTTCCCCACTACCTGAGGAATCAGCTAATAATGGCTTCTGAATCAAATCTGACCTGCTGTCTGTCTTTGCAAATAAAGTTTTCCTGGAACACAGCCATAGCCATTCATTGACACATCATGTATGGTTGCTTTTGCTCTATAACAACAGAGTTGAGTAATTGAAGGCAAGATCCTGTGGCTCACAAAGCCTAAAATATTTGCTACTTGGTGCTTTTCCAGAAAAGTGCACCGATCCCAGCACTGTGCTATTCTGACTGTCATTCCAATCATACATGCCTCAAGGCCATTTTGAAAACAAATAACGCAACTGATGAAATATGCCTAGAAGAGTGTCTAGCACACACATAGACGTGTGTGTTTGTATATATATAATATATATACGTGTGTGTGCGTGTGTGGATGGGTGGGTATGTGTGTATCAAGGTCCTTTCTCTGACAGTCTGCTTATCAGTAATTCATTGTATCATAAATCATTTCTGTTTTGGTTCTAGAGATTAAGTCAAACCTGCTAGTCTGCTTTCCTTTCTCATTTTGGGTCTCATTGGAGCCCCATTCAGCTCTTTCCCATCAAGAACACATAAGACATGTCTGCCAAGGTGGGGAGGGATGAGGTCACGATTCACACTCCAAGGAGAAGGAAGGAAAGGCTGATTTCCAGAGTGAGACTCTGGTTTGTGGCAGAGCCAGTGACCTGACCAGAATGAAACGACACCGTGAATTTTCATTCCAACAAAGGAGAAAGAAATCCAGTATAAAACTAGCTTTGACTAGATTTTGCTGCAAAACAGAAAATGATATTGAGCTAAATAATTCAAATTCTTATTCAGAACCTAGAGAATGTGGGGGCATTCATTCTCTCCTGTCAAGAGCCTGGTAATGCGATTTCAGCTGCCCCACGCTCCCCTTGCTTCCAGCCTCCCATGTGGCCAGCCTGGGAAACTGCCACCACCTCCACATCCTGCCCAGATCTCACCTGCTAGAGCACGGGCGGCAGAGATCCTCTCCCCAGCACAACACTTTTGGTCCATCAGAAACAGAACATTAGAGACGACTCTCAATACTGCTCATGTTAGAATAAAGCCAGCTTCTTTGCTATTAAAAAAAGGTTGTACAACTCGCGTGAGGTTTGCCAGCGATGCAGAGGAGGGGGTTTTGTTGTTGCAGGGCTAATACCTTTCCATTTGTTTTTCCTCACGGAATTTTCTCCAGCACTCCCATGTAGCACTGCGTGCCCCGCCCCAGCCCCGCACTACGCAATGCTTTGGTGCTCCAGGGTTGCCGGTGGTTCTGCAGGGTCTGCAGTGACACAGGTCTCTCTGCCTGACGCATGGGGTCCTTGTGGGTCTCAGCCATGTTCTTCTCCCAATAACTGGTCAAATGCAGAAGTGAAAACAAAGCATTTCAATATTTATTGAATTACCCTATTTGCTAGCCCGCCCTTTCATTTTCAGTTTATTTTTACACATATTTGATATCTATTATGTGTAGGGTACAGAGCTAGGTTCTGAGAGGAAAACAATAAGGAAAAAGCATTCCTGTTTCTGATAAGTAGTATTCTCTACTGAGAAAGTGGAATGAGAACAGAAAGAAATTCACAAATAATTGTAATGCAAGCAGAATCACATTGTTCCCAACACTGTCCACAGAAGGGTCGCTGGGCTTCTTTCTCAAGGGCCTCTAGCGGGCTGTGGGATGTTACTGGAATAGACGTACAGCATTCTTTGATTCATTCATTCACTCACTCCCCACCTCACTTGCTTCTTAGCCCCACCCAGCCAAGCCAAATCTCCTTCTGTCTCTTGAAAGTGTTACACTGCTTAATCTTTGGGGCACAGCATCTGTCATTGCTTCTGCCTACCCCTTTACAACCATATGCACCTGCTTGTATTTTTTAACTGAGTCGTCAGTCATCTCCTCCACGAAGCCGTCACAGGCTTTCTCAGGATGACCCCCTCTTCCATGATGCATTGTTGCCTGGTCCGTGCCCCTCTGTAGAACTTGCCACATTGCATTATGGCCAGAGGCTTGTGTGTGTCCCCACTAACCCTGAGCTCATTGTTCTACCTACTCCCTGCACTTAACACCATGTTTGGCTCCCTATAAACACTGAATAAAGGTTTGCTGATTGTTGCATACAAGAAAGTGTCCAAAAATCTGGAGCAGCAGATATTAATGCAACCAAAACAATAAGATCTTGGCTATTTTGCAGAGTCCATAGCTCTGAGAGCCAGGGGAAAATAACATACGTTGAATTTCTGTGGATTCTATTTTTTATGTATTGAGGCAGACGTGTACATGTTCCAGAGAATAGTGGGGGTATAAAATTGGACATACCTCAGCCAGCTCGTAGAAAGCTAACTAACAGCCAGGTGATTCTGTAAGGTGAAACTACCTCTTGGGCAAATGTACGTGGCCTTTGATTTAGAGGCTTCTAGAAATTCTTTTGGCTCTCCATAGACTAGACATTAGCACCAACTCTCAACATTTTATCTTACCTCAGACAATATTGCTTTAATTACTTCTAGAGTGGCATTGTCTAGTAGAACTTTCTGCAGTTATGGAAATATTACTTAATTGTGCTGTCCAGTGTCACTAGCCTCATGTGGCAGTTGAACCCTTGTAAAGTTACTATTGCAACCAAGGAACTGAATTTGCTTTAATGAAATTTAAATTTAAATGGGCCTCCTGTGTCTAGCAGCTATCCTATTGCGCAGCATAGCTCTAGAAACTTGGGCATATTATACCATCCTATCTATGTCCACTAAACTTCGTGACTGTGGATGCTTGTGAGGTAATAAGCTGGGCCCTGGAAGTTAAAATTATTTTTGACATGGAGGTAGCGTGTGATAAGTGCACTGATGGTAGCTAGGGCTGCATTCAAACTTTCAGAGGCACCAAAACCCTCATGATGCCAATCCTTTGGCCACTGCCTGCTCCTATGCTGTATGGAATTAAATAGATTTTTTAAATTTTACACACACACACACACACACACACACGTTTAACAACAGCCTATAAAGTATAACAAAATCCAATAAAGTTTTAGTTTTTCCTGTGTTTTAGCTTTTTCCTCTTCAATGCATTTTTAAATTATCAAATATAAAATTCTTTAAGAAGCGAAGTGTTCCTGCTTCGCTAGTGCGCGAATCGCCTGTGATGCCAGGCTAGACTGGCACTCTGGCACTGATACTGCTCAAGGCAGAGCAGAGAGCTGTGGAGTGAAATTCACCAGACGGGGAAAAACTTCATCTCAAAATACCTCCAGGGCCAGGGGTGGGGTGAGGAAAGAGGTTATAGAAAGCCAAGGTTCTGATTAAAATGGAAGTGGTTTCTAGAGAGGCTAATACAAACATCCATTTATCATCTCTCAAATGCACAAAACTCCAAGGAACCACAGCTGTGCTCTCAAGTGGATTTCTTGTCTGCCAAAACTTATTTTGGACAAACTTGACATGGAAGCCTGCCATAGAAATGAGAGGAAGACAAGCTGCTGGGGAGGGCTGGAAGGAAGATCCAGCTTCATACATGTACCTGGAAACAGAGGCCCTCTGAGGAGCCCCTGGGCACTTAGGAAATACATTTCAAGCCAATGAAATTCACTACTTGTAGGAAAATAAATCCAGAAAATTCCCCGAGTCAGCTATGGCAGGGCTTGGCTAAGAACGAGATACTTGTGGCTTCAGTACTATACCTGAGCCTTCCCCTCTGCAGCCCTGCAGTGTTCCAGCCCTGAGACTGGCCTGGACAGTGTCTAGCTGGGGCCGGAGGAGCCCATCCCAATAGGTCAGTGTGCAATGCTGGGGGGAAGGAAAGAAGAGGCCAGTGGCAGTCACAGCCCAACATAAACCACAGCTTCAATTCTGGGTGAAATGTGACAGGGATCAGGGTACCTTGCTCCAACGAGGTCAGCCTGTTGAGGTTAGGGAAGAGAGAGGGGGTTCAGAGAAAGAGGGGAGATGAGAGGAAAAAAGAAAAACTTCATTACACAATTTAACTACATTCTGTGCAAATATCCAAAACATAAGTTAAAATATTTAAATCTGCTGTAGCCAAGTCTGAGTTGTTGTTCATTACTATAGAAGATCATTTGGACAAAGCTTATGTTTCATGGATTCCAGTTTAAAGCTAGTCAAATCCTGTCCCCGAACTCATCCCAGCCCACTGTATCAGTTATACTAAATATCATTTTAAACTTTATCCCCAGGCCAGGTTCCCCAGACACACTGTAAGATGGAGACTCGCACACAGGAGATTTGGGGACATGCAGTGGGGACCAACGCCTGCAAAGACATTGTGCTGCAAGAGAGGGACTTGGGACAGAGCCCCAGTCAACCCCACAGGGTGCTCTGAAACTGGAGGGATCCAACCGAGTTGTCCCAAACTAAAACAGGAGGCCTATGCTATTGCTCATCCCAGCAAGGGAAGGAGGCACGAACTGGGCTTGATCCTATCTGCTGAGAACAATTCCTGAAGAGAAACCCAGCTAGAAGCCATTGTCAGTCACCACTGCAGGAGAGATTCTGGCCTCAGTTCTGAGCGGGGATCTGGGCAGTGCAACACGGTAGCCACCATGTTCGGCTTCACATGCCCCTGTGGTTCAGACCCTGGCCATAGAACCAGCTGCTCGCAATGGAAGAAATGTTGAGATAACTGGTTCCACACGCTCTCCTAACAGAAACCCGGGCTCAGAACGATGAAGCGAGTTGTCCTTGGGCGTGCCGATGGTTGTCAGACGTTCTTTTCCATCGGAATCACCTGGAGGGTTTGTTATTACTGGGCTCCATCCCTGGAGTTTCTGACTGGGTAGATTTGGGATGGAGAATTGGCGTCTCTAACAACTTCCCAGGTGCCTCTGCTGCTGCTGGCTCAGGAGCCACACTCTGAGAAGCCGGGGGAGCAGGTGACCAGGCGCCTCTGCTGCTGCTGGCTCAGGAGCCACACTCTGAGAAGCCGGGGAGCAGGTGAATGTCGGGGAAACATTCTGCAAGACAGGAGTGGCAGAGGCGACCTTCTCATGGTGGAGAAAAGGAACAAAGCACACGAGACAGTCCTGGAAGTGCTTCCTGCCAGTCCACTCGCTGTAGAATCAGTTGGTGTGGGAGGAGTGAAGGCATGGGGCCAGGAGCTTGACGCTCTGAATTGGAATCTTCCCTCTACCATATACTGACTGGGTCATCTTGGGCAACTTACTGAACCATTCCATGACGTAGTTCCCATAAAATGGGGATGGTGATGACAGTAGTTACCTAAGTCACTGTGAGGATTAAGTGAGTCATAGAAAGTACATTTTGAGGAGTGCTTGGCATATTTTAGGTGTACAAAGTATCGTATTAGAGAAAAATCAGCTGCTCTTTTTGTTCTTCTGATGGATTGCTAATGAACCAATATCCATGAAGGAAGAAAACCAGTTGAAGCTTTTTGTGGTTCAGGAGAGGGGCAGCCGTGTCTCTTTGGACAGAATTTGTACTTACTCTAAGGCATACAAAACAGTGCCAAGATAATATATTTTTAAATGAGCTTAAAAAAAAAAGAAAAACTTTTAGGCCAGGCACGGTGGCTCATGTTTGTAATCCCAGCACTTAGGGAGGCTGTGGTGGGCGGATCACCTGAGGTCGGGAGTTCAAGACCAGCCTGGTCAACATGGTGAAACTCCATCTCTATTAAAAATACAAAAATTAACCAGGCATGGTGTTGGGCACCTGTAATCCCAGCTACTCGGAAGACTGAGACAGGAGAATCACTTGAACCCGGGAGGCGGAGGTCGCAGTGAGCCGAGATCGTGCCATTGCACTCCAGCCTGGGTGACAAGAGCAAGACTTCATCTCAAAAAAGAAACCAGACAAACAAAAAAAAACCCTTTAGATTTACAGAGAAATTACAAAGACAGTGCAAGAGTACCCATGTATCTCCAACTCAATTTCCCTTATGAGTAACACTTTACATTTAATGTGCATTTGTCACAATGAATGAACCAATATTGGTACATGATTATTAACTAAAGCCCATACTTTACTCACATTTCCTTATTTTTTTCCTAATGTCCTTTTGCTGTCCCAGGATCTCATCAGGAATACAACATTATAAGTAGTCATTATGTCTCCTTAGGCTCCTTTTGCCTGTGACACTTTCTCCAACTTGCCTTGTGTTTGATGACCTTGACAGTTTTGAGAAGTGCTAGTCAGATATTTTGTAGAATGTCTCTCAGCTTAGGTCTGTCTGATGTTTTTCTTATAACTGGGCTGGACAATGGGTTTTTGAGAGGAACATGGAATGCCATTCTCACCTCATTAGATCAAGGGTGCACGCTTTCAACGTGACTTATATCTATTGATGGAGATCAGCTGGCTAAGACAGAGCATGCCAAGCCTTTCCACTATCAAGTTATTCTTTTTCCCCATTTCCATACTGTGCACTTTGGAAGGAAGTAGCTGTGCCAAGCCCAGCTCACATGTAAGAAGTTGGGAGTTATGCTCGACTCCTTTAAGGGTATTTACATAAATTTGTTGGAGTTCTTTTGCGTAGAGATTTGCCTACTGTTCACCATTCATTTATTTACTGAATTATTCATTTATATCAAAATGAATTTATAGATACTTTGGATTATGCTTTGGGTTATAATCCAATGCTACCTTATTATTTTTTAGCATATTCTTATTTTCTGTCACTACAAAATGCTCCAGACTCACTTTTACATTTCCTATCCCAGTCCTAGAATCAGTCTTTTCTCTTAGGAGCCCTGGTTCCCTTTTATTGGACAATAGTATTCAAAATCAAGATCTGGACACTAGATGTGCTCACCGATGCAGGGGAATTGTTGCTTCTAGGCCCTCTCAGCTGACCGAGAAAGGAAATTCAAAATGAAAAGGAAATGTATATACATATGTGTTGTATATGTGTCAGCACCTACATATGTATATATGTGATGCTAATATATATACACATATCTGTATAAATAGTTCTAACATATGTATCTATAGTAGGGTAAATGTGAGTTCACAGTGATATCTTAGTTGTATTCTATTAGCACAGGATGGTTGTAGCCTCCTCCCTTGGTTTACCTGTACCCTCAACTCCAATAGCAAGAAAAGTGGCTCTCAGCACTCACTGTTTGTTTATTTAATTGTTTGATACTAGTATGCACGGGTAATGTTTCAGAATTATTAACCTGCACCTGATGGGAAACATTTTACCAAACCAGAGACCAGAGCTCACACACATCTAGATGCTTTCAGTCTTTGCAGACCCCACTGGTTTCCAGAGTTATTTCGCCCATTTCAGGGAGGTTGTTTTGGACATTCGTAATGCAGAAAGATTCTTTCATAATCTTCTTTATTTCATCCTGGTGTTTCCTGACCTCCTAAATATTTTTTTAAATGTGTACACACAGTAAGTCTCACTTGTTGTGGTCTAAATTTCAATGGGGTTTGACAAATGCAGTGTCAGGCATTCACCATCATGGTATCATACAGAATAGTTTCACCACCAGAATATCCCCTGTGCTTCTCTTGCTTCATATCATACACACTTCAAATGCCTGGCAACCACGAATCTCTCTATAGTTTTACCTTTTCATTTGGAACTATATAGATATAGCCTTTACAGACAGACTGCTTTCACTTAACAATATTTGTTTAAGATTCATCTGTGTCTTCTGTGAGGCTTACTAGCTCATCCTTTTTATCACTGGGTAATATTCCACCATATGATGTACCACAGTGTTTGTATCCACTCATCTACTGAATGAAATATTGGTTGCTTCCAGTTATTTGATGATTTTGAGTAAACCCCTATAAACTTTTGCATGAACATTTTTGTGTAGACCCCAGTTTTCAAAGCAGTTGGGAAAATACCTAGGCGCACAGTTGCTGGATTGTGTGATAAGACTATGTTCAGTTTTGTGAAAAAAACCTGCCACCTTGTCTTCCAAAGTGGCTGTATCATTTTGCATTTTTATCAGTAATGAAAGGGAGTTCCTGTCGCTTTGCATCCTCACCAGCAATTGGTATTGTCATTTTTTAAAATTTTAGCCATTTTAGGCCGGGCGCGGTGGCCCACGCCTGTAATCCCAGTACTTTGGGAGCCTGAGGCGGGTGGATCACCTGAGGTCAGGAGATCCAGACCAGCCTGCCCAACATGGCAAAACCCCGTCTCTACTAAAAATACAAAAAATTAGCCAGGAGTGGTGGCAGGTGCCTGTAATCCCAGCTACTCGGGAGACTGAGGCAGGAGAATTGCTGGAACCCGGGAGGTGGAGGTTGCAGTGAGCTGAGATCATGCCCCCTGCACTCCAGCCTGGCCAACAAGAGTGAAACTCCATCTTAAAAAAAAAAAAAAAATAGCCATTTTAATAGGTATATAGTGGTATCTCATTCTTTTTAAATGTGTATTTCCATAAGAACATAGGATGTTGAGCATCTTTTCTTATGCTCATTTGCTGGTGAAGTGTCCAGATCTTTGCTCATTTTTTTTTAATGGGGTTGTTTGTCCTCTTATTGTTTAGTTTTATACATTCTTTGTATATTTTGGATGCAAGACCTTTATCAGATATGTGTTCTGCAAAATTTTCTTCCAGTCTTTGGCTTGTCTTTCATCCCTCAACAGTGTCTGTTTGTTTCTAATTCTAATTTGATTTTATTTTTTAACTTATGTTTTAGTTCCAGGGATACACGTGCAGGTTTGTTATACAGGCAAATTGCGTGTTGCAGGGCTTGAGTGTACAGATTATTTGGTCACCCAGGTAATAAGCAGGGTGTGCCGTAGGTAGATTTTTGATCCTCCGCCTCCTCCCGTCCCCCACTCTCAAGCAGACCCTGGTGTCCAATGTTCCCTTCTTTGTGTCCCTGTGTACTCGTTGTTTAGCTCCCACTTATAAGTGAGAACGTGCGGTATTTGGTTTTCTGTTCCTGCATTAGTTTGCTCAGGATAACGGCCTCCAGCTTCATCCATGTTGCTGCAAAGGACATGATTTTATTCCTTTTATGGCTGAACATTATTCCATGGTGTACGTGCCATATTTTCTTATCCAGTCCACCATTGATGGGCATCTAGGTTGATGCCGTGTCTTTGCTATTGTGAATAGTGCTGCAATGAACATATGCATGCATGTGTCTTTATGGTAGAACGATGTATATTCCTTTGGGTATATACTCAGTAATGGGATTGCTCAGTCGAATGGTAGTTCTGTTTGAAATTTTTTGAGAAATTGTCAAACTTCTTTCCACAGTGGCTGAACTAATTTACATTCCCACCAGCTGTATATAAGCATTCCATTTTCTCTGCAACCTCGCCAGCATCTCTTCACAGTGTCTTGTGCAAAGTAGAAGTTTTTAATTTTAATGAAGTCTAACTGTATTTTTTTGTGTCATGGTTGTATTTTTGGTGTTGTATCCAAAAACTCATAATCAGAATCAAGGTCATATAAATTCTTTTATGTTTTCTTCTGGAAGATTTACAGCTTTTGCATTTTAAAATTAGGCCTATGTTTCACTTTGAGTTAATCTTTGTAAAAGACATAAATTTTTGTCTAGGTTTAAAGCCATGCCCCAGTTATTACCCTGTGGGGACAGGTTTGGCTAGCATGGCTCTGAGAAGCCAGAGGACAGCATGAGGACCTGTGGCAAGAAGGAAAGACAAAGGAAAGATGAAGGAAACGACACTGGAAAATGTAGCTGGAAAGGAGACAGGGCAAACTTTGTAATTTGTCTCAGGCTAGCTCTGTAAGAGTGGAAACACATTCACTCATTTTTAATAATGTAAAATTTGGACCATTGAAAGATTCAAATAGTGGCTGTAGGTGGTCAAAAAGGAGGATTCTGGCACTTTTGTTAGTGAAACATTATCCATATCTTAGTTGTTGCATCAAAGGACACATTGAACTGGGCTGTGGCAACCGCAGCCTCCCCTTGTGCCCAATCCCCTCTCCGCATGCGTGATCTGCTCCGGGGGGGGGATTGCTCCATTGTGGAAGGTGCTCACGTGTGGGAGCCCAGCACCTCTCTCGGCCTGCCTTTGTGTTCTCCTAACTCTATCAGTAGTAGAATAAATAAAGTAGAACTTTAACCTTCAGATTACTAAAACAAATGTTTTCTGTGTTACCGTTTCTTTAAATGTGAATAAAAGCCTCCTTCCTTCCTTCCTTCCTTCCCTCCCTCCCTTCTTCCCTTCCTTTCTTCCTTCCTTTCTCTTCTCCTCTTCCCCTTCTTTCTTCTTTTCTTCTTCCTCTTCTTCTTCTTCTTCTTCTTCTTCTTCTTCTTCTTCTTCTTCTTCTTCTTCTTCTTCTTCTTCTTCTTCTTCCTCCTCTTCCTCTTCCTCTTCCTCTTCCTCTTCCTTCTTCTTTTCAATTTTATATGGTGCTAAGACAATATCCCAGGACCACCCTATTCGTAAAGTGCCATCACCCAAACTTGTCATAGGATTGCTGTAGAACTGGGTTGTGATGATAAAATAGCAATGTCTATCATGCCTTTCTTGTGAGCCTGATGCTGTACTAATTTGTATAAAGATGATCTCATTTAATATTCCCAATAACCTGCAAGAGCTGATGGTGTTTTCCCTGTTTTATGAATGAGGAAGCCGAGACTCTGACGGGTTAGGTGGCTTGTCTGTGGGCACTCCCTCAGTAAGGAGCAGGGCTGGCTGGCAGGCTCGCTCTGACCCCATCAGCAATACTCTCCACTCCCCTGCCACGGTGCCTGCTGCCGGGGGGGTCTCCAATCACTCAGCTGAATTTTAATTTTATCTTACGGATGAAGAGTCAAGTTTGAGAGTGTACTGAACAGAATTTTTTCACGTACAGTTGGTACTATGAATTGTAACTATGTAAGATTGAATTGAGAGCTGACAGGGGAGCTTTGCGTGGCAAAAATCAGAAGTGAGGAAATTAAGACTGGGCTGGAGCTAATGTACGGTGACGGAGACTTCTAAGGCTCATCCATATTTCAGCCTCCTCTCCATCTGGGCTTCCCCTGCCCCCCGATTCTGCTGCAATTAGGCAGAGCTATACTACTATTTCTGACGAATGAATGGTGGTGAAAAATAAAGTAGCTTAAATATAGCTTAATAGGCAGGAACATTTATTTACTTGTTGGTATAAAATGTGTAGAAATAGGCCAGGCATGGTAACTTATGCCTGTAATCCCAGCACTTTGGGAGGCCGAGGCGGGCGGATCAGTAGAGGTCGGGAGTTCCAGACCAACCTAACCAACATGGAGAAACCCTGTCTCTACTAAAAATACAAAAAGAGCCGGGCGTGGTGGCGCCTGCCTGTCATCCCAGCTACCTGGGAGGCTGAGGTGGGAGAATAGCTTGAACCCGGAAGGCGGAGGTTGCGGTGACCTGAGATCACACCATTGCACTCCAGCCTGGGGGACAAGAGTGAAACCCCATCTCAAAAAAAAAAGTCAGGAAATGTTGCCTCCTGTTGTGACGATCACTTGGATTCATATGGAGAAATCTCACTCGGGATTACCCGGGGGCCAGGCAACTACAAAGGTGCCCAGACACACAGAGGATTTTGCACACATGAGAAGTCAACTTGTTCGGTTTTAAACCACAGAGACTTGAGGGTTGGTGGTTCACGTGGCATCACCTGGCCTTTCTGGCGCCTGGGCTCTCCATTAGCCTGTTACCTCCAGTTTAGGTGATGGGCACACTGTGACATGCTCCCTCCCCGTCATGCTCACAGTTTATCTTATATGATTTTGAAATAATTCAGATTTCTCTGGAAAGGCTTCTGTCGTTTACTTCAGTCTGGAGGTTGAAGATCCTCCACAGAGCAGGCACCAGCCACAATTTTAAAAGGTGTTCCTATGATCTCTCATTTCCTGCAGAGGGAAGGAGTCGGGTTTTTGTGTTGTGCCTACTGCAGGGAAGGGGTTGGAAATGGATTCTCTCACCGGGGTTATTGAGGACCTGGACCGAGGCTCAGGTGTTTCTGGGCACTTTAGAAATCATTCTGACTTTTCTTCAGCATTGAAAATAAAAAAAGGAAGGTGTTATTTCAGCTCATACACTGTAACAAAATTAGTGATATTTAGCTTTCCAATTTACCCCATTTTTTGAGGTAGCAGAAATTCAAGCTGTAACACCATCAACACCTGTGAAGGGATTTATTGGTAGGGATGGAGTTTATTATAAACTGAATCCTTGTGTTGAGTGGAGTGGGCTCACATTCAACAGCTACTGGAACAGTCATGGAGGTCACATTTCACTAAATCATAAGCATTCCAGTAAAACAAATGTAAGGCTGGGTATGGTGGCTCATGCCTATAATCCCAGCACTTCAGGAGGCTGAGGCAGGAGCATTGCTGGAGCCCAGTTAAAGACCAGCCTGGGCAACATAGTGAGACCCTGTCTCTACAAAAAGTAAAAAATTAACTGGGTATGGTGTTGCTCACCTGTAGTTTCAGCTACTCAGGAAGCTGAGGCAAGAGAACTGCTTGAGCCTAGGAGGTCAAGGTCACAGCAAGCTATCATCACACGAGTGCACTCCAGCTTGGCAACAGAGTGAGATGCTGTTTCAAAAACAAATAGGTGCATATATTTGCATATGCACATGCATCTATGTGATACATGCATCTATTTTATATATATGAATCTATTAATATAGATGCATCAATTATACATAAAAATAGAAGCATCAATTATACATACATAATATATATATACATCTATTTTATATATAATATATAATAATATATATTTATATGTAATATATTATATATAAATTATATATAAAAATTATATATGCAAATTTTATGAATATATTAAATATACATTATATAAAGATATTACTATAGATAATATATTATATAAATATATATTATATATTATATTATATAAATACATATTAGTTATTGTATGTAATACATAATACATTATTATGTATTTATAATAAAATATTATATAATATATAATAGATGCATATATATTTTCTATATATGCAGATATATATTTCAGGGCTATTTGGGTAAAAGTAAAATTATAGAATTGATTCTCAATGAAATTAGCATTCTTAAATAAAATGGTAGAATTAACCACTTTTCTGAATTACATCATTATTTTCACATTTTGAAGCATTTTACTTTTCAGCAATTATTTGCACAGTCGGAATCTAGAGGAAACGCAGAGAATATGGGATGCCATCCTGGCCTGAAATTGCAATCCCAAGAGCACTGACTGCCAGATAATCAGTGTGAATGAGAAGGAAGACTTCTACTCAAATTTAGAACTAGATTAAAATTATAGATCGATCTATAGATAGATAGAATTAGATTAGTTTATATGCATTAATATGTATATATAATTATACAGAAAATGTGGTTATTACATTTTAGAATAAAGTTCAATTATACACTTGTGTATATACACATGTACACATATATATACACATATGTGCCATAATAAGCATTTTGAATATGTAGGTAGGAGAAAAGAAAGAAATGAGTAAGAGAAGGAGGGAAAGAGGGAAGGAAGGAAAACTAGATTATACTAGAATGAAAGACATCAAAATATTAACAATGGTTATCGATGAATGGTGGAATTACATGCACTGTTTTTTAAATAAAATACTGCATATTTTATTTAATAACAATACATTGTTCTAATAATCACTAAAGTAAAACAACAATGAATGTAAATTAAAAGAACATGAACGGTACTAAGTTCATATCTAAGCATACTTTAAAGAAAAAGAAAAAGTTATTTTATTTTTTAAAATAAGCTTTACTTTTTCATTGAGAAATGCCTCTCATTTGTAAAAGTGTACTCTTAACTTCTGATTTCCATTTCAACACACAAAGAGCTTGACGTCATCCCTCACATCCTAACAACAGGAACAAAGCTGAATGAACTGAACATCAGCAACTTTTCTTGGATCCGTCAGAGAATTGAGGTCACTGGACGTGCCACAGCCTTAAAATTGGAGAGGCAGACAGACAAACACGGAGAATTATAGCTTACCAAACTCAGCCCAGGAGCAGAAACCACCACTGAGCCAGCACTGGGGTAGGAAAACCTAGACTGCAATTAACAAATGTCTGAAAGCGCTTGAGCATTAAAAATGCCAGAAGGGGGCCCGGTCTGTGGTGGGGGCACACTTTTGTGAGTTTTACCTCCAGAAGCTCTATGGTTCTCACGGTGAGAAAAGAAAAAAATCCCCTCTTGCTTCCCAAAGGGAGCCGTTTTGAGACATGCCCAGAGCATTCTGTGCTCCTTAACAAGACCCATCTTCTGAATTTGTAAGGGAAGGCAAAAGACGCAGATGACTAGACACAATATTAAAGGAAAAGAACCAAGCTGAAGAGCTGATATTACCTAACTTCAAGACTTACCGTAAAGCTATGGTAATCAAGACAAGGTGGTATTGGTGAAGAACGGACAAATCGACCAGTGGAGCAGGGTAGAGAGCCCACACCCACACAGATCCAATCAAGCAATCTTTGAAAAGGGAGCAAAGACGTTTCAGTGGAGAATGATAGTCTCTTCAGAAAATGGCTCTGGAACAATTGGATATCTGCATGCATACGAATGAATTAGAGTTTTCTTATATATTTCACAAATAACTAAAGATGAATCGAAAGTCTAAATGTAAAATGTAAAACTATGAAACTCCTAGAAGATAATAGGAGAAAATCTAGGTGGTCTTGGGTATGACGATGACTTTTCAGATACAACACCAAAAGTATGGTCCGTGAAAGAAAAAAATTATGTCAGACTTCTTAAAATTAAAAACTTCAGCTCTGCAAAAAACTCTGTTAAGAGAATGAACAGACATGCCACAGACTAATAGAAATCATTGCAAAAACACACACTTGATAAAGGATTTGAATCCAAAATACACAAAGAACTTTTTTTTTTTAGAGTGAGACTCTGCCGCCCAGGCTGGAGTGCGGTGGTGAGATCTTGGCTTACTACAACCTCTGCCTCCCTGGTTCAAGCGATTCTCCTGCCTCAGCCTCCCGAGTAGCTGGGACTACAGGTATGTGCCACCACGCCTGGATAATTTTTTCTATTTTTAGTAGAGACAAGGTTTCACCGTGCTGGCCAGGATGGTCTCGACCCCCTGACCTTGTGATCCTCCCGCCTTGGCCTCCCAAAGTGCTGGGATTACAGACAAAGAACTTTTAAAACTTAACAATAAGAAAACAAACAACCCAATTACAAAATGAGCCAAAGATCTGAACAGATACCTCACCAGAGATATACAGATAGCAAATAAGCATATAAAAAGATGCTCAACATCGTATGTTATTAGAGAAATGCAAACTAAAGCAACAAGAAGACACCACTACATACCCATCAGAATGGCTAAAATCCAAAACACGGACACCACCAAATGCTAGAGAGGACATGAAGCAGCAGGAGCTCTCATTCATTGTTTTGTCCTTACAAAACGAAACAGTCTCTCACCATATAACATGGAAAATGCATGTGTTGGTATTTATCCAAATGGGTTGAAAACCTATGCATATATAAAAGCCTAAATATAGATTGTATATGCTCTATTCATAATTGCCCAAACTAGAAAACACCTAAGACGTTATCAAATAGGAGAATAAATAAACAAACTGTAGGACAAGGTTGTAATGGAATATTATTTACCAATAAAAAGGAACAAACTATCAAACCATTAAAAGACATGGGAAAATCTTAAAGGCATATTGCTAAGAGAAAGAAGCCAATCTGGGCCACGCGTGGTGGCTCACACCTGTCATCCCAGCACTTCGGAAGGCAGAGGCAGGTAGATCACGAGGTCAGGAGATTGAGACCATCCTGGCTAACATAGTGAAAGCCCGTCTCTACTAAAAATACAGAAATCAGCTGGGCGTGGTGGCAGGTGCCTGTAATCCCAGCTACCCAGGAGGCTGAGGCAGGAGAATCACTTGAACTCGGGAGGCAGAAGTTGCAGTGAGCTGAGATCGTGCCATTGCACTCCAGCCTGGTGACAGAGCGAGACTCCATCTCAAAAAACAAAAAAAGAGAAAGAAGCCCATCTGAAAAAGCTACATGCTGTATAATTCCAATTATGACATTCTGGAAAAACCAAAAGTATGGAAACAGAAAAAAAAAAAATCAGTGATTGTCTAGGATTTCTGAGGAGGAAGGAAGGGATGGATGGGTGGAACACGGGGTTTTCAGGGCTGTGAAATTATTTGGTGTGATTCTATAATGACGGTTTGTATGTCATTATACATTTGTCAAAACCCATAACGTGTACATGTAACCAAGAGTTAGCCCTAATGTAAAATGTAGATTTTAGCTAAGAATTATGTAGCAATATGTTCATCAGTTTTAACAAACGTCCTCCACTAATGCAAGATGTTAGTAGGAGAACCTGGAAGGGGAGGAGAAGAATACATAAGAACCCTCTGTATTTTCTGGTTAATTTTTCTACAAATCTAAAACTGCTCTATAAAGTAAAGTCGACTAAGTTTTAAAAGTGTACGCCAGTTTGGAAATAAGTCCTACTACATAGAGCATGATGGGTGAGCCTAAACTCTAGGTCCAGACTGCCTGAGTGACCTGGAACAAATGAGGTGTGGAAAATAGCAGGAACAGTGTCTGGCCATAGGGCTGGTTTGAAAGGGCAGATGAAAATCTATGGGGAGCAGTTGGCCAAGTGCCTCCAGATAATTATAACATTAGATAGAGTTCTTGCAAGATAATTTCTACTAATAAGAACTACTCAAAATGGGACTGGGCTCTCTTGTAAAATAGTTTCTGTCGCTCAAGTATTCAAGCATGGACTGATGGATTAATTCAGTATTCTGTATTGGATTTGAAAAGAAACACAGCCTTATAAGGATGATCAAATAGTATGTTCTCTAACGTGCTGGAATTTTAGGATTGTCTGAAAGAAGGTGACATGTAAAACCACGCAGGAGATTGTAAAAACCAAACATTCAAGACATTGTTTGTGAAGATCATCTTTTTTTTACTGCCCATTTCAGCTCATTGTCAAACAAATTTCTCCAGAGCCTTGGAATTATATAGGATCAGCATTGGAGAAAACGGTGCTCATAAAATCAGCCACACTTTACAGATGCAGAGTAAGAGGTGCTAAGAGATTGAGTTTCCAAGGTGGCAAAGCTGATCAGTGATAAAGTTGAGTTTAAGCTGTTGCTCTAAACCTCACTTCAGGACTCATTTTATTACATATGATGCCATTATTACTATTAGTCACAGTAACAGTTTCAAAATCTTAAAGACCCCACATTTGCATTGAAACCAAGACAATTTGGTGTTTCTTTCTGGAGTGCCTCCTCAAAGCTCCACGGTCATCACCTTTTTGGGAGAAAATGTTTCCAGCTGCCACTCTTTGTAGAAGTTGCTCCCATTTGCTGTTCTATGTCCACAATGCTGCCGATCAAAATTTTACAACACGTGGGCGATGACATTTACTGGCTAACATTATAATAGCACCTTCATGCTACACAATTTTCAAATCACTATTGTATTACCTCTTTGTAATAGGCTTATGAAGTTGACAGGACAGAATTTTATTTTAATCTTCATTTTATAGATGGCAAACTGGGATTCAGAGAAGTTTCATGACTCACCTACATTCATAGAACCAATCGGTGTGTGAAGTGGATTTCACATAAGTCTTCTGGCTTCTTAGTCTGGTACGGCCTCACTTGCTGTTGCTATTTGGAAATAAGGTGTTACAGAAGCTACTTCATACGCTTGATTCAAAGTCATTTGCTTGGCTAAAGAAATAATGTCTTAACAACAATTCTTTAAAAATATTTTGTAATATTTGATATAGGCAAAAGAACATAAGTAAGCTATATGCTACCTATTATGAAACATAATAATAAAATAAACACCTGTGAACTCACCCTCTCAAAATACCTTGAAGCTACCTGTGTGTCTTCTTCATATTATTACTTTGTCTCTCCCCCAAAGGTAATGCTTATCATTACCTCTTTTAAAAACTGTTGTTTTTTTTTTTTTTTTTAGGTTAGCACAACATTATCTGTATCTCTAACATTATATTGTTTAGCTTTGTTTGTTTTTAAGTTACATTAAATATTTTTCCAGGCTGTATACTGTCTTCAGCAAATTGCTCTTTTCATTCAATATTTAATTTAAGATTTTTTTTTTATGTAACAGTTTATCCATGTTCTGCTAAATCATATTCCATCATGTGAAATACCACAAAATATTTATGCATTTTTTTTTGCATTTGAGCTCTCTTGTAAAATAGTTGCATGTCCCTCAGGTATTCAAGCATAGACTGAAGGATTAATTCAGTATTCCGTACTGGTTTTGAAAAGAAACACAGCATCATAAGGATAATCAAATAGTATGTTCTCTAATGTGCTGGGATTTTAGAACTGTCATTTGGGTGGACATTTGGGTTGTTGACAACTTTTTTCTGTTGCGAACAATGATAAATGGAATTTTCGTGTTTGTCTCCTGTGCACACATGCAAGTATTTACGGCTGGATATGAAATTGGTGGGTTAAGGACGAGACAAGTATTCAAACTCATGAAATGCTGCCATACTGGTTTCCAAAGCTGTTATGACAATTTGAGTTATCAGATATTAATTTTTTCCAATCTACGGTTGATAAAATAATACGTCATTGAGATCTCAGGACGTATTTCCTGAGAAGCTAATGAGGGTAAATTACTTTTTGTGGTGATTTGTAATTTGGGCTTTCTTCTCTGAAACAATTATTCGTGTCTTTTGTCCATTGTTGTTTGTTTCCTTTGCTAGGTAGGGATTTTTTTCGGTCAAATGTAATGTATGCATGTATCCTCTCCCAGCTTATGGCTTTCCTTTTCATCTTCTTTCTAAAGTTTTTTTTTTTTTTCTTTTTTTTTTTTTAAGACAGAGTCCTGCTCTTGTCACCCAGGCTGGAGCACAGTGGCGTGATCTCAGTTCACTGCAGCCTCCGCCTACCCGGTTCAAGCAATTCTCCTGCCTCAGCCTCCCGAGTAGCTGGGATTATAGGCAACCGCTACAACGCCCAGCTAATTTTTGTATCTTTAGTAGAGACACGGTTTTGCCATGTTGCCCAGGCTGGTCTTGAACTCCTGACCTCAGGTGATCCACTAATCTTGGCCTCCCAGAGTGCTGGGGTTACAGGCGTGAGCCACCACACCTGGCCTAAAGCATTTTCATGTGCTCAAATATTTCATATAGTGAACAGTCTTTTATAGGTCATATTAAAAATCCTTCTTCACTATTAAGTTTATAAAATTGTTTTTCTAAAACATGTAAAGGGTTTTGTTTCCCATTTAAGTCTTTAACCCCTCAGGAATTTACTTCAGTATACGGTAATAGTAGGGATCCAGCTTTTCCTCACACGGATAACCAACTGTCCCCACGCGATCTTTTGAAAACCTGATCTTTTCCTCAGTTCCAGGCAATGTCACCACCTCTTTCTTATTTCAGTTTTCTAGATCTTTGAGGGTCTATTTCTTGGCTTGTGATGTCGTTCCTCTATTCAGTTTGTGGATCCTGCTGCCCGTGCCTTAACTAACATTGCTTTACAGGCTATGTTGATATCCGGTAAGAACTGCTCTCACAGATTCTCAACAGAGTCCTGTCCCTTATATGTTTGCTATTCCATGTTAACTTTAGAATCATATTTTTGTCAGGTTTGTCAAAAGCAGCAGAAGAAAAAAAAAAAGAATCTATGGGGCTTTGACTGGAATTGGATTGAGTGTAGGTTATACTATTGATTGTACTGTCGCAAACTTGGTAATATTGATTCTTTCTATCCTTGAACATATTATAGAATCTCTTCATTTCTTTTGTCTTTCTTATTATCTTTCAATATAGTTTTTTTGGTGTGTTCTCCATAGTGGTCTCAAACATCTCTCACTATTGTATTTCTGGGTGTCTTGCTTTTTAAATGTTTTACTTGTGAAGCCACACAGGCCTGCTGATTTCTCTGTACAAATAATTTTGACTATAGATTCAATCATTTTAATGGCAAAAATACTTGTCTTAATAGAATATCTGAAGAGACTAAGAGGTTAAAAATATTTTTCTGCAGGGAGGAATTGAATTTTCTTCTGCTGGGAGCCAGGGAGCACATCTGACCTGGAGCCACTGCAGCACCTTTGTGGGGTCCCACTCCCCTGCCCACGGCCCTGCTGCCTCTGAATTGCTGCTGGCATCTGGCCCTCAGGGAAACCAAGCTTTTCTGTGAATAATACCTAGTGAATGATATTTTCTGTGACTAATACCTAGTGATTGATAGATATTTTTATGTGAATAATACCTAGTGAATAATACTTTTGTGACTAATACTTAGTACTTAGGGCCCTGATTTTAATTCAAGTTATTATAATAAAAATTTATTTTCTTTATTTTGTAATTGGCCCCTTTGATATTTCTCTGATTTCCAGCCAGCTCAGAAATGCACAAGAGAAAAATAAACATGTTGTATGGAGGACGTAGATGCTTTTCAGTGAAAGGACGCTGTAGAATATCCAGCCTGACCTTCTGTCAAAAATAAACATCTCCAGGCTGACTCTGAGGTAGCCACTCGGCAGTTTGCATGGCGCCCCACTCCTAACAACAACAACAAAAACAACACATTTTGCATCACGCTGAGCATGATGAAGGGTAGCTGAGAAGCATTCCTTTTTATTTAGAGATAATCACTGCCTATCTTAAAGAAAGATCTTTCTTGATTTGTACTGTTGCTTGGTTATTTATGATGTTTCAAGTGAAAAATAACATGGTTCTATCTACTAATTTGTAGCTTGGTTTACATTAACACACATATACATTCACACACACACACTCAGAGTCCATCAAATAAGTGGAAATATCCAAAGATTATTTGGGGGAGTGTCACTCATAGGAAATACATAGACTTGAAATACAAGTAGATGTTTAATTGCATCAGTGAGTGAGCCACCCCTGGCAATGCCACTGCCCCCCAAGCTTTTTACGCAACTACCACTCAGAGCGGCACAATAAAAATATCTCAATGCAGCAGCAATGCTGTGGAATGCTTACCACGTGTAGGCACCGTATACAGTCACACAATTCCTATTGATGTAGCAGCAATGCTATGGAACGCTTACCACGTGTAGGCACCGTATACAGTCACACAATTCCTATTGATGTAGCAGCAATGCTGTGGAACGCTTACCACGTGTAGGCACCGTATACAGTCACACAATTCCTGCTGATGTATATGCTTCCTTGCATTCACTGGAAGCCTTGCCTTGCTTGTCATTATTGAATTCCAGTGAGGTCTGCATGCGGCAGGTGTGCCCAGCTGGGACTGGCCAAGCTGCGGTTTGTGATCGTGCTCCCATCTTTCCGAGCCGTCTGCTCACCCTTATTTATGTGGACTTGAATATTTGGGCATGACTCTCAAGCATTTTTCCAAGGGCTTCTGTCACTCACCACTCTTGAATGTGAGAATTGCCTTGTGCATCACTATGTCAACCAGCTAGACTGGTACATGTTTGCTGTACCGAACTCTTCAGATGGGGCTGGGAGTAAAGGATACAACTTATCCCCTTTCTGGGCAAGCTTGGTTATTTATGATGTTTCAAATAAAAAATAACACGGTTCTATCTACTAATTTGTAGCTTGGTTTATATTAACACACATGTACATTCACACACACACACTCAGAGTCCATCAAATAAGTGGGACTAGCCAAAGATTATTTGGGGGAGTGTCACTCATAAGAAACACATGGACTTGACAAGTAGACGTTTAATTGCATCTCATCCTAAATGCCACAAACAGAGCTAAAAATTATTTATCAGCCTCATTAGAGAGTTGAGCTCTGCTTGAACAATGCGGCCTAAATAACACTCAGGCTTGTGTTTGCTCTGATTTTATACTTCATGCATGTAGAGTCTGGATTCCATTCTATCTAGTTTGTGAAAAGGTTTTCACCATTTACTCTTTTTCAAATAGCTAACATTTCTGGTGAGCTTACAAAACGTATGCTACGCTGTTACGTTTAGTAACACAACAAAAAGAAAGGGACTAGGCACCAGCCCTACAGGAACTCTGATTCTTCTATAAGAATTAGATACACAGGCCGGGCGTGGTGACTCACACCTGTAATCCAACACTTTGGGAGGCTGAGGCGGGTGGGCCACAAGGTCAGGAGTTTGAGACCAGCCTGACCAACATGGTGAAACCCCGTCTCTACTAAAATACAAAAATTAACCAGATGTGGTGTGGGCACCTGTAATCCGAGATACTTGGGAGGCTGAGGCAGGAGAATTGCTTAAACCTGGGGGGTGGAGGTTTCAATGAGCCAAGATTGCGCCACTGCACTCTAGCCTGGGCGACAGAGCAAGACTCTGTCTCCAAAAACAAAAACAAAAACAAACCAAAACAAAGAATTAGATAGACAGTTGCAGGAGTGTAAAAAGTGCTTTGAAATATGTACATACAAAGAATCAGGACAGTAACCAAGAGTAATCACTTCTGCCTCAGCCAGGAAAGAATGAGCGGGGAAATTATATTCGGGCCACGTAGGAGTTTTCCAGGAGGAGCACAACATGCACGTGTCACGCAGAGGGAACAGCATGATGTAGTGGAATTGCAACGAGAAAAGCATCAGTTTCCATTCTGGACTCATCGCTCTGCAGTTTTTGGTTAACAATCACTTTCCTTTGAGAGAATCATTTCTTCTTTGCAAATTAGGCACAATTACTTATCTCAGACATAGCATAGGACTGACTGAGATAAATTATGAAGTGCTTAGCTCAGCACATCACTCCTAAAAGGCAGTCAAGTGGAGGCAGTTATAATTTGCAAAGACAAATAAGTCAAATGCAGGAGGCTGAGGCAGGAGGATCACTTGGCCCAGGAGTTTAAGACCAGCCTGGACAACACAGCGAGACCCTGTCTCTACAAAAAATAAAAAAAGTAGCCTGGCATGATGGCTCACGCCTTTAATCCCAGCACTTCAGGAGGCTGAGGAAACATTGCTTGAGTCCAGGGTATCGAGGCTGCCGTAAGCTGTGATCACGTCACTGCTCTCTATCCTGGGTGACGGAGCAAGAACCTGTCTCTTAAAAAATAAAACATAAATTAGTCACGAGCAAGAAATAAAATGTTGGTCAATATTTTTCTTTTTCTTTTTTTGAGACGGAGGCTTGCTCTGTCTCCCAGGCTGGAGTGAGTGGTGCAATCTCTGCTCACTGCAAGCTCAAGCTCGCCTCCCGTGTTCCTGCCATTCTCCTGCCTCAGCCTCCCGAGTAGCTGGGACTACAGGCCCCGCCACCGCGCCCGGCTAGTTTTTTGTATGTTTAGTAGAGACGGGGTTTCACCATGTTAGCCAGGATGGTCTCCATCTCCTGACCTCCTGATCCGCCCGCCTCAGCCTCCCAAAGTGCTGGGATTACCGGCGTAAGCCACCTACCGTGCCCACCTGGTCAATAATTTTTAAAATATTTTCCAGTGAAGTCCATAGTGTCTAGAGTCTCATTCCTCCTTGTCTATTTATAATGTGTATTTGATCTGACTTTGAAAAGGTCTTTGAATAAATTGAAGAGTTTGAAGATGGTGAAGAGAAAAATGCTTTGCCCAACTTTACTGTTGTTTAATTAAACTTTTTGTTTTGAGATAATGGCAAGCTTCACATGTAGTTTTAAGAAACAATACGGGAGATCCCAGGTACTCTAGTAAGTTTACCACAACGGTAACACTGTGCAAAACTACAGTAGAATAACACAATTAGGATATTAACATGGATGCAGTGGAGATACAGAACATCCCAGGGCCACAAGCATCTCTCATGTGGCCTGGTGATAGCCTAACCCACTGCCCACCTGCCCCCAGCCCTCCTGAACCCTGACAACCACTAATCTAGTCTCCATTTCTATCATTTTGTCATTGCAAGAATGTTATGTAAATGGAATCATCTAGCACAGGAACCTTTTGGGATTGGCATCCTCCCTCACTCACGGTTCCCTGAAGATTCAGCCAGGTTCTTTAATGTGTTGGGGGTTCATTCCTTTTTTGTTGCTGGGTAGTGCTCTATGATATGGATGTACCACAGTTTAACCATTCACTTGTTGAAGGACAACTGGGTTATTTCCAGTTTTTGTCTCTTATGAATCAAGTTGCTATAAACATCCATGTATAGGTTGTTGTGTAAACAACAGTCTTCATCTCTCTGGGATCAATGCCCAAAAGAATAATTGCTAGGTCATATGATAGTGTGTGTGTGTGTTTAAGAAACTGTTTCAAACTGTTTCCTGAGTGGCTGTAGCAGCTCACATTCCCACCAGCACCACATGAGTGGTCAACTGTCTCTGCATCCTTGCCAGCTTTTGGTGTCCTTTTATTTTGTAGCCATTTTAACAGGTATATAGTGATGCCAAGTGATTTTACTTTACACTTCTTTAATGACTAACTTATTAAGGATCTTTTCATATGCTTATTTGCCATCAGTAACATGTCTGTTTATGTCTTTTGCCAATTTTTTAATTGGATTTTTGGTTTTTACCATGGGGTTTTTAGAGTTCCTTTTATGTTCTACATAGTATTTTTTTGCTGTATATGTGTTTTGCAAATATTTTCTCCCACTCTCCAATTTGCTTTTTCCTTGTCTTTTCAGGATCACTGGCAAAGCAAGCAAAAGTTTTAGTTTTGATGAAGTTCGATTTTCAATTTTTCCTTTTGTGTTCTGTGCTTTTGGTATCATCTAACTCTTTGCTTAGTCCTAGATCTTGAAGATTTCCTTAATTATTTTCTAAAAATTTGCACATCCACATTTTACATTCAAGTCTATGATTCATTAATTTTGTATAAGATGTGAGAATAGATCAAGGTACATTGTTTTTGCCTACGGAGATCCAGTTGCTCCAAAATTCAATTGGGCATATTTGTGGGGATTTTTTTTTTTTTTTTAGTTCACTTTTCTGTTCTGTTTATTTACGTGCCTATCCCTTTGCCAGTACCACAGCTTTGATTACTATAGTATATAAAGTCTTGAAATTGGGTAGACTGATTCTTCTCACTTTATTCTTCATTTTAGAAACTGTTTTTGTTACTTCTGTTTTCTGCTTTTTCATAGAAATTTTACAGCGATCTTGCCTATATGAATAAAAATTGTTCTGGCTTTCGATAGGAATCTTAACAAAACTGCGCATCAATTTGGGGAGAATAAGTATCGTTACTCCTTTGAGTCTTTCAGTCTATGAACTCAGAATGTCTTTCCATTTATCTAGATCTCGATGCCTTCGTCAGCATTCTGTAGCTGTCAGCACATACAAATGTTTTGTAGATTTACACCTAAGTATTTAATTTGTTGAATGGTTGTAAATGGTGCTTTCTATCTTAATTTTTGGTGTCCATGTATTCATTGTCAGTGTATGGAAATACAATTTATTCTATGTTTAACTTGCTGAATTCACTTCTTCACCCAAATCTCACATCTTATAGAACATTAACCCAAAATGAATCATGAACTTAAATGTAAAAGGTAGATATGTAAATTTTTAGAAAAAGAAAATGAAGGAAATCTTCAGAATTTAGAGCTAAGCCTAGAGAGTTCTTATACTTGATACCAAAAGCACAGTACATACAAGGAAAATGGAAAAATCGGAATTCATCAAAACTAAAACTTTTGCTTTGTAAAAGATCCTGAAAAGAGAAAAAAAACTATGGCATGGAAGAAAATATTTGCAACACACATATATGAAAAACTATGAAGGTTTTTTGGTTACGTTTTTTGTTTTTGTTTTTAAATTGCTTGAGATTTTCTGTGTAGAAAGTCACGTCACCTGTAAATAAGGGCAGGTTTATCGCTTCCTTTTCAATCTGTATGTCTTCTTTTTTACTTTATGTCTTATTCTGCTGACCAGAACTTCTCGTACTGTGTAGAATAAGAGTGATGAGAATAGGTATGCTTGTTTTGTTTCTCATCTTAGGGGGAAAATTCAGCCTTTCAACGTTGACTACAATATTTGCTGTAGGTGTTTTATAGATGTCCTTTAATCAAGTTGAGGAAGTTCTGTATTTCTATGTTCTGAAAATTTTATCTTTTTTTATTTTAGATACTTTTCTTTCTCCAAATTTATTTATCAGGAGCAACTGAAATAAAAAATATAATCGAGTCCTATCATCATTATCATGGAAATGGCTTTAAGAGAAAACTGGTCAGATGAATATTATTGCTTCCCATTTTCAACCAGCAAACAGTTGCCACTGATAAACTGACAGTCAGGAGTCTGTCAAGAATGCTCAAGATATGTTATATGATACAACATGCCTGTTCATGGCGGAAGCACCCTGGGAAATAACTTGTGTGTACTTCTGATTTCATCATATAGGACAAGCACAAAAGCACCACCCATGCCTCTGAGAACATTGGACCATGCACCCTTGAAAAAAGCTCTGCCTCCTTCACCACGAGCAATCTTCCTCCAGCAGTGAAGCGTGCCTGTGTACATGATGTCAGTTGTGCCCTGACTGCATCATTGTGCTGTGGCAAACAGTGTCAAATGGATAGGAAGTCAACCCAGCAACGGCAGTGACGGACTGTGCGATCATCCTGCTGATGACGATGTGAGTGGTCCTGGAATCTGGAAGCTTTCTCCTTGCAGTGTCATAGACACCGATGGGCAGCTCGGTAGACGATAATACCCTGCACAGACACATTAGAGCCTTGGTACAGGCCTTTAATCCCATCAGATTTGTAGATCTTAACCAGGTAGTCACCAAGGCCTTGGAATTCCCTTTCAGCACTAGCTTTACCCACATCGGCTGCTAGATGGGGATGGGTAAAATCAAGGGGATACACAAAACACAAGGATGTGGCCCCAGGGGCACCGCCTGATGCCAGATTCCCTGCAAAATTGAGCCAAAACTGGATCCTCTTGTCCACACCCCCCAGGAAGATCTGCTTGTATTTATCTTTGAAGGTGAAGTTGAGAGCGTGGGTAGGGAAGTATCTGATGACACTGGCCAAGTTACGTGCCAGAAGGACAGGACTCCTGCTCCTTGGGAATACAGAGCATACAGTCTACAATGCCTTTGTATTGCTTATCTGCAGTGATCTGCTTGCTGGCACTCTGCACCTGCAGCAGCAGCTTGACCCCTCCATGGGTGCTACCACCGTCTAGGAGATGGCCACAGTCACTCCACCTGCCAGGAAGTCCTTGGCAAGGATGCAGTGGCATCTGTCATGTTGAAAGGAAGAGGAGGCAGGCTGCTGGGGGACGGGACTGGGCGGGAACCGGCTTTGACTCTGCGGCTGTAGGGAAGAAATTTTCCTTATGAATAAGTACAAAAATATTATAAACTGTTTATTCTACCTTGATTTGATATGTTATTTTTCTTGTATAGTTTATGTTAATATGGTTGATAATTACTGATTGACTTTTGAATATTGAACCAGCCTTGCATTCCTGGAATAAATCCTCTTTGATCATAGTCTATAATTTGTTTCATATTTTTTTCTTTTTCTTTTATTTTTGAGACAGAGCCTTGCTCTGTTGCCCAGGCTGGAGTGCAGTGGTACGATCTCGGCTCAGTGTGACCTCCACTTCCTGGGTTCAAGCAATTCTCCTGCCTCAGCCTCCAAAGTAGCTGGGATTACAGGCCTGCACCAGCACACCCTGCTATATTTTTTTATTTTTTATTTTTAGTAGAGACAGGGTTTCACCATGTTGGCCAGGCTGGTCTCGAACACCTGACCTCAAGTGATCCACTCACCTCTGCCCCTCAAACTGTTGAGATTACAGGCGTGAGCCACTGCACCCTGCCTGTTTCCTCTATTGTTGAATTCTAATTGCTAATATTTTGTTAAGGATTTTTGCTTGTATACTTATGAGGAATATTCATCTGCAGTGTTCTATTTTCTCTGTCTTCATCTGGTTTTGGTATCACAGTAATACTCCTTTCATAAAATAAATGGAAAAAAGTATTCCTTCTTGTCTTATTTTCTGAAAGAGATTGTGTAGAATTTTTGGTAATTCTCTTTTAATGTTTGATAGAATGTTTCAGTGCGACCCTCTGTGCCCAGGAATTTCTTTTTTGTAATTTTTTAAAAGTATGAATTCAATTTTCTTCATAGTTGCATTTTGTTTTATATTGGATTTTGAGGTTGTGTGGGTTTTTTTGTGTGTGTGTGGAATTAGTCCATTTTTGTCTACATTGTCAAATTTATGCAAATATGGCTATTTGTAATGGCCTTTTATTATCTTTTTTATGCCTCCAGAGTCTTTAGTGGCATTCCATGTTTCTTTCTTAATAGTAATATTTTGCCTTCCCTCTCTTTTTTGTCTTTGTCTATTTTGCCAGAAGTTTATCAGTTGTATTGGTCTTTTCAAATAACCTGTTCTTTGATTAATTTCTCTTTTTTTATGTTTTCAATTTTACTGATTTTTCTTTTTATTATTTTATTCCTTCAGTTTGCTTTACTCATTTGAGACTTTTTCACTTTACTAATATATTAATATTATTAGGTTGGTGCAAAAATATTTGTGGTTTTTGCCATTGAAAGTAATGTTAAAATTTTTTTGCTCAGCATTCCTTTAGCGATGTCCCACAAATTTTGTTCTGTTGTATTTTCATTTAGTTCTATCTATTTTTAAATTTTGCTTTTAGACTTTCTCTTTAACTCATTAATTATTTAGAAGTGTATTGTTTAGTTTCCAAGGGTTTGGAGAGCTCCCTTTATCTCTCTGTTTTTTATTTCTAGTGATGGAATTGTGGTCAGAGAACATCCTCTGTGTAATCCAAATTATTTAAAATTTGTTGAGTTTTTTCTTATGGCCAAAGATATGGTCTATCCTTGTGTATGCTCCATGGTCTCTTGGGAAGAATGTGTATACTGCTGTTGTTGGGTGCAGTGTTCTATACATGTAAATTAGACCCTGTTGGTTGGTGATATTGTTAAATTCTTCTATATTCCCACTGACTTTCTATCTAGTAGTTCTCCCAACTGTTGAGAGAAGGGAATTGAAGACTCCAACTATAATTGTGGATACTTCTGTTTCTCCTTTCAGTTCTGTCAGTTTTTGCATCACACATTTTGCAGCTTTATTGTTTGGTGCATTCACAGTTAGTATTGCTATATCTTCTTGCTGAAAGACATTTATAATTTATCATTATAAAATGTCCTTCTTTGTCTCTGGTAATTTTCTTTGCTCTTTGGGTTTGTTTCATCTAATATTAGTATAGCCAATCCTTTTTCCCTTTGATTAATGCTTGTTTGATATATCTTTCTCCATCCTTTTATTTTCAACCTGCTTGTACCATATTTGAAATGAGTTCCTTGAAGAACGCATGTATTTGAGCCATGTTTCTTAATCTACTTTACCAATCTCTATATTTTAATTGTTGTATTTAGATCATTTATATTTAATGTCATTATTGATATGTTAGGGTTTAGAACTTCCAGTTTATATTTTGTTTTCCCCTTGTTCTGTTTTTTTGTTTTGTACTCTGTTTCTTTTTCCATGATTTTTTGTGAGTTTTTGAACATTTTTAGAATTCCTTTTTGATTTATCTATGATTTTTTTTAGTGTTTATCTTTGTATAGCCTAATTAGTGATTGTTTTAGGTATTACAATATATACATAACATTAGAATCTAGTGATGTGATTATTTTATCAGTTTGAGTGAAGTATAAAAACCTTATCTTCCTTTATGTGCCTGTATTCCCCCAATTTTTTATTTTTGTTTGTTACTTATACTTGTTTTTTGAGATGGAGTCTTGCTCTGTCACCCAGGTTGGTGTGCAGTGGTGCAATCTCAGCTCACTGCAACCTCCACCTCCTGGGTTTAAGCGATTCTCCTGCCTCAGCCTCCTCAGTATCTGGGACTACAGGCACACACCACTATTCCTGGCTAATTTTTGTACTTTTAGTAGAGATAGGGTTTTACCCATATTCGTTAGGCTTGTGTTGAACTCCTGACCTCATGATCCACCCGCCTTGGCCTCCCAAAGTGTTGGGCTTACAGGCGTGAGCCACTGTGCCCAGCCTCCCACAGTTTTTTTAATATAGTTTTAAACATTTTATCTACATATATTTAGAGCCATATCAAAGTAGTTCTACATTTTTTTGTTGTTGTTGAGATGGAGTCTTGCTCTGTCTCCCAGGCTGGAGTGCAGTGGCACAATCTTGGGTAACTGCAACCTCCCCCTACTGGGTTCAAGTGATTGTCCTACTTTAGCCTCCTGATTAGCTAGGGTTACAGGCATGTGCCACCATACCCAGCTAATTTTTGTATTTTTGGTAGAGACAGGGTTATGCCATGTTGGCCAGGCTGGTCGTCTCAAACTCCTGACCTTAGGTGACCTGCCTGCCTTGGCCTGCCAAAGTGCTGAGATTACAGGCATGAGCCACCATGCCCAGCCAGTTCTATAATTTTTGTTTCAGCTGTCAAACATAATTTAGGCAACTCAAGATTAGAAGGAAAGCCGTTTCCCCATATATTTGCTTCCAGTGTTCTTTTTTCCTTTCTGATGTTCCATGGTCTTTTTTTGTTGTTGTTTTGTTTTGGGTTTTTTTGCTTTTCCTTTTGTCTAAGAGAAGTTCCTTTAGCTAGTCTTTAAAAGTTGATCTCCTAGCAACAAATTCTCTTTATTTTCATTAATCTGAGAATGCCCTGATTCAGTTTATTGCTGAAGGATATTTTGATCGGTTATAAGATTCTGGGTTAACAATTCTCTTCTTCCAGCAGTTGAAAAATATTATGCCACTTCTTTCTGCCTTCTATGGTTTCTGATAAGAAACCTTTTTGATGTGATAATTTCCCTGTAAGTAAAGTGTTGTTATTCTCTGACTGTTTTTTAGATGTCTCCTTTTCTTCATATTTTTACATTTTAATTACGGTTTGACTTAGATGTGGATTTATTTAGGGTTTGTTCATTTTCTTGAACTGATAGATTTATGTCTTTTCCAAAATTTAGAAAGTTTTTAGCAACTATTTCTTCAAATATGTTTCAGCTCTTCTCTATTTCTCCTCTCTTCTATGACTCAAATACCAATTATGTTATTTTTTTGTTATAGGCCTCTCTCTGAGGCTGTTTGCATTTTCTTTTCAGTCACTTTCTCTCTGTTTTTCAGATTAATTTCTATCATCTTATTTACCAGTTTACTGATTATTTTCTCTGTTCCCTCCATTCTGCTACTGGGCTCATCCACTGAGCTTCATATTTTGGTTATTGTATTTTTCAGTTCTAATATTTTCATATGATGCTTCTTTATGTCTTCAACTTATTTGCTAAGATTTTATAATTTTGCTAAATACCTCTATTTTTATTTATTTCAAGCATGTTTGCGATTGCTTGTTGAAGCATTTTTATCATGCTGTGTTAAAATTTTTGTCAGATAATTTTAACATCTCTGTCACCTTGGTGTTGACATCTGTAGGGTCTCTTTTTTCATTTAGTTTGAGATCCCCCTAGTGCTTCATATGACAAGTTACTTTCAATTAAAGCATGGACATTTTTGTATTATGCTATGAGCTTCTAGATTTTGTTTAAGCCTTTTGTCTTAACTGGCTTTTCCTGACACTATTCTGGCAGGAAAAATGTGGAGGGTGCTGTCTAGTTACTGCCAAATGGAGGCAGAAGTCCCAGGTTCCTCATTTGGTCTTCACTGGCATCTGAGAAGGGGTTTCTTGTAATTCTGAGTGGGGCTAGAAGTTCTAGCTCTATGCATGATCCCCACTGACATCCACAGTGATCTCATTACACTGGGATGATGGGTAAAGTCCTGACTTTTCATTAGGCCTCCTCTGATACCACCCAAGTGTGGGGGTTCTTAGGGGAGTGAGGAATCTCACGATTGCCGAGTATGGGTGGAAGTCAGTTTGCTTGCATGGTCTCCATTAACACTGGGAGGAAGGGTGGAATGAGGTAACACTCCTGTTACTGACTAGTTATTATGAAAATCTTATAGCTCCCTACTTGGCCTTCTCTGATAGCACCCTGGCATGGTGTTTACCTTGGTGCAGTTTCACAAAGGTGGAAGTCTAGGTGCCCCTATGCAGGCTTTGCTGGCTTAGGTGGGGAGAAGGCCATTTTTTTTTTTTTTTTTTCTGTGATGTCTGCTTTGAGTTGAGGCTTTAGAGGCTTTTTTGGAGATACTGCTTTTTTTTTTTTTTTTTTTTTTTTTTTTTTTTAACAAATTGAAGGTTTGTGGCAGTCCTAGGTTGGGCAAGTCTATCAGCACTGTTTTCTGACAGCATGTGCTCTCTTTGTGTCCTTGTTACATTTGGGTAATTCTTGCAGCATTTCAAACTCTTTGATTAATATTATAACTTTATGGTGATCTGTTATCAGTGATTTTTGATGATACTATTGTAATTGTTTTGGAGCAACATGAACCACGCCCATATAAGACAGCAAAATTAATAGATAAATGTTGTGCATCTTTGGACATCTCCACTGACCAGCCCTTCTCCCATCTCTCTCCCTCTTCTCAGGCCTTCCTATTTCCTGACATTCAACAATATTGAAACCAGGCCAACTAATAATCTAGCAATGACCTCTAAATGTTCAAGTGAAAGAAAGAGTCACACATCTCTTACTTTAAATCAAAAGCGAGAAATAATTAAGCTTTCTGAGGATGGCATGTCGAAAGCTGACATTAGCTTAAAGCTAGGTCTCTTGCACCAAAAAGCTAAGTTGTGAATGCAAAGGAAGAGTTATGGACAGAAGTTGAAAGTGCTATTCCAGTGAACGTATGAATGATAAAACAGATAGGAAAAAAAGATCAAACCAGCTACAACATTCTGTTAAGCCAAAGCCTAATCCAGAGAAAGGCTCTAACTCTCTTTGATTTTATGAAGGCTGAGAGAGCTGAGGAAGCTGCAGAAGAAAAATCTGAAGTTAGCAGAGGTTGGATCATGAGGTTTAAGGAAAGAAGTGATCTCCATAACATAAAAGTGCAAGGTAAAGCAGCAAGTGCTGATGGTGAAGCTGCAGCAAGTTATCCAGAAGGTCTAGTTAAGATAATTAATTGATTACGGTGGCTACACTAAACAACATATATTTAAGGTAGACAAAACAGACTTCTGCTGGAAGAAGATGCCATCAGGACTTTCATAGCTAGAGAGGAGAAGTCAATGCCTGACTTCAAAGATATGACCTTCAAAGGTCATGCAATTCTTGTTAGGGGTGAATGCAGCTGGTGACTTTAAGTTGAAGCCAATGCTCATGTAACCTTTCCGAAAATCCTTAAGAATTGTGCTGACTCTACTCTGCTTGTGCTTTAGATATGGATTACAGCCTGCATGGCAGCACATTTTTTTACAGCACGGTTTACTGAATATTTTAAGCCCCCTATTGAGAACTACTGTTCCAAAAAAAGCAAGATTATTTTCATAATATTTGTGCTGTTTGACAATGCAATGGTCACTCAAAATCTCTGGTGGAGACATACAAAAAGATTAATGTTGTTTTACTGCTAACACAACATCCACGATGCATCCCATGGATGAAGGAGTAATTTCAATTTTCAAGTCTTATTATTTAAGAAATCTATCTTTTTAGGCTGCAGCTACCATAGATAGTGATTCTTCTGATAGATCAGGGAAAATTAAATTTAACAGTTTCTGGGAAGGATTCACCATTCCTTTTAATGCCATTAAAAGCACTTACAATTCTTGGAAGGAGGTCAGAATATAAACACTAATGAAAATTTGAAAGAAGCTGATTCCAGTCTTCATGAATGACTTTGAGGCGTTTAAGACTTCAGTGCAGGAAGTCTCTGCAGATGTGGCAGAAATAGCAAGGGGACTAGAATTAGAAGTGGAGTCTGAAGTTCTGACTGAATTGCTGCAATCTCACGATAAAATGTAAACAAATGAGAAGTTGCTTCTGATGCATGAGCAAAGGAAGTGATTTCTTGAGATGAAATTTACTCCTGGTGAAGACGCTGTGAACATTGTTGAAATGACAACAAAGAATTCAGAATATTGCACAAGTTTAGTTGATAAAGCAGAAGCAGGGTTTGAGAGGATTGACTCAATTTTGAGAGAACCTTTACTCTGGGTAAAATACTATGAATAGCAACACAGGCTACAGAGAAATCTTTCATGTAAAGAAGAGCTAATCAATATGGCAAACTTCACTGCTGTTTTATTTTTGAAAATTGCCACAGCCACCCCAATCTTCAGCAACCACCACACTGATCAGCCAGTGGCCATCAACACTGAGGCAAGACCTTCCACCAGCAAAAAGATTACGACTCACTGAAGACTCAGATGATCATTGGCATTTTTTAGCAATAAAATGTTTTTAAAATGATGGCCTGTTCATAGTGTTTCTAGACATAATGCTATTGCACACTTAATAGACTATGGTATCGTGTAAACATAACTTTTAAATACACCAGAAACAAAGAAGTGTATGTGACTGTCTTTATTGTGATACTTGCTTTCATGTGGTTGCCTAGAACTGAACCCATAACATCTCTGAGGTACGCATGTATCATTTCAAAACATTGTCTTGTTGGTTTGTTCCTTTTTCTTTAGCTGGAGAGTTTTGTCTGAGATTTTCCCCCCCACGCATGTCCAGTTTTCCAGCTTCTTCAGTACCACAGCTGAAATACATGGGGCAAAAGGAAACACCGGGAACTCACCACCATGTCAGTTCCGCTTTTGTCTGGCTTTATTTTTATGTAGTAGTTGAAAAATATAATCAATGTCTATTCTTAGAAATACTATCTTCACTTGGCTTCTTAGAACACATATGCCCCTGGTTTTCCCCCTACCTCACTGGCTCATTCTCTTCTTCATTTCCTTTCTTTCTTTTCTTCAGACCTGTAAGTACTGACATGTTTCTGTATTCAGAGCTTGATTCTCTTTTCTTCATATTTTTCTCCACTCTAAACCTGGCTGCATATTAAAATCATGGGAGGCTGGGCGCGGTGGCTCACTCCTGTAATCCCAGCACTTAGGGAGGCCGAGGTGGGCAGATCACGAGGTCAGGAGATCGAGACCATCCTGGCCAACATGGTGAAACCCCATCTCTACTAAAAATACAAAAAAAAAAAAAAAAAGCCGGAGCTTGCAGTGAGCCGAGATCGCGCCACTGCACTCCAGCCTGGGCGACAAAGCGAGACTCTGTCTAAAGAAAAAAAAAAAAAAATCACAGGAACATAAGATGCAAACATGTATGTCTCTAATTTTAGGCTGTCCTAGTTAATTCTCGTATGTCCCCAAGGCTAAAAACAACTATTAGCAACAAGTTTTTCTAATTTTTAAAGAAACTATTTATTTCTTTTTCTGTTTTTTAAAAAGCTTTTATGTTTATCAAAATTATATATGAACCCACTCTAAAAAATGAGATAGTTCTTTAAGTTTTGTTAATCAAAGAAAAATATATATTCTGGATAGTAACTGCTCTTTATATACATAGTTTCCAAGTATTTCCTCCCATTCTGTAGGTTCTCTTTACTCTGTTGTTTATTTCCTTTGCTGGACAGAAGCATTTTAATTTCATGTAAACCTGTTTGTCTATTTTCTTTGGTTACTTGTGCTTTTGGGGTCCTCTTCAAAATAATGCATCTCCAGACCCACCTTATGAAGCATTTCCCCTATTTTTTTCCTGAGTAGTTTTATAGCTTCTAGTCTTACATTTAAGTCTTTAATCAATTTTGAGTTGATTTTTGTAAATTGTGAGAGAGAAGGGGTCTATTTCATTCTTCCTCTTGTGGATATCTATGTTCCCAGCACTCTTTATTAAAGATACTGTCCTTTCCCCAGTGTGTGTTCTTGGCACCTGTGTCACAAATCAGTTGGCTGTATATGTGTGGGTTCATGTCTGGGTTCTCTATTCTGTTCCATTGGCCTACATGTCTGTTTTTATGTTAATACCATATTGTTTGCATTATGAATGCTTTGTAGTATATTTTAAATCAGGTAGTGTGAAGCTTCCAGCATTCTTCTTTTCACTCAGGATTGCCTTGGCTATTCTGGGTTTTTTGTAGCTCCATATGAATTTTAGGATTGTTTTTTCTATTTCTGTGAAGAATGTTATTGGCATTTTGATAGGGATTGCATTAAATCTGTTGATTGCTTTGGGTAATATGGTCATTTTAACAATATGAATCCTTCCCCATCATGAACATGGATGTCTTTCCATTTTACCTCTTCATTATTATTATTATTTTTTTTTTGGTCAGTGTTTTATAGTTTTCCTTGTAAAGTTCTTTTACCTCCTTGCTTAAATTTATTTCTAGGTATTTTATTTTATGTTTTGTAGTTATTGTAAATGGAACTCCCTTTAACTTTTCTGTCATTTTTTAGAATTCCTGTTATTCATATATTTTCTGCTTTGACCCTTTGATTTTTATATCACTTCTATTTCTTCTTCTTATTCTTTCTACTCTATTTTATGAGACTTTTTTTAAATCAATTTTACTTTTCAAGCCTATTGTACTTTTATTTATGCCGTAATCTTAAGTTCTAAGAGGTCTTTTTAATTTCCACGTTTCCTCCTTTTCATCTCTTTCTGCTCTTGATTCATGAATATAACATCTTATCACTACAAATATATACATAACAATGTATTTTTATAATAGTTTATTATTTAGATTTACTTTTTTTCTGCATAATTTCTGTTACTTTTTATCCCAGGTTGCTTTTTAGCTGTTAATTTGCTTTGTTTGGTGTTTATCTTTCCTGTTAAAGATGTTCTTCAGATGTCAGTAATCTTAGGTTGTCTGATCACATATGAGTGAGAAATGAGCAATGTAACTAGAAGTTCCTGTCAGTGCGATTGTATGGTGTTGGAAACATGTTTTGGGGATATCCTGGAGTTGGAAAAATCAGATGGGGTTTCTCCCCCTTTTGTGCTAGTCGTGTTCCCTGGAGAAGATTCCCTGGATACTCTACTAGAGGTGAAACGTGCAAGCTGAGTGGCGAGAGGAGCTGGAGGGAGCACTGGCATTCAGGATGCATGCATGTCCTCATTTCGCCCTTTAGTTTTTGACTCAGTCCTTAGGCCTCCACTGTGCCTTTTGTACTTTAAGGAGAAACCTTTAAGGAGAGACCTCTCCTACTCTTCTTTTATGCTACCATAAAGCTCCCATAAAGCTTCCTCTTTTATAGCCATGGAGTGGGGAAGTTGCTAAGTTGTGTTAAATGGAGAATATGAGCTACATTTCTAGCTAAAGAGCTTTAAAAATCCATCTCCTCCCTGTCTCTACTAAAATACAAAAAATTAGCCGGGCGTGCTGGCACACACCTGTAGTCCCAGCTACTTCAGGAGGCTGAGGCAGGAGAATTGCTTGAACCCAGGAGGCAGAGGTTGCAGTGAACAGTGATCATGCCACTGCACTCCAGCCTGGACGACAGAGCAAGACTCTGTCAAAATAATAATAATAATAGTAATAATAATAATAATAATAATATTAAATTTAAAAAAATCCATCTCCTGTATGTTAGCTTGCTTCCTTGCTTCCTTTTACTTCTACTTCAGAGATACTTGGTCCCACCCATTTCTGAGTCTCTCTTGGAAATTCTGGGATTTAAATGAGACTAGACTTTAGCTTTCTCCTGATGGTTTAGAATTTGGATTTCTTGAGTTTACTAAGTGGGATTGTCTGAGGTCTACTTCTCATCTACATAAATATACTGTTTTTCTCTTCTCTTACTCTTTCCATCCTCCTGGCCTCATTTTTTAAAAATTACTTTTTACTGACATTTGATAGAGTTTCAGTGTCGCAGGGGAGCAAAGTTAGTTGCTTGAGTTCAATCTGCTGTAACACGTTCTAAAGCTTTTCTTTGGTGGGGCACTGGCTCAGGGAGGAAGAGTAGAAAAGAGAGAACAGGCAATGCTGACTGAGTTTTGGGTTTGGGGGAATGTGAGAGAGTGAGACTGGAAAGGAAGAGGAGACGCTGAAAGTTACGTGGAGAAAGATGGGTGGAGGTTGCCATGACCTCCACTTAGGAGTCTGCACTTCCTTATTAGTCTCTGATATTTCAAATAATCCTGCTTAATGACCTTTAGGGTTGCCCCATTTTTTCCCTGGAAGTTGAGTGAGGACAGAGGTAGCTGCCCGCAATATTCATGGTGGTGCCGCCTAAGCTTACTGCCTGGGTCACCATACCCACCTCCATTTCATCACTAGAAGAATTCTGAGAACAAGACCTGAAGACAGCCTTCCAGGTCAGAAACAGGCCAACCAGGTTTCATCCTCACGCTCAAGTGTGCCAAGGACTTTGATTCCTGCTTGTTCATCCCTTTGGAAAAATATGGCCCAAGCCTCCTACTAACCGCCTGCGTTCCTGAATAGATATTTGTTTGGAGAAGTGTAGGACTTCAGCTAAAGCCTTTAAAATGTGCTATTTGCTTGACTTAAGATAATCAATAGACACTATCTATTGCTAACTTCATTTTCTTATGATGTGAGTGTTTTTTTTTCCTTTGTAAGTCACCTCAAATCCTAATGGAACGGGAGATATATTAAGTACTGAAATGAATTAAATATAATCGATTTCCTCAGTTTAGATTATTTGCTATTTTTGGTTTATTGGTTTTCTTGGGACTGGAATTTAAATGACTGCTAGGTAAATCACCTTTCACCTTTTATTATCTATTGATAAGTAATGATTAGGTTGGCATTATATGTCCCTACACCAAGATACATACTGGACGTTATCTGTTACCTGCAAAATGTGAAAGCAAGCTGATTTCAGGTCATTAGTTGTACTGAAAGTCCTGCTTGTATCCACATTTGGTGAGTTAAATACAAATTAATTAGAAACATATGGACAAAATTCCTTTTGAAACAGACACAGATTTAAAAATGAGAATATATGTACTTGATATGAGACTGAGTTTAGGAAATACATAATTTAATAGTTTAAATTATTTAATAAAAACCACAATATCACTGAATGCATCCACATGAATTCCTATAATTTAATATTGAGAATAGGGGTCATATATTTTATTAAATATATGTTAGTAAACCATGCACTGAACTTCAAAACTTCCATAAGAGTAGGAGAAGAGGGCAATATCAAGTTTAACATAAACAGTATACTTGGGTCAGGTGCCATCCTTCAAGACCACATCAATAGTACTTAGAGCACAAGATGCAGAAAGGTGGGAGATGAGAGAGAGAAGAGGCTGTGCAGACTAGAGTTTTGAGATTCTGGAATCTTCAAAAGAGGGAGCCTAGAAATAGAGAGAAAAGGCTAAAGTTTGTTAGCACTGTGGAGAAAGCTGGAGTGCAAAGTTCTGTACCCATTGCCTAGGAGTTTGCATTTTCTTATTAGAATCCAAATTTGGGGTCTTCGATACTTGTATCAACAAGGATGTGATGTCCTGTGAAGGTACAGAGACCTGCCAGAGGTAATTTACATCAGGCCAGATCTGTTGTTGGCCCATCTTAGTCATCTCTGGCTGCTATAATGAAAATAACACTGACTGGGTGGCTTAAACAACAGACACTAATTTCTTACAATTCTGGAGTCTGGAAGTCTGAGATCAGGGTGCCAGCATGGTCAGGTTCTGTGAGGGCCCTCTTCTGGGTTGCAGACTGCTGACTTCCTGTGCTATTGTCACATGGCAGAGAGCCAGCTAGATTGTAAGGGCACTAATCCCATTCATGAGGGTTCCACCCTCATGGCCTCATTACTTCCCAAAGACCCCACCTCCAAGTGCCATCATATTGGGGATTAAATTTCCACATAAGAATTTGGGGGAGACACATTCAGTCCTAACAGCCACCTTCCTGGGAAGGTGAGCACTAAGGCTGAGTCCTGGGTGCACCCAGGACTCTCTTCTCCTGGGCCTCTCACCCGCTTGTGCCTGCTTTGTGTCTCTGGCATTTTATTCCTGGGCTCTCAATACCCATCCATTCTGAAGAGCCATTTGACCCAGTGAATTCACCAACATCAGCTTCTATGTAAGCTCTTTGCCCTGTACTGGATTAGTTTGGTGGATTCAAACACAATGAGGTCACAAAGTTTGCCAAAAGTTCACTTTTATTGCAGCAAAATATGTAGATATTACTTATGGCATGCAGATCAGCTACAGTGGGTAGGCAGAGGATTTCCCAGGGTTCTAAACCCTATTCAGGAACACTTCTGGGCACTCAGCGGTCACAGACAGGACCCACTGAAACTGACGAGTCATCTTGCGTAGGGTGCTGCCCGTTTTCAGTCCTCTAGAGCTTCTGCTGTGATACCAGGCTATTTATTACTCTTACAAGGTAAAAAGAAGCAGCCAAAACCATACACACACACACAAACACAATCATGATTATATGACTCATATACACAGGTATTTAGCCATTTGAATTGGTTCTTCCTTAAACACTCATCTTTAGACTGGGCACGGTGGCTCATGCCTGTAATCCCAGCACTTTGGGAGGCTGTGGTGGGAGGACCACGTGAGGCTGGGAGCTCAAGACCAGCCTGGGCAACACGGTGAGACCCCGTCTCTGCAAAATATAGAAAAATTAGCCTCATGTGGTGGCATGCGCCTGTAGTCCGAGCTACTCAGGGGGCTGAGGTGGGAGGGTCACTTGAGCCTGGGAGATCAAGGCTGCAGTGAAGTATGATTGAACCACTGCTCTCTAGCTTGGGCAACAGAGCGAGATCCTATCTCAGAATAATAATAATAATAATAATAATCTTTAGTTGTTTCCTAGTTAATATCTCATTATACCCCCTCTATTTTAACATCACTAAACTCTAAGAAAGAGACACTTTCTCCACCAATCCATTGTCTTATGAATATTTCATTGCCTCCCCATGTTACCCTCCTGATTGGTGAGAAAAATTTGAACAAGCAGGCTTGCAAGCCACCAGGATGGGAACCTCCCCAGATCCTTCCCAGACAAGATCCAGCGGGGAGAGAGGCTCCCTGGCACTTCAGACATTTGTCTCATTGCGTTGCTCTTTTAAAATAACTTGCTTTGAGCTGGAGCTCCAAGAAAAAGATAATAATAACAAAATAACAAATGTTTTGATTGACAAATAAAAATTGTGCATCTTTATGGTTTCTTTTCTACATATAATGCTATTCGCTACCCTTCTGGTTTGTTTTGTTTTGTTTTTTGAGACGAAGTCTCGCTCTGCTGCCCAGGCTGGAGTGAGCGACGCAATCTTGGCTCACTGCAAGCTCCGTCTCCTGGGTTCAGGCCATTGTCCTGCCTCAGCCTCCCTAGTAGCTGGGACTACAGGCGCTGCCACCACGCCCAGCTAATTTTTTGTATTTTTAATAGAGACGGGGTTTCACCGTGTTAGCCAAGATGGTCTCAATCTCTTGACCTCGTGATCCGCCTGCCTTGGCCTCCCAAAGTGCTGGGATTACAGGTATGAGCCACCGCGCCCGGACCCTTCTGTTTATGTTTGGGAAACTCCTAAGCACCATTCTAAACTCAGCACAAATCTTACCACTTCAGTTACAATTTCCTCTGGGCACAATTATGCACTCACTTCTCTGTCTTCCTGTAGCATTTCCTCATTCTAGAGTGCAGGATTTACTGGCTTATCCTTACCTTTTTAGATATTTAACTTCCCTTCCAGACGATGGGATCTCATAGGGAAGGGGCTTTGGTCCTCCCTTTACACTCAGCAACAAACACATAAAAGGCCCTTTAAAATGTTGAGTGAATAAATGTGGGATATATTGTTGATCCTTGATGTTTCCTCAGCATCCCACTCAAAAACAGATTCAAAGTACAAAGAAGGTAACAGTCAGATTCCTCAAATTCACCAAAAGAAAGTATGTATCTAGAACAGTCAACTTAGGAAAGTATCTGGCCTAAGGGTTTGGTTGAGTGTTTGCAGCACATCATGTATCTCCAGCCCTGGCTTCATAGTCAGTTTGGTTTTTTTTTGATTTTTGGTTTTGTTTTTTGAGACGGAGTCTCACTCTGTCGCCCAGGCTGGAGTGCAATGGTGCAATCTCGGCTCACTGCAACCTCTACCTTGTGGGTTCAAGTGATTCTCCTGCCTCAGCCTCCCGAGTAGCTGGGATGACAGGCACCCACCACCGCGCCCAGCTAATTTTTGTATTTTTAGTAGAGATAGCGTTTCACCAGATTGGCCAGGCTGGTCTCTTCTCTTGACCTCAGGTGATCCACTCTCCTCGGCCTCCCAAAGTGCTAGGATTACAGGCATGAGCCACCACATCTGGCCGCCAGTTTGTTTTTTTTTTGTTTGTTTTCTGTTTTATTGCTGGAAACTGGACAAAGAAAACCGGAGAAGTGAAATGATCTAATGTTAATCCTGTCCCTAACACTTAAGACACCTTGGACCTAAGCACACAATAAAGAATAAGAAAAATAACGAAAATGAAAAGTCGTATTCATTTCTTCTTACCCCCACTTTTTAATTCTTTTATTACTATAAACTGGAATATTGTTCTAGTTAGATGAGATTTTCATACATTGTAACCAAATTTCTTACAAGTGTATGTCATTTTTAAGATTACAGTAGTATTTAATAATATTGCATTTTACCTAACGAACAGGTAAAATAAAGGAACTTTGTTATAGAATGATTACCTTATGTGAGAACTGTGACTGACCACACTGTCCGTTCTGATATTTACATCTGAGGTATACTCTGAGGGGATTCAAACATTACTAACCCTTTGTAATGGGTTGTATTGTATACAAAACGTTTGTTTTTTTTCTGAGAGCAGCCAGTTGAATTTAAAAAGGATTATAGTACAAGAAAATGTAATTTTTTTTTCTTACAGAACTATCATGAAGATTTACTTCAATTGACCTTATTTGTAGTTTATCCTGACTCCGAGCAATGGTGGTTTTAATACTTTGCTGCACTCAGGTCAAAACAGGTGGACCTTAAACAGCTGACCCATGATGGCATCTGTGCTCTGATAATTACAGCTGGTTGCTTTGTATTTCAAATGAATTTTCCATCCCAGCTAATGGCTGTTTGTTCTCAGACAGGACAAGGTCTGCAACCCTTTTCCCCTCCTTAGGAACACCTGAAGCAAGCTTGACCCTAAGCAGAATTCCTCTCAAACATCCACTGTTACACTGGGGTCTTTCAGGCATTTCCATTACCAATTACTCATCGAGAAATGCTTTCAGCAAGCAAGATATTCCTGGTCTGTCTGGAACAGATTGTTTATTGTCAACAAACCTGTCATTTGTGGGCTGCAGCCGAGTCGAAGAATGGATGTTGGAAATCTCACCAGAAAGAGCTTTGTGACGAGGAAGATGAACAGGCTGAGAGACCCCCAAGCTCAGTGGCAGCTTTGTACCATCCTATCCCCAACACCACACTCTCCCTGGGAAACCAAAACTCCTCCTGGCAGAAAAGGGCACTCAGGAAGCCACATCGGACGGGCTGGGGAACTCCCGGGTATAGATGCTGCACTTGCTATTACTTTATCATATACATCTCACTAGTTATCAATAACAGTCTGTATCATATACAATCCACTAGTTATCAATAACAGTCTGTAGTCTGTTAAACTGATAATCACATCATCATTGTCATCATGGCTGTGGCAATGCAGCAGTCTTCCCTCTCCTTCCCCATCGCCACGATCATCTATATTTATGGAACACACAGCTAAATGCATTATTATTTTCATTCTGAACATCAGTGTAAGGGGTATGTACGTATTCCACTGCCTCCCTATCTATGTACCAGGCGCTGGGCATTGAGAGGTATATAGGTCTTGGTTCTACCATTTATGATCTAAAACAGCTGAAAGTATTGGCATAAGGATACTAAAAACTAAATAGAGGCTGGATGCCGTGGCTTACGCCTGTAATCCCAGCACTTTTGGAGGCCGAGGCAGACGGATCACCTGAGGTCAGGAGTTCAAGACCAGCCTGGCCAACATGGCAAAACTCCATCTCTACTGAAAATACAAATATTAGCTGGATGTGGTGGCACGCGCCTATAGTCCCAGCTACCCTGGAGGCTGAGGCATGAGAATTGCTTGAACCCGAGAGTCGGAGGCTGCAGTGAGCCGAGATTGTGCCACTGCCCTCCAGCCTGGGCAACAGAGTGAGACTCCATCTCAAAAAAAAAAAAAAAAAGAAACTAAATAGATATAATTTATTGACATTACAGATATAATTTAATTTTAACTATTAAGAGCACAATCAGGGCAATTCTGTTTTCTATATCCATTTCATGTCCCTCCTGGCACCCTGAAGGTTTGCATGTTCCAGTTATGTGGGGCCACACACCCAGTTTGTAGCCAGTGGAATGAGGACAGAAATACCACCATGTTGTAGAGAAGGCAAGCCTTGCCTCTGTTGAGGCTGTTCTGAGATCTCAGGGTGCCCAGCTCTTCAGCGGAGCAGCGATAAATCCATGGTGCTGGACATGACATGTATTCTGTGTATGTATGATCGACAATTGAAAGCCACAGAAAAATTAAAAGACAATTAAAAGTCACAGAAAAATCCAAACTTCAATTTCTTCACACAAAGGAATGACTCTAGTTGCACATCTGACTGGACAGTTGTAATGCTGGGATATGGCCCTGTGACTGCTGTGTGGACGCGGGCATCCTGGAGCTGGTTCTCTGCTCTGTGGTGACCTGGCTCTCTTTTGATTCTACTAAGCATGGAGGAAGTTACTTAGAGCAAATACTTTACATTTACTAGTAAGATAGCTGCACGGGCTGGGACTTTTCTGACAACGGTAATGATCTCATTAGTTATTTTAATAGTTTAAATAGTGCCTTGGAGAGTAAGAAGATCGACTGTTAAGGGAAGAAAAAACACAGCTGAGTTGTCTTATTAATGAATTGAGCCGCTCATTAGCTAATCTTTTGCAAAGTCTTTAATGATCTCCTGGTTAATGGCTGCTAGAAATACAGAAGTACTTTAATAGAGGGCTCTCAATCTAAAACATTTGCGGCTGTAACATTGATTACTTTGTACATAATAATAATAACAACTCAGCCAACTTTTCCTGTATGCTTACTATGTGTCAGGCACATGTGGGAACAGAGAATACCTGAAAAGGCAAACAGCCTTAATTCATTTGGCTATAGCTAATGGGTTTCTAACTCAAGTTACATATCAATTTATTAAATCAGGTCAATTGATGTAATTAGCCAACTGTTAAAAGTTGTACAGATGGAGAGAGCCGGTGGATCCCAATGGTCATGGTTTACGAGAAGGCATACATCACACCTTGCCTCTATGGGGAAGAAAATTCATGTTTCACAGACAGTATGAGTCTCCATCCTGAGGTAATAGAGAAGCGAGTTTGTGATTGTTTTGTTGTTGTTGTTGTTTCTCTCCTTAATCTTCCCACCTCGCATTTAAAAACGCAATGAAAAAATAAACGGTGAATATAAGTCACCATGTTCTTTGTTGTGGAAGAAAGAGACAATGTTTCACAATCCCTTGAAGTTAAAGTCTCCGATGCCCTCCAGCAGCTGATTTGGGATACCTGGTTACTTGTCAACTCCTAACCAGGACACAGCGTAGTTCAGAGAAGTTGCCCTGGGAGTGTCAGGTGGCAGCCAAGCGTGCAGATGCGGGAAGTCAGACTGCACTGAAATGCTGTCTTTCCTTGCGAGAAACTGCGACTTTGCTCTGGTTAATACATTTTCAACATTTCACTTTCCTCATCTTTGGAAATGGAGGCCCAGTAACCACCTCAGTGGACTGCTGTGAGGACACAATTCCAACGTGATGATACACGTGACGTACTGGTATGCAACAGGTATCCAGCAGATGGCAGCTACGATATTTGTGTTTATTATTAATAATGGGAGTACCACTTGGGCAAGTTCATCTCGGTGACATGATGCTTCAGTTTCCTCTCCTAAGATTTGTTGACCCTCCTGCCAACCAGGACTTGAACCCTGCCCAAATTTCTGTGTATCTTTCTTAAGCTTTGCCAAACTCCCCCCACACTCCCTACACCCATCCACAGGCTGGACCTGCCTTTTACCCCTGTCAACAATACCGTTGCCCACTCCCCTCTTCCCACCCGCCCCCCTCCCCCGCCACTGGTTGTATTTCTGTCGTGGACAAAATCATCAAAATGATGCTGATGCCACTTGCTTTTTAGAATCAGCGGACACAATGGCTTCCTTCTGTATCCCTGCCCCACTTATCAGCCAAGCATCTCGGATCTCAGAAATCCCCTCAGCGGGGACTAGGCTTGGCTGTTGTACAATGAATCACTGAGCTGCCACAACTGGGGGCACCATTGTACTACGGCGTGTTTCCCAGGCTCCCTCCCCAGCTTCTGTCTCCTTCCTGTTGGCTTCATTCCTGGCATGCCTCACATATGAGCATTTTATGTTAGGCTATGCAAAGAAATAAAAACAGCAACTGCATCAAGAGGTTCAATTTACTTTTCAACACAATCTTATCATCTACTCCTAATTTCCCTACTTGGGCAATTAATATAAAACTTATTATTATTTTACTATTTTTTATGTATCAGTAGAATTCTATTAATAAATGCCACTAAAGCATCCAATTCAGTAATACAAACCTTGTTTTACCCTATCTTATATTGGCTGGCTGGTGGAGATCACACCACTGAACTCCAGCCTGGGCTCACTGCAACCTCTGCCTTCCGATTCAAGAGATTCTCATGCCTCAGCCTCAAAAGTAGCTGGGACTACAGGCCTGCACCACTGTACCTGGTTATTTTTTCTGCATTTTCTGTAGAGATGGGGTCTTGCTATGTTGCCCAGGCTGGTCTCAAACTCCTGGGCTCGAGCAATCCTCCCACCTCAGCCTCCCAAATTGTTGGGATTACAGGTGTGAGCCATCACACTCAGTCTCACAGCAATTGTTAATCATAATTTGTAATTATTAATTAGAGAACTTCAGAAATATACATGAACTTGGTGATAATTTTACTCTGATAACATATCATATAAAGATAATATAAATTCTGCCAGAATGCTCTGTGGCTTCTTCTGCTTCCCACATGTCCTACATAAAGCTATTAATACTTGTAAAAGACTTCAACAAAGAATGAATTTCCCCCAGCTGAGCAAGTGTAATTTGGCTATGGCCAGATGAAGGAGATTTCTGAAGCATTTCTTGACATGGAAGTAAATGGGAAGGCCTTATGCACAGGCAACCAAGAAAAAGGAAATCTAAACCATTTAAGATGCCATGACTTTCCAGGTGCAGGTGCATCAGGTACATACTCCGTCTACTATCGGCTTCTGTAACAAGAGCCTCTTTATATAACATGGGCAGTTGGTCTTATACTCAGCTGGGCATCCAGCACGGCTCCTGTCTCAGCAAACAGAGTCAGAGGGGTTAGCTCTGGTGTAGGATGCCTGCCTGGGTGGCAATCCCTATTGGATGGGTGAAAATAGATCATTATTTGAAAGTCTTGATCTGGCCTTTCCCTGTGTTTCCTGTTCTGCTAGAGCTGACAGCTAGGCCTTCTCAAGCTATGCACAATTGCTTTCTGCACTGTGTGTGTGTGGCTGGAGCCTCTAGGTTAGCAAATGTATCTACTCACTCCAGAATGGTCTTTTCATAAAGAAAACCTGGGCCAGGCTTGGTGGGTCACGCCTGTAATCCCAGCAGTTTGGGAGGCCGAGGTGGGTGGATCATGAGGTCAGGATATCGAGACCATCCTGGCTAACACGGTGAAACCCCGCCTCTACTAAAAATACAACAATTAGCCAGGCATAGTGGCAGGTGCCTGTAGTCCCAGCTACTTGGGAAGCTAAGACAGGAGAATCACTTGAACCCAGGAGATGGAGCCTGCAGTAACTTGAGATTGCACCACTGCACTCCAGCCTGGGTGACAGAGCGAGACTCCATCTCAAAAAGAAAAACAACAACAACAACAACAAAAACCTGATATGTTAAATCATTTCAAATCACATTTGTCCAACTGGGCCTGTGGGCTGCATGTGGCCCAGGATGGCTTTGAACGTGGCCCAACACAAATTTGTAAACTTTCTTAGAAGATTATAAGATTATTTTTGGCAGGTTTTCTTTTTAGCTCACCAGCTATATCATTAGCGTTGGCATATTTTATGCGTGGCCTGGGACAATTCTTCTTCCAATGTGGCCCATGGAAGCCACGAAGGACTGGACACTCCTGCTTTCAATCTTCTCGGTGCTCTTAGGATAAAGACCCAGGTTCTTCCCATGGACTCTGCACCCAACACAGCCTGGCCCGCACTCCCTCTCCAGCCCCTCTCGCTGCACGCCGCTGCCCATCTCCTTGTGTTCTCTGGCATGGTCAGCTTCTCTCAGTGCCTGGGGTTCCCTACCTCCACAAGGCCTTTACCATCTCTTCCAGAACTCTGTTCTTCCTTCCAGTTGTGCCTCCACTGTCACTTCCTCTGGAAGCTGTTTCTGCTCTTTCAGACCACCTAGGTGAAATTGCTCTGTGTGCTTTCTTCTGCCATGTGTCACTCCTCTGTACCACTGGCCACCTTTTGTTTTTTTTTTGAGACAAGGTCTCACTCTGTCAAGCCATCCTCCAGCCTCAGTCTCCCAAGTAGCTGTGACTACAGTCTCATACCACCATGCCAGGCTAATTTTTGTATTTTTAGTAGAGATGGGGTTTTGCCATGTTGTCCAGGCTGGTCTTGAACTCCTGGGCTCAAGTGATCTACCCACCTTGGCCTCCCAACGTTTTGGGATTGCAGGTGTGAGCCACCATGCCTGGCCCACTCAGCACGTTTCAATATGACACGTATCTGTGCGATGATGCAGTTCACATTTGCCTCATCTCACAAACTCGAAGCTTCATCAAGCCAGAGACAATGCTGACTTTGTTCTTGATAGCATTTCCAGGGCAAGCATGGCTCCTAGGATAAAGCAAGTCCCCAGTGACGCATTTCAGTAAAAGCAGAGAAGGATTACAACTTCATCAGGCTTGGCTGGTGCCGTGGCTCACATCTGGATTCCCAGCACTTTGGGAGGCTGAGGAGGGCGGATCACCTGAGATCAGGAGTTTGCGACCAGCCTGGACAACATGTCCAAACCCTGTCTCTACTAAAAATACAAAAATTAGCCTGGCATGGTGGCGCATGCCTGTAATCCCAGCTACTTGGGAGGCTGAGGCAGGAGAATTGCTTAAACCCGGAAGGCAGAGGTTGCAGTGAACCGCCGAGATCATGCCACTGTACTCCAGCCTGGGTGACAGAGTGAGCCGGTCTAAAAATAAATAAATAAATAAATAAATAAATAAATAAATAAGTCATCAGGCTTCATTATTCAGAGAAGCCAGGTCATCCTCAGTCAGCACCTCCCAGGTCAGGTCCTGTTCCCCCAATTGCTCAGCTTTATGCAGCGACGCCTACCATGGGCCGCTCACCCTCAGAGCCTGGGACAGGTCCTGTTGCCCTAGTTGCTCAGCTTTCTACAGCTGCGCCTGCCATGGGCCGCTCACCCTCAGAGCCCTCATGTCTCCTGCTGATTTTTGCTTGCCGTTGGCCCACTTCTGTTCCTTATTCTGCCTGGAACCTGCAAGTCATTGATGCCTCATTCAACCTGCTTCTGGGTGCTCAGCACAGGCTCAGTCGGGGGCCTGGCTCCGGTCCAGGTCAGCCTCTGTAAGCACCAACCTTGACACTTCATAATGAATGTTGCCAGGAAGCTCTGATGAAGCCATTCACAGGCCCAGGTGATGGTGGAGAAAACGTCATTCTTCCTATAAATGCTTCCCACATCTCACTTATTTTCACAACAGGGAGCTTTTTGCTGTCAGGTTTTTGCCTCAGACAGAAATTCATCGCTTTCAGGGCATTATCCCTGTATCAACTCTTCTGTCACTGTGGCTTTGCATTGCTGCATTAATAACAACAAAAAGGAATTCATGTTTATCAAGAAAAAGCAAACCTTTAAACTTCAGAGGGATACATTGAAAAAAAAACATAAAAATGCTCAGAGATTGAGATTGGTTCTTCAAAGCTCTGGGCAGACGAAAACACGTTGGTTATTTACATATAGACAGGTTCTTTGGTAAGGTCAAGAGCACATCATTTCCAACTAAATATTCTAAGATATTAACTGTCTTTTTTACCTATGTGAATATCACAGGACCTTCAAGTGAGGCCCAAAGCTCTCTGTTTTTAGAAATGTATTTGCAGTGATAGTCCTGGCACAGCTCAAATCTATCCTGAACTTGACCTGAATTATAAATTAATTCTTAACGCTTTTTGCAAAACAATCCACTGCCTTTGGGAATTAGGAGAATGAGTGTGCTCCTAAATCACTCCATCATCTTGAGATTTGCTGTTAGCAAAACGGGGCAGATTGCCATCTTGACAGACTACGGAAGAAGAAACCCGGAAAAGGGCTTATTGTTTTTGAGATTTATTTCAATCAAGATCTGAACCCCTGAGGCCTTTCTTTGTTAATTTTCCTATGACTCTCCACGTATTTCACCCTTGCCTTCTTTTTGATTTCCCATCTGTCTTGCTCTTTTTAGTTTCCTGTCGAATTTTGTTTGTTTTGTACACGAATTCTTTCTTCTATACATGCCTTTGATTTGTCCCCTAAGTCCTAACCTGTTTCAGGCTGTATTCTCTATTACTTTCGTCCTGGGACACGTTCCTTTGAGTTGCCCTGATGGGTGAACTCAGACCACAGAGGGTCAAGCTCAGACACGTCTTGTGGTGGAGAATCTACTGGTTACAATTTTTTTAAATGGTTCCTACTTAGAAACTCAGTCCTCCAGCACTCATACACATAAACTCTCAGTTACTTTTTCAACAAAATTTTTCTTAGTGGTGAACTCATTTTACCAAGAAGTATTCAATATGTCACATGAATTTGCAGATGTAATATTTTATATATATATCCAATAGTACAACATAAATTCAATAGTACTATAAATCGCATTTCAACTTAATACTATTCAGATGGGAATAGATCATCATTATTGATGAGTAGATTATCAAACTCAACGCTTCTCATAGGTGTTGTCATGAAGTGCTGGTGAGTGAGTCACAGTAGGAAAATATAATTTTAACACAAACAGATGCTTTTGAGGATAAAAGAGACTCTATTAACAATTACACTGGGACAAGCAGCATAAAACATGAACTGCTGTGGGCCAACTGGCATGTGTGGTCACCTTAGTGGTAACTGTCCTGAAGTGTGCTGCAGACCACTTGACAAATAATCACAAGACTGACATGCAAATGAGGCAGGTTCAAAGAAATTGCTCATTTACAACTCAACATGCTTTCCTGAGTGAAGGGAAATCATTACAATTTTTTTTTTTTTTTTTTTTTGAGACGGAGTCTGCCTCTGCCACCCAGGCTGGAGTGCAGTGGTGTGATCTCAGCTCACTGAAAGCTCCGCCTTCCAGGTTAACGCCATTCTCCTGCCTCAGCCTCCCGAGTAGCTGGGACTACAGGCGCCGCCACCTCGCCCGGTTAATTTTTTGTATTTTTGATAGAGACAGGGTTTCACTGCATTAGCCAGGATGGTCTCAATCTCCTGACCTTGTGATCCGCCTGCCTCAGCCTCCCAAAGTGTTGGAATTACAGGTGTGAGCCACCACACCCAGCCAATATTTTTGTTTTTTAAGTTATAAATATTCCTAGGTAGCTTTATATGAACCTTCTTACAGAGTGCCAGCATTATGGGGGCCAATACCTTAAAGTTAAGAGCAGATGAGCTAGACAAATTTAACCGCAATTTAATTTTTAGGAAATTCAAAGTGAATGGCTGTGAAAACTGGGGTTTATCATTGTACTAGTACACGAGTTCTCTTTCCTGAATTCCCAGGGGAGCCAGACTCCCACTTACCACCTTTTGAATCTTGAAACACCCTCTTCCTCCTCATCCAGGACCAAAGTTTCCTAGAAAGCTCTATCACTTTTTTTCAGATTAACCTGAAATAGACAATGTCCATCTGAGATCATTTCAATCTTAAAACCTTGGCATCAAACTAAGGTTCAGGTAATAGTCTTGTACCCGAGTGCGATCTTCCTCTCCCTGAAACTCCCTTCATGTGGTCTCAACTGCCCAGTTCCACGAGCAGAACCCAGGAGCAGAGCATGGAGTTCTTTGGATACGTCAGCAGGGGACGTGCCGCTTGGGGTTACGAAGTGACAAATCTGTAAGCAGCGGGAATTTCTTTTCCCTCCAATTTTTCACGCGGTATCTGGAGAAGCAAAGATCTAGATCTGGGCCCATGGCAAAATAATATGTCTAGTTTTGGGAGCTGTGTCCTACCTTTCTCAAAAAAGAAGTGCAAGGATTTGATGGGTCCTAGACTTCCAGGGGGAATTTACAACAAACCCAGAGAGAAGCAGGGCCTTGGGGCCTGAAGGAGAATTACCTGCAGCGTGCAATCTATAGAAGTAAAGAAACTGTGACACATGCATCTAGGTATAATTTTCTGGGAAATGATTTCTTTCTGGTATGAAATTGTTGTAAATTATGAATATTGTTAAAAGGGGGAAGCATAATGTACTTATGCTGGCTCTATTCCCAGAAATAGTAGAATATATAATACGTGTTGTGGAAGGGCTCACAAATACCAGTGTTATATTTCTAGTTATGTACTTCCATGTATTATTCTAGTAGTTTCATGCATTTTGATTTTTTTAATCTACAAGTGGATCAGAGCCCCTAAGAGGAGGAACCACATTTCATTCACTACTGGGCGACAAAGAAAAGCCAGATTGAGACTCTGTACACACACATGGTCACTGTCCTTCCACAGCTTTCACTCCGGTCATTTCATAGAGTTGTCTACTGTGCAAATAATCATCTACTATTAGACTATACATTGAGGATATCCTGAAGAATATCTGGTGAGTGTCAAAAAAGATATATATGCAATTTTGAGTGCAATGAGTATTCTCAGATTTGGCTGTTTATGCTGTTCACAGTGTTCATGGCAAAAGTTAGAGAGTGTGATAATTCCCTACAGCGGTCATACCAAAGTGCCAGGCGCCAAAATAAAAAGGTAAAGGAAATGTATTATTTCACGGTTCTAGAAACCCAAAATCAAGGTGGCAGCTGGGTCACTCTACTCTGAAACTTGCAGGAGAAAGGCCATTCCTTCCTCCTCCAGCTTCTCGTTGTTTGCCGGAAATCTCTGGTGTTCCTCAGCTTGTGGCAGCACATTTCCGTTTTCACCTCCCTCCTCACTGATGTTTTCCTTCGGTATCTTCGCAGCATCTTCCCTCTGTGCTTGCTGGTGTCCTCATCTCTTCTTCTTATAAAGACGTCAGTTATTTTGGATTAGGGCCCACCCTAATGGTCTCATATTCACTTGCTTGTATCTGCAAGACCCTGTTTCTAAATAAGGTCACATTCGGAGGCAGCGGGAACTAGGACCTCAACATATCTCTTTGGGGGAGGACACAATTCAACCCGTGACAGATGGTGTCGCTCTTTCATTAGTTGACATCCCAGGAACCATGGCCTTTTCCCATTTATCTTAAAATTCAGGTCCAAGATCAAGAAATGGCTGAACAACAGGAAAATATGAAAAATGGTAGCTAAACTAGGAAAAGAAATGTTAGTAAATAATAATCATCCTGGAAATGAAGGTAAACTGTAAGTTGCTCAAAGGAGAAATAGATATTGCTCAAATTCACCACAGGACCAAGAAAACTAAATCAAAATGAAGAAGTTAAAAAGTATAATAGAAAAAATGATAAGTAGAGAAGATAGGCAAAGAAGATTGAACATATATATAACTGGAATCTGCAAAGAAAAAAACCATTGGAATGTAACTAATATTTAAATTGTAATTCAAAACAAACATTCCTGAAGGAAAAATATAGACCTAACTCTATAAAGCTGAGCCACAAGAAGTTGCTGGCATTCATTTTCTCACCTGTGCCAAGGGCAGCTTCATTTGACTAAATCCAATATAGATTTAAAGAGCCTACTGGCTATCTGGGTAAAAAATCACCCCCAGTGCTCAGCTCTGGAAACTATGCCAATAAAATGATTAACGTTTAGAGATTTAAAAAATACTTCTGTGGCTTTAAGAACAAGAAAAAACCATTTACAAAGGAAAGAAATATTTTTTAGTTTACAGCCGACTTCTCAAAAACATCTACAAAGCAAAACAACAATGGGGCGATATTTTCAAGAAACTCAAGGAAAGAAAGTTTGAGTCAATGATTTTATATCCAGCCAAGCTTCATTTCAAATCTGAAGGCTATGGAAAAACAATTTTAAATACACAGAAACACTTTGAATATTGTAACCACAGATCTTTCCTGAGAAATCAACTACAAAACAAACTTCCTTACAGATGTGACAATGGGAGAAACTTTGAACATAGTACTGGTAATGAGTATTAATTATATTCACATGTAAACCTAAGATTTAAACAAAGATTAGGATAAGGATGAAAGAATAGTGTGTAGATGTTAAAAACCCTGAGAAAGTAAAAATAATTTCACTTTAAAAATGAGAGAAGGAGAGAGAAAGCAGACTAAGCTCATTGTGTGCTGCATGGATAGTAGAGGTGTGAGAAAAACATCATCACACTCTGGAGACTGAGGCAGGAGAACTGAGTGAACCTGAGAGGCGGAGCTTGCAAGACCAGGTGACACTGCGAGACTCCGTCTCAAAAAAATATATATATATAAATGTATATATATACACACACATATATATGTATATGTGTGTGTGTGTGTGTGTGTATATATATATATAATCAAAGCCAATAAACCAAGTAGTGGGAACCTAAGTAGGGAAAAGGAAGTTAAGAATTTTATTCAAGGTATTAACAGGAAGGTTACCATCAAAAAGTGAATACAAAACACACCTACTATAATTTTATTTTGAACAGAAAGAGCAACGGGTGCTTGCCAGAGGTTATGAGTGAGATGAGAGCTTCAATATAAAGGCCCATTCCTTAGCAAAAAGGTATGTTCTGGGATGATGGAACGGTGGTGCATCCCAGGTGTGGCAACCTATGCGTGTGTTAGAATTTATAGAACTGTATACCAAACACAAAGTCAATGTTACTGTTGTATTTGTCTATTATAAATATTATTTGAAAACACAACAAAAGTATACTTGTCAACCAACTGAATAAATAAATGAATAGACAACCCTCCCCCAACCTCTACCAGAAAGAACAAAAGCAATAAATGACAAGGTGAAAAACACATTATACATATAATGCAACACATACAGTAAATATAACATAAAATAATGACAGAACAAACACATCAGTCATATTAATATATGTAAACTGGCTTAACTCACATGTGGTAGGCAAAAAAAATTAGCCCCTCAAAGATGTCTATCTACCTCACAATCCCCAAAACCTGGGAATATGTCACATTACAAGGCAAAAGGGACTTCGCAAATGTGATTAAGGTCAGGGCTTTGAGATGGGGAGAGGCTCCTGGTCCTCCACGTGGGCCCAATGCAATCTCAAGAGTGCTTAGAAGAGAGGCAGGTGTGCCAGGGAGGCAGCAAAACAGAGGTCCAAGCGATGTGGGAGCCTGAGTCACGGAATGCCGGTAGCCTCTAGAAGCCGGAAAAGCTAAGGGAACAGATTGTTCCCAGGAGCCTCCAGAAGGAATAAGGCCTGCTGACCTATTGTGTACTTCTGGCCTGCAGAACTGTGTTGTTCTAAGCCACAAAGTCTTTGGTAATTTGTTATAGAAGCAATAGGAAGCTAGTACATCGTCATTTTAAATTAAAATTATAGATTAGGTTACAAGGTAAAATCCAGTGGTCTGCTGTATAGAACAAGCACATCTAAAAAGCTTTAGAAAGGCTGAAAAATAAAGGCATAGGGAGAGGTACATGGGCAGATGTGCACACACACACAGTGGCCTTCCCTGTGTATCTGATGAAGTCTTTTCCTTCTGTATAATAAGCAAATTGTAATGAGAAGGGGAGAAGGGAATATACATATACACTCACCAGGCTATGAAGGATTCACCACCAGACCGGGAAGCAACAGTCTGGGCTCCGGAGTTGGACACTTGTCCGTGCACCGACAAGGAGAGGTCTCGTGAAGCTTCCACGGGGTCTGGGACCCGAGCTCTTTTTGTAGTGAGTTTTTGGCATGAGGCCCAGTCACGAGGGCTCTTTGAGACTGGGCTCAAGGAACACAAAAAGGTTGACTTGGTTTTGCAATTGTCTATTATTTGTCAATAGAAATAGAGATTTCTCCAAAATGGCATTGGATGAACGCCTCGAGGCGCTCACACGACCTGTTCCGGGACTTGGTGACCATTGTTTGTGTCCACGTTCAACTGAGTTCAAATTTAATATTTAACTTTTCCTCCACATTCAGCCTCAATTTGATACTCAATTGTAGGAAATCGCCCTTACAGATACACAGGGAAGGCATCGTTGATGTAGACGACAGATATAGGGTCAGCACGGGAGAATGAAAAGCACAGTTAATAAAAACCAAACCCCGCGTGGCTTTGCAAGGGGAGTCATATTGTGAGAATTGCCAGGGATATACACACAGCATTCAGTGTGCAGTAAGGCGCACATCCCTCCCTGGGCTGCGGGAAGCATGTCTAACGCCATTCGATTTTACAACACAACGGTACAAAGCTGAGCAAATCCATCTGATAATAACGTAAGTCCAGTGCTACTATCATTAAGAGCTATTTCTACATGAAAGCTTAACATTTTAATTTGTTGCTGAAGCAGGATTGCACTGGCAGCAGGAGAGAATACTGACAGGGTACCACCACCAGGGAGTCCGGCGCATTCGCGACCAGCGATGTTTGTAAGCATCTAGATTACTGGGGAGGGGAATATCATCCCGGATGGTGAATGGAATTAATGGCCACCCCAAGTGCATCTCCCCGTCCCATGTGGGGGCAGGTATTCCCACCACAGGATCCACATACCCAGAGGGCCCCCAAGGGAAAGAGATAGTGTTTCACTGGGGGCAATGTGGTTGATTTGGAGTATGTGTTGACAATTTTCTGGAGGGAGAAATCCCAGAGTAACATTAGAGGAGCCACTGAAGGCCTCCAGATAAAGCCGCGGGCTATATGGAATCAGGCCACCAGCACCGCGGGTCCCCAACATAGACTGCTCCAGGCTCGCTGGGTAGAATACCAAGGCTTTTGCCGCAAAGGCGAGGGTGGAGTTCACCTTTCGTCTTTGCTTGGTTTAGTCAAAGGAAGTCCAGGTTGCATTGCAAGTGCTGTTGTTGTGGCCCCATTGGTAGCGACAGAGCCATTTAGAAATGATGGCAGGGACGACTCTCCAAAGTAGTCCATTCCCGGCGGCCTCCGGCAACTCGAAGCAGAGCCAACGTTGACTGCGGTTGGCTTCTTCTGCAGCGGTGGCTGCCCAGTTGATGAATTTATTCTTGGCCTCTGACACAGAGACATAGGCACTGACCATTAGTAGATAGGTTATTCCCTGTAATGACAAAAACGGAGGGGAACATGGTATTATTTTTCATCTTTAGGAAATTGTACAATGCCGTCATTTTCTGCTGCCATTGCTTCAAGGTCACCAGCCTTAGGGGTGGAAGCTGATGGATGCTGTACTCAGACTTTGGCTCCAGGATTTAAGGTACCTGTACCAGTGGGTCTGAGTCCTCAGTTCTGTATGTAGCCTCTGTTGGGGCAGAGAGGTCCTCAGGGGTTAATTGTTGACAAGGTACCATTAACAATTGAGCAACCGGCATCTACGGTTTTATAGCAAAAGAATCTGGAGTGGACTTGTACAAAATGATCTTTAACTCTCCCCAGAGCAACCGGCATCTACGGTTTTAAAGCAAAAGAATCTGGAGTGGACTTGTACAAAATGATCTTTAACTCTCCCTAGTAACCACTCTCAATTATACCACCATACATTATGCCTCTCATTGCAAGGCTGGAACGTGTTGTAATCCATTCATCCGTATTCAAGTTTGCAGTTATGGTGGAAATTCTGGCCTGTTGATCTGCCTGCTGATTAAGTAGTCTGTCAAGAGAAAGCAGAGACACATGAGCATCAGCACGGAGAACAGTGTTCATGGTCGTGTGCTCCAGGATTCAGATACCTTCCCAGTATGGTTTTCCCCAAACCTCTTTATTCCCAGCTAGCCATTTGTTTAGTTGCCACTGGGACATCAGGGTAGTAAGGCCATATGCTACTGACCAAAAGTTGGTATACCAGTGACAAATCCCTCCGGCCTCCTCCTGAGTAGCTCAGAGGATGGATACTAGTTCAGCCAGCTGGGTGCTCCCACCCTTTCCTTCATCAGAAATGCTTATGTTTTTAACAGGATCACAAGCCACGGCCTTCCAGCATCAGGTCCCACCAATGTATCTGGCGGATCCACAAGTAAACTAAGCATGTTTCTGATCCTCTGGGTCTAGTTCTTTAAAGGATTTGCCCCATTGGGGGGGGGGAGGTTTCCTTGCCTATCTGCAGGACTTGCTCAGTGGTTTCCTGAGCTGGCAAGTTTCGTACATCCTCATGGAAAAGTGATACCCCTTTTGCTTTTGGCTTAGCCTGGTCTTGTATGTACCCTTTCCATTTTATTGTACGTACCATTCCCATTTTATTGTATGTACCCTTTCCATTTTATTGTACGTACCATTCTCATTTTATTGTATGTACCATTTCCATTTTATTGTATGTACCATTTCCATTTTATGTTGCTACTTTCTTGGGTGCGCCTTATCCGGTGAGTTTTGGGGGAACCCATGACCCAAGTCATAATAGGAATTTCAGGCCTCATAAAGACATCATGGTTTAAGCATAGGCCCTCCGTTTCCAGCAAAGCCCAATAGCAAGCTAACAATTGCTTCTCGATACGAGTATCAGCTTTTCCAGCCTCTGGCAGTTTCCAGGTCCAAAACCCCAAAGGTACCCTCTCTCCATCTTCTGTCTGTCTAAGGCTCCAATTAGCACGTTGATCTAGGACGGCTACTTGCAGTTCTACTGGCCCATCCCACAAGGGCCATAGATCCAGGGCCAATTGCTCCACTTCTTTGGCTTGTTCACAAGCCGTACTCTCTTTCTCTCTCTGTTGAATGTCATAGCATTTTCTAGTGCCTGCGTGCAGAGGTTGTAAATTGTTACCCAAGTGGGGGATATGATGTCTTCATAATCCAAACAAGCCAATAAATTTTGGGGCCTCCTTTTTAGTGGTAGGGGTTGCAGATTTTAGCTTTAGCCTTTGGAAAAATGGACTATTTCCCTGCATTCCATAGGATGCCAAGAAATTTTACAGTTTGTACACGTCCTTGAATTTTACTAGGGTTAATTTCCCATCCTTGAGAGAGGGAGCTGGGTTTTCGCCTGCTCCAAGCCCCGGCTGACTAGTTCTTCAGTTTTACCCTGACCAGGCTACTCGGACAGCTGCTTTCTCAGCATGCGCCTATAGTCCCAGCTACTTGGGTGACTGAGGCACCAGAATCACTGGAACACGAGAGGAGGAGGTTGCAGTGAGCCAAGATAATGCCGCTGCACTCCAGCCTGGGTGACAGAGTGAGATTTTGTCTCAAAAAAATAAATAAATAAAAGTAATGCACTACATATACAGCATCACCTATGAAGCGTTCTGCCTGATAGTCATCTGAGTTTAATGAAACATTTATGTCTAAATTACAGGTGACAAGAAATAAAGGGGAAAACTGAAAAAGTTAAATAATATCATGATTAAAAAATTAAAAAATCAGAATATAACACATTCCCCAAGCCAACAAGCCTTTTCTTTTCCCAAACTTAATGTCATGAAAGATAAATTTAAGAAGTGGCTGGGAGTGGGGCGTTGCTCTAGATTAAAAGAGATTAAAGTGGCATAAAAGCTCAGCAGTATGTCAACATGTTTGGATTCAGAGTTAGAAAAGTACAACTGTGTAAAAGCTTTTTGGAGGGTCATTAGAGAAATTTTGAACAATGGTTAGTATTAAATGATACAGAATTATGTTTCTTGGACATGATCATGATATTGAGGTCATGAAGAAAATGTCCTATTTTATATATGCCTGCTGCATTATTAGGGTGAAGTGTCATGATGTCTGCAATTTACCTGCAGGTAGTATTTACGAGAAAAAGTATATATGCACTGTGCTTCTCTCTGTATATATACACACATACATATGTACACATCTACATACACAGTGTATATGTATGTATATAGAGAGACGGTGGAAGGAAGGGGAAATGGGGAGGAGATGGAACAAAAGAGGTACTTTGATAAAAATTATTGTTGGAAAAAATATAAACAGAGCTCAGCGTCTCTCTCTTATGGTTCCCTTTGCACACGTACTGTGGGTCGGCGTCTGGGAATGAATCTCCGGTTTGCACCTTTTTGGTTTGTGCTGCCCCAGGTCTGAAAGGACGGTCTTCAACTCTCTAGGTGGGGCTCTGCATTCCCCTTCTCGTCCTGGCTGTTTCCGGACCTCTGCTCTGCAACTGCCCCAGGGCTTTGAGAATTGGCTCTCATCTCTGGATCCTTCACGAGAAAGGACATTTCTTTCCTAGAATGCCCAAAATTCTATATTCCAGATGTCTTCTTCATTTCTTCTACAAGTTTCTCTAATACCAGCTCCTAAAACTCCTGCTTTTGCTCCTGAGTCATGAATATCCAGCCTTAAACGCTGCCAGAAACATATCCTTTGTCTGTGTTCATCACTGGATCTACCCATAGATGAGGTTTCACTTTCTTCTGTTTGAATCCTGAAACTGTCAAACTGCAAAACAAATAATGAAGAGCTACTTTAACTGGGGCAGGAAGGTGGGGGCTTTAAACCCTACCCTCGAGTGGCCTGTGGTGTATCTGAGGCATCTTCAGGAACCACAGGCACTGTGAAAACACGATTTTCAAAACACTGGTCTCCATCATAATTTGAATGTGGCCTCTATCATTCCCAGCTGCTGTCTTCTTGCATTATGCTAATATTTCTAACAGTCTGCAGCAGCCCACTCAGGCACTTCACTGCAAAGCTACACCTCACGTGGCTAATCCCATTAAGTCCCTATTTCTGGTCTGAGGAACATACCTGATTATCAGTTCATTCAGTTATTTTCTTTAGTTCCTTCTTTTGCATTAAAAAAAATTCTAGTGGAAAACAGTGGTTTTTATTAGTTGGCAAACTTCATTTTTACTAACTTTTCCAATTGTTTCATAATGACTATGCTTGTCTTTTAGGGCTGCTAGACAGGGTAACTAACCAACAGAAACACATTTTCTCACAATTCTGAAGTTTGTCAGTCTGAGATCAAGGTGCGGTCAGGGTAGGTTCCCAGTGAGGCCTCCCTGCCTGGCTTGCAGACGGCCGCCTTCTCACTGTGTCCTCACACGGCTTTTCCTCACATGGCTTTTTCCAGTGGAGACAGAGCAAGATCTCAGGTGTCTCGTCCTCTTTGGGGACATCCACCAATCCTATCAGATTAGGACTCCACCCTATGACCTAGTTTAACCTTAATTACTTCTCTAAAAACCCAGTCTCCAGACACAATCACATTGGGGGTTAGTTAGGGCTTCACCATATGAATTTTGGGATGACACAGTTCAGTCTATAACAAAGACCTTTATTAAAAACAAGATCTTGGATCTTTCTTCCAAAGTAGACAATGAAATATGTTAACACACTTAAGCCTAGAGTCTGGAGTTCTGGAAGTGACTGAGGTTCTATCCAGCAGATGACCAAAGAGAATTAGATTTGGAATTGAGTTAAGTGGGAAAAAAACATAACTCCATTTTGCTAACATGGATCCTGGTAGAGGGGGCATGATGCCGGAGCTAGTAGCAGCTCCCTGATTTGGCAGGCAGCTTCCCAAGTCTGCAACTTCCTGCAGCAATTATGTCAGCTTTCCTGGTCCTGGCCAAGGTGACATGGTTCTCAAACCAATGACACTTGGTGGAAGCATTTATTCTTATTCATTCATTGGTTTATTCACTTGGTGTCACATATTTGTTGAAAGAATGAACAGATGATTGAATGAGTTGCCTGTATCAGAACCTAGAAAGCTCCCAAAGCAGGAACTTCCTGATTTCTTGGTTTCTTGCGCCAATAGTAAAAGCTATTCCCCCAATCAGGGCAGAGGCAGAGTGACTTTCGGAGCTGGGAGTTATTTCAAGAGCTAAGTCTGGATCTTGCCTCTTCAGCCCTTCCACACTGCTGCAAGCACTGAGGACCAGCACTAGCTGAGGTGTCTGTAGCTGCCTGTCACTGAACACGGTTAGCTTCCTGCAGAGGGAAGGAAGAAAGAGGATTTTGGCTAGAGTCCCACTAGGAAGACTGTTCCCTAGAAATCATGTGTTCTATACTACAATTTAATAATCATTCGAATTCAAAAGTTAATAGCAATCTGAATTTGATCATTTACAACCAGACAACATCCTCACTGTAAAGCCTTCTTTTTAGATGTAAGAGTCCCCAGGATAGGGAACGAATGCATGTCTCACCTTCTCCAAAATTCATACGTTGAATCACTAACCCTCAGTGCGGCTACATTTGGAGGTGGGACCTTCAGTGGGTAATTAAGGTTAAATGATGTAATCAGGGTGGGCTCTAATCCAATAGATCAGTGTCCTTATAAGAAGGAACACCAGCTCCTCCCCGGCATCCCCCTGTCCCATGCATGCACTGAGGAAAGGCCATGTGAGCACACAGCAGGACGGCAGCCATCTGCAATCCAACGGCAGAGTCAGACACCTAAGGATTTCCAGTCTCCAGAACTAAATTTCTGTCGCTTAAGCCACCCTGTCTATGATGTTTTATATGGTAGCCTGAGTAGACTGATGTACCCCACCACTGTTTGACCCCCGGAGCCAATGGAATCATCTTCTTAAGCGTCTCATTCCCATTTTGGGGGCTTCCTTGCTTTCCTTGAGAGGCAGCAGCTAGAGTGATGTATCCTGTCTCTAGTGTGACCTCACCAAAGAGGAGCAGCTGGATAGGTATAAGACTGTTAAGGTATTTAATAAGACTGTTAAGGTATTTAATAAGACTGTTAAGCAGAAGCAGCTTTCCAGAGAAGCTTGTTGTCTATATACTTCATTATTTAATGTTGCTTAATCAGTAATGATACCCAGCATTGCCTCTCAATTTTCCATCCGTTTCTGAGTTACTGGAGCCCTTGGCCAAGGGCTGAGACTGCAGCACTCTAAAGAAGAAAGAGCAAACCAGCCTCACCGGCTCTCTGCTTTGTTCTGGGCTTTGTACTGGTTGCTCTATTTGTATGCATTGCCCATGTAACTGTCCCAACTGCTCCATGAGGTGGGATATGTACGGATGGGACAATGAGGAATTTCAATATCAAGTTTTCTGTGCTCTGCCTAGCACTTCCGCTCCCCCAGCTTGCTAACACCCTACTCCGAGTTTTCCCCTTGTGGTGATGACTGTATTTCCTGTGACCACAGTGTTTCCTGTTCCCCTTGCCTTCAGGAATGCACTGCTCTCTACCTCCAAATTTGATGCTATGGCTCTCAGAACAATCATCTCTTGTGCAGGCCTCAACACCATTGCCTTTTCTTCCAGAAAGAATGAAAGCATATTCATACTTTAATACGCCCACCGAGGGGTGGATCCAGTTCCCTGCCTGCTCCATCCCAGTACCCAGACAGCTGACTGTCTATCATGATGGCCGCACAGTAAATTCATGACCCTGTACCTCAAGGGAACCATTCGTACTCAAGAGGCATTTCTGCATTTCCTTAGTCCTCTCACTCTCCCAGCTGCCCACCTTCATCCTCCTCAAATCCCCAAAATGCCTCCACAATTCTCACAGTTGCTTTTTACTTCAATGAGAAAACAGAAGTTATCCTCAGAAGACGATGTCCTCACTCAGTCACCATCACAATTCTAACCTGGCTACCCAAATACCCGAATGGCCTGCCTTGAGTAACAGTCATGAATCGTGTCGACTTCTCTACTTGTTCATTACCTCAGCCTCTCTCCCCTACTGAAGGACAACACGCCAGCATTTGTCCCCTGTCTCTTCCATCACCATGTCTTCAATATCCACTGAGTCATCCCATCAGCACACAGATATGTTGTTATTTCTTCTCTTTAAAACACCTTCTCTTGCACTCAGTTCCATCACACTTGATACCCCATTTCTTTGTCATCCTTTGTAGCAAAGCTTCTCAAAGTTATTTCCAATTTTCTCATCACACTCTCCCTCAAGTCCACTTCAATCTGTCTTCACTTCCTCTACTCCTCCAAAAGTGTACTTGTCAAGATCGCCAACAACCTTACACGGAGAACAAATATTTGGTGCATAAATTAATAAAATAAATACAAATACAATTACAAAGTGGTAAATGGATCTAAATAATCTTTGCCTAAGTCATGATTTTTCTGGAGGCCAGGCATGATTAAATAGTAACGATTACTATCATTAGCACAGTAACAATGACCAAATAAACTACTATTTTGCTTAGCAGGAAGGAATTATACTAAAAATAAAATCAAATTTCTAGGAAGTTAATCGCTCCAATGATTTCTGCCAATCACCTTAATGAGTCTATTGATGTGCTAACGAACTCATTCTTAATTTCCGACAGCTTCCAAAACATTTTTAATCACCACAGAAGTGATTCATAGATTAGTTTGCAAAGAGATGCATCAATATCAATCACCACAATACAGGATTTTTAAATAAATTACTGCTGAGGCAGCTGGCAGACAGAGAGCCCGTGGGAGAAATGTTGGCAGTAGGCAGGTGTATGATAACTTAGGTTCTTTGCAGCCCAAGGCTGTTGCCTCCATTGTCTTTCTTCTGGGATCTCAGTAGGACTGGTGGTGATGTCAAAACAGGAAGAAATTGTAAACTTTCACACATCTAACTTTTAAAAGTTGGAGATTACTCTGAAAAAATGACCTCTTACACTAAGGTCGGGATCAATACATGTTTTTAAAGTATGGTAAGATGGCTACTTGTCTTATTTTTTGTTGTTGTTACTTTATCCTTATTGACATAACAACCAGCACTGAAGTGATGTTTGTGAGCAAGTGATATGGATTTTAGCATTTAAATTCTGTTGAGCTGGAGACAGCAGTCCCTCCTTCCTCCCCCAGGCCTGCAAGGGAGTACAGGATGATGTTGCTGGGTCACCGAGGTCGGTTCGGGCAGTCAGCATCAGTAAGCCCTGCCTGCTGCAGACATGTTCCCACTGTGAGAAGGGCTCTGCCCAGGGTCATTGCACAGGGTCAGCAAACCGCAAGTCACTGTTGGCTCATCCTTGAACAGCTTTATAAGATGAGAAGATTCTATATTCACAAAATTCTGAATCCCCATGAATATGTCAAAGACAAAGTTACTGTCACTCCAAATTTAGTTATAGGTCAAACTGGCTTTTATTCATGATTAATGAATCGGGGCAGCCTCCATTCTACAAATAGAATGAGCGCCCTCACTGGGCAATGGCAGAAAAGCCGGTTTTGTAAGATAGGGACAAGGAAACGGGACAGTAACCTGAAGTTAAACTGACTGGTTAACTTCAGGTTACTTTTATTGTAAGAGTTAAAGCAGAAGGGGTTTCCTTATTAGTGGACTCAGGTAGACTGGACTCCTGATTTCAGGGAAAACTGGTTTATTCGGGGATCCATGTGCTTCCTTAAAGTTTCCATTTTGTGATGTGAATTTAGCATGAATGCCTCTATTTTGGCTTGGCCTAGTGGCATAGGCCCAACATAGGCATTTCTTCAGCAGGGGTTCTCAAACTTTGAATTGTACCAGTGAGCCGTGGGCCCTAGTCTCTTTAAAGATTAAATGATAAAAAAGGGAGCATCTTTCCTGTCTCAGCTGCCTGTACTGAGATAATTAAGTTAGAAGAAAAATAATTAAGGATAAAAGAAAATGCACAGTATGTCCCACAGGCCAGTGAGTCCACACCTGTTCATTTGAACACTTTATTCAAACCCTCCTAAGTGACGATGTCTCCCATCTATTTAGCATTCTTCAGCTTCAGAATTCTCCCAAATTACTTCCTTTTTTGGGAGGCTGACGTTTTGCCTGTTGACTGTCTGGTGTGAATTACATTGCAATCAATGGAAAGAAGAAGAAACAGAAAACCTTTCCATTTGCTGGTAAACGTTTGTGCTGAAAAATGGCATATTTGTTTCTTCCAAGTGAAGTGAATAATTTATTTTGTGGTTGAAACGTTTTATTATTTTCACACACTTTCTACATTGCCTTGTTTTCCCATTAGGGTTGAATGATCAAAAGATTTTTGTAATATTCAAATTTTATACGGATCTTCAGTGATAAGCAATATTAGCCATGGCAAATAAATCATTTCAGTTCTAGTTTTTTGACTTCTTATCCAATTTTATTAAGTACGTATTATGAACAGAGACACAATTTTTTTTTAAATCTAAAGAGGATTTTAAAAATGAAGTAGACAATAGAACCCCTGCGTTTAAGGAGTTACAATCTATTTACACTCACTAAAGACGAAAATCGTAATGCTCAGTGGGTATGCCAACAGGACAAATAATGTTCTATAATGTTCTATTGTCTTTTAAATAAAGAAAATTATGGTTTCGGTTGACTTTAAGGTCTACACAGCAATCAATTGAGATTTCTTGGAGCCGAGTCCACACTCAGTGTGGAAATCTCCTACAAGAAAGATGAGCACTTCTGCAAGTCCTGGCTGGATTATAAGTTACAAAGCTAAGCATAGTAACTGATAAAACCTAAGAGAAAACAATATTATTTGAGGACTTACTGTGGGCCAAATGCTATGCTGAAGAGCTTCATGTGCATCCACATATTTAATCATCACACCCTCCCTATGAGGTAAGTACTCTGATTCTGCCCATTTTGCAGATGAGAAGACTGATGCATAGAATAATTATGTAACTTGCTCAAGAACATTCAGCTACTAAGAGGCAGAACAAGGATTTAAACTGTCTGACTCCAAGCCTGACGCGATTACTATATTCATTGACAGATGGAGGAGTAATGGCGTCCAGTCCACATTAAAATGTTCATTTTGCTTTCTTTTGGAACACAGGGCGATACTAGTTAAGTGGGGCTACTGTTCCTGTATGGGCTGAACAGAAAAAAGGCCTCCAAGTTATTCCATTCTATCCTCTATACACTATGTGAAAAGAAAAATCTATTTTAATTGCATCTGCAGCCGCTACCAGCAGACCTGTACTTGATGGTGGGCCTGCACGTTACACTATATACATACATATAAAAGCACGTTGTTTCTTTGGTCAATTAAGCCAAAATACCAGTTCCCCCAGAAAATAACATTCAGTCTGGCTGCTTGGGATTACACAGACACAATGTCTCAAGCAGTTTGTGTTAACATGATGTGACTTGCCAGCTGCCTTGAGTAGCATTGTATAATTGCTCCTCTTCACCTGCCAATACATGCAGGAACATGGCAACAGCCTAGCCCAAATTCCAGTGAGTGAACAAAGATCAAACAAGACTGGACATCAATTGATCATTGTTGAAGCTGCATGGTGCCCACATGTAGGTTAATTATACCATTCTCCACTTTGCATTTCTCATAATAAAATATTTTTAAGGTTTTCAAATTTAAAACTTTAAATCTAGAGAGTTTCAAGATATTTAACAAATGTCCCTGATTCTATACTGCAATTGTTTCTATCATTATAACTCTTTACACTTCCATAGGAAAAGTGTTATATTAATGCTATGGTTAGCAGTTTGTATTAATAACTACAATATTATAGGTAAGTTAAATATTAAATTAACCAGGTATGTGCTTTAAAAAGCATTGTAGATATATATGACAAATCACTTTCAACAAAACCAGTGATGACCTGTAGAATTGTTTCCTCCCCCATTCACCTTTCTTATTTTCTTGGCCTCTTTTCTTTGATTTAAATGTCTTGCTCATGTCTGCTACATAAACTTTGAAGGTTAAGAGAAAATTTGTCCAAGTGGAAATTTAAAAACAAGCAAAACCTACTATTGTTCAATGATCATCAAAACAAAACTCAATTGAATATTGCATATTTTTCAGATGAGCTTGGCTCACAAAACACTAATTTATTTTAAAAACTCTCAGTCATCATATTCTGTGGTGGAGGTGATAGTGGTGGGGGGAGATGGCAGAACTGTAGATTGTTTTATTGCTACATTTACTCAGCATCTTCTTAAAAAACAAAACAAGACAAAAACATGTAAATATCAATTAACTTAAAGAGGAAGTTTATTAGAAATAACTTTAGAAAGGGTAACGCAGTAAACTGTGGCTAATGGTTTAAGCAGCATTTTGTAGTTTTAGTTTGAGAGAGCCACTAAAATATAGCGTCTTCTATTTAAATAGTAATTCAATTAGATCTGGATGAGATGATTAAAATGACATTTAAAAAATAATGTATTCGGCTGGGCGCAGTGGCTCATGCCTGTAATCCCAGCACTTTGGGAGGCCGAAGCAGGCACGTGACAAGGTCAGGAGTTTGAGACCAGCCTGGCCAACATGGTGAAATCCTGTCTCTACTAAAGATAAAAAAATTAGCTGGGCGTGGTACTGGGCACCTGTAGTCCCAGCTTCTTAGGAGACTGAGGCAGGAGAATCGCTTGAACCCAGGAGGCGGAGGTTGCCATGAGCTGAGATTGCGTCACTGCACTCCAGCCTGGGTGACAGAGCAAGATTCCATTTCAAAATGATGATGATGATGATGATAGTAATAATAATAATAATAATAATAATAATAATAGTAATGTATGTATTTGTTGGAGTAAAACTCACAATTCCATTACTTTTGCAAGATAGTTCTGTCAGAGTCACAATTTTATTATAGTCAGGCCAGAAGGGAGAAGACCGTCTCATCATTGACCTGTAGTTATTTAAGTAATCATTTTTAAAAATGTAATGAAAAACCACAACGAGGTATCATCTCACGCCAGTTAGAATGGAGATCATTAAAAAGTCAGGAAACAACAGATGCTGGAGAGGATGTAGAGAAATAGGAATGCTTTTACACTGTTGGTGGGAGTGTAAATTAGTTCAGCCATTGTGGAAGACAGTGTGGCAATTCCTCAAGGATCTAGAACCAGAAATACCACTTGACTCAGCAATCCCATTACTGGGTATATACCCGAAGGAATATTAATCATTCTACTATAAAGACACATGCACAGGTATGTTTATTGCAGCACTGTTCACAATAGCAAAGACTTGGAGTCAACCCAAATGCCCATCAATGACAGACTGGATAAAGAAAATGTGGCACATATACACCATGGAATATTATGCAGCCATTAAAAAGGATGAATTCATGTCCTTTACATCATTCTCAGCAAACTAACACAGGAACAGAAAACCAAACACTGCATGTTCTCATTCATAAGTGGGAGTTGAACAATGAGATCACATGGACACAGGGAGGGGAACATCACACACCAGGGCCTGTCTGGGGATGGGGATTAAGGGAGGGATAGCATTAAGAGAAATACCTAATGTAGATGACAGGTTGATGGGTGCAGCAAACCACCATTGCATGTATATACCTATGTAACAAACCTGCACGTTCTGCACATGTATCCCAGAACTTAAAGTATAATATAAATAAATAAATAAACCAATTTTAAAAATGAGCATTAAGGAACCCATAGCTCAAAACAAAATGTAGGTCCTTTACAACTGCTTATGTCTAAATATATGATACCCCTATCAACCCACTCAAGGTAACCAACATCCTAATCCTAGATTCATAATTCCCTGGCTTATTCTTTCAACAGAGTTTTAACTATGAACGTGCATCAGTAAATTCTATTGAAATCTTGATTGTTTGTAACTTTTATTAAAGTGCCACATGCAATTTTTAGGGACTTCAGTTTTTTCTTTAAATATAGTATTGTTAAAATTCATCCTATTGTTGTTTCTGTGGTTCATTTGTTTTTATAGTAATATGACATGCATCATGTGAACAGACCATGAATTATTCACCCACACTTCTTTAACAGGCAATGGGTTGTTTACAAGAATTTGCTTATTGTGAATGGAGCTGCTTTAAACACTCTTGGCCAGGTCCCCTGTCGTATGTATGAAAGAGCTTCTCACTTGGAAGTAGAGTTACTGAGTCATTAGGTATATAAGCAATCAATGGTAGTAGGTGTGAAAACCTACTCATGAACTGGGCAGCTCCCATAACTAGAACAGGTTCAGATCTACACCAGGGCTGCTACATGGTCAGATAATATTTATGGACAAAACAGGGAAAGTAGTGAACAGCAAACAGACGTGAAGTACAACAGTGAGATTACTTACAGCTCCGTGGTTGCCTTATTTGAACACATCTGAACAACTGGCCACCTGTGACTGACTGAAACTCAGCTGCTGTGATTGGCTGAGACTCATCTACTTGTTTCCACATCCAGTTAGGTTACCGTTCACTATATATATATAGAAAAACCTTAAATCCAAACTCAAAATATGTAAGAAGGCAGCTTTAAGCTAAACTTAATTTAACACTGATGGTTTTACCCATTTTTAAATGTTTTATTTTATACATTTATTTTGTTTATTTGTTCCTTTGTGAGTTGCATCTGTCTTGTTATTTGGCTCTTCTGACTGGTTTCAGGAATTCTTTATATGAACTTAGTTCTATATATGAACTTTATATGAACTTAGGAGTTCTGCATATAAAGCCTATTTTTTGCATCTTGTAATATGTTAGTATAAAAATTACATATGTGGATTTTCTAAGCAAACTTCACAATTCTTGAAACTCAAATGTCTGTCTGAAACACAGATTTTAAAGACAGTCACCCCTGGTTTAAACTCATCCCTCTTATGAACTGTGTTATCTTGGAAAGTATATGAATCTACTTGAGTTTGAGTTTTTTCACCTAGAAAATTAAATACTAAAGTTAATAATTACTATACTTAAGTTTCCTAAGTCCTCAGTAAAAAGTAGCTATTATTAATTTTGTTTCTGGATATGAACTAATTTTTTTTCTGAACTATTATTCTTCCAAGTGTAGCATCATTGCAAACAAGGCCAGATTTAAGTTTAAAGCCCCTCCCAAAAATGTGCCCATTCATCCATTCATTCTTCAACATCCACACATATCATTTTGGATAGTTTTTATTTCAGCAACAAACAACTCTCAAATCTCCATCCTCAGCCAGCTGAAAATTCTGCTCCATGTCATTCTCAATCAGCTAGAAAGAGCAGTCTGTACCTGGAACATTGCTGGTCACCATGTCAGAAGGAAAGAGAGCATGGTGAGTAACACACTGGCCAGTACACAGCATCCACTCAGAAGTGACACAAGTCACTTTTGCTTATAGAGCAAGTCACAGGCTAGACCTCAATTCAAGGAGAGTGTGTGTGGAAGTGCAGTCTTTTCATGAGCTTACTGGTAGAAATGGAAATATCTGGTGCACTACTACTGGCACGGTATCTATTAAGCTCCAGCCTCTGTGCCAGACCCTGTTGTAGGTGCTGAGAATACAGGGTGAACACAATAGACAAAGTACTTATCTTCACGAACATGATATTGTCACTGGGGAGAGACAGTAAATCAGCATTGCAGAAGGGCCTGAAGTTTCAGAATGGCTTGTAACCTTAGAACATTGCCTGCTATCAAAACTCTCCTTGGACCAAATCCACCTAGCACCAGGAATCAATTTAATTGTGACTCTAGAATTCATAACAAAATCAAATAATACAGTTGAAGTGACTTCGTGTGGATTTTATAGACCAACTTCATGGCAGAGTTGACTGAAATAAATTTCCAGAACATTTTTAATTGGACTTCAAGCTTGTATACATGGAGGATACAGGGGCAACATATTCTCCCTTTGTTTAGATCACAAAGTTTCCTGCATGAACCAGCATGCAGGAAACTATCACTTGTGAATCTATCACTCTACATGGGTTCTTGATCTGAGTTCTTCAGGAAAGCAATAGCTGTCACTTCTTTAAAGTGCTGCCGATATAGGTGGGAATTGTATTTCACTGCATCTCATTTCAACCAGAAGTACAAGGGCAAAAATCACAGGATCCTTATTCATTGACAATACCGTCAATCCCAATTAATCAACACCTGGAGGATTCTCCAATAACACAAGTGTGCTAAATTCCGTTCCTATATACTCTAATAATAGTCTCATTTATATTCTGAGTGCATGGTTAGTGATTCTGCATTGCTAAATTTCATTAAGAGATACATGGGAGGGAGTTTTTGAAAAAAAGATCATCTTTTTGTTGCAAAATAAAAAAATATATAACTTGAATTGAGTCTATTCTCATTAATCATTAGCAATCAAATGACCTGAGCTTTCTCCTAAACTACACAAGCTAATAACTGACATTACCATGAACATAAGCAGAAACGTAACAGCATGGTGCCAGCCACCACTGTTTCTGTTAAAGTATAAACACCAAAATGACAGAAAGCCTTTGTAACCTAATAACTAAACATGGTATCCCTAGAATTCTCATAATATATAAAAGTCTAGAGATTCATGAATTTGGAAAACAAAGTTCTCTGGGGGCCAGCTTCCCATCTATCTGGAGAGCACTGCCTCATGAGAGTTAGGAGGGAATACCGCCTAGCTTGGCAGCTGGCTCTAAATGACTGTGCAATGTGCTAGACTCCTTACATAATTAAAAATGATGTAGAAGTTTAAATTCTGCTTTGTTCTTACATAAGCAGAATCTGTACAGCAAAAGAGAAGGACAATTTTTTTTTTTTTTGAGACGGAGTTTTGCTCTTGTTGCCCAGGCTGGAGTGCAGTGGTGTGATCTCGGCTCACTGTAACCTCCACCTCCCAGGCTCAAGTGATTCTCCTGCTTCAGCCTCCTGAGTAGCTGGGATTACAGGCATGCACCACCACACCTGGTTAATTTTGTATTTTTAGTTGAGACGGGGTTTCTCTGTGTTAGTCAGGCTGGTCTCAAACTTCCAACCTCAGGTGATCCGCCTGTCTTGGCCTCCCAAAGTGCTGGGATTACAGGCGTGAACCACCGTGTCTGGCCAAAACTTTTTAAAAGTAATTAGTCTGAATTAAATATACCAAGAAGAAAATGCTGGCATTTTTCTTTCTTTTTTTTTTCTTTTTTTTTTTGGCTTTTGGGGATAGTTTATTTAGATTTGTTTTCAACAAACTTTAACAGGCTTCACTGCCTTCTAGCTGCAGGCACTTATTCTTTGACCTCTTCAACAACATCCTAATGAGACTCCTGGCTTCCTCACTTAAGCACAACCCAACCCATTCTCCACATAGCAGCTAGAGTAAACTCTTTAAAAATATGTAAATCATATTAAATCAATCCCTCCCTAAAATCTTTCATACCCTTGTCATCAGAGAGTTCAAAACCCTGAATCTCCTTACCGTAACTGACAAGTCCCTGCAAACAGTGAACTGCATTTCCCATCTCATCTCTATTCTTTTCGTCTCACTGCGTACTCTTGTGGGTAGCAGTGGTTCGTTCACTTTCAAGCTGTAAGTTGGTTCATTTTATAAACACACGAAACATGATTGAGCTATTCACCTCTTGGTGGACATTCAAGTTGTTTCCAATTTTGGCAACCATGAATATTGCTGTTGAACACATTCTCATATGTAGGCACACATATTTGTGCACTTCTGTTGGGTATATAGCAAGGAGTGAAATTGCTAGCTTAAAGGGAAAGCTTTTATTCAGCTTTATTAGACAATACCGAATAGTTTTGCAAAATGGTTGTACCAGTTGACACCCAAACAAGAGAGAATGAGAGTTAACTGTACATTCTCTCCAACATTAACTGTTGTTAGTCTTGGGGTTTCAACCAGTCTGTTGTTGTAGCTCATTGCCGCTCTCTCCCTATGGGCATTTGTTGTTATTGTTGTTAATGTATAATTATATTCAGTTTGTGGCTTGCTTTTTTATTGTGTGTTCCTTGAAGTTTTAATTTTGATTAAATGTAGTTTTTTTTTTCTTTCGTGATTTGTTCTGAGTTCTCTCTAGGAAATCTTTGCATAACCATAGATTGTAAAGATGTTCTATATTTTTCTAGGAGCTTTATAGTTTCAGCTTTTCAATGAAAAAATGTTTCAAGTTAATTTTTAGATATGGTGTAATATATGGACCAATTTTCAATCGTTTTAATATATATATTTAATTGATTATGTGTTTTTGGCTGAACATTTTCCTTACCTTATTGAATTATTTTGTTGCAGCTGGGCACAGTGGCTCACATGTATAATTGCAGCACTTTGGGAGGCAGAAGCAAAAGCATCACTTTAGTTCAGAAGTTCAAAACCAGTTCTGGCAACACAGCGACACACACAACACACATTGGTCACAATTGGAGAATGCAAAACTAAATATTTTGAAAACTTATAAATAAAAGAAAACATTCAAGCATTTATTATGTCATTTTTTACCAACAATTTTAGGGAGTAACCAAATGCTAGATGAGGAAAAGAGTACATGAAAAGAAACAATAAAACTGAATATAGTAATTTAGCAACTTCTCATGAATTAATGAATGCCACTGATATTTAAATGGCTACTGACACATTTAAAAAAAAGATAACCAGAAATACATGATTCCTGATGAGAAAGACATAATTTCAGAAATAGTCTTGTCCTCCCCAAATTAAATCAACCAATCAAGCAAAATTATATCAAGCCTTTATATTCAACTACCAATTTACTAAAAAAATACTGAAGATGGAGGAAGACATTGTAAAGCAGACCAGGATGTAATCTGGAAAATCCAGACTGTGATTGTCAAAAATTCTATAGCAAAGATAATCTATTTTCTTCAATAAATAAAGTGTAAGAGAAAAAGAAGATGGATGAGAATCTAGAGAGCAAAATAAATGTAAGCCATCCTTTTTTTTTTTTTTTTTTTTTTTTTTTCTTTTTTTTTGAGACAGAGTCTCGCTCTGTCACCAGACTGGAGTGCAGTGGCACGATCTTGGCTCACTGCAGCCTCTGCCTCTGGGGTTCAAGAGATTTCCCTGCCTCAGCCTCCTAAGCAGCTGGGACTACTGTCGCGTGCCACCACGCCTGGCTAATCTTTTGTATTTTAGTAGAGACGGGGTTTCACCATGTTAGCAAGGATGGTCGCAATCTCCTGACCTCGTGATCCGCCAGCCTCAGCCCCCCAAAGTGCTGGGATTACAGGCGTGAGCCACCGCACCAAGTCTAATGTAAGCCCTGTCTTTTTAACCCATCATACCAGGAGACATATTTGGATCCTGATTTGAACAAATCATTTTTTAAACGACATTTATAAGATGATAGAAAATTTTAATACGGACATGATATTTTATAAGTTAAGAAATTGTTAAGTTTTTAATATGAGATAGTCATTTGGTGGTTGTTTTATTTAGAGTTCTTATCTTCTCGAGATATCCTAAAAATTTTCAGGATAAAACTACATAATGTCCGCGGCTTGCTTACTATGGGGGCCAGAAACTGGCGGGATGTAGATGAAGCAGGATATCTTGAACTGATGATTTTGGATCCTGGGTGATGGAAACACAGGTATTGGCATGCTATGAAGTCAAATGTACACATATTTGAAATGATTATTCAATATGAAAATTGAAAATACTATTTTTCATAATAAAAAGCTTATAAGTTCACAATCAAAGCAGCAATCTGGAAATCCTCAGGTGTTATTTGTCACAGAATAATTGACTCAAAGTAGAACTTGTCGGACCCCGCACTGTGTTGTGTATGAACAAAAGCAGAGTTAATTTTGTAGTGGTCAGATTCTTTTTATAACGTCAGGGGAAAAAAAGTGGTAACAGGACTGAAATATAGTGGTGTTACACTGAGAACCATTGAATTTTAAAGGTGGTAAAGAAAATATTAATGACAGTTTTAAGAAATTCTATATACCATATGCTAATAAGTTGCTTTTATGCTTTTTCTAGGGTGGTAATTCAAGCAAAATTCGTTAACATGAATGAAGACTATAATTTTTGCCATGTATGCACAAACATCTTACATATCAAAGAGAAATATAGCAATAAGAAGACATTAAAACAGAACAGAAAAGCTTTCAAATTTATTGTTTATTGGGTACAAAGAGGTATAATTTAAAATATATTTCCAGATTTCCGAAATACATTACCATAACTGAGTTAACCAATATACTCTACTTTGGCCAATGATATGCATTACCCTAAAAGATCATAGAAAGGAGACTTTTAAGAGACCGATCGTCTTGGCGGACAGGAGGCAGGACTAGATTGCCGCTCAGGACAGAGCAGAGTGCGGAGCTCACATTGTGAATTTTAGCTCCGGGTCAACGGTAAGAACAAGCCAGCAGTCCTGAGAGGACCCACAGACCTTCTGAAGGAAGCGGACTGCTCCTGCAGGACCCCGGAGACCCCCGCAAAAGTGTGAGGGCCCCAACTGCAGAAGTGGAAAAGGGAGACCCTCTCTCCCAAACACACACCCCACTGGGGAAGCTGAAGGTCTGTTTGCGGGAGGATTTCCAACTTCACCTGGAGCTGAGTCAATCCGGAGAGCCAGGCGAAATACAGGGGTAGAGAAAGCAGTGGAAAGGCCCGGGGGGCTCGCTGGGTCCCAGAGCAGCCCATTCCTGCTGGCACCACAGGCATCCATGGGGAGAGGAGGAGGGCAAAACTCCACAGGGAGAAGGAAATCTCTAGCTGAGCTTTGTAACAATTTGAACTAGGTGAGAATCCTCCTGGCCAGAAGTCAGAGGAGGGCACGAATCCGGGGTGCAGCCTCCACAGGAGGGGGAGGAACCAAGGCTTTTTCTCTCGCAGCTGGGAGGCGGGTCGCCTGGGGTAGGTTTTGAAGCCCGTTTCCCTCTCCGCCTGTAAACGGACTGGGGACTGCTGGGGGTGCACGGGGGCAGTGAGACTGGCCCTTTGGTTTGCATGGGAGCTGGGTGAGCCCTGTGATTGCCGTTTCCCCCACTTCCCTGACAACCTGCATGACTCAGCAGAGGGAGCCATAATCCTCCCAGGTACATAACTCCAGTGACCTGGGAATCTCACCCCCAGCCCCCACAGCAGCCGCAGCAAGGCCAGACCAAGGAGAGCCTGAGCTCAGACACGCCTACCTCGCCCCTACCTGAGGGTCCTTCCCTACCCACCCTGGAGGCAGAAGACAAAGGACATATGATCTTGGGAGTTCTAGGGCACCACCCACCACCAGTTCCTCTCCACACCACCACAGCTGATGCTCTCTGGAAAGCGCCACCTCCCAGCAGGAGGCTGTAACACCAGCACAAAAATAGAGCATTAAACCTTCACAGAGTCCATTGCACTCTCCTTGCCTCCCATCACCACCTCCACTGAAATAGGCGCTGGTATCCACGGCTGACAGACCCATAGACGGTTCACATCACAGGACTCTGTGCAGACCAGTACCAGCCTGGAGCTGGGTAGACTCACTGGGCGGCTAGACCGGAAGAGAGACAACAGTCACTGCAGTTTGGCTCTCAGGAAGCCACATCCATAGGAAAAGGGGGAGAGTATTACATCAAGGGAACACCTCGTGAGACAAAATCAAGAGGAAATATAGCAATAAGAAGACATTAAAACAGAACAGAAAAGCTTTCAAATTTATTGTTTATTGGGTACAAAGAGGTATAATTTAAAATATAATTATACCTTATATTATATTTTATATATAATATATAGAGAGAATCCAAATAACAGCCTTCAGCCCTAGACCTGCTCTCTGATAGATGCTACCAAATGAGAAGGAACCAGAAAACCAATCCTAGTAATATGACAAAACAAGGCTCTTCAACACTCCCAAAATCACACCAGTTCACCAGCAATGGATCCAAACCAAGAAGAAACCCCTGATGTACCTGAAAAAGAATTCAAAAGGTTGGTTATTTACCTAATCAGGCAGGGACCAGAGACAGGCAAAGACAAATGCAAGGAAATCCAAAATATCATACAAAAAGTGAAGGGAGAAATATTCAAGGAAATAGATAGCTTAAAGAAAAAACTAAACCAAAAATTCAGGAAACTTTGGACACACTTTTACAAATGTGAAATGCTCTGGAAAGTCTCAGCAACAGAACTGCACAAATAGAAGAAAGAAATTCGGAGTTCAAAGATAAAGTCTTTGAATTAACTCAATCCAACAAAGACAAAGAAAAAAGCATAAAAAAATATGAACAAAGCCTCCAAGAAGTCTGGAATTATGTTAAATGATCAAAGCTAAGAATAATTGGTGTTCCTGAGGAAGAAGAGAATTCTAAAAGCTTGGAAAACATATTTGGAGGAATAGTCAAGGAAAACTTCCCCAGCCTTGCTATACACCTAGACATCCAAATACAAGAAGCACCAAGAACACCCGGGAAATTCATTGCAAAAAGATCTTCACCTAGGTGCATTGTCATCAGGTTATCCAAAGTTAAGATGAAGGAAAGAATCTTAAGAGCTGTGAGACAGAAGCACCAGGTAAACTGTAAAGGAAAACCTATCAGATTTCTCAGCAGAAACCCTACAAGCCAGACGGGATTGGGGTCCTATGTTCACCCTCCTCAAACAAAACAATTATTAGCCAAGAATTTTGTATCCAACGAAACTAAGAATCATATATGAAGGAAAGAAACAGTCTTTTTCAGGCAAACAAATGCTGAGAGAATTCACCATTACCAAGCTACCACTACAAGAACCGCTAAAAGGAGCTCTAAATCTTGAAACAAATCCTGGAAACACATCAAAACAGAACCTCTTTAAAGCATACATCACACACAACCTATAAAACAAAAATAAAAGTTAAAAAACAAAAACAAAAAAACCGTAAGTACACAGGCAACAAAGAGCACAATGAATGCAATGGTACCTCACATTTCAGTACTAACATTGCATGTAAATGGCCTAAATGCTCCACTTAAAAGACACAGAACTGCAGAATTGATAAGAACTAACCAACCAACTAGTTGTTGCCTTCAGGAGACTCACCTAACACATAAGGACTCACATACACTTGAAGTAAAGGGGATGGAAAAAGGCATTTTATGCAAATGGACACCAAAGACAGCAGGGGTGGCTATTCTTATATCAGACAAAACAAACATTAAAGCAACAGCAGTTAAAAGAGACAAAGAGGGACATTATATGATGGTAAAAGGCCTTGCCCAACAGAAAAAGATCACAGTCCTAAACATATATGCACCTAACACTGGAGCTCCCAAATTTATAAAATAATTACTACTAGACATAAGAAATGAGATAGACAGCAACACAATAATAGTGGGGAACTTCAATACTCCACTGACAGCACTAGACAGGTCATCAAGACAGAAAGTCAACAAAGAAACAAGGGATTTAAACTATGCCCCTTGGAACAAATGGACTTAACAGATATATACAGAACATTTCATCCAACAACCACAGAATACACATTCTTTTCAACAGCACATGGAACTTTCTCCAAGATAGACCGTATGATAGGCCATAAAATGAGCCTCAATACATTTAAGAAAATTAAAATTATATCAAGCACTCTCTCAGACCACAGTGGAATAAAACTGGAAATCAACTCCAATAGGAACCTTCAAAACCAAGTAAATACATGAAAATTAAATAGCCTGCTCCTGAACGAACATTGGATCAAAAACAAAATTGACATGGAAATTAAAAAATTGTTTGAACTAAACAACAATAATGACACAACTTATCAAAACCTGTGGGATATAGCAAAGGTGGTGCTAAGAGCCCTTCATAGCCCTAAATGCCTACATCAAAAAGACTGAAAGAGCACAAACTGACACTTTAAGGTCACACCTCAAGAAACAAGAGCAAGCCAAACCCAGCAGAAGAAAGGAAATAATCTAGATCAGAGCAGAACTAGATGAAATTGAAACAAACAACAAACAACACAAAAGATAAATGAAACAAGAAGCTGGTTCTTTGAAAAGATAAATACAATTGATAGACCAAGAAAAGAAGAGAGAAAATCCAAATAAACTCACTAAGAAACAAAACAGGAGATACTACAACTGACACCACTGAAATACAAAAGATAATTCAAGGCTACTGTGAACACCTTTACATACATAAACTGGAAAACCTAGAAGAGATGGATAAGTTCCTGGAAAAATACAACCCTTCTAGCTTAAAATCATGAATATTAGATACCATAAACAGATCAATAACAAGCAGTGAGATTGAAACAGTAATTTAAAAATTACCAATGAAGAAAGTCCAGGACCAGACAGAGTCACAGCATAATTCTATCAGACATTCAAAGAAGAATTGGTACCAATCATTTCGACACTATTCCACAAGGTAAAGAAAGAAGGAACCCTCCCTAATTCATTCTATGAAGCCAGCATCACCCTAATAGCAAAACCAGGAAAGGATAAAACCAAAAATGAAAACTACAGACCAATATATTTGATGAATGTAGATGCTAAAATCCTTAACAAAATACTAGCTAACCAAATCCAACAACATATCAAAAAGATAATCCACCATGATCAAGTGGGTTTCATACCAGGGATGGAGGGTTGGTTTAACATACACAAGTCAATAAATGTGATACACCACATAAACAGAATTGAAAACAAAAGTCACATAACCATCTCAACAGATGCAGAAAAAGCATTTGACAAAATCCAACATATGTTTATGATTAAAACTCTCAGCAAAATCAGCATACAAGGAACATACCTTAATGTAATAGAAGCCATCTATAACAAACCCACAGCCAACATAATACTGAATGGGGAAAAGTTGGAAGCATTCCCTCTGAGAACTGGAACAAGACAAGGATGCCCACTCTCACCACTCCTCTTCAACACAGTGCTGGAAGTCCTATCCGGAGCAATCAGACAAGAGAAAGAAATAAATGGCATCTAAATCAGTAAAGAGGAAGTCAAACTGTCACTGTTTGCTGATGATTTTACAATTTACCTAAAAATCCCTGAAGACTCCTCCAGAAAGCTCCTAGAACTGATAAAAGAATTCAGCAAAGTTTCCAGATAAAAGATTAATGTACACAAATCAGTAGCTCTTCTATACACTAACAGTGGCCAATTGGAGAATCAAATCAAGAACTCAACCCCTTTTACAATAGCTGCAAAAAAATTAAAATACTTAGGAATATACCTAACCAAGGAGTTGAAAGACATGTACAAGGAAAACTACAAAACCCTGCTGAAAGAAATCATAGATGATGCAAATAAATGGAAACACATCCCATGTTCATGGATGGGAAGAATCAATATTGTGAAAATGACCATACTGCCAAAAGCAATCTACAAATTCAATGCAACCCCCATCAAAATACCACCATCATTCTTCACAGAATTAGAAAAAACAATTCCAAAATTCATATGGAATCATAAAAGAACCCGCATAGCCAAAGCAAGACTAAGCAAAAAGAACAAATCTGGAGGCATCACACTACCTGATTTCAAACTATACTGTAAGGCAATAGTCCCCAAAACAGCATGGTAGTGGTATAAAAATAGGCACATACACTAATGGAGCAGAATAGAGAACCCAGAAATAAACCCAAATACTTAAAGCCAACTGATCTTTGACAAAGCAAACAAAAATGTGAAGTGGGGAAAGGACTCTCTTTTAAAAAAATGGTGCTGGGATAATTGGCTAGCCACATGTAGGAGAAAGAAACTGGATCCTCATCTCTCACCTTATACTAATATCAACTCAAGATGGATTAAGGACTTAAGCCTAAGACCTGAAACTATACAAATTCTAGAAGATAACATTGGAGAAACCCTTCTAGATATTGGCTTAGGCAAGGATTTCATGACCAAGAACCCAAAAGTAAATACGATAAAAACAAAGATAAATAGCTGGGACCCAAATAAACTGAAGTGCTTTTGCTGGCAAAAGGAACAGTTAGCAGAGTAAACAGACAACTCACAGAATGGGAGAAAATCTTCACAATCTATACATCTGACAAAGGACTAATATCCAGAATCTACAATGAACTCAAACAAATCAGTAAGAAAAACCAAACAATCCCATCAAAAAGTGGGCTAAGGACATGAATAGACAATTCTCAAAAGAAGATATACGAATGGCCAACAAACATAAGAAAAAATGCTCGACAACTAATGATCAGGGAAATGTGAATCAAAACCACAATGTGATACCACTTTACTCCTGCAAGAATGGCCATAATCAAAAAATCAAAGAACAGTAGATGTTGGTGTGGATGTGGTGAACAGGGAACACTTCTACACTGCTGGTGGGAATGTAAGCTAGTACAGCCACTATGGAAAACAGTGTGGAGATTCCTTAAAGAACTAAAAGTAGAACTACCACTGGATCCAACAGTCCCACTACTAGGTATCTACCCAAAGGAAAAGAAGTCATTATTTGAAAAAGATACATGCATATGCATGTTTATAGTAGCACAATTCACAATTGCAAAATCGTGAAACCAACTCAGATGCCCATCAATCAATGAGTGGATAAATAAACTGTGGCTGGAATCTATGCAGCCATAAAAAGGAATGAATTAACAGCATTTGCATTGACCTGGATGAGATTGGAGACCTTTTTTCTAAGTGATGTAACTCAGGAATGGAAAACCAAACATCTTGTGTTCTCCCTGATATGTGGGAGCTAAGCTATGAGGACGCAAAGGCATAAAAATGATACAATGGACTTTGCGGACTTGGGGGAAAGAGTGGGAGGAGGATGAGGTCTACAAGACTACAAATATGGTGCAGTCTACACTGCTCGGGTGATAGGTGCACCAGGATCTCACAAATCACCACTAAAAAACTTATGTAACCAAATACCACCTGTACTCCAATAACTTATGGAAAAATGTAAGAAAAGAAAGGAGACGGCCGGGCGCGGTGGCTCAAGCCTGTAATCCCAGCACTTTGGGAGGCCGAGACGGGCGGATCACGAGGTCAGGAGATCGAGACCATCCTGGCGAACACGGTGAAACCCCGTCTCTACTAAAAAAATACAAAAAACTAACTGGGCGAGGTGGCGGGCGCCTGTAGTCCCAGCTACTCCGGAGGCTGAGGCAGGAGAATGGCGTGAACCCGGGAGGCGGAGCTTGCAGTGAGCTGAGATCCGGCCACTGCACTCCAGCCCGGGCGACAGAGCGAGACTCCGTCTCAAAAAAAAAAAAAAAAGAAAAGAAAGGAGACCTTTGTATTTACATATGTGTATGTGTATATATCTATATCTACATATATTTATCTGCCTCTTTATCCATATAGATATATTTAGCCATATATGTATAAATAGATCATAAAAGTAAAGGGCATATATTTACTTTCACTTTCTATGATTTTAGCAAAATACATAACATTGATATATGATTAGGCTGATGCTATTATTTTAAAAGAATTATGGAGGAAGTAAAACCAAAAACTGTATAATCATCTCAATAGATGCAGAAAAAGCTTTTGATAAAATCCAAAATTGCTTCATGATAAAAACCCTCAACAGACTAGGCATTAAAAGAACATACCTCAAAATCATAAGCACCATCTGTGACAAAACCACAGCCAACATCATACTGAATGGGCAAAAGCTGGAAGCATTCCCCTTGAGAACTGGAACAAGACAAGGATGCCTACTCTCACCAGTCCAATTCAACATAGTACTGGAAGTCCCAACAAGATCAATTAGGCAAGAGAAAGAAATAAAGGGCATCGGAACGGAAGAAATCAAACTATCTCTCTTTGCTGATGATATGATTCTATACCTAGAAAATCCTAAATACTCTGCCAAAAGGCTCTTGGAACTAATCATCAACTTCAGTAAAGTTTCAGGATACAAAATCAGTGTACAAAAATCAGTAGTATTTCTATTCACCAATAACATTCAAGCTGGGAGCCAAATGAAAAACACAATCCAATTTACAATAGTCACATAAAAAATGAAATACCTAGGGACACAGCTAACCAAGGAGGTGAAAGAGCTGTACAAGGAGAACTACAAAACACTGCTGATAAAAATCAGAGATGACACAAATAAATGAAAAAAATATTCCATGCTCATGGATTGGAATAATTAATGTCATTTAAAAGGGCATCCTGCCCAAAGCCATTTACAGATTTAACAGTATTCCTAACAAACTACCAACATCATTTTTTCACAGAATTAGAAAAACTGTTCTAAAATTCATATGGAACCAAAAAGAGCCCAAATAACTAAAGCAATCCTAACCAAAAAGAACGAAGCCAGAAACATCTTATTACCCAGCTTCAAAATAGACTACAAGCCTACAGCAACCAAAAAAGCATGATACTAGTACAAAAATGACATGTAGATCATTGGAACGAAGCAGATAATTCAGAAGTAAAGCCACACACCTACAACCGTCTGATCTTCGACAAACTCGACAAAAATAAGCAATGGGGAAAAGGCTCTCTATTCAATAAATGGTGTTGGGGTAGCTGGTTAGCCATATGCGAGATTGAAACTGGAGCCGTACCTATCAACACACACAAACATTAACTCAAGATGGAATAGAGACTTAAATGTTAGACCTCAAGCTATAAAAATCCTAGAAAAAAATCTAGGAAAAACCCTTCTTGAAATCAGCCTTGGCAAATAATTTATGACTAAGCCTTGAAGACCTATCTCTACAAAAACAAAAATTGATAATCGGGACCTAATTACACTAAAGAGCTTCTGCATAGCAAGAGGAACTATCAAGTGATTAAACAGGCAACCTGTGGGAGAAAATATTTGCAAACTATGCATCTGACAAAGGTCAGATATCCCAAATCTATAAGGAATGTAAATCAACAACCAAAAAAACAAATAACCCCATTAAAAAGTGGGCAAAGGACATGAACAGACAATTCTCAAAAGAAGACATACAAGCAGCCAACAAACATGAAAAAATGCTCAACATCACTGATCATCAGAGAAATGCAAATCAAAACCACAGTAAGACACCATCTCACACCACTCAGAATGGCTTTTGTTAAAAGTCAAAAGATAACAGACGTTGGCAAGGCTGCAGAGAAAAAGAGACACTTAACACCGTTGGCAGGAGTGTAAATTAGTCCAGCCACTGGTGAAGAGCAGTTTGGAGATTTCTCAAAGAACAACAGTTGAACTACCATTTGACCTGGCCATCTCATTACTGGGTATATGCAAAGGAAAATTAATTCTACCATAAGGACACATGTGTGTTCATTACAGTACTATTCACAATGGCAAAAACATGAAATCAAGCTCTGTGCCTATCAACAGTGCACTGGATAAGGAAAATGTGGAGGATGTCCACCACAGAATGCTATGCAGCTATAACAATGAGAAAATCATGTTCTTTGCAGCAACGTAGATGCAGCTGGAGGCCATTAACCTAAGCAAACTAACTCAGGAACAGAAAGCAACTATTGCATGTTCCCACTTACAGGTGGGAGCTAAACATTGAATCGACATGGACACAAGGATGGCAACAATTGACACTGGAGGCTACTGGGGCTTGAAGCAAGTAAAGGCTAAACTACCTACTGGGAACTATGTTCACTAACTGGGTGATGGATTCAGCCACACCCCAAACCTCAGCATCATGCAAGATACCTTTGTAACAAACCTGCCCATGTTCTCCCTTTTCCTAAAATAAAATTTTTCAGAAAATAAAATTATGAGGCCAGGCATGGTGGCACATGCCTATAGTCCCAGCTACTCCAGAAGCTGAAGCAGGATTTGGAGTCCAGCCTGGGCAACATAGCAAGATCCTGTGTCTAAAAACATAATAACAATACAATAAAATAAATAATAAAAATGAAAGTAATTTTGGGTAAATCTTCACTTGGATTTAACCCTTGTTGTTTATGTGGCTAGGCATCTGGAAAGCAGGTAACACAGGTGAGCGTTGATGCTGCAGTCTCGTGTCTGAGATCTGCAGGGTAGGTCAGACCAGCTGCAGACTCAGGCAGGATTTCTATGTTACTGTCTTGAGGTGGAATTCCTTCTACTCCCAGAAATTTCAGTTTTTGCTCTTAGGGTCTTCAGCTCATTAGAGTAGGCCCACCCACATTATTGAGGGCAACCTGTTTCACTTTTTACCAAGTCAACTTATTGTAAATGTTAATCCCATTCACAAAGGACCTTCACAGCAACATCTCTAATGATGTTTGACCAAAGTGGGCACTGGAGCCTTGCCGAGTTATACATAAAATTAAACATCACAGGCATATCTTTTCAACCATAAAATTTTTGAATGACAGAGACATTTGGAGTCAAAGATTATTTGTGCTATATAATTGAAATAGGTTAATAAACATGTTTTTCATTTTTTAGCAATAAGGAACCATATTTCTACTATGCTACAGAAACTCTGATTATGCTAAATGGTTACTTACTGAGCACCTACCACATGCCAGAGACTATGGTAAGTGCTGGGCACACGGCAGTGATCAAGTTCGATGTTGCTCTGAGAAGCCTGTAAGGGGGGAAGTGAACCTGACTGCAGCTGCCCGCTTGCAGGTAGATGGGTGGCCTTTTGATGAGGTGACATTTCAGCTAAGACTAGAATAAGTAAGACTTTGTCAGGTGAAGATGGAGATGGATAAGAACATTCTGGGCAAAGGAAGGAGCATAAACCAAAAGCTAGGAGTTAAGGAAATCATTTTAGAGAGCTGATTGGAGTCCCGTTTAGTACAAACAGCAAAGAGAAAGAGGTAGAAAATCAAGCTGGAAAGATGAGCTGAGGCCAGACCCTTACAAGCGACAGTAAGGACTTTTCAATTTTACCTTAAGGGCAGTAACAAATACATGCACTAAGCTGTCCTGTTATTTCCTATTACGTCAAAAAATGAAAGAGGGTAACTTATCAGAGAGGGAATGAATGCAGTGTAGAACATTACTTTCTGTCATCCTCATTGTTTAAAAACAGAGCATGTGATTAAACAAATCAATGAAGTAACACTTTGTCTTTAAAAAGATGACTCCATTACAATACAACTTCAGTCTAAAGAAACAGATCCCCGACGAATGTGGTCCCGGTTATGACATTTTTGTTTGTGATTCTGATCACTTCAAGAACCCCGCAGTACCTGCACTTTGTTTTATGATCCAAAATTATGTGGTTGGCTGTTCTAATCTCAAAAACGAAAACTCCTGGAGCCCCGTGAGCACCGTGGGTGGGAGCTGGGGTTCAGCTACGTCTTCCTGCTAAAATGACCTGATCGCTCCCACCCTGGTGTTGAAGTCCACTTACTTTTATTATAAGGGTTCAGAAGCCTTCTGAGAAAAGAATTCATGGTAGGTACAAGATTGGAGTGCAGATATACAAGCAAGTCTTATAAAGAAGGGCTGGGAGTGGAGAAACCAAAGGCCAATTATAAGGAAGCCCTGTGTGGCCCAGGAGTGTCTTCAACCCAATGGGAAAACAACGTGACAGTGACTCTGCGGGAGTCGCCAGACTTCAGACAGCAGCAGTCACAGCTGTGGAGGAACTGGACTCAACCCTGCCACGCTGGCGGCATGCAAGCTTGGAAGTGAGCCCAGCAGAAGTGTGGCCTTTGTAGGGGGATCAAAGCAATGGGCTCAGGGCCTGAACTCAGAAGAGACGCTGCAGAAGAAAGGGCAGCCTCGGCGGCCCTGTCCCACAGCAGCAGCAGCAGCAGCAGCACCTTAGACATGACCCGGACAACACCGCTGCAGCTGCGGCGTGAAGAGCAGGTCAGCCAGAGCAGGTACTGGCTTCCAAGGGCGATAGGAGGATCGTCCGGAATGTGCAGCGATGCTGTGATTTGCTCGAGAAGGGCCTGTACGGCAGGCTAGTGGTGTGGGTTATTTGTCTAGGCCTGCCCCGCCCTGAGGCTTTTCATCAGAGTGCGGAAAAGAGAGCGGTGAAGCTGTTCTGGGAGAAACGTCATGACTGGCAGTCTGAAACATCTCCTGGGGTGTCACTGTCCCAAGCACAAAGCTCAAGCCTTTGTGGCAAGGTCCGACACTTTATGAGAGCTGAAGCAAATGATAGCAACCCAAACCTTAAAGGAGGCTTCACTCCCCAGTATTTTACTCACCTTGGATGCGCCACATCAAAGCAGGCCTGTGCTATCGCTGTGAACACCTGCCTGCAGAGCCAGGATGGCCAGGGGAGGAGGGATCCAGCCTCGGCCAGACACTGGGCCGGAAACAGCCTCTGCCTATAACCATCAGCCACGATCCAATCGTTGGAATCCCAAAGGAAAATTGGAAGAGAAATCCCAGAGGGTTCCTGGGAGCTCCTCCTTCTCGGCAACTGCTAAACTACATTTTGCTTATAATTCAGAAACCCAGAGGCTTACCAAGGCAAAAAAAAAAAAAAAAAAAAAAACATTGTCTAGCTATGCCATTGCCTAAAAGAGTGGATGGAACCTTCCTGAGATTCACATCACTGCACGTGCCACTCTGGTAATTTGCCGAGGGAGCTGGACTTCTATAAAGGATGTCTGAGCTACTAATCTAAGAGAGAAAACTCTCAGTAGCCCCCAATGGTTGCATTCTTATTTAGCTGATAATTGGAGTATATATGTCCCTTTTCACCAGGCCCCCACGATAGACTATGTGAAGATCTGAATGTTATATACAGTTTCTTACTGTGAGGTGATCATTAGGCTCAGCAGAAAAAGAAGAAGAGCCCTAAGGGTTGAGCTGTGGGCACATGATATATTCACAATTGTGGGGAATAAAAACATTAGTGGATTGAAAATATTAAAATACAGTGGTCAAGAAGTTTAACACATTAAAAGAATCAGGATGAAACTTCAGAAGCTTCCCCCCTTACAATTGTCATATTTAATTGTAAAATTAAAACTTCAAATTGACTGCCACTAATTCATCTTTTTGGATAAATTGTGAGGAATTTTTTGGTGGAAAAATTACTTAAACCTGGCCTGATAATTATGAAAAAAATTAATAGAGAAATTTTCTCTCTTTCTTATGTTACCCTATTGTAATCATGTTAATTTCAATTGTACTTATTTCTGCTTAAGATCATATTTCATTTGCGTAAATGAAAAACAAAATCCAATAACTGCAAATGAATTTGCTATCTTAAGGAAATAACCAGTTCATTTAAACAGGAGTTAGACAGCGGTTTCACACTATCATATTGCTAGACAGATAAGACTTAGAAAAAGAGAGAAAGCCAATTGCAAAAGACTGTATTTTCTAAATATCGAATTCCTCATGGCATAGTGTGCTTCTGAAAGCAAGTTTTTAATTATTAAAAAAATCAAACAATATCAGACTTTGACTTTATAGATTAGACTATTGATGAAGTGCCTTTTCCGCTTCATTACTGTGAAGAGAATGAGTGTGACAAGGTCCCAGACGTGTTACTCCTCTTTTGTTAGATTTATTACTTCCTCTAAATCAATTCCCTTGCCTTCTCATGTGTGTTTTCACCTCCCTGCGTGGCCAAAACAAACTTTTTTAAAGTTCTGTTCAGAAAAGCAATTATGAGTAATAAGTTACAGTTACAAGCATCAAGGTACAGATGGTTTAAATCTAGAGAGTATTACTAACAGGGCTATGCAAAGAAAATGTTGGGATGATTTAAAAAATTGAAGATCACAGCCTGCTATGAATTTGTATAAATGATTTCAATGCCATCCATTATATCCTACAGGAAAGAATATAGAGCACACACATGAAGCTTAATATTTAAAATGATATTATAGCATGCATGTAGAGAAGTACATGTACCTTAATTGAATGGGTCAATAAATTTTTACATATGCACTATACATATATACACTTCCATATTGCTAGCACCCATGTCAAAATATTGAACACTGTATTAGATCCTAGAGCTGACATACAGCACCACACGCTAGGGCTGTACACAACAGAAACTTACGCCTCACAGTTCTGGAGGCTGGAAGTCCAGGATCAAGATGTTGGCAGGGGTGGTTCCTCTGGAGGCTGAGAGGAAGAATCTGTTCCATGCCTCTCCCAGCCTTCGGTGGTTGTTGAGAGTCTTTGGCATTCCACAGCTCAGAGATTCGTCACCCCAATCTTGCCCTTCACCATCGCGTGGACTTCTCCTATCTCTCTTCACACAGTCGTCTCTCTTTGCATGTCTGTCTGTGTCCAAATTTCTCATTTTTATCAAAACAGCCGTCCAACAGTGGATCATGGCCCACCTTAGTAATAATATTTTAACTCGATTCGTTCTGTAAATATAACGTCCCTTTCTGAGGCACTGGGGGTTAGGAATTGACCTTTTTAGCGGGACACAATTTAACCCATGACAAATGCCTATGACACCTCATATGGATCCTTCTTACTTCTCAGCGTAGACCAAACCCTCCCCGCAGAGAAGACCAGTGTTCTGACATGTACCACACAGATTCATTTTGCCTGTTCTTTAACTTCGTGGAATCATACACCGTGTACTCTTTTCTGGGGGCTTCCTTTGCTCAACTTATCTATGACATTCATCCATGTTTCTGTAACAGCGATCACTTGTTATTTCACAGCTGTGTAGTATTTATTCTCTTGAACATTTTGGCCGTTTCCAGTTCTTGGCTATCACAGACGACGCTGCCATTGGCTCTGGCACACATGGCCATTTCTCTTGAGCATATAGCTGTAGAATAGATGTGCTTTAGTAGATACTGCCATACATTTTTTAAGGATATTGTACCAAACTATGCTCCCATTGACATTTAAAGCTATAACTAACATTACACTTGTTCTTCTTTTATGGTTGATGTATTTCTCGGTCCTATTTTAAGAAATTTCTGCCTACACTATATCATGAAAAAATTTTTATGTATTTTTCTTAGAAGTGTTATCATTCTTCTTTTCATAACATTCTTCTTTTCATATCTTAAATTGTTTTTTGTGAATGGCAAGAGGTAGGGGATTAAAGATTAAGGTTCATTTTTTGCCTTACAAATATTCAATTGTTCCTGCATTATTTAATGAAAATACCATTTTCCCTTATTAAATTGAATTGGCAACTTTGTTGTAAACTAAATGACTTTAATTATGGAGGGGCGTATTTCTAGACCCCCTGTTCTGTTTCAATTGTTTCTTTATTTTTGCACCAATACCATATTGTTTTAATTACTGAAACTTTATAATAAATCTCAAAATATAGTAATGTAATTCCATCAACTTTGATCTTATTTTTCAACCATACCTCTTCTAGGTCTTTTATATCTCTATGCAAATTTTAGAATCAGTACTCAATTTACACAAGAATCAGTACTCAATTTACACAATTTAGACAAAACCTTAATGGGATTTTTCTTTGTATTTCATGTAATGCAAAGATTGACTTAGAAATAGTTGACATGTTAAAAATGTTGATACTTCTTGTCCATGAACATGGAATTTCTCTATTTATTTACGTTTCTGTAACTACTGTTAAAATATAAACCAATAATGCTGTAGCTGCTTTGGCTGAAATAAAACAAGGATTCTTTGTAATGAGGCAGAGAGAGTAAAACATGTGAAATCCATTGATTGCTTCTTTCAGAGGCCAATGAATGTATTAAATAGGTTGAAGCCAGAAGATATTAAATTGTTATACTCTATATAAGATATCATTAACATGGTTAGCTTTATTAAACATGAATGTATTCAAAATACATTAGAATTATTACATGGAACCATAAAATACTTTAATACAAAAGGCTCCCTATTTATCTTGAAGCAAGTATATTTTAAAAACAATTTTTCTTTCATAAAAAGACAAGTGTTCCAAATTTGCTGTCTTCTTCTATGAGGACAAGTAGCCAGTAGCATCCTGCCTAGCGTAACGTTCTCAGACTCAAAGTGTGCATCAGAATCACCTGGACAGCTTGCAAGACACAGATTGCTGGGCCACACGCTTGCAGTTTCTGACTCAGTAGGTCTGGAGTGTGGCCAAGGGTTTGCGTTTATTACAGTTTCCCAGGTGAGGTCTATGCTACTGATCCAGGCAGGGTACTTTGAGAGTCATTAACTTAGAACTTAGGGATATTTTTACATACACACACACACACTTAATCTGTACCTTTTAGACAAATGTAACCCCTTAAGAATAAATAAAAATGTAACTACATTTTTTATTGTGGTGAAATACATGCAAAATTTACAACTGTTAAGCATACAGTTCAGTAGCACTGAGTACATTCACACTGTTGTGCCACCCTCACTACCATTCACTGAACGTTTTATATTATCCCATACTAAATCTCTCCCCACTAAATAATAACTCTCCACTCCCCCTTCCTACCTGCCCTGGTAATCACCATCTACTTTCTGTCTCTATGTATTTGACCACTCTGGGCACTTCATATAAGCAGAATTATTCAATGTTTGTCATTTTGCATGATTTATTTCACTTAGCGTAATGTTTTTAAGGTTCTTGCGTGTTGTAGCATGTATCAGAATTTTACTCCACTTTATGGCTGAATAATATAGCAGTCTTTTTTAAAGCATGTGTTACATAGAGGGTATTTTGAATGAATGTGTTTTTATAATGTAATTTGAGTGTATTGGAAACAATGCGAGTCACCTGTAGATACTCTTTTATCTTCTCCTTAAAAGTTGAAAACATAATTTACAAACTTGTTTTAAAATCTGTCAAATGAAAGTCTTAAGTAGATTTTAAAATCATTTGTCAAAAATACATCAGCTTCCTTATAGTCTGCAAGGACAATTGATTAACATCAGGCAAAATTGAAAATTTCTAAAATCCTCTCTCAATTATTGAATGGAATTGCAAAATGAATGTCAGAATTTTTAAAAGGAGCCAGTTTTGATTTCTTTTTGTTAAAGTTCTTCATAAATTATCTTTCTCAGGTACAAAAACTATTACAATTGAGTAATGATTTTATCAAATAAAGTGAACTTAGGTCTAATTCTTTACATTGCTGTGTACAGAATATTAGGCCAAGATTTTTTAAAATAAGGTATTTTCTAACATACTGTTCTTTCTAAATTATTGATCATATTTTTGTAAAAGCAAAAAGTATTTGCTATTATTTGATAACAAATATTTTTAAAAATATAATTTCACCTTCATCTCACACTTTTCAAATTTTTATTTTTGCATGTTATAGATAATAAATAATGCATTAATAGAGTAATATTATAAAATCTCCACAAGTAAATAAATATGTATATATCAAAGATACAGACTCAAAAATTCTTATTAATAAAGTACAATCAAAAATATATGGAGAGAGGTGTGTGTGTGTCCGTGTGTATTTCCCTGCTCTAGTATTTAAGATGTCAAAAGTTGTCTTGGTTTCACTTAAGATGATAACTTTGAGGCACAGGAAATACTTTTCTCCTGAAGGTTAAGGTTAGAGTCTTGAGGCTGTGAGGTCACCTACCCTGAGAGTAGCTTTTATCTTTTGTTCTCTAAAGTATTCAAAATTCAGATACCCGCTCCCTCTCCCAAGAAACAAGTCGTGGAGAACTGTCGGACTGGGTGCGTGGAGAACTGTCGGACTGGGTGCGTGGAGAACTGTCGGACTGGGTGCGTGGAGAACTGTCGGACTGGGTGTGTGGAGAACTGTCGGACTGGGTGTGTGGAGTGCTGGACACAGGAGCCATTTCTGCGTTAATATTTGAGGTCACGTTCTCAATGGGAACAATTATCTAGTGACTCGAAAGTTTTCAAGTAGCTACTTGAACATGTGAAGAGCTGGCTAACAGCGTGGGACACGCGGAGAGCTGGCTAACAGAGTGGGACACGCGAAGAGCTAACAGCATTGAACATGTGAAGAGCTGGCTAACAGCATTTCAGCACACCGATGCTTCCGGGAAACCCGTAGAAATGAGCATACATATTTATTTTATCCTTCTGACCTGATGCAGACACGTTTTCACTAGCTACAATAGTTATCGTGGGACTAGAAATGTGAGAACAGATAAGGTCTATATGCCACCTGGAGAGGCCTGGCCTCCAGCCTCCTTTTAACGGGAAACTAGTGAGGGGAAGTGTCAGTGAGGAAGCTGGGCTCTGGGGCCTGGGCCTGGGGTAAATGAGGAGCAAAGACAACGGGCAGAAGGCCTGACAGTAGCTTCCGACTTCCAACTTTGGAAGTCATGTGCATTTTCACACAGGCTTCCCGAGAGTAGCCAGCCGAGATAAGGACATTCAGAAACCCGGTGGCAGAGGCGAGGCTCTCTGTGAACCAATCTATGTTGTTCTCTCACAGGGCTGGGACTTAGACTATTCTGTCCCCGCCGTCTGGATGTGACCGAATTCTGGCCAAGAAGATAGCGGCAGGAGCGATGGCCATGACTTAATAGCCTGCTACGAAACTTCTGCATCACTGCCCACAGTTTTTCTTCCCTGTCTGCGTGGAAGGCCGTGGGATTCGAACAGCAGCTCCGGGAAACGGAAGCAGCCTGGAGTCATCGCTTCCTGGGAAGTTGCCAGGGAAAACCTAAGGAGGGCCTAAATGAGACTATCTTATGAGTTTATTTTGTCAAACTGTTGAGATTTGGAGGATTTTCAAAGACGATTATTACTGAAGCCCAACTTAGTTGTCCCAATTCAAACAACGCTCCCCTTAATAAGTGATGAGAGTGGCAGCTCCACGGCACACAAAAGGGAGGGTGAGCAAAAGAAAAGAGTTTGCCTTTCCTGTCCCAGAATTCAAAGTGCAGGTGAGAAACTTCAAAGGGACCCTGGACATGAGACATTCCCGGGACTTGCTAGAATAGACTCGACTCAAGTCACTCCACTACTTGTCACCTGCCAGGACTAACGTGACCCTAGGTGCTGACAATAAGGACACGAGAGGTTTGGAAATGGCCAAGTAAAAAGATAGCATGGGAAGTTGCCCAAGTTTTGGCATCCTTCTAGGACACATCTTAGCCATTGTCCATTATAAGAATTGAATGAATATGTCTGTAGGATTCAAGTATCGGCATCTACCCCACTTCTGTTATGTGATTACTGAACTTGAGGAGTAAAGGGAGGAGAGGGCCGGTGGTTAATGCCTCCATATGTAATCTAGTATTGTATGCCCAATATGAATACAAAGTGTCTATGTTCTGCCTGCAGAAAATCCTGGAAGATAGTAGCAAAATGGGGACAAATGGCATTATTCTATGGTTCTTTGCCTGGGGTGGTTTTATCTGGAGATCCTTACCCAACTCCACCCTCATATAAATCCTTAGAGCTTTATTTTTATTTTTTCTCATGCAAATTTATAGTATACATGAGAAAACTTGTTACATGTACATAATGCATAGTGATCAATTCAGAGTATTCAGGGTGTCGGTCACCCAGGGACAATACATCTTTGTTAATTTATAGTCATCTGCTGTCAAATGTAGAATTTATTTTCTTCCATCTCATTATGTGTTTGTGCCTCTAACCACTTCTGTTTATCCTCCCCCTTCCCCCTGCCCTATGCTCCCAGTCTGTTACCTATTTTTCCTCTCTCCACCTTCTTGTGTTCAAATTTTTTAGCTCTCACATGTAAGTGTGAACACATGATATTTGTCTTTCTGTGCCTGGCTTATTTCACTTAATGACCTTAGGTTTCATGCATGTTGCTGCAAAACACATGATTTCATTCTTTTTCTATGGCAAAATAGTATTTCATTGTATGTATGCACCACATTTTCTTTCTTTTTTTTTTTTATTTTGAGATGGAGTCTCACTCAGTCACCCAGGCTGGAGTTCAGCGGTGCGATCTCGGCTCACTATAACCTCCACCTCCTGGGTCCAAGCGATTCTCCTGCCTCAGCCTCCCGAGTAGCTGGGATTACAGGTGCCTGCCACCACGTCCAGCTAATTTTGTGTTTTTAGGAGAGACGGGGTTTCTCCATGTTGGTCAGGCTGGTCTCGAACTCCCAACCTCAGGTGATCCACCCGCCTCGGCCTCTCAAAGTGCTGGGATTAAGGCATGAACAACTATGCCCGGCCACATCACATTTTCTTAATCCAATCATCCACTGACGGACACTTAGGTTGATTCCATATCTTTGCTATTGTGAATAGAGCTGCAATAAATATGCAATGCTGGTATCCCTTTGAAATACTGATTTCTTTCCCCAGTAGTGGGATTGCTGAATCAAATGGTAGTTCTGTTTTTAGCTTTAGTTTTTTGGGGAAATCTCCATCCTGTTTTCCATAGCAGCTGTACTAGTTTACATTCCCACCAACAGTGTGTAAGAGTTTCCTTTTCTCCACATCCTCGCCAGCATCTGTTATTTTTGTCTTTTTTATCATAGCCGTTTGGACTGAAGTAAGATGATATCTCACTGTAGTTTTGATTTGCATTTTTCTGATGATTAGTGTATTAGTCTGTTTTCACATTGCTAATAAAGACGTACCTGAGACTGGGCAATTTACAAAGGAAAGAAATTTATTGGACTTATAGTTCCATGTGGCTGGGGAGGCCTCACAATCATGACAGAGGCAAGGAGGAACAAGTCGCATCTTACATGGATGGCAGCAAGCAAAGAGAGAGCTTGTGCAGGGAAACTCCCATTTTTTAAAACTATCAGATCTCATGAGACTTATTCACTATCACAAGAACAGCACAGGAAAGAACTACCTCCATGATTCAATTACCTCCTACCAGGTCCCTCCCATGACATGTGGGAATTGTGGGAGCTACAATTCAAGATGAGATTTGGGTGGGGACACAGACAAACCATATCATTCTGCCCCTGGCCCCTCCTGAATCTCATGTCCTCACATTTCAAAACCAATCATGCCTTCCCAATAGTCCCTCAAAGTCTTAACTCATTTCAGCATTAACTCAAAAGTCCACAGTCCAAGATCTCATCTGAGACAAGGCAAGCCACTTCCACTTATGAGCCTGTAAAATCAAAAGCAAGTTAGTTACTTCCTAGATACAATAGGGGTACATGCATTGGATAAATGCAGCCATTCCAAATGGGAGAAATTGGCCAAAACAAAGGGACTACAGGCCTCATGCAAGTCCGAAATCCAGTGAGGCAGTCAGATCTTAAAGCTCCAAAATGATTTCCTTTGACTCCATATCTGACATCCAAGTCATGCTGATGCAGGGGGTGGGTTCCCATGGACTTGGGCAGCTTCATCCCTGTGGCTCTGCAGGGCACAGCCTCCCACCTGGCTGCTTTCATGGGCCGGCACTGAGTGTCTGCGGCTTTTCCAGGCACATGGTACAAGTTGTTGGTGGATCTACCATTCTGGGGTCTGGAGGACAGTGGCCCTTTTCTCACAGCTCCACTAGGCAGTGACCCAGTAGGGACTCTTTGCGTGGACTCCGACCCCACATTTCCTCTCTGCACTGCCCTAGCAGAGCTTCTCCACGAGACGTGAGAGCCCAGCCCCTGCAGCAAACTTCTGCCTGGACATTCAGACATTTCCATACATCCTCTGAAATCTAGATGGAAGTTCTCGAACCTCAATTCTTGACTTCTGTGCACCCATAGACTCAATACCACAAGGAAGCTGCCAAGGCTTGCAGCTTCCACCCTCTGAAGCAACAGGCTGAACTGTACCTTGGCTCCTTTTAGCTGTGGCTTGAGCGGCTGGCAGGCAGGGCACCAAATCCATATGAGAACACACTTGAGTGCCTGGAGTGCCTGTGCTTTAAGACTCTAAAGGAGGCCAGGAGCAGTGGCTCACGCCTCTAATCCCAGTACTTTGGGAGGCCGAGGCAGGTGTATCACCTTAGGTCAGGAGTTCAAGACCAGCCTGGCTAACATGGTGAAACTCTGTCTCTACTAAAAATAAAAATAAAAAATTAGCCAGGAGTAGTGGTACACACCTGTAGTCCCAGCTACTTGGGAGGCTGAGGCAGGAGGATCACTTGAGCATGAGAGGTGGAGGTTGCAGTGAGCGAAGTTCACACCACTGTATTCCAGCCTGGGCGACAGAACAAGATTGTCTCGGAAAAAAAAAAAAAAGACTCTAAAGGAAACACTGTTGAAGATTGAAGACTATGGATTTTGGGGTGGGAGCAACAATGGTCAGGGGTCTAGGTCGGTGAGGTCACAGCTGCCCGAGGCAGTCCTGACGTGGGTGGCTGCCAAGCTTATGACCACAGCAAAAACTTGCTGCAAACATGCATCCTGCCAGTGCTCACATGGCGGCCTGACCATCTGCGTCTGGACACCCTCTGCACCCCTTCCTTATCCTTACCCATGTTAACAATTGCCACCAAACTGATCATAGGAGCTCCCTGTATGAAACTTCTTCAACTGCATCTCACTACGTAGCATTGCTTCCCAATATTTTTGAAAGTTCTTCCAGTAGTAGAGGAGATGAAGCATGTAGTTCTGACAGGGTTAGGGTTATAGCCAAAGGCAGCCCAACACTTCAAAGATAAAATGTCTAACTTAAGTAACATGATTCACTTTAAAGATTAATGTGGATGTTTCAATCTATTCCATCTCTTTTTCCTAAGGAAAAAAAAAATTGCTGTTTTAAGTAATGCTTTAGCCATAAGTAAAATCATGCTCCAAGAGGAGGCGTTGCGTGTATATGTGGTTTCTTGTACCACTCTAAGTATGAGGACAGACATGGTCCGGTTAGAGAGGCATGGGCCTAAGTGACGAAGCCCAAATGTCTTTGCATGACTTTGTGACTCTGTGCGGTATGTCTCCAATCTCTCTGACCAGTCCTAACTTGTGCCGTGTCCTGTGCTCCAGCCTTTGACACTTTGACCCTGTTCTGAATACCAAGTTATTTCATTCTGCCATTCCTCTGTACACATTGCTTCCTGTCTTTTCTTTACTTATCCAGTTATTAAGTTGGTATTTGGTCTTCAAGACTCGTTCACGTTTCACCTTCTCAACAAAACCCTTTCCCACCCTAGACACTCCCTCCTTTTCGCATTCTCTCCATTCCTCTCTGTTGTCATGTTACACGCCGAATTTCTTTCTATTTCCCCTCATCATACTGGACTTCTTGAGGACAGGGCAGTAGCTCATTCATCTTTGTACCCTCAGCACAGAGAAAGATGCCTGGCGTATATTGCCTGATCAATAACCAGCTGAATCAGTGACATTCGTTTCTTTTATGCATATATTCCCCATGCAGGTGTTTTTATCTTTCACTTTATTCTAGTGTTATTTTTCCAATGTTCAGTTTTGATGTCATATTTCTCACAAGCCTACTAAGATATTAATTAACTATATGAAAAGTTTGTTCTTGTGACAGTTATGTAATGATTTAGTGCTGCACACGTATAAACAGCCCACGCTAAGAAATACGATCTCCTTAAGAGTTGTTTTCTGCTGCTGATTTGATCTGTATCTCTCAAGACTGTGTTTTCACTTACTTAAATTGAGTGTTTATCCCAGACAGATGGCCCCTACCAATCACAGAAACCAAGTTATTATAAACAAAATCTAATTGCAAAGACAATTTTTGCTCTTTTATTGCTTTTTTTATAACTTTGTGTTATCCATCTTTCAAAACACTGGTGGAAAATCATATGGTTCAACTACTTCAACTATCTCCTTGTCTTTGCTCAAGAGATTTAAGGTAGGAAAGAAAACATTTTATGATTTCCATTTGGAGAAAACTGTTCCGTTTTCATTATGTACTAGTTATTGAAAATATAGCTTCAGAATATTTAGTTATAAATTTCCTATTTAATAAGCTCAATTTTTTTTCTAGTCACATAGCGTAGTATTTCTCAAATTCAGATCTGTGTTATTCCGCTGCTGAAATTCTTCCTCAGATGGCCTTGAGAATGACACTCAAACTCCCGAGCATGGCCTCAAGGTCTTTCCAGCCAGGCCTCATCTGTCCCCTGGCCCTGGGTGCACACACACCACTATCACCACTCAGATCAGACCACTTATGCGTCCCAACATATTCTCATGTCTCTCTACCTTTACGCGTGTCACTTTCTCCACCTATGCGACACACACACATGCACACAGTCACACATACACACACACACACCCATACCCACACACACTCACACCCACACACAACCACACTCACGCCCACACACTCACACCCACATGCACACACACATCCACACACCCATACACACTCACGCCCACACACACACACGCACACAGTCACACATACACACACCCATACCCACACACACTCACACCCACACACAACCACACTCACGCCCACACACACTCAGACCCACATGCACACACACGTCCACATGCCCATACACACTCATGCCCACACGCACACGCACACACAGTCACGCCCCCACACACACACACTCACACCCACATGCACACTCATGCCCACACGCACACACACTCACACCCATGCCCACACACACTCACACCCACACACACACCCACATGCACACACACACACATCCACAGGCACACACGTTCACACACACTGTTACTTTTGCCCCATTTATGGTCTATTCCTTCTCAGCTCACCCTAAAGGTAGCCTCTTTCTGGAAGCCTTGTCTTTTTTTGGATTGTCAGTGTAATACACAGAGAAATAGATCTATATGTTCAATCCTGAAATTGGTTATAACTTAGTTAATTCAGCAACTGAAAATACACATTTAGAAATGTGCTTATTTGGCTGGGCACGGTGGCTTGTGCCTGTAATCCCAGCACTTTGGGAGGCCGAGGCAGGTGGATTATCTGAGGCTGGGAGTTCAACACCAGCCTGGCCAACATGGTGGAACCCCGTTTCTACTAAAAATACAAAAATTAGCCTGGCATGGTAGCAGGTGCCTATAGTCCCAGCTACTTGGGAGGCTGAGGCAGGAGAATTGTTTGGACCCAGGAGGCCGAGGTTGCAGTGAGCTGAGATTGCACCACTGCACTCCAGCCTGGGCGACAGAGCGAGACTCTGTCTCAAAAAAATGAAAAAAAAAGAAAAAGAAATATGCTTATTTGAATGATTTCCCTTGGCTACACACAAAGCCTAAAGTCATCAGAATCCCATGTGCTCCATTCCTCTCTTATTCTGTTAGCTAGGACCTTACATTCACCATCTGTCAGACACCAAGTAAAACCAACTCTGGGTCAGTTTTTAATAAGAAAGAATTAAAAATAGTGTCATTTTCACCTGCAACTTAGTTGTTACTATTCCTTCCTGAATAGGGCCATATGCAGACAGGACGGCTCTCCTGAAAGGTGAGCTCAAGTGTTTAAGACTTACTTTCTCACCAAGTCATAAGTGTCTTCAGGAGAGCCGTCCTGTCTGCATATGGCCCTATTCAGGAGGTGGAGTGAGTGGGATAGTCAGAAACTTTTCAGCGGCATGTCTTAAAAGCCAAATTAAAGAAAAAAAAATACCCAAAGAGATGGGACACTTGTGAAAGGTTTATTAATTTTCCGGATAATAAATCTGCTGTGGTAGATGAAACGTGCTGGGGAAGATGGAAAGGGGAATAGAAGGTCGGGACCAGGTGGTCTGTGTGTGGTCTAGTATGTCTGCAGTGGAAAGCGGAAGGACACAGGGGCTGCCACCCACAGAGGAAGTGGTGTCAGGCTCTGCACATTCTTTGACCAGCCTGATAAATACGGCAGGGAGAGCAGGCCATGCTTGTGCTCAAAGCCAGCCATTCAATGACATCCCTTCATGCACAGAATGAGATCAAAATCCATGGTGTGGCAAGTAAGGCCCTAGAGGCTCTGGCCTTTACCTACCATGAGGCCTACTGCTAAGTCTGCTTCAGTTACAGGGACCTCCGGTTTTTCCTGGATCGTGTCAAGCTCTGTCCTGCCACAGGGATTTTGCACTTGCTCTTACCTCCGCCTGGCAATCTTTCTCAGCTACTCATGGCTGACCCTCCCAACCCTTCATGTGGCCACCCAGTATCACCTTGTCAGCAAGCCCTTCTCGGCCATTCTAATTCATCCAGCACTTGCCCATCTCCATCCATTTCTAGCCGCGGAGATAGATTTATTTTCCTATGTAGCACTTGTTCCTACCTGACACTGTAACAAACGTGTTTTGGCTTTACTTGTTTACTGTCTTCCTCTCTAATTATAATGCAAGCTTTCTGAGGGCAAAGACGCACTTCTGTTTACTGTATGACCTATGACCAGAATCTAGACAAATGCCAGCCTCTGAGTGGGTGCTTGGCAGATTCATTCTGGAAAATGGCCAGGGCAGTGAATGAGCAGAATCAGCATGGGAGGGGAAGTTGTAAGAATTCTGAAAAGTTAAACACAGAGGACTGTAAACAAGGCACAGAAATAAGCTTTGGGGGACAGAGGCACCTGGTCTAAGATTACGATTGGAGAAGTCACCTCTAGAAGTCAAGATGAGACTGAAATAATCTGCTTTTATTTTCAGTTTCTGGCTGCTTCACTCAATAGCACTTTATTCATTTTTTTTAACCCTGTGTGAAGACAGAACTGTTTCCGCCTTATTCCCACTGAATTGTCCATGTGATCGGTATCAGATACCACAGTGGGTTTGAGGCAGACCTCCATGTGCCAATTCCAAAGGGAAATTTTGAAAAACAGGGGCCTTTCCACCAGATTCAAGATATAAAAATGACCACGATATAGGAGTTTGAGACCAGCCTGGCCAACATGGTGAAACCCCGACTCTACTAAAAATACAAAAATTACCTGGGAGTGGTGGCGGGCACCTGTAATCTCAGCTGCTTGGGAGGCTGAGGCAGGAGAATGGCTTGAATCAGGGAGGTGGAGGTTGCAGTGAGCTGAGATTGTGCCATTGCACTCCAGCCTGGGCTACAGGAGCAAAATTTCATCTCAAAAAAACACAAAAACCAACCAACAACAACAACAACAAGAAGAAACCCAGGATATGGAGAGAACAGCACTGTTTGGAAATATATTTCTTTGCCGAGAGCTGCCTTCTTCATCTCAAGGTGACAGTGAAGAGAATCTTCCATGGGAACACCCAGAGAGCTCTGAAACGTGTTCTCCACAGTCGGGAGGTGCAAAAGATTGGTGTCTGACTCCCATACCGGGTACACCGAAGGTGAAAAGTATACCCACTCCACACAGCTCCGTGGACATTTTCCTCTCCCAGGACTTACTGATCCAAGATATATGTCTGGGGACCAAATATGAACGACAACAAAGCTAGAGAGATGGAGCATGCTGAGGCTTCCCAAGGGAATTTCTGCAAAAGGGAAGGAAGACCCCAACACTGAGATTCCGTGAAGGGTAAGGTGCTGGAGGAGTTGACCTGAGGGTGCTGGAGGTAATGAGAAGACAGGACTGTCACCAGTGTCGTAGGGACTGCCACTGGAGGGAACACGTGAGGAATCTTCTAAACATCCCCCAACACATCCATGGGAGAGAAGATGTAACCATCTATAGTTACAGGGATGATGAAGCCACAGACAGATAAAGAAATGCCTTATCATCTTATCTCTGCCCCACCACCTTGCCTTCCCCACTGCGATGTAGGCAGCCATAAAACCAGTAGACACTGATAGGGGAGGAAATGAAGGAGAAGGGATGGTGTAAGCCAACAAGCTTCCTTTCTCTTCCCTCTCTTAACCAGAGGCCGGTGGCCACCCATTTCTAGCCTGAGCGTAGACGAATGGGAAGTTCCACTTTAAATGGAGATGCAAAGATGTAGGATTCTCTTCCTTTTTCTCTTCTCATCACTTTCCTTCCTGAACAATTTAGTGCAGGAGGTGAGAGACTGATTCTATACAGGGGAATTGATCAAATAAGCAAATGTATTCCTAAAGATTCTTAATACAAAGATCATCGTATCACAGTGGACGGAGTTACAAATATGGAAAGGAAGATGACTCAAATGAACGGATGATGTTGGATTGGAACTGGAGATATCCAGGTGAACTCAAGGCTCAGATGGACAGATACACATAGATGTAAATGCCTGTGTACTTATAGACATTTTCTAGATCCCTGCATTGAGAGACTCTGGGAGCAGTGTCACTGCAACATCAGTGAGCACACCTAACACCCAGGTCTTGCTTCTAAGTGATATTCTCAACTAACAGAAACCAGACCTCCTTGGAGAAATGACTGATTCCAAGAATGGAGCAAGGAAGTTCAAGATGAGGCTGGAATTCTTTGTGTCAGAAGATAAAGAAGTTATCGAAAATGTTGGAGACATGTTAAAAAAAAAAAAAAAGATGGAGAAGCCAGCTTTAATGCACTCCTCCTTGGTAAACTGGAGATAATTTGATCATTGGATAATAATAGTAATAAACTATAATCATTGAATAAAATAGGAAACCAGGAGTTATTAACAGAAAAATTTTATTTTAAATAAAATTTTATTTATTCAAATTAATATACTGAAAATTTGGTGAGGAATGGGATATTTACACAGTCTTGAAGTACTGTACTACAGAATATATATTAATTATTATTAAACAGGTGATGAAATGACCCTCGTTAGTTCTGTGTTAACGACAGGATACGCACGTGAGAACACAACATCCAGGCAGAGACCGGAACCAGAACCTAATCACGCAGAAACATCAGAGAAGACAAACTGAGGTGCACAGTGAAGTAACTGTAATCTTCAAACATGAAAGTCAAGAAAGAGACTGGGAAATTACTCCAAACTTAGAGGCTAAAGACACATGAAGCATACTTCCGATCTGGATTACTTTGCTAATGTAGAAACTAAAAGTTTCAGTGTCAATTTCTCGATTTTGATGGTTGTATTGGCATTTTTAGGTACAGAGGAGAATATGCTTATTTTTAGGAAATACAGACTGAAGTGCTGAGGGCTGATGGACCATGAGGTCAGCAATTTGCTCCCAAATGGTTCAGGAAAAATTTTCTCTGTGCTGTATTTGCAATAATTCTGTAAATTTGTTACTGTTCTTTAAGAATGAGAACAACATATAACTTTCTTCAAGTATCAAAGTTTTCTTTTACCCATCCTAACCCCAAATAAAAGATCTAGAACTGGGCCAGGCTCAATGGCTCACGCCTGTAATCCCAACACTTTGGGAGGCCAAGGCGGGGGGATCACAAGGTCAGGAGTTCAAAGACCAGCCTGGCCAACATGATGAAATCCCATCTCTACTAAAAATACAAAAATTAGCCAGCCATGGTGGTGCCCACCTGTAGTCCGAGCTACTCAGGAGACTGAAGCAAAAGAATTGCTTGAACCCAGGAGGTGGAGGTTGCAGTGAGCCAAGATCATGCCACCGCACTCCAGCTCCAGCCTGGGCAACAGAGTGAGACACTGTCTCAAAAAAAAAAAAAAAAAAAAAATCTAGAACCAGCCAAGAGCAGTGGCTCACGCCTGTAATCCCAGCACTTTGGGAGGCCGAGGTAGGTGGATCACAAGGTCAGGAGTTCAAGACCAGCCTGGCCAAGATAGTGAAATCCCATCTCTACTAAAAATACAAAAATTAGCTGAGTGTGTTGGCAGATGCCTGTAATCCCAGCTACTTGGGAAGCTGAGACAGGAGAATCGCTTGAACCTAGGAGGTGGAGGTTGCAGTGAGCCAATATTGTGCCACTGCACTCCAGCCTGGGCGACAGAGCAAGATTTCGTCTCAAAAAAATATAAAAAAAAAAGATCTAGAATCTCTGGACAGCCAAGTTACTAAACCCAGCCAGTCTACTGCATTAGAATAGAGAATTTGTGGGGCCTGCCATGGGATTTCATTCAGCAGCAAAGGAGCTGTGTCTTTTTGGATAAAGCTTATCAAAGTAGAAGAACAAATATATAATAAAGATGAAATTTGATTACAATTCATGCATTTTCTGCATACCAATTCCAACACCATTTATCCCTCCATTTAACATAAATTCTGGTGGCTGTTCTATGCCACCATGTTTGCTAGTTACTGAAGTTACATAGGGGAATAATAACCTTGAGTTGGTCAGAGCATGGTGGAGAAGACTCACATGATAAAAAAAGCAACATGGCATATGTGTTGTTATAGAAATATATATATATATATATAGCAGTTGAAAGCCAAGGGAAGGAATAATGAACTCCAAGTGGGTAATCAGGAAAGGTTTCACCAAAGAGATGAGATTTGGATCTGGGTCTCCTAGTTTGAAAAGAAGTCTTCCAGCAAGGCAAGACAGCGGCAGAGGGACGTTGGCGGTGGGAGGGATTCTCAGCAACTTGTGTCCTCTTGAAAGGACTTTGGATGTCTGGGAAACAGAGGAGTTCAGCATGAGTGGAAGGTGGTTTACTACAAATGGAATAGGGTGAGAAGGAGATTAGGGTGGGTGATTTGTAAGGTTACCCCATCCCTGATTCCACATCTTTCCAAGATATGTATTTTCACGTCAGAAAAACACACCAGTGAAGAATCCGTTTCACGGCCGTGTTTTCCCTAAGGGTTTGGCGGGCTGATAAAGGAAGGTGGTGGGTTGGGGGTGCAGTTTGTTCTCCCTGACTTCAAATGGGACTTCTGGGACTGCAGTTGGAGGTCTTGATGAATTGCCATTTACTCTGCCAAACCACCGCTTTGGTAAAAATTCAGATTGTTTTCCAGAAATTATTAAATGCTGTCTTAAACTCGTATTGCAAATGGTCATAGAGACAAAAAAGAATTATATTCTCCAAACTGGGAATTTATTCAAAAAATTCCATTTTCTCATGTTGTTTGGTTACATATCTCCGAAAGCAGATTTAGCTTTCTCTTTGCTTTTCCTGAACTGTAGCTAAGATTATATTTTACATCAAAATTTAAAATCTCTATATGATCTGAACCAAAAAGCTTCCAACTTTTGGGGTTTTGGGTTTTGTTTTGGTTTTGGTCTGAGGGGGCTGAATCATCTAAATGTTTCCCTCGTCAAACACCCACATGTAGGCAAAGAATAAGAGAAAATAAAAGGAAAAAGATTTATTACAATCTAGATTTCTTCCATTCTACTTCCTCTAGCAAGCATCACCCACGTGGTAACTTAGTTATCTAAGAGTCCAGAAGATAAGCTGAACATTATAAGCATTATTTAAAATATTAAACTTTGTGAAAACATAGATGTAGACGTTTATTGAAGATAATGTTTTCAAACAGATAATGTTTTCAAACAGTTACATAATCATTTTAACACAGGAATCCTAAGAATTTAATTTTTTCTGACCTCAAATACTTTAACAACACCAGGATATCTGGGTAATCATAGTCCCTCAGGGCTTTCAAATATGCACATTTAGTGAAGTATAGACTGGAAAAACTACAGTGAATACATTGGCATTAATCAGTGTATTTAAATATGTTTCCTCTTATTGCTGTAATTTGTGGTGCTTTGCTTTTGAGGTGACATGCTGCCCTTGGATTAGAGCACCTTAAAGTTCTAGAAATAGATCTAATGATTGATACATCCAACAGAACTGAAATACGATGTCCATGCTTGCAGGAGCCTTATAAAATGTGAGACACAACTGAACATGAGGCTAAAGTGCTAAAACAAGGTACTCATTTCCCCTTCTTTCCTCCTGTGCATTTCATTCTCCCTTTGAAGGCGACTGTGCACTCACAACTTCTTTTTTTTTTTTCTTTTTGAGACGAAGTGTCACTCCATCACCCAAGCTGGAGTGCAGTGGTGTGATCTCAGCTCACTGCAAGCTCCACCTCCCGGGTTCACGCCATTCTCCTGCCTTAGTCTCCCGAGTAGCTGGGACTACAGGCGCCCGCCACCAGACCTGGCTAATTGTTTTTTTTGTGTGGTTTTTTTTTTTTTTTGTATTTTTTAGTAGAGATGGGGTTTCACCGTGTTAGCTACACAAATTCGTAAACAGTAGAAGTGGCAATACTTGAATAGGCAGAAGAGAGTGTCCTGAAAGTGTGTCTGTCCCTGGGCAGCTGGAGTGATTGAGGGAAGAAGTCCAGCATCTGACCACCTTCACAGGGAGGTTCGCTCAGCACAGAAATTCTCTAAGAAACTGGGGAAGAGACGGCAAGAAGTTTCATTATTCCCACATACAGCACCCTGTTACAGTGATGGTGAAATAGTGGAGGATTTATGAAAGAATATTGTCATGATTTTCTCCTTTTTGGATCAAAAGGAAAGAAAAAAATTGTGTTATGTGACATCTTTCTCAGGAGATGCGAATTGGTTTTTAAACGGTTCAGATTTAGTGCTTTCCTGAGCACTAAATCAGGATCAACCAGATCTCCAATGGTAAAGCTATGGAGTGAAGAAATCCACTGGGAACGATAGAGGAACTCTGGGCTCTATGAAGCCATCTGAAGAGAAACATGGGAGGACAGGACTGTGAAAACAGGGACACCTGTGGCACTGGGGAGCCATGGCTGTTTGCAGTCTGCATATTTCTGTCTGGGCACCCAGCTCCTCCATTTCTCCCAACCTACCTGTCTCGCTCCTCAGAATATGAGGATTAACCCAGGGCCCTAACCAGGGAAGCTGTGGTCAAGGAGAAGCCAGTGCCTCTGCATCCATCCTGGAAGACACACTGGTGGGTAAAGACAGGGACATGGCCTCCTTCCATTCCAGGACCTTCGGAGCCGGGATGTTGTGTGTGTTCAGCTGGTTTGTCCCCCCAGGGGAGAGGGAGGAGGGAGGGAAAATAAGTGGCTGTAAACACACACACAGTGTGGTCTTTCTGTAAACGTGATAAGTAACATCCAACTTTGTGCACAGGACATGTTAGGATGGTCAAGGCCACAGTCCCTTGAGCCTGACCTGTAGAAAGTAACCATGGCAGGGCACAGTTGACCAGTGCTAATGAGTATAGCTGGCGGGGCAGGGCAGTGGTATAGATCTTGGTAAGACAAGCATGAAGAAACTCCAAGGTGAGTAAAATTACATCTTTGAAAGAAGGATCGCTTTCTCTCATCTCTAGTTAGGAAATTAAAGTTATTGCATGTGCACACAGCATTAAGCCTAAATTCACAAGAAGTGACTTTAAGTATACCATTTTACAGCAGGTATACAAGATGTGTCTCAATGGTCATTAATGAACCAAAATAAAAGTAACATAATTTAAAATGCTTGAAAAGTGACCTGGAGTAAATCTGCTACCTGCTCCAGCTCAGAGTAAGTGTTAATTATCTGAGATACTGAGGTACATACCTTTGTAAAAGGAAGCAGATGCAATCTGGTGTGCTCTTAGCTTAAAATTCCCACTTTGAAGAGGGCAAGGTGCAGATCATTCTGGATTTATATAAAGTAGTAAGAGCTTGGTTGGGATGGGGGGGGCGGTCAATGAATGTGAAATAAAGTTAGAAAGAGTCTTTGTATAATCTGCTGCTGCTGATGTGCCATAGACCTAGTGTTGTGGTTGACTGAGCCCTTTGACCTTAAGGACAGGAAGGGAGGGAGGTGGGAGGCAGGGAAGGGAGAAGACATGCTTCACCGGATACTAAATTCTGAACCAGCTGAGGGATTCACAAAAGATTCCAACCAGTGGAGATAAGGTCAGTTTTTATCACGGACAGGGCTGTTGAGACTGTGGCTTGGTTCTAGGGCACAGTAACGCCCTATCCCTGAATTCTGGGGTAAGACAGGCTTGCCCACCATTCAGAGGCAATGCTGACCAACCGCAGGTCTGTGACCCTAAGTTAGACAGCTGGAGAGAAAAGCAGAAAACCAGGGTGCTCTCAGCAGGAAAGAAGGGGCTTTCGCCCTAACAGGGTTTGGGTTTGTGTCCCTGCCCAAATCTTGTCTCTGTATAATACAAAACTCTCATGTCTCGGTGTTGGAGGAGGGGCCTGGTGGGGGGTGATTGGATCATGGGGGTGGATTTTCCCCTCACTGTTCTCGTGCTGGTGAGTGAGTGAGTTCTCACAAGATCTGGTTGTTTAAAAGTGTGTAGCACTTCCTCTGTCTCTCTTCCCCCTCCTCCCTTCCAGCCATGTGAAGATGTGCTGCTCCTTCATCTTCCACCATGATCGTAAGTTTCCTGAGGCCTCCCCGGCCATGCTTCCTGTACGGCTTGCAGAGCTGTAATCCAGTTAAACCTCCTTTCTGTAAACATTACCTAGTCTCAGGCATTTCTTTATAGCAGTGTGAGAACAGACTAATACATTCCCCAAATCACATGTCAAATAAGTTACTCCTCCCAGCCTGGGCAAAATAAACAGGATGCTTTAGGGGAAAATCCTACTCATAAACTAAAAGATTGGGGAATAAAGGCACCTCTTCTCCCTTTCCCCAATAGTTCTGTTGGTTCTTTCAATTAATATTTCTTGATTCAGGCTGGGTGCGGTGGCTCACACCTATAATCCCAGCATTCTGGGAGGCCACGGCTGGTGGATCACTTGAGGCCAGGAGTTGGAGACCAGCCTGGCCAACATAGTGAAACCCCCTCTACTGAAAATACAAAAATTAGCTGGTCATGGTGGCATGCCTGTAATCCCAGCTACTTGGGAGTCTGAGGCAGGAGAATCACTTGAAACTGGGAAGCAGAGGTTGCAGTGAGCTGCGATGGCACCACTTCACTCCAGCCTGGGGCAGCAGAGTAAGAATCTGTCTAAGAATAATAATAATTCTAGATTTAGTATTTAGTGGTTTGAGAGCCCAAGCAGCCTATAATAACAACATTACAATCACCTGTAGAGGAGACGTGAAACTTTACCTCTGCTTTCTTAGGTCCTGGCTGGACCTGAGAGTGAAGTTGACCTAGGTAGATTATCAGGAGAAAAGCATACAAATTTAATAGAGGTTTTACATGACAAGGGAGCCTGAATAAGGAACTAAAGACCCAAAGAAATGGCAATACCTAAATGCTTTTACATTAGGTTGAGCAAAAAGAAGAAACTATGGAAAAGTAAGTAAATTATGTGGGGAGGCTGCAGGAAGATAAGCATTATTTTACCAGGGTCTGTTCCTATGGAATTCTCTTCGCTATGGCTCCTGGTCGCAGAAGCCTTCTTTTCTCCGGTACAGGGAAGGGCATCTTTCACATGGGTGTTTTTACCTCCTGTTTTTGGGGAGAAAAGGGGAGAATGACACGCACTTCTTGTATCTGCTGTTTTTCAAGTGTTTCTAACTCAAAATAATCCTTAGGCCAAAGTGACACATTTTGGGGTGCACATTCTGGCACCCTTTACCTGTACATGGATCATTTATTCCAGAGGTTCTCAAATTTTTACAGAACTTTGGCATCACTGTGAGGTGACTGTAATAGCACTCAAGAGTTTGGGTTTCATCAAGTATTACTGAATCAAAATCTGCCAGCAGGAAACGCAGGCACTGAGAGCCAGCCCATAATGCCAAAGGCTTTGTGGAGCTCTTGCTGTGTCCTCGGGATGCAGAATTAAGCTGGAAACGGTCCCTGTCCACAGTCTTGAAGAGGAAACACACAAGTAGGCAAATAAATTCCAGCACAGTGGAAGGCTGTGACAGCAGGAGGATGGGAAATGAGCGGAGGAAGCCAATCGCCCCAGCTTCACAGGGGCTGGTTCTGACATTCACATCTCAGACCCAGAGGATCCTGGAAGGACTCCACATTGATTAATGGGCTCCTTTTCTTTCTGGCTTTGGGCTCTGCTCAGCCAGCAGGGCACCCCCGCAGGAGACAGAGAAGGAGCTAGGTGTTCTCCCCCTGGCTCGTGCCACAGGGTGGTGTGTGCCAAGGGGGGCTGGGTAGGGAAGCTCCTGACAACAGGACTCTTTCCTGGTGGCGGCACCACCGTGAGAGAAGAACAGGGGAGGCCCCAGCTTCCCTCTGGACCCTTCAGGCTGGGGGTGGCAGGGGCTCCCCACCACCTGAGCTAGTGAACTCTATACCCTGTCCATACCTATGCAAATGGTTCCCTTATGAAAGTCTCCTAACATTACCCCATCCACATGTGCCAGTGATTCCCTGACTTGTACAGGAATCAATGGCTTGGAAGAAGATTCTGAAATCAGTCATGGAGGGCTTAGGAAATGCTGCCCTGCCCGTGCTCCTGGTGGCACAGAGGCCGACGTCATGCAGAAAATTATTGACATTAATTACTTTGAGTTAACAATAGATTCAGATGAACCTCTCTGAAGTCGAGAATTTCTGGAAGCCATAAACCAATGTGTTTTACTGATATATTCCTCTTCATGAATGTACAACAGTGATATATCATTGTTTAAAATCTTTATCTTAATAAATCTACCTATTTCGGTAAGTACAAAGTAAAAATCTTGGGTGATAAGAAAGCACTTTTTCCCAATTTAGTTGACCACCTACATTGTTTTAATGAAACAAAGTAATGATAACTCATACAACCAATGGCATTTTAGATTCCACAAACAATGATAACGGCTTTTGGCCTGAGTTCTGCCTGGCCTGGTATTAATACTGTGTTCCCTGCCTCCTTCTGCAGCCTTGCACATCCTTAGCTAGCCTCTCATTTTCAACATTTCTGAATTACTTTATTTTAGATCCTCTCTTTTACATAGTTCAGGGCTTTGCTTTATAAGTGACCTTTTTTTTTGTCTTATTTCCGCCAAGAACATATTTAATGATTTTCACAAATCTTTTGTCATAGTTCCCTTTGTCATCTCTTGGTTGACTGAAATTTATTCTCCTATGGTTTCCTAAAGGAAAAGCCCATGAGAACAGTATTTTCTATCTTAATGCATGTTTAATGGTGTTTTACTGACTTTTTTTTTTTTGACATGGAATATCACTCTTGCTGCCCAGGCTGGAATGCAATGATCTCAGTTCACTGCAACCTGCGTCTCCCGGGTTCAAGCAATTCTCCTGCCTCAGCCGCCCTAGTAGCTGGGATTACAGGCGCCTGCCACCACGCCTGGCTAATTTTTTTGTATTTTTAGTAGAGATGGGGCTTCACCATGTTGGTCAGGCTGGTCTCAAACTCCTAAGCTCAGGTGATCTGGCCGCCTCAACCTTCCAAAGTCTGGGAATACAGGTGTGAGCCACCACGCTCAGTGTTTTACTGACCTTTTTACACAAAAGGACAGTTTGCCTTCAACTTTCCTCTTTTCAGTATTTTGCAGGTGTTGTTTTGCTACCTTCTAGTTAAATTTTGCCAGGAGGAAACTAGAGGCTAATCTTTTACCTGCCTTGCAAGTCATTTTCTTTTCTTTTTTTTCGTTTTCTTATGTTGCTGTTTGTTGTTTTGGCCTTACTGACTTCAAAACTTTATCTCAAAGCACAATGATTTGACTAGAATCATTTCAGTGTTTACGATTCTAGTCCTGTTTTCCTAGGGCATAGTATACCTTTCAGTATGTTGCTTGCTTTTAATTTCAGGAACATTTTTTGAATTAACATGGAAATAATCATTGTTATTTTGTTTTCTCTTTAGGATTTTAATTTTTGTGCATCACAAATTCTTACCTGGTTTCTGATCTATCTTTTTTCCCTAGTCCTTTTAATTCTTCCTGTGTTCCCATTTCATTGAATTCGCTTTTCTCATCTGGTGTCCCTATCCATTTGTGCAGCTTCCATTTCTATTCGTGCAGCTTCCATTTCCATTCATGCAGCTTCCATTTCTATTCTTCCTAGTGCTCCTTTTGATGTCATTTACTTTTCATTTTTTCTTAAATAATAATTCTGAGTTCTCTAAGCTCATGTTTCATCTACTGTTATTTAGTCATCATTTCCTTAAGTTCTAAAATACCTGATTTGTGATTCTCCTGCATAGAGGTTATTTATTAAGATTTTTTTTTAATCATAGAGAAACAGTCACTTTAACAATCTGCGCTGTGACAATGTGTTTTCTGGTGAGTGTTATTTCTCTATTGAAATTTTATTGCTTTTTTTTTCAAAAATTTTCACGTAGTAGCTTGCGTCAGTGATGCCCCAGCTCCTTCCTAGCCGCTGTTTTTTTTTTCCCCATCATTGAATGACTTAGAATTTGTGGACATTTCCTGTATAAAGGAGGGGTCCAGGGAACCTTCAGATTTTTACTGTGAAAGATTCTGCCCTCTGCTGCCGTAGAAACATAGCTTCCTGCAAATGTGGCCAGTTACTGTATTTCCCTCTCTCTCCTTCTTTTTTGATATCTCATTTCCTCTAACTCTTTGAGCCAAGCCAAGTTCAAGAAGGCTTCTCCCTTATACTCTGTTTCTCCATCCCTTGTTTCTAACAAGGAATTCAGCTGTATGTTTCAGTTCAGCTGTATGTTTCCATCGTTTTTGGGAAATGTGTTTTTCCTAGCTTTTCTAAAGATCTGCTACAATTTAGCTCACCTTCAGCTTTTCATTATTTTACTCTTCAATCTTGCTTGCATGCTTCTGCAAGATCTTAGCTGTTTCTAGTATCCTGTGCATGCATTTTGTACTAGAGGGGATACATCTATCTCAAAATGCTCAAAATGGAGGTTTTGCTCAAAATGGAGGTTTTCCTTTTACGATTTCCAGGAGGAGAAAGGGAGAGATGATGATCTATGCAGCAATGCTCATAGTGTACATCCACTTAGAAATGTTTTAATTTGATTTATGGGAAATATTTTCTGTGGGTATTAGCTTTTGGTTAATATACTATACAGAGATGCTGCTTGACTTACAATGGGGTTATGTCCCAATAAATCCATTGTAGGTTGAAAATATGGTAAGTTGGAAATGGCTTTAAAGGATAAGATGGTCAAGATGGTGAAATGCAGAAGCCCTAACTCGTGTGCGATGGCCATTACTGGTTTGCAACTTCATGCTGGGAAGTTGTCTTGAGTTTCATCTCAAGAATAATTGCCTTCATCTCATCAGAAGCAGGAAACACAGATGAGTGTCTGTAGAAATGAAGAGATGGGAAACACAATATCCAAAAAACTGCAGGCAACACAGTCCACTGTGCAGTACTGGCTGTTACCCCGCTGGTCGTGGGGCTGCCCGGGTGCTGCGGCTCACTGCTCCTGCCCAGCAGCAGGAGGGAGTATTGGACAGCACGTCCCCAGCCCTGGAAGAGATCAAAAGTCAAAAGTGGAAGTGCAGTTTCTACTGAATGTGTATCACTTTTGCAGCACCCTAAAGTCAAAAAATTAAGTCAAACCATTTTAAGTCAGGGAACATCTGTCTAGCTGTAGGACAATTCTTGAAGAACTAAATGCAGGGCTCCCAGCATGGTGCAAATATTAGGGTAACATTCAGTTTAATTAAATGTCAAATCATAGGGTGGAAAATGACAGTGTCTTTGTCCAAAAAGCAGATGCAGAAGCAGCATAATCCACAGAAATTTTCCATTTCATTTGCGACCCAGCGGCTAGAATCCATTATCTGTTAAGTATTGTTCCAGGGCTTCAGCCTCCCCCACAGATTTCTCCTGTTTTTACTGTTGCTGCAGGGACTGGCCCCGTCTTCTGAGGGCCAGGCCTCCGTGGTGGCTGCACACCTCTGCCTTAAATACTTTCACACTTGCAGAAAAGGACCTTCTTGAAGTAAAAAAGACACCGTCCTCTTCTGCATGGGCCAATGCTCAACATACACATGCATAGAAAAAATTTCCAGGAACTAATAAACTAAGCACCGGGCAAATAAAACAATGCATGACCTAATTTCACCTCTAAGTTCGCTCTTGTGTAGGAGAAGATAAGCATTTCTTTCACTGTGAAGTTGGGGTGGTATCTAATAAATCAGAATGAAAACTCAGGTTTCGTAACAGCAGTGATTTCTCTTCCAGAAAGGGCTCTGAATACCTTGCTACTTACTTGAACATGCTGTCCTTCAAGGCAGGAACTGAGGCAGGGCTCACACCTGTAATCCCAGCACTTTGGGAGGCCAAGGTCAGAGGACTGCTTGAGCCCAGGAGTTTGAGGCCAGCCTGGGCAACATAGTGAGACCCAGCCTCTACCAAAAAAAAAAAAAAAAAAAAAGTTGATGCTTGCCTGTAGTCCCAGCTACTCAAGAAGCTGAGGTGGGAGTATCACTGGAGTTCAGGAGGCAGAGGTTGCAGTGAGCTGGCATCACGCCACTGCACTCTAGCCTGGGTGACAGAGTGAGACTCTATCTCAAACAAACAAACAAACAAACAAATAAAACAAAGTAGGAGATGATATCCAAGCCATTTGTGATTTGTTCTGACCTTCCAATCTGTGATTTAGGTATTGATTTAGAACGCATTTTATTCATCCCATAAAAATCTCTGCCAATTCTTCCTTTTTTTTTTTTTTTGAGACGGAGTCTGGCTTTGTCACCCAGGCTAGAGTGCAGTGATGTGATCTTGGCTCACTGCAACCTCTGCCTCCTGGGTTCAAGTGATTATCCTGCCTCAGCCTCCCAAGTAGCTAGCTGGGATTACAGGTGCCCACCACTACGCCTGGCTAATTTTTGTATTTTAGTAGAGACACAGTTTTGCCATGTTGACCAGGCTGGTCTTGAACTCCTGACCTCAAGTGATCCTCCTGCCTCGGCCTCCCAAAGTACTGGGATTACAGGTGTGAGCCACCACACCTTCTCAGAACAATGTATTCTTTAACTTTTTGTATGCTTTTTTTAGATTGAAAAATTTCAAAATTATAAGCACATTAAATGGTTGAAATTGGACATCAACGTTGAGCTGGAGAAAAATCAATGGTTCCTTCTGATGTGAAAGGAAGCAACAATATATAAATACAGGTCTATGTCTTCATTTCTCCTTGTAACAAAAATGGGGTTATTCAGTGTTGAAAATTTCCTTAGGCAATTCCCCAAACAACTACTTAAAAATACCCAGAGGTGGCCACTTGTTCTGTGCCTACATCAGACTCCAAAAAAGGAACAAACACTTTCAGCAATGCTGATTGACCCTCCTATAAGTTTCTCTCATTTTAAAACATGGGAGAATCATCACTTCTCACTCAACAGAAGAGGTCAGGTTTAGGACCGTGCTGTGTTTGTTTTATTGCTACTATGTAAGCTAACTTTGATTCTGGCCAGAACGATCAGCTTATGTTTATATCAGCTTTAACAAGATCTATAACTGTTTTCCCTCTTCACTATCCTGGCTATATGTGGGATATAAACTTCTGTGCTTCTTACCAGGAAAAAAAAAATCCAATTTCAAAGACTCAGGTCTAACCACCAGGTGACTTTAAAATCAAATTATTCTGTATAATTTTACAGAATGACAGCAAGTTTGTTGAATGATACGATATTGATGTATATATGAATTTTTAGTTGGAGACTAAAATCTGTTTTAGAAATAGACCCAGTGCTTTTTAGAAAGTATTTAAATTTTTCCCATTGATCGTATAGTTCCCTAAAGTTTTAGCTTCTTAAAAAATCTAAACAGCATTATGCTTTTAAAGAAAGCAAAGTGGGACGTTTGATTATGAGATGTAAGGAATGCTAATGTTTTATAGTTATGTCTTCGATAATCAGCTTCTAACTTTTTTTTTTTTTTTTTTTTTTTTTTGAGACGGAGTCTCGCTCTGTCCCCCAGGCTGGAGTGCAGCGGTGCGATCTCGGCTCACTGCAACCTCCGCCTCCCAGGATCACGCGATTCTCCTGCCTCAGCCTCCCGAGTAGCTGGGACTACAGGCGTTCGCCACCATGTCCAGCTAATTTTTGTATTTTTAGTAGAGACGGGGTTTCACCATGTTGGCCAGGATGGTCTTGAACTCCTGACCTCATGATCTGCCTGCCTCGGCCTCCCAAAGTGCTGAGATTACAGGTGTGAGCCACTGTGCCCAGCCCAGTTTCTAACATTTTTAATAACCATCATACAATTGAAACAAGGTGCAACTGGACTCATGGGGTCATGGGTCCATTTCCTGACTGCGGGTTTAGACCATCCAGCTTGTTCTCCTGCCACCCACTCTTCGCATGGAAGGATGAAGCAAGTGACAATCAGCCAACATGTGCTCAAATGGCTAGATGTTCGATATTGAGTAGAAAAATCCTTACACATCAGCTGAGTTTTTCAATGTTTACCCATATATTTTGGCACAGAATAAACCAAATCTGTGATTTTTCAGCATGGTATGGTTGTAGAGTTCATGAACTATTATTCCATCTCGGGAATACGTTGAGGAGTAAAAGTAAATTTTATTATTGCAAAAGATGCAGTAATATGTGGTATTTTGTTTTAAAAGTGAAAACTTACTCAGCAAACGCGTGGCATACAGATGGTGAAGAGCTGATTCAGTAAAGGTTTGGTTTCAAGAAATCCTGGCCCACCTAAGGAACCTCCAGGATAGCAAGGTTTATCTTAAAGATAAAAAAGGATCAAAAGACCCTCAAGAATGAGGCACCCACCCCCTCTGTCTCCCTCTCCCTCGGGAGCCATGCAATTCCTTGCAAGACTGTCCGCTCCCCACCTATGACTGTTCTCTCCCTTCCCTCAGAGTGGGTTCTTCACCACAGCCGCTTGTGCTGGCCTCACATGGTCACTTGTGCCCCACTTGATCGTAGCTCATTGGCCCCTCTTATCATTTCTCAGCCCCAGATTATTGACAGATGAATGGGATTTTCACAGTTTACCTTTTCAATGTGGCTCTGCATCCTTCGCGAACCTATGGATTCGCTGCCTGTGGAAGAATACAGACGGTTACAAACTCTGTTCTTCTGCCATCGAAAGATGAAATCTGGTTTCCCTCCCTTAACACTGGCTTTGCCTTTGAGATTTTTCTTGATGCATAGAATACAACAGAAGTAACTCAGAAGAACTTCCAAGGTTAGGTCAGAAGGAGCCTCGCAACTTCTATCTGGGTCTCTGGTAGAACCACACTCTTGCCCTTGGAACCATGAGCTGCCACTTTGCTAGAAAGACCTTGTGAAAGGCTCTTGGACAACACAGATAGGAGAGGAGTCCAGCTGAGTCTTGCCTTCCAATGCCCCCGCCAAGATGCCAGCCATGGGAGTGAAGCTGTCTTGGACCCTTCAGACCAGATCAGCTATCAGCTATTGAATACCATCCACCGTCCCGAGTCAATGCCATGTGTAACAGCATCACCCACAGGAGCACTACCTAAATCTCTGACCCACAGAATTATGAAATTTAATACAATAGTTGTTTTAAGCCACTAAGTTTTAGGGTAGTTCGTGATATAGCGGCAGATGAAACGCCTCTGTTCACAGCGGCTGAGACTCAAATGGATGCAAGCCAAGCAACCTACGTCTACCCCAGCAAGGACAGTGGGTAGAAGTTTCCTTATAGAAAAGACTGCATGTCATCAGGAATCATAATTGAAATATCTAAGTTAATTCCTATCCTAAATTTCCCTTGGGGATATAACAAGGAGAAACAGTATTAAGTTACAGCTAGACTCTAGTGGGATTTAGATTAAAAATACAAAAGTACATCTAGATGCTAGATGAGACTAGTGATGTCATGAGCCAGACTGAAACTTAATCACATTAAGAAGCAGGTAATCATATTCAAACTTCATTTGTACTTGGTAACTTAAGGATAATTACATCTCACAGCCAAGGACTATCTTTGTCAGTCTCATGTTTTCATGATCATCTGAAGCAGAGAAATTAATAAATTTTAATGATGCCTCAAATTTTTTTGAAACTTAGCCTCCATGTATTTTGTAGATATTCACTTAAAAGTGAAAAATATTATGCAAAATTCAGTTATGTGTAGATATTTTTGGAGAAAAAAACCTTAAAACTTAGAAACCAGTTACATAGTCATTATTAACTCAACACAGATCATACTGATATATTTCTCATGTTTCATGCCCTTCCTTAAAGACAATGATTTTTTCTTAAACATCAAACATTTCAGCCTTTACATATTTCTCCAGAAACCACCACAAACATCCATATAATGTATTCACTGTCAGGTTTATTTTGACTTGCCTTCAAAACAGTTGACTCTGAGTTTAGTTTGTTGATTCACAGAAAAAAAAAAACAAAAACCTGAACGCCACCAAGAAATCTCCATGGATTGTTAAAAAAAAAATTAAATGTGAAAAGAAGAACCTCTGATCCTTGCCCAATGTGTCCTCGATTTTTCCCTCAGATTAATTAAGAAAAGCATGTTAATTATAGTGGATTCCAAATGTGCTCACCTCCAGTTAGTATTTTTCTAAGTATTGACTATTTTGGCCGGGTCCAAGATCACCTACTAGATTACAAGCTCCTGTGAGACCCAGAGTCCATGCCTTTCTTGTCATTGACCAGATAGGGAGAAACAGGAAAGCTCTGTTCATTTTGCGGGGTGTGATAACTCACATTTCAACTGTGCTGAAGGTGCCAGTGATTGACATTTGCTATTTTTACCATCTAGCCTCTGTTTATTGCTTTATTCAAAATAGCTTCTCCTTGAGGAGAACAGCCTCCCCTATTTCAACCATCTGATCTGGGTGGACAGAAGACCCACCTCCAACTGCAAGGACGAGACATCACGGGCTTCAGTTGATCAACAAATCTCAACACCTTTGCAGACAGATTTGCTTAAAAATGTCCCAATAGTCCATAGCCAAGGTGGTATGTTTTAGGGCTTCTGGATAAATACGAGCTTTTTTTTCTCTGGCTTGCAGGAGCTCCGGAAAAGCAATCTCATTCTTCTCCTGAGTGTGAGGTTGGAGATCTGTAACTACAGTCACCAGTTTCCTGCCAGGTGGGAACAGCCTGCAAGGGATGCAGCTGAAAGCAGGAAAGGTTCGTGACATAGACACAAGCTGGATGAAGCCTCACCTCAGGTGTACATCTGGACTTTGCCATTTTATGAACCAATAAGTTCTCTTATTCCAAAGGTGAGTTTTATTTTGATTTATATTTTGCAGCCAAAATATTTCTACCTTCCCTTTCACCACAGGACCTTTGAATGATTTAGATATAAACTTCGAGCTCCATTTAGGTCGGAGATTTTTGTCTGTATTGTTCACTGATGAATCCGCCTGCCTTGGACACTGCCTGGTAATATTAGATGCTCTGTAAATATCTGTTGATAAAATGTGTAGACTCAGTTCAGCCTTTAAGAAGATGAATATTGTTAATAACACATGCCTAATGAAAGAATCTGAGTACATATTCCTAGAATACACACATAAAATTTAAAACACCTAAAAATGCTTAAATACATTTAAAAAAACCCCAAAACTATAATGATTGGTGAGATTCAGCCAGTAGTGTGTTGCGACTGGCTTGTCCTGGCTTTGGAGACTGAGCTGTGTATATCTCTTCCCGATTCCGCACCCAGTGTCTTCGTGCGGGCAGCCTGAAATTGATCATAGGGGCGTTTATGCCATGGTGATTGGCAAACACTACAAATGAGGGGTTTATTTCCTCTCCTCTGCCCCACCCTCCCAGAGGGCCAGTTCAGCATTATTTTCCCTAGAAAAACCTTTTAGTGTAGTGAACACTTTCTTTTAAACAAATAAAATCTTCCAATTTCAGAGCTGGAAAGAAACTTTGAAGTTTTTGACTTCAGTATCCTAAGTTGACAGGCAAAGAATCTCTCCGTGAGCTAAGTTAAGGAGGTGATAGCACACCCCGGACCCGCGATTTGCAAGATCTAAATCACACAGCCACTCCGCAAGAAAAAGCGTGGAAAATAATCCAAACACATGACCTCTAGTGAGATGCCAGGCATTTATTGGGGAAAATATGTCCCTCTAATTATGCAATGTCAGGGATCACTCTAGATGGGGGTCGTGTGGGTCAAATGTGGTACCAGGATCCCTAGATCTGGCCAAGCCTCTCCCAGGCTCACTGACCTGCAGGAACTGAATGCCCAGTTGCAGCCCGGTGTGCTGTCTCTGCGAGATGTGTGAAATGACTCGGCGTTTCCTGCTGTTTCTCAAAGGTAAACTCACAACAGCCCTTGTGTGGCAGGCCAGTTCTCCCTGACCATCACACAGACAGCCCTGACAGTCACACAGACAGTCCTCCCTGACAGTCGCACAGACAGGCCTTCTGACAGTCGCACAGACAGCCCTGCCTGACGGTCGCACAGACAGGCCTGCCTGACGGTCGCACAGACAGGCCTGCAGAGCACTGCAGTTACACAGACAGATTTCTACAGCACGGCCGTCACATGGAGCACTTAGTTAAACTAGGGAAATCAGAGCCCAGACATCAAAGCTAGAAATGAAACATACGGTCAGTAGGAGCCTTACGTGTGCTTCTCCCTAACCTAGAGCAAGCTAAAATAATAGACAGTCTTACATTCCTCGTGCCAGGACCCACCTCAGGTCAACAAAATCTGAGATGAGTCGAGGTAAGACGCAGCTGTTTGAATAGATTCATTGGAGAGTCTAAGGCAGCTCTGTGGACCAAGCTGTAAAGGAGATAAAGTAGAAATGATCACTCCGGTGCCACAGGAGACAGACCTGGAAGGTACCGGGGCCCTCACAGCTCAATCAGACTTAGCAGGCATGTTTTTGCCTCTGACCTTCTGGTTGAAACAAAATTAGTTACCAATAGACTTAAGCACTGCTATACTGCATGCAGACACATAACCCCAACCTATATCAGCACTAAGAAAATTGTAACACTTTGAGTTTGGTGGAATTTTCTCTGGCCTTCTCCCTGTATCCAGTTACAGCAATAAATTCCTTCTTTCCTAGCTTGTGTGCTTCTTGTTACTGGGCCTCGAGAAAATGCAGCAAGATCCAGCTTGGTTCCGTGAACACTTGTGCACCAGAATCGAAGGCCTAAGGCAGTAAAAAACCTTGATCTTTGTGATATTCTGTGAGCCAAGAATAATGACTATTTGGGCTTTTTCTGGGAAATAAAATCAATAAATGAACACACATAAGAAGAGATGAAGAACATTGTCTTAAATTTACTACAAAAAAAAAAAATCTCGCTTTCCCACACCTGAAGATGATAAAACAAGGCATTAATGTAAGCACAGACTGATGATTCCTGGTGTAATGCAGGCTGCGTCTCTTGGTTTTCCCTGGAAGGTGCCCTGCCAGCTCCCAGCTAGGACTCCAGGCATCCTCCACACTGCTCCCTGCCCCAGGCACGGTTTCCTTGATGCAGCCAGGAGCGTGTGGAAGGAATGAGGGCACTGCGGTTCACTGCCATCCCAGAAAGGCTGCTGTCCCTGTCACTGACGTCTAAGAGTAGTCTGGCACTGGCCGCGTGTGGTGGCTCACTCCTGTAATCCTAGCACTTTGGGAGGCTGAGGCAGGTGGATTGCCTGAGCTCAGGAGTTCAATACCAGCCTAGGCAAAACGGTGAAACCCCGTCTGTATTAAAATACAAAAAAAAAAAAAAAAAATTAGCTGGGTGTGGTGGTGTGTGCCTGTAATCCCAGTTACTTGGGAGGCTGAGGCAGGAGAATTGCTTGAACCCCGGAGGCAAAGGTTGCAGTGAACCAAGATCGAGCCATTACACACTGCACTCCAGCATCCTGGGCGACAGAGTGAGACTCCGTCTCAAAAAAATAAAAATTAAAAAAAAAGGAGTAGTCTGGCACAATTGAAAAAGCAGTGTAACCCTGATTATGTCAACTTTATGTGGATAAATCAGGTGTTATTTTCGTTATTTTTTTTTTTTTTTTTTTTTTTTTTTGAGACGGAGTCTCACTCTGTCACCCAGGCTGGAGTGCAGTGGCACGATCTCAGCTCACTGCAAGCTCCGCCTCCCGGGTTCACGCCATTCTCCTGCCTCAGCCTCCTTAGTAGGTGGGACTGCAGGTGCCCACCACCACGCCCGGCTAATTTTTTGTATTTTTAGTAGAGACGGGGTTTTACCGTGTTAGCCAGGCTGGTTTCCATCTCCTGACCTCGTGATCCACCCTTTTACCCATACTTAGTTTTTGTGTTTTCCTTCCAGAGGGAAAAAGAAACAAATGCCAATCTAAAAACATATGGAGTTTCTATAGTCAGTCGATTTTTTTCTTGGCTGATTGATTGATCAGTAATAACCTTGCACTTAGCATGACCTAGGTAATGACATTATTTCTATCGTTATTGCATTTTCCCTATTTGGATAATCAATTAAGTCAACAATATTTAGAATTTTGCTGCTCAGACTGAGTCACTGGAAAAAAATATAAGCCAGTGAAAATATAGACCCCAGATTAGAGGCCCGGTCAGGATCAGGCCATGGCTGGTGGAGTGGAGTGGAAGCCTCAAGAACAGGGAGAGGCTCCTGTGCTGGCCCAGGGAGGTGTCATGGCAGGTGCCGCATCTCTCCTTTGCTCAGACACCCAATGCGTGAATGCTTGGGACGACTGTCTTCTTCTTTTTCTTTTCTTTCTTTCTTTCTTTTTTTTTTTTTCAGACGGAGTTTCACTCTCGTTACCCAGGCTGGAGTGCAATGGCGTGATCTTAACTCACTGCAACCTCCGCCTCCCGGCTTCAAGTGATTCTCCAGCCTCACTCTCCCAAGTAGGTGGGATTACAGGCATGTGCCACCACACCCAGTTCATTTTTTATCTTCTTTTTTCAGTAGAGATGCAGTTTCTCCATGTTGGTCGGGCTGGTCTTAAACACCTGACCTCAGGTGATCCACCCGCCTCGGCCTCCCAAAGTGCTGGGATTACAGGTGTGAGCCACCGCACATGGCCTCTTTTTTCTTTTATTTATTTATTTATTTATTTATTTTTTAAGACAGTTTTGCTCTTGTCACCCAGGCTGGAGTGCAGTGGCACAATCTGCTCACTGCAACCTCCACCTCCCGGGTTCAAGTGATTGTCCTGCCTCAGCCTCCTGAGTAGCTGGGATTACAGGCGCCACCATGCCCAGTTAATTTATTTGTTTATTTATTGTATTTTTAGTAGAGATGGGGTTTCACCATGTTGGCCATGCTCGAACTCCTGTCCACAGGTGATCCACCTGTCTTGATATTTAAAAAATATCTACTGTAAAAATGTGCTTAATGAGGAACACATATGCATGCTGGCTAGAGAGAACTGAAATAGGCTCTGCATCAATTACTCACGTTAGTCCAGAAACTGTTCTACAAATGAGCACTGGACTTGGAGAAGCCCACGCCAGCCCTTGACATCCTGGATACTATAGGAAAACTGCCTGCCTCCCAGAGCTCTTGTTTTCTAATCTCGAAATGAGGAATTGGAGTAAGAAACTCTAATACCCATTCGTATTTTAACATTTATTGGTTCTGAATGTTCTTACCCCCCTGTAGTGCTGAGCCAGTTTCCACAGAGAATCTAATATGCATATTTCCATCAGCCCAAAAAGGCAGGTCTGCTGGAAGAGTGGAGGAAGGACAGGCGCTCATCGAGTAATCTCCAAGGAGAGGCCTTTAGATATTCTGGCTACTTAACTTAGAAAATTAAGTATCATTAGCATTGGCATGATTGTTCAAATGACATTATCAATTTCTAATACATAGATCAACAACTCAGGCATTGATTCAGCAGTTATTTGGTAGGTGTCAAATGGTCTCTCCGTGTTCAAATATTTGAAGTCTAGTGGTGGGGGTGCTATTTAAGGCATTGTAAGACAGTACTGCATTAATAGCAAATAAGCTGGTTAGTTCAGGGAAGAGGAGAGTTCATCTGGACATGTATGTTTCATAAGGCCCCAACGGGGAGAGCGGAGTTGATACTTGGTCTTAGAGAATGTATGTGGCTTGAATAAGTGGGGGAGTGTTCACAGGATATTTCCTGGAGGCTGAGATAGCAAAGGGGGACAGACCTCGAGGAAGAGTGTGCCTGCCAATCTGAACACAGAAGAAGCTTCCTCTGGGCCAGTGGAATGGCAGTGTGGGAAGGGAGCCTCGGCGCCCACTTCTGGAGACAGGACATGTCAAGCTAAACTGCCAGTGATGACCCACCCATAACTGTCATACTTCCCAACGCCGCACACACACAGCATTATCCACCCATAACCATCACACTTCCTAACGCCACACACACACCGCATTACCCATCCATAACCACAGCATTACCCACCCATAACCATCACACTTCCTAACGCCGCACACACACGGCATTACCCATCCATAATCACAGTATTACCCACCCATAACCACCACACTTCCCAACGCCGCGCACACACCGCATTACCCACCCATAACCATTACACTTCCCAATGCCGCGCACACACGGCATTACCCACCCATAACCACCACACTTCCCAACGCCGCGCACACACCGCATTACCCACCCATAACCATTACACTTCCCAACGCCGTGCACACGGCACATTTTCCTTGACAGGAAACTACAAGTGTTCCTACCTAGTTTCAGTATCATTTTAAACTTTTTCTAGTTTGACTTGGTCAAAAAATAAAGCTTAGAAATCTCTACTTTGTGCCCTTTTTGTAGAAAAGAAATAAAGCATTTCGAAATGTTAACACAGTGGGCCGGGTCCAATATATTAAACATGAAAACCTTAATGAATGGTAGATACACAGTAATCTTCCCAGCTATGATTCCTGGAGATTTTTTGGACTGAATTCAGATGAGGCATTCTAGACAAAGGAGGGGAAAGAAAGTATGAATGGACAAAAGGTCAAGCTAAGAAGGCAGTAAAGCTTTTATAATTTAAATTGTAAGAAATAGTTGGTTTCAACAGAATGAAGGATAAAAACTATATGATTATTTCAACTGATGCTGAAAAAACAATGGATAAAATTCAACATCGCTTCAAGATAAAAACCCTCAAACAACTGAGTATAGAAGGAACATAACTCAACATAATAAAAGCCATATACAACAGACCCACAGTTAGTATCATACTGAATGGGAAAAATCTGAAAGCCTTTCCTCTAAGATCTGGAACTGACAAGGATGGCCACTTTCACCACTGTTATTCAAGATGGTACTAGAAGTCCTAGCTAGCATAGTCAGAGAAGAGAAAGATGTAAAAGGCATCCAAATTGGAAAAAAAGTCAAATTATCCTTGTTTGCTGATGATGTAATTTTATATTTAGAAAAACCTAAAGACCTACAAGAAGACTATTAGAACTGATAAATTCAGTAAAGTTGCAGGATACAAAATCAACATATAGAAATCAGTAGCATTTCTATATGCCAATAGCAAATAATGTGAAAAAGAAATGTAGAAAGTGATCCCATTTACAATAGCCACACATAAAATTAAATACTTAGGAATTAACCAAAGAAGGGAAAGATCTCTGTAATGAAAGCAGTAAAAAATATTGATGAAGGAAATTGAAGAGGACACCAAAAAATAGAAAAATATTCCATGTACATGGATTGGAAGAATTAAAATTGTTAAAAATGTTCATACTATCCAAAGCAATCTACAGATTCAATGCAATCCCTATCAAAATACCAATGATGTTCTTCACAGAAATAGAAAAAACAATCCTAAAATTTATATGGAACCACAAAAGGTCTAGAATAGCCACAGCTATCCTAAGCAAAAAGAACAAAACTGGAGAAATCACATTACCTCATTTCAAATTATACAGAGCTATAGAAAGCAAAACAGCCTGGTACTGGCCTACAAATGGACACACAGACCAATGGAACAGAGGAGAGAACTCAGAAACAGATCCACACACCTACTGTGATCTCATTTTTTACAAAGGTGCCAAGAACATACACTGGGGAAAAGACAGTCTCTTCAATAAATTGTGCCAGGAAAACTGGACATCAATATGCAAAAGAATGAAACTAGACTCCTATCTCTCTCTCACCATACACAAAAATCAAATCAAAAGAAATTAAGTAATTAAATCTAAGACCTCGAACTATGAAACCGTTGGAAGAAAACATTGGGGGAAAATCTCCAGGACATTGAATCTCCAGGTCTGAGCAAAGACTTCTTGAGTAATACCCCACAAGCACAGGCAACCAAAGCAAAAATGGACAAACGCAATCACACTACATTAAAAGGTTTCTGCACAGCACAGGATATAATCAACAAAGTAAAGAGACGATCCACAGAATGGGAGAAAATATTAGCAAACTACCCCCTCTGACAAGGGATTAATGAGCAGAATATATAAAAAGCTCAAACAACTCTACAGGAAAAAAATCTAATAATCCAATCAAAAGTGGGCAAAAGATTTGAATAGACATTTCTCAAAAGAAGACATACAAGTGGCAAACAGGCCTCCCAAAGTGCTGGGATTACAGGCATGAGCCACCTTGCCCGGCCTCTCTATTTTTAACTATGCAACAAAAGATATTCCACCAGAAGGTATCTTCAGTTCCAGTTTTTTGTTCTGTGAGAACTTGGTTTGGAGATAGGGTTGGTAAATTGTTAAAAGTGTGTGGTATCTTTAGTCATTTCCCAATTTGCTAAATTACAAAGGATGAGCTTTTTGATAGATTACTGGGTGGCCAATCTGATTGATAAGAAGCTCAAAGACAAGTCTGTTCCTCAATCACACATTTTTAATCCTCGAGGCCAGAGGGTTAGTCTTTTCTTTAACTTCCTTTTTAATTAATTTTATTAATCTGTTGCAGATGTTCTTTTGATATATCCACATTGGTCAAGGAAGCTAATGTCTTGGCACAAGATTATGTCTAAAGCCCATAACTTAAAGTCAGACGGGCTAAACTTCACATAAACTGCATACACCTTGGTATCGCTCCTCCTCAAAACTTCTACCATCTCACTACTTACAGACATTCCAACTTCAGAATCCACGCCTTGTATGAGGTGACTGCCACCTTCTGCTCTCTGAAAATACTTCCCTACTTTTAGGTGTAAAAGAAGCAGTAAAGCGTTTAATCTTATAAAAATTCATTTCTGCTAATATGCTAGCCCCTCAGGAAACAGTCTTAAATCATTACAAAATTTGCATTTTTTAACATTTTGGTGCAATTTAGGTCAGTGAGGGGAAATCTCTCCAGGTCAGCCTTTCGTTTTTGTTGCCACAGATTGTTTCACAAAGATGATAGCAGTTCCAACCAAGAGCGCCAAGGGGCTACTCCCCTCAACACATCACAATGCACAGGATTAAAAGAAGAGTTTCCCAAAAACATTGTATCCAGTACATTTAGATTAGGTTGAATCTTCTAACTCAAGCAAAAAGGCATTATCTTGCTTCCATGCTTATTAAAATCTTGGTGTTTGTTTTATAGTTTTAGTCTTTAAGCTCCCCAAACCCAAAGATTTTTGAATAATTCCCCATAGTTTTACCATGTATAAAAACGGCCTTCAATTTTATAAGCTTCTTTGATCTCTGCTAGGCCAGCATGCTGAGGGGATAAATATCAAAATTTAAAAAGAAATTCTCAGCCAGTAAGAAAAGATAAAGATTAATTCAGTATGTTACTATACATTCAACAATTGACACAGCTCTATTATCACTTTATGATACCATCCGCTGACCATCATTCTTCCTTCTAGAAAGGCTTTAGTGGTAAGAAATTAACTAAGAAAGAGAAAAGGAACTTTTAACTTGTCCTTACAGAGATGATGGGTGGAAAAGAAGATAAAGAAACTTATTACTGAAAAATATAAACTGGATCAACATCAGTCATGTTAAACAGATTAATGCTTGTTTTCCCAAAGTATTTCTTGGTATTTAGAGTTGCATCCCTGTTCTCTGCTCACCCTGAGCTGGGCCCAGCCTCTGGAGTTGTGGTTTGAGCAGGATCAGCACTCTACTAGCCACCTAGTTTCTCTGAGTCTTAAGCATCCTGTTTTTCCCAGGCAGCCAGAGTCCTCAGATTTCTTTTCTGCATTTTTTGTTGTTTTCTAATTTAGAAAAAGGGTTGCACTCTGTCACCCAGACTGGAGCACAGTGGCACAATTATGTCTCATTGCAGCCTGGACTTCCTGGGCTCAAGCCTCAGCGTGCCTCAGCCTTCTGCCTCAGAAGTCCTCCTGCCTCAACCTTCTGAGGAGCTGGACTGCAGGTGCACACCACCATGCCTGGTTAATTTACCAATGTTTTGTAGAGATGGGGCCTTGCTTTGTTGCCCAGGCTGGTCTCAAGCTCCTGGCACAAGTGATCCACCTGCCTCAGCCTCCCAAAGCTCTAGGAGTACAGGTGTGAGCCACCACACAGGCCCAGAGTCCCTGATTTCTGGGGCTTCTTTTCAAGTTGCAATAACAGATGACTGACAAGATGGATATGTAATCACCTAATTTAACCCTTAACCCTGCTCCCTGGAGCAGAGTCAGCTGGAGAATTCAGAGTAGCAGCGCCCAGGTTTCTCAGGTAGGCAGGCTCGGATACCCCCTTTGAATGTGGTTGTTCTTTTCCTTCATGGCATGATTCCTTGTTTGTGGTAAGCTCCTAAACTAATATAAGGTTTTAGAAATCATTTCACCAAAGTGATTGCTTTGGTAAAGGAGAGAGAGGGATATATTTGGAAGAGACAGGAGGGTGCTGAAAATGTGCTATTTCTTAGCCTTCTTAGGCCAAGAGTTACACTATAATATTGTAGTTACAATGATGTGCCTACTTTGTGACACATTCACAGGAGTGTGCATTTCTGATTTGTACGCTTCTGTGTTTTATTTCCATTTTAAAAGCTTAAAAGTAAAAGAGTGGCATGCCCCTGTAATCCAGCTACTCAGGAAGCTGAGGCAGGAGAATCACTTGAACCTGGGAGGCGGAGGTTGCAATGAGCTGACATCATGCCACTACACTCCAGCTTGGGCAACAGAGTGAGACTTCACCTCAAAAATAAATAAATGAATAAATAAAAATAAAAGAAAGCTACAGAATGGTATCTGTGTGTTATCCTCTGTGATTTGCAGAAGTTTACTCTGTACACTTTTAAACACACAGATTATTTCTGGAAAAACACACAAGAACTTAGTATTAGTGGTCGTCAATAATGGGAAGTCAGGGAACAATTATGGGATCTTAGTAGAAACCTAACATTTTTTGTGTAAATCTTTATGTACTCTTTAAATCTCTCAACATTTGTGTGCATATATTTTCAAATAAAGAAATCAACATTTACCAAATAAATAAACTAGAACCTAACTGAACTGAAAAAAGTGGGCACTGTATTGAGGGACATTTGTTTGATGTGGACGAAATATTCAGAAATGTAGTGATGGACGTGTGTAGCAAAGCAAGGAGCAGATTGCAGGAGGTCCAGAACCCCGACAAAGGAGCTAGACCAAACCAGCACTGAGCTTGTCTTTCCCAGCCTGACTCTCCTCCTCCAGTCTACCCCTTCTCAGTATTTTTCATCACAAACCACCCAGTTGTATAGACTGCACGTGGACTACCCAACCACAACTTCTCCTTATTCCCCACCATCAGAGTCACCACTGACTCCTTCACGGTCTAACTCAAATGTCTGTTTTTAATATGTCTACCTTCCTTGATGTCCGCAGATCCTACCCTTGGCCAAATCACCACTGCCTCTCCCCGACATATCACAGTATTCTTCTGACTTGCTTTCTACTTGCCCCTTTCTGTGCCTAAAGAAAGCACTTCAGTGGGTTTGCACTGCGCGTTGGTACCCCCTGAACCTAAAACAGAAGTTGAAAACAGTGGAGCTGGCCGGGCGCGGTGGCTCAAGCCTGTAATCCCAGCACTTTGGGAGGCCGAGACGGGCGGATCACGAGGTCAGGAGATCGAGACCATCCTGGCTAACACGGTGAAACCCCGTCTCTACTAAAAAATACAAAAAACTAGCCGGGCGAGGTGGCGGCGCCTGTAGTCCCAGCTACTCAAGAGGCTGAGACAGGAGAATGGCGGGAACCCGGGAGGCGGAGCTTGCAGTGAGCTGAGATCCGGCCACTGCACTCCAGCCTGGGCAACAGAGCGAGACTCCGTCTCAAAAAAAAAAGAAAAAAAGAAAACAGTGGAGCTCTGCTGGCCGTGGTCAGCAGCGCCCTCGCGGACGTGGTGCTGCCTGTCCCGGCCTCACGTGGAAGCAGTCCTGCGCTCTTCCGTGTTCCGGCCGCTCTTCCGCGTTCCGGCAGCTTTTCCGCGTTCCCGCCGCTCTTCGGCGTTCCGGCCGCTCTGCTTTTCTCAGGACCTTGAGCTTAACTCTCTCTTTCCTGACTTAGAAACTTGGAGACGTCGTTCCCTCCGCCTGGAACCCAATTCCAAACGATCCTTGTGTGGTTGGCTCTGTTTCTTTAAGTCTTGATTTAAAAGTTACTTCCAAAAAAGAGACTTGCTCTGATGACATTCAGTGTTCCTCCCTCCCAGCCGTCTGGACCGCGGCTCACTGGCCACGGCATTCCTCTGCTTCCTTCTGCCTGCCGCATTACAGGCCGCTGCGGGGGTGCAGGGGGGAAGCTACTGCAAAATCCATGGGATCGGCCGGGCGCGGTGGCTCCCGCCTGTCATCCAGGGCTTTGGGACGCCGAGGCAGGCGGATCACAAGGTCAGGAGATCGAGACCATCCTGGCTAACACGGTGAAACCCCATCTCTACTAAAAATACAAAAAATGAGCCAGGCGCGGTGGCGGCGCCTGTGGTCCCAGCTACTCGGGAGGCTGAGGCAGGAGAATGGCGGGAACCCGGGCGGCGGAGCTTGCAGTGAGCCGAGATCGCGCCACCACACTCCAGCCTGGGCGACAGAGCAAGACTCCGTCAAAAAAAAAAAAAAAAATAATCCATGGGATCACCTATGTGCTAACATATTTTCCCCATTTAAATTAGTCCTGAAATTCTCAAGAGAAATTGTGCAAGTGAATCCCTTTAGCTCTGTGCCTCTGAAAAAAAGACAAAGAAAACAAATGAAAAGCAGTAAGTGAACTGAAGCTGCAAGCCTGCTAGGCCCTGGGCCCAGAAACAGATAGAAGCACCATGATTTTATTCTTGGGGAAGGACCATAGCTCGGCTCACTGAGACCTGGCCAGGAGCTGGGCTCTCAGCCTCAGGAAAGCAGCCTGCTGATGCTGCTGCCTCAGAGACTTGTGTGAAACTGCACATGTGGGGAGGTGAGAGTTCACACACAGCCTCACTGCCAGCACTAGAGCCTGGCGCCACTGCATGTGCAGTAAGCTCCCAGCACAGCGGGGCAGCCGTCCGGGGTCACCATGGATAGATGACCACTTTCTTGAGTTGAGCCTTGGGAAGCACAAGGAGGATACGGGAAAACATTAAGCAGAAGATAGAAGAGAGAGAATTATTCTGCTGAAAAATGAAAATTCCAGCCTGGCATGGTGGTGCACACCTGGAGTCCTTGTTACTCAGGAGGCTGGGGTGGGAGTATTGCTTGAGGCCAGTAGTTTCAGGCTGCAGTAAGGTATGATCTTGCCTCTGTACTCCAGCTTGTGCAAAATAGTGAGACCCTGGTCTCAAAAATAATAATAATAATAATTTCCAAGCCAAATTCAAAACCAAAATTTCAAAACACATGTAAAGAAATGTCACACAAAACTATTAACAATTGGAAAAAAAAGACATCCCATACTAAATAAAATAAAGCAAGCTGAAAGAAAAACACTTTAAAATGTGTACCTGAGGATACTAAAAAATGTTGATTATTCTATTAAAAGAACAGAAATTATGAATTAAGCAGCATGATGTATGGGCAAGAAAAAGAACCAACTAGAGCTCTTGGAAATGAAAATACTGCTTATGGATTTTTTAAAAACTCAAAAAGCGGTACTTGTAGTTAAATTTGGTAAATTTAATGCATATCTTCCTCTGTATCCTCTGCTCACTAAAATAATGAAAAAACAATTTTTAAAGGCATAATGAAAGACATCAACAAAATTTTTGAAGTTGGAAAGTGGATGGACTTCTTAAGGCAGAGACATAACTCTGTAAGAAGGAGAGTAACAAGAAGTAAGCCCACATGCAACAGAACCCTGAAAAGTTAAACCATTTGGGGCACAATGAATTTCTGCAGGATGATGTGCGGAGTGTGGCTGGGACAAAGTTTATAAAAGAAATTCAGGCACCTTATATCCCAAATGCAAGCCAAAAAAGAGTGGCTTAATTTCTGAAGAGGCTGAACCACAGAAGGTCTGGCCTTGGAGGGATACCAATCTCCGCCGAGGGTCTGTTAAGATGATGTACTGAAAACAGGGATGTTAGGTAGGCATTTGCATACCAAATGGAGAGGTCTTCCATTTCCAGCTCACTTCCCCTACTTGGCTTTTAGAATACTGATCTTAGGCTTCTAATATACCTCCACCCACCCCACCTCCACGACAGCAACAGGAAACTCGTTTCTTGAGAAAACTGAGGAGCTCAAGAAAAAAAGACATTTAGATGCTCCCAATGGAAAAGTCAGCATGCCAGATTTCCAGTGTTCTCCTAAATTCATTCTGTCTTCTGCACTGTCTTCTCTACCCTAGGAATCTGAGCTGTAAAGGCTACATAAGTGATCCTCACTGCCCTCTGGCTTTTTACTGGGTTCAACTACTAGGGAGCCCAACAATATAGATGCAAGGGTAGAAGGAGAATACATCAAGAGCGCTTATGCACTGGCTTCCCTACATACAGGACTGCTTTCTGCTGACTGAGCTGTTGGTCAGGCATCTTGGTTTCTCTTCCAAGACTCTCATTTTCTAAGCTCTGGTAATCATGTCTTCCCTCCATCCCTTTGAGCCCAGGAGTGGTAATAAACTCAGAGTATTTCCCAATTCCTTGCGTGTTTTCAACACTCTGTAAATGCCCAACGGGTTCTTTGTGCCTGCTGCACAGATAAAACCAATTCACTGAGACAACAGTATTGCAGTAGAGAAAGAGCTTAATGCTCACAGGGCTAGACAAGTGGTATGATGGGAGTTAAATACCCAACTCAGCCTCCCTGAGAACTCAGAGGCTAGGGTTTTTATGGATACTTTGGCAGGGGGCTAGGGAATGGGTGCTGCTAATTGGCTGGGGAGGAAACCATAGGGGTGTAGAAAATGCTCCCTGTGGGCAGAGTTAGTCTCCAGGTGGGGGTCATAGGACCGGCTGAGTCATGAGTCATGGGTCTGTTTGGGGTCAGTCTGTTACCAGAATGTGAAAGTCTAAAAAGCATCTCAAAACCCCAATTGTAGGTTCTACAATAGTGATGTTATTTACAGGAGTAATTGGAGAAGTCACAAATCTTGTGACCACTGGCCACATGACTATGGAGCAGTCAGATATCATAGGAAAGAAATCTAGGGGACAATGGTTGGATATCATTTAACTACACCTACATCTTAGCAGAGTTCAGGCCCCTTCCATCATCCTAATCTTATGGCCATTCCTTTATCTTACAATGGTGGCTTCAGTTCTCAGACAGTGGCCTTTCATTAGTCTTACAAAGGCAGTTTCAGTCCCCAAATAAGGAGGGAGTCAGTTTTAGGGGGGAATTATTATCATCCTTGCTTCAAAGTTAAACCAGAAACTAAATTCCTCCCATAGTTATTGTATTAGTCCGTTTTCATGCTGCTGATAAAGACATACCTGAGACTGGGCAATTTACAAAAGAAAGAGGTTTGTTGGACTCACAGTTCCACAGGCCTGGGGAGGCCTCACAATCATGGCAGAAGGCAAGGAGGGGCAAGTCACATCTTATGTGGATGGCAGCAGGCAAAGAGAGCTTGTGCAGGGAAACTTCCCCTTAAATACTGTCAGACCTTGTGAGACTTTATTTGCTATCACGAGAACAGCAAGGGAAAGATCTGCCCCCATGATTCAGTCATCTAACATCAGGCCCCTCCCACAACATGTAGGAACTATGGGAGCTATTAGACGAGATTTGAGTAGGGACACAGAGCTAAACCATGTCAGTTATCTTGACCCATGCCTAGGAATGAGTGAGGACAGTCAGCCTGCAAGGCTAGAAGCAAGATGGAATCAGCCATGCTAGACTTACCTTGCTGTCATAATCCTTGCAAAGGTAGTTTCAATTCTGTCTACATCATTGTAAGTTGTCATTTCACTCAATTTTCCTAAAAATTGTCCTAATTGAAGCGCCATCTTTTTTTCCCCCAGGACTCTGACACTACCAGTTCACTACATTGTGGCCCTCTCAATGAAATCCTCAAGCCCTCAAATTCAGCTCTCACCTACAGAGCATCCAATCAGCTTTTTAGTGGTTCATTTTCAACCATGAGTGGACAACCAAGAATTAATCACCAGACACATAAAAAAATCTTCCAGCATGAAAGATAGACCAAAACGAAGAGCAAAAAGATACAATGAGATGACGTGAAAAGAAAGGAAGAAGACAGCCAACATCTCTCCAACAGGAAACTTAAAAATAAGAAAATGGAAGAAAAAATAATCAAAGAAAAATTTCAAGAAAATGTCCCCAAAGTGAAGGACTTCATTGTAAAAACAGCAAAAATACAGAGATGCTGCTAAAAACTTCCATAAAGCAAAACAAGTCACATCACAAATCAGAAGGATGGCCATCTTCTCAACAACTTTGGAGAAATTCCTTACACTGATGAAGAAAAATGACTTGCGACCTAGAATTTTATAATTAACCCAACTATTAATCAAATGTGAGAATGGGATTATAATTCATAGACAGGTAAATGCTCGAAAATTTGCTGCAGTAGACAGCTTCTAAGATGACCCCAAATGTCCTGACCTCCTAGCACTGATGCCCTTTACAAGATCTCCTCCCATTGAGTATGAGTTGGACTTAGTGACTTACTTCTAATGAATGGAGTATTGGAGGAGTCATGGGACACCGCTCTGATGTTAGGCTATAAGAAGGCTGTGGCGTCCATCGTGGGCACTCTCCGATGTTCTCTCTGCGTTTGCTTACTGTGGGGGAGGTCAGCAGCCAGGCCATGAGGCAGCTCTCTGGAAGGACCCACACAGAAAGGGCTCAATGCTTGCCAACAACCATACGAGTATGCCTGGAGGAGTCCTAGTGTTTATTTTTTTAATATGATATAGTTTCTCTTTCTCAGTTTATTGTAACACTTGTAACCAAAATAGGTCTGTTGCCCAATTCACATGAAAAGTCAACACCCTGAGATATGGGGCTGCAGCACAGAAAGGGGTTTCATCATAGGGCTGCTGAATGAGGGGATGAGAGGAAACCTCAAATTCTTCTCTCTGGGGAGTATGAGGGTGGGGTTTTTAACAGAATTTTAGAGTAGGCTGAAGTGTAAAGATCATGGATTGGTCAAAGAGTACAAGATGAAATGCTGGGACAAGAAGATGAAGAAACAGTATTCCCATGTTGATTTGGTTCCTCTGTGGGGTCTTCAAACTGGTGGCATTGACTATTCCCCTGGAATTCAGAATCTGCTTAAGCACTTCTTAAACATAAGCCTTATGATTCTAAGGTCAGAAATCCTCCCTATAGGAACAGTGGGGATATGAGTTCTTAGTACGTGGTGTGACAGGCCTTTCAGTTACAAGGAAGTGGGTCAAAGCACAGCCTGGCTAATGCTTAATTACAACAACATTTCTGTCCAGAATTCTTGTTAACACTGTCGGGACAGCCTTACTGTATTAAGTATAATAATCACATTGAAAATTATTTAAGCTTTCCTCAAAAAGACAAACCATAGACCATTTGCAAAGCATATAATTAATAGAGGGATAATGTTCAGGATTTGTCAGAGTTTGAAAAATATATTAAAAAGATGACTGAACAGAAAAATTCTCAAAGAAAACAAATAGGCAAATAACAGAAAACACACACACACACACACACACACACACGTGGCCAGTGAAGAGATACCCAACTTCACTAATAACCCAGGAAATAAAAATTTAAATGAAAGCTGACACCATTTTCACCCATCCATTTTGTAAACATTATGAAATCTTTTTCACCAACCTAATGCTAAAAAGGAAAAAAATTACAAAGTCTAGCATTATAAAGTATTGTGGAGATTTTGAAAAGTAGAAATACTCACCCATCACTAGTAGGAGTACAAACTGGAAAAACCATTCTGAAAGTATTTTTATTATGTCTATGAAAGTTACCCCCAAAAAGTACAAGTTCTACAAATGAACAATTTTACTTTTTACATATGTCATATTAATACCTTACACATCTGCACAGTGAGACATGTAAAATAATGTTGTAAGGACAAATAAAGATTAAAAATGATAGCCTAAGTCTCCTTGTTGAAAATAAGGTAAGAAACTTCTCACTCTCCCTTTTCTTAGAACATTTACTTTAGAAAACTTGTAATTGTAAGTTCCTTTTCTGTCTCTTTGAAAGGTACCTAAATCTTTTTCAAAGCTCAATAAGCCTCTTGCCAGCTTTGTGACCCAGGAACGGCTTTCTCAAGCACCTGGAAATCACCTCTTTGTAAACACTGAGTGAGACAGTGCCTCTGTGGCCCAGTTTCTGGGGGAGGGTAAGAGCCTATCTTTGGGGGATGCCTTGCTGCTAGTTGCAAAACTACCTCTTGTCATAAAAATAAATGTTTATTTTTCCCTCATTTAAAAGTGATTACCAGGTGAATTTAGGAAGAACTGTGTGTAATAAATGGTGCTATCACATTCTCTCACTTGAGGGCTAATTATTACATACCTTGAGAGCATGTATGTAATGAATTGTATCTGCTTGGTTATACAAAGGGGTGAGATTTCTTTCTGTCTTTGCAATCTCTTTGTGGGTTGTCTGTGATCTACAGCGCATTCTGATTTAATGCCTATTCAATTTTTAAAAACTGTTTTCTTTCTCTACTACCTTTATGAAGAGGTTTTCTAGGTTGGGAGAAGATTTTGGTTTAAATTAAATTTCCCCAGCAATGTTCATTATAGCATTCTTTGTAATAGTGAAAAATATAAGTACTTTAAAATATCCAGTTGTAGAAGAATGAATAAATTATCATAAAATAATACAATGCACTAATATACAGCAGTTAAATAAATAACACACTATGTGTCAAAATGAGTAATCTCAAAAACATAATATTCAATGAAAACATAGTGGCAGATAATAGAGGTATCATTTTGTTTCCATAAAATTGAAGATACTAAATATATTATGTATGGTTATACGTAAAAATAGTAAAGATAAAAAAATAACAACAGGGCCAGCATGGTGGCTCATGTCTGTAATCCCAGTGTTTTAGGACACTAAGGTGGTAGGATCACTTGAGTCCAGGAGTTCGAGACCAGCCTGAGCAACACAGGGAGACCCCCGCTACACAAGAACAAACAAACAAAAATTAGGTGATTGTGATTGTGTGTGCCTCATGTCTCAGTTACTCAGGAAGCTGAGGTGGGAAGATCCCAGGTCTTGATCCCAGATCAAGACTGCAGTGAGCTGTGATCGCCCCATTGCACTCCAGCTGGAGCAACAGAGTGAGACTCCATCTCTTAAAAAAAAAAAAAAATGAAAACAAATAGCAATAGGAAGCACATCCACCAGTCTGTAATTACCATTACCTGTGGCGCAGAAGGGAGGGTAATTATTTTGGGAATGAGAAAAAAGAGAGTTTGACTGTATCTGTAACAATTTATTTATTAGAATCTGAAGCAACATATAGCTAGATTGCAACATATAGGTAGTAATCTGGCTTTTAGATACAGAAAATAGTATGACTTAGATTGGTGGGTGTTCATCATATTCTTCTCTGTATGTTCAAAAATTTTCAGGACAATAATATTTTCATAAACAAAAACAGAGTTCCTGGATCAAAGAAAAACCATTTTAGAAGACATTTTCATCCAAAAGTTCTACCAGTGAGTGGAAAGTATTTCAAACACATTGTCTACACACAAAATCTGGAGACCTAACTCTCTTTACCAAGGAGGAAAACTGTCTCTCATTCTCAATTTAGCAGGGCAATCTCATGATGGGAAACATTTCCTGTGGGTTTTCAGTGGCCAGTGAAGAAGTAGAACAAAGCACTTGCTACCTGGGTTACCTGTTAAGTCCACAGACCCTGCCAGAGCATATCCTGGTCCCTGTGATGCCATGGAACACAGCAGTCAGCCTGGGGACACCATTCCTGTCACCACAAAGCGGTCCCAATCCAGACTCCAAGAGAGGATTCTCAGACCTTGCCCAGGAAAGTTTTATGGATGAGTCCATAGAGGAAAGTGAAAGCAAATTTATTAGGAAAGTAAAGGAATAAAGAGCCCAAGGTGGGCAGATCACAAGGTCAGGAGTTCGAAACCAGCCTGACCAACATAGAGAAACACTGTCTCTACTAAAAATACAAAAATTAGCTGGGCATGGCAGCATGCACTTGTAATCCCTGCTACTCAAGAGGCTGAGGCACGAGAATCACTTGAACCCAGGAGGCGGACGTTGCAGTGAGCCGAGATCGCACCACTGCACTCCAGCCTGGGCGACACAGCGAAACATCCGTCTCAAAAAAAAAAGAATGAAGAATGTCTACTCCATAGGCAGAGCCACAGCCTGGGTATACTTACAGTTCTTTCTTCATCATATGCTAAACATGGGTGGATTATTCATGAGTTTTCCTGGAAATAGGTGGGGATTTACCCCAGAACTGAGGGTCCCCTTTTTGGCCATATAAGGTAACTTCCCGATATTGCCATGGCATTTGTAAACAGTCCTGGCGCTGGTGGTAATGTCTTTTAGCATGCTAATTCATTACAATTAGCATATAATGAGGATGACCAGACATTACTTTCTTGGTTTTTAGTTTTCATTTTAGGCTTGGGGGTATATGTGAAGGTTTGTTACATAGATAAAGATATGTCACGGGGGTTTGTTGTACGTATTATTACATCACTCAGGGATTAAGTTGAGTACCCAGTAGTTATCTTTTCTGCCCCTTTCCCTCCTCCCTCAAGTAGACCCTGGTGTCTGTTTTTTCCTTCTGTGTGTTCCTAAGTTCTTATCACTTAGTTCCATTTACAAGTGAGAACATGCAGTGTTTGGTTTTCTGTTCCTGTGTTAGTTTGCTAAGAATGATGGCCTCCAGTCCCATCCATGTTCCCACAAAAACATTATCTCAGTCCGGAGCTCACTTTCATTGCCATCTGGGTTTGGATGGGTTTTGGCTGGTTTCTTTACTGTGTCGTGTTTAATCAGCTGGATCTTTGTAACCTGTATCTTTGCCAACCTCCCCTCCATCCTGTGACTATTCCTCCTGGGAATGCAGCCCAGCAGATCTAAGCCTTATTTTACCCAGCTCCTGTTCAAGATGGAGTCGCTCTGGTTCCAATGGCTCTGACATTCCTGTCTTTGTTATTATTGTGAATACTTTTTTCAAAGTGTAATATATTTATGATATCAGTTATTAAGTAGCCCTGACACTGAGATAAACCTTGTTAGCATCTGCTGCTCACTCTGGATGCCTCCCCTAGTCATACAGCCTTTACGACTCCCATCCTATTCTACTTTTCTATTGTCCTGCAACACATCAAGGAATCCAAAGAGATCCTAGAGATAACCCATCCTCAATCAAAACATTTTCCTCTCCCCTTTTTCTTCTCTTTTCTGTCTTTCTTTCTTTATTATTATTATTATTATTATTTTTGAGACAGGGTCTCACTCTGTCACCCTGGCCAAAGTGCAGTGGTACAATCTCAACTCACTGCAGCCTCGACCTCTTGGGCTCAAGTGATCCTCCCACCTCTGCCTCCCAAGTAGCTGGGACTACAGGTGTGCACCACCACATCTGGATAACTTTTTTGTATTTACAGAGACAATGTTATGCCATGTTGCCCAGGCTATTCTTGAACTCCTGGGCTCAAGTGATCCACACACCTCGGATTCCCAAAGTGCTGGGACTATAGGCATGAGCCACCACACCCAGACTCCTCTTTTCAAATGTTGTCCTAAAATGTTCTCAGAAATAGGACAGCTATCAATAGCTGCAGTCTTAACCCCCGTTTCTTGCAGCTGGAAGGTACCAGAATATGCCATCCCAAAATATGCCTCATTGGTGTGTGCGGATTATATTGAGCCAAAGGCAACTGAGAACCAACAGAGGAAGTAAGGGCCGTTTACCTTCTCCCAGTTGCCTGAAAACAGAGTATACATTTCCCCCTTTTGTAACAAAAGTTTTCATTTATAAAGGACATTTTTATCTCTAAAGGTGTCTCTGTATCAGGAAGAGAGTTTCTTCCTATTACCTGGAAACGACACTTATCTGCATAGCAAGACAGCACTAATTTACCATAAATTTCCTCTCCTTACCTTCCAGAATTCCTCCACCCACCCCTCCAAAGCCCCATATTCTCTTTTTAAGCCTAAAATGGTATAGAAACCTCAGTCATCTGACCACCTCCTTAAGTGTCAATTTTTGTGAAACTCCCATGCACACATATACAATTAAACCTTTTTTCTCTTGTTGATATGTTGTTTGTCAGTTTAATTTCCTGGGTCCTGGCCAGAGAACCTAGGAGAGCAGAGGGAAATGGTTTGTTCTTCCCCTACACTGCCCTAAGATATTAACAGGAAGTAAAAGCATATTCTCAAACCCTCATGATACAGGATTTTTGTTCTTGGTCACTTTGCAAGCCAGGGATCCCCAACTGGTAATGCTCCAGCTCATCTGTATTATAGCTTGTACCCGTGTTCGGCAGTTCCCGAGCTCTTGTACTGTGCTTGAGAAAAATGAGGATATGCTGGACATTGAAGGGTAAGGAGGGCGGAGAAGAATTTTGAGTGATGGAGCAGCTCTCAGTGGAGAGGGGACGTGGGGGTGGTCCCTGACCCCCACAGTTGGGTAGTTCTCCTCATGTGGCTGGGCCCAGAGCTTTTTATGGACTCAGAATAGGGGAGTGCATGCTTATTTGTTTGTGAGTATGCAAAAAAGGGAAAAGCAAAGACATCACTCAAAGGTGGGCATGACAGTGTAGAAAATCAATTAGGAAAGGGTAGGCATATGTAAAATAGGTGAAGGGTGGGGATTAATCAGAGGAAAGTGTGCCAAATGGGAAGACAAGTTCTCAGTCCAGTTTGAGGATTGAACTTGTGCTTGGCTTTCAGGCTTTAAACTGTCTTCAGCTTGGAGGTGAGGTTTCACTGGGACCTGCCCCTATCTGGCTAGGCATTTGACTGCCTCCTGCCATTATCACTCATATGGAATTATTTTCTTAAATGTTTAAATGTTTTTCACTTCTACTTGGCAGCTTTTCCTTTGTCTGGTGTTTATTGTTTTAGTAATTCTTTCAAAACAAATTGATTGTGATCAACTTTTAGAAACATTGAGGGAAAAGTGGGGCACATCTTCATCTATGGTCCTTATGATACTGTTTATGTAAGGACTTCATGGAAACTGAAAAACAAAGATATTTATCATGAATTTAGATATAAAAGTTCATCAAAACTTTTTCCTAATGAGTACAATACTTCTGAAAAATATTCTCCATTATTCGAACAAGCTTGTACTGGGCATACACTGTTCTCAGGGCTGCCAGTATAAAGTGTAGGGGAGATAAACATTCTCTGACTTTCTATCCATCTTAGTTTCATGGGCTAGGGACTGCCAATTAGACAGACAAAAGATAGATTAGCAAGAGAAAAACAAACAGAAATTTAGTAATGAGTGCATTGCCCATACACACAGGAGTACTCAGTAATGAATAGGTCAAACGGATCGCTAGAACCTGGGTTTATATTTTACCATCTTAACAAAAGAACAAGAATTTTGTGGAGAAGTAACAACACAAGGGGAAGGGGCCTTCAGTTGTAGGGCCAGCACATTGTGGAAAGGTAAATCAATGGAGGAAAATAAGGGAAGACAAGGGCTATTAGGACAGTTCATTCTGTAGATTCCTCTCTCACGCAGATTCTCCGGGCTGGGGAGGGTCTCTAGAGAATTACCTCTGGCCATTAAGAGTTATCCTGCACTTCCTGGTAGAGAGCGGGAGGTCAAAGAGTTTTTCTTGCGTCTGTTCTTTTTAATTGCTTTCAGCTCAAAATAATCCTACTTCAAAGTGGCATATTTTGGGGTGGCATATTCTGAAGCAAGGGAGAAAAACATAATCCCTGACACAGAGTGTAAAGTACAATGAAATAATTCATATTCAAAAGGAATCCGGTCCCTTTGATAATCAGACTTGGGTTTCCACCAGAAACTGATACAGCCATTATAATGTCAAGAACTGGTTGCCTGGACTTACAGGACATGACTCTGTGAACACTCAGGCAAGAAATTTCAGATTCTCTGAAAAGGTGACTACCACAATGTTCCATTTAGAGTTCAACCATTTGCAGATGTACATGACTGACTTCTGTGCACTCTCAATTTTTGCAAATACATGAAGAACCACCCCCCACTGAGTTTTTCCTCTGTAAAGTGTGAAGGTAAACCCTCACCCCAAAATATGGTTCCCTGATATCACAAGTATTTTGAATTAAAGGCCCTTAGAGATCAACAGACACTGGAAGAGGCTTTTCTCCCATCTATATAAAGGCCAGATGAACCTACCATGAAGAGCTTTTTTTTTTTTTTTTTTTACTTCTCCTCCCGTTATCTCATTATCTATTGCAGAAAAGATTAAGAATGAAAAAACACCTGAACTGACTCCATAAGCTATTATCTGTCTCTTGGGTTTATTCAGCTTCCAAAGGGAACCATTTACAGGTTAATCTCCATTGCCCAATCCATTCATTCTTCCTGGTAATCATTTGTTGCCCCTCAACAGTTACGAATATTCCCATCCACCCGTCCCCTGAAATGGGGCCATATAGGTATGTGGACTCCATTGGGATATTGAGCAGTCACCCTGTGAATCTCCCCTGTGCACACATTAATAAACTGGTGAGCCATTTTCTCAATTAATCTTCCCTTTGTCAATTGATTTTTCAGGGAACCTTAAGAGGACAAAGGGGAAATTTTCTCTTATCCCCTGCAAGTGGGATGGGTGAATATTCAGAGCCAGCTAACTTAATGAAAAATCTCACAGAAAACATGACTGGCTAAAGCCTAAAGCAAAATAAAATCTTCAAGGGGTCTCAGAGCTACAGAAAGTAGTAGGAACATGGTGATCTCTCTCTCCTGACAAGCATATGGCCTCATCATTTTTCTGTGAGGATGTCAGAAGAGGCCCCCTGATGATTTGATCAGCACTTGTTGTCGGGCACCATGTTCAACTGAGTGTTTCTGATGAATTAATACCTTAATAAAGTTAATGTAAGGGTGGCATTAATAAAAGGGTGCTCTTGCCGGGTGCGGTGGCTCACGCCCATGATCCCAGGTGGGTGGATCATCTGAGGTCAGAAGTTGGAGACCAGCCTGGCCAATGTGATGAAACCCTGTCTCTACTGAAAACACAAAAATTAGCCAACAATTGTGGTGGGCACCTGTAATCCCAGCTCGGGAGGCTGAGGTAGGAGAATCGCTTGAACCTGGGAAGCAGAGGTTGCAGTGAACTGAGATTGCGCCATTGCACTCCAGGCTGCGCGACAAAAGTGAAACTCCATCTCAAATAAATGAAAATTAAAAAAGAATTAAAAGGGTGCTCTTACCTAAAGGCAAATCTCATTAGCATACACAGAAATAAAAAATAGTTCTATATGGTCAAGAGTTGTTTATATTTGTCTGTTATCTGTATAATTGTTGACCTGCTTAGATATAAATTTCCCCTTCATCTAGGTGCATTAAAATTGTAAAGAAAAGTTTATCTTGCAGATTTCCATTGAAATAGAGAGAAAAACCTTTATTCCTCTACTCTCCTAAATTCTCTGACTGGACCTGCAAATCAAACTGACAGACTAACAAAAGAAAAACAAAGTTTTATTTACATACGTATGTATGGGTGTTTCACAAAGAAATGAGACTCAAGGAGGTGGTCAGATAATTGAGGCTTATGTACACTTTGGGCCAAACAAAGGAAAAGAGGTTTGGGGCTTCTGCATGAGGAAAGGCAAGTTATGGTAAGGAGAAGGAGGAAATGCAGATAGATGCAGCCTGTCTTGCTATGCAGGTGAGAGTCTGAGGTGGAAAGAGTTGTCGCTGTGGCCACATGCAGTGGCTATGCCAGTAATCCAGCCTTTGGGAGGCCAAGGCGGGAGGACTACTTGAGCCTAGGAGTACAAGACCAGTCTGGATAACAGTGAGAAACTGTCGCTACAAAAAAGAAAAAAATTAGCCAGATGTGGTGGTGGTGGTGTGTGCCTGTAGTCCCAGCTACTCAGGAGGCTAAGGCAGGAAGACCACCAGAGACCAGGAATTGAAAGTTACAGTGAGCTAGGAGGGTGCCACTGCTCTCCACTCTCTAGTAACAGAAGAAGATTTTCTCACTAAAAATAAAAAGATAAATAAATAAATAAATAAATAAAAATTATTTGGTCAAGCACAGTGACTCATGACTGTAATTCCAGTACTTTAGGAGGTTGAGGCAGGAGGATTACTTGAGCCTAGGAATTTGAGACCAGCCTGGGCAACATAAGCAGATTCTGTCTCTACAAAAATAAAAATTTAAAAAATAAACCAGGCGTGGTGATGTGCTCCTGTAGTCCCAGTTACCCCAGAGGCTGAGGTGGGAGGATCACTTGATCCCAGGAGGCCAAAGCTACAGTGAGCTGAGATCGCACCACTACACTCCAGACTGGGCAACAGAGTGAGACCCTGTCTTTAAGAAAAAGGAGGGGGGGTCGGACGTGGTGGCTCATGGCCTGTAATCCCAGTACTTTGGGAGGCCGAGGAGGGTGGATCACAAGGTCAGGAGATTGAGACCATCCTGGCTAACACCCCGTCTCTACTAAAAATACAAAAAAATTAGCCAGGCATGGTGGTGGGCGCCTGTAGTCCCAGCTACTCAGGAGGCTGAGGCAGGAGAACGGCGTGAACCCAGGAGGCGGAGCTTGCAGTGAGCCGAGATGGTGCCACTGCACTCCAGCCTGGGCGACAGAGCAAAACTCCATCTCAAAAAAAAAAAAAAAAAAAAAGAAAGAAAAAGGAGGGGGATTGTCTGTCTCTAGGAGTAGCTGTCTTCCAGGTACAGAGGCCCCTTTCCCAATGGAAATTACCTTCATAAGTGTAAATCTTCTTTATAAAAGGCGGGGAGGGGGGTGGTATTTTTCACACAGACAGGGAAGGTAAAGAGCTTTTCCTTCATTCACTGGCTCTGAATTACTTAGTCAAAAAAATCCCTATGCCTAATGAGAGGTGACAGCATGCTGGCAGCCCTCCCTGGCTCTCCGGTGCCTCCTCGGCCTCAGTGCCCACCCTGGTCGCGTTTGAGTAGCTCTTCAGCCCACTGCTGCACTGTGGGAGCCCCTCTCTGGGCTAGCTGAGGCTGGAGCCAGCTCCCTCTGCTTGCCGGGGGAGGTATGGAGGGAGAGGTGCAGGTGCCAACGGAGGCTGTGCAAGGCACTCACGGGCCAGCGCAAGTTCCAGCGCCACCTCCAGCTGGGCACGGGCTCCATGGGCTGCACTCAGAGCGGCAGCCAGCACCGCTGGCCCCTGGCGGTAAGGAGCTTAGCACTTGGTCCAGCAACTGTGGAGGGTGCGCTGTGGAGGGTGCCACAGCAGTGCTGGCCCGCCCGCACCACGCTCAAATTCTCACCGGGCCTCAGCCGCCTCCCTGTGGGGCAGGGCTTGGGACCTGCAGCCCACCATGCCTGAGCCCCCCACCTCTGTGAGCTCTCACAAGGCCCGAGCCTCCCCGACGAGCACTGCCCCCTGCTCTGCGGTGCCCAGTCCCATCAACCACCCAAGGGCTGAGGAGTGCAGGCAGACCACAGGACTGGAGGGCAGCTCCACCAGCGGCCGGGGCCGCGATCCACTAGCCAAAGCCAGCTGGGTTCCTGAGTCAGGTGGGGACTTGAGAACTTTTATGTCTAGCTAAAGGATTATAAATGCACCAATCAGCACTCTGTATCTAGCTCAAGGTTTGTGAATGTGCCAATCAGTGCTCTGTATCTAGCTAATCTAGTGGGGACTTGGAGAACTTTTGTGTCTAGCTGAAGGATTGTAAGTGCGCCAATCAGCACTCTGTAAAATGGACCAATCAGAAGGACGTGGGTGGGGCCAGATAAGGCAATAAAAGCAGGCTGCCCGAGCCAGCAGCGGCAACGCGGTTGGTTCCACTTTCAAGGTGCGGCAGGATTGTTCTTTTACTCTTTGCAATATATGTTGTTGCTGCTTAGTTTTTGGATCCATACTGCCTTTGTGAGTTGCAACACTCCCTGCGAAGGTCTGCAGCTCGTTCCTCAAGTAGCGAGACCCGGAACCCAGTGGGAGGAGTGAAAAACTTCAGACGCGCAGTGTTAAAAAGCTGTAACACTCACCTCGGCGGTCCGGAGCTTCATTCTTGAAGTCAGCGAGACCAGGAACCCCCGGATTCCGGACACACTAAGCAGCATATTTTGGGGTGGCATATTTTGGTTCCTTTCTCCTTTCTCCCTTTCAGAGCCCCATGTCCCTTTGGGCAACAGCTCTTGACCATTAGGATCTGCTCTTGGTTCTTTATTTGAGACCAATCAATTGTTCGCTATTATGAATGTTTTATGGTGAACCTGTTCTCTAATTATGGAATGAAAGACAAGAAATTATGAATGTTAACAGGCAGCCTTGTCTTGGTACCACTGAGTTTCTACACAGAATCTTGCTGAGATCCAATTCATTCATTTGGTAAAAATCAATTATCTTAACACTCCATAAGTATTGCTAGTATCTACTAAATCTAACTTGGGTTTTATTTATGAGTTTGAATGGATGTAATTCACCTCAACATGTCCTAGAATTTCAATTTTTCTGCATGACAACAGAGAGAGTAAGATAAAATTTATTCTTTATTAAGTCTGGTGGAATATCATTGGAAAGTCATTCTTCCAGAAATATTTATTGAAGATTCTCGATATGCCAAAATTTTTATGCATGGAGGCTAGAAAGGCTGCATGAGGGACTACAAAGTCTTGAGAAAGTTGTTTCATTGGGAAATGAACCATGGGACCATGTTAATTAGCTCAGATGACGTTCTTTAATGGTAGAGTCAGTGGTGATAAAAAGCAAAAGATTGGAAAATATAAACACAGCCTTTAAAATCTAATTCCATGTCAGTGCTTTGGGACTGTTTTTCATTAGGCTGTCTCTAGGGGAAGTCTTATTAATAAGTCTTTACCAAGTACATTGTAAGGGGCCACATTTTCTACATTTGCATTAGGAGATTGAAAGTAGGTTTATAACTTTTAAAGATCAAATTACTTCTATGCATTTTATGTGCCCCAATTTCAAGTGTAAAGGGCACATATAAAACCTTGAAGAGGGATAGATGGCCACTGGACTTTACATAATGCTTAGAATAGACACACCGATGATCCTAAACATATTTTTAGAGATCTAAAGACAAAAATCAACATTGAAATAGAATTTAAGTGAAACAAAGTTTTTAATTAAATATATATTTGTTTAGTACATATATGTTTAAAATCATCTTGTTTCACTTAAATTCTATTTCTCCTATATTCGTGTGTGTGTGTGTGTGTGTGTGTGTGTGTGTGTGTGTATGTATTTTGGTAGATACAGGGTCTTGTTTTGTTGCCCAGGCTGGTCTTGAACTCCTGGGCACAGGCGATCCTCTTGCCTCTGCCTCTGAAAGTACTGGGATTATAAGGATGAGCCACTGTGCCTAGCCAGACAGTTTTTAAAAAAGAAATTCATCTTCACGTTGTGACTATCAGTGTATCCTACTAATAGCTGAAAAGCTCATATAGATTCAGAATTCAACCACCTCACTCCCCTACCCCGCCAAAAAAATAATAAAAATAAAAAAAGGACAGTGGTCTCTTCTGTTAAAGAAAGACACAAAGCTAGGAGAAACCAAGTTTGGAGACAACATATGATCTCTTGCTACTGGAGGCCATGTTTTCATAAGGAAAGATAGCATTGCCACTGCCTTGGGCTCCAGTCATGCAGGTGGCCCTATCTGTAAGTTACTCAGTCTACCTGAAGCAAACTGCTTCTCCCAAAACAGAAGAGTGCCTGGTAACCCAATTACACCTTGCTGTTTTTTCTCCTCACACTCTTTTCTTGTGGTTCACATGAGAAGAGGGGATTCTGAATCATAAACTAGCTCTAGGAGATGTGTACTGGCTGTAGTTTTTGGTTAGTGACACATAAATGAAATCTATTTTGATTTGTATTCTCATTCTTAAATTAACTTTCTCAGACATATGAACACATTTTTTTTTTTTTTGGCCAAGGTACAATATGGCAAATATAATTTACTATTTCTTATCAAATTAAGATTGTGATCTATCTCAAGGTCACAATTAAACATGACATGTGCTTTTTAAAGAATAATTTTAGTTACAAATAGATAAATAAGGCCGCCTGTAATCCCAAAAGTTTGGGAGGCCAAGACTGGCAGATCACTTGAGGTCAGGAATTCGAGACTAGCCTGGGCAACATGGCGAAACCCCATCTCTACTGAAAATACAAAAATTAGCCAGGCATGAGTGGCACGTGCCTGTAATTCCAGCTACTCGGGAGGCTGAGGCAGGAGGATCACTTGAACCCAGGAGGTGGAGGTTGCAGTGAACCAAGATGGTGCCACTGCACTCCAGCCTGGGTGACAGAGTAAGCCTCCATCTCAAAAACAAACAAACAAAAAAAGAAATCACAAATACATAAATATAAGAAACAGAACTAATGAAGCTCAGCTCGTTTCCTAAAAAGTAACAGTGAAATTGGAAAAGGGAATCCCAGATTCACCCCAAGCACTCATTCCCACAGCTGCTGGGAGGGTCAACAGGTTCAATTCTGCTGTCTCCAGCCTCTCTCAGGTGCAGGAGAGGAAAAATATCTTTCCATCTACCCTTCTAAGTTCTCAGTTGGGAACCCCTTCACAAAAGACAGGTTAATAAGAGAAAAAGCATAGAAATTTAATTAATATAAGTTTTACATGACATGGAAACATTCATGAGAAAATAAAGACACAAAAAAAGGATTCAACTGCAGTGTGTTTATGCTGTTTGATGAAGAGTGGAAAGTCTTGGGGAAATGTGACAGAGCAGAGTATGGGCTAAGAATATGGGCTAAGAGTATAGGCCGAGAGTAGTAAACTGGGGGACACTCAGCAGGGACCGTTTGTTCCGATTCCTCTCAATACTCCTTTGTCTTTGGAGATAAGAATGTTGTCCTGTAGGTCTCGGAAGGCACCTCTCACATGAGGTCTCATCACCTGCTTCAGGACAGAAGGACAGAGACAGGTCGGAGAGACCTTCTTGCCATTTCTCAAATTCCTTCAGCTCAACATATTCAGCATGCCAAGGGGCCATATTTTGAGGTTGTACTGAATCCCATCAAAGGCATTGATTTCTAGGGCACTCTCCCATAAACTTTCTGCACCCAAATTCAGTCTCCAAGACTGCTTTCTAAGAAAACGGTTGTGTGTCTGTGTACATGTAAGTCAGTTAATATAAAAATCAGTGAAGAGCAACGCATCACAACACTGAAACATCTTTCAAATAAGATTAAGGCAATGAACTTGAAAATGATTCTGTAATTGTCTTACAAAATACACATCCATGTTATCCTTGCAATTTTATTTTCCGTGTAAAACATGTCAGATGACCGAAAAGGGTCTCATTAACCTATTAAGAACTAAAAACCATCATTGAGCCTAACCAGGTGCTCTTATTCTCATGGCCTGACATGTCTTCGTCTCCCTCACCACTCTCCTTCTTCCCCAGTAGATTCCAGACGTTCAGTTAACTATGGTATGTGCTCTTTTTCTCAAGGCCAAGTATTTCCAAGTTTCCCCTTATATGATGTCTTATACAAATAAATGTTTAAAGCATATCAATATAAAATTGAGATAATGGAAATATTTACTGTTCCTATCACTTCATCTTTTCAAAGCCAACTTTAACAGCAAACACTGTTGGCCTCGCAAGGCAGGAGATCTGAAGACAGATATATTAAATAATTTTGATGTGTACCATGAGCCAAGGTAATAAGATTGTGAACACTCACTGGGAAAAATAACGATCTGATGTAGAAAATGACAGGATATTTGAGAGAATATAGGTATTTTTCTGGACAAAAGTAAACATTAATGTATTTATGAGATGTTTCTCACTGAGAAGTAAACTCTGACCTTTTTTCTCTCTTGCCCAAATTCCTATCTAAGGGGCCTGGGGAGTCACGCCTACAAACCAAAACATCTCATCAGATGGGCTTTATTTCACCCTCTATAATGTGGCTCACTTTCCAACCCGACACTGGCATAACATCACATGAAAGATAAAGAAAGAAATCAAAATATTTTACCCCAAAAATATGTAGGGTTTTTGGCCATATTTTGAAATGGCGCCGCAAAGTCTTTTTTGCATCTGTGAAGAATCTCTGTTAACATAACTCTATCTTCCCCTTCCAGGACCTCCCAGTCCTGAAGAGATTAATTGAGAATCTAGCAGTTTCTATTTTTTATTTTTATTTTTATGTTCATGTTTTTTGAGATAGGCTGTCACTCTGTCACTCCACAGGCTGGAGTCCAGTAGAGGGATCTCAGCTCACTGCAACCTCCACATCCTGGGCTCAAGGTTCAAGCCATCGAGAGTCTAGCACCTTTTAAAGGTTTGAATAGGAGACATTTACCATCTGTTGTTTCAAAGGGCAGCCACCTATAAGGTTTCATAAGAACCTCAGTGTCCACAGTCCCTTATCTTATCCCAGACACTCTTTTCTATTGACTGTATTATTCTGTTTAGATAATAACTCTTTTAACCAATTGCCAATCAGGAAATCTTTGACTCCATCTACGATCCGGAAGCTCCCTCTTGGAGCTGTTCTGCCTTTTCAGAATAAGCCTCATGTGTATTGTGTATGTCTCCTCAAAACTTACAAAACCAAGCTGCGGCCCAAACACCTTGGACACACGTTCTCAAGATCTCTTGAGGCCGTGCCTCGGGCCATGGTCACTCATATTTGGCTCAAAATAAACCTCTTCAAATACAGAGTTTGGCTATTTTTGTTGACATTGTAGGGATAAAAAAACTATTACATAATATGTGACTGTACTGACTGAGGTATAATTTACAAAGGACAGAATTCAGATAAATAAGAAGGAGGTTCTAGAGAGGCAGCCTTGTTGACCGACCTTCTTGCTATCTGAAATGTTCGGTTGTGGGAAGTGGAAATGAACTCTTTTCCTACACACCATAGATGAGGCTAACAGTGGGCAACAACTGGCCATATACTACATGCAGATGGATGGCAGAGACAGCCAGGACCTGGACAACCTTGGTACCCAAGAAAGAGACCACCACCTGTGAAGTATATGTACCCAAAAGACAAAAATTATCTGAATCTAATCAAGGACTTAAATCTAATAACTGGTTTCAAAAAATACCAGTGAGAGCTGGGTGCAGTGGCCCATGTCTGTAGTCTCAGCTACTCAGGAAGCTGAGGTGGGAAGATGGCTATGGTCACACCTGTGTACAATCACTACACTCCCGCCTGGGCAACATAGTGGGGCTCATCTGCTAAAAAATACACATGTAGGTGATAAAGGAAAATGAGGCCTTGGGGACATAATCAACAAAATCTAGAATTGGAAATTTCTAGATGTAAATTATTAGGTTTCTTCAACAAATAGCAAGGGGAAAAGAAGATGGAGGGAAATCACAGATTAAAGCAAGTTGATACATATGAAGCAAATGTGATATGTGGTCCTTGTTTAGATCCCAATGCAAACAAACCAAATATTAAACAAACATTTTTGAGAATTGAGAAAATTTGCACACTCACCAGATATTTGATTATATTAACATTATTGTTGATTTTAGGGATATTAATAATATTGTGTTTACATTAAAGAAAGAATCCTTATGTTTTAGGAATATATGTTGGAGTGTTTCTGGATGAAATGATATGATGTCTGGAATTTCCTTTAAATTATTTGGGAGGTGGGAGGATGGGTGGAGAAAGAAACAGATGAAATGAGAGTGGACAAATGGCAGTGATTGTTGAAGGTGGGTGATGGCTGTGAAGGGTGGGTGAACTGAAGAAAATGACAGAGGTGATTTTTTTTTTTTTTTTTGAGACAGAGTCTCGCTCTGTCACCCAGGCTGGAGTGTAGTGGCGTGATATCAGCTCACTGCAACCTCTGCCTCTGGAGTTCAAGTGATTCTCCTGCCTCAGCCTCCCAAGTAGTTGGGACTACAAGCGTGTGCCACCATGCCCAGCTAATTTTTGTATTTTTAGTAGAGGTGGGTTTCACCATGTTGGCCAGGGGATGGTCTTGATCTCTTGACCTCATGATCTGCCCACCTTGGCCTCCCAAAGTGCTGGGATTACAGGTGTGAGCCACTACACCTGGCCTGATGGAGGTGGTTTTAATCCATTTAGAGGTTTATTTTGCCAAGGTTAAGGAAGCAGCTGGCAAACAGAGACACAAGCCACTGTAGGATCTGTGGCCCACCCTTTTTTCGAAGAGGATTTTAAGAGCTTCAATATTAAAAGGGGAAAAGCAGGCAGGAGGGTAAAAGAGGGAAAAGGAGAGGGAGGGCTGGTCACATTCTTTTGAATCCACATGAAAAGGAGTGGGTAGATGAACAATCAATTATGTATTCATCTCCTGCTCAGTACATCTGTACTTTACATAAGATAAGGTAAACATCAGTGGAGAAAGCAATTAAATATGCATTGACCTCAGGGTGGGCTGGGGGACAATTTCTAGGCTCCTCTTGTTCCATATTCTTGAAGATAAACTGTTAATTTCCATGGTTAGAGGGAGGGAGGCCCCTGTGGAAACATGTGGACTTCTATCGGTAACTGTTAGTTTAGGAACAAAAGGAAAGGCACGGTTTTCTGGGTTTTTTCATGCTCAGCTTTCAAGCTTAACTTTCCCATTTTGGCAAAAACCGAATCTGGGCTCCCAAGATGTCTTCCTTTCGTAGGAGAAAAAGTAATTTCTTTTCTCAGCCCGTGTAAGTTCGTAACTGGGACAGACTTCTGTTAACAGAAGACAGATCAACAAGAGAGAAAAGAGAAAAGCATTTTTATTTACATGTGCGTGCCTCTCCCATGGGGAGAAAGCTGAGTTCAAAAGTGCCTCTCAGAAAGGTGGCTCAGGGTCCTGGCTTACATAGCACATCAAGCAAAGAACAATGTATTCAGAAGTGACAGGACAAAGGACGAAGCAGCTCCAGGCTCCCAAAAGTGGAACAACTACGGAAAGGTAGTAAAGCTGCTCCCAGACTCCTCCGGCCCTGGGGCACCAGCCACCGCACTGATAAGTGAGCCACTGTTTACATCTCTGTCTTCAGGCAGACAGGGGAGGCAGAATTCTCTGCATCTTTTCACAGCAATTTTTATGGCCTGCCTTAGGTAAGAAAGGGCAGCTCAGACAGCCCTTTCCTGTAACTGTACTTTCCACTTGCCAAAGAAGCATATTTCGGGGTGAAATGTTCTGGGGTTCTTCAGATGTATGGGGGTTCATAAGATTATTTTCTCTTCTGCTGTGTCTAAAATTCCACAATGAAGAAGTTAAAAAATCTCTACTGTAATTAAAAGTAAACTGAAAAATATTACCGTTTTAGTAAATTAACTATTTGAAGTTTTCATATAAAAGTGCAAGTTTTCAGAATCTATGCATCTGAAGGATATTTTTTAAATCTAAAAATTGAATATAATTAATATGCAAATTATGTTCTTTTCTAACCTAGGATGCTACTTATTAAAAACCTAAATTATGGCTTTAAAGAAAATAATAGAGCTTTTTAGTTCACCTTAATTATATATTTTATAGTTTTGTTTTCTGTTTTGTTTTGTTTTGTTTTTGACAGGGTCTTGCTCTGTCTGGAGTGCAGTGGTGCAATCATGGCTCTCTGCAGCCTCGACCTCCTGGGCGCAAGTGTTCTCCCTCAAGTAGCTAGAACTTGGCCCTCAAGTAGCTAGAGCTACAGGTGCTCGCCACCACGCCTGGCTAGTTTTTGTGGCTTTTTTTTTTTTTTTTTGGTAGAGATGTGGTTTTGCCATGTTGTCCATGCTTTAATTATATATTATACAGGGAATATCAAAGACACTATCAGTGTAAACATGCTAGAAGCCAATATAAGCCACTTCAAACAAGCAGTGTACCTACGTGACCTACAGGAGAGCTTTTCAATCTAAGTTGTGAGGCTTGGTCAGAGTTGTGCCTGAAATTATTGAATTTTGTTTCATTTCTTACACACTATTATTGCATTAGTAAATTTGTTATGCACTATAATTATATAGCTTTATAATTCTTATGAAATTAAATATACTCTGTATGATAAAACAGATGCTGAGTTCTACAGAAACTCTTCAATTTATATTACCCCAGCAAAATATCAGCAATAATGGCTAACAAGTATGGAGTACTTTCTGTAGTGTCTAATATATTACTGTGTCACATTAGTGGAGTGGTATTATTAGTGCTTCTCTTTCTTCTCAGGCTGAGGAACCAACAGATGAGAGGGTTCAGGAAGGAACCACTAGGTTCCAGAAGTGCTGAGGTGGGATTTGAGCTCTGACCCTCTCACTCCAGATCCTGCCTTAATCATCATTCCAGAGACTGTCCTTATGACGACAACAATTAGTTGAACTCACTTTCTAGAATCCAATATCACAGTGGTTCTCCAAATTAGTACATTGTATCATGAAGTAAATTTGCCTTATTTATTACTGTTTTACTTTCATCCACCAGTAGAGGGAGCACAAATTCATCTGTAACTGAGTTCAGATCCCAAAAACAGATTCAGGGAATGATAGGATAAGGCAGGAGTTTAAATCTTGTATTTTCATGTGTTAAGGAATCCGAGGTGGCAAAGGTTGAGTGAGTTAATGCAGTTACATAGTGGCCAATGGTGGGGTCAGATGAAAAGTTCGCATCCCCTGGCTTCCAGAACAGGCTGTTTTACCACCTGCGAGGCTGGTCCTTTCTGGGGATATCAGGTTTCCTTCCTAGCCCACTGGGTGGTCACGTGGAATGTTTCAGAAAGCCAAGCTCAGTTTCCTTCAAGAAAAGTTAGTGAGCACTAGATTAAGATAAATTTGTATTCGGCTGTGGTGAAACAGCTGATGATATATTCCCTAAAATGAACATTAATTTAGCAAATTAATATACTGCACAAATAAGTATACAAAAGCAAAATCAACAGGTAAATGAAGACAAAATTCCTCTCTGGGTCTTTCAAAAACACGATATTAGTTGAGAACGAATTGACTGTTTACAACTGGAGGTGAGAAGGGTGTATTCACAGATGTCTGCCTGAGACCATTGGACAAAGGGATGAGTTCCAGTTAAATTTTGGAAAAAGAAAAAAGGGGGAAACAACAGGGCACAGTGGCTCACACCTGTAATCCCAGCCCTTTGGGAGACCGGGACGGGCAGATGGCTTGAGGTCAGGAGTTTGAGACCAGCCTGGCCAACATGGCGAAACCCCGTCTCTACTAAAAATACAAAAATTAGCCAGACATGGGTGGCTGTAATCCCAGCTACTCGGGAGGCTGAGGCAGGAGAATTGCTCGAACCCAGGAGGCGGAGTTTGCAGTGAGCCGAGATCGTGCCACTGCACTCCAGCCTGGGCGACAGTGAGACTCCATCTCAAAAAAAAAAAAAAAAAAGGTGAGGTGTTGGGGGTGGGGGAACAAAACAAAAAGCTGACCCTGACAGTTTCCTTACTACTCAGTTTGAGAGAAAAAAAGTCCAGCTCCCCTGTTTACGCTCATGCCTGGCTCTGCTTCCACTGCCTGCCATACCCTTTGCCGGGGCGGGGCTGACTCTGGCTCCTTAGGGGCAGAACTGTCTATGACACTGTGTTAAGTTCCACCTTTCTATGTCTGGGAGGACACACCTGTTTCGTGTTCATTTGCATTCCCAGCTTGTCTTCCTTTTTTTCCTGGTGGCCACAGGAGGTGCTTCGTCGGCTGGCAGGCCCATTTTGGGTGTTTTAATCCAGGCTTTTGACTGGGTTTGGTAGCTGTTCTCATTCTACTTCTCATTCATTCTAATTCTCTTTCTACTGTTTTTCACTTAGACGTAGTTTTCTTGGTAAGAAAGGCCATGGTAAGCAGACATAGTGTGCACGGTAAACATGCAGCCCTTCTGAGTTCCTGCACCGCAGTAGCACCACAGTCACCCATAAGAGCCACAGAGCAGCCACGCCGAGTTCTAAGAGTGAGTAGAGTTGGACCAAGTTGTGGAACTTCAAGGTTGCTTTTGTTTTTAGTTGAGGCCTAACCTAGGCTTGGCTGGGCACTTTTTTCAGGGTGCTAGTGTTGTAGAACCTCTGAGAGCAGAGAAAAGTTTATTTGATTTGGCCAAGGCCAGAGGGCGGGAGAGAAAATCTCGCAATTCTGATCTGTCTTTGGACATAATTGAAGCTTTATAAGGAAGGTGGGGGTGCGGGAGTGGCGATCCCAAGGCCAAAGCTGCTCGCCTCCCTCGGTCCCTTGGCCAGATGAAACTTCTAGATGCCTTAAAGGATGTCTACCTGACCAAAGGATCTTGTTCTTTAAAAGAAAAACAAAGCTGGGTGTGGTGGCTCATGCCTGTAATTCCAGCATTTTGGGAGGCCAAGGCAGCCAGATCACTTGAGGTCAGGAGTTTGAGACCATTCTAGCTAACATAGAGAAACCCCGTCTCTATTGAAAATACAAAAATTAGCCAGGTGTGGTGGCGGGTGCCTGTAGTCCCAGCTATTTGGGAGGCTACAGCAGGAGAATTGCTTGAACCTGGGAGGTAGAGGTTGCAGTGAGCCAGGATTGTGCAACTGCACTCCAGCCTGGGCGACAGAGTGAGACTCCATCAAAAAAAAAAAAGAAAAGAAAGAAAGAGAGAGAGGGAGAGGGAGAGAGGGAGGGAGAGAGGGAGAGCGGGAGGGAGAGAGGGAGAGAGGGAGGGAGGGAGGAAGGAGGGAGAGAGAGAGAGAAGGAAAGAAAGAGAGAGAGAAAGAAAGAAAGAGAAAGAAAGAAAGAAAGAAAAGAAAGAAAGAAAGAAAAAGAAAGAAAGAGAGAGAGAAGGAAGGAAAGAAAGAAAGAAAAAAGAAAAACAAGTTCATCAATCTCACAGGCAGACCCTGGAGGGTTAGGATGTGAAGATAATCATTTATTAGCAACTCCCCTCCACCAAAATGACTCCATGCCAGTAAGTGTGCACGGGGAGAGGAGAGGACAAAGAGAGAGGAAGATAAGCAAAACAAATACCTTAGGGGTTTTTTTTGTTTGTTTGTTTTTGATTTTTGAGATGGAGCTTAGCTCTTGTTGCACAGGCTAGAGTGCAATGGTGCGATCTCGGCTCACTGCAACCTCCGCTTGCCCCCCCCGCCAACCCCCTCGGGTTCAAGTGATTCTCTAGTCTCAGCCTCCTGAGTAGCTGGGATTACAGGCATGCACCACCATGCCCGGCTAATTTTGCATTTTTGGTAGACACAGGGTTTCTCCATGTTGGTCAGACTGGTCTTGAACTCCTGACCTCAGGTGATCCACCCACCTTGGCCGCCCAAAGTGCTGGCATTACAGGCATGAGCCACGGTGCCTGGCCTAGGGTTTTTATACTATAGGCTCAGTCACACTAGCCTGGTCTCCTTTTGTCTTTCAAGGCCAAAGACACATACCTCCAGGAAGCCGTGTCTCACCACCTACATGCTGTAAAGATAAAAGAATGCACTTATCTAGGCCACTGCTGTCAGGTCTTCCTTTCTTTTTTTTTCTTTTCTTTCTTTCTTTCTTTTTTCTTTCTTTCTTTCTTTCTTTTTTTTTTTTTTTTTTTTTTTTTTGAGACAGAGTCTTGCTGGAGTGCAGTGGTGCAATCTCAGCTCATTGCAACCTCTGCCTCCTGGGTTCAAGCGATTCTCTTGTCTTGGCTTCCCGAGTAGCTGGGACTACAGGCGCCCGCCACCACAACCAGCTAATTTTTTGTATTTTTAGTAGAGACAGGGTTTTACCTCATTAGCCAGGATGGTCTCGATCTCCTGACCTCGTGATCCGCCCACCTCGGCCTCCCACAGTGCTGGGATTATAAGCGTGAGCCACTGCGCTCCGCCTCATGTTTTCATTTCTGCAACCTACATCTCCATGCTCAGGTCTTCCAGTCTTCAAGCTGTGATCTTTCTCAAGACTGACACTGCGAGTGAAGCAAGCCCCAGACTCGTCCCAGAGAAGGAGCGACAAATACATCCACCACCTGCAGCCCCCGCGGACACCATTGGTTGATCACAGCCCTCCTTCCGCCATTCACGGATCACAGCCCTCCTCCCTCCATTCATGGATCACGGCCCTCCTTCCGCCATTCACGGATCACGGCCCTCCTCCCTCCATTCATGGATCACAGCCCTCCTTCCGCCATTCACGGATCACGGCCCTCCTCCCTCCATTCACGGATCACGGCCCTCCTTCCGCCATTCACGGATCACAGCCCTCCTCCCTCCACTCACGGATCACAGCCCTCCTCCCTCCATTCATGGATCACAGCCCTCCTTCCGCCATTCATGGATCACAGCCCTCCTTCCGCCATTCACGGATCACAGCCCTCCTTCCGCCATTCACGGATCACAGCCCTCCTTCCGCCATTCACGGATCACAGCCCTCCTTCCGCCATTCACGGATCACAGCCCTCCTCCCTCCATTCATGGATCACGGCCCTCCTTCCTCCATTCACGGATCACAGCCCTCCTCCCTCCATTCATGGATCACGGCCCTCCTCCCTCCATTCATGGATCACGGCCCTCCTTCCTCCATTCACGGATCACAGCCCTCCTCCCTCCATTCATGGATCACAGCCCTCCTTCCGCCATTCACGGATCACAGCCCTCCTCCCTCCATTCATGGATCACAGCCCTCCTTCCGCCATTCACGGATCACAGCCCTCCTTCCGCCATTCACGGATCACAGCCCTCCTCCCTCCATTCACGGATCACAGCCCTCCTTCCGCCATTCACGGATCACAGCCCTCCTCCCTCCATTCATGGATCACGGCCCTCCTCCCTCCATTCATGGATCACGGCCCTCCTCCCTCCATTCACGGATCACGGCCCTCCTCCCTCCATTCACGGATCACAGCCCTCCTCCCTCCATTCACGGATCACGGCCCTCCTTCCGCCATTCATGGATCACAGCTCTCCTTCCTGCTGAGCTTGGGTGTAGCCTCAGAGTCCTTCTCAACGTAGCATTCCAGACAGCCACCACCAAATGTGGCTTGACACTCAAGTAGCACACATTTACCATTCCTGCCTGTCAATGAGAACCAGAACTGGACACCACTTAAAGTGGCGTCGATCGATTTTATGGAGAAACTAAACTGCTGTAATAGGGGAAAAGAGACTTCAGGACAGAACTGAGCTCAGTTTGAGTACAGGGACAAGTGAGAATTTATCACTGAACAGCAGGATGGGGGCATCAGTGGATGGAAAGTCACTAAGAGGAAACATCAAGGTAGTAGGTTGTTGAGAAACTGACTTAACAGGGTTCTTGCTGAGAGCAGGCTGGCAGGATGGGATATCAAGAGTTGGGAATTCTTTTGCAGGGAAGGAAAAATATCTTTTTTCCTACCCTTCAGAGTTTGTGGCTGGGGACCCCGTAACAAAAGACAGATTAACAAGAGAAAAGCATAGAAATGTATTTAATATAAGTTTCAGGAGACATAGGAGCCTTCATAAGAAGACAAAGAGCCAAAGAAATGTTTAAACCTTAGTGTTGTTATGCTAGATTGGATGAAGAGTGGAGAGTCCTGAAAAAATGTTTGAGGACAGAGCTCCATATAGTCAACTGGGGGAACATTTAGCAAGTCTCAGATTCCTCTCAGTGTCCCTAAGTCTTTTTTTTTGAGACGGAGTTTCACTCATTTTGCCCAGGCTGGAGTGCAATGGCACGATCTCGGCTTACTGTAACCTCCGCCTCCTGGGTTCAAGAGATTCTCTTGCCTCAGCCTCCCAAGTAGTTGGGATTGCAGGCATGCGCCACCATGCCCAGCTAATTTTGTATTTTCAGTAAAGACGGGGTTTCTCCATGTTGGTCAGACTAGTCTCAAACTCCTGACCTCAGGTGATCTGCCTGCCTGGGCTTCCCAAAGTGTTGGGATTGCAGGCATGAGCCACCGCACCCAGCTCCCTCTGTTTTTAAAGTCAAGGACACTCCTTCCCTCCCAGCATAAAGAGGTCACCCCTTACATGAGCGTTGTATAATCCGCCTCAGGGGAAGGTCAGAAAATCGTTTCACCAATTCCTTCAGCTAAAATATTCAATATACCAAGGTAGTGTGTCCTGAAATCCACCACTCTCTAAACTGACATAGCAGCATTCGTGATAAAACTGAACTCAACGAAATGAACACAGAAGCCACGGAGGACACCTGATGGAGAGGGGGGCTCAGAGGAGCGTGGCCACAGTCTGGTTAAGGAGAAAGTCTGTCACGCCCCAGAGTTAGAGTACACAGCCCTCTCTAGCTAAGAAACTATAAATAACTCCAAAGCAATCCATCTGCAGTTCCAGGTAGACAACGTCACGTGCACCATCAGTCGCTTTTGACACCAGGCAATTCTAGGCATGTCGGCATGCTGAGTGATTTGAGCAGAAGGAGGCTGAGAGATCACAGAAGCAAGAAGGTCTCTCCAATCTTTCCTGCCCTCCTTTCTCCTAACCCCCTTTCCCCTCTGAAGCAGGTCATGGAATCTAGAATTCTCCTCCCCTGAAGCAAGCCATCAAACTCTGGAACGTCACTCTCTGAGCTCATCGCTACTCCAGTGAAGACCCTCATGTGACAGGTATCATGTCCTATACCTGGGGTGGGGGAAGGAATTCATAGACACAAAAACAATCGGAATAAACAGTCCTAAAGGAGTTCCTCCAAGTTTATTATCATTAGATCACACTCCCTTTTATCCAGTCATCCTTCTCTACAACTATCTACTTTTTTTCATCAGATTTAGCATAAAAATACAGTTATCCCTGGTTCTTTGGGCCTTCATTCCTGAAGGCCGCTATGACATGTGAAGCTTTCATTAAATATATTTTTTAAGCTTTTCTCTTGTCAATCTGTCCTATGTTACGGAGGTGTCAGCCACAAACTGAATGGGTGAAAAAATATATTACTTTTTGTGCTCTACAAGGCTCAAGGCTCAGAAAGGTATTTTTCAAAAAAGAACTTGAGTTGTACAGCTCTATTTCATTTTTTCTTAGAGACCACATAGACAAAATTGAACAAGCATTTTATAACTTGTCCAAGAAGGCAAAAATATAGGTCACTGAAAACATAGTCATCTTGAATTACTTTTATTTGCCAAACTTTAATTTAATCCTTGTAATAGTCGTATGAAGAAAAGCTTTTTCTACCAATTTTCCTACCAGTTGAACACTGTTTTGAAAGTGGGCTGTCAGTTGCACAGCTCGGTGTTTCAACTAATAACCTATTTGGCAGCTGACATACAGGAATACAAGTGCTATACATGAAAGAAATGTTATTTTTCTCTTCTATGGAATTGGATCCAGAAAAATGCCAGTGAGAAAGGCTTTTTGTATGTACATCTGTCCTGGCACTTTTTCCTTATTAAAAAGTTAATGGTGTGGGCCACATATTCATATTCGGATCAACTCTGGGTACTTATCCCAGTAGCTGTGATAATTAAGATTTTACTTGTATGACAGTCTAGAAGAGCAGAGATTTTACATTCAATATTCTGCCACTTGACAATTCTTTAGCCAGGTTTTCCCAACTTCCCTTCTCATAAGACTCCACTCCAGATTCTGATTCAGCAAGGTTGAGAGGGAGGCTGGTGTCCTGGTATTTACAAAGAACTGCAAGTGACGCTTATAACCAGAAAGGTTTGGAAAGCACCACTCCAGGCAAATATTCAGTTTTAGGGGTTTTAAAAGATTTTCAAAACAAAGCTAAAGATTTTAGTTCATTTTTATTTTTATTTTTTCAAGACAGGGTCTGGCTCTGTCACCCAGGCTGGAGTGCAGTGGCATGATCATAGCTCACTACAATCTCAAACTCCTGGGCTCAAGCCATCCTCTCTCCTCAGCCTCCCAAGTGGATGGGACTATAGGTGCATACCACCACGCCCAGCTAGTTTTGTTTTCAAAATTTTTGTAGAGATGGGGTCTTGCTCTGTTGCCCAGCCTCGTCTTGAACTCCTGCTCTCAAAGGATCTTCCCGCCTCAGCCTCCCAAAGTACTGGGATTGCAGGCGTGAGCCACTGTGCCTTACCAAAACTCAAGATTTTTCAACACAGCACACACACCACAAAGGACAGACATGACGGTCGCCCTGGTGAAGAGGTGAAAGCACTTGCTAGCTGTCACTGCCTCAGCCTGCCCCAACCCCATGCAGCCCTGCTCCTTCTCTCATTAGAAGCAGCAGGGGAAGGCACGGCAGGGAGAGGGGTAGGGACACTCCCAGCATCCCCAGAAACCATCGCAGCGCCTCCTGCTGGGCTGCAGTGGAGCCATTGCACTCCACCAAGTCAGCGGAGGGCGCTCAGGACCAGACCAGAACACACTTCCAGATGCGTTTCTTCCACAATCTTCGAGCAAAGCACCACCCTCTGCACAGAATCATTATAATTATTCTTGTATCGCTCTTTTGTCTCTCTACAGTGCCTTTGGTAGGTAACAGCAGGGATTCCAGAAACAAGGACAAAAGCATCTGGCAGCAAGGAGGCTGCTGGCAAGACTGAGGGTGGCAGAGCCAGGAGGATGAATGTGTGAGAAGTGGACAGGCGACAGGAAGAGAAGGGAAGAGAGAAGGAACAGACCGACGGGGGAGAGCCCCTCAGTGGCCTGTGGTGGTGAACTTTCCCCAAACCTGTCCTCCCGGCAGAACTGTCTCTCCCAGCTCCTGGAGGCAGAGCCAACCCCAGGCCAGAGGCTACAGCAGGCAGACGTCAAGGTCAAGGTCACTGCCTGCACCTCCCACGGTGGCTTTCACAGCTTCCCTGCCAGCTCCAAGCCTACCCTAAACCTCCGAAAAGCATCTGAGGAGGCAGCTTACACTTGGGGTTAAAACACCAGTGTCACCCCTGTCAGAAAAATGTGCATTATTTGTGTGGTGAACAAAAAATAAAATCTTAAGCCCCCCACTGATCAGACACCCTCTTGGCCAAGGGAACTCCAGAGAAAGCCTAAAACTGAGTTTCAGGCCATCACAGGAAGGGAGGTCAGGCATGTCTCATCATACCCACTCTCTTTTGGACCTTAAACACAACAACTGACCAGCATTCTTGTAAAAACAGATATCATGAGGCTGACAAAACAGACTCTTTGTCATAAGAAGAAGCCAAATTCTAGGCCGGGCGCGGTGGCTCACGCCTGTAATCCCAGCACTGTGGGAGGCCAAGGTGGGCAGATCACAAGGTCAGGAGACTGAGACGATCCTGGCTAACACGGTGAAACCCCATCTATACTAAAAATACAAAAAATTAGCCGGGTGTGGTGGCACACGACTGTAGTCCCAGCTACTCGGGAGGCTGAGGCAGGAGAATGGCTGAACCCAGGAGGCGGCGCTTGCAGTGAGCTGAGATCAGGCCACTGTACTCCAGCCTGGGGACAGAGTGAGACTCCGTCTCAAAATGAACAAACAAACAAACAAACAAAGAAAACCAATTCTAAACAGGATGTAAGGCCGGCAGTCTTGCTGAACAGGCCGTACTGTGGCTGACTCTGACACAGCATCTTTATCTTTTTTTCCCTTTTTTTATTCTCTGCAGGGCAAATCCTAAGCATCCTTATCTTAACTTCAACAGTCCATTCTGCTAACTCCAAATTTTTAGACAAAGTTGTGTTCCTTTCACCAACTGCAGATTAAAGAATCTCAGAATCTGCCTGTGACCTGCAAGCCCCCACTTCAAGATGTCCTGCGTTTCCTGGCCAGGCCAAGGCACACTTTCCATGTATGGATTTGTGTTGCCTCCTGGAAATGTGTAAGACCACACTGTAACCCGGCCACCTCAGGAGCACTTGCTCAGAATCCCTTGAGACTATTTCCCTGGGCTGTGACCACTCATATTGACTCAGAATAAACTCATTAAAATACTTTACAGAGTTTGGTTTTTCCCGCTAGCAATGTCAACCTAAAAGGAAGAAACTGAAACAAAATTAATGTAAGTAGAGAGTTTATTTGGGCTAAGTTTGAGGATTGCAATCTGGGAGCATAGATTCAAGTTGCCCTGAATATACATACCAATCAGCAGAAGTTACAAGTGGATTTTTTTTTTTTTTTTTTTGACAGAATCTCGCTCTGTTGCTAGGCTGGAGTGCAGTGGCATGATCTCAGCTTACTGCAACCTCCGCCTCCCGGGTTCAAGCGATTCTCCTGCCTCAGCCTCCTGAGTAGCTGGGACTCACGCTTGGCTAATTTTTGTATTTTTGCTAGAGACAGGGTTTCACCATGTTGCCCAGGATGGTCTAGATCTCCTGACCTCATGATCTGCCTGCCTTGGCCTCCCAAAGTGCAAGGATGACAGGCATGAGCCACCGTGCCTGGCCGATTTTTTTTTTTTTTTTTTTTTGAGACAGGGCCTGGCTCTGTCCCCCAGGCTGGAGTGCAGCCTCAAACTCCTAGGCTTAAGTGATCCTCCTGCCTCAGCCTCCTGGGTAGCTAGGACCACAGACACATGCCACCGTGCCTGGCTAATTTTTTTAATTTATGTTTTTGTAGAGACAGGGTACCACTATTTTGCCCAGGGTGATCTCAAACTCCTGGCCTCAAGTGATCCTCCTCAGCCTCCCAAAGTGTCGGGATTATAAGGATGCGCCACTGTGCCCAGCACAGGTGGATTTTTTTTTTCCCTAAGTCTCCCTCTACCTCCAGGCTGGAGTGCAGTGGTGCCATCTTGGCTCGCTGCAACCTCTGACTCCCTGGTTCAAATGATTCTCCTGCCTCAACCTCCCGAGTAGCTGGGATTACAGGCACGTGCCACCACACCCAGCTAATATTTGTATTTTTAGTAGAGACGGGCTTTCACCATGTTGGCCGAGATGGTCTCGATCTCCTGACTTCGTGATCCACCCACCTCGGTTTCCCAAAGGGCTGGGATTACAGGCGTGAGCCACCGCACCCGGCCAGGTTGATTTTGTTTTGTTTTGTTTTTTTTTTTGAGGCGGAGTCTCGCTCTGTGGCCCAGGCTGGAGTGAGCGGCGCCATCTGGGCTCCCTGCAAGTTCCGCCCCCCGGGTTCCCGCCATTCTCCCGCCTCAGCCTCCCGAGGAGCTGGGACCACAGGCGCCCGCCAGACCAGGTGAATTTTTAAAGGCAATAAAGGCGGACCAGGAATGGGCTGATACAATGAGGCTCATCAGGAATTCTCATTGGTCTACAGAAATAACATTGATTACGGTGGGTCACAGTGTCCCGGCATGGTGTCCTTAGGCACGTTTACAGCTACTGTGGCAACAGCAAGCAGTTTCGAGAGATGAATTCCGAGATCTAAAGGGGCAGCAGGCTGCGGTTGCCATCTTATTTTAACATCTCTCTGAGTCTGGCAATCCAAAAGACTTGCATTCCTCCGACAAAAGTTCCCCTCCCCCCCTCCCTTCCCGTCCCCTCTCCCTCCTCTCCCCTCCCCTCTTTCCTCCCCTCCCCCCTCCCGTCCCCTCTCCCCCCTCCCCTCCCCCTCCCCTCCCCTCCCCCATCCCCTCACCTCCCCCCTCACCTCCCTTCCTCCCCTCCCCTCCCCTCCCCTCCCCTCCCCTCCCCTCCCCTCTCCTCCCCTCCCCTCCCCTCCCCTCCCCTCCCCTCTCCTCCCCTCTCCTCACCTCTCCTTTCCTTTTCTTGAGGAGACTCCGGGAAAGTGAAAGAATTGTGGCAACTTTTCTTGAGCAGAAACTTCTGAGGCAAGGAAAAGCCCTTATGCGCGATGCGAGGGAGGCTGGAGAAAGCCGGTGCCGCACAGACCTGGGTGGCTGCCCCCAGCTTCAGCGCCTCTGAAGTCTGTGTCACATAGGGAACGAGTCACCAGGAAGCCCACAGGCACAAGCACGTGGACGCTTTCCGCCTGGAAGATCCAGGGCCACCTTCCTGCCCCCTGGGGGAGCAGCGGCCTCCAGCCCCTGGAGAAGCTCCTGCTGGGGTTACTGCCAACCAGGCAACCAGCACAGCGCTCCTGGGCAGCCCGGGACCAACTCTAAAGTGGTAATGGCAGGAGAAACCCTACAGGGACTGCCGCACACACACGGGGGCTGCCGCACACACACACACACACACACACACAGGGACTGGCTCACACACACACAGAGAGACTGGCTCTCACACACACACACAGAGAGACTGGCTCACACACACACACAGAGAGACTGGCTCACACACACACACAGGGACTGGCTCACACACACACAGGGACTGGCTCACACACACACACACACGGGCTGCCTCACACACACACACACAGAGACTGGCTCTCACACACACACAGAGAGACTGGCTCACACACACACACAGGGACTGGCTCACACACACACAGGGACTGGCTCACACATTTTAAGTGAAGGAAGAAATCAGGAGTTCTTTCCGTTTTTGCCCGGAAACTCTAAGAAAAAGGCTACAGTGTTACATTAATGTTTCACACTCCAACCCCCTTTTCAAGTGAAATAAAGAATATAAGGGAAGCCAGAAACATGCTGAAGATTTTGGCAGTGAAGGGTCTGACCACAGAGAAAGCCAATGTGCCACTTGTGTGGCTCTTTGCAGAAAGAGTAAACAGCCTTCCTGCAAAGCACAGGCTGGAGAGGGTTCCATTTTCATGGCTGATTGTGCAGAATTGGCTTAGGCTGCATGCACTGAGCAGATCATGGGGTCTGAGCAGAGTGAGCCTGGGCTCCAGAGCAGACAGCGTCTCCCGCAGACACGGGTGAGGTAGGTGCATGCCATCTCCAGAGTCACACAGGGCTGTGGGTAGGTGGCCACTAGGGTAGCTCACGCATAAAAGTTGCTTTGTATCTGCAGCATGCAGAAGACTTAAAGAAAGATCTGTAAGACGAAGCAGTGCTAAGTATGTCATTTAGGATGAAGTATAAAGACGAAGCAGTGCTAAGTATGTCATTTAGGATGAAGTATAAAGACGAAGCAGTGCTAAGTGTGTCATTTAGGATGCAGAAGAAGCAGAACAAGGCAGGTAAAGCCTTCATTTTACAAGTGCTGCGATGATGGTGCAGGACACCATGGGGAGCGGGAGGATGCCTCCCTTCCTCGCGGATCTTCCCTCCCCTCACTACCGTGCTGCTCTGCCCACATGCCCTCACGCCCAGGCTAGTTTCCACTCAGCCAGAGGCAGTGAAGATTGGATCCACTGATGGCAGCATCTTGGAAACAGGAAACCGACAGGCCTCTGAATATGCCATCCTAAAATATGACTGTCAGGGACCAGACTATACACCCCAAAATGTGACTGTCATAGACCAGACTATATCACCCCAAAATATGACTGTCAGAGACCAGACTATACCACCCCAAAATATGACTGTCAGAGACCAGAGTATATCACCCCAAAGTAAGACTATCAGAGACCAGATTATACACCCCAGAATATGACTATGAGAGACCAGACTGTATCACCCCAAAATATGACTGTCAGAGACTAACCAGACCACGCCTCCAACACATACCTCTTTGGATCATTTGGAGCTGGTTATTTTGAGAAACTGCAGACACAGGAAAACCTTTAAAAACACAGACTTACCATTTTGTACAAAGGAAATTGACGTCCATAAAGGAACAGTCCACTTGCAAGGGTGTCTTCCTCTCTGCACCAGGGAGAGAAGAACAACCAGATCTCTAGACTCCTGAACCACGGAGAAGGTTTTCCAGCCTGAAGTTTACCCATCTGAGATCAACTCCAGAGACATACTCAGTTCTCTGGGCGTCTCCCAAGTACACACGAGCTACACATACTAATAAACTTCGTTTGTTTTTCTCTTCTTCCTCTGTCTTTGTTATAGGGAGTATCAGCTAAGAATGTTGGAGGGCAGAGAGAAAACTCGTCTTCTCTCCTACCGGAGCAAGTGTGTGTTCCTCTGCACTGATGAATGTGCCTGTCTCCAGAAAGGGCACCCGTAGGTACTGAGAGCAGAGGTGGAGCTTCTAAGAGAGCAGTGATAGCCTCACTCCTCCTCCCAGGCCCACCCTCACCCCGTCCCCTGCACCTGGAGCCACTGGAAGACAGAGGAACCATCCTTTAAGAACCTCCTGGAGGACTCCTGAACCCCATGGGGACATGGCACAAGGCTGGAGAGCAGCTCTGTGGTGAGGGGAGGAAAGAAGATAATCCCATTTCCTCCCAGTCTAAAGAATGGGCATCCCCAGGGGAAGGAGACAGCAGAGCCTCGGCCATGTATAACCCTCTGAGAAGTCAACTGGACTGTGATTAGAAGTGGCTGCTACATCAGCCCAAAGTTGACTTTCAGCAAGGTAGGTTGTGCAAGTTAAAGCAGTGACAATTGATTTAGACAAGGTTAGCCTTAAGTCGTTTAAAAAATGCTTTTGCATAAGATCTCACTTAATCTTCATTGCGGTTCTTGTAGAAAGGAATCAGAATGTAAGGCACCAGTGTAAGGTTGGAGAGCTGTTATATTATGGAGCTAGGGTTCTGACCTAGCTGGCTTAACAAGGAGGGTTTAATAAAGACAAGGAATCTTCGAGCCCAAATACAAGCAAAGCCAGCCGATAAAGATCTGCTTCCAGATCTTAACCCTCGAGGAAGGGAAATGTTTAAAATTTTCCTAAAATCAAAATTGACAAGACAAATCCAAAGAAAACCGTGTCTCATCCAGTGTGGCCTCAGGTCCAAACGCATCCCCTGAACCTGGTGCATTCGCCTTTGGGTACATTCAGTAAAGGAGTCACAGTCTCAGAATATATAGGGTGCTACTTTTGTTGGGAGCAGGGGTGGAGAAGTTGCCTCGAAATATATGCAGATTAAAAATGTATATATTTCAAATGTATTTAACAAAATTTATAACTAGGTAAATATTCCCTTCTATCTGCAAAAGAAAATGTAGAAATTATCCACAAAGAATTTAGAGCTTCATCTATTTTTAGAGGAAGAAGCTGTTAGCATGCTGTGTTCAGAATAAATACATTCAATTAAGTTAATAAATTAATCATGTAATCTTTGATTAAGATTATCGTCAATGAAATATAACTACACAAATAGTGTAGCTGATGAAGGGAAATGTTCGACTATAGCTTTGCTTATTGCAATGAAAAGGATGATCTGGATGCCCTCCTGAAAACCTTGTGAAACCTGTGACTATCCTCTTCATGCAAGTCCCTCTCCCCGCCCCCGACTGGGAAGTCAATGATTTACCAAACACAGCACGCAGCTGGTCCATGGCAAAGGCAGCAGGAACGCAGCACTATCTGCCTAAAGATGGTAACCTGCTTATGGGTGGCCATGGTCCACAAGTCACCAGTATCTTCGGCACACGGGTCTATCTTCTGGAATGACCAGGCATCCCTACGTAGGCCAGAGTCTTCCTGCACAGGCCCAGGGCCCTAAGGCCGCACAGGTGCCCGAGGTCCAGTCTGCAGATATGTTGGGATCAAGGGACTGCGTGTGCTTCTGCTAAGTCAGTGCTTCTCATACTGTTGGCAGGCACCAAGATCACTTAGAGAGCCTGTAATTCCTCAGGAAATGACCTTCAGGCCTCTCACAAAAAGTATTAAAGAACTGAAACCAGATCACCACACCAGATGCCCAACCAGATGCCCAACCCCTCATTCACCATGATCAATTCCTTGCCCCTCCCAAGTTCCTGCTGTTTTCTTTTTCTTTTCTTTTCTTTTCTTTTTTCTTTTTCTTTTTTTTTTTATTTTGATGGAGTCTCGCTCTGTTGCCAGGCTGGAGTGCAGTGGTGCAATCTCAGCTCACTGCAACCTGCGCCTCCCAGGTTCAAGCTATTCTTCTGCCTCAGCCTCCCAAGTAGCTGGGACTACAGGTGCACGCCACTACGCCCAGCTAATTTTTGTATTTTTAGTAGAGACAGGGTTTCACCATCTTAGCCAGACTGGTCTCAAACTCCTGACCTTGTAATCTGCCCACCTCTGCCTCCCAAAATGCTGAGATTACAGGTGTGAGCCACTGCAACTACCCTAAATCACCGAGCCTAGCCCTGTTTTCTTATACATTGTTACATTTCTTGCCTGCTCTATAAACTCCTGGTTTTGATCAGTCAAGGAGATGAATTTGAGACTCAGCTGGCATGTCCTCAGCTGCAGCACCCTATTAAAGCCTTCTTCCTTGGCAATACTCATCATCTCACTGATTGGCTTTCTGTGCCGTAAGCAGCAGGACTGAGAGCAACCCCCTGGTGTTTCAGTAACAATTTTCCTACTCTTTTTTTTTTTTTTTGTAGAGACAAAGTCTTGCCATGTTGCCCAGGCTGGTTTCAAACTCCTGGGATCAGGTGATCCTCCCACCTCAATCTCCCAAAGTGCTGGGATTACAGGTATGAACCACCATGCCTGGCCCCCTAGTGAAATCTAAAATTGCAATACTCTTTTTTCTCACAGCTTTCTCATGCCATTAATTCTCTCTTCTACTTCTCTAAAAACTTTAATCTACTTCACTGTTCCTAATATTTTAGTTTTTGTCTGACTACACTGTCTTGCCTACCCCATATTTGAACCACTTTTTTGCTACTGCCCCCAGCCCCTGTTGCCCTAACAGACCCCCCAGTCTTCTCAGATGCGCACAGTGGAGATGAAGCCTGTAGTCACTGCCTGTGCTGCGCGAAGCAGGCCAGGAGCCCACAGTTGTCCTTAAAGCCCTCGTGTTCGTGGTGTTCACCTTAGACAGGCCTTCGCCCCGACCTCATTTATCTGTTCTCGCTCAGCTTCTGTAGGGGAGAAAAAGTAATATCTTCTCTTAACCCGCTGCAACATGGATGACTGAGACCCCAGAACAAAAGACCAATTAGCAAAAGAAAATCATGCAAATTTATTTCATCAAAGTTTTACATAACCCAGGAGCCTTCAGAAACGAAGGCCCAAAGAAACAGGGAAAACTGTATTTTTATGCTTAGGATTGATGAAGAGTGGACAGTCCTGTAGAAGGATGGTTGGACAAAGGGAATTTGAGCTAATGAGAATCACCTGGGGAGAACTTGGCAAGGCCAATTTGTTCAGATTGTGCTTGGCATCTCTGGGTCTTCATTCCTTTTCTCTAGGTACAGGGAGGAGGAACCGCTGGAATGAGGGTCTAATGACCTATTTTAGAGGAAGGTCAAATAATTATTTTAGGACCTGCTTTGGAGGAGAACAGTGGGAGAAGGTCAGAGAGATCTCCCTGCTTCTGCCCTGCGCTCCTCTTCCCCTCTTTCGTCTCCAAGGGTCCCTGCCCTTGTTCACCTCCTGTGCTCTCGCAGTCCTCCACGATCATACTCAACCCACTAAGCCTTTTTCTCCTCTCTTCTGGCTTGTTCTCCCCAGGCATCCCCGTAAACCTTTCTTAATAAATCCTTCTTTCTCCATCCTGTGTCTACCTCTACTTCCAACCATTTTTTCTCCTTATTTAATTCACCGTCTTTACCTACATGCTTATTTTATGCATTAATTATTACAAAATTATATTTTCAGCCCCCATATTTTCCTGAAGCTCTTTTGCAACTGTTGTAAATAATCTTCTAGCAGCCAAACCCCTTTTTCGTTCCCTCATTATGGAGGGTTTATACTTACTAAGCAGTCCCCACTTTCACCACTGAGCTGGCATTGGCGATACGACAATGAACAAGATACAAACGGCCTTTACCCTTATGGAGCACACAGTCTGCGGTAAAGAAAGCAACAAGACAATCAATTACAGAGCAGCCTGGGTAGCATAGGGAGACCTCATCGCTGCCAAAAAAAAAAAAAATACCAAAAAAATTAGCCAGGCATGGTGGCGCATGCCTGCAGTGCAGCTATTTGGGAAGCTGAAACAGAAGGATCATTTGAGTGGGGGAGTTTGAGGTTGCAGTGAGCCATAATCATGCTACTGCACTCCAGCCTGGGCAACAGAGTGAGACCTTGTCTATAAAATAATAATAATAATAATAATAACCAATTAAATTACAGCATAACAAATGCCAGGATGGAGAAATAAAGGGAAACTGTGGGTGCAGAGGAGGGAGGTCTTCAAGGCAGATCAACTCTCTTTGGCATTTAGTTGTTAATACTGTTCTCCCATGTGGCTTGTAGGACCCACACTGTCCTGAGACTTCCACCACTCCTACTTGGTTTTATTTTTTTTCACTACTCCATTTCCCCAACTATCTTTAAAATGTTCATGTTCCACAGGACTTTGTCATTTACACACTCTTTCCTTCTCTTTCTAGAGGCTTCCTTGAGCATGTTCACTGCTTGAAAACCTGATGAAACTGACATCCATCTCTAGCCTGGAGATGTTCTCTTGCACACTCAGCTATATGATGGGCTCCTCAAACTCAAAAGGCTCGGGAACTGAGCTCATTATGTTTCCTCCCAGTCCTTCTCCTATTATGTTTCCTACTCTAGTTAATGAAATTTTCACCTCCCTATTTGGAGCAAGTCAAAAAACTGAGAGTCAACCTATATTTCTCACTTTTACTTATTCTCCACCTTCACTGGAGGCTGTACCACTTACGAGCACATACTCTAAAGCCAGATGGTGTGGATTGAATCACAATTCTACCATTTGCTAGAAGAGTGCCTTAGGTAAATTACTGCATAGCTCTGTGACTCTGTTTCCTCATCTGGGAAGTGCATTATTAAGAATCTGGCTGGCCTTTGTCCCCAGGTTTTGGGAAGTCACTTCTAAACCCTTGGCATTTCCCATGCTCTAGGAGTGTCTTTGTAATTCATTGGGGGGCTCCTGGGACCACACTTGATAGTTTATGTGAACACGATGACTTGGAATGGAGGCTGCTCAAGGCAGAAAGACCAACCATGTGATTGGGGGTCGAGGGCTTTGAACCAGAGGTCTGACCTCTGAGGAGGAGAGGGGCCAAAGACTGAGACACATGGGCAATGATTCGATGAATCCTGCCTATGTAATGAAACTTCAATAAAACTCACAAGAACTCAGGGGAACTTCCCTGGTTGGCAATTTCCTCTGTGCCAATGCACAGTGGCAATCCACACACTGATGTGCTGGAATGGTAGCATGTCCTGAGGACAAGGGCAGCTTCACAGCTGGAACCCTCATAGATCCCTTTCTGTGCATCTCTCCCTTTGGCTGCTTCTGAAGTACATCCTTTTACTGCAATAAAACTGTCATCATAAGTATAATGCCTTCCTGAGTTCTGTGAGATGTTCTAGAAAATTGTTGAACCTCAGGGAGTCTGTAGGGACCCCTGAATTGGTAGCCAGCTGGTTAGAAGTTAGGGTGGTTCTGGAGGCCTCCAAACTTGCAGCTGGTGTCTGCCATGAAGGCAGACTTGTAAAGAACCGTGCCCTTAACCTGCGGTTTGGCCTAGCTCCAGATAGGGAATTGATGACAATAACTCCTAATCCATATGGTTACTGTGAGAATTAAATGAGCTAATAAGATAAAGCCTTTGAATAGTAACTGTCGTAAGTAACAAATGAAAATTACCTATTTTTATTTTTATTTGTTTATTTTTATAGACAGGATCTTGCTCTGTTGCCCAGGCTGGAATGCAGTGGCACAATCGATCATTGCTCACTGCAGCCTCAACCTCCTGGGCTTAAGTGATCCTCCCACTTCAGCCTCCCAAGGAGCTAGGACTACAGGTGCACACCATCATGCCCAACTAACCTTTTTAAATTGTATTTTGTAGAGACGAGGTCTCACTCTGTTGCAGGCTGGCCTTGAGCTCCTGACCTCAAGCGATCCTCTTCAGCTTCCCAAAGTGCTGGGTTGATGTTACCTATCTTTTTTTTTTTTTTTTTTAATTTTTTAAAATTTATTTATTATTATTATACTTTAAGTTGTAGGGTACATGTGCATAACGTGCAGGTTTGTTACATATGTATACTTGTGCCATGTTGGTGTGCTGCACCCATCAACTCGTCATTTACATCAGGTATAACTCCCAATGCAATCCCTCCCCCTTCCCCCCTCCCCATGATAGGCCCCGGTGTGTGATGTTCCCCTTCCTGAGTCCAAGTGATCTCATTGTTCAGTTCCCACCTATGAGTGAGAACATGCGGTGTTTGGTTTTCTGTTCTTGTGATAGTTTGCTAAGAATGATGGTTTCCAGCTGCATCCATGTCCCTACAAAGGACACAAACTCATCCTTTTTTATGGCTGCATAGTATTCCATGGTGTATATGTGCCACATTTTCTTAATCCAGTCTGTCACTGATAGACATTTGGGTTGATTCCAAGTCTTTGCTATTGTGAATAGTGCTGCAATAAACATACGTGTGCATGTGTCTTTATAGCAGCATAATTTATAATCCTTTGGGTATATACCCAGTAATGGGATGGCTGGGTCATATGGTACATCTAGTATGGCGATTCCTCAAGGATCTAGATGTTACCTATCTTTAGAATTGTTGCCTCGCATTAGTGTGAACAGAGCCCATACACATGAGGAGTCTGCATTCCCAGGGTCTTCCCAATGGGCCTCCACTGGGTGCCCATAGAGAAGAATGGTACATGGCAGAAAAGCAGAGAGAGAGCACACAGACAGAGATCCCCACCTCCTTTCTGGGCCTTTCTTTCATACAACACAAAAGCATGAGGCTACTGTGGGTGGGCAGGTAATCCTTTTGTCCCCCGAGGTTTGCAAAATTTGTTTGTTTGTGGTAGGGTAGTTAAAAGCAAAAGCCATCTGCCCCTGGATCATGCCCCATATAAAAGAGAGGTCTGCTACCATTGGGCGAGGAGCAGGAAGCTTTCTCCAAAAGACCCCCACAGATACAAGCAGAGTTTGACTATGAGACAAAGGCAGAAATACTGAGAAAATCCCATACGTGAGGTCCAGGCTAACAGGAATAGCCTAAGATTGAGGCTAGACCAGGAGAATAAAAAAAATGCCCCTTCCACACCTCAAGTCTTTCATGGGGAAATAAGCAACAACAGTTGTTTACTCTTGGGTGGGAGGAATCGAATGAAAAGAGAGATATGTTTTGTAGTGCAGGCATTCAGGGTCTGCCAAAAGATGAAGGTGAAACACTAACACTGAGAAAATCTCTCCAGCACACCAGGTTCTTCACTAGTACCAGGTGTCAGAGCCCATGACTGGAAGAACTTAAAAGTTTGAACTAACTGTGATTATAGCAGCAACAAAACCCAAACTCAACTCAAACCAAACTTCCACACAAGTGGCCTGGCAGAAGTATGCCTATTTCTGGACATAAAACATTTCAAAAGTTCCTTTATTACTACTGTTCCTCTACACACAATGTCTGATGGTTAATTTAAAAAATACATATATATATGAGGTGAAAACCAAGAAAACATCCAACTCACCATCAAGGAATAAAGTAATCAACAGAATAAAGGCCCAGAGATGAAGAAGATGCTAAAACAATCAAACAGGAACTTTAAAATAACCTTGATTAGCACAGGACACGACAAGAAGATCAACTTTCATCACTTCTATTTAAAATGTATTTAAAATCTTAAACAGTAAAATAAGACAAGAGACAGAAAAAAAAGGCACACAGACTTATAAAAACAAAACTACATTCATTACCTGACTGCACAAAAATTCCAAATAATCTTTTTAAAATGCTATTGGAATAAGTGAATCTAACAAGGTTGTAGAAGTCCAAAATATAAAAATCAAATGTCTTTTTATATACTGGCAATGAACAATTGGAAATTCAAATTTTAGGAGGCATCATTTATACTAGTACCAAAAGCATGAAATGTTTGGAGGTAAATCTAACAAAAATGTGTAAAAAATATTATGAAAATTACAGAATATTGATGACGGAAATTAAACTACACATAAAAAATAAAGCAAACTACCATGTCATGAATAGGAAGATTCAATATGGCTAAACTTTTAGTTCTTCCCAAAGTGAGCTATAGGTTCAACAGAAATCCAATGAAAATCCAAGTAAGGCTTTTTTTGGTAGAAAATAGCGAGCTGATTCCAAAATTTGCCTGGGCTTTACCTTGCACTATATCCAAAAGTTAGCTCAAAATAGACAACAGGCATAATATCACACCTAAAATTATAACATCTTCTAGAATGAAAAAAGAAAAATCTTTGTAAACTTTTGTTAAGCAAAATGAGGTGTAAAATGGTATAATAATTTGGGGGAGCAAAATAAGCAGTTTATTATTAGGTTAAAAATACCCTTATCACACAAGCCAGATAGATACTCCTTTTCTAAGTATTTTCCTCCACAAAATGAAAACGTATCCATAAAACTAAACTGCAAATGAATGACACAAGATTTACCTGTACAGTGTCGTGGCACTATGGGACTGGCAAGGTAGTGGCATAGCCATGGTGCTCAGGCAAACTTCTCAAACCTCCCTGTGCTTCAGTCCCTAGAGGGAACTCAGCTACAGGCCATGCCCGATGAGGTTGAGGTTTGGAATGGGCCCTGGATACTGGCATTTTAAAAACTCTTCCCAGGTGGCCGGGCATAGTGGCTTTTGTAATCCCAGCACTTTGGGAGGCTGAAGTGGGAGGATGGCTGGAGGCCAGGAGTTTGAGGCCAGCCTGAGCAACATAGCAAGAGCTCGTCTCAATAAATAAGTAACTATTCTTCCAAGACGATTTTGCTGTGCTGCTGGGTTTAAAGCTCTAGCAGGACAAGACAGTCATTGTTTCTAGTATACACGTGAACACATTGCAGGAGGGAATATCATATACAAATTACCGCTTAAAAACATTCAGGAAGAAACATACAAAGGAGCAAAGAATTACATATTCAACACATGTTTTGTGCTCTAGAAGAAATTAAACAGAACATAGAATCAAACAAAAATTAAAGATAAAATAGGTCAAAAGGGAAATTGGAGAGTACAAGTCAGTGTCAGCGAGGGAAGACTGGAAATACCAACAAAGAGGAAAAAGACAAAAAGATTAAAGACACTGAAAGGAAAAGATATGGAGAACAGACAAGATACAAAATAAAGCAAAACATAACATTTCTCTCAAGTTTGAAACATGTGACAGGAAAGTGTTAATTTAGAGAAGTAAAATTCAACAGAAAATTAAAAGGCATGAAAATGGCTAATTAACATGTGGAAGGATTCTGTGTAAATTCAGGAAAATGAAAACAACATTCAGTTGGTGCAAAAGTAATTGTGGTTTTTGCCATTAATACCTCTTTGCAGATCACATCGTCAAAAATTGAAAAGATTGATGTGTGGGCAAAGATGTAAAACTAGAAACTTGAATATAATGTTGAATAAAACTATCATTTTCAAATTCAAATACCACTTTACTTCAGCACATTTATCTTACATATACACTCGCAACTAGGAAAGGAATATGTACAAGTAAAGTCACTGTGTCATTTTTCGTCATTGCAAAAACCAGAAAAAAGTCTAAATTTTTGTTTGTAGAGGATTAGTTTAAAATCATGGAATATCTATATAATGAAAAAGGTAGGTGTTCATTGGAAAATACAGTAGCCGTCTATATTGATAGGGCAAGATCTTCAAGATTACTCAAGTGACACAACAGATATTTAACAATACCTATGAATGCATACCCTCCTGTTAGGGAACCAGGAGCCTAGGAGAGTCAGGGTGACACCACTTTAAAATCAACTCCGTCTTAAACCTAATGAGGCACATTCCTTGCCAGTTACCACCTGTATTTGCCTCTTCTCACGCTGTTAATAAAGACGTACCCTAGACTGGGTAATTTATAAAAGAAAGAGGTTTAATTGACTCCTAGTTCCGCAGGGATGGGGAGGCCTCAGAAAACGTAGAATCACGGCAGAAGGGGAAGCAAACACATCCTTCTGCACATGGTGGCAGCAAGGAGAAGCACAGCAAAGAGAAGTGTGAAGTGGGGGAAAACCCCTTATGAAGCCATCAGATCTCGTGAGAACTCACTCATTATCACGAGAACAGCATGGAGGTAACTGCCTCCATGATTCGATTACCTCCCACTGGGTCCCTCCCATGACACATGGTGATTATGCGAACTACAGTTCAAGATGAGATTTGGGTGGGGATACATGGGTGAGACACAGCCAAACCATGTCACCACCCATGGTCATAGGATGTTAATGGCTGAGAAAAATGCCTGTAAGGACAAACTCTTATGACAGCAAAATGTCCCAATGTCCCAATATCACATAACAATATATGCTTTTAAAGATAATTATAGTCATGCTGTGGTGTGCTTGTGCACTAAAATGCCAAGGACAGCTTTCTTTAAACCAACAAGGAATAAATTTTGTCACACTGTCAGCCCTCCGACATGTAGACATAATGTAGCTTAGCTTTTACATAGATAATATCCCTATATAAGAGAAACTTAAGAAAAAGATGAGAGGTTCCTCCTCTTGCTTTCTGAGGATGCCCTACTTTGTATCTGGGTAGGTTTCAGTAAACCCTCTCTTCTCACTGCACTCTGCGACTCACCTTGAATTCTTTCCTGCACAAGATCCAAGAACCTTTATTTGGGGTCTGGATTGGAACCCCTTTTCCTGACAACACTCCTCTTACACTTGAAATTTTAATCATATGCCTGTATTTCATCTTTTTTATATGTTAAAAATTTATATGTTTTCTATGAAAAAGAGTTGGAATTTTTTTAAGTTTTAGCTTTTTATGGAGAAAATTATTAACTAGAAAATTAGACTATCAGAGAGACTTATAGTTTCACCTAGCTAAGATTTCATTCTCAAACATGGGCCATTACTTTTACTGGAATTAAGAAATTATATAATTATATTGGAACTAGTGTTGAATAATTTTATTTTTGTTCACATAAAGAAACATGAATAAATATACAATAACTATAATTTAAATCTGAAACAAGTACTAAAATTATGTGCACAGCATTCATTTTGCTACTATGCTGCAAACAGAATAGTTTCCTCTCATAGCACCTGCAGTGAAGGTCTCAAAGGAGTCTTGCATGGAAGGGCATTGAAGGGGACATGAAATTTTAACTAATACCACGAGCTCACATGCTTCAAACCCAAACTTGCTTATAACTAACCAATGTCACTTCTTAGAGAACAATATTATAGGCTTTTAGTATTGTGATATAGTTTTCCCTTAAATTATGTTTTGTTATCTGAAATCCCAATTAATGGTTTTAGGGTTTTTTTTAATTTTTGTAAGACAGGGTCTCGAACTCCTGGGCTCAAGTGATCCTCCCACCTCAGCCTCCCAAAGTGCTGGGATTACAGGTGTGAGCCACGGCACCTGGCTAACGTTTGCTGTGGACACCGTACGACTTGTTAGCATAATCATAAGAAGACCCTAAAAATACATATTTTAGCTGCTCCCAGAGTCTCTCTGTGTTTCTATAGGACAGTGGGAAACTGATGTAAATAATTAAGAAGCAAATTAATTATTTGTCAATTATGTACCCATCCTGTCTTAAATGCAAAGCAGAGGCAGCCAGTTGCCAATTACTTTTACAAGCTTCATTCTTAAGTTGAATTAGGAAAGACTAAGATGTAACCAGATGTATGTATTATCAAGTGACGAAAGTTATCTACTTTTTAAAATACTTTTTGATTTAGTCCTCCTAATTTTCCTATGATTGCAACTCCCAGAAAGAATCATAACGTAAAACCTACACCTAAGAAAATTCTGTTCTGATGCAGAGGAAATTCATCTACTTGCAAAAGCACAGTGCAGGATTGCAGTTCAGATGTCAAGTTAACCTGATGAGTGATTGGAAAACACACACACACACACACACACACACACACACACACACACACGTTAGCTTTGTAAATTAAAAATCTGGAGCAAGCCACAGAACATGGTCTGTTTCAGAGGGGAGTGTCTTTGTTCTGCATAGCTGCTGTCCTGATGGTGTGGGCACCTCTAAGTGGTCTCTCCATTGTGCTGGACCTGGTTGCTGTGACTAACAATGGGTGGCTCTACTGGTCTGAAATCTAATGAGCATGTTAGTCACCTGCATGCCTGCTCTTATTTAAAAGAGCCAGTTCACCTCCTTTTTTACATAGTCAATTTAGATCCTCTCAGAGAAATCCCAGAATGTTCAGTTGACACATTAGTGCTGAATGAAAACTAGCTGCAATTTCCAACTTGCAGATGGTGGTGAGTACCAAAGGTAATAACAAGGAATTTGTCATTCAGCCACAAGGGATTGATGCAGCCAATTGAGGCTACACTCTGCCCATAAGATTCTGCTCAGGTTTTTCACTCCATCGTGACAGGGGGAGATCACCGGAAGGGATGATTTCTTCCACTTATATCACATAGAACCCCTGCAAACGGGTTTTCACTCCACAAATACTTGTGATGGATTTTGTCATGTTCCAGACACTGCTTGACAACCTCTACAACGATTAACTCAGCTAACCCTCCGACAACACTTACTGATGAGTTCTATTACTCCGATCACTTACACATGAAGAAAGCTGGATGCTAAGTCACTTGTCCAAGGTCACACAGCTAGTGAATGGCACAGCACTATGGCTTCAGAATCCAGGTTCACCCTGACTTTACTACACCACTCCTGTGCTCCAGATAGAGCTGGGTTTCCAATCTCCGCATTGTTGACATTTAGGGATAAGTAATTGTTTGTTGTTGGAGGCTATTGTATACATTGCAGTGTCCCTGGCCTCTACCCACTAGGTCCCTGGAGCAATCCTCCCTCCCCTGAGCTGTGAAAACCAAAAATGTCTTCGGATACTGCCAAATATCTCTTTGGGGACAAAATCATCTCGTTGAGATATCATTCTCTGTGTCTATCATAGAAACAGAATGACTGAAAAGAAGAAATAATAGAAAAACGTGGGATTACTAAAAACAGTCGTAGTATGTCCGTCTCTGTACATTTTGAGATAGAATTATTAGGAAATATCTCAAAACAGTCCTTTTTCTTGAGACGGAGTGTCTCTCTGTTGCCTAGACTGGAGAGCAATTGTGCCATCTCGGCTCACTGAAACATCTGCCTCCTGGGTCCAAGCGATTCTCGTGCCTCAGCCTCCCGAGTCGCTGGTATTACAGGCGCCCACCACCACGCCCGGCTAACTTTTTGTATTTTTTAGCAGAGATGGGGTTTCGCCAGGTTGGCCAGGCTGGTCTTGAACTCCTGACCTCAGGTGCTCCACCTGCCTCGGCCTCCCAAAGTGCTGGGATTACACGCCCGGCCTCGAAATAGTCCTTCTTTTGGCTTTTATGTTATCTCTCCTTCCTAGCGTTTTTCTAATTTTTTTTTTTTTTTTTTTTTTTTGGCTCAGGCAGCTAGGAAGTACAGAGCTCTATTTTCACCTGAAGCCACAAGTATTTGAGGAATTCGTAGGTGCTCAATATTGTTAGATACCGCATATGCACAGAAATATAGGAAGTTACACGAATTTCAGCCTAGTTGAAGAAAAGCATCGACAGGGAAATGAGAATCAGTCACGCAGCCAGAACATACGTAAATGTTACCTTATGCGGCCTGTGGGAATGAAGCACGACACGACCGGTGGGGGCGGTAGTGAGCAGGGCCGGCCCTGCTGAGAAGGTCGGTGAGCCGAGTCCGGAGAGGAAAAGGCAAAGGCGAAGTGACATCCGGCCAAGCTCGCCATGTTGAGAAGGTAACAGTGAAGGTAGCAGTGAAGGCCCCGCCCAGCTGGGATGGAAGACGCACGTTGGAAGGAACGCGACCCACGGTCGGAAGTAGGCACCGATGAGCGCCGAAGGCTCGTGGACAAGAACAGAAAGCGCCCTCGCTTCGGCAGCACGTGTCCTGAAATCGAAACGGTACGGGGAAGGTTAGCAGGGCCCCTGCGCAAGGATGGCACGCAAATTCCTGAAGTGTTCCAAATAAATAAATGAATGAGTCAGAACAGGAAGTGGTTCTGGGCGTTTCAGGAATAATGACGAGCTGCCGGGAACGAGGGCTATGCAGGGGCTCATGGTGGGTTCCGGAAGTTGTTACTAATCTGCTCTGTGGTGAGAAGACAGAGATCGAGGTGCTGGCAGTGAAATGGAAAGTAAGGGGTGATTAAGGGAAAAGATTTGAAATTGAAGAATTGACAGGGAAAATAAGAACAAATGTGGTAGGCTGCTTCTCAGTGAGCTCCTAGTAACCCCTTTCTCCTGGGAGCCACCCTCCTGTGGGAGGTCCCCCCGCCCCGCAGTGTGGGCTAGACCTAGTGACTCATTTCTGATGAACAGAATATGGCAGAGTAAGGGGTCACTCTTACAAAAGAATGTGACTTCCATCTTGGGTGTTAGTAACCTCTGGGGAGACCCACATGACAATGAAATGATGTTCCTGGACCAGTCAGAGAGGACCAGAGAACTGTCAGCAATCCCATGAGTGAGGCTGGACGTGAATGTGTCCTCCAATCCCCCACGTTCAGCTGTGAGATGACCACAGCCCTGGCCACAGCCTTGACTGCAGCCTTATGGAGAACCTGGGCCAGAGGATGCTGCTAGGCCACGCCTGGACTCCTGAGCCACAGGAACTGTGAATGGACCAAAGTGTGCTGTTTGAATCCACTAAATCCAGGGGGCATTACTTACACAGCAATGGAGAAAAAGTACAAGCTTACAAGATGAAAAATAACTTTCATCTCAAATATAGGACACGGTTTATTCAGTGTACATATTTAGGTATATGATTTTTCTGAAAATTAACCAAAGGGGGAATGAATAAAGAAATAGAAACATCAAAGCAAGGAAAGGAAGAGAGCCCACATCTAATAGAGAAAATGTTGTTGCGCTTTAAGTACAGAAGACAGAGATCTCTCTTTCATGGGTAATGGCCCTCCCGTGTTAGCCATCTACTTGCTGTCTCCAGCATTATGCAGCGACATGTAACTGGACTGTGTTCTGAAAATTAAAATGACGTATTCAAGGTAAATATCTAGGAACATTTCAGCCCTTAGGAAGTAGAAGAATATTCTATCTCCTGTCTACAATCTCCATATTTTCTAACAGACAGATAATGCAACTCATTCTGCTATGCATCAGCTAGTTAACTAGCAATGCCTTTTCCTCTGCTGATGAGTACAGGAGTTCTTTGAAAGAATTGCTTGTTTCAAAGAGGTCGAAGTGCAGAGTACAATGGTGGTTGCCAGGGGTTGGAGGCATGGGGCATGGGGAGAGGTTGGTCAAAGGATACATAGATAAGATGAGTGCGTTCTGAAGATCTATGTACAAGACGATGCTGTCAATAAGAATGGATTACTGTATACTTGAAACTGTTAAGAGAGAAATGCTCTCACCAAAAGAAAAACAAATAACTATGTAGGTGATGGATATGTTTAATAACTTTGACTGTGGTAACGGTTTGACAGTGCATGCATATATCAAAACTTCCCATTGTGCACTGTAAATATACACAATCTTTACTTACACCTCGAAAAAGCTAGGGTGGGAGAAAGAAACACTATTATAAATCACAGCACACTTGAAGGAAAGAGGAACGGACACCTATTTCAACATGTACGATCATAACAGGAAGAAGAATGTGAGTTCCATGAAGGCAGGCATTTGCTTTGTTCTCATCATAGTCCCAGGCCCTGGCGCATGTTAGATGGTCCCTAGTGATGAGGTGAGTATAATTAATAATGGAGATGAATACTCAGGGTCCTTATGATGTGCAAAGCAAATACACTTTATCCTCTATGCAATTCTATATTAATTAGCACTCTTAGTTTATAAGCTTACTAACCACGTGTTGATGAGTGATTCTGTTACTCAAACTTTCAAGCCCATTGCCAGAAACCAAAGCTATCGGTCAGTGTGTTAGTGATCCCCAGGGAAACAGGAGCAATGGGATACGCGTGGTGGATAATTTCACATGTCAGCTTGGCTAGACCAGGATGCTCAGATATTTGGTGAAATGTTATTCTGTATATTCCTGTGAGGATATTTTTGGATGAGACTGACATTTCAATGGATGAACATTGAGTAAAGCAGACTTCCCTCCGTAATGTGGAGGGGGGAGGGGGCTCATCCGAGCAGCTGAAGGCCTGAATGAAACAAAGGCTGATATCCCCCAAATAAGACATGCTTCTGTAGCAGACGGCTGCTGGCTTTAACTGCACCAGTGCCTCTTTCTTGGTCTCCAGCCTGCTGGTCCATTCTGCGGATGCTGGACTTGGCTATAGCCTCCACAATCTTGTGAGCAAACTCCTCAAAATAAATCTCTCTCTCCCCCCACCTTCCCCTCCACATTGTATTGGTTCTGTTTTTCTGGAGAGAGCCTTAACACAATGTGGATGTGTGTGCAGGTGCATATGCACATATAGAGGTTTTTTTATTTTTTATTTTTTAATACCTTTTTTTTTTTTTAGAGATGGGGGTCTCACTATGTTGTCCAGACTGGTCTCAGATGGGCTCAAGCAATCCTCCCGCTATGGTTTCCCAAAGTGCTGAGATTACACACATAAGCCACTGTGCCCAGGCTAAAGAGATATATTTTAAGGGAAGATCTGATTCTGCACTTCAAGTCTGAAGGCCACCTGCTGACAGGCTCCCCTTTTCTCAGAGGGTGTTCCATTTTCTGTTAAGACCTTCTTCCACTGACTGGATGAAGGCTGCCCACACAACGGAGGGGACTTGGCTTCCTCAAAGCCTACTGATGTAAATGTTAGTCTCATTTTTAAAATATCCTCACAGAAACATCTGGAATAATGTCTGACCAAATATCTGGGTACAGTGATCCGGCCAAGTTGAGACATAAAATTAACCACCATGGCCTACACTTTTATCTTTTTGGCTGCAATTCTGTCAAAGACTTCTGCTCTTCATAACATCTCACTCACTAGCTCCACGAAGCCATATGATACAACCTTGCCTGTGTAGCCTTCAGTTTTTTTCCGAAAGAAGTCTATTAAACGCTAATCAAGTATCTTCTCCTCCAAGCTCAGTAGCTTGGGCCTTCAGCAGCTGTTCCCCATTCCTATCCATCTCCCTGAGCTACCCTGGCATTCTTATCAGGACACTGGAGGAATCTGTCTATGTGCCTCTAAAGATTCAGCACCCACACATGATAGAAATCACTGTGTTCACACCGTATCTATATATCTGCCCATCCTTTTAAATCATTCCAATAAAGCAGATTAGAAGCAGTAATAGGATTCAGCTGCTTGCTTTATACTGTTGATGGTTCCAGTTTAAGGACCATCAATGGTATAAAGAAGGCAGCTGAGTCCTATTACTCAGCTGCTGAGTATAAAGAAGGGAAACTAGTTTGAGGATGCTAGACGTCCAGCTAACATCCTCAAACCATTTTCCTTTAACTTCTAACCAAAATGCCAAGCAAATCGGGGTGGGGGGGCAAGGTTAACATTAACAACATGAGACAGACCACCTAATGTCAGACTGTGCATGGTGTTGGCGATAATAATAACAAAGATGAAGGTTGACTGAGAAAAATCTTGGCCAGAATTCAGCACATCCTACCTAAGGCTACTCCATCAGAAACAGACCACTTGGAAAAGCTGAAAGTGTTTGTTTTCTGAAACTGAAGTACCTGTAGCAACTGGTCCAAGGTTCTGGAGAATAGAATTAATAGAAGGAATCAAACTTATGCTATTTTAGAAGGTTTTTTTAAGAACTCCATAGTGTGGCCGGGCGCAGCGGCTCACTCCTGTAATCCCAGCATTTTGGGAAGGCAAGGCGGGAGGATCACAGGGTCAGGAGTTCGAGACCAGCCTGGCCAATATGGTGAAACCCTGTCTCTACTAAAAGTACAAAAATTAGCCAGGCATGGTGGCATGTGCCTGTAGTCCCAGCTACTTGGGAGGCTGAGGCAGGAGAATCGCTTGAACTCGGGAGGCGGAGGTTGCAGTGAGCCGAGATCACACCACTGCACTCTAGCCTGGGAGACAGAGGGAGACTCCCCATCCCCCCAAAAAGGAACCCCATAGTCCAATTATATGTATCCAGGACCCTATCCAGAAATGAGAGGAAGAAGTGCCTGCCCACTGGGAGTGTCAGCAGAGGGCGTTTGCTTCATTCTACTCTCAAAGACCCTCACATCTAACCTGCTCCCCCTGACATCCAGGCCTTTTCATCTGAGGTCAAAGTGCTATTGCCATGCAGCTTAGGCTTGCATGCAGTAATGACTTGCTTATACATTTTTGTAAATGTGCACATAGGTCTAATTAATGGTTTTCCTGTGGACAGGTGATAGACCTGTGCAGATTCCTTGGGTCATTTTTGTTTGGTTCATAGTTCATTCTGCAACATTCTAAACTCTTGCCAAGCTGCAGTGAGCAGGTTCTCTATTTGCCTTCTATCTGCTAATCATCTTTCAGTGCTGTCTATCTCTTGTAGGATAGCACAGGATAACTTCCCTCAGCCAGTTGAAGCACCCTCTACACTTATGCATAAATCAGCTAATATCAGCCAGGTGTAGTGGTGTGCACCAGTAGTCCTAGCTATTTTAAAGGCTGAGACAGGAGGATTGTTTCAGCCCAAGAAGTCAAGTCTTCAATGAGCTATGATTATTGCACTGCATTCTAACCTGGGCAACAGGATGAGACCCCATCTCTTTAAAAATGTCAGCTGTATGTCTGTGTCCCCTTCCTCAATCCATGTCCCTATTATTGTTCTTTCCACACCAATTCTATTCCTGTCTTCCCTCCATCAGCCTCAAATTTTTAGAGCTTGCACAGACCAAATAGTAGAGTTATCTCTCTCTACTGTATTGCTATAGGAAAATGACAGAGGGTGGTTTCTTTCTCCCATTTCCAGTCCCATCTTTTCAGCACCTAGACAGCACCTACAAATCCTAGGATGAAAAGTGGAGAGTAACCTACATGGAATCTATGGAAAAGCTAGTATTTCAGAAAAAAATAAATAGGGGATCATCTGGGAATCTCTACAAAAGAACGTATATCTGACAGTTACCTCTGTCAAGATACAGAAGAACATATCAAAAATTTCTTGGGATCCTAAAGATATTTTATTCTCTGCTAATGTATTGGTTATCCATTGCTGCATAACAAATTGCTCCCAGCTTCATGGCTTGAAGCATCACCCATCTGCTGCCTTGCACTTTGCAAGCATCAGGAATCAGGCTTAGCTGGGTCTTCCGCTTCAGCTCTCACAAGACAGCAATCATGATGTCAGCTAGCGGCATTCTCACTTGAGGCTCAAATGGGGAAGCATTTGCTCCCACACTCAGGTTGTTGGTGGCATTCCTTCTCCTGTGGTTGCAGAACGGAGGTCCCGACCTGAGGCCACTTTCAGCTCCTAGCGGCTGTCTCTGGCTCTTGAGGATGCCTACAGTTCCTAGATGCTGCCCACAGCTGTGCACCACATGGGGCACCTACTTCATTAAGGCAGCAAGAAGAGTTTCTAGAACGCGTCAGCTGGCCAGCCAGAGTCTTCTAGAACATAGCATATCATGGAGCAAAACCCCAGCCCCTTCGCCATACTCTGTTGGCTATACAGAAGACATAGGTCCCACCCACACTCAAGGAGAGGGGATCATACAAGAATGTGAATACCAGAGGTTGTGGATTGGGGCTCCACCCTAGAGCAGGCCATTACCATTAAAGAAGAGGAGAAAACTCATAAGGAGAGAAGCAACGTAAATGAAAACTTGGCAACATTAGATTTAAAAAGTAATTATGCTGCAAAAAATCAAATCAGTCATGTGAAAAATAAAGTTTCCCAAGAATGCATATGAAATGACTGAAAAGAAGAAAACAAGTGAGAAAATGACAGATGATGTACAGAAAAGAGAGCCAATGTTTGGAAAAAAAACTGGTGTTTCTTCAGAAAGCCGAGAACAAATGCAACAGAAGCAATAAGCAAAAATGATATGTATAATGTGTATGAAATTATATATGGATGTAAATTGAGATGTCTAGATAGTAGAAGAACATTTTCCATATATGAAGCTACACCTCTATTTCCAAGTTAAAATGGTGCACCATATGCAAAGGAAAAATTGTGTTAAGGTAGGCATCCATCCTGGAAAAGAGTCCAAATGATAATGGTAAGGATTGCACCCTGAGAAAGTAAGGCAGAAAGCAAGCAGTTTCCTTTAGAGGATTAAGCTGGCCTCATATTCCTCCTCCTGTAGCAATAAATGCCAAGGCACAGAGAATATTTTCTATAGACTTTTAGAGAGGAAAAGACTGATAAGCCATGAATTTCATAACTAACTGTCTTCTGTGTAAATGTTGGAGACAAAGTTAAACAAGAATGATGAAACAACGCTTACATCTCCCGTAAAAACTGTCTTGAGAACCAAACTGAACAATGAGCAGCAGGAAACACATGAAAAAAGAATGGCAAGCTGTGGAATGAAAGAACAGTCACTGAACCCAGGAAAATGTATACACTAATATATAATTAACGTAACTACTTCTAAAATAAGAGGTAAATATTAAATCTTTAAAGAAGGTACACAATGTTAAACATAATTTGAACCTAAAACTACAGATTAAATTACAAAACCCAAAACGTCATATTCAAGTATTGACATATTACAAACCCATAATATTAGCCAGTTTGTGAGTAGCCCAAAACACAGTGGAATGGAATAGAAAACCAGCAACAGATTCGTGTTTTCCATAAGACAAAGGAACTAAGCATTTATGTGGAGAAATCTAAGTAAACAGGTTACCAAAATTGTCTCAAGTATAGAAAACTTCAGTAGACCAAAGGCCTTGAAAAATTTTAAAAATAACAGGTCAAAAATTAACCTCCAGGAAAAAATGAGCAAATTCTACCAAAATCCTCATGGGATAGACATTTTTGTTAAGATAAAATTCACATAACATAAAATTCACCTTGTTAACTATTTGAAAGTGTTCAACTCAGTGTTTTCACATATATCCACAATGTTCTACAACCATCACCACCAATTTCAGAACATTTCCATCACCCCAGAAACAATTAAGCATTAAACAGTCACTCCCCATTCCCTGTCCCACTAATCTACTTTCTGTCTCTATATGTTTGCCCGTTCTGAACATTTCACAGAAATACAATCCTATGCAGCTGACCCTTGAACAACACGGGGTTAGAGAAGCCAGCCTTTTGCACAGTTGAAAATCTTCATATAACTTTGGACTCTCCAAAGACTTAACTACTATTAGCCTACTGCTGACTGGAAGCCTTATGGATAACATAAACAGTTCATTAACATGTATTTGGAATGTTGTATGTATTAGATACTGTATTATACAATAAACTAGAGAAAAGAAAATGTTATTAAGAAACTCATTGGGAAGAGAAAATACATTTACCATTCATAAGTGAAAGTGAGTAGGCTGAGGAGGAGGAGGAAGAGGAGGGGCTGCTCTTGCTGTCTCAGGGGTGGCAGAGGCACGAGAGTGGAGGGGGTGGGAGGGGAGGCAGGAGAGGTGGCACACTCAGTGCAACTCGTATAGAAAAAAATCCACTTATCAGTGGACATGCACATTTCAAACCCTTTTTTTCAAGGCTCAGCTGTAATATGTGATCTTTTGTGTGTGGCTTCTTTCACTGAACATATTTAGTGTCCATCAGTAAACTGGCATGATAAGGCCCAAGAACTATGGGCAGGCATTGATGTCCTCTGCTACACCCCTGGCATCACTTCAGTCCATTCACACACTCTCCAGTATGTGAACCGCTCCAGTAAGTTCATTTTGCCTCATCCTTAGTTCTTCAAAGTGATTTCTTGGAAGAAGGGAGGGAGGGAGGGAGGGAGGGAGAAAGGAAGGAAAGGATAGGAAAGGAAAGGAAAGGAAGAAGGGAGAAAGGAGGGGAGGGAGGAGGAAGGAGAAGAAAGGAAGGAAGGAGGGAGGGAAGGAAGGAAAGAGAGAAGGAGAGTGGGAGGGAAGAAAGGGAAGAGGGAAGGAGAGAGGGAGAGAAGGAAAGGAAGGAAGGAAGAAGGGAAGGAGGGAGGGAGGGAAGGAGAGAAGGACGGAAAGAAGGAAGAAAGGAAGGGAGGGTGGGTGGGTGGGTTAGTGGGACTAGCTATAGTCCCTACTGTGGTGATCAGTCTTGAAGCCAGAAGTGATACTTACCATTTCCGTCCTCCACCACTCATCCTAAATCCCCTCACCTTTGGTCAGCATGGGTGCTGATTTAGGTTGCTTACTTGGCAGAAAAACCCAATATTCACCCCTGATTACCAGGTGCTTGTGAGACTAAGGTTGCTGCAGTTGCACATTTATGGTTATTAATGAACATTCAGCAATAACAGGTTCCCTGGTGAATATCCTAACTTCCAGATATACTCCTTCCAGCCCAGTTTTGTACCAGTGACTTTTCTTCCATGTGATAATCAGAGTCAATAAGACCCTACAAGTATAGTAAGTCATTTTGTTGCCTAATGGTCTACTGGTATGAGGAGCTCCAAATGACCAGAGAGCAGCCATAGCTGTAAGTTTGGTAGAACATCTACCTCTGTCTGGGGCAAGCATCTCCCTCCTGGGCTGTAGTGCAGCTGAGCCTGAAGTTTCAGCATGGGGAGCACCAATTCCCCAAGTGGGTCTCTGGATCTAACCATGAGAAGAAACATCCCTGCTTCCACTGCTGGTTCCTGTACCTCGCCTGCTACCTACTGAACATCCAACCCCAAATCCTGACTATTGGTTCCACATACAGTCCCCACCTTGAAGGTCAGAGTCCTAACTCCACTGGATATCATTGCAAGCTTGTGTGTCAGTGGCACTTTTAAGAGGCTGTACTAGTCTGCTAGGGCTGTCATAACAAAATACCACAGACTGGATGGCTTAAACAATAGCAGTTAATTTTCTCACAGTATGGAGGCTGGAGTCCAACCTCAAGGTGTCAGCAGGGTTTGTTTCTTCTGACGCCTCTCTCCTTGGCTTGCAGGTGGCTGTCTTCTCACTGTGTCCTCATACGGTCACCTTCCGTCTAGGAGTGTTGTCTGTACCCTAATTGCCTCCTTATAAGAACACCAATCATTTGGGATTAGGGCCCACCCAAATGACCTCATTTTACCTTAATTACCTCTTTAAAGGCTCTATCTCCAAATATAGTCACATGTTGAGTTACTGGAGATTAGGACTTCAACATATTACTCTTGGGAGGACACAGTTCAGCCATAGCAGAGGTCATTCCAACATTCTGTCTTGGCAGTAGGGTCTGGGTGATGTGACAATGTTATTCCCCCTGTCACACATCCTTGGGCATAAGGAGAAGTCCTTGATGCAAAGAGATCTCACTCAGTGTCCCATGATGATAACTCTGGCACTCGATGAAAACTGGATAGTGCTGGCCAAGGCACCACAGTAGGGAAGGCATACCTGGAATATGTGTCAATACCCCCTCCAAGTTAAAAGTGTCCAATGTAATCACCTTGACGTGGAATGGTGGTTTGGTCTCTTTGGAGTCTGGTACACAGTGAGGATTCAGTATCCATCTCTGCTGCTTACGAGGCAAGCATTCTGCAGTGGCAGTCGCTAGATCAGCCTTGGGGGCAGGGAGCTCCTGCTGTAAGGCCCACACAGAGACCCTCTTCCCACCACTATAGACACTCATGCCATACATCCCCTGTGCAACCACTAGGGGTGGCTGGAGGAGAAGCAGGATGCCTCCTCTGAACTAGTCATCCAATCCACCAGATGGTTTGGGGCTTCCTTGCTTTCTGTGTTCCGACTCTCATGGGTCCATCCATATGTCTCCTTCCTGGACATCCTTGCCTTTTTTTCCAATTTTAATTCTTCCAAGTCCTTAACTAACCAGCTAAACTATTTGACATTGCCCAATACCATGTTTATCCTTGTTTCAGGCCCCTTTTCCTTTCCCGTGATGTTGGTGATCAGGTGCACTGTTTGAATTCTGCTTACCAGGGTGTTTCTCTTCACCGTTGCCCTTCAGTGTGCCCCGCGTGGGGCTGTGACGCAGCAGTAATCTGCTCCTGCCAGCTTCCTTCTCCCAAACATCCATGAACCAGGCCCGAGTTTTCACCTCCTTGATCACACAACATGAGTGAAAGAAACAAGACACAAAAGGGTGTCTTGGCACCACTTAAATCCAGCCAATAACAGGTGAAACCAAACCCTGCTGATGGAAGTAACGAGACTGATTACATGTGCGGGAAATGGTAGGGATGACTGCAGAGCAGCACGAAGTCTTCCGGAGGAATGTTCTGTTTCTTGATGTGCATGCCAGTTACACAGGGTGGGTCACCTGGGGAAGTCACCAAACACTACACTTATGAGTAGTACATGTTCCTATATGATTGTTAAACTTCAATAAATTTTACAAAACCAAGCAAACAAAAGCAACCACAGAGTTCAGTCAGCTTACTGGATACAAAATTAACATACAGAGATCAATTTTAATTTCCTGATGAGGTACAACAGTAAAAAAAATTAAATGTTAAATAGACAAACTCAAGAGCAGCAAAAACAAAAGCATGTAATTAGAAATAATCTAATAAAAGATATGGTACCTCTAAGGGAGGAAATTATACGTTATTGAGTGAAATTAAAGGAAAGTTAATAAATCAAGAGACATGGTTTCTTCATGGACTTAGAGACTCAATATTGCAAAGATGTAAATTGTGTACAGGTTCAATTAAAATGTAATTAAAATTGTAACAGTTTTTTGAGGGGGGAGGGCACTTGACAAGTTTATTCTAGGCAAAGAACTGAGACTTACCAAGACACTCTTGAAGGCAGAGAAAATGTCTCTTGCAGCCATCAAGACTTATTAACTACAATAATTAAGATAGAATGGAATTAGCACAAGACTAGAACAGAATTGAAATCCCAGTCACAGCCTCACACTTGACATCAGAACATCTGATCTATGATAAGGTGGTGCTGGAAAAAGAGGGAAGGACTGTCCTGTGAATAATTGGCACTATGATGATTAGGTATCCATACCGAAAAAGAAAGTGGGTCCTTACCTTATATAAAAAACCACCTCAGGAGGATCATATACATAAATGCAACAGCCGAATAATAAAGCTGTTAAATGAAAATAATGTAGGAAATTATAGTCTCATTGTAGGGAATTTTTTTTTCTTTAACAAGGTACCAAAGTCACTAACCATAAAGAAAAAAATTAATACGTTTGATGATATTAAATTGAGACCATCTGTTCACAGCATAAAGAGAGTACAAAGATAAGGAACAGGCCAGTCACAGTAGGTCATATCTATAATCCCAGCCCTTTGGGAGGCCAAGGCAGGAGGATTGCTTGCGCCCAAGAGTTAGAGACTGGCCTGGGCAAGATGGCAAGACCCCATCTCTTAAAAAATAAAAATAACATAAATAAAATAAAGATAAGGCACAAAATAGAGAAGCTATTTGCAACAAATGCAACTGACAAATGACTCATGTAGAAACAGCTCCAACAAATTAATAAGAAAAAGCAAATGACCAATTAGAAAAATGGGACAAACCCTTGGGTAGGCATTTCACAAATGAGGAAATCCCAATTACCAGTAAATATTTGAAAAGCGTATTGTTAATTGGACTAGATGAGCAAGAAGTGGCAAGTACATTGGATGATTTGATCGTACACATGCATGCCAGAGTACCATGTCAGTGAATATTTCAGCAGTCCAGCAGCCTGAGACACACGGGGCCCTCTGCACCACAGAGGACACGTTTATATCTTGCAACTCTCACCTCTAAGAAGGAAACAATTCCTGGCAGATCTCTACAGATTCTGGAAGCAGCTTACCTTATACTAATGCTACTCTAACTCATACACTGGTTGATTAAAAACCAACCAGCCAATCAACCTGCCACCTTTGTGTGCTTTCTAGAGCAGAAATGGGCTGGGTGGCAACTCCAGACTTTAGTACAAGTGGTTCTGCCTCCAGGGCCATACAACCCTGCAGACACCACTATGGCAATATCTCTGGTGTGATGGAAGGTAAGTAGAGTTTATGGCAAGTCCCAGTAGGAGAATCACATATAGACCCCAAGGGTTTAGGGCACATCTATGCTGTCTGCAGTGTAGAGGTATATGCTTTCTTCAAAAGAACTCCTAACATGTTAGTGGCCCCTGGTAAATACGAAGAGCTGGCCGTGAGACAATGACAGTGCTCCTAGAATTGCTCATAGAAGCTGGCTTCTGCGAGATTCACTAGTCATAGGTCAGGTGGGCCTAGGAGCATTCCACCACGACATGGAAGTGATACCTCCAGGATCAGGCATCAACAGGTCACAAGGCATGGGGAAACTCTCAGAGCAGATAGCCCAGAGCTCTGTGTTATTCGTGACAGTTGCAATCAAGGTGCCACCCTTTCAGCTCACACCTGTGGCTGCTTGAGGCCGCCAGCTCATGGAGGAGAACAAAGACTGAGCTTGGTTCATATATGATTGGCTTGATATGTGGGTGCAAGCAGAAAATGGATTGCAGCTGCACTGCAGCCCCCCATCACAGGTGGTCCTGAACAGTAACTGATCCAGGTTGTCAGTATTAGGAGGTTTATTGAAGGAAATGACAGACAGAAGTGTAATCTTGGGTGGCCACAAGACAGGTAGATCTTCACACCACAACCCCCCAGATCCAGGGCTTATATCTTGGGGAAAACTGTAAGTGTCATAGAAGGAATAGGTAGGTGGCTAGGGCATCGTGGCACTTACACGAAAAGGTATTACCCCTAAAGGGTAACACATCGACTAGACATTCTGGAGGTATTCCCAGATTCAGGGTTAGTCACATGGATTAGCATTCGAAATAAAGTCACTCTTGTCCCGCTGTAGCAATAAAGAGAAATCTTCCCAATATGAGTCATTTACTTTGTGTGGATAGGGACGGGAATTTGGAATATATGTAGGCTCATGGGCTATCTGTGTGGCAAATGGTTTGGTTGGCTGATTGGGCTGGAAGAAAATAAACAGCAGATTGAGAATAAGGAGATCTGGGAAAGAGACAAATGGATGGCCCTCAGAGTGGCCACAAAGTGTGCAGATCTTTGCATCACATATTAATCACCAGCAGAGAGCCAACCTGGGAAGAGGTTCCAAACCACCAATGAGAATCACTTGGCCGGCTCACCCCAGCCAGCCTCTGCCATCTGCCATTCATGTTGAGGAGTAACAGGCACATGAATGGGCAGCCGTGGTGGCAAGGTGGGAGGCTGTGCCTGGACCTGCTGGCATGAGCTCCCACGCACCAAGGCTAATCTAGCTACTGCTGCTGCTGAACATCCAGCCTGCCTTCAAAAGAGACAGATTCTGAGACTCTCATACAGTGCCATCCCTTGAGGACTCTCACCAGCCCCTTGATGGTCTTTTGAGCTTGGAAGGCACAATTCATCTTGACTAAAATTGGTACGTGCTCAAGATACACCCTTTCTTGCCTAAGGGCAGTTAGCTGGCACTAACATCTGAGGACTTTCCGGAATGCTTGATCCCACTGACACAGGATCTGGAATGATATTGCCCCACTTTACAGCAAAAAACCCTACTTTACAGTAAAATGGTGCCAGTGTATGACCATGAAATCCACTGGTTCTGTTGCGTACCTGCCACTCAGAAGCCCCTAGCCTGAAAGAGTGATGAAATGGCTTATTGAGATGCCACTGATTAACCAGTGTGGAGATGGTGACCTGAATGCGTAAGGTATCATTCCCTGGGACAAGGTATCCTCTTAAACTAATTGATCATTTATTAGATTTGGGTTAGTAAATTACATACATGAGTCCAGAAACCAAAGGGTGGACGTAGAATGACCACACTTACCATTATGCCTGAAAACTTGAGGAAGTTTTCAGGTACATAGTTTCTGTCCCTGCAACCCTAGGATATGCAAATGTACTAGTTCCCAAATGGGAAACTTCTGCCAGAGGACACAGACAGGGTTCCCGTTAGACTCCAGGGTCAAGAGCCCAGCAAGAAGATACAAATGCTGTATGATTCCACTTACATAAAATACGTAAAGTAGTCAAACTCATAGAGACGGAAAGCAGGATGGAGATTTCCAAGGGTTGGGGGTGCGGGGAAGGGGTAGAAAGTGTTTAATGGATACAGAGTTTCAGCTGGGGAAGACAAAAATGTTCTGGAGATGGATGGATGGTGGTGATGGTCCCACAATAATGGGAATGTTCTTAATGCTGCAGAACTGTGCCTTATAAATGGTTCAAATGGTCAGTCCTAGGTTGTGTTTATGTTACCACAGTAGTAAACCTATACATACACATCCATACGTACATCTAGATGAGACAACCAGGGAAGGAAGGCAGTTTTGCAAGGCGATTGTTTCCGCTCAACAGGTAGACATAGGGCCGCCATTACACTGCAGGCAGGGAAAATATAGTTGACACAGAGATGATCCACCTGGGCATATGTTTATACATCCTTGTTCAATTTTTACAGTAAATGAACAAGTGCAGCAGCTATTGTTCAAGAAGGCCATGGTGACCAGAGGCTCAGACCCTTCAGGGAGGAGGCTCAGGGTCACCTTATCAAGTAATTACTGCAACACAAAGAAGTGCCAGCTGAAGGTAAGGGGGTCTGGAATGGCTGTTGGAAGAGGGAGTTGATGAATTACTGCCTGAAAACCAACGCCAGTGGTTGTCAGTGCATTTCATCCCGCTATCCTGGAGTTTTCCTCAGAAAGGAAGCTCAACAGAATTCTGTAGGAGCTGCTTCCAGAGCCTGTCTGTGGCAGACAGATCTGCATGGAGCAAGGAGTGGACTGCAGGGGATATTGTGTTGACCCCTGGAGAGAGGCCCTCCTCTAAGACCAAGGCACACATTCCCCAGCTTCTGGGAGTGTCCGCAGATAACAATTCCTAGCTGAGTCCTTTTCTAGGTCGTGCCCTAGCTTGAGGAGAGCTGCACCACCTGAGATCATGCTTTCTGCCCGAGAGAGCAGCCCATGCCCCACGACTGCTGGGGTGTAAAGGCCTGGACCCCTTGGCGCAATTTGAGACAACTCTAAATGTCCTGTTCCTGCTCCAGAGCTCCCTGTGGGGTCAGTGAAGGCCTTTGTGTGATGTCATTGCAGTTGAATTCAATGCACAGTTCCCAGATGTGTTTAGCCTGAGCACACCTTCAGGAAGATTTCTTGCACACTAGACTCCCTCTCTTGGGGAACTCGGTCTGCGGCACACATCGTGCTCCACTGTAGCTCGAAGGTCCTCTTTTCTGACTCCTTCGTCTGCGTGAGAATCTTTGCATTTGTGGAATCAGTCAACTCCTTTATTTTTTTAAAGGATTTGCTCCAATGAGAAGGCCCCTGAAGACGTTATTGCTTTGACACGTTTTACATAAGTTTATTTGATTATTCCTCTAGAATAAATTAGAAACTGTAGGAGAAACGTTATTTAAAAACCATATGTGTACATATTTTTCTTATATATGCTTTCATTGACAGTTTTCCCTGGAAATTTAAAAGGTGTTCTGGGGAGAAAAAATCCAGTTTCTTCCTAGAGATGCTGATAGTGTCAGTCAAATTATAGAGCACAGGGGAATAGTCTAGTTTTCTATATTCTTGATTTTTAAAAATATGCTAACTAAATTCATGGCTGTTTCCTAAACAATGAATGCTTTGAATATTTAATGTGAGACATTTTTGGTGCTTTTAAAGAAATGCTTTCTGGATGTCAGGAGACACTGCGTAAGACAGAAGATTGCAGTTGCATTGCCGTGTTTTAATAGTGCAATTTGGCACTGCCACTTTGAGAAATGTTTTTATTTTAGAAACTAGGCTGAGTTGAGGTTCCCCACCCATTTCTATCAAAATTATTTCTAGATTGTATTGATTGTAAGAACATAAGAAGAGATGAATGTTACAATCTGGTTTGTCTTCTCCAAGTCTGATGTTGAAATGTGATCCCCAGTGTTGGAGTGGGGGCTTCATGGGAGGTACCTGGCTCATGAAGGCAGATTCCTCATGAAGGGCTTGCTGCTCTCCTTGCAGTAATGAGTTCTTGCTCTGTTAGCTTTTTTTTTTTTCCCACTGATGTGAGTTTTTTTAAATTAATTTTTTTATTTAAATGGGTTTTTGGGGAACAGGTGATGTTTGGTTGCATGAATAAGTTCTTTAGCGGTGATTTCTGAGATTTTGTTGCACCCATCACCCGAGCAGTGTACACTGTACCCAGTGTGTAGTCTTTTATCCCTCGCCACCCCACCCTTTCCCCTGAGTCGTCAAAGTCCAATGTATCATTCTTATATTTTTGCATCCTCATAGCTTAGCTCCCACGTATGAGTGAGAACATAGGATGTTTGGTTTTCCATTCCTGAGTTACTTCACTTTTAATAATGATCTCCAGTTCCATCCAGGTTACTGCCAATGCCATTGTTTTGTTCCTTTTTATGGCCAAGTAGTATTCCATGGTGTATATATATCATGTTTTCTTTATCCACATTTTTGCAATTGCAAATTGTACTGCTGTAAACATGCGTGTGCAAGTATCTGTTTCCTATAATGACTTTTATCCTTTGGGTAGATACCTGCTAGTGGGATTGGTGGATCAAATGGTAGATCTACTTTTAGTTCTTTAAGGAATCTCCACACTGTTTTCCATAGTGGTTGTACTAGTTTACATTCCCACCAGCAGTGTAGAAGTGTTGCCTTTTCACCACATCCACACCAACATCTATTATTTTTTGATTTTTTGATTGTGGCTATTCTTGCAGGAGTGAAGTGTTATTGCATTGTGGTTTTGATTTGCATTTCCCTGATCATTAGTGATGTTGACCATATTTCCATATGCTTGTTGATCATTTGTATATCTTCTTTTGAGAATTATCTAGTCATGTCCTTAGCCTACTTTTTGATGGGATTTTTTTTTCCTGATTTATTTGAGTTCTTTGTAGAGTCTGGATATTAGTCTTTTGTCAGATGTATAGATTTTGAAGATTTTCTGTCACTCTGTGCATTGTAGTTTACCATGCTGATTATTTCTTTTGCCTGTACAGACGCTTCTTAGTTTAATTAAGTCCCATCTATTTATCTTTGTTTTTGTTGCACTTGCTTTTGGGTTCTTGGTCATGAAGTCTTTGCCTAAGCCAATGTCTAGAAGGATTTTTCCAATGTTATATTCTAGAATCTTTGTGATTTCAGGTCTTAGATTTAAGTCTTTGATCCATCTTGAGTTGGTTTTTGTATAAGGTGAGAGATGAGGATCCAGTTTCATTCTTCTACATGTGGCTGCCAATTATCCCCACACCATTTGTTGAATAGAGTGTTCTTTTCCCACTTTATGTTTTTGTTTGCTTTATCAAAGATCAATTGTTGTAAGTATTTGGCTTTATTTCTATGTTTTGTATTCTGTTCCATTGGTCTATGTGCCTATTTTTATACCAGTACCACACTATTTTAGTGACTATGGCCTTGTAGTTTGAAGTTGGGTAATATGATGCCTCCAGATTTGTTCTTTTTGCATAGTCTTGCTTTAGCTTTGCATGCTTTTTCTTGGTTCCATGTGAATTTTAGGATTTTTTTTTTCTAGTTCTGTGAAGAACGATGATGGTATTTTGATGAAAATTCATTGAATTTGTAGATTGTTTTGGCATATGTTCATTTTCACAATACTGATTCTACCCATCCATGAGCATAGAATGTGTTTCCATTTATTTGTGTTATCTATGATTTCTTTCAGCAGTGTTTTATAGTTTTCCTTGTAGAGGTCTTTCACATTCTCGGTTAGGTATATTCCTAAGTATTTTAATTTTTTTGCAGCTATAGTGAAAGGGGTTGAACTCTTGATTTGATTCTCACCTTGGTCACTGTAAAGCAGAGCTACTGATTTGTGTACATTAATTTTGTATTCTAAAACTTTGCTGAATTCATGTACCAGTTCTAGGAGCCCTTTGAATGAGTCTTTAGGGTTTTCTAGATATGTGATCATATCATCTGCAAACAGTGACAGTTTGGCCTCCTCTTTAAGGATTTGGATGCCCTTTATTTCTTTCTCTTGTCTAATTGCTCTGGCTGGGACTTCCAGTACCATATTGAATAGAAGTGGTGCCGGTGGGCATCCTTGTCTTGTTCCATTTCTCAGGGGGAATGCTTTCAACTATTCTCCATTCAGTATAATTTTGGCTGTGGGTTTGTCATAGATGGCTTTTATTACCTTAAGACATGTCCTCTCTATGTTGATTTTGCTGAGGGTTTTAATCATAAAGGGATGCTCGATTTTGTCAAATGCTTATTCTGCATCTATTGAGATGATCACGTGATTTTTGTTTTTAATTCTGTTATGTGGTGTATCACATTTATTGACTTACATGTGTTAAGTCATCCCTGCATCCCTGGCATGAGACCCATTTGATCATGGTGGATTATCTTTTTGATATGCCATTGGATTTGGTTTACTAGTATTTTGCTGAAGATTTTTGCATCTATGTTCATCAGGAATATTTGTCTGTAGTTTTCTTTTTTTTGTCATGTCCTTCCCTGGTTTTGGCATTAGGGTGATACTGGCTTCACAGAATGATTTAGGGAGGACTCCCTCTTTCTCTATCTTGGAATAGTGTCAATAGGATTCGTACCAATTCTTCTTTGAATGTCTGATAGAATTCAGTTGTGAATCCACCTGGTCCTGGACTTTTTTTATTGGTAAGTTTTTATTACCATTTCAGTCTTGGTGCTTGTTATTGCTATGTTCAGAGTTTCTATATCTTCTTGGTTTAATCTAGAAGGGTTGTATATTTCCAGGAATTTATCTCCTGTAGTTTTTCTAGTTTATGTGCATAAAGGTGTTCATGGTAGCCTTGAATGATCTTTTGTATTTCTGTGGTATCAGTTGTAATATATTCTGTTTTATTTCTCATCGAACTTATGTGGATCTTCCCTCTTCTTTTCTTGGTTAATCTCACTAATGGTCTATCAATTTTATTTATCTTTTCAAGGAAACAGCTTTTTATTTCATTTATCTTTTGTATTTTTTTATTTCAATTTCATTTAGTTCTGCTCTGATCTTGATTATTTCTTTTCTACTGCTGAATTTTGGTTTGGATTGTTCTTGTTTCTCCAGTTCCATGAGGTGTGACCTTAGATTGTCTATTTGTGCTCTTTCAGACCTTTTGATGTGGACATTTAATGCTATGAACTTTCCTCTTAGCATTGCTTTTGCTGTATCCCAGAGATTTTGATAGGTTGTGTCATTATTATCATTTGGTTCAAAGAATTTTTTAATTTCCACCTTGATTTCATTGTTGAGCCAATGATCATTCAGGAGCATGTTATTTAATTTCCATGCTTTGGAGCATTCTTTTTGGAGTCGATTTCCAGTTTTATTCCACTGTGGTCTGAGAGAGTACTTGACATAATTTTGATTTTCTTAAGTTTACTGAGCCTTGTTTTGTGCCCTATCATATGGTCTATCTTGAAGAATGTTCCATGTGCTGAGGAATAGAATGTATATTCCGCAGTTGTTGGGTAGAATGCTCTGTAAATATCTGTTAAGTCCAGTTGTTCTAGGGTATAGTTTAAGCCCATCATTTCTTTGTTGGCTTTCTGTCTTGATGACCTGCCTAGTGCTGTCAGTGGAGTATTGAAGCCCCCACTATTATTGTGTTGCTCTCTATCTCATTTCTTAGGTCTAGTAGTAAATGTTTTATAAAGTTGTGAGCTCCAGTGTTAGGTAAATATATATTTGGGATTGTGATATTTTCCTGTTGGACTAGTCCTTTTATCATTATGTAATGTACCTCTTTTTCTTTTTAAACTGCTGTTGCTTTAAAGTTTGTTTTGTCTGATATAAGAATAGCTACTCCTGCTTGCTTTTGGTGTCCATTTGCATGGAATATCTTTTTCCACCCCTTCACCTTAAGTTTATTTGAGTCCTTATGTGTTGAGTCTACAGAAGACAGCAGAAACTTGGTTGGTAAGTTCTTATCCATTCTGCCATTCTGCATCTTTTAAGTTGAGCAGACCATTTACATTCTGTAATGTAAATAAGTAGACCATTTACATTCAATGAGATGTGAGGTACTATTCTATTCATTGTGCTATTTGTTGCCTAAATACCTTGGTTTTTTTTTTTTTTTTTCATTGTGTTATCATTATATATGTTCTGTGAGATTTATGCTTTAAGGAGTTTCTATTTTGGTGTAGTTTGAAGATTTGTTTTGAGATTTAGAGCTCCTTTTAGCATTCTTGTAGTGCTGGCTTGGTAGTGGCAAATTCTGTCAGCATTTGTGTCTGAACAAGGCGGTACTTTCCTTCATTTTTGAAGCTCAATTTTACTGGATACAAAATTATTGGCTGATAATTGTTTTGTTTAAGGAGGCAGAAAATAGGACCCCAATCCTTGCTAGCTTGTAGAGTTTCTGCTGATAAATCTGCTATTAATCTGATAAGGTTTCCTTTATAGGTTACCTGATGCTTTTGCCTCTCAGCTCTTCAGATTCTTTCCTTTGTCTTGACTTGAGATAACCTGATGACAATGTGCCTAGGCAATGATCTTTTTGTGATGAATTGCCCAGGTGTTCTTTGAGCTTCTTGTATTTGGATGTCTAGAACTCCAGCAAGGCTGGGAAAGTTTTCCTCGATTATTCCATGAAATATATTTTCCAAACATTTAGACTTCTCTTTTTCCTTGGGAGCATCAATTATTCTTAGGTTTGGACATTTAACATAGTCTTAAACTTCTTGAAGAGTTTGTTCATTTCTTATTCTTTTTTCTTTGTCTTTGATGAACTGGGTTAATTCAAAAACCTTGTCTTTGAGCTCTTAAGTTCTTTCTTCTGCTTGTTTAATTTTATTACTGGGACTCTCCAGTGGGTTTTGCATTTCGCTAAGTGTGTCCTTGACTTCCAGAAGTTGTGATTTTTTTTTTTTTTTTTTTTTTTGAGACAGAGTATTGCTCTGTCACCCAGGCTGGAGTGCAGTGGCGTGATCTTGGCTCACTGCAACCTCTGCTTCCCAGGCTCAAAAATTCTCCTGCCTCAGCCTCCCGAGTAGCTGGGGTTACAGGCATGTGCCACCACATCCAGCTAATTTTTGTGTTTTTAGTAGAGATGGGGTTTCACCATGTTGGTCAGGCTGGTCTCAAACTCCTGACCTCCTGATCTGCCCGCCTTGGCCTCACAAAATGCTGAGATTACAGGCATGAGCCACCGTGCTTGCCTATAATTGTTTTTTATTTATGGTATCTCTCTCTCTGAAGAATTGTGCTTTCATATCCTTTATCGTGTTTTTGATTTCTTTCAGGTAGACTTCACCTTTCTCTGGTGCCTCCCTGATTAGCTTAATAACTGACCTTCTGAATTATTTTTCTGGCAGTTCAGAGGTTTTGCCTTGTTTGGATACGTTGCTGGGGAGCTGGTGTGATCTTTTGGGGATGTTAAAGCAGCTCGTCTTGTCATGTGACTAGAATTGTTTTTCTGGTTCTTTCTCATTCGGATCGACTATGTCAGAGGGAAGAGCTGGGATTCGAGGGCTGCTGTTCAGATTCGTTTGTCCCATGGGGTACTCCCTTGATGTGATATTCTCCCCCTTCCCCTAGGAATGGGGCTTCCTGAGAGCTGAACTGCAGTGATTGTGTTTTCTCTTCTGGGTCTAGCCACCCAGCGGAGCCACCAGGCTCCAGTCTGGTACTCAGGAGTGTCTGCAAAGAGCCCTGTGATGTCATCCATCTTCAGGTCTTGCAGCCACAGATACCAGTACCTGCTCCCGTGGAGGAGGCAGAGGAGTGAAGAGGATTCTGTGAGGGTCCTTGGTTGTGTTTCTGTTGAGTGCGCTGGTTTTGGGGTGGTTGGCCTCTAGCCAGGAGGTGGTGCTTTCAACAGCACATCAGCTGCAGTCTTATAGGGAGGATGCAGAGGATGCAGACTTGCCCTAGAGGGACCTGGCTAAACATTCAGGTTTCTCATGCAGTGGGCAGGGCCATAGACCTCCTAAGAGAGGATGACCTTTGTCTTAGTTACCAGGGCGGGTAGAGAAAGACCACCAGGTGAGGGCAGGGATAGGCCTGTCTGTGCTCAGCCTCTCCGTGGGTGGAGCTTGCTACTGCTACTGTGGGGACGACAGTGTGGTTCCCAGTCCAATGGCGTTAAATTCCCAGGGGAATTATGGCTACCTTTGCTGAGTCATACATGTCGCCAGGGAAGTTGGGGAAAGCCAGCAGTCACGGGCCTCACCCCACACCCACGCAGCCGGCAGTCCTAAAGGCTGGTCTCACTCCCACCATGAACCCCCAACAGCACCATGTCTACTCCCAGGCAGCTGGTAGCCAGGGTTCAGAACCTGCCCCAGACCACCAGCCTCCCCTCTTGGAAAGCAAGCGGACTCACAGTTTTTCAGCGTCTCAGGGAGCCTGTAGTGGCGATTCAGTTCCTTCTGTTGGAACCGAACTGTCGATTCCCTCCTGGGCAGGGGTCGCCGCGAAGGATCACCGACACGAGATTCACAGCAGAGAGTTATTTATTACTAGCGCGCTAGGGTCCCAAGCTCTAAGTTGGCCCTGGGACCCCGACTGCTTGTTACAGGCTGTTTATATAGGCAAATACAAGTTCAAACACAGCTTAGGGCGCGAAATTCAAACAAAGCTTTAGGCGCGTGGTAATTGGGTCTGTCTATGGCCTGAGCAAGGTGTCTTATGCTAATTGGTTAGAGCAGGACCTTATGAGGTTTTTTTTCCTGGAGTTGTTGATTCCGGGAACTTCGAGGCAGGGTGGGACCCCCGGAATTGGCAGGGTGGGACCCCATGAGGTTGTTTCCCGGAATTGGCAGGGTGGGACCCTATCAGGGTGGGACCCTATTGAGGCAGGGTAGGACCCTATCCAGAGCCACCTGGTGTTAATTTTTTCTATATGAGGCCTAGTTTCTAAGTTTTATGAGGCCTAGTTTCACTTCGAATAGTCGGTGGATGATCTTGGCTTTCCTGGTATATTCCTGTGCTAGTTCTGGGTGTGGTGGCCTGTGTCTGTAGTCCCAGCTACTTGAGGGGCTGAGGCAGGAGGATCACTTTAGCCCGGAAGGTTGATGCTGCAGTTAGCCGCGATCGTGCCACTGCACTCCCCTGGGTGACCTGCTCTAGTAGGTTTTGGGAGAGCTCACCTGAGTGTTGGTTAGAAAGAGTCTAGCACCTCCCCGCATACCCCACACCGCACCCCACTTCTCTCCACATACGATCTGCACACACCAGCTCCCCTTCCACCATGAATGGAGGAGGCTTGAAGCCCTCACCAGATGCAGATGCTGGCCCTGCAGAATCATGAGCCATGTAAGCCTCTTTTCTTTATAAATTACCCAGTCTCAGGTATTTCTTTACAGTAACACGACAACACACAGACAGTGAATGACTCTAATCTGATTCAGTCTTTAGGTCACCTGTTTCCAGAAATGTGTCCAGTTCATCTAGGCCTTTCAATTTGTTGATGCACAATGTTTCACAGTACTCTCTTATAAGCCCTTGCAATTTTGTTAAATTGGTTATAGTATCCCTTCTTTCACTTTCAATTTTAGTTACTTGAGTCTTCTCTCTTTGTATCTTAGTCATTCTAGCTAAAAGTTTTCAATTTTGTTGATCTTTTTGAAAAATCAACTCAGTTTCATTGATTTTTCTTTATTGCTTTCTTTCTCTAGTTTATTTCTGATCTAATCTTTATTATTTCCCTCTTCTGCTAGCATGGAGTTTAGTTTGTTTGTTTTCTATTTCTTCGAGGTGTAAGTTTAGGTTGTTGATTTAAGATCTTTCTTCTTTTTTACTGTAGGTATGTACAGCTATAAATTTCCTTCTCAGCACCATTTTCACAGCATCTCAGAAGTTTTGGTATATTGTTTTCATTTTTATTTGTCTCAAACTATTTTCTAATTTTCCTGTGATTTCTTCTTTGACCTACTGTTTAACAGTGTGCGAATTCCCACATATTTGCATATTTTCCAGTGTTCCTTTGCTACTGATTTCTAGTTTCATTCCACTGCGGTTGGAAAGGATACTTCGTATTATTATTTTAACCTTTTTAAATTTATTAAGTGTTGTTTTATGGTCTAATGTATGGTTTATTCTGGAGAATGTTCCATGTGGACTTGAGAAAAATGTGCGTCTGCTGTTGCCGAGTTCCGTGTGTTTTTGAAATAGAGGAGACTGTCCTATCAATGTAGTTAATATATCTTACAGATTTATGTCTTTAATCCATCTCTATTTTGTATGTGGTAAGAAGAAGGAATCCAACTTAACTTTTTACAGAGTTAGTCAGTTATTCCTACATTATCAAAAAAAAAAGACACTTATCTTTAATCATTAAAATGAAGTCCCACCCGTAACCTATACCTAGTTCCTTTTCATACACGTACTTGCATTTTTCCTCTGTATTATATAATTTCTAAAAGCATAGTTTGTCTTAAACAAACCCATTCATTACAAAGTAATTGACCTGTCTCTTAATCTTTGGTCCCCTCTCTATCTTTTTTTCTTTCAAATACATGTTAGAGTGGCTTCTTTGTACTAAGATTTCGGTAGAGTTTGGATTTTGCTGACTGCCTCCTCCGATGTTGTCTAGTATATGCTTTCTTGATCCCTGCATTTCCTGAAAATTTCTAGTTAAATCAGATTCAGGTTTGAGTTTTAGGAAGGGAATACTGCTTCCTAGATGGTGGTGTGTATTTGCCTCTAGTTGTCTGTCTTGCTGATGTTAGCAGCTGCACTACATTCTAATTAGGTGTGTTCTGTCCCCTTCCTGCTACATGGTGAGCACTTGGGACAATATATGCTGTGTTCATCACTTTCTCCCTGCTACCTAGCACCATTTCTGGAAAACCAAGGGATCCAATATTATCGAAATTTTTAGTGAATGCAGGAGCTCAAGGTTCAGTCTTATCCCTTCTACTAACTCTAATAGATCATTGACAAGACACTTAATTTTTGTGAATCTTATTTTCACAGTCTGTAAAATGAAGAGATTGGCATTAGCATGGCCCCTAATGTCCCTTGAATGATTCTACAACATGGTCATGCAAAGGTCAGGAAGATAGGCTGTCTTTTTCCTCCAGAGGTTGCAAGAAATAAAGAATTCCCTTCCATGCATATAACTGACCAAGAAAGGTTTTCTGGAGGGACGTTTTTGTCTTGTTTTTGCAGAAACACATTTGGTTTGCACAACAAATCTGTACTTAGAATAGAATATAGTTTGTTGGTTACATATATCAAAATGAAGAAATGTTCAATTATATTCAGTTCCATTCCATGATGGACTAGAATATAACAATATAATATATATATTATAATGCCGGTATGCACATGAACACATATGAGTAACTAATTTAAATTCTGCTGAGAAAAATGCCAGAAACAAAGAGATAGGCCTATTGTCTATAAACAAATGCATATGTTAAGTAATTATAAAACCACCCTCCGTCTTTCTTGTTGCTGTTGTGTTAGAAACATGGTCTTGCTCTCTGGCCCAGGCTGGAGTGCAGTGGCGCAGTCATAGCTCACTGCAGCTCAAACTCCTAGGCTCAAGCAATCCTCCGACCTTAGCCTCCTGAGTAGCTGGGACTGTAGGTGCACCTCATCTTTACCGGCTAATTTTCTACTTTGTAAGAGACAGGGTTTTGTTGTTGTCCAGGCTGGTCTCAAATTCCTGGCCTCAAGAGATCCTTCCCCCTGAGCCTCCTTGAGTCATTGGGATTACAGGTATGAGCCACCACACCCAGCAACCTACCATTCTTAAACAACTTTTGTTTAATTTCCAACAAACAACAGGAAAAACAAACTGTCCACCTTGAAAATAATGACATAAAATCATATTCATCTTTTTCTATATCTACACATGTGTACAGATATACACATATAACTTTTATTAAAACAAATATACACAAGCAAAGATCCCATTAAAGTTCATCCTTGGCAGTAACAAGGTACAGATATGAGTAAAAAGAAGTAAAAACATGCAAGTTTACTACATCATGGGCTACGTTTTCAAAAACAAAAAATTAAATCGTTTTTTGGAAAAACAAGCTTCCTCAACTTTTATTAAAATTTATATCCAGACTGCAAGAAAATAGTTACCAGTATAAAATGATATCAGAACTCAAGTTAACATCTTATATTTAACCACGTTGAGTTTTCTAAGCATTGTCTAAGCAAACAGTTATTCTCTAGCACAATGGTCAGAGAGTTAATGGAGATATAATTTTCTAGGCAGAAATCAGTTATGTTCTCCTATGCAAACCAAACAGTTGAATCAATTCTTACTCTTGTATCGTAAGCACTGAGGCTCATCCAGTACTTATTAGAATGGTGCTTGGTGGATAATCACTAGTCCCTTTGTGCACCAAAACTCAAGAGTTCTTAGAGGCTTGTTGAACATCATTATAGCAAGAGAAGGTACCACTCATTTTTTTCGTGGCACCTTCTCTAGACACATCTGCGTCACACTGCAACATAACAGTTCTATCCGAAATAAGAGCACCAGATTATCACAGTAAAAGGACAAAGGCAAGTGTCTCCTTTCTAAAAACAATGGTAATCTATTGGCTTTAAAACAGCCACGGTCATCATATTCTCCTGCATTCGGAACACAGAAATGTGTCCTCGTAATCAAGGTACCCTTTTCTGGGAACATAGCATTACTTCATTATTACTAGCAACACAGCGTGGCACCTCAATAATCTTTTCTCTCTTCAAAGCTGTAGAGGCTGTTCATATTCTCTAAGATCAACAACATTATCATTGAAACAAAAAGCAGCCAGCTGGCTAAAACACACAACATGCACACACACAGACACACACACAAACTTGTTCTCTCACGTTAAACTCTGTAACAGTAAAAAAACACTCCTAAATAGTTGTTTCTATTAAACAGTTTCTGTTCCAGAGAAGAAAAATACAATAATATATATGATTAGGGGTCATGATTCTAAAATCATTAACTTTATTTTTTTTATGATTGTGGTTCCATTGATTTAAATTTTCCTTTACCACTTTCAAACAAGGTGACCACACCCTCGACTCTGTTGTTCTTCTGAGGGTGAACAACTGTGAGGTGACCCCAATTAGGGATGTCCCAATAGGCAGTAAGCTGACAGCACAAGAGCTTCAATCATAAACCTCTAAACACTGCAACTGCCACAACATTCAATCATAACCCTCTAAACACTGCAACCGCCACCACATTCAATCACAACCCTCTAACCACTGCAACCGCCACCACATTCAATCACAACCCTCTAAACACTGCACCCGCCACAACATTCAATAACAGCCCTCTAAACACTGCAAACGCCACAACATTCAATCACAACCCTCTAAACACTGCAACCGCCACAACATTCAATCACAACCCTCTAACCACTGCAAACGCCACAACATTCAATCACAACCCTCTAACCACTGCAAACGCCACAACATTCAATCACAAACCTCTAACCACTGCAAACACCACAACATTCAATCACAACTCTCTAACCACTGCAACCGCCACAACACTCAATCACAACCCTCTAACCACTGCACCCGCCACAACATTCAATAACAGCCCTCTAAACACTGCAAACGCCACAACATTCAATCACAACCCTCTAACCACTGCAAACGCCACAACATTCAATCACAACCCTCTAAACACTGCAACCGCCACAACATTCAGTCACAACCCTCTAACCACTGCAACCGCCACAACATTCAGTCACAACCCTCTAAACACTGCAAACGCCACAACATTCAATCACAACCCTCTAACCACTGCAACCGCCACAACATTCAGTCACAACCCTCTAACCACTGCAACCGCCACAACATTCAGTCACAACCCTCTAACCACTGCAACTGCCACAACAGTCTCTTTGTACTCATTTAGTGTATTACTAAATGTTTACCTCGTTCATGATCACTACATTACATTTACACGGCATTACATTTACGATCATACATGATCGTTACATTATGTGGATACTAAGACTTTGGTTAGATATCTCTCCCTTTTGGCCTTTGTCTGTATTTTACAAATTTAGTTCACATTCAATCGTTGGTCTTCTAAAAGACCTTTGGTAAAATAAGTACACACTTACCAGCAACATAAATATTGGACACAACTAAAATCACTTTCATTTATTCCCTAAATTTTCCCCTACAGGTTCTGGAGATTACCAAAAACTTGTAATCAACATAGCAAAGCAGGTGCTACCATTGCAGAGATCAGAGCACTTTGTTTTTTTTGTTTTTTTTGTTTTGAGACGGAGTTTCGCTCTTGTTGCCCAGGTTGGGGTGCAATGACTCGATCTCGGCTCACTGCAACTTCTGCCTCCTGGGTTCAAGCGATTCTCCCGCCTCAGCCTCTCGAATAGCTGAGATTACATACGCCCACCACCATGCCCAGCTAATTTTTGTATGTTTAGTAGAGATGGGGTTTCTCCATGTTGGTCAAGCTGGTCTCAAACTCCTGACCTTAGGTCCTCAGGTGATCCGCCCGCCTAGGCCTCCCAAAGTGCTCGTATTACAGGCATAAGCCACTGCACCTGACCTAGAGCATTTTTTATATTGTACACAATAACTTTTTTTAATGGAGATGCTTTATTTTTAAGCATAAAAGTAGAAAAAAGTAAAAGGAAGAATGGAACAAGAACTTTTGAAAATTATGTTTTCACAAGAAAAAGCTGCTTATAGATTTTGCTCACGTAATTCCCAAATATAATAATTCAGTCCTTTAAGATGACTTAAAAACATATTCCAAATGTGTTTGCTTATTCACAGTGAAATATTTGGTGATGAATCAGAGGTAGTCCAAAAAATGATCAAAATTCATTACCTAACATTCATGTTGAACGTGTTTAATCACTAAGCAATTATGGATTTAATATCTAAGATTGATTATCCTGTCAGATTGCCTCCCAGAATGTTTAAAATCAAGTTGCTCTGCTGCTTTGTCAGAAAAATATGTGACTGCTTATGCATGTCCATGATTTACACAAACACACATATTTGGTAATGAGACATACAATAGAGCAAACTGAAGTTATTCCTTTCCCCAATCTATAGTATCATTAACTCTTTAGTTTTAAACAAAGAAAAACCATATTTTATATGACTATGAAGCTTACATAATATAGTATAGGGAGTATGTCCCAAACTAATCTGTTCCAACAGGTATAAGAAAAATACAACAATATATGTTTAAAAGTTACATTCACTAAAGGCAAAAAAGATAATCCCATATGGTTTAGATTTTCCATAGGAGAATACAATTGAAGCAAGCTCTCCGGTGATAATATTCAAATAATTTATGTAAATTAGAATGGTCAAATGTTTCTGTCTTTGCAATCCAACTGGATGTTAGTATAAGTACTTAAATTATGGAATGCTTATAATTGCACAGCATTCCAGTAACTGATAGAAGAAAAGACAATGATAGATGCTGATCTTTATTCCACATCAAATGGCCTTGCATAGACTTTGCCTAACCAGAGCCTCAGATCCCAGTGAGTGCTTTTAAAAAGGGGCATTTTTCCCTGTTATAACACAGGTACTATTTTTGGCCTCACAAAGCCTCCAGCCTAGGCAGTGAAATCCCAGCTATAGACAAGTGCAAATAATCCTAGAATTTGCAAATATGCCACAGAAAATATCATTATCTCTTTTATGCCAACCCTCACATCACCACTAGTACTCCCATAGGTGGAGGGGAGACTGGCAAATATTCTTTACCCTGGAAACAAGTGATTCTGACAGACTGCAGATACTTGCCTCAATACAGGCTGACAGCTCCTTAATACAGCTTAGCAGATTTCATGAAAAAGGCTGCTTCCAGGCCGGGCGCGGCAGCTCACACCTGTAATCCCAGCACTTCAGGAGGCCAAGGTGGATGGATCCCAAGGTCAAGAGATCGAGACCATCCTGGCCAACATGGTAAAACCCCATCTCTACTAAAATACACACACACAAAAAATAGCTGAGCATGGTGGCACACACCTGTAGTCCCAGCTACTCGGGAGGCTGAGGCAGGAGAATTGCTTCAACCCGGAAGGCAGAGGTTGCAGTGAGCCAAGATTGCACCACTGCACTCCAGTCTGGTGACAGAGCGAGGCTCTGTTTCAAAAAGAAAAAAAGAAAGAGATAAAGTCGCTTCCTTGAATAAGGAGCACATCTCCAGTGATACTACACGATGCTACCCAGGCACCCACTAGTCCTGTGCAACAGTCATTTGATAAGTCCTAATCTAATGGTCTTGAAAGAGATAATCTTCCAAAGAGACTACAAAATAATTTGTACACTGAAAATATCAAGCACAACTGATTACATATCCGAGTTTTTCCAGAGGGAAAAACACAGAGCTAAGGACGCTCTACTTATTGATATCACAGTGAGGAACCAGAGAAAATACCTCGAATGATTATGAGACTTCTACATGGGATTCTAGTAGGGGAAACCAGGGTCTCTACTTTGATCTTTATGAGTTGCTGTTCCATTGGCAATATTTTAACTATCTGATGGTAGTGAAAAATCATTTCAATATTTTAAAGTTACATTCTTGATTTTCAGGTGAGATACTCTTGGCAATATTTTAAAGGGCACAGTTTTCTATTCACTATGTTTGCTGACATACAGTTCAAATATAGTACAATATAGAAATAAAGAAATAAAATTCCATAAAGAACAAAGGAATCATATCGCAACATAGTAATTCATACCAAGCATCAAGAAAAGAGTGTAAAATAAACTGCAAAAAGCCTTCAGTGGAACATGGTTAATTTGTTAAGTTTCGGTTATCTGAAATTTGGAACCCGGCCTAAATATGATCTTTACTATTTAAATTTGATTTTGATAAGAACTCAGAACTTTTACACATAAATGACTTGGGTAAAGTTTTGGAGACAACTTACACACACACACACACACACACACCCCAACAATGACAAACATAATTTGGTGTTTTCCAAATATGCTTAATGAAGAGAATCATTAGCAAATATATCCAGATAACTTGTTGTCTTACGTATATAGTTGCAAATCAGCAATTTATTCTAGTATGTGACAGCTTTGCTACAGACTTTTAAAATACAAGAAAACATGGTTATAATCTGTAGCAAAACACTTGATATAACATATCTCACAGTAGTCTCAAATAACCATTTGGGTAAACTTCCGCCAAAGTTTATGAAAGCATAGTTTTGCAATGCATTTTTTCTTCGCTCAGACTTTCAGTACTATTAGGGCAGTGAAATTCTAAAATGAATTATTGAAGAACATTGTTTTGCAGTATCTATAAAAGAAAAGCTATCTGGTTTCAGTTATTTACTTGCACAACTAAAGCGTCAATCTAGAACAGATTCAGCACCATATCAAAAAGTCTACAGCAACTTGATCTTTTGTCATTTTTAACTGAGCTCATTTGTCATTTTTAACTGAGCTCATTTGACAAATTAATGAATTAACAGAGATCAATTCAAAACGGCTGCTCAGTGACACAATAATAATAAGCCAAATGTCTAGTACATTTAAATAAAATTGTATACATAGCTACTACTTTAAAGTCCCAGGGTAATTGACATGTGAATAAGAGCTCTGTAATATAATTTAGTGTTTTTTTTTTTTTTTTTTTTGAGGCGGAGTCTCATTCTGTAGCCCAAGTTGGAATGCACTGATAGGATCTCGGCTCACCACAACCTCTGCCTCCAGGGCTCAAGGGATTCTCCTGCCTCAGTCTCCTGAGTAGCTGGGATTATAGGCGTGCACCACCACACCCGGCTAATTTTTTGTATTTTATTAGAGATGGGATTTCATCATGTTGCCCAGGGTGGTCTCGAACTCCTGAGCTCAGCTGATCTGCCCGTCTCAGCCTCCCAAAGGGCTGGGATTACAGGTGTGAGCGACTGTGCCCAGCCTATAATTTAGTTCTTTATCTGGTTGTATGCACAACTTGTAGTATAGAGCAGCAAACATTTATGACCATGAGTGTAGCTACCCAATGCTAACTCCGCCAACTGAAAGGTTTGTGGTGTTGGTTGTGGTTGTGATTGTTGATGAGCCATTAACTGATTTATGTTCAGCCTTTCCCTCTGTAATAAGAGGCACTCATCCCACTTTCATTGTTCCATTTACAAAAAAAAAAAATTGTTCCGTTTGCTCATTTATAAATAAAATTCTCTATTCATTTTTCTGCTAGAAATCTTCAAAAAGCGAAGAAGAATGCAATTACCCCTTTTGTGGCCCTCATTTACAATAAAAGTTTGCACACTCCTTCCCCTGAATGCAGTCAGCAGCTCACTCTCACCCCAGCCCTGAACCACATTCCTCAGTTAACATGTAACTCTATACATTCTGTACTTCTCTTGACTGGTAGAATTGGAGGTGTTTACAAAGCTGACAGTACATTAGTTCAGAAACTATGGCAGCAAAAAGGTAAAGCTGGAAGGTTCCTCCACCACCCGGCTTTTCTGTCAACAGGAAAGGCAACACGGAAAGGCGCGAGGCCTTGAGTAGCGTGTGCATCTCGCGGGGAATGCGGTGCCGTTTTAAACCGAGTCCACCTTTACTAGATTGTTTTTGGTCGTCAGTGGAGACGGCTTGCATTTAACCCTATCGGCCACGTCGTTAGAGCTATCCACAAAGAACATCCTGGCAGTACACAGCGAGACTATAATTCTTCTGTACTCCTTCCTGAAATTTTGGTTCAGTAGCCCGTATATAATGGCATTGAGGCAGCTGTTGAAATAGGCCATGTAGTAACTCGCCACAAACAGCCACTCTGGGATCCTGGGCACCATGCTGGCGGGGTCAGAAGCCACGGCCAGGCCAATGAAGTTCAGAGGAGCCCAGCAAATGGCAAAAAGGACAAAAACCACAAACATGGTGACAAAATTCCTGAAGTCCTGTGGTTTCAGCCTGGGTTTGCGGTCAGGCTTCACCCTCTGTCTGACCTGGAGAACCAGGATCCATATTCTCAGGTAACAGAAGATGACAATGATCATGGGGACGAGGAAGTGGAAAACCACCACGGCGATGGTGTAGGCAGAGCTGACAGACTGTGCGAAGGTGCATGAGTAGATCCTCGGGTCGTACTGGAGAGTCCCGGCACGGAGGTTGGGCAGGACAGCCACCAGCGTCAGGAGCCATATGAGGAGCACATAGCAGAAGGAGTTCTTGCTGCTGTACAGTTTGTCGTACTTGAGACTGTGGCAGATGTAGCAGTAGCGGTTGATGGCAATGCCGGTGATGTTGAATATCGAGCCGATGACGCTCAGGCCCATCAGGAACCCACTGATTTGGCAGTGCAGATACCCCAGGTTCCACCCATTGTTAAATATCGACGTCAGCACCAACGGGTACGGATAAACAGCCACCACCAGGTCTGCCACCGCTAAGCTCACCACAAAGATGTTTCCTGAAAGAGAAACGTTTAGAAAATACAGTGAATACCAGTTCACACTGGGTTTTCTGTTACAATTGTTAAAGAAGGAGCTGCTTCTGCCTGCAGCTCTGATGACCTGACGTCACAGCTGCTGCCACACTGCAAATGAACTGGAGGCCATTTCACAGGACGCCAGCCCACTGCCACTCGTGACATATCAAATCCACTGTTCACACGTTCCCGCCTCCCCAGAACAGGCCCTGTTCCCTGTTCCCTGTTCAAAACTACTGTCTTTCAAACCCTTCAGTTTCTCATTTCTTAAAAAGTCCTGAGATCAGAATACTTGCATTCCATCTGTTGTTCTAGAGCCTTCTACATCACCTGAGCAATCTCATATGATGTTATGTCTCAAGCCAGCCACAACTGCCTTAAGTTCAAGTCTTCATTCCCTCTGGAGTCCTGCAGCAGCTTCCAAGGGGCCTCTAGCTTCTGTTCTCGCTGATCCCACAGCGCGGGAGTTACGATCGAGAGGGCTGTGTCATCGGCCGTCTGGATGAGAACACCGCTTCAATCCATACCAACTGTCCAACCGGGGCACGTTACTTGACCTCCCCAAGCTTCTGCCTCCTCTCCTAGATGATGGGATAATGAGCATCTTCCTCTTAGGGCTGCAGTGAGCATGACATGAGACTATCTGTGGCGAGTGCCATGCACCGTGTCTTACACCAGAGAAATGTTCTTATTCTACGACTCCCTCACCTTGAACCAAAGGAAAATGCAGAAATTCTCCTAGATTTTATAAAGAACTTATGTTACAAAACTTAAACCCTCAATAGTCTAACTATTAATTTTCTCAACATAGCAACACATATTTAATTATAGAAAAAAAAAACTCTGGTCACTTTTTTATTTTTATTTTTTATTTATTTATTTATTTTGAGACCGAGTCTTGTTCTGTCACCCAGTCTGGAGTGCAATGATCTGATCTTGGTTCACCCTAACCTCCACCTCCAGGGCTCATCCTCCCACCTCAGCCTCCCAAATAGTGGGGACCACAAGCGCACACCACCATACCAGGCTGGTTTTTGTATTTTTGTAGAGATTGGGTTTTGCCATTTTGTCCAGGCTGGTCTCGAACTCCTGGGCTCAGGCCATCCACCCACCTCGGCCTCCCAAAGTGCTGGGATGGCAGGTGTGATACATTGCTCCCAGCTACGTTAGTCAAATTTTATGAGATGTTCTGCAAATATGGTTTTTCCCTTCTGCGGCTCTTCTGCCTTTGTTTCTTACTATTCCTTCTGCCTCGAATGGCTCCTCACAGCAACTTTCTAAATGTTACCCGTTCTCCCAAGTCTATCTCAAATAGAAATGCCGAGGCCTTTGCTCGTTTGCCCACCTAGAGGTAAGAGCCCACCTAGAGGTAAGAGCCTCCTCCTTTGAAGGGTCTTAAACCACTTTGTACTGCTTTTTACTCAGGTTAAATTATAATAAATTCAATTCAGTTTACATATTAAATGCATATATTTGGTGCTGGGGAAACAGGAATTGAGAGACAGGAAAAGCCAAAAAAATTACACTAGAGTGGCCAGGAGTGGTGGCTCACACCTGTAATCCCAGCACTTTGCGGGGCCGAGGTGGGTGGATCAAAAGTCAGGAGTTCAGGACCAGCCTCGCCAACATGGTGAAACCCCGTCTCTACTAAAAATACAAAAATTAGCTGGGCGTGGTGACAGGTGCCTGTAATCCCAGCTACTTGGGAGGCTGAGCCAGGAGAATTGCTTGAACCCGGGAGGCGGAGGCTACAGTGAGCAGAGATTGCGCCATTGTACTCCAGCCTGGGCAACAAGAGCAAAACTCCGTCTCAAATTAAAAAAAAGAAAGAGAAAATTACACTAGAGTAAGCAGCAGCACCAGAGCATACACCGAACCAGAAGCAGTGAGGAAAGGGGTGCGCTAGACAGGGACGGAGGGAGCCCCAGGTGGAGGGACAGAAGATTTTGCCTTCTATTCTATTGACCTGTAAGCCAGGCTTCCCTGCCTGACTCGAGACAGTGGCCCTCGTGAGTACATTTCCTCATATTTGCAAATATGAGTACATTTCCTCATATTTGCAAATATGAGTACATTTCCTCATATTTGCAAATATGAGTACATTTCCTCATATTTGCGTCCTAGACCACACCCAATAAATACAGTGACTTTTGCTCATACACTTGATGAGTTCATTAAACTGTCACTTCCCAACATTTGAAATGAAATAGCCCATAGCAGTCATGATGAAAGAAAGGTAAAATCTGTGCCATTTATTTAGGAATTTCAGATAAATTGTCATAAAAGCAAATTCTTTAAAAATTGGTTGTATTCATCCAAATTAAAGTTACAAAGGCAAGTTTATTTTTCCCACAGATCACTTTCAATTAGTGTTGAAACACCTCCATTCCTAAGAGGCATATTTTAATAAATTATTAGCCCAAAATGTTTAATGCTTTAGAAGTATCTATACTATGTGAAATTCTGTTCCAAATTAAATTATCATTCTAACAGCACATTTTTACCCAGAGTGTCATGATGACAAACTGGCCTAATATTGGATTTATTTTTAAAAGACCTTAAAAATGAAATCACAAATGATGTCGTAAATTTCTTTCATGGCTCGAATACCCTGCTTCATTTATTTTATAGTAATTACATTGCCTTATAATTCAAGTAATTACATTAATTAGATCATTAGTTTAATTCTTTGAATTAATCCCATTTTACAAATGCTTGGTGAAAATTAATTAAGCCACAGACTCCATACAGGTATGGCTATCAGGTAGCTCACATAAAGCTTTAGCACAGGCGTTCATGTGTGCATGGGGAGTGTGTGGTGTCTGGGGGAGAAGGAAAAAGGGAATTTCCTTTTTTCTTTTATGAAATTCACCAGATAAGAGTAATTGAATTATCCAATTATAATTATACACATTATAAGTTCATCTATTCCATTCTGAAATCTATGTAACTCCAGACATACGGACAATCTACCCATTTCTACAGATATCCAGGACTGTATGCAACAAGCTTAATAATGCATTCTGAAATGTCAAATAATGTCTGTTCGTGGGTAACGATTTCTTCTCTGTTGAATATAGTTCCAATCCTTACTGTGGCAGAATCATAGAATAATAGGATGTTAAAATTGAGAGATGTGTTAATGATCTCCCTGGATAATTCCTAGTTTTTAAAGATGAGAAAACAAAAATATAGAGTTAAATTGGATGAAGTCATACGACTGCTTAGTGAGAGTCAGGATTATAGCAATGCTATGAATTGGTGTTGTTCAATGTTATTTCCCTGAGAAAGCTCCTGTGCTCCTACAGATATGAGACTCAGAAACTGGGCCCTGTGGCTACATCCTGGCTTACAGCCTCTCCAGGCACAATTCTAAAGAAGCATATTAGAACTAGAACCTTCTAAAGAGAAGATGGGGGAGGAAAACACTTAGAAGTCAGTATGCTGGCAACAAGACGGACAGCAATCAGCCTCACCAACTATAAAATGCACAGTCAATATTTGCTCCCAGGAATAAAACTTTAAATTGGAAGTGAAATATGGCCTAGATATGAATAAAATAAGGTAACAGACAACTAAAATGTCAGCTTGCCGGGAATGCCTTCCTCAGAACTAGTCCCGTGAGTCCCTTCTGGGAATGACACAGCAACACGGCGTTGCTTTTCTGTTTATCGCAATTATGTCTCTACTTCTCCCCATCTCCCACAGCCCCAGCTGTCACCTCGGTGAGGACACTGCCTGCTTTGACATCTTCTCCCTCCACCTTGAACAGTACCTGGCCAAGGGTTAATCAATGTACGGTGGGTTTATATTGTGTCAACTTCACGAAGCTGAAAAGACTTTTTCTTGCACCGCTCCGGGTTAGTGTTCCCCACAAGAGGCAATTGCGTGAGATTTGGAAGGCAGAAGTGCAGCAGCAGATTGCTGTCTGTGCTCAGACCATCTGTGTCAAGTGCCAGACGCCACTGCAAGCTCGGCGCTCTGAGTCTTACCTGCTGCCCTGCAGGGGGTGGGCGGCAGCAGTGTGCCCACAGCTTCTCCAGCTCCTGCTCACCTCCTCCTGGCTTGGAGGAAGTGAGAGACCAATTCATAAGGTGAGTTTTGACCATCCTCCAGAGCTCCAGTCCTTCCTCCCAGGTTCTAGCTTCCCCTGCATCCCCTCCTAACATCAGCTTTCCTTCTCAACTCCATGAACTTTAAACAGCAGCGCCAGATACAGAAGCGAAAGCCTCAAATACACTATTCCATCAGCTCACACAACTGCTCGAGCAATTTTGCTTCTTGGATTGATTGAACCCAGACTGATGCAGAATTTGGTTCTGGAAGTGGACCAAGGAGAACCTTTGGGAGGGTTTCTCTGTATTGGTTTTGGGTTACCTGCAGTTGATTCTGTAACAGGACTAGATTTAAAGTATTAGAAACCCTATTTCCAGTAGTTAAGGGACACTGGTAGTCACAGCCGCAGGGGCAAAAGAATTCCTTAAAAGACCACCTGAGCCAGGCGCGGTGGCTCACGCCTGTAATCCCAACACTTTGGGAGGCTGAGGCGGGGGATCACAAGGTCAAGAGATCCAGACCATCCTGGCCAACATGGTGAAACCCCATCTCTACTAAAAATACAAAAATTAGCTGGGCGTGGTGGTGTGCACCTGAAGTCCCAGCTACTCGGGAGGCTGAGAATTGCTTGAACCCAGGAGGTGGAGGTTGCAGTGAGCTGAGATCGCACCACTGCACTCCAGCCTGGCAACACAGCAAGACTCTATTAAAACAAAACAAAACAAAAAAAACCTGTACTCACCTTCCAAGGTGAAAACAATGTCATTGCATCACCCTCCAACCACTAAGATGAAAAACAAAATACACCAACCATACAATGGGTTGGACGTACTAAACAAACCCATTTCCTGAGTGACTCAAAAAGCTGTAGTGTGGACTGGAGCCCAGAACAAGGCCCTGAAGGCTGCTCAGCCACCTGATCCATCTGATCCAATGGCTGTGGTTTAAATGTGTCTCCCCCAAAATTTATGTGTTGACACTTAATCGCCAATGTGATGGTATTGAGAGGTGGGGCCTTTAGGAAGTGATTAAGTCATGAGGGTGGAGCCCTTACAGATGAGATTAGTGCCTTTACAAAAGAGGTGCCAGGGAGTTGTTCGTCCCTCCACCATGTGAAGACTCAGCATTCATCTGCTCCAGAAGACACAGCAAGAAGGCACCATCCTGGAAGCAGAGAGCAACCCTCACCAGACTCCAAATCTGCCAGTACCTTGATCTTGGGCTTCCCAGCCTCCAGAACTGTGAAAAACACGTTTCAGTTATTTACAACTTCCCAGTCTATATTGTTATAGCAGCAGGAACAGGCTAAGACACCAATGGTGCTTGAATTGTTTCTATGGTTGTCCCTTGGTATCAGCAGGGACTGGCTCCACGATCTCCATAGACACCCAAATTCATGGATGCCTGTATTAGTCCATTCTCATGCTGCTGATAAAGACATACTTCAGACTGAGCAATTACAAAAGAAAGAGGCTTAATGGACTTACAGTTCCACGTGGCTGGGGAAGCCTCACAATCATGGCAGAAGACAAAGAGGAGCAAGTCACATCTTACATGGATGGCAGCAGGCAAAGAGAGAGCTTGTGCAGGGAAACTCCCCCTTATAGAACCATCAGATCTTGTGAGACTCATTCACTATCTCGAGAACAGCATGGGAAAGACCTGCCCCTGTGATTCAATTACCTCCCACCAGGTCCCTGACAACACATGGGAATTCGAAATGAGATTTGGCTGGGGACACAGCCAAACCATATCAATGCTCATGTCCCACAGTTGGCCCTGCAGAACCTGTGAATATGTGAAGTTGGCCCTCTATATCTTTGAGTTCCACATCCCTCAAAGATTGTATTTTCAAGCCATGATTGGTTGAATCCCTGAAAGTGGAACCCATGGATATGGAGGGACCACTGCATGTAATAGGGAGACTGTAAGAAGGACTTAGCAGGCACATTCAGATGACTCATAACACGGACCCTTAGTATTTTGCAGCAAATCTGTGCTCTCCTTTGCAGATACCATTTATTACTTCCTACTTGACCTTAGTAGAGTCTGAATGCTTGAACATGGACACCCAAGTGACCATGTGATCTGAAAGCTCTCTCAAGGACCAGGTGCTGTGTGATCTACCAAATCATAAAGTTGCCCATCACAACATCAAACAGAAGCCGTGCATCCAAGATCTGGCTCCAGCAGCTCCTGAAGGCACAGGGAAGATGCGTGAGCAAGTGGCTTAGAGGCCATGGCCCACATTCCTGCCACCCTGCCTCCATTCCCTCAGCATGCTCCTATGGCCTCATGAGGATGTGCCCCTGAGCAGCTGAATAAGAAAGAAAAAAAAACCTTCTTACCTGGTTTCCATATGGCTTTTCATGATCTACGGACACTACCTGAAACTGGAGGGTTGCAGCACTACAGATCCAATCCAGTATGGCCCTGAAAAACAAGGATGGAGGAAGACCCTCCCAGGAAACAGAACTTGGAGCAATGCTTCAAAAAGAACTTCAAACTGGTTGTTCATTTGTCCTGGAAGGAGAGAGGGCCACAGGTTCAGATCTGCACTGATTAATGGGCAGCGGCTAATGATCAGCTAGATCAGGGGTCCCCGACCTGATGGGGACAATGGCTAATGGTCAGCTAGATTCATAGGCAGTGGTTAATGGTCAGCTCGATCAGGTTGGAGATGCCTGATCTAACTGACCATTAGCCACTGATCTAGCTGACCATTAGCCACAGACTGGGTCCGTGACCCGGTAGGAACCAGGCTGCACAGCAGGAGGTGAGTGGCACGTGAGCAAGTATTACCGCTGAAGCTCCCCCTCCTGTCAGCTCAGCAGCGGTGTTACATTCTCATAGGAGCGTGAACCCTGTCGTGAACTCCATGTGAGGGATCGAGGTTGCACACTCCTTATGAGAATCTAACTAATGCCTGATGATTTGAGGTGGGACAGTTTCATCCCAAAACCATTCCCCCACCCTGCCCTGTGGAAAAACTGTCTTCCATGAAACCAGTCCCTGGTTCCAAAAAGGTTAGGGACCATTGAGCTAGATGGGCAAGGATTTGGAAGAAACATAATTAGAAAACCAGTTACGGGGCTCTGGAGAAGACATAGGCACACAGACCTCTCAGAATGGACACTCAGTGTGAAGATATTTGTGTCTTGATGGTGGAACCTGTGTATATCAGTTAATCTGTCTTTGGCTACTAGTCCTTGACCAATGGACTCACAAAGTTGTCATGGCAGCAAGGATAGAAGTTATTCATGAGCTCAGCAGCAGATCACTCCTCATGAAAACTGATCTGGATGCAGCCACTGTGGCACTGCTGGATGTCCAGCCTGCCGAGAGTGGAGAGAACACCAACGGAGCACTGTTCCCTGGGAAAATCAGCCAGATGCTGCTGGTAGGTGAATTACATACCACTTCTATCATCAAAGGGAGCAGTGGTTTGTTCTGGCTGGAACAGAGACATACTCTTGAGTATGGATTTGCCTTTCCTACCTTTTCAGGCCCTTAAATCTTCCAGCAACCTAACATCCACGGACTTAAAGGATGCCTTATCCACCATGATGGTATTCCTTATGGCATTGCTTTTGACTAAGGAATTCCTCTGACAGCAATGAAGTACAGCAATGGGGCCATGTCCTGGGAATTCACTGCCCTACCAGTTTCCCATCTCCAAACAGCTGACCTGACAGATTGGTGGAATGGCTTTTGAAGGTTCAGTTTCAGCACCAGGTGGGTGAGCCGAGGGTACAGACCCCTATCATGTGGCACCTGCTATAAATCAGTGATTAACATAGAGTGTTGTTCGTCCCATGGCCAGGATTCATGAATCAGAAAATCAAGGGTGAAAATGGCTGCTCATCCTCTCAAATTACCCTGGTGATACCCTAGCAAAATGTTTGCCTCCTTTCTCTGAAACCTTAGGTTCTGTTGGTCTAAAGTCTTAGTTCCCAAGGGAGCAATGCTTCCACCAGGAGACACTTCATTGGTTTCATTAAACTGGAAATTGAGACTAGGCACAGATCCTGGCACTTTGGGTGGCTGAAGTGAGTGGATCACTTGAGCCCAAGAGTTCAAAGCTGTAGGGAGCCATGCTGGCACCACTGCACTCCAGCTCAGACAACAGAGTGAGATCCTGTCTCAAAAAAAAACAGAAAATAAAAAAACTGAGGTTGAGAGTGCCACCTGGGGGCTCCTCATTCTAGTGAATCAATAGACAAAGAAGGGAATTACTGTGCTTAACGTGTTTAGTCCTGATTATCAAGGGGAAACTGGGTTATTATTACACAATAAGAGCAAGGAAGTACAGGTCTGGCATGCCAGAACTCCGTAGAGTGTCTCAGTGCCCCTGTGCCCTGGGATTGAAGCCAACGGGAAACTAACCCAATACAGGCGGGAATGCCAGTGTCCCAGAGTGTTAGGAATGAAGGCTTCAGCCACCACAACAAGCAAAGAGCCAGAGGGCAGAGGGAGCGGGCAGGACATGGTAGCTCCATATACCCACTACGGCCACCTGGCCAACTGCAGAAATGAGGGCTAAAATAATTATGAGTATTTCCTGCTTGCTTTACCATGAATAATTTGTGAATATAGTAATAACTTTGTGTCTCTTTCCCTCTGCTATTCCCCTGCCATCTCCTATAAGATGTGTTAGTAGTGAACCTTGTATCTCAGAATTTAAGTGATAGGATATCAAATGGGAAATGTGACTCAACTAGAATAATAAAAATCACATAAAGTTGGATAAAAAGACTGTACTTTCTTTTACAAAGAGGGTTAATGTATTTTCAATTTTACAAGCGATAGTTGCATCGTTAGATGGAAGCATAATGTTGATATTTCCTTTATTTTGAAGTTAAATATGGTTAAAAGAGATCTATAGATAGAATCCAAGTTGCCAAGGGGTGGACTGTGTTGAATTAGTGTTGCGTCAATCTAGCTGAACCGGAACTATGCTCCCCAGAATTCCGTTTTCTGCATAATTATAGGATTGCCTCATCCACAAAAAAATTTTTTGTAAGATTTGGAAAGTGGAAATGGAGCAGCAGCTATTTTTTTATTTTTATTTGTTTTTCTTGAGATGGAGTCTGGCTCTGTCACCAGGCTGGTATGCAGTGGTGCGATCTTAGCTCACTGCAAACTCCACCGCCCCCCACTCTCACACGGGGTTCACACCATTCTCCTGCCTTAGTCTCCTGAGTAGCTGGGACTACAGGCATATGCCACCACGCCCAGCTAATTTTTGTATTTTTAGTTCAGATGGGGTTTCACCATATTGGCCAGGATAGTCTCGATCTCTTGACCTTGTGATCCGCCCACCTTGGCTTCCCAAAGTACTGGGATTACAGGCATAAGCCATCATGCCCGGCCTGCAGCAGCCATTTGTGTAATGCTTTTTTTATGCTAAATATGCCATCATTAACTAGTGAAACTCTCAGCTGAGTGAAAATACAGGAATTTCCTATCCTGGGCCAGACTCTTACCTTTTATCAGTCATTTTTGCTCTTTTTTAGAAACCCCACACTCTGCAATCCTCAGGCTGATTTGCATTTGAATGAATATTTCTGCATCACTTTGCTTTTCTGGGAATTACACAGAAATCTATCAACCTGTCTGACACTGTGCAAAGTTTGGACCCTGTGTCTGAAGTTTTCATTAACAAAGAAAATGTGTGTTTCTGAAAAACTTCTATGTTTCTACAGCTCTGGTCATCTTTTTCCCCATTTGATAATCTCCAAATCTGTGCAATGATTAAAACTGCAGAGACTTGGTTTCCTTCTGCGTGTGGGTTAGCAGGGCCCATCACCACAGCAAGCCTGGGCTCCAGGCGGTTCCTGCACATCCTCTGTCTTTCACAGGTGTTGTTGTAGATGCTGCTGGCGCACTTCTCCCCAGAGTGTCTGTGAGTGCTGAGTGCCTTCATTTTGCAAGGACTGCCTCCTTCCCCAAGACTGCCTTCAGTAATCAAAGAGCCACTGACATTGGGACAAATGACCAGTCCCTTTGCCTCAAGTAATGGCAACTCTGCTGGATTGATGCCCAGAGGCCCCAACTTACGGATGAGGCCAAGTCTCGGCTTTCCCTGAGATCCTATCCCTTCCTGACCCCTTCCCTTGCCCTGGTCTGCTCTCCTCTCTTTCTTACAAGCTTCCCCCCCGAGAGTGCGCCCTCAGCAAAGCACGAGTACCAAGCCTCTGTCTCAGGTTCTGTTTCCAGCAAACCTAAAATAGACCTTCAGCCCTATGATGGGATTGGGTGGTTTCCTAAAGAGGTTGCTGGCTTCTTGATAGAAAAAAGGAGCTACTTACTATGGTGTCTTACAGACACAAACCAACCATACAGGGTAAGAGTCACGGACTGTAGCCGCCTCCCTGCACCGCTCTTCCAATACTGGGCAGGAGTCACGGACTGTAGCCGCCTCCCCGCACCGCTCTCCCAATACTGGGTAAAAGTTACAGACTGTAGCCGCCTTCCCGCACCGCTCTCCCAATACTGGGTAGGAGTTACAGACTGTAGCTACCTCCCCGCACTGCTCTTCCATGCTTCCGTCCTTGCTATGTGTGCATCTGCTTCCAATATCATGGCAACGTGAAACCACACACATTTGCCCAACAGTCTGTCTTCCGCTGAGACTCAGGTCCCCACTGTGGACATGAACCTTTACATTCTCACGGTGAGCGCAGAGCCCAGCACATAATAGGTGTTGGGAAATCATTTGCTGATTGAACTAATGCACCCTTGGACTCTGAACTGCTCCCTCAGAAAAGCAGAAATTACCTGCTCTTCTGCTGGTATCCACTAAGATGCTGGTTTTCCCAGCAGGTCAGTATTCACCCCTTTCATTTCAGACGGGACTTTAACCATGTGGAAAGCAAGGTTAGAGGCCCCCTAAATTACTGTTCATGAAGACTAAAAGAAACTGAGTGTGCCTGAACTTAAGCATCACAGTGATAAAGACCAGTAATAAAGAACTATTTACAAACTTGGTTTGTGTTTTTTAAAATTCCACGTGCATACCTGTTAACTGTGTGACAAGAGAAAGCTGAGCTATTGCAGGTGTGTAAGGAATATTCTCTGGCAGTACAAGGGAAAGGGAAGGGCTTTACTTCGAGGCCTCGAAGCACACAGTCAATGTTTTAGATTCTTAAATGTAAGGAGACTATACCTTAGAAACGTGTCTTTTCAGATTACTACAGGCAGTGTGCACCATGAGTGTAGAAACAAAAGCCAGATTCAAATCCTGGCCATGCCACTTGCTAATGTGACCTCAGGTAAGTCACAGCTTCCCACAGCCTCAGTCTCTTAACGTGGAATAAATCAAGCTGCTTAGGGCCGTGGCGAGGATTTGAGGGCATGTGGCCCATCTTCCTTTGCAGGATTACTCACTCATGTCTTACTTCTCTTCCCCTGTGATGGAAACCACACGTCTTGCTTCACTGAAGGTTCCTCACTGGCACACAGTCCTGGCTAGGGAGGATCCTCCCTGATCCCTGCAATGGAACAGGGGTCTCTCCATAGCCGATGAGCCTCCTCTCACCCCGTGTCCCTCCTGCCATCAGCCTCACTGCTCCCCTCCACCTTCCACACACGGCTCTCCACAGCACACATGACAGCTCATCACCCTGCAACACCCAGGTTTAAACAGCGCCGCAGTATTCGGTGACATTCTGGTGACCCCTTCTCCATTAACTCCTTAAACTCTCCAAACTATAATACTCTTTTCGTGGGACACGCCGTCCACACACCCTGTTCAAAGGATGCACTCTCCTCCCCAAACCCGTTCATGAGACGCCACCCGCCTCACACAGTGTTCACGGGACATGCCGTCCTCACACCCCATTCATGAGATGCCACCTGCCTCACACGGTGTTCATGGGACACGCCGTCCTCACACCCCGTTCATGAGATGCCACCCGCCTCACACAGTGTTCACAGGACACGCCGTCCTCACACCCCGTTCATGAGATGCCACCTGCCTCACACAGTGTTCACAGGACACGCCGTCCTCACACCCCATTCATGAGATGCCACCTGCCTCACACAGTGTTCACGGGACACGCCGTCCTCACACCCCGTTCATGAGATGCCACCTGCCTCACACGGTGTTCATGGGACACGCCGTCCTCACACCCCGTTCATGAGATGCCACCCGCCTCACACAGTGTTCACGGGACACGCTGTCCTCACACCCCGTTCATGAGACGCCACCCGCCTCACACAGTGTTCACGGGACACGCTGTCCTCACACCCTGTTCATGAGCCATGCTGTCCCCCTCACACCCTGATCCTGGGACACACCGTCCTCCCCACACCTGGTTCACGGTACTTGCTGTGGCTTGGACACCCTGTTCCATCTGAGCACCTCAGGGCTCCGTTGCCTCCTGGACCCCACGTGTCCTCCTGGCTCATCCCTTTCTCTCTCTATCCCACTCTGTCTCCAGTTCCCGTCTGGTCTCTAACTTGATTGTTGACTGCTGCTATAGAGAAAATTGATGGAGCTTGGCACTGCTTTATATTATACACAGGTATTGTACACTGTACACTTTGCATTGTACACTGTATTGCATATAAACTGTATATAGAACACGAGAGACCAAGGGCACCAGAGGTGTCTTTAAGAAGTCATGCACATTCCTGCTTGTTCCCATCTGGATTTCAGTCAGTGTTAAAGGTGGAACATCCTGCAAATAATCCTGCTCATTTTCTATGCCCGGTTACTGTCTTCTGAGAACGGTGGTTTAGTGAGACATTTGTAACTTGTAAAACATCCACAGTACAGCCTGACTGGTTCAGCCTTTCACCCTTCCATGGAAGATGAAGTACTGATACTGTACCTTTATTCGTCTTCGAGAATTTAGGATGAAACTTTAACAAAAACAAAATCATAATACTTCAGCCACATTAACAAGCAATCAAAAAAACGATATGAACTCTCTTTAGCGTAGGAGTCTTTTTTCCTTAGGCCCTCTTCCGAACCTTGAAGGACTCGGTGAAAACCCCATCTTAAATAAACAGGTTAACTGCACTAAATAATAACTCTAAACTGCTAAATCCAAAAGAGAGCTTTATTAAAAATGGCACAATCGTAATAGAACCCTGTTTATATGTGAAAGTTAAATCAACGAGAGGAAAACAAGTTAACACTACAAAAGTGTAAAACAATATTGTCATAAAAGTAAAAGTTAAAACTTTGATGCCATTTTTATGTACTTAGAGTATTTAAAGACCTGTAAGTATGAAATATTGCATTCTGCCTTAAAAATAAAAATATATTTACATATCAGAACTCCACACCAAGAATACTAAATAACAAAAGGAATTTATGCTGCTTCTGGGAATGTTATATTTAAATCATAATACACTTTAAGTATACAGCAAGTCATCTAGTTCTTACAATATTAGTATTGTCCCAAATTAACAAGTGAGGAAACCGAGCAAATTAGGTCACTTGCCCTAATGTCACACGCATGGGATGGCAGAGCCAGGGTTTTGCTCCAGGCAGTAGGTTCCAGAGGCCATGTGCTTCAGAGGGACATACCACAACAAATATGACCTATAATAGCACTAATCTTCCATAGATAAGGAATGCTCAATCTATAAAGATATATATATTATATATGTAAAACAATCTTTAAAAAAAAGTACACGGTAAAAGACTGTATGATACCTAAACAGACATATACACAAATGAGAGAAGCTGAAAGTATTCCAAATTCAGAGGGAACAATTAAAGGAGCTAAAAAGGTAAGTAAATAATAAAAGGAAAAAATGGAATGAAAACTAACCAGAAAAAAAATCTTAAAAGTAAAAATTGCAATTTAAACCACATCTTAAAATAAAAACGAGTGAACCAGAATTTTCTCTTGAAATAAAATCGTGTCCTAAGCTCCTATAGATGGACATAGGAGGCATCCAGCAAGTATTTAAATAAAGAAGGAGGGAATTAATGCATGAAGGATGAAGGCACATTATCCCTTCCAAGATCTAAGAGTTCTATATTCCTAAACATGTTCAGAAAATCATCAAAGAGGAAATACTAATTACCGATTACACATTTTCATAATCCACCACTTAATAACTATGTAGGAAAACAAGTATAAATGGAAGTTCGCAGCTCGTTCTCCAGCAGCCGTTTCTTCAAAAGACCTGAAGCCCGTGCGTTCTTCTCTAATTGTTATGCTGTGTCTCCATCACTCATCAGTTTCTTCGAAATTCTCTCACTAATTCTGTCTCCATCTGCTGCTATCTCACATGTGAACTGGTTTTCACATCTCCCACTTATGACATTGTTCTCTCCTCCTAAGATAACAACTTTAAAACATTCTCATGATTGCTTTAAGCCCCAGCTACCATCTACCAACCAACTTTCACATTTCTCTTGAAAAAGTTTTCTGCTATATAAATATGCTCCTATTTTCATACCTTTGTGCTCCATGTCTTATCTTTGTTTGAAAATAAAAAGAACACACATTTCAAAAGTGCCTTGATAGAAAGTCATCTCTTTGAAAGTAGAAGCCGCGTTTGTCCCAAGCTTAGCATGGGACCTTGAATTTTTACAAATCCTCAAAAATTTACCAACCATTTCCATTCTGCCTTATACTGTAGGAATGCACTAAGTATTTATCCAGATACATATTCAATTCAATAAGCACCAAAACTACTCAGTATCAAAGCAAGTGAGCACACTTTTAAACTGTACGCTTAACAACTCAAATTCACCTCCATTAACCTGAATAATATTCAGCACCATGCAGATGCATTTTATTTCCTGTCTTTTCTTCTGAGACTGATCTTCAATGTGATTGCTGGAAGTGTACAGCTCTGTAGAAAGACAAGTGTTTGAGCACTTCATCCAGAGAATCCAGCAGTTTATTTCTAATCTGCAGCATTATTTAATTGCACTAAAAATCACAGAGATACCACATACAGCCCTCAGGTTTCTGGTCAACGTGATTATTTGAGAGAGGCAGAAGTGAGGCGGCTGATTACCTTCACGAAGAGGCAGAGATGGCACCAATGATACCGTGCAGAGCTCTGTGCATGCATAAATGCTTCTTTAACAACAATCCACGAATTGCCTCCTTGGTACTAGAAAACTCTAAAGGAGTATGTCAATTTCCTTTTTAGAAGAAAGGGTATTTCTATCAGCAAGGCAACTTACAAATACTTAGAAAAAAAGGGAAAACTCAAGGCACCTTGTAAAGATCTTACCATTCACTTCAGTTATTCTGGTGATTATTTTTTAAAGGTGCTAAGGAAGAATGGGTAGAATGAGCTCCAAAGACTGTGTGGAGATTTAAAGTGACTTCCAAGGCGTGATACTTTTCAATGCAGATATTTTTTAAACAGAACCATCAAATGGCAGTAAATACTAATAGCAGGAGGTTTAATCTAGGACTATTTTATCCTTGGTTAACTTCCAAAATTGCCAAGAGAAAAATGATGCTGAAAGCCAGCAAAAGTAAGCTCTATCTTTTCTGCGATGAATTTAACACCGAAAATTCCTGTCAGAAATACTTTCTTATGAAATGAATTGCTGGAGGAACCAAAGATCAGATCCAAATTCAATCATGTACCTGAGAGTCTGAAACTACTGTCATAAGGTTTACAGGGGATTCTGGGAATTACTCTGACATATTTGTAAAAACTTAGAGTTCCATAACAATGTACTATACAAACCAGGATAGAAAGTCATAGAAATCTGAACAACAGCTAAGAATACAAGGGGGGAAAATCAATAAAATGTCTCTAGGGGAAAAAATCGCTTTGAGTCAGTAATTTGAAATATTGTGGAAAGCTACAGGAGGGAACTACAGCAGCGCCAGTAAGAAACCTCTCGGCTTGGAGATCGCGTGAAGCGGGGTTAGCTTGAAATCATTTTCCAAGTCTGCACAGCACAAGTTAGGGCGTAGGTTTCTGAATAGTAGCATGCTTGCCCAAGGAAGCCACTGTTGTTTCTAGAGCTGATTCACTTAAAATTAGAGAACAGCTGAATATCGAAATAATCAGTCTTTAAATCTCAGGCCTTCTTGTTGCAGAGAGATAATGGTTGTTACAAAAGGGAAAAGTCAGACAATGGAGATTTTGTGTATTTTGCAGAACATCACAAATGGGAATTCGATTCTAACCGTTCCATTTCTGACTGATTTCACTCTTCCAGTTCACATTGTCTACTTGTTTTTTTAAAACATACACTTAAAAATAAATGAACATTTAAAAAATAAAAACAATCTAAAAAGAACTAGTCATCGGATGCATACTAGTAATAACAGCATAATACTATTATTTGTACCTCAAAATGATAGGTAAGTGGGTAGGTAGGATGGATGGATAGATGGATGGATGGATGGACGATGGGTGGGTGGATGGATGAATGGGTGGCTGGATGAATAGGTGGGTGGGTAAGTAGGTGGACTAATGGCCAGAATCTAAGTTTATCCTTCTAGTATCCCTATAAGATAAGCAGCATCTTAAAACAGCCGTGGTACATCCAAGATTTGAACCAGATCTCTGAGGCCCAAAGTCCACATTCGTTCCGTACTCTATGCATCCTCTCTGAGTGGTAATGCAGAATGGATAGTTATAACATTCTATAGAGACCTAAAAGAAACAAGTGCAAGAGAGGCTTAGCACAGTGTCAGTCATCAGCCAAAGAGCCATCCTGGGAAACTACTTTTTTTTTTTTTTTAACATATACTGACAAGTTTACCCTACTGTGCACACAGATTAAATAATAATAATAAACTGCTTTTGACAGGTGTCTTTCTAAAATGCATTATATCCCTGTCTTCTTAAGAAGAACACACCACTCATGATGACACCTCTCGCTGGTGAATCGAGTGATGATAATAAATGCGTTCCTGCACTGTGCCGCTTTCAGGAGCAGTTAATGGTGAGCAGGGTTATTTGCATTCTCACAATGTAGGCACAAAAGGTTGTGCTGGTTCTGTTTCTCAGACCTACTTTTAATGAGTGTATTTCAACCCATGCTGCTTGCTATGATGTGCTATTTCTTTAACTGTGTCAATCTTCCTCCTAACTTCCTGCTCATAATCTACAGGGAACTAGACACCAGCATCACAGTTTTGTGGCACTCTAAGTCAGAACAAATCTGTAGGTGAGAGCCTGTCATTTTTGCTAATTTCCATATATTGGCCGTATTCTACCTCAGTTAGATTGCCAGAGAATTGAATTTTAAATGGCAAGATAGTATTGTACTCTTGCCTGATACTTTGTAAAATAAGTTTTATTTAAGTATAATGTACATATAGAAAAGTGCATGAATCATAGGTCTATAGCGCAATGATTTCCAACAAACAGAGCACACCTTTGTTAGGTGTACCCAGAAAACAAACAAGCCAACACAGTATTACTTGTTTTATCCTTTTCAAAGTATTCTCATATGCGCCATTTCACTACAGTCATTGCAACACTCTTATGAGGCTAAAAGGTTAGGTATTATCTGCAATTCGACAAATGTGGAAAATGAAGTTTGGTATTTAGCTTCGCTGATTTCTGAAATCAGAAAGTGCACAGCAAAGATCTAATTCCAGCGTTCCATTGCAGGAATATTCCATTATGCTATCAAATTTACTCAGAAGATATGCTATGGCAGTATCACTTCTATCATCAAATTGTGGACACGAGTAGAGCGAATATTCTGTTGGCACCACAGACGCCAGTGGTTGCAGCTTACTTCGGCTGTGGCTGTCCAGTGTCCCTGCCATGCAGGTTGTTAGCCATTTTCAATTTATTCCCTGGGAAATCAAATGTCAACACAGTCCCTTGAGGGGAGGAAGGTGGCAGAAATCACGGCAATTATACCAGCTTTCCAAAGGAAAGTGATGGTTCAAAGCCTAGATGCTTTCGCCTTCTCATTTCTTCCATTCTCTTCTTCCCATCATTTCATCCTTAAAGCCAACAAAATTCATTTAGCTGAAATGGGAGGTCTGAAAATCATCAAAACTTTTAATAAGCATACCAAAACTTATATTTGAATCAGCTATCCTTACCACTGTTTCAAATCACCATCCATTCCAGAAATTCTCAAATGGCTTGAACTGCACATATAAACAAAAAATCCCTATTATAAAAATACGAAACTTCTAAAGTTGGGTGGATTAAAGCTCACTAAGGGGCTCCCCTTAAAGCGACAGGAATGTAGTATTTTATGGATTGTCCTCTTAAGAGCATGTCTTAGCAAATAAAATACAAAGTGTGTGTAAGGAGCGATTTTCTTAAGTTCTTTTTCAGAAAACACAAGAAGTAAAATTGTTCAGGCGAGAACACTTTTTACTTTTTATTTTTTTGAGATGGAGTTTCACTCTTGTTGCCCAGGCTGGAGTGCAATGGCACGATCTCTGCTCACTGCAACTTCCACCTCCCAGGTTCAAGCGATTCTCCTGCCTCAGCCTCCCATGTAGTTGGGATTACAGCCGTGTGCCACCACCCAGCTGTTTTTTTGTATTTTTAGTAGAGACAGGGTTTCACCATGTTGGCCAGCTGTTCTCGAACTCCTGACCTCAGGCAACCCACCCACCTTGGCCTCCCAAAGTGCTGGGATTACAGGCGTGAGCCACCACCCTGGGCGGTGAACACTTTTTAACTGAAAGGTTCTGCAGGATTCAAACTTCCCAAGTGCTGCAGTTGTTGACAGCAAGGAAGCAGGGCGAGCTCTGGAGGCCAGCTCTGGGAATTCAGCCCTGCTCACACTTCCAGTCCCTATGAACAACCTGCAGCCCCAGTTTCTCCTCTGTAAGTTGAGTTAAGAACACACCACAAGGATGCCCTGGGATGAGTTAACCCAGTGCTTCCAACCTGTTTGGTCCAGAGAAAGGCGTTTTCGTGGGTAGGAAGGAATGAGCCTCTTTTGGAAAGCAGAATTCCTCCAGTTATTATATCAGTCACCTACGAAGTGAGCTTATTCTATTTACAAACTCAAACTCAATTCATGTTACTAGGTGCCTAACTAACTAATTCTCAAATTACAAACTGCAAAAGCATTACGGGGGGGTGGGGAGAGGCAGGGGTGAGTCCCCCCAAAAGGAGCTAAACAAAATTAGAGCTTTTCTTAACTACCTAGTTAAAACAAAAATATTGATCTTGGCAGACATTTAAGTGCATGTTTCCTTCCCCACACCTTCTCCCAAAAGTGCCTCCAAATAAAAAACTAGTTTCTTCAGAGAACCAAGCATCTAATCATAACTTAGAGGTCTGAACATCCAGTATCCTAAGAACAAACTGTCCACAGGTTCCCCCCAGAACAAACCAGTTCAATGCATTGCTGGAGGAAAAAGCAAGTTTAACTCAAGCACAAAATTATCTGCAGTTGCATATGATACGTAAGTATACTCTTTCTGCTCACGCCTGGCTACCTGCCTCCTCTAACACAACAACTTCTGTTTTTAAAGTGTCAACTTGTTTACTTGGAGGAGCCGCGGCCTGCCGGACACAGCATGTTTAGGGGCCTTTTTTTCGACTGTAGGCTCCTAACGACAGACTACTCTGAACAACAAAACCACGGCGGCTGCTCCAGCATTTTGCCAGCTTCTGTGTTTCCATATTTTAACAATGTTAGGAAAACTAAGTGCCATGTAAGACCCAGCAGTTGATCATTTCGTTGCAGAGGCTGCTTGAGGAGCTTTCTGCAACCTGGACCTGATGCCTCTCAATCTAGTAAAACTCAGACGGGACAACCAGACGGGAGTGTCCCCATAGGAAAGAGAACGCGACTCTGGCGGAGCGTCCCATCTCTTAGGGGCTGCGACTCCGTGTCTTAGAAAAAGGCACTTTCGATGGGCAGGCTGGAGGAAGAGTCCCCTCTAATAAGAAAAGTGACTCCGAGCCCGCAGTGTTCAGGAAAAAGAACCCGGTGCTGGGGAGGCTGGCTGCGGGCGGAGGGGCGCTGGCCCCGGGGGCGGCGCGGGCCCTACCTGCGTTCCGGAGCTTCTTGTTCCGATACACCGACAGGATGACCAGCAGGTTGCCCAGGACGTCCACCACGATGGTGAAGATGAGGACGCAGGCCAGCGCCGATGCCAGCCACGAGGGCTGCGGCCGCGCGCCGTCCCCGCCGGGCCCGGGCTGCGAGGCGTTGGGCAGCGCGCTGCCGTTGCCCGGCATGGTCCCTGGGCGCGTCCCGGCCGCGGGGCCATCGCCCGCCTGGCCCCCCCTCCCGGCCACTTTTTAAGGCTCCGCCCGGCGCTCCCCGCGCCCACGCCCCATCCCGCGCGCTCCTCCACGCCGCGCCCCCGGACGCCCACGCCGCACCGGACGCCACGGCCAGGTGACACCTGGTGTCCGTCGCGAGCCCGCTTGGACTCCCCGCCCGCGGCTCGAACCCCGCACCACGGGCCGACAGCGCCCCAGTGCGGGAAGCCGGGCCCAGCCGCCGCGGGAGGGAGTGTGTCCCAGGGGCCTCTCCTCGTGGGCGCACAGCGAGGCTGTTCATTCACGTGTTTCTTCTCTGCGACGGGACTGTACACCCAGCAGGGCCAGGCTGCCTGGGCTCAAATGCGAAATGGGATTGGGGCGAGTGCCCCAGCTGTGTGCCCCAGCTGTGTGCCCCACTGCCCTTATCTTCTTCTGCAAAATGGCAATAAAATACTATCTCACCGGTTAGCCTCATAATTAGTAAAATGTGAAAAAACTAAGGACTCTCTTCCGTTGTGTATTGCACCATTTAAGATTATGCTAGACGTTTCCGATAATGAAATGACATTTTCAAAGAAAAATGTAAAAATCAATATGTGCGGATGATAAAAATGTATGTACTTTTGTAAGTACCAGTAAAAATGAGACAGAAAGCACACTGAGATGGATCGGATACATGACAGCAACGTAAAAGTGCTAGGAAATGACCTAACCAGTTGTGTGCAGTGAGGAAAAAACTTTATGAAAACCATGAAAGGAAATTTAAATAAACGGAGAGACTTACAGTGTTCCTAGATTCAACACTTGAGATTTTCATTTTCCTCATGTACTTCATGCCAGCCCAAGAAAAATATCAAATAACCTGAAGCTCTTTTGAAAGAGTAAAAACAAAGTGTAGGAAAAGGATTTGAATAAGATGAATAGGAAAGAAGTGTGACCCACCAGGATAAAAATGTTCATTAAAAATTACAATAAGTGGCCAGGCACGGTGGCTCACGCTTGTAATACCAGCACTTTGGGAGGCCGAGCTGGGCAGATTACCTGAGGTCAGGAGTTCAAGACCAGCCTGGCCGACATGGTGAAACCCCGTCTCTACTAAAAATACAAAAATTAGCCAGATGTGGTGGCACATGCCTATAATCCCAGCTACTCAGGAGGCTGAGGCAGGAGAATTGCTTGAGTCCGGGAGGCGGAGATTGCAGTGAGCCGAGATCATGCCACTGCACTCCAGCCTGGCTGACAGAGCAAGACTTTGTCTCCAAAAAAAAAAAAAAAATTACAATAAGTATGCCAGGCACGGCTGCTCACGCCTGTAGCACTTTGGGAAGCCAAAGTGGGAGCATCTCTTCAACTCAGAAGTTTGAGGTTTGGTGAGCTATGAGTGCACCAGTGCACTCCAGTCTGGTGACAGAGCAAAATCTTGTCAAAAGAAAAGGCCAGGCGTGGTGGCTCCCACCTGTAACCCCAGCACTTTGGGAGGCTGAGGCGCGTGGATCACCTGAGGTCAGCAGTTTGAGGCTGGCCTGGCCAACATGGTGAAACCTCGTCTCTGCTAAAAATACAAAAATTAGCCGAGTGTTGTGGTGGGTGCCTGTAATCCCAGCTACTCGGGAGCCCGAGGCAGGAGAATCGCTTGAACCCGGGAGACAGAGGTTGCAGTGAGCTGAGATCATGCCACTGTACTCCAGCCTGGGCAAAAAGAATGAGACTCTGTTTCCAAAAAAAAAAAAAAAAAAAAAAACTAAAACAGTGTTGAATTCATAAACAATTTGAAAAAGCATATAAAATAAAGATTTTATAAAGTTAACAGTTCAAATCAGTAGGGCTGGGATGGACCACGAAAACAAAAATGCATTTAAAGAAAATTTAGGTAAATATACATATCACTTGAGGTGGAGAAGCATGGGAAAAAAGACAGACTGGAACTAATCCTCAGCGTAGAACGAACAGGTAGCAGCTGCCATTGACAGCACGTGTCAGTTCCCATCTCTGGCATCGGTATCTTACAACCATTGTTTGCACAATGTGTTAACAGTTCCACAAGGTTTGACACTGCTGCAACCATTTTATGGACGAGAAACCTCTAGTACTGAGAGGTTAAACAATGCACCAAAGTCACGCAGCCAGTAATAAGTGGAGACAGAATGTGAAATCTGGTCTCTCTGACTGCCAAGCAAGGAGCCTCATTACTAAGCCTCATTACTAAATGATAGTGTTTCTCGGTCGTGATAGATTTGACTACAGAAAAGTTAAAGTCCTATATTCAAAAAATACCACACACAAGTGAAAGCAAGATAAATTGGGGAAATGATTTGTGACATATCTAAGAGACAAAGCATTAATGGTCTTCATTATTGTTATGGTTTCAGTATGTCGCCAGAATTTATGTGTGGAAGATTTGGTCCCCAGGGGAAGGTGGGGCTTTCGAGAGGCAATCAGGTCAAGAGGGTTATGGCACTCCGACTGACTGGGTTAATTCTGCAGGCATGAGTCAGTTCTTGCTCTTCTGGGCCTGGATTCGTTACAGTGAGAGTGGTTGTTAAAAAATTACCACTCCAGCCTGGGCAACAGATAGAGACTCTGCCTCAGGAAAAAAAAAAAAAAATTATCCAATCCCAGGTATTGCAGTATTCTTTAATAGCAATGGAAAACAGACTAAGACAATTATGTAAAGAGCTTTTTCAAATAAATAAGGAAAAAATAGAAATATATTTAAAGGTCATAATTAGACAAAAACTAAAAATTTATGTGTAACCTCTTTTAGCAAAAAAAATAAAAAATAAAAATAAAAGAAAGCTTCCATTCCGGCGATCACTTTAGAAAACATTAAGCATTGGTAGCACCGCGTGTGTTTGAAACACGTGGAGATAAAGCCTTCCCGTGCACCAGATATGAAGGTCTTCAAACTGTGTACATGGTGCTGGTTGTTTGACTAATAGAAAACAATCAAACAGCATCCACATATGTCAGGACACATAGTGATTTCTCCCTGCATTGTCTGTCACAGGCAAAACTCCTATACTTGGGGTTTTGATACACAAATTTGTGAAATCAATAGACGAAATACAAAGGCATAGATGGCTAACTCTCCCCTAAAAAGGGTGGGGTGCACATAACAACATTCATGATCTTTCTTCCCTGGGGAATGAGAAAGGTGAAGCTGGGAAACCATGAGCCCTGAAAATGATGGGGAAATCCCAGAAAACAAAGACCCAGAGAGGGAATGCCCAGACCCTGGCTGCCGGCATCCCCTGAACCCCGCAGGCCAGGAATAGACTGGAGGAAGCAGCCGGAGCAAAAGGCCTGAACTGAGGCGGGAGCTGCCACACAAGAAAACAGTTCCAGTTCCAGCCTAGCCAAGAGCACTGCCTACTGAGCAAAGAAAAGAATACTCAACAGAGAAAAACAGTGGCATCTAGAATACACACAGTGTCACGTTCGTATGTCCATGGTACAGTTCAGAATTATTTAACATATGAAAACATTGTCCGTCTATCTATCTATCTATCTAAACACATTCTTTAAGATACAATAAGATCAATCAAATCCAGTCCCTAAATAAACCAAATATTGTAACTAACAATCTCAGCAGAGAAGTGGGAACTCTCATGAAAGAAATAAAAACAGTAAAAAAGAACAAAGGGGAAATTCTAGAACTGAAAAATACAATTTCTGAAATTAATTCTTTACTCAATGGATTTACTAGCCAAATGGACATGACAGAGTAAGTATACTTAAAGATAAACCAACAGAAGTTGTCCAACATGAGAAACACAGAGAAAAGATACATTTTGAAACGAACAAAGCTTACAATTCTTACAGATTATATTAATTAGAATACTAGCTGTAGAAATAAAATGGTGCAGAAAAAATATTAGAAGACATCATGACTGAAATTTTCCTGAATTTTAGGAAAGACATAAATTTGCACATGCACTAATGAACACTAAGCAGAATAAACAAAAACAAACATGCTAAGGCACAGAGTAGTCAAATTGCTAAAAGCCAAAGATAAAAAGCAATGAAAGTCAAGTTACATATTACGTACTGGTTAGCAATTAATCCAACTAACGACTGATATCTCCTCAGAAACTGTGCTAATTTTCTATTACTGTCATATCAAATTACCTTAATTAAATTAATTTGGAGACATAAAACAACATCCACGTATTATGTCATAGTTAAATAGACCAGAAGTCCAGGTACAAAGTGGCTCAGCTGAGCTCTCTGCTTAGGATTTTATGAGGATAAAACCACAAATAAGTACAGCTGTTTCTTTCTGGAGGTTCTAAGGGTAAATCCACTTCTGAGCTCATTCAAGTTGCTGGCAGAATCCAGTTTCATATGGTTGTAAGGTGAGGTCATTCTCAGCTTCTAGAGGTTGGCTGCATTCATGTGGTTGTGAGGTTGAGGTCATTCTCAGCTTCTGGAGGTTGGCTGCATTCATATGGTTGTGAGGTTGGGGTCACTCTCAGCTTCTAGAGGTTGGCTGCATTCATGTGGTTGTAAGGTTGAGGTCATTCTCAGCTTCTAGAGGTTGGCTGCATTCATGTGGTTGTAAGGTTGAGGTCATTCTCAGCTTCTAGAGGTTGGCTGCATTCATGTGGTTGTAAGGTTGAGGTCATTCTCAGCTTCTAGAGGTTGGCTGCATTCCTTGACTCATGGTCCCTTCTCTCATCTTCAAAGCCAACAATGGTGGGCAGAGTCCCACTCACAGTTCACATTTCTCTAACTTTATCTTCTGCTTGCTCTCCCCTGCTGTTAGCTGGAGAAAGTTCTCTGTTTTAAGGGCATGTGTATTTAGATTGGGCCTGACTAGATAACCCAGGCTAATTTTTCTCTCTGAAGGTCCATAGCCCTAATTATATCTGAAAGTCCCTTTTGCCGTTGGTCTTACTCCACATTGTGTGCTATAACAGAAGACCACAGACTGGGTAATTTACAAGAAAAGGAATGTGATTTCTTCCCGTTCTGGAGGCTGGCCAATCCAAGGTCAAGGAGCTGCACCTAGTGAAAGCCTTCTTGTTGTGTCATCCCATGGTGGATGAAATACCCGAGACTGAGTAGTTTATAAACAGAAGAGGTTGAATTGGCTCACGGTTTCACAGGCTGTACAGGAAGCATGGCTGCTTCTGCTCCACTTCTGGGGAAGTCTTGGGAGACTTACAATCATGGTGGACGGTGAAACAAGGCAGGAATATCTTACATGGCCGGAGCAAGAGGAAGAGAACGAGGAGGGAGGTGCTACACACTTACAAACATCCAGATCTCATGACAACTCTATCACAATAACAGAATGAAAGGGGGAAATCCACCTCCATGATCCAATCACCTCCCTCCAAGATCCACCTCCAACACTGGGGATTATAAATCAACATGAAATTTGGGCGGGACACAAATTCCAACCATATGAAAGATACATAAAGCAAACAGCACAAAAAGGCAAATCAATATGGCCTATATCAATATCAGATTTAAAATGGATCTTGATGTAAAATAGATTTTAAATCAAAATGGATTACCAGAGATAAAGAGAGACACATCATAATGATGAAAGGGTCGATCAATTGAACAGGAAAGAACAATAATTTTAAAAAGTGTATGTACTCAATAACAAAGCTTTCAAATACATAAAGCAAAGATGGCCAGAAAATAAGGTAGAAATAGACAATTTCACAATCGTAAATGGAAATTATAACATCCCTGCCCTAGCAATGATAGAAAACTAGACAAAAAGTCAGTAGACATAGAAGATCTGAGCAATGCTATCAACAAGCGTGACTTTTCAATTGTACATGGAATACTTACCAGGAAGAAACATGTGGCGGGTTATAAAAAAAATGCCTCAATAAAAATTTTTAAATGGGCCAGATATGTTGGTTCACGCCTGAAAGCCCAGCACTTTGGGAGGCCAATGTTAGAGGATCGCTTGAGGCCAGGAGTTTAAGAGCAGCCTGGGCAACATGACATAGTGAGACCCTGTCTCTACAAAAAATAAAAATAAAAAAATTTTAATGGAAATCAGGCTAGACACGGTGGATCGTATCTGTAATTCCAACACTTTGAGAGGCCAAAGTGGGAAGATTACTTGAGCCCAGGAGGTCAAGATTAGCCTGGGTGACATAGGGAGACCCATCCCTGTCTCTACAAAAAAGTTTAAAAATTAGCCAGGCAGAGTGTTATGCACCTGTAGTCCCAGGTACTCAGGAGGCTGAGGGAGGATTGCTTGAGCCCAGGAGCTAGGATTGCAGCACTGCACTCCAGCCTGGGTGACAGAGCGAGACCCTGTCTGAAGAAAAAAAAACAAAAAAAAAGAAAAGAAAGAAATCATAATAGAGAATATAGTCTCTGACTACAGTGGAATTAAATTAGAAATAATAAATATGTGATAACGGGAAAAATCCAAACCATTTGGAAATTAAACAACACACTTCTAAATAATCATTGTGTCAGAGAATACACGCATCAGAAATTAGAAAATATTTTGACAGTATTTTGTTATTGAAATGATAAGGATAGTAATCATGGAATAATAATGAAAATGCCACATGTCCAATTGTGTAGGATGCAATCTCTCTCTCTCTCTCTCTCTCTCTCTCTCTCTCTCTCTCTCCTTCTCTCCCTCTCTCTCTCTCCCTCCGTCCCTGTCCATGTTTGTGCCCACAGTCTGGCTGAGGGGCTGATGCTGGCAGAACAAGTGTTAAGATGTCATACAGAAGTGGCCTTTAAAATTTGCTTTAGGAGGTAAAAATAATGGAAGGTCTGTTGAATTTTTCTTGGTTTTTAAGTTTGCAGTCAAAATTGTAAGACAAGAGATCACATTTAACATCCCCAAAGAAAGCGACATAGGAAGCACATTACTATCTGTAATTAATTAGAGGTCATTTTATCACTTTAAGGTATCTATAAGAGCATGAGTTAATTATTTCACCAAAATGTTCTGCTTCCCAGGGAGTTGGTAATGGTTGGCTAACCTGGAACAACCCTGTTTATGCTTCAGCCCAGGTTTCCTATCCCCTTGGCCTGATTTGTAATACCTATTATCCTTGGTTCTTTGCATTTCCAAATAACTTCTTTTTAAATTCAGCCTGTCAAGTTTCATAAAAACCCATTTGGCATTTTGGTTGAAATTGCATAACACATAAATTAATTTGACATGTTCGAAATAATGAGTTAAAATGTCAATTTTGAATGTAGATTGTTAATTTTCTTGTAATTCTTTTGGTGTTTGTTTTACATAAGACAATGTTATGGAATAAAAATAAATTTAGAATTATCATGTCTTCCAGTGATTTTAAACATATCATTTTGTAGCATCCCTCTTTATTTGTAATAAGACTTTTTGTCTTATAGTCTATCATGTCAGACATAAATGTAGCTGCATCAGTCTTCCTCTATTTTTTAGTTTTTTTGTTTTTGAGACAGGGTTTCACTCTTGTTGACCAAGCTAGAGTGCAATGGCTTGATCTCAGCTCACTGCAACCTCTGCCTCCTAGGTTCAAGGACTCTCCTGCCTCAGCCTCCTGAGTAGCTGGGATTACAGGCGCCCACCACCACACCCAGCTAATTTTTGTATTTTTAGTAGAGAGGGGGTTTCACCATGTTAGCCAGGCTGGTCTCGAACCCCTGACCTCAGGTGATCTGCCCACCTCGGCCTCCCAAAATGCTAGGATTACAGGCATGGGTCACCATGCCCGGCCTCTTCCTTTTGCTGTATATTTGTCTGGTATATCTCCTTCCTACTTTTTATTCCCAAATGTTCTCTCTCTGATGTTTTGGGTGAGATTCATGTAAATAGCATAGAGCGTCTTTATCTCTACTTTATCTGAATATCTTTTAACTAGAGACTTTAGCTCATTTACATTTTTTTGTGACTACTAAGGTACTAAAACGTATTTCTAGCATTTAATTTTAGGCTTTCTATTGATCCCTTTATTGTGTTTCTCCCTCTCCTCATTCTTCATGCTTTTCTTCTTAATTCACTGTTTTTCTGTATATTTCACTTTTCCTTTTACCTAAAGTATCATCACAGTGCATCCATTGATAGTAAACTCTTTAAAAAGTTTCTATGTGAATGAATACATACGGATTTCACCCATGTTTTTGAATGACAGTTTAGCCGAGTATAGAATTCTAAATTGCCGGGCACAGTGGCTCACGCCTGTAATCCCAGCACTTCAGGGGGCTAAGGTGAGCGGATCACTTGAGGTCAGGAGTTCAAGACCAGCCTGGCCAAGTGAAACACCATCTCTACTAAAAATACAAAAATTAGCTGGGCGTGGTGGGGGGTGCCAGTAATTCCAGGTACTGAGGAGGCTGAGGCAGGAGAATTGCTTGAACCCTGAGGTGGAGGTTGCGGTAAACCGAGACCTCGCCACTGCATTCCAGCCTGAGCAACAGAGCAAGACTCCATCTCAAAAAAAAAAAAAAAAAAAAAGAATTCAGAGTTGACAGTTACTATTTTCTCAGCACTTACAGAATAGTATTTGATTACTCCCTCAGGGATTCTACTGCTCTGTGGAAAATCAGCTGACAGTCTCATTGTCACGGCTTCAAAGGTGATCTGTTTTCCCTCGTGTTACTTGTAAGGTTTTTTCTTCTTAATATTTACTATTGTTTCACAAGCCTCTAGATGTACGTTTTGTCTTTTATTTATGTGCTGCTTCTACAAAACACTCCATAATATGACCTAATGGAGATTAAATTTCTTGGGTAGGGGCTTCCTTAGCATGCAGATAAAATACATGTGGAACTCATACCACTCAGAAATTCAGAGAAGACATTTCTGAGTTTTTTATTTACCTCCATTCAAAACGGAAACAAGCAAATTTCCTTGGCTAGGCAGATTTCCCCCCAACCCCGCCCCCCTCACCAAGTCCACGTTTTCCCTGTGTGTGGCTGTCTGAGGATGCTGGCCTTGGGAAGGCGGAGAGGGCGGGGACTGGGTTCCAGCTGTCTGCGTCACCCTGGGCGGACCCGTTCCCCAGCTGCACACGGACACTCAAACTCAGGTCCTGTGCTTCCTTTGAGGGACAAGCTCCTCAGGCTTCTCACAGGCTCAGCACACGTATTTCAATGTATTCTTTGTTTTAGGCTCCTGCAAAATGTTCTTTTTTATTTTATTTTATTTTATTTTTGAGACGGAGTCTCGCTCTGTGGCCCAGGCTGGAGAGCAGTGGCCGGATCTCAGCTCACTGCAAGCTCCGCCTCCCGGGTTCCCGCCATTCTCATGCCTCAGCCTCCCGAGTAGCTGGAACTACAGGCGCCGCCACCACGCCCGGCTAGTTTTTTGTGTTTTTAGTAGAGACGGGGTTTCACCGGGTTAACCAGGATGGTCTCGATCTCCTGACCTCGTGATCCGCCCGCCTCGGCCTCCCAAAGTGCTGGGATCACAGGCGGGAGCCACCGCGCCCGGCCGATGTTCTCACTTTCTTGTGTGTGCAGGTGTGCATTCCTTATCCCTGTACTTCTGACAATGTTGTAGGAAGAGAATTTGCAGTCTATAAACTACAACGTTTGCTAGAAACAGGATTAACATTTTAAAAAGTTATTTTACAATTTTTTGGAAAATTGCAAAGTCTAACTTTCAATTATAAAACTATAATCATAAATATTTCCTAACTTACTAAAATCTCACTACATTACTGTTGAAGTACTTTACCTTTTTTATGTTTTCAAAGACAGGGTCTCACTCTATTGCCTAGGCTGGAGTGCAGCGGTGGGATCAAAGCTCACTGCAGCCTCGAACTTCCAGGCTCAAGAGATTTTCCTGCCTCAGCCTTGCAGGTAGCTATAAGTGCCTGTTTTTAATCACAAACTTCGAAGGTTTGAAGATCATACTGTCTGTTGTTGCTATCTTTTTATAGTTTCTCTATCTCTAAATATTGATAGTAAATATATTAATTTATTTTTACTTTTCTTTTTTTATTGAGATGGAGTTTCTCATCACCCAGGCTGGAGTGCAATGGTGCGATCTCAACTCACTGCAACCTCCATCTCCCGGGTTCAAGCGATTTCCCTGCCTCAGCCTCCCGAGTACCTGGAATTACAGGCTCCCACCACCACGCCCAGCTAATTTTCATATTTTTAGTAGAGATGGTGTTTCACCATGTTGGCCAGGCTGGTCTTGAACTCCTGACCTCAGGCGATCTGCCTGCCTCTGCCTCCCAAAGTGCTGGGATTACAGGCGTACGCCACTGTGCCCGGCCTACTTTTTAAAATTTTATTTTATTTCTTCCTTTTTTTTTTTTTTTTTCTTGAGACAGGATCTTTCTCTGTCACTCAGGCTGAAGTGTAGTTGTGCAATCACAGCTCACTGTAGCCTCAACCTTCTGGGCTCAAGTGATCCTCTTGCCTCAGCCTCCCAAGTACCTGAGGGCACACGTATGTATCACCATCCCCAGCTAATTTGTGTATTTTTTGCAGAGATAGGGCTTTGCCATCTTGCCCAAGCTAGGCTCAAACTCCTGGGCTCAAGCGACCTGCCCACCTCAGCCTCCCAAAGTGCTGGGATTACAGGTGTGAGCCACTGTGCCTGGCCATAATCTACTAATTTTATTAGTACATTCCTGATGTTCATTTAGAGAGTGTTGTGTCCCAAAGTGTACAATTAATAATACATTAAGCTATTAAATTCTCTATGCTGCCTCACACCCATTAGGATGGCTGTCATCAAAAAGATAAGAGTTAACAAGTGTCGCTGAGAGTGTGGAGAAAAGAAAAGCCTTGTACACCATTGGTGAGAATATAGATTAGTCCAACCATTATGGAAAACTATACGGTGGTTTCTAAAGAAATCAAACACAGAACTACTCCGTGACTCAGCAATCCATCTTCTGGGTCTGTACCCAAAGGAGATAAAATCACCAGCTCCTAAAGATATCTGCACACCCATGTTTATCATTGTATTATTCACAGCAGCCAAGAGGGAAGCAAAATAAGTGTCACCAACAGACAAATGGGTGAAGAAACTGTGACATAATGTAGACAAAGGTATGAATGCTATTCAGCCTTAAAGAAGGAGGAGATCCTGCCATTTGCCACAATGTGGATGAACCTGGAGGATTCGTGCTAAGTGAATAAGCCAAACACAGATAGGAAAATAGTATATGATCTCATATGTGGAATCTTTAAAAAAAAAAAAGTCAAATATACAGAGATAGGGAATAAAACAGTGGTTGCTGGGGGCAGGGTAGGAGGAGGAAATGGGAGATGTAGGTTGAAGAATCAGATTTGTAGGATGGACGAAAAAGTAGCAGGTATGTAGGATGAGCAAGCCTAGAGGTGTAATGTACAACAGGAGATGACAGTTAACAATGCTGAGCCATATGCAGGATTTCTGCCAAATGATTCTGTGCTTCCCTATAGTAACCATTTTACTGTGTGTGTGAGTCTCATCACCTCATGCTATATACCTTATACACAATAACATTTATTTCAAAAATATACAAAGCAGCTAAATTAGCCTGCTGGCATTCCTCTAAAATACTGACTTTCCTGTTTAGGATTTGGGTTGGAAATTTCACTATGCAATGATACAGCATTCTTCCTACCCTCGCTCTGCAATTAGAGCATCGCACTAAGCAGCAGTTGCTAAAACTCAAGCTTTATGTGATTCAGGTCTACAACCACTTTTTCTTTTTAACTCTAAGCAAGGATCTATCATTTAACCTGTAGAATGCTAATTAGTTTCTGCATTTATTTGGAAGATAAAAAATTGCCTTTAGTAAATTCCTTGGTATCACATCATGGATGATCCCTTGGGAAGATAGGAAGGGATGTGAGTGGATGTGTGGGCAACGTTTTCTAAGTTCCACAAGGAGCTCCTTCAGTGAACGCGTGTGTCTGTGCGTGTGTGTGCTGGCAGAGGCATGCTTAGCGTGAAAGTTAGGTCTCGCAGTCTTCTCTGCCTCTTGTACCAAATAGACCAAATCTGTCTATTCTAGCTCTTAAATAGCTTCAAATCCACGGCTTCATCTCCATCCCTAGGGCTCCTAACCAAGTTGGGGCCACCATTATGTTTTACAGAAATTAGTATCACAGCCTCCTAATCAATCCCTCCGGCTCCCATCTTCCTCCCCTTCAAAACATTCAAAAGCCAAGAATCTTTTCTAAAATTATAAATCTAACTACAATATTCCCTTGTATAAAAATAAGTAGATAAATGCATAGCCACATGCATGCATAAAACCCATCAATGCATGCCCATCACTCCTGGGTGGGATTCTAACCGAATTCCACAAGTTTTCCAAGGCCTTCCATAACCCAGCCTTTCCAGCCTCTTCCCTCCTGCCCATCCTCTCCCTCCCCCAGGGAACCTGCTCTCCCTCCAACCCTGTGAACACTTCCTCCCAGCTTCCCCATATGTGTTCCTTCCGCCAGAAACACCCTTCCCATCCCCAGTTACCCCCCTGGGATAACTGATCTGTGAGGTCATCTTCCAAGTCTTGGTTCCATTTTCCTCCTTTGTGCCCCTGAAGTTCTCTATATGTCCTTTATCCTAGCACTCACCACCTGCCACACGATACCTCTGTGTTCTTGTTGGAATGCTGCAGCAATTAGGCAGGGCTTGGGGCTTGTAAACGGTTGTATCCCCTGTACTCAACACAGTAGCTGGCATCCAGCCTACGCCAACAATTATTTGGTTTGGTTTTTTGTGTTTTTGAGTCAGGGACTCACTCTGTTGCCCAGGCTTGAGGGCAGTGGGGCAATCATGGCTCACTGCAGCTTCAACCTCTTGGGCTCAAGAGATCCTCCCATCTCAGCCTCTTGAGTCGCTGGGACCACAGGTGAACACCAGCAGGCCTAATTTTAAAATTTTATGTGGCGATGGGTCTCCCAGTGTTGCCCAGGCTGATTTCAAACTTCTGGGCTCTAGCAGTCCTCCTGCCTTGGCCTCCCGAAGTGCTGGGATCACAGGCGTGAGCCACTATGCCTGACCAACAAGTACTTGTTGAATAAAATGAGAGAAAAAATGAATCCATTATTGTCTGGTGGCTATAAAATAACATAATATTAATGAAATTATGTCTTTCATCATATTTGGAAACTTCTAATTTATCAGAAAAAGATACTATTTGACAGGCAAATGGATTTTTAATGTGTTTGTCACTCTCAAGTCTTGAGACACTTTCCGCATGTTTATTTCTCCAGTCAATAGCAGGAAGGAGAACGTACATTTTTCACTCAAATAATTTTTTTGTTGTTTTTTGTATTTTTTTGAGACAGTCTTGCTCTGTCGCCAGGTTGAAGTGCAGTGGCGCCATCTCAGCTCACTGCAACCTCCGCCTCCCAGGTTCAAGCAATTCTCATGCCTCAGCCTCCTGAGTAACTGGAATTACAGGCATGTGCCACCACGCATGGCAAATTTTTGTATTTTTAGTAGAGACAGGGTTTCACCATGTTGGCCAGGCTGGTCTCGAACTCCCTGACCTCAGGTGATCCACCTGCCTTGGCCTCCCAAAGTGCTGGAATTACAGGCGTGAGCCACTGCGCCTGGCCCAAAGAATTTTTTATGTTCCATTATAAAGTGAGCTAATATGGATCTTATTTCCTTGCCTGCTATAAAGATAACACTACATTCGGTCCTCTGGAAGACATAAAACAACATGAGAATTTCAATTTTATTTAAAGTACATGCATTTTCACTAAATATACATGTACCCTAATTTCAAGACCTAAATATACCATAAAATAAATAATCTTTTAATAATAGTTAGTGTTATTCATAAGGTTTCATTTCTTACTAACCCAAGTAAAACACTGCCTGCAGGAAAAAATGACTTAGAAATAATTCAAGTTTTCCCATTGACGTACATAAAAATACATGCCCAAAGCAGCTCAGTACCATGCCTACTGTGTGCATTATGATGGTGGTTAGGAAATACATGTGCCCATAATTCTTGTGTAAAAACAGACCGCCTGGAACAGGAATTGGCAAGTAAGGGCTGGTTTGGTGAGAAAGTCCTAGGACTGCTCTTCTGGTTCAGTCTCACCTGCTCACCACTCAAGAATAGCGGCCGTTGAGGGCACCGCAGGGTCTATTTATGCCTTTTGGTGATTTGGGGGAGGCAATTTGAGCACATAGAAAAGAATGCCAGTGAAATTATGATCAAGTTTCAAAGTATATATTTTAATCATATTTCTGATAGCAAAGATGAAGTGGAAAGGTACATAAAACTGAAAAAAAATCGAGGAAAGTTTTTCCTAAATTGTAAGAATATATCAAGTTTTGGATAGGCAGAAAAAAAGGATGTGGGTGCTATTTCAAACAGAGAAGCACGCCATCATCAAAAGTGCAATGAGGCTGGGCATGATGGCTCATGCTTGTAAACCCAATACTTTGGGAGGCCAAGGTAGGAGGATCACTTGAGCCTAGGAGTTTGAGACCACCCTGAGCAACATCGCAAGGCCCTTGTCTCTACAAAAAATTTAACAATTAGCTGGGTGTGGTGGTCCTCCTAGCTACTCAGGAGGCTGAGGTGGGAGGATTGCTTGAGCCTGAGTTTGAGACCACTCTGGGCAACATAGCAAGACCCCACCTTTACAAAAAAAATTTTTTTTCAGTGTAGGGAAAGGAATAAGCTGGTCCCAGCAGGAGAGGGAGCTCATCTGTCACTGTCACCCGTAGACAGGGATCTGTTTTTCAAGTAGAGGTGGAAAATGGGCTCATTAATTTCTTTACAAATGGATTTGCTGCTCCTCAAAGACATTACTGAACACAAGAGTTAAATACATCAAGACACTTTTTTTTTTTTCTGTAATCCAGGGAGAAGGTGCCACAAGCAAGTGTGAGGGTTGCTGATTGTACTCAAATGATAGAGTACCGTGCACACAGCACACAAGCCAAAGTCCCACAGCCTCTCGAGTCGCTGGGACCATAGGCGAACACCAGCAGGCCTAATTTTTAAATTTTATGTGGCAATGGGTCTCCCAGTGTTGCCCAGGCTGATTTCAAACTCCTGGGCTCAGAGCCATCAGGATTTCCCCGCGCCAAAGCAGCAGACTTGTCAAAGGTTAGAGCAGCTGCGTCCTCTTCAGGGTAACTTTGACTGTGAGCCACGAGTTCAACCCCGGGGGCCTCATCTTCAACCCCTAGTGAGGGGCGTCGGTCCACAGCCTGTGTTAGGGCCCCACGCTGCCTGCCCTGAGCGATTTCATATCAAGTATGTACTGGGCACTTCTGGGAAATCTCAGTAAGTCTGAACGTTAGTGACCCAGGAAGCGTGAGTGCGGATTAGGCGTTTTCCCACACGGAGAAGCAGCTGAACGCGACGTGTGTGTCCGTGCTGGGGAAGGAGACTCATTATCTGGAGCTGGCCACATGCAAATTCAGCACGAGCTACAAACGCTGGCACAGCGCTCCCGGCCAGTTCCCACGGAAATCACTTCCCCGTCCGCCTCTCGGACGACGCATTCGCATTCCAAGCCCATCACCCTCGCCTCTGTTACACATGTTGACTGAAGGAGGAGTGTTTTCTCTCTGTGTTCATATTTCCTTTCTGTGAAGGCATGAGAGCATCAGCAATCCATGAGAGCGGACGTTGTGTCTGTTATTCTATCTAGAACTGCAAATTACTTACAAACATTCCTGTTGCCCCCAATTACTGTCCCGCCTGAGGTTCTGCAGCAATGCGGGGCTGAGTGAGCAGCACGCTGCTTTCATTTCAAATCAACATATAGGAAATTCGTAAGTGATTAGGAACACTTTCTGGTTTTGATTTACTCTCTGCTACTCCAAACGTGGAACTGTTATTTCAGCACTTACATATGTGAGGGATTTTTAGGAGTTGGGAGAAAAAAAGCCGTTAACACCACAGTTCAGTTTTTATTAAACCTATTGCTTCACAGTGCATAACTCCTTGGCCACAGCAAACGATCCTCTCTCAGTTAAAGGCCATGACTGCTACTAAGCAAGTTTTGTTCACTTTTATGTGCACAGGGCATAACAAACCACACAGATTAAATTAATACCTTATCAATGCAACCCACCGAATGCACTGAACTGGGTGAGTGGAAGAATGAATGGATGAGACGAGACACAGAGGGAGGAAGCGTCTGAGCCTCAGCAGCACCAGTGCTTTGAGCCAAGATAAAGAAGAGAGTGTGATTTTGTTTTGTTTTTGTTTTTTTGTTTTTTGTTTTGAGACGGAGTCTTGCTTTGTCACCCAGGCTGGAGCACAGTGGCACGATCTCAGCTCACTGCAACCTCCACCTCCTGGGTTCAAGGGATTCTCCTGCCTCAGCTTCCCAAGTAACTGGACTACAGGCCCGCACCACCACACCCAGTGAATTTTTTGTATTTTTAGTGGAGATGGAGTTTCACCGTGTCAGTCAGGAAGGCCTCAATCTCCTCACCTTGTGATCTGCCGGCCTCGGCCTCCCACAGTGCTGGGATTGCAGGCGGGAGCCACCGGCCCGGCCGGGAGGGAGACTTTTATTGTGTGAAATGAAGGTGGTGAGAAAATGGGAGGGCATGGGCTAGTGGAGTTGAGCCCAGGCTGGCACTGCTGTCTGCATGACGGCCAATACGTTGGAAGGCAAGGTAGTGGAGCACAGAAGGCAACTTTATTTGGAAGAGTCAGCAAACCGAGAAGACGTTAGTGTCCTAAAGAACCGTCTGGAGGGAATGCAAATTTTCAGGCTCCTTTCAGGTTAGGGCAAGGGAGAAGAGGGAGGGAGATGAGGCCAAGAGGTGACCGATGACCACAGACATCTGGGCCTAGCAAGGGTCCGAGGGGGTTGGGAAGCCTCTTTGTTCCTGGTCAGGCCACAGTGCACCTGTAAACCCTTAACATAACGTTGCTACTTGTGTGTGGCCCTCCTTATCTCTGTGGGGGTAGATTAGGGGAAGGGGCTGCTCTCATCCTTGCCTTAAACTGTACAGTCAGTTTCTCCCATAGTGAGCTTGGCCTATGTGCAGGGATCAGCAAAAGCAGTTAGCCTAAATGGTATCACTGCAGGACAGGGCGGGTGAGGAGCAAAATGGAGTTGGTCATGTCCCAGCCTCCTTTTCACTGTTACCCTAGGAAGTGGTGGGTTTGACCCTGTACATCTTTATCTTAGTCTTCACAAAGAGCAGGGACAGGCGGGGTGCCGTGGTGTAATCCCAGCACTTTGGGAGGCTGAGGCAGGTGGATCACGAGGTCAGGAGTTCAAGACCAGCTTGGCCAAGATGGTGAAACCACATGTCTACTAAAAATACAAAAAAAAAAAAAAAAAAAAAAAATTAGCTGGGTGTGATGGTGGACGCCTGGAGTCCCAGCTACTTTTCAGGAGGCTGAGGTGAGAGGATTGCTTGAGGCCTGGAGTTTGAGGCTGCAGTGAGCTGTGATTGCACCATTGCACTTCAGCCTGCTCGACAGAGTAAGACCCTGTCTCTCTTAAAAAAAAAAAAAAAAGAAATACAAAAAATTTGCCGAGTGTGGTGGTGGGAGCCTGTAATGTCAGCTACTCAGGAGGCTGAGGCAGGAGAATTGCCTGAACCCAGGAGGTGCAGGTTGCAGTGAGCCAAGATCTCACCATTGCACTTCAGCCTGGGCGACAGAGTGAGACTGTCTCAAAAAACAGAAACAAAAACAGAGAGAGAGAGACAGAGAGAGAACAGCTCTCACTGAGATTGTCAGTATTGATTCCTCACAAAACTCCTGCGAGGTATCAGTCACATTCCTTTCAGCTGCGGAAACTAAGTTAAGCAGAAGGTAAGCTGTTGGTTCAACATCCTCCAGCTAAGAAACCACTGCAGCCCTGGCACGGTGGCTCCCGCCTGCAATCCCAGCACTCCGGGAGGCCGAGGCGGGTGGACCACTGCGGCCCTGGCACGGTGGCTCCCGCCTGCAATCCCAGCACTCCGGGAGGCCGAGGCGGGTGGACCACTGCGGCCCTGGCACGGTGGCTCCCGCCTGCAATCCCAGCACTCCGGGAGGCCGAGGCGGGTGGACCACTGCGGCCCTGGCACGGTGGCTCCCGCCTGCAATCCCAGCACTCCGGGAGGCCGAGGCGGGTGGACCACTGCGGCCCTGGCACGGTGGCTCCCGCCTGCAATCCCAGCACTCCGGGAGGCCGAGGCGGGTGGATCACTGCGGCCCTGGCACGGTGGCTCCCGCCTGCAATCCCAGCACTCCGGGAGGCCGAGGCGGGTGGATCACTGTGGCCCTGGCACGGTGGCTCACGCCTGTAATCCCAGCACTCTGGGAGGCCGAGGCGGGTGGATCACTGCGGCCCTGGCACGGTGGCTCACGCCTGTATTCCCAGCACTCTGGGAGGCCGAGGCGGGTGGATCACGAGGTCAAGATGATCGAGACCATCCTGACCAACATGGTGAAACCCCATCTCTACTAAAAAAAAAAAAAAAAAAAAAAAAATTAGCTGGGCGTGGTGGCACACGCTTGTAGTCCCAGCTACTCAGGAGGCTGAGGCAGGAGAATCGATTGAACCTGGGAGGTGGAGCTTGCACTGAGCCAAGATCGCACCACTGCACTCCAGCCTGAAGACAGAGTGAGACTCCATCTCCAAAAAAAGAAAGAAAGAAAGAAAAAAGAAATGACTGCAGAGTTCAATAGTTAATTTGAACTTAGGTGTGTGCTCTGAAGCCAGCTGTCCCTGCCTGCCACTGGTGCCCAAAGGTCTGGGAGTTTGAAAGTGCACCCTGAGGGTACATGGTTTTAAAATGCAGCAGTCTGACCAACAGAGAGAATGGACTGAACTTTGATCCATTAAATAGATCAAATCCAGAGACTGTGCAGCCACTCAAACATAGGTGTGGTCGCAGTCCAGCTCAGCGGTGAAACAGAAACCGCACCAGGGACAGCAGAGGCACTTGGCAAAGAGCGTGGGCTCAGCCACCACAGCCCCAAGGATGAACGGCAGCTAAAGCTTACTGAACAGAGCCTGTGCCCAGACTCAGCAGAGTTCGCTGATATTTTAATAAAAAGCACGGAGCTCGCCCTGCATTCAGTGTCAGCAGTAACAGCTCCAAGCACATGGTATGATCTCAGTTTTCAAGGACCTATGTGTATTTTTAAATTTTGTGAAATTCTCCACTAGAAGTTAAAACTTAGCATTTTAAAGAAATTATTATTAAAAACCATTTCTATCCAATAAGAGCTTTTAGTTGGAGAAGTTTCTGCATCTTGATCATTCAGTTTATTTAATTAGAAGAATTTGTTTTTAATAAGACTTATGAATATCATTTTCTTTTGTCCATACTAATTTAAAGTATCTATGTTAAAGTATACTTAAGCAATCAAGAAGACACAATGAAAAAAAGACAGTCTCTCCAATGAATGGTGTGTGCAAAACTGGATATCCACATGCAAAAGAATGAAAATGCACCTTTATCTTACACCATGTACAAAATCAACCCAAAGTGGATTCAGGACCTAAATGTAAGACCTGAAATCGTAAAACTCCTAGAAGAAAACATAACTAGAAAGCTTCTTGAGATTGAACTTGGCAAGGATTTTTTTGGATATCTCACCAAAAGCACAGGCAATAAAAGAGAAAATATTTAAATAAGCAGGGCTACATCAAACTGAAAAGCTTCTGCACAGCAAAGAAAATAACCAACAAAATGAAAACCCAGCCAACAGACTTGGAGAAAATATTTGCAAACCACATAGTGGATAAGGGGTTAATATCTGAAAAATGTAAGGAACTTGTACAATTCAATAGCAAAATACCAACTAACCCAATTTAAAAAGGGCAAAGGGCGGGGCATGGTGGCTCACGCCTGTAATCCCAGCACTTTGGGAGGCTGAGGGGGTGGAGGTGAATCACCTGAGGTCAGGAGTTCAAGCCCAACCTGACCAAAATGGTGAAAAGATGTGTGTACTAAAGATACAAAAATTAGCCAGGTGAGGTGGTGGGTGCCTGTAATCTCAGCTACTCAGGAGCCTGAGGCGGGAGAATTGCTGGAACCCGGGAGGCAGAGGTTGCAATGAGCCGAGATCACACCATCGCACTCCAGCCATTGCCAACAACAGCGAGACTCCATCTCAAAAAAAAAAAAAAAAAAAAAAGGCAAAGAACCTAAATAGACATTTCTCCAAAGAAGAAATAAAAGCAGCAAGCGGGTGTAGGAAAAGGTACTCAACACCACTAATCATGAAGGAAATGCAAATGACAACCACAATGAGCCCTTGTTAGAATGGCTATGATTAAAAAGATGTGGAAACACATGTCGGTGAGGGTGTGTGGAAAAGGGAACCCCAGCACCCTGTTGGTGGGACTGCAGATTGGTGCAGCCGTTAAGGAAAACAGTATGGAGGCTCCTAAAGAAATTACAATAGCACTACCGTATGACCCAGCAATCCCTCTTGGCAAAATGACATCACCGCCTCGTAAAAATATCTGAAGCCCTGTTTATCACAGCATGATTCGTAAGAGCCAAGATAGGTAAACAACCCGTGGGGCCATTGATGGATGGATGGAAAAGAAACTGAGGTATGTGTACACACTAGAATACTTTTTCAGCCCTATAAAAGGAGATTCTGTGATTTATAATATAATGTATAATGAACCTGAGGACCTCATGCAAAATAAGCAAAATAAGTCAGACACAGAAACAAAGATACTGCATCATCCCTCTTCTGTGTGCAATTTAAACAAACAAACAACAACTCAAATACACAGCAGCAAAGAGCAGAACCGTGGCTACCAGGGACCACTGGGTGGGGTGGTGGGGTAGTGGGGTGGGGGTGGTGGCGGGAAATGAGGAGATGGAGGTTGAAGTGTAGAAAGTGTCCACTGTGTAGGATGACTAAGCCTGGAGATGTAAAGAATGAAGGCTACAGTGAATAATATTGTCAGGTGTATCAGTCAGTTGTTGCGTTGCTCTAAAGAAATCTCAGACTGGGTGACTGATAAAGAAAAGATGTGTAACAGGCTTATGGTTCTGCGGCTATACAGGAAGCACGGCAGCTTCTGCTTCTCGGGAGGCCTCAGGAAGCTTCCAGTCATGGTGGAAGGTGAAGGGGAGCAGGCTTCTCACGTGGCTGGAGCAGGAGGAATAAAGGCGGGGGGAAAGTGCTACACACATTTAAACCACCAGTGCTTGAGAGAACTCACTGTACAGTACCCGGGGGTGGGGTGGGGGGGCGGATGGTGCTAAAGCAGTCATGGGAACTCCACCCCCATGATCCAATGACCTGCCAGGCCCCGTCTCCAACAGTTAAGTGTACAATTTAATGTGAGGTTTGGTGGGACACACATCCAAATCATCATGTATGCTGGAAATTTCGTAAGAGAGTCGATTTCAGGTACTTTGACCACACACACCGAAGAGGGTGACTTTGTGAAATGGTAGACGTGTTAATTTGCTTGACGGAAGTAAACATCTGTGTGTTTGTGTGTATATGTAAATAAACATCGCCTATACCTTAAACATGTATAATTTTAAAAAGTATACCTTCATTTCTCTTCTTTCAAAAGAAGAGAAAAATACTCATTTAAAATAAAAATTTTAAGAACACCAATCACAAAACAAGAGCATCATTTAAAAATGTGTTTGTAATCCTACTTTGCAGGTGGGCTAACATTTCGAGCTTGACAAAGACGTGGAACTGTGCTTCCAAGGCTGACAGGCGGGAAGGGCCCACACAGTCTCCGGGGCCAGCCCTTGGTTCCTCTCTCCATATTCTCCCCTTACCCTGAAACTTAGGTAGTGCTCATGAACATTAAAACGAAGCAAAGTGGCCGGGCGCTGTGGCTCACGCCTGTAGTCCCAACATTTTGGGAGGCTGAGGCGGGTGGATCACGAGGTCAGGAGACCAAGACCATCCTGGCCAACGTGGTGAAAACCTGTCTTTACTCAGAAAAAAAAAAAAAAAAAATACAAAAAATTAAACCGGTGTGGTGGCGCGTGCCTGTCATCCCAGCTACTGGGAAGGCTGCGGCAGGAGAATTGCTTGAACCTGGGAGGCAGAGGCTGCAGTGAGCCGAGATGGCACCACTGCACTCCAGCCTGGGTGACAGAGTGAGACTGTCTCGAAAACAAAACACACACACAAAAAAACCCAAGCGAAGTGATAGTCATTAGACATTTTGAGAATTTTATTTTATCCCTTGAGATAATTGGATAATGCTTGGAATTTAGGAATCTGAGCTCATATTTATCTTTTTCCTTTTTGTTTTGAGACAGAGTCTTGCTCTGTCGCCCGGGCTGGAGTGCAGAGGCACGATCTCGGCTCACTACAACCTCTGCCTCCCAGGTTCAAGCGATTCTCCTGCCTCAGCCTCCCGAGCAGCTGGGATTACAGGCATGCGCCACCACACCCAGCTAATTTTTGTATTTTTAGTAGAGACAGGGATTCACCATATTGGCCAGGCTGGTCTTGAACTCCCGACCTCAGGTAATCTGCCTGCCTCGGCCTCCCAAAGTGCTGGGATTACAGGTGTCAGCCACTGAGCCAGGCCTGAGCTCATATTTATCATCTCTTCTATAGAGACCTGCACTGTTAGCTCCCTACAGGATATACTTGGTGTGATAACATTTTCATTCAATTGTGTCACGCACGCTCTTTCTCCTCAAGTCTGGCATCATTGGAAAATGCAGCTCTTACACATCCACACTTTAACGGCACCGTGACAAGTGCACTAATTGCCTAAGTGTTCACACCAGCAGAGATTTGCTTGGGGAAAAAAAAATACTTGCCATTCTATTCAAGTGGCTCGTTCTGTTTGCAGTAGAGGCAGTAAACTGCTGGAGAGGAAATTACGTTCTGACAAACAGCTCTCTCTCCGCTGGTGCACTAACTGAAATGCAGCCGAATACCTTTCATGAAGAGCAGTCAGAAAGTATAGGCAACGCCGGTCGACCGAAAGAGAAAGCGCAGCCACGATGACCTTCAGAAAGCCGCTCACACAAGGCAGTAGACTTGAGGCAAAGTGGGGACTGCGGTGACAGGGGAGCCAATCGACCGGAAGAGGACGGGAGGTGGCGCGTTGGGGCAGGAGGGTTTTCCAATAGGCCTGATGGACAGCAGACCTAAGCCTTACATTTACCCGAGTCGCTGAAAACTGAATCCAAATTAAAGCAAATTTCACAAAGACGATTCCATTCTGCTCTGGACTTTGTTTTTCATGGAAATAAATTCACAAGCTGGGCGTGGTGTGTAATCTCAGCACTTTGGAAGGCCAGGGCGGGCGAATCACCCGAGGTCAGGAGTTCAAGACCCGCCTGGTCAGCATAGTGAAACCCCGTTTCTACTAAAAATATAAAAATTAGCCAGGTGTGGTGGCGGCGCCTGTAATCCCAGCTACTTAGAGACTGAGGCACGATTATCGCTTGAGCCCGGGAGGCGGAGCTTGCAGTGAGCTGAGATCGCGCCACTGCACTCCAGCCTGGGTGACAGAGCAAGGCTCTGCCTCAAAAAAAAAAAAAAAAAAAAAAGGCCAGGCGTGGTGGCTCATGCCTATAATCTCAGCACTTTGGGAGGCCGAGGCGGGTAGATCACCCGAGGTCAGGTGTTCGAGACCAGCCTGGCCAACAGGGTGAAACCCTGTCTCTACTAAAAACACAAAACTAGTTGGGCGTGGTGATGCATGCCTGTAATCCCAGCTACTTGGGAGGCTGAGGCAAGAGAATCGCTTGAACCCAGGAGGCAGAGGTTGCAGTGAGCTGAGATTGTGCCATTGCACTCCAGCCTACGGGACAGAGCGAGACACTATCTCAGAAAGAAAGAAAAAGAAATTCACAGGAAGAGAAGGGGAGGCAGGATTATCCAGAGCTGTCTATAGCAGAGCTTCCATGCACTGAGCCTGGTCCTCCAGCCCTCCAGGCCGTTGGGGCAGGCTGGGTGGTTGGGAGGAGCCCACTGTAACCACACTGCTCTGAAATCTGTGGTTTAGAGCAGCCCACGGCCTTTATGTCACCCATGATTGCCATAAAAAAGTTTTCTACGTATGCCATGACATGGAAAAGGTGGGGAAAACATTGGCATGGAAGTAACGGCAGAGGACTGCATCAGTGTTAAGGAAATCTGAACACAAGCCCATCAGCATCCCAGGGCTGCAGTTCTAGAATTTTATGTTATAGGTAGTACTTTGAAAACAAATAATCCACACATCTATAAATCTGTCCGGAAGAGGAACAAAAATGAATATACAAAGATGTCATTGTTGTGAAAAAATTAAAAAAAATCTTCAAAGTAGCGGTAAATAAGTTATAGTAAATTCATGCTATGAAATAGTATACAGCTCTTTAAAATGGAATTTTTTCTGAAAAGGACATGTACTTTAAAGTGAGAAAAGCAGAGCACAAAATTTGATACAAGACACTGATTTTGTAAACCACACTCAGAAAACAAAATCAGATTATTGCATGCAAAATAGTGTTTCTGGGTGATATGATTATAATCCAGTATTTTTTCAAAATAGTTCACTTTTTTCAACTTAAATATAAAAATAAAAACGTGGTAATTTATTAGATGGCAGTTTTAAAATGTAGGATTGCTTGTATCCCAGAAATCTTAAGAAAATGTGTCTAATCATTTAGTTTCTACTTTATTGGTTTTTTTTTTTGTTTGTTTTTTTTTTTGAGACGGAGTCTCGCTCTGTCGCCCAGGCTGGAGTGCAGTGGCCAGATCTCAGCTCACTGCAAGCTCCGCCTCCCAGGTTTACGCCATTCTCCTGCCTCAGCCTCCCGAGTAGCTGGGACTACAGGCGCCTGCCACCTCGCCCGTCTAGTTTTTTGTATTTTTTAGTAGAGACGGGGTTTCACCGTGTTAGCCAGGATGGTCTCGATCTCCCGACCTCGTGATCCGCCCATCTCGGCCTCCCAAAGTGCTGGGATTACAGGCTTGAGCCACCGCGCCCAGCCTAGTTTCTACTTTATATACCTATAACTTACATGGTTGGGAATACAGGATGGATGTCCTTTTTTAAAAAATTAAAATATATACAACACTGCAAAGGACTTCCTTCTAGCGCAGATGACTGACAAAATGAAGAGATGACATGCCTGTTCCACTGACGTCTAGTGATTTGAACAGAAAGAAACTGTGAAGAACCAGGAATGTCATCATGAGACATAAAGGGGACTGTCTGGAATCCAGGTGCCTTTTTGAACTAGTTTTGTATTATCTCCTGGAAGCAGGAATGCTAAAAAGCCATGGAAGGAAGCTGGGGTTTTCCCCCTCGTTGGGGAGTTTAACTTTGGGGAGTTAATTTTTCTCCAACTTTATTAAGGTATGATGGATAAATAAAAATTTTATGTATTTAAGGTGTACAATGTGATGATTTGATAGGCATGTACATTGTGAAATTATTACATAATCTGTCTAATTAGCATATCCATCCCCTCCATAATCACCTTTCTTTCCGTGGGGAACACACTTACGATCTACTCTCTCGGTAAGTGTCAAGTATGCACTAACTATAATCGCTATGCTATACCTTAGAACCTGCATATCTTATCCTTTAACCAACATCGCCCCATTACCACAACAGATTAGAGATTTAAATCTCTTACAATGCTCATATTTAGACATCTTAGAACTCTAAACTTTAAGAAAAAAACAATCCTGCTTAGTAAGAGATCTATCCCCGGATTATTAGACGACACCAGAAGAGAGAGATCAGGGAAGGCAGTGTGGCCCAGGGTGAAGGTTCAGCGAATACCTGCTAGATGCTGGCAGGAACGAACATGCCAACAAGCCTTCCCACTCAATGCACTCAAGTAGATGACATGAGGATGCATTCTCTGTCCGCAACATTCTTGGCTTAACTTGCCACTGACTTCAGCAAGCAGCCGCGCATTCCTCTGATGCAGTTTTAATGGCCTTTCATTTGCTCACATTGGCTGAACCCTGTGCAGAGTGGATCCCACCTCCCTCCTTCCTGCAGCCCTGCCATCATGTCCCCAACTGTTCTCCCTCAGCCCTCCTCCACTCCTGTCACCACAGTCCCCACAATGTCCTTCCTTCTCTTTTTAGCAGGAGATGGTGAGACTAATTTCTCCCCACCCCATCTCGAAACTAAGGACTTCAGATTGCATCTTGGTGCTGCACTTGAAACATCCTAAAGCGAACCTGTAAGCTTGTGGCAGCTCCCGGGAGGTGGCATTTCATAGCTTGGTTTGCCGAGTTCCCTACACTCTTAGGTACCAAATAATCTGTATGTTCAGTTTCTCCTAATCCCTATTGATACCCTGCCTACTATTTTTTTTTTTAAATAATAGCTAGCCCTAATTCCTATATGTCTGAGGATTACAGCTCTTTTTTCAAATTATAAAGTTCTACTAGAGATGGGATCTCACCACGTTGCCCACGCTGTCTTGAACTCCCAGCCGCAAGTGACCGTCTCACCTCGGCTTCCTGAAGTGCTGGGATTACAGGCATGAGCCACCATGCCCAGCCCCAATTTTGAGTTCTGGTTATCGATTAATACCAGTATTAAAGTAGGTGAAATTCTATGACAGTTCATTTGGCAACTCAAAGCTCTGCTTTCCAATAGTTTATTCCTTTCATTAAAAGGGGTAAATTGAAGCTTTTGAGTTCATGTCATCCACATTAGCAATGTGTGCATGGGCACAGCCTTCTTCAGTTGCTACCTTTTTAGAATGAGTTCCTTATTTCCTAGGCTAATGCTTAGTTTCTTTGCGAAAGTGCATTCAGACCAAGGTAGCATCCACTTCTAATGCTTCTGTGCTTTAAAAGTTGTGGCGGGAAGTCAGGGACCCCGAACGGAGGGACCAGCTGGAGCTGTGGCAGAGGAGCATAAATTGTGAAGATTTCATGGACATTTATCGGTTCCCAAGTACTACTTTTATAATTTCTTATGCCTGTCTTTAATCTCTTAATCCTGTTATCTTCATAAGCTGAGGATATATGTCACCTCAGGACCACTGTGATAAATTGTGTTAACTGTACAAATTGATTGTAAAACTTGTGTTTGAACAATATGAAATCAGTGCACCTTGAAAAAGAACAGAATAACAGCGATTTTTAGGGAACACGGGAAGACAACAATACAGTCTGACTACCTGCGGGGTTGGGCAAAAAGATCCTTATTTTTCTTCTTGAGAGAGCCTATAAATGGACGTGCAAGTAGGGAAGAAAGTGCTAAATTATTTTCCTAGCAAGGAATGTTAATATTAGTACCCTGGGAAAGGAATGCATTCCTGTGGGGAGGTCTATAAACGGCCGCTCTGGGAATGTCTGTCTTGTGCAGTTGAGATAAGGACTGAGATACGCCCTGGTCTCCTGCCATACCCTCAGGCTTACTAGGGTTGGGAAACTCCACTCTGGTAAATTTGTGGTCAGACCAGTTCGCTGCTCTCAAACCCTGTTTACTGTTATTTGTTTATCAAGACAATACATGCACAATACTGAACATAGACCCTTATCAGTAGTTCTGCTTTTGCCCTTTGCCTGTGATCTTTGTTGGACCCTTATTAGTAGTTTTGCTTTTGCCCTTTGTCCTGTTCCCTCAGAAGCATGTGAGCTTCGTTAGATCCTTATTAGTAGTTCTGTTTTTTGCCCTTTGAAGCATGTGATCTTTGTACCTACTCCCTGTGCTTACAGCCCTCCCCTTTTTAAAACCGTTAATAAAAACTTGCTGGTTTGAGGCTCAGGCGGGCATCACAGGCCTACCGATATGTGATGTAACCCCTGGCAGCCCAACTGTAAAATTCCTCTCTTTGTACTGTCTCTCTTTATTTCTCAGCCGGCCAACACTTATGGAAAATAGAAAGAACCTATGTGGAAATATTAGGGTGGGTCCCCCAATAAAAAGTGGCCCCCAAAGGCTAATGCAGCTTCTGGAAAAACATTTGCTGTTTCTAGGCAGTGGCAAAGTCTACCTCACTTTTCAGCAGGTTGAGTAGGATGGCTCCACACGCTCTAGAATAAAAATGAACGTGACATGCACAATCACTTCAGTTTATTCTTCCCATCAGACAGACAAAAACAAAAACAAACAAAAAAAACCCCCAAAATTTTAGAGGTAGAATTAAGAAAAATAGAAACTTAAAAGTTTAAATATGTACTAGCCTTTTTTCTAATGGATATTTAACCCGTATATCTTTTCTTTTAAGCTGAACCATAATTTCCAAGGGTTCCAAATAAAGATTGTAACAAATAGTAAGTGGTTTTGAAATCTAGTGTGTGTGTGTCTCATAGAATCCAGGTGAAACCCAGGGACATCAGAACTCGTTCCTCTTGTAATTTAAAGTTTGTAACCTTTAACCAACATTTCCCCATTTCCCCCAAGGGATTAAAGATATTTAAATCTTTTATAACATTTATGTTTAGGCATTTTAAAACCTTAAACTTCTTAAAAATGATTCTGCTAAATAAGGGAATTATCCCTTAGAAAAAAACAAAAACCAGCCAGACACGGTGGCTCATGCCTGTAATCCTAGCACTTTGGGAGGCCGAGGTAGGCAGATCACCTGAGGTCATGAGTTCGAGACCAGCCTGACCAATATGGAGAAACCCCATCTCTACTAAAAATACAAAATTAGCCAGGCATGGTGGTACATGCCGGTAATCCCAGCTACTCGGGAGGCTGAGGGAGGAGAATCACTTGAACCCGGGAGGCGGAGGTTGCGGTGAGCCGAGATTGCGCCATTGCACTCCAGCCTGGGCAACAGGAGTGAAACTCCGTCTCAAAAAACAAAAAATAAACAAGAAAACAAACAAAAAAACCAACAAAAAAAAAAACCCAAAAACCAACAAACAGTGCCGGTTTTGGTAGGCAGAAGTCTAAGATGGCCTCAGAGAACCCACCTACCCCCGTCCTGGGGTACATGGTGTAATCCCCCCTGAAGGTGAATGGCATTTGTGAATGTGATGGGAATTCCCATGGCTAGGTTACTAACCAGCTGACTTTTAGTTATCTCCTGGGTGAGAACCTGACCAAATCATGTGAGCCTTTAACAAGGGATTGCCCTTCCTGAGGTCAGGAAGTAGGTGAAGATGTAGCTACCATGTGAAAGGGCCGAGGAGCTAGGACCTGACTCAAGAGAAGCTGTCAAGAAGGTGGGGATGGGCCAGGCGTGGTGGCTCATGCCTGTAATCCCAGCACTTTGGGAGGCTGAGGCAGGTGGATTATCTGAGGTCAGGAGTTCAATACTAGCCTGTCAACATGGTGAAACCCCGTCTCTACTAAAAATACAAAAATTAGCTGGGCACGGTGTTGCACGCCTGTAATCCCAGCTACTCGGGAGGCTGAGGCAGGAGAATTGCTTGAACCTGGGAGGCAGAAGTTGCGGTAAGCCAAGATTGTTCCACTGCACTCCAGCCTGGGCGACAGCCGACTCCATCTCAGGAAAAAAAAAAAAAAAAAAGCGGGGACAGCCAGCAAGAAACAGGGAACTTCTGTCCCACAGTTAGCAAGAAAATGAGACCAGTTCTACAACTGCATGGGACTGAATTCTGCCAAGAACCTCACGAGCTCCCCAGCCTCAGATGAAACCACAGCCTAGCTGACAGCTTGATTCCAGCCTTGTGAGAAGCTGAGCAGAAAACCTGGCCAGGCCATGCCCGGGGGTTTTGATCTATGCAATGAGAAGTAATAAATGGGGGTGATTTTAAGCCACTAAGGGTATGGTCATGTGCTGTAGAGCAATAGAACACTGATATCCCAATGTTCTTCCAAATACTGGAAACCGGTGGTGCCAGCACATTCTGGGCTTCCAAGTCCAGATGGCAGAGGGCTGCATTCTGCCCCTTTCTTCTCCAGAAAATCAATCAAACAATAAATGTTTAAGTAAATAAAACATTATTTTAAAAAAGGAAAATGAATCTGAAACAGGACATGGGGGAAAACGTTAAAAAGCAATTCCATTTTCAATGCTTTTAAGAGGCGTTGTTAACTGTAAACCACGCCACAGCAGATTAGCAAAGGACTGGGCAGCAGAGCCTGAGGCCACGGCAACAGGCCCCTTTGTGACACACGGAAGGTAGTGAAGAATGGGGCGAGTGGCAGCGATGCTGTCTGAACTGTGTTCAAGCTGTCAGAATGCAGATTCTCAGCTTTATCCAGAGCCACCTCGATGATAAAATAGACAAGGAGAAAGAAGCAGGAATGTTCTCGCAAGCCAGAACTAGAGGACTAAGGGAATGGCAAATCCCCAGTCCCCTTATCTGGCCAACTTCAAAATAAGAGCAATGATATTTTCCAGGCTGGAAACAGAAGGTCCTTCCTCGGGAGAAACTGAAACTCTTCAAAGACAAGACAAAGAATCTGACAAAGCAAGCTGGCCCACAATGCCACAGAGAAGTCCGGGAGCTAAGTAAGGAGCATACCCGCGGCTTTCGGTCAGCTTGAGTGCCTCATCAGGCTGAAGTCAAGCCAGAGGAGAGCCTGCAAGGTGAAAACAGAGCAAGGCCTCCTGAAAGTGAAAGGACACAAAGATAGATGTGTACCCGCCCCCCACCTGCTACACCCTTGTTCTGCTCTCTAATCTTTGCACGTACCAGAGGTTTTGTAAGTTCTGTAAGTACATGTTTCTCTTTCTGAGGCCAGGTCACAAGGAATGTTTAAGTAAGATAGCCAGGTCACAAGGTGTGTTTAAGCAAGATAGCCATAAACTGGTCGTGCAACCTGATGCAATATAATTAACTGCCTTTGTGTAAAACTGCTCTTCTGCCTCAAGGGTTGTACTGAAATATCAGAAATGGCGGGAACCAATCATAGTTTGCCAAATCGCTTTGTTCAAACTCCAGCCAATCATACCTCTAATTTGTATAATGATTCTATGCCTACTTTCCTTAGACTATATAACATTGTTCGGAGCTCAGTAGGGGAGCTCTCCTGCCCGTCTCGTTTCACGAGCAAGTGAGAGCTCCAGGTTCGAACCTGTAATAAAGATCCTTGCTGCTTAGCTTTGACTCTGGACTCTGGTGGTCTTCTTCGGGGAATAAACGGTCTGGGCATAACAAATGGGGGCTCGTCCGGGATTTCCCCCAAGCCCACCAGACCCCCAAGTCAACGGATCTTAATCTGTAGGTAAGCCGGCTTTGTCACTGTCTCTGTCTTTGTCTCTGTCTGTCTCCCTGAAATTTCGCGAAATCCGTAATCTGTAATCTGTATTGGTCTGTTCTGTAAGTGGCACGGTCTTGGCGGACGCGCTAGAAGACAGCCACTCGGGACTGGTGGGAGACGTTCCCCAGTGCCCATCTGGGGGCCTCCATCCTTGGTTGCCCCGTCTGACTCAGGTCGGAAGTCCGACACGCGCTCGCGAATGCTCATCGTTATTACTGTCTGTCCGTTATTGTTAAGTGTTAAGTGTAAGCCCAAAACGAAACATAAAACCTTTTCTTCCCCCTCCAGGACCGGACCTGTCGGATACTCCCCTCTGCTTCACACTCATTTTCGTCCCCCCTTCTCTTTGTAGGAGCAGTCCAAAGATGGGCAACAACCAGAGCACGCCGCTCTCACTCCTTGTTACCAATTTTAAGGATGTGAAGGCTCGGGGGCGTAACTTAAGCGTAGAACTAAAGAAGGGAAAGCTAGTTACTTTCTGCCGTTCGGAGTGGCCCTCTTTCGGTGTAGGGTGGCCCTCTGAAGGAACTTTCTGTCTCTCTATTATTACTAAGGTAAAAACTAAGATTTTCCTGCCAGGGCAGTCAGGACATCCTGATCAAATTCCTTATATTCTAGTGTGGCAGGATCTTGTGGAAAACCCACCACCCTGGATAACTCCATTCATCCTTGAGCCCTGCAAAGTCCTAGTAACGCGACCTACAAGACAAAAGACTCCCTCTGCTCCCTCGGCCCCTGTGCTGCCGGACAGCCAGGACCCCCTAACGTTAGAACCCACATTTCCCCCACCATATCAGCACCTTATCCCGCAGGACCCAGTCCCCCAGGGTGGTGCTTCCGTAGAGGGAAACCGAGAAGCGGAAGCAGCCGAGAGTGAAAGTAACCTGGGGGGGCCGGCCGGCCGAACACGAGGCCGCGTACAGCGGGACCAAGCTTCCCGACTCCCTGACTCCACTGTAGCCCTGCCTCTCAGAGAAATAGGATCGCTCGATGATACCGGGCTCTCCCGTCTCATGTATTGGCCTTTTTCCACCAGTGATTTATACAATTGGAAGTCCCAAAATGCTCGGTTCTCAGATAATCCCAAAGATCTAACCTCGTTGTTAGACAGTGTCATGTTTACTCACCAGCCGACCTGGGATGACTGTCAACAGCTCCTCCGAATCCTGTTCACAACGGAGGAGCGGGAAAGAATCCAAGTTGAGGCCAGAAAACTGGTTCCAGGAGATGACGGCCAGCCAACTGCAAATCCTGACCTCATTAATGCGGCTTTCCCTTTGACCCGGCCCAGATGGGACTACAACACGGCAGAAGGTAGGGGACGACTGCTCATTTATCGCCAGACTCTAATGGCGGGTCTCCGGGCTGCAGCTCGCAAGCCCACCAATTTGGCTAAAGTATATTCTGTGTTACAAGGTAAGACAGAAAGCCCCGCTGTGTATTTAGAGAGATTAATGGAAGCCTTCAGGCAGTTTACCCCTATGGACCCGGAAGCACCGGAAAATCAGGCAGCGGTAGTAATGTCCTTTGTAAACCAGGCAACACCAGATATTAAAAGAAAACTCCAGAAATTAGAAGGTTTAGAGGGAAAGCAGATTCAGGACCTCCTTCAGATGGCCCAGCGAGTTTATAATAATAGGGATACTCCAGAAGAAAAACAGTACAAGGCAACCAAAGAAATGACCAAAGTCTTAGTAGCAGCTTTCCCCCAGGCAGGAAATGGCCAAAACAGAAAGCAGAAAAAGCAAGGCCCTAGGCAAGGATTAGAAAAAGATCAGTGTGCTTATTGCAAGGAACGTGGCCACTGGATTAAAGACTGCCCAAAGAAACGGAGACCAGCTAACCCTACCTCCGTACTTGTTACCCAGGACTCTGACTAGGGAGGACGGGGTTCGGACCCCCTCCCCGAACCCAGGGTAACTTTGCAAGTGGAGGGGTCCCCAGTTCGCTTCTTGGTCGATACTGGGGCGGGACGCTCAGTCCTAACCAAACCAATTGGAAAAATGTCCAAGAAAACATCCTGGGTGCACGGGGCCACAGGCATCAAAAAATACCCCTGGACAACCCAGAGGACTGTAGACTTAGGAACGGGAAAAGTCTCCCATTCCTTCCTAGTCATCCCAGAGAGCCCCTGCCCTCTACTAGGGAGGGACTTGCTGACAAAGATGGGGGCCCAAATCCACTTTGAGCCAGAAGGGCCCAAGATAACTGATTCCCAAAACAGGCCAATATCTATCCTGACTGTCACCTTAGAAGATGAGTACCGACTCCATCAAGAGCAAAAGCCCCCCGATCAGGGAATTGACTCTTGGCTCCAGCGTTTCCCTGAAGCGTGGGCAGAAACTGGGGGCTTGGGGCTAGCTAAACATCGACCTGCCATATTTGTGGAAGTTAAGCCAGGGACGGACCCCGTTCGGGTTCGGCAATATCCTATGCCCCTGGAGGCAAGAGAAGGAATTACGCCCCATATCCGCCGACTCCTAGACCAGGGAGTCCTACGGGCTTGCCACTCATCCTGGAATACTCCACTGTTACCTGTTCGTAAACCCAACAGTACGGACTACAGGCCAGTACAGGATTTAAGAGAAGTTAATAAAAGGGTCATGGACATACATCCCACTGTGCCCAATCCATACACCCTTCTGAGTGCCTTACATCCCAAAAAACAGTGGTATACCGTTCTTGATCTAAAAGACGCTTTCTTCAGCCTTCCTCTGGCTCCCAAAAGTCAAGAACTCTTTGCATTTCAATGGACGGATCCTGAGAGGGGCATCAACGGTCAGCTAACATGGACCAGACTGCCACAAGGGTTCAAGAACTCGCCAACTCTGTTCGATGAAGCCCTTCATGAAGATCTGGGTGAGTACCGGCGGCAACACCCTGAAATAACTCTTTTGCAATATGTTGATGATCTCTTAATAGCGGCCAGGTCCCCGGAAACTTGTGTTCGAGGGACTGAGGACCTCCTGAAGACTCTGGGGGAGCTAGGCTACCGAGCCTCAGCAACAAAGGCTCAGATCTGCAAGTCGGAGGTAACTTATCTGGGGTACCTATTAAAAGGGGGGCAACGCTGGCTAACCAAAGCCCGAAAGGAAACAGTCCTACGCATCCCTAGACCCCAGTCGACACGGCAAGTGAGAGAATTCCTGGGGTCGGCAGGGTTCTGTAGGTTATGGATACCCGGATTTGCTGAGTTAGCCAAGCCCCTATACCAGGCAACAAAGGAACGGCAGCCCTTCAATTGGACGGAAGAGGCTGAGCTGGCCTTTCAGCAAATCAAAACTGCCTTGTTATCAGCCCCCGCGCTGGGGCTCCCTGATGTCTCCAAACCCTTCCACTTATACGTGGATGAAAGTAAGGGTGTTGCAAAAGCCGTGTTAACACAGTACCTAGGCCCCTGGCAGAGGCCAGTTGCCTATTTGTCAAAAAAATTAGATTCAGTGGCTGCTGGCTGGCCACCCTGCCTCCGGATAATCGCGGCGACCGCCCTAATGGTCCGAGACGCTGATAAACTTATCATGGGGCAAGAGTTGCGCGTTATAACCCCGCATGCCATTGAAGGCGTCCTCCGGCAGCCGCCGGACCGATGGATGAGTAACGCCCGGCTCACCCACTATCAAGGACTGCTGTTAAACCCCCTCAGAATAACTTTTCTGCCCCCAACCTCTTTAAACCCTGCTTCACTGCTGCCAAATCCAGACTTGGACGCCCCGTCCCATGAGTGCACTGAGATACTGGCTCAGGTGCATGGGGTGCGGGAGGACCTGCAAGATCGTCCGCTCCCCGACACAGAACTCACCTGGTTCACTGATGGCAGCAGCTATGTCCACCAAGGCCAGAGGTATGCAGGAGCGGCTGTAACGTCAGAGACTGAGGTAATCTGGGCGGAACCCTTGCCTCCAGGGACATCGGCCCAAAGAGCCGAACTGATAGCCCTTACACAGGCCCTCACCCTAGGGGCAGAGAAAAAACTAACAGTATACACGGATAGCCGCTATGCTTTCGCTACTGCGCACATACATGGGGCCATCTACAGAGAAAGGGGACTATTAACAGCCGAAGGCAAAGAAATAAAAAACAAGCAAGAGATCCTAGCTCTATTAACTGCTTTGTGGAAACCAAAGAAATTGGCTATTGTACATTGCCCTGGGCATCAGAAACCAACTACACCAATTGCTCGAGGCAACTTCTTAGCCGACCAAACCGCAAGGAGCATAGCAAAAGCTCCCAGTCAGCTCCTCGCGCTCCAGCTCCCCGATCCTGGCCCGCGAAATTTGCCATGTTTTCCCGACTATACCGAACAGGATCGCGAATGGATGAACACGCTTCCCCTAAAACAGGTTAAAAATGGGTGGTGGACTGATATAAATGACCAAACCATCCTACCAGAAAAATTAGGACGGCAGGTGTTGGAACACATCCACCGGACAACCCACCTGGGTGCCCGGCGAATGATGGACTTAATCAGGCACGCCAAGTTTAGAATCAGGCGCATAGCTGAACTGGCCAGCGATGTCACAACAAATTGCAAAGCCTGCCAACTAAACAACGCTTGCCCCCAAACCCAGACCGCCACAGGAATTAGGTGTAGAGGAACTAGGCCTGGTATCTATTGGGAAATAGACTTTACTGAGATAAAGCCTGGAAAATATGGGTATCAGTACTTACTTGTCTTTGTAGATACTTTTTCAGGATGGACAGAAGCGTTCCCAACTAAGAGAGAAACTGCTCAGGTTGTAGCAAAGAAAATTTTGGAAGAAATCCTCCCCAGGTATGGCTTTCCCGTCCAAATAGGGTCAGACAATGGACCAGCCTTTGTTGCTAAGGTAAGTCAGGATTTGGCTTCCATTCTGGGGGCAAATTGGAAATTACATTGTGCTTATAGGCCCCAAAGCTCAGGACAGGTAGAAAGGATGAATCGGACTCTGAAGGAGACCTTAACTAAATTGACCATGGAGACTGGCGCTAATTGGGTAGTACTTCTCCCCTACGCTCTGTTCCGGGCCCGAAATACCCCTTACAGACTAGGCCTCACACCATATGAAATCATGTATGGCAGACCCCCACCCCTGGTCCCCAGTCTAAAAGATGACTTACTCAAACCTGAAACTGAAAATGTCTCTGAGCTCCTGTTCTCCTTACAAGCCTTACAGAAAATTCACCAGGAAATTTGGCCCAGACTACGAGAACTGTACGAGGCAGGACCTCCGCCGACGCCTCATCCGTTCCAGCCGGGAGACTGGGTCCTAGTCAAGCGCCACCGGCAAGAAACTCTTCAACCCAGGTGGAAAGGACCACTGCAAGTACTCCTGACTACTCCCACCGCTCTCAAAGTAGAAGGCATCGCTTCGTGGATCCACTACACACACGTCAAACCAGTGGACCCAACATCCGACCTTCTCGAGCCGTCTGGAGCACCGGTTACATGGACTGTAGACAAAGCTAAGAACAATCCCTTAAAGCTAACCCTGCGCCGTCATCCCCATAGCCGTAACCATGTCTAGCTTACCTATGCTTTTATGCCTTATGCATCTGACTCTCCTCACTGCTGCGCCGTCTAATCCCTATGTCTGGAGGTTCTGGCTCTATGAAAACAAAACTCACCCCGGGGAAACCCCCCAAGCGGGTAAACTGCTAGCTAGCGCAGACTGCCCCCCCTCAGGGTGTAATACTATAGTTTACCTCAATTTCACTAGGTTCCAGATTGCCCAACCAGCAACACCCATGATCTGTTTTGAATATGATCAAACTGAATATAATTGTAAAAATTATTGGTGGCACCAGAGTGCAGGTTGCCCATATAGCTACTGTAAGACGCACTCTGTCCGATACTGGAGAGAACGACAAGGGTGGTATTTTTACAAAACTGAGTCTCCCGTCACTTACACTTGGATAATTAGAGACCCATGGGACTCTCGGTGGACAACCCCACAACATGGGGGAGTATATTACTCATCAACTAGTACCTGGCCCAGTAGCCATTTATATCTGTGGAGAAGTCTAGTCCAGATTCAACCCTTAATCCACACACAAATCCACAGGCAAGAAACCAAGTTATCACAAGACTTGCAGCCCTTCTCCTGGCTAACTCTATTACGGGAAGGGCTAGCATTCGCCAACCTCACTGGTTTAGGCGACCTGTCCTCTTGCTTTATGTGTGCAACCCTAGGAAGACCACCATTAACGGCTGTTCCTCTATCCTCCCCTCCCACAAACTATACAGGTTTTAACTCATCGATAGTCACGATACCCGATGTAGCCCTGTACCGTGACCCATACCAAGAGAAATACCCCTATTGTTATTCGGCATTTAGCAACAGCCTCTGCAACCAATCGGCTACATACCCTAATAGTCCCATATATGCTCCCCCTGGTGTGTTCTTCTGGTGTAATATGACTCTGTTAAAAACTCTGTCCAAAAGCATCTCTGACGGACAGTTGTGTATCCCTGTTACCCTAGTTCCCCGACTGACACTGCTAACCCCGGCAGAGTTCATAGGCTGGGCAGGGACCGCCCCAACTAAAACTGCGCGACATAGACGAGCAGTTTTTCTACCACTAATTGCCGGAATATCCTTAACCACCTCTGTCGTCGCAGCGGGGTTAGCAGGAGGGGCCCTACAACACTCCATGATAGAAAACGACAAGCTGTTACAACAATTCTCTGTTGCTATGGAAGACTCCGCCTATTCCCTAGCCTCCCTTCAGCGGCAGCTCACCTCCCTAGCACAGGTCACCCTTCAAAACCGCAGAGCCTTAGACTTACTCACGGCTGAGAAAGGAGGTACCTGTATGTTCCTCAAAGAAGAATGCTGTTTCTATATAAATGAGTCAGGGTTAGTTGAGGAAAGAGTCCAACGCCTACACGAACTAAGCTTAGAAATGAAAAAGCAACAATTCACTACAGCCGCTAACAATTGGTGGAGCTCTTCAATGTTTTCCCTTCTGGCACCCCTTTTAGGCCCCCTAATGTCTTTACTACTTCTATTCACTATAGGCCCCTGTGTGGTAAATAAAATTTTACAATTTGTCAGAGAAAGGTTTGATACCATCCAACTAATGGTCCTCCGTAGCCATCACCAGCCTCTCCTGCACCCAGAAAGTGAGGCTATATTATAAGACTCTGGAAATCCAAGATTGGACATCCAGTTACTTATGAGAAGGGAGAAATGAAAGGACACAAAGATAGATGTGTACCCGCCCCCCACCTGCTACACCCTTGTTCTGCTCTCTAATCTTTGCACGTACCAGAGGTTTTGTAAGTTCTGTAAGTACATGTTTCTCTTTCTGAGGCCAGGTCACAAGGAATGTTTAAGTAAGATAGCCAGGTCACAAGGTGTGTTTAAGCAAGATAGCCATAAACTGGTCGTGCAACCTGATGCAATATAATTAACTGCCTTTGTGTAAAACTGCTCTTCTGCCTCAAGGGTTGTACTGAAATATCAGAAATGGCGGGAACCAATCATAGTTTGCCAAATCGCTTTGTTCAAACTCCAGCCAATCATACCTCTAATTTGTATAATGATTCTATGCCTACTTTCCTTAGACTATATAACATTGTTCGGAGCTCAGTAGGGGAGCTCTCCTGCCCGTCTCGTTTCACGAGCAAGTGAGAGCTCCAGGTTCGAACCTGTAATAAAGATCCTTGCTGCTTAGCTTTGACTCTGGACTCTGGTGGTCTTCTTCGGGGAATAAACGGTCTGGGCATAACAAAAGGAATGTTTAGAAGCAGCCCAGGAGAAAACCAGGCAAAATGGAAGGATTTATTCTAAAATACAGTTAGCAAAAATGAGATACTAGGGAGCTCCGACACAGGAATAATAATATAGCAAAAGGACAATCAGGACCAGACCAGTCTCTTAAACATTAAAAATGACACCAGAAGGAACTGAAGACAAAAGTAGAATGAACCCCAGAAGGGGAACAAAACAAAGAGGGACAATAGGAATTCAATAAAAAAATGAGAGAATTTAGCAAGTCAAGCAACCTAGAGTTACGAGTCTTGACAACAGAACTGAGATCACCTCCTTTGAGAATTAAAAAAAGAACTGAGAAAGCAGAGGGAAAGAAATGATCAAAGAAATAACACAAGAAAAGTCCCCACAAGATGGGTTTTCATGGTAAAACTGAGTCGCAACCCCTGGAAAAGGCCCACGCTGAGCTACAGCACCAGGACATCTCACAATGTTGTAGAGAAGTAGCACGTCCCCAAAAGAGTATCTCCAAAGATTTGTGAGAGTAACATTAGGCCACGAATAATCAACTGGGAATAGGAATGACACTGAACTTTTCAATGTTAACATTTGAAGCCGGAAGACAGTGGGTTCCATGACTTCAAGATTCTGAATGTAATTTACCTCCAAACAGAAATTGACACCCTATCTATCAAGAGTAGAATAAAGACACTTTCAGAAAGACTGTCACAAAAAATTACTTCCCATGCAACTCTTTCTCAGACAATAATGGGATATGCTCTATCAAAACAAGAGTTAGGCCAAGAGAAAATTATAGAGTCCCTGGTAAGGAGAATATTCTGGAACAACTATAGATGCCAAAGAGAACAAAAAAATGGAGTCTGGGCCACCAAGCTGAGGGGCTCCCTGAGGAGAATGTCCAAGGGGAAAAAAGGAGCGGACAGACTTCCCGCTTTGACCATATACATGAGAGGCTGCACTTGTGTTTTTCTTGGGCGCTTTCACACTCCTCCCTTTACAGCAGTAGCTAATCTCTCTGCTTGGAACACTCCCCAGAGAAACATACGGTATTCTTCCTCATCAACTTCAGGGTTGGACTCAAATGCCGCTCGCCACTGAGGCCTCCTGTCTTCTCAGAATGTCCCTTCCCATCGCAACCCCTTCCCTGTCCCTTCCCATCACAATGTCACATATTCCTTCCTCAGTCTCTCTTCTCAGCACTCACTACTCTAAACACTACCATGTATTTCCCGATCATCTCCTCTACCACCTGTCCCCACCACATGTAAACTCCAAGATGGCAGAAGTTTTTTGTCTGTCTGTTCAGGCAAAATAATATAGTACTGTTGAGGGAAAATGTTTTCTGAATACATGAATAGTCACAAGTTTAAAAAATGAGTAAAATAAAAAGACAATTGTTAAAAAAACGTTGCTAAGTAAATGAAAATAAACTGCTTGGCACAGTGTACTGCTTGGCACAGCAGTGAATACTTACATAATCAAAATAATGGAAACACTGTATGTGGATTAATTACATTATAACTAATGTAGGAAAACAAGATCAATGGAGGTCTATTAGGTTACATGGTCTTCCTCCAACATCATAGGGAGTCACTAGGCAATTTCTAAATTTAGTGACTCAAGAAAGAATAATATACACATTTGAAAATAGGAAAGGAAGAATGAGAAAAACAGCTTAAGGAGTTATAAGTGGGTACAGCAGGTTGCATGGGACTGCTGTTTTATTGTATATATTTTAGCTCTCTTTGATGTTTTTAAACTATGTATTTACATTATTTGATAAAAATAAAGGCATTTACTTAAAGGGAAAACATGTTTCTCCGAAGTTCTAAGAAAGCTTAATTCTTTGTCATTCATATCATAGTGGCACATAGTGAGTACTCAAGAAATATGTTGGAAGTAGGGATGGATTTTGACTGTATAAAAATATGCAAAAAATAGCTTCTGGATCTCACATTAAATCATACAGTACTGTGTAAGTTGACAACAGAAAGGCATGCTTCATAGAGACTGTTTTTGATACAAAACATTGACAAAGGTGAAAAACATGTAAGCATTAAAATTACAACCAATAAATTCATACTAATTAAAAATATAAAATTTTCTTGGTTTTGTTTAAAAATATTAAAAAGTTACGCTTTTTACTTTTGTGGCTATAGTTTTGAGCCTTATCAAGTAGCTATATACCGCCACCTGGTGGCCAGCTCCGCGTGGACAGCCTGGCTTTTGGTCAGGGTAGAGAGGATGTTCACCTTTACGCCTCGTCCACCACAAGCAAACACATCAATATCCAACCTTCCTTCATCCATTCTTCTCTCTCAACTCAGCCACGGAATCCTGAACAGGAGGATCAATGGGAAGGAAACAGAGGCAGTAAAGCTCATGGATTTTATTAATAATTTATTGTCAGTAAGAAAGACTGGCTAATGGTAGTTTTCATTAAAAACCTTTACAAGACCATTGCATCACAAATATACAGACACTATAAAAACTGTGTCATGGTGGATTTGGCTCTACACAGGTATGCAGAAGGTCCCCGTTACACTTTCCAATAGTGAAAAATGTTTATAATTCTAAATACAGCAACCCATGTAAGACATGTTCATGTATCATATCACTCCCTCATCCTATGTACAGCTAGAAATGCACTGAAATGGACCAACAAAATGTCATACTTCAGTGGGAAAAGGGGAAAGACAGAGTGAAACCCTGGTTATAGTAAAAAAAAAAAAAAAAAAAATCAGGGTGCTGGATAATGGCACTAACACCACCAAAATTCAGTTGAAACAAATGCACAAAATATCTTGGAAATCTAGTTAAAACTATGAAAAATCAAATCTGTACATAAAATTTACAAAAAAAGAGAGACAGGAAAATTAAAATAATCAAATCTATATAAATACATGAATCATGCTGACGACAGAGGACAGGACTGATTTTCGTTTCACTATTTTAACACAGACAGATGTAAATCCCAAAAGATGTTGGGAAATGGCACAGCCGATGGAAACCTCACGATGACAGTAGTCGGGACACTGGAAATGGCCAGCACGTCCAGAGGCGCGGGACCCAGCGCAGCCATGGCCATTCAGCTCACCGAAAAAAGCCTGGGAGCACTGCTGCAAGAGCAACGCGGATACTCCTATCATCTCTAGGTTCACTAAAGTCAGGCACTTTGGGGGGAGTTGAGAGTCAGACTTCCGTGTGCTGCTGGGAATCCAGAGGCGGGATCGTCACCTCTTCAAAGTGGCCGTCGTCCCCGCTCTCATAGTCACTCATCATCACCTCGGACTCCACTTCGCAGCAGGCCGACACGTCGGAGCAGGAGGCCGTGGAGGCATACACGGACATGGGCACGCTCTCGACAGTGGGCACCTCCAAGTGTCTTTGATACCCTGGCGGGTAAGGGGCATGGGATTCTCTACAAGTACTATTCTCACCAGTGCCTTTTGTTTGAGGTTCAGACATATCGAGGGGATAAAAATTGGGCAAATACTGATTCAAGGTGAACCTCTGCCGGTTTCTTGATGAAGAACCCAAGCTACCCGCGGCAGGCATGTCTCTAGGAGGGTGGATGGACTCAAACTGATCGCCGAATTCGGGCGGTAACGGTGGCAGCTCGTCCGCGGCGGGGAAGTCTTCGGGGGGTGGAGGAAAATCACTTTCGATGTCGTAGCCTCCAGGGTAATAGTCCGTATCAATGGCGTTCGGATCTCCCGAGTACAGGGGTGTCTGCTCATCAATCACCTCATAGTTGGGGAACTCCTGTATGTCCGGCAGAGGAACGCTTGGCATCCAATCTGATGTATCCCAGTGATACCCTTGGTAGACAAGAAATGAGATGTCAGTGTGTTTTCTCCTGAGCTTTTGTGCCATGGAAAGAGCTCAGTGTATCAAAGACACAACTGCATTTCTGCCTTCATTCAAAGTTCACCAGTGGAAATTCCTCGTCTTCGCTTTGAAGACATCCCCCAACCACTCCAGTTTAAAGACCCTATGACCTAGGCTCGATTTCTAAAATGTGGACTTACAGTTTTATGTACACAACTTAACATTCACGGAAACAAAAGGAGTCCTAAGAGAAATGGGATGCTAGCATCTAAATTATATACATGTTTCCACAAATGATTCTAACCAGCCTTTTAACTTTTCTTCTGTAATGTAGAACCCACTGCTCTATAGGAAGAGAAGTATTGATTCAGTCTTAGGACATTAGCGAAGTACCCAGTGTCACTTGATCTGCACTACTACTCACTAAAAAATACTGATCAATGCAACTTAAAAAACTTCCATTTCTAGTTTTTGTAGAGACACGGTCTCACTATGTTGCCCAGGCTGGTCTTAAACTCCCGGCCACAAGCAATCTTGCCAACTCAGCTTCCCAAAGTGCTGGGATTACAGGCCTGAGCCATCAGGCCCAGCCAATGCAACTTTTTAAAGGAATAAAAGTAATCTTTAACATGCTGAAGTTGAGAAAAGAAGCTGCCTTCATAATAATGTAGCAAGTTTAATATTAAAATTACTATTTTTCATTAGCCCTCAGACAACAAATTAACTTAATATAGGTATATATCAAAGCATGCCCCCAATTCAAGCAAAATACAATTGAACAAGCATTGCAAGATTATAACACAGCCTCTGATACACTGTAACAATCTGTGTTACTTTCAAAAGGACTGTGATCCTTTTGGACTATATAAAGCATCACTATTAAAAAAAAAAAAACTTCCAATTTTGGAATAGTTTTTTTTTTTCCTCCTTAGGATTTAAAAAAATCCTCGGAGAGGCGGGAGAAGGTTAGGCAATCCGTGCCATGAATGCAAAGCGCACACACATGCAGCCGTGTACTTAGTTACTGTTGCAAACACTGGGCGACCCAGTGCAGTCAGTTGGCACTGGGGCAAGGCTTGACCCATTGTTTTTAGTGAATATCAATGAATAACTGGCATGCATAAGTCACCTCTTGGTTTGCTGAGGTCAGGAGCAGCCAAAGATTCTTTTGGTGGCAGAGTGGAAAAAAAAGAAAACATTTGTAATTAAAACAGACCGCTGAAAAGGCAATAAAGGTAAGTACACAGAACAATGAAAACTGCTTACAAAGGACCAATCAGCCATACAACACGTCCTTACGCCAGTATCTACGACAATTCCAAATGGCTGAGAAACGTATGTACCACAAATAAAATGGAATATGGAAGTGGAGGAAAAAGACCGAGGAATGATGAACCAGAGATTTGGCCAGAAAACTCAAATATTATTTTCTTTTCCTTATTTCTGACAATCACTGCCTGAAAACACAGAATTTTCTTAGGAATAATTAAAACAATCAGGCTCTAATAAAATATAAACTGATCAGATTACATAGGTGATAATCCAAATACATCTACAGCTACATAATGCACACTTTATAGCACATTGCAACTTCAAAGGGCATTAAATTCAGAGGAACTCATTGGCAAACTTAGATACTTAAAGACAGGTCTACAAGCTGAAGATCTCTCCAAACTGTATGTAGTTTGAATATGATTTAATATTTACACTGTGAGCCATTCCCTAAAGAGACCACGGCTACACTTAACCCCCATGTCTGTAACTACACTTGCTCTGCCAGCGCCCCGCATCTATACACAGAAGCCTAGCAGGAAGTATAACCAAATGCATGTAAATCCCACTATCAGTTAGGGCCATGAGACGCCTGCCCTGGCCCTGGCTAACCTTCAGGTTCTCTCTTTGAAATGGGGTGAAAATCCCTTAGAGTTGTTATGAGGATTAAACAGGATAATGCAGGTTAAGCACTGTTAGAAACTATCAATAACTGTAAAAGTAGACATCACGGTAGAAAAACGGTCACATCAGTGATTTTTTCAAACAAAGCTTTCTATGCATTCAACAGTGTTATAATTTGGGACAAATATTTGATAGTTCACTTCTGGAAATTTCAATAATTTTAAAAGACTGTGGTGTCTCTAAAAAATGAATAAGCCAGCATTTAGGTAACATGTATCTACAGAATCATTTTTAAGTCTAGTAACAAACGTACCAATTCCTTTAAACAAAAAAAGATCAACAACTTTTGTTACTTAGGCACTAGTAATAGCTTTCAAATTTAAATTCAAAGTAATACCTTTCAACTTTAAATTCAATGTACACTTCTTGGATATGCCAAAAAATATTTTTCAGTGAAGAAGGCTGCAATGAAGGAACTATTGAAATTCTGCTTCTATAAACTTCAGTAATATTTACAACACTGAAGGTCATCAGTTTAAAACTAAAACTTCACTAGACAAAATACAGATATGTTTCTGATTCACCAAGTAAAAACATGGTACTTCTTAGGAAAAGAAGCATAGGCGTCATCAGTAACTGTAATGATGAACACTGGAGCATCTAGCCTCTTCCACCTGATATCAAACGGGGCACAGCGCTATCCTCCCGCCTCTTCCGCCTGATATCAAACGGGGCACAGCGCTATCCTCCCGCCTCCCTCCTCCTGACAGCGCCATGTCCGAGCATAAAGGATGCCCCGAGCTCTATGATGGCGACGTCTGTGTACTCGACAGCCTATGTAAGCAGTTCTCAAGTGGGATCTCTAGGCCGGTACCATCAGAGCTACCTGGGAACTGGTGAAAAATACAAATTCTCAAGTCCCAACCCAGACCTATTGGATCAGAAATGCTGGTGCTGAGAAGCAGCAATTGGGCTTTTAACAGTCCTCCAGATGTCACATTACAGTTTGAAAAGTACTAGCCTGTGCCTTCCCCATGTGATGAATTTCAGTGCACTAATAAAGGGCTATTTTAATTTAAAATAATTTGGGGAAGGTGGCCAATGTCCTTTCTTACAACTCTGAGCAGATAAAGCTTCACATTAAATAATTTTCACTAAACTAAATATGAAAATATGCTCTGACCATGCTCTACACCCTTTTCTTTGACCATACTCAGGGAAAAACCAAAAGTGAAGAGTCAGTTACAGTTTAATTATGAAAGCCTTATGTTATTCAAGTCTTATTCCTGTTCACATGAAGAGGGATTTTTGTTTCAAAACATTTTAGGTAAAATTACTTCTGAACTTTTTTTTATATTGCACCACCTACAGATAAGCTCTCAAGATCTCATGGTTACTTCTGATGTCTGTGTAAATCACTATGAATAGTAAAAAGCAACAAAGACATAACATACATCAAAATATTTTTTGCAAAGCACCCGTATTACTTATCTACACACCTGCATAAAATAAAAGGACTCAACCCCCTCAAAACCACAAACTGTGTTTTCCTACCATTGCAGTAGGCAATGCAGCCGCGCTCCGTGGCACAGCCGCCGCAAGACACAGACACAAGCACGAGCACTTACAACTGTACCTTCTGTGCTCACCGTGTCAACCACAGCATTGACAAGGTGCATTACAGTCACTAGGGAAGCTTGCAAAAAGGTACAAAAGCAGTCAATTAGGAACATCTTCAGTTAGTTAGAAAACAGTGCACGAAACAGAATTTCATATTATACCATTATACCTCAAATTCAAACTGAGGAGTGCTTTAACACGACCACGTAATGATGCGTGGTCTCCTCACTGTTAATTGTGTGTCTCAGAGACTTTTCTAATCAAGCTATATATTTGTTACTATTAATCAAAGGAATCATGCAAACATATTTTATTGCAATTTAGACAAAACATTTTAACTTTAAATTGTTTCACAATTACAATTATGGATCATGTCAGGCCAGAACGATGCTTATTTTAACATCTTACAGGCAAGCCTTGACATTCCAAGACTACGATCTGTGGCACGCCACTCTTCTGGCTGTGTAATCACTCATACATTGTCCCCCAAAAAAGGAAATCGAAGGAGAAACATATGCAATCTAAAACAAAAATGGTTTTGTCCCTGTTCTGATTGTTTTCCCTGCAAATTTGTCTGTTTGCAGATGGATGAATCGCTGGTGAGCTAACGTACCAGGAGAGGAGACTCTGCCTGTTTCCTGTGTAAATTCCCTTTTTGTTTGTGTATCAGATTGTTTTAAAATAACTATGCCAAGGTAAATATGTATGCATGTAGCAGGCAGAAGGCTGGCCCTCAAAACAGTGCACGTCCTAATCCCAGGAGCCTGTTGAATATGTCACTGTACATTGGCAAAAGGGACTTGATGCGGTGCAGGTAAGGAAATTGAGATGAGGGATTTCCCTGGATTATCTGGGTGGGCCCAATGTAATCATAAGGGCCACTTTTCAGCACAGAGACTTGCCCAGTTACGGCCGGGGGAGCTCTGCTGACAGAAGGGTGGTCAGTGAAACGCTGTGTTGCTGTCTCTGAGAGATGGAAGAGACCAAGAGCCAAACAATGTGGGCAGCCTCTAAAAACCAGGACAGGAAGGAAAACAGGTTCTTCCCTAGAGCTGCAGAAGGTAACACAGCTCTACTGATCGCACGATTTTAGCCCTGTGAGACACATGGGTTGGACTTCTAAGCTATAGAACGACAGCAAGACAAGTCTACATTGTTTTAGGCCACAAGGTCTGTGGTAATCGGTAACAATGGCCCCGGAAAACTGAGAATACGATGCAGGAACAGACTCTCAGCAGACTTTCAGCTTACAACTGATAATTACATTACGGTAATGAGTAAAATAAAAATACTCCTGTATATATGTTTTTTCTCTGCATTGTATTTTTCTCTGCATTGCATGGAAGCTAGCTTTCCTAATTAATTTGACCATAACTTATTAAAAGCACTTGGGACTTTTTGTTTGTTTGTTTTTTGTTTTTTTGTTTGTTTGTTTTGTTTTTTTTGAGACAGAGTCTCGCTCTGTTGCCCAGGCTGGAGTGAGTGGCGCCATCTCGGCTCACTGCAAGCTCCGCCTCCCGGGTTCACGCCATTCTCCTGCCTCAGCCTCCCGAGTAGCTGGGACTACAGGCGCCTGCCACCATGCCTGGCTAATTTTTTTTGTATTTTTAGTAGAGATGGGGCTTCACCGCGTTAGCCAGGATGGTCTCGGTCTCCTGACCTCATGATCCGCCCGCCTCGGCCTCCCAAAGAGCTGGGATTACAGGCGGAAGCCACCGCGCCTGGCCACTTGGGACTATTATTGAGAAGACTGATGTTTCAACAACAAGAACTAGAAAGACAATGCTGATAAAATTCTGAAATGTATTTATAAAGAGCATTTAGGGGCCAAGATATAAATTATTACATAAACTGGAAACAGGAACTTCTTAGAATTAAAACTGATAAAAGACATAATTCTATCTTGTTGGTTTAACAAGCAAAGCTATGTCCATACACTCTATTCCTAATAAACACAGGTATATTTTGATACCATATATATACACACACACACACACACACACACTTGAAATCAGAAATGATAGCACACACTTACAGCTATCTTTAGTCATTTGAAAAACGACTCCTCAATAGATAATGAATATATGGATTTATGGACTATACATACGATGTATTATGGACTATATTACTCTCGATTGAATAATTATTAGTGGGTTACCTTTTTCCACCAATGAAATATTTGAAATGTATAATATACATATCAATATGTTTAATAACATATTAAACATATTACACGATTATACAATTAAAAATTATCAACTTACTAATTCTGAGATTTGAAAATTTCCACTAAAAACTACACTGTATTACTATTTGAATACTGACAATTTTCTCTACTGGTATATATTAATATGGCAAAGCTGGTTATCAATGTGCTTTACCCTGGGGAAATCAGATCAACATAACTGGTGGCAAAGATCCCACTGTCAAACTTTCTTCATTAGAAATATAATCCAACTTACTAGCAATCTCCTAAACTGTGCTCTGTCAGTACGCTCTGATCCACATGGGAGCTGGGGCCGCAGTGGGGTTGGGGAGGAGACAGATAAAACCTTGTAATACCAAAGGTGCTACGGAAATCGAACATTTCAGACTATCACATCTCTTCTTAGAGGGTGTGTGTGTGTGTGTGTGTGTTTGTGTGTGTGCTGCATGGTTAAGAAAGCTGTGAGGAGGATTTCTGAAAAACCCACAAAACTGGGGTAATATGTACTGTTGTGAGAAAAAGCCAATACAAGATTAGTCAATCAGATCCTTCAACAAACATGTTCCTTTCTCTTACTGACAAGTTCAAACACCTATTCATCAAGAACAGTTTAGCGATTTTCCCCAGCAGACATTCATGCAAGTATGTGTGGTGTTGTTTAAAAGTGGTCCAAGAAAAATGAACACACAGTGAGGCTCTTATGGGTAGCTAGTGCGTCTACACTGTGAGAGAACACAGTAACACAACAAGCAAGCAAAGCACAGCGTTTCGGCACACTGCTGCCTCACCATTGTCATCGCACGACTCGGACTGGAAGGAGCTCAGGGACTGCACTTCAGACAGGCTTTCCCGGGCACTGTACGGCTGGGAAGGCTTTTCCTCTAGAGGCTTCTTGGAAAGACAGGGATCGAGATCCACCACTTTAGCTAAAAGGAAGGATGACAAACATTAAGTATATGGGCCAGGACGGTTTTGTTCACCGCTGAATCCTGAGACGCACCACGCACTACCCAACGACGGCCTGAGATTTACTGAATAAATGAACGACTGAAAGAAAAACAGAAACACCTTACAAACTCAAACGAAGACATAAAAAACACCCCGCAGAGAAAGACCTACGCATCATCTCAGAGATTATTCAGAGTAGAAATTGCCCATAAGCATGCCTATGGATATCATTAGACAATAAAGACTGCTAACATTTTCTTTTAAAATAATAGGTACAGCTTTAAAAAAAAAAAGCATCAAATATATGTTAGGTCACTAATATAAATATTTCCACTTCTCCAGGTCATATTTTTAAAAATCCTAGCATGAAGGCCGGGCACGGTGGCTCAAGCCTGTAATCCCAGCACTTTGGGAGTCCGAGGTGGGCGGATCACGAGGTTAGGAGGTTGAGACCATCCTGGCTAACACGGTGAAACCCCGTCTCTACTAAAAATACAAAAAATTAGCCAGGCGAGGTGGCGGGCGCCTGTAGTCCCAGCTGCTCGGGAGGCTGAGGCAGGAGAATGGCGTGAACCTGGGAGGCGGAGGTTGCAGTGAGCTGAGATCCGGCCACTGCACTCCAGCCTGGGCGACATAGCAAGACTCCGTCTCAAAAAAAAAAACAACAAAAAAACACATCCTAGAATGAAAATGCTCCCGATTATTTTTTTTTACATATTAATAAACTCAAAAATTATAGATGAGAACCTTTATCAATTATAAAATGAAACAGCCTCTCCAGAATATTAACTAAAACATGACTAGATTCAATTTCTTAATTAAAATAACAACATAGCCACAATGCTCAGCCAGCACTCAGGACATCCAGAAAAGTTTCCAATCATTTTAAGGATTTCAGTCTGAGCATACTTGTCTCTAACAAACAGTACACACGTTCTGACTGGACAGAACTTGTAACCTGACTGTTTACCTCAAGTGACATTTGAGTGAGATGAGAAAATGGCTCTTACTGTCATAGTCGAAGTCCCAGCTGGGCTTCTGTATGGAGTCGCTGTCAGAAGGGGAGTTCGAAGGCGGTGGGGGAGGCAGGTTTGGCGCCACGCTGCAGACCGCCACTGCTTTTCGGTGCCCGTGCACAGACTCGGGGTTGAAAGTGCTGAATTCGGGATGCTCTGGGATGGCAGATCCTTCAAAGGAATTTCGGTCGAGATTGTTTCTGGAGTCACTTGGAATACTCGGGGTGTAGGAAATAGGCCGGACAGGCACCTGGGGTGGTACGTCTGAGTAAATGTTCTTATTTAGCTTGGAATCAAAATACGGTCTCTGCAAGAAAGCCGTAGTGGGTCCCAGGTGCTTGTCTTCAGGCTCAGCCTGATGCTTCTTTTTCCGACTCATCATCTTACGGCAGAGAACAAACACCACCACCAGTAAAAATATCCCTGCTATAAACACAATGATTCCGATTCCTTCCGCCAGCCCAATGTTCCACGGCGTGGACACGTACTGGTTGGGTGCAGCGTCCTCGCAGTGGCGTCCTCTGTACTCGTGGCTGCAGTTGCAGTGATAGGAGCCGTGTGTGTTCTCGCAGAGGGCCCCGTGTCGGCAGGGGTTTCCAGCGCACTCGTCAATGTCACTCTGACACCTGCCAAGAAAGTCAGGAATGAGGAGAGACGTGTGTAGCACACGCCAGCATATGCCAGGCTCAATCCTTAGAGACTGAAGACGAATCCCTCCTTGCTGAGTTATGTGAAGATCAAACCCAGACATGAAACAACTAAAAAGTGCAACATTGACAACCACGACAAAAGACCTTTTGTGGAGAAACCAATCATGTGATCACATGCTTTCGATGTCTATTTGGGAAGGAAACCTATCAAGCCAATATTAATGGCCATTTTCCTAGGATCCAACAGACTACTACATCAACCCCATTGTCTAAACATTAGTTTTCTCAAGTATTATATTATATTCATCTGCTTGATATTTCATTTTAAAGAGTGAAAAGATTGTAAATTATATAAGGGGCCAATATGAGGATTATCAAAATCTGACACAACGTAGTTCAAGTCACTGAAGGTCTGTTGCATCTGCCGGTCAATATGACACTATGAAAAGGTGTGAATCTAAATTTTGAAAGAAACCATTTACCTTTCTCCCCTAAAACCTGAATCACACTGACAAACGGCACCATCCAAACTGTCAAAGCATGTTCCGCCATTCTTACAGGGGTCATCTTTGCAGTACGGACTAAGCTGACACCTGAAGAGTAAGGAGAGACAGACGTAAACCTCAAGATCCGATTGCAAATAAATACAGCAAAACGAAAGCAACACAGAAAACATTAGCAAATCAACGTGGAGACTTTTTACATGCACCATTTTATGTTTAAAAAGAATTTTATGCTACAATTAATTACGGAAGTTAAGAAAAACACACATACCTCTGACCAGTATATAACCCTCTACACTGGCAAACAAAGCCTCCGTTGTCGACAACACACGTGCCCCCATAGAGGCACGGGTTGGAGGAACACGGATTGACGCTTATCTCGCAGTACGTCCCTATGTATAAGGCGCTGCATTTGCAGTAATAACCTAAATTGGCAAAAAGGAACAAAAAAGTCTTATCACTCAATGACTCAGAAACCTGGTCTTAATTATATTGCTTTTTATCTTTAAGATTTAGTTCTCCAAGGTCCGTAAAAGCTCGTAAAATTCTCACTCTCTCTGGGAAAAAAGTTGGCTATGTCGACAAGCCTTCAGCTGCTGGTAAACCGAAACACACAGAATTGAAGAGAGAACTGTTAGCTTTAGTTCATCACAATTGGCATTAAGATCATTAGGTCAAACATCCAGAGGAGGAAAATACAGTTCTTTACTTGAGTGACCATGTACATAGACAGCACCACTTCACATCTCAAGTTATTTGCAATTCACAAGCATTGAAGGATTAAATGAGAAAATAATGAATGTGAAAAGCACTTCAAAGACTATAAATTACCTTTCAATATTTTTATTTTTTGAGACAGGGTCTTGGCTCTGCTACCCAGGCTGGAGTGCAGTGGCTCGATCTCAGCTCACTGCAGCCTCAAACTCCTGGGCTCAGGAATCCTCCCGCCTCAGCCTCCTGAGTAGCTGGGACTACAGAGGCATGCTACCATGGCTGGCTAATTTTTAAAGTTTCTGTAGAGATGGGGTCTCCCTATATTGCCCAGGCTGCCTCACTCCTAGTCTCAAGCGATCCTCCGGCCTCAGCCGCTCAAACGTGTAAAGATTGAAGAAAGGAGATCGTCGTATCTGTTCAAAGCAGTAGGAAGAATGTCGACTCTACTTTGTCAAGTCTGTGACAGGTGGTGTGGTAGATCTTCCACCTGCCTGCCTTGGGGCACACTGCAGCACCGCGCTTCCCCACGCCCCCCAAAGCTGGCGTGGCTGTGGGTTTTTCTCAGGATGAAGAACTGTGGTGCCCCGGGCCAGGGCCTGCAGGAGCCAGGGCACGGCTGCCACGCTCCTCTACTCCGGCTTCGGGACCACGGGAGTGCATGCCAGGAAAACACCTCTCAGCCTCACCCCTAGGTGACAAAATGAGGACAGCCTCCTTGCTAACCTGGTTTGGACGTGTAACTGATACAAGCACAGTATAAACCAGAGCGTTTCTGTGGGGATGGCCTGGCCCACTCTATGCACACGGCTTGCAAATACACTTCCCAAGAGAACAGGAGGAAACCAAAGCTTTGGAAATCCCACTTAATTACAGCATTGTTCTTGCTCTATTCTGTTTGGCATGACAACTGTCATTTTCCTAACTATACCCTATTATTGGTAAGGGGGCCTAGCAGGAGTCCAGGGTGCAAAAGACCCAGAGTACCCCACTAGGCCGGGGCTTCAAGACAGACAGATACAGCAACACTTCCGGAGGGATGCAGGGCCTTCTAGAAAATCATATTCCCAACTATTATTGCCAGCAAGAATCTAGCAGGCCCTCTACACTGCGCCATTAGATAAAAGGTGATACAAAGAACAAAGAAGGGGTAAGTGGCACGAATTCTAAATTCCCCTGGGTCGATGACTATGGAGTTAAAGAAGGGTTCGGAGTCACCGGGGTGCCTCCTGCTCGGGTGCTGGGACGGCACTGCAGGCGTGCGGCAGTCGGGGGGGCAGTACCTGCAGCCCGGGCACCGGAAGAGCACCAAACCCAGCTCTGCTCCCGTATGAGGGATGCTGCCTGCAGTGTCTGACAATATTATCTGAATCAAAAGAGAAAAAAATAAAAACAATACCTGGGGGGCTTCCCCTGAAATGCACACATGTGTACGGTTTACAGGTGGTGGCGTTACGGAGCCTACCTCCAGCAGGTGACGGACTGCAAATGCCTCCGTTCTGGCAAGGGCCGCTGGCGCAGTCTTCCGTAGCCGTCAGGAAGCACCCTGGAGACACACCCACCGACTCCTCCATGTGGGCATAGCTTCTGGGTTTGCTGTTGAAGGGCAGCTCCTGCCCATTCAAATAAATGGAATCCATACAACCTCTGAAACCATTAGCAACTTGAGGACTTCTTCCATGCCGTGTTCCCTGCTGACGGATGTGGCCACCAAAAAACACGTAGTTATCCAGGTTCAAGGTTTTCAGAGTCCCTGGGGCTGTGCCCGATGCAGTGTGAACTTGGTCTAGAACCAAGCGAGCATAGTTCCCATTCACTTCCAAGGACACTGCGTGCCACTGCCCATCATTGACCTGAATGCTCTGAACAGAGACGATGCCAGGGCCACTGCCACAGTCGAACTTGTACTGCAGCCTTCCATTATGAATCTAGGATAAAAACAACGACTGTTCACATCACTCTCAGAGACCCTTCAGTGAGAGTACTTGATCACAAATCTACAGGAGACGGATTGGGAGTGAGGGTAGAAGGATAAGGCCTTGCATTTAAGTACTACAGAGCGCAGATTCATTGTCCACTGTACAAATCATTAAAATGCGTCTTTTAGGAATATCAAGTCATAATGCACATCCACAAAGCATCACGGAAGCAAATAATTAACTATTTTTCTTTTTTTTTTGAGGCGGAGTCTTCACTCTGTCACCCAGGCTGGAGTGCAGTGGCACCATCTCGGCTCACTGCAAGCTCCGCCTCCCAGGTTCGCGCCATTCTCCTGCCTCAGCCTCCCGAGTAGCTGGGACTACAGGCACCCGCCACCGCGCCCGGCTAATTTTTTGTATTTTAGTAGAGACGGGGTTTCACCGTGTTCGCCAGGATGGTCTCGATCTCCTGACCTCGTGATCCGCCCGCCTCGGCCTCCCAAAGTGCAGGGATTACAGGCGTGAGCCACCGCGCCCGGCCGCAAATAATTAACTATTAACTGAACACATACAGCATTAGGTAATAGTGAAAAGTCAAAACTGAATTATGTTTTTAGAAAAGGTGGGCAAGATATGTGTCACTGGAAACACGTGGGATGTCTCTATAAACTGTCACTTTTTTTTTTTTTTTGAGACAGAGTTTCGCTCTTGTTGCCCAGGCTGGAGTGCAGTGGTGTGATCTCAACTCACTGCAACCTCTGCCTCCCCTGTTCAAGTGATTCTTGTGCCTCGGCCTCCCGAGTAGCTGGAATTACAGGCATCCGCCACCACATGTGGCTAATTTTCTGTATTTTTAGTAGAGAGCGGGTTTCGCCATGTTGGCCAGGCTGGTCTCAAACTCCTGACCTCAAGTGATCCACCCATCTCAGCCTCCCAAAGTGCTAGGATTACAGGTGTGAGCCACCACCATTAAAATGTAGTATGGCCTACAGTTTGAATGTTAACTGTCACACGGACCTAAATCTCTATGTCATGGCAGAGCAAAAAGAGCTCTTCATCCCACAAAGTCTAAAACTTAGACAGGCGGCCAGGCGCGGTGGCTCAAGCCTGTAATCCCAGCACTTTGGGAGGCCGAGACGGGCGGATCACGAGGTCAGGAGATCGAGACCATCCTGGCGAACACTGTGAAACCTCGTCTCTACTAAAAAAATACAAAAAACTAGCCGGGCGAGGTGGTGGGCGCCTGTAGTCCCAGCTACACAGGAGGCTGAGGCAGGAGAATGGCGTAAACCCGGGAGGCGGAGCTTGCAGTGAGCTGAGATCCGGCCACTGCGCTCCAGCCCCGGCGACAGAGCAAGACTCCGTCTCAAAAAAAAAATAAAAAATAAAAAAATAAAACTTAGACAGGCATCAATGAACTGTTTAAATGTGGAATTCAACCATTTCACTTACTTTATTATCTGTGCAAATTAACAATCTGAACATAAAATGAAATGTATGGTTTGAAAGTCTTCCACTGAGACGCAACACTGGAGAAACATACCTCCAAGATGCTATAGTCGGTTCCTCGCGCGTACATGACAACCGCATGCATGGAATACGTTCTGAGCCTCATGGTCAGTTTCATCTCTAATTTGTTTTCATTTTCCGTCAGACGGTATTTCACATAGCTATTTCCAGTCAGTGTCATAGATGAACTCCCTGTGAATTGTAAAGAGGAAAAAATAAACCAGAAGCAAGTTGAAGGATATTCTTTAAAGTATGACTCCCCTGCACCCCTTGAGACTGATTTAGGGTTTTACTTAAGATTATAACATTTTAATATCCAGTTCTGTGGGAAAATGTCTATTTGCTTAATGAAAAGCACAGCATGACTGGCTCTCTGTTTGGAAAGAATAAATTTGACTACTGCATCACACAGAAATTAATTCTAATGAAAGATTAAATATAAAAACGTTCAGTATAAAATTATAAGAAAATTTCAGAAAATAGTTATATATGGCCTCAAGGTGATTTAATAAATCTTTTCAAGCAAAATCAAACAATCCCCATTAGCAAAAGACGACGAAAATGTCATCAATCTCCAGAGATGGCAACTGTTATATAAAATGATGTAGAACTGACTAAATGACAATAAATTTCAAAATGACAAGAGACTTATTAACAAATCAAAAAATATAAATATAAATGATATAAAGACAGAGGAAACTGCAACATTGTGAATGTTAATACTCCTAATACACAAATAACTCTACACATTGATACTAAGAAACGAATAACCCAGACCATCAAACAACATGAACAAGTAGGCCACAGCAGAGGCAATACTGATAAGAAATGAACAAATGAGATGAAAACTTTTAAAGTAGCCAGAGAAATACAAATTAAAATAATAATTAGATATCATTTCACACCCATCAAATAGATGGTGGGGAATTCGTTTTATAATAAAAAATGTTCAATGATGTCAAGAGAATGGAGAGTGAAACCTTCATACATAACTGGAAGAAATAAAAATTAATATGACTCTCTGGAAAACTAATATAGTGATATCAAAAAATTTAAAATGTCACTGATCTTTGATGTAGCATGTTCTAGTTTTATAATGTATATGCTGTATATAAATGAACGCATCAGTATGTAAAGATACATGTAATCTGTTTATCTGAAAGAAACAGAACAACTTAAATCTTTAGACATAAGAATCATGTTGAATAAGTACAGTTACGCTGGAAAACATTATCCAGCTATCCAAAAGAATCAGGTGTATAGGTACTGGCTTGGAACAACATGAAAGCTGCTCTTTACCATACTGCTAAGCGGAGGGAAAAGGCAAGAGGGAGAGAACTGCGTGAGATAGGATCACTCTTGAGTTTCTAGGAAAATCAAACTGCTACATACGGCGCTGCGCTGTTAGCTATACATGTTTACACAATCACTGAAGACCCAGGAGGAGGAAGACCAAATATGAACCAAGGGCTGTGCTATAACAAGAGGAAGCAAAACTGACTACTGTCATTCTTCATTCATCTCCACATCTGTCTTGTTACAATAAACATACTTTGCAGTATGTTTAGAGTCCAATAAAGAAGAAAATTATAAGAAACAATGAAACTGATTTTTAAAAAGAAAAGCATGCCCAACCACTCAACTCTCACCTGGGCACTGAGCAAACCTGCCGCCGGGACAGACACAGGTGTGTTTCTCCTCCCGGGGATCAGACACACACTCGGATCCCTCAGGGCATGGATGGTCTTCACAGCCATGGTGGACAGCTGGGCATCTTCCCTCTTCATTCAAAGACAAGAGGGGAGGAAGGGAAATGATAATTAACAGACATTTCAAGAACATGGCCTTGCATGTGTAACCATCAAAGGCTTCCAAGGCCGTCTGAAACAATCTATGACCCCGACTTTCACACACTCATGGGCGCTACCTTTGCAGAGACACACCGCTGCCCTGTGGTGGCGGGGAGTCACAAAGCTCAGTCTGGCTGTGCTGTGTGTTGACATCACACTTTCATCCACAGACACCTTTTCATCGCAGAACTTCCAGGGGCAGTCCAGTCCTGCGCAGAGTTTCTGGAATACATCCAGGATCCGAACCCCAATGATGTCCTCAATATCAGTCACGGAAGAATTAATCTTGTGCAGAAGTTGTTTTGTTGAAATCTGAGCACCACCTGATTTCTCTACAAAAAGTAAGACATCCAGATGTGGGTGAGGTTCAGAGGGCTGCAAACTAACAATGTGTATGTCACTCCTCCTCACACCCAGGATGTTCCGTAAAGCTCGCTGGAAGTTGCGCCAGTAGTCACCCACAAATTCTTCCGGAGTGAGATTGGCAAAGCGGATAGCGATGGTATGGTTCAACATCTCCTGTGTGACTTGTCTGATATGCACTGTGATGTCAGCCACCGTCGTGAACTTCCCATCTGTCACGCTGACATTGAGAAGGTACTGCCCTATGTCCAGCTTTTTGTGTGCTATCAGCTTGCCCCCTGTGCTGGAAACAGAGAACAGGTTGTCCATCTGAGGATCAAGACTGTAGGTTAGAGTATCATACACGTCCTGGTCTGTGGCGTGGATCTTCCCAATGACGCCACCTGAGTATTCTTCTCCAGAAGCGGTGATGAAAATCTCCAGGGGCAAAATCGCAGGGGGATAGATGCTCTCCTCAATGACCCTAATGTCAACGTATGTCAGAGATGACAACTGAGGTTTTCCATTATCTGCCACCTACAAGAAAGGAAAAATAAAACAAAACCACCTTCGCCTATGGCACTGTTTATAACTTAATTAAAAAATTTATATTACTCAAGTTCCCAAAAGATTACTAACTGGTAGATATCCATTTCTCTACACAAGAAACGTATCAAAGAAAAGGATAGATTTATTTATAGCACTTCACTAATTCACACGAAAACCTAGCTCTGTCAATGACTATGAAAAAATAAACAATGAGCTCCTTTAAAGCGCGGTGGGATAAAAATGGAAGGTATGGCAAAAAACAAGGACAGCAATTCTTTGAATGTTTGTTTTTCTATAAAATGTAAGCTGCTCAAACAGAAAAGGGTAACCGTGCCAAGCAGCTCTTCTCTATGAATCCACAACCAAACCACAAAGAAAGCCATTCACACCTTAACCTGCAGTAAGAAATGATCTTTCTCCTTCCTCTTGATGGCAGATGCAGTCAGGAGGACCCCTTGCTGGTTAACTTCAAACGCCTTCTCATCATTTCCAGTTACAATAGTAAAGACGAAGGGTGGACCGTTATGGGAAGAATCCTCATCTGTCGCCACCAGCTGCAGTACGCTGAAGCCCACTGGCTTGTTCTCCTGCACAAGATTAGAAACAAAATGACACAAAAATCCTGGAACACAGCCAGATCTATCTGGGATGGACACATGAGCTTCTATAATATAAAATACATACAAAACAAAGCCTTATTGCTCTATTGGAAGGGAAGAGAAGAGAGGTGGCAAAGGGAGTGTGGTAGTGAGGAGGAGGGAAAGGAGAAGGGGTGTAGCAAAAAGGGAAGAAAAGGAGGCCGAGGAAGGAAACGTGGTAAGAAAGGATGTGTGAGGAGGAGGAGGGAGGAGGGGAGGCAGAAAGGAGGAGGAGTGGGGGACAGGAGGAAGAGCAGAGAGGAGTAGGAGTGCAGGAGAAGAAGAGGACTGGAGGAGAGGAGGAAGAGAGGAGGCCAGGTGCGGTGGCTCACCGCCTGTAATCCCGGCACTTTGGGAGGCCAAGGCGGGTGGATCATCTGAGATCATGAGTTTGACACCAGTCTGGCCAACATGGTGAAATCCCATCTCTACTAAAAATACAAAAATTAGCTGAGTGTGGTGGCGGGCGCCTGTAATCCCAGCTACTTGGGTGGCTGAGGCAGTAGAATCATCTGAACCTGGAAGGTGGAGGTTGCAGTGAGCTGAGATGGTGCCACTGCACTCTAGCCTGAGCAAGAAGAGTGTAACTCCATCTCAGAAAAAAAGAGGAAGAGAGGAAGGAAGAGGAGGAGTGGGGAGGAGAAAGAAAAGAAGTTGACAAGAGGAGGAAAAGTGAGGAGGGGGAGGAGAAGGAGTAGTGAGGAGGAGGGGTGATGAGGAGGAGTGGCCACGAGGTGGACAGGAGGAGAAAGAGTGGAGACAGTGAAATGGGGAGGAAGTGGAGTAGGGAGGAGGTGGGGGAGCAGGTGGAGTAGGGAAGAGGTGGAGTGGGGAGGAGGAGTGGAGAAGAGGTGGAGAGAAGAGGAGGAGTGGGGAGAAGTACGGGGAGGAGGAAGAGAAGAAGGAGGAACGGAGAAGAGGTGGAAGGAGGGGGGAGTGGGGAGAAGGAAGAGAAGGAGGAATGGAGAAGAGGTGGAGGGAGGGGGGAGTGGGGAGAAGGAAGAGAAGGAGGAAGAATGGAGAAGAGGTGGAGGGAGGGGGGAGTGGGGAGAAGGAAGAGAAGAAGGAGGAACGGAGAAGAGGTGGAAGGAGGGGGGAGTGGGGAGAAGGAAGAGAAGAAGGAGGAATGGAGAAGAGGTGGAGGGAGGGGGGAGTGGGGAGAAGGAAGAGAAGGAGGAGGAATAGAGAAGAGATGGAGGGAGGAGGAGTAGGGAGGAAGAAGAGCAGGGTGAAGAAAGTGGAGTAGATGGGGCGGGAAGGAGGGTTGGGGACTAGAAGAAGAGCAGGAGGGAAGAGGAAGGTCAAGAGGGAGAGGAGAGGAAGGTCAAGAGGGAGAGGAGAGGGCAGAGAAAAGCACCAGGGGCAGCAGGTCTGATTAAACAGTAAGCTCTCAGGAATCCTAGAACAGTGAGAATATCTCAAAAATCAAAGCACAGAAAGAAAAGAGATACAAGCTTGGCTTTATCTTTAAAATGCTCATCTCTTAATATTGATAGAGACTTCTTGAATTCTACATTTCCCATTTTTCTAAAAAGAAACCTTTGGATAAGAAAGAAAAGCAACAGAGGCCAATGGAAAAGCTTGTTCCAAAGAACCCCATGACCCACTTGGCACTCGAAGCCCACCTGGATGATGACGCTGTAGTTTCCCCTGGAGAAGACGGGCGCATTGTCATTGACATCAGACACATCGATGTTCACAGTCGTCGTGTTGACTCTAGGTGGACTGCCGTTATCAGAAGCTTGAACCGTGAGCGTGTAACCTGAAATCTTTTCAGGGAAAAGGCAGAATGCACGTTCATTTTCACGAGGCCGACAGACAGAGCTCCAATCAGGAGCGTCCTCCTGAGAGTCGCGAAGGGCAGGTCCCAGTGAGCTGCCATTATCTATTGCATCCTGCCTGTGGGCGATGCCCTAACCCCCACAAACAAGTGCACTGCAAGTAACACCCATTTCCTAACAGCAAGAACTACTGGTAACGATTAGATTCTCTGATGCCTCTCAAAAATGTACTTGTTTTGCAAAAGTGTTTTATCTTGCAGTTCTATCAATAGAAATTAAGACATAAAAGTCATACAAATGATTAGGACAGAAAGTTAACCTATCTCAAATGCTGCGGCTTTGGTCACATGGCAGCAGCCTTCCTTAGGGCCCAAGTCTGCTCTCCGTGGACGCAGACAGACGTGAGCTGCCTCCCGCACCGCAGCGATGCCTCACTTCCAACGCCTCAGGGCACTCCAGACCACCCTCCCCTCGATTTCACACTCGGATTATACTCAGCTGTCTAAATCCCTCAGGATTAGCTCGCCATGACCTCCTACCAAAGAAATAAAGTCAAGTGAGATAGCTTCTTTTTCACGGCAGTACCCTATAAAGCTCTGCCTTCTAGAATGAGTTGTGGGAGAAGCCGGAAAGCTGGCTAGATCCCAGAGCATGTTCTACAGAACGCTGGTCCTGCAAGACGCTCCAACAACAAAGAATTCTGCTGGCACACTAGCTTGGGAACCACCACAGGCTGGCTCCTTTGGCATCTCACAAGGGACAGAAGTGTATTAAAGGCTCTGGGTTCTTTAGTCAAAGATACTAAATTTATTCTGCCCCGCAGTGGGGGCAATCCTAGGCATGCTTCCCAAATCCTTAGAAAGTCCCTTCTCAACATTCACACATCAAAAGAGAAATTAAAGAATTGAGACTTTAATGAGATATGTCATCACTATCTCCCCCCAAATTCCTTTAATCTTAGATATACCCATTATTCTTCTGAAATTTCATTCTTTATCATCACCAGTGTCCTTCTCACTCCCAAATCGAAGACTTTTTCTGGTTCTCCTTCACAGGCCTACCTCTCTGAGGGAGTTCCTGCTCAGCTTCCCTTCCTGGACATGACTCTGCACAGATAGGTGAATGGATGGATGAATGGATGGATGGATGGATAGATGGGTGTTGGGTGGATGGGTAACTGGATAGATAGGGGGGTGGATAAATGGGTGAGTGAATAACTGTATAGATGGGTGAATGAATGGGTAAGTGGATACATGGGTGGGTGGGTGAGTAGATGGGTAACTACATAGATGGATAACCAGATGGATGGGTGGGTGGGTGGATGGATGGATAACCAGATAGATGGGTGGTGGGTGGACGGACACATGACTGGATAGATGGGTAAGTGAAGAGACGTGTAGATGGGTGAGTGAATAGGTAACTAGATAGATGGGTGGGTGGTTAGGTCAGTGGGTGGATGGATGGATAACTACAGATGGGTGGATGGATAACTGGATGGATGAATGGATGGATGACTGGATAACTGGATGGATGAATGGATGGATGACCGGATAAATGGGTGGGTGGATGTTCAGCCTTGCTGCCTCTCCTCATTTGTTCCTATTTATCTCAATCCCTCATGTCACTTCTATCAACATCTCCAAGGGCAAGTACCTATCTACATTTAGGGCTTTCCAGTCTCAAAATCTGACTAAAATCTCCAAATACTGGCTGAGTAATTCTGCCTGAATATGCTATTTCCCCATAAAAACCAGCATATCGAAAGCCACATTCATTAGCCTCTCCCACCCCTTACACGTTTATACCTCATAACTTTTCTTTAATGGTAATACCCAGTCAAAGACAGACCAAAAAATCAGGCTGCCTCTGACACCAACGCTTTCTACATGGGCCCATATCTAAGCTGTGTGGACTCTAATTTTTCCTTTGCAATCGTTTCTTCATTTGGTATTCGTAGACACCGAAATCCACAGATGCTCAAGTTCCTGATAGAAAATGGCAGTATTTGCACATAACCTATACACATCCTCCCACACTTTAAGTCATCTCTAGATTATAGTAGCTAATACGGTATCGATGCAATGTAAATGGTTGTTATACCGGGGGTGGGGGTTGTATTTTCTGTTGTTGTTGTATTGGTATTTTTTATTGTTTTTCTTTCTTTTTCTGGAGGCAGGGTCTCACTATGTTGCCCAGGCTGGTCTTAAACTCCTGGGCTCAATGAATTCTCCCACCTACGCCTCCCATGTAGCTGAGACTACTGGAGGAGGCCACCACACCCGGCATTTTGTCTTCTCTAATACTTTTCGATTCGTGGTGGGTTGACTTCACAAATGCTCATACCCTAGTGCCGGTGGCATCAGCTCCAAACCTCCGGTCCTGGTTTTCTATGTGGCCAATAACCTGCGTGTAAAATACCTTCCTATTTTATCTCACTCTACTTTCTTTGTATGATTACTCCAATACAACTGCGTGAAGTCCCCTCAATAACTTTCTTGGCTTCTGTCTGCGTGCCTGTGTCCATGCAGCCCCTCACTGGAAATTCCCTTCTCTCAACCTCTATGATTTTCCAGATCTCTGGTATTATTTAAAACCCAGCTTCCAGCTTTCTGAAGTGTCTCAGAACTCCGGAACCAACAGTAATTTCTTCCTGAATACGAAGCTTTATTATCCAACCTTCATCCCAGCATGGAACACATTTCTCACACTGAGATCTCCACAGTGTAACTGCTTTTCGAGTGTTTACGTCTTGCCGTCAGTTCTTGAGGCAGTGGGTCCTGCTCACACCACGCCCAGCAGACAGGAGCATGAGGCATTTCTAGGTATTGAGGTGGTAATTTGTAAACAATGTAAATCAAACTTTTCCACTTACTGTTTCTCGGTCGAGAAGTTTGGTCACTTTGACTTCTCCCCGGACAGGGTCAATGGTGAATGGGCCTCCCTGGTTGCCATCTATAATTGAGTAGTGGATGTGGCTGTTTGAGGGTCCGTCGGCATCGTCGGCCAGAACCTAGAACACACCACACTCCTGTTTAGGAGACAGCTAAGGAAGAGGCCGAAACCTATTAAACAAAATTCGTGATATTAATAGCTTAGCTGTTTTAACACAATTATCCACAACGAAGTCAGTAATTGGTTGGCCTAACAAAGGACACTTTCAAATCTTCAAAATATTTACAAAGATCCCTACAAAAAACAGATTGATTTTACTAAAAGCTTTTGCAAAGGTCCAGAAGATACACAGTTTTCACTGTACTGGGGAAAATACACACCGTGATGACAGACTGCTCAAGAACGGCATCTTCACTGATCACTGCTGTGTAGGTGTCTTGGCTGAACACTGGCGTGTTGTCGTTGACATCCGTTACGTTGACGTTCACAGTGGCAACGTCACTCAGCGAAGGCGTGCCTCCATCAGTGGCCTCTATGGTTAGGTAATATTCATGAGAGCTTTCATAGTCCAGATTCTCGATGATAAATACGGCCCCTGAATAGAAACCAAAATTACTTCCAGCAAATGCCACCACATTTTCCTACTATGACTGAAACAGATAAACACTTTTGAGTACATTTAGTTTTCACTTCAAAAGTTTACTCACCATTTATGTATGTTTCCTATTTTCTTAATTCAACAATTAAAAACTATGAATCTGCCCATCCCTGGATCTTTCTCTTAATTTTCATGATATTCTTCATGATATTTAGATTGCTTTCCCAGTCAACACTACCTACATCCCTGTTTATTATAAACATGATTATTGTATCATCCCTTCCATACCATAGCTCACTCGACTTCACTCTAGTTTAATAAAATAAAAACATAAAAATTCTATTGTGTCTTTTCATTTTCTGTCTCATCTTTTTAAAATATTTTCCTTCTCATATTTTTAAAAGAGATTTATATCCTTTTAACTTCTAGATAACCCTTTATTTACAACCTATCGTTTTCAAAAATCCCTTTTTTAACAATTCCTTTCACATCTTTCCTTTCACATCACTCTAGTCCTAAAGAGCCCTAAAAATAATTTTATTGTATTATAAATACAATTTGAATGGAGCAACTTTTTACAGTATTGTAAGACTTAGGAGTACGTTCGACCACAGGTTAGCAAGACAATGAAACATTCACGCAGCAGGAGTCAGCAGTTCTTACGCCTTTTGAGCTTGTTGGCAGTCTTTCCGTAAGTGTGATTCAAAGTACTCCAACTGTTATAGATAACTAGCATGATAATGAAGTCAACTTAATATATTATCAGAAGTCCACTACAGAAACTAAAATAAAAAAGACTGGAATTACTATTTCACTTGGGAAGTTACTTTCCGTGAGTTTGATTACATAAGGACCTCAACTGACCCCCCTTCTTATCTTTACTAACTTGCTATACCTCACATCTCAACTAAACTAAGAGAACGTGATGCTCTGATTTTCTAAGTTAATTTGCTTGTATTTTCTAATGAACAAGCCCAAAATGTATTAGGTAGAACTATAATCTGAAGTCTTCCAAACAACATTCAATCCCACTGTAAACAACTAAAAGAAAACTTGATTTACCTTTTTAGAACATCTACTGACAACACAGGGTCACTTAATATAAGGCAACATGGTAAGCAAATCTAGTCCTTTTAGGGGAATGAAGGGTTTCCTCTCAGATACATGGTTGGTTACCTGTTTTAGAATCTATGCTGAATTTCCCATGTTCGTTTCCACTTATTATTGAGTAGGTGATTTCGGCATTTGCTTCAATATCCCGACTTGCTGCATACACTTGAAGAACTTCAGTTCCAACAAGAATGTCCTCGGACACAGTGGCCCCATATTCACGGTACTCAAACACAGGGGGGTTGTCATTTATGTCAAGAACTGATACAACCACAGTACCAGTGGCGGTCAGCCTCCTTGGCAAGCCTTGATCCACAGCTTTCAAAGAGAGGGTGTATACTGCCTGGAGTTCTCTGTCCAAAGGTTTTTCTAACTGAATAATTCCAGATAATTCGTTAATGGAGAACTGCCCATCAGCAGAGTCAATCAGTGAGTATAAAATCTTCCGATTTAATCCTATCAAGACATAAAATGATGTCAAAAGATTTTACATAAAAACATTTAAACACATTTTTTGTTTTGTTTTCTTGAGACAGAGTCTCGCTCTGTTGCCCAGGCTGGAGTGCAGTGGCGTGATCTTAGCTCACTGCAGCCTCTGCCCACCAGGTTCAAGTGATTCTCCTGCCTCAGCCTCCCGAGTAGCTGGGGTTACAGGTGCGCTGTAATTTTTGTATTTTTAGTAGAGACGGGGTTTCAGCATCTTGGCCAGGCTGGTCTTGAAGTCCTGACCTTGTGTTCCACCTGCCTCAGCCTCCCAAAGTGTTGAGATTACAGGCATGAGCCACTGCACCCGGCCAACACATATTTTTAAAAAAGACAAACATGTAGATAATTTTTTTAGTGGGGTAAATGCTAATATACATTATTTGCAAATTTGTATGACTATGATCTTTAAAAAGTAAACTTTCTGGATTAGATTAACAACTTACTTTGTTAAAACAAATATAAATATAATTTCATGGGAATCTGCCTTCTTAGACTATTCTATATAGGAGCCAATACTACCGTACCTAACAAACCTTTAAAAATCAAATCTATTTATCATTTGGCTTCAGTGATAAAGATGTGAAAAGCAACAAAGCAAAATTTTTGCTATTCTTCTGAAATTTCTCAGGATCACAGGATGAGTATCCCTAAACTGAAAATCCAAAATGTGAAATGCTCCAAAATCTATTAACTTTTTGAATGCAGAACCGATGATTTTAAAAAAATGCTCATTAGAGCATTTTAGATTTCATATTTTTGGAGCCGGGATACTCCAATGGTAAGTACATAATGCAAATACTCCAAAATCTGACAAAAATCAAAACATCCAAAAATACTTCTAGTTCCAACTGTATTATAAATAAGGAATACTCAACCTGTGGTATGACTGAAGAAGTTATTCTCTGCTACCAAATGCTATAAATATATCTTCTATAGTCCAATTTTCTCCAAAAAAATTCTGAAAGATTTGTAAACCTATAATAATAAAGCATTTGCTTCCATTATGGTCCAATGATGCTAAAAGCTCTCTCTGTCACTAATGGTTTATTTACAAAGTAACACATCACTAATTAATTCAATGGGGTATGAAGATCAGTTAATATAGTCATTAATCAGAATTGTAGATATCTCACAGCAGTAGGTTCACTGGGCACAACTTTGGAACTTTAAATATTCATTAAAAATTAATTAATGATTCTAAAGATTTCCTTCCACAACAAGCAAGGGCTACGGAGCACGCGTGAGGAGGAGTGAGAGGCACAGGCTGAATCTGGGGTGTGTTTTGAAACAGAGGCTCCTAGGATCTCAGTGAGCAGTGCAGGGCAAGAGCACCCCCCAGGAGATACCTGAGTCGGCATCTGTGGCCTGCACTCTCGTCAGCAGCGTTCCGGGCTCTGTGTTTTCAAACACGGTGATGGCATAAGGATCGGCAGAGAACTCAGGGGCGTTATCGTTCACGTCTTCCAGCGTGAGCACAACACTGGCTTGGCAGAATCTCCCTCCTCTATCTGTGGCCCTGACGAGAAGATGATAAACAGCTTGCTCCTCACGATCAAGGGGGGCTGACGTTCTCAGTTCACCTACAAACAAAAACAAATGACTCACTTGTAATTTAAGATGTGACCTGCAGCTGTACATCTTATTTCTTCCCCTTTTCTCTTTCAATTACTTAGTCTGAGTATTCAGTCTTCCTCTTGAGACCAATATTATCAATGACAGATTCAACAGCTGCAAGAGGCAGTGAGAGCCAGGTCTCCAACCCTGCCAGGTGCTGGCTCTTCAAGCCCTGCAGGTCTGAGGGCCTCTCACCTTGCGTTTAAGACTGCACAGGTAAAACAGCTACCTAATTTACCAAATTAAAAAAATGTTTAAATTTAGATTCACATGTTCACAATTAGTTCCTTAGGAGGAAAATAAAAAGGTTTAACAGGAAACTTAGTTGATCCCAATTTTACTAAAATACAAAAGGAAAACAACTCTATTTTAAAATAAAATACCATGAATCATTTTGTTTGTGAAAATTCTAAATTATGCTAAATTATAAATTCATGGTCACAAATTCAAGAAAATATGCTATTTAAATAAAATGGATAAAGCAGAAAGCTTGAGTTTAACTTCTGAGGGTTTTTTTTTTTTTAAACAAGTGGCATAAATGCCTTCTAAATTTTAAATCCTTGGTTCAATTAGGTGATATTCTTGCTGTTTTTAAAAAATATCACCTTGAATTTTACACACTAAATTGCTGGTAAGATTTCTAAGAGATGTCAACTTCGGAGCATCAGAATACATTTGAAAAGGGCAAAATGTAATTTCAAATTTTGTGTGTGATCTAAAAATCACCCACATATATGATACTGTTGGAATATACAATTTTGTCCCAAACTCCATCATTACCTGTGTCTGGATTTAGTTGGAATTTTTCTGCACCTGAACCCAATAATGTGTAAGTAATTTCAGCGTTAGAGCGGATGTCTGCGTCTGTGGCAGAGATCTGCATGATCAACTTTCCAGGAAGGACATCTTCAGGAATAGTGTCTGAATATAAAGTCTGCAAAGAGTTTAACAAAAATTGTCACATAAAAACATTAACAGGCAGCACAAATGTCAAGGGAATAACGGAAAAGAAATCACTCATCTTTGACCACAGAAAACATGGGAAATGACTAAAGATAAAATCCCAAGAGCTTTGAAAACGATTTTTCTCATAAAACATAAAACACATGTGAAACAAGGAGAAGCCGTGGAGCAGCCACCAACTCTACATCCCTGAAAGAGCCTGGTCTGATGTTTAACCTACAAAATGCTACTATATGTCATTAAGCTGATTTCATATTCAAATCCCTATGAGAAAACGTAAGCAGTAATCGAAAATTTAAGTACCACTCCATGTTTAACTAAAAATTGCAGAGAATACCGGTTATATCATATCTGCTTATTTCCAAATACAGGAATTTTATTTTTTGCAAGTGTTCCTAACATAAATAATTGCAGTTGAGAGAGAAGCAAGTTTCATGTTATGGGAGAAAAACGAAGATTCCTGAAGGCCACAGAAGGGAGCGTGAAGGCTCAGCCCCTTCCACTGCCCTGCGTGATCCTGGCGCCCTCTCTTCAGCCCCTTCCACTGCCCTGCGTGACCCTGGTGCCCAGTCTTCAGCCCCTTCCACTGCCCTGCATGACCCTGGTGCCCAGTCTTCAGCCCCTTCCACTGCCCTGCGTGACCCTGGTGCCCAGTCTTCAGGCCCTTCCACTGCCCTGCGTGACCCTGGTGCCCAGTCTTCAGCCCCTTCTACTGCCCTGCGTGACCCTGGTGCCCTCTCTTCAGCCCCTTCTACTGCCCTGCGTGACCCTGGTGCCCCGTCTTCAGCCCCTTCTGCTGCCCTGTGTGATCCTGGCGCCCTCATGCTCAAACACGGTGAACAGCTGTTTCTAGCTCCAATTATTTAGAAATCCATGCCATAAATTAAAACCTAAAAAAAGATTAAGATTTGGTTGATTTTCTTAATCTGAACTCAACTATCAGTGAAGTACTCATGGAAAAGGACTCAGGAAAAAGGGTATTTCATAATAGGATGAATTTAAAGGATCTAGTGTCCCCGTCTTATTCCTGAAGATGATACAGTATTGTATCGAAATAATAATATCAAAGGGCTAAAAAACAACCAAAGACACTTAGTTGCTGTAAGAAAGAGAGACTGTCGCACCCCTCCCGAAAATACAAAGTACAAATAAGAACTGGAATTAACTCCTCGGCCCTTAGAAGTTCCCCTTCCTTTCACGACCGAATTTAAGGGTTCTTCCATCTTAAGTCTTTCCCTGAGAACAGCCCTATCACTTTCCACAGCCACAAGCATCTCAGACTCACAGAATCTGTGGTGGGTTCCAACTCCTCCATCCTCCTCACAATCACATTCCTCTCTACCCAGCCTTCTCCTGGCCCCGTGCACTCCTCCTCCCTGTCACTCTCGGCCTTCGTCCCTGGGCAGGTCTATTTCTTCATCACTGCACTCTCTCATCAGGCATCCATCCACAACATGCTACCCAGACTGCCACCTGCACACCATCATGGGACCCAAATGGTCTGTTTCGCACCCCAAACATCCCAGCTCCACTCGTCACCCTGCCTCCCCAGAGTCCCCTTCTCCCCTACCCAGGGTGGCACTGCACTGGTGTCCTCTTTCTCCTTCCAGCTCAGCCCCCTTCTCCCTTTGGAAATCTCTCTCTCTTCTTTTTTCCCCTTTTTGTTAGTATCCTCTCAAATGAATTCAATTTTCAGCTATCCAGAGACAACGCTAAGTTCCCACACCTTTCCCTGATACCCATCCAACATCTCGCCTTCTCTCAGTGTCTAAAAAAAACACGGTCAACTGGATGTCCCATTACTTTAGCAAACTGGAATTGGAACTCAACACGGAACTCCTCCAAAGCCAGTCCCCAGCTCAGACTCCTCTTTGCCATGGCCTTGGTCACTCCCTCTACTCCTGTAGAAAGTCGGGCTCAATGGCATGCCCGCCGGCTGGCACACCAGATGGTCTTCCTTGGTAGTGGCTTTGGTCCTTTCACTCCTTGTCCACCTCTGCTTTCCAGGGCCCCCTTGCATCCACTCCTCCCTGTCTAAATAATGGGCATGATGCTTCCAAACTAAGCTTCTCTTTTTTCTTTTTTTGAGACGGAGTCTCGCTCTGTCTCCCAGGCTGGAGTGAGCGGGGCGATCTTGGCTCACTGCAAGCTCCGCCTCCCAGGTTCGCACCATTCTCCTGCCTCAGCCTCCCCAGTAGCTGGGACTACAGGCGCCGCCACCTCGCCCGGCTAATTTTTTGTATTTTTAGTAGAGACGGGGTTTCGCAGTGTTAGCCAGGATGGTCTCGATCTCCTGACCTTGTGATCTGCCCGCCTTGGCCTCCCAAAGTGCTGGGATTACAGGCGTGAGCCACTGTACCCGGCCCAAATTAAGCTTCTTAAGGAATTTGTCTCATAGCATCTCTACCTTACTGATACAATAGGCTCCAAAGTCCCTATTTTCCCCAGGATAGAGTTCAAATCTCCTGGAGCGACCGCCACCAGCCACTGTAATCCAGTTCACCCTTTTCCAAGACTCTCAGTGCAGATTCCCCACTTCCGGAAAACTCAGTGGCGATTCCCACAATCCCTCCTCACACTCCACGGCTCCTCCCCACCCACTCCTGACGACTCAGTTACCGCCCCCGAGGCTGAGCCAGCCCTTCTCACCCTCTGGCCCCAGGGACCACCCCTGCTCGAGCCACATGGCCCTCACCTAATCTTGGAGGGAGCATCTCTTCCTATGTCTACTTTTAGTTCTCACTGAATGGTGAGTCCCGCAGATGCAGGAAGCACGCTGTCCACCTCTGAGATTCTCTAGCATGCAGAAGAGCAGATGTCCCCAAAACAGTGTCCCACGGAACATCGGCACTTTGTTTCCGGTCAGATCCTTCCCCCAAAATAGCTGTATCCCCATATTAAGAGAATCCCCTCATGAAAAGTTTACAGAGCATTTTCAGTGTTAGACACAACTGTAGTCCTGTCCATAATTTAGTTATTTAGAATGAGGTTTCTGATTTATTTAGCATTCCTGCAAATAGTTCTGAAGCTTTTCCAAGTCTTACCCCATTTAACACCTCTGCTTAATCAGTAAGCAATCATAAAACACATGTCGATTACACTGCAGTGCCAAATGATGGTCATTAAGAAATTTAAATTCATAACACACAAATGCAAGGGAAGAGTTGCTTACCTTTTCACAAACTGGACTGTTGTCATTTGCATCAAGAACTTTCACTTCAACTATAGCTTTTGAGGAGAAGGTGCCATCAGTTGCTGTGATGGTAAGAAGGTAATTGTCCCTTTTTTCCCTGTCTAGAGGTTTCTTCACATATACCTTCCATTCATTCTGTATATTTTCAACAGCAAACTGTCCCAAAGGATCCCCTCCTATTAAATCAATGGAGGAAGATGACAGTCAAATTTGTTGAAAGGATGAAAGTAACAGAAAAAATAAACTGCACCGTTTATTTATGTTAACAATATATAAATGTTACCGTTTAAAAGAATTGAGCATTAAAAAAATCAATTTGGCATCTATTAATTTTCCAATTTACAAAAAAAAGGGCAGCATTAAAATGTATAAACATAGCATTAAGACTACTAAATAATAATTTAGCTTGCATTAAAACTATAGATTTTTTAATGATAATATATTTATAATACAGTAAATATAAGGTTCAAAAGAATGAGTCACAAAAATCAAAAACCGTCTAATGAAACAACTGGTAGCTTTGCTCAGGTAACAAGCTTGAAACGAGGCTCAACAGACGTGATTTCTACTTATTATTTTAGATATTTAACTAAAATCATCCCTTAAGCCCTCAATTTCCATATAATACATTATCTTACAATTTATGCTTCTAAAAATCATTTTAAACTGCCTGAAACTTTTTTACCTGTTATGAAATATGTAACTTGTCTGTTGATCTCTTCAGAATCGGCATCTGTGGTACTTAAGATGGCAATCACACCGCCGGGGGGGTCATCCTCACTCACAGTCCCTTTATAGATCTCGGCCGTGAATCGTGGTGGACTATCGTTGACATCGGTGACGGTAACATCCACAATGGCTGTGGAGGACAGCTGGATCTTTTCACCATGATCTGAAGCAACCACTTTAATCTGGTAATTGTCTCTCTCTTCATGGTCAAGTTCCTTTAAGGTTGTAATCCAGCCTGTTTCCATGTTAATGGCAAAGGATTCAATGACTTCCACACTTTGTGACTGATCCAGGCTATACATAACTTGGCTGTTGGTTCCTGAGTCAGCATCAGATGCCCTGATCTGAATTACTCTACTTCCCCCTGGCAGGTTTTCAACAATGAATGCCTCATATGGACTAGATTCAAAGACGGGGCTGTTGTCATTTGCATCTTTCACTTGGATACTGACATCTACAGAAGCCACCATCTCACGGTCATCTTGAGTGCACCTGGCCAGTATGGAAAACTGATACCACTTAGTTATCTCATGATCAAGACTCTTCTCCAGCTTCAGCCTCCCGCTCTGTCTGTCAATCACAAAGGACTCATCCCTATTGCTTTCTGGGGTATTCCCTTTGACCAGGCTGTAAAGAACAGTCCCACTATGTTCTGCTCGGATGAGATCTATTTCTGTTCCAATAGGCACGTCCTCAGACACTGTATAGGTATAGAAAGGTTCTGAAAATTTTGGAAGCTGCGTTTCTGGTGGAAGGATTTTGACATAGACGGGAACAACAGATTCTTTTGATGGAGACCCATTATCCACAGCTCTAACAAAGAAAGTGAAGAACTCATTTTCCAAGCCAATGAGGCTCTCCTTTGTAGTGATTACGCCAGACAGTTTGTTAATTTCCAAATTCTCTTTTACACTGTCAGAGTCTGCTTCAATGGCATAGGTGACATCGGCATTGGAGCCCTCATCGGCGTCACTTGCGAGAACTTTAATGACTGAAGTCCCTTTAGCAGCACTGGATCCGATATTCACTTCGTATTTGGTCGCCCGAAATTGTGGTGCATTGTCATTGTCATCTGTGAGGATGACATTCACAGTGCAGAAGGCAACTTTGCCTCCAGCGTCCTTAGCCATTAAACGGACTGAGATCACTTTCTCCGCTGGGGTTTCTCGATCAAGTTTTTCCAAAGTAAATATCTGTCCTCTCTCATTTATGTAAAATCTGTCTTTGGCAAAGTCATTTACAATATGGTAAGTGACGTCACCATAAATACCAGAATCCCCATCCGTCGTTTTCACCTCCATCACCAGGGTATGTAGGGGAGCGTTTTCAGCTAGTTCCACTTCATATTCGTTCTGAAGAAAAGCAGGGCTGTGCAAATTGCCTCCGATGACAGTCACATGAACCTGGGTGGAACTTCTAAAAACGCCATCGGAAACTGACAGGTTAAGACTGTAAAACGGCTTCAAGCTGTGCCGGCGTAGGTTTGAGAGGGTGATAATTCCTGTTGCACTGTCAATGATAAAATGTTTATGATCATTGCCGGACAGAATGGAATACTGCAACTTGTCGATGTCCGAACTGTCTGCATCATAGGCTTTTACACAGGTCACAAAATGCCCATGAGGGGCATGCTCGCTAATTCTGGCTTCGTAAATCTGTTGTTCAAAGAGTGGTGGGTTATCATTGAGGTCGGTAACGTCCACCGTGACAATCACGTCACTGCTCAGCGGCGGCATACCACCGTCGACAGCCCTCACAAAAATCGTGTGCCGCTGGGACTGCTCGTAATCCAGAGTTCTGAGCAGTGAAATGAGGCCGGTGCTGCTGTCCACATGAAAATGATCATGACTCTTGCTGAGATTCCCAAACAGCTGGTATGAGATTCCTCTATTGGGTTCTGAATCAGCATCTGTGGCTCTGACTTGAACAACAGATGTTCCGATCACAGATGCCTCAGACAGGGTTGCTGCGTACGACTGCTGAGCAAACACAGGAGGGTTATCATTGATGTCCTCCACTATGATGTCCACAAATACTTCAGCATGAGCGCCCGTCAAGGAGTCAGTTGCGCGTATGCTCAGTTTATACGCCGGGTGGGCCTCAAAGTCCAGAGGAGCTATGACGTTGATAACTCCGGTATTGAAGTTAATAGTGAACTGGCTGAAAGGGTCTCCGTCTGTGATGCTGTAGAACACTTTCAAGCCTTCCGGGCTGTTAGCCTGTACGTGGACCACGGGGCTGTGCACCTGGACATTCTCTGCAATCTCTGCACTGTAGAAAGGTTTTTCAAACACGGGCATGGCTTTATTCATGACAGTGATCGGAACCATAACTTCCGCTGAAAAGGCCGGGTTCCCTCCATCTTTGGCGACCACTGTAACAAGATATTCTTTATTTAAGGTGTCAAGTTCGAATTGCTTTTTCAGTGAAATTTCACCCAAGGGTCCAATTTGAAAGTATTCATGATGTTCCTTAAGGTAGTAATGCACTTCCCCGTTTCTGCCACTGTCTCTGTCTACAGCAGTGACATGGCGAATGACATGGCCCACCTCGGTGTCCACTTTAACAACGGCGTAGTAGGGAAGGTTGACAAACACTGGTGCGTTATCATTTTGGTCTTCTACGATGACCTTCACGACAACGTGGGCCACCGCGGAAGGCTTATGTTCTTCCGTCACTTCCACAACCACATCAAACGCCTCCTGCTGTTCACGATCGAAGGGTATACCGGTGGTGGACAGTACTCCTGAAGTGCGGCTTATTTTAAATCTGCGATCTGGGTTGAGGATGTGATAAAACAAAGGCTCATTGATTGGATTCCCAATAGCAGTAATGACAGCTAACGTTTTGGCCTCCGTGGAATTCTCTTTCACTACTGCAGAATAGACACCCTGGGTAAACTTCAGGTGACTTTCTTTGCTTTCTTTCACATTAATTTTGACAGAGGTAAGGCCAGCAAACCTGCCATCGGAAGCTCTAACGGTTAGCTCGTAGCGGCTTCTTAACTGAGTTGTGTTTTGGACAGTTAGAGCACCAGTCTTGTAGTCCATGGAAAACTTCTCCCCGATGTTGCCTTCGGTGATGGAGTAAATCAACTGTGAGAATGCGCTTGAATCGGCATCTGTAGCATTTACTGTGATGACTTTTACTCCTTTGTATGTTGGCAACAAAAGAGATGCTTCATATAATGGCTTGGCGAACACGGGAGGGCAGTCATTAATGTCAATTACATGTATTGTTACATTAGCTGCATACTCAGCAAATAAACGTGGGGTTCCCATGTCATGCACTTGTACGGTGAAGTGAAAAGTGCTTGTTTCTTCATAGTCCAGACTGAGGACTGTATGGATAGCACCAGTGCTAGAATCAATAGCAAAATATTTGTGTACAGATGGTTCAACAATGTGGTAAACAAGCAAAGCATTGGAGTCTTTATCAGCATCAGCTGCTCGAATCACCAGAGGGACATTCCTGTCTGTGAGGACCACGCTGTTAATTGAGGCTGACTCACTAATGAGTCCTGTATATTCTGCCTGCATAAAAACTGGCGAGTTGTCATTCTCATCCTGCAGCTGAACTGAAACTGTTGTATTAGTGGACAAACCAGCCATGTTCGTTCCTTGTATTATCAATGTGTACATGGGCAAAGTCTCAAAGTCCAGGGCTTTCTGAGTGATGATACTTCCAGAATGTGGATTAATATCAAAAGCATCACCTGTATTTCCATCTTTTATTTCATACACCACTGATGACTGACTATGGGCTGTAACCATCCCAACAAAACTCCCAATGCTGACAGTTTCACTGATTTCAACAGAATAGTCTTTGGATGTAAACTTCGGAGGGGCGTTGTCAGCAACTGTGACGAAGATATGCACAGAAGTTACTTCACTCATGGGTGGACTGCCCTTATCTGTAGCTTTTACTATTAAATCATACTCCACTTGGTTACTTCGATCTAATTCTTCGGCAGTTTTAATAGAGCCCAAGACAGGATCAATCATAAAAGAATTTCCAATGTTTCCTGGAAGAAGAGGAAAAAATACATGTTAGACAAAAATACAAGGAGCAATAGAAGTAGTAGTTAGAGAAACAGAAACAAAGGTATCCTCAACAATTATATTCTGAAATTAAGCAGAAACTCAGGGATGTCAACATTTGAATGGAATATTCAACTTGTTTTATTTTTATCCACCTAATATTTTACAGAATTTTGACCATGAATGATGAAAAACAAAAAACAGAAGAAACAGCCCTCTGCGCTTAAAGCCAAATCTCCCTCTCCGGGCTGCACTGGGAATGTGTGGTGGGAAGACAAGGTTATCCTTCCACAAAGCAGTTGAGTAAGTCCTTTTCCAGGAGTCCCTCAAAACACTCCTGGACCACATTTGTATTTTCAACGGTCATGACTTAAGAATTCTTAAGATGTGTATTCATTACAAAAGATTTCGATTCAATAAGAAATTGACATCAAGCTTCGAGAGACAATTGTCCATGGAGAGATGTGTGTAACCTGTCCCACTTTGCAAGTCCCACTTTGAAGATTGCAACAACATTCCCTTCTTATCTTTTTCAGGTCAACTGATCCTCTAGGTCAGTGATTTTCCACTGGGGGCGATTCTGCGCCCAAGGAGACATCTGGCAATGCCTGCAGACATTTTTGGCTGTCACTACTGATCGCAAGAGGGTGCTCCTGGCGTCTCGTGGGTGGAGACCAGGGATGTTGTTAAGCACCCTACAACGCACAGGGCAGCCCTGCACAACAAAAAATATCTGGTTCCAAACGTCAGCAGTGCTGCAACTGAGAGGCTGCTTGAAGATATCGAGTGTCTCACCTCCTTTTCTTTGGACCTTTTCAGGCTATACTATATGTATCTTTAGCTGCAACCACAGCTCCAGAATATTCTATAATTTCGTATCATCGACTGAATCTTCAAAGAGACGAGCAGTTCTCTACAGCCCTTTTGGATAAATCAGGGCAGCGTTGCAGGCTCTCAGGTTTAATCTATCCACAAGCCCTCCATCCTTTTTCTGTCTCATAAACAAGCATCCAGAATTCACCATCCTCGTCATAGCACAGAATCTGTTTTCCCCAAATGAACTATTACATTTACCCAAAACAAAGCTCACTTGCCACTTAACTGCTTTCTCAAATTCTTGCTCTAGGTTTGCCATGCGTGTGGCATTTCACGGACCAGAACTACTTAGTGTGAGCTGCAAACCAGGGGATTAACCAAGCACTTCTTTCTCCACATCATGAACAGTAAACACTTCCTCTACAGTCTTCATTTCCTTCCTTTAAGACATTTTCCAAAAATCCATGGCCATTTTTTGGAGAGCAGATCCAGCCTGGCTTTCATTAAGTCTTACTGGCTCTGCATCCAGGCCCCAAGGCAGTGCCTCAGTCTGCAACAGGGCAGAGGCCCAGGCTTTCCTTAGGTCCTGATGCTCTGAGCTGAACCCTGGCCGAGGACTGGGTCCTGCTGCCTCTGCCAGGCTGTTGAGACACTAATTTCCGGCCTGTCTGTATTTATGAGTCAGTGATCCCAGCTCCTTCCTGATTGCATTTTCGGCTGTCGTCAGAACTCCAAGATCCTTTTCTCATCCCACCTGTACATCATCCTCACTGTCTAAAATTGTTACTGACTGCCTGGCCTAACACAGGAGACTGGGGCAACCATAGTGACTCTTCATCCCCACCCCTCAGACTTCCCTATGTCTGTACTCACCAGCTGACCTAGCATATTTTATATTCATTCGTCTATATCCATTTCTCTCTTACTTTGTACAGGATAATCTTATCTTGCCAATGAAGCTTCAAATACGCAAGGCCTCGAGTGGAGGGATGAACAGACTCTCTGCTGCGGAGGAGGCTGGTGACGCTAGAGCACACTGCTTTCTGCAAAACTTGCTCCCGGCCCTGCAGCCAAGCGGGCATTCTCTTCGTCCTCAATCAGGAGCGCACACTCATCTCAGAGCCCCAGTGTTTGAGGCATCCTCTCCCGCTATTCTGTTTCCATCTCATCGCCCTGTGTTTTCTTTACAGCATGGATCACAACCTTGCTCTTTATTGGCCATGCAAGGTTCAGAAACATCGTTTATTATCTGGGGCATCGTGACTCTGATGAACACAGCTTGGAGCATGTCACTGATAACAAGGTGAAACAGGAACCCAGCTCGTCATGCGATAGACGGATCCCACATACGTACAGATTAAGGCAGAAGTCATCAGATTTGCAGACGGGAAAGCAGCATCACGTTTACATGAAGAAACAATGAGGGCTGCTGAGGGGCAGAGAGTGCCCCTGCCTGGCCTAACGATAGGTACGTGCAGAGACGCCGAGGTGCAGGGTGGTGGTCAACGACTTCCTACGGTGGCAGAAAAGGTCTGTACGAGGCTGGGGCTTATTCACTGACTTTAGCTACAATATGAGTGATTTTTAAACAACTTCAAATTGTTCCCTGTATGGGAACAGGGCAATTAACTAGACAAATAGGTTAATTTTTGCTCTTAAGCTATTAAGTGTATTACACAGAACTGTGAAGGGGAGTCTGTTTCTTCCTCTGTGGACACACTCTGGATGTTCAGCTGGGGCCCACTGACCGGCAGAGTGGCACCCTCTACTGACTCTAGAGGCAATTATATTGAACTTAAGTTTGGCGAAGAAAACCAATTCTAATCAACAAGTATATTTACTTATGGAGTATCTTCTATTTCCAGGTATTAAAATGGTTTAGAAGTAGTGCTCTAATAATCTACTTTTTAAAAAAGACATAAGAAGAAAACACCACACAGACCGGAGTATGGCACTGCCATGTCTCTAGCATATAACTCAATGCGGAGTATGGCACTGCCATGTCTCTAGCATATAACTCAATGCGGAGTATGGCACTGCCATGTCTCTAGCATATAACTCAATGCGGAGTATGGCACTGCCATGTCTCTAGCATATAACTCAATGCGGAGTATGGCACTGCCATGTCTCTAGCATATAACTCAATGCGGAGTATGGCACTGCCATGTCTCTAGCATATAACTCAATGCGGAGTATGGCACTGCCATGTCTCTAGCATATAACTCAATGGTTACTGAAAATATCTCCTAATTAATTCCTTTTTCCCTGAAGACTCCTAATCAGACCAAACCTTTTACTTAATTAATTGCTGCTAGTTAAACATGCAGTGTTATGTACTGAATTTATAACTAGTCTTTTTGAACTTTAAATGTAATCTGACACAAATGAGAAGCAGGTAAAATACCTTTTACTCAATTAATTGCTGCTAGTTAAACATGCAGTGTTATGTACTGAATTTATAACTAGTCTTTTTGAACTTTAAATGTAATCTGACACAAATGAGAAGCAGGTAAATATGAATAAACTTAAATGAAAGGCATTTGTATGAACATTTTATAGTTTGTACTATTCCAACAGATGTCCACCTCCTCCATCCCCAGCATACACCCACACACCCTCCACAAAACTCTACTGCATGTTAATGGCAGTGGTCTCCTACAAAGTAACTGCCGAGCATAATTTTTATATTACCAAAACTATAAAAATAGCTTCTTAAAAGCCCTAATTCTATGCCAGAATAGGCCACTGGTATTATCTATTCATTGAGGAGGGAGTTCCATTCTCAGAATACCAGATTCCTAACCCTATCAGTCATTAGAAGCATTCAAAGAATGCACATGCTTTTACTCAGACACCAACAATCACATTTTAACCACCCAGTTGTTGAAAATTCGGTGAAAGCTAAGGGGAAGTTTAACGTTTTCTCCTACATAAACCCAGTCAGTTTGTCTATGGCAGAATTACTTTACTGAAATACTCAGGCATGCACAAATGGAATGCACTGTTTTTCTAACTGCAAATTTCTGGACCAGTGGAAAAAACTTCATCTTTATTCAAGGCACTAACTACACTACATTTTAACACTGCAATCACAGGCAGTGTATGAGATCTTATTTGTGACTAATGAACTCAATTTGGTTGTTTTAAGGGAAACAAATGAAATTTCAAATATGTTAAATAAACATAGTTTAACCACTTAGAACACATCAGTAAGTTTCTTAAAATGACTCTCCATTTCCCTCAATTTTGATTACCTGAACTATAGTTAATCTGTACCTGTAACAAGTCTAACGCCTAGGAGAGACCATTTCTAAGTATGCAGAGCTACAGACTTAAAAAAAAAAAAAACACACAAGTTAAATGGAAGATTTTAATTCTCTAAACTCATTACAAAGAAGACTGAAAGGGACTATATTTCTTGTACTAACAATGGTGCTGAAGAAGACGGAAAACTGTCAACTGTCTTCTCAACATTTCATCACTTTCAGAGGATCTGGCTGAGCAGGAAGTCCTAAAGCAATGTGAGCTCTGACTGCACAGAACCGTTTCCACTGGGGTGGAACTTTCACAAGACATGCATTGTGGACCCAATGGCAACCCCTTACCTACCATGCCCAAGGATGAATGCTCCTAACACAGCACCTGGCACATAAGTGAGCTTCATCAGCCCATGGAAAGAATGAATGAATGAATGAATGAATGAATGAGAGAATGGTCGCAGAAAACAGACCAAAAACATCCTGCTATGCCGGGATTGCTTCCTGGTGATCCCCCTGCATAAACCGACTCTGGATCTCTTGGCCTCTGTGGAACCGTCCAGGCCCACAGCTCCAGCTGTTTTTTTTTCTGCCCTTACTGCCTCAAGCCCCACCCCAGCAGGCCCCAGCTCTGGGGTCTAGTCCTCAACCCAGTTCCATGAGGGAAATCCACCTGTTAAAGGCAAGGGGCAAAAATCCAGGTAACTGTGGAAGGGGTGGGAGGGGCAGGCACCTCTTCCTGAGGTTTGAGCCAATTACAACGAGATGAGTCAACACTGATATGGAGCTTCCTGCTCTGCTGAAGAGAAAATACTCTCTGACAAAAAAGTAAAACGTTAAATTACTAGGCAAGTATCTTCCTAAGTGTGTTTAACCAATATTATAGAAGAAAGTGTGGTTAAAATAATTTCAGAAATACTGAATTGGTCAAATAAAGTTTCCTATACTGTGGGGCTTCTCAGAGCCTTGAACTGGGCTAATACTGTGAATCCCCCAGAACTTCCCCAAACTGTCTGATGGGCTAAAAGTTAAAAAATAAAAAATAAAAATAAAAAAATCCTCTTTCTCCTAATATGCAAAATTGTATCTAGAGATCAATTTAAGCAATTGCGGCAGATACACAGAAATGCTTCAATACCCAGAACTGATATTGGAAAAGTAGAAACAGACTTTTAACAATTGCAAATTTAAAATGCCACTGAATGCTCCAAAAATACCTGACTCAATCGAGTACAGGACTTCGGCATTTTTCCCTTTGTCCTTGTCCAGCGCCGTCACCTGCAACACAACCGAGCCGACGGCCGCCGATTCATACACCCGCCCTTTGTAGGAGGAAGCGGTGAACCACGGGGCATGGTCATTCGTGTCGCTGACGTTGACCACAATCCTTGCAAAGTTGCGTTTTACAGGCACATCTTGATCTCGTACCTAAAGGAATCGACACATTATCAATCCCATTGGTGTTTTTCTTATAACTAATTGGAAATCACAGTTAATCCCACAAAGGCCTCAGGACCAATGGTGAGAGGAGAGAGGCAGAGCGCCTACCATGACCGTGAGGGTGTGCTGGTGAACGGCTTCATGATCGAGCTTCTCAGAAGTATAGAGAGAGCCGGTTGCAGGATCAAGACGGAATTTCTTGAGACTCAGTGGATCTCTACTGCCCTGCAGAGTGTAGATTAGTCTGTTTTTCTCATCCTGATCCACAGCACTGATGTGCAAAATTTCTGTCTCTGGCACCGTATCTTCAGGAATAACAACTTCATACTTCGATGTAGAAAACTGAGGACGATGGTCATTTGTGTCTATTACTTTGATGAATACCTGTAATGGATGACAAAATGGCTCGTACAATAATATGTCCAATTACGATGTTTTAATACTTAAAGAACCATGAACAAAAGTCAAGCACATTGAAAGAATGACACTGTGGCAAAATAAAATACAAATAGGAGAAAGGCAACAAAAACCTACAATCATACATGTCTTATAACATTTCTCACTGGTATATTACTTATCTAAATATGAGTCAGATAATGATGACCTTTCTGAATTCTTATAACTAACTCTGAAGACAAAATGTGTATACTTTTCACACTTGCCACGTCTTTATGTGGCTTAACTTCTCTTATGCCTCCACACAGAAGGTATCTGTAGATCACTCATGTACAGATAACAATTTACTTTACCAGGATTTATAGAAGACTAATTTCTTATATCAGATTGGAATCTGCAACTACCAACCTACTGAGGTGAGTAAGATAGATGATTACACTATCTAAATTTCTCATTCTCATTTTTGACATCCCAAGCCCCAGATCATAGGTTTTTTTAATATGTAAAAAGAAAAAATAAGAAATGTGTTTAGAAATCACTGTATTTCTGTAATCATAAACCTACATGTATGTAGTAAATATGTTTACTCCCTAAAAGCAATTTAGTTAATAGACTGAAAAAATAAACTCTCTTAATTGTGTCCACATAAAGTAAAAACCTTTGGAGGAAAAAAAGCAAATGTTAAGAAACTTGGTACTAAGCTAAATTAGAAACAAACAAAACTTTGACAGTAAGAGGATTAATTTTCATAATGAAAAAACCTATGGATTTGGCACAGCGGAAATCACTGCCAATTACAAAACATGGTTTAGAGTTTATGAAGAAGGAAACTGCGCTTCGTGGGGGCACATGGAAGACAGGGATCTGCTGTCCAAGCAGCACAGGAAGAAGAAAACTGCGCTTCGTGGGGGCACACGGAAGACAGGGATCTGCTGTCCAAACAGCACAGGAAGAAGAAAACTGCGCTTCGCGGGGGCACACGGAAGACAGGGATCTGCTGTCCAAGCAGCACAGGAGGCCAGAGACCCAGGCAGAGCTGTTAACCACATGGAGAAGGCCGTGAACAGAGGCCTTCCATGAGGGCCACATCAGTGTTCTCATAGGAGACCAAAACATCAAGGATGTTTTAGTTAAAAAAAACATAACATGACATTTTGTATGAATTCTAAATGCATCCACCAAACCATGGAAAGGTTTCATGTGAAAGCTATGTAAACCTTTAAAACTACAGACGCCTCACTTTTACAGGTCAATGATGATCCAGAAGGGATGACTATAAAGGCAATTACCACAAATTAGATTATATATTAATGTCCACTATACATTTAAAAATTACTTTTCCCATGTATTGGGTACTGGGCAGAGAAGTTTAATCCTGCTCCAAGCTCAACTATTATTAAGTAGAAGGAACTGAAAGTAAAAGCAAAATTCAATTGAAACACACTGATCGTGCATTTCCATGCCCAATGCTTGCCTACATAACACAGTGGGTGTGAAATTAGCATGCAATAATCCCTGCCCTCACAGAGCCACCAGGCTCACCAGGCAATGTTCTGCACGTGCACAGCCTAACCATGTCTCATATACTATCAAGTAAGTTTTTAAGAGTCCGGAGACTGGCTGAGATGTTCAGAAAGCTCTTAAGAGGGAGACAATGATTTCTTGGATGTATTTTTAGTTGGCAGGTGAGTAAGTACGAGGAAGGGCTGCCTCAAAGACATGAGGGCAAGCAGTGGGATGGAGCATCCTGCCTTTTAGAGGTTGGAGAGGACCTGGAACTCAGGGATGATATAGTAAAGGAGCAAGAAGAAGGCAGAATCAAATATGCAGAGCCTCGACTCCAGAACTGATGTGGGAGGATTACACAGCTCCTTTTGGTCAGAAGAAACTCACTTCCAAGATGAGCGGCAGGGATGAAGAATGGCGACTGGAAGGTGAACTGAGTGTCGGTGGGACAAGAGCCCAAACCCGAGCTGATGTGCAACAAAACTATGGTTTTCTGAGTGCTTACTGGGTGACAGGCTCTCGGGGAGTGAAGAACAAGCGCCCTGCGGGTCATCTCATCAACCTTCCTAACACCTCCAAGAGGATGATTACCACCACCCCCACTTTCCAGGTGAGAACATGGACACACAGAGAGTTACAGCTATTTGCCTCTGGAAAGGAATACAAGAGGTGGAGCCGGGATTCCGACCAAGCAAGCTGCTCCAGAGGCCACGATGCTGATGCTCGAGAGAAAGTGAAAGAAGATATGAAAGCAAAGCTGTTTGAAAGAAAGAAAACAAAAGGTAACTGGATTTGGTAAGTTACCTGGAGATACAAGAGAAAGCCAAGTGACTGGAATCAATAGCGGTCAGCATCCTAAGCCGCACACGCAGGACAGGCAAGCCGGGAGAAGAGCTGTTTCCGCAGGGCACTGGCAATTCTCCCACCGTCCTGCCGCCTACCTCTGCTGGAGGCTGCCTGCTTGACCCACCAACGCTCACCTAAACCTTCTCAAATCGGCATCTGCTGCCCCTGACCTGGAGACACAATGGCTGCTCTGTTGATTTTTGAGTGTTACTTCCAAGCGCCAATCCATCCCCGCGGTATCCTAGCGTCTCACCGCCCAGCTAATTCCTCTGCTCTTCAATCCATCCCCGCTGTATCCTGGTGCCTCTCACTGCCCAGCTGAGTCCTGTGCTCTTCTCCAGGTGGCAGCTGCTGCCCCGCTCCACCTGCTCCCGCCCAAATTCATATTTGCAGGTTCTCAGCTCAAGAGGAAAAATAATCTAAACACAAATCATTCCCTTTGTCCCACACCTTAACAGGTCAACCTGGGCTCACCGTTCTCCTACAGTCTGACTGCCTTTCCCTGTCAGCAATTAGGATAGCATCTAGAGCCTATGACAATGGCCCGAAATAAGTTACAGAAGTATCTTTATACTTCTGAAACAATGAAATTTAAGATATTCTGTGTTCCCAAGGAAGAAAACTAGACTCTCTTTCCTGGGTTTTACAGGAATTTTAGTCGATACACATCATATTTCATGCTAAACTTTTCACTGCACTAATTAAAAATGCAATTATTGGGAAAGAGTTGCACTGTTAATTATTCATAGAGGTGTTGCCTTTAGTAATGAGAATGCTTGGCAAAGACGGCCATCGCCACTGTTTATGAAGCTCCTTTTGTTAGATTTCTGGGTAGTCGATTCTGTGAACTGGTCTACAGTTATGCCCCTTAAATCCTTCTCTCAGAATTATCCTGTTAGATTTATTATAATTTATGATGTTTTTATTCTCATTTTTGTGCTCTAAAATTTTACAAGGGCTTATGTTTAAAGAGAGAAAATCAATAGATTTTGCTTGTTTCTAGAATGAGAACAGCTACCAACTAAATTGAAATTTTCACACCATACTAGAACTTTTTACAAGACAATCTCAAAATGACCCCAAAAGCATACAGCATACATATATCAATTTTATATACACTAAAAATCACAAGCATTTAGAGAAATATTTTTGTAAACGGCTTTAAATTATCTACCCATTTATTAATCGAAAAGACAGCACAGACGATAATTTGTATCTTTTAATGCAGCTCAATGACTTAGCAGATGATCTGGCTCGCTTAGGATTTAAAACAGTATAATCTAATGCTAGAAAACTGAAACTCAGAAGCATCTTGTTCTCTGACATTTAACTTCTTTCTTTTTCATTTAGGCCACAGTAGGTTATAAATACACCTTTAGCTTCTACCAGCCTCGTGAAAGCTCCAAGAAGGCAAGATTGCTGCCTGTTTTGTTTCCTGCTATTCACCTTCCAGAATGGTACCTGGCATGTGACAAGTATTCAACAAATACTTGTTAAAGAAATGAGTGAATGACACTCTGCTCGCTCCTGAAACCTCACGATTCTTCTCTCTAGGAATATTCCTTCTGTACACTTCAAACGGCCCACACTGAGAACCAAAGAAAAGTAGTAAGAAAGAAGATAATTTAAATTTAACTTACAGGATTTTAACACGTAAGTGTGAAATCCCCATAATCTGGCCATCTCAATTATCAGATAGGAGCAAATAAAGGTGTTAAAGGAATGATGAGAACAATTTTATTAGTTATTTTACATAGCCAGGAGGAATCCAAAAAAAGTGATTTAGAAGATGAATCACTCTATCCAGTTTTACTGAAATTGATTTAAACAATTCATTCTCAATAGTGATGTACTTTACGTTAATATAGTTTAAAATGAGCATAAAATTCGAAGATTTTGATGGCATAACGTTGGTCTGGTTTTGTTTTTGAAGTCTTCCCTCAAAATTCTCAAAACTGCTTAATTATATGCAAAACCTAAATTGGGATATGGAATTTTCTTTCCCTAAATAAAAATTCTTAGTGTGCATGTCTGTAAACTTTACCAACACACAAACTCTTCTGATTTTAGACCCTAACAGGGCAGAATCCACCGCTCATACTTCCTGTGGACCCCTCCAAGTCAGAATGTTGTCTCCATCCTCCTCTGACAGCCGCATCACTAGTAATTCACTTACCTGAGTGAGGATAGTGGTGGTTCCATCTGTGGCCTCGACTGTGAGGTTGTAGTTTGACTTCTGTTCTGCATCGAGAGGTTTGGCAACAATGATGGTTCCAGTTCCCTTGTCCACATCGAAGTGACTGTCGTAGTTGCCACCTAGTTTAAATTGGGACAAAAAAAGTAAAAACAGTCACAGGATAACACTCCGTAGTTTATTTTGTGGCTTTCTAATACTTAATGGCACTGAAAAAAACTTCTAATGTACTAGCAAAGAGTTTCCAAGGAGGAGCATTTTGAAAGACAAGAGTGGCCAATTAGAAAGACAATGCTTGTTATGGCAAAGTGAACCCTAATTGTCCAGGAAGCAACTAACTGAAAAAAAGCAAGAAAGCAACTCTGAAAACAAAGACATTGCTAATACTGCCAGTGAGTTACTTTCAATTTGCTTTTTCAGGGGTTCTGAATTTCTCTTCAATCTTTATCTTAGTAGTTATACAAACCATCACTGGGCCATTTAAAAGTTTACTTACTAAGAAAACTTTCTGATACTTTCAGCAAATTGGCCTAATAAAACAGCTATTAAAAATCAATGTTAACTCTAAAAAAAAATAGTGGTAGTTAACTTCAATTAGTCCTGGCTACTATAAACTATTTGAAATTTTTTTTTTCTCATTTTTGACAAACACAAAGCCTAATGAAATAAAAGTTTCTATCCTACTAATATTATCCAAATATTTTTGATAAAACTCTCTTTTCAAATCCATTCACCTAGATATAAAATGAAATGGAATGAAAGAAAATAGAGGCTTAATGTCATGATGAAATTCTATTACTAAATCTAACCAAGAAACAAAACAACACACACGACGTCTTAAGAGAAACCTAAAACCACAGGGCAAGGTGAGCATCACGTGTCAACACGCTGGCGAATGGGATGGGTGACCATGCGCACACTATGGAGAAAAAAAAAAACAGCAATGGAAGATAGTCATTGGAAATAAAAAAGTTAAAAAAAAACCAAGGCTTTTATTTTAGATCTCATAATCTGAGGCAAATTATGTGATCTCAGCAGATACCTTCTGCTGTACAGTTCGGGTCACAAGTCATCTGAAAGATGTAAAAAACTTCTCTAGCAAGCGTGTCTCCTGGCACAGCCAAAAAGAAGCAAGCACGCATGGAAAGCAAGCACAGAATAAGAACAATCAATCAAACCAGGTCCAAGCACAGCAAGGCTACACAGCGAGGTCAGGTACTGCACAGCAGCAGCCTGTCGATCTGGAAATGTGATAAAAGTTAACAGAAAGCAAACAAACGATTTTGAGTATCATTAACTATGAAAACAGTCTCTTTTTCCCCTTCCCTTAAAAGTATGCCGTAAGAGTTTCATAGGTGTTGATGACATGGATTTCATACAATCACCAAGCTGGTAAAAGAGCCCAACCATTTAGCATGAAAGTTCCAAAGGTAAGGCCTGGCCCGACACGCCCAGGGGTCTAGGTCCATCAGCCGCAACTTTTGGGGGCTTGGGGGTAACATGACTAAGGGGTAGAAGAGGAAAAACGGACATAAAGTCTCCCCTAGAGAAATGAATCGCAACAGATACACTTGTTCTTAAATACCCTTGTAACTAAAATGTGAGGAAACAATTAAAAAAAAAAAAAATCTAAGATGCCAAAGTCTAATGTGAAATTTAAAAAATATGTTGACTAGGGTATTACATTCAATGTCTTACCTAAACTACATGACAAATAAAAAGAAATGGCTTTAGCAAGTAAACTTTACTGGAGGACGAAATAATCTAATGAACCCTCATTCCTGTTGAAAATGAGGTAAATAAAACTAAAAACCCATAGCTGGTACCATAACTTTAAAGGTACACGAATCAAAATTTGTAAGCTTATTCCCTCTTAAATATTGACATGTGACAGTCACACAGGCATAGTTACTTTAAATGTTCCAATCATATTCACTAAAAATAACAATGTTTTTAGTGGTTATGTTATCAATAATTAAACATTAAGAAGTTGTGATTTTGGACCAAAACATCCAGGGCTTTTGTCTGTAACTCTTTGATGAACTTTTAAAAAATTTTACTTTTAAATTAATAACTTGGTAGAATAGAGGACCTATTTTAAACAAGTTTAATATATGCTATATATTGTGAAAAATTTTGCAATCAAAATATTATGGTTTAAAGCAAATTCTCCACCTGTCAATCGTATTCCCAATTTTAAATCCTGACACGTGCCCAAAACTCATCAAACCGTATGCAGATTCTCCTCAGTGTAACCCGTAAGGACAACGAAAACGAGGAGGAATGCTTACCCGTGATGTCAAACCAAAGAGGTATGCCAGGAGGCTCAACAGATATTACTCCAATCATGTGAGCAACGGGGTCACTTTCCATCACAGTAAAGGTAAAAAATGATTCTTCAAATGAAATGGGCTCCGGGGACGGTTTGGGTTTGGAGATCCATTCAATGTGGAGTCTGGTGGTCGATGACTTTTGAGGGCGACCATTGTCAACTGCCTTAATCTGTAACATTTGGGCAGAGGGGATTAAAAACAGCAAATCGGAAGTTACCACCCAGAAATGAATGGAGCACAGACTGGTTTGGTCTTAAACTGAGCCAATTTCAAACATTTAACATTTGTATACTGGGTGCTGAATGCTTGATGAAAGAACAATGATTTCATGACCACATGCAACAGAAACAATGAGCACCCTGAGTGACAGATGAAAAGGAAAAACAAACCCGTGCTTCTCCAACTGCCTGATGGGGCCATTAGGTCACAAACACTTCAGCCATTTACAAAACAGAAATAAAGTTACTAAAGAAGAAATGCAAAATAAGGTTTATAGTCACAACATATAAAAAATTACACTACTACAATCTTAACTCACGGAAAGAATATCATATTCTCCAGCGGCTGAAAACTTCTTGGACGAAACCACCCCAGTTTTCGGTTCAATGAAGAATTTGCCGTGCTCATTCCCTTCTTCGATGCTGTAGGAGATTTCTGCATTGGGGCCTTCATCTTTGTCGGTGGCTATAACGCGATACAGGGGCTCCCGTCTGGCATTTCTTTCTCGGTCTGGCTTTTCCCGCTCAGGGAGTCTGATTTTGTAGAACTTTTGAAGAAACTGAGGTTTGTTGTCATTTTCATCAAGGATTTTCACAATGACTCTTGCAATGGTTGATTTGGGAGGACTACCATTGTCTGTCACAGTAACCTGTTATTTTAAAGTTAACAGATAAACATGTTAAGATACACTATATAAAAAGGATCTTCTTCCTAATGCTACTCCGCATGTGTGTAAAGCTCTACCTTTTGCAGGGCACGAGGACTCAGACACAGCAGCTCCTCATTCCAACAACAGCGCTGGAAGGAGGTGAGGCAGCACCTCCTATCTCTACAGGGAGAGAGTCAGGGGGGCAGGCATGGCTAAGAACGGAAACAGCCGCACCCCTGCACGCCTTCCTGACCATGCCGGCTCTCTTCTCACACTACTGTAACTTGGAAAGTGAACCTCACGCAAACGTTAAGCTACCAAAAACTTAATACCTTTAGGCCATGAAAGAGATACGTGAAGATTCGGCTTTACACATTTAAAGAGTCTTCTTAAAAACAATACACTCTACATACTTAAAAATAAAATTTCCAAATATCACGTAAAAAATGTTAAACTTCATCAATAAAATATACTAAATTGTCCATTTAAAAGTATGTGTTAAATAAATAGCACACCTTTTAATACTAGTAATCACCATTTTATTTTGGCTATTTTCCTCTACAGATGTTTTATAGGAGTGGACCTAAACATTTAAATTTAAGACCAACTCATTAAATAAGATTTTCAGTAAAATGATGATAAAATAACTTTCATTTTAAGTAAACTATCCATACATTCTTATATTCTATTTCGGAAAAAATATCAGAGAGTCTTGAGGACTGCACTGATGACTGTTTCCATATCCATAAGAGACCATTTCACCCTTAAATCAAATGTTCACGTTTATGTCAATGGGTACATTAAAAGTAATGATATTAGTAATGCTTATTCTCCCCTCATCCACACCCCACCTTCTTCCAAATGAATTACCAAAACACTAAAAACAGCCAAGTAGACTGAAGTCTGGCAGTTGTAAATCCTGTTTATTAAAGTGTGACTATACCCTGATGGTGCTTGTCAAAAATATTTAAGTAGTTGCTTTGCTTTGTATTATTTACCTTCCTAAGCTTTTTCAAAATAAAAGTATTGGTACTCTAATTTTAAACTCTCGAAACATTTCCTTTTCATCAGTTGGCATATGAGCTTTAGAAAAACAAGAAAGAGAAATACAAGCAAGCACTATGTTTTTTAGTATTCATCACCAAATTGTTCCTAACTTTGGGTTCAAGAACCAGTAGCTAGTCACAGCTTTCAACACGTAATGCAGACACACTATCTGTAAGACAGCCAAATCAATGCCAGCACTGGCTCTCAAATACACCACACCAAAAGGACCCTACTGAAAAATACACAAATTATGTATGCTGAAGGGGAAATTTATTTCCCATCAATGTCCAAAAATTACTTTCAAAGTGCTATACATCTGGTATCTGCTTCCACCTAGCCTTTGATACTCACTGAGAAAAGAGGGCTCTGGAGTGAGGTATGCAATTAATGTGAAATTTGCAAGGACTGGAGCAAAATGTCAATGTAACTACTGCTCTCCTATCTTCCCATCTGTTTATTTTTGTCAGCCACCACACTCGCCCCTTCTGTCAATCCTTGTAGTGAGAGAATGAAAATTCAAAACTCTGCTCTATCATAAAGAAAATGAATTCAAGGGACCTTGACACTCTAAGAACTAAAAACTCAGATGTAGTAGATGAAGCAGTTCCTAACGGGGAAAGCACCGTGGCCGTGAAACCACCTTTCCCAGAGGGGATTCCCAATTCTCATGCACACACATGTGTACGCATGCACGCACACAGACACACACTGCACAACGACAAAAAACTAAGTATTTACTGACAACGTTAAGAAAACTTGACCAAGGATAAAATGAAATTAAGCAGGCATTATAAACAGCAATATTAAAAGAAATTTTCAGAAGTTACAGTTTAGAATTTTGTCACTTATACTGTTAGAGTGGAAGAAGAGCGCTGATAACTCAATTAAACAAAGGCAGGTGGTCTTTCCAAGCCTGACTCTGACAGTGAACGCCAGCCTTCCACACGGGACACAGGGAAATCTCTACGGGGCCTCTCCGCGCTCTGCCTGTCTCTTAGCCGCTTCCTGATGACACGGACCCGCGATCTCATCAACCTGACGTCCATGTTACGCTCCCCCTTCCCTCTCCAAGTTACTCGTGGTCTTTTTCTGCAATGGATTTACTATTAGCCAAAAACCAGGTGACCAATAAATGATAAGCAGCTGTGGGTTTTCTAAGGCCTAAAAGGCATTGTAAAGTAGCCATGAGAATGGCTTATTAGAACTTTCTAGAAGAGCACATCTGAGACTTCCATCTACTTTTACTTTTGAGGCATTTAAGAAGCACCAAGTAATTCATAGTTTAAAATGCAAAAATAATGCAATTGTTTAAGAGCAAAAAAATGAATCTGGAAACAAATTACCTCTAGTTAAAAAGGTTGAAATAGATCTATAAACACCAACATAAATATATCTCAAAACATAATAGTAAGGGGGAAAAAAAGATGTATACAGAAAAATATCACTTAGGTAAATGCAAATGAATGCCACGTGACACTGTTTACTGTTCTGTTTGCCCCATGTGTCTGCGTGAGCATAAAACACAAAGATCGGAATGGGGTCCATGACAGTGGCCATGCATTCTGGGAATGTCATTGACGGATAAAGGGCACAAGAGCTACATTCATTAACAATTTCCTTATATTCCTTTTTCCTAATAACCAGTAAATAATATTAATACAACAAAATATTAATAGCTAAGAATACTGGTTTATGGGAATAAGATTGTTCTTTCATGATACTTATAACTATGAATCTTTAAGTATTAAAGATTAAAAAAAATACCTCTAATATGTGTTCATCTTGCTGTTCTCGGTCTAGCTTCCTTGATGTAGTTGTGATGAGACCTGTAAAATGGTAACAGTTCATTAATCCTCACAAAATAAGGTCAATTACAAAATATTGCAATTAAAATCACACTCTTGGCCAGGCACTGGGAGCTCACGCCTGTAATCCCAGCACTCTGGGAGGCCCAGGCGGGTGGATCACTTGAGGTCAGGAGTTGGAGGCCAGCCTGGCCAACATGGTGAAACCCTGTCTCTACAAAAAATACAAAAATTAATCAGGCGAGGTGATGCGTGACTGTAATCCCAGCTACTTGGGAGACTGAGGCAGGAACTGCTTGAACCTGGGAGGTGCAGGTTGCTGTGAGCAGAGATCACACCAGTGCACTCCAGCCTGGGCAACACAGTGAGACTCCATCTCAAAAATAAAATATAAAACAAAACCAAACTCTTTTAAAAGTCTAAGCGAATTTCTTCTCAAGAAAAAAAGAAGAAAGAAATTTCTTACTAAAGAAATTTAATTTCCAGGTATGGTTAGTTATTTTGTCTACAAACAATAGCATACTTTATACTTTCTTACTTTAATGACTCATAAACATATTGGATAAATGACAAATAGTAAGAAAGTAGAAAAACTCAAATCAGTTACATTTTCTGTTTGTTAGTGGTTTCAATACACATTTTGTCAGAAAAGATTTTTTAAAAGTGAGATGAAGTTATATAGGATTTCAATCTCATCCATCTCCTTTAACTGCTCAAGAGATAACTGAGAGTTGACAGAAATAACTTCTACAACTGTATTAAAAAGGGCTATTGAAAATAAAATGTTAACTCTAATTTATTATCTTTGAATTATCCACTCTCATAAATAAAGAACTGTTATAAAAAGCAATGTAATTTTCTGGGTAATCTTGCTCATTTAATTTCTCATACAAGAAAATTAATGATTCTCAAATTCCATATTCTAGAAAAAAACATTTCCTATCAAACTAGGATATCTGTACGAGTTTTGAACTCTCTTGAGAACTTTAATAACTGCTCAACTGTCAGCATATGTTGGAACTAGAAGGTAATTACAATTTATAAAATGTATTCTTGTGCTTCACCACAACCACAAACAAAATTCCCCTAACCACTAAAATGTCATCCCCAATCTGTGTTGATGGTGACAGGTGCATCCAGCATGATCTGCACCTCTGACCTTAAAATCAGGTGGAGCCTGTGTGGCAGGACAATTACCAGGGCTAAACGCTCTCCTGCTAGCGTTGTTTTTTTTTTTTTTTTCTCCATAGGGAAATACTTCAAATAATTCACATTTAGGAATAGACTTTATTAATCTAATTTATTTTCTCCCATAATCTTAACTAATTTCACTGAACTATCAATTAAGGGATATTCAAAATGTTTCTCTGCAGTTGTAAGTGAAAGCTTTGTGTTTTCATTTAATTCAAAGGTTTCTTTTTTCCTTAAGTAGTTACTAAGAATCTAAATCAACACTATTTTCCTCACAATTCGACACAGTGTTCTCTTTTTAACAAGGACAACAGAAGACTATATCATACCTCCACACTGGGGCTTTCCCAGACCAGACGTATAGATTAAAAGGGGCTAAAGGGAAATGCTTCACACTGCTTAAGGGTGTAAAAATGACACTTAAATGTGGCACAAGCTTAATTTTCATTAGTCAAAAACCTTTTAAGTTAAATCTTTTTTCCCCTACCAAAAATGTACCACCCTCTCCTAACTGTGGTTGTAAATAGTTCAGGAACGACAAGAAGCCATTTGATTAGTCCCACATCTAATTATTGTAATGTGTCCACCAGGAAGTCGTGATCGATGGTAACATCACGTGGAAGAGCAGCTTGACACATTCACAGGAAAACAGTATTCTTCTGGAGGGCACTTAATCACTCACCAGACAGCACTGTGCAAATACTTGTGAGCAAATACAATTCCTCACTCTACGATTTACTTACAGCACACAAGAAGGCTAACGAAAGCTGTACCTGTGTCCCTACTACCAATTCCACGTCAAAAGGCTGGGCGTGCTAGCTCACACCTGCAATCCCAGCACTTTGGGAGGCTGAGGCGGGCGGATCACCTGAGCTAAGAAGTTCGAGACCAGCCTGGCCAACATGGCAAAACCCTGTCTCTACTAAAAATACAAAAAACTAGCCAGCATGGTGGCATGCACCTGTAATCCCAGCTACTCAGGAGGCTGAGGCAGAAAAATTGCTTGAACCAGGGAGGAGGAGGCCGCAGTGAGCTGAGATTGTACCACTGCACTCAGCTTGGGTGACAGAGCAAGCCTCTGTCTAAAAAAAAAAAAAAAAAAAATCCACAAAAAGTCAAAAGGCTACCTGACCACCTCCTTCCTGGGTCTGAAATTATCTGCATGTTCTATAGGCCTCAAATTAATTCTCCTCTGTTAACTCAGATGGACCATTAATCCCATCCCAATGCAATGAATGGTAATGCCCCTTTCTTTCCATTTCAGTCTGACTACCCCGAGTCACTGCCTCACCCCTCCGTTTAAACTGAAGTGGGTTTAAACTCACTGCGGGGACTCGCGTGGGTTCCTGCTGCTGGATTCTCCAAGTCCTAATATTTCTTCTATCATAATATTACTCCACAGTATTAAAGCCCCTCATTTAAAAATAAGTCTCTTTTCTATACTGGAAAACCCATGAGGACACAGACTGTCTTTCTTGCATAGCTTGCTCACGCAGCTCCCTCTCTCTCTCTTACCCTCAAGAAACACTTAAATGTGTGAACATGTGAATTTCTTAAAACCATGAAATAGCAGAATTAAAAATATGATCTAGAGTGAGAGAGATACATAAACTCCTGTAAACCTGAAAATGATATAAGTGAGCCAACAGAGAACCCTTTAGTACATATTTATAGGCAGGGTGTGTACCAGGTGCTGCGATGGGTCGTCAGGTGCCGGCAGCAGCACGCTGCAGGTATTAAGAAGCACAGATCTGAAGTGCAGGGAAGAAGTTGTGGGCACACAGACAGGTGTGCCTCAGACCACAAGCACAGAAGTGAGTATGAAAACTAAAGAGAACAGTGGACCTATAAAAAAGGTAAAGAAAATAGCAGGCTGATTTTCAGCCTAGGAAGCAATCTGCTGGAAGAGAAGCTTGGTTTCCCAGAAGCCAAAAGCAAGGGATTTTAAGGAGGACGTACTTCAGAGAAGCCTGGAAGGAAAGAGAAAGTGAGGCAGGAAGCAGACCTGGAGAAGCATTTCTTTTACGAAGAGGAGATTGTCTCACATGTAACCGTAAACGACAAAAGAGAAGATGAAGATCTAGACCCCCGCTAACAACTACAGTCGCCACCCGAGGCCAGTGAAATTTAAATTAATTAAAATTCAGTAAAGTTTACGCTTCAGTTTCTCAATCACACTAAGCCAAATTTCCAGGGTGCCGCAGCCCCTGTGGGCCAGTGACGACAGCATGGAGCAAGGCAGACGCAGATGTGCTCCCCACGGCAGGAAGCTGCTGGACAGCACCTGTCTACACACGAGACACAATTCACAAATCAAGGTCCTGCAAGAAACCCTGGAAGTTGCATTTACTTCTCTGTGAAGAACACATATTTCAGACTGACAAAACAAACAAATAACAACAAAAAAACCTTTCTGAATTCACAACACTCTTAGCAAAAAGAATCTTAGCAAGGCTGCCATAGCGCTTTTCCCTAATGCCATCTCCAGAGAGAGGCCGTGCACGAGTGTCCTATGGGACGGCACTAGGTGGTGCACCCCCTCTGCAAAAAAATTAGGGTAAAATTAAGGCTTCTTGTGGGATTTTCATACAGAATGAAAACAGAATTTCCTAATGAAGCAATGAAGTACTAGGCGTTCTGGGTGTCTTTTAGAGGTGTACTTTATCTTACAGCAATCTGCACACTGTGTGCCTGACCCCCGGGAATGCTACCCGAACCCCCTGCACGCTGGCCATGCGAAACAATCTATCGAACGCGTTCTGTGTTCACGCCCACTCATGCCTCTGTGAGCATCACTCCAGCTCATCACCCCCCGACCCCTGCCCACCTGAAACATCTACTTCAAACATACTTCCAAAGTACAACTGCTCCATGTACCCACTACCTGTTAGTAGCCTAGTAGGTAGGAAGTGTCCTCGTAAGTATATCCACTTCTTTCATTTTCGACATCTGTGCTCATCTGCAATATTTTTGCCAAATTCCAGAAAGATATATACTTAAAGGAAACCGTACAGAACTTCAGAACTAAAGAGAAACCTTTAAGATTATCAAGTTCAGTTGCCTGAACCAAAGGGAAGTTAAAATTTTCCAAGTCCACTAGTAAGTCATTAACAAAACCAGGAGTAGGATTTCGTTCTCTTGAGGCTCAGATGAGCGTTTTTTTTCTCCCTATTTTTCACACCTAACTGTGTAATCGGCTGCGTTATAGTATTCCAACTCTCCATGAACTCTGAACTGTGACTTTCATAAACTGTAAGGAAAAAACAGGAATGATTCATCATCAGTCATTTAATAGGTCCACAAAAGCAAGTTAGGAGATAAAAGAGGAGGCAAAAGCAGAAAAACATATATGCAATTGTTTTCTTTTTGTAACTTTGTGTTTTATCTTCCTCTTCTGCCAAGCACTGATAATTAAAAATAGAAAGGAAGAAAAACGAGAAATTTTTTTTCCTTGGTCCAGAAAAACGCTTTCTATATAACAAAACCACGATAAATGTAGGTGGGCTGAGACAGCAGACACAGTATATTCTCACCAATGAGCAGTTACCAGGTCACCCCATAAATGTATGCACAACGCAGGAACCAAACTTTATGGCACTTGATGAACGTCATTAAAAACCACTCATGGCCTTTCAATGCCACTTTAGACATTTAGAGATGAGTTCATTTAGAACAGAAAGAATGTCAGATCAGCTATAATGTTTCAATTATAAATCAATAGCAAAACCATCTCCAAACTTCTCAAAATTCAAGAGATAAAATAGACTTTGCAAAGTAGATAGACGTAAAAGTGAACATCAAAGGACTAGCAGGTGAAGACAGTCCTGTGACACGGTCCACGCAGCTGAAGTGATCTGTGCATTCAGTCTACTGTGTTGTACTGTCCCCTCAGAAAGTGGAGATAAGACAGTCTTGTTTGCAAGAAACCGGGATGAAGGCTAGAAGTTGGCAAAGACTACTTTATATGTGAGAAACAATAAGACAGGCTAGATTATAGGGCACTAACAGAGAACACGGCACAGGAGCTACACACAGAAAACAGGAAGCAGGAAGAAGGCTCTTGCCAGCCACTCTGTGTTCCAGGAAAGTGTGGACTTGGTTGGATGAGAAGACATGTGGTCTAGTCATTCGTGCTGCTCCAGCAGACAACCCACCCACCATTGCCCGATATGTGAGTGAGGCCACCGAGGACCAGCCGGCCACTAGCCAACCCTGCACAAGAGTGGAAGAAGCGCCCAGCAGAACCCTAAACTAAATTATGAGTTATTTCAAGAGTGGAAGAACCGTCCAGCAGAGCCCTAACCTAAATTATGACAGTTATTTCAAGCCACTCAATTTTGACAGTTTGTTAGCCAAGGTATTATGTTTTAATATATACTTCATTACATATGTGTGTGTGTGTGTATATATATATATATAAACTCTCTAAGCCTGTAAAAAATTGAGATATCTCCACATATGTATATGTGTATATCTTCACATATGTATGTGTAAATATGTGAAGATACCCCAGTTTTTACAGGCTTAGAGAGATTAAGTTGCTTACTCAATGTCATTTAGCAAAGTACTGAAGTTGGGGGTTCAATAAATCTAGTAAGTCTACATTAAAAGTGAAAGAAACCAGGGGGGCATGAAGACTTTGGTTCTGTAAAAAATAAAGTGCAACATCAGCACTGTGGATAAAAATAGATGGCATAATCCCAGCACTTTGGGAGGCCAAGGCAGGTTAATCACTTGAAGGTAGGAGTTCGAGACCAGCCTGGTCAACATGGAGAAACCCGATCTCTACTAAAAATTCAAAAATTAGCTGGGTGTGGTGGCGTGCACCTGTAATCCCAGCTACTTGGGAGGCTAAGGCGTGAGACTCATTTGAACCTGGGAAGCGGAGGTTGCAGTGAGCCAAGAGCAGGCCACTGCAATTGAGACTAGGTGACAGAGTGAGACTGTCCCATTCATATATATGAAAGATGGCAGCTAGAGAAGGAAAAATATAGGATTTCTGAATAGGATTCAGGTCCAACTGCAACGAGAGAGCAAGCACTTGCGATCTGTAGTAAGAGTCATCGACAACCCCATACTGTAAAGGACAGGGTCCTGGCTCTAAAGGAAGGAAACTCTGCAGCCCTGTGTTCACCTCACCTGGAAGGAAACTTACTTGGAACCACTTTTCAATCACTCTACTAGAGAATGAGCAGAGGAAGGGAAAAGATCAAGGGAAAAAGGTAAAAATCTGGTCACCTGATACCTTTCTTTTACTCTGGTTATTTTCCTCTACCCCCTACAATGATTTCAGCCTTTCCACCCTTTTATTTTACAATAATTCATGAACCACAGCCATACACGTTCTAGAAAAGCACTGTCCAACAGAAATTTCTGTGACGATTTGTGTGTTCTTTAATTTGCATTGTCCAATATGGTAGCACCAGGCCACATGTGGCCACTACGTGCTTGAAATGGAGCTAATGTCACCAAAGAACTGAATTTTAAATTTAAATAATCTAAATTAAATAGTCACCCATTATGTCTGATCCTTTACAGCACCTCCAATGTCAAAACTAAAAACTTTAACATCTGCAATATTCAAAATCTTTTTCTGTGGTTAAAATTTGAAGCAAAAATACTTATCTAAATCCAAATTTTTGTAGACATCTGTCTTAATCCTACATAGAAAAAAAAAAAAAACAAGGAAAAGTTTCCCAGATTTTGACTGTGCTGACACTGCCCTGCCATGCTCCTGCCCACCGTTCTCTGCTGTGCGTCTCCACTTGGCTCAGTGGGCAACGAAGAGGGCTGCTTCAGAATCGCTGCTTTGCTGCTTCACTTGAACACGTAACAACCAAGAGGCTCTGTGCTTAGCTGTGACTCGGAGAATCACTATTAGTTTTTTGTTTTGTTTTTGCTTCTTTTTCCTAAGCACTAAAAGTGAATAAATTAACCTATGTTCATAAACAGTAGTGATGTCATAATGTTTACGATCTCAGTCACCCACTTGTTCAGTCTGCACCGTTATTCAACTACTCAGAATACTGTTCCCGAATGTCACCATGAGAGACATATACGAAAGTCAAGGCTCTTGTCCTCAAAGGCATACAATTTATTTAAGGAAACAACCCCTACATGTAAAAGGCAGAGGTGAATATTAAACTGTTCTCTCACAGTTCGCTTTTTAGCCAACACGAATTATGTGCTTCCCAAGACCCAGCTCTGGGCTAGGCATTTTACATACGTCACTCTCACTGGGTACTAACAGCAACCCTAGAAGCGAGCTACCAATATACTATGTTTATTTTTAAGATAACTGAGGTTTGGAGAGATAAAATCATAGCCAGCTAAATGCAACGCTGAGATTTGACCCCAAGTCTGATTCCAGAGTCCAAGCTCTTAATTCACATAGACAACTCTGAATGTATCTATCATAATCCTATTTAATACGTATAATGACTATACAACAAAATTATTCAGTGATCTCACTTTCCTCTAGGATTCGAACGTTCGCTCCAGCAAGCCCAGGTCCTTTTGCAGGAAGGAGTCCTCTGGGATCCATCCCTTTCTCACAATGTTTTATTAAGCACAGCATTATTTTGACCAACCCTTGACTGCAAGCATGCACTTTAGGTACACACCATTTTCACCCAATTATTTCTCTGAAACACTTTCATATATTTACTCTATACTAAGTTTAAGAACTGTAATCATAGGCCGGGCGCGGTGGCTCACGCCTGTAATCCCAGCACTTTGGGAGGCCGAGGCGGGCGGATCACAAGGTCAGGAGATCGAGACCACGGTGAAACCCCGTCTCTACTAAAAAAAATACAAAAAATTAGCCGGGCGCGGTTGTGGGCGCCTGTAGTCCCAGCTACTCGGGAGGCTGAGGCAGGAGAATGGCGTGAACCCGGGAGGCGGAGCTTGCAGTGAGCCGAGATCGCGCCACTGCACTCCAGCCTGGGCGACAGAGCGAGACTCCGTCTCAAAAAAAAAAAAAAAAAAAAAAAAAAAAAAAAAAAAAGAACTGTAATCATAGTATATTTGGTGGTAAAGGAAGTGTCTCGTTTAAGTTGTAGGGGTCTTCAGTGTAATTTCTTCAGGAGTTGTTACTACCGGGATCTGGAAGTTAGATTTCTACCCTTCAATCCTGACTGTGGCAGGGACTGCTCCCAGGGACATTCAGTGTGCTTTAAGAATCAGCAACACTAAGGACAATTACAATAAAACACCCGTAATACACTCAAGGGCAGACTGTGAAACTGACACTGCTCGGGTAACTTTTAGATAAGGAGTACTACAAAAACCAGCAAGGCAAGGTGCTGATGAGACATGCATATATGTGTACAGATGTAACGTGTACACACACTCCTGTGCACACAAGTTGTGACACGTTAAACCCTGAAATATTACTTCTGGCTACTCCTGGGAAATGGAACAGGTGGCTGGAGGGAAGAGAAGAGGAGAACTTCATTTTATACACTACTTTATTGTGGCAATCTTTAATCTTTAACAAGCATATTACTCAAATAAATTTAAATATTAAAACATTTTAAAGCTCAGAGTGAAAATATAGAAATACTCGATGGCTGAAAATTAAACTTAGGCTCGAAAATCTCAAATACATTATTTTTTAAGCCTTAAATATATACATTAATATACGGCCATGTATACAAAAAACTCAGACTTCTTAGAAATATTAAAGTGGCATATCCTCTATACGACTTTTTCTAATGTTTTTGAGTTGCAGCAAATTTTTAATGAAATGGGTCATGGGTGCTAAGTACCCTCTTACTGTAAAAACAAAGTTTGCTAAAGCCAGAATGTCTTTCACGACGCTCTAGCCCAAATCCTGTACCTTAAAACATGAGGAAATGAGGTCTAGGCATGTGGAATAAATTCCTGAAGGTCTGAGTCAGCAGAAGAGTGGCGCTCCCACCGAGGACACTGTTCGGAAGGCGCTACTGCTGGAGCCTTTTCCTGCAGAGGTGTGCATCGGGATCACAGGGTGTGAACGCCAAACCCCCCTTCTTCCCGCCCCGGGCCAGGGCCAGCAAATCACGCTCTTCACTCATGAGGACCCAGACTGTACAATCTCATAAAGGTTTCCCGGTGATTCCATCCCATGCTGACCTCAGCACAGGTGCTGAACGAAGTTGAAAAAAATTCACTCTTAACAGTTTTGTTTTCAGTCTTTATAATAACTACTACTGGACTTATTCTGGAACAAAGCATATTGTCTATTTCTTTAAAATACTATTGGAGATACAGAAACACAATAGTACTATGGACATAGGAGAAATAAACAGTATTTCTCAAGTATGGTTCTTACGTACCATAAGAAGCATAATTAACGTTGCAAAAAAAACGCAACAAAGAAGTGGCCAGAAGAGCCCACCTGAAGATTCCACCTGTTCTTCAACTGCTTACTAAGTCCTGAAACATCACCCAGAATCCTCCTGACAAGTCTGCAACTACTGACCAAATCATTAAAGCCTGTTAGAACGTAAGTTAAGTGAAATGTAGTCTTTACAACATTAAAAAAAAAAAAAAAAAAAAAAAAGAATCTAAATGGCTATATACATTTCCACTGAACAGCCTATTTTCCGTCTTTTTGAAAATACCTTTGTGGTAGATGGAATGGTGGCTCCTGGAAGCTGTGAGCGTGAACTGACTTGGATAAGCATCCCTGAAGACGTAATTAAGAACCTCAAGAGGAGACCACCTTGGATTTATGGTGGCCCTAAATTCAAGAGCAAGAGTCTTTTTAAGAGAAAGGTAGAGGGAGATTTGAGTCAGAGACCCAGGGAAGAAGGGCATCTGATGACAGAGCCAGAGACTGGAGTGGTGCTGTCTCAAGTCAGCAGGTGCCTGGAGACCGGGAGAAGCGAGGATGGGTCCTCCCTCAGTGCCTTCAGAGGGAGCGAGGCCCTCACGGCCCCTGGAATTCAAACTTCTGGCCTCCAGAATTGCGACAGAATCCACCTCTGTCGTTTAAATTTGTGGAAAGCAGCCTTAGGGAAATACACCTGTTTTTTAATACATTGACGGCTTTATTGAGGTATAAGTGATATATAAAAAACTACATACGTTTAATGTACATAATTTGATGAGTTTGGATATACACACGAATACATCTTTTTATTTGGACAGCAAATTAAAGTACTGAAAACATATTTTCTAAAAGAATTGGGTAACACTGGCAAACAATTCTGTAATTCAGAGATAGCCACTTTTATTACTTTCTGTATTTTATCAGTGTCTTCACTTGAAATGTTTTATGGCTTTGTAGGCTTCTCACTCTACATACGAGACAAAAAGCAGAGGATTAAACAAGTAACTCAGCTCCAAAGGTGATCTGGGATCACTTAAAAAAAATAAAATTCCCAAGTCAAGTCATGATGCTGTCCCTCAGGGGAGAAGAGAACAGGATCCCTCAGAGGAGGAGAGAGCAGGATCCCTCAGAGGAGGAGAGAACAGGATCCCTCAGGGGAGGAGAGAACAGGATCCCTCAGAGGAGGAGAGAGCAGGATCCCTCAGGAGGAGGAGAGAAGAGGATCCCTCAGAGGAGGAGAGAGCAGGATCCCTCAGGAGGAGGAGAGAGCAGGATCCCTCAGGGGAGGAGAGAGCAGGATCCCTCAGGAGGAGGAGAGAACAGGATCCCTCAGAGGAGGAGAGAGCAGGATCCCTCAGAGGAGGAGAGAGCAGGATCCCTCAGAGGAGGAGAAAATAGGATCCCTCAGGGGAGGAGAGAACAGGATCCCTCAGAGGAGGAGAGAACAGGATCCCTCAGGGGAGGAGAGAACAGGATCCCTCAGGGGAGGAGAGAACAGGATCCCTCAGGGGAGGAGAGAACAGGATCCCTCAGGGGAGGAGAGAACAGGATCCCTCAGGGGAGGAGAAAACAGGATCCCTCAGAGGAGGAGAGAACAGGATCCCTCAGGGGAGGAGAGAACAGGATCCCTCAGGGGAGGAGAGAACAGGATCCCTCAGAGGAGGAGAGAACAGGATCCCTCAGGGGAGGAGAGAACAGGATCCCTCAGGAAAGGAGAGAGCAGGATCCCTCAGGAGGAGGAGAGAGCAGGATCCCTCAGGAGAAGGAGAAAACAGGATCCCTCAGGGGAGGACAGAACAGGATCCCTCAGGAGGAGGAGAGAGCAGGATGCCGCGGCTCTGGAATGGGGCTTCCTCAACATCGCTGGCGGAGAACCACAATTCAGCTAAGTCTTGTTTTCAGTTACGAATATATAAAATATGACACAAACCACACATCAGTTCTGAGTATATTATTTCCCCTCCATAATAGAAAAACTCCCTAAATATTGACTTAGCAACTCTATTCATATGAATAAATTCTAGCTTAAAGCCTGTAACACACAAAGTTCCAGCTCTAAAGCTGTTTCATGTAAGAACCAAGACAGAACAGACGCTTCAATTCCGAGGAAAGTAAAACAGCCTCTATGTCCTCGAGGGCTCACTCCACCAGCAACACGGGCCTGGGGGTACAGTGGCTTAATCAAAATGTGTTTGCAAAAATAATTTGCCTAATGTTGTCTTTAGTCACAAAAACTTACCTGTGCTCACCCCGTGTTTACCCAAACTGTCCTTCCGATTTTAACCATACCTGTTGCTTCTGTTATACAGAAGAAAGAACAGTAAAAAGGCCTAATACTAGGAAAAATGAACATAAATTACATAAACAGGGAAGATACCAGAGGTCAGAGATTTAAGTAAAAGTGCTTTAGAACTTTATAGGACACGTTACAAATCTTGGGCTCCTAAAAATTGTTTTAAAGGTCCGCGGTTCAGTGTTGAAAGAGAGCTTGCTCGGAGTTAGGTAAAAAAGCTACCAGAAAACTACAGGGACCCACAAGACGCCTGGAAAACAAAGAGGGCCACAAAACCGGTCATTATTTTGATTTTTACAATGAGGTATTAAAGTAAAATAAAGCAACATGAGATGCAGAAATAACAGACTCTAACTGTGGAACTCCAGGTAGCACCTGACTGTGCCTTTGTAAACACGTCATCCATGGAACATTCTAGTCTACTGATCTGTACCCAACCAGCTTAAATAAAAGGAAACGGCCCCAGACCCAGGCTGCGTATGTGACTGAGAGATCACGGTGCAGGCCTGAGAGCTGTACAGTGGGGTGGGCAGAAGGCGCAGGTGAGCAGGGAGTGACAGAAACGGCACCAAGGGCAGCGACTGTCTGCTTCAACTGCTAGGCCTCCTCTTCCAGTGGGTGAAAGGAAAAGTCCTTCAAATGTGGCTGCTTTTAAAAATCTTTCATGAGTATCATGCCTGGTTCTGCGGTGGATACAATAATGAATGAGGGTGGCCCTGGCCCATAAGGACCTGAGCCAACGCTGGATCCCCCCGAAACATACACCAGAGTCACCACTGACCACGCAGAGCCGACAAGCTGACTGCCCACTGGCGGGAAGGCATCACGTCCTCCGCTTCCGCAAAACAGACTGCCTTGCTGGCCATGAGCAAACACGCAACTTTTCCTTCACTCATCACTCAGCATCCAGCCCCTCAGAGCCCTAGACTGTGAGCTCAGAGATCCTCGGCAGCGCCACCCTGTCTTTATTCGGTGCTGTTCTAAGACCGCATTTCACCACAGCCTGCTGCGAGCTCGTTTGGCAGCTGTGGCCATCTGAGCAGCTATTGTTTGTCACTGCAGTACTGGTGCCGGCAGTATTAGGCGTGGAGCCAAAAATGGAATTCTATTCATAGAATGGCAAGGCTGGAAAGCCGCTCAGAACTCATTTGGTTCAAACTTTCAGAGTTCCAAAGAAAACACTAATAAAATTAATCAAATGACTAGTCTAAAGTCACACGGGGCGTCACACAGGGAGCCTGTACCCTACAGTCTTCAGACGTCTCTTCTGGCTTCAATTCTATCTCACTAGCTGTTTCTTGTTGAAAATTGATGGCGTTAAAACATAAGATCGACGGCAAAACTCAATTTACAGGGAACTGCCTTCAGTGATCTTATAAATGCCAGATATAGCAGGGAGAGAAAAAGAGAGTAGGGTACACAACCCATTTTATAAGGTTAACATCATGTTGACATAAAAAGACTAATCTCGGGCACCCACATGCAAAATCTTAACTATAATTTTAGCAAATAATATTCAGCAGCTATAGAAAAACCAAATGCTCCTGACAGAATTTATCATAAAGATTCAAGTTAACCGATTTAAGGAGGAAAAAGCTTGTCATCATCAACATCGGCAGAAATGTACTGAATAAAATGTGACTTCCTGCAAACTTTGGAGATAATATACTTCACTTATTTTATAAAATAATAATGAGCATGAAAAAGAGGTAGGAAAAAAATCTACAGATTCCACCTTAAAATATTTGCCTATCTTGGTAAAAAGACTGCAAATAGGTAATTTTTTTTTAATGAATTCCTGCCATTGTAACGCGACTGGCCCGTCCTTTCCTTCCTTTGCAGCTATCAAATGTTACCGGAAACCCCTGGAAGTTGTTTGCAGCTTTAGCTATTTCCTATTGCACTTTGTTCAGTACTCGTTCCAGCCACAATAAAATGCCATTTACTTTGGTTCAGAAAAAAAATAGTTGTAAAGTGTTACTGGACTAACACCTGATGGGCACCCAGTATACCTACTAGTTCTTCTACCGTTTGGTAACTTTACTACATGCTTCAGGGATTACCACACAAAAACTACACATCTCTACCCAATCTGTCTGCAATCACAAATCACATTTCCTATAGTAAACATAAATAATTCTATACTACAGTATTTTACATGTAAAGAAGCAAATAAAAAATGGACCACTGTATAACGCTGTCCTCTAAAAAGCATACGAAATGGAAACTGAGTAATTTGAGTATAACATCTCAACACAGAATAAGAGAATAAACAAAATGGGGGAACCGATAAAGACCTGCTAAGTATACTTAGAGCCAAGTGTCTGAGCTGAAATTGGGAGCTCTGAAAACTTCTTAACAGGACACATGAACACAAAAAAAGTATGAAAACCTCAAAATCTAGGAAAATTTATCTTCTAGTGAGAAACAATTACTTCCCAATGTGGAAGAGATCTAATAGTCTACTAACCAACCTGTGAAATCTCATCTGAGATTTCAACCTTGATAACTGATACTCTAAATGCTCTTCTTTAAAGAATAATTGTATGATTAACAACCAAGAGAAACAAAATACAAATAATCCTTTCTAAGCATTCTTGCTTACAGCAACGGGAGGGATTCAATTTTTACTTCAGATATATAAAAGTCTATCCCTTCAAAATAATTTTCAAAATTAGCAATCAATGAAATTGCTTAACTAGTCCCACCAGTAAATACATCAAGTCATCAGGAGTCAGGAAACCACCGTAGCTTGTTTTTGTGTGGCTGACTAGTGAAGAATGGCTTTTGCATTTTTAAAGGGTTGAAAAAAACTTTTGTGATACATGAAAAGGACAGAAAATTCAAATTTTATTGAATTATTTATTTATTTGTAAAGTTTTCCTGGAACACAGCCGTGCTCACTCATTTCCATATCATGTACAGCAGCCTCTGGGCTACAGTGACAAGGCTGAGTGGTATGACAGAGACTGAATGGCCCACAAACCCAAAAGCCCTGTGTGGCCCTTTATAGGAACAGTCTGATGACCCGAGGTCCATGGTTCATAAAACTAAGTTTAAAAATCTAGTGTTACTTAAAAGTTTCCCATTTTTGGTCTGATGGCAACATAGGAATAAGATTAGCCTGAAAAGCAACTATTATATGAAACAGAATCCCTCAATACAAAGAGTAGATACGAAACAGAAAAACTGGCTGCACAGCCACATTCACACCCAAACGCAAAGGCACAGGACGGAGACTGGCACCACGCACTGAGAAGCGGCAGCCAGGAAATTCACATTGCCTGACCTCTGGCAGCTCTGACCTCTGTGAAGTCTTCAGATTATTTGTAAAATGAAGAAAATGTAAACAAGGAACGCAGCAGGCTACTGGTATCTGCAGTAACCATCTCACAGGGCTCTTGTAAAGATGAAGTCTGTGGAAGCTGCTTGTAACAGACGAGACATGCTTGTCAAGTTCCTCTGACTCCTAACGAAAGTTCTGTTCCAGCCCTATCCAAAAGTGATGGCAAGACACAGCAGACAGGTGGAAGAGTGGTATAAAAAAAACTTCAGAGAATAAGACAAAAAGGTGGCAAAAGAAGGAAAATTAGGCTTTCCTGGTTTCGCTTGGGCTGTCTCCTTCCAGCTCAGCTCTCCAAGGGAAGAGGCATGAGATAGCTGATGGAAGTCTGCTCAAAGAGAACGAACCGGCAGGACCAACAAGATTCTAACAGTGCAATGTGTGCTCCACGATAATGAGACGGGATTTTAAGTAAGGATCAGCCTCCAAAACACAGGAAACTTTTACTCTGCAGGTTGGGCACGGTGGCTCACGCCTGTAAAAATCCCACTTTGGGAGGCCAAGACAGGAGGATTGTTTGAGCTCAGAAGTTGGAGACCAGTCTGAGCAACATGGCGAGACCCCTATTTCTACAAAAAATATAAAAATGAGCTGGGCATGGTGGTGCATGTCTGTGGTCCCAGTTACTCAGGAGGCTGAGGAAGGAAGAACTTGGGCGCAGGAGTTTGAGGCTGCGGTGAGGCAAATGGCACCACTGCACTCCAGCCTGGACGACAGAGTGAGACACTGTCTCGAAGAAAAAAAAAAAAAAAAAATCACTCTACAGGATCGATGAAGGTTGAAAACCTAAGAAACATGAAGCTGAAATCAAAACACAAAACCTCCGTTAAGAAGATTCAGTATTTAACAAATGAGGTTTTTATGGTATATACATATTGAATTGTGTACTATGTGATTGCATTACCTATTTAAAATCTCAAGAGGACAGAAATACAGGTAGCAGCTGTTACAGAGCCTAAACCTTTTAAGATGCACATATAGACACACAGAAATCACAAACACAAACATACACAGTCAAAGAGGATGCCCTGTACCATTAACTACTAAACTTTTTAATAAATTTATTTAAAGTCATAAATAAAAGTCTTTCTTACTGTATTTGTTCTCAAAGAGGAAGATGAATGAAAAGAGGTAAAAAGTAAACATTGATGAGATAAAATCAGAAGATCAGTGAAATGGACAGTGAAAGGTATGTGGATATGCATATATATTCCTATAATAATGTGTCAAATTCATCAGTAACCACAATAAGGTGTTTTGGGGTTTTTTGTTTGTTTGTTCTTTGAGATGTGGTCTCACTCTGTTGCCTAGGCTGGAGGGCAGTGGAGTGATCTCGGCTTACTGCAACTCTGCCTCCCGGGTTCAAGCAATTCTCATGCTTCAGCCTCCCAAGCAGCTGGGATTAAGGTGTGCAACACCACACCCAGCTAATTTTTGTTTTTAGCAGAGATAGGGTTTCGCCATGTTGGCCAGGCTGGATTCGAACTCCTGACCTCAAGTGATCCACAAGCCTCAGCCTCCCAAAAGTGCTGGGATTACAGGCATGAGCCACCACACTTGGCCAAGGTGATCTTAAAAGCACAGCATCCAATACTGTTACAGAAAAATCCAAGATGCATATCCATGTATACAGTACGCTATCTGTGTCCAAAGGTGAGGAAAAAACCAACATATTCTTTCTTGCCTGCATACAAGTGAAAGAAAATGCAAACACTAGCTGTCTTTAAGTAGTAGATTTTATTATTCAGGTATGGTGAGACAACAGATGAGGTATGACCGCCAGTGAAAAGGCAGTCTGCTACTTCCCCAAGAGGAGGCCACACTACCCCCACTGAAGGTGGCAAAGGCTGTACCGGGCCACACGGGACCGTGCCAGGGTCGGTCTGGAGGTGGAAGGAACCGGGAAAGGTGGACTGAGGATCTCACAGAAAGGCTAGAGCGAGACGCTATGGATTGGCTGGTTTACGCAATTTCAAAGGCTCTGGGGCATAGCTGTCCCCAGTTGTCTAGCGCTGGCTCTGAGATGACCTGGGTATGACACAGGTGGTGGTATGGAGCGGGACTCCGGACTGGTCAGCTTGTGTATGAAAGGCATGGTCCTGCACCCGTCATTTGCTATCCCAAGTCCCGGAAGGGGCAGTCCTTCCCCACTCAGTGAGGGCCCAGATGCCACAGCATTCAGGATAGAGAAAATAAGAAAATAGAGTGAATATACTAAGGAAGGGAACTGAGTGTCTGGAGAACTGGGTAAAAGTAAAACTTGACTGGGTATCTTCTTGTACTTTTTGCATGTTTTACCATGTGATTGCATTACCTATTTAAAACAAGTGATAGAAATGATGAAGTGTGCTACCCACACGTGCACATACATCACAAACACACATCACAAACACACATCTGCCTTCCGGCCTTGCTGAGCAGAGTAAACTGATGTGAACGGTACTCCGGGGAAGGAGGACTGAGGAGTGCCATCCTGGCTACTGGGTACAACACAACAGCACAATTTGGGAGGGACAAAAAGTGTATATATATCCGTATTTCCACAAACTCCAGAAACATCCCCAGGATATTGCTAAGTTTCCATTTAAAATAAACCTAGAAATTCAGTTTTTACTCCCTAAAGACACAAAAACCCTGGCTAAGAAGATTCACTGTTTATTAAAGGAGGTGTTTATAGTCCATCCACGTTGATGGAGCTTCTAAACTTAAAAAGGCATCTTTTTCTGATTTAAACGCAATAGCTGACCTTCCACTTCTAGTGAGGGGATCAGATTTACGCTTTAACATAAAACCACCAAGAAGCAGACAAAATGAATGCACTGGCTGGTGACACGACACTAGACATCAGGCAAAGAAAGACAGGGATCCCTGAGAGAAACAGACGAGGGGAGAGCCGCGATCGCAGCAGCTTGCTGCCTTGAGACAAGTTTCCAGCCAGCTATGCACCCCTAGGTGACGTCCAAGAGAAACGGAAGTAGGCGTCCACAGAAGGACTTGTACTCAATGTTCGCAGCAGCTTTATTTATAAACAGCCAAAACCTGGCAACAATACAAATGCCTATCACCAGGTGAGTGGATACACAAATTAATCTATCTACACAAAGGATACACAGCAATGAAAAGAAACGTAGTCCTAATACACGCTAAAACATGCATGAATCTCAAATAAACATGCGAACTGTAAGAAGCCTTACCAAAAAGAGTACATGCCACGTGAGTTCACGAATATAAAATTCTAGGAAATGCACACTATTATTTAGTGCTAGAAAGCACACCAGCAGTTGACTAGAGATGCAGGTGGGAGGGCTGGAAGGGGGAATAGAGAAGTGTGAGCAGACCTTTGGGAATGATGGGTGTGTTCACTCCCTGAGAGTGGTGGTGCTTTCTCAGGTGTAAAAGCTACGTCAAAGCTTATCAATTTGTAGACTTTAAATATGTGCAATTTGCTGTAAGTCAATTACACCTCAAAAAAGCTTTTTAAAAATAAAGATTCACTACTTGGTTTGTAGCAAAAACTTGAAAAATATCAAACATACAGATAAGAGAGTAAGACGGTGGTCTCTTCTAAAGGACGCACGTGTCTAAAAGTAACACTTCAAAAGTATTAATAAACGTGAATTGTAAGTTGCATATCAACTCCTCCAAGTTCAAAGCAGTAACTTTAAAAAGACTCTGCAAGCGTGGTGTCGATTTCCAGAGGTTGTTCGTGAATAATGAGACATGAGAAGCTCACACTAGTCCCTTTTGTTCGGGACTCCCTTTCTTCTCTGTCCTTGACATACCACAAAGCTGTGACGCTTTTGTTTGCAGGCGCCGGAGCTGCCAAGGCGCCAAACATTCTGAATTCTACGCTCCTGTCTCTCTTCCACCTGGAACAAGCGTGCAGCTTATGTTAAAAGAAGCACATTTACCCTATAACTAATAATGGACACAAACAAAAAATGTTATTAAAATTAGTGATGTCAACAGAAGTGTATATATCACAAAAGGAAAATGGATATGGTCTTCCACTTGTATCTCCTAAAAATGAAAACCCACTGCCCCCCCCACAGCCCCCCCACTTGTAAACAATGTAATAAGAATGGTCTGAAATGCAGACGGACAGTTCTCGGCACCACAATTAAGCACAAACACCTTAAAGAGAAAAAGCATTCAAAAAAGTTCACTCAAACTTGTTTAGAGCACAAAATTCGTAAGATCACTCACTAAACCCACTCCTAGGAAGGTTTCTGGTTGTGGCTTTTAAAATATTTTGTTATACTGTGACAAAAGGGTAAGGAGAGAAAAATATTGCCGAGATGTCTTCCTCTTTTCCAAAAAGACTTTTAGTGAGGTCATTTTATTTAAGTTTATCCAAAATGTTGCAAGGCACTTTATACCGACTCTCAAAAAGAGGTCACTTTTATTCATAAAAATAACAAATAACCTCTTTCACCCTTATTCCGGCATTCGAGGTTTTCCATTGAGTGTAGCCATCTCCCGTACACTTATTTCTTGGTCTCCAACTCACCATTCCTTCAAATTGCCCCCAACATAAAAACACCTTCTACCTCCTCTCCATCAATCTATTGTTACCACCTTCACAATCAGCCCAGTACCTGTTCCACAGGGCCTCATCTTCACAGTCACACCCACTGCCGGTTTCCTACTTCCACTGGACCCGTGAGGGCCCATGCCACACTTCCACCGGACCCGAGGGCCCATGCCACACTTCCACCGGACCCGAGGGCCTATGCCACACTTCCACCGGATCCCTGAGAGCCTGTCCACACTTCCACCGGATCCCTGAGGGCCCATGCCACACTTCCACCGGACCCGAGGGCCCATGCCACACTTCCACCGGATCCCTGAGAGCCTGTCCACACTTCCACCGGATCCCTGAGGGCCCATGCCACACTTCCACTGGACCCGAGGGCCCATGCCACACTTCCACCGGGCCCGAGGGCCCATGCCACACTTCCACCGGACCCATGAGAGCCTGTCCACACTTCCACCGGATCCCTGAGGGCCCATGCCACACTTCCACCAGACCCGAGGGCCCATGCCACACTTCCACCGGATCCCTGAGAGCCTGTCCACACTTCCACCGGACCCGTGAGAGCCTGTCCACACTTCCACCGGATCCCTGAGGGCCCATGCCACACTTCCACCGGATCCCTGAGAGCCCGTGCCACACTTCCACCGGACCCGAGGGCCCATGCCACACTTCCACCGGACCCGAGGGCCCATGCCACACTTCCACCGGATCCCTGAGAGCCTGTCCACACTTCCACCGGACCTGTGAGAGCCTGTCCACACTTCCACCGGACCCGTGAGAGCCTGTCCACACTTCCACCGGATCCCTGAGGGCCCATGCCACACTTCCACCGGATCCCTGAGAGCCTGTCCACACTTCCACCAGACCTATGAGAGTCTGTGCCACACTTCCACCGGACCCGTGAGGGCCCGTGCCGCACTTCCACCGGACCCGTGAGGGCCCGTGCCGCACTTCCACCGGACCCGTGAGGGCCTGTGCCACACTGCTGCACACACCAGTTCCTCTTGGTTATTTCACTTTTGTAGACGAACTTTCAAAGATTCGGGAAAATAATTTCAAAGTTCAGTAAATAAATACAGCCATGCACTGCGTAATGACGTTTCAGCTAACCACAGGCTGCATATACGCTCAAACTGTACATACGACCGTGGCTGTGAAAGATTAATATCATATTTTTACTGCACCTTTTCTATACTTAGCTATGTTGGACACACAAATGCGTTACAAGTGCCTGCAGTGTTCAGTACAGGATCATGGTATACAGGTCTATAGACTAGAACAGGCCATCCCATACAGCCTGAGTGTGTAGTAGGCTAGACCATCTAGGTTTGGGTAAGTACACTCTATGTTGTCCACACACTGACAAAATCACCTGATGACGCGTTTCTCAAAATGCATCCCTGGCATTCAGCCACGCGTGACTGTACGTGATGCATAAACACACACTTTAAATGATGATAAACTGAAGCACTCTCTAGCCTGCTGGATACTGAGGATAATCACCCGGGTCCCAAATTCATGTTTCCCACTAAGAAACAAGTAGATCCACTTTATTCCAGCAAATTTGTTTATTCAAAGGCACAAGTTTATCAATCTACTAGATTCTTGACTGTCTTATATTCATTAACAGAGCAACTGTAACACCTGCAAGTGGAAGCAGCTGAGGCACCTGTGCCCTGAATGACCCTGGGCGCTCCTGCACTCTACACACACAAGCCTTAACAGGGGTGCAGAAACACCCCGAATCACAAAATCGAAGAACCCGGAAGTCAGTTTGCCCCAGGATCCCAGAGGGAAGGCCTCCCTATGGCCCAGATCTCTTGATTTCCAGCCCAGTGATTTCCTTGCTCAGCCATTAATCATTAAGTAACACGATTTAGGGTCTCCAGGTGGTGCGATGGGTCAGTAACTCTCAAGCACTTTTTTCTGCCAGACAGACTTTCATCAGCCTTCCCAATCGAGCCGCCACGACACCGACCTACCTGTGAAAAGTCAGTCTGCTTTAAAGGCTGTGAGAACATGAGGCATCTGCACTTTGGGTCCTGAGGATCACACCCCAATTTGCTGCTGAGTTGGGGGAAGAGAATCATCTAGAAACCGATCTTATGAAGCTCTATTTCCTATATTAATAATTCCCATGCTAAAATATGGTTCTTCATCTTCAGAGACTTGAGGTGATTTGTGGAACGTTGGGACTTCTTTACTAATCATAGTTTTTAACATACTTCACAACAAATACTGCTGTGTACTAACTATGGTATCCTCCACTATTACCTGACTTCAACTCGTAAGAAAAGAAAGCCTCTGGGTGCTGTCCACTGAATTTCCTGCTGCCGCCCTGCCAGCAGAACGCCTGTACTCCCACCGGGCTGGGGGCTGGGGGCTGGGGGCTGGCGGCGGACACCTGGAGAGCGTTTACTCCTCTGCTGAAGGTAACTGCATAGAATTGCAAACACCTTTTCTTTAGAGTTGTCAGAAGAGAGAGATTTAATGGGGAGAGGCAATGTCATGTTAATCATGTTTCTACAACAAGACATAACACCATAGCAGCCACATCATCATTTCTGGGGCCCCAGGAAGAACCCAGGGTTTTCAAGGCTCCCCACAGCAATGCTAAGCTACACCATCTCCTCAGTTTCTTTCTCCTACTCCTCAAATATGTATTATGCCCAGACCTATGCCATGTGCTTAGATATCCAAAATAATATTTATTGCTTGCTCATCTGTCTCTTCACAGAGGACTTAATCTAATCTAAAAGAGAGAAGACACAAGAAAATGGAAAACACTGCTTAGCCTAATTCATCACACAAATTACTATAGGGGTAGTTCTGGTCTTGAATTGCCACCTGTGATATGACACACATGTGTGTTGTGGGGAGGGGTGTATATTTGTTTCTGTCCATGGTTTCTGGCTTGTCACTCCCATACCCCTGTCACAGTCTTCGGTTATGTTGTAGCACTTTTTGCCTCAGGAAACAGAATCTCTGTCCGGACCACCTGCCACTCTCCTTTCACCTGCCAAGGCAGGACTCCAATCTGACTGTGCGTCACAAGCCCCTCATTCCAGAGAGGGTCCCGCTCCACATCCTGGAGGCGGAAACGCTGCAGACAGAGGCCAAGAATCCGAAGAGACAGGCCTCCGTCAGCCACACGTTGACATGGCTGTCCGTGCGTCAATCATGCCTAGGTAATGAAGTCTCCGTAAAAGGCCCAAGAAAGCAGAGTTCAGAGTTTCTGGCCGCTGAACACGCGGAGGCTACAGGAAGGTGAACAAGAACTTATCCAGGTGCTGGGAGGGTGGTGCACCCCGACTCCACTGGGACAGAAGGGCCTGTGCATGGGACCCTTGCAGACTTTGCCCCCGTGTATCTCTTCATCTGGCTGTTTATTTGTATCCTTTAAAATGTCCTTTGTAATAACCAGGTAAATATAAGTGTTTCCCTGAGTTCTGTGAGCTGTTCTAATAGAGTAACAGAACCCAAAGAGAGGTCACGCGAACCCTCACTTGAAGCTGGTCCGTCAGGAGTTTCGGAGGCCTGGGCTTGCAGCTGGGGGGAGGAAGGGAACACTCTTGGGAACTGAGAATCTGAGGCTGTCCAGGCAAGAAAACCCGTCAGAATTGAATGAGAGCGCTCCCAAGGTGCGCGCTGCTCGGTGTGCGTGGAATCTCCCCCCAACCCCCAAGCACACGCTTGTTCACAGAAATCTTCCGTGAGGATGATTGTTGGGGTCTGGGAAGAGGATAGGAAAACAGCTCTTTGAGGGTTTTTGTTCACACCCACATTGCATCAATCAAGGCTTTTACTTCTAGATTTCTCTCTGGAGGTCTGGGACTGCACTAGAGAGGCATACATTGTGGACTCCAAATGCATCCTCACAATGCTTATACACTTCTGACTTTCTTATGCTTGGCCATGCCTTCTGATTTTTCAGCACTTAGTTTTTAGCTCACTTTTCCTTTATTTCACAAGGAGGGTGAACGCAGTTATCACTTGTGCAGTAAGGAACAAAGATTAGAAGTTTATAAAAATTTTGGAGGAGGATCTTGAGGTCAAGGAGCTGTCTTCTGGGAAGCAGGGGAGTCGGTCACAGACATCGACGGAAAAAATGTTAGAAGCAAAAGGCCTGGGGTGTCATTTCAGGAAAGCAACCGCTTCCAGTCTGAAAACTGTTTAATCCCAATCCCTTACCACCTGCACATACAGCACTGCTCTATGGGAGAACCTTAAAACATTACAAAACTAGCGAACTGTGAAATAAACTCTTTTAATATTCTTTACAAAAAGTGGACTTAGAACAATTCAAATTCTTAGCAGCAGTAGAATTTGCTGTAAATTTAAGATATATCACTAATTTAGGAGCTATTACTGAAATAACAATGTTTGCTTTTTAACCTGAAAGTGAAACCCTACTAATGAGCATAATTGTAAAATAGCTTTATAAAAGCAAACTCAAAGTTAAAAAAGCTAATTTTTTTTTTTTTTTTGAGACGGAGTCTCGCTCTGTCGCTGGAGTGCAGTGGCACCATCTCAGCTCACTGCAAGCTCTGCCTCCCGGGTTCAAGCCATTGCCATTCTCCTGCCTCGGCCTCCCAAGTAGCTGGGACTACAGGCGCCTGCCACCACGCCCAGCTAATTTTTTGTACTTTTAGTGGAGATGGGGTTTCACCGTGTTAGCCAGGATGGTCTCGATCTCCTGACCTTGTGGTCCACCTGCCTTGGCCTCCCAAAGTGCTGGGATTACAGGCGCGAGCCACCACACCCTGTTAGGCTAAATTTTTATCCAAAATAAAGGCTTATTTTGAATAATTCAAAAGGAAAACAATTTAATAAAAAACAAAAGCATGTAACAGATCAATGCTAATTCTTACTTTTCCCCCTAACAGAAGAGCATAAGCATGAACGTTGCACACAGCAGTATTAACACATACCTGTTTTAGGATGTACTGCGAAGAACCCCTGCGGATTTCCACTTGTAATTCTGTACACGAGCTTGTCATTAGAGCTCAAATCTGGATCGAATGCCTCGATCTGGACCACAGACACATCTTTAGGAGAATTTTCCAAGATTTCTGGGTAATAAACAGGCTCTGATGTCTGTGGGGCATTGTCATTGACATCCTCAACCTCTATGTAGATCTCTATGAAGGATGAAAGAGGCACGACACCCTGATCGGTTGCAAAGACTGTCAGCCAATAATGGGAGGTCGATTCACGGTCCAGTCGATCTGACGTCTCTATGATACCTAGAGAGAAAAAAGAAAAACGTAAAGCAGCACGTCAACAACCAAAACTGCCAGCTTGAGAAAGTGTCAACAACTCCGGCTTACTGAGGGCTTTATATGCCTCTTACTAGGTGCATAACCTTGAGCAAGGTCACTAGCCTTTCTGTGACTCAGCTTCCTTTCTTCTAAAATGAGAAAACCATAGTATGCTCAACTAACATGCGTATAATGGTTAGAACACTTGGCACATAATACAAGCTATGAAGGTGTTTGTTATTAGAATCAGGTGTCAGGCACTAAACGGCGCACTTTAAAAATATTATCTCATTGAAGTGTCAAAATAGGTGAGCACTAAGAGATCATCCAACGGCCCAACACTTCATTTTTTGATACGTGAAGTTTATAGTTGGTTGAGAGATGTGCTGACTTTCCTGGAGGCTACTCAGGACGCCAGAGCCATGGCCCAGATCTCAGACCCCACAGTCCAGCAACCCCGCTCCCCACGCTGTGTCCGTGTGGCGACCACTGTCTAAGGAAAAAGGCAGGAGCAGCAGCATCCTCCGGACAGCTCGGTCTGCACGCATAGCCCTTCTCACAGTGGCAAAGGAAACAAGGTGCAACTTCAAAGTCCACAATAACGGGCTGCTCAGATCTCCTGAGTGTTGAGGTCCTTCCATTTCTTTCAATCGCCTCAAACAAATGGGAAGACAACCAGCATGCTATAAAAACATAAACTCTTCAGCTACACTATAAACTCCAAAAGGGCAGAGGCCACGTCATCTTAAATACCAGTATCCCCAGCACCTTACATAAAGCACAATAATGTATTAAATACACAAGTGAAATACCGAAGTATCTTATACAGGGTTGATAGAGAAAAGTCCTCAACTGGGACCCAAACTAGGATACATTTCTTGGTAAGTCAACTAGCAAGAGATGAAATTATATGATTACAAAGAGGGTTAGAGTATCTGTAATGTTTTGGTCCAGCCACTGAAACCAGTCAAAACTTAACTTCAAGCCAGGAGTTACCTCCTCTGGGGATAAGAAGCAAAAATAGCCATTTCTCTTTGGCAAGTCCCACCTTTTTGTTCAGTGGTGCTGTCTCGCCCTTTGTCTACCAAAAACATCTCACTGCACTTATTCTCACGGATTGATCACTCGGAACTAACAATACTCCCCGTGTTCTACACCATGGTACAGGCTGGACTCTGCAAATGATGAAGCTCTAGAATCCCTGAAGTTTCCCATTAAACGCAAAATACTGTGAGAAAAATAACCAATTACCAATTTCACCTGTGCTCAGCAATGACCCATTTAGTTGACAAAAATACACTGTTGTAATTCATAATTTTGATCACACAAAATTAAATATTAACTTACTCCAGGTTAACATTAATATTACTCCAGGTTAAAATTAAATATAACTTACTCCAGGTTAATATCAGAAAAACTCATTTTTTGAATGAAGGATAATTATATCTAATACCCCCAAAAGGACTTACAACTTAAAAATAGAAAACTTAGCTAAATAAAATGTGAAATTAATGAATCTTTATTGCCATTCAAAAGCATTACAATGATTTGTTATTGCTTCATTAATTCATACTGAACTTCAGAAAGGCTGTAGAATACTGCTTCTAGAAACATGGAAGAAACCTCAGAACCAAACAAAAAGGACCTAACTGGTTCCTCTGCACAGGAGACAACTGAAAATGAGCTCAAACATATTTCCCTTGTTCTCTAACCCAAGCATAACCTACGCACACTCAACTGGTCTGCTAAATTAACAAAATTATATCTGTCTGTAGGCACAAATAATAACCTTTCCGTTTCTCTGATTCATCACATCTATCCACAGATACAAAGACGTCAGGGAATAACAGAATGTTCTCTCCGGGAGGATCACACATTAACAAAATGTACACAGCTCCCCCTGTGCGCTGCCACTTCATTAAAATGCAATAAAATTCACTTGACAGGTGAAGTATTATTAGGAAATCTCAAGAAGACAGGTACATGATGCTTTTATCTACCTTTTTTGAGTTCTAATCCTCCAACAGTTCATGCTTCTATCTACTGTTTTAAAATGTGCCCCTCCAAATGTGACATACAGGCATTTAAAAATGGTAATTACAGAAACAATTTGCTCAGTGTTTACTAAATGTCAGGCCCTGTGGTAAGTGTCTCATATGCATTATCTTCTATAATCTTTACATCCAGCCTGCCTAGTTACGTGATGCTATTAACTCCACTTCACTAACGAAAAACTCAGATTGAGAGAGATGAGGAACCTTCCCAGGGCCACGGTGAATGGCAGAGCTGGAGTGTGGATACCACAAGTGTCTGTCTTCAGCACCAGCAACATCCTTGTCAGTCCTATGGCTGCTGTGACAAAAGAGGAAGCAAAACTTAATGTGGTAGTTCGGGAAAGGTGAGTCAAACTTCCTACTTCATCCATCTGAAGTAGGAATGTATTAAATGTTCACTCCTACACAATAGCTTTCTCTAATCTCAAGGGAAAAAAGAAATAGAAATGGAAATATATCACCAGCACATCTGAGGTGTGCAATCACAGCCAGAAACAGCTACGATTTTCCATCGTGCCCTATTTCTAGTTTGGGCCGTAAGCGTCCAGACTGCAGTGTGCAATTCTGAGATGGTTTCTGCCAGGAGCGGTCCCTGCCGACCCAGCCACTGCACCACCAGGGGGTGGGGGACGGCCACGTCCATCAGGAGGGGACGGTCAGAGTCCCCGGTAATCTGTGGATATTACTAAAGGTTAAGACTGACGCGACAAAGTGGCTCTATTTAAATATGGGAGAAAACTAGGATTGCGTAATTTGCAGGTAAAATAGTCAATATGAACGAGTGAGATGCTGGATGTTCCTGTTGCGTGAATTCATGACTGTGTACTTTTAGAATGCCTATCGTGACTGCTGAGATAAGCTTCTGCTTCGATGCATTTTAATTATTACCTCTTTGTAAGATAAAAAAATTATTGAATACAACTTAAGGAGAACTATAAATTTCAACTGCCAAAGGGAAAGGAGGGCACGTCGAAGAATCTCATCTTGTAACCAAAATCCTCAGATTCCTCATGGACGCCAATCACGTTACTAGATGCTTTACATGCACTAAATCACTGAAAGAACATGGAAGTTGCATGATTTTCATCCCCGCTTTAAACAAGAGGAAAGAGAAGCTTAGATCCATTAAGAAACTTGCTTAAGCCCTGGAGTGAGGAGGAAACATGGCCAGGGTCAACAGCTAACTGGTAGGATCTGGAGCTGAGCCGGACGGTCGGACTCCAGGCCTCTGGGTATTCTCCACTGGGCGGTGGGCTGTCACCACCATCAATCAACAGCAACACTGTGGGACACCAAAGGTGCTGGGGACCTGGTGGGGCTACAACCATGAGGAAAGGCCACAAGGAGCTTCCCAGTGTGGAAAGAAGGCTCTTCCTCATTCGTGCGGGACAACAGAGAGGAGAGGATCTGAGGACTCGGCTCAGAGTTTCGGGGTTCAGTACCTAAGTGCTATTCTAGTCACGGCAGAAAACCTTTGTATATGCACAAAGTGGGTGGAGGGAAGCCTTAAGCATGCCAAGCTACTTTGTTTTCCACTTTTTAATCTGTCAACCCAGTTGCAAGATGCACTCTTCGGGAGCCCTGGGCAGAAACTTCCCGTGGACCTATCGCGCTAGCCCGAGATCTCTAGGTCAAAGCCCCGAAGCTTCCCATCTTGAATCGGGGGCAGGACGAAGGTCCAGGGTGGCTGAGTGAGAGTCTAGATAATGTGCGAAGAAAGACCAGGGGCAGAGCTAGCCTTCGCCATCTCAAAATCAAGCATTAGACTGGGAACGCCTTCAAAACCCTCCAGTGCAACCCCCTTGTTCTTAAAGAACGTTGAAATGATTTGTCCAACTCCAAGAAGCTAAACAGGTGTCCTTCAGAATCCAGAGTGAAGGATCTCCTTAATCAGGAGTTCATCCCGATCCAAACCATTCTTCAAGGGAGCCCTGGTTTCTGCAGGGAGTAACACACCGGCTGTCTCTGAGTCTGACCCAAAGCTGCCTTTGTTAAGTCACTAGGAGTTCTTGTTCCTACACTTTACCATCCGTTCCCCAGTCCTTCCTAAAGCCTCAACTGGCATTTACAGATTACAGACAGATTTCTTCTGTAACTTTAGCAGTTACCTCAGTTCCATAAAGGAAACAAATTTTCACATTTCCATCAGGAAGACTTCTAATTAGTGCCTTTAACACAGAGAAAAACAAAAATAAAACTAAGGACGTCCAGCCATCACTGGATGTGACTCAAACTGTGGTCATCCTCAAACCTCTATCCCAATCTATTTCTCTTAATCCATGAATGTCTACCAATCAACTTTCAGTAAGTACTTTTTTTATATAGTGGGTTATAAACTCATGCTGGAGACAAAAGGAACCAACAAAAACTATAGTTTTTACAGGTATCTTTCTATTTACACATATTCACTACCTCATCTGTTTGGGCACCTATGTATATCCACCTCCACACTCTCCTCCGTGATCTCCCTCCTATCTTCCGCATCTCCTCCTCTCTGCGCTCCCTTCCTTCTACCTTTCTGAAAGCAAACACAGCATGCAGCCAGCAGGTGCATGGGCCCAGGCTGTGAGGAGGGAGGGGTGCAGCCCAGGCCTTCCGCAGGATTCCCTTCAGCCAGACGCCAGGAGCAACAGAGCCGTGAGAGGGGTGACACGGAAACTCCGCCACTCCTGTCAGGAGGTCGCCATGCACGCGCAGTGCGAGCGGGCGTGATGCTGCTGCGTGATGCTATGACGTGAATCTGGAGCACAGAAGACAGGTTGAGACAGGCTTCTTACGTGTGCCACTCAGCAGTGCCATCAGAAGTCATGCCTTTACTGGAATGAAGCATGACAGAAGGAATAAATGCCTAGCTTTCCAACCTTGAGAATACAATGAAGTTGTTAATAACCCGAAAAATCTGAAAGAAGCCGGAAATTTGGAGTTATTAAGTAAGAATATTTATCATTCCAAACATACATACTCTCCAGGATTTCAAATCCACCACCAGATGTCACTATGGAAACTCATTTTAAATATGCATACAGTGGAGAACTAGATTGAAGGGGAAAATGTAATTTCTAAAAGAGCTTGACCAATATAGTTGAAAATACAGTTCACAGCAAAATTTCTTTATGGAAGGATTCATTAATGCCCACTTATTTAATTAAACAGATGCTGCTGTCTTTCCACAGCCTGATTATTCAAAGGTTATAGGGTTGCTCCAATAAATGGTTCAAAAGTAAATCAAAGTTTGAACTAACTCTACACTCCCTGCCACTGCTGGCTACTGCTGCTGCTAAGGAAGAGTCTTGGATCAGGAAAGGCCAGCATTCCCTCCAGCTGACACAGGTGGAACAGGACTCTTGCAACACAGTAATTTTTAAGGCAAAAATAAAGTTACAGCTATGATGTGTGCCAAAAATAATTTAACTGATTCAAATTCCCATGGCCACAGAGTACCTTTCCTCTGAGAATTTTCCTATTTTCTTTGTTTAACAGGCCTTGGTTCCCAGTCAAGCCTTAATGCCAAGGCTTTCAACAAAGCCTTGTTATTTCTGATTCTTCAGCTATTTCAGCTCAAAAATACTTATCATCAGCAACAACCCAGCACCATAAATGTGCAATATATCACGTCACATACTTAATTTTTTAAACTTTTCATACAATTGCTTAAGGCAGCAACTGTATTAAAAGCTGCTTTGTTCACTCACAAGAAAACCTTAAATGTGAGATATAATTTTAATGATATTTTCCCTCCAGGCAACAACAGACTACTAGAAACTCTTTTCTCCAATTCAATATCCTCAGCGTAAACAGAGTAACTCTTTTGAAAATAAGCATTTTCCCAAATATGAAAACAATACTCACTGAAAAAGAAGAGACATACCATCAACACACTGGAGAGCCAATCTCTCTGTTGCTGCAATTAATCTATAAATGGTTATTCAATTTTTCCTGCTAATTATGCAAAGACTAAACATCTCCGAATTGTCATATTACATGTTAATCACTAAAAGACAACAATTCTTCCTTAAAATCAAATTTTAAAAGTAGACTGTAAGCTTCCTATTAGAATGCAAACTTCTTAAGGACAAAGAATTGCTACGTGTTTGGTTCAAGGCCGGGTCAACAGTGAGTGCTTAAGAAGCAGGTGTTAAAAGAAGGCTATCCATTACACACAAGGAAAGGATGAGAAACAGTCACAGGCAAGAGGAGCCCAGAGAGAGGTAACTAAATGTCATGTAGGAGCCTGGACCACAGAAGGCACCTTAGGTAAGAACTCAGAAAATCTGTATGTATTATGGAAACGTCACGTGGGAGCCTGGACCACAGAAGGCACCTTAGGTAAGAACTCAGAAAATCTGCATGTATTATGGACTTTAGTTAGTAACAATGTACCAACACCGATTCTGTAATTGTAACATCTTACATGCTAATGTAAGATGTCAACAACAGGCGAAGCGGGGCAGGGAGCCGGGAGTTACATGAGCACTCTACCTTCTGCTCCATTTTTCTGCAAATGTTTTATTTTTTTAAAAAGGTTGTCTATGAGAGCTCATAATATGTAGATTGTTTCCTTCCTTCAATTAAAAACTTTTTTGAACTTACCTGTTTTTAATCTCGTTTTCATTAAATACTAGATTTAGACTGATAATGTTAATATTTCTACATCTTGATGATACCTTGAGAGAGCCTCATGTGTGTATAAGAAACTTTACATGTTAAAGGCTAAAGATTTAAATAACAATCTAATTCAAAATATAATTTACTGTAAATTAAGAAAAAATTATTACTTGTTTTGCCTATTATATACGAAGAACAGCTGTAAAATGAGTTTAATATAAAAAGCAAAATTTCTGCAGTTTAGCCTTTCTTTAAAATAACTGGGCTGGGTGGCTCATGCCTGTAATCCCAGCACTTTGGGGGGCGGAGGCCAGCGATCACCTGAGGTCAGGAGTTAAAGACCAGCCTGGCCAACATGTTGAAACCGCATCTCTACTAAAAATACAAAAAATTAGCTGGGCGAGGCAGCGGGCGCCTGTAACCCCAGTTACTCGGGAGGCTGAGGCAGAAGAATCACTTGAACCCGGAAGGCGGAGGTTGCAGTGAGCTGATCTAGTGTCATTGCACTCCAGCCTGGGCAACAAGAGTGAAATTCCATCTCAAAAAAAATAAATAAAAATAACGATACCAGTTTGACATGCAGTATTATCTCATAAATCAAAACATTTGAATTCTTTTAGAAACAATACAGTAGATCGTGTGTGTGCATGTGTGTGTGTGTATGTGTGTGTGTAAATATACATTTAATGTTCTTGCTTCTGCCATCAGTTGGCAAAGTTATGTTACTACTGTGGACTAAAACAGAACAAGAAATGAAAAAAGAGGAGTCTATTGGGCTGAAGGCATTTAGGACTCTAATAATGGCTATTCATCTACTTTCTCAGGGAATGACACAGGAAATGCTCTCAGAACTAAAATCAACATTTTTTACTTTCCTTTCACCCAAAGTTTATAAGATATTACTATTTACTTCACTGGAGTTGCTAATCATAAAACGTAAGGAATATGTAAAGACCAATGTTTAATGGTTTATTTTGCAAGAGAAGGAGAAAAACAAGTTCTAGTACTTTTAAAAACAGAATGTTCTATTATGTGTGTATACGTATATTAATAATTAAAATTTTAATTGCTAGAGACCACTTCCATAAATATTTTATGCTTTTGATAATAAAAAAAGTCAAAATAAGTGAAAGAAAATAAGTCAACTAAGAAGCATCCCTCACGGGCCAAACTGCTAGGCAGTATACTCGTGTACCGGACAGATACCCCCGCCCCCTTACTGATAAAAACACAGTAAATCACGTATAATTTCCTTCTCTCCAGTTTAACTGAAGTCACGTCAGTGACCACCACGACCCAATATTTCAAAACCAGGGATGCGCCATGAGTGCTCTTTTGTGAGAAGTCGTTTGTATTGTGAGCAGACTCAGAGGCCCGATGATGACTGATGGGGATGGCAACGTAACAGCATATATGGACTCATGATACAGCAGAGAAGAACTTCTTAGACATCAGCTCATTTACTCCTTACAGCAACCCTAAGAAGTAGTAGGTAACCTTATCATATCCTATTTCATAGAGAGGAAACAGTACAAGCAACCTGCCGCAAGTCACACAGTTCATTAGCGGGGAACTGGGATTCCACCCTAAAAGTCAGGTTCCAGACAACCATGCTAAACGCTTTGGAGTCCCTGGCTGCCCCTCAGTTGGAGCCAAGATTATGGGCAACTGAACGCAACCTGCAAACTTCACCAGAGAAGCTGTGACTTGAATGCAATCCAGAAATGTAGCTGCCAGACGCTGTTTTCCCAACATTTGAAAATCTGGGCTAAAGCGAGTTTCATTATATCAGGAGGGAAAAGGAATGGACTTATTATACGATGGTACATACACAGCTTTAAAAAAGAAGACATGTATATGAATCACATGGAAGAATGTCAGTGATACAGAAATTGAGTGAAAAATATAAATGCATAATATATAAAATATGATGTTTGTTACTGCTGTTCAGAAAAATTTTTTTAAACACACATACGCAATTATACATGCAGAGGAAAAAGTTCTGAAATAAACAAGGTGATCAGCAGATAAAATCAATCCAGTGAACAGCAACTTTTTAATCTGTAAATTTCTGTAACCATGGATTTAAAAATCTGTATTTAAAATGTATACAACAAAAGTCAAACAAAACAATACCTGCAGCCCAATATCAGAAGGTTTTATGTATAGAACCTTCTTCTTTTTCTGTATATGTCTTAGATGTACTTTCACTTTTAAGTATTTCTGCTTCATTAAAGTTGAGGAGATGTATGACAATGGATATTCTGGCAGCTTCGATAACTAACACTAAAGTATTATATATGTAACTACTTACACAAAGCTTTAGGTCTAAGAAATTCTATAATCACATTGTCCAGAGTTAGATCGTAAGTCAATGATAAAAGGAAAAGCAAAAACGCAACTGTCACTGTTTCCATTATTTAGATTGCCCATTTAAATCATTTTAATTAAAACATATACCTTTCAATTCTTTTAATTAAAATTGCTGCAATCACTTTAAAATTAGCTGAGGAAGCTTTCTGACTTGCAAACTTACGAAAACGTATTATTAATTAAGAGCATAATCAGATTTTAAGCATCATGTTTCAAGGCCAGGGATTTCTTTAGCTTTGCAAAGAGTCATTGCCAGGGTAAGCTCTGCTAAACCATGTCGTCCCACTTTGTTGAGGAATGATTCCAAGTTCTGACTTCCCTGTCAGAATCATTAATATTGTTAATGATGGCTTTTGTGGATAAGCTCTCCTTTTAAAGAGGATCACCCTTGGGTAGCAACACTTATCATCTGGACGCCTATTAATTGGATAAAATGATACCCACAAGACAGCCTTTGGGGCATTGAGATACAGAGGACATATTTTACCTGCCAGTGGCAATGCTTCTAGAAGTCTGCTGTAAATTTCAGAAGATACGCAATTTCAGTGTTGACTACTCTTCCCACCTTACACGGACTGGATGCAAAAGCTTTAATATGCCCTATTGTTTAAGCTTCACAATTCATTGGTTAGCCCAGTGGTCTCTCCTCATTCTCCATACTCAGAAGCAGAGGCTTAAGGCTCAAAAGTCACTGGTCTAAAGTTATTTACCCAGTAATAAAGTAACCAATGAATTAATGGATTACCTTACCAGTTAGTCATCTTAGAGCTTTGCATCTAATAACCTAGCCTGAAAAGTTAAGGGAGTCATCCTAAGTTATCCAACTTTAGTAGCAGAGAAGCCAGAACCTCAAACCTGACTGGTGCCAGAGCCCACACATAAAACCACAGGATACTATGAGACGCAGAGCTGTGATTCAACAGTCAGGTCTGACTCTCCTCAATCAATCACTGTTAGTGGAAAAACAGGCAACACATCCACCAAGGTGGACCAGCACTTGCCTGTGGTGAGGAGCGATGGAACTTAAATTATAACTCAACTAAAGGAAGGCCAAACAGATCCATGTACAAAGTTCAAGAACTCCATGTGACCTGGACCATTTAGGATAGAAAAGAAAAATGGATATAAAAAAAGGATCCAACATTGCTCTCTATTTAGGAACTTACTGTGTTTATCATATCATCTTTATGTATTGAAATGCAGCCAGGTACAGTGGTTCAGGCCTGTAATCCCAACACTTTGGAAGGCTGAGGTGGGTGGATCACTTGAGCCCAAGAATTCAAGTACAGCCTGGGCAACATGGCGAAACCTCGTCTTTACAAAAAATAAAAAAATTAGCTAAGCGTGGTGGCAGGCACCTGTAGTCCCAGCTACTTGGGTGCCTGAGGCAGGGGGATTGCTTGAGCCTGGTAGGTCAAGGTTGCAGTGAGCCGAGATGGTGCTGCTGCTGCCCTCAAGCCTGGGCAACAGAGTGAGACCTTGTCTCCAAGAAAAAAAAGAAAAACAACAACAACAACAACAAAAAAAAAAAACAAAGAAAGAAAGAAAAAAAATCCATATAGGTTAAATTAATATTAACTGAAATATACTATGTGTAAGTAGGTATAAGGCATTATACTAACAATACTGAATCTAACTGTGAGAATATCATAACTGAGTCTTGAATACTGTTATTAACTATAAAAAAACTGAGTGGTAGGTGGCAGATCTAGAGCTCTAAACTGTAAATCAGCTGTAAAAGTTCTGTGGCAGATCAACAGAAATGTTTTAAGGAAAAACCCTCTTCAGGAAAGAAATCTCATTAAAAACAACAAAAAAAACTAGCCTCAGGCATGGTGGTGCGCCCTGTAGTACCAGTTACTCAGGAGGCTGAGGCAAGAGGATCGCTTGAACCCAGGAAGCGGAGGTTTTAGTGAGTTGAGACTGCATCACCGCACTCCACCCTGGGCAATTAAAAAAAAAAAAAAAAAAAAAACACAAAAAAACCAGCCAGATGTAGTGGCTTACACCTGTAATTCCACCACTGTGCACTCTGGGAGGCGAGTTGGGAGGATCACTTGAGCCCAGGAGTTCTAGACCAGGCTGGGCAACATGGCAAAACCCTGTCTCTATTAAAAATACATTAAAAATCTGTCAGGCAGGGTGGCACACACCCGTAGTTCCAGGCTGAGGTGGGAGGATCACCGAGGCTGCAATGAACCATGATCACACCACTGCACTCCAGCCCAGGTGACAGAGGGAGACCCTGTCTAAAATACACACACACACCCACACACACACACACAACCAATTTTTAAAAACTGTACCTTATACTATCCTCTTCACCAACAAGTGACTTAATGTTGTTTGTACTGGCTTGGATCTTAATCTGGAACCTGGCATTACTGATTTACACCTGTTTTAATTCATTCAACACAGAATGAGTTTCTACCATGTGCCAGGTATGCTACAAGTTGCAAAAGAAGCAAAAAGAAGAGCAAATGGGGTCTCATGAGAAGACAGTTAAATAAAAGAGTAATTTATTCCTTGGACCAGCAGAGAGAGAAGGAAAAGTAGGGTGCCTGTTTGAGAAGGGAAACATAGTATTTTAACAATGAGGTACCTTAGGAATTATTTTCCATTTATTATTTAAGTATCTTTTACACAAAGGCCAAATAAATCCTTTCTTCAGTTATGAGTTCCTGCTTGAATTTTATAATGCAATGTAATGAAGTGATTAAAAATAAATGTCAATTCATTTTGTGAAAAACAAAACAAGAAGAGGATATGCAAGAAAAATGGTGAGTTATACGGATGAGTTAATTTTATCTTCTTCCTGTTAATATTTTCTAATGTTTCTAGAAGAACTATATATGCATTATATAAAACTATTTTTTAAACCAACACGTATAAAGGGTTAATCTGAAGTACATTAGGAGAACTCAAGGAATTTCAGAAATGTAAAAGCAACTTCTAAAAGTTCAGAGTGACTTACAGGTTTTCCTAGGCTGAATAACAACTGGCTAAAGCACTTGTACTGCAAAGTGTGTTCCAGCATGAAGACAAGGCACTATTCAACGATTAAAATGTCAGTTGAAATGACTAAGCCTCATGCCAAACTCCTTCAAGCACTCCCTTGCTAAAGAAGGAATGGAATGAGATTCCTCCTGCTACAGTCAAGCACTGCATTGGTCACTGTATAAACAGAACTCTCTCCAAAGAGACAGTTGTCTCTGGAGTCCTAGAATGCACACAGCTGGTAGGAGAACCAGCTTCCCTGTGTCTAAGGTCTGTTTAGCACCTGCAAACAGATTACAAATACAGAAAACCGCAACTATTGCTCTCACAATAAAACCTAAGAATTATATGCAATTCAGCTCTACAAAAAGGAAGGTGTGTTTTACAGGAAATGAATGCCGACTGAAGCAAATAAAAGTCCTATTGACTTTCTGGTCCCTGTGGTCATGGACTGTATGTATAAGCTGCCCCCCTGCCCATCCATTTCCAAGTAGCATTTTCCTTTACTCCAGCCTCCACTTTTATCAAATTTTTAAAAATTTTTTCTATTAAATTTTATTTCAACCACAAAGCAGTTCTTAAATTTTAATTCAAATCTTTAAACTTTAAAAATTGCAAACTGAAGATGAACTATATACAAGCAGTATTCAGCTACTTCTAATATCCAATCTGCTGCCAAACCCAATACCTGTAAGACCTCAGAAACTTAAGTTAGGTCAAGCTGACCTACTCATGAAGTGAATCGCTGACACTGATAACCTAGGAGAAACTCCAGGTATGTCCTTTTATGCTAACGCTTCATGTTAAATCAAACATCCCTATCTAATAATCTAAATGCACTGCAAGATTTGATGTTAAAACTTGTGAAGAATCTTCGTTAAAGCAAAACATCAATTTGTAAATGCATATTAATCCCATAACTCGCCTGTTTTCTAAATTCAGGTTTTTGTTTTTTTCTTTTTATGAAGAATGGTGTAACATACTTAGATAACTGAAGATTTCTAATTTGGTACTTTTTTGAAATCACAAAAGAGGGCACACCTGTATGTATCAGGATTCTAAAATTGAGAGGTAAGCAATCAGAACTCAACAAACCTCCTACGATACCCAGTATATCCTCAGAAATGGAATAATCATAACCAAGATTTCTTAGTGGTAACTGCGGGGCAGACAAATGAGGTATCTAATCTGCACTATTTTACGCAAACAGGAAACAAATCTCATAAAGTACTGTGAAACAGAATTTCAACAGGACGAAAACGGATTACTGCTAATTCATCAGTTTAGAGACTATGAAGACAATTCTTGCTGAAGACATTAAAAGACTACGTAAGAACAGACTGGCAAGTCTCAAATAACTGTCATGTGTCTACATTACTAAAAATTAAAGCACAGAACTGAAACAAGAAAAAATGAAAAGTAGAGAATCACTTCAGTAGTTCTTATATTATCTCTGTCCTTAACTTCCTCTGAGGGCAAAGTTCTTCATGAAGAGAGCTGTTCTTTAACAAAGTCATAATCAACGTTTCATTTGAGAGTGACATTTTCTTCTTTAATACTAACGATTAATAAAATAAAGTGATAACAGAAGACGTAGAATATGAAAATAAACATCACAGGGATATCAAGCAGTTGAAGGTATTTGGAAAGTGTATATTCAAACTAACCACTAGAAAAAACAAATTCAAAAACACACAAATGTTCATTATAACACACTAGTTATAATTAAGTAACATGGTGGTTACTAAAATATATGTCTCAGAGAAGATAAAAATACAAATAAATAGCTAGGCGCAGTGGCTCATGCTGGTAATCCCAGCACTTTGAGAGGCCAACCTAGCAGGATCCTTGAGCCCAGCCTGGCCTATTGTGTTAATTTATTATAATACTAAATATATATTTATTATCATAAATTAATGTAATAGAACATTATACAATATGTCATATTATAGATGAATATATTCTATTATCACTTTATTTTATACATGTATAGATATGTACATATATTACATATATTATGTCATTAATATCAATTATATGTTATGTATTATATGTTATTAATATATTACTTATATATATTATATACATAAATATATATACATAGGCCTGCACGTAAGAAATTACAGGGGAATGGCAAGGCTGTGGAGAAACAGGAATACTTTTACACTGTTGGTGGGAGTGTAAATTAGTTCAACCATTAGGGAAGACAGTGTGGCGATTCCTCAAGGATCTAGAACCAGAAATACAATTTGGCCCAGCCATCCCATTACTGGGTATATACCCAAAGGAATATTAATCATTCTACTATAAAGACACATGCACACATATGTTTGCCGCAGCACTAGTCACAACAGCAAAGACATGGAACCAACCCAAATGCCCATCAGTGACAGACTAGATGAAAACGTGGTACATATACGCGATGGAATACTGCACGGTCACAAAAAGGAATGAGATCATGTGCCCCGTAATTTCTTCAGTGATTGGATCAATAAAAGTACCTTTTGTTTTAAAAAACATTCAGACTGGGTGCGGTAGCTCACACCTGTAATCCCAGCACTTTGGGAGGCCAAGGTGGGCGGATCGCTTGAGCCCAGGAGTTCAAGACCACCCTGGGCAGCACTGTGAGATGCTGTCTTTATAAAAATTAAAATTAAAAAAAAATGCAACCTTTTGTCCTTGGTTCCTTCAACAGCTCCAGAATATAGAAGAGAATCTTGTTATTTTTAACAAGCCCCTTTCAAGCATGCCTGGGCTTAAGTGAATGAAGTGATTTTTAGAAAATCACTATAACTACAGGATGGGGGCTGGCTGCTGGGGAACCCACCTGTGATTAGAGGGCTGGAACTCAGAGCCCCACCCCGCCCTCTAAGAAGGAAGAGGATCTGAAGGTTGAGTTGACCCCCACTGGCCAATGATTTTATCAACCTCACATATCTAATTAAGCCTCCATAAAACCCCTACAGGACCCAGTGAGAGGGGCTTCCCAGAAGGTGAAAGGAACACATCCCCAAGCCAGGAGGGTGGTGCACCCCAGCTCCTCCGGAGGGACGCTCACGCACTTGCAACTTGGAACCCTTCCAGACCTTGCCCTAAGAATCGCTTCATCTGGCTCTGTTCATTTGTATCCTTTACAGTAAACTGTAAACATGTTTCCCTGAGCTTGGTGAACTGCTCTCGCAAATTAATGAAACCCAAGGAAGGGAACATGAGAAGCTGGTTTACAGCCACTCTGTCAGAAGCACGGGTGAAACAACCTGGAGGGAGCACATAGCATCGTAAGTGGGAGCCGTCTTGTGGGACTGAGCCCCACCCTGTGGGCTCTGTGACTGTCCCCAGGTAGATGGCATCACAACTGAATTACAGGACACCCAGCTGGTGTCTGTGGCAGAAGTGATTGCTTGCTTAATGTGGGGGTCGGCTAGGAGTGGTGGCTCACACCTGTAATCCCAGCACTCTGGGAGGCCAAGGCAAGTGGATCACAAGGTCAGGAGATCAAGACCATCCTGGCTAACACGGTGAAACCCCATCTCTATTAAAAATACAAAAAATCAGCCGGGCGTGGTGGCTCATGCCTGTAATCCCAGCACTTTGGGAGACCAAGGCAGACGGATCACAAGGTCAGGAGATGGAGACCATCCTGGCTAACACGGTGAAACCCTGTCTCTACTAAAAACAAAAAACAACAACAACAAAAAAACAAAAAATTAGCCGGGCGTGGTGGCGGCGCCTGTAGTCCCAGCTACTCAGGAGGCTGAGGCAGGAGAATGGCGGGAACCCGGGAGGCGGAGCTTGCAGTGAGCCGAGATGCACCACCGCACTCCAGTCTGGGTGACAGAGCTAGAGTCGCAAAAAAAAAAAAAAAAAAAAAAAAAAAAAAAAATTTGGGGGTTGGGGACACATCTGGTGTCAGAAGCATGTTCTGAGAGTCTAAATCAGGAAACTGAGTTTGTTTTCTACCCATAGGCAGGAAGTATCTCACATCTTATTTAGAAAACTCTGCTTTTTCCAAAAACTAAATACAAATTCAACATAGGAAAAAAAATAGCATAGTACTTAAAACATTGTTGCCATTCCTAAAGCTCAGATATTTCCAGCTCATGACAGAGGATCAAATATACAGGTTCAAAAGGCAAAGCATGCATGCTTTGTTATCAAGTCTACAGTTGTAAAGATGATTTTTGAAAAATGACTTTGTGCTAAACTCTTGAATAGAAATTGCCTTTTCATTCGGTAAGTTATGACAGAGGTGGTGAAGCAATCATATATTTTTTCCCACTTATTTTATTGCATTGGTTGGTTTGATGTAACAGGCTATTTATTAACATCTGAAACTCAAAAAAAATTTTTAAAGGTGCCATCTAAACAACTACTTCAATTCTCAACCATAATTCACAGACCCAGTAAACTAACCTGTTTACCGCTAACTATTCCCAGTAACAGAAGATAATAAGTATTTTCCAATGCTTGCATTACATAATTAGAAAAGGGAAAAATCCCAACATGACGAAACTTAAAGCCTCGATTCACTTAACCTAATATTAAAGAAATTTTAAAGATGTTCACTTGATAAGCCTATTTTGAAATAATGCTGGCATATCCCTGGCTTTTATTATTATTATTATTATCATTATTATTATTATTGTTTTTTGAGACAGAGTCTCGCTCTGTCGCCTAGGCTGGAGTGTGGTGGTGCGATCTCGGCTCACTGCAAGCTCCACCTCCCACGTTCACGCCATTCTCCTGCCTCAGCCTCCCAAGTAGCTGGGACTACAGGCGCCTGCCACCACGCCTGGCTAATTTTTTGTACTTTTAGTAGAGACAGGGTTTCACCGTGTTAGCCAGGCTGGTCTCGATCTCCTGACCTCGTGATCCGCCCACCTCGGCCTCTCAAATTGCTCGGATTACAGGCGTGAGCCACCGCGCCCAGCTCCCTGGCTTTAATTATTGTCTTTAAAAAAGAAACACAATTCAACAGACTAACCTAATCTATTCAAAAGAGACATGCAAAGAGGTACTAGCGTTGAGAAGCAAAGGCTATGCCATCCTATTATGTTCTGTAGTAAGATAAAACTAACAAATTCAAGTAATATAGCATATAACAAAACCATGAAATCTGACTATGACTGAATTTATCCTTGCTGGTGACACCACCGTGAAAACACTGAACAGGCTTTAATTACACACGATCATTTCTGTAATGTTTCTCTCTTTAGACACCACTCCTCCCTTGCCCATGTGGAAGGGAAGAAAACACGCCCAACCACCTTTACAAAGGCACATGTAGCGGACAGTTGCCCTCCTACATGAACACTACCTCATAACGTTCCAAGACTACCGTAAGTTCTAAAGCATGGTGTTTGGTTATCTTAAATAATCAAACCAAAGAATCAGCAAAGAACAAGAATTAAAAGAGCGCAATAAAAATCATCTAGTGCAACCCTCTAATTTTATAGATAAGGAAGCCAAGGTCCGGGGAATAAATGACTTCATAGGTTATCAGGTTGCAGAGCTTGAATCAAAGCCATAACCAGAACCCAAGTCTCTTGAAATCTCAGTCTACTTTTGAGAGAGGCACCTAGGAGAGAGGTGCATGCCTGCATTAACACAAATCTCCTAAGACTGAAATCGGCTTTTCTGATTGGTGAGGGAAATGCTTAACATTAGGAAAAGCAAGAGTCAATGATACTATCTCAGAGTTAATATCTGCCAACCAAATCCTAAGAAAGCTTAAAAAATAATCTGCTCTACCTTAACATGGTATCAATGACTGACTTAGTCACACATCCCAATCACTAGACAAGAATATTACTGAATTATTTTGGAATTGGAGAGGGAAACAAGAGTGAATGTAGGTTTTATTCTTAAAGTCTGTTACTTCAAAGTATTGGTCTTATAATCAATCATCCTTACAGCATGCCTGTTAACTGTCCCAACTCAGCATTTTAATAAATGTATGACTTTGACAATTTATTATACCTCTCTATATTTACTATTTATATCTATATTTATTATTCCTCCTATTTAAAAGTGGGAGATATACGGGTTATAAGAATTACTATAAAAATAAAGGTATTTAATCTATTAAATCTATTTTGATATTCAAGAAACCAAAGCAAAACCAAGATTTAGAAAGATTCTTAAAGAGGTATAATGCCTTAATCCCTAACCTCTGTATTAACAAAGGATGCTATTATTCAAGACAGAAACCGACTACTAACAGAAATCACATTATTATGAAAGTGGTATTCGGAATAGAACTCAGAATCACTTATAGTAAAGACAAGGTGACTATTCCTTATAAAGACAAGGGACCGGCATTAGCAGTGCTCTAAAGTGAAATACATACATACGTGCAGCACAAAAGAAATTTAGAATCCTGCAGCAACTTTGTTCACTGAGACACATAAATGAGTTATTTCAATTAACAGTATAAAAAACTTTTAAACGTGCACAGTACACATCAATACCGTTGAAGCAGCAGTGAGGTCTGCCATGAACTTTCCCTCCAGCCCCAATGAAGAGCTACTTTTATAAAACATTTCCAAGTTTCATTTCAATGAAATGATAATAAAAACTAGGAAAAGTAAAATGAGGAATTTCTGGGACAAAGAAAGGAACATTAGTCCAACTTCGCCTCCATAACTATCTTTCCCCACTTATTTTCATTACATTTTGTCACAACTCCTTTTCCAGAATTGGTTACAGATCTACAACTAAAGACTAACCAAGTTCAAAAGAAGTCATTGCTAGAAGATATCATGATTACCAAAATAAAAATAAAGCATAATGGTTCGTGTTTAGTCACCAAACATATAAAACTATTCGTTGTCGTATGGAGGAGATGAGGGATGCTGGATGATCTCCTTATCTAATGGCTGGGAAGAAAACCTAGTTGCCACCCAGAGTCAGGAATAGGAATCAGACACCTCCTAAGATTTCTTTCAAAATATTATTACTTATCTTCTGAATTGCTAAAAGTTGTAAATGTTAGCCGGGCGTGGTGGTTCACGCCTGTAATCCTAGCACTTTGGGAGACTAAGGTGAGTGGATCACCTGAGATCAGGAGCTGGAGACCAGCCTGGCCAACATGGGGAAACCCCATCTCTACTAAAAATACAAAAATTAGCCAGGTGTGGTGGGGGGCACCTGTAATCCCAGCTACTCGGGAGACTGAGGCAGGAGAACTGCTTGAACCCAGGAGGTGGAGGTTGCAATGAGCCAAAATCACACCACTGCACTCCAGCCTGGGCGAAAGAATGAAACTCTGTCTCAGGGGGAAAAAAAAAAGTTGTAAATGTTTCTAACAAGATGCGTATGCATGAAGACAGACTTTTTGGAAATAAAAACATGCTTCTGAAAGAAAACAACTGCTTTTAATGATTTGCTTTTAAAGCAGTTAAAACAGCAATCTTATTTCAAGGGTTTACATCCAAAAGTCTGTTAGCAAAGAGGACACTGGGTCTGGCAGGACATGGCCACTGAAAGGAACAGCACAACGGATCAGAGGAGCTTCTTCCTTCTTTTCTCCTTGTCATCAGTGACTACAAACATCATTGAGGGCCCCAAGGGGGGACCAGGCTGAAAGCCTGGACTGGGATAAAAACTAGCGATGGGACTCTGGGACAGCAGGACAGTCAGCAGCAGGAAAAAGGAAGAGCATGTGCCACACAATAGGGAGTCCTCTCCTGTGGTAAGGCAGGGTCACTCCCGTGTAAGGGGTCCTGGACTGACTGCCCTGGTATTCCTACCATTCACCTTCAGCCACAGACCACAGCCTCATGTCCTGGCCACGCACCTACCTTACTTACCTCATCCCAGACCTTCCGCCACACAAGCTTGTGTTTCGGGGCTACTATTATTCCCTCTGATTAAAAATTGTCTTCAAAGAGTTGGCTCTTCGTTCTTGTCATTCAGGTGACCACTCCATCTAAGGAGGCCATGCACATCCTGCAAAAATCCACTAACATATTGCCCTGTTTTCCTCCACAGCACCACTCAGCTGAAACTGTGCGTGCTTTTCTCCTCGTCTCTGTGTTGACTCAAGTCTCCTCTCTCCAGAAGGGAAGCTCCAAGAAGGGCACAGCATCGTCTACCTGGTAAACTGTGGAGTCCTGGGCACCTACAGCAGGTTCTGGCATCCTACATGCGATCAATAAACGTCAACTACCAAATGAACGAATGCATGGAGGGGCATTCACCCAAGCCCTCTTGCACCCTCTGAAATCTCGCCTCTGTGAAATTCTCCTAAAGTTTCGCCTTCAAAGGCCACTGGTGATTTCTCCAAAGCCTTTTCCCTTCTAGGACCTACAGCGGGACTTGCAGCTCTGACCCGCGGCCCCTGGAGCAGGCACACCTGACACTCTTCTCCCTTTCACTCTCATTTCCCCACAGCCTCCTCCTAGGGTTCTAGACTAGCCCGATAAAGCACTTCTCCCTGTGGTCATGGACCCATCAAGGGTCATCAGAATGGAGAGCTTCATTCTACTCTTTCTGGAGTTATTATTAATCCTTTCGGGTATCAGAGATCCCTATAAAAAATGCAAACGCGGCTAAATTCCCTCAGTGACGCCTCCAAAAAGCTTCAGAGTTAATTTTTTTAATCACAAAATACTGCACGTAATATTTAACAAAACTGAGCTTTTCAGCTGTTTTTCAATAGTTACAGAACAGTAAGATTGCTACTTCATTAAATCCACTGAGCCAACACACAGGCATTACATAATTCACTTATGCAAATAATTGAATAAGTAAATTAACAGTTTAGATAGAACTATAAACATATGCTTACCTACTTAAGAAAATAAGCCAGGATTTTTCTTGTTTACTGTATTTAAGAACGTATTAAATCTGTAAGAAATTCTTCATTACATAGGAGTCTTAACTACCAATTCAGTTATGAACTATGGGTATTTGACAATATTAAACCACATTCTCTTGTTTTTTAATCCTCTCATCTAGACTGAATCTCCTCTCCAATTATACCTATATCCAATCCACTGCACAGTTAGAGGAGTGCTTCCGTGCTGGACCCTGGGAAGGGGATGCTTTAGAAGGGCCAGGACAGTACCTGGGAGGGGGTACTCTTGCAGATCTCCTGCCGGCTCTCATACGAGACTTACTTGGGCCATGAACTCTGCTCCTCCCCGGGATGCACCTGCCTCGACCGGAACACTGCCATGCACAGAAAGTGCAACCGACGCTCGGCCCATTTTCAACAGAATGAAACAGCTACCACATTTCTCTAGGACACTTTAAATAATTACCATGTATTTTCTAAAGCAACCAACATTCCTCTCACAAGTGAACGACTGGATGTTAATCACTAACTTGGGGGATAACAGGAAAAAACAAACAAACAAAAACACCCCAAACTCCCTTTACCCCCCCAGTATTAACGCAGCAGTGAAACACCTTCAGACATGGAATACAAACAGGGTAACACTTGTTTAAATTTAACAAATGTAAACAAAAAGGGTCACCTCTGGATAGGGTGTAACATATTAAACAGAGGAGGTGTGGTTTTCATTAGCTATTCTGTTTAGTTTTGACTAACTGGAAATGTCCATCTCTTCTTATTTCAGCAACTCCTTTTATGCCCACAACCAAGTCATGAATTCAGGAAGGAAGCAGGCAAGTCTGATCTGTGCATGAAACATTATCTAAAGGGAAGAAAGTCAGCCAGCGCCCTCGCTAATCCCTTGGGCAAGAAAGGTAAAGTATACAGCCACAGTCTCAAAGCCGGAATGACACAGGAGTAACCAGGAGCGCGCATTCCTGCCTTATCTGGCGTTACTTTGATTCACCTCACCTTTCTTTCATGACAGGAAGGGCACTCCAAGGGCACTGCACTGAGATCAAACAAAGCATTCCAGAAAGGCAAAGGCTCTTCTCCCAGGGAAAGGAAGAATAAGCCTTACATTTCATGAATGAATCAGCTGTAATGAAGCATTTCTACGTCCTTAAATAAAATTTCGAATAGCTGATAGGATACGGAACTGCAGAGAACGTTAAACCACCGCTACAATGAGAGCAACTCAGCCAAACTCCTCTGTTTTTCAGTAACACCATAAAATATATGAAGGTTAAAAATTCCTACCTCAAATGAAACATCTTCACTAAGATTTTCTAAAATTCACAGCAGAGTTTCCAACCAGCGTATGTGGCCTGGGGTTGCTTTAGTGTTTCTGATTACATTCCTCAGGTAAGAATCACACAGTCGGTATTTTCTGACTTTGGTTAACTTTTCCTTTGAACGCATCTCAGAGGTTCCTTTAACTTTTCGAAGCACTTACCCAGTGGTTATTTTCGACCTGCATAATGCCTTCTATAGATGGCATTCTACAATTAAAACATAACGCTGATTTCTATGAAACCAACGTACATTTGGCTACTGAAAAGACAGTCAAGGCATCTGTAAGAGACTCCTGTTCCCTTCAACTGAGGCGAGCAATGTTCTCTCTACTACAAAAGAGAATGCTGGCAGGTCCCGAGGTTCGCTGTATTTGGTGGGTGGCATATGTAGATGAGTCCGTCTCTAAGCAGCCAGCAAGCTCTAAGCACACCGGTTGTGAGAATTTCTGTAAGGAAATCCACTTCCCGCAGTTAAACTCTCTACACCAAAGTAAATTCATCAACCTCGGGTTCCTACTCTAAATTCTTGGACTCTGACTCACTTATGACAATCCTGGAAGCTGGAACTCAGATATCTGTGGGCAGCAGGCAAATAAAGGCCTGAAGAGCTGTAATCAACCAACCGTTCCAATCAAACAGACAACTACTGTCTGCTTTAGAAAAATAATGGATTTCTTCCTTCCAGATGATTAAAGATGCATCCATTTGGTACCGCTGCCTTTAGAAGAATTCCCCACAGTGCAGAAGGCAGAAAGTTTGTGCACCATAATTACTTGTGAATTTTCATCTCCCCCCCCCGCCACAAATTCTGCATTCTTCCTCCACATTCACCATTTTATTGGTAAATCAGACTCTATATTGCAGTTTTTATGAGTTACCAGAATTATGTAAGTATGCAACACGAAGCTAACGAAGAATAAAATATTTGTCAATTTTTGAATGAGTGTTCTTTTTTCCAAGGGCTCAATGAAAGCACCTTGGCATAATTAAATCAATATAGTAATCTCGTAACATCTGGGCCTGATCTGTTGAAATGCAACCCTCTGCCTCAATACACATCTCATTTTAATATTTAATTATTGAATCTATTGCCTAAAGTCGGCAACTTTAAACTGTTTACTTAGCCCTTTTTTTTTAAGCTGTTCTTTTCCCAACTGAATTGTGAACAGAACCCTGTGCCTTTTACCTGTCTCATACTCTTTTCCAAGTTCTTAACATGAATTAACAGCTGCCAAGGAACTGCTTATTGCCTAGTATCACATCCTTGATAATCTGTTCTCAGATGATCCCATGAAACTGTCTATCTGTTTGGATCTAATCACTACACTGCTGATTATACACTATGGACAAAGGTGAGTGAATTAATTCATAGGGACACTTGGGAAGGAAAAGAGAACTTATATTCTTGATTTCAACAGCAAAATTACAATTTTTAATTTGACAAGCCTGATAGCAGCTAAAATGAAAAATTCAACTACTTATGATGTTATGGAGTAAGTAGCATCTAGCCAATGAAATGAAAAGTGAAAGCATATTTTACAGTCTGTCCATCCCCCATTAACCTTTTATCTGGCATACAAGAGACACTTTTTAAAAAATTAATTAATGTAAAGAAATAAGCCTCAATATGCACGGGGACAAAGATCTAGAAAAAGTAAGTTAAATCAAAGAATATGATCCCAAAAAGTTGCTTATAAAAATCAGAATTTTTAAACACACAACCAGAACTACAGCCACAAAACTAACAACCACTGTTTCCATTATGATGGTTCCCTGACTGAAGCAGTTATTTTTTCACTTATAAATCTGCCCTCATTTTGATTTTTGTTTCTAAATCCAAATATTCACTGGCAGCAAGAACACAGAGAAATGGGCACTCACAAACTGCTGATGGGATGTCTATTTCTCATTTAAAAAAAAAAAAAAAGCTTTTAAAAATTTCATTACCTTTCACCCAGCAATTTCACTTCCTGTTATTTACGGTAAGGCAACAGAGATATACACAAACAAGGAACTTACATGTTCAAAAATTGAGTATTACTATATAAACAGGATGACTGCCCCAAATAAAAAAAATCTGAAATGCTCCAAAAATCTGAAACTTTGGAGCACCAACATGGTGAGCTGGGCACTGTGGATTTCAGATTTCTGGATTTGGGATGTCAACTGGTAGAATGCAAATCTCTCAAAATCCAAAGAAATCCAAAACACTTCTAGTCCCAAGTATTTCAGATAAAGTTGCTCAACTTCTATTAGTGTGCCTCTGTGCTGGCACTCCCTATTACCAAAAATCACATTCTTTAATAATACTTACCAAAAGGTAGTCAACAAAACAACACGTTCGGTATATGTTTTATGTTCACCATTTTTACAAATCCAGTACCCGGCACCGGAAAGGTATGTTTGTGTAAGCACACACGAATTAGGGAAAAAGTTCACCAGTGTTCTAGGCAGTAAAATTTTAGTTGTGTTTTCTCCTTTCCAGTCGTCTACATTTTCCCAGGCTTCTACAATGATTATATACTGCTTTTTTATTGGAAATAAAGATCATTTTTTAAATGAGGGGAGTTCGCTAATTCTGTCCAAATGCTATGGAGTCTCAAAGCTAAAAAAAACAAAAAACCAAAAACCAACACTATGTAATCACTTCCAAATTCCCTTGTCATGACCTTAAACGGGACTTCTAAAGCTAAGCAGATGCCCCAGCAGGAAATAAATTTGCAACTCAACAGAGGCACCCACAGAGATACGGCAAGATGCACCTTCAGTGGCTTTGGCAATAATTTCCTTTCATTATTCCTTCACTCTCCAGTGCTTTTCACGTCAAAGAGAAGTCTGTAGAAGTTAATAGGTCCTTAATATGTATCTGCTCCCTGAACTGATTCCTGTTCATAAGGTAATCGCGAGACCCCACGTGGTCCTTTCACAGGGGCTTTAGCAAATCCCCTGCAGTGAGATGGCCCCTGGGCAGCTCTGCTTTCTGCAGACCAGGCTGTGACCTAATCAATAGCGTTCCAAGCAAGACAATCCCTACATTCAACAGCTCTGAAGAAATGAAGGAGGACGGAATTCAAGCTTTATTGACGAATTCCATTTACCTGTCACGGTGATGGTTCACCCAGCAAGAGTCCCCCGAGGGGGAAAAAAAAAAAAAACCACCCTTCAGCTGCTACAGCAGACTTTCCAGCCGGCAGCCAGCACAAAATAAACATATTTACTTAAGCTTCAGTCACAACTCTTGATGTGAAAATGATGAAGCCCAAATGAAACAGGTGTAGTTGTGAGACACAAAGGCAGCAGCGGCAATGCGGCATGGCAGGTTTTAATAGTCTGTGTTCATTTAAACCCAAGGACACGAAAAGCATCATAATAAATATAAAGCAGAAAATCACCCCCAGCATGCAGATCCCAAAATTTACATGGAAAATTCCATAAACCTGAAAATGACCTTTTAACTCTGAAAAGAACAAACAGGCCATTGAAACAACAGAAAGGTCAAGTTTACAGAAAGCAACTACTTTTCAAAAAGAAGTGTGAAAAGTATGGGTTTTGAATTAATCATACTTGTGAGCAATTTTGGAAGCCCACAGGAACTTTACAGTTAATCAATAAAGACTTCACTTAACTTGGAAATGACAGACCTGGTCTAAATAAATCTTTTGGAAAATCACTCTGCAAAGTATCACTTTAAGATGTCATATACTTTCACATAAAGAAGATTTGTATCTTGTACGTCAAATCAAATTAGAATTATGCTACCAATCCAAATTATGCCCCCCAAAAAACTATTTAAATGAGGCAACTTCAATAACAAATGTTTATCCTCAAAAAGATGTATGATTTACTCAGAATTTTACAAAAGCTATCACTGGACTTTTTTTTTTCTTTTTGCATTCACATCCAATGACCTATCATGGACAATTTTTAATTGAAAACAAAGTTCTGATTTGAAATTAACTTCTGGGCTGTTTTTCCACATTAATTAACACAAAGCAAGAGAGAGTCCAAGTCAAAAGATTGCAAAATGAGCTCAGACACTCGCTTAACATCACGAGAATTGCTTCACTGTAATATTTTTAAAGCCATGCCAGGATCTAGGCCACCAGCCTCTTCAACAAATAAATTTTCAGCAACACCAGCATAATAGGCTTTTAATGTCCTCACTGAATGCCCTTAGCCCAGGGTATCTGGCACCCACCCACACCAGGCTAATTCAACAGGCAGAACTACTTAACTCTTCCACCTCCTTTCCCACAAGGGTGCACACGCCCACCCCAGGATCACACTCCACACATCCCCTCATCTGGGCGACTGAGCCTTGCTTTGTTGGTGGTGATCTCAAGACATCTACAGGAGAATTAAGGCACCATGTGACTCTTTAAAAAGACTACCGCACTCACAAGCCCATTAGAAGATCTCATACCTACTTTTTCCCATGACCCAAATGAAGGGAAAGAGTAACTTTCCTATCATTTCTTCTCAGGTTTTAGTAGTCCCTTCCTCAGTTACTATTCAATTACATCTTCCCTAGCTCTATAGGATAGCTATAAATAAACAAAACACATATCACTGCATTGCGTTACAGAAAAATGTAGAATTCAAAGCTGTATTTCTCTAAAAAGAAACATTTTAAAAGAAGAGCAAATACTTGAGACTATGGAGATAAATTATACTTGTTAGGCATGAAGCAGTAATTTCAATTTTACTATTCATTAGAATGCTGGTAATTTTAGAACAGCTGAGGAAGTAAAAACAATCAGAAACAAAACCATTCCCACCAACCCCAAAAGATTCCAGCATAGGTGATTTGCAAAAAATTATAACTAATCAAAGTGAATGATCAGAGAAGTAGTTCTAAGTCAATTATTTCATGTATGCCATTCACAGAAGAAAATCTAACAGCCTGTATGGTGACTCACGCCTGTAATCCAGCACCTGGAGGCCGAGGCGGGTGGATCATTTGCAGTCCAGAGTTTGTGACCAGCCTGACCAACGTGGTAAAACTCCGTCTCTAATACAGATACAAAAATTTGTCTGGGCGTAGTGGCTCACACCTGTAATCCCAGCTACTTGGGAGGCTGAAGCAGGAGAATCTCTCGAACCCAGGAGTTGCAGTGAGCGGAGATCACGCTACTGCACTCCAGCCTGGGGGACAGAGTGAGACTCCACCTCAAAAAAAAAAAAAAAAAAAAAAAATCTAGTAGCCCACTATCCCAATGTAAAGTCACAAATATCTTTAAGGCAGTTGAACTCTACATAAGTCTCTAAACCTGCATTTGAAATGGGGCTAGGAGAAACTGAAATTTGCTGTAAGTGTGGAATACACACCGATTTAAAGACTTCACAGGAAAAAACAAATGTTGAAGGTCTCATTAATACTTATTTATGCTAATCACACGCTGTAATTGTACTTTTTGATATGCTGGACTAAATAAAATATATTATTAAAATTAATTTCACCTATTATATTCTTTTTTATTGTGGCTACTATAACATTACATATGTAGACAGTACTATTGAGCAATGCTGCTTTGACCTGTTAAACCCCTTTGATTTAAAAAATAACAAGTAACAGTAAAAAGTAGCAGAATTTGCACAATTGTGTTAATATAAACTGCAAAAATCAGTTCACCTTTCACATATAAGCACCTGTATCTAAAAACACTAAACTTTGGAATATTTCTAATAAGTGGTTTCATGGTCTACTCTGGGACATAAATCACTATTGTGTTTTGTTTTAGTTTATACAGAGTACACCGCACTGATTGGGTGCCTCTAATGCAGCTTCATCTTTAACGCCAAAACAAACAATGTAAGACTTTTATTCTCTTAGCTAACATGATCTTCTATACACTATATTCAAGACTTACTGTTTATGAGAATATCAAATTTTAAGTCACCATCTCTATATTAGGTTTCTAACAAAGTTTGTCAACTAACTTGCTACAGAATCTTCATTTCATGTCATGAGAAAATTTTTTGTTAGAAACAAGGCCACTGAGCCAGGCATGACGGGCGTGATGGTTCACATCTGTAATGCCAGCGCTCTGGGAGGCCAAGGTGGCAGGATGGATCACTTGAACCAACGAGTTCGAGACCAGCCTAGGCAACATAGCAAGACCCCAACTCTACAAAATAAATAAAAAAAATTAGCCGGGCATGGTGGCATGTGCCTGTAGTCCCAGCTGCTACTCAGGAGGCTGTGGTGGGAAGACTGCTTGAGCCCAGGAGTTCAAGGCTGCAGGAAGCCCTGCTTAGGCCACTGCACTCCAGCCTGAGAAAGTGAGATCCCATTTCTAAATAAAAACAAAATAAAATATAAAAAAACAGAAACAAGGCCATTCGTTTTGATTTTTAATGATCACTAAACCTTTCTACAAGCAATAAACACGTATGCTTTATTGTGTTTACTTATAATAATGATTATTTTTATGTGGTTCTTTTTCTAATCTCTCTGAGGAGAAGAATGGCAGCTGGGACTTATTACTTCTCTAAAAATCTCTGTTAAAGAAGGCCACAAGTTTGTTTTTTTTCTCCCCATGTATATGTCAATGTGTTCATCAAAGACATCCACTCCCGAAATTTCCAAACATATGAAATACTGTCAAAACGCTTAGTGAGTCAATGCAGTTACAAGTTTCTGTTTCAAATCCTAAGATTTCTATTTCAACTTACCACAGAGTACTTTCCTATTAACTGTTGCACATATGTCCCATAACAACTCTAATATAAGCTAAATTTAGCATAATACTAAGTGGTATTAAAATACATCTTAGGTTATTTTTAAAACATTTCCATTTAAGCTGAAACTTAAGCAGAGAGGTCAGAGGACTGCATGAAACCTAAAGATACCAAATCAACACTCCTATATTCTCTCCTCATTTCAGTGTCTATTTCCACACCCCCCAAAGTCTTCCATGGACTTCCAATTCCATTTCCCCAAGTATTCCATTCTCTACAGGACAGCAATAAATCGATGAGATAGTTTGTGACAAATTAATTAGCAGGAAGTGGTGCTAATGAGAAAAACGAACATCTGCAGGCCAAAGTCTATTGTGAAGAACCCCTTGCTGCCCTTTACCAAACACTCCATCTCTCCGCCTTTCACTTTAGAAGCACAATAACTAGAATTCTCCACTTCCCTTGGGGGTAAGAAACTTCAGAGATCTTTGTGATAGAAAATGAAGTAGGGAGAAAATGGAGGGGCATTGCTTTGATATCTTCAGACTTCAAGCATCCCCCTGGTATCTCTGCTTAGGTTCTAGTTTAAATGGAAATGTGCTAAAAATAACTTGAAGGTATCCTGTAATGCCATTACATGTTTGAACAGTATGACAAAATTTAAAGTATCGCTGACTACGTAAGACAGAAAAGTTTTAAGACCATATTGATATTTTCACAATTTTCAAAAGCCTTTCTATAGTAATGCACACTTAACAAGGGAAGATCCGGTAAAAGTGCCTCTGGCAGAAGGAACATGAACACAGGACTCGGCAGCTCCTCTCAGCAAGGTCAGCCTACCTACCTCCCTACCTGTGGCTGGATGAACGAACTGTGTCACAGCACGTGGGAGATGACAGGGGAGGAGTTCTCAGCCTTGGCCCAGAGGACTTGCTGCTTTCCTCTAGCTCCCAGGACCCCGAGACCACCATGTGAACGGGTCCAGGACAGGCTGCGGGATGACGACAGACACAGGGCCTACGAGCTGCTGCCTGCAGCCAACACCCAGCCACCTCCCAGGAGCAGGGCCCTCGAGCTCAACAGCAACTGATCACACATGAGTCAGCCCGTGGAAAACAGCCAAGGAAACACCCAGCTGAGCCCAGCCCAAATCGCCCACCCACAGAACGGTGACCCAAATAAGTGGAGGCTGTTCTAAGCTATGAGGTTTTGGGATGGTTTGTTTCCCAACAAAAGGCTAAATGCCATTCTCTGTAATTTCCTTCACAATACTTAATATTGGCCCAAAGACAACAAAACACTTCAGTTCAGCTCTGGATTTGCCTACACTTACTCCACTTGAGTTTCTCATCTATTTCATCCAACCGAACAGCCATCTCCGCATTCCTCACAAGATTCAACCTCTCCCAGACTCAACTGGCCTCTCATCTAACCACCATCTCCCCACTCTTTATAACACTCAACCTCTCCCAAACTCAACCCGCCTCTCATCTAACCCAACCGCCATCTTCCAATTCCTCACAACACTCAACCTCTCCCAAACTCAACCCACCTCTCATCTAACCCAACCTCCATCTTCCAATTCCTCACAAATCTCAACCTCTCCCAAACTCAACCCACCTCTCATCTAACCCAACCGCCATCTTCCAATTCCTCACAACACTCAACCTCTCCCAAATTCAACCCGCCTCTCATCTAACCCAACCGCCATCTTCCAATTCCTCACAACACTCAACCTCTCCCAAATTCAACCTGCCTCTCATCTAACCCAACCTCCATCTTCCAATTCCTCACAAAACTCAACCTCTCCCAAACTCAACCTGCCCCTCATGTAACCCAACCTCCATCTTCCAATTCCTCACAAAACCCAACCTCTCCCAAACTCAACCCACCTCTCATCTAACCCAACCTCCATCTTCCAATTCCTCACAAATCTCAACCTCTCCCAAACTCAACCCACCTCTCATCTAACCCAACCTCCATCTTCCAATTCCTCACAAATCTCAACCTCTCCCAAACTCAACCTGCCTCTCATCTAACCCAACCGCCATCTTCCAATTCCTCACAACACTCAACTTCTCCCAAACTCAACTGGCCTCTCATCTAACCACCATCTCCCCACTCTTTATAACACTCAACCTCTCCCAAACTCAACCCGCCTCTCATCTAACCACCATCTCCCCACTCTTTATAACACTCAACCTCTCCCAAACTCAACCTGCCTCTCATCTAACCCAACTGCCATCCTCCAATTCCTCACAACCCTCACCCTCTCCCAAACTCAACCTGTCTCTCATCTAACCTAACCACCGTCTCCCCATTTCTCATAACGCTCAACCTCTCTCAAACGCAACTTGCTATGAGCCAATTTCTACCCAAATACATAGCGATCAGTTTCCAGAATGGTTTCCTTTCCTTCCTTTAATCATCCTAGAGAGTTACTTTTAAATTAGAAGAATGGAGTTAACTGAACTAGCTACTGCTAATTTTCTATTTATATGAGTGGACGGTTTAGAATCAGAGTTCCTAAGTAGCAAGAAAAGTAGACAAGGAACAAATGAGTTTTAAAAAACTTTTACTTAGATGTAGTTACTAAAATAAGAAAACTACTTTTAGTTTACATACATATTATTTTTCTTAAAATGGTCTGGCCACTAAATTCCCCCCCATTATTCAACCAGGCTTTAAAAGAAAAGGTTTGGTTGTAAGTAAATTGCATCTATCTACAGAAATAACCAAGACACTTAAAATACAAAACAGGCAGGGTACAGTGGTTCACACCAGTAATTCCAGCACTGGGAGGCTGAGGCAGGCGGATCACCTGAGGTCAGGAGTTCATGATCAGCTGGCCAACATGGTGAAACCCCGCCTCTACAAAAATACAAAATTTAGCCAGGCATGATGGTGGGTGCCTGTAATCCCTACTTGGGAGGTTGAAGCAGAAGAATCACTTGAACCCAGGAGGCAGAGGTTGCAGGGAGCCAAGATCGTGCCACTGCACTCCAGCCTGGGCAACAGAGCGAGACTCCGTCTCAAAACAAAAACACAAAACAGCTTTTTCAAAGGATAGTTGGATGCGCTCAATTTAATCCAGAAAACCAACAGTTTCAAAAATAATCTGTGAATCTCCAGAAGTAACTATTTTCTTCCGTTTTAAGAAATTTATCAATAATGAAATGATACTAACAAAAATAGATCCTACTAATCTGAATTTTTTTAGAGTTCAAGTTTTTGCTGAATAATGTGCAATGTCAATAGATACTCATCTTTTATACTCAAAACACAAGAAATACTTTACAATCCAGAGGATGATACAAGTAATATCACTACTCAACAGCGCAAGGACACAACCTGTAACTCAGGCATGGAAACCTGGAAAGCCTCAGAATCTAGATTCTCAATCTCACAAAGGAGGCTGCTCCCACGTAAGGCAAAACAGAAACAAAAAGGAATCCGCATTGCTACTTAACTGTTTTGTTGTTCCTATTCTTGTAATTTTGGAAGGTACGGGAGACAGGGTGTCTCCAGTGGAAGAGCAGCCTTAACTATATTAAAAAGGACAAATTCAAAAGGGCTTTCCCAACAACAGTTATTTAGATAAGTGTTTCCCTTCAATATTTTGTTATAATCTATTTCAATTTTTAATTTTACGCATTCAACCAGTATTGGCTGGATGCCTAGATGCCAGTCAGTTCCTAAGCAAGCAATACAGACATGGACAGAGTCAAGTTTCAGCCTTATATTCTGGTGGAGTCAAATGACAAAAGCAGATTTTTAAAACATGCTAAAATAATTTTTAACATATACCATATATAAAGTGCACACACACGTATGTTTTTGAGAAGGAGTTTCACTCTTGTCCCCCAGGCTGGAGGGCAGTGGCATGATCTCAGCTCACTGCAACCCCAGGCTCCCAGGTTCAAGCAATTCTCCTGCCTCAGCCTCTGGAGCAGCTAGGACTACAGGTGTGCATCACTAAGCCCAGCTAATTTTGTATTTTTAGTAGAGACAGGGTTTCACCATGTTGGCCAGGCTGATCTTGAACTCCTGACCTCAGATGATCCGCCCGCCTCCACCTCCCAAAGTGCTGGGATTACAGGCCGGAGCCACGGCGCCCGGCCGTAGGCCGTGGAACACTTACTTTAAAAATCACTGACCTTAAACTCTACACTTGATACTTTGTAGATATGATACTTCGTGCGACTTCTTTCTGAAATCAACATTCAGCCAATTAAAACCAAATACAATATTACTCATGTTCATACTTTCCTAATCAGTTTCCATTTTCTAAATGAGCTCGCCACACTATTAAGAAAAAACACTTCTTTTTAAAATGTTTTAGATCCTTAAAAAATAACTGATTTCCATTTTGTTGCCTCAACCAACAAACTAACTTGGTATTTACATGACAAACCCAACTTTTTTCACTTAAATATGTGAACACCTTCAGCTGGGCCACAGTCAGAAGAAGAGCATCACGTGACAAACATGTACAGGATCGATGAAAAGATGAGCGCCCCCTGAGCAGGCAGTTCCTCGGTACCAGCAGTGTGCCAAGCACTGTGATAAGAGGAACGCGGACGCCTGAGACACTCTAACATCAAGCAGCCCTAAGAACAAAGAGGCAAGTAAAAACATTAATAGAAGGCTAAAAGCAAACCAGGACCCACAAATGCATTTGGGAGAATCTTTTAACTGAGAAATGATGGCAGGGCTATTTTTCCATAGAGGTCAAAAAACAGACGGCAAGTCCATTTAAATAAAAATTCTGGACTGGGCACAGGTGTTCACGCCTGTAATTCCAACACTTTGGGAAGCCAAGGTGGACAGATCATTTGAGGTCAGGAGTTCGAGACCAGCCTGGCCAACATGGCAAGAACTTGTCTCTACTAAAAATACAAAAATTAGCTGGGCGTGGTGGTGCACACCTGTAATACTGGCTACTTGGGAGGCTGAGGCAGGAGGATCTCTTGAACTTGGAGGTGGAGGCTGCACCGGGCAGAGACTGTGCCACTGCAACTCGACTCCGGCCTGGGTAACAAAGCGATACTGTCTCAGAAAAATAAATAAATAAACAAACAAACAAACAAACAAACATTCTATCAGCCAACGAAGCCTAACTTTATCATGAGAGGCCGGGGTTTCCTGACAGATTACCTTAATAAGGAAAGGAATACTAGTGGTGTGGCAACAAGGGTTTTCCACGGTAAGCTGGCAAAACTGAAGACCAAAGCCTGGCCTAGAAAAAGCTGCTTAACTTAGTAAGATACCGATGACCCTTGGACAACACGAGTTTGAACTGCACAGGCCCATTTACACATGAACTCTTTTCAACCGAAGGCAAGTCAAAAATACAGTCCTCACAGCACACAAACCACAGCGTCTGTGGGGGTCCGGCTGTGAGACTCCAGTATGCACAGATGTGGGTGCGCACAGGCGGTCCGAAAACCAACCCCCACGTTCTCTGAGGGATGACTGCATATTATTTATTATATCTATTTTATTTGTGTTGTATACCTCAACAGGGAGACAGAACATCTGATGAAACAGATGTATAAAGAACTACAGTTCTTATTTCACTTGGAAACAGCCTTGAATGACAGTTTCTCCTAAATCATTTCAGGCACATGTACAAATATATAGAAAAGTGATCTGTCCATTCTAAAGGTTTATCTAGCTCCTTTATAATTTTTATACAGGTTTTATTTCTGTATTACATTAAGCACCATATAATGTATGTAGAAATACTTGCAGGTTGTAAGGCATTGTAAAAATGCTTATCACTATCACTGTCATCACTGTCATCATCACCATCACCATCATCCTTACCCGCCGGTCCTCCTTTATGGGAATCTGTGAAGACTCACGACCCCGGAGCCTCCAAAACAGAGGACCTCAAAACCAGGCATCCAAGAAGACTGACGATGCTTGAACACAGGTTCAGCACTTCACTGAGCCCCTTGGTATTGAATCAAATCACTGTCTCTCTGAAGAAAGAATATACAGCTTTCAGCAGATTCTCAAAGTTTCTGTGATGCTAAAACCATTAGGAACCACTGTGTTGGAGGCCTACAGTTAGGTGTCCAGTGTGGCAGAAAGGAAGCTTCACTCAACCTTCACAACTACAATTACTGTATGTTACAATCTATTTGCTCACAGAACAAATGAGGGCTACTGACTGCTCTATCAGCCACTGTGCTTAGAAGAGGGCGGAAAGATGATTACACTCGACTCTGTCCTTGAGTTCACGGAGACAGATTTAAGTCACACACAGGCTGCACACTGAGTCATACGCTACAACAGAGGAACATACAGAAAGTGCCCCTGCAGCAAAGAGAAGCAAAGGCTCCCTGGCTGTAAGGAAAGGTTTCCCAGGAGACCCCAGGACGGTTTACTAGGCCAGCCTAACCATTATGCACTGAGTGCCTGTTACATAAATCAAGCACTGAAAGACTTCGGATGCACCCACAAAGAGCTGACAATCTAGAGGAAAAGCGCATGTAAATCAACAATTATACTAGAGTAATACTGCAGGAATATTGTTAAGTACATAAAAGATAAGAAATAGCTCCATGTAATGAAGAGGGCTGTCAAGAAAGCTTTATCAAGCAGAGTTATGAGATAATATGAGCTGACCACTGTGTGCCCAAAGGCAGGGAGACGGAAAACGGTGAGGCACAGAGGGGTAGATGGCTGCACAGGGCAGGGGCTGAGGCACCAGGGCTGCGCAGGAGCCGAGGGATGCACAGGTGGTGTTAACTGCGAGAGCACGGAGGCCTGTTAGGGCAACGTGGCTCCACCGAGGAGAGACTGGACCCTGTGCCACGGGAGACAGTGAAACGGGTTAAGGAAGAGTCTGTAACAGGTGGAACACCTCGGCTCAAGAATCCTGTCTGAATTATCAGAATGCCTTCTAATGCATCACACCGTAAACTACAGCAACTTGCACTGCACTACTGTATTTAAAAAAGGCAACAGAATATTTCAAACTTCAATGGCGAGGTCGATGTGCATCATAATTTCCATCACTTGTCGTGTTTCTCTAATTTAGCACAGACAGAACTACATGCGCAGAGTGTAACACCACCTAATGTTACTCACTAATTATTGCCACAATCTAATGAGAGTCTATGGAAAGAGCATAAAACAGGGCCTGTACAGGGCAAGTACTCACCAAACATTAACTATAATTACATGCTGATGATGATTAAGAAGAAAAAGCTTACCGGTGATAAGAATATGGTTAAATTATCACCAACTAGAAAGAAGTCTTTAGAAACTACGTAAATAGCTGAGTAACTTGTATTTAAAAAAAAAAAAAAAAAAGCCAATTGGTTTAAAACTAGAAAGACTGTATTAGTAGACTCTCTCCAACATGAAATGAGTAAAACAGTCTAAAGAATCCCATTCAACAGGTTGAACCACTTGGAGGCCTAGCAATGGACCGGGTTCAATGTGATATCAGATATTCGAAGGAGATACGGTTTTGTTGAACTGGCAAGGCAAGTTAATTGATAAGACTGGCCCTTGAAGTATGTATGTGAATAGTTGCCTAGACTTATTATCACTGCTGTGAACCTGGAGAACTGCCAATTCAACAAGTACAGGCATGTGCCCTCGAACGGCAATCTTTCCAAGTCCATTTATTCCCAGTAACAAAGATATAAAAGATTGTGCTTTGTGGCACTACGTCTTGTACGGTGACCATGCACTACTTATAAGCAGCACGGTCTGCTGTTTAAAAAAAAAAAAAAAGCCAGAAAGGTAACTGCAAAATAACACAGCGCACAAAACACACACTAATAGATAAAAACATGACAAATCCAGCCCTATGAACTAAAATAATCCAAAAAGTAAAAACAACGGGAACTAAATGGTTAGAAAATCTCCAACATTTCAACTGACACCTAAAGTTTAAAAACTTTTCAATTTTCATAGTTGTACAAAGTAGGTATATATGGAAAGAACAGACCAGGTATTAAGTGAACATTAAACCTGTATACACACAGGTCATTCAACAAATTACAAACACCTAATCCTTAAACATCCTTAGAACACCAAACAGTTCCCTGGCGAGGGGGACACTGAGTGAGCTTGCTCTGGCTTCCTCGCCCCGCACCACACGGCCAGGAGGACAGCTGCTGACGCCGAGGCACCAAGGAGGACAATGCAAGGGAAGGATGGCCCTCGTGTAACTCAATGCAGAGGGAGGTACAAATCAGGTTAACTTTGGCTGCGCGGGCAGGAAACTGCCTTTGAAGGTTAGCTGGGACCCTAACCACCATCTTAAACGTGGCATCCACAGGAAAAGCCTCCCAACAATTAACGTCCTGTCCAGTTTGGACAGGTAGCATCTTTACCGATGAAATCATCCTTTCACAACTGCAAACACAAATACAACACTTGTCCGTCTCTTCAGTGGCCAATGACACAAGGGAAGCTAACTGTACTCACCTGGATTCACCCACATCTTCGCTGGCATGATCTTGACTTGTTGAATGCCACTGCCATGGAATTCAAACTCCTATCCTCCTAACTGTGCTACATAGCAATATGTCATGCGGAGTAAAAATGCTGGAAGATTCTTACATTCATGACTCCTTCGGGACCAAGCTTCGAATCTAGGATTCAAGTCTGCAACCTGGCCTAACCCAGCTTAGCACAGAAACCCACTTAACGAGTCACTTTTGAACAGGCTCCCTTACAGCATCTGTAGGTCGTTCTTAAAGAGTGAGAGGAGGCCGGGCGCAGTGGCTCACGCCTGTAATCCCAGCACTTTGGGAGGCCGAGGCAGCGGATCACGAGGTCAGGAGATGGAGACCATCCTGGCTAACATGGTGAAACCCCGTCTCTACTAAAAATACAAAAAATTAGCCGGGCGTGGTGGCGACGCCTGTGGTCCCAGCTACTCGGGAGGCTGAGGCAGGTGAATGGCATGAACCCGGGAGGTGGAGCTTGCAGTGAGCCGAGATCGCGCCACCGCACTCCAGCCTGGGCGACAGAGCGAGACTCCGTCTCAAAAAAAAAAAAAAAAAAAAAAAAAAAAAAAAAGAGTGAAAAAAAAAAAGGAGTGAGAGGAGTAAAATGTGGTCTGGCGCTTAGCATCCAAGAAGTCTTGGGCAAGTTACTTAACCTCTCGTACACGTTTCGTCCTGTAACGTAGAGGTGACAGAGTCCACCTGGTGGTTGTGAGAATTAAATGGACTGGCACACACAGAATGCCGGGCACGGTACCCGGCTCTGACACTGTCGTGGTTTTTACTACACGGATGTTCACCACCAGTGTCATTACCACGGACAGCGTGAGGACAAAGCGGGCCTGGGTGACATAAGCTGTTTCCACCCCACACCTCTGGGTCCTGGGCCCTGCACGCTGCTGAGAATTACATCACAGTGCTGCACAGTGTCACTGCGTGCTACTCCACAGCACGGGATGGCCCTGAATCACGGTGCCCGAGTTCCCCATCCCAGAGCCTTTCCAGACCAGACTTCTTCAGTCAGTAAAGCATCAACGTGTTAAATATACAAATAACTAAAGAAAAGCTGAGTCTCTGTTTTGTTTAGTAAGAAAGTGGAACTTCCTTAGGATTTCGACTAGATCCTATTTTCACCTTAACATCTTCCTGCTTCAAAGAAGGACCCTTCTCCTGGTAGAAATTATCACCATGCCCTGCTCGACTCAGAATCACAGACACACAAAAGATTTGTATCCCAGAACACAGCAACAGCACACTGTGGTAACATCATTTCTGCCAAAACGCAACTTCCAGTCTCCCTGTGGCTGGGAAATCAGTTTCTTTTCTCTTAAGCTTTCCTCGGAGGGGAACAAAAAGAGCGAAGAGGACAGCAGCTGCGGCCACTTCAGGGAGGAGCCCGCAACACAAAAGCCCTTTCACCAGCACATTTTTTAACTCCCTGCCGGGCCTCCCACCAGTCTCTAATCAAGTTCCTGCTGCCAGGAATTCTAGCCCCAGCTCCCACAGTGGCATCGGGTCCCACCACAGCAGGCCAGGCTACCAGCAGCCGCCCAGCTCCCAGCCACCTGCAGACCCTTTAGTAAGGATCGGGGCCCAGCAGCCTCCTCCACATTCCATCTCCTGTCACAGGAGGACATGCAGCAGGAGCAGGGTTCCTAGGATGTGTGTCAAATATCCTACTTTATATTAGGAAAAGGGCTTCTAACTTGAATGAATAATAAATAGCTGAAATATCCAGAGTTCTGCAGAACCAGACAGAAGCTCCAGAAACATTTTCCCTGACGGAGGTCAACAATCAGGTAAGCCTGGGCCGGAATTCCCTTACGTTTCCACTGTAGAAATACACTCGCCTTGTGTGCACCTAACTGGGGAAGCCAGGAGCCGACCTCCACACAGGTGACACAGAGACGAGGCCGGGAGCCAACCTCCACACAGGTGACACAGAGACGAGGCCGGGAGCCGACCTCCACACAGGTGACACAGAGACGAGGCCGGGAGCCGACCTCCACACAGGTGACACAGGGACGAGGCCGGGCGCCGACCTCCACACAGGTGACACAGGGACAAGACCAGGAGCCGACCTCCACACAGGTGACACAGAGACGAGGCCGGGCGCCGACCTCCACACAGGTGACACAGAGACTAGGCCAGGAGCCGACCTCCAAACAGGTGACACAGGGATGAGGCCAGGTGCTGACCTCCAAACAGGTGACACAGAGACGAAGCCAGGTGCCGACCTCCCAACAAATGACACAGGGATGAGGCCAGGAGCCGACCTCCACACAGGTGACACAGAGACGAGGCCAGCAGCCGACCTCCACGCAGGTGACACAGGGATGAGGCCAGGAGCCGACCTCCACGCAGGTGACACAGGGATGGTGTTCCAACACCCTCCATCATGTGTATGCAGTCATTTTCTCTTAAGAAAAATGTCCTCGTTTCCCCTCCCGTATTTCATGAATGCTGACTTATCCTGTGCCAACGGCTACACTTCCATATTAACTCATTCCCAGTCTTTTCATCAAAATGTAAATTTCAATCCTGAAACCAGGACTGGGATGCTAAAAGTAACACAGCAGTAATATGTTTAGAAATCTGCTCTTATCTTAATGAAAAACATGGTCTTCCCACATAAGTAGAGTCAGAAGGGGACACACTCGTCCTGGCTGCTTTGTACACTAACAGCCAAAAACAGAACCAAACTACTCTAGACTGAAGGTCAAATTCATTCCAGGGCATCCTGCACGCAATACACACATCAGGGAACAGACCTCAGCTCAACACTGCTCCAACACCAACTTCTATTTGCAATTTCTACAAAATCTTCTGGCCAGGCATTTTTCTAGACATTACCTTAGTTTTAAAAATTAACAAAAAGCTGCAGCATTTTACTGGTGCTCAAGCAATAATTAACTTAGTAAGTACCCATCAGTTAAGAACACTAAGCCGAATTTATTCCACACACTCACAGGAGGGATGCTCCAGATTCTGTTCTGCTTACATTACAGGAAAACCTGTTGAAGCTTACAACAAAGCAACAGAGAATGGATCTGAAGTAGAAAAGGGGGTTGGATGCTGAGAAGCACACCGGGCAAACCAGTCCCTGAATCTGAGATTCCACGGGCTTCCAAGATCTTTACTCCACTAAACATCTTCGTTAAATCTACTCTATAATCCTCACTGCAGGCCTTACGGACAGCAATCTGAGGAGGAGAATCTTAATTAGAGCTCTGGAGACCGGCTCTCTAACAAGACCGACTTTCCAAATAATTTTTCACATGGCACTCTCCCCCTCCAAACCGCACATGGAAGGGCAGTCACGTGGCATGGATCTGTCAGAACAGTTCACCAACGTCCAGAGGCCTCTCCAGGAAGGGCAGATGACATGCAAGCCCTGCGGGAGTCTGCGCCCGCCATCCCCACTCTGCCATTATGCCTTCTCTCGCTGCAAAGCCATTTGCAAAACATGTACAAAACACAGAGCTAACAGGACGGTCCGTTTGGTAACAGATTTCTAGGTAGTCCATAGAATTTCTACTTCTACAAAAACAGAAAACTACCTTTCAGAAGAGGTTTCCAATTTAAGCGGATTTAAAGAGAAGAAAAGGAAAGATGTTAAAATAGAACTTCATTCAGCTTGCTGGATAGGTTCTCTGTTCTGTGAGAAGTACATAAATGATACACGTATTTGACCAGGTTGAAATAGGTAAAACATGACAAAAATTTGGTTATAATTCTCAACCAACACTAGTAGCTTTAAGTTAAGACAAAGGCAAGAAGCGAACAGTTACGTGGACAGGTTGTTGGTTCCCAGAGCCACAGCACTCCTGCACAGGCTCATATTAATTGGCGCAATATTAAATGCACCAACTAGGCAAAGCGAGACCCTGGTGGAAACGGGCGATGGGCAGCATGTGAAGTTCCAGCAAGCACCAACCTGGCCTGGGCCGGGCACACGCCCGCGCACACCGAGCTGTAGTGCCGTCTCTGGCGGCCCCCACAGTGGGTCCTCAACCGCCCCTCCACTTCTTCACCTGACATGCATCTTTCCACACTTCCGTCGTGCCCTAGAAATTAGTTAAGACACACTCCAAGTGAATAATGAGCATGCCTAATTTTAGCCAACAAAATATACTGATTTTTCCTAAAGGAGTTTCTACACTGTGATACCAATTGTCCTGCCAGGAATCTCTGATGAAATAACTTGGACTGATAATAATTCTGCCAAAAAATGTATCTTGTAACGAATACAAGGTCCAATGTGTAAATATTATTCTAACACTTTTATTCATTTCCAAAAGCATATAAACATAAGTCTACTGTACACTACTTATTTTCTCTGTAAAGCAAGGACCACAGAATAAATGACCTGCAAATTTCCAGCTTCTCTCTCGCCTTTAAATCTCAGTATTTACACAAATGTGTAACAGTTTCTTATATACTTACCAACCCCACTGCCATAATCCCAACACCTGCCCGCCCTCCCACTAAATTACTACTGGAAAAGTCTGGCACTGCCCTTTCTGGAAAATGCCATAAATCTATTTTGGGACACCACCTCGTTTGGCTGGTGGTTTCCTTATTTTTTTTTTCTCGGTAGTAAAAATATCCCAATGTCTTAAATGTATAGGTGAAAAACACTAGCTTCCAAATGATTCCTTAAAAAGCAACAATAAAAATACTCCTCATTTGAAAGAAAAAACCCAAAAGCCAGTGTTCATCTAAAGTCATGAGGAGAATTTAAATTAAGGTTTTGGTTCCATTTTCTGTCTCAACTTTAACTTTTAACAGTTCTTTATAGGCTTTTGAAACCTACTTTGGAGAAGAAAAAAATGTAGAAACAACTGTTCTTCAAAAATTTTACAAAAACAGTTTGATTTAGCATCAGTTATTAAATTTGGGGTATTTTCCTATGTTGAAACTGTATCTGAAAATTGTAACTTATATTTGACAGATAAAATGATAAAAAAGACATTTTACTCTTCAGAGGATTATCAAATGCTGTTGATTATGCTATTTTTCTCTTGAAATAAACTAATTATGGGTATTTTAGATAGTGATACATATAGTCTGTAGACTTAATACATAGGCCATATGCTAGTGGCATATAACCAATAGAAAAAGAATTCCTTGCATTAATAGAAGCACAAAAATATATTACAACTTCCAAAATAACTTTTTTTTTTTTTGAGACAGAGTCTGGCTCTGATGCCCAGGCTGAAGTGCAGTGGCACAATCACAGTTCACTCCAGCCTCGACCTCCTGGACTCAAGTCATCCTCCCACCTCAGCCTCCCAAGTAGCTGGGACTAAAGGTGTACCACCAGCCCAGCTTTTTTGTTTTTTTTCTTTTGGTAGAAATGAGGTTTTGCTGTTACCCAGGCTGGTCTTGAACTCCTGGCCTCAGGCAGTCCTCCCACCTGCGCTTCCCAAAGTGCTGTGATTACAGGCGTGAGCCATCGCACCCAGCCCAAAATAATGGATTTCTAAACAGTAGCTACATTTTTCATGTGCTACACACCTATTACATGTGGGCATGGATCCCAGGGTGGGTGTTGATTGAAGACTTTTTTGGGTTTTTTTGTGTGTGGTATTACTGAATATATAAAGTTTAAAGGTAATTTTTAAAAGGTCCCTTTTAAAACGCACAGATTTATAAAGTATACATGGATGAGATTAGTAAACAAATTGAGCCCCCCACCTATTGCTGATGAGTGCTTTGATCACCCCTTTTCTATTTCCACTATCATTCTCAGAGGGCAGGACATGAAAAGCCAACACACGCATTCATTTACTCATGTAGTCTTTTAACACTGATTGAACAGCTTTTATGTGCCAGGCGCTTTTTGCTAGGTGCTAAAGATAGACGATGCAGGGGCTAAAAGCCTGCCCTGAAAGGCTCGCACTCCATCAGGACATATTGACACATAACTAAACAATATCTGTGTAGCAAGACCGAGGTATGTACAAAGTGCAGCACAGGCACTTCCTAGCTTGAACTGCTGCCTTGGAGGTCCTGGTTTCAGAATTACAACAAAGCACTGCTACCATGAATAAACCTACCACACGCCAGGAGTTTTCCCGAGTTATTTCACTCTACCCTCACTTAAACCTTCTAGTAATTCTAAGTGTCCCCATATAGGAGAGGAAAAAGTTAGTTCTAAGAAGTAATTTGCTTGGCCAAGATCACCAATTATCAACTAGAAGAGCCAGGATTCCAAGCCAGGTCTTTTCAGTTCAACACGCCACTATCCTGCCTCTGCCTCTCAACCAAAATCTAGACGAGGTACTAAGTGAAGACCACATTAGAGAAGTTTTGGCACATAATCTCTGCATGCACCGGATAACTCTGCAGGTGCACAGCAACCTCTGAACGGCATGCCAGATGATAGTAACAGTTTTTCTAAGTATGAGCCTGCAAATACACTGACTGAAAAAAATTGGAAAGGCTTCTCAAAGTTAGAAAAAAACCATAATGATGCTTTTGACAATAGAGTACAAATTTGGAGATCAGTATCAGTGGGAAATTTCAACATATTCCTGGTCTTTTACTCATTTTACGCCACTTAAATCATTCAGGCCCTTTTGTTTCCATCTTCATGGCTTAACGACGAATAAACACACCTACATACAGCGGCCGGGCCAAAACAATATTCACATGCACATCTACACCGAGCCCAAAGAGCAACCGGGAATTGTGAAGAAGCTGTCACAGGGCAGATGGTTAAAGAAAAAAAAAAACATGGAAGAGGGTATCAAATGAAAGCAATGAAAACATATTTACCTGTCTCTTCACCTATTTTGAAAACACCAACGCCAGAACCATCTCTAATGGAGTATCGGATCTCCCCATCTCTTCCGGCGTCCTCATCATGAGCCGACACTGTCATTACCAACGAACCAACAGGCGCGTCTTCCTTCACCGCCCCCCTTTCCACAAAGCTGGAAAACACCGGTGGGTGCAAGTTCTCATTCACATCAACCACCTCAACTTCAACATAGCAAGTAGAAGACAGAGAAACGGGCTTCCCCTTGTCTTTGGCCCTCACAGTGAGATTATACACTTGCTTTTTCTCAAAATCCAACTGCTGGACGATTCTAACTGCTCCACTGAGTTTATCCACATCAAAGTTTCCTTCTCCGTGGTCCATAAGGCTGTATCTCACTTGACCAGACTGACCTAAATCAGGATCGTGGGCTTCTAACCACATGATGACGGTTCCTTCTGGAAGATCCTCTCGGACTTTCACACGATAATTAGGGGGAATAAATTTAGGGGGGTTGTCATTAACATCTTCTAGTGATACTTTCAAAATGACCGTGGAGAACAGCTGGGGCTCTTCTCTGGCTTGGTCCCTGGCTTCAATCTTTAAGTAGTGCTCATGCTGCAGTTCTCGATCCAGAGGCTGCATGATTTTAACAACACCAGTCGCGCTGTCAATTGAAAACTTATCTGTGTCTGTGAGAATTGAGTACGTCACGTGTCCATTGGGCCCTAGGTCTTTATCTGTGGCTTCGACCTGGATGATTTCACTATGTACCTCCTTGTCTTCACTCACTTCCACAAAATAGCTCTCCTGTAAAAACTCAGGTGGATTATCATTGGCATCGACAACCACAACGTCTAGAAGACGCCACGCAGCCTTCTGGGGTATCCCAAGGTCATAGACGGTAATATTCAGGGTGTACTTGTCCGTGGTTTCACGGTCAAGAGGAGATAAAATTTTCAGCATTCCTGTTTCCATGTCAATCATGAAGCAACTATCCTCATTTCCTCCAGAAATAGCATAGACCAGTTTTCCATTGAAGCCAGTGTCAAGGTCAGTGGAATTCATGAAAATTACACTGGAACCCACAGGCTGGTTTTCCTTTACTTGAATACCAGTCGGAAGAGTGCTTCTAAACTGTGGTATGTGAGCGTTGACAGAGTGAGAATCAAAGAAAATATCCTCCACGTCTCCCTGGTTGTGTAATTTATTTGCCTGCAGGAGTTTCTCTGCCAGCATTTTGGCAACACCAGTCTCTTCACAGTGCAAGTTTACCAGCTTGCGACTGGCAGCCACTGTGATGTTGATATATAACGGCGTGGCAAAATTTTCTCCATCTGTAGCTGTGATTCTCAGACTGTGAAAAGACACCTTTGCACCTAAGCCATCCATTAGCGATTGCTTCAATGACAATACCCCAGAGTGGGGGTTTAAACTAAACAAATCCAGTTCATTTCCAGCTTCAATCTGATACTGTACCAGCTGAAGTTCATCTGCATCAATAGCAGAAACAGTAGTTATTTGCTCTCCCACGCCTAGATCTCGGGGAATTGTCCCTTCACAATTTATTTTCTCAAACAAAGGTGTGTTGTCATTCAAGTTATTGAGAGTGATCGTAGCAAGGACTTCGGCCTCCCGGCGGTACGGCAAGCCCCAGTCTGATGCACGAATCCTCAGAGTATAAACCCGAGGCATCAGTTCGTAGTCCAGGTTTTCTGACGTACTCACAGCACCAGTGAAATGGTCAATCACAAACGGCACATGATGTAAATTTGTGATACTGTATGTCACGTATCCATTCTCACCCTCGTCAGGGTCTACGGCACTCAGGCTCATGACAGTAGTACCGATGGGCACATTCTCATCAAAAGCAGCTTTGTATGCTGTCTGGGTAAATTCAGGGGGATTGCTATTTGCACCTAAGACTTTCACCAAGACCTTGGTGGAGGCTTTTCTGTCACTTGTTGTTACTTCGAGTTCAAAATGGGCTGCCTGCTGTTTTTTAACTGGTTCTAAAATAGAAATGAGGCCAGTGTTGTAATTTAAACTGAATTTAGCTTTTCCGGGTGTACTTTTAAAAACATACCTCAAATGGGAATAACCAGGAATGGCCTTTACCATGACCACAGGAGTGTTAGGAGGAGCAAATTCACTTATTTCTGCTCTGTAAACATCCTTTTCAAACTTGACTGGCCCGGCTTTGAACTGTGGAGAAGTCACGTGAATTACTTTAACAGAAGAGAACTGGGGCGGAGTTCCTTTATCTTTAGCCTGTAGTGTGAGATTGTAGCCGAAAGGATGACTGTCCCAATCAACGCCACTGATGGCTTTGACTTTATATTCCTTACTCCCTGGAAAGGACCTCATGGTTCTGAACTGCTGGAGAAGGTCGCCTGCCACGATGCTTAAAGACGCTATTTCACCATTGGCCCCCTGATCACAGTCATCCACTGTCACGATGGCGTATGTTGGGTCCCTGTCCAGCTCTGACGGTGACAACGTCACTGCTGTTATCACGGGAGCACATTCGTTGGCCTGTTCGATGTGCACCGTCAGCCTGGCCATGCTGCTGATGCCACTGCTCCCATACAATTTCATTCCACGGTCCACAGCGAGGATTTCCATCTCATACAGCTTGGTCTCTAGGTAATCAAGTCTACCAGTTAACACTATCACACCACTGGTTGGGTGAATAGCAAACATATCTGTTCGATCTTTAAAGCTGTAGTAAAATTCCCCATTGGTTCCTATGTCTGCGTCTGTGGCGCTGACTCTTGCAATACTGGTCCTTATGGCTGTGTTTTCAGGTAAAGAAACGCTGTATGAGGTGGGTGAGAATAACGGTCTCAAGTCATTTGTATCCAGCACCTGCACCCTGACCTTTGTTCGCGCCTCCATATTAGTATTTTTTTCAACTGCTTTCACTATCAATGTGTAGTGGTCTTTCACTTCTCTATTAAGAATAGCTGTATTTCCTCCTTTGGTCCTTATTCTTAGAAAGCAAAAGTCTCCGAGAACGTACTCTTCAGCTTTGAACAGGTTTTCACTGTCTCCGGAGACAATTTTGTACCTTACTTCCCACGATGGATGTGTCATGTAAATACCCATCTTGACAGGATGCCCCACGTAAGTCTTAGCTGCAGAGTTCTCATGCACCGTGACGTTGTACTGGAGATGTGTAAACTGTAGAGGAGTCTGTTCAAGTCTTTGGCTGCCATCACTGTCTCCAAAATGTTGGAGGAGGAGGAGGAGGAGCAGAAGCAAGGCCGAATGTCTCCCCATTGCTTAACTCTCAGGAATCTGAAACAGAAGAAATCAGAATCGTTACCGTGGGGAATAAAACAAGCGAAAGTGTGTAATTGTTTTAAAACTCTCATTTAAACAAATATTTTCCATACACATGGAATATAAATAAATGCAACAGTTTGGGCTTTTTTTCATGTTTTCCAATGTAAGTATCAACATTCTTATAACATGTGTAGAATTACTAAACTTAACAAAAACTTCCTCTTCATTTTTGAATGACAAGGTCCTATCTTTCATATTTAAACAACTCAAAAATCTTCATGAGTATCAAATGAAAGACTACTAACTGTAACAATCAAGTTATATTTTTATATTTAAAGGGTTAAGGCAAATATAAGCAACCATTAAAAAGTAATGAACATTGTTTACATTTACTTACATACAACGAATTAAATGATCAAAAGCTGGCAAACTTAATGCCCCTACAGTATTGTGAGAATGCAAAGCTTCTGACAACTAATTCAGAAAAAACAAAAGCCAGCAGTGCTTTTACATGGTGCCCCATAACAACAGCTTGTAATCTCCTTTCAAAATTTATCCTGAAATTATGTTATTTCTGTATAAGAATGGTTAAGTTCACTCCCTACATAATGTAAGGGTTTACTGTCTCATTCAGCTCTGTATAACTACTTAAAGGTATTAAAACAATTATATCATCAAGTCTGATACTTAACACCAACATAAGCCCCAAAGAAAGGCAATTTACAAAAGAAAAACCAGAATTCAGCAGTTTGATGTCAAGCAGCACTTTTCCTCTCTAAGTCAATGAAGCAAATCTTACCAACTATATCAATGTTTTATCACCACTGCTGTCAACATCCAGTTGTTCACCGAATGCCTCCTATCTTCAGGGCACCGAACAACCTGTCTCCCCAGGCCCCTCCATGAGAAGATGACACACACACATAAAAGCTAAATCTTCTAAGCTAACACACATAAAGGGTCAAATCGATGTATTAATACATGGTGGCAGACCCTGCAGGGGAGTCCCTGGGAGACTGGGGGAGGAAAGAGGGAAACTGAAGAAATGAAGAAAACGTTGCCTTTAACAAATGGCAAATGGGAAGGTGGGCGAAGTCCACTGGGCTGAGGTCTGGCCAGGGAAGCAGGACAGTTATTTTCAGATCAACTGTTCCCCTTTGCCAACAAATTCATCTTGTAAATCAATGCAGCTTCGCTAAACGCCCCAGCACGGCTGGTAGAGGACAGCACTGTGATCTTGCAAAGTTACTCTCAAATTAATATTCACAAAATGTGAATGCCACCAGAGGTAAACGAATAGCAAACTGGAGGGTGGGTTTGACAGCCCAGTTGAAATTGGTACAACAACATTTATAGTGTCTTAACTTAGCTACTGCCAACTCTGCCCCGTAAGTCCTTGTCTTAGGGGGAAGAAAAGACCTGATGTGCTTAAAGCAATTAAAGCTTAATTGATATTGAATCACGTTCAAGTTGGCCACCCTAACTTGTTCTTTCGCTATGATGCCTTCTCCTCTCCAGATAAAGTCAGAAATTAGACAGATTTTTGGCTTCCAGGAGAACAATTATCATTTAAACAAAATAAGAAAACAATTTTCTCCCAAAACTATCTCTTTAAGTATCTCCATTTAGTCAACAGTTCTAATACTCGGGGAAATCTGAATATTATAAAATAATCTTGTAATTTTATCAAAACAAATGAAAAGTTCAATTCAACCTACAGGTATGGAGGACCTTCTTAGACAGAACCTTGTATGGTGTTAAAGAATAAAAGACAAAGATCCTAATCCCGAGGGATTTACAAACTAGAAATAAAAATACATATAAAGAGGCCGGGCGCGGTGGCTCACACCTGTAATCCCAGCACTTTGGGAGGCCGAGGCAGGCGCATCCCTTGAGCTCAGGAAGTTCAAGATCAGCCTGGCCAACATGGTGAAACCCTGTCTCTACTAAAAATACAAAAATTAGCAGGATGTGGTGGTGCATGCCTGTAATCTCAGCTACTCCAGAGGCCGAGGCAACAGAATCACTCGAACCCAGGAGGCAGAGGCTGCAGTGAGCCAAGATCGCGCCATTGCACTCCAGGCTGGGCAACAGAGCTAAACTCTGTCTCAAAAACAAAAAAACAAAACCAAAACACTTGGATGATGTTTAGCAAGCAGTGTCTTTTGTTTCAGGAGACACATTATATTTTAGGAGATATTTTTACCATCATCCACTGTACAACAAAGTATTATACTAGGATTCTATTGCAAGTACTTGAAGTATTTTTGCTTAATTCCACATACAAAGTTATCATGCAGCCATTAAAAAGGTAAGATAGCACTCTGTATGTTGACATATGTCTAGCTATATTAACTGGAAAAACTAAGCTGATCCTATGTATGTTTGTTTAAAAAAGAGGAGAAGGGGGCGCAGATAAAACGTACCCACGGATACAGTTTAAAATGGACAGAAAAGTCGAGGCAGACAAGCAGCTGTTCACAGCGGTAACTTCTAGAGAACCAGCAGAGAAACAGGCAGCTGAGGAAGTGATTACAGCGGCATTTGTCTCTCCCATGGACTTTTTAGCATGAGTATGTGTTATCTTTACCATCCATTCACCCCTTCCATTAATTATTTAATTCCTTTTACACAGGTTTAATGAGCGCATACTAGGCCTCAGGTGAGCTCTAGACGCTGGGGATTCAAACGTGAACCAAATTTCCAACAAGTCCTGACAGAACACACATTTCCTGGCCAGAGACAGACAGACAGACAAGTAAACAGAGTATATCCGATGCCCATAAGTAAGTGCTAAGGAGAAAACTAAAGCAGGGCAAAGAAAAACCACGGTCCGGAACCTGAAGGAAAAGAGGGAACCCTAAATCCAAAGGGCCAGGGCTTACGCTAGTGACATGCTGGGCAACTCTTAGATTCTTTGGAGCAATGGAGAGTGTTCAATATTATTCCCAGTCCCCACCAGTTAGAAGCCTGTGGCATCTCCCTCATCACCCAGCTGTGATGACTAAAAATACCTCTATCTCAAGACATTGTCAAACATCCTCCAGGGCAGAAAGTCACACCAGCAGAGAAGCACTAGATGAGGGAAGCAAGAAAGGGACCACGCAGCTGGGGCACAGCGACTGAAGGACAGCAGTAAGGCCGGGGCACATGCTGGGAGAGAACCTATCATGAAAGGGGGCTTTTTTTTTTTTTTTTAAATAAACCTTATTTTAGAATGCTTTCAGATTTACAGAAAAGTTGCAAAGAGAGCTTCCCCTACTGTTGACATCTCGCATGAGTACATTATACTACATACAACTAATGAACCAGTACCGATACATCATCATTAACTGCAGTCCGTACTTCACTCAGATTTGCTCAGATTTCACCCAAGACCTTCTCTCCATCCCAGAATCCCTTCCAAGACTCCACCTTACATTTAGCTGTCATGTCTCCTAAGGCTTCTCTGGAAGGTACGTTTCTCAGATTTTCCTTGCTTTTAATGATCTGGACAGTTTAGAGAAGTACTAGTCAGGTATTTTGTAGGATGTCCCTCAACTGGAATCTGATGTTTTGCTCATTCGACTGGGGTTAGGTTTTGGGGAGGAAAGCCACAGACGTAGATTGCCATTTCCATCACACTGTAGCAAGGGGTAAAATCAACCCGATGTGTCAGTGTTGATGCTGCCCCCGACCACGTGACTGAGGTAGCATCCGCCAGGTTCTTCAGTCAGGTTACTTTCACCCCTTCCTGTACTGTATGATTTGTAAGGTCACCACACACAGCCCACGCTTAAGAGGTGGAGAGTTTTGCTACCCGAAAGATGTAGAATTCTTCTATGAAACTGATTTGTCTATCTTCCCCTATTTATTTATTCAATTTTTTTCTCTTTTTCAGGGTCTGGCTCTCTCACCCAGGCTGGGGCACAGTGGCACGATCTCGGCTCACTGAAGCCTTGAGCTTGTTGGGCCCAGTCTCAGTCTCCTGAGCAGCTGGGACTATACAGGTGTGCCTGTAGATTTAGACTGACAGAATTTTAGATACTCAGGGACTACCACCAAGCGTGGTATTTTTTGTAGAGACCGGGTTTCACCATGTTGGCTGGTCTCAAACACCCAAGCTCAAGCGATTTGCCCGACTCAGCCTCCCGAACTGCTAGGATTACAGATGTGAGCCACTGCACCCAGCCTGAATCTTTTTTTTTTTCTTAAGATCAGTATAGGCCGAGCGCGGTGGCTCACACCTGTAATCCCAGCACTTCAGGAGGCCAAGACAGGCAGATGACGAGGTCAGGAGATCAAGACCATCCTGGCTAACACAGTGAAATCCCGTCTCTACTAAAAATACAAAAAATTAGCTGGGCATGGTGGCAGGCGCCTGTAATCCCACTTACTTGGGAAGCTGAGGCAGGAGAACAGTGTGAACCCGGGAGGCACAGCTTGCAGTGAGCCGAGATCGCACCACTGCACTGAAGCCTGGGCCACAGAGTGAGACTCCGTCTCGATAAACAAAGATCAGTATGGACTCATGGATAAAGGACGATTTTCAGGACTTTAGAGTTTAGTATAAACAAAGTGAGAAGCCCCCCGGATGATTCTGAACAGAGGAGTGCCATGGTCTAAGTAAAACGGAAAAGCCTGCGAGGCAGCCAGCAGAAGCTGGAGGGCGACCGGAGCAGTCGGAGGCTGCGGCAACAACACAGGCAGAGGGCTTGCGGGTCAGGGCACAACGGGGGCAGGGGCAGACTCTGAATCTATTTCAGGGTTTCCTGATGCACTGGAATGGAGAGAGGAAGGGAAAGGAGGAGTCAGCAGTACCACAGAGGATGCCAAAGTGCTGAGCGTAGAGAACAAGTGGGCCAGGAACCAAGAGGGAGACAGGAGGAGCAGAATCCTTGGGGAACAGATTGGGGGGTCAGTTTTGGACAGGGTAAGATGGGAACGGCCACTGGCTATCCAAGTAAAGAATGTGAGTGGGCCGGGCGCGGTAGCTCACGCTTACAATCCCAGCACTTTAGGCGGCCCAGGCAGGCAGATCACGAGGTCAGGAGATCGAGACCATGCTGGCTAACACAGCGAAACCCCGTTTCTACGAAAAACACAAAAAATTAGCCGGGCGACGTGGCAGCGCCTGTAGTCCCAGCTCCTCGGGAGGCTGAGGCAGGAGAACGGCGGGAACCCGGGAGGCAGAGCTTGCACTGAGCCGAGATGGTGCCACTGCACTCCAGCCTGGGGAAAGAGCAAGACTCCGTCTCAAAAATAAAAAATTAAAATAAAAAGACTGTGAGTGGGCAGCAGATAAGTGGGAGACTCCAGTCTGCAGACAGAAATTTGAGAGTTGTCAGAATATGAAAGATGGTATTTAAAACCACAGAACTGAATGACGTCACCAAGGAAGAGAGCAGGCGGAAGAAAAAAATCCAAGAGCAGAGCCCCAAGATTCGAAGGGCCCAAGTGGGAGGCCCAAGGGGAGACGGTGGCCACTGAGGAAGCAAAGGGAACCACAACACAGTGGTGTGATAAGAAAGTGAGTAAATAAAGATTTTTGTGCAGTTGAAGCCTAACATTACAACTTGGAGACAACCCATAAATACTCAGTAATCCAGCAGGTGGCTCACGCCTGTAATCCCAGCACTTTGGGAGGCTAAGGTGGGCGGATCACAGGGTCAAGAGATGGAGACCATCCTGGCCAACATGGTGAAACCCCGTCTCTACTAAAAATATAAAAATTAGCTGGGTGCGGTGGTGCACACCTGTGGTCCCAGCTACTTGGGAGGCAGAGGCAGGAGAATTGCTTGAACACGGGAGGCGGAGGTTGCAGTGAGCCGAGATCGCATCATTGCAATCCAGCCTGGGTGACAGAGCAAGACTCCATCTCAAACAACAACAACAACAACAACAAAAACCCACTCGCAAATGTTCCATGCTGTTTCCCCCCATCCACCCTGCCAAAAGGCTCTGGCACTCTTCCATCCCCCAAGACACATGGACCATGCCCAACACATCTGATTGCTATGGCTGTTCTCTCCCAATGGTGTCTCAGGTACTCAGTCCCACCACAGCCCCTGCCACTACCCACTCATCCCCAGCTGGATTACCAAACACCCAATTACCTTCCACATCCTACTCACCAGTTCTCATGGGACACAATACAGCTGGGACGGACTTGTGGACCACATTCATGGCTGAGACCTTTGAAAACCCTGAATGTACTCCGCAAACTTGACTAACAGAATGCTACTGTGATTAGAATAAATTATTAAATGAAAAAATACACTTTTTGGGAGATATTCTTAACCCTGCAATAATGTAACCAAGAACCACGAACGCAGGTTTCACTATAAAAACCACCCTGATCAAAACAATGGCTGTGGGTGGCTCTTCCACAAAACAAACAGAAAAGCTGAAGGGGGCGAAAGACTCAAACACCATTTCATCTAAAAAGGACCTTATCACCTAGACTCCTTGCTTATGCAAATTAAACTCCAAAGACCATCTGAGCCAAGGGCTATACTTTGATATTTAGAAGGTGATCACACTGCTTAAACTCACTGTAATTTGGGATTTCTAAAATGCATTTTCCAAAGCAAAAACAAAGTGTGTTTACTTAGTTCAGCCTTGAGGGAGAAGGGCTCCCGGTCCAAAGCTTAAATATCTTTAGCATAGATCTCTGAAAATCTATAAATACGGAAGAAAAATAACTTTTCCAGTAAAAACCAGATATTAATATCTTCATATTTCATTAGGGAGACCTTCATGTAAAATGCTTCAATCCATTACTGTGACTGCACATTCTTCACAAAACAAAACACAGCCCCTGTGCTGAAAACATAACTGCAAATATGCAAGTGTTTAGACAACCTCAAGCTCAAGTCTTCGAAGGGTTTTACCAGCCACAGAGAGAGGACATTAGGTGGGACGCGGCACCGCACAATGCATCACTTCTGTTAAACGCTGCACGTTTACTACTGAGAGGTCACAACTCCTAAAAACACCAGTAGTCATTCCAGCCGTTTATGGAACAGGAAAACATTACTAAACTTTTCATTCCACATGTTATGATAAAAACACAAAATTATTAAGTTGAGAACTTTGTGTTCTCCCTCACTGTGCTCTTCCTCACTCTCATTTTCTATCCACATAGTGAAAGCGTCAGTAGAATTTAACTCACGATTAAAATCTGGAACATCAAGTTCAGTTCAGTGTCACATTTTTAAAGTATTTTTAAGAGATCTCTAAATTGCAAGCATCTTTTTTTTCCCCCTGAGACAAGGTCTTGCTCTGTCTCCCCGGATGGAGAGCAGTGGCACCATCCATAGCTCATTGCAGCACAACCTCCCACGCTCAAGTGATCCTCCCACCTCAGCCTCCCGGGTACCTGGGCGTACCACCATGCCCAGCTAATTTTTTGTATTTTTGTAGAGATGGGTTTTCACCATATTGCCCAGGCTGGTCTCGAGGTCCTGAGCTCAACTGACCCACCTGCCTGGACCTCCCAAAATGCTGGGATTACAGTTGTGAGACACTCTGCCTGGTCGGCAAACACATGAAGTTGTCAAGAGATTACGAATTGCAAATGAGTTTTTTGTTTTGTTTTGTTGTGAGACAGTCTTGTTCTGTCACCTAGACTGGAGCACAGTGGTGCAATCTGGGCTCACTGCAACCTCCGCTTTCTAGGTTCAAGTGATTCTCGTGCCTCAGCCTCCTGAGTAGCTAGGACTACAGGCATGCACGACCATGACCAGCTAACTTTTGTATTTTAGTAGAGACATGGTTTCGCCATGTTGGCCAGGCTAATCTCGAATTCCTGGCTGCAAGTGATCCACCCACCTCCGCCTCCCAAAGTGCTGGGATTACAGGCGCAAGCCACCGCACCCAGCATAAATGGCTTTTTAAAAATACTGTATATTAAATAAAATGTTGAATGAGTTCTAAAATTTCAGACATTCCAGATAAAATTTAGAACAGGAAAAAAAACTCTCAATTTTTCTAGTTCAATTATCATAGCCATGTGGGTACTTTGAAAAGCCTTCATTCTTACACTGAAATACTAATGAGTAGATCCTGTTTATTTTCTGGGTGTATACTAATTCTTTTCGACCCATCTTCATATGATTTTCAGTATGAATGGAGGAAGCTGTGACCCTAGAAACTAAGCAGCAGCTGTAGGCTTGGTAGATGTCATTTAATTACTTCTGCTAACTCCATTTATATGTTGCTAGCTTTCACTGGAGCTGCAATAATCTGATAACTCTAGCAAGACATAATTTAAATATTGCCTTCACGTGATCAACGACTGGTTCCAATTTAACCCTGAGAATGGTCTTTACTGATAGTGACAGTGTGGAACTACAATCTGACTTTTTCAGAAAACTTCAGCATGTACATGATTTAATCAATCCAAAAATAGATTCCTGAAGTGTTCTTGTCCTTAAGAAAGTTAAACAGACGTCCTATTTTTCAAACAGCCTCTATATAAAACCTGCTTATCTACGTGAACCTATAAAACATGTCTGTTGGCATCATGAAGATGACGGGTTCTAGTTGTTCTGTGCTCCCTGGCGCAAGACAGGACAAGTAGGCAGCGGCTGTGTGCCTGTTCCTGGCAGGGGGAGGCACTCCTGTGCTATTCTCTTCTTTCCCCTCTCTCTATATTCCTTATCCTCCAACTACTTTCTCCTCATCCACATTCCAGGGCAAACTTTGCCCAAGGAGAAGGCCAATAAACAGACTCCTGACCTCTTGTGAGTGGAGATAATCTCATCTAATGTATTTTTCTCCACACACAGAAGAAACTTAAATGACATCTTGGCAGAGTAGCCAATAATCAACAATGGCCACTTCCTCCACTCCCAAGTTGGTACGGCTTGATTTTATATGTTGAATTGGGCTCCCTGTATAATCAGATTCCGTCAACCCTTCACTAAATGACAGGCCAGGAAAGTGAATGTTGCATGTATAGCAAGAAGACGGAAATCTTCAGGGAGAAAAGTCCATCTTCCCTACTATTCTTAAAATGTTCTCTTCACCTGTTCTCTCTTTTTACCCCTCAGAAGAGATGCCACCCACCCTAACTGCAAATAAAGATACTCTGATGCCACAAAATCTCGCCTCTTTTACAGCTCCTCCCACTCCTGACACCTTGTGTAGAATCCATACACACACACAGGTTCTTCCCCTCCTTGAAAAATAAACTTGGCCAGGTGCGGTGGCTCATGCCTGCAATCCCAGTACTTGGGGAGGCTGAGGTGGGCAGATAGATCATGAGGTCAAGAGATCCAGACCATCCTGGCCAACTTGGTGAAACTCCATCTGTACTAAAAATACAAAAATTAGCCGGGTGTGGTGGCACACACCTGTAGTCCCAGCTACTCAGGAGGCTGAAGCAGGAGAATTGCTTGAACCCAGGAGGCGGAGGTTGCAGTGAGCTGAGATCGCGCCATTGGGTGACAGAGACTCCGTCTCAAAATAAATAAATAAATAAATAAACTTCATCCAAACCTTCACTTCTTTCAAACAAACACTCTTATTCTTCTCTTTTTTTATACTGGCAAAGATTGCAAGAAAAGGAGTTTCACGGCACCGCCCTGGCTTCCTTAGAACTCCCTCTGCGCTAAACACTTCTCCACCGAGATCCTGCAGGCCACCCTGGCAGAACAGCTGTTCCAGCATCACAAGCTAATGTCAAACCAATGACCTTTCTCAGTGCTCATCCTCCTTGATTTCATGACACCTTTGACACTACTCACTCCCCTCCCCAACACTCCTGATCTCTCATATAGTCACAGAGTCCCTCAAAACAAAGAGGCAATCTATAGGTATGAAAAATGAATGACAACATTCTCCTGATTCTCTTCCATATTCTTTTACACTTTACATTGACTCACCTAAAATGCTAGCATTACAAACTTTTCTTCCAACTCTTCTTCCACATGCATGTATTACTACCCTTAAAGATCTCATCCACTCTGCCTCCAATCATGAAGGATCAGTGCACCAAATCTAAAATCTCAGCTCTAATCTCTCTCAAACGCCTTGTAACACTCCTCCTGAAATACCATCAAACCTAAGTTATATGATTGGCCTTCACTATAGGGGAGTTCTGCATCCATGGATCCAACCAACCTCAGGTTGAGAAAGTCTTTAAAATAAACAATTAAACAGTAAAAATACAAATAGTACCCCATTTTATATAAGGGACTTGAGCATCCTCAGATTTGGGTATAAAATCCCAAATCTCCCTTAGAGACCAAGGGACAACTATATAGACTTTTCACCCACTTGCCATTGCAAAATAACAGCTCTTCCAGTGTATTTTCCAATCTCACCACTTACCAAATCAACCAAGTTTGCGAACCAACAAATCAAACAAAAAGGAAGGGTTTGGGAGAACATCAAATGTGAAACCTAGCTCCAGCTTTGTCACTAATCAACTGGGTGAATTCAAGGAACTTGCTTAATCCTTTCGACTCCATTTATTCAAGAAATTGAAGGATGGACTAAAATCTTTATAGTCTCCTGGCTCTCAAACCTTCATTTCTTAAAAGTCATCCAGACTTGACATTTCTTTCTCAATTTCTCAAAATGGTTCCCTTTGCATTTCTGCTGCCGCCACCTAGTTCGAATGAGTATTTTGTTCATGCAGAGTATTCCCACAGTCTTTTGGTATTCCTGCTTTCTGCCCCCAATCTCAGTCAACCTATTCAAATTTCTTTGTGACATTATTCTTTAGTTTGAAAATATTCAGTATTTCCCCTTAGCCTGCTAAGTATATTCTTCTTAACCTTGCATTAAAGACCTTTGATAATCTGACCTCTACCTAATTTCCTAATTTCCCAACACTATTTCTTATTTCAAAACAAAAAGGGATACTTCCCAGACTTGCCGCAAGTTCAGTAACCAAGCTGTCTTGAGCCAATAACACCACCTAGTGGTGAAGGCTCTAAACTAATGTAACATCTTGACCTCTTCTCTTCGGAAAGTAATGCAAACATCAATCTTTTCTTTTTTTCCCGCCCTCTACTTCTCACATACAGCTTATTTATTTTCACCTTTCTTTTCAACATTTCCTTCTTTTTCTCTCTCCTTAATCTCTGCCTCATAAAAATAATAATCCCTTTTTAAATAAGATTATTTAAGTCATAGTCAAGATTATCTGTTCTACCTAGGCAAAAAAAAGAAGCCAATCCTTTTCCTAACATAACATGGTATGATGAGGTCTTCAGAATTTCTCTCCACTCATCACGCCACAAGCCACACTATGTTTTCTATAACTTGCTTTGCACACATCATTTCCTCTGCTTGAATTGTTCCCCTCTGAATCACACTTCCCTCAGAACTCACATTATTCTAAATCCACCTGCCCCAGATCCCCTAGTTCAATGAGGTGCTGCTATGGACCACCTTGACCTGAATGGATCTCTTATTACACAGGTCTATAAGAGACTGTGTACTTGTCCTCTCCCTTATCAGACTACAAGCTGCTTGAGGGCAGGAAACATGATTTGTTCACTAGATGTTGTGTCTGGCTCAGTGTTTGACACAGAGGAGGTCCACTATTGTTGGATTGGTAAATGGACAGATGAATGAAGCATTAAGAGTGAGAAATGGGAGGCAGGACTGTGTTGGGGAGGGGATCTAGAGAGAGATAACATAGGAAAATAAAACATCCATCCTTCTCAAATTAACAGAAAATCCAGGCGCAACCACGAGGCCGGTAACAACACTGCAGACGGCTGCTCTGTAGAGGACTGATTTCCAGTAGCTCAGAAAGAGGTCACCACCCACCTTACACTGCCCCAAAATTGGCGATAGATAATGTCAGATCAGTGTCTGTTTTGCAGATTATCACGAAGCTCTATCTTTAATATTCTATGAAGGATACAGATTAAATCATGACTAATTTTCCTAAGCAGTGTATAGAAGACTTTATTATTTTTACTTTATAGACTTATCTTCACATACATAATGAACCCTTGGAATTAAGCAAGAATTCAGGCAACGTATTTAAATCTGGGACTTACAGTAAAAGAAAGATGACTTTAAAAACTTAAGTGAAATATGCAGATTCCTCATCAGAATATATTTTTGAAATGAAAAGTAGTTCCCCTCAGACATAAGAGAAAGTGGCAACTTCCTGATCTTAACTGACATATATCACTCATTTCAAAAACTCTTCTCCAGTGTCTAAGGATAAATGAGCCCTTGCAAACTGAACAATTAAGTGAGACCAAAAGACAGAGGTTGGCTTCAACTTCTATATAATCTGGTCAAAAGAACAATTATCTACTGCAAATCCCCACTCATAAAGATTAAACAGCACATCTAGCCTTATGGCTCCCTGCTATTAAATCAGGTCCTTTAGGCTACAAATCATGCCACTGAGACAGAATTTAATGCAATAATAATGTACTAATTTGATTTGGCTTACTGATTCTACGTAAAATCAGCCAAACTTGGGTGGAAAGCAAGTGGGTAAAGCATTAAAACATAAATCTCTAAGATCCTATCCACCTCTAACATTCAAAGAAATGACTGCTTCAAAGGGGCCTCAAAGCAAAGTCTAAAGGCAATGGAAAGGTGAATGAATGATCAGGGGAATGAAAACAGAATTAGTTTGTGCATAAGATTTTTCTTTTTTTTTCATTTATTTATTTTATTTATTTATTTTTGCCCAGGCTGAACTGCAATGGTGTGATCTTCGCTCACTGCAACCTCCGCCTCCCGGGTTCAAGCGATTCTCCTGCTTCAGCCTCCCAAGTAGCTCGGATTACAGGCATGCGCCATCACACCGGGCTAATTTTGTATTTTTAGTAGAGACGGGGGTTTCTCCATGTTGGTCAGGCTGGTCTCGAACCCCCGACCTCCGGTGATCCTCCCGCCTCGACCTCCCAAAGTGCTGGGATTACAGGCGTGAGACACCGTGCCTGGCCATAATTTTCAAACATTTTTCTTTTGGCACCTGTCCGGACCATGGATTTAAATGATCTACTAACATGATAAGAACCCAACGGGGATACTTCCAGTGACTAATTAAAAGAGACAAATGAATATACAGGTGGCCCAAAATGATTTTATAAAGTCCTCTAACAACCTCACTTCTTTTCAGAGTGCCAAAGAATTTGGCTCATTTAAGGTGTTCATTTTTCAAAAAATGGGTATACAAATGCAAACTTTATTCAAATCAAACCTTACCTTACGCTTGTTAAATGCCATGTTTAGCATAACTCAAGGCTTATACCAATTGTTGTTTTAAAAAATTACATAGTGTTTTAAGTATTTTTACATCTTAAATACGAAGGAATAATTCTAATTGTGGAATCAGAGCTGTCTTCCTAAGACAAAAAGACAAAGACAAATATCACAATTAACTATTAACTCGAGAAACAACTTTTCAAACGTCCCTGTAACAACTGTGTGTGTTTGACAGCATAACCAAACTCATTAAGAACAGTATGAAAAACATCACTATTACCTAGTTCTCACACACAAATTAAACTATCGAAACCTGTATCTGAATATAAGAGGTATTAAGAATCTGCTTTTGAAAAAGAAGTGAATAGCTGAAGGTCATTTTCTTTTCAGCCTTTTCTCATACTAATAATCACTGTTAATATCCACTTAAAAAATCGCCTATATCAGGCACCCGGGAATTGCTTAACAAAAGCCACTTAATGAAACCACAGTTCAGACACACGAAAAAAAAAAAAAAACTTAACTGCATAGAAAATATTTATGAGTTTACTTTCCTAACTCATACAATTGCGTCCTTGTTTCCAAAGCCTTGCAATTCACATCAGCGGGAACAAAAAAATCTCACACACAGCAGAAAGTTGGCTCTGTAAAAGAAAGCACTGAGGTTTTTTTTTTCTTTTTTAAGCAATGAAAGACCAAAACCTCTTTCTTTTAAAAAGATCTTAAAAGTTCCTCCTCCAGAGAAGACAGAAAACACTGACAAACCGCACATTGTGCAGATGTTCAGCCGCGAAATGCAGCCTCGCAGCCCTTCACTCCGCAGTCCACCGGTTGCATCTACACCTCCAAGCAGCGCTCCTGCAGGGCGCAAACACCCAGGGACCCAGGGACCCGGCAGCCCCGCGCGGGCCTCCCGCGTGCACTTCTCAGCGAGAGGGTCTTTCGCAGACGGCGGGATGCCCCAGGAGACCGCGAGGCCGGCGCAACGCGGCGAGCTCCCGGGAGGAAGGCGGCGAGCCAGAAAGGATCGGACCCCAGCAATGGCTCCGGGCCGGCCCCGCGCGGTCGCCTCCTCCCACTCCGCCGCCGGCACCCCACTAGCCAGTGCCGAACTTCCCAAGGGGGAAGGACCGAGTCACTGCACCCTCCGCAAGGTCGCGCACTCATCGGTTTTCGGCAGCGCCGGAGCCCGAGCCGGGGACCGGGCGGGCACCCACAGAGCCCGCACCGCAGCGCGCTCCACGCCCTCGCCCCCGCGCCCCAGCGAACTTACCGCAAAGTTGGTCGAAGTGGCGACGGCACTCTGGGGGAGCTCACCTGCCGTCTCAGCGCGCCCCCGGGTGGGGAGCGGGCCTGCCGGGGGTCTCGCCGGGCTCGCGCGCCCGCATGGTACCTGCCGCGCGCCCCGCTCCCGCGCCGGCTCCCCGCGCTCGCGCCCGGCCGCCCAGCTCGGCGCCGGCGCCTCACGCTCTCCGAGTGCAGGGGATCCCTCCGCCCCGGCCACGCCCGCCGGCGCCGGCGCTCGTTTCTCGGGCGCGGAAACTCGAGCCGACTTTCCCCGGCGGCAGGCTCTGGGCCCGCGGGTCCTGCCACGCCGCCCCTCCCGGGCCCGAAGAGCCCCAGACCCTGCGAACGCCAGCTCCGTGCTGGGAGACAAGAAGGCGCCCAGCGTGGTCTAGCGCGGCTCCGAGGGGCAGGGCGAGGCTTGTGATGCCGAGGTTAGTTACGGCCAACCATAGGCGCTGTGCAAGGAATTGGGGAATACTCCCTGCCTAGAAAGGGAAACGTTAGCTAAGCTCAAAAAAAAAAAAAAAAAAAAAAAAAGCTGGGGCCTAATGAGAAAGCTTCCTAGAGGCATCCCTTGAGCTTTTCCATAGCCTTCTGGAAGTCCCTGAATCTGCATTTGAATGGCGCGGCTCCGAGTCCGCGACGGTTTGGTGGGCTGAAGCCGTCCTCCAGGTCTCCAAAGGAATGCAGCTAGGTCGGAATCTACTTCCTCCTTCAATCCACACTGAGTCCCCAGAAAATGGAAACGCTTCCCCCGCGACCTTTTTGAGCCGGGTTAGACCCCAGGCCCTCCCCGCCGCCGGCGCCTGGCCTCCCCCGCTGACACCCCGGACGCCCAGGCCTGCGGGACAAAAGGCAGCCGCGGCGTCCCGCGGGCTTCCTAGCCCGGGAGTCGGCCCCAGGGGCCCCGGAGCGTGACCCCAGGCCGACAACTGCAAGTTCCTAGGCAGAGGGGAAGCCCCAGCGCCCAGACGCCCGCTCCGAGAACTCCCCGCGCCGGGCGCCCAGCCTGAGCGTCCGGGGCGCGGAGCCCATCCCCGGCGCGGGCAGAGCTCCAGCCGCAGGCTCGGCGCAGGGCGGACTCGGCCGAAGCCCGGAGAGCCGGAGGCGCTGGGACGCAGCCCGGACTAGAGGGCGGACTTGACCTCGGAAAGTTTGTGGGATTCAGGCATTTTAACACTGGGAAGACAAAGAGATCCGATTTCCCTGGGACCGGTGGAGGGAGCTTGGCGGGGAGGGGAACGGCTGGGCAGTCAAGTGTGAAAGAATTTCCTTGCTTCAAAGTTAACGCAGTCACCTTATAAGCCATCTTAGAGGTGACCGGAAAAAAAATAATAATAAAGGTGTCTAGCAGGTTATGGCTGGGAAGGAAAAATAAAGCCTGCAAGATGAGTGTGCCGATTCGTAGCCCTATATTCCCTGCCCACCAGTTAGAATACACAGATTCGCGCATCCAGCAAATGCAAACACCATCATCCAAAGACGTGTTTGCCACGGCCATAATTGCTCCAAGTGCTTACAGGTCAGTTTCATACATGGAACACCTCGAAAGTGGGTGACCTGATCTCCAAGCCCAACCGCCTTGTGCCGCTTGCCGAATTGTAACTCTCAGCAAAACCCAACCACACCGGAACTCCAGCCGTTTCCTGGGAGCGAGGGAGCGGGAGTAGTGCTAAAAGGGGAAAAGAAGAACAGTAAAAAAGTACAAAGATACCATTCCCTGACATAAAATCACGGGATTTGTTTTAAATGGCACAAAAGAATTCCTGGAGAAGATGACCATTAATTAATAAATAATAACGCTTCCTAGGGCTTACTAGATGTTTTACATGTTTGGGAATCCCGATTTTCCAGGCTCCCTGAGAAATCTTTGCCTGGAAGAAGTTGCACTTCGTCGCCACAGGAGCCGCCGAGAGCCAGGGATGGAGATTTCAGACTTAAGACTCAGCCACGATTCTACTGATCCTTAAGCGCCAGCAGAACGAAATGGACATGCCTATTAGCTATCACAAATCGAATTATTTTCATATGAGAGAGAGAAATGTGGTTCAAGTTCCACATTTGTCCTTTAAATAATCGACCCTCCCTAACCCTGTTCCCAAAGGCTCGTGGAAATTAGGGAGTGGATTGGGGAGGCGGTTCCAGAAACAAAACGCTTTCCTCCAGCACGGCCTCTCCATCCAGTCCACCCAAGTTGATTTTTGTAACTCATATAAAGAATGGGCCCGGGTGGGTGGGCAGTGAAGACTGGGGTGAGCAAGCGCCCACGTCGCCGAGCGCCGGGGAGGTCCAGGTTCGCCTCCGCGCAGAACCCGGCTATGAGCGCGCCTCGCCAGGTGGCAAGACTAGAGGGCGCTGCGCCCCTGCAAATCTCGCAGCCCCGATGCGCCCTCCCTAGGCACTATTGCTATAATAAGTTACATTCAAAATAATGCACAAACAGCATCGCCTCTCAAGTTCTTTTGAACAGTGCTCTATATGTATTTTATGAATTCCCAAAGCTATGCATACGAATCTTTCATCGCCGAGCCGCACAGTGCCAGAGGGATGCGCAGCTCCTGGAGCCGAGAACCCGTAGGGCGCACACGCTTCCCCGCACTCGCTTAGAGCCACACACCCCACGTAATTTCATTTATGTTTAAACTTAAATGCCAAAAGGCATGCACAATTTGAACAAAGAACTCACCAGTCTAGCCGAGTCCTGGGCCCTGGGCTCTAAAGTCCCCGGCAGCTCCGTGATCCCCACGCGATGTGGATATGTGTTAGGAGCCGGGTTTGAAGTACCAAGTTTGCCTCCCCGGGATCTTCAACATGTCCCTAACCAGACTGCCATCGTCCGTGCCGCCGGGACCCAGGCGGCCGCATCTCCGGAGGCTTCCGACCAGGGCAAACTTAAGCACCAAACGGAGGCGAAAAGAGAGTGCGCGGGGCCGGAGCGAGGGCCCGGGAGCAACCAAGTTTGTCAGGACGTGCCCGGGCAGCCAGCCGCCGAGTTGAGGAGTTGCGGCCGGCGGCTGCGGCGACTCGCTGCCTCTTTCCCCGCTCCCTCCCTCTTGGAGGCGGTGGGGGAGGGGAGGTGACGTCAGCGCCCCGCCTCGCCCCCCGCCCCGGGCGCGGACGGGATTCTCCGGCTGGGCGCGCCACCCCGGCAGTCGCAGCAGCGGGCGCGGCGGCTGCGTGGGGTCCCGGTCTCTGCGGTCTCTCTGGCCCGCTGCAGCTGTGGCGCGGGTGAAACGCCTGCCCTCCTCCTTCGGCAGCGTCTCCTAGGCGCCGGCGAGCGCGGGCGTTCCTCGCACTCAGCGCCTGAGCCGCCCTGAGCCCCGCTGCGCGCACCTCCCCGGCTCGCGGAGCCCCTCCGGCGGCGTTTCCCACGCCGCGGACTGCAGGTGATGCTCTTCCTCTTCTGCAGCTGAAATTCGTCGCGACGTGTCGCCTGCCAGATTTTTGCTGGGCGGAAGCATGAACAGTCTCTGCAGACTGGCCTGGACGACTTGTACTTTGTGGCCCTCCAACTTCTGGATGTGAAAATTTTTTTCACGACTTACGCTCTTCGTGGTCTTTGTGTTGATAATCAGAGCCTTATTTTTGTTTTCACATTCTTTCCCAATGCTCCTCTTGCCTTGACCGTACTCTGAAGCTTATAAGGTTCTGAGAGGAGGGGGCGAAAGGATAGGGGAGGAGCCAATTCCCAACGTATCTTACAAGTCTTCTGTAGTGATAGGGGCTAATACACAAATCACTGTGTCCTCCTCGAAATAACATCCATTTAGATAAATGCAAAGGCTGTCGAGGGTTAATTTATAAAGGATGCGTCGTCTTTATGTAAGTGTCAGCCTCCAGGAAAATATCTGCTGTGGAATATATTTTTAATGCCACTAAAGTACCAAAATACCTCCTGAACAGCGTGAAATTCCGAGGGAGCCATTTCTGTGAGTTGACATTGTCCCCAGAAGATTGTCATTAAAATTCAAGATCCCTGCGGTTGGGGGAGGTTCTATCAATATATTTGCATCCGTTGGTATAAATATGTTGATCAGTTTAGCTGGTCGTTCTTTTTCAAAAGTCAAGAGCAAAATCCTGAGGACAGAGGAAACTGGGCAGGGAGCTAAACAGAAAGGAGAGAACAAGATTAGGTGACTGGAATGTTGTGTGTGTTTAGCCTTGAAGTCATAACTTGTCTAAATGTCAGTGTCCTCATCTGTGATATGGGACTAATATCTGCTGCTTGTGGTAAAAATGTATTCATGTGTTTATCCATTAAAAAAAAAAAAACATACTGAACTCTACTTGCCAGGGAGATAACAGTTATTCATGCAGGCAAAGCATTTTTACTGAGCATCATATGAAGTGTCTAGCACGCACATACTAGGCACTTAAACAATATTCGTTTTCCTGCTCTCCCTCGCTCCCTTCCCTCACTTCTTTGCAGTGTCTCAGTTTTTAATCCATAAAATCAGCATCATCACCGTGATTCGGGATTCTGCCAGGCAGGTCTGCAAACTCAAGTCAGGTCTCCTGTGCTCAAGAGATCCTCCTGCCTAAGCCTCTCCCTCAAGATACATTTTGATTTGGAAGGGAGGAGAGGGTCCAGGGAGCTAGGACATGGAGGGATATAGGAAGGGATATTAGAGCTCCTGCAGACCCCGGGGGCAGCTAGAGGGTGCTAGATTCCTGAGGAGGGAGGAGGCTGGCTTGAGAGGCCAGCTTGTCAGTGCCCAGCAGACTTCTCCTGCTTCCCTGTTTCAACTGCACAGGCTCTCTCCTTTTGTGTCAACAGTTGAAATTAGAAATTGACCACACATTGCAAGTCCTCAAAATGATTCACAATAAATTCACCCCCAGAGGCTTCTGGCTGAAGTCCATTTGGTTTACTATACTAACTTTAAAATTGCCATAAATAAACCAAATTATTTATATTCAAAAAGATAAAAATCACAAATGACAGGAACTTATGAATAACAATTGATAATATTAGTCAAAATAGCTAGTTTTCAAAGTGAGATGGGCAGAAAACTTTTAAAATCTCTAGAGCTGTGCTGTCTAATGTAGTATGTAGCCACTTGCCACATGTGGCTTCTTTCATTTAAGCTAAATTAAAATGTAATTCCTTAGTCTCACTAGCTACATTCCAAGTTTCAGTGACCATGTGTGGCTAGTGACTATTGTATTGATCGGAGCAGATGAAAGAATATTTTCATCATGACAGAGTTGTATGGACACTTTGGTGTAGACCTTTAAAAACGCTGCTATTTTATGGAAGGCTATACCAAGTACTAAAATTCCAGTGTGTCCAATACTGAGTCACTTCTGAAGTATAAGGGAGGACCCAGAATCATGGAAGGGTTCATTCATTCCGCAGATATTTATCAAGTACCAACAATATGCTGGGTGAAAGTATGTAAGACCAAGATTTAATGAGGTAGGTGTGTTTAGCGATTAAGAAATATTAACATGGCCTTTTAGTTGTTTTCTCTCTTTGCTGACTAATAAAACCAGGGGAAATCATAGATTTAAAGCAAGAAACAATTCTAAGACATTTTTTGGAATAGCCCGAGGACCAAATACTTGTAAGTACGCTTGACTGACTCCTGGCATCCCAGCCTCTCTGCAGCTTTCACCGCTTACTCATGTGCCTGCGTGCCCATTGCGGCTTCCCCTTCCTGGAGGTGAGAGGAAGTATCAGCCCTCTCCACCTCCCGTATGCCTTGGAATTATTTTACCCTTTGCATTCAAATACAGCTCTTCTCTGGAATCAGCTTGTACTCTCAGAGGGAGCCATTAGAACATTAGACACCTGGCTGGGCGCCGTGGCTCACGCCTGTAATCCCAACACTTTGGGAGGCCGAGGCAGGTGGATCACCTGATGTAAAGAGTTTGATACCAGCCTGGCCAATATGGTGAAACCCTGTCTCTACTAAAAATAAAAAAATTAGCCGGGCATGGTGGTGGGTGCCTGTAATCCCAGCTACTCGGGAGGCTGAGGCAGGAGAATCACTCGAATTGGGAGGTTCAAGTTGCAGTGAGGCGGAGGTTGCAGTGAGCTGAGATTGGGTCTCTGCACTCCAGCCTAGTGACAGAGCGAGACTCCATCTCAAAAAACAAAAAACAAAACCATAGACACCTAGTCAATCTAATGGGAATCAGTGCTGGTTAACTATGGGTATGAGTATGTTATGATAATACCATTCCTTCCTTCCCAGTGCATTATAGCAAGGGCTTTCTCAAAGCTATACTTAAAACATGGAATTTCTGATGCCATAAACAGTCACTTGGGAAAGTATTTGAAGGTATTACAAATCACCTACTAATGGCTAACCATTTTTAAAAAATGGTACAAAGTATACTTTCATTTTAAAGAAAGATCCATTGTGGAGTAGGGTGGCTGTAGACATTCTGTCCCTCAAATATAAGATAAACATCCCCAAGTGGTTTGGGAACAGATCTTGCAAGATAAATATAATTTTTGGGATGCTTTCCCAGCTCAGTGATTGAAGGATTCTGAGTCTAACTTTTTGAATAGTAGACAACAAGTTGTCCAGCAACTTACTGTTGAAGCTACTTTCTCAATAGAAGTATGCAGTAGAAAGAGCATTAGACTTGAGGTTAGAAGACCTGTTTTGAATCTTGTCTTTGACATATATAGTTTGAATTTATTTGGTTATAGCTGAATTTTGGGAGTCTCACTTTCCTCTATAAAGATAGATCTCTAAAATGGACACACACACACACACACACACACACACACACACACACACACAATCTACCTCACTGGTTGTGAGAGATGCCAGTCAAGAATAATTGTGGCCGAGCACAGTGGCTCACACCTGTAATCCCAGCACTTTGGGAGGCTGAGGCGGGTGGATCACCTGAGGTCAGGAGTTCAAGACCAGTCTGGCCAACATGGCAAAACCCTGTCTCTACTAAAAACACAAAAATTAGCTGGGCATGGTGGTGTGTGCCTATAATCCCAGGTACTCAGGAGGCTGAGGCAGGAGAATCCCTTGAACCCAGGAGGCAGAGGTTGCAGTGAGCTGAGATTGTGCCATTGCACTCCAACCTGGGCGACAAGAGCGAAACTCCGTCTTAAAAAAAAAAAAAAAAGAATTGGACTACAATATCATTATTCTCCTCAAATTTACCTACTGTGTCTCACCCTGCCACTCCCATCTCAGCTATGAAGGTCTGTAGAACCAATGACCAGTAACATGTATTTACTGCCACTTATGCTCCAGACTTGGTTCCAACTTCTTTATATGCATTATCTCATGTCATTCTTACAAAATCCTGGGAAGCATTAGCAATTAATGCCCTACCCCCATTTTACAGATGAAAACTGAGGTTTGAGGTAGATTAAATAATACACTGGGTCACCTTTCAGACTGAAACCTAAGGCTGGCTGCCTCCAAAGCTAACACTCTTGCCTGCTATAGTGCACGAGCTCCTTATAGACTACACCTCATTTGCACCCTTCAGAAACCATGCCAATGTTACACTAAAGGTCAGCAATGTTGTGGTTTAAGAATTGGCCTAGGAGGGGAGCAAAAAACTATCAAATAATAGCTGCAGGAAAATGCTCTCTTGTAGCAGCTACGAGTTTGGGTAAATAATTGTGTAAAAGTAGGTCCTTTAATCAGAGTGAGAACATCAGTGATTGTGTTTAGGAATACATATATAAAATACAGCCATTATTTGTTTGGATTACATATTTTCATATATATATATATATATATGCATACTCTTAGACACATTGCTTTTCAATTCTAAAATTGTGGTGTGACTTTTAACTTGTTTAGGCTGAACAGCAGAAAAATACACACCAATGATTCTCAATGAATTCTGACAAGGACTATGTCACATGATTTCATGATCAGCATTTCAATTTAGACCTTGCTTTTCTCTTTCCTGTACTGGAACCACTAGTGTTTTGTTTTTTTTCTCTCTCCAATTCTCCTTTCTCTCCATTTCTGTTTTACATATGACAACAAGTAATTTTACCCTTGGCATATTCCCTGTATCTATACTTCTTTACTATTAAATCTCATTCCTTTTCCTGGTAGAATTTTTTAGTCACAAAAGCTAATCTTATATAGAAACTTTAATGAGGTATGGCGATATTTTATCAGCATCCATTCTCTAACAGATCATCTGGCTAGACCCATCGGGGTAGTTCTCTATTTCTTGTCATGGGCATGTTGATCAATGGTAGTCAGTGACATATTAGAGGAAGTTTCTTGGAGGCTTCTGGAAAAAAAAAAAATTCCTCCCTCCTAAGAAAGAACCACAAGAGATATCTGAGAAAGAAGTTTTTAGATACAAAATGATTCAATCTTGCAGACTATTGTTCTATCATAATGGCAGACAAAAATAAGGATGTCATGGTTGGGACTACAATAGTTATCTTGATTAGTGAGGATGAGGCCTAAACCAAGGAAGGCAGATGAAGGGCCTCGATGACATTGAATGAACCATCCCTGTAGGCCACGCAAACTAAAGACGTGGGTTTTTTTTTGTTGTTTGTTTTGTTTTTTTTGTTTTGTTGTTTTTTAATGGAAGAGCATAAGTTTCCATATTGTTTAATCTGAGTTGTGTTGGGATTAGCATTACTTGCAGTTGACATCATCTATTTCAGCTAAGCAATCCCTTTTAAAATATTCTAGGAATTATTTAAAAAAAAAATTGATATACTTGAGCTCATTGGTCAACAGGAATTGGGCCTAACTCCAATGATAAGATTGAAGGATTTTTGAAGCTTTCTCTTAATGGTGAGTGTACTAATCTGCTTGGGCTGCCATAACAAAATGCCATCGAATGGGTGGCTTAAATGATAGAAATGTATTTTCTCATGTTTCTGAGGGCTAGGAATCCAAGATCAAGGTGCCCACAGTGTCATTTCTGGTGTGGCCTCTTTTCCTGCTTTGTAGGTGGTCACATCCTCTCTGTATCCTCACATGGCCTTGCTCTATGCCTGCAGAGAGAGCAAGCTCTGGTGTCGTCCTCTGATGAGGACAGGAGTCCTGTTGGATTAAGGCCCCACCATTATGGCCTCACTTAACCTTAATTGCCTTCCTAAAGGCCCTGTTTCCAAATATAGTCACATTGAGGGTTAGGGCTTCAACACATGAATTGGGGAGATGGAAGAAAGATTCAGTCCATAGCAGTGAGAAAGAAGTTTTTAGATGCAAAATTATTCAGTCTTGCAGACTATTGTTCTATCATAATGGCAGACAAAATAAGAACATGAAATTTTATTTGTTCAACCAGAAGATTTTTCTCCACTCCCACTGCTCTTTCCTCAAGTGCCCAAAACCTTCTAGTATATTTTCCAGTTTTATAAAGGAACTCCTGGAAGTGAATATTAACCAAACTCAGATATCCAGTACTTACCAGAGGATAAACTAGTCAGCTGGAAACACCGACCGTCAGCAAATCAATGGACATTTGGAATTTGAATTTCTTTGTACCTGTAACTGTCAATATCAAATTTCAAGCCAAAAAGTGAAGTCAGCTTATATTTGGCGATATGGCCCACTTTGTTCACACTTTGTCCTTTATTTGAAATAGAATCATTCAAAAAAAAAAAAATTAAGACTTGTGCCGTGTTGGCCGGGCGCAGTGGCTCATGCCTGTAATCCCAGCACTTTGGGAGGCTGAGGCAGGCAGATCACAAGGTCAGGAGATCGAGACCATCCTGGCTAACACGGTGAAACTTGTCTCTACTAAAAATACAAAAAAAAAAAAAAAAAAAAAAAAAAAAAAAAAAATTAGCTGGGCGTGGTGGCACGCACCTGTAGTCCCAGCTACTCGGACGCTGAGGCAGGAGAATGGTGTGAACCTGGGAGGTGGAGCTTGCAGTGAGTGGAGATCGCGCCACTTCTTTAAGCGGGCTTGGTTGTTTTGCGTGTTTAGGAAGGAACATCATTTGCCCTGTCCCCACCCCATCCTTTTCTATGCAACAATCTGTGAAATATTTCCTCTCCTGTGTGGGTAGGTGTGTGAAAGACCCAGAACAAATAACAGCCTTTCCCTGAGATTTTTCCCTCTGCTAGACGTTTGTTCCAGAGTAGAGTGAAAATGGAAAGGCGGGCTATGTTCAGTGCTACTGAGACAGCTGTAGGGCACTGCAGTGGGGTCTTACGGTGGGGAGAGAGATTGGGCTCAACTCCAAACACAACCAGGAAAACGGGATTTATAGGCAGGGAGCAAAGTGGGGAGGCTCTGTGGATGGAAAACAAGGACAATGATACATCAGGAGTGAGAGGAGTTCCGGTTAAAGCGACTCACAGGATTCTTGCTGCAAGTGGTCAGTGCAGGTCCAGCAAGGACAGACACCAAGGTCACGGCCTGGGGAGCTTGCAGGAGCCCGACTAAAGTTTGGCTCAGGAGAAAGTCTTTGTTAGTAGCAGGCTCTTTCTGTTTTTTCTACTCTCTTATAATTATTTTGTCCTGAAAAAGCAATGAAAGGACAGGGACATTTGTTATTAATCAAGCTTCTGAGACCTTTTGAATCTTAGCTGTAACATTTGCAGGTTGACATTCTTCATCCGTGTCATCGATTTATTAGAAGCCAAATTGTTGAAGGGGGTTGGGGTGGTACCTAGATGGGTAAAGGTAGAGTTCTGTGGAGAAAAGGAGTTAAAAGTCAGAGGACTGAGGTTAGGGTTCTGCCACTAACATTTACGGGCTGTGTAAACCTGGCAAATTACTTGGCTTCTTAAGTGGCAATGGGATTAGCTAAAATGTGATTAGCTGAGACGCTAAGCTGAGCCTCAGCGATCCTAACTCCTGATCCTCACATTTTGGTGTCGTCTCCTCCATCTCTTACCCACCAGGGTCTGTGTAATAGAATAATACAGAAAGGACAGGATGTCGCTTCTGAGATTAGGTTATTGTCTTAGTCCATTTTGTGCTGCTGTAATAGAATAGCACAGACTGGGTAATTTACAATGAACAGGAATTGCTTGGCTCACACTGTTGGAGGTTGAGAAGTCCAAGACCGAGGGCCCAGCATCTGGCAAGGGCCTTCTGTTTATCAGCATTCCATGGCAGAAGGTGAGAGGGTGACAGAAGGCAAGAGAAAGAACATGAGGAGACTGAACTTGTGTTTTTATAAGGAACCCACTCCCTCCATAATAGCATCAATCTGTTCAAGAGGGTGATGCCCCCATGCCCAAATGCCTCTCCCTAGGCCCCACTTCCCAACACTGCCACATTGGGGATCATGTTTTCAACACCTGAGCTTTGGGGGACACATTCAACCCACAGCAGTTATAAAAGACACTGAGATCTCTCCTCGCTCGCTCTCTCACAGTCTCCCCCACTCTGGGGAAAGCCAGAAGCCCACGGGACGAGGAATGGAAGCCTTCTAACAGCGCCACGAGTGAGCTAGAAAGTGGGTCCCCAGCCCTAGCTGTACCTTCAGATGACTGTAGCCCCAGCAGATATCTTGACTTGCACCCTCATGAGGGACCCTGAGCCACATCACCCAGCTGACCATGTCCAGACCCCTGACCATCAGAAATGATCAGAGTTAACAAATGTTTGTTATTTAAATTGCTAAGTTTTGAGGGAATCTGCTACTCAGCAATTGACAAAGAAATTTGGAATACATATTATTGACTATTAATAAAATATTGTTGGCTTTCTACCAATAGTGTTATGAGGATGAGGAAACACTTGGTAAACCGTTTAGGACTACCACGAATGTTGGAACCCTGTGCATAGACTGGAAGAAAATGTATAGAATAGTTCTATCCAAAGACTATGTGATGATGGGAATGTTCCGTCTATGCTGCCCTGGGTGGCACTACTGAGTACCTGACATGTGGCTAGTGCAAAGTGAGGAACTGATGTTTTATTTAATTTTAATTCATTTAAATTTATACAGTTATATGTGGCTAACGCCTACCATTTTGGACAGAGCAGGTCTAGAGACTTTCTAAGCCAACAAATGACTTGCAAAATCTGGTCAGTGAGAATACAGTACATACAGCTTGTGGGCATGTTTAAAAGGAAGACTTGTGTTATTTATGAGGTCCAGAAGTGATGGACTGAGTTACATTGAACAATTATTTCCTTCCTTGTTTAAAAAAAAACAATGCATTTTGTAAAACTGGGTTTTCTGAGACCTCAGATTTCTCTTTGTATGTACATGTTCAATTTATCAGACATGAAATTATGGATTCAATGGATTGTCTCACCCAACTAGCTAATTTGCATGATTAATTGAAGAGGCATGCAATGCAACTGTGCCCAGTTTCCTTAACCACACCGGGCACTGCTGATTCATCCACCTGGTGGATGAGAACAACTTAAAACCTGAGGGCTTCTTGGCCACACTCTATTTATTCAGTGATATCACTTGGCAAATATGCAACACAAAATACAGCTCGAGTAGCACTAAGTTACTTGTGGCTATAGCAAAACTTGACTAGAGAGAGACTCCAGTGTATGCAAAATTGTATTAGGGCTTATAGGACAGCACGTATTTCATGCTGTTGTCAGAGTAGGGAGGTTGATCTAGATTTGTTTATTCTTCCTCTTTTGTTGTTTTTTCCCGAGGCAGAGTCTCGCTCTGTCGCCCAGGAGGCTGGAGTGCAGTGTTGTGATCTCGGCTCACTGCAGCCTCCACCTCCTGGGTTCAAGCGATTCTCCTGCCTCAGTCTCCCGAGTAGCTGGGATTACAGGCACCCACCACCATGCCCAGCTAATTTTTGTATTTTTAGTAGAGATGGGGTTTCACCATGTTGGCCAGGCTGGTCTTGAACTCCTGACCTCAGGTGATCTGCCAGCCTCGGCCTCTCAAAGTGTTGGGATTACAATGATATATTTTGAGTTGTGCTCTGTAATAAAGCTAATGGTCACTTCAGTGTTGACGGCATCTCATCCCTCGGTCATGTCAAGTCATGCCTTTATTCTCGAGCTTGCAGTCACATTATTACAAGGTAACCACAGCTGCTTCAACATTCATCAAGGCGGGATGGGGGCATCGGTTATCTCCACTCATGGAAAAAGAAAAATTGCATCCTTACTGCACACTATAAACATAAAAATTTTCTTGATGAATTAAAGATGTAAACCTGTAAGGCCAATTGTCAAATGATTTAGAAGAAAATATAAGAAAATAATGTATTTGAGACTATGGAAGGATTTACTATGTAAAACACAAAGTGTTTTTAAAATGAAAGAAAAGATTGACAAATTCAATTACATAAAAATTAAGAACCTCTATTAAAATGTGAAAACATACAGACTGGGAAAATATTCATTTAATAAGTACATTTGATTCAATTGTACTTATTCATACAATACTGTATTATTCAAGCAATACTATATTATTATATGAATACTGTGGACCACCTGAGGTCAGGAGTTCGAGATCAGCCTGGATGACATGGTGAAACCCCATCTCTACTAAAAGAACAAAAATTAGCTGGGCGTGGTGGCGTGTGCCTGTAATCCCAGATACTGGGGAGGCTGAGGCAGGAGAATTGCTTGAACCTGGGAGGCAGAGATTGCAGTGAGCCGAGATCATGCCACTACACTCCTTCCTGGGCGATAGAGAGAGACTCCGTCTCAAAAAAATAAAAGAAAAATAGGCAAAGATTAGATAGAAAAATGGAAAAAATCATGAACCTGTATTTCAGGAAGAAGAAATATGAATAGGGATTGTACATACAGTGGGTTGAATGGTGACCACCATAGGGACATGTCCTAATCCCCAGAACCTGTGAATCCTTTTGTGGAAACAGGGTCCTTGCGGGTGAAATTAAGAGTCTTGAAATTAGATCATCCTGGATTATTTGGGTGGGTCCTCAATCCAGTGACAAGCATCCTTACAAGAGCCGTCCCAGGGAGAGACACACAGAGGAGAAGGCCACCTGCAGGCAGAGTGGAGACTGAGGTATGCAGCCACAAGCCAAGGAGCGTCTGGAGCCAGCAAGAGGTGGAGATGCAAGCAAGGCTTCTTCTGAGAGCCTTCAGAGGAAGCACAGCCCTGCCAACACCTTGATTTTGGATTTCTAGCCTCCAGAACTGTGAGAGAATACATTTTTGATATTATTAAGCCACCCAGCTTGTGGTCATTTGTTATGGCAGCCCTGAGAAACTAATATAGTATGTAAAAATAAATCATTTCTTTTCGAGACAGGGTCTCTCTCTGTCACCCAGGCTGGAGTACAGTGGCCCAATCACAACTCACTTGTAGCTCCTTCCAGCTCCCCAGGCTCAAGTGATCCTTCTGCCTCAGCCTCTGAGTAGCTGGGCAGTGACTATATGTGCATGCCACCATGCCTGGCTAATCCTAATATTTTTTGTAGAGATGTCTTTTTACTATGTTGCCCAGGCTGGTTTCAAACTCCTCAGCTCAAGCAACCCATCTGCCTCAGCCTCCCAAAGTGCTGGGACTATAGGTGTGAGCCACCATGACTGACTGAGATAATTAATTTCACTAGCTATTAGAGAAATGTAATATCCTTTTACAAAAACTATATTGGCAAAAAAGTCAAGATGTCATATCACAGGCAGTGAGGGTATGGGTCAGCAGGAACTCATACAATACTGGTAGGACTGGAAGTTGGTGCAACTACTTTGGAAAACAATTTGATATTACCTTATAAAGATGGACCTGCATGTATCTTATCACTTAGCAATTCCATTTCTAGTTTTAGGAGACCCAAGAGGAACTCTAAAACATGTACACCAGGAAATATCATAAGAAAATTCATAGCAGCATTGTTTATAATAACAAAAACTGGAAAATACTCAAGTATCTAGCAACAGAATGAATAAATAATTTATACCATATTCCCATTATGAAATTTACACAGTGAAAATGAATGTTCTGTTGTTACATGTAACAATATGAATAATTCTTAGAACTATAATGGAGTGGAAAATACAAATTGCAGAAAATGTGCCCAAACCAGCAAAACTAAATAATATGTTGCTTAGGGAAATATACAGAAGAGATACATATTCGCTATTTTTTTTTCTTTTGAGATGGAGTTTCACTCTTGTTGCCCAGGCTGGAGTGCAATGGCACGATCTTGGCTCACTGCAACCTCTGCCTCCCAGGTTTAAGCAATTCTCCTGCCTCAGCCTCCCGAGTAGCTGGGATTACAGGCATGCGCCACCATGCGCAGCTAATTTGTGTGTGTGTGTGTATTTTTATTAGAGACAGGGTTTCTCCATGTTGGTCAGGCTGGTCTCCAACTCCCGACCTCAGGTGATCTCCCAACTGAGCCTCCCAGAGTGCTGGGATTACAGGCGTGCGCCCGGCCCTATATTCATTTTTTAAGAGGATGAGGAGAGATATGCAGGAAGGGTGTATATTCTAGTCCTGAGATGGGGAATGGGTTTCTAGTATCTGGTATTTATTTTGTACATAACTTAAAAATATTTTATATGTTATTTAAAATATTTATCATAATTAAAATAATATCAAAACAAAACAAGGCCGGACGCAGTGGCTCACGCATGTAATCCCAACAATTTGGAAGGCCAAGGCAGGTGGATTACCTGAGATCAGGAGTTCGAGATCAGCCTGACCAACATGGTGAAACCCTGTCTCTACTAAAGATACAAAAAAATTACCCAGGCGTGGTGGCAGGAATTTGTAATCCCAGCTACTTGGGAGACTGAGGCCGGAGAATCGCTTGAACCCGGAGGGTGGAGATTGTGGTGAGCTGAGATTACTCCACTGCACTCCAGCCTGGGCTGGACAGAGCGAGACTGCGTCTCAAAAAATAAAAATAAATAAATAAATAATAAATAAATAAATAAATATAAATAAATAAAAAGAGAATGCTAGAAAATGGGACAGGGTCACACCGAGACCATCTGTGACCTGAAAGCTATCAGTGTGTCAGTTTAATACCCTTTTCACAAGTATATGAAGAAACAGAGTAGCAAGAATAGATATAACCTCAAGTCTGGAAATGGGAAGGAAAATGCTCTGCACATGTGTGGAAGTGAGAAAAGCTGTTATTGTGGGTAATGGAGAAATGCGCTGTAGATCCGCTGGTAAGATAAAAGTTTTATCCATCACAAAAAAGCTTTTCTGGACGCTTAAAATCACAAGAGTCATGCTTTGAGTAAAGATGAATCAGTGCGATGAAGAGGAAAAGGCCACCAAATGCTCTTGGAGAAAAAAACAGAAGTTGCAGAGGGTACAGCTGGAAGACCCACTTAGGCCTTTTAGCTAGCCTGCAGATCCACGGCGCCTGTTCACCTGACGTGTGTCAGCTCTTTTCAATGGGTGAAGATGGGCAGAGTTCAATTTCTTACCTGAGTGCTTAGGTCTTTAGTACAAAACCCCAGGGCCTTGAGAGGTTTGCACATTCCCTGACTGGCTGTAGGGAATTATCCTATTTGAAGCGCACCATCTGTTTCCAGTTGGGACCCTAACTGATACAAGCAGGCCTATTAATTATCTCTCTCAAACCAGCTGTTGGCGACTGTGGGCGTGGTTTCTTGGCAGCAGTTGCCATCCACTCTCTGCCTATGTTCCTTGTAAACAAAGGTGTCGATAGAGCGGCACCAGTTTTCAAAGGTGGCCTCAGACTTGTGAGAACTGCCCACGTCCAGGCCCCACCTAAGACCTAGTGAATCCCACACGCTGGGGTTGGGGCCAGCCACCTGCTTTAATAAGCCCTTCGGGTGCTGACGATAAGTCTACAGCTGAGGAACCATTAGCGCAGGGGAGTGGGAGGGATAGGCGGCATGGTGATGCTAGTAGCGTCTGAACGTTTAACACAGCCTGGAGGGACGAGGGAAGGGAGACCTTCCTGGAACCCAGGAAGAAAAAGTCAGATTGTGCCGCCTTGAGGAAGCAGCCATGTGCCACTGAAGGCCACAGCCAGCCCCACGTAGCTTCCCAGGGAACAAATACCACGTCTTCACTAGCCTCCCTCCCTCCATCTCCCATCTGAGCTCCCAGTGAAGCAAGGAATAGCAGGAGGTGCATTGACAGGAGCAGCTCGATGCGCTGAGCAGACTGCATAAGGGTGGAAGGTAGAGGCAAGTGAATGGTATTAGGCCATCCCTGCCTTTGTCTTAGCAGCCCACATTCAAGATTGAGAATCGAGGGTGAGGCGATAGCACCAGAGACAGCAACATAAACCCTGAGTGCTTGTCCCATTTTCTCATCTTATGCTAGGAGTAGCACCGTCTGAGTTGGATGACTGATCTTTACAGAATTTAATACTGCAGACATGGAAGAGGTGAGGAGGGAAGCTTAAAGACAAGGGAAACATACTTCCTGTGGACGGATTTCGTATGAGGCGAGTCTCAGGGGATCATTATGCCATCATCATAAGTGACTCAAGGCTCTTTCAACAATCTTCTAAACGGATTACTTTTTTGGAGATTAATGAATTGAGGGATCCTCTTGAAGAGAGTCGTGTTAATGAGATCATCATCTAATTCTTCTTTTTTTTTTTTTGAGACAGAGTTTTGCTCTTGTTGCCCAGGCTGGAGTGCAATGGCGCAATCTCAGCTCACTGCAAACTCCGCCGCCTGTGTTCAAGCGATTCTCGTGCCTCAACCTCCAGAGTAGCTGAGAGTACAGGCACGTGCCACCAAGCCTGGCTAATTGTATTTTTAGTAGAGACAGGGTTTCGCCATGTCGGTCAGGCTGGTCTCGAACTCCTGACTTTAGGTGATCCACTCGTCTTGGCCTCCAAAAGTGCTAGGATTACAGGCCTGAGCCCCTGCCCCCAGCCCATCATCTAATTCTATAGCCCATACCCTCCCCACATTTGGCAATGGGGGGGAAATCACTAAAACGATTGTGATAATTAGTCACAATAACAGAGCGAAGGTGGTCCCGGGTCTAGTACTTTGAGTTCAGGAAATCACTTGGTAGCTTATTGAGGGGATAAGCATTCACTACGTTCATTTTGTGGATTAGTTATTACCATGCACCTAGAACTGTGATAGTAAGGAGGGGCGCGTTTTCTATCTTCCAAGAGGATTTTCCATGTAAGGGAATGTCTTAGGATGCTTTGATATGCCTACTAGCTTTCAGTGCTTTGCAGAGAGATGATAAACCTACAGTGCAAGCGGATAATATCACCACCTTTGGGAGATGTCATAAGAGCTCTAGCAGCAGTTCCCTAAAGTCCTGTGCATTTCACATAATGGCTACAAATGAGCTCATGAAAAAATAGGACCCCATTAATTATTTTCTCAGGGCCCTCTAAATGATTGATAGCATAATATTCCAAGACTGGTGCCACCACCCCTGGAGTCAGCTCCCAGGAAGGAAGGCCTTCTTGGGGTTCAGTATTTATTCATTTATTTTTGAGACAGGGTCTCTCTCTGTCATCTAGGCTGGAATGCAGTGGCATGATCTCGGCTCACTGCAACCTCTGCCTCCTGGGCTCAAGCCATCCTCCCGCCTCAGCATCCCAAGTAGCTGGTACTATAGGCATGCATCACTACCCCTGGCTAGTTTGTGTATTTTCTGTAGAGACAGGTTTTTGCCATGTTGCCCAGGCTGGTCTCAAACTCCTAGACTCAAGCAACCCTTCCACCTTGACCTCCCAAAGTGCTGGGATTACAGTGGTGAGCCACCACACCCAGCCTGGGTTTAATGTCTCCTATATGGCATAGCACCTGTGTAGATAAACCCGTCAAAACCTCATTGCTTAATCTTTATTTTAATAAAAGTTACTGTTCCTTCACTCTTAACATTTCTTGTTTTTTTTTTTTTTTTTTTTTTTTTTTTTTTTTTTTTTTTTGGAAAGCCTCCTTAATCATGTCTCTTAATGCCTCTTTGAGGTAAAGCACATTTTGATTAAGTAGCCATAAAATGCATTTACATGTGCTTCATTTGGCAGTGGCTCTCTAATATTGTATTGCTTGGATGTGAAATGAAAGGTTCTGGAAATGAGTTGAGTTCTTTGACAGCAGAAGCCTCAATAACTGGCCTACCTCTGTTTATTTTTGTGTTTGTTTTTCTTTTTTGAACTTACGTGTGTCATCTCTGGTCTGTTTCTATCGTGAAGAGGCAATGTTGAGGTTATCCTGTAAATTTAAGAGACTGAGAAAAAGGTTGTATAAATAGATTTAAGAGGCATCCATTTTCTGGAAATATTCTAATTCCAAGATATCCTATTTGGGTAAAAACATATCTAATATGCCTTTTGATTGTGTATATGTTTTCAACAGGTTTAGCTGTGGGAACATTCTAGATTCCCTTTATGTCCAGCTATTTCCTGTTGGATAGTTATTTTTGAATAGTGGTTTTATTTTAGTGTGTGTTTTAAATATAGTGATTGTATTAAGCGGGATAACTTTTTGGTAGACTTTAGTCTGCCAAGTCAAGTGAATCCATTTCTGAAAATCTTCAGGATTCTTTTTTTGTGAAGCTTAATGTTCTTCTGAAAAGGATGAAGTTTTTGAATTCCACTATGCGGGCCATCTGTATTTGGTATTGCAATGTATTTCAAATGTTTATTCTGTAAAACTTCAGTATTTTCACAATTAGCTGTGGGAATATTCAACAAGAAGCAAGAGTAGTGGTGTAAACATCACGGTGCTTAGACCACCGAGCACCACCCTCACATGTGCTGCTCCGCCCAGGCTGTGCACACAGGACACGGTGACTGTGGTCCAGATGCTTCTGGAAAAGGAACAAGGCAGGCGCGGGATCCAGGAGAGTGGCCATGAATACTTGCTATGTTCATTAAGCAGCAGTTCCACAACTAATTGTGTCACTGTGATCATTACCTTGGCATGCTGCATGGATTCATTTTTGGACAGGATTACATAGCCAAATGTAGAAAGCTAATCTGAAATACCCACTTAAAAAAACAAACAAACCCGAATAACCTATGGCGAATGTTTTTATGCATTTTATGAAATCACCTACCAATTTTATTTTAGGCTCAGATCTGACTCTTGCTTGGCTAAGTTCATATTGCATTTTTCATGTGCCAAGACTCCCTTTTTAATGCATTTACCCGGGAGTGATTCGTGGAAACGTCACGGAAAGATTGTTTTGCTGAAGAATGCAAATGATAGGGCAAGAATGTGGGCTTTGCCGTCAGACACACTGAGAGACTGCCACTTGGGACTTGGGATAAGTTACTTAACGGTTCCGAGCCTCAGTTTTCTTATCTAAAAATGTACATAATAGTAGTTACCTAATAGGCTCGTATTGACAGAACATGTATAAGCACCTAATAAAGTCTGAGGCACAACAAGTACTCCAATATAGGTTCCGACTTTCTCCATTCTTCATGTATTTGTTACCTATTGACTATTGTAAAATGTATTCAAATTCTATTTATTTGAGCAATAACCTGAAAGTCTTCTTTATATCTTTAAAAGGCATAGATTAGACAATTGTTATATAGGAAATTTGATCTCCTGGCATAATACAACTCTTCAACTGAACTCCAATAAGCTTTCTTCCATAGATTTGGGTCTTTAAACTATCTTCAGCCCTGTTATCAGTGTTTCAGATAGGGCCATTTGGATGCAAATTAGCCAGAAAATGAACTCGGTAGAAGTGTTCATTTAGAGACCAATATTGTAGTACTCTGATCCAAAGAACTTTGTCACAAAATGGGATCACGCAAAGGTCAGTAGTAATAAAACAAAAACCCAAATCAAAGTAGAATCTTCCTATAAATTAATAGCAGTACCCTCAGCTATCATCACATCAATCAAAATTATTTATTAAGATGTCAATAAGTAGTATAGTATCTCTTGGTTTCTTCATGTTTCATAGTTTATGCAATTGCGAATACTTTATAATGTAACCCTTTGCAGTGTAAAAAGAATCCCATTCTTTAATAAATATCTATTCATTTTTCTACCTTCAGGACATTCAGGAGCACATATATGTTCTCACTTTACTACTGATCTTAGGATGTTTATTAGTGTTAATTCTTTTTTTTTTTTTTTTTGAGAAGGAGTCTTGCTCTGTCTCCCAGGCTGGAGTGCAGTGGCCGGATCTTGGCTCACTGCAAGCTCCGCCTCCTGGGTTCCCGCCATTCTCCTGCCTCAGCCTCCCAAGTAGCTGGGACTACAGGCGCCCGCCACCGCGCCCGGCTAATTTTTTGTATTTTTAGTAGAGATGGGGATACACCGTGTTAGCCAGGATGGTCTCGATCTCCTGACCTTGTGATCCGCCCGCCTCGGACTCCCAAAGTGCTGGGATTACAAGCGTGAGCCACCGCACCCGGCCTACTGTTAATTCTTTATTCTTTTATGCTGGTGGTTTTGGGACTTTATCAGGCATGAGAACCACCCAAGGGATTGTTGAAACACAGGTTGCTAGTTTTTCCCACCCACTCAGATTTTCAGAATTAGGAGGACTTGGTTGGGACCTGACAATCCGCATTTCTCACAAGTTCCCGGGTAATGCTGATGCTGCTGGTTCAGAGAGCAGGCTTTGAAATACCACTATTCGAGTCCTACCAAGTCTAGTGTTCTAAACGTATCATTTTAAACGTGTAATTATGGGGACGTTTTTATGACTTGGTTGAGGTAGAAGAAGATGAGGTATTTGTGGAAGCGAAAAGGTGTAAGGTGTGTTGACCAATGCTTAACAACCAGCTCTGGAGTAGGGGGAGGCGAAGGGAGAGCTCTCGTATCTGTGGTGTAGATATTCCCACCATGGCTGACCTCAGACTGTCAACGTAACATCTGCCTGCGGAGCTGGGAAGGGTGTTTTACGCAGAGTTGGGAAGGGTGTTTTACGCGGAATTACGCGGAGCTGGGAAGGGTGTTTTAGGCGGAATTGGGAAGGGTGTTTTACGGGGAATTACGCGGAGTTGGGAAGGGTGTTTTGGGCGGAGCTGGGAAGGGTGTTTTACGCGGAATTACGCGGAGTTGGGAAGGGTGTTTTAGGCGGAATTGGGAAGGGTGTTTTACGCGGAATTACGCGGAGTTGGGAAGGGTGTTTCACGCGGAATTACGCGGAGCTGGGAAGGGTGTTTTACGCGGAGTTGGGAAGGGTGTTTTATGCGGAATTACGCGGAGCTGGGAAGGGTGTTTTACGCGGAATTGGGAAGGGTGTTTTACGCGGAATTACGCGGAGTTGGGAAGGGTGTTTTGGGCGGAGCTGGGAAGGGTGTTTTACGCGGAATTACGCGGAGTTGGGAAGGGTGTTTCACGCGGAATTACGCGGAGCTGGGAAGGGTGTTTTACGCGGAGTTGGGAAGGGTGTTTTGGGCGGAGTTGGGAAGGGTGTTTTACGCGGAATTACGCGGAGTTGGGAAGGGTGTTTTACGCGGAGTTGGGAAGGGTGGTTTTAGGCGGAGCTGGGAAGGGTGTTTTACGCGGAGTTGGGAAGGGTGTTTTAGGCGGAATTGGGAAGGGTGTTTTACGCGGAATTACGCGGAGTTGGGAAGGGTGTTTTAGGTGGAATTGGGAAGGGTGTTTTACGCGGAATTACGCGGAGTTGGGAAGGGTGTTTCACGCGGAATTACGCGGAGTTGGGAAGGGTGGTTTTAGGCGGAGTTGGGAAGGGTGTTTTACGCGGAATTACGCGGAGCTGGGAAGGGTGTTTTACGCGGAATTACGCGGAGCTGGGAAGGGTGTTTTATGCAGTCGCAAGATGAGCTGGTGGTTGCTGGTTCTAGCACGCCACTGAAACAAGCTGTGGTGTTGTTATAAAAGCAAATGAGAGGAAGAGATGGTAATGAGCATTTGTTTTCTAAGCAAGCACAAATAAACCCTCACAATAATTGATGTTTACTAGGCCACAAAGCAAGCCTCAAAAAATATCAAACTATTAATAGAATATTGACTACTTTCCTTATATAATTGTCATGCTGGACCCTTATTAACTCCAATAAGATGGCACTAGGTTTGAGAGGCCAAAGAAGACACCCAGAGCCAGCAAATGAGATATAGGGTTGATTGAAGGGGACTTACATACAGGGCAGTGCAGTGATGGCAGGCTGGATGGGAGAACTGCCACTGCAGGAAGCATGGGGTTTATGTGCGTGCACGAACCCTGCGGTTTATACGCGTGCACGAAGCCTGTGGTTTATACGTGTGCAGGAAGCATGTGGTTTATACGCGTGGACGAAGCATGTGGCTTATACGCGTGCAGGAAGCTTGTGGTTTATATGCGTGCAGCAAGCATGTAGTTTAGCACCTTCACTTAGCACCCTTCCCCCCGCAACCTGCATGTGGCAATCCTCAATTAACCCAAAAGGCCTCAATCCCTTCATAAGGCCCACGTTCCATGGGATGCGCTGGGTCTCAGCTGTTCCTCATAGATAAGGAATGAATTTCGGAGTTCAGCACTTTGGGATTCCTTCCTTCAGAGCTCCACACACACATTCAGGTGTGTCGGCCATACGGGGTCATTCTCAGGTGTGTTAAGTTATTCCTGTCAGGTGCATCTACCATGCAACAATGCAATTCACAAGATAACTTTTTAAAATTTAGAAAGCAGATTCTGGTTCCAAATAATATGGAGCAAGTACACTCTACTCGACGTCTCTCCCAGTGAACTGCAGCCGTAAAACTAAGGCGGAATGCATGGAGCAGCTATTTGAGGATCCTGGAAAGTAAACAGTAGGAGGCAGCACACAGATCAGAATTCCAGTAGCTCGTAACTGGTAGTGAGTTGACAGTTTATGTTTCCTCTTCCACTCTCCCTGGCCAGCTCTGGAGTGAGGACAGAGCGCTCCAGAAGAACACTCTAGTCCAGCTCGAAGAGGAGGAAAGGGAATGTATAATTCTTAGGTGATGGAGATTTCCTGTTTTTCTTTTCCTTTTCTCTGTTCCCTCATGCCCCAGTTTTATTTATTTTATTTTTATGAAGTCATGCTCTGTCACCCAGGCTGGAGTGCAATGGCACGATCTTCGCTCACTGCAACCTCTGCCTCCGAGGTTCAAGCAATTCTTCTGCCTCAGCCTCCTGAGTCACCGGAATGACAGGCGCCCGCCACCATACCCAGCTAATTTTTTTTTTTAATTTTTAGTAGAGACCAGGTTTCACCATGGAGGCCAGGCTGGTCTTAAACTCCTGACCTCAAGTGATCCATCCGCCTCAACTTGCCAAAGTGCTGAGATTCCAGGTGTGAGCCACTGCATCCGGCCCCTCATGTCCCAGGTTTACAGTTGAACTATCTCCAAACCACGATCTCACTGAGAGAAAAACAAACGTTTTGTGTTGTAAGCCTCTGAGACTTGAGGGTTGTTTATTACTCTGGCACAAGCTGACTAAGGCATATCAGTCCACTGCAACATTGCTTAAATAGTGATGTTTGAAAATGACCTAAATGTCCATTTAAAAAGATGACTAAATACATTGTGGAATATTCAGATGGTGGAATAAAAGGTAGTTATATTGAATGAACAAAGGCCATATATGTCAAAATATGTAAGTATTAAACATAATGTTTATTCCAAAGCCTTCTGCAGAAGGCTAAATACAGTATAATAAAACATAATTTTACAAAATGACAAATACTGTTCTGTATTATTTGTGGATACATATGCAGTGAAATTGTTAAAATGTAAGTAGAATTTTTTTTTTGAGACATGGTCTTACTTGTTGCCCAGGCTGGAGCACAGTGCAGCAGCCATCACAGCCCCAAACTCCTGGGCTCAAGTGATTCTCCTGCCTCAGCCTCCCAAGTGGCTGGGACTACAGGCATGTGCCACTGTGTCTAATTTTTTTATTATTTCTCTATTGTAGAGACAAGGTCTTGCTATATTGCCCAGGCTGGTCTCAAACTCCTGCCTTAAGTGATTCTCCTGCCTCAGCCTCCCAAGTAGTTGGCACTACAGGCATGTGCCACTGTGCCTAAATTTTTATTATTTCTTTTTTGTAGAGACAAGGTCTCGCTATGTTGCCCAGGCTGGTCTCAAACTCCTGCCTCAAGTGATTCTCCTGCCTCAGCCTCCCAAAGTGCTGGGATTATAGGCGTGACTCACCACACCTAATCTAATCTATTTATATTCAGAAAACTGGTTATGTCTCCAAAGGGAGTGAGAAGGAGATTGATGAGTGGGGAACAAAGCTTCTTATCTATAATGTTTTGTTTCTTAAAAGAAGAGGAATAGATGTCAAGATTTGACAAAACTAGATGATTTGACAAAACTAGATGATACTGTGTACCATTCCATATACTTTTCTGTATGGTTGGAGTTGTTCATAGCACAGTGAAACACATTTTAAACAAAGTAGCTTCCTTTAGTAATGTTTTGGTGACAACTTACTAGCTCCGGCAGTTTTTGGTGTTGGCAGATGAGTGAGGCTGGGATTTTGAGAGTCTCACTGGTTAAAAAACAAAACAATAGCAATAAGGGTTCAAAACCATTTGCAGCTTAGCCTTGTATGTCCAGCATGGACAGAGACATTGAGTTGTACAGTGACAATAAGGATTCAGTACCCATGATTTCTTCTGTTTTGAATGCAGATTCACTTACTTGGATGGAAAATTTGATTATTTCTGTAAAAATGCTTGAATACACTTAAGAGCTTACACATGAAGCCCAATTTTTCTCCCATTTTAAAAAAGTGGAGCCAAGAAAAGAGAATAGCTGGGGTAGGTGTGATTATTCCAAAACTTTATCCACTTTCTTCCCTCCCCTTCAATAGGAAGGCAAGGGTATGAGAATTGCTTCTAAAATCCAATTGTACAACAGAATAATCTGGAGAGCTCTAGAAAGGTACAATTGTCCAGGCCCCATCTCAGCTCTTACTAAATCTGAATTTCTCAAATATGAAGTAGAGAATCTTTATTTTTACAAAGCCTTCCTATAGTTACTGTCAACCAAAACCAAAAAAGGAACCAAAATCCCCCAAACCTTTTTTTTTTTCTCTTATTTTAGGTTCAGGTGTACATATGTAGGTTTGTTATGTAAACTTGTGTCATGGGGGTTTGTTGTACGGATTATTTCATCATCCAGGTATTAAGACGAGTACCCATTAGTTATTTTTCCTGATCCTCTCCCTCCTGCCACCCTCTACCCACTAAAAGGCCCCAGTGGGTGTTGTTCCCCTCTATGTGTCCATACATTCTCATCATTTAGCTCCCACTTACATGTGAGAACATACGATATGTGGTTTTCTGTTCCTGTGTTAGTATGTTAAGGACAATGGTCTCCAGTTCCATCTATGTTGCTACAAAGGACATGATCATGTTCTTTTTTTATGGCTGCATTGTATTTGATGGTGTAGATGTACCACTTTTTCTTTATCCAGTCTACCATCGGTGAGCATTGAGGTTGATTCCATTTCTTTGCTATTGTGAATAGTGTAGCAATGAACATCCGCATGCATGTATCTTTATGGGAGAATGATTTACATTCATCTCAGTGTATACCTCAGTAATGGGATTGCTGGGTCTAATAGTCGTTCTGTCTTTTAGCTCTTCAAGGAATTGCCATACTGCTTTCCACAATCAAACCTCCTTGATTTGCCACTCACTGCCGGCTGCGGTCCAATTAATTTACTGTATATAAAAAAAGCAAATGCTAAAAACAAAGCAAACCAAGACATATCAAATAATAACACTATCTATAAATTGATTTGTGCACGTGTTATAAACTTAGGTGAATCTGTTAAGAGGAGAGCAACCCAATTACAGAGTTACCCTGCTGAGACCTGGATTCTGAGTTCTATTTAAGAGTGAGTTATGTAAAGGATTTCCTTGCAGCTGTCCCAAGAGCATTGCGTTCCCCAGTTTGGAAGCCTTCTGTCAAAAGTGTGCACCATAACTCTTCTGTTCAAGGTGTTGGGTAAGAAAATGCAAAGCTTAGGAGAGCATTGTTTTGTCAGCTGATGTCTTTCAAACTGAAATTATTGTAACAATGATTTTACAGGTTTTTAAGGAAGGTATTTGTGTGCTCTTAACTGGAAATGTGCTGTGGCTATTTATTGAAATGTTAATATATTTTTATTAAAACTTAAAGAAAACGTACATGCTTTTTATTGAGGGGTGTGTGTGGTGTAACCCCAGGGAAGCAAAAATGAGGATAAAAGAAAGGCAAAGAAGAAGAGAAGCAAATATAAAAGAGTACATCACTGACCAGCTGGAATTCTTCTAGAAAACGTAGCTGGCTGCCAGGTCAGCAGGGATATCGTCTGAGAGGTGACATGAAATCATTGCCTCTTGGAACAATGTTAGCAAGAAGGAAGGGTAAATAATTGGCCAGCCCCTTCCTGTCTCCCTTCTCCCACTGGTCAAAGTTTGCCTCACTTCCTGGCTCTCTGGCTGGGGCCCTTTGGGCAGCCTGACTAATACAGCCTTGGTATGCCAAGCAAACTAGTGTGCAGGTGCAAGTTATGGCCCCACTGGCTGCAGCCTGCAGCATGTAGGCAGCCAGGTGAGCAGCTGCGCTCTAGTGATGACCTACAAACTCCAGGTGGGAGGACGGAGGCATACAGTCTGAGGCATGAAATGGCTTGCTCGGGTCACACCAGGAGTGACTTAGAGGACTGCAAGCAGCTGCTTTGATGTGCCTGACCGACCAAGCAGGAGTGTCCTAGAACTATTGGCCCCCACCACGAAGCGGGTGATGAAACTTAATGAGTGTTCTTAACCAAAGCTCCCTGTAGCTGTGGTCAGTGCCAGCCCAGTGGGTCTTCAACAGCACAGCAAAAGACGATGGCCAAACCAATCCAGGGAGGCACACACCGAGTGCAGACAGTATACGACATGATACTCCGTCATCTTATCATGCCAGAAAGAAAGGAGGCTGCCAAACTTCGGTCTTGTCAAAAGGACACAAGAGCCAATTTGAGAACTCCTGTTGGTCAAAAACGGGGCAATTTCAGCAGCAAAGAGAATACGGGCAGTGGATTATGACATATCAAATATGTAAAATAAAAATTCAGGAGACAATAGTGATATCCCAAAAAGTGAATTGAAGATAAAACTTTAGAAAGGGAAAAAAAGGCATCTATCTTGCCTTCCCTGTACTTTCTTTCAGGAAAACCAGATAGTGGATGAGGCTACATTCTTTCCTTGTAATAGAATCCCAGTTTACAAATGCAGGAGGAAGGAGAGTGCCGGAGTCTGTGCTTAATCAAAGTCTCTTTGAACCATTAGGTAAAAGGTTGAAGAGAAACCTTATAACGGTGGGGCAGTCTGACAACACCTGAACCCACTGAAGAATCGTGTCCCTGAAAGGGGGATAGACAGCTGCACATAGGATGTCCCACCTCTTATGAGGTATTAGAGCCTGAAGACTGAGCCTGAATCTAACTAAGCATCTTGATCCACCAGTTTATAGAAAATGTGAGGGATTGAGGAACATATTACCTGACTCCCTACGGATGCAATCTCCCACACTCAGAATAAGGGAAATCCTAAAAGACAAACTAACCCATTTTTGAACAGAGGGCGTAGGAAAAAATGGGAGTAGGTGAAAGGGGAGGGGAGAAAGTAAAATATTTAAGGAGACTTAGAAAACAAACTGAATACAATGTTAGGATCTTGTTTGGAGTTTGATTCAAACCCATTTTTAAATATGTTTTAAAGAAAATGTGGAAAAACTGAACACAAATTAAATCTTATATGTATTAGATTTATTGCTAACTTTGTCAAGTGTGATAACGACATTGTGATTATCTATTTTCCTTCTTTATGAGATGAAATCTCGCTCTGTCGCCCAGGCTGGAGTGCAGTGGTGTGATCTCGGGCCACTGCAACCTCCGCCTCCCAGGTTCAAGCGATTCTCCTGCCTCAGCCTCCCGAGTAGCTGGGATTACAGGCACCCACACCATGCCCGGCTAATTTTGGTATTTTTAGTAGAGATAGGGTTTCACCATGTTGGCCAGGCTGGTCTCGAACTCTTGACCTCAAATGATCTGCCCACTTTGGCCTCCCAAAGTGCTGGCATTGCAAGCATGAGCCACCGTGCCCGGGCCCTTTTTAAAGTCTATTATCTGTTAGACATACACACTGATGAACTTACGGACAAAATGACATGATGACTGGGATTTACTTTTAAAAATTTTAAAGTGGGCAAAAAACGGGGGAGGAATAAATGAGAAAACATAGACAAATGTTGGTAGTTTGTTGAAGTTGGGGGAGGATACATGGCATTCATTATATAGTACTGTCTACTTTTGTGAATGTTTGAAAATGTCCATAATCAAAGGTTTAAAAATTAAAATACATGAACAAATTTTTTTTAAGCCAACAAAACAAGCTTCCCCAGTGGTTCTGATGAATCGAATAGCCTTGGGACCCAGGTAGAGAGGACCTCAGAACAAAGCAGAGGTGAGTGCAGAGAAGCTGGTACTACCCTCTGCTCCCAGCAACCCTCTTCCCCCAGAATCTCAGCCCCTCTACTCTCAGCTGCTTTTCCACTCCCAGATTTCTATGTAGGGCTGACAATCTCAGGGATGGGCCGAGGTGCAGAGGGATTCAGGATGCAAGAGAACCCGTTCGATGTTACAGCCTGTAGATCTATTAACATTCCTCTGCAGATTTGGGGAAAAGATTAATGAGTGTTAATATTTAGCTCTGTTTCCATGAGAAAGCCTGTGGAAAAACATTTTTAAGAGCATCTATAGTAACTAATCCAGAAAATAAATCAAATTAGTCACTGTCGAGGGCTTGCATTATAGTCTAAAATAAGAGAAACTTTTTGATGAGTGGCTAGCTTGGGGGTAGAAGTTTGTGGTGTATTTTATGGCACAAAATTTACTATTAGTTATTTCAAAGTTAGTTTAGCTTGTACCCTAGTATAATATTTTGCAAACAGCACCAAGCTGGACGTCCTGAGACCCAGGTTTTGATTTCAGACCTCCCACTGATAAGCTGTGTGACTTTCTTCAAGTTACCCTCTCTGGGTTAATTTTCTCATTTCTAAACAGAAGAAGGACTAAATATTTGAGGTTCTTCCAGCTCTAATATTCTATTTGTCTATGAATAAAAATGTATTTACTCATTTGCATGCACTATTTTCATTTACACCTACAGTCTGAGGAATGAAATGGGGTGCTCAGGTCATGTCAGGAGGGACTTAGAGGACTGGAAGCAGCTGCTTTGATGTGCCTAAGTAGGAGTATCCTAGAACTACTCATTTACACGAATGCATGCACTATTTCATTTACACCTAGCAACATTATGATATAAGTAACTTTATTATTCACTATTGGCAGATACAGAAACTGAGAATTAGGAAGAAGGGGTAATCTGACAAAGAGGTTCTCAATAGATGTTGGAAAATGAAACTTTAGGTGTGGCCCAAGTTTGAGTCTCCATGAAAATATCCAGCCATGGACTTTTCATGTGTGCTGTAGAGTTTGTTAGCAGTTGAGGCCCAAAGGTTCTGAAGTCTTTTGAAACTCTGAAACATTAGAAAAGTTTGGTTTCTCTAAATGTTATGAAAATTTTGTATCTCAATACAAGCCATTTATAACATATAAGAACATTTCTACAAAATAGATTCTTTCCAGCTGGATTCGTGTATGTATGCATGTAAGTCAGTCTCCTAAAATTTCAAGGGCAGTAATGAATCAATAGTATGTCTTAAATCTGAGATGTCTGACAAAACACAGAAAGATACATACATTCTAAAATATCAAGTTGATGAATCTAACAAATATTTACTGAGCATATACCACGATGGACTTTTTTTGTTCCAAATGAATTTGAGTCTTTAATGTGGTTCGTGAACTACCTGGATGGGATTAGAGCCTGTTCCCTGCCTGATTTCCAAGGCCATGGCCCTATTGGACCACACACAATGCAGATTCTGTAATTAGTATCTTGGCATCCATGAGAAAGTTCACAATGTCCAACTGTATGTGGGGAATGACACCGAATCTTAACAGGTACTTGGTGAGTAAACATTGAATGAAAGCTAACGTGAAAATATTCTTCTTTTGAAAAAACATAGACAAGTTTAAGACCATTTCAGCAAGTGAGATTTCAGGTGGCAATAAATGATGTTAATTATAAGGGCAATAAGTACATGGTTGTTCATGGTTTTTCTTGTGCCCAACCAGACCTGTGTTTTCTTAAGATTAAATTTTCAATTTCCTCATGACAAAGAAAGTACTGATACTAGTTTTTAACTTTATATATATATTTTTTTGGACATGGAGTTTTGCTCTTGTCACCCAGGCTGGAGTACAATGGCGCGATCCCGGCTCACTGCAACCTCTGCCTCCTGGGTTCATGATATACTCCTGCCTCAGCCTCCCGGGTTCATGATATTCTCCTGCCTCAGCCTCCCGAGTAGCTGGGATTATAGGTGCCCACCACCATGTCCAGTTAATTTTTGTATTTTCAGTAGAGACAGGGTTTCATCATGCTGGCCAGGCTGGTCTCCAACTCCTGACCTCAAGTGATCCACCTGCCTCGGCCTCCCAAAGTGCAAGGATTACAGGCGTGAATCACCGCACCCGGCCTACTTTACACTTTTAAAAGCACTTTGATTATATCTCACTAGATTTGTATATGTTATGTTTTTCTTTTTGTACAGAAAAACTGGAACTTTTTTTTTTATATGTTATTGAAAGACACTTTGATGTAAACATTGACTTAAATTTTATGTGGAGACAAACAACTTGTTTTGTTTTTGTTTTCCTTTTTGTTTCTTCAATAGTATCTTCTGGCTAAAAAGAATAGTTGCTTTTACAAGTAACAAAAGAAAAGTGTACTTTGGAGGCAGCTGTCACTTGCACATTTTTTGAAGAGTCTGGGTTGTTGGCTAAAAAGGTATTTTTTGGGGAAAACTTCTTTTATGCAAATACTGCCTATTTAGGTCTAAATGCTGTGATGAAATGGAGAACTTTGAGGGCTGTTAAAAGGCATGCCACCCTGTTTTAAGTTGTATGACCAGGAAAATGATAAGCCTTTACCAAACTGTTTTTCTCATTCACAGTGCATTTTAATAAGCATAATTCAGTTGTTCAGTTCTCGGTAGCATCAAATAGAGAGCGACACTGTAGGTGACTGATTAATATTTTATGTTTATCTTTAGTAACTAACCATGTCAATATGTGAAGGTGTTCTGCAAGAAACAACATATTCAAAACAGACTTCCTTTGCTATGCAATTTCTTTGGGGTATTTTCTTTTTAAGAGTGTTTATGCTAAAGCTTTTAAAATGTTGTACAATGTATCCAAATAGTATTAGTACCTCACATTTAATAAACTTGATATAAAAGTGTAAGGATGGAAAATTGCTGGCTCAACAACTGTTTAGGGAAAGTTTCTTTCCTATTATCACCTGCTACATTGCAAATATCTTTTTGAGTATTATTTAAATTTTTAACTTTAATATACTTTTGAATAAACTAGCTGAGTCCAGGTCATTGCCTTTTACATTTCTCAGAGTTTTTCCAGATTTTCCTTTATGTTGGCAATAATTATGTTATTTTCTTTCTTTTGTACTATCATGTACCACTAATTTATATTTTCCCAACTCCTCACAAAGAGCTAGGTGTATCAAAGCTTCATTTTTCTGGCCATACATATTATTTAGTAGAAGGTTTTATCTTTCTTAAAGGAATATTTATAAAATATTTAAGACATTTAACAACTGATAAGGCTCAGGCACCAACCAATCAGAACAGACACTGGCCATAAAGCTGAACAAAGCAGTGCAGGCTCACTTTGAGGCATGCATGAACACTTCAGTGGCTTGTATGGAGAAAGTGGGAGGGGCAGAACCTAGGAAGAGGCCACGGAGGGGTGGGGAAACTGGCAGGGAGCCCATAATCTTGACTAGATCCCAGCATTTCTTAAACGTGGTGCTACTGACATTTTGGGGAGCAATAATTCTTTGCTGTTGGGGGCTGTTCTCCTGATGTAGGATGTTTACCAATCTCTCTGGCTTCTACCCACTAGTTGCCATTTTCACTTCCCCCTCAGTTATGACAACCAAAAAATGTCACCAGATATTTTCATATGTCTCCTGGGAAGTAAAATCACCCTCGTTGAGAACCACTGTGATACACCCTCTGGTGCAGCAATATTTCCACATTGCAACGTCCGTTACTTTCCTACCATCACCCACAGGGTCTTGAATGTTGCCTGCTTTACAGAGTTTAATAAAGATTTGTCAAATACATGAATGATTCATATAGTCAATCAACATACTGGGAATAACCTTTTAGGAAAGGTTGACTCATAAATTATCTCTGGTACTTGGAGTGTGGGTACATCTCGATTTATGACTACACAGGTGTGTGGTGAGACTCTTCAACCTACTGATCACAAAGCTTGACACCCCAGGAGCCTCTGAAGCATGAAGCCTAGGGCTCATAGATTGCAGCTCGTCTCTCTGTACACGCTCCTTAGTTCAATCCATCCACTCTCATGGTTTTTACCTGTATGCAGATAAATTCTGTCCTTATATCTCTATCCCTCAACCCCTGTCTGAACTGAAGCTGCAGATCTCCTGATCCTGTACATATGTTTACCTTACACGCAACATGCAGAGAACTGAACTCAGCTTTGGTCTCCCTCCACTGCCATAGGGCAAGCTTCACTTCCTGTCTTGTCTAACTGAATTAGATAATTATTACCTCATCCTTGGTGGTAATCTGGATAACTCTTTCTCCTGCAACTCCTACATGCATGTAATAGTCACAAAGTCCAGTGAACTTAACCACCAATAGTCCGGATTTCTTTCCCTCTTCCTTGCTTTCTGCTCCCTGGACTAATTCTAGCCTCCTGACTGGTCTTCCAGAGTAGTGTCTCCTATCTCAAATCCAAACCTCACATGGTTCCACCAAAATGGCAACTATCAAAATGGCAATTTAACACCATATTGAAATGCTTCTATTTTCCAAGGGATAAAATCTACACTCCTTGGCACGCCTGTCTACGTCCTCCACAACCTGGCCTCTGCTCAGTGGAGGGGCCTCCACACTGGCATTTCAGGCTCCAGCAATCCTTTTTTTTTTAATTATACTTTAAGTTCTGGGATACATGTACAGAATGTACAGCTTTGTTACACAGGTATACATGTGCCATGGTGGTTTGCTGCACCCATCAACCCATCATCTACATTAGGTATTTCTCCTAATGCTATCCCTCCCTCAACCCCCCACCCTCCGACAGGGCCCAGTGTGTGATGTTCCCCTCCCTGTGTCCATGTGTTCTTATTGTTCAACTCCCACTTATGAGAACATGTGGTGTTTGGTTTTCTATTTCTGTGTTAGTCTGCTGAGGATGATGGTTTCTAGCTTCATCCATGTCCCTACAAATGATATGAACTCATCTTTTTTTATGGCTGCATAGTACTCCATGGTATATATGTGGCACATTTTCTTTATCCAGTCTATCATTGATGGGCATTTGGGTTGGTTCCAAGTCTTTGCTATTGTGGAGAGTGCATGCTCCAGCAATTCTGAACAGTTATTAATATGCTGTTAACATCGACCTGCTCCTCTGACCCGGAACACCCTCTTCACCCTTTGTCATCTAATCAACTCCTCATCCTTCCATGTAGGTGATACCTCTTCTGGGAAGCTTTGTCTGCCTTGTTTATCCTGGGTCCAGGAGGGCTCTCATTTGTGGCACTTTGGGCCTTCCTTGAGGAAGCATTATCACCCTGGGGTGAATGATCTGTTTAACTGTTAGTGGTTTGTCTCAGGGCAGAGATTATGTCCTATTCATCTTTATATCCTTAATCCCAGCCATAGTTGCTCGATAAATGATGCTGATGTGATCTCAATTTTGGGGGAAAATTAGATGTATATACAGACAAAGACAAAAAGACTGGAAGGATACCCAAGTAACATGACTGGATACTTATAACATTTTACTGGAACTTTCTCCCACTTTGGCCATAAAAAGTATCAGTGTGAGGTTTACTCACATTACTATATTACATAAGGAAATAAAGCTGCTTTTCAAATTTTGGGGTAGGCTGGAAAGAAGTGGGGTCAAGGGGGAGAAGGGAAGCACAAAGAGCATGAGCTTTGCTAACTATAAGACATTAATCCAGGACTCTCCAAACCTACAGCCCAATTTCTACTGAGAATTTTTTTTTTTTTTTTTTTTGTAGAGATAGAGTCTCACTCTGTTGCCCGGGCTGGTCTTACATTCCTGGCCTCAAGCAATCCTCCAGCCTTGGCCTCCCAAAGTCCTGGGATTACAGTTGTGAGTCAATGTGCCTGGCCCTACTGAGAACATTTTGAAAAGCAGAATTGAAATCCAATTATAACAGTTCCCCTTACTTCCTTTGTAAATTACAAACATGCCCATCCCTCTTTCCTCACCACTTCACCACCGCATCCCCTCCTCTCTGTAAAACTTATTGAAATAACAATTACATTTTGTAATTTTCCTTTCCTGCCGCTTTCAGGATTCAAGCTCTGTTGAGGACATGAGGCCAGCAGATGGGCATAGTTTTAAAGAAGTTATAGTATTTGAGTTGAAATTCCCTACTCTGTTAATTACGGCCCTGAAGACTTCTTGTCACAAATGCAAAATTTCACAACCCCCTGACATTAAGAATGTTGATACTCAGGCCCTTGTGCAGCTGCTTGCTCATGAGGCCAACAGATGGGCATACTATTAAAAAAAAAAAAAAAAAAAAAAAAAAAAGGCTGCAATGCCGAGGTTGGAATTCTCGAATCCAGGCACACAGGCTCTTAAAGCTCAGGGCATGGCTAGGAGTTGCACTGCCTCATGGTCCTTTGGGACCCTTCCTGCCTGCCCAGCTCTGCACCTGGAGCCACTGGGAGAAGAGTGTTAAAAAGCCACAGCTGACTTAATTCATGTGTCATGGGAGACATTCCTGAGGTTGGCTTATTATCGTGATCCTAACCCTGTCCTGGTGCGATTTGAAAAGAACACTTAGGAAGGGGAACAAAGACAATTAGACAACAGTGTGGAAAAACACATAATAATCCTACTTTTCTTTTTTCTTTTTTTTTTTTGAGACGGAGTCTTATTCTGTTACCCTGTCTGCTGCCCAGCGGCATGATCTCGGCTCACTGCAACCTTTGCCTCCCGGGTTCAAGCGATTCTCCTGGCTCAGCCTCCTGAGTAGCTGGGACTACAGGCACGTGCCACTACGCCCGGCTAATTTTTGTATTTTTAGTAGAGATGGAGTTTCACCATGTTGGTCAGGCTGGTCTCGAACTCCTGACCTCAAGTGATCCACCTGCCTCGGCCTCCCAAAGTGCTGGGATTACAGGGGTGAGCCACTGTGCCCAGCCTTAATCCTACTTTCATACTGTTACTGCACCGTGACAAATCAAATGTACAAATCAGCAAGGATCTATTTTATAGTCAGTCAACAAACAACAAGACAAGCACTGCAGACTCTTATTTACAACAGTCTTTCAAAAGAAACCTTTCTTCTCCATCCACGTGCAAGTTTAGTAAGCTTGAGGGACATCATCAAGAATGGGATGCTGAATATATGAATGGAATCGCTGCAACCTCAAGTCAGTTGAATTTAATCACTAGAGCAGCTGTGTCCCTCCTTCGGCACCGTGGTGTGGGGGTGTATTAGTCTTTCATGCTGCTAAAGACATACCAGAGACTGGGAAGACAAAGAGGTTTAATTGGACTTACGGTTCCACACGGCTGGGGAGGCCTCAGAATCATGGTGGGAGGCGGAAGACATTTCTTACACGACAGCGTCAAGAGACAATGAGCAGGAAGCAGAAGTGGAAGCTCCAGATAAACCCATCAGATCTCGTGAGACTTATTGACTCTGGCGAGAACAGCACGGAAAGACCCGCCCCTTTGATTCAACTACCTCCCCCTGCCGGTCCCTCCCACAACACGTGGGAATTCTCGGGGACACGATTCAAGTTGAGATTTGAGTGGGGACACAGCCAAACCATATCGGGGGAATGGGCATGACTCAAGTTCAAATCTTTCCTCCAGTAGGGTACTTATTAGCCATGTGACTTCAGGTGCATCACTTCTCCTGAGCCCAGGTTTACTCACACGGAAAACTGGAGAAATAGGAACCACCTCGCAGGTCTTGTTGAGCTGAAACATTTAACTGGCGCCTCCTGACACTGATTCAATTCGTTCATCATTGGTGCAGGCTGTGTCCCGTGAGCCTGCACTCGGCCCTCGGACCCTTCAGGGCGCTTGCTTTTCATCCTCCCTGGTGGGACTCGCCCACAGAGGCATTCATTTCAGCTCCGCGTCATCTGTGATTCTGTAGCTGGGAGGATCCTCTTCTAAACCGTAAGGATGTTTTAGATGTCTATCATTTATTTTTATTTTCTTTTTAGAAGGAAATGACATACAAACAACTATGGTTTGCATTTCACTTATTTATACCTAGCTCCATTCCTTGCCCAACACACTGATATTAAATTTTTATGGGAGTAAAAAAAAAACTAGCTATGAAGAAAAGTCCAAAGATATTGAGACGAATACGGAAATATTTATTGAGCATTGCATTGATATTAATGGGGACTTCAAAACATCGACAGAAAGAACCTCCTCACGGCATACAGACGAAAGCTAGCCTATCTGCCAAACGCTTCCAGTGTTTGTGGGTGGCTACGTGCAGATTGCTGTAGTTAATAAGGAATTTAGTGCAGTGAAGGGGGAAAAAAGACATTTCGGTAAATCTTTTGTTCTTACTAACTGATTCTAGAACAAGCTGCAGCAAGTCCTAGCAGTCCTCTCCAACCCTGGGCGTATACTTGGCTAGGACAGAGAGAGAATCACTTCCTCGCTTTCCCTTAGTCACCCGCCGAGGGGGCTGTGGGCTTAGCTCAGAGGGCCTAGTTTAAGGAAAGGAGCTCAGAAACCGTTGCTGTCGATTCTTGTGGACTGATTACCAACAAGATCTGCTCTCAACAAGATTGCCAACAACTCTCCTCATGGGGAGTTCATGACACTGGTGCCTCTTCAATCCATTTTGTCCCTAGAAAGTAGACTAGAAAATAAAACTCTCTAGATTCTATAAAAATCGAAGCCTTATAAAAAATAATGGTCGTCTAGTTTTAAGCCTCAGCCACCTTCTCACTCCTATTCAACAAACACTCCTGTCCAGGTCTGATGTTTGAACAATTTTGAAGGCTACAAACTTGTCTCTGGGTCTCTACTCTTTATTATTGTTATTTTATTTACCCGTTACCTACTCCAGAGCACACAATCCCCATTCCACCACCCTTCAGCCCGTGTGTCTGTGTTCACCAATGCTGTTAAATGCTGGCTCCTGGGTGTGTGCTGAATCCAGCGGTGTATAACCCAATTTGAATTTTAAAGTCAAAGGGGATCCGAGGTACTCAACTGTTGTGCATGAGGTTAGAATTGTGAAATGGAGGATTTTACCATTTGTTGCTGGCATGTGAAGCGTTAGCAAGCTGGTATGGAAAAGCATTTTATACTGGACTGGAGGGGAAGAGGGGTGGGAAAATGGGATCTTCTGACTAATGAAGTGACTAAATACAGATTTACTAAACACTGGGATGCATGGTTGGATGAACTGAATTGTTTTGATAAGACAATGGAATTGAATGAAAACTTAGGATTGATTTTTTTTTGAAAATGCAGAATGCATGGTGCTGGAATGTGACATACCCAGATTTGTCCTATCATCATTCCAAAAGGCACCACTGCAAACGATGTGAGCTCCTTCCCTTTATTATACATCTAGTGTTTCTTTCTCCCCGTCTTCCCTTCTCGACAACTTCTATCAACTTTGGCCATGCACTCATCCAGAACTAAAACAATGCAAGCACTGAAATACATTTTCTTGGTTGTAGAGAAAAGTTTGTTCTGAATCTGGCACAGTGACCTCCATATGTGCTACCTTTATTCATACATTCAATGTATAATATTAATCATATATTGTGTGTTATAAGAAAAGGCTTTCTTTGAGATCTCCACCTGAAACTGATTGTAAAATATTGTCATATTCCAGTGCATTCCCCTTGGGTATACCCATGCCTTGCAGGGCCTCAGATTCAGCAAGTGACAGAGATAGAGATTTGTTTCTCTAATTGTCCTTTCATGGGTTGAGGCAATAACAACAACACTAACCAAATAAAAGCTAATAGTGTTGAAGGCTTTCCAGAGAGCAGGCATTGTGCTAAGCATTTTATATGGATGAATTTATTTAATCCGCATGACATTTCATCTGCATGACAATCCCAGAGGGAAGGTACTAATAGTCTACTCATAAGAGATATGCACTGAAGCCTGTGCCAGTCTTAAACTTGCCTAAGAGGGTGCCAGATTATGTGTTGCATCTTTGCCTGAGTCCAAGAACAGTTTCCAGGCAACCAAATGCCAATGTCAGTCCTCATAGGGATCCCTACCAAAGTTTGACCCAGGGGCCTGAGGCCAGCATGGATTTGCCAGAGTCGATTTAATCCTATTCATGGGAGCTGAACACTTCCTTTATTAAGAACAATGGATTAAAGCAAGAAAACAAGAAAAAGTAAATTAGATCTAAAAGTCTCATGAAATAAATACTGAGCATGAACCATTGAAGGCCAAATATGTCATAATTAATACTACATTAGTATTGGCAACACATTTCTGAACTATACTTTGTTTTAGTATCCACCTTGATTGATTCAATTTAGCAGTTCACTTAACACTTCTTTTTACATTTTTTATTTTTTTGAGTTGGATTCTCACTCTGTCACCCAGGCTGGAGTGCAGTGGTACAGTCACAGCTCACTGCAGCGTTGACCTCCCGGGCTCAAGTGATCCTCCCACCTCAGCCACCCAAGTAGCTGGAACTACAGGCACATGCCACCATGCACAGCCAATTTTTGTGTTTTTTGTAGACACAGAGTTTGACCATGTTGCCCAGGCTGGTCTTGAACTCCTGGGCTCAAGCAATTCATCCACATAGGCCTCCCAAAGTACTGGGATTACAGGCATGAGCTATAATGCCCAACCTTAATTTCTAAAATAAGTAGTGAATTGATGTGCTGAGGACTTGTTCTAATGATTGTTTTCACTTAGCTTTTTGCTATTAAGAGCTAACCCATTAAACAAAATATTTAGTGAAGAGCATGAACTACAGATTTTATCATAAACTGAACAGCCTGCATTTCCTCATGCATTTGAAAGCGGGACTGCTGCTATAAAAGCTATGTGTTTTGACCTTGGCTAATCTGGTCTCCACTTGCACAACTTTGCTCAGTAGGAGAATTCAGCCTTGGTTAGTGAGGTGTATGGATTTAGGTGATGGCACACAGACTTTGACTCAGATGATTGAGCAGATACAGGTGCAATTCAGAATTACGGGTTGAAGCGAACAAGGATTTGTTAAAAACTTTCGAACTTTGAAGCTGAAGATTTGGCTTCCTCTCATCATTGCTAAAGAATGAATTTCTCCTTAGCAAAAACATATATTGAGTGATAGTTTTGATTGCTCTTTATCACCAGCCTCACCTTCTACCTGTCCAAAAGTCCTTTGAAGTCTGCAAAGTAAAAAAAGAAGAAGAAGAAGAAGAAGAAGAAGAAGAGGAGGAGGAGGAGGAGGAGGAGGAGGAAGAGGAAGAGGAAGAAGAAGAAGAAGAACTGGCCAATTGTGAATCATTATTTAATTATTCATGAGGTATATAGAGTATGTCAAAGAGATTAAAAATGTTTGATGTATTCTGCCTGAGAGACAAATATTATCCTGGGGTAATATTTATCATCAGATAGAGAATATAAAACAAGAGGAGTCATATGTTCTAGAGCTTGGAAAGGAAAGGGAGGTAAATTTTGTTTTTTACGGACTGAGCGACACTTGGAGACACGCCATCAAACAGAGGGCTAGCGAATGTCACCTAGAACCCGAAGATCACAGTGGATTATTAACATCTGCCCTTTTGGATTGTTCCCTGACATCTGCAACGTTTGTGAAGGCCGAACTTCTACTTGCAGGTGAACGTGAGACTCCCACCGTTTAGGTTTAGGGCATTAAAAATATTACAAGGTCTACTTTAATAAGAATAAGATATGGTACAAAGAGCTAGTCTTGGTAGCACCCACTGACAGGGTAGCCTAAATTTTGACTTTAGCAAACTTTCTAGCATTGGGTCGTGGAGAAATGAAATAGGGTTAGTGTTCTAATCTTAATAACTATTTTAATAATAGTAATGACCTGCACTAATTGGGTGCTCACTATGTTTCAAGTAGGAGTGTAGCAGTAGAAGGGTCTACAGACCTGGATGTTGTGGAGCCTCCTATAAACAGTCTGGGAAACCAGAAAATAAAGTATAAAAAATAATAGCATGGAGCAACTTGACTCCCAGCCTGCTTATAGGAAGCAAGATATCTAATTATTTCAACTATGTCACAAATTTTCATAGGGTAGTTACAGATTATAATGTGTTTCAAAAGGAAAGTTTTGAAATCCGAAATAATTGCATATTGACTTAATCACTAATCTTGATTAAAATTTCATTTAAACTGCGTGATTTCAGCCGGGTGCAGTGGCTCATGCCTGTAATCCCAGCACTTTGGGAGGCCAAGTCGGGCGGATCACTTGAGGTCAGGAGTTTGAGACTGGCCTGGCCAACATGGTGAAATCCCATCTCTACTAAAAATACAAAAATCAACTGGGTGTGGTGTCAGGCACCTGTAATCCCAGCTACTTGGGAGGCTGAGGCAGGAGAATCGAACTCGGGAGGCGGAGTTTGTAGTGAGCTGAGATTGCACCATTGCACTCCAGCCTGGGTGACAGAGCAAGACTCCATCTCAAAACATAAACAAACAAACAAACAAACAAAAAGTGATTTCCATTTCAGGTATGGTCAAAATGAAATGCTTTCCCCACTCTCTCTGTGTGATTTGTAAACAATAAGTTTCTGAGTACTGATAATTTGATGTTGATGGACTGAACAAAATAAGCATTTTGATCCATAATTAGAAAAATGAACACCTGCAAGAAGGAGAATGGAGATGAATTGTTAGATTCTCATTTCCAGAGAATATAATTGTTCAGGGGGAAAAAAATCCAAAGGTAATGGCTACAAATCAATGTTTGGTAGGTTCTGAATTGTTTTTGAATCTTGTCTTTAGTGTATTATTTGAATGAGTGTTCTTTTTAAAACAAGTAATGGTAAAAACAAAAATGTTTAAAAACTTTCAGTCCAGGCAGAGAGGGAGGGTCTTTCATTTTGTCACAGTATTTTTTTGTTTTTTGTTTTGAGACAGGGTCTTGCTCTGTCGTCCAGGCTGGAGAGCAGTGGTGCGATCACAGCTCATGTCTGGCTTTTTTTTTTTTTTTTTTTTTTTTTGGTAGATACAGGGTCTCACTATGTTGCCCAGCCTGGTCTAGAACTAAGTTCAAACAAATCCTCTTGTCTCGGTTTCCCAAAGTGCTGGGATTATGGGTTTGATCCACCATGCTACTTGCAGCATTTTAAAACAGCCTAGATGTATTCTCTTAATACAGTAAAAGAAAGGGTGCTATTGGAAAAGGAGAAATGAACCTTGAAGTCCATAATTATTATGAAATGGCTCTCCCTCAAAACTTAGCAGAAAAAAAATTATAAGTAGTAATCGCTTGTAAATTATTTATGTTTTCTAATGTGCTCTGACTTTCCATTTCTCTGCTTATAAATTTTGCTTTTACAATCTGTGTTTATTTACTGAGTTACAGAATAATGAATAGATATTATTATTGTGCAAGTGGCTTAGACTATAATAAGCTATCCTTTGGTTATTGTTGGCATACTACAACATTTTTAAGAAAGGGGGAAAAGGCTCAGTGAATAAAGCTGTATGTGTTTGATGTCCTGTTGTTGCCTAGCAACCCTGAGTGTGCCCAGTTGCCAGCACATTTGGATTCCTGAGGGGTTCTTAGCAGTGGCTGGTGGTAGGCATTGCATCTGCCAACTTTCTGCAAGCGGATGTGGCTGGTGAATGCGGGTGTGGCCGGTGAATGTGGGTGTGGCTGGTAAATGTGGGTGTGGCCGGTGAATGTGGGTGTGGCTGATCTGGCCATGGCTCTGCCTCAAATCTGCAATCATGCAGACAGATGGGCCTGAGGCATCCAGGATGGGGGCTGCAAAAAGGAGCTGCGAATTTTGGTGTTTTTATGTAGTTGATGTTCCATTCCATCTCACCCTGTGTGAGCAGGAGAGAGGGCCATTTCCTACTCTCTTATAAATTTAAGTTCTTTTCCTTTTAGAAAGAGAACATGTTTTTGAGCTACCGTTTATGTAGCTGATGCAGATATTTTTTAAAATGTAATATACCAGAAGCAGTAGTTTTTCCTGGTATTAATGATTAGTATGAATCACTACATGATTGAGGGAACACCATAGGCTGTTTATTCATCTTGGAGACTGTCAGGGCTGAACTGGGTTAACCATGTTTGCTTTTTGCAGCCCTGTGGTGTGGTTAGCCCTTTGTCTTCCTTGTACTGTGCTAGGGTGTGCTTGCGGCCTGCGTCCTGTCCTCTCTGCAGACAGTTGAATGACAGCGCTCTCTGTATGCCCTGCACTCTGCCCTGACTGGCCAGAAGCCTAATAGGAAATGGCCTTCAACCCCTGCACCTAAGTTCATGAAAAGCCATTGCTCTTACATAATCAAAGTGCTCAGCCTCTCGCTCATGAATCCAGAGACTAACCACGTAATCTAGAAGAAATTCATCTTTGTCCCCAAGGTTCCCAGCATTTGGCAATTATTGAACAGGTGGTAGATACTTCCTCTGTTAACAGGGACAAAAGGCAAAGGGCCTGCCTGGGAAGTTGAGAAGCTATTAAGGAAGGCTGCCCCAGGACACCTCTCCAGTGGCAGAAGTGAAAGAGCAGGAAGACCCTTGATAAATCAGTGACTGGGAACACTAGCATTTACCATCCCAGAGACCAGATCATGTCAGGGAGCAGCTGGCAGGATCCCAGCTTCTCTGGTCCTTTCTCACCCAGCTACTGCCTTGATTCTTACCCGCTACCCTGTGGGGAGAGGTGGCAGGGTGGGTTGGCTGACACGATCTTAGAGTTATTTACCTAGATGGAGAGAGGCTCTTAAAACATATCTACAATGCAACTGGGTGTGGTGGCTCATGCCTGTAATCCCAGCACTTTGGGAGGCCGAGGCTGACAGATCACCTGAGGTCAGGAGTTTGAGACCAGCCTGACCAACATGGTGAAACCCTGTCTCTACTAAAAATACAAAAATTAGCCATTATGGTGGTGGGCACCTGTAATCACAGCTACTCAGGAGGCTGAGGCAGGAGAATTGCTTGAACCCGGGAGGCAGAGGTTGCAGTGAGCCGAGGTCGTGCCATTGCACTCCAGCCTGGGCGACAGAGCAAAACTCCATCTCAAAACAAAACATATCTATAATGCGTAAGAGTCCACAGGTCAGGGATGTGGTCAACCTTGTGGCACAGAAAATTTTGGCCTTGGGAAGCCTCCTGTTGTTCACCTAATGGTTTAGGGATATTTGAGAGGCCAACTATTTTTGTGTATAGACTTGAACCATTAAATGGTAGTGTTAGAACTAGAAAACCAGAGACCATTCAATCACTTTAGCTTTAGTTCCTAACCAGAAAAATCACTTTGCCTGGCGATCCGCATGCGTTTTGCTGATGTTTTCGCTAAGTAGCCTGTGGTGACGGCACCACGCAGGTCATGCCACTGGATCCGTTAGATCTTACTTATTAGTTGGATCTTATTTATTCCCATTTACAAATGTGGCATCTGAGAAAAAACTTTGACGTTGTCTTGTGTAAAGGCCCATGCTCCTTCCACTACTGTGAGGGCTCTTGTCTTGAATGAGGGGAGGCGACAAGATAGAAATATATTGAGATTTTCTTTTCTCTTTTGATACAGGGTCTTGCTCTGTCACCCATCCTAGAGGGCAAGTGGCACAGTCACAGCTCACTGCAGCCTCAACCTCCCAGGCTGAAGGGATCCTCCCACCTCAGCCTTCCCGAGTAGCTGGGACAGCAGGCATGCATCACTATGCCTGGCTAATTAAAAAAGAATTTTTTAAAAATGAGATAGGGGTCTCATTATGTTGCCCAGGCTGGTCTCGAATTCCTGAGCTCAAGTGATCCTCCCACCTTGGCCTCCCAAAGTGCTGGGATTACAGGTGTGAGCTACTGCACCCAGCCTGTTTTTTCTTTAAAATTATCCAGATTTTTATTTTAATCTGGTTCCATCTACAGAAAAATATGATCTGCTGCCCTCATTCTCTCCTCCCCACTCCCCACAGAACCACTGCCCAGAGCGAGTCCCAGTGTTAAGTGGCCCCACTTCAGGAATATTACTTTTTGCAATCTTGTATTTGCAGCATTTTCATGGCTGTTTCTCAGCAGAACTCGACTCCTAAAATGAATTACATAGCCAGCTTATGGTCCTTTGAAAGCTATACATGTGCTAAAGTTAATATGTAAGAAGGTGATTATATAGAAACTTAGCTGATGTTATTGGATGGGATTAATGCCACAGAACATTTCTTGCTCCTGCAAAATTTGTTCTCCCTTTTGTTAACAGTAGTCCACCTTAGCCAAAGGGCAGCCTGGCCTCACTGGGGCCCCATTTCCCATCAGCCCCCAGCCAGGTTTGATCACATGACTGTGTTCTTACTCTTGGGATGTGAGTGGAAGTAATGGGCGAAACTGCTCTATCCCTTGTCTGGAAGGAAACTGCTTGCCCTCCAATTTGGTCTTTTTTTCTTCCTGAAAGCTGGATCATGGATGTGGCACAGATTCAATGAGGTAGGCAAAGAGAATGCCCTAAGGCAGCAGTTCTCAATTTGCCATCCCTGGATCCCTAGGGACCCCTGGGACAGTTTCAGTGGGTCTGAATTGTCAGAGCCATTTCAATAATTGCACTAAGATGTTGGCCTTTTTCACTGAGTTGACCTTTGCACTGATGGTGGCAATGGTGATTCCTTGAATCAAGGCGGTGACACCAAGTAGTCCCTGAATTCTTCACTGCCGTACACCCACAGAAGAAAAGTGCCAGTTGCACTTAGAAATATCCTTGAAGAAGCTGTAACAATGATTGATATTATGAAGAGTACCTGGCTTTAAGTAGTGTGTGTAAACATATAAGGAGTGTGCAGAAAACCGTTGTGCATATGAAGCAGAAGGATTGTTTGGAAGAGAAGTGCTTGTGCAACTCCTCCAGCTGAGAACTGAACCATTCTTTTTTTTTTTTTTTTTTTGTAACACCATTTTACTCGCAAAAACAACTGCCAGACAAATCCTGGTTATTCAGACCTGGGGACTTGGCAGACATTTCCTTGGAAATGAGCGATGGAGCCTGTTGCTTCAAGGAAAATAACTGATGGTGTTTGTTGCCAGAGATAGAATTCAAGCTCTATCAAAAGGAAATCAGACCTGGAAAACCTGTATCGGCTGCTGTGAGCTTGATAGCTTCCCAATGCTGCATTTAAAGACTTTTCGGAGTGATTGGTGTTGCTATTAATGAATTTTTAAAACATTGTATAATTTTCTAAATTCCAAAGGTATGCGCAATTCATGGGGAAAAGACACATTCAAGTTGCAACATAAACCAATTTTCCTGTGACACAGTATGAGAAGTTCGTGAACATGGTTTCAGATAATACATTGCAACCAACCTTTAAAAACCTACCTCTTGTTAAGTTTTGGTGTGGTGTTAAATAAGCATATCTACATTATCTGAGAAGTCTTCTAAAATGCTTCTCCGTTTTGCAGATATGTGACTGTAGGAAAATAGTTTTTTTCATATAATTAACCACAATAACACATCAGGATGGACTGAATACAGAAGTAAGTATGAGAATTCAGCTGTCTTTTATTAATCCAGTCATGGAAGACATTTGCAAACTATAAAACAACGTCAGTCTTCTTACTATAGTCTGTGCTTTGGAAAATATAGTTTTTTTCATAAACATCTGTTTTATTCATGTTAACATTAATGGCTGAATTAATGTTTGTGGTAAGCTGAGCAACAGCCTCCCCAAAGACATCCTCTTCCTCACCACTGGAAACTGTACATATGTTATTTCATATGGCAAAGGGATTTTGTAGATGCATAAAGTTAAGGATCTTGAGGGAGAAGGTATTCTGGTTTATGCAAGTGGCCACAATGTAATCACCATGATCTTTAAAAGAAGGAGACAGGAATGTCAGAAGCAAAAAGAAAAAAAAAAGGGGGAGGAAGTAAGAAAGAGCTGTAGACTGAGGGATAGGGATGTGCTTTGAAGATTGAAGAGGTCATAATCCAAGTAATACAGGAAGCTTCTGGAAGCTGAGGAAGGCAAGGAAACTGACTCTCCCCTGCAGCCTCCAGAAGGAATTCAACCCTGCTGATGCCTCGACTTTAGAGATCTGACCTCCAGAGCTCTACGCAAATCATGTTGTGTTGCTTTGAGCCCCCAAGGTTGTGGTAATTACTTACAACAGAAATAGGAACTGAGTATAATGTTGTATTTTAAAGAGTCAAATAAATGCTTTAGTTTTCGTTTTGACTGGATGAATTCTGGTAGATATAACACATACAAACAAAAGCTCTTTGGAGTCCTCAGTAGTGTTTTAAAGTGTAAATTCATTCTGAGACCAAAAAGTTTGAGAATTGTTGCTGTAAGAAATGGTAGAGTGAGATGGAAGAAACATGAGTCTCTGAATGAGTTCATAAGCTCAGCTGTCTTGCCAGAGTGGGCTGTGCCTATCTTCTGGACTGTTACGTCTGTGAGAAATAAGCCTCTATCTTATTTAATCAACTGCGTTTAGGGTTTCTTTTTACAGCAACCCACATGTACCTAACACAATCAACTAATGCTATCCTTAGATTCTCTTCTGAGATTAGAGGACGACTTTAAAGCCATTTTCTTAATTGATTTAATGAAGACATAAAAATCTCATTGGATTTTTAATGAAAAAGGGCCAAAATAAAATTAGTAATAGTTTTAGGAAAATTTATTTTTTTCCAATTAAACCTTTTTTCTTACTAATATTGAGATTTTTTTTTTCTGCCTTAAAGGGGAAAATGGCTTTAATAGGATTTTCTTAGTCCTTAGAGTACTTGTTTTAGTGATTACTGGTGTGATCGCTTGCTGTTAACTCTTCTGTTAATTCTTGTCACTGTTTGGATCTATCAGGAAATTGAAATCATTTTGAGGAATTAAAATAATTATGCTTCTGATTTGGCCTTTTAATGTAGTTTTATTTTTTATTTTTAAAATTTCTAATGACTTGATAAGGTAGGTTGAGAAGATACCATTTCCATTTGACCAGTGTGGGTGTGCCAGGAATCCAGAAAGCGTAAGAGACTTGACTGAAATGATATATCTGTTTTCTGGCAGGGTCAGACTAAAAACCAATTTAATACACATCCACTAAAAGAGCACATTTTTGTTGACAACATGCAATTGGTTATTTTCAGAACATTTGGTAGGTTATTAACTGGTAACTGTTTAAATTAGAAATAACTGGTTCTCCAGATATCCAATCTATGTAAATAGCTTTTGAAATGTGTAACCTCATTCCTATCAACATTCCAAGACATGATATAGGCAGTGAATATAAGTAATAATCATTAGGATCACAATTTAAGCACATTAGCAAATAGTGTCATCATGTTCTTTACTGTGCTATTTACCTAAGACAGGACTCAGGGTCCAGGAACAATAAGTGAACAATGCAAAGCCCAGAAATGTGACGTCAACGAAGTAAAAATAAGTTAGAAGATGTACACAGTTAGAGAGACCACCAAGTCTGTATACATAAAAGGATGCAGTGAGAATAGACAAGACGTCACATCACAGGGCATATCCTTCGTGAGAAAAAGCTAAGAAATGCAGAACAACCATGTTTGACAGAACTTGCATATATTCACATGACACATGACGTTGTGATTATTTTCTTCTGACAGAAATAAGTTACATAAGTAGGACATCAAAAGGAGTGTGTAGCTTTGATCTCATTTCTAATTAATTGCACCCGGAGAAGATTCAGATCGCACAAGCGACGTATAGTAAGTGTTACTTATGTAAATAATTAATAAGCATCTATGGTCTATTGGGTTTTAATCTGTCCTTCCAAACGGGGGAATGTTATCTACAGCTCAGCTAGTAAGAAATAAACTTGTATTTCACTCTCTGCTCTAGGCTTTTCTTTACAACTCGAGAGATTTCCTCAAAAGTGAAACCATTTCTGTTATTTAATTTTGAATGTTCTAGAGCACAAACCACAGTTAAGTTTCTTTTTGAAGATATTTGTGGCAATGATTGTTGTTGTTGTTCACCACCAATTTCTCTTTGCTTCTTCTTCCTTAGAAGTAGAACTTTAGTTGGGAAGGGATTGTGCAGCAAGGGACTACATTTTCTTAGCTCTTAGCAATGAAGCTTGTCGCTTGTTCCTTGGACACACCAAAGAAATATAAATGGAAGGGATGTGTTTGTTTCTGCTTAACTTCCTTAAGAGGAGATTTTTGTCCCTGGACAACGAATGATGCCCAGAGCAACCCTGAAAACCATGTGTTAAAGATGGAGGCGCTGTCCTCACCCTGGGTCCCAGAAACACTGTGTGGAGTAGAACTGACCTCTGACAAAGAATGCTCACTTCAGACTGTAACTTGAAGGAGAAATAAACTCCTTTGTTCTTTATTAGGTGGGGGCTGTGCTACAGTTTGGCTTGTTCATATGTTGTTGAAGAAATTACATTATATCAAGTAGAGTTTTAAATTATTTCTGATCCTCAGTGATAATTTATAATACCTAATCAATCTATTCTGCTTCTGTGGAGTAGGTGAAATCTACCTGTAGAATTGGATTGTGGTGACATACCATAATCTCTGTTCAGTGTAAGAGTGTGTTGAGAAGTGGAAAAATAAAAATTGGGGCCATTCTGTACAAGCACCCTTAAATTCTCTCCCCATCAAAATTTCTCTCTAACTATATTCTTTCTATATTCTTTTCACCCAGAATCTTTACATTACGCCCTCAGCTACTGGCTTTGTTGGCTTTCCCTCCTCTGTGTTGGGTATCATATTCCCTTCCTTTGTCTTTTCTACTCAGCTCTCCTGTATATTCTAAAGCATCTTCATTTAGTTGTACCTCCATCTCAAGCTACCACTTTATCTTGTTGCTTTCCTTGTTTTTCTCCTTCTTTATCCTATCTTATCTTTCTCAAAGTTTTTGAGCATGTTCAACCCTTCCCATTCCAGTTTCACACAATTAGTTTGCCAACCCCATCCTTATACAGAAACTTCTTTTTTTTTTTTTTTTTTTTTTTGAGAAGGAGTCTTGCTCTGTCACCCACCCAGGCTGGAGTGCAATGATACTATCTTGGTTCACTGCAACCTCTGCCTTCCGGGTTCAAGCGATTCTCCTGCCTCAGCTTCCCAAGTAGCTGGGATTACAGGCAAATGCCATCCTACCTGGCCAATTTTTTTTTTTTTTTGGAGACGGAGTTTCACTCTTGTTGCCCAGGCTGGAGACAATGGCACGATCTTGGCTCACCACAACCTCTGTCTCCTGGGTTCAAGCAATTCTCCCGCCTCAGCCTCCCAAGTAGCTGGGATTACAGACATGCGCCACCATGTCTGGCTAATTTTGTATTTTTAGTAGAGACAGGGTTTCTCCATGTTGGTCAGGCTGGTCTCGAACTCTCGACTTCAGGTGATCCGCCCACCTCGGCCTCCCAAAGTGCTTGTCATCCCATGCCTGGGATGACAGGCATGAGCCACCTCGCCCGGCCACAGAAACTTCTTTCCTTACTTAGTAGCCATAAATCCAATCATGTTTTTTGAGTGAATTATTATTCTTTTAGATGAATTCTGCAGCACTCATGGCTCTTATCTTTTTCTTCTACTTCTTGGTTCTTCTTTTGCTCTACTTCTTTGACCCTTCCTTCCTTCCTTTGACTGCTCACCTGCAAGTGAAGTGACCATCTCTCCATTTCATTCCTGCCTGGCTCAGCACATTTCTGTAATTCCTAAATTCTTTTAACTTCTTTTAACTCTCTTTCTCTTCTCTCCTTTGACTCTTCTGTCTACTACTATGCATTCTCTCATGGGGGTGGAACTCCATCCATTATGTATTTATGTTATAGATTTACATGAATACCTTACCAATAACTCAAGCTCACCATCCCCAAAATGGAAATCGCGTTCTTCTCACCCAAACAACTTCTTACTCCACATATCTGTGGAACAGACTTCCACATTTCTGTTCATGCTAACATTGTTTTCCTCACACCCAGGCTTGAAATTTTAGAATAAATTTTAACAAGTCTCCCTATTTTCCTTCTCAACAGTTAACTATGTGCTATGTCTGCAGTCCTTTTGTCTTTCTGCTTCTACTTTCGAAATAATCCTCCTATCCATTCCTGTGTTTACCTTTCTCCCACTAACACTTCCATGCAGGTCTTCATTCTTATTTTTCCTGGACTTTTGCAATATTCCTCTCATCTCTACATCATTCTTTCTTCAAACCCATTCATAAACTACTGTCATAGTAATTTTCCTATTGTCTGTATCTTAGTTTATTATTTTCCCAACCAAATAATCTCCAGAAGCTCCCTATTAACTTAGTAAAGTGAAGACGTTTTTGCCTGACTTCAAAGGCCCTATGCATTGTCATTTCAAAATGCCTTTTAGCCCTATTTTGCACAAGATATGGCATAATCCAGCCAAATTTGATCCCTTCATCTTTCCCGAGTACGTCCTGTCTTTTCCATCCTGCACACCTTTCCTTATGTGATTCTGTTTCCTGGAATGTTATTGCCCTTGCCTCCATAGGACAAATTCTTACTCCATCTTCATGCTACCTCTTTCATCAGATGAAACGTCACCCAGGTAAACACTACATCAAATTGTCTGAATCACTCTCATGTCACCCTTCAATGCTTTCTGAGTTAAATGTTACTTGGTGCAATGGAAACAACAATAGTCGATGTCTCATACTGCAATTACTGGCTCCAATCTTGGCTCTACCATTAAGTGAGCAGGTTATTTTAACTGCTGAGTCTTCATTTCCTCGTCTATAAAATGGAGACAGTGATACCTATTCTAGTTCAGGAGAATCTCAAAGAATCTTATGAGATCAGGTATGTGGTGGAGGTTGGTGAATTGTTAAATACTTTACAAATACTCATTATTATGATTATCATGCCAAATATATATTTTCCTAAATATGTTTTAAGCTTCTTAGAAATAGGAATAATGTGCTCAGTTTTTTCTTATTTGCTATAACGATCACCAGAAAGAACTTGTAGATAGAATTTACTTAGTAAGTATTTGCTGACTACCACCAACAAAATGACGTGATAACCGAAAGTTAAGGTAAAACCTGCCTACATAATACTAAGCACATGAATGTAATAAAATAGTTATAAGAAATTTTAATTTTAATTTAATTATAATAATTATATATATATGTATTTTGAGACAGAGTTTCGCTCTTGTCACCCAGGCTGGAGTGCAGTGGCATGATCTTGGCTCACTGCAACCTCCACCTCCCAGGTTCAAGCGATTCTCCTGCCTCAGCCTCCTGAGTAGCTGGGATTACAGGCATCCGCCACCATGCCTGGCTAATTTTTTGTATTTTTAGTAGAGACGGGGTTTCACCATGTTGGCCAGGCTGGTCTCATACCCCTGACCTCAGGTGACCTGCCCACCTTGGCCTCCCAAAGTGCCAGAATTACAGGTGTGAGCCACCGTGCCTGGTCTATATTTCTTAATATTCAAAATGACTGCATACTTTAGTTACAGAATGAAGGAAAGGAAATGGATATAAATGTGCTATCTCTCAAATATTAAAGTACCTAAAATATTTGATACATAGAAAGAAGTGATTTCCCTCACCTTTAAAACAGAACAAAGATGAAATGCAGGTGGAAATGCCACAACAGAGCATGTCAATTCTTTTGGAAGCTTCGGCGGATGGTACTCACTATTTCCAGGCAAATCTGTGCAAGTGAAATCATCAGGCAAGCATCTGTTGATATTGCACAGTGGTTTGTATAAATCAAAACAAGAACACCTCTGTTCAGACAATTAATTCCTCTGGAAGTTGATTAGAACAAGAGAATTTTTAAAGAGGATTAGAAGACAATCTTCAGCAGGAGGCAAATTGACATATAAAAATACAGTCATTAGCATTCTCTAGGGATGAATAAGAGTTAGACAAACCAGAAGAAACAAGGTGTTCTGATCTCTGCTGAGGGGCTTCAGAATTAAATGCTGAAACCATCTTATCAAAGACTGAGTGCTTTATCTATAATTGTTTTACTAATAGGGTTTTTTCAAACGAAAGAATTTATAGATCTGTATCTCCCCAAATGAAAAACAACGTATTTTTGTCCGAATGAGTGTGTATTATTACAATAAACTTGAATTTTTATTTGGCTACATTTTTGTCTAGCAAAATGAACCATATTTAGCACTTGTAACTCAGGCTAGATGAGTAACTGCTGATTGACATCAAAGTCTCTCCAATGGCAGAGGGAACAGGATTCTCCCTCCCGTCTTGCCCCACCCCGTCCTTCCTCCCCACGGGCACATGCCCGCCCAGCAGAAGGAGACGCTGCAGACTCTCTTTCCTGCCTCCAAGGACTGTTGATTCTAGAAGCCCCATGTGCTCCTTGGGCAGGGTACCTCTACCCATGAGCTTTCATCTGCTTTTCAATAGCAGGCTTGGAGTTTTCTGGAATCTCTGCTGTGACTTGCTGCTATCAGGAAGCCCGTCCATCATTCCCCTCGTCGTTCTCCGCTTTGCCGTTCAAATCAGCACCACCAAAACCACAGCGAGTCGGGAGCAGGGGAGGTTGTTTCTCTTCCTTGGCAGTTCTAAAGGAAACCTTTGTACCAGACTTGTAGCGTGTTGACAAAGTTGTTAAAACTAAAACAAAAGGGGGTTAGAGGAAGTAATGAGGGCACCAGACTCTGAAATCCACCCAGAAGGGAGTTGGTGTGGGGGGCTGTGTGGCCTGCTATGAGCAAGATCCAATCACATTCTTCCCTCTGTGTGTCACTTTTCCATAAACCGCTAGAACAGGCAGATCGCCCCCACCCAACTTGGCACATGGAGCCCAAGGTCCCCTAGTCTCCCCAGCCCCTTCCTCTGAGCTTCCATTCGTTCTTCTCCTCTGAGGACCACCACCTTTCTGACATGTTTCTCTAGGACCGAGTCCCCAGTGGTGCAGTCTACCTTAGTTTTGGGAGGGTGGAGGTGAGCAGTGGCTGTTTCTTTGAAGGACTCTGAAAACAATTCTCCCAAGTTCCAAGCAAGTGACAGACAAACACTGGGGCACCCACTTCCCTGGAGGAGAACCCACCTAGGCCCCCTTCTTTCCCTTTTTGGGCTTGTTTGAGGTTCTTCCTTTTATGTTGTATTTTTATTTGCTTTTTGCTTGCTCTCTAACTGCACTCATCACATCCTGGATCTGAGATTCGGCATTTGCTCTTAGTTTAGGCTTCCCGTTACATATGCATTTTGTAGTACATTGAGCTGGTCAAGTGCAAGCCCAAAGCCTTGGCAGTTTCCACATGTACCCTGCAAAGCCCAGGGTGGGAGCTCCCTCTTGCATCAGCATGACCTGGATGTGAGACATAGAGTCAAAGGAGATCATTTCGGAGCTTTAAGATTTAATGATTTCTTCAGTGGATTTCAGACTTGCATGGGACCTGCAGCCCTTTCATTTTGGTCAGTTTCCCCCATTTGGAACAGGAGCATTTACCCAATGCCTGTACCCATATTATATCTACGAAGTAACTAACCTGCTTTTGATTCTACAAGCTCATAGGTGGAAGGCACTTGCCTATCTCATGAGACTTTGAACTGTGGACTTTTGAGTTAATGCTGAAATGAGTTAAGACTTGGGGGACTGTTGGGAAGGCATGATTGGTTTTGAAATGTGAAAAGACATAAGATTTGGGAGGAGCCGGGGGCAGAATGGTATGGTTTGGCTCTGTGTCCTAACCCAAATCTCATCTCGAATTGTAGTTCCCCACGTGTTGAGGGAGGGATCTGTCATCCTCAGATGCAGAGGGAAGAATGTGATTGGATCTTGTGCACAGTTTCCCACATGCTGTTCTGGTGATAGTGAGTTCTCGTGAGATCTGATGGTTTTATGAGAGGCTCTTCCCCTTTCTTTTCATGCTTTCTTGTCTGCCACTAGGTAAGATGTACCTGCTTCCCATTCTGCCATAATTGTAAGTTTCCTGAGACTTCCCCAGCCATGTAGAGCTGTGAATCAATTAAACCTCTTTTCTTTATAAACTGCCTAATCACAGGTAGTATCTTTGTAGCAGTGTGAAAATGGACTAATGCATGAAGTATTCAATACAAAATTATTTCACAAACAGAAATATGGAATTTTGTTTAGAATTCTATTGGAATATTTAAACTCAAAATAATAACATATTGGAAAAAATAAGTTCCTTTATTTTCTAACTTTGAAGTTAATACAATTTTCTGGGACAAAAATGTGTTAGGTCAATCTTGATTTTCTATATGAAAACTTTTCTCTTTTTTTGAGACAGATCTCACTCTGTTGCCCAGGCTGGAGTGCAGTGGCATAATCTCAGCTCACTGCAACCTCTGCCTCCTGGGTTCAAGTGATTCTCCTGCCTCAGCCTTCCAAGTAGCTGAGATTACAGGCAGTCACCACTGCGCCCGACTAATTTTTGTGTTTTTAGGAGAGACAGGGTTTCATCATGTTGGCCAGATTGGTCTTGAACCTTGGGTGATCTGCCTGCCTTGGCCTCCCAAAGTGCAGGGATTACAGATGTGAGCCACTGTGCCCGCCCAGGAAACTTTGCTTTAATAATGTATTGGCTCAGATTGCAAGTAATTAATTTATTTGGTCAACAAATGACTGTTTTACTACTGCCTTGTAAGTGCCAGACAAATGTTAGGCATGTGTAGGTTTGGGGACAAGGGGGATAGGTTAGGGATGAAATAATGATCTAGAAGACATCTACTGTGCCATGGAAGACCCATCATTTAACAGGCCGCAAGAGACGAAAGAGACATAATGTAATAAATCATTTGACTTCAACTCATTAAGTGTTTCAATAAAAGTAGACATAAAGTCCTGAGGTGGCAATTACCAGGGATTAGCCAACTGTGGCTCAAGGAACCAGGAAGTGCCTTATGGAGGAGCCTGATAATTATGATGGTTCCACTGCACTTTGTACCATTGTTTAAGATTCATGCCCAATCTAATACCTGATGACCTAATCTTTTTATTGCTTGTGGCTCTCCTTGAGGAAGATGATGAAGAGAGGTAAACTGCTTCAGCCACCCTCCCACCGAAGACTGCTGCCCCGCCTATTTTCCTTAAGTTTCTGCACCATGCCTCCTACAGAAGAGATAGTTTATCCCTGCAGAGGCAAGTGGAGATGGGGCCTAGCATTGCACATGGAGATCCTGAATCCCTTCCTTTTGCCCAATATAGACCTGGGGAAGAGTTCAAGGAATTGGAGAAAACAGTACGTTCCCGAAGGCAGAGCACATTCATCTGGGAAACTCCCTTCAGGGGCTGGCTATGCGTGTCATGCTTGTCTGAGGATGACTTGGAGCGGCCACGGTGGGACCTGTACTCCTTTGCTAGAATTAGAAGCTTGCAGTGTATGCATCATCTGTCTTTCACTGCAGTTTCTGCTAAAAAAATAACATGCCTTTCTTAGGCAGTGATATTTCCTGAATTATTCTTTCCAAAATATTGTGCTCATCCAGATAATCTTATATTGGCCCTAGGACATAGCAGTGCATATGAAGGCAATCTTAAGCTTCCCATATCCTGAATTAGTCTTTTCAAAATATGGTGCCCATCTAGATAAATCTTACACACTGGACCTCAGACAGTATAGTGCATATGAAAGCAATTTGTCCATTGCCATATCGTGAATTCCTCAATCAATCAGTATTATCTCTAGCTGTAGAGATCCCCCTTTGAAGCCCATATAAACTATGCATATTTAGGCTGGTAAGATATAAATATCATTTGCCATCAACTTTCAGAAAGACTCTTTCTTCTCTTGTGTGTCTTGTGATGAGAGTGTGGCCACACATCTGCTACCCAGGCCCCAGGGCTTTTTACTCACTCCCTTCGAGCATATTCAGGGACAAAGCACAAGAAAGAGTTTTCTGAGAGTTGCTTCTCTGCAATCTTTGACAGCTTCCTTGGCTTGCTGGGGCTGGATTTTGAGCTCCATGTTTTCCTATGAAGATGTAAAGTTTGTCTTTCCATGCAGAGGACAAGTGTTTATCACATTTTTTATTTGGCCTTCCATTTGTCTTTCAATACATTTTCAATCTTTTTCTCCAACCAATCCAAATTGTTTATTTTCCTCCAAAAAAGAAGATAAATGCCATACCTAGCTTGTCTTGTCTAAGCCTGCCCCTTTCCCTACTAACAGTACTTCAATTGTTAACAAGAGGTTTATGTTTCCACGTGTCTTTTTTGAGTCATGGGCCACAGTGTTTGACATGGTGAGATAGCTGCTGTAGCTATTCAGGAAATGAAGAACATTCATGAAATTCCTCTCGTTAAAAAATAAATAAATAAAACAGAAACAATATTTTTAAAATTATGTGAATACAGCATTTTTTTATTTGTTAAAGCTGAACAGAAGTACTTTCAAAAAATCATAATCCCAATTAATCTATATTTTATTTACTTTGGCTCCTGTAGACACGTAATGTGATAATGTGTCAACTGTCAAATTCTGCTGTTCACTCTATTGGTATTTGATAGTCATTGGATCAAAATATTATTTATTTTTAATATCATTTAATTTTTAAAAATGTAGGCTTAGCATCAAAGGACTAGGAAACTCTTGGCACCTGGTTCTTTTCTCTTTGTATTCTGTTTCCTATTACGTATCTACATTTTCAGTGACATATGTTTTAAAGGAGTTCACCAGTTTCTCTTCTTAGGAACTAAGGATAAACTCCTTGAAAATTAATTCTGGTACTTTCTTCTCTTAAAGTAACAATTATTACTAAGTAACATCCCTCAGAAGATACTATTTTATTCTTTTTTACTTTTTCTCCTTTTACTTACTGTTATGGACTGACAGTTTATGCCCCCAACAAATTCATATGTTGAAATCACCCTAATACCTAATACCTAATATGATGGTATTAGAAGGTGGGGTCTTTGGGAGGTGATTAGGTCACGAGGGTGCAGCCCTCATGAATGGATTAGTGACCTTACAATAGAGAGCCTGGGGAGTGCCCTGGCCCCTTTTCCACCAACTGAGGACACAGCAAGAACACAGCCATCTATGGACCAAGAAGCTGGCTTTCCCCAAACCTGACCATGCTGACACTCTGACTTCCAGCTTCCTGCAATGTGGGATATCAATTTCTGCGGTTTACAAGCTACCCAGTCTATGGCACTTTGTTATAGCAGTCTGAGATAGGACACTCACTGCTATGTGCCTTAACTGTAACAATATGAGAAGCGGCTACAGGCAATCAGTTCACAGTTCACTGTTATTCCCATGAATGGTATCTGAGACTGACAATTGCAGCAAAAAGAACATTTCCATTTCTACCAACACGTCAGTCACAGCCCTGAATCCCTGTCCTACAGCAGTTCTCAATGTAGTTATAAAACTCTATTTCAGTTAGTAAAAATGATACCACTCCTCTGGTGGCTGTCCTGGTGTTGCAAATGTTTCCAATGTAGAGGAGATTACAGTTATACCCAGAGATTCTTAGAGAGCTGTCCTGTGTGAACTAAGGAAGCATCATTGTTTATTGCCAACACAGATATTGCTACAGGAACACGTCATCATATTCCAGACTATATTTTGACATCTCCTTCCCATTTTCTCCAATTTGCTTCCTTTTCCCCATGAACATTTGTCTGGGGTCCTGGCCCTATTCCTCCAAGTTACTGGTAAGCAAATCGTAAATAGATAACCAGATGGGCTAATTGGAGCATTAATCTAACATGTTTCTCTGTCCATATAATACCTGCATTTTTAACCAAAGTTTTAGGCTTTCAAATCAGATGAATGACCGATGAGAGAATATTAGATATTCATATCCTAATATTTATATGTTTATATCCACAGAACCTTTAAACCTTTAAAAGGAAGGAAGAAACTTGGGCTTGGAGGAAGCTCATACTCACTGCTACTATGGACTGCACCTTCCCTTCCCTTTTGTTCCTTCATTCATTCCACAGTTACTGTTTCTACTTTGCATCAAGCACTGTAGCAGGCATGTGGTAATGAGCAAGGCAGTAAGCTTTTGAAAGTAAGAGGTTTCCCCCTAATATATCAAGGACCGGAGTTCCTTTTACCTTCCTCCTCCACCATCACAATGTGAGCGTCCTCATGGGCCTAAATTGTCATTTATTCCCTTACATCCAGACGTCACTGGTGAGCTCAGACGGAAGGGAGAGGAGGAGACAGCGTGCCAAAGATGAAGGGCTGTAGACACAGGCCAACTCAATCTCTCTCTTTAAAAAATCTTTTTGGGGCCGGGCACGGTGGCTCATGCCTGTAATCCCAGCACTTTGGGAGGCCTAGGCGGGTAGATCACGAGGTCAGGAGATCAAGACCATCCTGTATAACATGGTGAAACCCCGTCTCTACTAAAAATACAAAAAATTAGCCTGGCGTGGTGGCAGGCGCCTGTAGTCCCAGCTACTCGGGAGGCTGTGGCAGGAGAATCATTTGAACCGGGGAGGCAGAGCTTGCAGTGAGCTGAGATCGCGCCACTGCCCTCCAGCCTGGGTGACAGAGCGAGACTCTGTCTCAAAAAAAAAAAAATCTTTTTGGTAAGCCCCACTGGAAGACTTCCAATGACCTGTTATTGGCCAGAAGTGGGTCACATAATCACCGTGACCTAGAAGGTGAGCACATTGCTACCCTGAATTAAATCTAGATTCTGTTATTATGGAAGATGGGAGAGTGAATTTGGCATGGGAAACTAGCCATGTCTGCCAAAGTGACAGAACCCCTGAAAGCTGGGGATGGCTGAGTTTGTTCCTTCTTCCAGCTCTATTAAGATATATTTGACAAATAAAAATTGCATATATTTACAGTGCACAATGGGATGTTTTGATCTATGTATAGGCTGTGAAATGATTTAATGAAGCTAATTAACATATCCATCACTTCATATATTTATCTTTTTTGTGTGTGGTGAGAACATTTAAATCTACTCTCTTAGCAGCTGTCAGGAAAACAATACGTGATTATTACTATGATCACCGTGTTGTGCAGATCTCCAGAGCTCGTTCCTACTGTCTAACAACCTTTGTTCTCTTTGACCAGCGTCTCCCCATATCCCCCTCACCTACACCCCACGTCCCTTCCCCAGTTCCTGGTAAACACCATTCTACTCTCTGCTTCTATTAGTTCAACTTTTCTAAGATTCCACAGATAAGTGAGAGCATGTGGCGTTTGACTTTTCATGCCTGGCTCATTTTACTTAGCACAATATTCTCCAGGTCCATCCATATTGTTGCAAATAACAATTTCTTTTCTCTTTCTGTTAAAGCTGAATACTATCCTATTGCATGTATACATACCACATCTTTTTTTACTGGGTATATTTAAGGCATACAATATGATGTTTTGATATACATACACGTAGTGATGTGATTACTTCACTCAAGTAAATTAAAGTAACCACCATCTCACATAGTTACCTTTCCCTTGTGTGTGTGTGGTTAGAATATCTGAAATTACTGTTGTCACAAAGTTCTAGTATACAACACAACATTATTAACTGAAGTCCTCCCGGTGCGCACGAGAGCTCCAGGTACATTCTTCCTATTTAAAAGCAGCTTCTCTTTGACCTACATCTCCCCATTTCCCCCACTTCCCAGTCCCTGGGAACCACGGTTCTTCTCTGTTTCTGTGTATTGATTTTATCGCGTTTTAAAAATGTGTTCATCCAGTGATGGATGCTGACGTTGATTCCTCAGTGTCTTGGAATTCCGTAGCTTGTCTATTGTGAGAAACTCAGCAATGAGCATGGGAGTGCAGCTATCTCTTGAGCACACTGATCTCATTTCCTTCAAACATATCTCCAGAAGTGGGATGGCTGGATCATATGGTAGCTCTATTTTTAATTTCTTAACGACTTCCATACTGTTTTCCATAATGGCTTACTAATTTACATTCATGCCAACAGCATACAAGGATTCTCTTTTCTCTACATCCTCACCAACACTTATTTATTTATTTTTGAGACAGAGTTTCACTCTTGTTGCCCAGGCTGGAGTACAATGGCACAATCTTGGCTCACTGCAACCTCCACCTCCCAGATTCAAGTAATTCTGCTACCTCAGCTTCCTAAGTAGCTGGGACTACAGGCATCTGCCACCACGCCCAGCTAATTTTGTAGTTTTAGTAGAGACGGGGTTTCACCATGTTGGTCAGGCTGGTCTCAAACTCCTGACCTCAGGTGATCTGCCCACCTCAGCCTCCCAAAAGTGCTGGGATTACAGGCATGAGCCACCACGCCCCAGCCCACTTATCTTTTTATCTTTTTATTAATAATCATTGCCATTCTGACAGGTATGGGGTGATGTCTCATGGTTTTGATTTGCATTTCCCTGATGATTCGTGATGTTGGGCACCTTTTTACGTACCTGCTCACCATTTGTCTGTCTTCTTTTGAGAAATGTCTATTAAGGTCTTTTGCTCACTTTTTATTCAAGTCATTTCTTGTTTATTTGTTGTTTTAGTCTGTTCAGGTAGCTCTAACAAAAAACCTGAGACTGGGTAATTCTTAAAAAGCAGAAATTGATGTTCTCAGGTTCTGGGGAAGGGACGTGTTGGCTCAAGGTGCCAGCATTTGGTGTCTTCTGAGGGCTGCTTTCTCTGCTTTCAAGATGGCGCCTTGCTGCTGTGTCCTCTGGAGAAGACAAACTGTGTGTGTGGCAAAAAGGGGAAGGGCAAAAAAGCCTACCTGTTTCCCTCCAGCTCTTTTGCAGGGACTGATCCAACCCAGGAGACTGGAGACCTCATGGCCTAAGCACTCCTGAAGGCCCCACCTCTTAATACTGTTGCATTGTGGATTCAGTGCCAACATGTGCCATGTGGAGGGGCACAGACAAACCACAGCTCTGTTTTCTTGTTTGCTTCTTAAAAATGAATTTTATTACCAATGCTAAGAAAAAATAAAAAAATCACCTGGCCAAAGCAAGGGTTGGGGTGAAGTTAGGTTTAAGCCGAGAGAACCATCTGGAATGGAAGTAAACACTGAGGTGAGTTGGAGCTTGGTACTTAAAAAAAAAAAAAAAGAAAGAAAAGCTAGGCAAAGCCTTTCAGGCAATTTTTTTTTTTTTTTTTTGAGACGGAGTCTCGCTCTGTCGCCCAGGCTGGAGTGCGGTGGCACAATCTCTACTCACTGCAAGCTCTGCCTCCCGGGTTCACGCCATTCTCCTGCCTCAGCCTCCCGAGTAGCTGGAACTACAGGCGCCCGCCACCACGCCGGCTAATTTTTTTGTATTTTTAGTAGAGATGGGGTTTCACCATATTTGCCAGGATGGTCTCAATCTCCTGACCTTGTGATCCACCTGCCTCGGCCTCCCAAAGTGCTGGGATTACAGGTGTGAGCTACTGCACCCGGCCCACTTTCATGCAATATTAAGACTTTGGTATTTGAACCCGTGAATAACTGGAAAGTGTTGACATACTATAGTGGGGAATTGGCTTGCTGAGTTTTGCAATTTTTTTTTTTGGGGGGGGACAGAGACTTGCTCTGTCACCCAGGCTGGAGTGCAGTCTTGGTTCACTGCAAACTCTGCCTCCTGGGTTCAAGCAATTCTCCTGCCTCAACCTCCCGAGTAGCTGGGATTACAGGTGACTGCCATCATAGCTGGCTAATTTTTGTATTTTTAGTAGAGACAGGGTTTCGCCATGTTGTCCAGGCTGGTCTCGAACTCCTGACCTCAGCTGATCCACCTGCCTCGGCCTCCCAAAGTGCTGGGATTACAGGCGTGGGCCACTGCACCCGACCTGAGTTTTGCATTTTTCAGAAAGAACATTCTGGATCTTTTGGGTGGAGGCTGATGAGGGCAGAAGATAATATAGAAACAGGAGTTAGAAGCTTCCACAGAGGCAAGAGATGATGTTAGTGTGTAGTGGGCTTGAAACAGTGGAATAGAGAGCTGTAGAATTCTTCGGAATGACAGGACCAAGTGATCGTTTAGATGTGTGTGTAGGAGAAAGATGAGTCCCATGAATAGAAATGAAAGGGCCAGGGTGAATCCCCAGTGCAATGGTAACAGCATTGTGCTGAGATGGGGGACTCAGCCTTCGGGGAGGGTGGACGATGATGAGTTCCATTACTGACATCGTGTTGGAGGGGTCTGCTGGGTATTGCAGAGCAGTTGTCCAGTGCACAGCTGGGCATTAGGGCCTAGAAATCAAGACAGCTCCAAGGGGAAGACTTGAGGGGGGGATATTTTGGGTGTAAAGATCATTAGTGAAGCTATGGGAACGGATAAGATTATCTCTGGAGAATGGCTAGAGTGAGAAGCACAAAACAGATCTCCTGGATTTTGGACTGAGAAAATTAGGTGGCTGGAGGAACAGAGAGATGTTGAAAGACAGCTCCCAAAAGAGGACAGAGATGTGAGATAGAGTTTGCAGATGAATCACGTAATAGTATCTTGTTGCATGTGAAGGAGCGTGAGCAGGTTAGAGGCGATCTCATGAAGTAGCAGGTGGTACTGGCCCAGCAGGCAAAGGAGCTGGCCCCGCCTGGGCAATGTCAGGCAGAATGTAGGTCAAGGCACTTTGTTCCCAGCCATACAGAATCTTCAATACCAAAAGTGCCTCTGCCTATCTTCCATTTCCATCACTAAGGAGACAGTCAGGCCCTCACTGAGACTGTGAACTCTGGGAACTGCTGGAGTGAATTGTGCCATCTGCCTTTGGCTTGTCCTTTCTGTTTCTTCACCTCCCCTGGTATCCCTGCCCCAGTGCAGCTCCTATTTAATAGTTAGCTACAGAGATTCCTCTCGAGTGAAATAAGACAGGCAATATTTACAGTTGTTTACTTTTTTGGGGGGGAGGGGAGATGGAGTCTCATTCTGTCACCCAGGCTGGAGAGCAATGACACGATCTTGGCTCACTGCAAGATCCACCTCCCAGGTTCAAGTGATTTTCCTGCCTCAGCCTCCTGAATAGCTGGGATTACAGGCACCCACCACCACACCTGGCTATCTTTTGTATTTTTAGTAGAGATGGGGTTTCACATGTTGGCCAGGGTGGTCTCGAACTCCCAACCTCAGGTGATCCGCCCGCCTCGGTCTCCCAAAGTGCTGGGATTACGGGCATGAGCCACTGCACCTGGCCAAGTTATTTGCTCTTTATAGAAAATGTGTTTATGCCAAAGTGTAATTTTGCAGGCTAAAAAAAATTTCTTAAATTTCTATAAAAATTGAACACCAACATTTATTTTATTTTAAATTTGTAAATAAGAACAGTAGGTTATTGGGACAATGGTAACTTTGAAAACAATTTACCTTTCAAAGAATGCTCAAGGCCTTGGGTAAGAACATATAAGAAATGTCCCTTTCCAGCCTCCCTATTTGCCTAAAGAGGTTGTGGTCTGTGTGTAGGCCTGAGGGGCTTCATGCCGAGGCTCTGGGCACACATGACCAGCTATGGCTACATTTTACAGCCATCCCTTTGCTCTGTCCCCTCCTTGCTTCCCCACTTTAGCTCTCCTCCTCTTTTCCTCCCCCAGGCCATCTCTCTGCCTCAAGATTTCCAGATGCACACTTCAGAGAACATTCTCCTGGAGTTTTTCTCCTCACACTACTCCTTTGAACCCTGGCTGGAACTTCTCACTGTTCCAGGCTGGGAGGCTGGCCTACTGCTCTAAGGATGCGGGCACTGTGAGAGAGAGAGGGAGGCACTGGGCAGAGACGTAATGCCCTTTATAAAGCACGAGGAATCTCAGGTTAAGATCTGGATATGACGGCTGAAAGGGGAGAGAGGGAATTACAGTTAATGAGAATTGCGTCAGAAGATTTTACCTGCTTACGTGTGGGCAATTTGTGTGTAGGTGGGTGCGTGTGACTGGGGAAAACAGGAGATGAGGTAGGGTGGCTGGGATAGTTGGTGCCAGTTTGACCAAGATGAATAAAAAATTGCATGGTTTCAGATTTTACATATTAGCCTTGGATTTTGGGTATTAGAATATAAAAGAAAAGCAAAACTTTGCGAAAGTAAAATTGTTTTGTTATTGTAAACTCTTTTAAACATATATGGAGAATAATTATATAGATTAATATGTTTGCATATCGTACTGTATAGACAAAGAAATACACATATATCTAACATATATGAGTTGCCTCCGTGCACATATTACGCCTTTGTTCAATTAAGGAATTTCATGTTTGCTGGAACTGCTACCTCTTTCTTTGCCTTCCATCAGCAGCTTTCTTGAACTGTCGTCTTTAAACACCTGATATTTGAGGCATTGTATATGGAAGGCACCAAAGCGAAGGTCCACCTTCTTTTTAACAGGTCTATGATCAGACAGTCTGGGTTGCTAAGATGCTACTCTCACTTTTTTTTTGAAGTTGGCTTGCTTGAGAAAGTGAAGTAAAAGCTAAAAGGAATTATTCAACTCTTTTTTGGTTTGTAATCTTAAACAACCTAAAAGAGAAGCAACTCACAATGTAGAAAGAATGCAGAAGAGATTCCTCTGCTCTGCAGAATGGTTGCCTTGGAGTGGACCATATTTGCCTTTTGAAAGCCAATCTTTCAATTGCATTCATCTGTGACAATAAATTTAAGGCTTACACCAGTGAAGAGAGTGGAGAGGGAAAAATGAAACCGTTTGCCAGAGCTAGGCTGGACAGCTGCTAGGGTTTTGTAAGGGATATAAGAGTTTATAAGAAAGTGCCCCTCAAAGAATGAAATGCTTACATGAACATTCTTTGTCGATGAAACACTGTAAGAAAGACCCACTGCTAGAATCCTGTAAACATCCATGTGCAGAAACAGATGCAGGCATAAGGGACACTATTTTAAGTCATCGAATAGATCCTCAAAAGCAAGAACAGTGCAATAAAAAGCCTATTTCTATTTTCCTTTATAAATAATTCATTTCTATATTTCTCTTTTCAAATAATGCCATGACTGTCCACAGCGTTGAACCTTGCAACCCCCTGAGAAGACCTGGACTGCTCTCCTTGATGGACTCGTGCTCCTCATCTCCCAGGGAGTAGAACTGAAACTGTAGCCTGGAGGTTAAGCTCTGGGTGCTTTGAAACAGGACAGATTTCCAAGCCCCTGTCCAGGATTCTGATTTAGCTGGCCTGGGATGAAAACACGGATCTGCATGTTTAACAAACAAACCAGTGGATTTTTAACACAGGGGGTTTAGGAAATTATACAAAGTAAACACTCTCCCAGGGCTAATCTTGTTATTAATTGCTTATTGTCAGTTAAAAGCATTTCTTCACTGGAGATGAGGATAAAACCCAAACTTAAAGCGTCAGTAAAACTTTCAAATTGAAGATTATTTGTAAATGTTTTTCTCCTAAATTCTAAGTCTCCTATTCCAGATAGTATCATTCTTATAATCAAAATCATCAAATCATCAAAAAAATAAAATTCTCATAATCGAAATGTAACGTTCTTCATTCCACTTAGAATCGGAGAAAGGCTGTGAACAGCAGGTAAGACCTAGAGTCATTGCAGCGTCTCGTTGTACCATCTGGCTTCAGCTCCGGGACTGAACACACACAGCCAATGTTCAGAATTATGATTCTGGAATTCCACAGTGTTCTGACAGTTATATCCTTAATTATTTCTTTAGACTGAATTCCTAAAAGTGGAATTTCTGGGTCAAAAGCTAATGTTTAATTTAAAAGGTTTTATTTGTATTGGCAAACCAGAATATTAAAAATAATCATAATCATAATAAAACCAAACTGATGAATGCTTACAGTGCACTGAGCTCGGCGTCTCAGTCTTTATGACAGCATTTCAGATTCAGTGTTATCATCATACCCATTTTAAAGACGATTAGAAAATGAGGCTTCCCTGGGCACCTGGTGGCTCATGCCTGGAATCCCAGGACTTTTGGAGGCCAGGGCAGGAGAGGCTTAGCTTGAGCCCGGGAGTTTGAGACTAACCTGGGCAGCAAGATCTGGTCTCTACAAAAATAAATAAACAAATAATCCTAGTAATAAAGAGACCTGAAGGACTTAAAATATTGACCAAGGTCATATAACCAGTAAGTAAGCAAACCAGAAGCGGGACTCAGGCCTTCCTGATACCGAACCCTTGTTGCCAATCACTCGCTGCTTTTTGAAAGGTTGTGCTAATTGGCACGCTCACCAGAAGCAATGTGAGAATTCCTGCTTCCCGCACCTTAACCAACCTTGCATGTTACTTTTTTTTTTTGAGATGGAGTCTTGCTCTGTCACCCAGGCTGGAGTGCAGTGGTGCCCTCTCGGCTCACTGCAAGCTCCGCCTCCTGGGTTCACACCATTCTTCTGCCTCAGCCTCCTGAGTAGCTGGGACTACAGGCGCCGCCACCACACCCAGCTCATTTTTTTTTTTTTTTGTATTTTTAGTAGAGATGGGGTTTCACTGTGTTAGCCAGGATGGTCTCGATATCCTGACCTTGTGATCTGCCTGCCTCAACCTCCCAAAGTGCTGGGATTACAGGCGTGAGCCACCGTGCCCAGCCTACTCTTCTTTTAAATTTGCTAGTTCATTGGGACCAATTATTTGTTTAAGAAATGAACTATTTTTTTGGAAAGCAGTTCTAGAATGTGGGTTAAGCAACTCATATTTATACCCATATACAGGCATTAATTCCTTCCCAAAGATTCTGTATCATGTAGTTGCAAACTGAGGCTAGATTGCAGGCTTTATATACTTGGTGGCAGAATGGTTCTCAGACCCTTTCTAGTGCCACGTTGAGCTGAACTGGGTGGCATGGTGAGACTGGGAGTGATGGAGAAGTGTCAGTCACTGACTATATGATTTGGAGGAGGAATTATAATTGACCTCTATATAATATGTGTATGACTTCTGAGCTCAATTCTTCCAAAAGGGATTCAATATTGCTTTGAATATTCAAATACATACAAGGTGGACAGTTAAAAAGAAGAGAAAGAAATGCAGTTAAACACAAAGATGAATAGATATATCTGAGGTAGAGTTCGTTTACTGGATCAGCTAAGTCCTAAATTTAGCCCTGAGTTCTTGACAAAGGAAACACAAAGATTTCTATAGTTCCCACTGTCCTCCCCAGATGGAAACATATGAGCTTTTCTGGAGAGAAAACTACTGATGATGTCCAACAGGGCTCGAAAATAAGGGAAACCAAGTGAAATAATAGACAATGCCTTCAGATTTTAGGGTTTTAAACAGAAATCGGCTTTTAAACAAGGGTTCAAAGGAATATTTTTCATATTTGACTTGAAACAGATATACTTTTTAATAAAACTATATTTGTTAAAATTGTCTAATAAAAGTTTCAGAAAATGAATTGATAACCTACTCCAAATGGGAAATTATTGCCCAAGTCATTCAATTTCTACATGATTCAATTTCTTTTTTTCTGACCCATGAATGTGTCGTATTCCACAATCGAAGTTGTCTGTGGTTAAATAGGACACTGAAATTTTTTTCATATGGGTCATTCATGCTTTGAAACACATTATTTCTTCTTTTTTAAATTTTTACTTTAGAAGTGCAGAACATGTAGGTTTGTTACATAGGTATATGTGTGCCATGGTGGTTTGCTGCACCTACAACCTGTCATCTAGGTTTTAAGCCCCTCACGCATTAGCTATTTGTCCTTATGTTCTCTCTCCCCTAGCTCCCCACTATCCAACTGGTCCCAGTGTATGTTCTTCCCCTCCCTGTATCCAAGAAACGTATTATTTCTTGAAGCTTTTAAGTATATCTGAATACTGGAAATTCACACAATTTTTTCTAATCACAGTTCATCGCTTGTACATAAAATCTACCCTCCAAAAAACATTTTGCTGTGCAAAGCTATTCTTTGAGGACAGTGTAACCAAACTATATTAGCTTAGCTTAGGTCTTAGGTTACTTATACTTTACCAAAGACTAAATTTATTCTCTACGTGGTCAAAAATTAGAGTGTCAGGAATCATCATTTTATCTGATTTCCAAAATGAACTAACAATGTTTTCACTAAACTTTATTTCACTACATTTTGATATACATTTACATTTTTATATTTTACAGATAGATGCTAACTGAATTATTTTAAAGACCAGGTATATAGTCCTTAAAATAATGTTGGAAACTTTTGACCCAGTAGTTCAATTTCTGGATATCCATTCTAAAAAAATTCAAAATCTAGGCAAACATTTTGATTGTGACTAATGCTATTTGTAACAGTGGGAGGCTATGAACTCCGAATCCCTGATTGTATGGAAGTATTTAATCATGTACACTGGAGTATTGAGCTATTGATCCACTTAGAGAATATTTAGAATATGAGCTCCTTGAGGAAGATAATCTTGTATAGTTTGTTCTCTCCCGTATCTCCAGTGTGAAAAAGTGTTCATCATATACATGCATTCCACAAGTACTCGTGGAATTGATGCCCCAAAATAGGGGCTTAGCTCAGGAGGGTTCTTGGCTTTGCCCGGGAAAGAATTCCAGGATATGCCAGTACTGTTAGCAATCTTTTATTGAATGGTACTGCTCCTAGTGGAGCAGGGCTAACTCGTAGGCAGTGGGCCCAGAGTCGGCAACCTATGGGCTGTTGGCAGCTATATTTACACACACTTTTACACACTTCAATTATATGCAAACTCAGGGGCAGGTTAATGCAAATTGAGGAGTGGGTTATTTAGGATGTTCCAGGAAAGGGATGGTAACTTCCCGGTGGTGGCCATGGGAGGGATGGTAACTTCTGGTTTGCTGCCATGGCATTTGTAAACTGTGATGCTGCTGGTGGAAGTGTCTTATGTAACTGAGCAATGAGGGCAGCCAGCGATCAGCCTCTTTGCCATCTGTTGGTTTCTGCTGATCTCTTCACTTTCTCCTCTGTGGACCAGATCCTGTTTTGGTCAGCAGGGTTATGACCAGAAAACAAATCCTGCTGGTCTCTTACCTCAGAATGAATGTGTATTTCATTATTAGCTAACTTTTACTGAGCTAAGCTTAAGTAGGTACCTGGCATTGTTCTAAGTGCTTTAAATGCATTAACCATTTTAATCCTTACAACACAACCATAAGGTAGCTAAAATTATTAGCTTCACTTTACAAATGAGGGCAGTAAGACACCGGAAATTAAAGAATTTGTTCAGGGTTGTACAGGTGTAAGAGCTTTCACTGGTGTTTGAACAGATGCATTTTATTTTAGCACCCAAGTTCTTGACACCTGGCTGGTTTGATAATGTATACAAAAATGGTAATTTGAAAGAATAGAGCACTGTGTTCTAATCCTTTAACTTGGTTTTGTGGTTGGACTGTGAAATATTCTTTGGCATAACAAGAGAATTCCCTCTCTATGTCCAAACTATGGCTTATTATGAAGGATGAGGAAATGGTTTTAAAAATCTGAGCCTAGCTGGTCACTGTGGCTCATGCCTGTAATCCCTACACTTTGGGAAGCCAGGGCGGGAGGATTACTTGAGGCCAGGAGTTCAAGACCAGCCTAGGAAACATAGCAGGACCCTGTCTGTACAAAAAATTTAAAAATTAGCCCGCTGTGGTGGCATGTGCCTGTAGTCCCAGCGCCTCTGGAAGCTAAGGCAGGAGGGTTCCTTGAGGCTAGGATTTGGAAGCTACAGTGAATTATGATGGCACCACCGCACTGTAGCCTGGGTGACGGAGTGAGACTTTGTCTCAAAGGAAAAAACAGGCAAGCTGAGCCAAATGGCTAAAATTTTCTGAAATAATATGTTAATATATTCCATATTTACCTCTTTCACAGCTGCCTGGAGGTAAAAACAAAGCTACCATAGCAGAATCAAAGTCACGATTTCCCGTCTCCCTGGCACGCGCTACGGACATCCCAACCAGCTCGAATTCTTTTTGATTCCTGTGGGGGATGCTCTTGGGGGAGACTCCATGAGGTGTTTGGATTTTTCTTCTGGGTCGTTCTTTCTCTTCATTGTGATGAATTCTGTGCAGAGGGCTCTGCTGAGTGGCACTGGCGGACAGGTCTTCCTCATGGGCCTCTGCCTACCAGGCCTCCCCTGGGCTTCCCGGCAGTTGCTGGTCCAACAGTCTTCGGCAGTCTAGGGCATCACAATTCGGACACTTGACTTGAACTACACTCTTGCAGAAATGAGAAAGCAGCGCTGTCTAGTCGTGCTTTTTTTTTTTTTTTTTTGAGACAGAGTCTTGCTCTGTCACCAGACTGGAGTGCAGTGGCGTGATCTCGGCTCACTGCAACCTCCGCCTCTTGGGTTCAAGCAATTCTCCTGCTTCAACCTCCCGAGTAGCTGGGATTACAGGCGCCCGCCATCACGCTAGGCTGATTTTTGTATTTTTAGTAGAGACAGGGTTTCACCATGTTGGCCAGGCTGGTCTTGAACTCCTGACCTCGTGATCCACCAGCCTTGGCTTCCCGGCCTCCCAAAAGTGCTGGGATTACAGGCATGAGTCACTGCGCTCGGCCTGGTCGTGCTTTGTTTCTGAACAAGATTGTAATAAGCAGCCCTGGGTTTTGGACATTGTTCTATCACAGTTCCTTTCTCTAGGTCTTAGGCATGGGCCCATGTCGAATCGTAGGCTTAATTTAACGCAGGCTCAAACTGGGGTTCATGCTATGCTAACATCAAATATGTGCAAAGCAAAATTGATTGGCTTTTTCAGATATTCTTGACAGTTTGGGAGGGTTTCAGTATGCTGTCCCCTTAGGCTTGGGTAGGGTAGAAACAGGAATATCTTTTCTCACCTATCATTAGGTTCAGGGCTGAGGCACCTATAATAAAAGGCAGATTAGCAAGAGAAAAGCATACACGTTTATTCAATATAAGTTTTATGTGATACAGAAGATTTCAGAGTGAAGACCCAAAGAAACAGGAAAATGCATGTTTTTAGGTTGAGGTTTGATGAACAGTGGGCTTCATGTAGAAGTATGATTGGACAAGGGGTATGCTCTACTGGTAGCAAACTGGGAAAACTTAGCAAGGCCTGTTTGTTCAGATCTCTGCCCTCAGAGATAGGAACGTTCCTTTCCTCTGGGTACAGGAGAGTATATCTCTCACGAGAATTCGCTGATGGCTGCAACAGGGGAGGAGAGTGGGAGAAGGTCAGAAAGATCTTCTTGCTTTTGCTGTTTCCTCAAATGCTAAAGCTGCCATATTTCAGGGTAGTGTGTCCTGAACTCCATAACTTGAAATGGAGAGGAAAAGATTTCCCTCTAGAAAAATAAGCTATAAGATCAACTTGTGAATTGATCATTTCATGACAGGGAGAAAGGAAAATTACTTTTGAGTTTGTGAGACTCTAACTGCTGTGAGGGTGGTAACACATTCAAAAAAATAGTAGCAATTATCAGTGAAAAGAGAGATTGGGCAACATTGGAAGACTAGAAAATGAAAATTAAAGAAATAATGGCGGCTGGGTGCAGTGGCTCATGCCTGTAATCCCAGCACTTTGGGAGGCCAAGGCAGACAGATTACAAGGTCAGGAGTTCGAGACTAGCCTGGCCAAAATGGCGAGACCCCGCCTCTACTAAAAATACAAAAATTAGCTGGGCGTGGTCGTGTGTGCCTGTAATCCCAGCTACTCGGGAGGCTGAGGCAGGAGAATCGCTTGAACCCGGGAGGCAGAGGTTGCAGTGAGCCGAGATCATACCACTGCACTCTAGCCTGGGCAACAGAGTGAGACTCCATCTCAAAAAAAAAAAAAAAAAGAACGGCAGAGCCAGCCAAGGACAAGAGCCTTTAGTCAACAGACTTCAATTATTTCTATGCTATTAGCAAAGACATTCCTAATGAAGAAAGATTCCAGAATGTCTTTCTGCACGGACTATTTGATCCCACGGGAAGCAGCATACTATTTGTGAGATTGATGAATCTGATTATCATGCCTAATGTCATGAAAAATTTAGTTCAGGTGCTTCCCCTCTTTCTCATTCATGTACTTTAACATGACAACTCTTGCTACTGCTGCTACTACAATTAATATTTTTAAATGCCGAAGGTGATAAGCATTCATATACATTATTTCATTTAACTCGCAGATCAATCCTAGGAGGTGAGGGCTAGTGTCATAATTATCTGGGTGAAGAAGCTGAGGCTCAAAAATGTGAGTCCAGATTTGCATGACTATGTGTCTCTGTGAAAAAATAAGGGAGGATCAATGGGACATTAGCTAATCTCACAAAACAACTAACTTATTTGGGGGTTAGGTGAATTATTAGCATTAAGCATCCAACACTATATGTTCACATAAGCCAAATAATTGCTGTATTCCAAAATAAGATTTTATTTCCTTTTAATAAAATTGGATTTTTAAGGAATAAGTTTTACTTCTTTTCTTGGATGTTATTTATTGTTTTAATAATGGTAGAAAAGTATATAGAATATAAAAAAATCAAAAGTTGATTTACTATGGAAATTGAACTAATGTAACTAAGATTTATTGTTTTCACCCGCACAATTCCACATTTTTTTCCCTTCTTTGGCTTATGGCTCCTTTCTGTCTCCACACACTTCATGATTCTTGTGCTCTCAGTTCCTGTACAAGGTTAAAATTGATTTTTCAGAACTTCCAATAAGAATTTATAAAAGATATAACTCCAAAGGTGGCATTTCCTGCTGAAGTGCTTAGCTTATATCTGTTAATTTAATATCACGGACTCTTTTCTTTAGCACAATAATTTATGTCTTAACAGAGGATATGTGAAGGACAAAAAGAGTGCCAGACTAAATGGGACCATTTCTGCCATCGTGTTCTTGAGACATTCATACTCTATATGGAATGTACTAGCCACTATTGTTAACTCCAAAGTGCATTGATGTGAGGGAAGATCTCTTAACATTCATACTATGGTGGTTGTCCAAATGTAAGCTTTATTTAGTGAGTTATGTATCTGCAGCTTACTAACAATAGAGCATACGGGTTTCTCTTATGTTTAGTGTTACTTTGGCTGCATTACTTGCGGCTGTTCAAGATGTGTTCATTGTCCTCAATTTGATGTCTTGAAAGGCTCCATACAGATTACACTATGTAAGTTCTCTCTAATCCTATACGTTGCTAAATACTGGTCTCATGAGAGAGAGAAGCTTTCAAAATCTAGATTAGTGCAAGAGGTGTCTTATTTAGATATTCAAAATGTTTTTCAACTTATTTTTTTTCTTTTGGTTGGTTTTTCTTTTCTGTTCTCTTTTCTTTCCTTTTTTTTTTTTTTTTTTTTTTTTTTTTTTTTTTTTTTTGCTTGAGAGACAGGGAGTCACTCTGTCACCCAGGCTGGAGTGCAGTGGTGTGATCTCAGCTCATTGCAACCTCCACCACCTCCCGGGTTCAAGTGATTCTCGTTCCTCAGCCTCGTGAGAAGCTGGGACTACAGGCGCCTGCCACTACATCTGGCTAATATTTGTATTTTTAGTAGAGATGAGGTTTCACCATGTTGGCCAGGCTGGTCTTGAACTTCTGGCCTCAACTGATCCACCCACCTCAGCCTCCCAAAATGCTGGGATTACAGGCGTGAGCCACCAAGCCAGGTCAGCATGCTGCTTTCTATATAGGATAACAGTTGTTACTGTTGTTATAGTTACCTAATATGGCCTGGGGACAAAATGATCAACATTGAGGTGATTTTGGATTTAAATTCCAAACATGTATTTCTAAACTATTATGCAGTATTGTTAAGGAATATTCATAATCGGGCTTTAAATAAATCTCTGTCAGCCTCGATTACTTCAGTGCGCATATCTGCTTTTAGCCACTTGCAGGTCATCTTGGTATTGCTAGCGCCTAGGACCTGGTGCATCCTAGGACCTGGCATGATAGGTGCTGATAGAACGCCAACGGGGTAGACCTGGATTCACCTGAGAGCAAGATTACAGATGCCCTGGAATCAAGTATTATGCAGCACCAGCAGTTTTCTTCTTGAGTATATCTTAGAAAGGACATTTTGAAAGTCTTTCTTGGGAACTCTATAAAGAAAACTACAGCATTAGTAAGCCCCATGTATCTTAGGTCCTGTTTTATTATTTGCTGAGAAACTGAACATGTTAAAATAAACACTATCATACACGCAGGAGTTTCTGCTGTTTTTTTAGAGCTTTCAGTTAGGAGTGAGTACCTCACTAGGCCCAGTGAGTTGGTTTCCTTAGCTATAGCTATTCTTATACGAATGAGGAGACATGTAAATAAGAAACCGATTCCTAATTTCAGGAAATGTTTGTTCCAAAGTAAGATAGTCTTTGCTCATTCTTTGCTCAATGAAGTTTTCCTTGAATCTTTTTCTCTTCTCTCCCTTCCCTAACCACTTACTGAGTTGAAGACTTCAGTCTGTCTTGAAATAAGGAAAGTTAGGATAATACTGTGGAATGTAAATTAAGGTTTTTTTTTTCAACTTGAAAGATTGTTCTTTATTCTGGCATTGTACTCTTTTCACTATTTTTTTGCTACAACATCCTTTTCTAAAAAAACATGATCATTGCTAAAATGATTTTTTTCTTTTCAAAATGTTCTCACCTGACCACAAGCTTTAAAGGTCGGCAACTGTACATTAATCCCCAAATTTATATTTAAATTCTCATTGATCTATGAAATTTAAAGTCTGGCAACCATAACTATAGACAAAACCTATAACTGTTGTAATATTTACTTCCAGATTTCCTTGGGAGAGGACATACTTGGCAACAGAGACTAGAAATATTTTCAAGGATATGACGGATGATTTTTCACAACAGATTGGCGCTAAGTCACCACCTCTTAAGTTTTCACTTAACTGTTATCTTTTATCCAGCATTTGCCCCTGCCACATGGTCATACATCACGGCTTCAGTACTTTCACATTTAATCTGAAGATAGTTGCCACTTGGGTCAAACTCCAAGGAAAGAGGCTATCGGATTTGTTTAGTCTTGTGCTTCTCATCTCGTGTCAATGTGTGCTTTACAAATGCTTTTGCCTGAGCCTGAATATGACTCAAGCCACAAACTTGAGAAGTTTTGAACACCTTCTTTCCATTTTTAAGCGATTATCTGAATAGGAGTAAAACCGAGTTGAAGGATTTCGCCACCAAGTTTAGTTCTGAGCTGTGGTTTGTGTTGAATTAGGGGTACATTTTTCTCTTTGGTTTTCAGCAGAAGATTACTTAGTAAATCCGACTATCTGCAGAAAGAGGTGGGGATTTCCATCTCAGACACTCCGTTATGATGGTGTTAGACCTTTCTCCACCTAGCTGTTCAGTGTAATGCACAAGGAAACAAATAACATGCATAATTTTGCCAAATACTAGTGTTAGAAGAGGACTCTTTTGGTATGAACAAATTAGAATGAATTTATAAAGTCTGGGTAAACAATGTTATTTCCAAGTATAAAATGTAATTCCTCACTATCACAGGCAGAAGGGAGTTATCTAATCTCAATTTTCACATAGATATTAAAAGCACTAAAAGATGATTTTGTTTATATACCACTGCGCCTTATACACGGAAGGCACGAAATAATATCTTTGAATGACTGAATGAATTCTGTTTCTATCAATCTCGTTTACCAATGAAAATCCTATACAGCGTTGTATTATTTAAAATAATACATTATTTTCTGTCAGTGTGAAACTATAATTTGCTTAAAAGTCCATAGAGAAACATAAAACATGATATGTTATCCATATTTCAAACAATTTTGAAGTTACTTTATTGTCAGAGTTAAATAATATTAGTTTGATATTCATCTTAATTTTTTTGTAATTAACATTTAAAAGACAGCTATATGAGTAGTAAATTTTGAAGTAAACTTATACTAATAGGATGTAGTCCTAAATACAAGCAAAATTTTGTCTTTCAATTTTTTTTTTCTGTCTACATTTTAGGGTCAGTGTCTAGAATTACCACAAATCAAAAAACAACATATTGAGTTAATTCTTAAAATCTGAGGTAGAATATCATTGTGGAGTTATAGAATTAGAGAAAGAAGATCTGAGCTCTAATTCTGCTCTTTCTTCATAAAATAAGGCAGTTGAGACTGGGTGCTGTGGCTCACGCCTGTAATCCCAGCATTTCGGGAGGCTGAGGTGGGCGGATTACTTGAGGTCAGGAGTTCCAGACCAGCCTGGCCAACATGGCAAAACCCCATCTCTACTAAAAATACAAAAATGAGCCGGGTTTGGTGGTGGGCATCTGTAATTCCAGCTACTCGGGATGCTGAGGCAGGAGAATCGCTTGAACCCAGGAGGCGGAGGTTGCAGTGAGCTGACATTGTGCCGTTGCACCCCAGCCTGGGTGACAGAGCGAGACCCAGTCTGAAAACATAAGTTAGATTAAATAAATAAGGTTATTGGACTACCACATCTTTAGCATTTCTTCAGTTTCATGTTCTCAGCTATTAGAAAGGCGTTTTTGAACATTAGATAAAAGGATAGTAAAAAGAGTGAAAGGTTCATTCAAAAACATGAACATCGTTTACCAGCTTTTGGACAACTTGTTGGGTGAAGTATTTTGCATCGCTCTAAAAAGTTTGACACCTCCTTCCTGAAACCTTCTGTATTCCTCTGCTAATTTGCAGAAAAATTTGCTTTTTTTTTTTTTTTTTTTAATCAAGACAGAGTCTTGCTCTGTCGCCCAGGCTTGAGTGCAGTGGTGCAATCTCAGCTCACTGCAACCTCCACCTCCAGGGTTTAAGCAATCCTCCTGCCTCAGCCTCCCGAGTAGCTGGGACAACAGGTGTGTGCCACCACACGCAGCTAATTTTTTTGTATTTTTAGTAGAGACGGGGTTTCACTGTGTTAGCCAGGATAGTCTCAATCTCCTGACCTTTTGATCCTCCCACCTCGGCCTCCCAAAGTGCTGGGATTATAGGCGTGAGCCACTGCTCCTGGCCTGCTTACATTTTTTTTTATGGGACCTGTAGGGCTTTGTCCTTTATACTTTGAATAGTATACCTGTGCATATTAGTTATCTCCTCTTTCAAAGCACAGTACTTTATACCTGTGCATATTAGTTATCTCCTCTTTCAAAGCACAGTATTTTGCCACAGCTTGTTCGGTTTTGTAGCCTACAACAGTGCCTGACATAGTATCTTACATAGAATGCCAAATACATATTTATTAAATAATTGATCAGACCATTACAGAAGGTATTAGCCAGGGATTTACTAAACTATAATATCAAATTATTCAGTTATTCATTCAGTAAACACTTGCTGAAGGTTTGCTCTGTACCCAAAACTAGACTGGGACTGGTGGTGTCAAGGTAAATACGGTTTCTGGAATTAAGGAGCTCCTGACATAGTAGGCTGACATCTAACCAATGATTTGCCATACAACGTGATATGTCAGCAGCGTAGGATATGATAGTGTGTGGATCATGGTAAAGATTTTCTAGACAAGAGGATGTCGTTTCTGAGCTAGGTATTAAGGCATTAGCACGTGTTTACGAAGCAAAGCCTCTCTGTAGAGGTGAGAACCAGCAAGGCATGCCAGGAGTTGGGGTGGTGGGGGAGAGGCTAGAAGCAGCCGGGAGGGTCTGGAGGGATGGTGACGGCAGAGACTGAATGACTGTGGGCAGAGGTACAATTGTAATTTGTTGGAAATAAGTGCTTGGTGTAGCCAAAAGAAACCCGCACTTTGACAGAAAATTCCTCCTCAGCAAGGCACCTGGACTTCTGCAGAAGGGTGCTGCTTGCACCTGTTACAATCGCAAGAGCACACCGAACGAAGGAAGCAAGGGGTTCTTAACCCTGACACGGTTCCTGTTTCTGTGTCCTTCCCCTCCTGGTGGGGGTTGGACAGCGCAATTTAAGCTGACCCCAGATGACTAAAGTTTAAATTTTCCCAATAGGGTAGAGTCGGGTATTAAAGGAGAGTGGGTGGGGCGGTCGGTGGGGAAGACAAAGAAGAAACGGTTAGGCTTAACAGGAGAGGGCGTAGGATTGTTCACAACTTATGACCAGGAAGTTGAGTCTTTGAAGAGGAACTTAGTTGTCCCAACAGAGTGATGGAAGCCAATGGCAGGTTTTCAGCAGGAAGAGCACCAGCCCTCCAGTAGAGACGTGGATGATGGCTGAGACATTCCAGAGGTGGGAAGATCTACTTGGGCAGACGCTTCAAAAGTCCAGGCTAGAGCTAAGGGAGAGCTGGGCCCCCGTGGATGTTGGAGGTGACCAAAGGAAGCAGACGGTCACTCACCTGCTTGTCCTGACACAGAAGACTGTAGCTTTACATTTGTGTTAACTGTGATGGATTCTTTCTGAAAAAGATTTAGACCTTAAACAATGAAAATGATGGCCAAGAGGATTAATAGAGAAGTCCAAAAGTTATGTTCACAAGAGGGAAAGAAATGGGAAACAGAAAGACATGATAACTATATCCTTGTTAATTAGGTTTTGGAGCGTGGTAAAAACCCTTCCTTATTGTTTTGCATATGTCAAATCTGTCATCATACAATTTTTCTGAAATAATGAAAACATCTTTAGTTGACTTTATTGGACATGAGCTGAATTGCCAATGTCAACGTGTTTTGTTGGTGTGTGGTTGTTCATGACAGATTTATTTCACCTTGTGACTGTAAAAAAGAACTTTCACAGAAACCTTTCTCAGGGGAGGCAGGATGAGCTTGCATAGTAGGTCAGTTTTAACAAGCAGCCTGCAAGAGGAGTGGGGATAAAAGTTTAGTAGGTTTGAAAATAGAATGCAAGTGTAGGAAGTGGAGCACGGAGCTGTGTGTGTTCTCTGCGGTGGTTTCTGCATAAACCCCGGGCGGAGACACTCTTGCCTTCCTGGGGAAGAACTGGAGGAGAAAGATGTGGAGCTCGGTCCACCGGAACTCAAGCGAACCTGCCCTTCACACGGAAGACCCAGAATAAGTGTTATCTGAATAAAATGTATGTAGGATTGTGTAAAGGATTTTAAGTTTTATAGGCAAAATACAAAGTCATACTGGAAGTGAACAAATAACCACCGATCCTACACTTCTCAAACTTTATTAAATGAAACTGTTTCGTTTTCTAAAAAAAAAAAAAATCTATTGATTACTGCTAATCAGATAGTGAATTTTTTTTCTTTAATACTGGAATTCTATATTTAAATAAATTACTCATACCTATTACTTTTATTACCAATTGGCAACAACAATAATAAAAAAGCATCTTATTTTATATTGTATCCCTTATGTATACTTTTAACTCTTTATTATGGAAATTTAAGATATATGCAAAAGTGGATACAGCATAGTAAACCTTAACGTGCTTATCCTCCAGTGTCAACGTTTCTTATTTCATTACAATCTAGTTTCATTTTACCCTCCCTTACTCCTTCCCTTATTATTTATTTTAGTATTTAAATTATTTGTTATTATTTTGAAGTAAATCCTAAGCATTCATTATCATTTCATCCTCAAAATTTTAGCTGTGTCTCTAAAGATGAAAATTCTTAAAAAACAAAACAACTCGGCATACCCACAACAATATCTTTATGCCAACAACAATACTTTTATGACATTTAAAGATTAACAATAATTTTTCATTGTATATCTAGCCAAGCCTCACATTTCTAATTCTCCTAAATGTCATGAATATATTTTTGTTTGTTTGAGTCTAGACCCAAATAAGGAATACACATTATAATTGCCTGCTTTCTTTGTCTTTACTAATCTATAGGTTCTACTTTACTTCTCTTTTTCCCCTTGAAATTCACTTGGTTAGGAAACTGGATGGTTACCCTAGAAAGTTTCCAGCAATCCGGAGACAGGCAGTTGCAGTCCCATCAGGTGATTTACCTTGTTCCTTTGCTGTCTGTATTTTCTGTAAATTGTGTATAGGGATAAGATCAAACCCAAGTTCATTTTTTTTTTTTTTTTTTTGGGCAAGATTTATTCATAGGTGAACTTGTGTTCTTTAATTAGGAAACCTCCAACCGCTGGTGTGTCGTCTTGCTATGAAGTTAGTGCTGTTGCTGCACAATGCTTCGATCTTCATGTACATATTATGATTTTAAAGGTTTTGATGTAAAAACTATTCAAGTGGATAATCTAAACAACCAAAACTTGTTCAGAAGGAATAGGTGTTACCTGAGATTAACAACAACAAAAACACTTTTTAAAAAGCCGTGGATGCAAATAATTCCTAATGACCGCATCAAAGGCTCATATCATTTATCCAGATAATATGCCAAGAATCTGCAAGCATCTTGACAAGGAAACTTCTTTATGTGTAATATAAATCACCAATCGCTACCTTATTTAAAACCTGGATGATGATAACAGCTCTGTGACTCCATAAATTTGAGTTTCTAATATTATGCAGAAGAACATAAAACCTGTTTATGCATTATAATGCAGCAATAATGTATCTTTTCGCAATCATTGGCATAACTAAATCCACTAACTTGCCTGTAGCATGCATAATGACAAGTTTGCAAAATGCTCAGAATTTTAAATTTTGATTCACCTGCAGTTCAAATCCCTGGAGCAGTTAAAGAAAAACCCACACACATCAAACCAGCAAATCCTCTTCACTGAGCCAGGGACTGTTTTGAGGGAGAGTGTTTTCATGCGCCCTTTGAGGCTCCAGCAAAACCAGAGTCAGATGGGTAGACACACCTTCAGTAATCATTTTGATCAGGACTCATTTTAATATATAGAAGATGCAGAGGTAAAACATTTTGATCAGGACTTATATTAAAATATAACCCACATCTTCTTTAAAATAAAGGCTCACAGAAATTCAACAAAAACCTGTTTAGTTTAAGCTGCCCAATGGGTTATTTCCATGCTTTTGGCTACTTTTGTGGATGCAAAATATGAAGTGAAGAAATGAGACATTTATCAGAATCAGGAATTGGCAAACTTTCTTCTGTAAAAGTCTAGAAAGTAAATATTTGAAGCTTTGCAGGCAATTTGGTCTCTGTCACAGCTACTCAACTGTGCTATTGTATCAGGAAGGCAACCTTAGACAAGATGCAAATGAGTGAGCAAGGAAGACAACATGCAAATGAATGAGCAAGGATGTGTTCCAATAAAACTTTATTAAAACAGACAGAGGCCAGTTGCAGCCTGTGAGTCACAGTTTGCCAACCCCTGATCTGGTTAATTTAAGACAAATCTTATTGTCTATGGGAGAAAGCATTTTTTTTTTCTCTAAATAATTGAGGTTGGCAGCTCCTATTAATTAAGTTCAACGGAAGGTAGCTTAATTCTCCACTTCATTTGGTATGTGTAGACATAGGTTTTGTTATATTTTTAAAGCAACACCTTTGAGAAGGCCAGCCACCTGTCTTAGTTTATTAGAATTAATGAGGGATAAGAATGGACTGTCCCACGTAGAACAAAAGAAACCTTCCAGAGGAGGCTGAGTACTTGCAGGAAGCCTCGTACATTTTCACTTGGTTTTACAAAGGAGCCACTTCAAAGTTGAAGAGACACCAGAGAAAAGAGAGCAAGAAGAAAAGAGTTTATTTGTCAAGGCTGGAAATCAATCATTAACTGTAACATTAAACATGAACTTTGTATTCCTGTTTCTTCAAACAACAACAGCAAAATCTCACAATTCATTTGAAGCTGACAACTCACTTTAAGGAAGTTGTGTAAATTGTTCCATTGTCTGAAATTAAAAATAAATGTCAATATATCTTACATTTGTTTACAATGAACTTTTGTTATAGCACTGGTTATTCAGTTGTATAAAATAATTACGTCTTACAAAGATAATTCCACAGTCTCAAGGATTTAAAAATACATTTTAGATATAACATTTAGGCCGGTGTTGTGGTTCATGCCTGTGATCCCAGCACTTTGGGAGGTCGAGGCAGATGGATCACCTGAGGTCAGGAGTTTGAGACCAGCCTGGCCAATATGGTGAAACCCTGTCCCTACTAAAAACACAAAAATCAGCCAGGTATGGTGGCGTGTGCCTGTAATCCTAGCTACTCGGGAGGCTGAGGCAGGAGAATTGCTTGAACCTGGGAGCCAGAGGTTGTGGTGAGCCTAGATCCCACCACTGTACTCCAGCCTGGGCAAAAGAGTGAAACTCCGTCTAAAAAAAAAAAAAAAAAGATATATTTAAACCCAAATGAATGTGTTCCAAAAAGGAAAAATATTATTTGTTTCAGCCTCATATTTTAAAAAATATGTATCTAAAATTTTCTTAAATTTTTCAAGATTAATTTTTGTCATTCCATGAATAAGGCAGAATCTACATCAAGGCAACTTTTTATTGCATTTTTAAGTTTGTAGGGAAATATAATCCAAACTCAGTAGTGGATGTACTGGGATAATACATTGTAAGTTGTACTAGGATAATACATTGTAAGTGATCAGTTGTGACTAATTGAAACTGAGAGATTTATATGGAACTCCAGTTATTAGGGCAAAGCGATTATTTTCTTTGCCAGGTAGCAAAAATATTTTTTTTAAGCTTACACTTGTTTCCAAAGGACATTTTCTGGAAAGTTGTCCATGTTGTTTTTCTAATGTTGCAAAGACAATTTGCAAACGTTCAACAAATTACCTAACTCTTGCAATTTGCATTTTCCCCATTTCTATGAAGTGTCAAGTGTTGAAAATTCCTCTATAGTCCATAGGCATTTTGTTCTGGCTCAAAGGAAAATTAAATTTTTGAAACATAAGGAAAGATTTTACAATGTGTATCTTTTCTTTCAAATGAGCCTTGACTTTTAAGCCTGATGTTTGAAAACTTGAAGATGGACGACATTGATAAATGATACTTTCATATACAGAAGGAAGAAAAGGAATTGGAGAACAAGCTTATAACTGCTGTTTGTAAAATCTGCTAATAAGCCTGCTAATGGGAGACAGATTAAGGAATGTAATTTGCCACAGACTTATCCCTATAGCAGCTACAGGAAAGAGCTGTGATTTGGGCGTTCAGTTCCTAAGCTACAGTTTTTGTAATGGAAAAAACAAGCAACACAGATTACTGAGTGATGGACAACCGGGTGTTTGTTAATTATGTTTATGTATTCACAGAGATGTTCTTTAAACTGCTTCAGCACAAAACTGCATTTGGATGTAAAATGGTATTTTCGTTTAATGATGACACTGTAAATACGTAACTCGGCCCCGGCACTTTCTCTTGCTTGTGTGCTTATGATCTCATCACAGCAATGCTTGTTTTGAGGGAGTTTCTGACTGCCTTTGCTCATTTGTACGGTCTTAGATCTGATGACCTTTAAATTTATGACCTAGTAAATTATCTTCCTCAGCTTTGGAACGAAAAGAGATGGGCCAGTAGTTTTAATCACAGAGGAACCTGGCAATGACCCTGCTAACAGAATACAGATTCTACACTACGTGCCGCAGCTAGTCACCCTTACATGTACTTACGTTTTGTTTTACCTTAAAATATTACCCACCTAAGAAATATGACTTTTAAAGCAATGTAATGAAAAATGGCTTATATACACATTAAGTCTGAGAATATTCTCATGTATCTTTTTTTGTGGAAGCATGTCTATTAATATTTTGAATTAAAGATACAGTGTAGCTTTTTGAAATGCATAAAGTGTTTTATGAAAAAACAAGCACATGGTGGTATTTATGGGAGAGTTACCACTCATGTTTTCTTGGAATGAATGTTTTAGTAGAATATGTATATGGCTGTCTATATATATGTGTATACACACACACACACACACACACATATATAAATAATCTTTGAAAATTGCTGCAGTGTGTAAACATTTCAGGTTTAACTATATTGTTAACCTAAAACAAGTGAATAAATGTAAGTTTTGACCTCGTAAAGAGTTAGATATCCCTGATAGGAGGAATTTCTGACACAGTGTCAACAAGTTCTTGCAGATCCAGATCAAGCCAGCTGCAACTGGGGTAACAGAATCCTTTCACAGTGTTACGAGTGGATGATTTTCAGTTAGAGGCTATTAGTTGAGGATTACAGTGCCAGGCAAAATGATGAAGTTTAAGTACTCTGGAGAAAAATTCATCTCTGTATTGCCATTTACCTTCTAGATATTCTGAAACAAATTTGGCCATGAGCTAGAATTTCCTGTAAAATTTTAACAGTTCTAAAGGAGTGTCTTACCGAACAAAAGGAATGCCTTGGCAAGAGAAAACATTTTTGGAAAAGGAAGAGTCATGGGAGATTTTTATCAAATAATGAAGAACTAGAAGGGAGGCGGGACATTGTGGTTTGAAAAAATGACTGGCTTTGGTAGATTAAAACCTCTGATGTTGCCTTTGGAAACTTGTTCCAGATGAACTTTTTCCACAGAATACTTAGGTAATAAGTCAGTTCTCTGGGTAATTAGGCTGTGTCTACATACTTACATATATGGTCAGGCATCACCTAACAGCAGAAATACGTTCTGCGAAACGCAGCATCAAGCAATTTTGCCGTGGTGTGGAAAGCACAGAGTGCACTTAACACAGACCTGGATGGCACAGCCTCCTCCACACCCGGCCGTATGGTACGGCCTATTGCTCCTGGGCTGTACTCCTGTGCAGCCAGTGACTCTACACTCTAGGCCACCGTAATACAATGGTTTGTGTTTGTATATCTAAACATAGAAAAGATACAGCAAAAATACAGGATAAAAGAAAAAGCTGTACATCTGTATGGGGACCTTAGCACAAATGGAGCTTGCAGGACTGCAAGCGGCTCTGGGTGAGTCAGTGCGTGGGTGACGAGTGGATGTGAAGGCCTAGGACATGGCTGTGTGCCACAGTGGACTTCGTGAACGCTGTACGCTTAGGCTGCACTAAATTATAAAACAGTTTCTTTCTTCAGTAATAAATTCGCCTTAGCTTGCTGCAGCTTGTTCAACTTTATACACTTTTATTTTAAAAAAACCTCTTGATAACACTTAAAACACTTTTGAGAAACACAAATATACTGGACCGCTGTACCAGGTTATTTTTTCTTTAAATACTTATTCGATAAGCTTTTGACCATTTGCAATTTTTTTTTTTTTTTAATTTTTACTTTTTACATTTTTTTTGTTTAAAAACGAACACACAAACACACACATTAGCCCAGGCCTGCACGGAGTCCGGATCATCCACATCACGGCTTTCCACCTCTAGATCTTGTCCCACTGGGAGGGCTTCAGGGGTGATAACAGGACACCACCACGCATGGAGGGTCCGCTCCCATGACAGCAATGCCTTCTGGGATACCTCCTCGAGGGCCTGAGGCTGTTTCACAGTTCAGTTTTTTGGTAAACCCATAAGCCAGTAACATAGTCATTTGTTATTAGTATCTAGTGTTGATGTACTATATAATAATTGTATGGGCTGGAATTTTATACAACTGGGAACACAGTAGGTTTGTTGACACCAACATCACCACAAACACGTGAGTAACGCTTTGCCTCACGTCACTAGGCAATAGGAGGTTTTCAGCTCTATTATAATCTTATGAGACCATCATCATATATGTGGTCTGTCTTGACTGAAAGTCTTTATGTGGTATCTGACTGTATTTAGTCTGGGAATTTTTGTAGAATTTAATAGACATATTTATTAATTTTTAAAAACTATTGAATTTCATTTTTAAAGTGCATATATTCTAAATATACACAGCCTGATGAATTTTACAATTTTCACTGTAGTGTCCAGTCCCTACATCAAGAAACATAATATATTACCAGTATCTGAGGAGCTCTGCTTGTATTTCTTTTCTCCTCATCTTTATTTCTAAATTATGGATTAATTTTGGCTTTGTTAGCTTATATGAGCTGATTTATAGAAAATGTATTATTTTGTATCTGGACTCTTTCTATTGACATTATGTTTACTAGATCCATCTGTGTTACTATGAGTAATCTTCTATTGTTAAGATTCATTGCTGTATGTATTTTATTGTGTGAATATATCACAACTTTTCTATTTTTTTTATTTCTTGGATAGTTTTCAGTTTTAACGATCATGAATAGTGCTACTATAGATATTAGTGTACAAGTTTTTTGGTGAATATATCTATGCACTTCTCTTGTGTATATCTCTACCTTTAAAATATATATATCATAATTATTATACAAGTATTTGCCAACTCCAATATTGAAATAATCTGTGGGGCTGCATCAATTGTCTTATTTTTTCTTCTTGATTATTGATCATATTTTCTTGGTTCTCATATGCCTAGTAATTTTTGATTTTATGCTGTATATTGTGAAGAAAATAATTACAGAAGTTCCAGATGACTTTATCTTCTGCCACTGTGCAGGCACGTAGATATAGAGTAAGAGGATTATAAATTCCATTCAATCAGAGATTGAATTGGGTTGGGACTGGGTTGCAGTGTTAGTAAAATTCAGTCTATATCTTACTTGCTGCTCTTCTTCAAATGTGGTCCTCATGGTATTTTGACTGGAATTTGTCAATTGTTCTTCTTTTTAGTCCAAAAAGACTGCAAGAAATCCAGATCTGTACTTTGAAAGTTCCCAGCACAGCTCTCAGGCCACCTTTCCCATGAAACTTCAAGAAATGGCAAAACCCTTGAGAGAGACTAATCATGCCCTTGAGGCAGTTCTCTCCCCTGGCATGAGTGTTTCTTAAACACTGTAAAACTGCAGGAGATCCATTCTGCCTCTGAGGACTCTAGGCTTAGCTTTACAGCCTCCTGCATAACCTCAACACTCAACAAATGTCCCAGGAGGTAAAACAGCAATGTATTTCTGCCTCCTCCTCTCCAGTTTTCCAATTTGTCCTTTGGCACTATGCAACTGCCACATGCTTTGGTGGCTTTTCTTTTCCATGATAATGATCTCTGATTGGGCCATACCCTATAGTAAGCCTGAGGTTAGAATCAGCAAATACCCATAGGGAACAGAAATGACTGTCAGCAGACAGTCAGAAATGACTCACAACAGTTCTTCATCTCCGGAATTTTAGTTGGTTTACTCTTTGTTGTTTCCATAGCTCTCTGACATCTTTATAAAAATATTTAAAAATTTTTTTTCTGCTTTTGCAGTAGAAGCATTGGCCTCTCATAACCTACCACATCCTCCCAGAAGTGAAGACCAAGTAAATTAAATGTTAATGATATGTTGCATTATATAATCCTTTATATTTTAGAAAGTAAATATGACATCTCAATTTGTATTCTCACAGCAATTCTATGAACTAAGCAAGATGTGCATCAGTCCTTCTAGTTTATAAATTAGGAAACTAGGGTCCAAGCAATTAAATCTTGTATGAAAGGTCAATCTGCTAAGACGCAGAGGAAGACCTTGTGTCATCTAATTTTCTAATGTCCAATTGGTCATTTGCTGCATACCACACTGTAATTTTTTCCAGCTTCTTAATTAACAAATAAAAATTCTATACATTTGTTGTGTACCATATCTACTTTTAACAAATAAATATAGACATAGTCAAAAACACATGGGCAGATATGTACATATCAATCACAGACTTGAGACCAGTGATAATTTTATACATCTTGGTTTTGAGTGTGATGAAACTGGAGAGTTCCCTGCCCTCCCCTCACCTCCACAGAGTGGATGACAGGGGGGCGGCTCTCTATTCGACCACCACGAGCTCAAACCCCTTGTGGGAGAGGGAGCACACAGACGGCCAGATGCAGGAGCCAGGGTGAGCACTTTGGGCTCCAGCCCTGTGGTAGTCTCTAGGGGTGTGTGCATGTGACCCCAGACCCTAGGATTACAATGCTCTTTTAGCTCTGTCTTCTGCAGATGGCTTAAGTGTTAACCAGCTCAGTGCCCCCTCGGCCTTTCTGCAAGGGCAGAGGGCCTGTGTGACAGCTTTCTATATCCCAAGCTCTTGTCCAGCATCCCAGAAGAATCAGGTCACACATGAATTTGAAGGATGAATGTGGGGGTTTTACTGAGTGGGATGGATGGGGAGCTGAAAGGGGGATGGAGTGGGAAGGTCATCTTCCCCTGGAGTTTGGCTGTCCAGCAGCCAAATTCCTCTCTGACTGCCCCCCAGCCAAACTCCTCTTGTCGTTCAGACATTCCTTCTCTTCTCTTTTTCTCTGCTGCACTGTTCATCTACTTGTCTCTTCTCGTCTGCTTCTGAAGCTTGGGGTTTGGGGTTTATTTGAGTACAGGGGCGTGGTGGGCCAAAAGACAACCTGTTGGGCGCGAAAAGAGTAATGCCTATCTCCGTTTAGGGCTGTGGGTCTTCAGGCTCGAGGGTGGGGCCTTTGCCAGAGAACTGCCCTCTTCTACCCAGCACTTCCCTGTCTCCATCCACATCAGTGATCACTGGATATCAGTGATAACCAGTAAAACAACAAAAAACCTGGAATGCCACATTCATGATGGGACCTACAGGACACTGAAAGCCATACCTCTGCCCCCAAATATTCGCCCTGCTTTCCTGTCATGAGGCATGCCCAGAATGTCACCATTTTAGCCTTTACCTTTGAATTAAGTGGAGTCCACTTGAGAATCCTTGTTAGAATCAGCAGATATTTCTGTAAAAAACAGATTCTGTTTTTTATATCATGAGAATGAAATTGCTACAGGATGGGAACAACACACCATAAGAAGAGAGCTAGGATGGCGAAGTGCATAAAGGCAAAATGAGGGATAATGTACAAATTTCATGACATTTCAGAATGCAAACTGAAGTGCAGGTAAACTGCAAACAGCAGGATGCTCAGAGAAGACCAATATGGTAAGGGGTCAGTTAGCCATAAACTTGTAGATGTTACAGGTAGAAGAAGCCTGGCAGGTTGAAAACTTGTCTAATCCAAGGGACAAAACTGGCAACTTGAGAGCCAGATTGTGTAGCTGTGTGTGTTCGGGCTCTCAGTGGGATGACTTTTAAGTTGCCTGGGAATGTCTTTAGGGGTGCAGGAGCTCCTCTGTTTGATAGTCCCCAGTACTTTCTCTTATCTTTTGTTCATTGATTTTCCTCTCTGCCTCTTGAAACCATGTGAGCTTATAGCCCTTGACAAGTTAAATCATTTTATTTTTTATGTTTTTGAGAGTGAGGGTCTCGCTTTGTCACCCAGGCTGGATTGTAATGGTACAATCATAGCTCACTGTAACCTTGAACTCCTGGCCTCAAGGTATCCTCCCACCTGTCTTCTCTTGAGGAGCTAGAACCACAGTTCATGCCATCATGCCTGGTTTGTCATTGTATTTTGTACATGAGATCCTGAGCCCGGAAAGTGGCACATCCAGCTTAATGAAACATACCCTTCTTGTCATTATTCTGTGGAAGCACCTTCTCAAATTAGTTCACTACCTATTAATAGTTAGTTTACCCACGGTTATTTTACAGCACGACATGCTCTTTTTTTAATACTTTTCTTTCCACTAGACTGCCTCTTCCTTCCTTCACCCATAAAAGAACAGACATTTTAGCTTCAGTTGATTGATCTAAGGCCAATGGGTAAAAATGTGAAGCAGATTTCAACCTAACTATAATGATTAACTTTCTATAAAGTTTAATTGTCCTAAAAAGGAACAAGTGGTTTTGAAATAGTACACACTTTCACTGGGCGCAGTGGCTCACACCTCCAATCCCAGCACTTTAGGAGGTCGATGCAGCCAGGATAACTTGAGCCAAGGAGCAGGAGACCAGCCTGACCAACATGGTGAGACCCCATCTCTACAAAAAATACAAAACTTAGCCTGTCATGGTGGTGCACACCTGTGCTTTGAGCTACTAGAAAGGCTGAGGTGGGAGGATCACTTGAGCTCAGGAGTCAGAGGTTTCAGTGAGCTGGTATCACCCACTGCATTCCAGCCTGGAAGACAGAGTGAGATACTGTCTCAAAACCAAAATCAAAACCAACCAAACAAAAAACACAAGCTCTAACACTGGAAGTGTTCACGCCAAAGTTAGGAACACTGAAAAGAAAGGGAATTCTTTGTAGTCCCAGCTACTCCGGAGGCTGAGGCAGCAGAATGGCATGAACCCGGGAGGCGGAGCTTGCAGTGAGCCGCGATGGCGCCACTCACTCCAGCCTGGGCCACAGAGCAAGACTCCGTCTCAAAAAAAAAAAAAGAAAGGGAATTCTTACATTTGATGAGAAGTTAACTTTGAGATCTTTACATTTCCTTCCAAGCTAAGAAACATATGTAAATCCTGACCTTTATCTGTAGAGTCTGTAAAATTCGCATCTGTACTGGTCGCTGTATTCATATTTACATCAGAATCCATCTGTATTTCCAGGACTATACCTATGTAACTCTAGCTCTGTTTCTATCTGTGTGTACCATGAAACATGCTAGCTTGTTTGTGCACTCATGTTTGTTGAACATAAATGCATCCAGTATTTGTTATGATTAATGTGGTATTTTAAGTGACATTGAGGTTATAGCAGTAGACCTCAACACGATTAAGCCACTAATAGCTATGTCCAGTAAGATTGTCAGGATTAAGAGACAACACTTTAGAATAAGCCATAACTTAAAGAAGTTTATGATCCTGTTAGACATCTTGGATTTATTTAACCTGTGACTTGCTGAGACGTCCTTGTACCATGTTTTCTAGCGTTCGGACCTCTGTCCAGGTTCTGTCAGACCTCAGAACGCTTGGATTCCAGATGGTTGTGATAATGTGTGTAAAATAGTGTTGATACCTGGACAGAGATTCTAATAATAGAATTGAATGCCAAAGAAACTGTCTTTGATTTTGTATATACTTACATAAGAAACTGTAGAGAGTGGAAACTAAAGCTTTTGTTTTCATTTTCCGTTTTCTTTTTCTTTGTGAAACAGAGAAACAAAACACTTTTCGTTTCTTTGTAGACTCCTCAGCTAATGACATGTTTGGAGATCCATAAGGCTAGACAATATGGCAAGGCTAATTAAATTCTTAGAAAATTTCATTTCTTTAAAATAGTGTGCCAACACATAGGGTGGTTTTGCAGACTTACGACAGTTTGGAAGCAACTACTCACTTGGCTGAAAATTTCAGTAGTTTGTTTTCCTACAACTGATGCGGCAGACTGGAAGGGAGAAAGGAGGAGTAGAAAGAGGTGGTATCAATCCTCTAGATCGAAGCCTCCAGCAAACCAAACGTTATGGAATATAGTGTAAAATTCGGATTTGTTTACCAGTTCCTATGGGAAACATATACTCACGTATAGCCTCATGAGACAGCCATTCTGTTTCTAAATAGATGTAAATATTGGCAAATTTCATTCTATTATCTTGCTACAAGTAGGAACTTTATTTAATTTTGTTTTTTGAGACGGAGTCTCGCTCTGTCGCCCAGGCTGGAGTGCAGTGGCGGGATCTCGGCTCACTGCAAGCTCCGCCTCCCGGGTTCACGCCATTCTCCTGCCTCAGCCTCCCGGGTAGCTGGGACTACAGGCGCCGCCACCACGCCCGGCTAGTTTTTTTGTATTTTTAGTAGAGACGGGGTTTCACCATGTTAGCCAGGATGGTCTCGATCTCCTGACCTCGTGATCCGTCCGTCTCGGCCTCCCAAAGTGCTGGGATTACAGGCGTGAGCCACTGAGCCAGCCTACAAGTAGGAACTTTAAATTGTGATACATATTTCTATAAAGTAGGCTTAAGTTGGTGTCATATCTAAGAATCCATTACTAAATCTAAGGTCATAAAGATTTACCCTTAGGGTAAGCGTTTTATAGTTTTAGCTCTTACATTTCAGTTTTGTACATTTTGAGGTAATTTTTATAAATGACATGAAGTGAGAGTCCAACTTCATTCTTTTGCATACAGATATCAAGTTGTGTTTTAATACTTACTATCTTATAGGGGAAGAAAACAAACTTACTGCCTCATAAGAAAGCTCTTTTCTAAATAGCTGTAATTATTAGCAAATTTCTAACATTTTGCTATATGTAGACCTTTATAATAAATATTTCTAAGAGGTAGGTTTGAATTATAAGTGTTGGAATTTAAGCTTGTCTTCTATCAGTTGAGAGTCCAGTACCTTTTAGGATGTGTAGTAAGTTAATATATTTATTAATAGTTTTTGGCCATCACAGTGGCTCATGCCTCTAATACCAGCACTTTGGGAGCTGAGGTGGGTGGATCATTTGAGGCCAGGAGTTCAAGGTCAGCCTGGGTAACACAGCGAGACTCCCATCTCTACAGAAAAAAAAAAAAAGAAAAAAAAAGTTTTTATTAAAGGGAGGTTGTTGGTGAGGCAAAGTGTATTGAGAGAGTATGCTTGGACTTTTGAGTTCAAAATCAAACTGCTACTACACAGCTGTGTGACACTAAGGAAGTTACTAAAACACTCTGAACCTCTTGTTTTCTTCTCTATCAGATGAAGACAATAATATCTATCTCATATGATATGTTATGATGATTAATTGTGGTAAGGTATGTAAAACTGCCTGGAAAACAAGCAGCTCAATAAATATTAATTTGACCGGGCACAGTGGCTCACGCCTGTAATCCCAGCACTTTGGGAGGCCAAAGTGGGCAGATCACTTGAGGTAAGGAGTTTGAGACCAACCTGGCTAACATGGTGAAACCCCGTCTCTACTAAAAACACAAAAATTAGCCGGGTGTGGTGATGCACACCTGTAATTCCAGCTACTTGGGAAGTTGAAGCAGGAGAATCACTTGAACCCGGGAGGCTGAGATTGGGCCACTGCACTCCAGTCTGGGTGACAGAGTGAGACTCTATCTAAAAAAAAAAAAAAAAAATTACAATTGTCCCAGCTCCATGTAAAATTCATTTTTGTGATGTAGCTCTTCATATATTATTTTTTTAGGGCAGCTTTATTGAGGTATACCTTCTATAAGTACACATACTAAATTGTACATATTTAAAGTGTACTATTTGATACGTGATGATATACATATACATGTGTGTATATATACACATATAGACTCAAAACACTCGTGACCATATCCATTCCCATGTAAAATGTTTTGTCTCTTTGTAGTCCCTCTCTTCCCCACCCTGACTCTTAATCCATTGATCCACTTAATCCATTGATTCCACTTTTTGGGGTATTAAACATTAGCTGGGCATGGTGGTATGTGCCTGTAGTCCTAGCTATTTGGGGGGCTGAGGCAGAAGGATCACTGAAGCCTAAGAGTTCAAGGCTGTAGTGAACTTTGATTGCACCACTGCACTCCAGCCTGGGCAACAGAGCACAACCTTGACTCTTAAAAAATAAAAAAAATTAAATAAAAATAAAGGTGCTATGAACATGTACAAGTCTTTGTAAGAACATATGCTTTTTTTCTCTTGGGTAAATATCTAGGAGAGGCATGGCTGGATCATATAGCATACATATGTTTAACTTTTTAAGAAACCGTAAAAATGTTTTCCAAAGGAGTTGTACCATTTTGCATTTCCAGCAGTCATGTATGAGTTTTAGTTTTTCTGCATGTTCACCATCATTTAGTATGGTCAGTGTTTTAAATTTTATCGGTTTAAGTGAGTGTATAGCAGTGTCTCACTGTGTTTAATTGTACTTTGCTGATTACTAATAATGTTAAGTTTTTTTTTGAGATGGAATCTCGCTCTGTAGCCCAGGCTGGAGTGTAGTGGCACGGTCTCGGCTCACTGCAACCTCTGCCTCCCGGGTTCACGCCATTCTCCTGCCTCAGCCTCCCGAGCAGCTGGGACTACAGGCGCCCACCACCACGCCCAGCTAATTTTTTGTATTTTTAGTAGAAATGGGGTTTCACTGTGTTAGCCAGGATGGTCTCGATCTACTGACCTCGTGATCTGCCCACCTCGGCCTCCCAAAGTGCTGGGATTACAGGCATGAGCCACCGTGCCCGGCCTAATAATGTTAAGTTTTTATGCATGTGCTTATTTGTCATTTGTGCAACTTCTTTGGTGAAATGTCTGTTGAAACTTTTTGCCCAATTTGTTACTGTTTGCTTTCTTATCGTTTTTTGAGAATTCTTTGTACATTCTGGATGCAAGTCCTTTATCAGTTATATACTTTACAAGTATTCTCTTCTAGCTTATAGCTTGTCTTTTTATTTTCTTACTGGTATCATTCAGGGAGTAAAAGTTTTAAATTTTGATGTGGTCACATTAATCAACGTGTAGTTTTCATTGTGAGTGTTGTGTCTAAGCAATTTTTGCTTAGTCTAAGGTCACAAAGGTTTTCTCCTAGTATTTTTACAGAAGTTTTACAGTTTCAGGTTTTATGCTTAGGTCTACGATCCATTTTGACCTAACTTTTTTATATGGTGCAATATATTGATTTAAGTTTATTTTGATGAATATAAATATCCCAGTTGTTCCAGCCTCATTTATTTGAAAAGACCACTGTTTCTCTACTCAGTTGCCTTTGCACCTTTCTCAAAACTTAGTTGTCTATATACGGGTCTATTTTTGCATCTTATTCTTCTCATTGATCTATTTGTCTATTTTGATGCCAATAGCACATGGCCTTGGTAATGTAACATCTAAGAAGTTTTGAAAATAGGTGGTGTAAGTCTTCCAAGTTTGCTCTTCATTTTCAAAGTTGTTTTGATTACTCTAGGTCCTTTGAATTTTTGTATAAACTTTTGCATCATCTTGTAAATTTCTGCAAAAGACTCTACTGGGATTTTTCCTCAGATGTTGAATCTATAGTTTTATTTGGGGAGAATTCAAATTGTAATAGTATTGAGTCCTTTGACCCATAAAACAGCACGTCACTCCTTTTATTTCTTTAATTTCTTCAGTAGTATTTTGTAGTTTGCAGTACACAGGTATTTATCCCAAAGTATTTCATATTTTTGAGGCTACTGTTAGTAGTATTGTTTGTTAAAGTTTGGTTTCTAATTATTCATCATGAATATATAGAAATACAGTCAATTATCGTATATTAATCTTGTATCATGCAACCTTACTATCATCATTTATTAGTTCCAGTAGTTTTTTTTGTAGATTCCATTGAATTTCCATGTAGACAGTTTTGTCATCTGTGCATAAAGACAGTTTTACTTCTTTCTTTCCTGTCTGGAATTGAAAAAAAATTTTTTTTTTTTTTTTTTGCATTATTGCACTGGCTAGAACCTGCAGGATAATGTCAAACAGAAATGATGAAAACAGATGACTTTGGTATAGTTTTCTCCATGTTTCTTAAACTTGGTGTTTGTTGAGCTTCTCAAATCTGCTTACAACTCAATCAAATTTGGAAATATTCTGGCCATTAGTTCTCCTTTTTTTTTTTTGTTTTGTTTCCCCTTCTCTCTCCTCTCCTTTAAGGACTCAAGGAAACATATATCAGGCCTTTTGATATTGTCCCACAGTCCTTTCATGCTTTTTCACTTACTTATTATTAGTATTAGTATTTTGAGTTTTATTTTCAGGAGTTTGTGCTTCTCTGTCTTCAAGTTCTTGAATATTTTCTTCTGCAATGCCTAGTCTTTTTTTAAATTCTATTTAGTGAATTAAAAAAAGAAATCCTCCCCTTACTGGGGCAACACCCTTCTGAGAGTAATCTACCCCATGCCTCGGATTTGTAGTGTTTTCTGACATGTCGCATAGAAACAGGAACTATTTCTGCTTCTGTGGTAGGGCTTGGCACTGTTTCCTCTAACCTTCTGATGTTTATTCCCCTGGTCTTGGGTAGTTTGATTGTTGAGTGTTATTCTGCTGAATACTCCAGCAATGGGCTTTACGGATTTCAGAATTCTCTCTTTGGGCAGCACTTGGGCATGCTGTGAAGGATTCACCTCGTGGAAGAGACACACTTTATAAGCCACCTTTTCTGTGAAGGGCCAGATGGCAAATATTTTAAGCTGTGCAGGCCATATGGTCTCTGTTGCAACTATTCAACTCTGCCATGATAGCCTAAAAGCACTTGCAATGTGTAAATGAATGGACATGGCTATGTTCCAATAAAACTTTATACAGTAAAACAGGTGGTAAGCAAGATATGGCCTGTGGACCTTAGTTCATTGATGACTGTGACTATAACTGTGACTGTGTGTGTGTGTCTGTGGGCGGCTGGGTGGGTGTACATGTTTTGTATTAATAGTTACTACATCCTAAATGGGATGTGAGATAGCCTTATTCCAAATTCAAAGCAGAAAAAAAGAGCCTACAGTTATGGAAACTTTTCAGATCGGTGTGCACTGACACTTGCTTTCATTATTTTTGCTCCTGTTTTTGAAATGCTAAGTAGTGAATCGTTTAATGCTGACATTTAAGCTAATTGCTCTTTAATGTACATTTGACATATGAGGCAACATATTGCAATCTAAAAATAATTAAGATAAATCATTTGCTTACATTGCTGTGGCAAAGACAAGCCATTTTGCCTCTCTCTCCCTCTTTCCTAGTGTTTAAATCAGGGTGTCTTGAAGTCAAAATGGAAATTGGTACTTGCCACCCCCGCTTCGTGGGAGCGATGGATGAAGGGGCCGCAGCAGCTCGATGGGATGCTCTCTCTGTCATCAGACAGCCTCCCGATGGGCTGCGTTCCAGGCTCTGTGCTTCTGAATTCCTCTGCAGTGGTTGGCAGGCAGCCAGTGTGCCATGAAGGATTAGATTCTGTCTCCCTTCCTCTTACACACACCCCAAGAGGATTTCCTTCTTCAACTTTTAAAAGACTGGCTCCAACCAGCAAATCCAACAAGTGGGCCCATTTGTGCATTGAATATCTTGGGAATTATGCTATACAAATAGGTCACAGTTGAATAACCAGTACGTGCAAATTGATTTTTCTCTTTGGGTGGGGGGAACCCTCCTTGTTCTCTCTAGGGAAGATTGTATCACCATATAACAACTGTCACAAGGGCACAAAAATACACTTTTGAGTAGAATGAGTCATCTGTTTCTCTGGGTGCTTCATTTTTAGTTATAAAGTGCCTTGATCATATTTCAAAAGCCTGCTGTATGTTCTTTAAAGAGACCCTTTTCTCCATTTGTGCTGAGCAAGTAAAGACTTCCAGCTTTATTCAGTGTGATTATATATTATGAAACCAAAAGGCTATCAGTTATTCCTATACAAAGGCAGTTTGTTCATTTTTGGTAAATACAGATTTGGGCATGTGCCATTTTTCTATATTGTAATTTTTCATGAAAAGAAGTTAAATTTATGAACAGATTTGTCACATTGAGTTTTTACTTAACACATGTATAAAATATTGTGTGAAGAAAAAAAAAACACTAAAACTCAAAGCGGTTTTTCTATCCTCTCATTCAACAGCAATCATCAACACAGAAGACTTATGAGACCAAATGTGTGAGAGTGGCTCCCACACATGAAAGGACATCTCCCACACACGAAAGAGTGTCTCCCACACACGAAAGGGCGTCTCCCACACACGAAAGGGCGTCTCCCACACACGAAGGGACGTCTCCCACACACGAAAGAGCGTCTCCCACACACGAAAGGGCGTCTCCCACACACGAAAGAGCATCTCCCACACACGAAAGGGCATCTCCCACACACATGAAAGGGTGTCTGTCACACACACGAAAGGGTGTCTGTCACACATGAAAGGGTGTCTCCCACACACAGGAAAGGGTATCTCCCACACACAGGAAGGGGTGTCTCCCACATATGAGTGTCTCCCACACATGAAAGGGTGTCTCCCACACACATGAAAGGGTGTCTCCCACACATGAAAGGGTGTCTCCCACACATGAAAGGGTGTCTCCCACACATGAAAGGGTGTCTCCCACACATGAAAGGGTGTCTCCCACACACAGGAAAGGGTGTCTCCCACACATGAAAGGGTGTCTCCCACATATGAGTGTCTCCCACACATGAAAGGGTGTCTCCCACACACGAAGCAGCAGACATCCGCTAAGTGTCCCCCGATTCAACTCAGTTCCAACGACGTCCACCTGGAGACAGCCTCAGATCCCACCAAGTGAACGCTCTGTCCCACAAGACCGCCCCGACTTCAGACGCCAGTCAGCAAGCACAGGTGGTTTTACTTGTACTTCTGAGCCCCCAGGCCCCCACCCCAGCTATAAACCAGAGTTCCCACGACCGCCTCCTCCGGTGCAATTAATTTGCTAGGGCAGCTCACAGAACACAGGGAAATGCTTATGTTTCCTGGTTACTATAAAGGATACCATGAATACAGATGAAGAGACGCATAGAACGCGGTATGGGGAAAGGGGCCAGAGCTGTCGTGCCCCCCACCCACACTGGCCTGTTACCCTCCAGGAATCTCCATGTTATTCAGCTATCTGGGAGCTCCCTGAACCCTGTCCTTTTGGTAGTTTTGTGGAGACTTCATTGGTAGGCAGGACGGATTAAATCATTGGCCGTGGGGGATCTACCTTCGGCCCCTCTCCCCTCCCTGGAGATTGGGGGGTGGGGCTGAAAGTTCTCCCATCTCATCAGGCCGTGGTCTTTCTGGTGACCAGCCCCATCCTGAAGCTACCTGGGGCCTGCCAGTCCTCACATCACTTTAGAGATTCTAAGACTTTCAGGAGTTGCATGTCAGAAAATGGGATTAAAGAGTAAATAGGTATTGTGGGTGTCTTGGCTACAAAGTAAGCTCTATGATAGCTGGGACGGTGTATATCTTTTTGGCCATTGTATTTTTACGGCTAGATGTATCCAACACATAGTTTATATCATTAAATATTTGTGAAGTAAGTGAATGGAAATAATTGACCTTGCAGGCTGTAGTGACTGAGTAACTATTGAAATGAACAAAGGTGGATATATTTACAGAAAATAGTAATTTCATTTTTACAGTGTTTAATGATGGGCATCACCTCTGTTGAGTAGAGTTTAACTCTGCAGTTTAATTTTTTAAGAAGGTCTATGGAGGTAAGACAATGAATAAAGAACATTAAAGAAAATAGAGCTATGTATATGAACAACTTGGGGAAAATTACAATAATGGGGAGGTTGGTGAAGGAGGAAATGCATGTGATTGGCTGAGATAAAGCAGCCTCTTTTATTTAAGGCTGCTTGCCTTTTCTTGCTCTCTTTTCTAAAAACAATGTCAAGACTCCCAGCTCAAAATCCTAATTTGCATTTGTGTTTGGAAAAATATTCCTATATTTTAAATACATGAATTTCTACAGTAAGAACCAGTAAAACATATAGAAATTACAGGCAGATCAGTATTAAGCTTTTGCCACACAGTAACTTTATAACAGATATACACACAAATCAGTGCAACCAAATTTTAGGGGAGGAATTTAGTAAACTTTGTTCTCAAGAAATGGGAGCCGTCATTCAGAAGATATTCTGTCAGTTCTCAATTTCCAAATGCTTGTGGCTTTTAGTCCTTTTTGTGGGTGTTGCTAGTTTCTATCTTTATTGAACTGTGGTTAGAAAACACAGTTTGTGTTACAATGGTTCCTTGCAATTTGTTTTATGGACCAATTTTTGTAAATGTGTCTGAAATGAATGCATATCCTTCAGTTGTTAGATGAAGGAATCTATGTCCATTAGCTATCTTCCATATATTTGCTGATACTTTGTTTATACTTTCACAGAGAGTGGTGTATTAAAAAATCTCCCACTATAAAGGCAAATTTGCCACTTCTTGTAGTTTTTTTGTTTGCTTGTTTTTTGTTTTTAGCTAAACTATTAGCTGCGTAAATTAGGGAAGCTGTCGGCTACTGGTTGATTGAAGTCTCCAGCAGCTGTGATGTGGGGCCAGCATACACTGCCTCAGGAGGGCTGATTGCACATGTCTGTTCCCAACTCTGTGTCTAGAGATTTCACGGCGGAAGCTGGAAATTGCCCCTGGTGGTAGCATGTACACCATGGAAATTAGCAAGTGCCACACATCAAGGCTATTTCCCTCCACCCTTCAGAACACCAATTTACCAGCACACCAGTGCTTCTGTCCTAATAAAGAGATCCTCTTTTTCTCTGAAAATGCTTTTTGCCTTATAAAATACTTTGATATAAAAATAATTAGACAAGATTTCTTCTGATTATTTGCTTGAGTTGAGAGCATGTTTCTCCAGGAAGTATTTGATTTGCTTCTGCCAGATATCTGGATGCACTATCAAGCAGGATTACTGTTTCAATTTAAAATACCAGCTGATTACCAGAAGTGGTAAAATGAGACAGATGGGAACCAACTAGCAAAGCTGCATATGCATCTCCTGTGACCCAGCAGTCTCTCTTGAAAGTGGAAGAGATAGAGAGGCACACATACGCTTACCAAGGTCATGGCTGCCGAGATCACAAAGCCCTGCACTGAAAGCTGGCCAAGACCCAGCAACACACCCTACTCATAGAAAACTGTGTAGCAATGAGAATGAAAGAGCATCTACTACACACGGGAATTTGGATGAATTAAACGAATATTGAGAAAGAAGCCAGATGCAAGAGTAAACATTGCACGATTTCATTGAGATCAAGTTCTTAAACTAGCAAAAATAAAACCTTTGTTGTGCAAAATCAGGATGGTGGTTCCCCTTTAAGGAGGAGAGTGGTTAGAAGGGGCTACCCAAAGGGCTTCCAGTGTGTTGCTGATGTTTGTTTATTGATATTGGCATATTCAGTTTGTGAAAATTCATCAACTTGTTCACTATTATTTTGTCCCCTTTCTGTATATGTGTATTGTTCAATCAAAAATGAAATTAACTTGTGGTCTTCGGGGATTCCATTTTTTTTTTATTTTATTATACTTTAAGTTCTAGGGTACATGTGGATAACATGCAGGTTTGTTACATATGTATACTTGTGCCATGTTGGCGTGCTGCACCCATCAACTTGTCAGCACCCATCAACTCGTCATTTACATCAGGTATAACTCCCAATGCAATCCCTCCCCCCTCCCCCCTCCCCATAATAGGCTCCGGTGTATGATGATCCCCTTCCCGAGTCCAAGTGATCTCATTGTTCAGTTCCCACCTATGAGTGAGAACATGTGGTGTTTGGTTTTCTGTTCTGGCGATAGTTTACTGAGAATGATGGTTTCCAGCTGCATCCATGTCCCTACAAAGGACACAAACTCATCCTTTTTTATGGCTGCATAGTATTCCATGGTGTATATGTGCCATATTTTCTTAATCCAGTCTGTCACTGATGGACATTTGGGTTGATTCCAAGTCTTTGCTATTGTGAATAGTGCTGCAATAAACATACGTGTGCATGTGTCTTTATAGCAGCATGATTTATAATCCTTTGGGTATATACCCAGTAATGGGATGGCTGGGTCATATGGTACTTCTAGTTCTAGATCCTTGAGGAATCGCCATACTGTTTTCCATAATGGTTGAACTAGTTTACAATCCCACCAACAGTGTAAAAGTATTCCTATTTCTCCACATCCTCTCCAACACCTGTTGTTTTCTGACTTTTTAATGATTGCCATTCTAACTGGTATGACATGGTATCTCATTGTGGTTTTGATTTACATTTCTCTGATGGCCAGTGGTGATGAGCATTTTTTCATGTGTCTGTTGGCTGTATGAATGTCTTCTTTTGAGAACTGTCTGTTCATATCCTTTGCCCACTTTTCGATGGGGTTGTTTGTTTTTTTCTTGTAAATTTGTTTGAGTTCTTTGTAGGTTCTGGATATTAGCCGTTTGTCAGATGAGTAGATTGCAAAAATTTTCTCCCATTCTGTAGGTTGCCTGTTCACTGTGATGGTAGTTTCTTTTGCTGTGCAGAAGCTCTTTAGTTTAATTAGATCCCATTTGTCAATTTTGGCTTTTGTTGCCGTTGCTTTTGGTGTTTTAGACATGAAGTCCTTGCCCATGCCTATGTTCTGAATGGTATTACCTAGATTTTCTTCTAGGGTTTTTATGGTATTAGGTCTAACATTTAAGTCTCTGATCCATCTTGAATTAATTTTTGTATAAGGAGTAAGGAAAGGATCCAGTTTCAGCTTTCTACTTATGGCTAGCCAATTTTCCCAGCACCATTTATTAAATAGGGAATCGTTTCCCCATTTCTTGTTTTTCTGAGGTTTGTCAAAGATCAGATGGCTGTAGATGTGTGGTATTATTTCTGAGGACTCTGTTCTGTTCCATTGGTCTATATCTCTGTTTTGGTACCAGTACCATGCTGTTTTGGTTACTGTAGCCTTGTAGTATAGTTTGAAGTCAGGTAGCGTGATGCCTCCAGCTTTGTTCTTTTGACTTAGGATTATCTTGGCAATGTGGGCTATTTTTTGGTTCCATATGAACTTTAAAGCAGTTTTTTCCAATTCTGTGAAGAAACTCATTGGTAGCTTGATGGGGATGGCATTGAATCTATAAATTACCTTGGACAGTATGGCCATTTTCACGATATTGATTCTTCCTATCCATGAGCATGGTATGTTCTTCCATTTGTTTGTGTCCTCTTTTATTTCACTGAGCAGTGGTTTGTAGTTCTCCTTGAAGAGGTCCTTTACATCCCTAGTAAGTTGGATTCCTAGGTATTTCATTCTCTTTGAAGCAATTGTGACTGGAAGTTCATTCATGATTTGGCTCTCTGTTTGTCTGTTACTGGTGTATAAGAATGCTTGTGATTTTTGCACATTAATTTTGTATCCTGAGACTTTGCTGAAGTTGCTTATCAGCTTAAGGAGATTTGGGCTGAGACAATGGGGTTTTCTAAATATACAATCATGTCATCTGCAAACAGGGACAATTTGACTTCTTCTTTTCCTAACTGAATACCCTTGATTTCTTTCTCTTGCCTGATTGCCCTAGCCAGAACTTCCAACACTATGTTGAATAGGAGTGGTGAGAGAGGGCATCCCTGTCTTGTGCCAGTTTTCAAAGGGAATTTTTCCAGTTTTTGCCCATTCAGTATGATATTGGCTGTGGGTTTGTCATAAATAGCTCTTATTATTTTGAGATACGTTCCATCAATACCGAATTTATTGAGCATTTTTAGCATGAAGGGCTGTTGAATTTTGTCAAAGGCCTTTTCTGCATCTATTGAGATAATCATGTGGTTTTTGTCTTTGGTTCTGTTTATATGCTGGATTACGTTTATTGATTTGCGTATGTTGAACCAGCCTTGCATCCCAGGGATGAAGCCCACTTGATCATGGTGGAGAAGCTTTTTGATGTGCTGCTGGATCCGGTTTGCCAGTATTTTATTGAGGATTTTTGCATCGATGTTCATCAGTGATATTGGTCTAAAATTCTCTTTTTTTGTTGTGTCTCTGCCAGGCTTAGGTATCAGGATGATGTTGGCCTCATAAAATGAGTTAGGGAGGATTCCCTCTTTTTCTGTTGATTGGAATAGTTTCAGAAGGAATGGTACCAGCTCCTCCTTGTACCTCTGGTAGAATTCAGTTGTGAATCCATCTGGTCCTGGACTTTTTTTCTTTGGTAGGCTATTAATTATTGCCTCAATTTCAGAGCCTGCTATTGGTCTATTCAGGAATTCTGCTTCTTCCTGCTTTAGTCTTGGGAGAGTGTAAGTGTCCAGGAAATTATCCATTTCTTCTAGATTTTCTAGTTTATTTGCATAGAGGTGTTTATAGTATTCTCTGATGGTAGTTTGTATTTCCGTGGGGTCAGTGGTGATATCCCCTTTATCATTTTTTATTGCGTCTATTTGATTCTTCTCTCTTTTCTTCTCTATTAGTCTTGCTAGTGGTCTATCAATTTTGTTGATCTTTTCAAAAAACCAACTCCTGGATTCATTAATTTTTTGGAGGGTTTTTTGTGTCTCTATCTCCTTCAGTTCTGCTCTGATCTTAGTTATTTCTTGCCTTCTGCTAGCTTTTGAATGTGTTTGTTCTTGCTTCTCTAGTTCTTTCAATTGTGATGTTAGAGTGTCAATTTTAGATCTTTCCAGCTTTCTCTTGTGGTTATTTAGTGCTATAAATTTACCTCTACACACTGCTTTAAATGTGTCCCAGAGATTCTGGTATGTTGTATCTTTGTTCTCATTGGTTTCAAAGAACATCTTTATTTCTGCCTTCATTTCGTTATGTACCCAGTAGTCATTCAGGAGCAGGTTATTCAGTTTCCATGTAGTTGAGCGGTTTTGATTGAGTTTCTTAGTCCTGAGTTCTAGTTTGATTGCACTGTGGTCTGAGAGACACTTTGTTATAATTTCTGTTCTTGTACATTTGCTGAGGAGTGCTTCCAATTATGTGGTCAATTTTGGAATAAGTGTGATGTGGTGCTGAGTAGAATGTATATTCTCTTGATTTGGGGTGGAGAGTTCTGTAGATGTCTATTAGGTCTGCTTGCTGCAGAGATGAGTTCAATTCCTGGATATCCTTGTTAATTTTCTGTCTCGTTGATCTGTCTAATGTTGACAGTGGGGTGTTGAAGTCTCCCATTATTATTGTATGGGTGTCTAAGTCTCTTTGTAAGTCTTTAAGGACTTGCTTTATGAATCTGGGTGCTCCTGTATTGGGTGCATATATATTTAGGATAGTTAGCTCTTCCTGTTGAATTGATCCCTTTACCATCATGTAATGGCCTTCTTTGTCTCTTTTGATCTTTGATGGTTTAAAGTCTGTTTTATCAGAGACTAGTATTGCAATCCCTGCTTTTTTTTTGTTCTCCATTTGCTTGGTAAATCTTCCTCCATCCCTTTATTTTGAGTCTATGTATGTCTCTGCATGTGAGATGGGTCTCTTGAATACAGCAAACTGATGGGTCTTGACTCTTTATCCAGTTTGCCAGTCTGTGTCTTTTAATTGGAGCATTTAGTCCATTTACATTTAAGGTTAATATTGTTATGTGTGAACTTGATCCTGCCATTATGATATTAACTGGTTATTTTGCTCATTAGTTGATGCAGTTTCTTCCTAGCCTCGATGGTCTTTACATTTTGGCATGTTTTTGCAATGGCTGGTATCGGTTGTTCCTTTCCATGTTTAGTGCTTCCTTCAGTGTCTCTTGTAAGGCAGGCCTGGTGGTGACAAAATCTCTAAGCATTTGCTTATCTGTAAAGGATTTTATTTCTCCTTCACTTATGACACTTAGTTTGGCTGGATATGAAATTCTGGGGTTAAAATTCTTTTCTTTCAGCATGTTGAACATTGGACCCCACTCTCTTCTGGCTTGTAGAGTTTCTGCCAAGAGATCTGCTGTTAGTCTGATGGGCTTCCCTTTGTGGGTAACCCGACCTTTCTCTCTGGCTGCCCTTACGATTTTTTCCTTCATTTCAACTTTGGTGAATCTGGCAATTATGTGTCTTGGAGTTGCTCTTCTCGAGGAGTATCCTTGTGGCGTTCTCTGTATTTCCTGGATTTGAATGTTGGCCTGCCCTACTAGGTTGGGGAAGTTCTCCTGGATGATATCCTGAAGAGTGTTTTCCAACTTGGTTCCATTTTCCCCCTCACTTTCAGGCACCCCAATCAGACGTAGATTTGGTCTTTTTACATAATCTCATACTTCTTGCAGGCTTTGTTCATTTCTTTTTCTTTTTTTTTCTTTAGGTTTCTCTTCTTGCTTCATTTCATTCATTTGAACCTCAATCACTGATACTCTTTCTTCCAGTTGATCGAGTCGGTTACTGAAGCTTGTGCATTTGTCACGTATTTCTCGTGTCATGGTTTTCATCTCTGTCCATTCGTTTATGGCCTTCTCCGCATTAATTATTCTAGTTATCAATTCTTCCACTCTTTTTTCAAGATTTTTAGTTTCTTTTCACTGGGTAAGTAATTCCTCCTTTAGCTCTGAGAAGTTTGATGGACTGGAGCCTTCTTCTCTCATCTCATCAAAGTCATTCTCTGTCCAGCTTTGATCTGTTGCTGGCGATGAGCTGCGTTCCTTTGCAGGGGGCGATGCGCTCTTATTTTTTGAATTTCCAGCTTTTCTGCCCTGCTTTTTCCCCATCTTTGTGGTTTTATCTGCCTCTGGTCTTTGATGATGGTGACTTGCTGATGGGGTTTTGGTGTGGGTGTCCTTCCTGTTTGTTAGTTTTCCTTCTAACAGTCAGGACCCTCAGCTATAGGTCTGTTGGAGATTGCTTGAGGTCCACTCCAGACCCTGTTTGCCTGGGTATCAGCAGCAGAGGCTGCAGAAGATAGAATATTGCTGAACAGCGAGTGAACCTTTCTGATTCTTGCTTTGGAAGCTTCCTCTCAGGGGTGTACTCCACCATGTGAGGTGTGGGGTGTCCGTCTGCCCCTAGTGGGGGATGTCTCCCAGTTACACTACTCAGGGGTCAGGGACCCACTTGAGCAGGCAATCTGTCTGTTCTCAGATCTCAACCTCCGTGTTGGGAGATCCACTGCTCTCTTCAAAGCTGTCAGACAGAGTCATTTGCATCTGCAGAGGTTTCAGCTGCTTTTTGTTGTTGTTGTTGTTGTTGTTTAGCTGTGCCCTGTCCCCAGAGATGGAGTCTACAGAGACAGGCAGGACTCCTTGAGCTGCTGTGAGCTCCACCTAGTTCGAGCTTCCTAGCCGCTTTGTTTATCTACTTAAGCCTCAGCAATCGCGGGCGCCCCTCCCCCAGCCTCGCTGCTGCCTTGCAGTTATATCACAGACTGCTGTGCTAGCAATGAGGGAGGCTCCGTGGGCATGGGACCCTCCCGGCCAGGTTTGGGATATAGTCTCCTGGTGTGCCCGTTTGCTAAGACCCTTGGTAAAGTGCAGTATTGGGGTGGGAGTTACCCAATTTTCCAGGTGTTGTGGGTCTCAGTTCCCCTGGCTAGGAAAAGGGATTCCCTTCCCCCTTGTGCTTCCCAGGTGAGGCGATGCCTCGCCCTGCTTCAGCTCTCCCTGGTCGGGCTGCAGCAGCTGACCAGCACTGATTGTCAGGCACTCCCTAGTGAGATAAACCCAGTACCTCAGTTGAAAATGCAGAAATCACCTGTCTTCTGTGTCGCTCGCGCTGGGAGTTGGAGACTGGAGCTGTTCCTATTCGGCCATCTTGCTCCGCCCCCGGGGGATTCAATATTAATAATACTTCACGCTCCAAGCCCACATAAATTCTCAGACCCATCTGAATTCTCTGGCTGTGCACTTTGAGGGAGATATTCTTTCTTTCCTCTCCTCTTGGAACCAAGGTGGGATAATACAGGTTTACTGCTGTCTAGCTTTACCAAGTGGCATTCTATCCATTACCTGTCTCACTCTGTCATTAATGCTATAGCTTTCTTGAGTGCTGGTTTTATGCAGGGATCTTAGACCTTGTACAGACATAAAACCAAAATTCAAAGTCACCTGGAATTGGTAGACACACCCAGGTCGACTATTGGCTTAAATGCTGTTTACCTCCCAGGACTCTTGCTTTTAACTTTGTTTCTGATCTTGAAAGATGTTTTAATTTTTTTATTTTCCTTATTGTTTTTTCAAGTTCAATCATTCATTCATAAGAGTGGTGTTAATATTTCATCTACCGCTCTTACGTGTTTTGTGACAGGAAGTTTTAGACCTCTTGCTGTAATACTGTGAGATACAAAAGTCTTCCCCCAAGGTTATTTCTCTCTATAGTTTTAGGGGAAGAAGGAAGAAAAAGTAAGAAAGTGAGTCATAATCATTCAGTTTTGCTCATTACTATCTATTCAGTTGGTACAAATTCCAATGATGGTAGAGGTTGATAATACAGGAAGCTAGAAGATAAGAATTTAGTTCAAAGAATGTGGTAAACTTTTGAACTGGTAAAATCCTTTTGATCTGTGTTCTAATGGTCAGTTATCTCATCTGCAAAATGGGAGTGGGGCTAGACTAGCTATTTCTTAACTTTGTCTTTCATGTTCAAAATTAGCAAAGTGATTTTAACAATAATCTTAGGATCCCATTGAATTTTATCTCCTTTATCTAATAATTAACTAATAATCAAATTAATAATTAAATTGTTTAAGAGTTATAAACTAATAATTAAATTGGTTGAGTCATAAATGTTCTGTTTGTTCATGTGAAGTAATATATTCTATTATTATAATTTAGCATTTTATAGTACTTAAAACCATTACTTTGCAGTGTCTGTAAAAAGATACTGTTTTTTACTTTGGGAGATGGTGGTGATATAATTTGAGCTAAAATTTAACTATCATCACAGTAGCCTAGGCTGCATTACCAGATTTATGTTTCTCATTTACAAATTGTAAGCACTTTTTCCAGTGTGTGTACATGTGTTCCTATTTACCAAGCTGATACATGAATGATAAACAAGGACTATAGTAATACAGTCAGAGAACAATGAAATATCTTAGGAATTTAAGTAAAAATAATGTTTAAACTACTACAGTTGTAAAAGGCATATAGTGAAAGGCTCAAATAAAAATAATTAATAAACCCAATTTTTAGAAACTCAGTAACTACCTCTTTTCCTGCACAAAACAAACATTCCAGTCACAGATCTAGGGGATTAAATTCCATGATTTTGCTGTTATTTCTATGAGAGAGTGAGTCATGAAATTTCTGTTTCCATCATATTTAAACTCAGAATTTTGTGCTGTTTTATGAAGCCTACATACTTCTATAATGTTTTGTTTTACCTCCTTTTCCCTCACTGTTTACCTTGACTAGTGTGTAAAGCTTTTTAACTTATGGCCATGTAATCAAGTTCATTTTAAGGCTGAGGCAGGTAACAAGTTGCTAGAAATATTATTTTTAACTGCTTTATAGTGGCAATCTAATCATTACCTTTATTATCGCATTAAAAAAATAACATGCAGTAAGAATCCAAGCATGGGGGCATGAGAAGAAGAGATCTGGGTCCTTACCAGGCAGAACTAGATGAAATTGCAGCTCAGAATTGTTGAACACTGTCAGTGATATATAATTCTTTCTGACGCTGTCTACATAACTCTGGGCAAGTTTCTTCGTGAGCTTCGGTCTCGTCTGCTCTAAGTGAGGCTATTGCCTAGAGGACGGGTCTGAAGCATAAACATGGTGATCGATTTCATTGCCTTCAAACCAAGGCATTATAAATCTATATTGCCTTATAATCATTATGCATTTGGTAAAGTATTGTGGACTCTCACTTGCATTTTCACTTTAATCCCTGCGGTATTAGTTTCATCTGGAAATGAGGTTCGTGTGGATCAGGAGATAAAGACATGTGAGAATATTGGCAAAGCAGGGGTTAGGATGACACACACACACACATGCACACACACACACAATCTAGGGCAGTGAAAAAGTCACCTCTTAGAAAAAAAATTAATAGAATCTGGGAGATTTTACACCCAGTTTTAGAAATGACTGGGCTGGTCATTTAGACATTTGCTCTCTTCATCATGATCACCACCTCCTCCTCGCTTCCTCCTTCTCATTCACAGATAAAAATGATAAAATATACTCCTGCATAAAGGAAGTTTCTAAAATGCATACAAAGGAATAAAAATGTTTTCTAGAACTCGCTTATGCAAGGAGTTGCTAGAGGCCGCGCTGTCCTCCTGGTGCCTGAGGAAGTCTCTGCCCGTCATCTGGCAATGGTCTATGGTAACAGCGCTGACACATGGGCTCTGAGATGCTTACGGGTGAGTAGTAAGATTTCCTCATATTATAAAAAACTGAAGTCAAAATAGAAATTCAGTAAGTGCAAATGGGTCAATATTTGAAAAAAGATTATATACACACACACCCAAATGAAGCAAGCTGTAATCTGTTTGGCAAATGTATTGAACTGCATGTGTTTCCCATACATTAGCAAGTCTGAAACAATACTTCTGTGTTAAACTAAAAGATGGACATCGGGCAAGCAGGCTGCACCTGCCGCTAATGGAGCTGGGGGAAGAGACACATGAGTACAGAAGCTGTTGGGAGTGTTGACGGAATCGGGGGCTGGTGGGCATCTCCGCAGAAGGAGAGCAGGCCCTGTGAAGGGGGTGGTGGCAGCCATGGAGAAGGGCTGCTGTTGGGATGGAGGCCAGCTGCACGCAGGGTGAGGACGAGAGAAGGCTGCTCAGGCTGAGGGAGTTTAGCTTGTGATGTCACAGCTGCTGTGGGCATCACAGTTTCCCAGTTTCATGCCTTTGATAAATAATGGCTCGGTGGTTAGTACCCAGCCAGAGAAATTCTAAATAAACACTGTTTTGCTGCCTGTGACACTTCTTAAGATGACCACCACAAGCACGCTTTTATGTCTCATTCAGCTAGTACATTGCCTACTAATATGCCTTGTATGAGTCACTGATAAAAAACTCAAATGGCTTGCAGAATGGAGATCTAGGAGTCTTGAATATGTCCTATCGACATTCCTAATAGTTTCATGCCAAATACTATATATTAACATAACAAAGCACAAAACACATTGCGTTGGAAATGATAGTTGCTTATTTCAACTTGTTCATATGTCATTATATGGAGTACTGATTGAATATACAGAATTTTGATTAGCGCCTTTCATATTTATCAGTAATATCTTGAACTTCTATTACCCTTCAAACAAAGATTGTGTTTTAAAAAAGATAAGCAAAGAAGGAATAATATAAATGTGAAATGGGTTTTATGGCTTGTTTACCCTTAACCTAAGTGTCGCATAGGTAGAAACATAGCATTTGGAGTCAGAAAAAGCCAAGTTTGAATTTCAGCACTACCGTTTTATAATAAAAATGAAAATAAAATTGAGTTAATATTTATTGAATGCTTACTGTATGCAAGGCAGTATGTACAGGGCATTATCTACTGTCATTATCTATGTTACCTATATTATCTATAATCTTATTGTATTATTATATAATCTATAATCTTATTGTAACTCTAAGATGTAGGTGATTAGAAAATGCATCTGTTCCCATAGCTCCAGCTCCAATCTCCTCAAAGAATTCCCTGTTTGCATCTCTGGGCTCTATCCCTTTCCCAAGCTCCAAGCCTACATCTTGGCTTGACTGACAATGCTCCACCATTCCGTCAAACACAGTACGTCTGATATTGAATTATCACCACCCCAATGCCCCCCAAATTAGTTTTCCTATGCCTCAGACATTCTTACTTCTATGAAGTGTGCCTTATTTGTGTAAAATGTTACCCATCCCCTAGATAGGATTTCTTCCTTTCCCTCTCGTTACATATTCATTCAGTCGTTAAGTTTGCAATATTTCTTATCTTGATCCTCGCTTTTCTATTCCTGCAGCTAGGATACTTAATAACCACTGCCATAACTGGTCCCTCTTTAGATTCTTGGCCATGAAAATCAGTGAAACCCTTCATCCTGCCTGGATATAATGCTACATTTAGTCCACTCACCTCTCCCTCCTCCAATTTCACACCTTCTCTCTTCTCAAACCTCACTCATGTGGGTGTCCTTACCACCCACATGCTATGGTCTGAGTGTTTGTGCCCCCAGAAAATCCCCATGTTCAAATGAAATCTTCACTGCCATAGTGTTAAGAGGTGGGGCTGTTAGGAGATAATTAGGTAGCTTATTAATAGGATTAGTGCCCTTATAGAAGAGGCCCAAGGGAGCCGGTTTCCCTTTCCACCATGTGAGGATGCAGCGAGGAGGTACCATCTATGAATCAGAGAATGAGCTCTTTTAATGCCGTGATCTTGGACTTCCCAGTCATTAGAACTGTGAGAAGTAAGTTTCTATAGTTTATAAGCCAGTCTATGGTATTTTGTTATAGTAGCCCAAATGGACTAAGACATGACATCACGGGGAAAACAGGAGCAGTCATAAGAGAACTTCATCAGCTGCCACCCTGTGTTGCTCCATTATCATCTGTAGCGTATACGGTGACTGCCTATTCTACTCCACTTCCTATCTAAAACCAATGTGGTTGTTCCTATGGTAGGCAGAGAGGTCTCCCTTGAAACCCCCACGCCCTGGTCCATGCAACCTGTGGCTACATTGTTACATGGCAAAAAATGATCTTACACATGTAATTGAGGTTACAGATGAAAATAGGGAGATTATCCTGGACCATCCAGGTGGGCTCAATTTAATCACATGAGCTTTTAGAGCAGAAAACTTTCTCTGCCTGAAAACAGAGAGATGCAGCGGAAGTCAGCAAGATTCAATGAAGGACTTGCCGTGCTATTGTTGGTTATCACAGAGGGAGCAATGTGATAAGGAATGTGGGCGATCTTAAAGGCTGAGGGAGTCTCTTTGCTGTCATCCAGCAAGGAAGCAGGGACCTCAGTCCTACAAACACAAGGAACTGATCTTCCAACAACCCGAGAGAGTTTGCAAGTGGATTCTTCCCTGGAGCTTCACAGAAGAGCTCAGACTGCTCAACACCTTGCTTTTGGCCTTGTGGCATCATCAGCCAAGTCCTCTCAATCCCTACAGAGCTTCAGAAACCTTGAGATCATCAATTTGTGTTTCAAGCTGTCAAGCTTGTGGTCATTTGTTATGGTAGCTGTACAGAGTGAAAATAGATCTCTCTTCTGTTTGTTTACTCAAGGACATTGAACCCCCGTAATTGTCTCCTCTCTCATGCATCATCAGCTTTTCTTCTCTGCTGGGTCATTCTTTATCAGCACATGAAATATTATTTCTTGCATCTTAAAATGTGCAAGCAAATCTCTCTAGACTGTGTTCCCCTCCACATCATCCTTGAACAGTTAAAGCTCCTTGAAGGAGTTGCCAGTAATGTCTCCCCTTCCCTTTCCAGTTTTCTCTTCCCACTCTAATCGACCATTTAACACCCCACAGGGGCACCCTTAACAATCTTCTTGAAAGAGCCATCAGTGACCTCTACATTGCCAAATCCAAATGTTCAACTCAGTCCTCATCTTACTTGACCTATTTCTAACATTTGACATAACTGATTCCTCCTTCTTCCTTGTAACGCTTTTTCATTCAGCCTCCAGAACTCCACAATTCAACTTTTTTCCGCATTCACCGCCTCTCCCTCTCAATTTGTTTTGTTTGGTTTTTCCTCATTTTCCTGGATTCTTAACATTATATTGTCACAGCATTTGGTCCTGAGACCACTCACTTCTTTCATGTCCTTAGCTAGTCTTTAAATACCATCCATATAGTCAACTCCAAAATTTGTTTCTCCAGCCTGGACCTCTACTCTGAATTTGTCTGTCTCAATGCTTACTTACCTTTATGTTTGGTTGCCTGACATTCATGTCAAGTGTAACAAGTCCAAAATCCAACTCTTACTTTTCTCCCCAAAACCTGCTTCTCACACAATCTTTTTCTACCTCAGTGAATTATAAATCAATGTGTATGCAGGACAAAATGACCTTGGAGCCATCTGCATAGGACATCTCTTGTGTTTCACTTCCTATCCTTTTAGTCCATCATTTGCTCTAACCACTGTTGCTGCAATGAGCGTTATACAGGTTCTCTGCAGCAATTTGGCCTCACTGCATTGTGTATATCTCACTTTCTTCCTTGGAACTTTTCTGACACCAGACCCTGGGCTATTTGTGCTCAAGTATGTCTAACTGGGGAGATGGAATCAGTGGCTAAAGGTCTGCTTTCTGTGCTTCAGGTGCCGGACACAGGGCTCCTTCAAGATCTCAGCTGTCAAGGCCCGACTGGCATCAGTTGTAACCAGCTGAAAACTGCATCCATGTGTCAGCTTTTTCCTTGTGCCTATTTTCCTTTCTCTACTCCTCCTTACCAGTTTCCTAGGATTAATTCCCCAAATAAAGCACATGCATACAGCTTTCTGTTTGGTACCAGAAGTGACTTAGAATTCAGATCCTCAGGATGAGGATCAGGAGCTGGATCATTCACAAGCCAGACAGTGATCAGAGCACCACCGCTGTCGGCAGGTCAGGGAAGCCCTTCCATGCAGGAGCAGCACAGTTACTGATCTCGGTGAAAACCACAGGCTCAGGCTGGCCAACAGTCACATCAAGGAATGCTGGGAAAGCAAAAGTTCCCAGGGAAGTGTTTATAGAAACTTTCATATCCAGTGGTGCTAGAAAAATCCATGATGAACCCCTCAAGGAGTGTTACAGCATAGCCTACTAGAGGTCTGGAACAAGACCATGTATTCTGCATCACAGAAATGCTGGCTGTTGGAAGGGTAGCTATTGCAGTGTTACTGGGCCCTACTAGGGACTGAACACTTGATCATGGTACATCGTGACTGGGGTGACGTCCATGGTGAGCTGGATATTATCAGTCCAGGTGGATGCAGCAGCAATGTCTCTTAGGATGGAAATGGTACATTTCCGATAAGCCCCAAGCAGGCTCAGGAGCTACAGGTGAGGCACATTTAGTATGTGACTCAGAATCCTTTGTTCTCTATGTTATAACTCCTTTGTTATAGCTATGGTCTCATGGGGGCTCCCTATGACAAATCGACGGAGGAAGAACAAAATGAGGCCTGGGTCCCAGGTGGCTCAGCTCAATATGTTGGTGCTGGCCATAAGTGGACTGCGGCCGTACTGCCGCTCACTTACAGATGGCCTTACAGAACCGCAATGAAGGAAGATTCTCCCAGTGGACAAAACTGCAAGCAGCATACTGGAATGCTAGTATTATACGGAGCTTTAGGGTAAATATGGGCTTCACGGCAGTGGTAAATAGCTTGGCCAGTTGGTCAAGGACTTAGAAGGAGCAAAATTAGAACACTGGAAATAAGGAAATCTGAGGAAGAGGCATATCGATCCATAAATGGGAGTGGGCACAAAATGGTCTGTCTTTGTGTCTTAAGATAATTCCCATCAGAGAGCATCAACACAGAAGAGCCTTGAATAGCCCACTGGGCATCATAACTGATCATGCAGGCAAGCCAGCCGCAGGCCTTGACTACCCCATTCTCGTGCAATTGGACTATGAGCTGTGTGGCCATAGTGGCGGGAAGGGGGACTACGCACGGCCCTAGGCTGACCTAGCTGCTGCCACTACTCAGTGCCCAACCTGCCAGCAACAGACGCTAATGCTGCAAACCCTGTGAGGGGTTCAACCAGTCACTTGTTTGAGGTGTGATCATCGAACCCTCTACTCTGGCAGGGATAACCATCTTCTTTACCAGAAATGATGGAAACTCTGGGTTTGGGTTTTCCTTGTTTGCCTGCAGTGTCTCTCCAAGAGCCACCGTCTTAGGGTGGCATTTCAGAACGCCTGGTTTACCAGCATTGGTTATTGCAACAGTGCTTCAGATCTGAGGACCCCCATCTGCTTTTGGTTTTTTTTTGTGAAGAAATGCAACAGTGGGTATGTAACCTTGAGGTCCCCTGGATCATGTACGAACACAACCCAGGAGCACCTGGCCTCAAAGAAGGAGAAGGAAATGACTTATTAAAGACTTATGTAAAGTACCAGTTTACTTTACACACTCTACAGGATTGGGTTGCTGTCTTCAGAGTGAAGTTGTATTTATTGAAGCAATGATCAATATATGGTCCTTTGTCTAACAGAATACACAGGTTCAGGAAACAAGGAATGGAAGTAAGATTGGCTCCATCACTCCCAGTGACTCATTTGCAGAATTAGTACTTCTTGTTCTTGTCAACTTATTGCTGTACCGGATTAGAGGGCCTGGTTCCTAGGGTAAGGGTGGGGATGCATTTCTGGATGATATGATAAGAATACCACTGAACTTGAAACCATGATCACTGCCAGGTCATTCTGAATAGTTCATGACAGTGGATCATCAGACAAAGATGGAGTTTCGTGTTTGTTACTACAGAGAGTCAGAGTTGCTGCTACATAACAAAGGCAGGAAGATACGTGTCTGGAAGCCAGGAAATTCAATGAGATGTCTCCATACTTCCATGCCCTCAATAACTGTAAATGCCCAACAATGGTAAGGCAACTAAATACTCTGATTCTTAGAGATGAAGACCTGGGTTACTTCACCAGGTCATCAGCCTGGACCTGCTGAAGTGGTAGCCAAGAATGAGGATATTGAGAATGAGTCCTGGAGGAGGGATCAGTTGAAGAAGTGGGTCGGAAGCTTCTTCCACTCTTCCTCCCATATTCTTCCTGTATTAAGTCTGTGGAAGAGACTGTGGTCGGCTCATGCCCTGAAGGTTCTTGGCAGACAAGTTTTAATGGAAAGCCTGAGTGGGTCTGGGGAATACAAGGAGAGGATTGTGTCTGGCCATTCTTGTGCCCTCACATTCTCTTGGCCCATGGCTCACTCCAGTCATTTGTGTAGCAACCAGCTTTGTATAGGGAGAAACTGACAGCTCCTTCTCTTGGGCACACTCTTCGTCCTGGATAGCATCTAATAGCAAATAAATAAATAGGTCTGTGTGTGTGCAATGGGAGTCCAGGAGGCAGGTGACTGGAGGGAAAGTGGAGAGAAAACTTGTCATCATCACGTTTCCTGATGTGCGTAAAAAATTCAGGGTAATAACCCAGGTCATATACGCAATTTTGACTTTGAAATAGTCCATAATAAAAAGAAAAATATTTGTCAAAACAGATTTTGTTTTTTGCCCGTTCTAAGATATTAGCAGGAAGAAATAGCCTAAAACATTTTTCTAGAGATATTGTACCCATAGAGTATTTTGTCTGTCTTTTTAGGGGTTAAATTTGTTTGGCAGGGAGTTTATATATTTAGAACTATTCTCTTGGCCTTTTGAGGACTACTGTGACAATATTTGCTTCTCAAAGCAAAAAAATCTCAGTGTCTTCTTTTGCCTAAAAACTCAGCAATTGATTCATTTTAGGATGAATTATTCTTGAAAGAAATGGTAATTCCAAAGTTAGCTGGGGACATTTTGCCCCTTAAAATATAGATAAAATTGATATAATTCCTCCTTTCCAGAGAAAATTGAAAGGTCAAGGCCATCTCTAAGATTTCTGAAAATTCCTTTGGTTATATATTCTCATACTCCCTCCACTCCTCATTCTGTCTCCACTAAATGACTTCATTCAGGATTGTTTCACTGTTGTGCCCTTTGGTTTTGAGGTTCCTGCTGACCCAAACATGGAGCTCAGCATTTTTCTTTAATCTATGTCCAAACTCTTTCCAATATATGTGTGTGTAGAAGATCTTATTGAAGGCTGAGTATACTGCTACAGCAATTAAAAAGCTAAAAGTTCTATCCTAGGCATTCCTCTAGAAGTCTCCTGTTTGATTTTCTATCCCAGGCTAATGTTACATGGCTTGTGTTCCTATGGTAATACTGTGTGACTTTCCTCTCCTCCTGCTCACACCCTTCCATCTCTCTGACTTCTAATTCTTTATTTTTATGCAAAGCATGTTGGTTATCTAATATGTTAAACATCTGATGAAAAATTGGTTATTTTACCTAATTTACAAAAAGAGATTACAAAGTAAACATAAGACATGCAAAAGAAAGATGGAAGGGGGGTGTGTGTGTGTGTCTGTGTGTGTGTGTGTGTGTTTGTGTGTGTGTGTGGAGAGAGAGAGAGAGATTATTATGATTGGCAAAGACAAAAACAGTAGAAGGCATCCAGTATTAGTATGGAAACCAAATCAAAAACAAATCCAGAAATTTTTTTAAATGTTGAAAGCTGCATGTGAGAATAAGAAAAATACTCATTAAAATTTTATTTTTGACTATTTAACTTCAGATATTCAACTTGGTTGATTAAAAAAAACAGAATTACATCACTGAATTGATCAAATTAACCAGTTTTCCCTAGTGTGATGCTCACAAAGTCTTATTACCCAATTCGGTGACCTGTTTCAAAGATGAGGTGGCAAAGAGGATAATCCAGGTAGTAATATCAAACTTCTTACCAACTAACCTAGTCAGTTTAGGTGAAAGAAGCATTTTCTTCAATTATCCAGAGAATGATCTTTTCCATTTTCTTGCATGGGTATGCAGAGTTTGAAGAATTTTGACTTTTAGATAGATATATAAAGTAAAGTTTAAGTAAACATATATATTGTGTAGTCAAATGTTACTAGTGGACAGAACTGAGAGTCACAACTTGCTTCCAGTCCCAGCTCCGACACCTGTAAGCTGAGCTGTGAAGCAAGCTGTTCATGTAAACCTGTTTCTTCTCCTGTAACGTGAGGAAAATAAAAAAAGCTATACCCCACAGAATTGTGAAAATAAACAAGTAATGCATGAAAACCCCTCAGCAGAGTGGCTGGAACTTATTTTAACTATTTTAAAAAATTTCTCCATTTATGTACGCCACAGCTGAACTCAAGAAAAACAATGATCACTGAATTTGAACTATGAATTCATGTCCCCAGAAATATAACTTAATAAACTACGTAAATACTAGTCTTTGAAATTATGTCAACAGAGACTACATTCAAATATTTAGACATTTATTCTATTTTCAAAAGGCATAAACACTCACAGTGTTATCATAATAATTTCTCCATTTATTTTTCTTTTTATTCAAAATAACTAGCTAGCTTATATGCATATTTTAAAGTAGCTGAATAGCTCAGGAAAAATAAAAATTTGCATAACAAACCGAATTGTGCACCTTTAAAAGCAACTGTACAAAAAAATATTTATCAGAAAAAAGTTTGTTTAAATGCACTAAATGTTCTTTGGCTTCTTTATTGGACATTAACAATTTTATTTTTGAAAATACAATTAATTTACCACTATGTATAAGAAATGAAGTGTATCTTTTGTTCCAATTTTTATTCACACTTTTAACATATATAAAAAGAATTAGCTGCTTTTAATTCTTAGAGGTACAATGTTTGAAGCAATGTTTGTTACACTGGCAACTGAAGACGTTTAGAGATTTTATATGTATCAAATTTAGAGAAATTATAGATCTAAGTGAAGTGAATGATCAAACTTTTAAAATGAACAAATAAAAGTAGGCCAAGGATGAATGGAACAAAATGTATTAGAAAAGTCTTACCACCAGATCCCTAGATAATATGTGAATGTAGGATATATTTGATTGTATAATTCTAAACATAAATTACATTAAATTATCTTAATCATTTATCTCCTAGAATTTTGCAGGCAATTTAAAAATATTGAATTATTTACACTATACTCCCTAAAGCAGAGATAAATTAATGGTCAAACTTTGAGAAACTAATTTTGTTCCGCAGCTGATGGTCTCACATAAATAATAGTTTATAAGTGTGTCAGTTTAGAGAGTCTGCCTTTGTAATCTATTAAATAACATATTTTAGATCAATGTAAATGGAGATTATGGTTGCATATTATAAAGTTTCCTGACAAACACTAAGAATCTATAACAAAAATCATTTCCAGCGAATTCAAATATCAGTTCCTTGAAGAACTGAATCCTTATGATAAAATTAGCACCTCCATCTCTTTCTCTTCCTCCCTCTCTTTTTTTCTTTCCTACCTTTCTTTTCCTATTTTAAGTCTCCTTCCAAAAAGATTCAAGTCATTTGCTTTATACTAAATGCTCTTGGAAAAAGTGAACTTTTGCTATCTGTTGTGTTAGATCGCCATTATTTGCTAAAATAATTCGAAGGACTTTATATGCAAACAATTGATAAACACTGGTTTGCCCCATCAATGGAAAAAAACAATCAAAACTATTGTTTGAATAAATGAATTTTATTATAATCATTAGTGTACTTGTTTGCTAATAATACTAATTGATGCGAAGTCACTCAATTCCTCACTACAATGAAATACGGAAGAAATAAAATGTCCTGGGAAGATGTATCTGGATAAATATTATAAAGTAGGGGGAAAGAACAGGGTGGGGCACTAGCAAAGCCTAGGTTTTCACCTTGACCGTGATGTTCTCCCACTGAATGACCTTGAGCAAGTCACCTACCTTGTCTGGGCTCCAGGTTCATGATCTGTTAAGTATGGAGGTAGGAATTCATTTACAAGCTGTAAAGACGTCATATACAGTCAACCTAACTACTGAAATGAGGCTTCACTCTGGCATGTGAAACCTAAAGTAACTCACTGGGCTATTTCCTGTAAGAACTGCTAACGAGGAGCCAAAGTGTCCAAAATTCCACCTCAAAACTCTGTTCTTGCAGGCTCTTCACACGTTAATGAAAGGCACCAGGCTAAAGGAAGAGATTCAGGGAGGCAGAAAATGAGAAATGGTAGCACAAGGAGCATGGTTAACCTGTCAACTGAATAACTTACTATTGGACAATTGGAAATGTGCTGCCCACTGTAGCTAATTGCATTCTAATTGGTTGTAGTTAGAATTCTTTGACTTTAAAAAAATCTTCTTCCAAGTTGATTTATAAGAACTGTGTATTAGGACATGGAAAAAGGATATTATGTAGCCTTATATATTTTTTTGTTTTAAAATCCATTGTATGTAAGGATTATTTGTGGATAATTTTTTCTTATTTATTTGTATTACATTAATTCATCTGTGATACATTACTTCATTAAATCTTTTCAGAGGAAGCATGAGACCTTTTGTGTGTTTGAGAAAATACATTTTTATGTGTAGTGGCATGTAAGTAAAAATTAGTAACATAAACTAAGTGGAAAAGTGAATCAAATACAGGATTTGTGATTTCAGAGCATACACTTAGGAATCTATGTTTTGTTGCTTAATGAATATTAAAACATAAATTACAAGTACATTGTGGTTTCAGAATAACACTGTATTTGACTTGATGGCATAGTAATCTGTTCACATAACAGCATATAGTGTAGTGCTTGACATGTAGCTGGTGAATGAATGAATGATTGAAAAATGAATGAATGATAGGAAGTCCATTTTATATCAAAGTCATCCTAGTAACTAATGACTGACCATAAAATGTCAAATTCCCCATTACAGTGCAATGATTACAAACCATTTTACCACCATAGATCCCGAGATTTGAAAAAGCTTGTCTACTAAACATGATATATGTATTTGATAGCAATTTCTTTTTCTTATTTTGAATAAAAATGACATGGAATAATAGTACTGACAGAGTGATCACACAACAGCTTCCTATTTCTCCTATTAAGGTAACAATACAGTGTGGTTAAGGACATGGATTTGTAGCAAAGAGTCATGGGCTCTTAACCTGATTCCCTTGGTCAGAACCCCAGTTCATTAGCTGTGTGGCTTTATATATAAGTTCTTACAAACTGCTCTGTATCTCAATTTCCTCATCCTAACAGGAGGATAATAATTGTGCCAAACTCATAATTTTTTAAATGAATCCATGAAAAGCACCTAGAACAGTGCCTAGGACATAGTATGCACTCAAAAAATGTTGGTAATTCCATGCTATGAGTGCTAACATGGATTATTCCCAAAGCTCACTGGAGCACCATGAAGTCAGGATTGTGTCCAATTTACAGATGAGAAAACTGAGACCTACTGAGATTAAAAGTTGCTTAATGTAACAGATTGGCTCAAATCTAGAGCTAAATCTTGCTCCCTTTCTCTTTCTCTCCCTCTCTTCCTCCTTTCTCCCTTCTCTTCTCCTTTCTCTCTAACAGAAATCTTGATCTGCAAGAGATAACCGGTGTTGCCACATTACATTAATACAATCCCAGGCAGAATCAAAGATGCTTGACATTTCAATTAGCTTGTGCAAGTTTATTGAAAGTGAACTTATGATTTCTGTTTAACTCTTAGAAATACTGAAAATGGCTTAAGGAGCTCCATTTCTTTCAGAATAGGAGCAGTGATATAGGGAGCCTCCAGTTGGCTATTTCATAATTCTTAACACTTTAATTAGTGGTTAAGTCATTTAAATGTTACCATAAATAGGATTTAAAGAGGGGAGGGAAAGTATTGTCTATTTTTTAATGGCAGATTCTTGACTTTATGATTTTTCACGTATTAAGAAAACATATTTTCAGAAGTTAATACAAATGACTTGCAATACAATGAACAGAAATTTTTGCCAATAATGACTCATTTCATAAAAACACAGAACATTTATTCTTTCTGTTCCTGTTTCAGAAGAAATAGCCTAAGCAACGTGGCCACTGCTAGTCCTAACATTAACACTGACGTTTATAATCCATGTTTTGCCTTTTCTGACTGCGGCTGTTCCTATCTGGCTGGAGGGGCTCCAGGGCCACACACAGACGGCGTTCATGTATGACAGTATCTTTTATGGAGTGGGGCAAAGGCGGCCACACTCTCAAAAGGAGAGGGGTGGGAGAGAGGGAGCAAAGCCACAGAACACCCCCATGACCCCAGCCACCCACGGAACTGGGACAGGGAGAGTCACTGCTTGGCTAATGAAAGCAGAGATGGAATAATGGATGACACTATGAAATTAAAATAGGGTGACTTGAATAAGAGAAATACGATTTTTTTTTTTTAAGTGGAACTTACTTATTCATGTCTCTAACTTTCCTGAGTGGGAGTTTATCAACCCTGTCCTTACAACTCACCACTTGTTCCAGGATTTAAGAAAACACCCTTTGCCTTGAGGCCCTTCCCAGTCTATCCAAGTCCACTGTCGAAATTTCTTACCCACCGCCCTCCTGCCAGGAGATATTGTGATGCCCATTTCCCTAGGACCCTTCCTTCTGGACTGTTCTCTCTCCTACTGCTATCTCTTGACCCCTCCCCATCCTCCTCCCCGTTCCCTCCCCCTCCTTCTCCCTCCCCCTCCTTTATTGAAAGTTACACATGCTAATTGCCTTCCTCTCTCCTCCTCTTCTTCTCCTCCTCCCCTCTCCCTCCTCCCCTTCCTCTCCTCTCCTTCTCCCCTCCCCCTCTGCCTCCTTCTCCCCTACCTCATTTCTCCCTTCCCTTACCTCTTCTCCCCACATTTACTTTCTCTCCCACTCCTTTCTCCTCGTCTCTCTCCTTCCCTTCCTCTCCTTCTGCCCTCCTCATTCTCCCCTCCCACTCTGCCTCCTTCTCCCCTCCCCACTCCTCTCCCCTTTCCATCTCCTACCCCCTCCCCTTCCTCTCTGCCTCCTTCTCCTCCCCACTCACTCTCCTTCTCCCTCCCCCTCCTCTTCCCCTCCTTCTCCTCCATCTCCTCCCTCTTCTTCCCCTTCTTCTTCCTCCCCCGCCTCCCTTACCTCTCCTTCTCCCCCTCCCTCTCCTTCCCCCCTCCCTCTCCTTCTCCCCCTCCCTCTCCTTCTCCCCCTCCTTCTCCTTCTCCCCCTCCCTCCCTCTTCTCCTTTCCTCCTCCCACTCCTTCTCTCCTCCCTTCTTTCTCCCCTCCCCATCTCCGCTCTTTTTGGTGTGTGGGTGACTTTCTCCTCAGTTCGTCCAAACACTTTCAGTTTTCACTTTCAGGAAGTGCTGAGGTCCACACCCAACTCGGGCTCTCCACCCCTGATGGGAAGCACGTGGCTGTCCCCTTTGGGTGTATTTCAAGCATCCCTGGCATAGGTGCAGTGGCCTTGCCCCGGGCTCACCAGTGGCCTTTGGGGTCCCAGTTGGCAGGCAGCCCTGTTCCCTGAGGGTCCCTGCCGGAACCGCTGGTTCTTGGAGCTACCCCGTGAGTACTTTTCTGTCTTGGAATAGGATGTTCAAGTGCTATTGAACATCCTAAGTAAGGATTACTTAGGTAAGGACGGAGCCATAGATTACTTAGGTGAGGACGGAGCCATAGATTAATCTGTCCCCTCACTGCCCCGAGGAACCCAGGATCTGGCTGGTCCTCAGCATGCTTGAGTGAATGAGTGATGAACTGACAGGCAGGGGGAGGAAGGGGCTGAAGCACGCTTCACTCGCCTGCAGTTTTGTGAGGGCGGGTTCCGCAGGCCGGAAGGGAATTCTTCACCCCGGAAGTGAATGCTGGTGGCATGCATTAAATAGCCTGATTTGGCTGTCCCTTTCCCCACTGGTTTTGCTGCAGTCATTCTTTGGCGATAAAAATGTTAGAATGTGTTTTCTGAAATGTGTGTTTTTTACAGAGCCTTAAGGTCTTTGGAGTAAATGAACCACATGAAACTACTAAATAAATCAAACTGACAACACAGCTTTATGAAGTATTTTTATGGTTATCTAGTTCATTTTGTCCAAGTTATATATGAGTTCGGAGGTAGATCTGTAAACTCCTCCCCACCCCCATTTTTTTCAAAACAAGAATTTTTTCCTTATAGAAGTAGTACATGTTCAGGGTAAAATCAAACAAAGAAACAAGAATAAATCAAATGAGTCAGAGGAAGAGAGATGAAAAGTAAAATCCTTCCAGCCTCATTCCCTAGAGCAGTAGTTCTCAACTGGGGAGGATTTTGCCTCCTAGGGGACGTTTGGCAATGTCTGGAGACATCTGGTCATCTGCGGGGAACTGCCTCTACTGCGTCTAGTGAACAGCCAGGGTTGCTGCAAAAGAGCCCACCATACGCAGGACAATCCCCCACAGCAAAGCATTATCCGGGCCAGAGTGATCTTAGTGCCTCTACTGCGGACCCCCGGCCCAAAGTGACTACGATGGTTTGCATATTCTTCCAGAAATTTTAAAATATGTATGTGTAGCTTTTCTACATTTTTTTTTTTCACAGAAGTGAAAAAAAAAATTTTTATCTTTTATCTTTTTATCTTCTCTAATTGGAAATTGGCTTTTTTCACTTAATGTTTCAATGTCTTGATTATTTTTGGTTATTTTTTACATACTGATACATCCAATTTACTTAATTATTATTATTATTATTTTAGAGACAGGGTCTCACTTTGTGACTCAGGATGGAGTGCTCCTAGCTCACTGCAGCCTTGAACTCCTGGTCTCCTGGTCTGAAGTGATCCATCCCCTTGTCTCAGCTTCCCAAAGTGTTGGGATTACAGGTGTGAGCCACTGTGCCTGGCCATAACCTAATGGTTTTTAACCGTTGATTAGTTTTCAGTTGGCTCATATATCGTAACATACGTAGCTCTCAAAGAGAGCGAATTTTGTTGTCTCTAACTTCTCACTGTGATAACCAAGCCTGCTGGGAAGGGGTTTTACTGAAAGAGAAACTGCACAAAGGGTTGGATTCTTCCTTGGCACTTTTGTTTTTGTTTTTGTTGCTTTACTTTTGCTCAAAATCTGACTTAGAGGCTAAATTCACAACGGCAGGCTGATTCTGTTTCTTTCTTACAAATCCCAGTTCTCTCTTGATTGTATCACTCAGGAGCCTGGGAAGAGGAGGGAGGAGTGCCGGTTTTCTGTGCCGTGCCACCGTGGAGTGTATCCAGCAGACATTTCTAATGCCCAGCTCACCAGCCAGGAAGTCACGTCAGCTGTGGAAATGTTCAGCTTAGGGGCTCACCATATCTGAATCACATCCAAAACTTGTTAAGAACCTGGATTAAGTAAAATATGCTAGGGATTCAGGCTCTCCCTTAGCTTAATAAAGAATGAACCACTTCAAAGCCAACCCTTCATTGTCTAACTCTTTTTTCTTTTTTTCCCTCTGTGTGAGTTCAGTCCATTGACATCTTTTGCTGTTTTTCTATGTTGACTTTCATTTTGGATTGGAAAAGTGAGGCTCATGCATTTTACACGGCAGTTATCAGAAGCACATCTGATTCAAAACCACACAGTGTTGCTATTGATTGTACAGCGATGTTGGCATGGATCATTTAAGGTAAATGTTATTCTCATGACCCCAAAGAGAAGGCTGTCACAGAGAAATATTATGTAATAATTTCCACCTTGCAAGAATGCAATGACCCCAAGAATAACACATTTTAATTCTTAAACTATGTGGAATTATCTATTTTAGCTCGCTTCAAGCAGCATGGGAATTTAGTTTTATTTCAAATTAGTCTCTGCTACTTGTGTGAAAACCAGTCAAAGTTTATAGCCTGGGAAACTGCTTTAAAGTAAAAACGAATGCTTTAAGTCTCAACATTCCTTTGTTAAAATGTAAAAATGAAAGGGGAAAACTGCTTTCTATTACTCCTTCTTTTAAATATTTGGAGCTCTCTCATTATGCCCTGACCTGTTACAGCAGGCAGCACCCTCCACATAAACAGCTTCCTTCTTTTTCCACAGATATAAAAATGAGTCATGCTGGTCACCACTCTTGTCAGGCCTCCCATGTAGACAGGGTTATTTTTAAGGGCACCCCGTGGAACCTGTGGAGTCTCATGGATGGTGGTGATGAGCAGGCCAGGAGTGGTCACCTCCCTGATGTCCCTTCCATTTGTCCCACACAAGCTGTGGCATGGGAGACAAAAGGCCACACTGAAGTCCACAGGGCTCTAAGGCAGCCCCTGCCTCCTCCGCCTGTGATTTGCTAGTGACTGTGAGTCATTCACTCATTTCTTCCATCTGATAAAGCTAGTGGACATGAAGGGGAAGTGGCAAAGTTTTCTTACCATCTTAGGAGCCAGAAGCCAAGTCTACTTGCGACTGTTTCTCAGTTAACTTCTTTGTCAGGGAGCCCTTTGTCAGGGCTCAGTGTTTGGAAGAGAAAGTGCCTGATTGTGTCGACACCACCGCAAAGGGGGCAGAAGGGAGTTAACACAAGGAAGACCTGTTAGAAAAGAGCAGGAATGTGTTAGATGTTTTTCTCACCTGTCATGCTCTATTTCCTTACCTTTGAACAATTTCATGTGTTACACCTCATGGCAGACCTTAAAAGGCGGGTTGTTCAGTGATGTCTAAGAAAGAACTATGTTTTTAAAATTCCTTTCCCTGGGGATTAAAAGTTTAGGAAGATTCTCAACTCAAGACACACCAAAAGCTCATTCAACTACCTCCCCACTCCCCTACCTCCACACCGTGTCTTTTGTAATTTTTCTTTTTTCTTTTAGAGACAGGATGTCACTCTGCTGCCTAGGCTGGAGTACCGTGGTGGGATCATAGCTCACTGTAAGCTCGACCTCCTGGATTCAAGTGAATTGACTGCCTTGGCCTCCCAAGTAGCTGGGACCACAGGCACGCACCACCATGCTCGGCTACTTTTTAAAATGTTTCTGGAGACGGGGTCTTGCTCTGTTGCTCAGGCTCGTCTCAAACTCCTGGCCTTAAATGATCCTCCTGCTTCGGGGTCCCAAAGTGCTGGGATTACAGATGTGAGCCACTACACCTGGCCTGAATATCATCTTTTTTAGGTGACTTCCTCCACATAGTTATTTGTGAATTATAATATTGTGTGGCAATATTATCCAAAAAGTATTTGTTTTTATTGTATTTCACAATCCCTAGGACATATTAAATAGCTCAAGTGATGGGATGCTTCTTCAAGTTCTGTCCCACAGTCTAAAATGCTGACTTGTACATGAGTTAGCCTCTTAAGTCCTGGAGAGTGATAAGGACCAATGGCAAATGCTGTAACTTCCTGTCCCACTTTTGGATATCACAGTGTCATCTTAAAAAAAAAAAAAAAAAAAAAAGAGGACAATCTCTTCATTCTCTACTTGAGTGCTAAGGGAACTGAGTTCTTAACAAAACAAACAGAAACTCATTTCTTTGTGCAATTCAGGCCTTTTAAGTTTACCTGCCTAGAGGGTTGCGTAAAAATAGTGCTGGGCTGAATCTTCCAGTGAAGTTTTTTTTCCTAACGGAACAATTTCTGAAAATTGGGACTGAAATTATAGTTTGCACATTGTAATGCATTGAAATTCCCTTCCACTTTACTCTAAATAGCATTGTACTGTATCCAGTTGCAGGGATGGCATAAAATTACCACAGAAAATTTCAGAGTCTCATTCTTAAACCAAAATGTTGCTCATTACACATGGAAACTCTGTGAATGGGGAAGGGTCAGAAGCAAAGGTGACATTAGACGAGTGAATGCTCTGTGGGCTGTGACTTTTACTAATGGAAAGGAACAAATTTTCCATTTTGTATATGTGTATACACTGGAAATATATATACCTATGCTATTACACGCATGTAAATAAATCTGCTTATTGTATAAGTTTACCTGCATATGTTTTAATTTTGCTGCTAAAAGCTGTGTCATAAGGATATATTCCTACAACCCTTTTAAAATTAAAAGCTATTGAACCAAAGGGAACTTAAAAAGAAATTACTTTTTTTTTTTTTGCCAGAAGCAGATCAAAATTTCCATTGTCAGGAACCAGTTATGATTTATAAACATAATTACCAGCGTTGTCCTGGAAAGAGAACCTAGGGGAATTCAAATTTATCTTATTTTTTTAAATGGCCCCCAATTTATTATCCACTCCCGGAAACTATTAGCAACTTGTTTTTCCTTAATGTGCAAATGTCCCCATGCCCCAGATTTCTCCATAACAATTTCTCCCTGATGCTGATTCTAAGACTTCACATATTTTCTTGCCTATTTGCCGAGAGGGGCTGGTGTGAGTATATGCTGTCTCTCTGAATGCCACAGGTTTCTCATACTTGGCTCACATTTTGTGTGCTTTCATAACAATCTACCTGTTGGTATTCCTCACCTCTAGATGTACTGATATGGTTATATACACATTTCAAAGTTAACATCACCAATTGTTAACGGGCCAGCCCGCCCTCAGGGGCTTCCCGGTCAGATGCCCATCCTTCTGCGGCATTTCTGCCAGAAGAGTGCATATTCTGGATCTAATTAGGAAGGAACTTCAGACAGACCCAATCTGAGGGCCATGCTACAAAATAACTGGCCTTTACTCTCAAAAAATAACAGGGTGAAGCACCAAGAAAGGCCATGTAACCATTCCAGATGAAAGAAGACTGAAGAGGCATGATCTGGCTCACGTGCAATGTGTAATCCTGGCTCAGATCCTGGACTTGGAGAAAAAAGCTATAAAGGATATTATTGGGACAATTGGCAAAATTCAAATATGGATCATAGATAAGATCAATGTCAATGTTAATAAGATAGTGTCAATGTTAAATTTTCTAATATTAATAATTGTACTGTGGTTACATAAGAGAATGTCTTTGTTCTTAGAAAATACTCCCTGAATTAATTTAAGGGTAAGGGGCATGATGCTTGTAACTTCATCTCATATGATTCAGAATATCATCTATCTGTCTATCTATCTATCTATCTATCTACCTATCTTCATCTATCTATCAAATGAGAGAGAGAGGGGAGTGGGAGAGAGATATTGATTCATGAAGATGGGGCAAATAGTGGCAAATAGTAAGCCTGTGTAAAGTGTACAGTAGACTTCATAATATTTTTGCAGCTTTTGGTAAGTTTGAAATTATATCAAAATGAAAACTTACTAAAATAAATAATAGATATATACTTTACTTAATTATATTATTTAACTTTCTTGGGGCATAATTTATGGCTTAATGTTGTAGGGAATAATAATCTTTATGTATGTTTTTTCTAACTCTATTCTTGGAGTCCAAATCTCATACCAGAAGAGCATCAGCTTTTCCAAAACGTCCTGCTATAATTAATGAGGAATCTGGTGCAGGGTTAATTTTGAATGAAAAATATGTGGGTTGAATGATAGCACCAGCTGACGGAGGCACTAATGTTGTGATTCCATGCAGGCAGAACACATCCAGCTGTGGAGGCCTGGGGGAGAAAAATTTGAAAAGAAAAAGTTTTATAAAATTTGTGCAGCCTGGAAAACAAGGGATACTAATCACTGGTAAATAATTTTGGAGGCAAAATTAATTCTTAGTAAAATCATTGAAATCAAAATGGGAATACAAGTATAAGAAATGTTGAAATGTATTTAATTCTTTTAGCTGCAGTCTTTTGTGCTATTCTTTAGCATTTCTGACTTTAACTTTCAACAATGTAATTCTCATTGTATTTCACTTATGGTCCAAAGATGTAAGTCTGAACTTGTTGACCCATTAGGGTGTGATGACGAGGAATATATCTGTATGTGTGAAAGTGAGATTTAAAAGACATTAGGCCAGGTGCAGTGGCTCACATCTTTAATCCCAGCACTTTGGGAGGTTGGTGTATCATCTGAGGTAAAGAGTTTGAGACCAGCCTGGCCAATATGGTGAAACTCCGTCTCTTCTAAAAATACAAAAAATTAGCCAGGCACAGTGGCGGGCACCTGTAATCCCAGCTACTTGGGAGGCTGAGACAGGAGAATTGCTTGAACTCAGGAGGTGGAGGTTGCAGTGAGCCGAGATTGCACCATTGCACTTCAGCTGGAACAAAAATATGTAAATAACAATAAAAATCAAGACATTATGTGTGCGTGTGTGTATGCATGTTTGATTTTTTTTTTTTTTAATTTAGGAAGTATGTTGAACTATATACAAGGCATTGCACTAGATCCTAATGGAGTCTAAGGATACAAATACTAATAATACAAGATCTATATTTTGTAGGAATGTAAAGTTTAAAGTTACAAGTGGAGGGAACAGGCAGTTAAATAGATTATGAGAAGATTAAGATTCTGTGTAGGGCAGTAATGCTGTAAGAAGCATGCAATACAAGGGGCACTTGGAAATGAGCGGTTATTAGGGAAAACTTTAAGGAGAGTTTTAGGCATAAAGAATAGCAAAGAGAAGACAAAGAAGTGAGAGAGAAGAGGTCAAGCATCTTCTTAATTTCTACTTTCCTGACTTGTCCAAGGAGGTATAATCAAAGGGTTTTGGATTACTATATCTGTAATTTGAGTTCTAAGCCCTTAGCATTAAAATTTCTGACATTCACTCTCATTATGTCCTTTCTGAGGTCTTGGCAGACTTATCCCAGAGTTTTTCTGGGTCTGCTATGTGGTATAGGTATGACCTCTGAAGCCACTTAACTTAAACTTTTCTACCTCATGACATTCATACCTGCTGCCCTGCTGGGGTTCCTGGGAGGTTCTCTGAGACCAGTTCAGCCACTGAATTGAGGAACCATCTCTTCTTTATCATGAATAACTTTTAATGAATCTGGTCATCATCCTGGTGTTCTCCAAAGGAGCCAAGCACTAAGATGCTGCAATATACTTTGCCCATGGAGGTCACCATTTAGAAGGTGCTCTGTCATTATCTCTTTAACATTGCCTCTTCAAGTACTCTCCTTTTTGGAACTCTGGTCGAAAATATGGTAGACTTTTCTGCTTTATTCTTAAGGTCTCTTAAACTCTTTTTGATATTTTTCTTTTTTATATCATTAGCTGAATTCAGGATACTTTCTTTGGATCTATCTTCTAGTTTACCAATTGTCTCTTCAACTATATTTATTTTATTTAATCTGTTCATTGAGTTTTTTAATTTCTAAAATTCTATTTTTTTTTAAAAAAATATGCTTTTTAAAAAAATACTCTCATGTTCCTGGCTCAATTTTCAAGTTTCTTTTTAATTTATTTATGGTTAGAAACATAATTATGTTATATTCTGTATCAAAAAATTCTAGTATCTGAAGTTTTTGTGGTTGTTTTCTGCTTTCTGTTGCTTTGGTTGACTCTATTGTATGTTTTCATGTGTCCTTGATGTTTTGTGACCTTTTTTAGTGGGGGGTGATATTCTTTTTAACTTAGGAAATTCATTAGCATCTAGATTGAAGTCATGTTCCTCTGAAGAAGTTTGCATTTGCTTCTTTCAGTCATCTTACACACACAAACTCTTCAGCTAGGTTGTTTAAAATAAAATTCTCTGCTTTAAGATTTCTGAATTACATAAGTAGCTGAATTTGAACTTCAAAGGTGTCAGCTCTCAAGATCTCTTCTGCATTTCTCTGAGGTTGAGAGAGGCAATTTTTTGTGCTGTCTACTTCTGTGAAGTGGGCATATTTTTCATTTGTCCCAAGGCTGAGAGTATGTAGATCTTTGATGTCCCAGCAGCATGAAGAGTATCCTCCTATTTACTTTCCCACCTTGGCACATATTTATCTCCTGTCCTTCACACCTGCTGCAGTTGTCATGGTGGAAACTCAATGTCTTCAGGGCTCAGCACAAGTCCTAAAAGGAAAGCCGGCATTGGCACATGCTTGATTTTGAGTTTCTGCTTTCACTTTACTTTTGATCTCTGTGGATATTATTATTTGCCAGCTCAGCAATGCAATTTTTTTCTTAATTCAAAATTTTAGTCATTTTTGTTGGTAGATTCTTCCAGAATATCTGGTCTATAATAGTGCCAGAAACAAAAGTTGACTCTAAGCTTTCCAGTAGCCAGTGAGAAGAAGGATATCTAATCAATTGCATGGTCACAAGGGCCAGGAGAAAAATGACTCTCAGTTGCTTTGGAGGGATGCAACAAGCTTTGGCACTGAGGTCAGACTGGGATATTTCCCGGCAGCCATTCCAGCATGTACCGTAGTCTCTGCTGTTGCCTGGATGGCACAATAGAGCCAAGCAGCTGCTTCACCAGGCTTCATAACCAACACCCTTTGAGATTGTCAAAGCCGGGTGTTATTTGAGAATGAAGAGGATACTGGAAGACAAATTACTCTTTTCACTTTGTGTTATACATGTAAGATAGGTCACAAAGCCAGGTAGCTTTTCCAAGAGGCTTCCAAATTCTCATGTCTTCAGCTTTCTTAGGCATGCCCAGGCAGATTGGAATCTTTTATAACCCAGGCACAGAAGGTAATTCTTCACTTAGGCAGCACAGAGTTGGCCTTTAAATGACATAGGTGGAATAAGTCTACTATAATGTGGTAAAACTGAGTCAGCATCTTTCACACCCTTTTTATGGCATAGTCCAACCACCGTAAAAACATGTCTGTAGATAAAATCTAGATAGTTGAAATCAAAGATCAAAATGTTTTGCAGTTAGAGGATACCTTCTGTAATGATTAACCATTATATATTTAATATCCTGTTCTAGTTATATTTTAGTTTCATTTGCTAGTAAATGAGCTTGTAGAGCGAAAGAATACTTACTTGGTTACTGGGAAGTACTAAAATTAAAGAGATTAACACCTATTAAATACATCAAAAAATCTTAAGAGTTTTCAATGAAACTTGTCTAGAAGACATGTTTTCTAGAATATTGAACAGATTACATGGTACATGGGATCCTAGATTTCTCTTTCAACTTAAATCAAAATGTGTGGAAATATTAATAAAAAACCTATTTATAAGGCAGTGCTATGTGAATCATATTCTGAGAACAGCACTAAAAACATGGTTATTGAAAGTTTTAAACCTGGGAGAGTTGAAAGGAAGAAAAAATTTTCTATTATGAAATAAGGAAAGTTTAGTGAATTGGTCAGACCAATTACCAAGAAAGGATTTCTGGGAGGCTGGGGGAATAAACTTCAGTCAAAAGAGAAATGAGTGACTCGAAATTTCAGCTGGATTTTAGTAAAGAAACAAAGGGTTGAAAGCAATTGTGTGAGTTCTCTTTTCTTGTATAGTGAAAAAAGAACTGACAGTCTTAGAAGGCATTTTCTGTCATTTCTCAGAAATAATAAAAAGTACTATGAGGACTTCATGAAGTGAATTTGAAAGACTGAAATCGACCATCCCTTATTGGTCGGGACGCCTGCTGAAGAAATGCCTTTCATAACAAATTGGTGATTCTGGCCACATTGTGAATTTAGCAAAAACTCTTGCCTAATTCTGAAACTTCTGGGTTCAGTAAACTAACTAAATTAATACTCTCTGTGTTAATTTTTAACCTGCCTATTGTTTTCTCTTTCATATAGCATATGTGATAATAGCAACTGTAAATGTATAGTTGCATCTTTGTTTTTAATGGTTTCCATAGTTGTTTTCTGGTTTGTAACCATGTTCCCCGCTCCTAGACAAGTTTTCTCCAATGACATCGAGGCTGCATGGCAGAAAGAATATATAGATTCCAATGTGTGCTTTGTAAGCAGGAAATGACTGTTTTTAGGTTCAGTATTTTTTTTCCCCTCACAAATAAGAAACCCTGTTTTGTCAGCTAGAAGAGCTCTGTTCCTAAGCACTAGAATCTAGTGTGAATATTCAAACAAGTGAATACATCTAAATCTATAATTTTGTTAAAATTTTGAGAGTTTGAAGCTCTTTTCATTTCCTTTCTCATCTGAGTCAGTTGGAATTGAATTGGTCCCAATAATATTCTCAGACTGGTTCCTCTCTGACCTTTTTTATGTGAATGTGGAAAACACATAAATAAATATTGGTCTATCCAAAGAAACTTTAGACAATGAAAGGAGTATAATTACTCACTTTGAAGGGTAGGAATGACATTGAGTTTGGAACCTAAGTGTTGACATTTTTTAAAGGGACAGTAGAGGTGACTATTGATACTAAAAAGCCCTGGTCTGTTAGTTTCACTATTAAAAGGCAAGACAATTTTTTAAATTGATTAAGTAAAGTAATGTGAAATCCGTCAGTTTGAATTTTCATGCAAGTTTTGAAATTTCATTGGGTGGTAGTTTATTTTCCACATTATAATATGTAATTTAAGTCACTTTTCCCACAAAGCTTTGGGTGTAAGGCATCAAGATTTGCCTAATTTATTTTCTATTTCAGCATTATATTCTCCAAAGTCATGACTTCACATTATGCACATGATTTTAAATTTCTCAGAAAATGTCAAAAGGCACCCATCACATAGACAACACAATATTCAAATGACCACTCATGCATTGGTTCAGGTGTAAATGATCTTTCAGTGCTGACTGATTGGTTTAAAGGTTTTAATAAATGAAAACTTACAAAGAACCCATAAGATCCATCCCTTTTATTGGGTTGATCCTTCCCACATTGTGGAAATCTTTTCTTTAGGGCATGTAGTTTCATCAGGAGTCTAGAAGGCAGTCTGCAGTGATTGGGGGAAGCTATAATTTTTGTCTGTTCAGCATCATTTCCCATCCTTTTCCTTCTACTCCTGCCCCATTCCTAGTGGTCCAGATGGTGATGTCAATCACAATGACCTGTCCTCACTTCATCGGTGAGTATGTGGCCAAGCCTAGCTACTGGAGTGCCAAATATTGATTCAGGAATATGCATATGACCCCTGAAAGATAAATTATCGTCTTCCCTGAGAGATTGTCATAGGGCTTCCAATGGGTGGGGAAGTCTAATTCCACTGTGGTTGCTAGGCAGGGCAAATGTGCACCTGGGGCTGATTGAGGTCATTCTATCTGACACAGACACACAGAAAGAGCTTGCCTAGAGTTTAGCAAGCAGAAATAAGCATAGCTGAAAGGTGGAGAAGAAAAGAGGCAGAGCTCTGTGTATACTGTTTACCTCTGGGTCCGTCCATGTTTAAAGATGTATTCAGCTCTAGACTTCCCAATTACATAGTCACTGTAGTCCCCCATCCTTAAGCCAGTTTGAGTTGAGTTTTTAACATGTCCAAGCAATAAGGATCTCAACTAATGCAGACTCTGTTGCAGAACTTCTTGTGAGTCCTGACCGTAATTCTGCTAAGTTCTTTCTCTTGCTCTTTCACTTTTTCTTGTTTTTTCTTTAGTATGACCAACAACTGATAGATATTCTGAAGTTCTTATGCTAATATGAACAAATTCCCCAGAAGAGAAAGAGTGATTTCATACTGCAATTCAGACATAAATTCCTTGCTGAGAACCACTGAGGTGCTTGTAGTTACCCACGGCCTTGTGTAATAACTTTGGGCATAATGCTTTCATTTACAGTTACTGTTGTGTAGAATTGAGAGCACCCTAGGAGTTCACCTGTAGGACAATGTAAAGAGGAGCATATATTCTTTCAAGGCACTTGTAGCTGTCATTTCATTTTTTGAGAGTTATCAATGGAGGTATTGTTGCAAACAGCTGTACCATGAAGGCATTTAAGCCAGTTATTACTGCCTGTGGTGTCTGCACTCACAATGCTGCAAACACTGAAATGATGATTTACAGAGGTGAAAAATATAAGTTTTGTAAGATCTAGCTGTATAACTGGCTTTGTCTCTTCATGATTGGACAGATTATTTTGTAATGATGAGTTGAAATCTGAGTGCTTGTAATTCTAATGAATTCAAAAGCTTTGACTAGAATATATCATAACAGATACTAATACATTAATTTAGACAGCAATATGGTAACACAAATGTTAGTTTTGATGTTTTTAATTACAGGTGCTCCTTGACTTATGATAAGGTTATAGTTTGATAAACCCATTGTAAGTTGAAAATATCATAAATTGAGAATGCATTTAATACATTTAACCTATGGAGCATTATCGCTTAGCTTACTTAAATGTGCACAGAACACTTACGTTAGCCTATAGTTGGGCAAAATCATCTAACACAAAGCCTGTTTTATAATAAACTGTTGAATATCTCATGTAGTTTATTGAACACTGTACTGAAAACAGAATGGTTGTATAGTTACTTGAAGTATGCTTTCTCAACATTGAAAAGTTGAAAAATTGTAAGTTGAACCATTGTTAAGTTGAGGACTGTCTGTTTGTCCCAATAACATTATGTTAAACCTGTATTATGTAGAATACAATCTGAAGACCCAGAATATAGTGAAATAATTTCTAAATGTGAAATATCTTAGATGTCAATAAATTTGGTTGAATGGAGCTGAAACGATACGTGTTGGAATTGGAAAAAATAATCTTAAGTTTTCTGGAAAAACTCTTTGATATATTGTCCAATAACTCTTTTCCTAACAATACAATGACCATCTTTAATATGTTAAGGTCTATTTTCACATCCAATTCAGTGGACTAATCTCTGCTAAAGTTCCTTCTTTTCTCACCTTACCCAAATCACGTAACTCTTTACCTAGATCAAACTCTCTATTTGGCTAACATTGATATAGGAATCAGTAATTAGGTTGTCCTTAGTGTTTCATGACTTATGATGATAGATCATGTACCACCGCAACATCTTTTGATTCTTGTGCCCATTAAAAGCAATTCTCAGCACATTTGCCAAAGAGTAGCCAATAGAAAATTTCCCCATTAGTTTAGAAGTTAACAGAAGATATGGTCTTATCCAATTTGTGTGCACAGCATTTTCCAGATATGATTGTGTCATTTAATCCATCTAATTCTTTAACTTAAAAGAATTTTAAAGATTATAGATCTTCTAGGATGATTTTATAGGTTATCTAAGAAAATACTCTGATTTCACAGGTGTGTCAGGATGCTTTGGGTTGCATGTGACAGAAAATGGATTCCAAGTTCCTTAAGTAAAAATGAAAATGTGGAGGTTCACAACACTGAATGTTGCAGGTGACGAGATAGACTTTATCCAAGGCTCAGTCTCTGTGACTGGGCCTACGTTTATCTCTAGTTCTTGCTCCTGCTTCCTCCATGAGGGCTAAATTCTCAAAGTTCCCAGAATGGGGACAAGCAGCTCCTACCCACATGCTTCCTGCACTTCTACTGGGAAAAGAGTCTGCCTCCTGATACCCAAGCAAAACCCCAGAAGTGAGTTCTCCTGGCCCCGGTTGGACTGACTTGGGTCACGTGCCACTTTTTCTTTTGAGTTAATCTCTGTGATTAATGTGATCAGATTTACCGACTGGCTTAAGGCAGCCACTTCCAAACCTGGAGCTGAGGGCAGGATCAATTCCATGCCGACTGCATTGCAAAAGACATTCAGGTTGCAGTTTATGGTAATAGATGCTGGGGAGGCAGCAGCAAATGCTAAGACAATGAAATCTGAGAATTGGAGTGCCTTGGCCCTATCACACAGAAAGAAGCAAAGCCTCATCTAGAACCTAATTCAACATTATTGTTGTCTGTCAATAAAGGACCATGAACTACTATGAATACACAAATTCATGCTGTCAGCACTGTGTGATTGTAGAGGAGTGGAGACGATGGGGCTATCCAGGGCAGTCTTGATCAATGTGTGGTCTGATGTTGACTGTAAAAGACACCTGAGAGGTCTGATAAAAATGCAGATTCCTGGGCCCCATCCTGGATTTGCTGAAGTAGAATCCATGGGAGGGGAGTGGGGCCCAGGAATTTGCATTTTAAGTTTGTTTCCTAGACAGGTGTCTTCCTGCAGATTAAGATTTGAGAACCACTGTTATGTGACCCATAAATTGTTATGGTTAACAAACATTTTAAAACTTTTTACCATGTCTGCATCCCGGAGTGTATTTGGAAATATTTTCTATAAAATTTCTTTATATTGACTTTCCAGTTAAGACTGTAACTACTTCTAACCTATAATCTGGTCATCACCTCTGTTAAGAGGATTGTGAGGTCTTGCTGAATTCATTGGGTGAGCAGAAAAATCTGCAGAAGACTGATGGGCAAAGTTGAAAAGTACCTTTGTTCTGCACTCTAAAGGAATATCACCAAGTGTACAAATGGTGAAGTTAGTACAAGTGGGGAGAGCATAAATATATTTACTATGACAAATGGCATCAAATAAAGCATGCTATTACCCATTTATATATATTATTTACCTTTCAGAACTCTTAAATTGTTTTTCAAAGATGATTGATACGTTAAAAGTTTGCTCAATCTGCAGTACTTGGATAGTAAAAGCAGGATGTTGACAGCAGCTATTGAAAATCATTTCCATGCTGACTGTGGCTTATAATAAGAAATACAACATTCACTGTGTTGCTTTGTCTGATCCTTGTTTTTGTCAGACAGCACAAACCTTGAGACAAATTTTCCACCTGCCTCCTAGAAACAACCTAGAGGGTACTTGTCTCCCATGTAGCTCCCCGTGAAAGTCCAAGATGGCTTTTGTTGTCTTATTAGCAGCATTTCTTGGAGACTGATGGGGTTGGGGGGGTGATTGTCAATTTTGCTTTTAGATAGCAAAGTGTTTGGGGAAGAACAGTGAAATTAAGATTACTACCAGAGTAAATCTGATGTTTTTCCATTGCATTTTTTGCAATGCTATAGGAATTATGAGATGTATTATTGAACCATTGTCTACTTAGGGAGTTGAATTAATTTTTTATGTGCTGCCTGAGGAGAAAATAGTGTAAACAGAGTGGTAAGACAAAATTTTACATACAACAGTGATTCGAAATAAAGTATCAGTAGAATATAATCCAAAATAATAATAGATAATTACTGAGTTTTCACAAACCCTAAGTACTCAGTATTGCTGAGTGTGTTAAAATATGTTCTAAGCAATTTACAGGTAGTAATTTATGTAATCCCTAGAACTATCTGAGGACATAGATTTTGCTATTAAAATCAGTTTACATATGAGGAAACTGAGGCACAAAGCGGTTAATACATTTACCTAAGTTCCCACACCTAGTAGGTACAGGAGTTGGAATTTGAAACCAGGCAGACTATATCCAGATCCATACTTTTAACCACTAAACTCTAGAGTTGGTTATGCATGATTGTAATGTGTCATAATAAATCAGGAATTATATGAAAATTTCCCAATATCCTTTTTCAATAAGTTCTGTAGAGCAAAGGAGATAGTGTAAATACACTACTAAATAGTATATGGCAGTATAAAGATTTTATGACTATGACTTGAAGCCAGGCTCAATTGCTGATAAATAATGGGATTTGGTTCAGCAGGCTTCTGGCATGCCGTAACAAGGACTAGGTAGATCTGAGCCATATCGGTCACCATTCTCTATAGTGACAGTGTTCATCTGCCAGTAGCTCAAGAGGCCCTTTGAGTTGGTTTCACAAACACTAAATACTTGGGACCCTTGGGCATCTAGACTGGTGCCCTTTAAGTTTCACCATTATTTAAATAAAATCAAGAAAATACATTTTTTATCAAGAGCCCAAGTCTCCCTCTAAGGGACCTGGTCCCTCAGAAGCATCCCCTTAGGGTTGTAAAGAGCACATTGCTGGAATATGAATTCTTCTGATTAAAGGAATCTCAAATCTAAAAAAATAAAAAACAAAAAAAGTAGTGCACATGGATGTGTTTAAATCCTGCAGAGTTTTTGTCTGATTATCTGAGACCAGTGTAGCCAATTTGCATTGCAAGTTGATGGATGAGGATTAGGGATTCATATATGGTGATTGATATGGTTTGGCTGTGTCCCCACCCAAATCTATTGTCAAACTGTAATCCTCAATGTTGGAGGTGGGGCCTGGTGGGAGGTGACTGGCTCATAGGGGTGGTTTCTAATGGTTTAGCACCATCCCACTAGTGCTGTTTTGTGACAGAGTTCTCACGAGATCTGTTTCTTTGAAAGTGTGTAGTACCTTCCCCTTCACACACACTCTCTCTCTCCTGCAGGCAATGTGAAGAATTGCCTGCTTCCCCTTTGTGTTCCACCATGATTGTTAAGTTTCCTGAGGCCTCCCTGGAAGAAGAAGCCTGTAGAGCCTGCGGAACCATGAGCTGATTAAACCTCTTTTCTTCATAAATTACCCAGTCTCAGGTAGTTCCCTATAGCAATTTGAGAACAGACTAATATAGTAATGAAATTACATATGATCACCCCAGAACTACATAAGCCTCTGGCTGGCTTTCCTAGTGCTTTTTCTAGCCAAAGGGCAGATGCGTTGTGATGACAGCAATGCAGTGTGGTTACAAGTGCTTGAAGTTGATGTTGCCTCTCAAGTACATTTTTAATAACAGTGATGAAAATGACAAGCTCAGAATTCATCCTTCATGGCAAATAATTACCTGTACTTTTTGTACATTCCCTTTCTGTCTTTGTTCTTTCACAGATGGAATTTTGTATGTTTGTAATTTTGCTGTATATATAATTTTGGATCCTGTTTTTTACTTAACATCTCCCATGCCGCTATAATTTTTATAATTGTTGTTATCTTAATGGCTACCCAATAAACCAATGAGTTGATGATCATATTTTATGAAAGTATTTTATAATTGCTAAGATTTTAGATTTTTCTACTCATTTGCCATAATAAACAACAGTATGTAGCTGGGTTTAGCACACATATCAAATCCTGCCCACAACTTTTTTTTTTTTTCTGTTTTTTTAAAGGTTTCTTTTGAGACGGAATTTCTTTCTTGTTGCCCAGGCTGGAGTGAAATGGTGAGACCTTGGCTCACTGCAACCTCCGACTCCTGGGTTCAAGTGATTCTCCCGTCTCAGCCTCCCGAGTAGCTGGGATTACAAGCACGTGCCACCATGCCCAGCTGATTTTGCATTTTTAGTAGAGATGGGGTTTCTCCATGTTGGTCAGGCTGGTCTCAAATTCCCAACTTCAGGTGATCCACCTGCCTCGGCCTCCCAAAGTGCTGGGATTATAGGCGTGAGCTGCTGCACCCAGACCACAACTTATTTTTGTAAATAAAATTTCAATGGAATACATTCACACACACTTGTTTATGTATGGTCTATGCTGCTTTCACATTACAACAGCAGAGCTGAGTGGGTAAAACAGAAACCATACGGCCCACAAAGTCTAAAATATTTATCATTTGGCCTTCTACAGAAAAAGTTTGCCCACTCCAAATTATTAACTTAGAACCCAAATAGACTTTGGATAATTTTAAGATAAATTCTGATAATAGGGGTTACTTGGCCCAAGTATGGTCTCAAAGCCTATATCCCAATTGTTTTCTAATGCTGTTATATTGATATAGCTGCGCAACTTTCGTCCAACTGTACCATAAGTAGGTCTCATCACTTTAAGTTTTTCTTACTTTAATGGCTATTAATAGTATATCATTGGTGTTTTTGTTTTCTTCAGCCCTAAAAAGATCTCTCTCTGTAGATTGATTAGTTGTTTTCTCTTGTATAAAATGTCTGTTCATGTTTCTTATATACTAATCTACAAGAGTCTTATTGCTTCACTGGTTAATTTGTGTGAGCTTATGGATGATTTTCTGACTTACATTGAAAGAACCAGCAATAAGATATGTGGTCGATGGCTTACTGCACACAGATATGCATAAATCATGCAAGCATTATGTGATTCATTAAAGCAGATAGAGAAGTCAGGCTTATAATAATTATGAATGCCACCTTTTAAAGCTGGAATAACTGTGTTACTGATGTAAATAATACCAGTAGTTCTTTCATTACTCTCTAAATCTGTAAGCTGAACTCCTGCAAGGAAAATATGTCTTCTTTATGTAATGAAAATATTTGCTTATGTAGTATTAAATTTCTCATTTGTGTGTGACTCATTAAAGTAGACAACTAACTCAGCTCTAGTCCTAAATAAAAGAATCTTGTTACAAAAATCCTTTTTATTTTTCAAGATGCAAAATGTGGATAAGCTTGAGTCTCTCCCACTCTGTCTGCAAAAATTAAAAAGGGCTACAACAAATTTATAGACTGGAAATTTGTGACCAAATACAGGACAGGATTCTTAGACTACAAGGAAGACAGCTTCAGAGAGAGGAACAAGGAGAGTTTACTTATACTTGTTTAGACCCCTAAGAAGGGCTTTTTTGTACATATTTGTTGGTAATATTTTGAAGATGTGAAGTCAATGCACTTTAATCCGGTTTGATCTCATGCTCCCTTCCAGCCTTCCACCTCTGAGGCTGAGCCATGTGGCCTGTTGCCCCGGGGGACAGTAGGACAGTTCTGCCTCCAACAAAGGTAAGATGGATCAGCTTTATTCGCAAAGCTGAATTCCTGGAGCATGCAGCAAGCTCATGATTTTGAAAGCCAGGCTTTGGGAGAAGGAAATGTGTTTTCTAAGTTTTTTTAGCTTCCAAGAATATAAAGTGTTGGCTAATTACTATATACAAAAGTAGTTGGAACTCAGAGTTTAGAGATATGGAGAAATTAGAAGTATTTCCCTTTCCCTCTGAGATACAGAACAGCAAAATGAAAGGAAGACAAAGGGCAACGATATTGGGCATTATGGGGTAGGGTGCAACTCGGCCATCTGCAGCATGTAGTAGAAGAAATAGTGCCACAGTGATTGAAGAACAGTGTGGCACAGGCCGAGCTCCTTGCTCCCAGGCCTGCAGGGGCATGAAGGGCTTCCCGCTGTTCTTTGATGCTTTGGAGAGAGACAAAGACAGCCTAAGCAGAAGACAAATGGGGACTTTAGTGTCCAAAGGCCATGGTTAGGACCACGAAACTCAGTCTTGCATGTCAGCTTGATGCCAGATGATCAGATGGCACTCATTGCCCCTCTGTGTTCATCAGTCCAGAGAGCTGATCAAACCATCAGATGGACAGAGGACTGGGAGGATCCCAGAGACTTGCTGCGCTCAGTCCTCTGCATACCCAGACCACCTCTTGGTGTTAGCCAAGTGCTGCAGCTCAGAGCACAGGCTCAGAAGTCAGACTGCCCATGTTTGAAAGCCGGTTTCAACATGCTTCAGCTGCCTCACCTTGGTCAAGTTACTCATTTTCCTCATTTCTCAAGTCAATATAGGGTTGTCATGACAGTTTAAGATAATTTTTATAAAATGCTTAAAAGATGCCTCACACACATTAACCCCCTAATTCTCTCATTAATGTTGTTTGTCACTGGGGGCATTGACTTGAAAGAGACTGACTCACCAAAAGAGACTGCTAAAGCTAAAAGAGTGATAACATCTGTCACAATGAAGTTGATTTCACCCTGCTCAGTGGAAGATTAGATTAGTTATAGGAAAATAAAGTGATCACATTTTCTTTATTCACCTGAGTGCAGTGCTTGTGATGGTGTGACTTCTGCACAGAAACAGGGCCAGGGACCCTCCCTACATCCCTTGCCCACCCTCCCTACATCCCTTGCCCACCCTCCCTACATCCCTTGAGCCCCTCTAGCCACTGTCTCTTCTTGACTCCCTAGTCAAGCTTTTAGAGTCATGCTCAGTCAAAATCTCCATTTCCTCTCCTCCTCCCTGGCTCCCCCACTTCCCTACACTGCACCTGCTATCTGCCTTGTTACACACCTAACCTGCGCTCCCGGGCTCTGCCACTGTCCTCCTCATCAATTTTCTAGTCTTTTCTGTCTTCCTGTTGTGGCCACTCTTCTTTTCTCCTTGGGCTCTGTGACGTGGCTCTGTTTCTGCTCTTCTGTCCTGGGTGCTCCTTTTAGTCTCTTGCAGCCCTTCTCTTCCTTCTAGGTCCTTGAAATGTTGTTGTCTTCACAGTTCTTGGTTCTTAGTTCTCTATATTTTCCTTCTACCCCAACTCATGATATCAGCTGCTATCTGTGAAGGTAAACATATCTGAATCTTAAGTCCAGACATTGTTTTGGAGTGTAAATACCATATATTTGTTTATGAAATGTATCTTCTTCTTCGGCTTCCCATGCGTTCCTCAGAGTCAACATATCCCCAGCTGAACTCACCTTCTTCATCCTCTACTCCCATTTCCAAAGTGCCTCAGTTGTGTGGCAAATGACACCCAAATCAAACCCAAAGAACGATCCAGAACACCCACCTCTCCTCCACCACCAGCTACCCCGTCAGCCACCAAGTTCTGGACCCTGCCTCTTCAATACCTTTCCTATCAGCACCCTTCTCTGCAAATCCTCTGCCTCTGACTGCTTTTAAGCACTCATTGATTCTTGCCTGGATCACTGCAAAACCCTCTGTCATAGATGTCCTGAGTTGGGCCAACCTCCATTCCCCCATCAAAGAGATCTTAAAGAAAACAAAACAAAATGTAAATCAGAACTTCTCAGCTTCTCATTTAAATTGTTTTAATGGTTCCTTATGCCCTCCAGCCATGGGTTCTAATCGGAGGTCTGAGTTTATAGAAAAAGCTCTTGCTGGGGCCAGTGCTTCGCCTGTGACTCTTGCCCATTGCTACACCAGTCTTGTGCCTCAGTGCTAACCTCCTACTCAGATGTATGCTATTTTACATGTCTGGCTCTGTGCACACATTCACCCATGTTCTTAGAATGCTTTCCCCTAGCTAACCCCCATATATCTTTCAAAATTCAGATCAGTATCTCTGTAGGAAGATCTTTTGAACCGCCCTTGGGTCAACACCTGCCCCTCCCCCAAATACCTCCATTAGTTGGCTCTCCAGTGTTCTCCAAGATGAACTGTAATCTCCTTGAGGGCAGAGATTCCGATCTATTTCTTCAGTGCCTGGCAACTGGTAGAGAGCTAGCATTTATTGAATGAATGAAGAATGAATAGGAATGAACATGGCTCAATGCAGATGAATGAGTCTTTGAAAAATCCAGTTATATGACCTAGAAGACTGATGAGCCTTCACACTTCATGATGGGTGATTAGCAGTAGCTTAGATAGCAGTATAGCTGAATGCCAATGCTGCTGGCTTAGGTAAACCTTTTTTTTTATCTTTAGTGATGTTATGTTTATTATATAAACCTTTCTCTAAATAAGCAGAAGCAGAAACCCTCTCCAATGTTCCAGTAAATTTAATCTTCATAGATAAATACTTTCTAGTAATTAGCTGTTTCCTCTGCTATTATTAAGTGAATATATAATCATCCTGCATGAATTACCAACTAAGAAAACTGACTTTACATAAATAAAGTATTGTGCAACCAGTACTAATTACATAAGTTAATCTAAAAATCTCAGATTAGTAGGATGTAGTCTGGACACATTAAGGAAAGTTTTTGTATCCATTGCTTGGGACATTTGGCTGCTCCGTAATTTTATATACCCTTTTCATTTTTCTCAAGCTCCAGGGATACAGCTTGATTTCATCTTTGGAAGTTGACACTTTATTTCTTACCTCCTGAGTTTTTTTTGTCCTGTTGGGCAGGAGATTGAACATTTTTTTCCTCAATAGACTCCTTCCTTGATAGCCCAATAAATAAGTAGAGAAATCTTGCTCTTTTAAAACTACAGTCTTTCTTAAATGGTTTTCTAAGTTTTCTTGTTTTTTTTTTTTTTTTTTTTTTTTTTGGTCTGGGAAATCATCTGACAAGAAATTTGGTGCCCTTAAATCTGTTTTTTAGCCTTCCTTTTGGATAGGGCTCTCCAGGTTGCCCACTGAGGTTTCAGAAATAAAAGTAAATTATCTCATTGAGCTTTCCCCCATATATCTTCCCAAGACAGGCTGTGAAAAATACCTCCTTCACCTTTATATATATAAAAAAATCTCTTTCACTTCATGACTTGGAAGTTTAGCCCTCAAATATGGTTCAGTTCTCTCTTTTATTTAATTTTTAAGAAAATGTATTTTCCGGGTAGATTCAAATTGTTTTTCAACCAAGGGAGCTACTGCCTAATTCCTTAGAATACTGTAGGACTGTTGAGGTGTTTTAGTTGTCCAGGAACTAATGGTTGCCTTTAGCATTTAGGAAGTGGACACCAGGATGATAAAACTCCCATGGTGCAGGGCATTATCTTACACCAAGGAAGGGTCCAGCCCAAAGTACCAATGGGGCCCTTGTTGAAAAACAGTGGAGACGCAGCTGGTTCTGCTTTTAGGTGAGCTGATTCTTCATCTACTGCCTTTGGATTAATAGCTAGCTCTAATTCCATGCAAAGTTGTAAAACACTGGTATGTGTTTTGTGAGTTGCAAATATTCTCTTCAAAATTTGTGTCTTGTTTTACCATTCTATTTATGGTATATTTTGATTAACAGACATTCTTAACATTAATTTAGTTGACTTTGTCAATTACTTTTTCTCAACAGTTTCATGTAAGAAAGTTTCTATCATAATGTAGCAATATTCCCTTCTACGTTCTGCTAAAAGGTTTAGAAATTAGCCTTTTGAATTTAAGTCTTAAATACAATGAGAATTGATTTTTGTGAATGGTCTGAGTAAAAAATCCAAATTTCATTTTTTTCTTATAGAGATAACCAATTATTCAAGCACACTTTTTTTCCCCCCAGTTGTTTACAGTATCATCTCTGTCAAATATGAAGTTTCCACACATGTGATATGCTTCTGGGACCTGTTTTTCCTTTCAATGGTCAGTTTGTCTATCTGTGTGCTAGTGTCACACTGCCTTTATTTTATAGCTTTATACATCTGGATACCTGTTAAGGCAAGTACCCCTTATGTTATTCTTCTTTAGAAATGTCTAATCTAATTTTTTTTTTTTTTTTTTTTTGAGATGGAGTCTCACCCTGTCACCCAGTCTGGAGTGCAGTGGCATGATCTAGATTCACTGCAACCTCTGCCTCCTGAGTTCAAGTGATTCTTGTGCCTCAGCCTGCTGAGTAGCTGGGATTACAGGTGTGCACCACCAGGCCTGGCTAATTTTTGTATTTTTGGTAGAGATGGGGTTTCAACATGTTGGCCAGGCTGGTCTCAAACTCCTGACCTCAAGTGATCCACCTGCCTCGGCCTCCCAAAGTGCTGAGATTTCAGGCATGAGCCATCATGCCTGGCCTGGAAATGTCTAATCTATTGTTGGCCCTTTGGTCTTCCATATAATATTAGAATGAGCTTGTAAAATTCATAGAAAAATTTGTTTCAGATTTCATTAGGATTGAGTTTGAAAATAATTAATGTATTTACAATATTGAGGCTTCCTGTTCATGAATATGTCTCCGTATATGTCTCTCATGCTAGCCATAGTTGTAGTGACCAATCCCAGGCAGACTTCAACCAGCTTCACACATGTGCAGACTGCCTGCCTGCCTTATCTCAAAATCATGTTATATCTTTTGCTTCTTTGACTGGATCTTCTCTATTTAAGATGTCTGTGGAAAACCACTCAGAGCATACAAGGGCACATCCTGGAGGATAGGATAATCAATACCCTGCTTAGCAACCCTTGATCATTAGAGAATGGGAATTAATAGATAAATGCAACTGCCTTTATTCACAGTGAAGGGAGCGGTCTGAGACACTCTTCATAAAGTTTCTCAGATGAATCCATGGTAACAAGCATCGGTTGCCTGCAGCAATGACCAGCTCAGTAATGTGCCCTTGCATTGGCTCTCTCTTCTTCCCTGTTTAACTTCTTTCAGCCCTCATTCCTTCCCATAAGATCAGACTCCCAATAAATGACCTTTACAAAAGGGCTTTTCTCAGATTTTACCTTTGGGAGATGGAGAGACCCAGGCTAAGTCAGATCTCTTTTAATTATGTTTTCTTTATTGGCTTTAAATATAGAGAAATAATTTTCTGTATATATCACTGAGATATATCTTCTGTCAGACTCAATTTTTATTGCTATTTCATGTAGTTATTTTTTCAAAATGTTTTCCATTACTTGCTGGTGTAATTACACATCCTGATCTTATAGCTAGCCTCTTGGCTAAACTCTTGTCATTTCTTTAATTTTTTTTTTTTTTTTTTGAGATAGTTCCTTGCTGTGTCACCCAGGCTAAAGTGCAGTGGTGTGATCTTGGGTCACTGTAGCTTCAATCTCCTGGGCTCAAGTGATCTTCCTGCCTCAGTCGCCTGAAGAGCTGAGACTACAGGTGCATGCCACCACGTCTGGTTAATTTTTGTAGTTTTTGTAGAGACAGGGTTTTACTAAGACAGTAATTTTGTATTTTTTGTAGAGACAAGGTTTTACTATGTTTCCCAGGCTAGTTTCAAACTCCTGGGCTCAAGTATCTTGCCTGCCTTGGCCTCCCTAAGTGCTGGGATTACAAGCATGAGTCACAGCACCCAGAGAAACTCTCTCATTTCTAATTAAATTTATCTGTAGATCTTCTTGGGAATTTAATCTAAACAACCACATTTTCTGTAAATAATATTTTTCTTTAGCCTTTATAATCATTATATCTTTTAACTCTTTGTCTTATTTATTTGGCTACAATATTGACTAGGAGTGGTAAAAACTGACATCCATATCTTATTCTTGATTCTTGAAGGCTCCTAGCACTTTAGATATTAAAGAATGTTTTCTTTAAGACTTTGACAGGTATTCTATTTTAGAGTGTATACGTTCACTTCTTTTTGCATCTTGAAATTTTTTTAAACTATGATTTAATATTAATTTATATCTAATACTTTTTCTATTTCTATTAATATGATCTTAATTTGTTTAATGTGCTAATAATATTTATACATTTTGTTAATTTAAATGGTTCCTGTTTTTCTGGAATTAATCCAGCCTGGTCATGGTATATTATTGTATTTATATAATCACTGGGGGTAATTTGCTGTTATTTTGTATAGGATAATTGCATTTATATTCATGAAAGAAATGGCTTGTAGTTTTCTTTCTCTTTTTCTTACTGTTCTTGTGTGATTTTGGTAGCAATGCTACATTGGCTTCATAAAATAAGGTGGTTAGTAGCTTCTCTATAGTTGAAAGATACTATATGAAAGTGGAAAGATCTTGAAAATTTGGTAGACTTTAGTTGCAAAAGTATTTGGGCTCAATGTTTTCTTTGTTGGGAGACTTTTTAGAACAACTGATTCAATTTCTTTAATTGTTAGAGAAGTTTGGGGGCATTGTACATTTCCTTGAATACATTTTGTTAAAAAATATTCTCTAGAAATTTATTCATTTTCATCAAAGTTATCCAATTTATTGGTACAAATATTTCTTTATTCTCTTGGAACTTTTATTATGTCCCCATTTTCATTCTTAATTATTTTTGTGCTTTTTCATTTTTTCTTTATACTTGTGTTGGAACGTTCTTTGTTAGTTTTTGTAAAGACCAACTTTAGGCTTTGTTGATACATTCTGTTTCTTTCTAAAATACTTTTATTGAGTCATTCTTTTCTAATTCTGACCTCTTCCTTATATTTTCTTTGGGTTTCTTATCTTTTTTCCCTTAATTTTAAAATTTGGGCATGTAACTCATTAATCTTTAGCTGTTACACTTTTCTAATGTAATTTGAAGCTATAATTATTTTTCAACACACCATTTCTACCATGTTCCACAAGGTTTAACATGTATTTTTTCATTATTTTTCAATTCCAAGTATTTTTAAATCTCTATTCTGATTTTATCTTTGATATCTTAGTTATTTAGTAGTGTGTTTTACATTTGCCAATATAGGCTACGTTTCTTTGCATTTTGTTCATTACATGTAATCAATTTGCAGTGACGTAAGAGAATAAGCTCATAATATAAGCCAATTCTTTGAAAATTTTGAGACATTATAGTCAGTTATACAGTTAATTTTTTTTTTCAAGTGAGAGACCAGAGTTTTATTATTACTCAAATCAGTGCTATACAATTATTTTTTATATGTGTTCATGTGTATTTGAGAAGAACACTTATTTTCTAACTTTGGCATGCAGGGTTAGTTAATTGTGTTATACAGTCTTTTATATCTTAATTTTTGTTTGCTTTACCCATTAATAATTGAAATAAGTGAGCTGAAATTTCCCTCTTGATAGTATTGTCGATTTCATTCTGTAATTCTATTAAATTTTACTTTATGTCTTTTGCGACTACATTATTAGATGCATACAGATTTATAATTATGATCCTAAGTGAATTAAAACATTTTATGATTATATGTAATCATATAGTGACATTCTCTATCCCTAATAATGCTTTTTATCGTAATGTCTGTTTTTCCTAATAATTACTTAAGCGTGTGTTAGTTTAGAATTTAAATGATATATCATTTTCTTCTCATATTTACAAATTTTTCAGGTCATTAAGTTTTCGGTATTTTTTTCCATGCAACCAAGCAATCTCTGACTTTTAACTGCCATGTTAAATTTATTTATGTTAAATTTATTTATATTCATTATTGTTAAGGACATATTTTGACATGCTAATTTTCTTTAAGTTTTAAAAATTTCCTGCTTTTAAATTATTTCTTGATTGTTAAATCATCATCAACTGAGTTTTGTTTGAAAATTAAGCACTTCATTCATTATTTTAGTAATTACCTCCAAAATATTATCACGCTTAATAAATTAATCCTTTTTAAAGACAGTACTAGAATCTTAGAAACATTTAACTCATATTATCCCATTACAACTTAGTGCCATTTTATCAAAATTTTAAGTTTGTCTTTTTTTCAAAGCCCATAAACTTGTAACATTATTTTATAGAGACAATATTTATTTATATTTATTCATATGCCAATTTTTTGCTTCCAAGTACTTTTTAAAAATCTCAGATCAGCTGGGCGTGGTGGCTCACGCCTGTAATCCCAGCAGTTTGGAAGGCTAAGGTGGGGGGCGAATCACCTGAAGTCAGGAGTTCAAGACCAACCTGGCCAACGTGATGAAACCCCGTCACTACTAAAAACACAAAAATTAGCCAGATGTGTTGGCGGGCACCTGTAATCCCAGCTACTCGGGAGGCAGAGGCAGGAGAAGTGCCTGAACCCAGGAAGTGGAGTTTGCAGTGAGCAGAGATTGCGCCACTGCACTCCAGCCTGGGTGACAGAACGAGACTCCATTTCAAAAAAAATAAAAAAAAATCTCGGATCATCCTTTTGGTGTCATTTTTCTTTTTCTTGTTAAAAATAAAGTTTATTGTGTATATCTGAGGTTTACAACATTATATTTTAAAATTTTAAATCTTTTAAAATGGTATATATGTAGACAGTAAAACGATTACCATAGTGAAGCAAATGACCATATCTATTATCTTACATAGTTACTATTCCTGGTTTACAAGAGTAGCTAAAGTCTACTTATTTAACAAAAATCCCTAATAGCATACAATTCTATTAACTAGTCCTCATGTTGTACATTAGCTCTCTAGATTCGTTTATCATATATATCTGCTACTTTGTATCCTTTGATCTATGTCTTTTCATTTCCTCCTGTATCCTTCACTCCTGGTAACCGTGGTATCGTGGTATCGTTCTCTATCTCTATATATTTGACCTTTTCCTTTTGTTTTTAGGTTCCACATATAAGTGACATCACGCAGTTTATATTTCTGTGCCTGACTTATGTCACATGGTGTAGTGTCCTTCAGGTGCCTCCGTGGTGTGGCAAATAGCAGGATCTTCTTTTTTAAGGCTAAATAGTATTCCATTGTAAATATATCCCCCTTTATCCATTCATTCGTTCAGGGGTGCTAAGGTTATTTCTGTATCTGGGCTATTGTGAATAATGCTGCAGTGAACATGGATGGGAGTGCAGGCATCTTTCTGACAGGGTGATTTCATCTCCTTTGGGTATAGATTGAGAAGAGGGGTTGCTAGGTCATATGCTGGTACTATTTTAATTTCTTTAGAAACTCCATACTGTTTTCCATAATGGCTGCACCAATCTCCATTTTTCACCAACATTGTGCTAGGGTTCCCTTTTCTCCACACCCTCAGCAACACTTATCTCTTATCTTTTTGATAATAGCCATCCTAATGGGTGTGAGGTGAGATCTCAATGTGGTTTTGATTTGTATTCCCTGATGATTAGTGAGGTTGAGTACCTTTTTGTGTACTTGTTTGGCCATTTTTATGTCTTCTATGGAGAAATGTCTGCTTAGGTTTCATTTTTCTTTTTTTGAATGACGACTTTTCATGTTTATTTTAGCATAAATCTGTTTGTGGTAAAAATCTCTCCCCTTAAAAAGCCTGAAATATTTTCATTTCACCTATTATACTTAAAAATCCCTTTAATGTATAACTCATACATGGTAAGATGTACAAATCTTAAGTATACAGCTAAGTGAATTTTACATATTAAAATATAGAAATATACACACTTTCACACACACACACACACACACACACACACTCATTTAACCGCCATCCAGATTAATATATAAAGCATTTCCAGCCTCCTAGTAGGTTTCCTTTGCTGCCTCTCAGATAATACCCTCCAAAAATATTGTTTTGATCTCCATCTCCATATATTAGTTTAACAGCGTCACATGAATGGAATTGTACACATATACCCTTTTCTGTATAGCCTCTTTAGACAACACTATCTCTTTGCAATTCATTCTTGTTGTTGCATGTAGCAGTAGTTCATCCTTTTACATTGTTGTGCAATATTGCATCATATGATTATTCCATAATTTATTTATTTATTCTATTGGTGATGGGTTTTGACTATTATGATGAAGCTGATAAGAACCTTCCTGGATATATCTTTTAGAGCAGAGTCCCCAACCCCGGGGCCATGGACTGGAAGCAGTCCGTGGCCTGTTAGGATCTGGGCTGCACAGCAGGAGGTGAGTGGCGGGAGAGTGAGTGAAGCTTCATCTGTATTTACAGCTGCTCCCCATCAGTTGCATGCTGCCTGAGCTCCGCCTCCTGTCAGATTAGCAGTGGCATTAGATTCTCATTGGAGCGTGAACCCTACTGTGAACTGTGCATGTGAGGGATCTGGGCTGCATGCTCCTTATGAGAATCTAATGCCTGATGATCTGTTGCTGTCACTCATCACCCCAGATGGGACCATCTAGTTGCAGGGAAACCAACTCAAGGCTCCCACTGATTCTACATTATGATGAGTTGTAGGATTATTTCATTATATATTACAATGTAATCATAATAGAAATGAAGTGAACAATAAATTTAATGCGCTTGAATCATCCGATACCACCCCCCAACCCTGGTCAGTGGAAAAGCTGTCTTTCATAAAACTCGTCCCTCATGCCAAAAAGGTTGGGGCCTTCTGTTTTAGAAGACATCAGCCCTCATTCCATTTGGGTATACATTTGGGAGTGGAATTGCTGGTTCTTCTTAAAAACATGTGTGTGTGTATCTTTCTCTATATGTGTGTATATAGACACACACACATATATGTATGTGTGTATATAGACATATATATGTATGTTTAGTTTTATATATATGTATGTTTAGTTTTATATACACATATATATGTATGTTTAGTTTTAGTAGTTAGTACTGCCAAATAGTACTTCAAAGTGGTTATACTAATTTATATTTATAGCAGCAATAAATAAGAGTTTAAGTTGCCTACTCATTCTTGCCAATATGTGTCATTGCCTGTTTTTCTGATTGGGCATTCTAATAGGGGCATAGGGGAATCCTTGTAAATTTGCATTCCCCTGATAACTAAGAATTGTTGAATATCTTTTTTTTTCTTTTTTGAAATGGAGTCTTGCTCTGTCTCCCAGGCTGGAGTGCAGTGGTGCAGTCTCAGCTCACTGCAACCTCTGCCTCCTGGGTTCAAGCAGTTCTCTTGCCTCAGCCTCCTAAGTAGCTGGAATTACAGGCACCCACCTCCATGCCCAGTAATTTTCTAATTTTTAATATTTTTATTATTTATTTTAATGTTTTTTATTTTTAATTTAATTTTTAAAAATTTTTAGCAGAGATGTTTAGCAGAGGTGGGGTTTTGCCATGTTGGCCAGGCCAGGCTGCTCTTGAACTCCTTACTTCAAGTGATCTACCTGCCTCGGCCTCCCAAAGTGTTGGGATTACAGGCGTGAGCCACTGCACCTGTCTTTTTGTATTCTTAAGGATCATTTTATATTCTTTTTAGTGAATTGCCTGTTCACATTTTTGCTCATTTTAAATTGGATTGTTTGTTTTTTATTATAGACTTATAGAATCACAAAGAATTACTTTCTTATTAAAATGTAAATTTTTAGGGTATACAATTCTAGAGTGAATTTTTTTTTCTCCTTGCATATTGATGATCTTAAGCCTTTGCCTTCTGGCTTTCACTTTTTCGTAATGAGAAGTTAGTTGTAAATCTAACTGCCATTGCTACATGAGTAATCAGCATTTTCTTTCTTACTGCTTTTAAGTTCATCTTTTTAATTCTTAATGCTCCATAGTCTCTAGGTGTTAGTTTCCCTTTTACTCATTTTGATAGGCAAACACTGTGCTTTGTGAATCAGAGACTTCTCTGCTAATTACCTTACATATTGATCTCTTTCATTCTCTCTAGTCCTTGATTCAGTTTGTTCAATTAGGTATGTATAGACTTTCTCATTCTATTATTCCTATACCTTAACATCTTTTTACATCTACTTTTTTGCATTCTTGTTAACTCCTAAGGTTTTTTCACTCCACAGTCTACTGATCTTAATATGTCTATGTCTGTCTGTTCTTCTATCCATCAATTAAGCTTTTGACATCTTGTTCATCTTGTTTCTTATTCCTAAACTCCTTTTGGGATCATTTTACCAATATCCCTAGTAATTTTGATCTTGCTTATTGTTGTAATTTAAAACAGTTTTTGAAAATGATGTCTCTAATCATTCAATTCCCAAAGAATTTGAGCGTCTAAATTTGCCATGTCTGTTGATTTCAATGTGTTTTATTTTCCCATGTGTGTCTGTTGATCTTTGATTTTAGACTTAACGTTGACTGATTTTAATCCAGGGAAACCTGGAAACCTATACTAATATTGCTTTTGGCAAGAGAGAATTGTGCATACAAGAGGGAATTGTGCTGAGATTCAGTGGACCTGATACATTCTGACTTTTCTAGAAAATAAATTCTCAAAATGTACAATGTGTATGGCTTGTCTTTTTTCTCAGCTAAATATTATCTAGACCCCTGCTGCAGTCCACAGTTGCACCAGTCTTGTGCTCAGCTTTCCTACCTTGCCTCAAGCCCAAGGCTCAGCCTGCTGGCCACAGAGATGGAATTGGCATCTGCCCTTGGATTAGTGCTGCCCTTTCCTTTGCCCACCATGGAATACTCCACTTTCATTTCACTTTGAGGGGCTTGGGAAGCTCTTGGAGGTTTCTCTTACTTCATGTGAGTCCAGCAATAAATTATCTTTTATGGAGAATCCTCCTTATTGCCAAAAGGATAAGTTGTCCTATTTTCCCAGAGACATTATGGACAGGACATTCCTATAGTGCTCTATGGTTTAGAACAGTGCTCTATAAGCTCTTTGGGGTAACTTTGGTGGTGGTGGGGATGATATTGATCATGAAGTAGGTGAATGATCTGGGAACATACAAAAAAGACTTCAGGCTCTTCAGCCCTGCTTCAACTAGTATTTTCCACTGTGATCTGCCTATAGGATTTTAATGACAGATTGATTCTAAACCTTAAACATTTGTTCAAATCAAATGAATGATTTTATTATTCCCAATTAAATTTATCCATTCTACACAGCCCTAAAGGTTCTCTGTTATGATTTAATGGCCTTTAATAATGTAGATTATTGGTGTCAAAATAATGTAAACACACAGAAATGAGAGTGGCAAGATCCAGCAAAGAAAGAGAGAAGTCACTGCTTCACGGTAGAGACCATACTTAAAGGGGAGATAAGAGAGGGAATTGATCACAAAGAGTTCAAGATTTTTAGGTGAAAGACTTTGCTATTTTAAAAGCCAATAGTAACAATAATAATATTAAAAATCATAAACTGTGGTGATTCCCTCTTTAACTTTGGTTCATAGGAGATTCCTCATGTCATCGGATTCATTTATTCATGATATTACAGATATGTATTAAAAATTGAAGCTTTTTCAAACAGTCTTCTTGGAGGAGATCTGGCTATAAGTACATCATTGTGCTTGACTTTCATTCAATCCATTTTTATGAGTTTGTGCTAAGGAAAAACACATGCTGGCAATACAATTACATTAAAGTCAAGATTTGTATCCAAATGTCACCATATCTATAAGAGCTAAGCTTACTGTAATCATAGAAAAAAAGCTCTCATATAAGATCTGAAACTTTACTAACTTATAATATTACATTTTGATTATGGATAGGAAAGCAGTGTGTTTACCATGAGCCAAATGCATTGTATAAAATTTCTAATCCAGTTTCATTTAATCCTTACAACAATGGAGTGATTTTCATAAACTTCATTTTTAAAAATGAGCCTGAAAAAGGTCCAATAACTTGATTAAGGTGTATAAAGCTTGTATGTATGTATAAATGTGTTAATAAATTTATAGACATACATATTTGTCTGTATATACATACTGCTTTTTCTGGAAAATTCATTCTCTAACTGTAGAATCTGTACGCTTTTTTCTTGTTCTTTTTTTTTTCTTAGTGTCTATTTATTTATTTGGTCATAAACACCAAGGAATATATGTGTCATTATAGTGACCATGATTGAAATTTCATAGTAAATAGGCCTCTTCACATCTTATTTTATAAATACTTACACCATCATTTATAATAGTTTTTGTTCACAGAAATCTTATGAGGCCAGTTAGTATTGTCCTCTGAATGAAGGAAGCAGAATAGAATAGTTTGTCTAAAGTCACAGTAGAGTCTTGGCTAAAATGACAGCCCCAAGGTCCTAATCAGCTCCTTGAGGAACTTCAGAACCATCTCTGCTCCATACTGCAAGTATTTTGCACTAAACTGTGAAATAAAACCCAGTTTTAACTTTATTTTTATAAGCTAAACCTATCCTTCTGGATATAATAGTGGGATTTTTAACCCTGTGTTGGTACTATCCCTAATAGCTCCAAAAAAGCCTTCTTAAGTCCTGGGCATACTCTAAATAGTTTTTGAATACTCAACCTTCTTCAGGACTGTCAAATACATTTTATTAACTGACTTGAGGAGCACACAGATAACAGAATGGCTGAGGAAGCATGGCAAATTCTTTTGAAAAGTAGGATAAAACCCTGCTATATTTGCATATCATTTTCCTTTGTCCTAAATTTTACAATTCTTTGATCTGTATATAAAATTGGAGAAATACATTGTAATTTTGGTGAGACCAACATTTGGATATATACTTTTTTTGTTTTCTTACCATAGTTCATATTGATAGTTTTAGGTGCTCAGGTAAAGTGACAAAATGACAGTTTTCAGTTATGTCATAAAACTAAAATTGTCTTCATTAACAGTGATAATTGTATATTAAATATTTAAATGTTAAAATTAAAATAATTACAAATTAAAAAAAAACTCCTTAAAGGCCATACAATTTTTTATAAACAAAAAAGAAGAGAGTAAGATGAGTGGAGAAGTTACTTGACCAGGAGACAAGAAGAAACAATGCCTTGATTAAGTCACTTAACTCATTTGGCCCTTTTTTATCTTTACCGAACAATGAGGGGAGTACGACAACAATGGCATCTGAACTTTCATGCTATTGTTTACAGTGGTTAAACCATGTATATAGCTATTATAGGCCAAGAGCCTAGTAACAGAAGAGTTGCTTTCTTGGAAGAGTGTGTGTGTGTGTGTGTGTGTGTATGTGTGTACGTTTGTGTATATATGTGTGTGCATGTGTGTATATATGTGTGTACTTGTGTGTATATGTGTGTGTGTGCATGTGTGTATATGTGTGTATATATGTGTGCGTGTGTGTGCATGTGTATGTGTGTATACGTGTGTATATATGTGTGTGTGTATATGTGTGTGTCTGTGTGTGTGTGTCTATGTGTGTGTGTGTGTCTATATGTGTGTGTGTGTGTGGGTGGGTGGGGGGAAGTGGTAGTGCGGTGTGAGCCTTGGTCTTGTCCGTCCTTTTCTCCCTTGATGTCTCCTGCAATATTTCTGCAAAACTCTGTACTTCTAAGACTATAATCTGAAAATAATTATTTAGAGAATTTCTAAAATTCAGCTCTGAATAACGATATTTTATGATTTATTCTTGGTTAGTTAAAGAAGACTCTTGGGCACTTGTATAGAGTTAATGTAAGCTAGAGTTGCTCGAATATCTTGCTTAGAAACTAGCCACTGTGATTTCTTAAATATAACGTTAGGGTTTTTAAAAATACTCAACTATAAATCAAAGAAAACACTGAAGAATCTTGTATTTTTCCAAGAGAATTAACTCTTTAAAAATCATAGTAGAAAGGCTGGGACAACATAAATTGACTTCTGAGTATAAATTAGGCTCACAGTAATTATTATAATCAATTAGATGGTTTATGAGACTATAGAAAGTGATGGAGAAAGAATACATTCTACTTGGGAAAATAATGGTAAATACATTTCCCAAGAAGAGAAAAAGGAATAATAATGAGTACATGGAGAAAGTTATTTGTTATAGAATCAGGACAAATATGCCAAGAGAGGGAAAGCACAAAGATTATGCTATGAAATAGTGTCAGGTAAGCTGGCTTGGTGGCACACGGTGAAGGGTGCTGTGGGGAACATCTGCTTGCAGCAGAGAAAGCAAGTGTCATGGCACCAACAATTCCAGGCATACCACCAAGAAGTCTCTTTGCTCAAGCGAATTCACGCTAGATGCACATTTCCAGTTGCTGCTGGAATTCTATGCAGCTTGTTGATTTGGTCAGCAAACGGATGGCATGACAGATCGGATATAATCAGACTCATTTTTATCCACCATGCATACTTAGGAAGGTGGATTACTCTACAGGCCTGAAGGGATGCTCTTGGCTGCATTTCAAAACTACACACAGCAGGCAGAGAATGGCTGTAAGACAGAGCCCAAATCCTGCAGCTCTGAACTTTAGTGCTGTCCTCAAATGTCTTAAACACTGATATTGGCTTTCTTGGACAGTGACTGGGAGGACAGAAATATTCATACATGGAAGGCAAATCTGTAATTCTTCCAAAGAGTAAAGGAAAGGGTCAGGGAGATGAGTAGCAAAAGAGGACTTTGCTGCAGAGAGATCAGGCGTGTCAATTGCTTAGCATGTTATGTGGCTACCCAGTAAGGGTTTATCCGATGTTAGCTACTATGTCGAATATGGTGTCCCTTTGCTCAGGGCGTTTCTCACCTTCTTCTAGTGAGTTTTTCCTGTCTGGCAGAGACTTGAAAGAGAAAACCTACATTTTCTAAACTATCTTGCCCCTGAGGTTCTGGATGCAAATTAGGTTTATATGATTTAGCATATGCAAGATGTAGAAGGCAGCAGGAAGAAATGCTCTTACTGCTTTTGACTATTTTCTGCCAGCAAATGAGTTTGTGGAGAGATGAGTTCTTTTCTGCAGCAGACTTTTAATGCCTGTGGTGGGCTGATTGCATTGATGGGTCTAATGAACGTATCCTCATTTACCAGTGTGACTTTCTGGCTCTTCACATGGAGGAATGGAGTTTATTTTTCACCACTGATTCTGGCTGCATGACTTGCTTCAGTTAGTAGAATGCTGTGGAAAGATGGTGTGCCAGTTCCAAGCGTAGGCCTCAAGGCTACTTATATGCTTCTGCTTTGGAACCTAGAATCCTGCCTTTATTGGGCACATGAAATGGGAGTCCTCAGCCCTCATAGATCAACTCATGCCTGGCCAACTTAGGAACAGACTTCCCAACCAGCCAGGGTGAGCAGAGCCACACTGCTGACTCACAGAGTGAGCCAAATAGAATGTCTCTTGTTGTATGCCATTGACGCTTTGTTGATTTTGGTTGTGCAGCATGATGGTGACAATTAAAAATGGATATGATGTCTGATCTCCAAACCTGTGGGTGTTGAGAAGTACCTACATCAGAGGTGACTCTGAACTCCTCAAGCCAGCATGCAGTCACCCCTTGTGGCCCTAGCTGTGGTAGCTTCCTGATCCCAGGATTACAGTTTTGGTAGTGTTTTTAGAACTCATCGATTCCAGCTTTGGTGTCCTGATTCCTCTCTCTTCAGAATTTGGTAAAATACAGTAGTTCCAATACTGTGTCAAGTCTGCAGTATTTTGAGTGCATCACTGGAAGCTCAGGTTAGAATCTGCTCCTTCCGTCCTTCTGATGAGTTTTAAGTGCCCAATACCTAGTATTAAATGCCTCTCTGCTTGACATACTGATAAGGTTTGGCTCTGTGTCCCTACCCAAATCTCATCTCAAATTGTAATCTCCATGTGTCAAGGGAGGGACCTGGTGGGAGGTAGTTAAATTATGGGGGTGGTTTCCCCCATGCTGTTCTGGTGACAGTGAGTTCCCATGAGATCTGATGGTTTAAAAGTGTGGCACACCCCCCATCTCCTGCTGCCATGTAAGACATGCCTTGCTTCCCCTTCACCTTCCACCCTGATTGTAAGTTTCCTGAGGCCTCCCCAGTCATGTAGAATTGAGTCAATGAAACCTCTTTTCTTTATAAATTATCCAGTCTCAGGTAGTTCTTTATAGCAGTGTGGAAATGGACTAATACACATTACCTATGATGGGTCTTGATACTTTCCTTGAACCCTGACTGATACAGATGTTATTATTACTATTGTTATTATTATTTTTCCTCTTTCCAAATCCATACTGAGCAGACATATTGCTAAGGTCCTTCTGGATGTAAGGGAAATGAAAAAGAATGCTACATGGTGCAGTGCACAGTTATTTAGTGATTCTTTTCACGTTGAACAATGTTCTTTCTAAAATTATGTTTACAAAGTCACATAATAAAGTTTGGCCATTCATTCATTAATGTATTCATTTCCTATATAAGTGTTTAGAGCCTATGACATGCTAGTTATTGTTCTGGACACTGTTGTAGAAAAGACAGATACAGTTCTGACTTTTTATCACATTAAGTCTTAGTGAACAAAGATTTTGAAAAAAGTAAAATTTATGAACAAGATACTTTTATAGTGATACATAGTATATAAAGAAAATAATTAGAGTGATGTGATAGAGAATGATGTGATGAACTATTTCAGACTGACTGGTCAGAAAATAGTCCACTGAAGTAGTGATACTGAGCTGATACCTGAATGCAACAAGTCAGTCATTTGAAAATTTAAGTAATTGTAGGTAAAGGGAAGAAGAGTGCAAGTGTCCTACTTAAGTGGGGAAGGAGCTGGGTGCATCTGGGAACGAGGAAGAAGGCAGAGTGGAGAGGGGAACAGAGTGAGGTAAGGGAAGACTAGTATGGTAAGATGCTTTTAATGGCTTTCGATAATTCAATGTGATTACAAAAATTTGAAGTTAACTTTCAGCCTTCCTGCTTTCTAATTCTTATAGTTCCTTGTGATGGCCCAAAATGTCAATTAGTCATCAGAGGATGTTCAGGTCCATCCTCCCAAGGGCTGTGACTTTATTGCCCATGTATTTTCTGAATCAAAATATAGTCTGATTCAATGATTGCAATGGTGGATGCTCTATGAAATTGGGTTTTCTTGCAAATATACTCTCCATTCTCTTTACCCTAAAATCCCTCCCCTTCTTCTCCCTCAAACTCATTTCTTCAGAGCAAAATTCCTATCTCTGCTAGGAGGAACAGATCCAAATGAAAAGTCTTAAGAATTTGTATGTTTACCATTCTAGGGGAACAAACTGCACATTAAACGATGACATTAACAAATCAGATGGACTATGCTATGTTTTTGGGGACCTGTATTTTCAAGACTTTCTTGGTGCCCTTGACTCCTTGGGACATAACTTACTTTATCTAACTTGCTTAAGCAAACCAAGGGGAAAGACCTGGCAGCTTCCCATCACTCCTCAGAAAAATTATATTTGACACTAGGTATTTAGTGTGTTTGTCTGGTACTCAAATGTATATGCATTATGACTCACTTTTAAGGCTCAATTCATGGTGTGTGGCTGAAATGCCAAGTGCTGTAGACATGCCCCTGCAGGGTGACTGTTCTTTCCCTGGTAGCTCCATTTGCTGTTTGAACAGTCTTTTACTAGCTTAATTTTCTCTCTCGTGGGTTACTTGACAATTTTTGTTTCTCAAAACGTCTTATTATCATGCAGCCTATTGGTTTATCTGCTGCTATTATTTTGCATTTCACAAAGTGTCCTCGTCGATGCTGTGTGGGAATGTGTTTAATTTTCTACCTGAGTGTCAGTCTACTGCTCCAGAGCTGCTAGAACATTTTCTTTCATCTATCTTCTTACCTTCCAGATCCAGCAGAGTTGAACCACAGGAATCCCATCTCAATATTGAAGACTCACTCCCATCTGGAATCTCATTATTGGTTAGCTTGTCTGTCTATTTTATCTTCAGAACTGTTTGCTGGTAATATTAGAGGAGTGCTTTTGAATTGTTGGGACCTTACTTGTAGTGGGTTTCACTTCTTTTCAGTTTTAGGTCAAATATTTATAGATTGTTTTGTAGACTCTGTTGCAAGGGTCTCAGAGTCCTGATAGATGTGCTGGGTGGGCTAGGTTACTATTAATAGTGTTATTGCAATTACGTTTTTAGTGGATGATCAGAGAGTTTGTTATTAGGCGGCAGAATTTAGAGACAGGTGTGTTAGTAACAAAACTCTTAAATGTGGTTCTCCTGTTGTGATTTTCATGCCTCAGTCCTGTGTTGACTTTGCAAAATAGCATAATTGCTTTCATCTAGTTTTCTAAATGTGTTGGCATAGTGTCTAAATGTGGCCTGCATCTGAATGACCAAGTTGGGAATGTCTGAGAATGCTTTTTATTTGAGAAGAACTTCTTCTAGGAGTAGTGGAAGTAAAGTCTGAAATCAGCCACCAGGTTTCTAATTGCATCCTTGCATAATGTAGGCTGAATAAGCTGAAACAAACTAAAAAAATTTAACTTTTTGTTTTTGTTTTTGTATTGAGGAATGAATAAGACATGATACCTTGACTCAATGTAACTTTTAGATCTCTTGCTAATCTGCTCCACAGCAGCCAGAATCCAGGTACACCAAAGATATATTTTTTAAAAGGCAGATGAAAAAGTAACCCAAAGAATTCTTAAATTCAATAGTTTCAAGATTTGAAACTTAACTTTAATAGAGATTTTGGACCATATAGAATAAGAAGTCCCTCTGTTGACTTACACAAATGCTGAAAGCCTGCCATGTACTCTAAGTATTCTCTTGTAATCTAATTTTATATGATTTCCACATTTTTCCCACTTTTGTTTTGATCATGCCTTTCAAAAGTTTTATGTTTTTGTTTCTGATAATTTTTTAATTTAAAGAACTAAACTAGAATTGATAGCTAATTGCCATATGTGCCTTTTCTTGATTCTGTTTTTCTCTGTACCATTAAGGAGTTGATGTTTATCACTTCATTATGTAAGCTTTTGTTTCCAATACATGAGCTCATAAGCACTATGTATTATTATTTTGCATGTTCTTTAAAATTTGTATGTTTACATATAGTATCATGCTATATGCATAAATTTGCTTTTTAAAAAATAACCTTGCTTTTGAGATTGTCCATGTTGATACATGTAGTTTAATTTATTCATTTTAATTATTTTAATTGCTATAGAATATTTTATTGTATTAATATACAGTAATTTATTAATTTTTCTTTGACAGGCATTTCAGTATTTTAAAAATTTTGGTTTTGATTATCATAAAAGTTGCTGCAGTGAGTACTTGTAAACTTTATTCTTCTGCACATCTTGTGCACACCTGTGCACACCTGTAATACACCTAGAAGCAGATTGCTGAATTATGGAGTTTTAACATCTTTCACTTTAGCACTTCTGTCAATTTGCCCTACCACCACTTCCTTTTGATCAACCAGATCGTCAACAACGGCGTTGTAAATGTTAAGTGCTGCTGATCTGATGGATGTGAAATGGCATCTCATTTCTTGGCATAAATTTTCATTTCCCTGATTACCAATGAAGTTGAATATCTTTTTACTTGTTTATTCAGTTGAGGCTTTCTCTTTTTTAATTGACTGTTTATATCTCTTGTCTGTTTTCACTATTGGATTACTTGACATTTTCTTGTTAATTTATAGGAATCTTTTATATATTATGATTATTAATCCTTTGTTAGTTTCTTGTGTTGAAAACATCTTCTCACAGACTGTGGCTTTCAATATATATATTTTGCTATGTAGAGCTTATTAAGGGTAATGTAGTCAAATTTATCAATCTTTTTCTTTATTGTGTGGATTTTATTGCATGTGTTTCAAAAATCTTCCCTAAACAGTGTCACAAAGATATTCTTCTATATTTTTCTGAAAAATTTAAATTTTGCTTTTCCTGGAATTATAAGGATCTAATTTTATATTATTTGCATATATGCCATTTTGCATATGTATAGCCAGTTGTACCAGCATCTTATATTGTATAGTGCATTTTTTTGCCTAATTATTTTCAGTTTCCCTCAGAGTATCTGGCTATCTGTCTATCTGTTTCAGGGCTCTCAATTATTATTATTTCTATTCATCTTTTTACCAATATGATATCTTAATGCCAAAAAATAAATATCAATATCTCATAGGGCAAATCATCTAAATCAAAATTGTATTGATTTTTTCTGTCTTTCTGCTCTTCCATAAGTATTTTGCTGTTAGCTTATTACCACAAAAATATTTTTGGGATTTAGATTGTAATCTCATTTAATTTACAGAATAAATTAGGGGTAAATTGGCATATTTGTGATATCGAATCTTTCCATCCATGAACGTGGTCTACCTTGCTATTTATTTAGGTCTTTTATGTCTGCTAATAATATTTATAATTTTTTCATAAAGGTCTTTTATATCTAAAATCAGACTTATTCCTGGTAACTTATACCTTTTAAAAATATAATTTTGAGTGGAATATTTTTTCTAATACATTTTCTAACTGCTACATAGGAACTCTATTGATTTTTAAAATTCTGATCTTGTATTTAGTAACTTTGCAGATTTATCTTGTTTTAATAACTTTATTTTGGTTTATATATATATATTTGTGTGCAAATAATGAATGCCTTTGTCTCTTCATTTCTAATTATTTTACCTCTTAAAATGTTCTTGTCAAGGACATTATCTAGGATAATGTTAAATATGAACAGAAAGAGTAATCATCCTTGTTCTGGTTCTGATTATAATGTAAATGCTTCTAAATTTTCATCATTATTTGCCTTCAATTTGTCTTTAAATGCAGTATTGTTTTCATAGATAAAGGCTACTGAAAGCAAATAAATAATTTGTATAGTAAATGCATATTTGTAAAAATATTTTAGGAACTTACAGAATTAATAGCAGAGCCTGTAGAACTGAAAACTCTGCTGCTAAGAGTGTTCCAAATCCCAGTGCAAGATAAGTATGAAGAGACCAACGACCTCCCAAACTGGTACAGAAATTACTTCAAAGTGACAACATATGAGCCTCAGAAGATGCAGAAAGAAATTGTGTCTAAATTTCTCTTATCTGACTAGTACAGAGCTTTTAGAGGGTCGGCCGCTGCAACAGCTCCCTGCCCCTACCCCTGGTCTCCACTCAGAGCGGCACTCACCGTGGGCTCCAGTCCATTCTAAAAACATTCTATAAACAAGCCTCATCAGAACCCTCCATCCTTTCACGCCCTAAACTACCCCGGCTGCCTTACTTAAGCTAGTATATGCTCTTTACTCCCACACATTCTGGGAGCTGCTGTCTCCACAGGGTACTCCCGCAGGTGCAATGCATGTTTCTCCTGTTAATCTATCATCAGTTAACTTGCAGGCCCCCAGTCGGCGGAACTAAGTAGGTAGTGGAGACTTTTCTTCCCGACACTGAACACTTCACAACCGCCGCTGCTGAGCACAGACATGGTGGCTTGCACTGCTGATATCCCCGCGTAAGACACATTTTAAAAATTTTTTTATTTTTCAAAATCACATATTAAACATGTTTTAATTAATTAATTAATTAATTAATTAATTTTATAGAAGCAGGGAGTACAGAGGCAGGTTTCTTACATGCAGATACTGCATAGTGGTGGAGTCTGGGATTTGGTGTACCTGCCATCTGAATGGTGAACATGGTACCCAATGGTAAAGTTTCAGCCCTCAGCCCCTTCCGTCGCTCACCGTGTGTAGTCCCCGATGTCTGTTATTCCACACTGTGTCTCTCTGTGTGTACCCATCGTTTCACTCCCACCTGTGAGAACACACGGTATTGGACTCCCTGTTTCTGAGTTATTTCTCTTAGCGTCATGGCCTCCAGTTCCATCCATGTTGCTGCCAAAGATATGATTTCATTCTTTCTTATGGCTGAGTAGTATTCTTGGTGTATATATATCACGTTTTCTGTATATGAATACATTCATCTGCGGATGGACACTTAGGTGGGTTCTGTATCTTGGCTATTGTGAGCAGTGCTGTGAAAAACATATGCGTGCAGAGATTTTTTAATGTAACGATTTCTTTTCCTTTGGGTAGATACCCAGCAGTGGGATTGCTGACTGGAAAGTAGCTCTGTTTTTAGTTCTTTGAGAAATCTCCATATTGTTTTCCATAAAAGTTGTACTAATTTACATTCCTGCCAGCAGTCGCAGACACTTCAAAAATGACCACCTTTGAAACCAGATACAGCTGCAGCAATGATGTGCCCCTTGGCTGCACATGCCCTTGGACGCCCCCCTTGCTCTGTGGATTCCACATGGCCCTGCTTCTCAGGTCAGCAGCCCAGGTTCAAGGTGCAGGAGTGGGTCTGTTGGGCTGGCAGAGCCCAATCGTGTGTCTATACTCCCCAGCTGCCAGGGAGTTTGAGGAGACAAGACCTGGTCATTTTTCAGCTTCCATATTAGTTGGTGGGCTCCGTCTCAAAAGGTGGATACTCCTTGAAAGAAAACACTTCAGATGCTGACAAGATGTAAACAGTCGATATAGGCTTTTAAAGCTGCCAGAGAGATGATCGGGGTGGTTCACGTCTGTAATCCCGGCACTTTGGGAGGCTGAGGTGAACGGATCACTGAGGCCGGGAGTTTGAGACAAGCCTGGGCAAAATAGCGAGACCCCTATCCCTATAAAAATTTTTTAAAAATTAGCTGGGTATAGTGGCCAACCTGTAGTCCAGCTCCTCAGGAGGCTGAGGTGGGAGGATGGCTTGAGACCCAGGAATTTGAGGCTGCAGTGACCGACGATCTCACCACTGCACTCCAGCCTGGGTGACAGAGCAAGGCCCAGTCTCAAAAAGCAAAGCAAAACAAAACAAACAAACACGAAACCTGAAAGCTGCCAAGGAGTTCTTTACCTGGGCTCAGGGGAAGAGCAAATTTTCCTTTTCTTCTGGCTGGAAATTTAGGAATGCTCATTTTCATAGACCAGACACAATTCAAGGCATTAAATCTGTGACATAGCATTCATCTCTACATAATTAATGTATTAAATGCTTGGCATATTAAGTGCAAACTTTACAAGTCACAACAAGATTACCCTAACTGCCAAATTAGGGTGCTGTGCCCAAACAATTTTTGCCTTAAACATCATTACCGACAATAATCTGTGGGATCTGAGCTCAGCTGGGTATCTGGCTGGTGATGTGTGAGGTTGAATGGAACGCAGCTGCCTCCTCCTCAGCCTGTTAGCTAAGCACTGCTAAGCAGTGGAAACCAGCTTTTGTGAGCTTGTCCAGTACAGGTATATATTAATTTCACTTAGCCATTTATGAGTCAGGAGACACACAGGCTGTCCAATTAAAAATACCCTTTTGTACAGGCTCTTTTCAGACCCAAACCATACTTTCATACAAAGGAATGCATAAATATACATGATAATTGACTCTAATGACAGGAAAAGAATGTGATGAAACATTTCCTGATAAAATCTAGTCTCAGCATGCAAAGAGGATCAGGCCTCCTCTTCAGTCATTGTGATTTACAGTATCAAGGGTGAAATGCTAAAGGGTGAAGACATTGTCTTCTAAATGGCTAATGTATGTATGCAGAAGAACAGAGACCTTTGTGTTATCTGGACAAGTAAAATTATAAATGCTCTCTAGCTGGGAAAGAGAAATTGCATTTGACCAGTCAGCCTTCCTTCATGGTCTTTTTCGTTTCTAGGTATCAAGTCAATTTTTCAATTCCTCGTACGATTTTGTCATGCTCCTGATTATAAAGCAGTTAGGCTTAGTAAGCAGCATGAAAAGGGCATTGTTTCTGGGCTTTCTTCCACTGTTTTTTAGGGCATGCCTCTAGACACACTTCCCTATTCTATTACGAATCTGGCACTCTTCAGAGATATGGAATGCTGTCATAATGGTCAAGGATCTGAGTATTTGAAAATGAATCTTTAAAACTAGACACAATTGTGAGAACACAATTGTGAGGCCTTCGATAAACATTGCAGGCATCTTAGAGGTGGAGTAAAGTACAGAGACTTCCTTGCGTATAATGTTATACATTAATAAAGCCCAACGCGCCACTTTTCGGATGGACAGTTTATCGGATTTCTTATCTTAAAGTTATTCAGTGTTGAGCTTCTCACAGAAATAGCTTTAGTCCTCTTAGGAAAAGAATTGAAAATGTACGCAGGCAAATAGAACTCTGGAGTCATGAACAAATATTCCATCTGATTCAAAACAGGATTTTAGTGATTAGAATAATTGTCAACAAAACAAAGACCTTGATACTACATTAAACAGCAAGCACCTGGCAGATTGAGTGTTTCTAATGCACATTATGTTGGAAGAACAGGCAAAGTCACTTATTTTACACATGGGTGCGTTTCCACTGTAATAATTAAAGCAGTTTTAGTAAAGAATATGAAAATATTTTTAGCCAATTTAAAGAATACGTATTTTCAAATAGTACAAATCATTTGCTGAAACAGACTTCTGAAACCAAATTATGGGATTAGTAGTTTATAACTTTCTCTGAATGTATAATCTTTTACAAATACCCATTCACGTCAAATATTCATTCTGGTACAAATTTAAGAACCAGATATGATATTTAAAATGGCCATCAATGGCCACCCCCAGAAACTGTCTGTCTTATACTTTAAGCTACTTTTCTCACCTTTTTGCTCTAAACAACGCTGGCAAATGAACCTCCAGCTTTAGAGGTGGCAAAGACGGGCTTTTTGGTCAGAGACGGCAGACGCCTGGAAAGTGGACGGGGGGCCTGTAATCCCAGCTACTCGGGAGGCTGAGGCAGGAGAATCGCTTGAACTCGGGAGGCGGAGGTTGCAGTGAGCGATCACACCACTGCTCTCCAGCCTGGGGACAGAGCGTGGCCCCAGGACCCACTGTGCTGGGAATTGCTGTGGTGGAGAGAACAAGACTCAGGCTGCCTCTCCGAGCTCCGGGGTTCGCTGGAAGCGGAGGCTGTGCCTCCCTCCCTGCCTGTCCTTCGCGGGCTGTGGCTCCTCCCTCCCTGGCCCTGGCTTCAGGGACGCCCCGGAGCAGCCCGGTGCCGAGGCCCCATCGCAGCCCTCGGGGGGAGCGCGCGTCAGAACTAAGCCAGGCGCGCTTCGCTAAGGGGACCTCTCTGGACAATTCTGACGCCGGCTCCACACGAGGCGTTTTTCCCTCGTTCTCATTCACGGCCTGCGCTGGGCATGTCCGCCATCTTCAGGGCTCCTCCGCCGCCTGCGGGAGGCCGGCGCCCCGGGCGCGTGCACCGCCTGCTGCTCTCTTCCTCCGCGTGTTCTCCCGAGCGAGCGACTCCCTCCGTGCTCACGGGCCCAAACCCCTGCCTAACCCCCAGCCAACGCCCTTCTCCCGAGCTCCAGGCCCCTCCAGCTCCAGTGTGGGCATCGCCCCCTGGCTCTCCTCAAGTCCTCTCTTTTTTTCTTTTCTTTTTTTTTTGAGACGGAGTCTCGCTCTGTGGCCCAGGCTGGAGTGAGCGGCGCCATCTTGGCTCCCTGCAAGCTCCGCCTCCCGGGTTCCCGCCGTTCTCCTGCCTCAGCCTCCGGAGGAGCTGGGACCACAGGCGCCGCCACCGCAACCGGCAAGTTGTTTGTGTTTTTAGTAGAGACGGGGTTTCACCGTGTTAGCCAGGACGGTCTGGATCTCCTGACCTCGTGATCCGCCCGCCTCGGCCTCCCAAAGTGCTGGGATTCCAGGCGGGAGCCCCCGCGCCCGGCCCTCAGGTCCTCTTACACTCAGCCTCTTGCAGACGGAATTGCTCATCCTCTGCACAGCCCTTCCCGCTCCGGTATCAGCTGTGGCTTCTCCGTGGCCACGCAAAGAACAGACACAGAGCTTGACACTGACTTCCACGTGAGTGAGATTCTTCAGCAAGGTCACAGACAAGGAGGGTAAAGGGGAAGGAGGAAGAGCTTTTTGCTTTGAGTTTCTGCTTTCCAGGTCGGCTTGACTGGCAAGAGGGATGGCCCTGGACCGCCCTCACTGACCGGAGGTAATTGCGGTTTTTGCCGTCGAAAGTAATCACAAAAACCGCAATTACCTTTGCACCAACCCAAATATAAGCAGCCCAGGGCCAGTGTGGTGGTGCCGTGATGACTTCAATGTCGCAGGCTGTTTCTGTTTTTAACTCCTCCATCCTTATTAATTAGTGCTTTTCCTCAAGGTCACCTCAGGTCCACAGACAAGGCTGCTGAGGCTCCAGCCATCCTGCCTATGTTCTGTTTAGGAAAGAAGAGACAGGAGCAAAGATGTTTTCCAGCAACCTCATCTCATGCGTTTTGCTGACATTTCACTGGCTACCCCATCAGGAAGGAGAGTCAGACATTTTTTTCTGCACCTAGAAATGTACAGGTTCTATTGCTTAAGAATGTGGATTAATAGACATGGGGTAGGACACCAGCAGTCTCTGATGTCTGAGGGATTCTAAAAATAAGCTTGGACTTTAAAAAACATGTTTGATATGTTTGTGCCCTCTAGATCCATGTCATTTGGCAAAGTGTCTCCAGAGTTATGTAGAATTTTTCCTTGAATTTCAGTATCTCCTCATCCGTTGCTCCCGATCAGTTGCCAAGCCCTGCCAATTTCAAGTCCCTGAATGTAACTTGAATCTGTTTCCTCCTCTTCATTCCTGATACCACTTCCCTAATTCAGGCCCTGCTGTTCCTCGCTGGGTCGCTGGCACCACCTCTTGACTGTGTCCTGTGAGTAGGGGAGAGAGAGTAAAGCATAAACAGTGACAGCTCTACAGCTGGAGTCCTGGCTTCTCTGGGTGGGTAAATAAATAGAACATGCTGGTAGTTCCTGTGTTGTATCTGAGCTATCTGTTTAAATAGCTGATTCTTTCACCGTTAGGTGTCCAAGGACGGGGATTGTCTTATTCCATTCTTATTCTCCAGCACTTGGGACAATCATTCCTAGACAGTGGGACCTCGAATGGTAAACTGTGGTTCTCCTGCGGGGCTGAGGACTGTGAGGAGCAGAGCAGACTTCAGGGAGCTCCACAAGTCACACACACAGGCGACTGCTGGCTGTTTCCACTTATTCGTCTGGAATTGGTAGCACACTAAGTGGGCCCTACTTCTTACTAGGTCGGCGCACAAGTAATCGCTATTCTTGCCATTAAAAGTAATGGCAAAAACCGCGATTACTTTTGCACCAACCTTGTACATATATATTATTTTTTTCACATCTCAGTTTTTATTCCCATTCCAGCCTCCTAATACTTTCCCTTTGGATTTTTTTTTCTAATCTTGAGAAGTCTGTGTTTTTTAGTGTAGTAATAACAATAATGGTATTTTTAGCATACCCATGGTGCCAGGGGCTTTTAAAAGATACTTTTTATAAACTAACTCATTTAATTCTCGCAACAACTTTTGAAGTAGCCCAATTTCTAATCCTCATTTTACAGATAAGGAAACTGAGGCACACAAGGTCAACTAACCTGCCCAAGGTCTCTGGCTAGTAGGTGGAAGAGAGTTCTCTGGATATTATTTGAATCTCAGTCTCCCTATTTTTCTTCGTCATGACTTTATGTTTCCCCCTGTATTTCTACATATTTTAACCTCTTGATCATATAGCATACCTTGATTTATAAATCACTTTTACATGCATTATTTTATTTGATCTTCATCACAGCTCTCTGAGGTGGGTAAGGGAGATTTGGTTACTTCTTTTTGACACATGAGGAAAGTGATGCTCATAGACATTGTTATTTAGAAGCATAGGGCATTAATTCTGGAAGTGTTTTAAAGAATACCCAATCCAGCCACTCACTTTTAGGAAATGGAGCCTCAGAAAAATAAATGCCTTTCTCTAGTTCCCACAGCTGGCTGCAGTACCAATCACCTGCCTCTGGGTTCATTGCCAGCTGGGTGCTGTGGAACTTACCTTGACTTTGGAGTCAGTTATTCAACTTCTCTGAGCTATAGTTTACCCTTTATAAAGTGAGGACATGATTATGCTTCATAAGACTGTTGTGAAACATAAATGAAATTAATATGTACTGGGCCTAACACAACCCAGATATCCATGAAAATATCAGCAGAGGTCAGGTTTTTTTTTGCCTCCTCCTCATCTTACCTTCTTTTCTCTAAGGCTGTTTTGAGGACATAAAATAAGTTGCTATTCCATAGCATGCATTTTATTCTATACCATAGGGCTAGGAAATAAAAATAATAATAATAATAAACTGTCCATCCCCTGCTCTCTGATCTTTTTTTCTGAACTAGCTTCACGTGCCTCCTTTTACTTGCCATAATCTTCTTTGGCTGCAGGAAAACCTCCAGGCCCAGTCAATCAAGTTGCTTCTGCTCTCTCCAGGCTTTGTTTGCAGCCTGAACTCCACAGTCCATCACGTCAAGCGCACTCTTGCCACTGTTTTTGAACTCCCTTACCCTCTTTGCTCAGCGAAACTCCAGTCCCCCATCAGTCCAAACACCCGATTTCCCTGCCCGTGTACCAGTGCTGCCGCTGCAGGTGACACACTGTGCACTTGCTACATGTTCTTGGGCTCACCCCAGCTGGGCCCTCCGTTCTGCAGAGCGATTGTTTCCAGTTCTTGTCCTGTTTCCCTTACAGCTCTTCGAGATTTTCATGTCATTCCTCAAACTCCAGACCTCACCACCTCACCTTATAGCAAAAGACTGCTTTTGTACTCTGCTGAGAAAAGCAGTCATCCTCATGGAAGATTGCTAACGTCAGCAGGGTGTTTCTGTGGGGTAGACATTGGGTCAAGTCCGTCATTTATGTCATTTCATCCATCTTCACTGGAGTCATGAAATAGATATCATTATGATTGTCCCATTTTAGAGGGGAAGCAGCTTAGGCTCAGAGAGGTTGTGTAAGTTCTCCAAGGTGGAACAGCTGGGGGAAGACAGCCACAAGCAGCTCATGGCTTGCCTCTAGAGTTGACCTATTAAGTATCAAACAACAAATTCCTCTATGTTCTCCCCTGTACACAACAAACTTATCTTCATTAATTTTTAAAAATTAGGTTTAAAAAATATTCTGATTTATTCACGCATACAATTTAAAGAGGCAAACAGGTGTGAGGAAACAGCAGCCCCGACCTTCTTATCCTTAACTTCCGCTTCCCCAGAAGCAACCACTTTTAGCTGAATTTGTTTGGCACTTACATCCACCCTTGTCAATATCACGCTGCTGCGGCCACTTGCTGATTTGTCCATTTGATCCCCTCTCTGTGGCCTTCGCACGGGGGAGCATGAGGGTTTAACTCTTCCACACAGTAACACCCCTCTCTCTCAACACAGACAACACATTGGCTGGCTGTCCCATCCTCCTGTAAGCTGTACTCATTTATGTCAGATGTAAATGCTAATCATGACTACGCACAGGTACGTTATCATTACTTTTCCTTTCCGAACATTGGTGTGAGGCCTAAAATTAAGGCCCCATGGTATGTGCTGCCCTGACCTTCGGTGAAACCAGGAAGACATCAAGTGGTCTACCCTCAAGTTCCCCTCAACCCTGCACCTATGGATAAGGTCCCTTAGCTAAACACCCCTCCTTATTGAGAGGACCAGGCACAGTTCCTGCCTATTCCTGAGTAAAAAGTTTCGGTTCCCTACCAGCCTACAGTTTTATTCAAACAAGCCAATCACATCCTCCCATGGGGACCGGGGTCACCTCACCCCCGTTGTACTACAAAGCCTGGCTCCCACCGCCTGGTTGCTTACTCTGCTCCTGAGCGCCACCTCCTGAGGGCCTGAGTGGTGGGCATTGCCCTTCTTCCCTGGGCTGCGAGCACTTGCAGTTAGTCAAAGGCCATCGATCTTACCTGGCCAGTGTCTGGTGTTGTGGGTCCAGCCATTCCTCCCTCACCAAAGAGGTGTATAGGAGGCGAGTAAAACACACGTCACTTTGTGTTTCTAGGGTTGATCCGAATCTACTCGGTTTTCCAGTGTATGCATCCTCTCCCAATCCCTTCAACCTTTAATGTGGAGTTCCTCTTCTTGGTGACTGTGACCTCTGGTCTAGCTTTGTGGGACACTTACACCCGCTCTGTGGCCATCGCCTTTTGGAGATTTTGCTTGTCTGAAAATGTTGTTATTCTTACATTTACTTGATAGTTTGGCCAGGTCTAGAATTATTGGTTGGAAATTATTTTTCTTTAGAATTTAGAAGCCATTTTCATGTCTTTTAGTTTCCAACATTGCTGTTGAGAAGTTCAAAACCATTCAAATCCTTAATCCTTCATATGTGATCTGTTTTTCCTTTGCTCTGTGGAAACATTCTCCTCACCCCCATTTATAAATTTACCAATGAAATGCATTCGTGTGGTTCTATTTTCATTCATTGAACTTGATATTTGCTGGGTCTTTCTAATCCAGAAACTCATATCCTAGAGCTCTGGGAACATTTTCACGACTGAGTCAGTTGATAGTTTTCTCTACTCCATTTTCTTTTCCTGTTTCCACTTTCTGAAACTCATATGATATAGATATTGGCTTTCTTGAATAGTTCTCTAGTTTTCTTATCATTTTTCTCTTTCCTATTTTTTTTTTTTGAGATGGTGCCATCCAGGCTGGAGTGCAATGGTGTGATCTCGGCTCACTGCAACCTCCGCCTCCTGGGTTCAAGCGATTCTCCTGCCTCAGCCTCCCGAGTAGCTGGGACTACAGGCCCACGCCACCACGCCCAGCTAATGTTTGTATTTTTAGTAGAGACAGGGTTTCACCATGTTGCCCAGGTTGGTCTTGAACTCCTGACCTCAGGTGATCTGTCCACCTTGGCCTCCCAAAGTGCTGGGATTACAGGCGTGAGCCACCGCGCCTGGCCTTCTTTCCTATTTTGTTTTTAATCATCAGCTTTCTAGATTTCTTTATGTCATCTTCCAATCTTTCTACTGAATGTTTCATTTCTCCTGTTCTATTTTTAACTTGAAGGTTGGCTTTTGGTGATCTTTTTTGGTAAACTCTAGGCTTGTGGGTGGGGTTTTCTTGTTGGCGGGCTTCCCCGTGGGATGAGTTGGCTGAGTATTTTCTTGCAGATCCCCAACATTGGTTGGTCTCTTCCTGTAGGTGGACCAGATTCCCCCAGGAAAGCTTCCAAACTCTTTCCTGAAGGCAGGTGCCACACTGCCAGCACGCGGGGCTCCAGCAGGAAAGGGCATGTACACCAGTGACTTTGCATACTGCCACACCGCCAACTCAGCTACCACTCACTAGCTAGTTTTCACTTTCCAAAACCGCATTGCTGATGTTTGCATTCCTTTGAGATTTTTAATACTTTTTATGTATTAATAACTTTACTGTTATTTAAATGGGTTTTGGGAGGAGTTGAGGTTAATGCAATTTAGTTTTTGTCTGTTTATTTCCATTTCTACCTATTCTCTCATTTCCTCTCATTTTTGCTAATTTTTTTTTTTTTCTAATATGAGGTTGTTACTTCACCTGATACTCAAACCATATCCTCCCTGGTCTGTCTTGTGCTTTTGAATCTACGCTACCCTTTCCTTTCAGCTATGAATACATTGAGATAATTCCATCTTAGACATTCCTTTGAACCCACGTCTTCCTCATCTTCCCGTCTGTATCTCTCCTTCCTTTTGCAGCCAAGCTTTTAGAAAGTGTCCCTGCCTCTGCTTCCTCTGAACTTGTTCACCACTCTACCCATGGAAAGGGACTTCTAGGAAAGTCCCCAGATGACCTCCACAGTGGCACACCAACAGACACTTGCCTGTCTAGAGTTCACTCTACTGCTGACTACATTGACATTTCTCTTTTTCCCTTGTTAGTTTTATGTTATTGTTAAAAGGAAGTTTATCTACACTGAAAGCAATATATATTAATTACATAAATATGGAAAATAGAAACAATATAGGAAGAAAAAGGAAATCCCATTCATATGTGTATCAAACAGCGATAGCTTCTATTAAACTCAGGATGCATTTCTTTCCCAAGTTTTTGCTGAGAATATAGTATTTGCATAACTGGATAATTACATATACGTACATGTATTTGTATAGAGTGGCATGTTTTGATTTTATGAAAAACTTCATATCCCCACATCCAATGATCTCAAGGATCACTCCACTTATATGTTCTCAAGCTTAATATTTTTGAAGCGATTTCTCAGAAAATTGGTTGTGTTTAAGTTTCCCATCTAAACAATGAATCCTATCACTAGTCAACCAACTGACAAAGCCAGAAACCTGTGTCACATCTTCACCTTTTTCCTTTCCCTCACCTCTGCCATCTAACCAGTTGTGGCTCCTTTGAGTTCCCTTTTTGAGATGGAGTTTCACTCTTGTTGCCCAGGCTGGAGTACAATGGCACGATATCGGCTCTCCGCAACCTCCGCCTCCCGGGTTCAAGCGATTCTCCTGCCTCAGCCTCCCGAGTAGCTGGGATTATAGGCCCTTGTTGCCATGCCCAGCTAATTTTGTATTTTTAGTAGAGATGGGGGTTTCTCCATGTTGTTCAGGCTGGTCTCGAACTCCCGACCTCAGGTGATCCACCCGCCTCGGCCTCCCAAAGTGCTGGGAGTACAGGCGTGAGCCATCACACTCGGCTGGGTCCTTTGAATTTTAATTTACCTCTTCTATCTTAGAACGTCACTTTAGGTTATGATTTCACACTTCTTGCCTGAAATATCGCATTAATCTCAGAATTAAAATCCTAGCAGCTAACCCTGCCTCCTAGAACTAGTCCTCAGGATGCTGGCAGATCTACTGATGCCACTTCCCAGTGATGTCACTTGCCCAATCATCTCCCTGTTCAACATCTCCCCGTAGCTTGCCGAATCAAGTTCAGATTCCTTGGCCTGAGACTCAAGGCTTTCATGCGTCTTTCGGAGTTGTCCGGCCTCTCTTCCTAGTTTTGCTGGTTTCATTATCCCACACCTCTTTACTATGGGAACAATAGATCATGCCATTTCTTTCCTTCAAAACTTTCTTCATTCTCTTCTCTTTTTCCGCTTCTTATCTAGCTAATTTTTACACATTCTTCAAAATGTGGATGAGCATCCTTTATTCAAAGAGGCCTTCTTTCATTTCCTAGTCTAATGTAGAAGCTTCTCCTAGCTGCTTCTGTATCACCGTCAGCTACCGTATCACTGAAATGATAATTTACTTTGATGTTTCTTCACTAATCTGTATATCTATCTATCTATCTATCTATCTATCTATCTATCTATCTATCTATCTGTCTATCGATCTATCTTCAGAGCTGAGGCTATGAGTTATTTGATGTTGTATTTCTAATACCTAATCCAGAACTTGATACAGGATAGGCTCTCAGTGTTTACGGAAGGAATAGCTGCCCATTCTGAGTTTTTATATGGATGCTCTGTTTTCAGGGACAGTTCTTTTGTACTTTACACTTTTTAAATGAGTGTGTGAAGAGAGATTATTGCATGGGTGTGAGGGAGGAGGGAAAGAAATATAGAAGTTTATATAGGTCACCACAAAGGATTATTCCAAATTACCCTTTTGGGTTTCTCATAGCTGTTTTTTAGGATAAGACTAGAATTAAACCAAAGTGTAAAAGCGGGAAGGGATAGGAAGTCAGCTCATTTGGAAGTCTAATCTAATGTAGTATACGCTTCCACAGGGAAACTGTTGCAGAGAACAAGTGTCATAAAAGTACTTTAATAGGTAATTGTGTTTGTGGTGCATTGTTTGCCAAGTTACACAATATGACAATAAGACAAAGTGTATCATTTAAAATTACCCTCTTAAGGCCAGGTGCTGTGGCTCAGCCTGTAATCTCAACACCTTGGGAGGCCAAGGTGGGCAGATCACTTGAGGTCAGGAGTTCAAGACCAGCCTGGTCAACATGGGGAAATCCCGTCTCCACCAAAAAATAAATTTAAAAAATTCACCAGGTGTGGTCATGGGTGCCTGTAATTACAGATACTTGGGAGGCTGAGGCAGGAGGAGCCCTTGAACCTGGGAGGTGGAGGTTTCAGTAAACTGAGATGGTGCCACTGCACACCAGCCTAAGCAACAGGCGAGACTGTCTCAGAAAAAGAAAATTTTAAATAAAATAAAATTACCCTCTTAAAGCATATTGAATAGTAAAAGTCATGTACAATTTGTGCTACAAATAGTTGAGTTGTCATTAATTTTCCATGTAAAAGTTTTTTCTCTGTGTTTAATCACAAGGCTTTTTCTTTACAAAGTATCACTTGTTTTTTACCTTCCTGTGGTGTTTCTCTCTCAGTTCTTCAATAGTAAAGCACCTCACATTGAGACCTGTAATTTCCTCAATTGAATTCCAAGTTCTCAGATATGGTATTGGAGCTTCTCAGCAATTTGATGTACCCTAATCATGGCACCCTAATATTTTTTAGGCAGTGCAATATAATGTTGGAGACAGAAGGCTCCTAGATATCATGTAATGTAGAGATTCTGTAGCAGAAAGTAGTGGGCTTGAAGATGGGATGGTTAGTATCCAAAGCATATCATGGCCAGGCGTGGTGGCTCACACCTGTAATCTTAGCACTTTGGGAGGCTGAGGCAGGGGATTGCTTGAGGTCAGGAGTTTGAGACCAGACTGGCCAACATGGCAAAATGCTGTCTCTACTAAAAATACAAAAATTATCCGCCATGCACACGCCTGTAATCGCAGCTACTTGGGAGGCTAGGTGGGAGGATTGCTTGAGCCTGGGAGGTGGAGGTTGCAGTGAGCTGAGATCACACCGCTGTACTTCAGCCTGGGCAACAGAGCAAGACCCTGTCTCAAAAAAAAAAAAAAAAAAAAAAAAGCATATTAGAAGGGGTGCTGAAGGGGAGCAAGAAGATCTCCACCAGTGGGGTCATTCAGGTCGTGAAGCCCCATAGTCCATTAATAAGGCTCCCTGATGGAGAAGACAGTCCACAACCCAGTATGTCAGAGCTTTGAGATCTGTAGCTGCATCTCACTCTTCTGCAGTTTCACACACTCTAAGGGACGTGAATCATCAGATTTGCTGAGATATCAGGGTCCGGCAGACACTGCAGAATAATAAAAACATTACCCTAGAAATACAGAAGGAAACTCCTGTCTCAGGAAGAAATTGAACCTACCCATCGTGGAGGCCCAGAATCGTCACTGGGACTGCTGTTTATCGTCAGACCCAATAATTTTTTACGATAAAGGACTTCCAAAATGACAAACATGAAATCACACGTCAAACAACTTTAATACATGTTCTGTTAGAAAAAAATGTAGGAAAGAAAAAAAGTATATCAGAAACTTTTCCAAAACATTTATCCCTGGCTTCTTGTTTTCCTCCCTCCTGAACTCTGAAATTCTTGTAAGTTTGGTGGCAGGCATGAGTGTTATACACACACCCACATGCAAACAAAACAACTATCGGGTGATCGTAATATCCTCTACCTTTGCCTTTATCTTTGAGTCCAGAACTATTGATTCAGTGTAGCTTTTGTTTTCAAGGAAACTATAGCTCAAAAAGTTCAGGTTTCACTGACTTGTCCTGGGTGATGGGGGCTAGTTAATGGCAAAGCCAACGCTGGAACCTCCGCCTCTCCTGCTGTTGGCAAAGCACTTCTGCTACATGCACTGCTTTCCTGGTCGACGTTTAGAAACTACCTCTTCAGCTCTGAAGAATCCAGAGAAATCTTTTTTTTTTTTTTTTTTGAGACGGAGTCTTGCTCTGCTGCTAGGCTGGAGTGCAGTGGCAGGATCTCAGCTCACTGTAACCTCCGCCTCCTGGGTTCAAGTGATTCTCCTGCCTCAGCCTCCCGAGTAGCTGGGACTACAAGCGTGCCACCATGCCGAGCTAATTTTAGTATTTTTAGTAGAGTTGGGGTTTCATCATGTTGGCCAGGATGGTCTCAATCTCTTGACCTTGTGATCCGTCAGCCTCAGCCTCCCAAACTGCTGGGATTACAGGCGTGAGCCACCATGCCCGGCCCCAGAGAAACCTTTAGCCTGACTCTTCATATCTAGCAGCTCTAAGGACTACCACGACATCGTTCTGCTGGGGGCATTGTCCTGCTTCTCCTTTCTCACTTTACTTCCAAAAGGCTTGTAGGACCACGCAGCTGTTGGAAGTTCCAGAGAATTATTTGTCCAAACTAGGACCTTATCCCATAGGTGTGAGAGCAAGGACTACACGAGGAGCCAGAGTAATGATTATTCCTCATTATACCTTTACATCTAGGGAGGCCTTAAAAGAAGGGGCAAATTCATCTTCAAAGGAATACACAGCTTGCCCAAATGCAGCTGGAGAACTGGGTGAGTGGTCCTCCCTGCCAACAAAGCAAAGTCTAGGCCTGCAAATCACTGCCACCAGGCGACAGACAATGTAAACGATAATTCCGAGACCCGACATAGTCAAGCGAGTTGCTGCATTGCTCTGAAAGGCACAGATAATTTGAGAGAAGGGGTTGCTTTGCATTTTGAGCACAATTTGACCACACAATAGTCTCCTTCCCAAAATAAGCATGTTGAGCTTGCATTTTCTTTCTGGCAGGAAAAAGGCCTAGAACTTCCCAAGTGAACAAGCTACACCCACTTTTCAAATATTGTCCCAAGTCATTGTAAAAATACTCTGTCATAAGCGCTCTGGTTGTAAGAGGAAAATAGAACCACACCAAACACCTCACCCCAATATTTCGGAGCCCCACTCTGGGAGCAGTAAATTAGGGATTATAGCCTGCTCAGCCTTCGTCTCTGCACAGAAATGCACTGCAGAGACCACACCCTTGTGAAAGGGAAAAGCAGGAGGAAGTGGACCCATAAGAGCTAAGTAGTCAGAGGACATCCAGCCTGGGATAAAAGGCATTTTAGGACTGGCTCAGTGAAGTGCTGCAAACACAAGTCCACTGTAGAATAAATAGCCTGGGCTGTCTGGGCTGGAAGGCGGCAGCTGCATTTTATGCCCGGACTTGGGAGGCAGAGTTGAAACCTCCCATTCAACACTGGTCCCTGCCCACAAAACATAGGCACCAAGGCACGTACACACAGGATAAAATGTCTTCTCTTTGGATTAAAAAGTTAATCAAGCAATAAGTGACTACCTAGAAGGGTGCATTCTAGAGTTTGCTCTAGCAAGTTAGGAAAACAACAGATGGTGGAAAGTTTGCTTCTCCTGCTTACAAACCACATGAAATGAGGCAGTGGAGTCGTCATTTGGTTTTTAGGAATATTGTTCTGAACAACTTGGATTCAATTCAAATGATGCTTCAAGTTGTGTGATGTGTGTTATATTGGAGAGTATATTACTAGACTTTTCCCCATTTTTTAGTGTTAGGATAAGCAGCTCATGAGTTCCTGGGAACTGGCATGTGTGAGATGAGGAAGCAGAGCAGACCCTGAGGCCGCAGGTGGGCCTTACCTGCTGCCTTGTCCCGCTGCCAGGGTCAGGCCAGTCCCATGGCCTCTCCTCCTGGGCACTCCCACTCCTCTCCTCCTTCATCACCATTCCAGAATACCACTGCACACATTTGCTGCCTGAAAAGAAGAATGACCTGGAGTCCAACTCTTTTCTCACTAGTTCAGCTTTACATTCATGTCATCCAAGTTTCTATGGGAGCAAAGCTTTCCTGTGTGCAAAAGCTCTCCATCACGTTTCTTTATTTGTATAATGCAATCCAAATCGGATCCGTCCTGCAATGCCGGCCCCCTTGCCCACTGCCTCATTGCCCAGGGATCTCTCATCCTCATCTCAATACAGTCCCTTGCCTGGACCCTGGCTTCTGCTTCATGAGACCCACTTTTCCCCCACATGTTGTGTATTGGGAGTCCTGCCCACTCCTGAAGGCTTTCCTCGGGTTAGTCTTTTCCAGAGGGACTCTCCTCAAGCTTCCACATGCGCCCAGCCTTTCCCGCCCTGCTCTCCCTAGCACTGTGTTGGTAGCTCTGCGACCACATTGCCCGTAGTCGGCTTCGTGCTGCGGTTAACTGTGCATGTCTCTGAGCCTCGCTGCGTGCCATGAGCCCCTTGAACAGAGCAGAGAGGGAAGACTGGCATGCAGGGGTGATGGGGAGTCACGGCCGTAGGAGCAGGAGTTGGGAAGATAACAATAACAGCGCTCTCTCACATGTCGCTACGCTGGAGTTACAATTCATATCAGCCATGCACATATATAATGCAATATCCATGAGGCTTACACATATTCTCTAAAACTAAGGTTACATCTACAATCACCGTTCCATAGCATCTATAAAGATGTAATGCCCAGCTCTAAATAGGGTATACTCACAAAATATCATAGGACATTTTTCAAAATTGGGATATTAAAAATTAAATCTGTTAAAAACACCTGGAAAACCCTCCAAAAAGTTCCATGTAATCATTTACTTTTAATATTTGGAGAAAGAGCAGAAGAGCACACATCTGATCAAATTTACCACAACGGGTTTTTTCACTTCCAGATTTACAGAATGCCTGTCACTTGCCTAATTCCTTGTTTAAAAAGAAACTTTCCTCCACACCACTTCTCAATGTTTGTTTATGCAAATGAGACATGAGTCACAAGCCTGCAGAGATGAACCCTGATTTATGACAACATCAAGAAAATAGCTAAAAGTACATGTGTCTCAGGATGATTCAAAGTGCAATAAGGGAATTTCCAGTGATTTGGTAACAAATGTAGCAGCCCAACTCCCATTTATTTTTCCAGCAAATATTCCCAAGGAGCATGAAAAACTGACAGCTGCATAATCGGAACAGCTAATTTTTTCATGTTAGTGGATTCAAACTTTTGTCAAAAAAATGAGAGAAAGAATGAAGAAAAAGCAAGAGAGTGTAAATGGTAGATCAAGTTTGCATATTAACAACTTTGGAATTAAAAACTTCAATACTCTATCAGTAGCCAAATATTAATATTTTAGTCATTAAGTCTAATGCGGAGAAGTTATACAATAAACAAGATGAGGCTGTATTCTTGATGAGGTATCTATGTGAAGGTTAGCATTGTGGAACTCTGGAGTTAAAAAGAACATGCAATATCCCGGAATTTGGCCTCCTACCTTGGGCAAGGATTGTCTCCAAAAACTGACCTCTGAGAAGTAGAATTTAGCCTGTTAAATACTTACTGTAATGGGATGCTCACTACCTCTGTCTTGGTTTCCTGGGCTGCTGTAACAAATTGCCACAAATTTAGAGGCATGAAAATTGCGATTTATCATTTCACCGTTCTGAAGGCCAGAAGCTCAAAGGTGTTCAGTTGGGCTGCACCTCCTACACGGCCTCTAGTGGAGAATCCATTTGTTTCTAGTTTTCGGTGGTGTCTGGCTTCCTTAGCTAGTGCCACGTTGCTCCAGTCTCTGCTCTGGCTTCACATCATCTTATCCTCTGTATGTCTCTTACAAAGAGACTTGTTATTAAATTTAGGGACCACCGAGGTAATAAAGAATGAGTTTCTCATCTCAAGATTTTTAATTTAATGACATCTGCAAAGACTCCTTTTCTTTCTTTCTCTCTCTCTTTTCTTTTCTTTCTTTCTCTCTCTCTTTTCTTTTCTTTCTTCCCTTCCTTCCCTCCCTCCTTCCTTCCTTCCTTCCTTCCTTCCTTCCTTCCTTCCTTCCTTCCTTCCTTCCTTCCTTCCTTCCTTCCTTCCTTCCTTCCTTCCTTCCCTCTCTCTTTCTTCTTTTTGTTTTGACAGAGTTTCACTCTTATTGCTGAGGCTGGAGTGCAGTGGTGTGATCTCAGCTCACTGCAACCTCCGCCTCCTGGGTTCAAGCAATTCTCCTGCCTCAGCCTCCCAAGTAGCTGGGGCTACAGGCATGCGCCACCACACCTGGCTAATTTATATATATATATATTTTTAGTAGAGATGGGGTTTCTCTGTGTTGGTCAGACTGGTCTTAAACTCCCGACCTCAGGTGATCCGCCCACCTCGGCCTCCCAAAGTGCTGGGATTACAGGCGTGAGCCACCGTGCTCAGCCAAAGACCCCTTTACAAAACAAGGTCAACTTCATGGGTTCTGGGGATCAGGACATGGACATATCTTTCTGGGGGCCACCATCTAGCCACTGCCACCTCCAAAGGCAAGCCACACAATTTTGGACAGATCTTATTAGGTGGCCTTGTGTTGTTTTGAACAGTTTTTATGTGTCCTTACTATTTTTGGCGTAGTTCCAAAGTAGGGCTGTGCCTCCTCCTGGGAGCTGAAATGGACAGGCTCTTTTCCTCTCAGACCATGGACTCTAGGGCACGAGCAGCACATGGCATAATCAGAGCCAATTATGCCCTTGCCGGGGCCGGGACTCGCAGGGAGTGCAGCAAAGCTCAAAGTGGGAGATTATTGTGGCTGCTGTTGTATATCCCCAGCATGAGACTTGTCAGCAAGTCCAGTGGCAACCGTGCCCTTGGCAGTATTGGGAGTCAACCATGCCTGGACAGGGCTTTGCCCAGGCCTCACCTTGTTGCTTGGTTGTCTGGTCTTCCCATAAGTGCTGTGAACTATCATTTTTAATACCATATTTTTCCATGGACACTTCAACAACTTTTGTTGTTGACAGCCAAGAACTGCTGAAATCTGTCTCTGTGTGTGGCGACCTAATATCTCAGTCCTTTCCCTGAAGCTGTACAGAATATACCTACGTTGGTTTGCATGTAAGAAAGCCCTCAAAAAGTCACATAATCTACTGATTGATTGTATCCTAAAGATTGTCTTCTCTGGCCAGGCACAGTGGCTCATGCCTGTAATCCCAGCACTTTGGGAGGCCGAGGTGGGCAGATCATGAGGTCAGGAGATCAAGACCATCCTGGCTAATATGGTGAAACCCTGTCTCTACTAAAAACACAAAAAATTAGCTGGATGTGGTGGCACCTGCCTGTAATCCCACCTACTTGGGAAGCTGAGGCAGGAGAATTGCTTGAACCCAGGAGGCAGAGGTTGCAGTGAGCCGAGATCGCACCACTGCACTCTAGCCTGGGCGACAGAGCAAGAATCTATTAAAAAAAAAAAAAAAAAAAAGATTGTCTTCTCTGATATGACATTTTACCGCTGTCTACACTGAAGACCTATTTTACAGCCGTCTACACTGGAGTGGTCCAATGAGTTCTTGTGACGCAGGTCGGAGCTGGTCCTGGGATTGCCAGGTCTTGGCGCAGTGCCTTCCCTGTGCTGCCATCCCCAAATCTTTACGATGCTCTCTCCCCTCAAACTTCATCCCACCCCTTTCTTCCAAGCCGAACATCTCTAGATCGGTTGCTCCTGATACAATTTTTAGACCATAATAGTGCTGTTATATTTCCTAATATCACATGATTTCATTATTGTGAGCACTTTTCTGTAGAAACTATCAGTGCTTTTTAAGTCAAAAAGCTACTCTTGGAGACTGGCTCTGAGGAAAAATCCTTCCTAAAAGTATCCTTAGGCTCATTCCCACAGGCCTGTGCTCTGTGCCCACCAAGCTCTTCTCCTCGTCTCCATGCATGACCCCTGGCCTCGCATACACCTCAATTTTTCTCACCTCCAGATCTCTAGTAGTTTGAATTTCTTCCCCTAGAACAGCCTTCTCCCTTCTTTGGGGGATCTGGAGGTGAGAAAACTGTGTCTTACACACCATGCTAATCACCATTTCTCTAATATTGATCTTTCCTTCTAGACAAATACAACCATCCCTTTTTGCATTCCAGCAAATGCATTAGATTACAGCCAACTTAGAACTTTACCGTAGGCTAAGTTTTTCCTGAAATGGACTTATTTGCAAACCCTGCCTTCTCAATAAAATTGTCAACTCCTGGAGGATAGGCAGGTGACCTTATTTTTTTTAGTATGATGGTCCACAGGTATTTAATGGGCATAGTATACATTTTAGTTTTTCCTGTTTATGAGCAACCTGATAGTACATGACTTGTAAATATTTGTAATTTCAGTGAAGCAGGACTTTTCTAATTATAAAAGTTACATAAGCTCAGGAAAAATAAAAGTTCTCTAATGACCCCATCTTCGAATTCCACTTGTCCTTAATTTTACCAAAACAAATGGTTTTATATATACCCTTTGAGGAATTTTGTTTTCAAATACAAGCATATTGTCTCTTTTAAAAAATACAAACAATTATATGCATTTAAATGCCTTATAGGTATTGCCAGATTGCCCCCTGAAAAGTTCATAGGAGTTAAGAATTTGAATTTCCCATCTTCATGAGGCTTGTGATCCTCTGTACCTTCTCAATTACATGGCATACAATGTTCATTTATTTAACTCTTTGAGTGAAGGTTCTCAGAAAAGAAGCCAATGGCTGGTGCTGATAATAACAATGAAGAATGAAACAAAGTTGTCTAAAATAGTACTGGTTTTTGGTCACAAAATAAAAGTTTTTTTGGTTGTGAGGGAGGTGGATACAATGTGATAATGTGTTTACAGATCTCGTGGACTTCCTGATAGGAATGTTAAAGGTCTTCTGATCATAAGTGAATGGAACTGAATTTAGTGACAAAGAGAAACATGAACTGAAATGTTGCACCATGAATCATTGATAAACTATTGATCCTTTCATTGAAATGTGTATATCTATAATATTTACATGAAATGTGTTCTATGACTCAATTTTGAGGTGAAGGCATAGGAATTTACAAATATACAGTGACACTTTACTTGTTTACAATCAAATATAAAGTCTTCTAATATTGCACCCGTCTGAGAAAATAAATAGTGAATTTTTGATGTTTCTGGATTTTGTGACATGCTTTTAATGTCGTATGAATATTTACCTATGTTGTAATCTAGAACTTCTATGATTTCATTTGTTTATGTTTAAAATTCTGATGGATCTGGAAATCATTTGTTTCCTTCAGCATAAGGAAAGAAATGATTATTCAGTTTAATTTTTTCCCAATGGATAATCAAATATACTATTTGCTAACTAATCCAATTATCTTCCTATTGTTTTATGTTGTCACCAGTACCATATACCAAATTCCACATATCATCTGGTATAATTATTTACTTTATCTTTCTATTGCTGAGCTTGTGGCAAATTTTAAAATTACTGTAGATGAATAATAGTTTTTATTATCAAGAAATGCTTGCTGATTTAAAAATACTCAATATGAAAGTGAATAAAGCTGGCATGAAAGCCTTCCGTGTAATTCTGCTTCCTAGAGATGAACACTGCTCTTGGTTTGGTGCATATTTTGCCGGAATTTTTTCACACAATATATACGTGTACACATGTATAATGCAAATGGAATCATATTATATCCTGCTCTGTAATGTTTTTCACTCAACAATTTGTCATGTGTGTTTTCCAAGTCAATGCAGAGAGATACGCAATATGCTTTTAGCTGAATATGTCATTGTATAGCAATGCCTAAATTTAGTTTACCCAATTTCTTATTGAAATCACTCATGATTTTTCCTAATATTTGGCTCTTCCCAACAACCTTGAAATCCTCCTTTTACTTATTTTTGTGTTCTGTATTTCTGCAGAATAAATTCTTAGAAATAAGGTCATGTGATATTTCCAAATCATACTCCAAAGAGCTGAATTTGTTTGTGGTAGCGCAGTAGCCAGGAGCCCATTTAGCTCTCCAACATCCTGGAAATGTTTAGGAGACAGAAGGATACAAAGAGGAGGTGAGGAAGAAATAAAGACTAAGAGCAGAGCCAAGGAGGCGGGTCGAAAGTTTTTCTCATAGATAGGATGAAAAAGAACAGATGGTGATAGGAGTGAAGGCAGGTTAGGTAACAGGAAAAAATGACCAATGTAACTATGGACGTCTCAGCACAGAATTCGCATTTGGAGTCATTCACTGATCATCGAACGAATACTTGAAAATATTTATCGAGGGAAAACTTCTCTAAAAAGTAGTCACCTAATCACGGTCTATTGTAGTTTTTTTTTTTTTTTTTAATTTTTCTCTGTAACTGTGGGATTTGGGGTATCTAAAAAAAGATTAATAGAAATCAAACTCATAATGATAAATATATCAAAGGAAAAAATGCCCACTTCTCTGTATGTCAAAGGTAAAATTCTTTTTCCAATGTGTTTAAATAAAAATAGTGTTCAGCATGAGGAAATGCTAGGATTAATATAATAATCTTTTCTTATATAAATGAATGGTTACTTTAGAATTTGTATTTTATTTTCTAATGAGCCAGTGACCATACAACATTGTGATATGATAGAAAGTATTTGAGTTAAGATTCAGTTATTCAATGTTGTATTAGCAATGACAGATTTTTTTCTACTTCTTTCATTTTTTTTTTTTTTTTTTAAATAAAGTGTGATGTCTCCAAGGAACCTTAATCCAGATGTTTATGAAGCTAGCATGGCACTTCCTACAAATGAAAGGATTGTGAGTGACTCTGGGGTTTCTATTGCAAATTGTTCTAGGGAGAAATTTGCCTGTCCTGGCGTCAAGCCCTGGCTGGAAGCCAGAGAAAGGGTTACAGAAAGAGATTAAGGTGTCAGTGCTAGAGGCAGGAAGAGGCTATTGGGCAATTTGTTTGCCTGGTTGTACCGCGCACCTGATTTACACCCAGCTTGTGAAAACCTTACCACAGGTAAAATGCCAATAGTTGTTCTACTAGGGTGGTAAACTTTTGACTGATTTATCTCCTACATTTTTGAAACCTTATGTAATGTCTTGTTTTTATAATAAACAGTTTTGGAATGTTTTCCTGTAATACTTATGCAGGCACTAATAAAATGTATAAAATATAATTTTATACATATTAAAACACATTAGTATTCTTTGAGATGAAGTACTAATAGCAATACCAGATAATATTGCCATTGATTTTTTAAAATTACTAGAACATTTAAAAATTATCCAAATTCATAAACACAGAACAATCAATACCATCTAAGTAACACCTGTAATGCAATTATTTTATTGGAATGATAGTTTCAATGGAAAGAAATAAAGCTTGTTTAGGCTGGCTTTTATTCTCTACATATTATGCATCGGTTATGTAAAAAGGCAGAGTTTTCTAGCTAAGAGCATTAGTTAACTATAAAATTATACTAATACATGGTGAAATGTTTCCCTCAAGTCATATGGATGGATAGCTAATTTTATGGATGTTTCAGCAAAAGAATTAAAGAATTAAGACTTAAAAGCCTTCAGTATCAGATATTTTAATTCTTAAGAAACGTCCTTACATCTTTTAAAGATCAGAATTCATTTTTAGAAAGATAATACGTATTACAAGTAAACCTTGATCAATTAAAGAAACAATAATTGAGAAAGTCAAGGCATTTTAAATGTGTTTGTAGATTATGAGGGTCTCATGGGACTGATACACATCTGTGGTTGCAGGAAGGAAAATCTGTGAGGATACAGACTGTTTTACTGTTTTTACTGTTCTAGATTAAAATATAGGTAAGTATTCATATGACATTAAAAGCATGTCACAAAATCCAGAAACATAAAAAACTTACTATTTATTTTCTCGGAAGAGTGATATATTAGGAAACTTTGCATTTGTTTCTTTCTTTTTTTTTTTTTTTTTTTTTTGAGACGGAGTTTTGCTGTTGTCGCCCAGGGTGGGCAATAACGCACTCTTGGCTCACTGCAACATCCACCTCCCGGGTTCACGCGATTCTCCTGATTCAGCCTCCCCAGTAGCTGGGATTATACTCATGTGCCAACACGCCTGACTAACTTTTGTATTTTTAATAGAGATGGGGTTTCTCCATGTTGATCAGGCTGGTCTGGAACTCCCAACCTCAGGGGATCAGCCCACCTCGGCCTCCCAAAGTGCTGGGATTACAGGTGTGAGCCATTTTGTTTCTAAACAAGTGAAGTGTCACTGCATATTTGTAAATTTGTAGCTAAGTGTTCTCACAGTGGTTCTTCCTCCTGTCTGCCCCCACTTCCCAAACCTCCTCCTCCTTTCTTCCTTCTCTCACTTTCTTCCTTCTTTCCGTCCATCCTCCTTTCTTTCCTTTTTTCTCTTCTGCAAAACTTTTTTCCACCCAGCCAGTGCCCGCTTCCTTGCCTCACCAGGTGAACTGCTGGGGTTCAGACATTCAGATTCCATTTGAAACCCACACTGCTGGAAAGAGCTCCTTGGTCTCTCCTGCCTGGATTACTGGGTTGCACTCTTCATCTGTGCTCCCCTAAATGCGGCTCGTTACATTAATATCATGCTGTGATTGTCCCTTCTCTTGCCTGCTTTTGTATCTTTACGGTCCAGTACACTGTTTACAACCAGTAGGAGTTGAACATTATTTTTTAAACTGACATCAGCTACATAAATAAGCAACCCAACTTTTTTTCTTAAGAAAGCAAAAGAAGACATTTATTTTTTACTCATTGCATGTTTACTGAGTGTGGGATTGCCATGTAAATCTTTCTGTCAGCAATTGGCTAAGATTCTATAAAATATAATGAAACTACACATGTATTTAGGTTTTTGCTGACTTTTCTCCCCTCATCACAACTTAATTTGCGTTTTTCCTCAAGCCGTAACTGTGAAACGCACAGAATATTCTACATCATTCTTTTGTGCTTTTGAAAAAAGATTATACTCTATTTCCTTTATTGCATTATATAACATTTTTGTTTGACCACCGACCCTGGGTAGTGGGTATTCTAAGGAGCTGAGGCCTGATCTAAGGCGAGTGTATCCTGCGGTGGATGATCATAAACATGTGTCCAAAACCAAGTGACTCATGTTTACATGGATGGTAACTTGGGCTAATAAATGTTGGAGGTAGGAGAAAGGAAAACAGTGCTGTAGGTATGTTCTTCTTGACGTGTGAGTACATCGAACGCTTTTATTGCCAAGATCATGATGATTAGGGAGTTTAAATGGAAATGTACACAATTGTCAAAAACACTGTGTTAGGAACCGTCAGTGGGTTTCTTTTTTTTTAAACTGTCTTTACTCAGTTTCATGACAACTGAAGTGCTGTGGTTGCAACAGGATGACATTTTCACTTAGAGGCTTGTAGACAATAATTACATTTAATACCACAATAGAAATGTTAGAGATTATTTTCTGTAGCTTGTAAATAAAACCAGAAGTGTGACTTGGAGTCTCTAGTTTACCTCTGAGATTTCTGCACAGCATACAGCGTAGTTAGTGTGACTAAAGTTAGTTCACAGGCTATGCCGACCAAGAGAAAGTCACGTCGAACTCTCCAAAGTATCTTCAGGTCTTGTATCGTAAACGGTCTCGTGTCTTAAACAGTGTCTGACTTTGGGAACAGGTACCTGAAGGAAGGTTAGAGAGAGCAGGCTACGACATGTCCTTAGAGCCCTCATCTGCAAGATGAAGACAATCAAGGACAGATATCAATTCATTTCAAAGAACTATTTCATGCACTGCGTTGCTTAAAGCACTGTGTATTTGTCAGCAAGGGTTGACCAAGCAAACTATCTACATGAAAATGTCACCAAACTATTCATCTGGTATTTTCCTTTAAAATTAATACAGTGAAATGATAAAGCAGTTTGTACTTGCCTGTAGAAAAAGGATGGCGAATGAACGTGATTATCTGGGGAATTCAGACCTCAAAACTACTTTTTAACAGAAATATCCACAAGCTAACATAGTTTTTCTTTAAGAAATATCCTAGAAAGCACCCTCAGTTGTCAAGTTCCGTCTCCTTATAGGACTCCTTATACCAAGAACTCCTGTGGAAGGGAACAAACAGGGTGTCTGATGTGAGATGAAATCTCCAGGGCCACACAAGGTCCCTCATGTTGCCCCTGGCCTGCTCACTTGTTTTTCTTGTTTGTTGCTCGCCTCAGGTGACTTTCTACAAACAACAGGGCTGTGTTTGCACCTGTGCTTCCTGAGAAGCCCATGTTCATCTTTTGTAAAAAGTGCTGGTGAATTATCCTTAAAAGTTTTCTGGCTGGGTGCAGTGGCTCACGCCTGTCCTCCAGCACTTTGAGGAGGTTGAGGTGGGAGGATTGGTTGAGGTCAGGAGTTCGAGGCCAGCCTGGGCAACATGATGAAACCTCATCTCTACTAAAAATACAAAAAGTAGGCAATGTGGTGGCACAGGCCTGTAATCCCAGCTACTCAGGAGGCTGAGGTGGGAGGATTGCTTGAGCCTGGGAGGTTAAGGTGGCAGTGAGCCAAGATAGTGCCACTGCACTCCAGCCTAGGTGATAGAGTGAGACTCCATCTGAAAAAATTAAATTAAATTAGGTATCAGCTAGGCATGGTGGTGTGTGCCTGTAGTCCCAGCTACTAGGTAGGCTGAGATGAGAGCATCACTTGAGCCCAGGAGTTTGAGGCTACAGTAAGCTGCAATGGCATCACTGCACTCCAGCTTGGGTGACAGGGCAAGACCCTGTCTCAAAAAAAAAAAAAAAGTTTTCTGTTAGGCTATCTTTTCCCTAATGTATACTGTAAATATGTTTGCATGAACTGGAGGAAAATATGTGGGTTTAGAAAAATAGAACAAACAGGGAAAGAGCCATTGCACTTCATATATCGTGTATGACAGGCTGTGAGGGGGAGGAAAGGACTGACCTCAAGAGTTTGAACTTAATGGGCACGAGATACAATTTGTGGTTATATTTTAAGAAGATGTCTGCTCTGTAATGGGTAATATGTACACTGCCTAGTTTAGGACTCACTACTAGCTATCATGAAAACTGCTTTGGTTGACTTAACCTCTTTAAGTCTCAGTTTATTCATCCAGAAACTGGGAATAACAATGACCTCATAGCATCACTGTGAGAAATTGATGACACGCCGGACACAAACATCTTAATAAAGAAGCTGTTAGTTTATACTTTTAAGATGACGTCTGTTATAAAAATAAATATTTCTAACTACGTTAAAAACTCTCTAAATTAACTAAATTGCTTTTCGGCCAATTTCCGTGACGCCGCAGGTATTTAGGAGATTGTTTAAAAGCTAGACACCGGTTTTGAGACATCTAGAGGACAGTGTTATATTTTGCAGCCAGTTATGTTCATGCCATCAGTGCGAGGCAGATCTGAGGTCTTCCTTGGTAGGCGGGGCATGTTACTAGGATTTTCTCCTGCAAATTCTGATCCTACCTGCCAGGAATCTTCCACCTGCTGGCTTTTGTTACGCTGGCAGCAGCTGTTGTTTCCTCGAATCCACCGTCCTGCTGGAAGTCTTTGCTGCAGGGATACCTCAATGATGCTCACATCTCTGGTCATCATTGGTAAACATCCCTTGAGCTTCATTGTTACATGACTTCTTGTTGCAGGTGGCTTTGTCTGTCTCGTTCACGGCACACACTCAGAAAAAGGTGGCATTTTTATTGAGTGCATGCAGTTACGGTGATGACCCTGTTGAGAATACCTGACTCTCAAATTAGAGAATGTCCAGGAATTTGATTTAGGCAGGTCTCCAGGATCCAAGACAGATCTAATTCAGTGCTTTTCAACGGGATTTTCAGCAATTCCCCAGATGTGTTCCTGGGGATCTGTGAGTTCTCTACCAGCATTTTTCAGTATTGTTTTTGTTTTGAGGATACCCTAAGCAAATTAGCAGAAGCATATTTTGCATGATCTTGATGGCCACTTTATAACTGAACCCCATTTCCAACCTGCTTCTGGGTTTGTGTTTAAAACTGGACTGTTGCTAAAATGAGAGCGTGTAGCTTTTGCTGTGTTGGGAAGCATGCTGGTTGCTTTTGAAGTGGCGTGAAATGACAACAGCCATGAGGGTCCACCATTGTGCTGATGGGGAATTCTTTTTCTAGTTGAAGAGACAAAAGTAAACTCCTCTTCAGGATTAAAATTGGCAATTAGAAGTACCTTAATTCTTAATGAGCTAGTAAGAAAATAATTCAAGTTGACCTAATTCGTAAAGAATGCCGTCACACCAAATGACAGCCAGGCAGGTGTCATGGTGCATGGGGTTTCCACAGCAGGCTGAAGATTCTAAGTTAAAGACAAAAGTAAGCAATGGCCAGAAATTTTGACTGATGCTCAGATTTTCTATGGATTATATGAATGAATGATAACTAGCATTTATTCATTTCCCTCAGTGATTTGATGGTAAAATGGATGCTGGACTAGGCATTCTTTTCAATGTCTGCAAGAATTAAAAACTAATTTCAGATGTTAGTCTTAAAATAGATTCCAACAGTAATTGAAATTGGTTTACATTTGCAGATTTCAATAATTCTACAATATTTTTCTTATCTTTTTAAAAGATAACTTAAAAGTTTTTTTTTTTTTTTTTTTTTTTTTTTTTTTTTGAGACGGAGTCTCACTCTGTCACCCAGGCTGGAGTGCAGTGGCCGGATCTCAGCTCACTGCAAGCTCCGCCTCCCGGGTTCCCGCCATTCTCCTGCCTCAGCCTCCCGAGTAGCTGGGACTACAGGCGCCTGCCACCTTGCCCGGCTAAGTTTTTGTATTTTTTAGTAGAGATGGGGTTTCACTGTGTTAGCCAGGATGGTCTCGATCTCCTGACCTCGTGATCCGCCCATCTCGGCCTCCCAAAGTGCTGGGATTGCAGGCTTGAGCCACCGCGCCCGGCAAAAGTATTTTTTAGATTATTTTTCTTTAGAAGTTTCTAGCACACTAAGTTTGAGAACTGCTGCTTGTGCCAAAGATAGGAATAAACCAGCTAAAGGGGACCCTCTGTCCCTTACTTAATTTTGTGGTTTAAAGTCGTGGGGCCTTTGGAAATATCTTTCTCTGTGTTTCATATTTTTTGGCATAGAATAATTTTTTTCTTAAAATAAAGACTTCCACAATAGGGAAAGAATGAGAGGATATGCCAGATACTCTGGAGGAAGGATTTAGGGGATTAAACTCAGACTTTTCAGAATCAATCGGCTATCAGTCTTCCTATTTCCTAGCAACTGTGAGCTGGGAGGAAGCCTGCCAGAGACCTCCTCACCTCCTGAGATAGCCCATGGTCAGAGACACCCACCTGTGACTTCATATCATAACACAGGAACTTGCTGATAGCAAAGCTTGAATTAGAGCTGCCTGCAATTTAGTCATAGCTATCAAATTTACTTCCAGTAATAATTTTGTAAATTTTATTGTTATCTTGTATTTTACCGTTATCTCTGAAGTAATTTATGTCTAATAGCATAATTTTAATGTAATTAATTACATGGGAACTTAAAGATTCATAGTAAAACAATTTACAGTAGTTTTAAAAATCTATTCCAATTTTAATGCCCTTATATTTTATTGTGAATAAAATAAGAACATGTTTATGAACGTGTCCATACTTTTTAATAAGAAAATGATCTTTAACTTTGTATCATGGTGGAATTTGTAAAAGCTATTGATAGTTTTGTTCAGACAAAAATTTAAGAATTATGGTAAATAGTTATGATTTGGCTGGATTAAAAATTCTGTAAGATCTGATCTTAGAATCTTAATCTTGCCAATGGTGAAGATTCTAAGTGATGGTGAGGAGTTGTCTGGGAATAACTGTATGTCATAACAAGCTAAGTTTGTTTATAAAGCGTGGTGGAGCTCAAAGGGAAAGCTTTTATGGAATCTGGCTCTAGCACTTTTTGTCAAAATAAATCAATGAGCACAGAAGAAATGAAAGGATCCCGCTGTGTGGTATACTTCCTGCATCATTTACTTTGCTTTTCCTATTTTCTCTTCCTTCAACTTTTCTATGCATTCAGCCACCCCAAAGTGCCGTCTTTTGTGTGCTTTTACGGATAATTTGTCCTCTTTCCAAAGCAGATAGATGACTCTCATGTATTCAAAATATTTTTATCGAATATCTGAAAGTATTTATTGAGTGAACTCAGTAGAGTAACACATAATAGACACTCAGTATGTACTGAGTTATGAGCATCCATGTGTTAGAGAGTACAGACCTCAACTAAAGAACCCATAGTTCATCGCTTCTGTCTTCAAGGAGCTCAGCGTATCATGAGAGAGAGAGGCATTAAGAGACCCATTGCGTGTGGCGGGGAGGTGGCCACTCTGAGCTCCACCTGCGTTCGTATGGGAGCACCAAGGACGATACAACTCCCTGGGCCGTGGGAAACCAGGCAAGGCTTCACACTGGGTACTGCATTGGATGTAGCCTTCTCAGCTAAACAAGAATTTGGCAAACACACAGCACAGGTGGGGGATTTAATCCAAAGAGAGGTTTACAGCACGTGCAAAAGCATGGACTTTTGAAAGTTTGTGATGTGTCCTGGAAGTCAATATGGCACAGTAATTTTGTCCTTTCTTCATTCTACAAGCAAGAGAGATGAGACCAAGAAGGGGATAAGAATAAGCATCTTATCTTATTTTTCTAAAAATCACACTTAGGGAGATAACATAAACAGAAGGAGCCGAAGTAAAGAGAAGGGTGGCCAATGACTGGACACAGCAGAAACAAAGCAACGAAAAGGACTTTTATTATTGAATGGGAGTCGTAACTGAGGTTTGTTGAACCCTTGCTATGTAGCAAATACTGCACTAAACATTTTATTTATTGTGTTTTTAAATCCTCACTCTTTTAATAAGTACCACTCAATTAATAGGTATTATTAATTAATTTATAGAAGGCCAATGAGGATCAGGGACATGAAGTCCCTCACCTCCCCTGTTCACATAGTTGATTGAGATGATGCTGTAAATGGCAGAATCAGAATTTATGTAACTCTGTAAATGGAATAGGGAGGCAAATCATGCTGGCCATGACAAATGCAAAACACCACCAAAGAAGCAACAACAATATAAACTTTCTCTAGCAGAGCTTGGACGTATGGGTTCAAAGGAGGCCTGGTTGATGTTGTTTTCACGTGTTGTGATGAGGTCACAGTAGACCAAGTTCTTCCACCCTTAAGGGTTTGGTTAGAGAGGCATAAAAGCATCAGAGTTTTATAGTGATATCTGCCCAGTGGAAAACTCTTCCCTGGTGGAGGTCATATTAGTTATGGTCTGTGATAAGGGCCCTTGGAGGAAGTAAAAGGAAATTTATGCACAAGGTCATGCACTGTCATCTTTAGGGCATTACTAGTCTCTTTCTCCTCTTTTTGGAAATTTTATTCTAAAAAAGAATTACTCTTTCAGTCATGTTAGATCTCTTTGTTATTCTCCAAGTCACTTTTTCTCTTGTGCTTTTCCTTGGTAAGCAGTATGTGTTAATAAGAACGCACTCCTTCAGCTGCACCTCTAAGATGTGTAGCCTTACGGGATGCGGGGAGGAGCTGGAAGTGCGGCAATGAGGATGGTACTTCCGGGTGATGGGAGATGGCCAGGGAACCAGGCAGAGCGGCGTGAGTGGCTCATTCTTTACTGGAGCAGGGAACAGACAGGCAGCTAGAGGACCCGAAACGTGGGAGGCTGTCCCTAGTGTTAAGAGGGTGACTTAATTATGTTTTTCTCTTAGTTCGAAGGATGTTTAAGTTTAGGCTGAAAGTACAGAGTATCCTATATTGGTAGGAAGCCCAATATTGTATCAATTTGAGATCTAGGTTTGCTGGCGTCACATACCGTACAAGCCCAGGGCGTGGACCAGGGCTTTGCAGGCAAGTTCTAGGGTGCTTTAGAGACCCAGAACCTCCCGAATGTCAGCAAGAGGCAGGTGCTAGCGGCTCTGCCCAGGCCTGCCCTGCGCTGCCCATGATTCAGTGGGTTGGGGTGAGGTGGGGTGTGGAAGCAACACAGGAATGGGTCGTGAATAGCAAATAGTCTCTTTCCAAAAAGAGATCATGTACAGACATTGCACTAGGTCTTTGGGAATCCCGCAGGGGATCATGGGGGAACAGCGAGAAACATTGTCTTTTGCAATGACAAAAGAGAAAGTTCAGGTGGCGTGGAGAAGGCAGGAGGGACGTAGCTATGCAGGCCATGCAAAGTAATGATGCAGATTTGTGTGCCGCGATGTCTTAAACATAATTAAAGGTGGACTTCAGCGTTTTCTCAGATTCTTGGTGGTCCAAACAGAAAGGTTAAACAAAACAATTTACATGACTTTTACTATTTATAAAAGGAAATACACCAGGATGTCAAATGTTAAAATCACTTTTCATCACAGTTCAAACTGAAACAAAGCAGGAAGAGGCAAAAATTGCTCAGAGAGGGAGACCAACTAGCGTAGGTCCTTCAAGATACCTTTCTTTTTCTGGCCTTTTAGAAATCTTCAAAAGGGATCTTGCTCAGAGTTTGAAAACAATACTATATTTCCAAGAATGCCAGGAAATTTACTTAAAAAAACACTCAGAAATGTTTTCAAAGATTCCTAACAATCACATTCTGTATATATATAGTCAAATCTGATTTTACTAGACTCTGACATTTTGGTTACATTAAGGAATCACCCACAATAAAAATATACCATAGATAATGGATTTCTAACCACATGGTTTCCGTTTGTTAGTGTTAGTGTACTGAACAAGTGCAGAACAGATAAGAAAATATACATCTGTGAGGGGGGAATTCTTTTCATGATGCCTGTCACATTCTGAAATGGAATGCAGTTAATTCCTCTCCTTCCTCAGCTCGGTAAGTTTATTTTCTTAGAATCTATTCTCTGAGTTAGAACTAGCTCTGATTAAGTGCTATACTGGAAGCAGCTCAGTGTAGAGCCTTGACTAAAATAGTCAGAAATTATATCCATAGAAAATTCAAATCTGAGAATTAAAAGCAACAACAACTATAAAGTACTATGGATCACTGAGAAAATATGTATTCATTATTGTCTAATGATGAAATGATCCAGCTGCACGAAGAGTCCACAGAGGACATGCCCGGGCAAAGGTCTTTCATTTTACAATTCACATGGAAAGAGATGTGATGAGACCCTAAAAGACAGCTCTGGTTTCATCTGGACCACAATTTAGTTAATACTGTATTATATTGCTCTTTGTAGTGAAATGCAAAAATAAAAGGCACATTTTGTTGGGCTTTAAAAACAATTTTCACATGGACATTCATTGGAGGGTTTCAAAACTTTGATGATTTAAATGCTTTTCCTTTGAGCTATAATAGAAATGTGATAGTACAATTAACCCAGATTTGTGCTGGCTCGCTTCATCCCGTCAAACAATCATAGGGATTATTTACATTTCGAGTGGGAACATAAATATCTTAAGAAATAGACAAAACAGTATACCCCGTTTTATTGTTCAGTCTAACTCACCTTCATAAAAGTCAGCGTATTGAAATATCCATCAATCCAGCAATTGCTTTTTGTTATGTGCTGCAGTATGGATCCTCAGGGACTCCAGACCGTGTGAGCAACTAACAGGAAACAACACCAGATGTGCTGTATCAGCCATTGATTTTTGTCCCTGATGAATTCAGGTAAAATTGCATCATTGAAATCACTCAAACTACTGTGAAGCCATTTTTAAAAGGCAGCTCTGTTCAGGTTTGTTGGTTTTAAGTATCAGCTTCTCTGCACGTGCACAGAGGTCAAACAGGTTAAGCATCTTACGGCTTCTAGGAACTTCGTAACGCCATCGAGCTTCTCAAGGCGTGGTTTTCCTACACAAGAAGAAATCGTAAAATGTCATCTGTAAATATGAGAATTAATCTGTTAAGATTCATAAGTTTATTTTCTTTTGTTATAAAATCAAGGAAAAAAGACACACATCACTAATATTGTCAGCAAGAGATACATTTTAGGGTTAAAGGGAATAAATGACTTTGTTTGAAAAAGTTGTGATTGCTTTGTAGTGATCGAGTGCAGGAAATGCTTCCCCAAAAGATGGCACCTTGGGATCCTGAGTGTTTTAAGCTGAAGGAAAATGAGAAACCCCAAATTCTAGGAAGGTTACTCTCTTACCTTCTCCTGCCTTTCTCCTCTGAGGCCGTGAAGAGAATTCTCTGACCTACCTCCCCTGAAAGGAGGCCGATAAGCCCCTCCGTCCAGACGGGTCCTGCCCTATCCTCAGAGGCCAAGAGGAATCTGAATAAATCGACCTTGCTAAACCCCCCGGTTAATGCCTGTTCGCTCATATCTGCTATTTATTTGGTCATCCTCCAACAGGCTGTCTATTCTCCATCAAACCTATGCATAAAAGTAGTTTTCCTCGGGTCTTCAGGTCTTTATTTCTGAAGGTGTCCCTGTAACATACAGCTTTGGTTAGGTGTGTGTTTTATGTGTTTCTGTTGTTAATCTGTGTTTTGTTACAGGGGTGTTAGCCATGAACCTTACAGTGGGTAAGGAAAAGATACTACTTTTTCGTCCCTACAGTAAATTTTGAACCTTGGATTTAAACAACAATTTATAAAATAATATGTTTGATTTGCTTTTAATATATATATATTTTTATATATATTTATAGGCAATTAGGACTGACCATTAGTATGAAATATTTATCTTGTCAGATTTTTATATACTTGCAAACACATTAACACATTTGTAATTTTCTCTGTTAGTACTTTTAACAGAACAGAAAAGCAGTAGAATACTCAGGGACTTCCCACTTTTCTTGTGTATTTGTTTATGCTTTAACCTTATAATCATTTCAAATTACATTACTAGTTTTTCTTTATTTTTACAAAATCATCTTCTGGACAATTCTTTAATTTGAAGACCTTAAATTTTATGTTAGACAGATTTTTTTTCCCCAAGAAGTTCAGTTTTAAAATATATTTCACAGTAGTCTGGACTAGGAAAAGAAGTTGCAGGCTATCACACAATTTCCAACTCCTTTTGCTACCTTTCCTTCCCTTTGTTACATTCTACTTTCTTTACACAGCCTCTGCAAGCACAGCAGGTCCTCATGGTCTAACTACCAGCTTCTACAAAGCATGTGACAACCAATTTTCCAGCGTGGAGGAAGCTGTAACTTAGTGAACACTCATTCACCCACTGAGGGGCTTCCAGATGAAATGATATTGCACATGCTATGTCTTAGAGGGAGGCACAGAGCTGGACAGGAAGGACGATGCAGTCAATCGTCTCTTCGTATTGATTTTAGTCTTCACTAACATCAATCCCCATTCACAGATCCTATCTCAGAGCAGTGGGAAGGAAAATTGGAACTACCCAATGTCTACTCTAAAGTGCTCTCAGGAAAAGCTCTTCCTGATTTCAGATTTTGGCAGACCATTAAATATAGGAACGTGATTCACCAGAGTCAAGCATGTACTTCCTACTGCTGTGAGCCTGGACTTCAGAATAAAAAAGAACTTTTTTTCTTTCTTTTTTTTTTTTTGAGATGGAGTCTCACTCTGTCCCCCAGACTGGAGTGCAGTGGCATGATTTCGGCTCACTGCAACCTCTGCCTCTCAGGTTCAAGCAGTTCTCCTGTCTCAGCCTCCCAAGTAGCTGGGACTACAGGCGCCCGCACCACGCCCGACTACTTTTTGTATTTTTAGTAGAGATGGGGTTTCACCATGTTGGCCAAGCTGGTCTTGAATTCCTGACCTCAGGTGATCTGCCTGCCTCGGCCTCCCAAAGTGCTGGGATTACAGGCGTGAGCCACCGCACCTGGCCAAAAAAGAACTTTTAAGAATCAGTTACTTCATATTTTACCCTATATTGTACTTCTAGATTTGAAAATGTCATGTAATAAACTCCAACAATTCTTCATTTAACTTTGCTTTCCAGGTACAACCAAAGGAATAATTTCTTTGGAGGTGAGATTTTCACCTTATGACGGTGGAATTTTAAAGTTCTCCCTAAAAACATCCTATAGGTTTGCAGTGTTTGTATATTTTTTAGGATTAATTATTTCCAATCACAAATACACCAAAGTATGTGTAGAAAGTGTACAAAAATGTAGCCAACCTACTAATATTCTATATCGACGAATACTCTTATTCAGGTTATCTATTTGGTTCTTACTAGGATTAGGGCTTCTGTTTGTACGTTGCCAGAGAGAGGGTGCTGTGAGAGATTTTACACTGTGGAGTCGGAAGGATAGTAAGTTCACTGTATTTATCAAAGCGAAAGAAGAGGATGACAATGGTAAAGAGGAAGATGAAGGACGGAGATAAATCGAATCTGCCAACACCTTTACTTCAGTGGGAGCATGTTTTCAGCCAAATTCTACTTTCCAGACGATTTTCTCAACTATCCACTTTAAACTGTCAATCAGTTTCATAAGTGGAGTTCAAATTAATGTTTTGTAAATCAGCCACGAGGATAAACCTTTTTTACTTTAGTATATGATTTATGGCCAGTTTATTCCATGTAAAAATTTAAGTCTCTAGGCCAAAAAATGAAACTTGTAACTACTTCTCATATAATCACTCTCAAAAGTGATTTCTGCTATTTATCAGTTGAACGCGTTTCTTTCCAGTTTGTATTTAAATCTTGTGCTTATGATATGCAGTGACAGATCCAATTAGCTGATTTTTCTATAGGTGAAAAAAACCTTGGTTACTTCCAACTATGTGGATGATATGTTAGTGCAATTTATCTCAACAAAAATGGCCAAAAAGAAAACAGCCTTCTGAGTAGAATACTTTTATTTGGTAGTTGCTGACCTGCCTTTATAGTTCACATCACCTTTTAGTTAGGTTTGTGACTTGACAGATAGTGAACTTAGAGAGAGAAAGAGAGGGAGCAGGCAACAAGGCAACAGATTCAACCTTTTATCTCAGGCCACAAATGTGTCATCAGGCTTTTTCATAAATGCCTGTTTCATTTTGGTGAAACTTCTGATAAAAGTCAAAGAAGTACAATGCCAGTGTTAGAAACAATTCCAATTTTTATTCAAATTATTGATTGCAAGAGCATAGCTTTTATTAAAAAAAGCAATACAAGTAGTTAGAATAAATTTTACATTTTGGTATGAAATTTTCATTGGGATTTAGAATGCAATTTTTGCCTCTGCAAAAAAAGTTTGGGCTGAATTACACATACCATTTTTAGATCCTTGTTTGAGCAGAAAAGATTGTTACTTGGCTGACTCATTACTGGAAAAAGTTTGTGCACATGTGTGTATGTGCATGTTTGTGTGTGTGTGTGTGCTTTTGGACACTGGCACATCTCTCTCTCTTTACAAGCTTTTAGGCCCCGGAACAGGAAAATTCACTTTCTCTATTCTATGATTGATTTGGTACCTATCGGTAGAAAAGTAGAATATGATCCTGATTGTATATCCATATGCAGTTGATCACTGAATAACACAAATTTGAACTGTGTGGGTCCACTCATAGGCAGACATTTTTCATTAAATATATTGGAAAATTTTTTGGAGATTTGTGACAATTTGAAAAAAACTTGCAGATGAATCATGTAGCCTAGGAATACTGAAAAATTTAAGAAAAAGTTATATCATGAATGCATAAAATATATGTACACACTAGTCTATTTATGTGTTAATCAACTACGTTATTGGTAAGGCTTCCAGTCAATAGTAGATGTTATTAGTAAGTCACTTTTTTGGGAGTACAAAGTTAGAGGTTGATTTTTGACTGCATGGGGGTTGGTGCCCCAATGCCTGCTTTGTTCAAGGGTCAACTGTAAATATATATATATTTTGTATCTGTACTACATATATATTTGTTATATATGTATAACATATAACATATATAATTACATAATATATTATATGTCATCATATACATCATATATAATATGTAATTACATATATAATATGTATATATGTATTATATATAAACAGCATATATATAATAGTGAAAAGAGACTGAATTGTGCTTGAGAAGGAAGCAAAAGTTTGAAGCAGCAGCAAAGGTTTGACAGAAAACTAAAGGGAGAGATGATTCGTGAGGTCAGGAATATTATATATAATTTATTATATAAATTTTATAATATATAATATGTATTATAATAGATAACATATAATACATTGTATTATCTATTATATTAATTTTAAATTAATAATTATACTATACAATTATATAAATATGTCAATATGTATATAATACATATTAATAAATAAATATATGTATATAAAATACATATATAATAAACTATAAATTACTTTAATATAATTAGTATATTATATATAGTTATATATTTATATTGTATTAAATTATCATATGTATTATATGTATTATATTAGATATATTTATGTATGTTATATACATAATATATAATATTACATACATTTTATATTCATAATACACACATATAATATATAACATACACACATATACATATATGCAATATATGTAATGTATATTATATATTTATTTATGTATACATTATATACACATATATTGCATAGATGTATATACTATATAATACAAATATATAGTATATATTTGTATATATGTATATATATTACATATAAGTAATATATATATTTTTTTGAAAGGAAATACTATGTACTGTAGAAGATGGAATTTTTGTTTGTTTGAGGTGGAGTCTCTCTGTGTTGCCCAGGCTGGAGTGCAGTGGCGCTATCTCAGCTCACCGGGACCTCCACCTCCCAGGTTCAAGCGATTCTCTTGTCTCAGCCTCCCAAGTAGCTGGGATTATAGGCATCCACCACCATGCCCAGATAATTTTTTGTATTTTAAGTAGAGATGAGGTTTCACCATGTTGGCCAGACCGGTTTCGAGCTCCTGACTTCAAGTGATCCACCTGCCTCAGCCTCCCAAAGTGCTAGGATCACAGGCGTGAGCCACCGTGCCTGGTCAGAAGATGGAATTTTTAGGTATAAATGAAATCCATTGCTCAAGACCCAAAAGGGAAGACAGCCAGCAGAATCCCATGCATTTTTTCAATAACAATGGATTTAACTGTTTGTCTTCATTAGTCTGTTAAATTACACACCCACTCATGCATTTGTGAATTATATTTATTTCAAAATGCAAAATAGGTGTCTGTTCTTTCTCAATGCTATGACAAGTCACCACACTAAGGTTTTAATTTTAGGGGAAGATCGCATGTGGCATCCTAAAGCCAGTTTTGAAGCTTAATTCTTTCCACATTAAGTAGTTGAACGAAGAGTTTCATTTAAGAGTATTTTAGTACATTAAAGTCAGATGATTTCAGTCATTGAACTCAGCACGTTGAACTGCCCTTTCAGTTCTCTACAGGAAGTTATTTACCTATTTATTGAATAACAGGTAGAGTTTAGAGAAGGTTATGAGAAATTAAGTAACATTAACAAAACAGTACAAGCCCCTAAAATTCTTCTGTTAAAACATTATTATTTAGTGATAAAATAAAAATTGAAAATGAACAATAAAATCTAAACACAATGAGAAAACATCCCCTTTTATCATGTATGTTAATAAAAGTATTGCAATTTTAATTTTATTCCAAATTTTAACTTTACTTTTCACATTCTTTTCTTTGCAGATAATCTTGAATGATTATTACTGCTGTTATTATTTTGGGGCGGGAATCAGGTTCTCTCTGGTAGGGCAGGACATCACTTGCCTTTGGTTCCACCTGGAGGGCGTGCCACAGTCTGGGCCCAGATGAGGTGTGGGCCCTGGGTGCTGAAGTGCATAGATCATATCTGTACTTAATTGTTTTATAGTCAGTGAGAAGAGGTTGAATCATGCTTGAGAAGGAAACAAAAGTTTGAAACAGCAGGAAGGTTTGACAGAAAACTAAAGGGAGATATGATTCAGGAGGTCAGAGACGAGGGTGATTTGAAAAGGACAGAAGGAAGAATAGAATCCATCAAAGGGTGGTTCAGAACTCAATGCAGGGATCTGTAGCAGACCTCAGTGATGTGGAGGAGAGCCAGGGTGCCGTAAACAGAGGCTCAGGACTCAGCCACCTGCAGGTTTGAAGGAGTCCTGCCCCCAGATAGTTTCCTGCCAGGGTGACCGACTGCCCTAAAATGAGAGAATGTAATAGCCATTTGACATCCCATTGCATTTCAAACACAGACCCCAGTTTATTAAACAAGGGAATGGAATTTAAATTTGTGAAGACCACTCTTATTATTCCCATTTTTCAAAGTTAATTATAATTGCGCCATTATTATTAGTGTGATTAATACAAATAAAAATAACACTTTAAATAAACACAATAACTTATAAATATATGCCAATTGTCAATATAATAATGTTTTCCCTTCCAGTTACAGTATGTTAAATAAATATCCTAAGAGTAACAAAAACATTTTCTGAGCACTACCATGATGGGCTACATGGGGTGTAGAGTATTGACGTTGGGTAGAAGGCTTGGAATTTCTTTCTGCAGCAAATGGAAGTGGCTTTGAGCCTTTCAAATAGAGTAAAAAAGTAAAGCATAAGAGGGAAGGCCTAGAACATTGTAGCTGGGAAAAACTGAGTGAAGGGTTGGCAGTAGGAGCATACTCTTAGAGGTCTCCACTCCAAGGGAGGAAGAGGAGGAGGAGAAGGAAGGACTAGGATGCCTAGTTTGTTTGACTCCCATCCAACTCCTCAACTGCAGTAACTTAGTGTCTCCTCACCTGGACTTGGGATGTTTAGCCTAATCCAGGTACGGGCACTGTTCTAGCTCCCAGAATTCAGGGAATTTATTAGCATTTGACCAAAATAAATTGGTTGTGAGCCTACTTTCCTGATAGCTCCAATATTAAATATTTCTTACTCTGTGTCAGGGAGTTTCTGTCTTGTGACTTCTATGGTGTCTGGGTCTATGTTTTTCCCAGGTCTCTGGCCCATTGCTCCCTGTCTATCTGAGCCCTCCTGTGCTTTCTGGGGATTTGGGCTGAGCCTCAGTTTCTCTTCTGCATGGGTTTTAGATGACTTTTTTTTTTTTTTTTTTTTTTTTTTTGAGACGGAGTCTCTCTCTGTCACACAGGCTGGAGTGCAGTGGCATGATCTCAGATCACTGCAACCTCTGCCTCCAGGGTTCAAGCGATTTTCCTGTCTCAGCCTCCCAAGTAGCTGGGACTATAGGCATCCACCACCATGCCCAGATAATTTTTTGTATTTTAAGCAGAGTTGAGGTTTCACCATATTGGCCAGGCTGGTCTTGAACTCCTGACCTTGTGATCCTCCCATCTTGGCCTCCCAAAGTGCTCGGATTACAGGTGTGAGCCACCACACCCGGCCTTGATGACTATTTTATAGGCGGAGATGATAGCCACAGAATGTTGGCTGAATATTGAGGGCACTTTGATCCAGATACAAGAAAGAAGCTTGTGGAACTTACTGAGTCATCTCCTGCTGGAATAGTTCAAAAGTTTCAGCAATCCTGTATATTATACAGTGTATAATGAAGACAAGGCTTAAAATAAAGGATTCATGTTAGAATTCTCCTTAACCGAAAACAACTCCACACAACTGTAACAATTATAGCTGGAAAAATAACTCCCAATATTCACTATCTAACAAATCAAATTTCTTCATTTCTGTATTCTCCTTTTTCAGTTTCTACCCATACAAATGCATCATTTTCACTTAGCTATAACCATAGCAGAGATTCAAATTAGTATACCAGATCTACTCCAAAGAGAAAATATAAAGGTTTGTGTTTTGCTACCCAACACGTTGAATCAAAAGTAATTTATCCAAGAATATGCTACCACCTACTGAAGTAGCTGGTGGATACTGTAGCTCTTAAAATTACAATTTTTTAGGCTCATGCCTATAATCTCAGCACTTTGGGAGGCCAAGGCAGGTGGATCATGAGGTCAAGAGATTGAGATCATCATGGCCAACATGGTGAAACCCCGTCTCCACTAAAAATACAAAAATTAACTGGGTGTGGTGGTGGGTGCCTGTAGTCCCAGTTACTCAGGGGGCTGAGGCAGGAGAATGGCTTGAACCTGGGAGGCGGAGGTTGCAGTGAGCAAAGATCGCATCACTGCACTCCAGCCTGGTGACAGAGCGAGACTCTGTAAAAAAAAAATAAAATAAAATAAATAAAAAATAAATTACAATTTTTTAAAGTGAGCTGAACTTCCTCTGTGAGAAAAAGATGATCTCACCACCACTGGAAGATCCTCAGAAAGTGTGGAGACACTTTGGTGTATGCATTGCAAACATACTCTCAATTTTGCCTGCTGCTTTGATCCCGGACATGACCCAGACCTATCTTAAAACCAACTCCTTACAGGTTTATTCACCACCCTGCTTTCCTTCCATTTACGGCTTTGCGAGTCTAGGAAACAGTCTTTCAGTGAAGGAAACACAGTGGTCATAAACGCAGTCTAGCTGTGTGGAAGGAGCATTCAGCCCTGGCAAGAGGTATGGCTGCTGCCGCCCCTTTTCAGGGGACTTCTACATGATGTGTTATTTGAATTTGAGGTTCAGTTAACACAAATTTTAAATATACATGTAAAGATTGTTCTACAATATGGAAGAAACGTAATTTTGGTGGTAGCAGATGACAGCCTAGGGGATATGAGGTGGGACTAGTTTGAGGCAAAGCTGTACATTTGGCAGAACTTGTCTCAGAATCACCTTGCCCCTTGTCCTTCTCATCCTCACAGATACTCTGTATTCCCCAACTACACCGAGAGCTCTTGATGAATTAATTAACACCGAGGTTTTAGCATCTTCATTCCCGGCCCTTCGGGAAGGGTATAAATTTCAGAAGGAAAACCTCGGGGTACAATATTTAACCATGTCCGTGGTTCTCTAAGAGCGGAATTTCAAGTGCTGCATTCCTGGAAGGGGAGGTGTATGCTGGATTAAAGGCTTCCTGACCTACTCAGTACGTGTAAAGACGCCTTGAAAAAATATTCAAGATGTATGAAAAGGAAATTGGGGAGATAATTGCAAGACTTAGAGAAGAATGAGGGATAGGAAATTGCATATCAACTATATTGAAAGAAAGAGTATTTGTTGTGTCTGCGGTGGGAATGCTCTATGCCTATCGCCTCGTCTCAAGCACAACACAGTAAATTCAGTGATAATCAAGATCCATCAAGGCAAATGTTTCCCTCCAGGGATTTAGTAAGCAATTAAGTAAAATCACTGCTTTAAGCACTTATGTAATATTAGGGATTTCTTTGTCCTCTTGACATTATATTCCTCTTTAGCAATTGGTTCAGCAGGTCTCCTAAAACTCTTCTCTCATGGAGCATTCAAAATTCTGTCCTAGTAGCTAAGGCTAAAATGAGGTGACATCATTGGCCATACTCCCCGGTACCCAGACTCTGCTGAGGTATGGAAACAGGACCAGGTTGGTCCTTAGTCTGGGGTCTTTGGGTCATGGGACATGTTTAGAGATAGTGTAATTTTTGACACAGAAAGAAAGAAAAATCTGCAGTTGGTTTTTCAATCACAATGTAGCTGCTAAAATAGTGCATGTCTACCTGAATAAACTTTAAAGATATACTGAAAGAAAAATAATAAAATAGTAATATTTAGTTACTTTTATATATTCATTTTCTACTTCCATTGGAATTACATAGAAACATAAATTCCTTAAGCCAATATTCAAAGGTTCTATTCATTTTCTTTTCTGAGAAATGTATTGACATAAAAAAACTGTACTATTTAGAAAAAGTACTTAAAAAACTGTACTATTTAGAAAAAGTACTTATGGATTCAATTAATTTGGACCTATTCTTCCTATTCCTCCCCCCCCAAAAAAAAAGTTTTTTTTGTTTTTTTTGTTTTTAGGAAGGCAGCTCATTTATGTGGCAATGTAGCAGTTCATGTCCTAAGCAAATTAAAATAAAAAATGTCCACTTTTAGAAATTTTTCTTTTATGGTCTGAGTCAGCCATAACCACAGAGGATCCATCTTGTGCAATACTGCTATAAAAATTCATACGATTATATTTGGCCAAATACAAAAGATCAACTTGAGTTACATTGAGTATCTAATAGTTAGCAAAACATATCCATTGATATTGAATGCTCTCTGCCAAACATGTATGGTCTTGTTTTCATTTGCCCTCCAAGGTTAAATGCTTTGTTCTTAATAAGGTGTTCAAACACAGAATAAATCAGGTATTAGCTGTCAGTTAAATTAGTGGCAAAACTGACAAGCCGTAATTCTTGACCAGAGTTTGTATTTGTTCGTCCCTGGTTCAAATGATTATTATTTCTTTCTATATTCTGCACTTATATTCTTGCCCAAAGACATTTTCCTCTCTTGGAAAATCATAATTAGTTTATTTATTTTCAAAGGTTAGAAACCCACAGAATCATGATTAATGATGTGGAAATTAAATACATACAGGTACTGTTGCCTTTTGCAAGACACTTCATGGTTAATGAGTGCTGGTTTGTATTCTCTTCATTCAGACAGTAAAGTCAGCTTTAAAAGAATCAGTGTGGTGAGTTGATGACAATTGCCTGAGCTGAGTGAGAGGCATAGTTTGGGAATTCTCTTTGTTCTTTGCGGCTCTGTCCTGCGACAGTGCCATTATCCTTTCAAGGGGAGGCTGGGATAATGGGCCTTAGAGAGAGTGACCTGGTATAGCTTGACCTGCACAAATGTGTTTGTCTTTATTCAGCTGGGTCCTTTGACATGCTCTTCTAGATGTTGGTGTTATATTGGAATGGAAGGATTTGATTACTTGGGGATCAATAGCTACTCTGGACATTTTTTGAAACATGTTGAGCATGACAAACTTGCCATTTTTGCCTTCCTCCATTTTTAGACACATGACTCTATTAAGGGAAATTTAATCCGTATGTTTCTGATTCCTTTACACTTAACTCATCAAAATGTTGTTTTGTAAGAACACTTTGAAGTCAGGGAAGCCTTTTAAGTCATTTTTTATGAGACTTTTTCAAGCCTCTTTTCTTAGGAACAGGAAGTGGCATTTAGCCAACAGTTAACAGACTCAAACACCAAAAGGTTGAAGTTGGGTTTGAATCTCTGAACCCATAAGTGTTTGAATGGACTCTTGACATGACCCATCCCGCCGTGTATTAATGACAACGGCCATCAGAACCGTCCTGATTGCTGAGATGACTCCAGGACTCCGACCAACTGCCAACTTGTATTTCCCTAATCAGTCTGCTTCATGCTGAATTATGACTCATTTAACTTTAAAGGAACTACTTTATTACCCATTCTGCCGAGCATTCTTGTGACTTCTGTGAGAGCTATTGAAGTTGGCACTCTCCCACAGCTAGCTAGATATAACTTTTGAATCCAGTCACCAGTAAAATCACACCAGAGTTCAAGTTCACAGGACAAGTGAGTGTTGATTGACCATGAAGGCTTCTACCCACAAAGACACAGAGATTATTTCAGCGACTTGGTTTCCGAGTGGAGAAGATAACATAGACCTTTTAGAAAATAAAATGTATGTTAAAATAACAAATGAGGCATCTGGCTTCAGAAGTTTTCATTTGATTTATACTCAACAGTTGTTTAAGTATAAACTAACCTCCATTTCCCAGGAAATTTATAGCTCAGACAAGCACAGTGCTGTCACGGTGGTTCCCACTGCCGAATGCATTGGCAGTGATTTCTCCTAGTAGGCTTTCAGAGGATCCTTCTAAGTCCTAATTCTGCACCTTGAAAATTATGCAACAATAAATGCCAAATAGCAACAGCTGATCTGGGTTAAAAGCTTTAAAGAAGTCTCAAAGGTAGCCTAGAAGAAAGAATGAGAAGTAATTCTAGAAACAAGAGAGTTCCAGTAATAAACACTCACGTGAAGAGAGCTCAGGCAGGCAGAAGGCTACTCCTCTTCTTTAGGGCACTGCAACTCAGTGCTGTAGACAGCATCTATTATCTAGGTGAAAAAGCCTGGGGACGTGGTACAGGCCACCCCTCTACAGATATATCAGGATAGCATAGTGGCTGCATGCCCAGGGGCTCTGGAGTCAGACTGCCTGGTGGTTTAGAGCCAGACTGTATCACTGGATCTGTGCTCCTGGATACATGAGACAAATAATAGTACCTGTGTAATTGGGCTGTTGTGAGAATTAAAGAGGATGCTACGTGTGAAAGTCCTGGTAGAGTCTTGATAAACATCAGCCGTGATGAGGATGTGGTTGGATAGGACTAGGGAATAGTATAACAAAGGAGCGATCGCCCCGGTGTATGTTAAACAAATTATGAGCATCTCATGTTCTTTCATCTTCCTAGAAATCCACAGTCATGTCCAAGGCTTTAAGTGACAGTTGTTCCTTGATGACTCTCAAATCAATGTCCTTCCTCTAGATCTCTCTCTGAGCAAGGCCTACAAGGCCACTACCAGCCTAACCTTCAGCTCTTCTCACAGCACTATTGGCCCTTTCTGCAGCTGGAATGCTCTTTTCATGCTCCTAACTTTGCCTGTGATATTCCCTCCATCATTACTGTCCCTACTTCTTGTCCATCTGGCACATTGCTGCTCATCCTGCAGTGCTCAAGCACCATGTCCTCTGTAAAAGCCTCTGACTTCCTTTTGCTGATTTAAGCATTCCTCCCTTTATGCTTTTATGGCACTCTCTCGCATTTCCTTATAGCCCTCATCAAGTGACACTGGGAATCACATGTGTGCCTGTCTCCACGCTCCCCTGTGAGCACCGTGAGGGCAGGGGCTGCGGCTTGCATCTTTGGGTACCAGTCCTAACGCAGCATTTTGCATAGGGTGGACACTCAGTACAATTTTGATGAAGGAAAAAAGTGTGTCTAGAGAAATAACAGGAAGGTGAGGTGGGCTGAAAATAGTTTTGGTTTTATCAGCACCACTTTTACTGCAGTAGACTTGACGTCATGTCTCATTTCTTCTTGTGGTCACATCTAGCGAATTCGAGTGTCCTGGAAATAGTTTTCAAGGTAGGTTTTATCTTTAGGAAAGACGTGCAACAATGCTTTATGAAGGAAAGGTGCACACTGAGTTTCTGATATGATCTACAGAGTACCATCACCCAGATGCCAAGCAGGCCCACCAGGACAGAGGCTCTTCTTGTTAGATCAGTGCCTGCCATGGAGGAGACACACAGTATTTGATGAACAGATGCATGAAAGCCAAGAATAAACATACCTGGATAATTAAGATGAAAGCTCCCCTGCTCCACCCACACCTTGAGGTATTTGCTTTAGTTCCCTAGAGGGACTTTTCCGTCCTTAGAGTGACTCAATCGTGTTTAGCATCAGTCCTATCAAATGCCAACGTCAAGACTATTTTTTTCTTCATTCTTATTGCTATTGATATTGCTCCATTGTCTTCACCAGTGTGAAACTTGCATATAATCTTCAAAATCCAAGTACGTGTGCCCTGTGAAGACTGAATGTCACTAGCTGCGAGTGACTGATGTGCATGACAAGGGGTGCTGAAAGCCGAGTGCTGCCTGCTGTGAGAACTGTGGGCTCCGGTTGGATACAGAGCTGCTGTGTGAATTTCAAACCCATCTGAAGCCATTGCAGCCTTTATTCTTTTACCCAGAACTGGTGAAACCATTGTAATCTTTATTCTTTTACCCAGTCCTGGAAGGTCTAGAAGCCAGTCACTTGCTGAGAGATCTTGAAACACTGTTCCTCCATGGATCTTCCGCACCAGAAATTCGGCTGACGATCTCTCTGCCACTCTCTGCAATCATTTCTCCCTCCTCATGCTTAGCTAAGGTGGTCCTAAGTGGTCATTTTTAAACTGTTGGTCACAACCTCTTAATTGGTCTGAAATTAATCTAGTAGGTTGCAAACAGCACTCAAAAAGGAAATAGAATAGAACATGCCAGTATATTTTAGATAGTAAGGGTGAGTATTATTTCATGCAAGTTTTGTTTTGGTTTTTAAAACATACCTCTCTCTCTGGTGTGGTGTGTGTACTGGGTACTGATATAAAATTTTTTTCTTACTCTGGGTTGCAGGAAAAGCAGTTTGGTGAAAGCTCCTGCCTTAGAAGCTCTGAAGCAGCCTGGGGTTTGGATGTGGATCAGGGAGTCACAGCCATGCTGTAATGCCAAAGAGCTTTCCTGCGACACTGCTGGGCACAGACTGAGGTATGTCTCGTGGCTGTTACCAATGCCAACTCTCAAGATTCTTATGAATGGAAGACAAGAATATCTTAGGTAATCTACAAATCCCCATGTCTGATTTGACTCACCTTTCTCCCTTACTTTGAGAACATCTGTTGCATATCTAGCATGTGTCTGGCAGTTCTAGATGCTGGGAAGATAATGTGAAAGTCAATGCTTGCCCTCATGGAACAGAAGACGTTTCCTACAAAGAGTCTTAAGTTCTGAGTAACTGAGTTAACTGGTTTATTTTATCGCCTCCTTTTCCCCAGCCTGTCAATCTTCTCTGATAAAAAGGCTAATAAACAGAAACCAGTTAAATAGCAACCAGAGGAAAAGAACAGGAAAAAAAGTAGAGATTGAATAACACATAATTAGCCCCTTGATATTTGAGGCAATAGGGGAAATAATAATGTCATACACATGATTAACTTCTAAAGTTGGCTAAAAAAATATAAAGGAAAAAGCAAAAACTTCTCAGTTCTATCTACGAGTCCAGCATGTCCAGAGTATTGTTGGAGTGGCTATTGTCATTGGGTATCCTGAATTTTCTTCCTAGAAAGGAAGAAGAAGGCCCCCATTTAGTTTTGATGCAGGTTTCAAATTCTTCTCTGGGAGAAAAGCTAATGCAGCAAGTTATTTTCTCCCTCGCTATTTATTTTTCCATTTCCAGTTGCTCTATGCTGGATTGTAACATTTAGGCACTGGGGAGTACAATCCCTTCAGAATAATCAGTCATAAACATTCCAGGTTTAGTTAACCATTAAGGAAAGCAGCGTCTTTACTTTTTAAAGAGGAAAAAGAAAGAACATATGCCGTGGCCTGTGAAAGACTTTCCCATGTTTTGTTTACGTTGGAATTTCAAAAGCTGACAATATCTTTCCTTCCTTCCTGCTCCTTGATGTAGTGAAAGGTTTTCCCTGTAAGCCTGATCATTTTAGTTGAAAATATTTAGACTATCTCCTGTACTCAAATACGCATCACAATAGAATTCCACAGTGTAAGGGCTTGGTAGCTTCTAAGCTCCTATTTGCTTTCTTTTCTCTCAACAAACTCAACTATCATGTAATTTAACTTTAGACTCCAACCCACATTCCTGCAGGAAATCTTCTTTTAAACAGAATTATATGCTGTAGGAATGGAGCTGCTCAATTTTTACTGGGTTGCATTTTTTATGGTTGTTCCTTTACTTCCTGGTAGCATATTTTGGATGACACATCCGTAGCAACAGTCGTTTTATTTATAAGTAAAGAGAAGAAGAAACATGGACTTTGGCTAACCTGGGTGTACAAAGAACACCCAGAATGTAATTGTAATTATGTCCACTTGTGGTGATATGGTCCAACGTTTATCAGGATTTCCAAAGGAATCTGGGGCAGGAAATCTACCAGTGATCACAACACATAATGAAACAAACTGATGTGGAAATTTCTATTCTTTAAAACCTATTTTAAATTTAGTGTTTAAAAATAGGTATAAGTGAGCAACAGTGCTGAACTCAGGGTACGATCTAAATCCACTCAATAATTAGTTCAACAAACCTAGGCTGGGCACAGTGGCTCACGCCTGTAATCCCAGCACTTTGGGAGGCCTAGGAGGGCAGATCACCTGAGGTCAGGAGTTCAAGACCAGCCTGACCAACATGGAGAAACCCTGTCTCTACTAAAAATATAAAATTATCCGGGTGTGGTGGTGTGCACCTGTAAACCCAGCTGCTAGGGAGACTGAGGCAGGAAAATCACTTGAATTCAGGAGGTAGAGGTTGTGGTGAGCCGAGATTGCACCATTACACTCCAGCCTAGGCAACAAAAGTGAAACTCCATCTCAAAAAAATAATAAATAAATAAATAAACACATACGGTCATGGGACACAACGTCACAGACTTTAGACTCTGACGTTACAGAGTTGAGACACTCATAGACACAGACATCGCAGAGTTTAGAATAAATAGAGAAGTGTGAGGGGACAGAGTCAGCAGATGTGCCTCAAGCGGAGGGTTCGGGGGGTTTCGGATGAGAAAGAAGAGCTGGAAAAAATGTTAAGAAGGAGTAGCCAGAGATGTTACAAGAAAATAAGGGGTGCTTATCATCATAGAAGCCAATAAGAGAATTTGAAACATATAGCGGTTACTAGAGTCAAATGCTCAACACTTGCGAATGCATGAGGATTGAGATCAGGACTGGCGATGAGCAAGTTTTAAGTGGCTTGTAAGCCATTACTTTCTGTAGAAAGATAAGAGCACAGCCAGAGGATAGAAGTGAATGGAAAGTAAAGATGAAGTAAAATGAGTGTAGATTGTATTTTTTTTCTTGACAATCGTTGGTGAATGGAAGCATGTAGATAAATAGTTCCCTGAAAATATTGTTTAAAGGGGGACTTTTATTTCTGTGGATGAGGAAACTACAGCACATTATAGGACAAGTGAAAGGAGCAAGTAGAGAAACAGGGTGAGGGTGACTTTAGAGAAAGATAAAGAGAGGTCTCAACAGGTCAGAAGCAGCAGCTTCGGAAAAGAAGAGGGACAGTTATGTCTGTTTCAGTTATGCACTGCCATGTAACAAACATCCTCGGGAACGTGGAGGTGTGGCCGGACGCCGTGGCTCATAGTTTACAGGTGCGCAGTGACTATCATCCCAGTGCTTTGGGAGGCCAAAGCAGGAGGATTGCTTGAGCCCAGGAATTTGAGACCAGTGTGGGTAGCGCGGCGAAACAGTGTCTCTACAAAAAAAATAAAAAAATTAGTCGGACATGGGAGCACCTGCCTGTAGTCCCAGCTACTCCAGGGGCTGAGGCAGGAGGACTGTTTGAGCCTGGGAGGTCTAGGCTACAGTAAGCTGTGTTCACATCAGTGCAGTCTAGCCTGGGTGACACGGTGAGACCCTGTCTCAAAACAAAACAAAAGCCCCACAAAACTTAGACGCTTAAGCAACACCATTTTTTCATTTTTCACAATTCTGCCTGTTGACTGCACTCCCCTGAGCTGTCTTCTTTCTGCTCTACGTCATCTCAGCTGAGCACATCTCAAGTGGCACTGTTTGGAGCAGAGGATCTAAGGTGGACTCCTTGGCTGTGTTAGCTTGGATGGCTGAAATGCTGTGGCTGCTCTTTCATCCCTTAGTGTGTCTCTTCCCGTGTGGCCTTTCCAGCAGGATGGCCCAGACCTCTTACATGGTGGTTCAAGGGAGAGAAGGCTGCAGAGTCTCTTAAGGCCTGGGCACCGAGACTCACACATCATTTCTGCCATAGTCCAAGATCGAATCAAGGTACTCTGTAGGTCACGGGGCAGCGCAGATTCAATAAGGAAGAGAGCTCGGAAAAGGCACGAAGGCGTGGCCACATAACACATTGGGGCCATTTTGCAGTGATTTGCCACAATGCTTCTAGGACAAAAGAGAAGGAGAAAGGATTAGTGTAGATTTAGAACACTTCTGAAGTAAGAGGAAGCAACTGGAGAAAGTTGGGGCTGAAAGCCTTCAAGTAGTATAGACTGAATAAAGCTAGTCTTTTAAAGGAGAAGTAGTCATAAAAGAGTTTATAAGAATCAGACTGTGATTCCTTTTTTCCTTATACAATATAAAATAAAACCACGCTGGAATTCTTTTTTTTTAATTTATTTTTTATTATTATTATACTTTAAGTTCTAGGGTACATGTGCATAACGTGCAGGTTTGTTACATATGTATACTTGTGCCATGTTGGTGTGCTGCACCCATCAACTCGTCAGCACCCATCAACTCGTCATTTACATCAGGTATAACTCCCAATGCTATCCCTCCCTGGAATTCTTGAATAAATCTGCTGTTAGGGAATGCAGCATGCTATGAGCCCGATTTTAAAAGAAATTTTAATTATTTTTGAATACAATATTTTAAAAATGCATATGTCCTTTGCATCTTCATATTTAATGCACTTTTAGCAAAACTCATGTTATAAACTGTGAAGGGTCTGATATTTTACTCAAATTGCAAGCTAACAAATTAGTTTGCTATAATTGCTAGAAGAAGACATGAGACTTCTGTATCAAAGACAAAGGATTTTATTATTCACAGCAATAGTAGTATTCAGAATATAAGCACTCTCTTGGGCCAGTTCCCCCAGCCCTAATCCACCAAGGCAATGAGAAGGTGACCAAGTGACATCTGAACATATAGTGAGTTGTGTTAGAAAAGAGGCAGTTGACCTTGGGAAACCTGAATCTTTTGTAATTGGCACTTGGCGTGCTTGCTATTTGCTAGGAAGGAAATGTCATTTTTATTATACTGTACAGCATGCATGTATATGTCTCTTGTTGTGGAGGGAGATACTATCTATGTCTTTCAAGGATGTAAGCAAATTTATTCTTTGGTCCAGAAGGAGATCCTATCACTATCTTCCCGTGCTATACAAGGCATCCTTGAAAAGATAGCCGAGAGCAAAGACAGCTAGTGCTTCTGCTTGTAAGACACACAGAAATGTGAGAGACCCATGAATTGCCTCCCCAAAACTAATTTTAAACTATGACTTCAATGTGCAAGAAATGGTCAAAATAAAAATCTAAATAAATTTTTACCGTAAAGAAATACTTCAAAAACAACAACAAAGAAATATTTCATATGTAATAGGTAATATCATATGTAATTTCCTAGGTAATCAACTTTCATATGTAATCTTCAGTACATAAGTACTTAAAATATTCTTTATTTTAAAAATATGGTATGTTTACTGATATATTCAATGTAAGATCAACAAATTTTTCATGTAGGTGGTGAAATTACAAACAAATAGTAGTAAGCAGTTTGAAACACTGGTTTCAGTGTTCAGCTCCTTGACCTAGTGTTTGGGGAAATCACAACCACCAGGTTATGGGTGCGCCTGTTGGGCAGCAGTGACCAACAGCCTTCCCTAGGATGGCCTGTGGCTGTGTCTTTGGCTTTGTTATCTGGAACGTTGCCCATCCCAGTGACTTCCCTGTACCTCTTATGAAACAACAGGAGCCTGTTAGGCTTTGGAGTTTTTCCAGTTTTACAAATGTTCCAGGAAATTTGCTCCATCCCAGGATAAGCTGTGGACACATAGGTAGGATCATGATGCAGATTTATGTTTCAGATTTACCACGGAGTGGTGTGTTAGACCATTTCTGCTGCTACAACAGAGTACCACAGAACGGATAATTTATAAAGAAAAGAGATTGATTTGCTGTATGGTTCTGGAGGCTGGGAAGTCCACGGTCAGGAGGCTGCATCTGGTGAGGGCCTTCTTGCTGCATCATAACGTGGTGGAAAGCATCACATGGCAAGCGAGGGTGCAAGACAGAGGCAGGAAACCATCCAACTCAGCCTCTTATCAGGAGCTCACTTCCATGGTAACAGCATTAATCTGCTCAGGGGGACAGGAGCCTCATGATGTAATCACCTCTTAACGTCCCACCTCTTAATACCATCACAATAACAATTACATTTCAACATGAGTTTTGGAGGGGACATTCAAGCCACAGCAGATAGTATGTGTCTGATGCAGTCCCACGTGTGATGGAATCCAGAGATCTCCTCAAAGTAGGAGAGGAAGTTTAGAGTGTCCACAGAATGCTTTTGCTTATTGGTAAAGTTTGAGTACAATACTTACTAATCATTGTGTAGTTGTCATCTTTTTCTAACAACTTTAAAGACATCAAATCTAATTTACCTGTAAGCAAAGAGACACATCCTACTTTAGATTTAACTTTGCTCAATAGGTCCTTACGAGGGAGGAGTATCCGTTTTGTATCACTGGTGAATAAGTGGACATATGAAAATGAGACGATCCGCAAGGAAGGCAGGGCATGGAATGGAATTAATTTAATTTTATTTATTTTATTTTTTTTTTAAAAGGAGTCTTGCTCTGTCACCAGGCTGGAGTGCAGTGGCATGACCTCAGCGCGCTGCAACCTCTGCCTCCTGGGTTCAAGCAATTCTCCTGCCTCAGCCTTCCGAGCAGCTGGGACCACAGGCATGTGCCATTACGCCTGGCTAATTTTTTTGTATTTTTAGTAGAGAAGACATTTCACCATGTTGACCAGGCTGGTCTCGAACTCCTGACCTCAAGTAATCCTCCTGCCTCAGTCTCCTAAAGTGCTGGGATTGCAGGCATGAGCCACTGCACCTGGTCAAGAATGGAATTAAGAATGTTCAGTTTCTTATTTCGGCCTTGGAACAGTAATATGAATTGAATGTGTTGTTGTTTTCACCTAAATTTATGTTTGCATTTTTTTTCATTGGTTTAGTTCAGTTTGAAGTGTAGTTTCACATTAAGGGGGGACACTAAATCAATTACATGTGTTCTTAATGTTCCAGTAGTGTCTGCAACTTGGTTAAACACTGAAGTGGTTTGGAACACAGCATTAGCCAATATAGCCAGAAAGAAAAAGGGAAGGAATCAGTAGAAAAAATGCCTATATCAATATTAACTTCTTTTTCAGAATTCAATATGCTTGACTTTTTCTCTTATGATACCTTAACCTCCTCCTAAATGCTAGCTGTCCAGACATACTTCCTATACTCCTATTTTCATATTACTTTTTGCATTTATTTAAACATTTACTTCTTCACTATTTATTTCCTTTGCCTTTCTAGCCACTATTTTCTTATTCTCCTTTTTTTTTCCCTTCATTTCATAGTTTCTGAAAACTCATTTTTATCACTGAGTGTTTTTTTTTTTTAGCCTTTTCCAGAGGCAGATAATTACCACTAGAATGATCAATCGCTTTGGAGAAATGAACTAAAACATTAGTTCCATGGATAAACTCATACTTAATGTTAGGAGATTTTGATTTCCAGATAAGGAATTTTTTTTTTTTAAATCATCTAGACTACTCTTGGCTTTCCCTGCTAATTCTTAAGGTTGTGTACAATGTCCAACCTAACTGTGTAGGCTGATTGTTGAAAGGAACACTGGTTAACAGACTCAAATCTGTCTCACCCCAGGCAAATAGCAATGGTGACACAAAAATGAGAAATAGGAGTGCTGTGGACTGAGTATTTGTGTCACCCCAAGGTATTAGGAGGTGGGGCCTTTGGGAGTTGATTATGTCATGAAGGTGAGGCCCTCATGAATGGAATTAGTGTCCTTGTAGGAGACCCCTAGGAGATTTCTCACTCCTGCCACATGAGCGCACAGTGAGAGGACAGCTGTCTATGAAGCCAGAAGTAGGCCCTCGGCAGGCACTGCGTCTGCCACACCTTACTCTTGGACTTCCCAACCTCCAGAACTATGAGAAATGAAGGCTCGTTGATTATAAGCCATGCAGTCTATGGTATTTTTGTTACAGTAGCCTGTATGGATTTAGACAAAAACCCTCCTCAACAGAAATTGAGGCTCCTTAGCCAGTGTTACGGAGCTCTTTTAAAAAGCACAGAATCCCTGGCAAAGAGCTCATGGCATTGAGCCATGTGACAGATAGCAGAGGCTGCTTTCTGCTTGGCCAGCTGTGCCAGGAGACAGAGCAGGGGGTCAGCAGAGGGAACTGAAACAGTAGGACTATTAGCAGAGGAAGAGCGGCAGGAAAGAACAAAACTCAATTCAAATGTTGCCAGCACACAGTGAATTGCAGGGAACCGGCTATCATGAGAGACAGTCCCAGGAGTACACACATGAAATGTGGTTTTTGAACCAGAGGACCTCCTGACTGCTGGTGGCAGGATGTCTCTATTCCGTGTGGTTATCACTGTGTTACTCTTTTCTTTGGTTGAGAGGATTTTGGGTCAGGCACTGATCTTTCTTTGAATATACGTGCCTGTTGGATGCCTGACAGTGAGAAATCAGGAATGTGGTAGTTAGCGATTGTTAGGAGAGCAGGGGAAGGCACAAAACCTGAATGTTGCAGGAAATGGTGCAACTATAATAAAAGCAACAGATAGCATTTATTGGTTGATTGCTAGCTGCAGGCTCAATGCTAGGATGTGGAAATATAGTGTCACACAAAGTAACTTTGGTCCCTGCCCTCAAGCTTAGTCTGATGCAAATCCACCAGGAACCAGGGAATGGACAGGCACTGAAGGTAAAGCCAGTGCTTCAAGATGTCAGACCAGACAAAATGTCAGGAAAACAAACAACAGAGGCACTGGTATGGGAATCTTGAAAGAAAAGCTATTTCCTCTGCAGCCAAGAAGTCCTCTTTCAAGTAGGGATGCAGACGTCTCTCAGTGGATGTGATATACGAGGTCTTGCAGAATGAAACAAGGGGGAGACAGAGGGGTGGGGAAAGTGACCAACCTGGTGGGAGAGGGGAGGGCAGCTCAAAACCCACCCACTGGGGCGGGCGCAGTGGCTCATGCCTGTAATCCCAGCACTTTGGGAGGCCAAGGTGGGCAGATCACAAGGTCAGAAGTTCGAGACCATCCTGCCTAACACGGTGAAACCCCGTCTCTACTAAAAATACAAAAAAATTAGCCGGGCGTGGTGGCGGCGCCTGTAGTCCCAGCTACTCGGGAGGCTGAGGCAGGAGAATGGCGGGAACCTGGGAGGCGGAGCTTGCAGTGAGCCGAGATCGCACCACTGAACTCCAGCCTGGGGGACAGAGCAAGACTCCATCTCGATAAATAAATAAATAAATAAAAACCCCACCCACTGGCCAGACATTTACTTTAGATCAACACCTCCAGCCCCAAAGAGGCATACTGTGCATGCAAACACACAGTGAGGGTTTGATTCTGAAAATACAAAGACCAAGTCTGGCTGTGCCACACCTCTCCTTCATCCTCTTCATTTCCCTTCTCATCTTTTATTTTCCACTCAGATTGGAGGCTCGTCGTGTCTCAAGAGCCATGCTTGGTGCCTGAGCAGTAACCAAGAAATGTGGACTTTGCTATTAAAACAGATGTTCTTTAGAGGGTACTAGAGGCTGCGGAGAGGAAGGGAAAAGGGAGATAGGGAGACATTTTTTAAAGGATAAAAAATTACAGCTCGATAGAATGAGTAGTCCTGGTGTTCTGCAGTGCTGTACGATGACTATAGTTAACGATAATACATGATATCATGATATGCTTTCAAATAGTTAGAAGGAGGATACTGAATGTTCCCAACACAGAGAAAAGATAAATGTTGGAGATGATAAATATGCTAATTACCCTGATCTGATCAGTATATGTTGTACATATCAAAACATCACTATGTATCCCATGAATATTATGTGCCAATTAATACAATAAAATAAAATATTTTTAAAAGGGATGCTCTTCGTTAAGAAGAGAGAAGGGAATAAAAGATGTCAATACAGTGCATTTAATTACTACTGGAAGATGTTTAAAGCATGACGGGATCCTTGAGATGGAACGTCTAATTCTAGGGGGTGGATTTTAAGGATGTTCAAAGAGAAGGTGATATTTACGCAGAATTTTGAAGGACAACTAGTAGTTTGCCAAGTATATGGTTCCTGGGGCTCGGGTAGCTTTGGAGAGAGAGGAAAGCGTTCTAAGTGATAAATAGCACATGTGCACGTAAACAAGAGTGGAAACACACTGGGAACCCAGGACACTGCGGGACTGTGGTATGGAAAGCGAGAGCTAGAGGCAGGAATCATGCTGAAAGATTGGGGAGTGAGAGGGTCATAAAGGCTCTGCTTGTTGCAATGTACTCAAATTTGGGGGAACCTGCCCAAGACATGCCTGTTTTGGGGGCCTGTCCATCATTCACAACCTTGCTGGAGATGTGAGCCAAGTTACCATGCCTGTCTCGGGCTGTCACTGGCTAGAGCTGATTGGACAAGTGTTGGTTCTGTGATCTTGGAGGAATCTAACAATAGACTTGGCTGAAACAAACGTAAGACTTGTCTTCCAAAATATGAACTAAAGGTCCGATTGGTGTGTGATGGATGTGTGAGCAGAGGTGCCGAGAGCAGGGATGGAGGCAGCTCTTCTCCACCTCCTGAAGTAGAGCTGAGCAGGTCTGCAGAGAGAAGCACAGGTGCTCAGGGAAAGCAGAGACGAGGCCATGCGAGTCATGAGCGGGGCATTGGTGGTGCACTTCCTGCTTTGTGTGCCGTAAGCTAGCTCTGTGGACTTTCATAAACACCTCTTTTAGGGAGACTCCATTTATGTTCTTTGCAAACAAATGCACTGCTGTAAAATACATGCCATTCAAAAGAGTTTGGATTTTATCCTGTCAGTGTGGGAAATCCGTGAAAAATATTAAGCAGGGTTAACCTAGATTGTGTTGTCTTATAAATTAACTTGACTGCAACATGAAGAATCGTTCAGAGAGGAGCAAAATCAGGAGAGGAAAATGCTAGGAGGCCATGGGAACAATCTGGACCAGGCCTGACAAATCCCTGAGCTGAGGAGAGGCCTGGGGGAAGAGACAGTCTAGATCTAAGAGACATTTAGAGAACCGCAGCCGAAGGACCTATGAATGAGTGTAACTGAGGCTACAGGTTGGGTGGTTGATGGGCTCGCTTGTGGGACTGGCGTGTTGGTAGCTACGATAAAACCAGAAGGAAAGAGATGTGCAAGTGAAAAAAATGACATTCATTTCAGAGACATTGAGGCACATAGAGTATATTCTTAAGGAGTTATAGGCTCCAAGGAAAGTTCTGGGCTTCCACATGCAGACGGGAATTGAAACAATGAGTGTGAAACTGATTTCCTATGGGGAGCAAGTGGAATGAGGAACGCGAAAGTCTGAAACAGAGCTGAGAAGGTGGCGTTCCTCAAGGAGCGGGCAGAAAAAGGCCCAGAAGGGGTGAATCAGAGAACAAAGCCGGGAGAGCACCATCAGAGAAAAAAGTGTGCTTTCAAAACAACGAATCAAATGATACAGCACAGTCAATGAATGTAAGACTTGGATTACGATGTTTCAAGGCCATGCTGGCCTCTGGCACAGGGCATGCCGGGTTCTAAGGCGCAACAGCCCAGGCTGGCCAGAGGCATTGGGTTTGGGAGCCACTGAGCAGAGGTCGCCTGCGGTGGGGCGGCAGGGGAGTGCAGGGGGGAGCCACTGTCCACAGCCTTGATGGCCAGGAAAGGTTTCTGCGAATTTGTTAAACACTGTACATATTCTCAAGTCTGGGGACTTTTTAAATTATTTTTTTTGCAGTAGGCTTTTTTGTTTTTTTAAACTCTGAATTTTAACAACCTAACTATCTAAGAGATTTAAGAACTGCATTTTTTCCAGGCTTATGAAATGCAAAATGTTAACCCTCCCACTTTGCTAATGAGAGAATACAATTACTGTCTAACCAAAATAATTTAATGGCTAAGTGAGATAATTTAAAGAATCTGGAAGAGTCATGAATGCAAATAAATGATTTTCTGCAGTGTTTATCTGCCCCTCCCAGCTGAAGTCACTGAGTATGCCAGCAGCTGCAGATCCCACTGAGTAGCGCTGACCGGATGGGCGGAAGCCCGGGCCACCTGCTGGCGTGAGATGCAAGGTTCCCTCTGGCTGCAGGTGAGCCTTGGGCACAGGGAGTCAGCCTCCTGCAGGTGGGACCTGGGTCTCTCTGATACCCGCAGCCCTTAGTGTCTGTCTTCAGCACGTTTTGCTCTCTTTTCCTACCTAGACTCCACGATCCTTGCCACCTGCGCTCCTGCCACCATTCTCTGCCATCTGATGAGCACTCTGTGGGCCCTGACACTGACCTGAACTGGACCTGGGTTAAGTCCAAGTCGCCCTGTCCCCCTGGGACAGCGCTGTGGAGTCTCCCCCATTTCTCTCCAGCTGCCTTCACCTCCCCCTTTCTCCGTGGTCTTGAGGGCTCAGCCTCCTGGCCCCCATTCATTAGAGTTCGTGATTTTCAATCACAGAGAAATGGCTACTTTACCAGAAGAAGCAGTGTTTGTTGAGGTATTTTTCCAGAGACCAAAATGGAAGTTAAACGGAAGGAACAAAGTATCACATTCCACCTAAGCCAGCGGGTAACTTTACTTGAAAAACTGCCCGAATGTGCCTGTTTTGTCATTGAGTGAACACAGGAGGGGATGTGAGCATTTTTCAGCAGAGATGTGCTGCTTTGCAGTGAACAGGCAATATGGATGCATGTGAAATTCTTGCTGGAGGATTAAGAGTCCAAACGTGTTTTAACCGGCTATGCAAAATCTCAGATGTAACTGATAGACTGTTGTAATCTGGTTGGCAAATTGTCCTGCCTGTACCACATTTTTTCTTTCCCTAAAACACAATTTAGCTTTTCTACTTGTTGAAAAAACAGATTTGGCAAATAAAAGAGAGACAAATTTTATTGATCTTTAAAATTTTTTTTCCTGAGGAGTCCTGCTCTGTGGCCCAGGTTGGAGTGCCGTGGCACGATCTCCGCTCACAGCAACCTCCGCCTCTGGCATTCAAGTGATTCTCTTGCCTCAGCCTCCGGAGTAGCTGGGATTACAGGTGTGTGCCACCATACCCGGCCTTATCAAACAGTTTTTTACATATGAGATTAGAGATATCAAAGGGGAGTGTCTTATGGTAAAAAAGCTCTATACATTTTAAAAAACATGATTCCACTGGTATGCATTTTTCCAATAAAACTGCAAAATCGATCCTATCCTAGGTAAAATCTTATCCTTCTTCACACCTCTCCCATCCTTAAAAAAACTCTAAGTTAATTGGCCTTGGGAACATTTTTGGTTTTAATATTTACATTAGGATTTTGATTTTTAAAACATAATTATTGATCATTTCCAGTTTGAAAATGTCAAAACAATTTTTTGAACAGTAACAAATTTTAAGAAGCCTTTTTTCCCCTAAGGAAAGCCAGTTTATATAGAACTACTGTTATGCCAATATTTTAAGGTGCCAGGTATATTTTCTGCTCTGATGAAATATTTAGGTAATTTCCAGCCAGACAAGATCGATAGAACAGGGCTGTACACTTTGTCGATATTTTGAGATTCTTTTTATTCCCACACCACAAATGGACAGTGGCAGCTTTGCTCTTAAGAAGCGAGTATGTAACCACTAAGAATAGCTTCTAGAATGTGAAGTCACCAAAAAGATATCTTGAGCATGGGAAAAAGAGAGCCCTGCGATTTCCTTTCTGTGATAAGAAAATTTCAAAGCACATTAGGGACTGGAATCTATCAGACTTCCATTCCGTCCCCAGAGGCACTTATTTTGGGAACGCTTACAGATGATAAAAACATGTTTGTACACTAACTACTCACTCTACAGGCTCAATATATAGTCTACAGACTGTGTTGGTGGCTGCAAAGTCCTCATTTTCCTCGCAGCAAAACCAAGGCTCAATTGATGGAGAAATCAGATTAGGAACCTCATTAGCCTTTGAAATGCGTGACTGTGGGGTGAGGCCGGACTGAGGAGCTTCAGGGAGGCCAGCGAAGAAACCACCAGCTGCAGGAAGCATTGTTCGTCGAGGGGAGCACGTCTTGGGGGGGCTGGAGTATTTGGAAAGATCTCGGAAGATAGGCTTTCCTTTTCCCGCCGCCAATGAGATGCCTGGAATTGCTCGTTCTGTGTATCTTAGAATGGGAAATGTCCAGCTTACAGATTATTTTGAGGTTAATGGCTCTGAGGAGATGTTTGGCTGTTGCTGCATTTTTGTAGCCTTCCTCTACCAAACTGACATCGCCCTTTCCTACACAGTGGGCGAGATCCTATTGTGTCTAGAGATAGAGACAGGTCAGGGCTGTCTGTGGCTGGGAGTGATGGCAATCTCCAAACGGAGGGGGTTTCTCTCGCTCCCTGTCATCCCATCTCAGGCCACAGGTTGGCAGCGGAGCCCAGGGTTAAGTGGGAAGCCATGGGTGGGCAGACATTAGCTGTGCCTTCTTCTGCCTCAGGGGTCTCCAGCAGGATTTTAATCATTATATTCGCTTCCCTTTCGTACCCTACCACCTCCAGACTGGACCTGTGATGGGAGCTGAGGCTCCTTCTGGGTCTCAGTGTGGGATACGGAAAGTGTCTGAAGCAGTGCTGCGTCGGGTGCTGGGATGACAGCATCAGACACCCAGTGAGTCCTAGCAGTGGAAGACCAACCACCTGCCCTGCTAATCAACAACTGGAAACACCATTCCAAGTGGTTTGGAGAGAGCGCTGGCTGAGTATTACTGTCTTTTTCAATGCAAATGTTGTGTTAGTTTGTTTTCAGTCCCCTGTAGTTGTAGCCTTCTGAAATAAGAGGATAGCTTGTTCAATTATTATGGCTCTAAGGAGAATAGTTGTAGGAGGGAAAGAATTCCCTGCTGATGCCCCTTGGCTTACATGTATTAATGCTAACTAAAGGGCATACATAATTGCAAATACAGTTATGTACTGCTTAGCAGGAATACTCTGAGAAATGTATCATTAGGTGATTTTGTCATGCAAACATCATAGAGTGCACTTACACACACCTAGATGGCATAGGCTATTACACACGGAGGCCACATGGTACAGCCTGTAGATCCTGGGCCACAAACCTGTACAGCGTTGTTGCTGTACTGAATACTGTAACGCCATGGTATTCGTGTATCTAAATCTATCTAAACATAGAAAAGGTACAGTAAAAATCAGTATTGTCATCTTATGGGACCACCATCCTATGGCGATCCATTGCTGACCAAAATGTCGTTATGTGGCACGTGACTGTATAACGCTGTTTCACCTGCAACAGCCCTGTGATTTTAGGGCTCATAGCTATGCAAACAGCAGGTCAGCGCTAAGTGGCTGTATGTGCTTGGGCAGTCACTTAGCGTCTCTGAGCCACTGTGTCCCCACCTGTAAATATAGGAGAAGCTCCCCATTCAAGGGTTATATTAGAAACCAAACAATGTGCTATTATATTTACCATGTAGCAGGTATGCAAGGAGTATGCACAATTAATTATTATTAATTAAATCTCAGGTGCTCCTGTAATTTACTCCTGTTAATCCTTACTAGGGTGGCTTTTGTTGCCCTGGTTCCCAATCTTTTTAAAAATTGATTGCTAATATTTGTACACATTTACATGGGACATGTGATATTATGATACATGCATAGAATTTGTAATGATCAGGGTATTTAGGATAACCATCTCCCTGAGCATTTATCATTTCTTTGTGTTGAGGATATTTCGTATCTTCTCTTCTAGCTATTTTGAAATATACAATAAATTATTGTTAACGCTAGTCACCCTACTATGTTATTGGATGATAAAATGTATTTCTTCTCTCTAACTGTATGTTTGTACCCCTTAACCAGCCTCCCTTCATCCCTCCTGCCACTCCCTTTCCCAGCTTCTGGTGTCATTCTACTCTCCATCTCCATGAGATCGTCTTGTTTTGCTCCCACATATCAGTAAAAACATGTGATATTTGTGTTTCTGTGCTTGGCCTATTTCTCTGAACATAAGGACCTCCAGTACCACCCATGTCGCTGAAAATGACAGGATTTCATTCTTTATTATGGCTGAATAATATTTCATGGTGTATGTATACTCTATTTTCTTTATCCACTTGTTCGTTGATGGACACGTAGGTTGATGCCACATCTTTGCTATTGTGAATAGTGCTGCAACAAGCACAGGGGTGCAGGTATCCCTTTCTTACACTGATTTCCTTTCCTTTGGATAAATTACCCACCAATGAAATTGCTATATTGTATCGTAGTTTTACGTTTAGTTTTTTTGAGAAATCTCTATACTATTTTAGATACTGACTGTACTAATTTACAATCCCACCAACAGCATCCTTGCCAGTATCTATTTTTTGGCTTCCTGTTAGTAGCCAATCTCACTGAGGCAAGACAATCTCTCATTGCAGCTTTGATTTGCATTTCCCTGGTGAACAGTGATTTTGAGCATTTTTTCATGTACCTGTTTGTCATTTTTATGTCTTTTTTAAAGAAATGTCTGTTTTGATCCTTTGCCTATTTTTAGTGGGATTATTTGTTGTTGTTTTGCTGTTGCGTTGAGTTTCTTGTATATTTTGGATCAGACCTTTGTCAGATGAATAGTTTGTATATATTTTCTTCCATTCAAGAGGCTATGTCTTCACTCTGTTGATTGTTTCCTTTGCTGTGCAGAAGCTTTTTAGTATTTACATAGTTCCGTTTGTCTATTTGTTGTTTCCTGTACTTTTAAGGTCTTAGCCATAAAATCCTTGCCTAAATCAATGTCCTTAAGTGTTTCTTCTGTGTTTTCTTCTAGTAGTTTCATCCTGTTGGGTCTTATATTTAAGTTTTTAATTCATTTTGAGTTGATTTTTGCATATGGTGAGAGACAGGGGTCCAGTTTCATTCTTCTGCATAAGGACATCCAGTTTTTCCAGCACCATTTGTTGGACAGAATGTCCTTTCCCCAGTGTATATTCTTGATGCCTTTTTCAAAAGTCAGTTGGCTGCAAATTGATGGATTTAGTTCTGGGTTCTCTATTCTGTTCCACTGGTCTATGTGTCTTTTTATACCAATACCATGCTGTTTTGTTTGCTGTAGCCTTATAGCATATTTTGAAGCCAGGTAGTGTGATGCTTCCAGCTTTGTTCTTTTTGCTCAGAATTGCTTTGGCTATCTAGGCTCCTTTTTGATTCCAAACAAATTTTAAGACTTTTTTTCTATTACTGTGAAAAATGTCATTCCAGTCTGCTTATATCCTCTCTTAGGCTACTTCGTAGATGCCTGAATTTGAATCTCAAAGCTTGTGGTTTTTAAGTTTTTTATGTCAAAGAATCACCTGGATTGTGTATTAAAATGCGTATTTCCTGGCACTACCTAGAGCGGTTCTAACTCTAGGTTTTTGGTGAGGCCCAGAACTACATTGTTAAGAAGCACCCCAGGTGTTTTTGATCCAGACAGGCTGATCAGAACTTGAAAAATAAGAACCAACATATGAAATTCCCTATATACACATGAGCCTTTGGTTTCTCATTATTCTGCCACTTACCTGTCATTGATTGTGCAGCCAACTATGTGCAACATATTGTTCTAGGATTTTTACATACAGTATTTATTTTGTCTTCATAATAGTCTTGTATTATAATGATTAGTGTCCTGGTTTTACATCGAGGAAACTGAAACCGGAATGTCCCAGAAACTCCTTCACTCACATCTGGCCTGACCTGAGATGGCCGAAAATCTGAGGGCTGGCTAGCATTGCTCATTCTTTGGTACCAAAATACTTCATAGAATGCGGCACCCAGTAAATTCTTATTTACTGGGTTATGAAATTCTAGCCCATGAAATTGCCTTTCTACCTGGTTTGTGTGTTTTCAAAATCCTTAAAAGGCTCGCATGCATCCTGTCTCCTCTGAAATAGGCGTAATTCCAATCTGTCATATAGGATTTTTGTGTGGGTTTATAATAATGGGTTTAATGGCTAAAAAGCATAATGCAATGTTCATACAAATAATGAAGTTGGTATATCAAAATAAAAGTGGAGAGATGCTCAAAGGCTGAGTTAGTGAGAGAAGACAAACACAAAAATCTTTGAGTGTGTTCAAGTACAGCTACATAGTCACTGGGGGTTTTCCTGGATGCGAAACAGCTGTGACTGCCTCATTTAGCAGGTGCTGGACTTCAGCCGGTATCTACAGTGGTAGCAAATTTAGGTCACTGGGAAAGGCAGTTCTTGCTGTTCCTGTCACTTTCTAGCTGTCTGAAGAATGATACAGTGTTGTTAGGATCATAGAAGGATATGGAGAACCCCCAAAATCCAAGGGGCATTGGCCAATAAAAAGACAAATGTGAGATTTGTCCTCCTTGCCACTAACTTACCAGAAAGAATCCTGCTCACATTGATCATCACTCAGAGTCAGTGCCTCGGTGCCCGGCAGGAGTCTGTGAAATTGTGTGGTGATTCGGCTGTGACCCTGAGAGACAAGTGTCCACTTTTGAAAACCACCAGTCACTCAGCAGCCCTCATGACAAAGCCAGTCAGCCACTGCATGTTCAGCAATGGAGCCGATTGCAGGAAGACCTCTCTGGGAGAAGGAGAATAGGACCAGCCCAACTTCCCTTTAGAAATAAAATTCAGCTCAATCAAAAACTTTCATATTGCATTTTTATTATGTTCACCACAATGAACTGGGGATTGCGGGGGAGACAGAGAAGGAAAGCATGGCCCTAGCTTCAAAGAGCTTGTAATCAGATGCGTTTTTCACTTGAAAAGGGAAGACAGACAGGAAGAAGCCATGTCTGCTCTCAAGCCTTCACCCTACCTTGCTTGCAAAATTATAATTTACAAACTTAACATTAGTGATTTTCAGAAAAAGATAGGCAGCAGAAACACAGGAACCGGCACTTCCTTAGGTGTATTTTGCCGATGAAAGAGAGAAAAGATGTAGACAAGAAATCCTATCTTAAAATGGAGAGCTGGGGAAAAGTCGGGCCTGACCTATCAAAGAGACAACTAAAAGTGCTGCTTGTTTCTGTGTGTTTGACGCTGCAGTCAGTGAACTGGGCCAATGTCAGCCCACAGAAGTTGGAACAGCCCGAGTATATCTGGAAGCAAATACTCTACAGATGGAGAGGGAAGTGGGAGGTTAGCTCAGACCACTTGATTTTAATTAAACAGCTTTCAGTTTTGTGAACTTGGAAAGGAAAAGGCCAGCAGAACTGATAAAGTCCACATGACATCGATTCTGTTTCTTTAACACCCAGATAAATAACAAGTGAAGTCCACTGTCGCCAAACATGGGACCTATGTTGCAATTCCCTTTCCTAAGGAGGGTCATTTTTTGATTGCTGGGGATGAGTATGAATATTTGAGAGGCATCACATCATAGAAGGAGGCCTTAATAATTATGGGCATGTGCGTGAAGAACGGCAGATGCAGCAGTGATTATTTCCTGTTTAGAGATGTTTGACAGGGCACCTTCAAGGGAGGGAACAAGGTTCCATGGTTAGAACAGATGGACGGAAGAGCAGCTCAGCCCTGCTTCTACAGTGGACTCCGGCACTGGTTCCATGGTTAGAACAGATGGACGGAAGGGCATCTCAGCCCTGCTTCTACAGTGGACTCCGGCACTGGTTCCATGGTTAGAACAGATGGACGGAAGGGCATCTCAGCCCTGCTTCTACAGTGGACTCCGGCACTGGTTCCATGGTTAGAACAGATGGACGGAAGAGCAGCTCAGCCCTGCTTCTACAGTGGACTCCGGCACTGGTTCCATGGTTAGAACAGATGGACGGAAGGGCATCTCAGCCCTGCTTCTACAGTGGACTCCGGCACTGGTTCCATGGTTAGAACAGATGGACGGAAGAGCAGCTCAGCCCTGCTTCTACAGTGGACTCCAGCACTCTTGGGTAACATTTAGGATGCAGCTATCATTTGGTGAGGCCAAATGCAGGAACATGCCAGGGCCCAGGTGTACACAGTGTTGGGGTGAACTAGTTCGTTGCTTAGAACTAAAGCTGACTCAGGTTCTGTTTCTGCAGAAGGCTATACAAGACCAGAAGGGAGAAGGGAGAAGGAGAGGCAGTCTATAATTGCCTCTACCATCTTCACTCCCACCCCTAACCTTACTCATGCCAACTTTCTCCCCCCACAGCCTGTACTTTTCTTATTCAGAATTCATTAGCCAGAAAATATAGTAGCAGCCGTAACTGACATGATCATACTCACATATAACGTGTAGGTCAATCCTCAACCAAGTGTGATTTTACTTCCCAGGGGACATTTAATGATAGAGATAATTGGGGTTGTTACAACTGAGGGGAGAATGCTACTGGCGTGTAGTGGGAGAGGCCAGCCATGCAGCTAAATATCCTACATGGCACAAGACGGCCCCCAACATCTAAGAATTGTTGGGCCTACAATGTCAATAGCGTCATGGTTAAGAAACCCTGGTCTAAGGCCACACGTGGTGGCTCATGCCTGTAATCCCAGCACTTTGGGAGGCCGAGGTGGGCGGATCACCTGAGGTCAAGAGTTTGAGACCAGCCTGACCAACATGGAGCAAAACCATCTCTACTAAATATACAAAATTAGCCGAGCATGGTGGCATGTGACTGTAATCCCAGCTACTCAGGAGTCTGAGGCAGGAGAATCGCTTGGACCCTGGAGGCGGAGGTTGTGGTGAGCCGAGATTGTGCCACTGCACTCCAGCCAGGGCAACAAGAGCAAAACTCCGTCTAGAAAAACAAAAACAAAAACAGAATCCCTGATCTAAGTTAAGATCTGATTTTTGCTGAGAAAAACTGGAAAGGTTGAATGGAGTTGGATCAAGTTGTGATGGTGGATCTGATTTTATAAAGTTGATTTTAGACTTTATTTCATTGGCCATTAAATATTAGCCGGCAGTTTTAGTGATGTTTTTGTCATCAGTGCTCTTCTAACAGCCCTGACGATGAATTTCTTTTTTATAACATGTTGCAGATCACACTGGAGAATCACATCCTCGTTCTGTCAGTTGTTGACTTTGGGCGAGAGGTGAGATTTCCTACCTACCTTCGAATCTACATTCTCTTGTTTTCCCTAAGTGGGAAGGATCTTGTTGTCTAATGATCTTTTTTGCTCCTGAGGACATTTACATACCCAGTGAGAAATAACAACATACTTTGCATGGCCATTGGTTTGATGTTCGTTCTCTTTTATTTGAATATAATTAAGATAATCTTGTTTAGAGCTCCATTATTAACATGGCGAATACATTGGTTCAGTTGTGTGAACCAACAAAAGGTTTTGACGTGACGCCTGCAGCATGCCCTCCATCTGATTGTGTTTCGTTTCCCTCGTGATCTCTCTGGGTAACTAACTACCGCTTCTGGGGCAGGTGGTATGATGGCTTTCTTTGCTGGGCTGTGCTCCGTGACTTGAGATATGGTAGAATTCTTTAGTGCAGATGCCCAACTATTAGTTGACCTCGAATATAAAACACTCTTGATGAGAAGTTCCTGAAGTTTTTTTCTTTTTTTGGGCCATCTTGAACATATGAATATTGAGATTTAGATAAAATAGTCAATACATTGAATTAATTTAATATTTAACAAATTTTGTTGTATCCATAATTTAAAATTCCTTTATTATCTAAGATAACACTTGAACAGTATTTTTTTCGACTTCTAACTTTGGTGAAACAATTTAGTTCAGCTCATCATGTGTGTCTCTAAATAGGGGATCTGCGTCATCACCAGAACTGCTTTTTGAGCTCTCCCTATGAAATTTTTCCCATGTCATAATCCACTGACGTTTTTGAGAAGTAGAAGTTTTTTTAATGATACATGGTGATGTCATTGGAAATTGCATCCCATGCCATAGGTGCCCATTCACACAACATTAAGAATTACTTTTTCGTTCATCTTTTCACATGTCTGTTTGCAACATTCACTTTTATTTGTGAGGTTAAATATCTCTAGGAATAATGATTATAATGATTACATCTGTTTAGCGAATTCTGAAGGGTGACTTTTATAAGCAACAGTCGACTAGCAAAGACTGATGTCATTTCAGGATTTGTCTTTCATAAACCATATTTTGTTCTTCATAATAAAGTAATTAAGATGGCGTCCTTTAAGGTAAATCATTTTGTAAGATCACAAATGAAAGACAGTTACTCTTTTCTGAGGTACATTTTTGTTTCAGATGAAAAACTTCCACCTTAATATTTGAACATGCAAAATATGTAATAGTATATTTTTTCTATTTTGATTCATTAGATGTTATTATGAGACTTACACTTGGCTTTACTCTGATAACTCATTTATTACCTGACTATAACTAGGATACACTAAGACAAATCGGATATAATAGTTGAAAACTGCATTAAGAAAAGATTTTTTTTTTAATTTTAAGCTCAGTTAAGTTTTGCTAAAATAATTCATTGAAAGCTACTAACTAGATTCACCCTAGTTCCTGTTCCAACATCTAAACTATAGAAAAGGTTTTTATTTATTTCTTAAATAAAAGATTCCTGAAGAATGCCCACACTGGAGAAACCACAGAGCCCACATTCTCCCTTTGTATGAGCTCATTCTGAAACCACACATTTACTCCCAGAGAGGTAGCAATGTGTTTCTGCAATGATATGTAGGTTAAAAAAAGTTTCAGGACAAAAAAGAAATGAATAAAAAAATCAAGCCAAAACACATGGATTTCAGGTGTGCATCCAAGACAGCTTTTTGACAGATGTAAGTATTTCCTGAGCAATTTTGCTGATCTTGTGATGTGTATCTCACAGTCATTTCCATAACAAAATGCAAGTGAGTCAGGACGGAAGAGAGTTCCCCCTGGACTTCAGCGTCTCCAGCGTTTACTACCTGGGTGATCTTGGACAAGTCACAATTTCTTTTCAATTTTCCTTATCTCTGAGGACGCTTCTCAGGCTGACTGCCAAAAGTCTGTAGGAAAACATACTCCGTACAAAACATCTGCCTGGCACATAAACATTGGTTGAAACTGATTAGTAAAAGTATAAAACTTCACTGATGATTTAGTGATTATTACTCCTGTCTTCAATTGCCAGTAATTTATTTCTACTGTCTTGATGGTAAAGGCATGATTTTTTGTTTGTTTGTTTTTGATGGGCTGCAATAGTATTGTGTATTTATAATTTGGGGGAAATTACAGATGCTTTTACTTTCAAATTCTGGAATAATGGAGACCAGGAATTGATAGGCCATTTTAGACTTTCTCCAAGTGGAGCTGTTTCTGGTCCAGTTTTCAGTGGATTTGGGGATGAATAAGTTTCCCTCCAGGTTGTGGAGTGCTTTATTCTCTGGAACTTTTTCACATGAAGTCATCACTTGTTCTCTATTTATGTGGGCCTATGGCCACATTTGAATCAGATCAGTGTAAACTTTGACTTATGTACTGAGACTTCTGGACAAGACAGCACACTAGCTTGGGGGCCTGACCCCCTTCCTTCAACTCAACCTGAAATGCTACATAAGCAACTGGGAGGATGACTGCTAACAGAATTAGTGCAACTCTTGTGGTAACAGACGGTGTTAGGTCATTTTCTGGGAGAAAGCGAAGGCCCATACTCAAAGAGAACCAGCTATCACCAATGAGGGGACACTGTGGGAAGCAGCTTTCTAGTTGTCCTAAGATTTTCATCCTTCGTTGCCTTGGAGGGAACATTGTTTTCCCCCGTCTCTGCGGGTGGGGACACACAGCAGCCCCAGGCCTGCACATGTGGATGAGGCAGGTGACATGCGAGTGCTGGAGAGGAACCCCGGATGCCACCATTTCACATGCATGAGGCAGGTGACATGCGAGTGCTGGAGAGGAACCCCGGATGCCACCATTTCACATGGGGAGGCTGGCTTCCTCTTTGCGGATGAATGAGATAATTACAACAGAAGCAAGCAGACCCCAGAAAGCGCAGTGCCTGGGCAGAAAAAATGGGAAGTTCACTGGGTGGCAGTGTTGGGAACTGAGGTAGAAATAGAGCATTCCAGATTTGCAATGATATAGGTTCTTTCCTTTAAGTCATTTCCATATCTCTTAAAAAGACGAGCGGGAGAGATGCTAGGTCTAAGCTTCCCTCTGTACTCCTAAAGGAATACTGCTAGCTGGGGTGCTCCATAGACCTAGCGGAATTTGAGCTCATAGGAAGAGAGAAAAAAGTCTATCTAAGGAGGAGTACTAGCCCTTTAAAAGAAAAATAGATACTGAAGAATCTTATCAGAGAGAGCTGAATTAATGGCCCAGATAAAACAAGAATTTGAAATAAATAAGATAAATATCTTCAGCGAGCAGGAAAGGATATTGCAAATATGAAGCAGGAACAATCAGTGAAGACAAATAATCAAATAAGAATGGGAATAAAACATATAATAGCACAGTGGATATAGACAAAGAATAAATCAGTAAGATAAAGAATCTGGTTGGAAAATTTTTCCCAAGTTTAAATAAAGGCATAAAAGATGGAAAATATCTAAGAACTAAAATAGAAAGTAAAAGCAGAAAGGTCAATTTTGATTTACTAGATAAAACTAAATAGAGTGTAGAATTGTTTTTATTGTTGTTGAGATATAATTGAGAATTAAAGAAAGAAAGTCAGATCAAAAGGGCAACAGACCACATTGATAAGCAAAACCTCAAATCTTGACACATTCCACTTAATTGAAAATAGCAAAGGCAAAATCCTAAAAGCATCTGAATAAGAAATCACATTTCACTGTAAATTAAGATAATTGGCATCAGATTTTTGAATGGCAACACTAGAATATTAAAGTGACATTTGAAAAATATTGAAGAAAAATAACCTTAGACCTAGAGTTTTATATAAAGATAAACTGTTATTTAAACACTAAGTTGAATAAAATTAAGGCATTTCAAGAGACACGTACAAGGCAAGGACACATAAAATCTTACAGAAAACGTTCTACAGGGGGTTCTTCTCCAGAGAAAACAGATAATTCCAAAAAGAAAGTTTAAGGTCAACCCAGTAAGCGCTGGCAAAAAAGAAATATTGTGTGTGATTATTCATATATGTGTATAAGAGTGTCGTCCAATGGGCCTTTCTGTTTTGATGGAGATGTTCTATTTGTACTGTTCAATATGATAGACCTTAGCCATGTGTGGCTGTTAAGATGAAAAGCGTGGCGAGTGTGGCTAAGGAACTGAGTTTTAAATTTTATGTAACCTTAATACATTTAAATTTGAATAGCCATATGTGGTTAGTGACTGCTGCATTGTGCAACAGAGCCCTATAGTAATACAGATAAAACGTTCCAGATTATACCAATATCTGTTGAGGGTAAGGAACATGCAGTAATTGGAGGATTTTGACAGTATGCTCAGGTTCTTGTCTTTTGCACAGGGAAGAAATAAAAATGAGCTCTAAAAAATTAAGTGTGAAATTTAAGATATTAGCAGAAACCAACTGAAAGATAGACATTGAAATTTGGCTTTCAAACCAGAAGAAAAAAAATTGATCTCATCAATAAAATGCAAGAAAGGAGAAAAAGTAACCAAGAAGAAAGGTTGATACATAGAAAATATACAATAGGATGATGAGAATGAATCATAATATGACAGTAATTTAAGTAAATGTAAATAGGTTAAACATGCACATCAAATCACAGAGACTCTCAGGAAATAAGATGCTATAATACATTGTCTATTAGAGATATTTGAAACAAAAGAAAATAGCTAGTTAAAAATATATGAGACATCCATTTTTATTATCAATTTTAATAACAAATTATAAGTTATTAAACTATATAAGTAAAAGATATGAATACTATACATGTGTATATATACACATACAAAGGAAGAAAGAGGAGATGCTGGGTGTGGTGGCTCACGCCTGTAATCCCAGCACTTTGAGAGGCCACGGTGGGCAGATCACGAGGTCAGGATATGGAGACTATCCTGGCTAACACGGTGAAACCCTGTCTCTACTAAAAAATACAAAAAATTATCCGGACATGGTGGCGGCGCCTGTAGTTCCAGCTACTCAGGAGGCTGAGGCAGGAGAATGGTGGGAACCCAGGAGGCGGAGCTTGCAGAGAGAGTGTCACTGCACTCCCTCCAGCCTGGGCGACAGAGAGAGACTTTGTCTCAAAAACAAACAAACAAACAAAAAACAAGAAAGAGGAAATAAAGAAAATGATCTGAAATGTGTACATCCACCTGTATGATGAAGACAGATAAATTATAAGAAAAAGGTACATAAATCAACAATTGCAGTTGGAATTTTGGACACACTTTCAAGAAGACAAAAACTGACCCAAAAGACAAAAAATAAAAGGAGGAAGGATTTAGAAGAGTTGAAAAAAACTCTCTGATTGATAATCTCAAACCCATAAATGCATATAGATTTTTACACTCTGAAACCTAGAATACACCTGCACATAGTAAATATTTATAAGTAAAGTCTCAAATTCTATGTAATCAAAAGCATAAAACATCAGAGATCAATAAAAAAAAGATACTTTTAAAGAATCTGCAGGTGACCTTGAATAACACAGGGACCAATGTATGATAAAAGTATTTCATGAACAACAGAATGGCTAAACATTGGAAAACTTAGATAAAATTGATGAATTTCTGGAGTTTTATATAATACCAAAATTGTTACAGGATTAAGCAAAAACCTTGAATGAGACAATCATCAGGGAAATAATTAAAAGGCAATCAAATACTTCTCCCCTAAAACAGCTCCAACACCAGATGCTTTTAAATGTGAGTTCTACCTAATGTTAGAGGAAAGGATAATCTCGATCTTATACAAGAGAACTCTTCCAAATGCAATTAAATATAATAATGTGTGAAAATTCATAGTAATTAAATATATTTTTCCCAAGGAATATAATGGTATTTTAATAACAGATATTCTATTAAACTAACAATCATACTCATTGGAAAAGCTGTAATTTACTTAGTTTAGTTTACTTATGAGCCAAGTAAATAACAACAAAAATCTGGCCACATCTCTATTAAGACCTTGGAATCATCAATCCACATAATTAAAATGGAAAAGTTGTGTCATGAGGCACGACAGATACTATGAATTCACTCACTTAAAGATGGGGAAAGGAAAGAAAGATGTACCCTATTACTACAAATGCTTAACATAACATTGGAGGTATTTGTTAATGCAAGACAGCAAGAAAAAAATAAGATGCATAAGGATCAGAAGGGTTGCAAAAACAGTCTTATTTATTTACAGGTAATATGACCCTCTAAATAGAAAACCAAGCAAAATCAAAAGAAAATTTAGTCATGATAAAACTGAGGAAAGTTGTTTAATACAGGATAGACATCTAAAATCAGTAACATTGGTTTATTATATTTTCAAAGTTGAAAATACAGTATTTTATATTTTATATAAATATATATTTGTTATGAATAATGTCTTAATTTTCAACTTTGAAAATATAATAAAAATAAGACATTATTCGTAGTAACATTTCTAAAATTTCTCAGGAATTATTGTAACAAATAATCCAATCATTCCTACAGTTTAGAGATTGGAAAAGGGGCTAGGGTAAATCTAGTTAGTAGATTTTCAAAGAATTATTTTAGCAAAATTTAACTGAGCTTAGAATTTACAATAATATTTTCCTAAACCAATTTTCAACAATAATACTAGATTTTTCTCAGTGTATCCAAGTTATAGTCAGTTAACATATGAGTTATTCAGAGTAGAGCCCAAGTTTAACTTTCATAACACCTAATTGATGCCAAATTACACAGAGAATATGGTGGGCAACCTCTAAAATGGTTTCCCACTGAACCCTCCTCGCTGTATTCACAACTTCCCAAAATCCTCTCCTTTTGACCACGGGCTGGACCTAATGTCTGTCTGAACCTAGTGCCTAATGCGTAGAATATGACAAAGGTGATAAGATGTCATTTCCAAGATGAGGTTACAAAGAGTTTGTGCTTTCTATCTTGCTAACTTTCTCTCTTACCCACTTGCTAGCTTCTTTGGTGGCAAGTCAACCACCATGCTATGAGCTGTGCTGTGGAGAGACGCACATGGCAAGGAGAGGAAGGAGGCCAGTAGCCAGTGGGCTACTGAGTCCTGCAACCATGTGAGTGAGTTTGAAAACAGATCTCCCCGAAGTTAAATCTTCAGAGGAGACTGCAGCCCCTGCTGACACCTTGATTATAGCCTTGGCAGAGGCTTGAGGCAGACACTCAGCTAAGCCACGATCTGGATTCCTGACTCATGGAGATAATGCTTACTCTTTTAAGCTTCTAACTTTTGATGTAATTTGTTATATAACAATAAATAACTAATATAGGCAAGTATCTAAAATAAAATAGACAATTAGCTGAAGAGGAATGTTGGTGATTATGTGCCTCAAAATGAGAACTATGATTAACGTAGCTTACTTATGGGCCTAGTAAATAACAACAAAAACAAGCCAAAAATCTGGCCACATTTCCATTAAGGCCTTGGCATCATCAATCCACATAATCAAAATGGAAAAAGTCGTGTCATGAGGCACGACAGATACTTTAGATTCACACACTTAAAACTCATTTTAGCTCATTCATCCTTGTTTTCCTGCACATGGTTCTGGAAAGCAAATGCTTGAATTTCCAGTCTGCCTTGCAGCTAACTGTGATCATGGACACAGGTCTGGATTAGAAAATGAAGGCAGAAGTTCCCAAGGAGAGTTTCATTTTCGTATTAAAAATGAATTCTCCAGAAAAGGCATTTTACTTTCACCTCCTGCACATTCTTTCTGCTTGCAATGTGAAAGCGACGTTTAGAAATGCAGGACATCTTGCAGCCATGAGCACAGAGGGGAAAGCTATCTGCTAAAAATGGCACCATGGGAAGCTGAGAGCATCCTAGGCTCCTGGTGGCATTGTGCAGTGAAGGACTAGGCTACACTCGTGTTAGTGTTAGGGGTTTCTGCTATTCACAACTGAGCATTTCCTAACTGAAACCAGTAGAATAATTTTGATTTCTGTATCCAAACTTTCTGGGAGAGCATAAATTCCATCAGATTACCTCAGTTAATAATGAGTAAAATGGGTAGGGTGCAGTGGCTCACACCTGCAATCCCAGCACTCTGGGAGGCAGAGGCAGATCACTTGAGGTCAGGAGTTCGAGACCAGCCTGACCAAAATGGTGAAACCCTGTCGCTGCTAAAAATACAAAATTAGCTGGGCGTGGTGGCTCATACCTGTAATCCCAGCTACTAGGATGGCCGAGGCAGGAGAATCACTTGAACCTGGGAGGCGGAGGTTGCAGTGAGCCGAGATCACGCCATTGCACAGCAGCCTGGGCAACAAGAGTGAAGTGCCGTCTCAAAAAAAAAAAAAAAAAAAGAAAAAGAAAAAAATGAGTAAAATGAAGAGAATTTCAAGAAGGTCCATTTCAGGCACTATTTTTGCTTTAGCAGAAATATAATGAAAAAAAGGATGAGAAATTAATCAAGAGTATTCAAGACCTAAGTTTTCCTTTGGTGTTAGTTTACCTGGGGAAGACCCCATGAATCTGTAATGAATTATACCTGATTCCAGTAAGTTTCAGACTCAACCCAGCTCAACCCAGGCATGTAATAGCTCAAAAGGGCCCTCTTTTGTTAGTGTTTAAGGGCAAGGATTTTTCCAGGGTTATTAAGTGGAATTTCTGTGACAACTTGAAATCTGGTATTAGAATGGGACTGATCTATGCAGTACAGTGAGTCCAGCTGTATTTTACTTCTTACTCTTGGTTTCTAAGAAATAGAAGTACGTTTTAAATTTAGGGCATCATTCAACATCATCTAGGAAATACGACACTAATGGCATGAGAGTTTACTCAATCTTCCTCTTTTACTCAGGGTACTTGGTAGCTGGCAATAGAAACCAACTTTGGCTGCTTTAATCATAAAGAGATTTTATTGAAAAGAGTTTGGGTAATTCACAGGATTGCCAGAAGAGCGGAAGAATCAGACATGGGAAACAGGCAGGCCCTGTAGGAGGCGAAGTCTGGTGACCACAGCCAAACTTCCGTCGGAGACAGTTTGGCAGGGGTCTTTCTCGTGTCCCGGAATGATGACTGCCAGTGCGGGGCCCGAAGAATGCAGCCACCATGGACCCAGTCAGCACCTCTGGTCTACTGCCCTGGAACAAGAAAGCATCCTCACTGCGTCTAGAATGCAATTCTCCTCTAACCCTACTTCTTTGCTGAATTGCTCCACATTCAAAGATGTGGGCATCAGTGTCTGCCTGAATCTAGTAATAAAATTAAAATTTAAAGCAATGAGAGGTGGACAAAAGTGGGTACTTATTACGTTCCAAATACTTTCCAATTTATTCCCATATCTCTGGAATATATTTTTTTAAAAGAGATGATGTAAGAATGGGGAAAGCAACATAATTAAGAAAAAAATATGAAAATAACTGGTTGAGGCCTGGCGCGGTGGCTCATGTCTGTAATCCCAGCACTGTGGGAGGCCGAGGTGGGCGGATCACAAGGTCAAGAGATCGAGACCATCCTGGCTAACACGGTGAAACCCCGCCTCTACTAAAAATACCAAAAAAATTAGCCGGGTGTGGCAGTGTGCACCTGTAGTCCCAGCTACTCAGGAGGCTGAGGCAGGAGAATGGTGGGAATCCAGGAGGCAGAGCTTACAGTGAGTAGAGATCACGTCACTGCACTCGAGCCTGGGCAACAGAGCGAGGCTCTATCTCAAATTAAAAAAAAAAAAAAAATAGAAGAAAATAACTGGCTGATGGAATAATTGATTGGAATAAATGGAATAATGAAAGGCTGTCAAAGACCTTCATGCATTATGTGTATACAGCTCTGAAGTGTGTGTTATAACTCTGATGTATGTGCTGAGATTTGGCTCTGAGTGAGGGACTCTTGCAGGAAAAAGAAATAAACAAGTATGTTAACTTTCTCTTCTACTGTGTCTCAGGCAATTCTTCCAGATGAATTTTTCACTATCCCAGTGATGGGGCATCCAGGCCTTACTTTTTAAAATGTGCAATTAGAGTAAACAATTTAGAATCCTGTGCTCACCTTATACTAATAACTTTGCGTCAAAATGTATGCAGTTTAGTGTCTTTGGCAAATGACTTGTGCCTTTAGTTTCACTTCCTCGAGGCATTTTTCCCTTCCGTTTGGTTAATTATGATTTACTTCTTCTAGTTTCCAAGACCCCATTTCACCGAGTTCACATGGTGTTCTGAGTAATAACTTGACTGTTGTAATTGTCTTCCGGGATTAATCCTGTTTGTGTTGGAGGGTTACAAGCATTCTCACCAGAGGGGATGCTTTAGAAGTTTTGCATTATTCATGTGTAAGGCAAATTCACAAATATTAAGAGTTGGAAAAAAATGAAAACCAAAAATTTGGTCTAAAATCCTTTTTGTAGAACTGAGGAAGACAGATGGTCTGGAAGATTTTTAGTGTCACATCTGAACTCTAATCCGTCAGGGAGAGAAACTTTCAGAACTGGGTGGTCAAAATGGCATCCTAGGAATTTTGACTTGCGGTCTTAAAGAAGACAGCCCAAAAGAAAAGGAAAAAACAGTCTCATCCTCCAGCATTTTTATGCAAAATGATGAAATTTACAGGAAAACTGGAAACAATTTCTGAGAATTATATACAGACAATGAAGTAACTGTGGCATAATCATTATTTGCGTTAATACTATTAAACGTTTTGGGAGAATCTGGTTTACTCGATTAAAACCAGGATGCTTTCTTTTCACTAATGAGCAGATTAGTTCCTGTGGATATATGTTCCTGCGGTCCTCCTTCATTGCACTGATCACAGGTGTAATTTCTTTATTGTCTGTGTTCTCTAGTTTGTAAGTTTCAGACAGGGGAGTTAGGTCTACCTTGTTCCTTCTTGTTCCCCTCTTCTAGCACATATGTACGTGGCACATAGTAAATCCTTCATTATTTGTTGATCAGTTGCCTAACAGGAGCATGGAAGTAAATGAATTATATTTGGGACATTTCATCCTGAAGATATCCACCCAGAGGAGAAGGCAGGGTAAAATTCTAGTCAGCTCAGCCTTAGTGCTCGACTCTTGAAAACTCTTGTTAATTTTGACTCAGTTCCAAGATTCTGCATCTGGTTTGTGATTGTCCTGTGCAAATCCTTGGAAAGGACTAATCCTCGTGTAGAATAGATTTTCCATAAATATTTATTATGTGGATTTTGCTCATTGTTGACTGATCTGGGGGTCTTGGCTGCAATCTTTTCAAAAGAGTTTGGTGTGAATCTAGTTGACTGTGGAATCTGGGGTTACCGTGGGCAGATGTTAAGCCTATAATTGGTTTTAACAGAAATATATATATATATGTGTGTGTGTGTAGCATATATATGTATATATAGCATATATATACATATATATATATATAATTGGCATCCCTAAATGGGCCACACTCTGTCTGAAGCTAGAGCAAAGTTCCCTCCTCTGGCTACCCTGGGATGGTACAGTCTTTCGAAGCAGGAATATGACAGTATTATATAAATATAACATATTTATTAGCAGTAAGGATTGTAACTTTTCTATATTGCCTACAAAGTTCAATCGAGTGATTACTCCCAGTGATCTAGAGATATTTTTAAGGTATTATATATCAATGTTGTTATTATTTCTGACTATGCCATTATTTTTCTAGCTTCTAGTCTTCTGTGTTCACTGTTTTGTCTGAAGTATTTTTCTCCTCTTCACCTCAACTCTTCCCCATTCCCACCCCCATTAAAAAACCATGAGTTAGTTTCATCTGCTGTATGTTCCCGCCTATAAACCACCATTTACTTCCTCATCATTATGTTTTGCACACACGTATTGCTGCCTGATTTCCTGCCTCCCTTGTGAGGCCATGCATAAGCTGTGTGAGGGCGCGTACTACACCTGTCCTTTGTTCCCAGTGCTGGCACCATTCCTGCCATATGCTTGACAACATCTCTTTATTGGATGAAAAATGAATGAATGCATGAACATGTGGCTGAAACAGAGCATGTTTCTGTGTGAAGTTTCTGTACCAGCTACAGATCTTCTCAACAGCTTGGTAGAGTTGGGAAAGGGGCAGTAGGAGAAATCCCGTCCTTGTCTCAGCTTCTGGGCCAGACCCTGCGACTGGCCATTCACTTGCTGCAATGGCCCTATCACCCGCGCTGTGGGTTCATGTCACATACACAAGCCTTGTAAAAATACCACAGACCACCGTGAGGCCATTCAACAAAGAACAGATGGATTTCAGCTTGAGTGCTGTTTTCCAAAGCACATGTGTCTCGGTTCCCCCATGCTTCCCTTGCTCATCATGGGAGCCTCCTCCTTCCATCATGCTCCTCTTTCTGCTTCCATCACATCGGGGCCCCTGAAGACAACAGCACTGATTCCTTCCTCTTTGCCTGCCCAGCACCTGGTCACGGATTTGGATGGAGAACAAATGAAGCATAATAGTGAGCTAAGAGCCTTTCCCCTGGTTTGACACTCTGCTTCTGACAAGGTCATCAGGTAGGGTGGGGAGGAGGGTGCAGGGGCGAAGGCGAAGCTCACCCCTTGCCTTTGGAGGGTTTGTTGAAAAAAAAAATCAACTCGCCGTAAGGCAAATTAAGAAGAGGAAAGGTATACAAATGTATTTTCCCATGTGCTTGGGGAGAATCACAGAGAGATTCCCTAATTTCCCAATGGGGCCCACACACTTATATAAACTCCTTTCAGAGGAAGGGGAGAGAGAGAATATAGGTAATTCTGTTGAGGGGCATTAAATGACAACCAAGGAAAAATGAATGGGTACTTGAGAGAGGAGAAGGAATGGAAGAGGGAAAGAGGCAGAGATTGACTTGTAAATGGTTCTCTTGGGAAGTTCAGTGAATCTTAGGTATTATCTTGTAAAAAGATTGGGTGAGATCTGATTACATTCTTCCTCTCCTTTCCTGAAATAGATCATGAAATAACAGGGGAAAAGGAGATATTCTTGAAACAGAAAATGAGATAACAAGGAAAAAGCAATTCTTCTTGGTGGGTCCCTCTGGTCTTCATGAAGCTGGGGAAAAGTGTCTTCCAAGGCCTATGGTTTTCTAAGGGTTTTAATTCAAAATATTCATTATCCCAGGAAGCTGTATTTTGGGGTGAAAATCTTTCTGCTTAGGGGACATATGGTTGAGTCTCCTGATGGCATCGTTCTCAGAATTTAGGATTGTACGCTCAGAACTTTTGATACACGTTTTGTAGGTTGTATAAAACCACATCTGTCCTTTCCAGACCTAAACATTGAGTTCTCCACAATGATTCTCTGTGACACAAGTTACATTTGCAATAGAAAGCTATCTTGTGTATGAGAAATGCAATCCAGTGTTTATTCGACACATCTGGGTTGAATTCCTGACTTGTCCTCCGCCAGCGATATGACCTTGGACAAGTTACTTTATCCCATTGAGACTCCGTTCTCACCTCTACAAGGAGAGTGTCAGAGGCATTTGAACCAGAGTGACTCCATCTTGAATGGGGGCTGGTTAAAATAATGCTGAGACCTAGTGGACTGCATTCCCAGGAGGCTAAGGCATTCCTAGTCACAGGATGAGACACGAGGTCAGCATAAAATACAGGTCATAAAGACCTTGCTGATAAAACAGGTTACAGTAAAGAAGCCAGCCAATACCCACCTAAAGGGAGATGGTGAGAGAGTGGCCTCTGGTCCTCTTCACTGCTCATTATATGCTAATTATAAGGCATTAGCACGCTAAGAGATACTCCTGCCAGTGCTGGTGGCAGTTTACAAATGCCATGGCAACCAACATCAGGAAGATACCCTATATGGTCTAAAAACCCGTCTGAAAAGGGCAGGAGCCCTCTGTTTCGGGGGAATTGCCCACCCCTGTCCAGGAAAACTCATGAATAATCCACCCCTCATCTAGCATATAATCAAGAAATCGCCATAAAAATGCACAGCCAGCAGTCCTCAGGGCTGCTCTGCTTAGGGAGTAGCCATTCTTTTATTCGTTGACCTCCTTCAACTTCCTTTCACTTTATGGACTGGCCCTGAAGTTATAATAAAATCACTCTGTTTCTTTTCACAGCTGGAAGTTGAGATAACACTGTAAGACCACATTAACTCCTGGGCTAGCATCTTGAGCCCTGTGAGTCTGAGTTCTATTTTTCCCTCCAGTCTTAACTTTTATAGTATTATGGCAAGTATGAATTATGAATATTTTGATAACATAATGCATGAATGAACGCTCTTGATACATACTTCAAACGGTAAGGAATTTTGTAAAGTTATATGGGAGAGTTCTTCACTCAATATCCTTGGCCCAACAGACCGGCCTGTGAACTCTGTGGTTTTTCCTCCCTGCTCCTGTTTCACCTCCACTCCCTCCATCGCCTCCCTTCTCCTCCCCGACTCCTAAGTCTTTGAGTAATTCAGCGGCCTTTTGGTGATTGTTTCCATTTAGGGGTAGATTCCTCAGAGAGGCCTTGTCCACACAATGGGAGGAGGTCTGCCCGACCTTAGTCCACAGTATTTTCAACCAGAGTATGCTGTTTGCATCCTTACTAAAACTATGCAGGATCATGACCGGCCAGGGTGGCTCGCACCTGTAATCCCAGCACTTTGGGAGGCTGAGGCAGGAGGCTCACTTGAGGCCAGGAGTTTGAGACCAGCCTGGGAAACACAGTGCGACCCTATCTCTGAAAAAAGAAAGAAGAAAAAGAACTCTGTTGTAATTCTCTTTGTTTGCTTTGCTTCTTTCCACTGTCTGCCTTACCTTCTTGCCTTCTGCATTGTAAGCGCAGGAAAGCAGAGTGCAGGATATGTGTGTTCTATTTACTGTTGTGGCCCTACTTTTCCTCATATTGCCTGAAGTAAATGGTGGAAAAATTAATACACACACATACCTAGATGCATTCACAAATACATTTTACTCAGCTCACTGTGTTATATATATAGCTTTGTTTTGAACATAGTAAATCTTAGAGATCTTCCTACATTGGGACATTCTCTCAATGACTGACTAGTATTGCACTGTGTGGAAATATCAATAATTTATTAAATCTTCTCATTGCAAATGGACAAATTAGGTTGTTTCCAATTTTTTATAATCGTAAAGAATGAATCATTGACTATCTCAGTCTTGCCCAGACCTTATCTGGGCACCCATGCAGGTATTTTTGTAAGATAAATTCCTATAAGAGGAATTATTGAGTTGAAGGGATGACACATTTTTGATTTTGAGAGATAATCTCGAACTAACTTTAAAAATTGATGTACCAAATTATATGTGAGCCAACTGCAATTGTAAGAGTTCTTGTTTTGTAATTCTCAATATCAGCAGATATTATAAATGTTTAAGTTTTGTCAAGTTAAAGGATGAAAATCCTAGCTATATCTCATTCTTCTAATTTGCATTTATGATTACTAACAAAGTTAAATATTTTAATGTGTTTATGGTCATGTGTACTTTTCTTATGAATTACCTTTCCTTGCACATTACCTTTTTTCATTAATTCTTTTTCTTAATGATTGCAGAAGCTTTAACCTTTTGATGTTTATTATTTGTCTGTTATGTGCATTCCAAAGAATTTCTGCTAATCTGTTGTTTATGACTAACATTTTTGAATGGCATTCTTTCAAATGTAACTAATATTTTAAGAGGTTTACTGAGATGTAATTGATATATGAAGAACTGCACTGTACTTAAACTCCTGGGCTCAAGTGATCCCCTGCCTTGGCAGCTAGGGTAGCTAGGAATATAAGAGCACACTATGCTGCCCAGGTCATTTTTAAATTTTTTGTACAGATGGAATATTCCTGTGTTGCCAGGCTAGTCTTGAATTCCTGGCCTCAAGCGATACTCCTGTCTCAGACTCCCAACACTGTGGGATTACAGGTGTAAGCTACTGCACCTGGCTCAACTATGCATGTTTAACGCATACAATTTGATCAATTTGGGCATATGAAAACACCTGTGATACTATCATCATAATGAAAGTAAAAGATACTGTATTAGTTCATTTTCACACTGCTGATAAAGACATACCTGAGACTGGGCAATTTACAAAAGAAAGAGGTTTAATGGACTTACAGTTCCACAGGGCTGGGGATGCCTCACAATCATGGTAGGAGGCAGGGAGGAGCAAGTCACATCTTACACGGATGGTGGCAGGCAAAGAGGGAGAGCTTATGTAGGGAAACTCCCCCTTATAAAACCATCAGATCTCCTGAGACTTGTTCACTATCACAAGAACAGCATGGGAAAGACATGCCCCCATGATTCAGTTACTTCCCACCGAGTCCCTCCCACAACATGTAGGAATTCAAGATGAGATTTGGGTGGGGACACAGCCAAACCATATAATTCCACCCAACCCCCTCCCAAATCTCATGTCCTCACATTTCAAAACCAATCATTCCTTTCCAACAGTTCCCCAAAGTCATAACTCATTTCAGCGTTAACTCAAAAGTCCATAGTCCAAAGTCTCATCTGAGACAAGGCAAGTCCCTTCTGCCTATGAGCCTGTAACATCAAAAGCAAGTGAGTTACTTCCTAGATACAGTGTAAATACAGCCATTCCAAATGGGAGACATTGGCCAAAACAAAGGAGCTACAGGCCTCATGCAAGTCCGAAATCTAGTGGGGCAGTCAAATCCTAAACATCCAAAATGAGTTCCTTTGACTCCATGTCTCACATCCAGGTCATGCTGATGCAAGAGGTGCATTCCTATGGCCTTCCCTCTCCTGACTGCTTTCACAGGCTGGTATTGTCCGTGGCTTTTCCAGGGGCATGGTGCAAGCTGTTGGTGGATCTGCCCTTCTTAGGTCTGGAAAACCGTGGCCCTTTTTTCTTTTCTTTTCTTTTTTCTTTTCTTTTCTTTTTTTTTTCTTTCTCTCTTCTTCTGTCTCTCTCTTTCTCCCTTCCCTTCCCTCCCCTTCCCTCCCCTTCCCTTCCCTCCCCTCCTCTCCCCTCCCCTCCGCTTCCCTTCCTTTCCTTTTTTGACATGGAGTTTCACTCTCGTCACCCAGGCTGGAGTGCAGTGCTGTGATTTTGGCTCAGCACAACCTCCACCTCCTGGGTTCAAGCGATCCTCCTGCCTCAGCCTCCTGAATAGCTGGGATTACAGGCACCTGCCACCATGCTTGGCTAATTTTTTTGTATTTTTAGTAGATACAGGGTTTTGCCATGTTGGGCAGGCTGGTCTCAAACTCCTGACCTCAGCTGATCTGCCTGCCTTGGCCTCCCAAAGTGCTGTGATTACAGGTGTGAGCGAACAGTGATCCTTTTTTCACAGCTCCACTAGTCAGTACCCCAGTAGGGACTATGTGGGGGCTTCAACCGCACATTTCCCTTCTTCACTGCTTTAGCAGAGGTTCTCCATGAGGACCCCGCCCCTGCAGCAAACTTCTGCCTGGACATTCAGGCATTTCCATACGTTTTCTGAAATCTAGACAGAGGTTCCCAAACCTCATTCCTTGACTTCTGTGAACTTGCAGGCTCAACACCATGTGGAAGCTGCCAAGGCTTGGGCTTCCACCTTCTGAAGCAACAGCTTGAGCTGTACCTTGGCTCTTTCTAGTCATGGCTGGAGTGGCTGGAATTCAGGGCACCAAGTCCGTAGACTGCACACAGCAGAGGGACCCCAGCCCTGGCCCATGAAACCATTTCTTCCTCCTAAACCTCTGGTCCTGCGATGGGAGGGACTGCTTCAAAGATCTCTAACATGCCCTGGAGATATTTTCCCCAGAGTCTTGGGGATTAACATTCGGCTCCTTGTTACTTATGCAAATTTATGCAGCTAGCTTGAATTTCTCCTCAGAAAATGGGGATTTTCTTTTCTATCACATTATCAGGCTGCAAATTTTCCAAACTTTTATGCCCTTTTCCCCTTTTAAAACTGAATGCCTATAACAGCACACAAGTCACCTCTTAAATGCTTTGTTGCTTGGAAATTTCTTCTGCCAGATACCCTAAATCATCTCTCTCAAGTTCAAAGTTCCACAAATCTCTAGGGCAGGGGCAAATGCTGCCGGTCTCTTTGCTAAAATATAACAAGAGTCACCTTTGCTCCAGTTCCCAACAAGTTCCTCATCTCCATCTGAGACCACCTCAGCCTGGATTTCATTGTCCATATCATTATCAGCCTTTTAGTCAAAGCCATTCACCAAGTCTCTAGGGAGTCCCAAACTTTCTCACAGTTTCCTTTCTTCTTCTGACCCCTCCGAGCTGTTCCAACCTCTGCCTGTTACCCAGTTGCAAAGTCGCTTCCACATGGTTGGCTATCTTTGCAGTAGCACCCCACTCTACTGGTACCAGTTTACTGCATTAGTCCGTTTTCACACTGCTGATAAAGACATACCTGAGACTGGTCAATTTACAAAAGAAAGAGGTTTAACGGACTTATAGTTCCCCAGGGCTGGGGAGGCCTCACAATCATAGCAGAAGGCAAGGAGAAGTCACATCTTATGTGGATGGCAAGAGACAAAAAACGAGAGCTTGTGCAGGGAAACTCCTCCTTGTAAAATCATCAGAGGTTGTGAGACTTATTCACTATGCTGAGAACAGCTTGGGAAAGACCTGCCCCCATGATTCAGTTGCCTCCCACTGGGTCTCTCCCACAACACATAGGAATTTGAGATGAGATTTGGGTGGGGACACAGCCAAACCGTATCAGACACCAACACCTTCTAATGTTTCCTTGTGTCCTCTCCCCTCATTATTGTAGTAAGAACACTTAACATGAGAACTTTTAACAAATTTTGGAATGCACCACATCATTTTGCTAACTATAGGCAATATGTTGTAAAATAGATCTCTAGAATTTATTCAACTAGCATAACTAAAACTTTATACCAATTGAACAACAACTCCACATTTCCCCTACTCCTGAGTTTCTGGGAATGACTATTGTATTCTTTGATTCTTTACGTTTGAGTATTTTACATCCCTCATATAAGTAGAATCATGCAATATTTGTCCTTCTGTAACTGGCTTATTTTAACGTTATGTCTTTTGGGTACATCCAAGTTTTCACACATGCAAGATTTTGTTGTTTTAGAAGGCTGAGTAATATTCCATTGTATTATACACCACATTTTCTTTATCCATTTGTCTGTCAATGGACATCTTTTATTGAACAATTTGTTAGTTTTTTGTGGTCAAAGAATAAGATCATGTCCTTTGTATGATTTATATTCTTTGGTTATTATTTTAGAAGCCCTTCTGCATTTCAATAGTATAAATATATACATTTCTGTCTTTTTTATTCTTACACTGTTTTGAGTTTTTCAGTGTAACATTGAACTTTTAAAACACCTTGACTTTTTTTTTGAGTATGGTGTGAATTAAGATATTTGTTCCTTTTATTCCCACATTAACAGTTACTCACCTCATTATAATTTATTCAGTTGGTCTAGACTTTTTCCTATACATTTGCCACCTTTATTATAATTTAAATCAACATACACACCTGGATTTATTTTTGGTCTGTCTACACAGGGCTATCGATCTATTGTTTAATTCTTAGAGATTTATGTGGATATGTGGTGGGTGTATGTCCTCACTCACGGTGCTTATTTTCAACATTTTTTCCACTATATTTATTTTTTTTCTCTTCTGGATGAACCAAGAATAATCTGTCAAGCTGCTGATAAAAATTCTTTATAAAGTTAAAGATTGCATAGAACTTATAACTTAAATTGGGAGAATTGAATTTCCTATGACATTGAAGTTTCTCAACCAAAATATTTTTACCCATTTCTATTTTTCACTTTTTTAAAGATATGTGAAACAAAATTTATAGCCCTTTTAAATAGAACCTTTTACTCATTAGGATTATTTCTCATTTTTTGTTTTTTGGTGCTATTTTGAGTGCGTTTTTTTTTCTCAATTTCATTCTAATTGATGGTTAGATGGTTAGTAAATGGTTAGAAAATTATTTATTTTTATATGATGATACTGAACCTGACCACTTTGAACTCTTGTGCCATTTTATAAAAATTTATTTTCTTGGATTGAGTATCTAGAAAAATAGTGAAATAATGTCTGAAAATAATAAATTTTGCCTCTGTTTTTCAATATTTGTACTTTTCTCTTCATTCTATTCTTAAATAATATATTAATGATGAAATATAGATATATATGTATTCATTGTCTCTCATACAAAAAGGAGACTTGACAAGCTGAAAGCAAAACAGATTTGCATTAAAAACAGAACCTAAAATGCAAGGATACTGAAAGTTAGGTCACTTTAATACCAATTGGTGCCTATAAGATAATGTTGAAAATATACACATGGGCCAAGCGTGGTGACTCATGCTTGTAATCCCAATACTTTGGGAGGCCTACATGGGTGGATCACGAGGTCAGGAAATCGAGACCATCCTGTCTAACACAGTGAAACCCTGTCTCGACCAAAAATACGAAAAATTAGCCAGGCATGGTGGCGGGCACCTGTAGTCCCAGCTACTCGGGAGGCTGAGGCAGGAGAATGGCATGAACCTGGGAGGCAGAGATTGCAGTGAGCCGAGATTGCACCATTGCACTCCAGCCTCGGCAACAGAGCGAGACTCTGTCTCAAAAAAAATAAAAATAAAAATAAAAAAGAAAAAGAAAATATACACATGATATTTGCCAAGTTTTGAATATAGGAGCATATTGTGCTTTGTACATACTTTAAAATAGCCACAAATGACTGGGCGAGGTGGCTCTCACTTGTAATCCCAGCACTTAAGGAGGCCTAGGTGGGCAGATCACCTGAGGTCAGGAGTTTGAGACCAGCCTGACCAACATGATGAAATCCCATCTCTACTAAAAGTGCATGCCTGTAATCCTAGCTACTCAGGAGGCTGGAGCACAAGAATCGTTTGAACCCAGGAGGTGGAGGTTGCTGTGAGTCAAGATAGGGCTGTCAGCCTGGGTGACAGAGTGAGACTCTGTCTCAAAAAAAAAGAAAAAAAAAAAGAAGAAGAAGAAGGAAAAAGCCACAAATGCTAGTAAAATAATACATTCCTAAAAGATACTGTTTAATGGTTTCTCCTAAAAGATACTGTTTAGTAATTACTCCTGTTATTCTAACAACACTGGTATTAGAATTTAGAACATAATTAAGAGAGTCTTCCTCCAAAAATATGTAACAATGGGATGTATTAGCGAATGGCAAATGTACAGTGAGAATGAGAGGCGAGAGTACCAGGACAGACCTTGTTTAAATTATGTAATACATTTTAAAAATCCACAGAGAATAAACATGAGCTTAACTAAATAAAATGACTTCTGTTTGTTTGAATTTTTTGGCAGATAAAAATTAAGTGATACAATAGTTATTCTGAGTGGTGCGAGATGGTGGTATCTTATTGTGGTTTTGATTTGCATTTCTCTAATGATCAGTAATGTTGAGCTTTTTTTTCATATGCCTGTAGCTGCATGTATTTCTTCTTTTGAAAAGTGTCTGTTCATGTCCTTTGTCCACTTTTTAATGCGATTGTTTGTTTTTATTCTTGTAAATTTATTTAGGTTCCTTATAGATTCTGGATACAAGACCTTTGTCAGATGCATAGTTTGCAAATATTTTCTCCCATTTGTCAGTTTTTTGTTTTGTTGCAATTGCTTTTGGAGACTTCAGTAACAGATGCTGCCAAGATCGTGGAGAAAAGGGAACACTTATGCATTGTTAAGGGGAGTGTGAATTAGTTCAACCATGGTGGAAAGCAGTGTGATAATTTCTCAAAGAGCTAAAATAGAACTGCCATTCAACCCAGCAATCTCATTACTGGGTATGCACCCAAACGAATATATATTGTTCTGTCATAAAGACACATGCATGCATATGTCCATTGCAGCACTATTCACAATACCAAAGATGTGGAATCGATGTAAATGCCCATCTATGGTAGAGTGGATGAAGAAAATGTGGTACATATACCCCACGGAATACAATGCAGTCATAGAAAAGAACAAGATCATGTCCTTTGCAGAAACATGGATGGAGCTGGAGGCCATTATCCTTAGCAAACTAATGCAGGAACAGAAAACCAAATACTGCATGTTCTCACTTATAAATGGGAGCTAAATAGTGAGAACACATGTACACCAAGAGGGGAACAACACACACTGGGACTTACCTGAGGGTCAGAATTGGGAGGAGGGAAAGGATCAGAAAAAACAACTGTGGGTAGTGGGCTTAGTACCTGGGTGATGAAATAATCTGTGCAACAAACCCCCATGATATGAGTTTACCTATGTAACAAACTTGAACATATACCCCTGAGCCTAAAATAAAAGTTATAAATAAATAAATAAAATAAAATTCAAGTGTATGAAACATTTATTATTATTATTATTACTATTTTTAAAGGACTTGCTGGGAATGTATTGCAATTGCATTGTTACTGTCGTTCACCTATTTACCTTAACAATATTGAGGTTTTCCAACTGGTGAATATGGTATATCTTCCCATTTATCCAGGTTTTCTTTAATTTCTCTCAGCAAGATTTGTAGTTTTCAGTGTACAGGTATTGTACCTATTTTGTTAAATTTAACCATATGTAATTTATACTTTGTATGCTATTTCCTATTTTCATTCATAGCATATAAAAATATAATAGATTTTTAAATATTGACCACATATCCTGTGGCCTTGCAAAATTCATGTATTAGTTTGTTTTTTGAAATAAATCCTATTCTTTTAATTTTTAAATGATTTCTTATAAATTCTATTTTTTCTGCATAGAAGATCTGTCCTGTGTAAATAAAAACATTATTTCATCCTTTCCAAAAAAAAAATCAGTGATGTGATGTCCATGTTGCTCTGAGGGCATCACTAGGATGGAGAGCACGTCCTCCCAATTTTCAGCGTGGAGATATGTCCCATGTAACCTATTCATTGTGAAGGCAACCCAAAAGTCCTATAGACAGTGCTTTTGGACAAACATAGGAATGGAACCTTCTGCTGTTGAAGTTTGAAACTGTTATTTGTTTTATCTGAGTTCCTTCCTCAGGATACTACCTTCAAGCCTCTCACAAAAAGCATCAAAGAACTGAACCCAGATCACCACACCAGATGCGGGACCCCTCATTCACCAGGATCGCTTCCTTGCCCCTCTCGAGTTCCTGATTTCTTACACATTGTCACATTTCTTGGCTGCTATATAAAGCCCTGGTTTTAGTCAGTCAGGGATATGGATTTGAGACTGCGGCATCTCCTCAGTTGCAGCACCCAATTAAAGCCTTCTCCCTTGGCAATAGTCATTGTCTCAGTGATTGGCTTTCTGTGCAGCGAGCGCAGGACCAAGACTGAACCCTTGGTGTGTTGGTAACAATTGTTCAAGAATCATTTGTTGTGACCCTTATCTTTCCTTCTCTTTTAATTTTCTTGAGCTCGTATTTTATTTTTCATTCATTAAATGGCATTCTAATTTAATTATATTGAATTAATAAGCAAGTTATTCTGTTGATGCCCTCCAGAATATTATCTCATGGTATTTATATCATTTCACTTAATGTCTCTTCATGAATTAGGACTCACAGCTTCGGAACTGCAGTGAATAGTTTGAGCTTGGATCATATATCAGTCATTTATTTTTGGGAGTTCACTTTAGTGTGCCTCAGGGTGGGAATAATGCAACTTTAATTCATGATCTTTAAAGGAAGCCCTTTGGATCATATATTGATGATAGGATGAAAGGATCTCAATAAAGCAGAACTCGTTTGAGATTAGGTCACATTTCATTTCAAAATTATTAGGTTGAAGTTGCTGATTTAGTGGGCTATTGTATGGGCTGATAATTGTTAAAATGATCTCATTTCTTGGATTTTGATAGCATGAGGAACAGAGACGGGCAATCATATCCTTCAGTATTTCCTTCTTGTGACAAGATATGACCATGGAAGCGTTGATCTACTAAAGGAAATACTGTTTCATCAACTGCACTGAGCTATCCAGAGTCCGGAAATATAATAAAAACCATTAATATATTGCTAAATACATTAATTTAGCTAAAGGGTTTCTATTTCTTTAACTGCTAACTCGGTTATTTTAGTAACATAATGGTTAAATCAGTAGAGGTTCTTTTCTTCAAATTATATTTGCAGGGAGTCAGTAAGATAGATTTTACCTTCTTGGGAAAATGAGTCACTGGGGAAATATCTGTAGGTCTTCTTTGGAAGAATACTCTAGAGGCTATTGTGGTCAAGCATCTACAAACTTGTGATAGATTTTGTTGATTCAATTTCAGTGTGAGATCTTTAGAGAAGAGTAGAACTATTCTGTTAGGATAACGATTTACTTCGAGAGAGAGATCACAAAGATCCACAATACCAAAAGATTCAAGATCGTTTGCACCTAACTTAAAATTGGAATAATAGTGTAAAATATAAAAAAACCTGTGCTTAATATGTGTCATATGCTTTCTATGTTAAATATATATTTAATATGCTAAACATGTAGGAAGTTCTATAGTTTTCATTGTCAAGTTATATTGTAAGATAGAAAAAAAGACAGGCCTCATTTGCATTTGAAAATAGAAATGCAGAAATAAGAAAATGAATAATTCTAGTATCAGACTGTGTTTCTTCTGAAATGGAGAACTACTTTAAGAAAAAGGAGTTTTCATCTGAATTGATGAAAAATTGACAACTTTCCCTTACTTTTTAAAATGTAAATAGAGTGGCTGGAAACTAAAAAAGTAATCAGAAAGTAAGATCGGCTTTCTCTGCACCTGTGTCAGCTAACCATAGGAATTCTGAGGAGAAAAAGTGAAACATTACTTAACATCATCTATTAAGGAACTTTTTCTCTTAAGTTCTTTAATAAGTTGCTGTTTAGATTGCAAGAGGGTGTTTAACATCCAGAAGCATAACCCTGACATCTCAAGACTTCTGCTTACAATTGCCTGTAAAAGTATTCTAATTTACTGATGGGAATGTTTTCCATATACAATTAAGAAACAATTTAGCATGTTATTATTTTAATTTTGCATTCTTCAGTGTAATTTTACATCAGATTTATTGATTATAGATTTGTGTGTCTTTCTCATTATTTGGCTTCACAGTAATTCCCCAGGATACTTTGTCCGTAAAGCCACTTTAAAATGTCATCCACATCACAAATGTTACAAATCCTGTTACAGCAGTTCACCCGAGATTCTGCACACGTTTTTCCAGCGTGCAGTGAAGTGAAGATAACTGACATGCTGTATAGTGGATGGATTTGGCCTGGAAGTCATCCCAAAGATCTACTGGAGTATAATAGGGCTTCAGACTGGATCAAATAGGAATTCTCAGTATTTCAACGGAATAAAGGGAAATTCCACACAAGGCAGTTTTCCCCTCCGTATATAGTAAAGATTTAATGACAGTCTTTGGAAGGATTGTACTGGCAATGTTTGAAGTATCACATTGTCTTTTGGGGATTAATTGTTCCTAAATGTGATACGAACAAATTTCCTCAGAGCTCCTACGTCTTCTAAAGATAGCTGTAATATGTGCTATGCTTGACTGAAAAGATGCCAAATGACTTTTCCATATTCAACTGCCTCTTCGGCACTTCTCGAATTTTAACCTGTAATGGATTTTAGTGACTAAAAAGGTAGTTGTATGTTGACTGGACGACAGTAAATGTTTCCATTCTAATTAGAGAATAGCAGAATGGGAAGTGACCATCGAAATAATCTGATTGATTGATTGGTTTTTGCTTTATCAAGTATGTGAGATGTTACATACAAAGCTTTGCTTAGTAACTCCTAATTTCAACATCTCCATCCCGGCTGCATATCCCATTCCGGTTTCTGTTTCTCATCCTCTGTCTTCTCACCCTATTCCTGGATTTAAAGTCTTTGAAATCAATTCTCCACCTCTAAGATTGAGTGGAAAAGCCTAGAAGGCAGCAGATCCTTGAGATTGTGGCCTTGAGGGTTTGAGGGAGACAAAACTTGCCAAACTTGAATTTCCCTCAACTCTGGTTGGGTTCCTTGTTGGAGCTGCCCTCGTGCGGAAAGCCAGTGTAGCAGAGCGCAGTGAGAATCGCAGGGAAATGCCTCTGAGGGCTTGTCTATCACAGTGGTTCTCAAAGTGCGTTCTGATGATCCTTGGAAGGTTTCTGAGTAGCTTTCAGGGGATCTGCAACTCAAAACAAGGCTCAGGGTGATACCAACACATTATTTACCCTTTTCACTCACATTTTATACCAATGGCACAAAAGCAATGATGTCTAAAACGGCTAGTGCCTTAGCACAGATCACAGTAGTGGCACCAAGATGCAGTGGTTACTGTATTCTTTATTGTTATACTTGTGCATTCAAACAAAACAAAACAAAACAAAACAAAGCAATCCACTGGCTTTGCTTAAGAATGTTCTTGATGAAACAATAAGAATCATTAATTGTATTAATTTCAGTCTCTGAGTGCACATCTAGAAGAACGAGAAGTGTAAATAAAGCACTTCTACTGCTTACTGAATACAGTGGGTGACCTAAGGAAAAGTCTCCAACCAACTGTTTGAGGACAAACTATGTTATTCAGACCAACTATAGTTATTCAGACTTGCCTATTTCATAGACATTTTCTTGAAAATGAAGTGAGCTTTTCACCGGAAGTGAAACCACTGATAATGTGTGCTGCCAGTGAAAATTAGAATTTTGGAAAACTTGTATCTGCCTCTGTGAAACTGGTTGCTTCCTAATACAGACTTTTCTTATAAGATCAGTAGTAGTATCAAAATGTGATTTTTTTTGTATTGATTAATGAAATGTGTCAATATTTGGAAGATCTATATACTTCAATAAACCAATGTTTTCCACATGGCCATGCACGATATTGCAAAAATCGTGCCTGAGTAAAAAAGACCTGTTCCAGCTGTATGCTAGAGCAGTGGATTTTAATAGAACAGAGCACAAAGAATTCACTGATATGATATCCACCTTGCGGCTGTCTTTTAAAAACTATGAATTGTCAACTTTTGGTGTAGTAGTAAAGAATCATATCCACAGTTATCTGAAAAGGCAATTAAAATACTTCTCCTGGTTGGGCGTGGTGGCTCATGCCTGTAATCCCAGCACTTTGGGAGGCCGAGGTGGGCAGATCACGAGGTCAGGAGATCGAGACCATCCTGGCCAACAAGGTGAAACCCCGTCTCTACTAAAAATACAAAAATTAGCCAGGCATGGCGGCAGGCACCTGTAGTCCCAGCTACTCAGGAGGCTGAGGCAGGGGAATTGCTTGCACCTGGGAGGCAGATGTTGCAGTGAGCCAAGATTGGCCACTGCACTCCAGCCTGGCCGACAGAGGGAGACTCCATCTCAACAACAACAACAACAACAACAAATACACCTCCCTTTTCCTCACACATAACTGTGTGAGAATGCTTTAGTTCATGCACATTAAACAAAACTCTTCAAATTTTCCATTAGGTCAGACACTAAGGAGATTTGCAAAATGTAAAATAGTGCCACTCTTCTTATTCATTTCTTTTTGAAAATATGGTTATTTTGCATGATAATGTATTATATATATTAACATGTAATGGGTTACTATACTATTGTTTTTTAAAATAAATAACAGTAAATATTTCTGCATTTCTCAATTTTGAATGTAGTAAGTATTGGTAGATATGATCCACATGAACAGAAGCCTTTGAAGTCTTCAGTATTTTTTAAGAATATACAGGGGAGGTCCTAAGACTACGTAGTTTAAGACCTGCTGCTTTAGACAAATACTTCTGGGAAAATTCTACAGCAAGTAAAAACCAAAAAACAACAATAAAACCCCAAACATCTCAATTTGCTATTGTGCAAAAAATGATTTTGTTGTGTTTTCATTACTTTTTATAAATAAAATTTTGCAAGTTATTTGCCATAAGAATGAAGATATATATACCTTCTGATTCGGTTCCAAAAGATTGCTGTAATTGTAATTGTGCTAGATAATATATAATAATCAATGGATTAGCCAAATTGTCATTCCTCAAAATTTTTAATTTTTTGGTGTCTATTAATTCTTTACAAAATAAATGTATGCTACTTTATGACACCCACCTTGCATTCCACAACACCATATTCCATTCTGTGTTTCCAGTGAGATGCTCAGCACTAAACAGCATAGAGTAGGGTATTCCTCTAAGCCCTGGCCAGCGAGGAGGCTGCTGATAACTCACCTTGTGTGGGGGACAGTCATTTGCTTTTTGTTTGTTTCTTTTGGAGCTCCAGATCCCTGTCTGTGCGTGAGTTCCCATCCACCAGCTGCTGTGGGTGCTGACTGCACAGGGGCTGCAGCTACAGGCCTGAAAGGACGGCTCTTGGCCTAGGGGAGCTGCCTTGTGCTGGAGGCGATGGTGCCGTTCCCAGTGGCCTGCAGCCAATGGCTGATGGATGCAGGTATGAAAGGCCTCTTGCCTCCATGGAGGTAAGACCTACCCTCTTACTGTAGGTAAGACCTACCCTCTGGTGCAATTTTTATGCTCCACAGCTCTCCAAGCACCAAGCAGGGCCTAGATCACAACTAAAATCACACTCTGCTTGGCTTTTCACCTTCCCTATTCTTTCCCCAACTTTACCCCAGGTTCCTCCTGGGTGCTGTTCCTTAATAATCATCCTTCAGGGTCACAGACAAGAATTTTTGTCCTGAATATCCCACCTTAAATGACTGAACTGAGACATAATTCCGTTTGTTCTTGGGGTGAGGGATTTGGGCCCCCAGATGGGGCCTTTGAGTACGGACCAATGAGGGTGTGAACCTTCCATTATAAACATTATTCTTTCTTTTTATATCCTTGACTATGACTATACTTTTATAACCTAGGTTTTTGTCATCATTGATATGATAAGTGTAAGGAATTCATTGTAAATGCGAAAGCTTATACTATTTTGAAAACTTTCTCTAAAAGAGTTGTTCTCAACTGGGATGATTTTATCCCCCTGGGTGGGACATTTGGCAATTTTTGATTGTTGCAAATGGGGGAAGGGCTGTAGTGCATAAGGGCTGGGATGAGGCTACACATCCTGCTATGTACAGACACAGCCCTCTAAAACAAAGAATTATCCAGCCCATAATGTCAGCAGTGCTAAGCCTGGGAAATCTGACTGAAAGTAAAAAAATTTTCCAATATAGTGTTCATTAATAATGGAGGGCAGTCTTCCCACAAAAACTATTTGTGTAACTCAAGTTACAGAAATAAAGACTTATAGTTATTTGTCCTCCTTAGAAGATATGATTGTATCTGTTTTCTTCTTGGTACATCTCATAAGGAGGAAAAAAAAAAAAACACTTCATGCTAGAAAGTATTCAGTTTCATTGATCTTCCCCAGAAATTGACGAGGGTGATGAAAGCAGAACTGTTTATGTTAGTTTTAGAGTTCCTGTTTATGTCAAATGAATTTGAATAAAACAACTAGAGCAGAAATTTTAAATAAGTACTCCTCCCATCTGCTCATGTTTTCATGTAAGACAAAGTGTAAGAGAAAATGTTGAAAGGCAACAGCCTGATATTCTGGCCATAGTATTCCTGGAATGTTATGGGGTCATTCTCACTCAGCACTTAGCATATTTTCACCTTTAGCAAAACAGTCTTTGTGCTTATGAGTAGTTTGTGAAATAACTGCATTAAGGACTTTTCTGTTCTGGCTTAAATTAAAAAATGATTACTTTGAAGTATCACCATGTGCTATATCTTAAAAGAATAAAACATTAATACAAATCAATAAATTGTCCTTTGACTTTGACCTGGAATGGCTACTGCTGAGTGCTGTGTATTCATCACAGAAATCTTGACCTTCCCTTTCAGTGTTGTTAGTGGGGCTACCGGCTATCGGGTGCATGTAGATATTAATTTGCTCTAACTCATTCTTGTCACAGTGATATTTCCATTGCATTCCATCCTGTTTGGCTCAAAGCATTTTCAGACTCTTTAAAAAAAAAATCTTCTTTCTCTTCTCTATAAAATCTTTTCTACTTCTAATTTTTTGTCTTTATACTATCCCCAAATCTGAGAGCAAAAATTCCTTTTGGTTTCTTGTTTATGAACATGTTTATGTATGAACTTTCTTTTACAGTAAAAGATTAATTGGCAGTGCGCCTTTTGGCTCAAGTTTGTCTTTTGTTCTCTGGCTCTGTTATCTCTCTTGGCCCAAGTTCAAGCATCTCCTTCAGCATCTACTTCTGTGGTGTGTCCTGTCTTTGCAGGTAGGAACTCAAGGTGTCTGGTTTTAAGCCAAATATTCTCAGCAAAAGTAGAATTGACCCATAAATACTTTTGATTCTATTCTTAAAGAAGTCGTCTTCAACTTCTCTCATTTACAGTGGACTACATATATTGCGAGGGCTTCAGTAATGGAGGGAGCATGAATATGTTCCAGATATTTTAAAGGGAAATATACTGAAAATCGAGTCGTGGGTGCATTTTTCTCCCCCTTCATAAATGGCAATACATTTCTCAGTCTTGTTTGTCCAGTGAATTTAAAAAATTAGCCCAAAAAGTACAAGCAGAGTGATGGTCTATTTCATTGTTTTCAAATGTTTATTTATTTATTTTTTAATACAGATTTTAAAAATTTAATTTACTTTGAAGTTCCAGGGTACCTGTGCAGGTTTGTTACGTAGGTAAACATGTGCCATGGTAGTTTGCTGCACCTACCAACCTATCACCTAGGTATTAAGCACGGCATGTATTAGCTATTTTTCCTGATGCTTTCCACCTGCCCCCAACCCAGTTCCTTCCCTGTCAGGCCCCAGTGTGTGTTGCTCCCTTCCCTGTGTCCATGTGTTCTCACTGTTCAACTCCCACTTATAAGTAAGAACTTGCAGTGTTTGCTTTTCTGTTCCTGCGTTAGTTTGCTGAGGATAATGGCTTCCAGCTCCATCCATGTCTCTGCAAAGGACATGATCTCATTCCTTTTTACAGCTGCATAGTATTCTATGGTGTATATGTACCACATTTTCTTTATCCAGTCTATCATTGATGGGCATTTGGGTTGATTCCATGTCTTTGCTATTGTGAATAGTGCTGCAATGAACATAGGCGTGCATGTATCTTTACAGTACAATGACTTACATTCCTTGAGTATATACACAGTAACAGGATTGGTGGATCAAATGGTATTTCTGGTTCTAAATCTTTGAGGAATCAAAAAGCTGTCTTCCACAATGGTTGAACTAATTTACATTTCCACCAACAGTGTAAAAGCGTTCCTCTTTCTTTACAATCTTGCCAGCATCTGTTGTTTCTTGACTTTTTAAATAATCACCATTCTGATTGGCATAAGATGGTATCTCATTGTGGTTTTGATTTGCATTTCTCTGGTGATCAGTGATGTTGAGCGTTCTTTCATGTTTGTTGGCTGCATGTATGTCTTCTTTTTAGAAGTGTCTGTTCGTGTCCTTGGCCCACTTTTTAGTGGGGTTGTTTTGTTGTTGGTGGGTGGGTTTTTTTGGTTTGTTGTTTTTTGTTTGTTTGTTTGTTTGTTTGTTTGAGACAGAATCTCATTGTGTCACCCAGGCTGGAGTGCAGTGGCACAATCTCGGCTCACTGCAACCTCCACCTCCTGGGTTCAAGCAGTTCTTCTGACCCAGCCTCCTGAGTAGCTGTGACCACAGGTGTGCACCACCACGCCTGGCTAATTTTTGTGTTTTCAGTAGAGACGTGGTTTCACAATATTGGCCAGGCTGGTCTCGAACTCCTGACCTTGTGATCTGCCCACCTCGACCTCCCAAAGTGCTGGGATTACAAGTGTGAGTCACCGCGCCTGGCCATGGTTGTTTCTTTCTTTCTTGTAGATTTACTTAAATTCATTGTAGATTCTGGACATTAGACCTTTGTCAGATGGATAGGCTGCAATAATTTTCTCACATTCTGTAGGTTGTCTGTTCACTCTGATGATATTTTCTTTTGCTGTGCAGAAGCTCTTTAGTTTAGTTAGATTTCATTTGTCAATTTTCACTTCTGTCGCAATTGCTTTTGGTGATTTCATAATAAAATCCTTGTCCATGCTTATGTCCTGAATGGTATTGCCTAGATTTTCTTCTAGGATTTTTATAGTTTTGAGTTTTACATTTCAGTCTTTAATCCCTCTAGAGTTAATTTTTTGTATAAGGTGTAAGGAAGGAGTCTAGTTTCAATTTTCTGCATATGGCTAGCCAGTTCTCCCAGCACCATTTATTAAATAGGGAATCCTTTCTCCATTGCTCGTTTGTTTTAGATTTATTGAAGATCAGCTGGTTGTAGATGTGTGGCTTCATTTCTGAGTTATTTGTTCTGTTCCATTGGTCTACGTGCCTGTTTTTGTGCCAGTACCATGCTGTTTTTCTTACTGTCGCCAGAGGTACAAAGAGAAGTTGATACCATTTCTTCTGAAAGGATTCCAAACAATTGAAAAGAAGGGACTCCTCCCTAGCTCATTTTATGAGGCAAGCATCATCCTCATACCAAAACCTGACAGAGATACAACAACATAAATTTCAGGCCAATATCCCCGATGAACATTGATGCAAAAATCCTCAAAAAATACTGGGAAATCGAATCCAGCAGCACATTAAAAAGCTTATCCACCACAATCGAGTCGGCTTCATCCCCAGTACGCAAGGCTGGTCCAACATATGCAAATCAACAGGTGTAATTCATCACATAAACAGACGATTATCTGTTTAAGACAAAAAACACACGATTATCTCAATAGATGGAGAAAAGGCCTTCGATAAAATTCAACATCCCTTTGTATTAAAAACTCTCAATAAACTAGGTATTAAAGGAACATACCTCAAAATAATAAGAGTCATTTATGAGAAACCCACAGCCAATACGAATATCATATGGAATGGACAAATGCTGGGGAAGCATTCCCCTCGAAAACTGGCACAAGACAAGGATGCCGTCTCTCACCATTCTTATTCAACATAGTATTAGAAGCTCTGGCCAGAGCAGTCAGTCAGGAGAAAGAAATAGAGGGTATGCAAAGAGGAAGAGAGGAAGTCAAATTGTCTTTGTTTGAAGATGACATGATCCCATACCTAGAAAATCCCCACTGACTCAGGCCAAAAGCTTCTTAAGCTGATAAGCAACTTCAGCAAAGGCTCAGGATACAAAACCAATGTGCAGAAATCACAAGCATTCCTAAACACTAACAACAGACAAGCAGAGAGCCAAATCATGAATGAACTTCCCTTCACAATTGCTACAAAGAGAATAAAATACCTAGGAATACAACTAACAAGGGAAGTGAAGGACCTCTTCAAGGAGAACTACACTGCTCATGGAAATCAGAGAGGACACAAGCAGATGGAAAAACATTCCATTCTCATGGATAGAAAGAATCAATATTGTGAAAATGGCTATATGGCCCAAAGTAATTTATAGATTCAATGCTGTTCTCATTAAACTACATTGATATTCTTCACAGGAGTAGAAAAAACTATTTTAGAATTCTTACAGAACCCAGAAGAGCTCACGTAACAAGGACAATCCTAAGCAAAAAGAACAAAGCTGGATATGTCATACTACCCAACTTCAAATTCAGATTTGCAGGTTGAAGTGTTTACAACCTTATGCTGCCCATCCTTAACCTCTAAGTACGACGAATTTTTGTAGTGCTTTTCAAACTCACAATTCAAAATAATATAAAACTGGATTACAGACAATTATATTTCCCATATTTAAAATATGCACTGGTGCTACAAAATTTTTCTATGATGATCATTGTATATATGTAATATTATATAAGCGTGAAAGTATAATATTATATATGTCATATATAATATATAACCATAAAAGTAGATTTTACATTTATGATTAGCTAAAAAATTTTGAGATGGAAACTCTGCCTTTTGCGTATTATGCATTCTCTTGTCTTTCCTAATCCCTAGTAAAAAATAAGCTTTACCATGTAAAAATCTGTTAATTTGAAGTCAAAGCATGGCTATATATTCTAGTTAGTTAAAAAAACATTTTTTTTTTTTTCTGTAGCAACTTGTTGGTTTGGATATTGCCTACTTTGAGGTTCTTCCTCTTTCCCCTCCCCTGCCCTCCAATTCAGTGTGCCTGCTACCTCTCTAAGTGTCAAAGACAAATGATGGATGGTTGTTCAGCTTCTTTGAAATGCAGCATGTTTTAGTGCCTTTTTACACTTGACTTTCATCACTAGTGTTGATTGATGGTACGTTATTTACCTGGCGTTGAAGGACTACTAGTTTATAACATTCAAGGCAAAACATTCTAAGTAGTGTGCAATGGGGAGATTTCTTTCTGCTGGGGAAGGTTAATGACCTACCAAAGGAGGAGGGGTCAGTGGATGCTGGGAATAATTAATATATTCTGAAGCCAAGATTGACTTGTGGGGTAATTTTCATATCCTTGTGATAATTAAGTTAGTAGATTTTCATCTTTTTAATTGCCCTCAATTTCTTCAGAAGGGGGATTTAGGATGATTGGCCTTTTATGGTCTACTTGCTGAAAAATACCTCTACAAAGCTTGTATTCAGAAACTAGAGTCCTTTCATTCTTGTCTTGTTTAGGTGATGTCATCCCACAATGACACCCGGTGTCTGTGTAGGGGAGGTAATTTTATTGGCTGTGCTGCAGAGACCAAGAATACATTTTGTACTTCATTTACATTCCCCAGAATATTTAATATGATATGGATGACATGGTAAGAACACAACATCTCAGTATTTTGTGACTAAGTGAATGACAATGCATAACCTTAATTCTAATTTGGTGTCAATCGCATTTTTTAAACTTTCTGTTTTCAGAAAATGAGAAAGGGCAGCAAAGATTTTGTTGCAATATGATTTTCAGAATCTTGAATTTACAAGTTTTTTGTCTGTTGTTAATTATATCATGGTTATACTATCGATGATTGTGAATCAAAGAAGAAACAAAGAAAACAAGTGTGCGCAGGCTGAAGTCATAGACAGGCTTTGATGGGACAAATGTTGCAAAAAATACTTGCATTGGGCTTAAGTTTGTGTGTTCAGCATTTGTTTTTTTTTTAGTTCATTTTCAGGTCACATTTTAGTTTTATGTTTCTTAAAATAACAGATTAATGGAGCATTACAACATCAAACAGTTTTGAATGTTTCAAGTATTGAAACACAGTATGCTGAAATGTTTGAAAAGTAAAAACAGTATAAAGGCCAGGATTTCCATAAGATTGACATAAATGAGTGGAATATCATCTGTTAACTTTTAAATAAATTTCCGATTGGTTTGTATCTGGGAAGAGGACCCTTTTCTCTGCAGGCTGGGCGGGGGAATGTTGGCATTCCAAGTGGTTACAACTGCATGGAGTTAATATTTAATGTGCCATTTTATAGCATACACAGATTCAGAAGCTGAAAAGATACTAAGACAATATAATATGAATTTATCATCAATTTCATAGTGTAAAACTGAAGAAACTACTTTTTATACTGTTTTAAGGAAATCCTATCATAATATGGTGACTGTACAACATTAAAGCAACAATCTGGAAATAAATTGCCAGGTATCTAGTCACAGGTTCAAAGAATGACTGGAAACTGAGGAACTTTCACATAGTGTATAGGAATTTATAACAAGTTCTGACAGCACTGTTAACTGATTAAAAATACCTAATAAGGCTGCTGGATTTGTTAATGAGTACTTTTAAGGCAAAACTGGCAATAAAACAATAGCATTTGTTTAAACAGAAAAAAAAAATTCACTGCATTCCTTCTTTTGAAAGAAAACAGCCGCATTATGGGTGTTCTCATAGTTATATGTTGAAACAAGGCACCTTTTCAAAACCTGTCGAGTTTAGTGTTTCAAAGGCATGTTGAAGAATTAAGACGGGGTGTGTGTAAATAAATGTGCTGATTGCATAAAGGCTGCTTCTAGTTTTGCTTAAGTGATTTTCGAGCTTCTGAAGGAGCGATTTTCAACCTTAAATATCTAAGTCAACACTTCTTTAGTAAGAGAGGTGACCTTAAAAATTTCCTTGGTCTAAGTGAAAATACTGGCCGATTCAAGACACAGCAATGTAGGTCAATCCTTGTTCTTTAACTTTCTGAACAAAAGTTTAAAAAGAGTCCAAATTTATTTTCATTGATGGAAGGGATTCCTGTTTATATTTTGTTATTTTTAAAATAAATGAAAATTAGGTTATCAATCAAAGGTGGTTTGAAAAACTTCTACTCCATTTCCAGCGTGATGTAAGAGAACCCAACAGCAGTCACAGGTACTCTGCTTTCACTCTAATAATCTGTGAACTAATTGGTAAAATTAGATCAGTATGCAAAACTGTTAGATGAGTTACTAGTCAAATGGTAGAGTTTTAAAGACTCCTAGATCCGGTGGTTCAATTTTGTTACACATCTTCTAGGAAGCTTAGAAGACTATTTTCTTTGGTTGATTCACTACCTGTTGCATCTTTAGCCTTGACTTAATAATGAAGTAAAAATAATAAAACAAAAGACAATAACAAAGTCAACAGACAATCCTTTCTCCCAAATAAACCCAACAACAACAACAACAAAAAACAAAGTACTCAAATAGCTGTGAAGAATTTTTAGAAAGTGGGAGTTTTTTGAACATGTAATTAAATTTAATTTAGTTTTTAAAAGACCTTTTAAAACATTTCAATGGGCAAAGGCTTTTTTAATTGAGGTGAAATTCACATAACATAAAATTAACTATTTTGATGTGTACAATTCAGTGGGATTTAGTGTATTCACAATGTTGTGGAACCATAACCTTTACCCAGTTCCAAAACATTTTCATCAACCCAAGGGAGATCCTTTTCATAAACTACTAATCTGTTTTCTGTCTCTGTGGATTTCCCTATTCCAGACATTTAGAATCATACAATATATAACTTTTTATGTCTGATTCCTTTCAGTTAACATGTTTTCAAGGTTCAGCCTTGTTATAGCATGTATGAGTACTTCATTCCTTTTTGCAGCTGAATAATATTCCATTGTGTAGCTATACCACATTTTGTTTATCCATCCATTCACTGATGGAAATTTATTTATTTTTCACCTTTTGGTTATTTGTTAATAGTGCTAATATGAACATTGGTGTACGGATATGTGTTTGAATACCTGTTTTCAAGTCTTTGTGCTACATAAATAGGAATGGAATTGCTAAGTAGTCTGATAGTTCTATGTTAACTTTTCAGGACAAAGCCAAAGTATTATTCATGGTGACTGCATCTTTTACATTGTAGCAAAATACACAAGGCTTCCAATTTCTCAACATCCTCACCAGCACTTGTTATTTCAGCTTTTTAAAAAATTATAGCCACCTTAGTGGATGTGATACGGTGTCTCATTATGGTTTCAATTTGCATTTCCCTAGTGACTAATGATTTTGAACGTCTTTTCATGTGCTTGTTGATCATTTGTGTACCTTCTTAGGATAAATGTCTGTTCAAGTCATTTTCCAATCTTTAAATTGCATTGTTTGTTTTTTGTTGAATTGTGGTGCTTTAAAAAAAAATATATATATATATTACACGTATAGATATATATACGTATATGTATATGCGCACATACATAGAGAGAGAGAATTTTCTACATATAAGATTATGTGTTCTGTAAATACAGATAGTTTTACTTCTTCCTTTCCAATTAAAATACCCTTTATTTCTTTTTCTTGCCTAATTGCCTTTGCTTGATCTTCCAGTATAATGCTGGATAAAAGGGTGAAAGTAGCATCCTTGTCTCATTACTGAACTTAGAGGGAATGTTTTCAGCCTTTCATCACTGAGTATATGTTAGCCACGGGTTTTTCCTGAATGCACTTTATTACATTAAGGATGTTCCATTTTCTTCCTGGTTTATCATGTGTTTTTACCATGAAAGCATGTTGTATATGTTCAAATGTTGTTTCAGCTTCACTTGAGATGATTATGTGTTCCCCCCATCATTCTATTAATGTGGTGTATTATATTCATTGTATATACACCCTTGTATTCTTGAGATAAATCCCAATTGATCATGGTGTAATTCTTTTAACATGCTACTTCATTTGGTTTACTAGTCTTTTGTTGTGGATTTTTGCATTTATATTTAGTAGGGATATCTATTTATAGTTTTCTTTTTTATGTGCTGCCTTTGGCTTTGGTGTCAGGGCAATTCTGGCCTCCTAGCCTGATTTAAGAGGTGTTATTTTCTTTTCTAATTTTCTGGAAGAGTTTAAGAAACATTGCTGTTCCTTCTTTTTTAAATGCTTCATAGTATTTTGTGTGAAACCATCTTTAGTACTTGACTTTTCAAAAATGGTAAATATGGACAATTAAACCTAAAGTATCAGAATTCAGATGGAAATGTTTTAAATTTGGCAATAACAAAAAATTATAAGTTCAAAACATATCTACCCAAACAATGACTAATACCACTTCCAAAATTATCTCCTTAATAGATAGTGAAGGGATATAACATTGTTTTTATATCATTTCAAGATGGGACAAAAGTTAACTTCCATTAAGTAAAGTCTACACCTATACAAAATGTTGTTCAATATGTTCTCGTATTTGATAGCGTGGTAGGGTGAATATATTTAACAACATATTGTATTTTTCAAAATATCTAGAAGAGATTTGAAATGTTACTGACAGAAAGAAATGATAAGTGTTTTAGGTGATGGACATCCTAAATACCCTGACCTGATAATTACATGCTCTGTGCATGTATCAAAATATGTACCCCATCAATGTGTATAAGTATTATGTATAGTAAAGAATAAAATATGTTGAAAAATGGAGACAATTACCCAAATAAATAGGAATAAAATTGAGAGATGGGTTGATATTCTAACGTATTCAGACTATTACCTTAATTCTCCGTTTCACTTTACCCATATAAAAATAATCTCAGTTACTCTTAGTTGGAAATTTGTTTCAACTAGAAAGAGAAAAATATCTCCAAATAATTTTACAATTTTATTTTCTCTCCTAGACTCATTATTTTTTCCACAATATCAGGTTAGTGTTTTAAAAATCTTTGCACAACTTCTGTTTGGTTAAGATTTTTTATTTTATGTACATAGACACACACACATATGTATTAGTAGATCATTCAGATAGACAACCAGCTAGATTTAAAAATAGTAAGCCATGGTTTATACATCACATATAAATCTAGATACCAATAGTGATATTATCATCATGAATATTAGTTCCAGAAAGTACAGATCAGAGAATATTTGGGAAGACTGATTCAAAACGATGTCTGACATCGAGGAATGATGATGAACAGTCATGAGAATAACAGAATTGAGTATCAATTTGTTTTTGAGTAGAAATGATGTTAATGTTTAGATGGCTCCTGTCAGCATTAAATACACAGTTAAGTACAGACCTTCAGGGGCAGGGAGTTGGTGATTTTTCTAACTCTTGAAGTAAGTATACTATACAAAAAGCACTATTTTGTCTGCTTGAAATTTCAGAAATGTGAACACTCTGAATTGGCATAGTGCTTGGGTTATTGGCAGACCTTTCACAAGAAAGTTTTTAGACAGCTTCTATGTGAATCATACCGGCTTTTCTCAAGATAAGGGATTCATATTAGAAGGCTTGACTCACTCTGACATTTTATATGACTTTCTATTATTGAAACAACCCTAAAGGTCTTTTGAGCATTCTATTCACAGTGTTACCTAATAATAACATATATTAGCTTCTGGAGTTTAAGCAGCTTATAGGCAGAGTTCACATAATTACTGTGAACGCCTGGCATCTATACAGCAAGCGTTCAATACGTATTTATTGAATAACTAATCTTGCAGTGAAGAAGCAGCATGAACTGGGAATTTCTTTCCATTCCAGTTCTAACGTTTAGACTCATTCTAAGAAGTATGAATGCTTAGATTTGTGACCTTAATGTACCCAGATTTCAGTTTTCTTGAACTGAGTTTGACGAGTACATTTCTGAGGCCCCTTCTAGCTTCTAAATGTAATGACTTGAGTTCAAGACGAGACTTGTGAGCACCTTTCCAACTAAACTCAGTTCTCAGGGTCTTTCTCCACATCTTGTAAAAGGTAAAGTTGAATGGACTTCTATCACTTGGATCTTATTTAACTTGAATTGCTAAAAATACATGTACAGCAACTGCTGAAATTAAACAGCATCTACAAATGCAGGCATTACTCTCAGACATTTTCTAAGTAGAGTACATGGCCTCTGCTCCCAGGGGGTTTATAATCTAGTGCAGAAAAAAAGAAATATGTACAAACTGATGTGACTGACGTGAGGGAATTTAGGGTGAGTTGGACAGTGTTTTGTAATTTCTTTACTGTGAGTCTAGATTTAGCTGAGACTTGAAATAAGTATATGTAGCAATGAAGAAGAACATTACAAAAGCTTTAGAAAATAAGAAGCCCATATAGAGAAGATTGAGGAATTATTTGTTTTTAAGAGCATATTCAGTATTTTCTGAATCCATGCTAAACCCTTCCTTTTCTTCTCTAAGCTTTCTCCAGATAAAATGTGGCGCAGCCTCTGGGACAGTCTCCTCCAGGCTCTGGTCATATTGATGACCATAGAGAGTCAGAGCCATGATTTTTGTCTTACACCTCTTTTCTCTATTTACCCAATGTTTTCTTTTAATTGATTCACTGCTTATACTTAAACAAATGTTTGTTAGAATAAATTTAAGTAGAAAACCCAATTCATTATATATAGATGGTAATTATAAAAATAAGTTCAATGAAAATAAAACAATCTTAAATTCTTCCTGTGTACTGTTGACTTACTGAAGTGTCTATACCTGACCTTCTCTCTCTCTTTTTTTTGTTTTTTCAGTTGAACCTTAGCACACGTCAGAGAGTTTATTAAAAATGGTACTATTAGCGAGTGGAGACATCTTCCTTGAAGAATTCAGAAGTACTGAGAAGAACTGAAAGAGAATGGAAAGGGAATCAGTCTGTGGGGATGGTCTTATAACCAGGTGGCTTTGTTTATGCATACTCTTGAAAACACCATGCTTCTCTACAGGGAGGCTGGAGGAAGCACTGTTAGTATTGTTTCCATGGTTTTGTTAGATGTCAAACTCAGAGACATTTTTTGAGTTAAGTGACTCACACACTGAAGACAAGTATGAGGAGTTCAAGTCGTCACATTTTCTAAGTTATCGAGTATAATTGCAGTGGATTCCCTACCTGAAACTGAGTCAACCAGGAAAATTATTTGTTTAAATTCTTTTTCCTCTTCTCTCGTCACCTATGGTGAATTTTTCCAACGATAAAATCAATTGATTTTTACCTTATGACAGTGTGAGAGGACAAGTAATAAATGTAGGAAAACCAGGAACCAAATGTGATTTAACATACTTGGAGTTCACAGATAGCAGTGATAGAAAGTAGAGCTTTAAAAGCATAATAAGAAATCCCTTAATTTTGTTAAAGAAGGAAAATATACACACTGGTAGATCATAAATAAAATATTCCAAGTATAGTTACCAGCCCTGATGAGTGAGATCCATGCTTAGAGACAGTCGTGATTCTTATTTAACATTAATAACCACAAACTGTGCACCAGATGCTATGAACTCAAGTCCAAGGTAGATGATATAATCAATATCATCATCACTACAGAATATATTAAAATATTACTTTACTTTAGAAGTTGCCTTTCAAGTTAACTAGTATTTGAGCACTTTGTATACAAAAAAACAAGGTAAAATAATCGTGAAGAATCCAAGATTATGGGACAAAACCCATCTTCAAGGAGCTTATGATGTATGACAGTAATATCCGTTAGTGAAAAAGCGTAGCCTTGTAAGAGGGACTTGCAGGGATTTAAAAGAAGAAAGGAGCACACTGGAAAAGGAGGTGGCTTCATGAAGGAGCATTTGCTACAGAGCGTGAAGAAAGGGCAGGCTCTTGACAGGGAATTATATAGGGTGTAGGGTGTAGTGCATTTGGGTGGGCATCTACGACAGCGAGACAAGTGGAAACTGCAGTGAGAAAGTGTGTTGGATGGTTAGTGCAAAGCCCAGGTTTGTTGGAATATAGGGGAACAGGAAGAGTTGAAGTTGGGAAGAGAGGCCAGGATGAAGGAATGTAAACAAACGAGGATATGTGACTAGCACAGAAGAACAGAGTTTGCAGAATTAAGTGTCACTCTAATGTCAAGGACAGGCACAAGCGATGGCTCTAACATAGGCAAGATGCATGGTCTTTTAAGCATCATCATTGCCAGAGCTCCTAGATTGCTACTCGTAAGGATAGTAGGTACCATTTGTTGAATGCATATCAAGTGTTGGGCATAGCACTGGGTGGCTTAGACACACTATACTTTTTTGACAGAGGTATCATCTTTATTTTTCCAGACCACAAAAATAATAGAGCCTCTTAAGGAGCTTGAAGTCAAGGATAAATAATTTGTATCACTCTAGTACAAGCAGTTAGTTTATTACCTAGGTATCATCAATGAAGAATGGACTCGTAAATGTTTTGCAGTTAACATGCAAAGTCCTAGAACCATCTCCCATGTGAGATTCCTAAGCAGTTCTTCCAGTCTATAATGTTTGGTCATGAAATGCAAATGACAATAAAAGGACCCACTTGCATTCAAGAGTCATAGTTCGTAACAAATCACTAGGGTTTTCTATGGCAAGCAGCTTCTTGAGAATCGCAGTCACACTTCACATGGTCATCAGCCATTTTTCAAGATGCCACGTTTCAAGCGGGGCTATTAATCCCATTTCTTGCATATTTCAATCTCATTTTACAGTGTGAAATTGCTAGGAGACACACATTTATCAATATGTTCCATAATGTTATTTGTTTGGCATGACTTCCTTCAGTACATCGTATTTTTTGTTACATGATCAATATGAGAGTCTTCTCTCCAGAAAAGGCAACTAATCTTGCTACGTAGTTTGAAGCAGATGACTTAAACCATTTACAAAAATCCCTCTGGTTATTTTTCTTTCCCGAGTCTCTTTCCTTATCCTTAGGCCCCTTTATAGATAAGCCTGTTTCTTTGCAGTCTGTGGCTCCAAAACATGAATGATTATTGGAATATCAGATTTAGTTGGCAGCTGTTCATATTAATGTAACAAGGTGACATTGGTTTGGTCTAGAACTAGAAGTTATTTTTAGGAGAGACTGAAAAACTGTTCGTTAAAAATTATGAGAAATGTTTTTGGCTTCTAAGAGAAGTCTGTTAATCAGGGTTCTCCAGAAAAACAGAATCAATAGAGAGAGAGAGAGAGAGAGAGAGAGAGAGACAGAAAGACTGAGTGTGTGGTTTTTGTGTGTGTGTGTGTGTGTGTGTGTGTGTGTGTGTGTGTGTCTTTGGGGGATATATTCCTCTTGTCCTGGAAAATCATTCTATAGTTATGTGTAGAGGAGATTCTGGTCCGGAATGGAGAAGTCTGAAGTTATGGCCCCAGAGGACTAAACTGTCCTGCTCTATGATTGTTAAAGGCTGTCTCTGCAGGTTTTGTTTCCTTTGGAGAACTGCTTGTTTTCAAAATCTAAATTTATACTGCCACGAGTATTTTAATTATTGCTTGTCCTTGGAAAGTTTGTGTGTGGGTTGTCCATCTAGGAAATGTTTTGAGCCTTTGCTCATTGGAGGTTGGGAGCCAAGGAAGGGACGTACACCATGGAGTTGCTTTGAGGTAGTCGAGGAGCTACGCCGACAGGGGAAGGGGAATGGTGGTGCTGGGACTGTGCAGTCACTGTAAGTTATTCTGTGTTATGTTCCCCCGTTATTATGGAAACTCTAGCAGATCCCATTAGAAATAACAGCCCCATCTCTGATAGTCCTTGGGAAAGCCATTCCCTTGACAACACCGTAGTGAGTACATGTTATGGACTGAATGCTTATGTACCCCCAAAATTCATATGTTGAAATCCTAACCCTAAAACTAATGTTACTAGGAGATGGGACCTTAGTAGGTCATTAGGTCATAAGAGTAGAGCCCTCATGAATGGAATTAGTGCCCTTATAAGAAGAGACATGAGAACTTGCTTCCTCTCTCTGTTCTCTTTCCCATGAGAACACAGTGAGAAGACAGCCAGTCACCTGTAAACCAGGAAGCAGGCTCTTATCAGACAAGGGATGTGCTAGCACCTTGATCTTGGACTTCTCAGCCTCAAGGACTGTGAAAAATAAATGTTGTCTAACCCCCCAGTCTATGGTAATTTGTTATAGCAGCTGGAACTAAGACGGTGTTGCCATAGTGATTACAAGTGAGGCAAATGAATTCATGCATTGAACAAATTTTTACTGAGCCTCCACTCTGTGCTAGATACAGCAGAGAGGCAGCTTGGAATAAAACGGAGCAGGAAGTGCTAGCCAGAGCAATTTGGCAAGAGAAAGAAATAAGAGGCGTCCAAATAAGGAAAGAAGAAATCAAACTATCTCTCTTTATTAATGATATGATTCTCTTCTTAGAAAACTGTACAGGCTCTGCCAAAGGCTACTAGAATGATAAATGATTTTAGCAAGGTTTCGGGATAGAAAATCAATATATAAAAATCAGTAGCATTTCTATACACCAATAACAGCCAGGCTGAGTGTCAAATCAAGAATCCAATGCCATTTACAATAGCCACAAAAATAATGAAATACCTAGGAATACAGCTAACCAAGGAGGTGAAACATCTCTACAAGGAGAACTACAAAACACTGCTGGAAGAAATTAGAGATGATGCAAATAAATGGAAAAACATTCCATGCTCATGAATTGGAAGAATCAATTTTGTTAAATGACCGTAATACCCAAAGCAATTTACAGATTCAACACTATTCCTATCAAATGATCAATGTCATCCTTCACAGAATTAGAAAAAAACTATTCTAAAATTCATATACAACCAAAAGAGTTGAGTAGTCAAAGAAATCCTAAGTAAAAAGAACAAAGCCAGAGATATTATACTACCTGACTTAAAACTATACTATAAGGCTACATTATACTACCTGACTTAAAGGCTACATTATACTACCTGACTGCAAAGCAGCATGATATTGGTACAAAAACAGACACATATAATAAGGGAACAGAATAAAAAACTCAGAAATAAAGCCACACACCTACAGCCATCGGGTCTTCAACAAGACCAACAAAAATAAACAATGGGGAAAGGACTTTATATTCAATAAATGGTGATGGGACAACTGGCTAGCCATATGCAGAAGAATGAAACTAGACCATTGCCTTTCACCAATACAAAAAGATGGAGTGAAGATTTAAATGTAAGACCTCACACTATAAAAATCCTAGGAGAAAACCTAGGATATACCTTTCCTGACATTGGCCTTGGCAAGGAATTTTTAGCTTAGTACCCCAAAGCAATTGCAACAAAAACAAAAATTGACAAGTGGGAGCTAATTAAACTAAAGAGCTTCTGCACAGCAAAAGAAACTATCAACAGAGTAAATAGACATCCTACAAACTATGCAGCTAACAAAGGTCTAGTATCTGGAATCTATAAGGAACTTCAACAAATCAACAAGCAAAGAACAACCCAATTAAGCAAAGGAAATGAAAAGGCATTTCTCAAAAGAAGGCATACAAGTGGCTAAGAAACATATAATAAATGCTCCCTATCACTGATGATCAGATAAATGCAAATTAAAACCACAATGAGATACCATCTCACATCAGTCAGAATGGCTATTATTAAAAGGTCAAAAAATAACAGATGCTGGCGAGACTACAGAGAAAAGGAAACACTTATATACTGTTGGTGGGAATGTAAATTAGTTCAACTACTGTCAAAGAAATCCATTTGGTGATTTCTCAAAGAACTTAAAACTGAACTACCATACGACCCAGCCATCCCATTACTGGGTATATCCCCATTGGGAAATAGATAAACACATTAAAATATTTAACCTTGTTAGTAATCATAAATGCAAATTAGAAGAATGAGATATAGCTAGGATTTTTATCCTTTAACTTGACAAAACTTGAAGATTTATAATATCTGCTGATATTGAGAATTACAAAACAAGAACTCTTACAATTGCAGTTGGCTCACATATAATTTGGTACATCAATTTTTAAAGTTAATTCGAGATTATCTCTCAAAATCAAAAATGTGTCATCCCTTCAACTCAATAATTCCTCTTATAGGAAAATAGATAAGTATACCAAAGAGATGCATACACTTGTATATTTATTGCCCCACTATTAACAATAGCAAGGACATAAAATCAACCGAGGTGCTTATCCCTGGTGAACGGGATAAAGAAAATGTGGTACGTATACACCATAGAAAACTACACAGCCACAAAAAAAGAATGAAGTCATGTCCTTGGTAGCAACACGATGCAGCTGGAGGCCACAATCCTAAGTAAATTAACATAGGAACAGACAACCAAATACCACATGTTCTCACTTATAAGTGGGAGCTAAACATTGAGCACACGTGGACATAAACATAAGAAAAATAGACACCAGGGACTACCAGAGGGGAGACGGAAGGAGCAAGGCATGGCTTGAAAAACCACCTGTTGGGCACTATGCTCACTACCTGGGTGCAATACACCCATGTGAGAAACCTGCATATGTACCCCCTATAACCAAAGTAAAAGTTGAAATTAGAAAATTAGAACAAACAAAACAAGTCCTTTTCTTCAGGAAGTTCTAATGAGGAGATATCGATGATAAAGAAAGAAAAAATATATAAAGTAAATAATAAATGCTGAAAAAGAAAAACAGTACAGGGGCTAGAGTTCCAGAGAGGTTCTATTACAGATGGAGTGCTTCGGGTTGACTGGGATTAATCATCCCAGAATTACATTCCAAGTTCAGAGCTGTTTCTGTTATGCTCCCATTCATCTCATTTGTAGTTGGGGAATTTGGTCAGATGAATACATAATTGCATACCTTTTTTTTAAGGAGAGCTCAACAATGTGACACTGTTTATGTTGATGCTGTTCAAATAGTGCGTCAGCAAATCCCTGTCTTTTCCCCTGTCCAGTGTCCTTAATAGGGGAGGAGATGTTGAAACCTGATCCCTTCAAAGAGTCCAGGGCATAGCCATATAAGCCGGAGTCATATGAATTGGTAGTTGAATCTAATGCTTGTAGCAATATTCCTGTCATGAACAGAATACACTGAATTTGTCATTTATCATTTTAACAATTCTTGAATTATACTATTATATATGTAATAGGTCCTAGTTTGGTTTTATTTTACTTAAACTTACTTATGTACACACTTTTAAGTAGGCACTGAACAATTCTACTAAAGCATTAATGCAAAAATCAATGTCACATCAAATATATAAAGTGGTAAATATTTTTGTGTAAAAAGTAAAAAGCATCTCTTAAACCTTAACTTTGAAATGGATTGATATGCAAACCTAAATTTGTTTTGCAAAGCCACTGTTTCAATGGAAAGCAATGCGTAGGAAGAGAAATCACGTGACAATATATTCCTCCCCAGTAATATGAAATGGATCAAGGAAGCAGAAGATGTATCTATTTAACTTTGATTGATGGTTCAAGAGGATTTTGTAAGTGTTATTGTGGATGTAAAAGTTTTTCTAAGAAGCTGGGGAGATTATTTCAGGTAACCCCCAACCTGACTGTTCCCATCCTTCAAAGTCTAGAGTACTGCAGTACCTTGCAGGTAGAGAGGACACTGTAGATGGCATTGGAGAAAAACTGTGCCCTTTACTCTCCCAACCACTGAACAGATCTCAGTATTGCTATTAGAAAGAAATTAGTCATGAGCTATTGGCAAGTGATTAAGATGTCTGAGTATTTTTAAAAAGTTTAGGTGGATTGAAAACTCTCTGCAATAATCTTCCAAAGCACAATGCAGGGAAGGGACTGGCTGATATAAAGCTGCCTGTTATTAAATTATCCTGGGATGGGAAGCAAGCTATTATGGAGTTACCTGGGATGGTAGGGGGCAGAAAAGCAACAAATGCTGAGGAATTGGATGAAACGCCAACAACAAAAAAATAAATCTAAATCCAAGCAAAGTTATCTTGTAGACTGCTCCTGACCAAGGATTTAGAAGGGAGCTTTTATTTATTTATTTATTTATTTACTTATTTATTTATTGAGACAGAATCTTCCTCTGTCACCCAGACTGGAGTGCAGTGGTGCAATCTCTGCTCACTGCAACCTCCGCCTCCTGGGTTCAAGCAATTCTCGTGCCTCACCCTCCCAAGTAGCTGGGACTACAGGCACGTGCCACCACACCTGGCTAATTTTTGTATTTTTAGTAGAGATGGGGTTTCACCATGTTGGCCAGGCTGGTCCCTAACTCCTGACCTCAGGTGATCTACCCGCCTTGGCCTCCCAAAGTGCTGGGATTACAGGTGTGAGCCACCATGCCTGGCCTAGAAGAGAGCTTTTTAGAAAAATGCAAATAACAATGCTAATTGTCTCTGATTCTTTTAACTTTGTTGGTGGGTGAATATGTCTATGCAAATGTGCATCGTATATAACTCTTAGTAATCTGTTCATTGGATAATGGTGATTCAACCTGAGTTATCTCAGTTTGTTTTCTTTCATGTTACAACATTTCAAGTATGGTTCATCTGGACCAGCCTCTGATTTGGGGAAGACTAAGTGAGAGCACACTGCGGAGAGTGAGTCCTGGTCAGTTTGGGTATGGCTCTCAGCAGACTGACCCACCAGGGCCACCAGCTGCTGGATTTAATTCGCTGATTTCATATAAACTAGATTTCCCTGGGAAATCTGCTATGCACACACAGTGAGAAAGCAACTATGAGAAGGAGGCCAGGGCTGGGGCTCTGCAAGTGCACCGCGGCACACTACAGAAAAGCACGCGCCTCCCAGCAGGACTGTTAGCCCAGAGAGGAAGCCTGCTGGGGTTTGAGCTTATTTGTGTTGTCAGTATCTCTTATCGTAGCATCAGATTCTGTGTTTTCTTAAGGAACAAAACACAGGAAACGGCTTGCTGTCATTTTCTATTTCTCTAGTGAATCTCCTGTATCTGAAAGTCACAAACTTCTTTCTTTAAGACCCATGGCTTATTTTTCCAATAAGAAGTGAAAGGTCTAGGCTGTCAATATTTGAAATTGGTGGGCAAAAGGCAGCCTCTTTTCTATCATGAAGGAAAACATACAATGTGGAAAAGAGTTCCCTTTGGAGTGGATTTATCTTCACCTAAATTGAATGCATTGATGAAAATTACAAAACTGATGTTTCCAAAATTCGTTGACATGTTTATTAAAAATAAAGGATTATTTTTATATTATTATGTTATGTTAAATAAACTTGCTGAGATTTTTTTAAGTTTCAATGTCTTCAGCCTCCAATAGAACAGTTGTGATTAAAACAACACACGTGCTTCCCATTTGGCTGGTCATGGGAATATTTTGAAACAAGGAATATTTTAAAGTTAATTGTACATGCATATAATGCCCCGTTAAATTTTGAAAGTATTGAACAATTTGCAGTGGGAGGTAAAGTAAATGTCTAATTTTGCCACTTTCTTTGTGGTTCAATGAAGCATCTTCTTGGTCGTTGCCCTAACTGAACCTGAGCGAGGATGTTCCATCACATTGACCTTGTTATAATTTTGAAACAGGAATTCCAGAAGGATAGAATTGTTCCATTCTGTTGCCCCTCTAACCACTCCAAGGTTTCTTGATGTATCTAGCTCATGACAGAAAAGACAAAAAAACAAAAATGACTCTGAAAACGAAAAGTCAGCTTGGGAGAGTTATGTATATTTCCTTTCTTAAAGCCTTTTAACCTTTGGAGTTGAGAAATGCTTTTTCTTGTCTTTTAAAATGTGTTAAGTAGTCACATCTTGAAAAGGACCAGATAAAATTATGTTTTTGAGGCCAGGCATGGTAGCTCATCCCAGCACTTTGAGAGGCTGAGGTGGGTGGATCACTTGAGGTCAGGAGTTCTAGACCAGCCTGGCCAGCATGGTGAAACCCCATCTCTACTAAAGACACAAAAATTAGCTGGGTATGGTGGCGGGCGACTGTAGTCCCAGCTGCTTGGAAGGCTGAAACAGGAGAATCGCTTGAACGCAGAAGGCAGAGGTTGCAGTGAGCCGAGACTGTGCCATTGCACTCTAGCCTAGGTAAAAGAGTGAGACTCTGTCTCAAAAAAAAAAAAAAAGTTTTTGATATTTCATTTGCCTAAGATTAAATTTAGGGCTCATCTAAACCCCAAGGGACTTCCTATGTATTTGACTTGGATTTTGGACAATAGAAATGAGTAAGTTGGAATAGATCAGATGTTACATGGTGGAATCTACCTATAGAATGCCACCAACCACCTCCTTTATGTGTTGTGAATGACCCAAGCTGGATCATGCAAGTCTCCATAGGCATGTCTCTTCTTGTCAGATACTTCTAATTGATTGTGATGATTTTCCTGCTGAGCCTTGGTGTAGCTTTACAACCCTACTCAACACAGCCCTGCGGGCAGCAAAGCCAGCGGGCAGGAATTATTAAGTGAGCTGAAACTGGGCTCTAACCTAGGCTAGACTAAACAATAGGAAGTCAAGGTGATATCTAGGAGTCATACATATTTTCAAATATAAAAATATTCCATTCATTTGGAGGAAGGTAGGATGAAGAAGGTAGACAGTACTAATATGTCAGCTGGTAAGTAATTATTCAATATGGCAGGCAAACTTTATAAATATTATTTCAACCCTCCCACTCAAAATGAAATAAGATTTTATAGAGAGGTAGGTTCAAAGAAAGGCTTCTTGTGATTGAAAGTATTGTTCATGTCACAAATTTTGAAATGGATGCAGAAGCATTTGGAATGTAGCATGCGGGATGCTGTGAGTTGATGTGTCTAAAAATGTTCAACGAAATCAATTATAGACTTTAGCTCAGAAGAAAGTCTTGACTTTTTCAATGGATAAAAGTGTTGTTTTATAGAAATACTTTAGAAACATTTTTTTTAAAAATTACAGGTATTTCAGAAAATGAGAGATAACTACAACCAAATAATTCACATTAAAGTTATTGATTGAATTGACGGAGTAATTTAATGTGTGTCTGTTAGATGCAAGGCAGTGTGCTGGACCACTGAAGTATGTAAAAATGTAACTGCTTGTAAAAGCCGATAATCTAGAGTTGAATGCGGTAGCTAATGAAATTACAAATTAGTTTATGATATATGCAAATGTGGGAAATAGAGTCACAAAAACAACAAGTAATTCTAATCAAGATACATGTCAAGTTCAAAAAGCTTCTAAGAACTATGGTACCTTGGAACCTGATTTAATTCTGAAAATCCGCCACATTAATTATATCTTTAAAATTTAAAAGCTAAGTTTCTAAATGCATCAGTGGCCCTTGGAATAAAAACCCAGAACTTTTAGAAACCCATGGTAATGACAGGATCGTGTCTAAGTCTTTAAAATAATATGATTTATTCTCACTAGCCTGCAGAATTGTTTATCATCTCAAGTCCTACTTCAGAACATAGACAAAAGGTCCTCCCTGTTCTGGGTTTAGATAGAAATAGTTGATTTCAACTGAACTCAGCAACCTTGTAAATAGTCGTTTCTATGAAATATATATGCTTACTTGGATAAGAGCCAAGTTTCACAAATTGCTAATGCTGGATCTAAGTTGACTAGTGAAACTTATTCCAAAAACAGGCAATGTGATAATTCAATATTTTGCTGTTGACGTGTTTCAAGAGGCAGCACACAGCATCCTTTTCCCGGTTGCTCCCAGCTTAGCTTGCCACAGACCTACAGAGACCAGACTTCAAGGTGTTCTGTGGACAGGAAATTACACAAAAAACCAGCTGAAATTTACTTTTTTGATGGAAAAAAATATATATATGACTGGCTTAAAGTTGTAAGTGAGGTAATCTTAATGATAGGACCAAATCCATTACAAAAATACTTAGCAAATGAAGTTTAAAAATTTTTATTTTCAACTAGTTTTTAAAAGGCTTCAGTTAGGAGCACATGAGAAAGATCTCAGCTTAGCTCATGTATAGGCAATATCTAAACAAACTTGATTATTTATTAAGTTTTCTTTCTTATTAAGATGTCTTGGCTATATAGCAAGAAGCATAAGTAACTCTCCATTGCATATTGGATCCCACGTTTTGTGGATATGAAAGAGTTAGTTTTAGAAGAAATGTCATAACCAAAAATAGAACCAGATACATAGCTATGACTGAAGTAAAGTTCTTGCTGTATGGTAATGCTTCTTGCATTTGGTCAATCTGAAGATGCATGACATCAAGCCTGACACAGTCAGTTTAGCATAGTCTCCTTAAGGTTTGACTATGGAATGTATGAATTCATAAATCTGCTTTCTCTTTATTGAATATATTCAAACCTATCACAGTTGTTGATGGATTCCATGCTTTGTTTACAAGAGGAGCACATGGAAGCACACAACCCAAGAGCTATATTTTCTTCTTACTGCCAAAATCACGCTTCAGATTTGATTTAGGTGCGTGGATATTTGCATCTAATTCACTTTACTTACTTTTTTCTACTTTGCTAGGGCAATGTTTTCCAACAGTAAGAAAGAATGAATGAATTCTAGAAAAGGATGAACACATGACCAGATCGAAGCTTGGAAAGTCTGAATTCATGATCCATTGTTGGCATCTTCAGGGTCAGGAGGTGAAGCCTCAAGTCCTAAATTCTAGGTCTATGGCTAGGCAGGACATCTTCCTTTTGCCTTCCAGATACCCACTCCACCCTTCTCCACCCTGCTGTGCGCTCTGGAGGTTGACCTATAGGCTCCACATCAAGGCACCTCCCTTGCTTTCAGACTTTGAGTTAAGTCCAACCAACAGGGAGCACCGCCTGGGGGCTGAAGGAGGCAGTAAGCAGGCTCCACCTGCCTGCATCTCTCTCTGATGTTCTGGAAACTACTCCCTCCTGTTACTCCTAAGGGCCGAGAAGTGATAATTGCACCTCACTGTCCCCATCTCCAAAATGCTACTCTGACCCCTCCCCACTTTCCTATAATCCCTCACCTCGTAAATAGTCCCTGTATCACGCTTTTGGCCAATTTATCGGCTGCCCACTGACTATCTGATGCAATCTGCAATCACAGAACTCATACTATTGGGCTAAAGAGTTGATGACATTTGTTCTGTTTTCATGGAGTTTGAAGTACTGGTGCACTACTTTGCCAGGTAATCACAAAGTGTATCCCCGTTGTGGGGTAGGGGAAGCAAAACAAATGTTTAACTCTTCAAGGGTATTGATTCAGTCATGGTTTTAAAACAGAATTAAAAATGTCAATAAAAAACATAGTCATGGCTGGGTGCAGTAGCTTATGCCTGGAATCCAGCACTTTGGGAGGCTGAGGTGGGCGGATCAGGAGGTGAGGAGATAGAGACCATCCTGGTCAACATAGTGAAACCCCGTCTCTACTAATATATATATATATAAAAAAACCCGGCCGGGCGCGGTGGCTCAGGCCTGTAATCCCAGCACTGTGGGAGGCCGAGGCGGGCGGATCACGAGGTCAGGAGATCGAGACTATCCTGGCTAACACGGTGAAACCCCGTCTCTACTAAAAATACAAAAAACTAGCCGGGCGCGGTGGTGGCGCCTGTGGTCCCAGCTCCTCGGGAGGCTGAGGCAGGAGAATGGCGGGAACCCGGGGGGCGGAGCTTGCAGTGAGCCGAGATCGCGCTGCTCACTCCAGCCTGGGCCACAGAGCGAGACTCTGTCTCAAAAAACAAAACAAAACAAAAAACCAAAAAATTAACTGGGTGTGGTGGCGGGCGCCTGTAATCCCAGCTACTCCAGAGGCTGAGGCAGGAGAATTGCTTGAACCTGGGAGGCAGAGGTTGCAGTGAGCCGAGATTGCACCACTGCACTCCAGCCTGGTGACAGAGCGAGACTCCGTCTCAAAACAAAACAAAACAAAACAAACCCATGATCATATGGTTTCACATACTATTTATTTGCAATTCCAAACATATCATAAAGACATCCTATATTTCATGGTTCAGTGGAGTTCAGGAAAAGCAAGTATTTGAGAAAGCAACTTGAATCAAAGAAGCTGGGGTAGTTCTGAAGAAAGGGAAATTAACATCTCCCCCAAATGCAAACGCTTTCCATGCACCTGTACTATAGAATTGTGGTATGGAGATATGCAACATGCAAAGTCGTTCTACACAATGTGATGATGGGGCCATTCTTCATTTTTTCACTGGTCTGGAAAAGACTTTGAGAAATAGGACTACACTTAAGCACCTTAGACATATTTCTAGAATTTTGGAGTTTGCTAAAAACCTAGAAAATATTAGGCACCGGATTGGTTTGACTTGCCGTGACATACAAGGCACTTAGGCTTGTTAGGTTTGATACAAAAAAGGCTTTATGAGACTGTTCAACAGAAAATTTTGAATTTTTAACTGCATACCAATTAAATTGCATAACGTAAATACAGATTGACAAACACGTATCACATCTATGACATTTCTTTTTTTGAATATAATGGAGGAAAACATGGTTTTTAGTCTAGTTGTCATTAGACTTTTGTTATAGAAAATAAACAAATTCACTCAACTCTCTGTGCATTCATGGCACTGCTGCTTCTCAGGCACCAAATGAAAATTTAACTTCCCGTGTCCTCCTTTTTAGATTAAATTCAGCTGTGTTTTCTTTTGAAAATGGAATGGAAGTGAAAACAGAATGTTGTTCTACCATATATCAAGATGAGGACTGATATTCTGTCCAGAGTTTAAGTAAGTAGAATTGATTTGCTGAAATGCTGAAATGCTTGCAACTTTACACATTTTCGAAATCTTCTTTCTAAATGGATGGAAATGGGGATGGAGGCAGAGATCTTGACGATACTCGCTGTCTGGGGCTTCTATGTATCACTGTATGAAAATAGTCTTTCCTCATCTGGAATTCCCCTACACTTCCCACCATTATGTAACCAGCTCCAGGCACATGGCAAACCCTTCTCAAGGCCCCTGCACACAGAATTTGTCCTTTGCTCCTTGCCCCCTGTATGTGCCCGGTGCTTCTGCTGTGGCATGTGCCACACTGTATTTTCTAATATGCCCATCTTGGTAATTTTCTCTAGATTCATCTGTGGGACTGAACCTTGTCTTTGATCGTTAGCGTACCTTGTGGAAACTAATTTGCAGGCAACAGTGTTGCACTATTTATCTCTATTCTAATTCTCATTTTTTTGTGGAGAGAATAGAACGGAATAACTTTTACTGTGGTTGCGAAAACCTGAGAATTCAACTGGAATCGAGTTGTCTTGTAAAATGTGAGTTTGAGGGAAGAAACAGTGTGCAACTTGTTTGTGATTATATCGCTAGACAACCGTGCGTCCATTATGTATCATGTGCTAGTCTGTTTTGCATTGCTATAAAGGAACACCTGAGCCTGGGCAATTTATAAAGAAAAGAGGTTTATTTGGCTCAAGGTCTTGCAGGTTACACAAGAAGCATGGTGCCAGCATCTGGTCAGCTTCTGGTGAGGCCTCAGGAAGCTTTAATTCATGGTGGAAGGTGAAGGGGAGCAAGAGAGAGAACCAGAGAGATGAGGAGGTGCCAGGCTCTTTTAAACAACCAGATCTTGTCAGAACTAATGGAGTGAGAACTCACTCATTACCATGGGGAGGGCACCAAGCCATTCATGAGGTATCCACCCCCATGATACAAACACCTCCCACCAGGCCCCACCTCCAACACCGGGGATCACATTTCAACCTGAGATTTGGAGGGACACACATCCAAACGATATCACATCAGTAAATATTTATTAACTAATTTAAGAAAGACAAGGCCGGGCGCGGTGGCTCAAGCCTGTAATCCCAGCACTTTGGGAGGCCGAGACGGGCGGATCACGAGGTCAGGAGATCGAGACCATCCTGGTGAAACCCCGTCTCTACTAAAATACAAAAAAAATTAGCCGGGTGAGGTGGCGGGTGCCTGTACTCCCAGCTACTCAGGAGGCTGAGGCAGGAGAATGGCGTGAACCCGGGAGGCGGGGCTTGCAGTGAGCAGAGATCCAGCCACTGCACTCCAGCCTGGGCAACAGAGCCAGACTCTGTCTCAAAAAAAAAAAAAAAAAAAAGAAAGAAAGAAAGACAAAACAGACCAAAAACTAGTATCTTTATCAGATATCTTACATCATCCTCTAAAAGCCATTAAACTTTCCATTTAAAAAAACCCACAATTTTTAACCATTTTCTGATGTGTACTTTCTTATAAGCTTGTGAACATGTCCCCAAGAATGAGTTCACCTTTCTTTCAATGTCTTTCCCTTTTTATATTGGAAAGAAAAGGAAAGCTAAATATATGCATGCGTGTGTGTGTGCGTGTGTGCGTGTGTGTGCGTGTGCGTGTGTGTGCGCGTGCGTGTGTGTGCGCGTGCGTGCGTGCGCGCGTGTGTGTGCGCGCGCGTGTGTGTGCGTGTGTGCGTGTGCGTGTGTGTGTGCGCGTGTGTGTGTGCGCGTGCGCGTGTGTGTGTGCGTGTGTGTGTGCGTGTGTGTGTGTGTGTGCGCGCGCGCGCGTGTGTGTGTGTGTGTGTGTGTAGTTTATCAGAAAGGAAAAGCTCATCTTCCTTGATCATCCTGAGTTTGCTGCAAGCTGCTGATGGCAGCTGCATTGACATTTGTCTCATTGAAGTGGAAGAGCAGATGTGATGCACCGCAGTCCTCTTGCAGGTCTTCCGTTCTGAAGGCTGCACTCTGCGTCACAGTGTCCTAGACTAGCTGCAGCCCTTCCAGCTGGTGAGCTGCTTTTTTTCTTCCCTTTTAAATGCTTCCTTGGTGCAGCCTGAGGGTTGGAAGGCTGGGAGGGGAGACAGTTTGTTCTTGAATTTATGAGCGGTGAGTGCAGGGACTTAAGTGCGGCAGTTCTCCAGTCCACATTACAGATATGGGCAAAATAGTAATCCTTCCCATCATCCCACAGTCCATAAAACGAATACCTTTTAATGGTGTGGGCATAATTATCAGAAGTATTAAGTTAATTCGACAGACACTGATGTAAGGTCTTAGTAGTAACTGACTGTGGCTTGGTGCATTTCCTTAACATTCACAGATCGTATTTCAAATGACTGTTGCTGAGAGAACTCCCAAATATATTCCTGGAAAATGTGATTTCTTTCTTTCTTTCTTTCTTTTTTTAAAAGCTCATCATCTCCACTGAGCCTTAACAATTTACATTAAAAATGCTATTTGGAGCCTCCCCATCATTTTCCCTTTAGCCTTACTGAAAATTGCTTGCTTTTTTACAAGGTTGCAACACTTAGAATCAGGACCAAGGGTTATGGCTACTAAATTCCAAGTTGTCTTTTATGTACTTCCTTCAAAGCAGGCTTATATTTTCTTAGTATCTTTTACTAGCATATCAGTCACCAAAAAAATGAAAGAGAATAATCTTGACTAAATTCATAGCCATTTTTTACAGCATATCTGATCATACCCTTTACAGACAGAGAGTAATATGCATTAAAATAATCTCTTGAAAGTCTTTTTTCAAAAAAATTTGTTTTGGTCTTTATCTTTCCTTTCTAAGTGTCTGGACCGTGTATAATAGGAAGCATAAATTCCCTTTCCAGTGACTGCTATGTTCATGCTTCTCATTTTATTTTATTCATTCTGTTTTATGGATTTTGCAAAGCTGACTTTTGGTTAACCTTATGCCCCCTGAGGCTAAACTTTTGATTTAAAATTATTTGAAGCTCTCGGCTCCCTGGGTTGTGGAGTGCATATAGATCCATCTATGGCTTTAGGTGACTCAGAGCCAGGAAGAACGATTACAGAGTCGACGCCAGCAACCAGCTGCTGACCTCACAGGTGCAAAGGAGGTAGCACTAGGTGACTGGGGGTTACACTTGCCCCTGGAGCTCAGCGATGGTGCCAGAGGATTCCTCCTCCAGGGTCAGTGATGATACAGATGTGGATGCAATAGCATGGAACCCATTTCAACCACTTTAGCATTTGACTAAGCCATTCATCAAAGGCCTCAATTAAGCCAAGCCTTTCTCTGTCCTCCCCACACTGGTCTGGGCAGCAGCTTCATGCACTAGGGCAGTACACCCCTGTAAGCTCTTCATTCTCTCGCCCGTCTAGGTGCTTATTTCTTTCATTTCCCTCCATCCACGAGGCTTCTTAGTGCTTCCCTTCCAGGCTTTGCAACCTTAGTTGGACATTTATTGCAACTGTCACCTACATTATAGACTTCCTTATCTCTTAACCCTTGACTGCGATCATCATGCCACTTTAGGAAGAATACCCCACTTTACTTCTCCATCCATCGTCTCTGCTTTTGCACCAAGCTTAAGAGACTTGAATAAGTTCTAGACCTAGGATGCATTGGACCTGTCTCTTCTCTCTTCCTCCCTAGTACACAATCCTGCTTCATTGCGAAGACTGACGTTAGCTCTGAAAACTCAGTTCTCCCAACTTGCCCTGAAATGTGTATTTCTAGGCCTTACCTTTGTTTTGAGCTCTATCCCTTTTACTAAATAAGTTGATGCTCTTTTTATCAGTGTGTACATTCATGTCCGCCTTCCCTTTTAATACAGTGTGTATAGGTAGAAGGAGCCCACCATTTGATGTCAGAACGTTTGAGTTTCGGATATGGCTCAATTTCCTGCCAATTGTGTGACATAAATTGTTGAAAGGCAAATAATATTATCAGTATTACATGTGTTCTCAAAATACTTTTGTGAGTTTTTTTTCTATCTTTTTATTTTCCCTACCAGTGCTCTAAGTCAAGTTTATTCATGGAAATACCAGCCACGTCTTCTTAAAATCCTGCTTTGATAAATCGCTGTCCCCAAATTAAACTCCTAGGTGTGATGTTTAAAGCAATAACAAACTAATGCATGGTCCAGACACTTAGAAAGGAAAGATACAAACAGCTTAAAGGAAAGATAGTTTAAATACAAGCAGCTTACAATTACTTATTTAAATATATATTTTCAGGTCTTCACTTTTCCTCTAAATTCTCTGCTCTCATCAGACCAAATATCTTCTGAAGCCACCAAAAACTGTCATAACTTCCCGTTCACATGACCAACCACCTTCTCCTTGCCTCTTTTATTCCAATATATTATTCATAGCCCATGATTACTAACTAGATAATATTGACCACCAATTTCATTTAATATCTACCGGACACAATCATACTACCTAGCGTATTGCCTCATTCATGGTCTAGAAATCTGAACTGTATTATTATTATGTTGGTTACTTCGTAACTCCCTGGTTACTGCTTAAAAATATATGCCCAAGGAAGTCTTTATTCTCTTCGCCTTGGTTTGCTAATACATAAAATGAGGAACAGTGTATTTTTCTCCTCATAGGTCTTCATGGAATTTTACAGGTTAATTAAAGCATTCTGAAAGCTTCTTGAATAAAGATTAATAAAGATACGTATTTAAATATTTAGTGACCAGTTTCATTTTTCTCATTGTTACTATTATTCATATCAAGCTATTCTTATCTTTTTCTCAGCTTTAAAACAATTTGTAAATGAAAGGCCAAATTGTGACCAGTGGCCATTGTAGTACAGATGGAGTAAAAGGAATCCAGACATGATATGTGATTCTTTCCTACACAGGTGTTTATGCACATTTCTTAAATATAGGAAGGAAGGAAGGAAGAAGAAAAGGGGAAAAGGAAGCAAAGGAAAGAAATTCTACAAAACAAATGTTTAAGAATCTGCTAACACATTTTAATGAAGCTCATTAACTCAAACTTTGACTCAATGTAGAATATTTCACAATAGAACCATATATGCCCCCAGAAATAATTTTTTCTTAAATTTAGAGATCTAATTGTACCTTTAATACTGGAAGTGAGTGGAAATAGTGTTGCCTGTCATTTTAAAGTGGCCTTGAGAGGAGAAGTAACTTGCAGCCAAGTTACAACATCCAGTTTTTAAAATTTATTTTAAATTTTTTTCATACAAGGTGAAGATTTTTTTTTATTATTATACTTTAAGTTCTAGAGTATATGTACATAACGCGCAGGTTTGTTACATATGTATACATGTGCCATGTTGGTGTGCTGCACCCATTAACTGGTCAGTTACATTAGATATTTCTCCTAATGCTATCCCTCCCGCTTTCCCCTATCCCATGACAGGCCCCGGTGTGTGATGTTCCCCACCCTGTGTCCAAGTGTTCTCATTGTTCAAATCCCACCTATGAGTGAGAACATGCAGTGTTTGGCTTTCTGTTCTTGAAATAGTTTGCTCAGAATGATGGTTTCTAGCTTCATCCATGTCCCTACAAAGGACACAAACTCATACCTTTTTATGACTGCATAGTATTCCATGGTGTATGTGTGACACATTTTCTTAATCAAATCTGTCATTGATGGACATTTGGGTTGGTTCCAAGTCTTTGCTATTGTGAATAGTACTGCGATAAACATACATGTGCATGTGTCTGTATAGCAGCATGATTTATAATCCTTTGGATATATACCCAGTAATGGGATGGCTGGGTCAAATGGTATTTCTAGTTCTAGATCCTTGAGGAATTTCCACACTGTCTTCCACATTGGTTGAACTAGTGTACAGTCCCACCAACAGTGTAAAAGTGTTCCTATTTCTCCACATCCTTTCCAGCACCTGTTGTTTCCTGACTTTTTAATGATCACCATTCTAACTGGTGTGAGATGGTATCTCATTGTGGTTTTGATTTGCATTTCTCTGATGGCCAGTGATGATGAGCATTTTTTCATGTGTCTGTTGGCTGCATAAATGTCTTCTTTTGAGAAGTGTCTGTTCATATCCTTTGCCCACTTTTTGACAGGGTTGTTTGATTTTTTCTTGTAAATTAGTTTAAGTTCTTTGTAGATTCTGGATATTAGCCCTGTGTCAGATGGGTAGATTGCAAAAATTTTCTCCCATTCTGTAGGTTGCCTGTTGACTCTGATGGTAGTTTCTTTTGCTGTGCAGAAGCTCTTTAGTTTAATTAGATCCCATTTGTCTATTTTGGCTTTTGTTGCCGTTGCTTTTGGTGTTTTAGTCATGAAGTCCTTGCCCATGCCTAGGTCCTGAATGCTATTGCCTAGGTTTTCTTCTAGGGTTTTTATGGTATTAGGTCTAACATTTAAATCTTTAATCTATCTTGAATTGATTTCTGTGAAAGTGTAATGATGGGATCCAGTTTCAACTTTCTACATATGGCTAGCCAGTTTTCCCAGCACCATTTATTAAATAGGGAATCCTTTCCCCATTTTTTGTTTTTGTCAGGTTTGTCAAAGATCAGATGGTTGTTGATGTGTGGTATTATTTCTGAGGGCTCTGTTCTGTTCCATTGGTCTATATCTCTGTTTTGGTACCAGTACCATGCTCTTTTGGTTACTGTAGTCTTGTAGTATAGTTTGAAGTCAGGTAGCGTGATGCCTCCAGCTTTGTTCTTTTTGCTTAGGATTGTTTGGCAAATGCAGGCTTTTTTTTGGTTCCATATGAACTTTAAAGTAGTTTTTTCCAGTTCTGTGAAGAAAGTCACTGATAGCTTGATGGGGATGGCATTGAATCTATCAATTAACCAGGTGAAGATCTTTTCTGGGTCTGACAATAAGTTTTCTCCATCTAGTGACTGTAAAGGAGTTTGACAATTCTCATAAATTGAAAAGTTATTGGGAGATACAAAGTTAGATATAAAGTTCAAATTGAAGGCCCATCAATCGGATCATGTTTGTTTAAACACAAACAGCTTCAGCTTTCCAAGACTTCCTACTCTAGCTCTTGTGTTAATTTTGCTAATGGCTGGTAGTGTGTGACTTCTTCATCTCTTTGGTTCTCTGGTTCCTTCTGGAGGTAAGGTTCTGTGATTCTATTCATAGCAGTTCTTAGCCTGATTGGGTTACCAACATGGATAAGAATCTGATAAAAAGTTATAAACTATATTTTCAGTGAAAATCACAATTTCCTAAAACATATGTGTGTGTATGATATGGTTTGGCTGTGTCCCCACCCAAATCTCCTCTTGAATTGTAATTCCCACAATTTCCATGTGTCATGGGAGGAACCTGGTGGGAAGTAATTCAATCATGGGGGGAATCTTTTCTTTGCTGTTCTTGTGATAGTGAATAAATCTCATGAGATCCGATGGCTTTAAAAATGGGAGTTTGCCTGCACAAGTTCTCATTGCCTGCCGACATTCACATAAGATATGACTTGCTCCTCCTTGCTTTCCACTATGATTGTGAGGCACCATCCATGTGGAACTGTTAAGTCCAAAAACCTCTTTCGTTTGTAAATTTCCCAGTCTTGGCTGTGTCTTTATCAGTAGTGTGAAAACAGACTAATACAGTAAATTGGTACCAGTAGAGTGGGGTGCTGCTGAAAAGATACCTGAAAATGTGGAAGTGACTTTGGAATTGGGTAACAGGCAGAGGCTGGAACAGCTTAGAGGGCTCAGAAGAAGATAGGAAAATGTGGAAGAGTTTGGCACTCCCTAGAGACTTGTTGAATAGCTTTGACCAAGATGCCGATAATAATATGGGCAATGAAATCTAGGCTGCAGTGGTCTCAGATGGAGATGAGGAACTTGTTAGGAACTGGAGCAAAGGTGACTCTTACTATATTTTAGCAAAGAGACTGGCAGCATTTTGCCCTTGCCCTAGAGATTTGTGGAACTATGAACTTGAGAGAGATAATTTAGGGTATCAGACAGAATAAATTTCTAAGCAGCAAAGCATGTAAGAGGTGACTTGGGTGCTGTTAAAGGCATTCAGTTTTATAAGGGAAGCAGAGTATAAAAGTTTGGAAAATTTGCAGCCTGACAATGTGATAGAAAAGAAAATCCCATTTTCTGAGGAGAAATTCAAGCCATCTGCAGAAATTTGGGTAAGTAACCAGGAGCCAAATGTTAATCACCAAGACAATGGGGAAATGTCTCCAGGGTATGTCAGAGGTTTTCATGGCAGCCTCTCCCATCACACCCTTGAAGACCTAGGAGGAAAAAGTGGTTTCCTGGGCCAGGCACAGGGTCTTCATGCTGTGTGCAGCCTAGGGACTTGGTGCCTTGCATCCCAGCCACTCCAGCCATGGCTGAAAGGGGCCAATGTAGAGCATGTGCTGTGACTTCAGAGGGTGGAAGCCCCAAGTCTTGGCAGCTTCCACATGGTGTTGAGCCTGCAAGTGCACAGAAGTTAAGAATTTGGGTTTGGAAACCTCCGCCTAGATTTCAAAAGATGTATGGAAATGCCTGGATGCGCAGGCAGAAGTTTGCTGCAGGGGTGGGGCCCTCATGGAGAACCTCTGCTAGTACAATACAGAAGGGAAATGTGTGGTTGGAGCCCCCACACAGAGCCCCTACTAGGACACCACCTAGTGGAGCTATGAGAAGAGGGCCACTCTCCTCTGGACCCCAGAATGGCAGATCCACTGACAGCTTGCACTGTGCACCTGGAAAAGCTGCAGACTTTCAATGCCAGCCCATGAAAGCCTCCAGGAGGGAGGCTATACCATGCAAAACCACAGGGGTGGAGCTGCCCAAAACTACGTGAACCCACCTCTTGTGTCAGCATGACCTAGATGTGAGACATGGAGTCAAAGGAAATCATTTTGGAGCTTTCTGATTTGACAGTCCTGCTGGATTTTGGACTTGCGTGGGACTTTGGCCAATTTCTCCCATTTGGAACAGCTGTTATTTACCCAATGCCTGTACCCCCATTGTATCTAGGAAGTAACTAAATTGCTTTGGATTTTACAGGTTCATAGGTGAAAGGTCCTTCTCTCAGATGAGATTTTGGACTGTGGACTTTGAGTTAATGCTGAAATGAGTTAAGAATTTGGGGGACTGTTGGAAAGGCATGATTTGTTTTGAAATGTGAGGACATGAGATTTGGGAGGGACCAGGGCGGAATGATATGATTTGTCTATGTCACCACCCAAATCTCATCTTGAATTGTAACACCCACAATTCCCATGTGTCGTGGGAGGAACCTGGTAGAAGGTAATTGAATCATGGGGGCTGATCTTTCCTGTGCTGTTCTCATGATAGTGAATAAGTCTCACAAGATCTGATGACTTTAAAAATGGGAGTTTGCCTGCACAAGCTCTCTCTTTGCCTGCCGCTGTCCACGTACAACATGATTTGCCTTCTGCCATGATTGTGAGGCATCTCCAGCCATGTGGAACTGTGAGTCCAATAAACCTCTTTCATTTGTAAATTGGCCAGTCGCAGGTATTCTTTATCAGCAGCATGAAAACAGACTAATTCAACTAATAATATATAATATATAATACATAATTATATTTACATTATTATATTATATAAAATTACATTTTCCATAATGTTATTACATTATATACATTACATATATATTTACATTGTATATCTATTTTCTTTTAAGCTGCCCAGTGTCAAACTCATTGCATGAGTGTTTGGGACAATCAATCCTCAACACCAGCATAGAACCCAGAATCTGCAGAGGCCCATTTGCAGTCTGTGACCTGCACAGACAGAATGCTGGCACGTGGCCTCATCCTGCTTAGTCCCGGGTCTTGAAACCACAGTTAGTGTTGCAAAGAAGTCGGCACAGCTTAGCGTTTATTCTCCAGGCATGAGCGGGAGCAGCATTCAAGGTTCCAGGCCAGCAGCAGCTGTTTCCAGTGGTGAAATGCCTTGTCCACTAGCAGAGGAGTCTTAACCAGTCTCGCCTGTGGTGTCGTTTTCATTATTGTTTTGAATCCCTGGCCTCCCTTGGTTTTATAACTGATTTCTGGGATATATATCTTTCCAGTAAATTCAGTGAACTATCCAATGTATTATTAAATTCCTTTCTCACATGAATTCACCAGAATTAGTTTTTGCTGTTTGCGAATAAGAACTCGAACACACATAAAGGTAAGAAAAAAAATCCACCTATAGCTTCAGTGTTTCAGTGTTTTGATGAGCCCCTTAAGCCTGCCATGGATTTTGCTTCCCTCTCTCAATCTGATGGGGTTGGTGGTTTTCTGGGCTGTGAGGGTGGGAGAGTATTTGCAAGTCCTGGGTAAAGATGCCTGCTCTAAAAAGGCATGAACTGGCTGGGCGTGGTGGCTCACACCTGTAATTCCAGCAATTTGGGAGGCCAAGGTGGGCTGATCACTTGAGGTCAGGAGTGCAAGACCAGCCTGGCCAACATGGTGACACACTGTCTCTACTAAAAATACAAAAATTAGCCAGGTACAGTGGTGGGCACCTGTAATCCCAGCTACTCAGGAGGCTGAGGCAGGAGAATCGCTTGAACCCAGGAGGTGGAGGTTGCAGTGAGCTGAGACTGCGCCATTACACTCCAGCCTGGGTGACAGAGAGAGACTCAGTCTCAAAAAAAAAAAAAAAAAAAGGTGTGAACCCAATTAGTTGTTTAAAAAACTAGGGGTGCAAAACCTTGATTTTCTCATTATATTAACACAAGATAAAAGTCATGAACTGGTGCATATCAATTCTAGAAAGTGAAATTTAATTAAAAAGGATTAAATTTTAATCTCAATTATTTACTTTACTTTTTCAAATTTATTTGTTTCTGTATTCTTTTTATTATTATTTTTAAGATGGGGTCTCACTCTCTATCACCCAGCTGGAGTGCAGTGGCGTTATCTTGGCTTACTGCAGCCTCGATCTCCTGGGCTCAAGTCATTCTTCCACCCTAGCCTCCCAAGTAGATGGGACTACAGGTGCATACCACCATCGCTGGTTAATTTTTGTATTTTTAACAGAGCTGGGGTTTCACCATGCTGCCTAGGCTGGTGGTCTCAAACTTCTGAGCTCAAGCCGTCCGCCCGCCTCAGCCTCCCAAAATGCTGGAATTACAAGCCTGGGCCGCTGCATTCAGCCCAATTATTTACTATAAAACTTGCTCTTTTCCTTTTATTTCTCTGCTAATGAACAGGGCAAATCTCTGTCTCCACTACAAAGTCAATCCAGCCAGTCCCTGAGAAACTCCTTTTCCGTCGTCTGCAAGGGCTTGCATATGAGCTTTCGATTCATCTGAAATAGCAGTTCCCCTACTGTGAGTGTTTTCATAAAGACTTTCAGAGCAGAAATACAGAGTGCCTTACTATGTCGGTGTTTCCACCTAGTATCTACCACAAAGACGAGTTATAAAAATCAGCTTCAGAATGTTTATGAAGTAACAGAGAGCCTCCAGGTGAGTGTCTACATTAACAAATAACGTACCTCCTACATATGTGAATGGCCAGTTACACACAAACGTTGAATAGATTTTGTTAAAGTATCAATGACTGACACTTAGGCTAAGACGATGAATGGCCAACCAGTGAAATAGCGTATGTGTATATGTGCGTGTGTGCGTGTGTGTGTGTGTAAGAGAGAGAGAGAGAAAACTTTTTTCCTCCAAGGTCACTAAGGTCTATTTTCAAGGTCACGAAGTTCTAGTAGAATTTACAACACCCTTCAGAGGCAATCATTGTTACTAAAATTTTAAACAGAAAGAACCTACAAGCAATGGGATCAAGAAGAGTGAGTGAGTAGGGCAGGTTGTGTGCTTTCAGAAAATACAGATAAAGGGAGGACAAATCCCAGTTTTCTTGAAGCTCTTTTTAATTTTTTTATTTTTTTGAGATAGGGTCTTTCCCTGTTGCCCAGGCTGGATTGAGATGGCGTCTCGCCCTGTTGCCCAGACTGGAGTGCAGTGGCACAATCTTGGCTCACTGCAACATCTGCCTCCCAGGCTCAGGTGATCCTCCGACCTCAGCCTCTCAAGTAGCTGGGATTACAGGCACGCACCACCATGCCCGGCTAATTTTTGTCTTTTTTTGTAGAAGCAGAGTCTTCCTGTGTTGCCCAAGCTGTTGAACTCCTTTTATGCTTTCTCTTGATTATGTAATCTCTTTCTAGACAGTTCAAATAAAGTTAGAAAGTAGGTTTCTCTTTTCTTCTTTAGAAGCCAATTTCCTTTGAAGCATGGAGACAAAATGCTATGCTGTTTATTTATTAAGATCTATTGTTTTCCCTCATCATTTGTCGTAGCTAACCATGGTATCACCTCTCCTGTATCTACTATACTCTTTGCCTGTAGCCAGCAAAGCACCATCAGCAGAGGCAGTGAGAGGATGCCTCTTATGTGAGCCTTAGAATTATTGATTCTGGACAGAATTTGTTTTCAATGTTTATGGAAGTCTCCCAAGTAGAGTCTATTCCCCAGGCAGGCATCAGGTACAGCAGAAAAGACGCTTCCACTCAGGCGGGTGCTGAAAGATAATCTCCGTGACAAAGTGATTCTCCATGAGAATTGCATCTTCGGTTTCTCTGCTGTCAGGGGAGTTGCTGATGGCCGTTTACACTTGTTGTATAATGAAGACACCTGTTTGCTAATAATTGCACTGAGGATATCACAACACAGGGCGTGAAAAAATAACATGGGAATACAATTGCAGATTACATATACATGTGAATAGATGTTTGCTGTTGGTAGCTTAATGGGCCATAGCTACCTATTTCCTAAGTAGCTAAATTGAGTGACAGATTTTGTAGTATTTACTGCATTTCATTTTAATGAGCAGTTATTGTAGCTGAACAATTACTTCATCACAGGTGTAGCAGGTATCACAGGGGTGACATCAGTGAAAGTGCTTTATTGCTGCTTTTCCTGTGTCACAGGGTAATAATCAAAGACAGGGCTTAAAAGCAATAAAAAGTTCCCTTAGTGAAGCAAATTGAGATTTCATTTTCAGTGCGACTCAGTATGCTTGACTGCTACATGAGTAAACTGGTGTAGGCTAGAAACCAGACCTCTTTGGAAGTGAATTGTGTTGAATGAGGGACGAAAAGGAAGAAGATCACCTGGATCTGGGCACCCGTCGCTCCTGGAGGAGCGCAGCTTTGGAATATGTTTTCCTCCAGCTGGTTGGCATATCGTACAGAGAAGGCAAATGTTTTATTCCCCCTGAATTTCTGACTGTGGTGCAGAGGACGTCAAGGTCAAAAATAGAAAAGTCCTCCGTTTCTGCAGGCTTAAATAGAGGTAATATTTTAAAGACTAACATTGATACTGATAATTATAGCTGCTTCTGTTATATCAAAACTTCAAAAATAAAAGTAACCAAATAATCGAAGGACCTAACACCCAATTTACCAACCGCCTTTGATCTATATATGTATATTATAGATATGTATATATATTACATATTTTTTCTTAGACGCAATTGGCAGAATCATGGAATATTACATAACACTGAAACTTAGAGAGGACTTTAAGAATCACTTTATTTATCCTTCTATTTTTGTAATTAAAAAATAAGGCCAGAGTGTTAAATTGACTTGGCCAGTTTCCATAGTTAATATGATAATACTTCCCTAAAGTATAATATGATATTTGCATATAACAATCGTTCTACTTCTCTACTTTAAAACTTCCTATTTAACTTCAGTTCACCCTGAAAAAAATGAATTTTGGTTTGTTCTCAATTTTACCTCTTTATTTACCAAAATAGAGATATCTGTATCACCATGTAAGGTAAAAATCTAATTTGCTTTTAAAATTCATCTACCATTAGTGTCTACATTCTGACCTTCATTACTTGCAGGTAAAAATGTGATCACGCTAATACCGACACCCAAATCTGCTTATCTCCAAATCCCCAGGCAGAAACTCAAGGCAGATCCCTTCCCAGGTAATCTCAGGAATCCCCAAAGTGGCAATGACTTCCTCAGGAATACAGCTCTTAATTTTCTTTTTTTCCCTCAAATTCTTCTTGGAGGTCTGCTGCCCCTAAGCCCTAAACTGCTGCTTTAAGCTGCTGCTGTCGTATTAGATGGTGAAGGAGAGAGGCTGCGAGGCTACCTGTGACTTCTGCCTGTGGTTACTTGGGTCCCAGCACAGTGCTTCTTAAGCTCAGAGTCTCAAAGCATTTTCATGAGCTTTTACTGAATCCATGAGATGCAGTATTCAATACCATCTAATACCTCCCATTTTTCTACTCTTACCATTTAGTCCCTCTTAGTCCCCAAAAGCCTCTTTGTTTTCCAAAAAATAATAAAAGGCAAATGGATAGTTGCAGAGGAGTGGTGTTGTTCATTTGCCACCTTGGGAAAAGCATTCATGCTCCACCTGTGCCCAGCCAAGATAACCTTTCAGGAATATTTTGACATGCATTTTACTTTCTGGGAACTGGCACCAAAGATCGGTCATCATTACTCTAATTAATCACTTCTATTTGTAAGGGTGATGAGGATTCGTATGGATTGGCCAAAATAGTTAGTCACCGTTAAGAAGTGCTTTCTCTGTTCAGCTAAAACCCCATGTCTGAAGCCACACAGGAACGGATAGCTTTAGTCTGTGCTTCTAATGCCTCATTTTCTATAAATTCCAAATGGACCTCAAGCCTTTTTCTGGGCCAGTGACACGGAAAATGATAGCTGGCAGTCGATGGTCGTTAAAAAACATTCTTGGAATGCTGTTACAGCAGTGGGCAGTTGTTACTGTCATGTTGAGAGTGAAAAAGGTAGAATCATGGGATTTCAAAAATCGAAGGGAACTTAGAAATAATTTTGTTCAACTCCCTTGTCTTATAGATAAAAGTAGTCATGTAACCATCTGTCATTTTATACCCAATTTAAAAGCTTGTGATATCCTTCTACGAAAGGAAAACATATAATCAAACCAGGCACTATCGCTTGCCAAGGTCCCGCGTTTGGGCCTCACATGTTCATTCCATTCAGCCTTTGCACTGGTAAATGCAGCAGTGACTCCCAGCCACAACGGACAAAAATCCCAGGTGCATTTTTGACTCTAGTCATGAAATCATTGACACCACCTCAAAAATAATTAACATTCTAGTAGGCAATTCCACGAAATACTTTCACCATAGGGAATATTTTTCAGTAGAAGATGATGGTTAGGTAGATACAGCAGCTCCCCAAATAGTGGGATTCTTAGAGCACGGATAAAATCAGTTGCAGGCTGAAAAAATATCTTGAATGGGCAAGGAAGAGGGAATCCGATATAAGAAAGTTTATATTTCCATGGATAAAATGCAATAACACTTATGTTTCTGAAAATTCTATCAGCATGCCAACTTCATTTCCAGTCCAACTGGGATTTGCCTTATTGCCCTGAATCATGTTAAGGCAGCCTTGGATCTTCATGGCTCCCAGTGGATCTCCAGCTCCTTACCGTTCCCGAGAGCCATCTGTCATGTGTAGGTTTCCGCTGGACCTGGCATAAATATTTACACGTAAGTTCATCTTGAGGTGGGATTATGCCTAATAAACTCCTGGGATTCTGTACTACCCCACACATAGTTACTAATTTTATTTTTCTCCAGTATGTTTAGCTGAAGCTGGCACATTGTGTTTTTTTTTCTTTTTTTTTTTTTTAATTAATTAAAACTTTAAAAATGGTGATCAAACCACTGGTGGTCAGTGAGAGCCTAGATGGTAAGAGCTTTTTCCTCAGGGGTTGAAAAATCCCTATCTAAACAAATAAAGTGGTCTTATGGCTTGAAAATATTTATAGAGGGGCCGGGCATGGTGGCTTACACCTGTAATCCCAGCACTTTGGGAGGACAGGGCTGGCAGGTCACTTGAGGCCGGGAGTTTGAGACCAGCCTGGCCAACATGGGTGAAACCCCCATCTTTACTGAAAATACAAAAATTAGGCAGGTGTGCTGGCGCATGCCTGTAGTCTCAGCTACTCTGGAGGCCAAGGCACTAGAATAGCTTGAACTTGGGAGATGGAGGTTACAGTGAGCCGAGGTCGCCCCCTGCACTCCAGCCTGGGCGACAGAGCAAGATTCTGTCTCAAAAAAAAAAAAAAAAAAAAAAAATGTATATATATACTGCCGGGCATGGGGACTCACACTTGTAATTCCAGCACTTTGGGAGGCCAAGGTGGATGGATCACTTGAGGTCAGGAGTTTGAGACCAGCCTGACCAATATAGTGAAACCCTGTCTCCACTAAGACATAAAAAAAATTAGCCAGACTTGGTGGTACAAGCCTGTAATCCCAGCTATTCTGGAGACTGAGGCAGGAGAATTGCTTGAACTCGGGAGGTGGAGGGTGCAGTGAACTGAGATTACACCATTGCACTCCAGCCTGGGCAACAAGAGCAAAACTCCATCTCAAAAAAAAACGAAATTATATAATACTTTTTCCATGAGTCAAATTCAAACGATGGTGATCCACTGGCATGATTGTAATGGCATGGTTTATGCAAAGGCCATCAAGGTACAGTTGACTAGAACCAAATTGATCATAGTTCACTGAAGAATGTTGTGGTGCCTGTGTTCATTGTCTTCTGAAGTTGACTTATGAAATCAAAACAATATTCTCCTGGACATATTTAATAATGCATTCAAGCAGGCATTTTGCCAAATCCCTTTGAGACCATATTAAATAGAAAGATATTTTAAGCATTCATTTTGATGAATGGAGCATAGGTAATGACCTTGTTCAATCCACAGAGTCTAGTATACAATGAAAGCATTGGCCAACAGATAATTTATTACAGTGTGGTGGAATTAACTTTTGGTACATTGAATATTTATTTATTTGCCTCAGTGTGTTTTAAATTTCAATTTTAGAAAATGTTTGTCTGATTATGAAATTAATACACGTTCATTATAGAAAATTAGGAGAACATAAAAGAAAAGATAAGGGAAAAATCAAAAGAAAATCCGGTTCTGGAAAATAACCACTATTTTTATTTTAGTATAAATATGCATACAATTGATATTTTATCACGCTTGTCAATCATTCCAAAGATGTTATTCAAAGATATTTCTACAATGTTATTTGTAGTTGAATAATCTAAATGACCATCAACAGGACTTTGATGTACTGCCATGAAAAGAGGTTGACAAGAACCTGTCAAGGGAAAAAAGCAAGACATAGAAAACATTTATAATAAAGCCTCATTTTTTTGTATCAAAAAATTTTAGAAGGCATATAGAAAAGTATTAACAGTGTTTACCTCTAAGGAAGTTGACAAACAGAGCAGGTGAATTTTTTATAACCAGTATTCATTTTGTAACAAATAAGTGAACAACTCTAGCTTATGCAGCAATCCATGGCATATTCAGATTGTGTCCTGGTCCTGCGACTATGAAGAATTATTTACAGATTTAATTTTCCCATTTGAAGATAATTGTGAATCAATGCAAAGATTCCAAAAGAAAAAAAAAAGATGCAGCTAAATTATTAACAGGTAAAACACTGTATCTGAGTGGAGAGGTAAAGGAGTGTAGATTATTTATTGAAAGTAGGACATTTGGGAACAATCTAACAACAAATATGCCTTGACTGGCTCCTCTGTATAATGCCCCGCTGGGATGGTACTGAACGGAAATCCTACATCCACAGAACGTTGGAAAAGGTGCCTATAATTGGGTGTCAGGATTTGCTGCTGATCTAGAAGGTCGACGTCTGGATATATACAGGGAAGAGTAGCTGGTCTACATGTGAGCTGAGGTGATATTTAAAACATGGAACGCCCTGGACAGCACAAGTGTGAACCAGTCAGAAGGGATACTGGCTGTGGTCCTGTGGTAGAGTCCTGGAGGGTCCATTCGTACCAGGCTTAACTTTTTGGTTGCTACATAGGGGTGAGCCGGGGGTCACAGGGCAAAGGCCTGGGTTGGGGGCAGCTCAGTGAGCTATACACTAAATCCTGATAAGAATTCTAGGAGGTAGGTGCAACTCTTCAGGGTGAGTGTTTGTAGTACCTGTCGCTACTACTATTTTCATCTTCTAGAACACGAGTCCCCAACTCCCGGGCCATGAACCAGTATAGGAACCAGGTAGCACGCAGGAGGTGACTGGCAGATGAGCAAGCAAAGCTTCATCTGTGTAACAGCTGCTCCCCGTCCCTCGCATTGCGCCTGGCCTCTGCCTCTCGTCAGATCAGCAGCAGCAGCAGATTCTCAGGAGCACGGAACCTATTGTGAACTGCATATGTGAGGGATCTAAGCTGAGTGTTCCTTATGAGAATCTAATGCCTGATGATCTGTCACTGTCTTCCCACAACACCCGTCCATGGAAACATTGTCTTCCATGAAACTGGTTCCTGGTGGCAAAAAGGTTGTGGATTGCTGTTCTAGAAAATATCATGGGAGTTGACTTAAGAAACATGTGTTAAATTAAAAGACTATGTATTAAATGAAAACATGTAGATTTCAGTCATTTAAATTGCTGTTTTCTCCTTAGGCTTTTTGCCTCTATCTCCTGGTCACGTCAGTACCTTTGTAACTGTTCTTTCACATCACATGGAATGGCTGAGTTAGATATCTTTCATCTCGGCCCTCTTGACACAGGAATCATGTCCTTTTCTTCTGAAGCTACTATTATTTCCAGAGGTTGGTATTTCCTTAGATGATAAAATAGCAAAGGTAACTTCAACAACATGGTAAATTCAGAGTCCTCCTCTGGGGCTAGAGATGAATTTTGTTATTGTAACTTTTAACTTTAAGAACACCTGAACATTTTTAGTTAATTTAAACACCAAAAATTCAGTTAACAATGGATATGTTTATAAGTAAGCCATAGACCATGGTGGGTCCTTCCTAGTAACATCTTACTTTATATGTAACAATTCACTTGTGATGCAGCATTTCATCTACTTATTGCAACAATCTTTTGAAGAAGGCAATATCATTCACATTTTATAAACAAGGAAACAGAGGGTTAGATAAATCAAACTGCTTGTCTTAAAGTACACAGCTATAAGTAGCATCATCAGAGCCAAAATTCTGTGACTATTTTTTGACTATAAATCTAACATTTTTTTCTACTATTTTCCACTGCCTTGTTTTTGTTTTCTTATGTTTTAGTGTTGACTACAAATAACAGTTATAGCTAGTTTGGTTTTAAGGGACACAATGTTTGAAAGGCCTTTGTCAATTTTTAAAACTCTTTGTCTTTCAGAATGTAATAAAAACTCCCAATTACATAAATGTTGATTAGTTAGGTTCCATAATATTGAATCATAGTCTCGAATGGCAAAAATGAATTAACACAGTTTAATTCCCCTATTTTACATCTCATTTTCATCAAGAAACCTGAAATGTGTGATGTGGTTCAAATTCCTTGATGCCTTTAACAACCCATTGGGTTTTGTGTATCCAATAACTGCCACCGCCCTCAACCTACAGAAGCAGATGCCTTATGAATTATAAATTTGTGCATAATGGAAGTCAATGGCCACATGTTCATTTGGATTTTAATAATTCAGGACTAATCTGCTATAGGTAGAGTGGGACAGATCCCCCTTACATGACAAAATCGGAAAAGAGGTAGACAAACAGAATAATGAAGGGTTGAAATTAGCATCTACCAATGTCAATGCTTTGTCATTCTTGCCCGGATTTCCTTTAGGTAGAGGCAAGGATTTATCTATTTTCTTTCTACTAACAGTAAGATATAGTCTCTTTTGCAGTATCATGTATATCTAAAGAATCTAAAAAGTGGATCAGAACAAAAAATGCTTTGGACTGTAGATGTCCTTACTTGGTGTTTGTGCTGGGCTAAATAATACACCTCCAAAGATGTCCACGTTCTAATCCCAGGAACTTGTGAACCTTACGTTATATGTCAAAAGGGACATTGCCAATATCTCATTGTGGGAAGATGCCCTGACCTGGTGGACTCTCAGCGTCATTGCAAGACCCTTGTGAGAGGGAGGCGGAAGGAGAAGTGACCGCAGAAGAGGGCGACATGGTGACAGAGAGACAGGCTACGCCGCCAGCTTTGAAGACCGAGAAGGGGACACCTGTCAAGGAGTGCAGCAGCTTCTACAGGTGGGAAAAGGCAGGAAAACAGTTCTGCAGAGCCTTGGAAGGAACCTGTCCTGCTGACACCTTGCCTTCACCCTTGTGAGACTGATTTTGGATTTCTGACCTCCAGAATATTAAGACGGTAAATTAGCACTGTTTTAAGCAATACAATGTATGGCAATTTACTACAGCAGCAATAGGAAACGCAAGCAGTGGTGAAGCCCATTCTGGACTTAGCTCTCCTTTTCCCTGATAAAACCTCTATGCTGTGTGCCTCTTAGAGATTTCCCCACGGTGTCTTTGCTTCTGGACATTCCAGTCCCATACTTCTGAGAGGTGATCATAGGAAGGCGTGTGGATAAGAAGCAGGCATTGGTCCTGGGCCTTGATGAAAATCTTTCCCAATTAAAACAACATCGAGATACCACCACACACCTATCAGAGTGATGAAAATCCAGAGCACTGACGCCACCAATTGCTGGCAAGGGTGTGAAGCAACAGGAACTGTCATTCATTGCTGGTGGGAATGCAGAATGGCACAGCCACTTTGGAAGACAGTTTGGCAGTCTCCTCTAAAGCAAAACATGCTTTTACCACAGGAGCCAGAAATCACTTGCCTTGGAATTTACCCAAATGAGTTGAAAATATATGTCCACAAAAAATCTGCACGTACATGTTTATAGCAGCTTTATTGATAATTGCCCAAACTTGGAAGCAGCAAAGATGTCCAGTAGGTGAATGCATCAATAAGCTGTGGTACATCCAGACAATGGAATATTTTAAAAGTGCTAAAAAGGAAATGAGCCATCAAACCATGTGAAGACACCGAAGAACCTTAGAAGCATATTACTAAGTAAATAGAAGAAGCCAGTCTGAAAAGGGTACATCCTGTACAATTGAACTCTATGACACTCTGGAAAAGACACAACTATGGGGACAATGAAAAGATAATGGTTGCCAGGGTTTGTGGGGTGGGAGGGATGACTAAGCAGAAAACAGAATTTTTAGGACGGTGGAACTATTTCGTAGGATAGTACAGTGATGCACACATGTTGTTACGTCTTTGTGAAAACTCATAGAATGTGCAACGCCGAGAGCACACCCTAATGGAACTGTGGACTCTGCATGATGGTGACATGTCATTGCAGGTGCATCTGTTTTAGCAAATGTCTCACTCGAATGATGGATGTTGAGAGTGGGGTGGCTGTGTGTGCAGGGATGGGTGCAGGCTCATGGGAAATCTCTGTATGTTCTGCTAAATTTTGCTGTGAGCTTAAAACTTCTCTTTAAAGAAGTGTGTATTTACCAATAAACATATATATATATGTTATATATGTACCTATATATGTTTAACTTAGAGTCTCTGGCAGGGGACAGCAACCAAGGATCCCTGCATCTGGTTTGCTCTAGGGAGCCTGACCTTCAGAGTTAGACTTGGGGGTTCCCCTGGGAATACACGGCGGGCAGCCACCTTTCCAAAGGACGGGATGACCAGACTGGGTATTGGTACTTCTTCTCTCCCCCTCACCCTGCTTCACAGGATGAGGGAATGGACAGATGAACAGATAAACCAAGAAGGGACACCACATTCCCTGGTGGAATGGCCCTACAAAATGCAGTAAAGTCCTGGGATCATACGAGTGATGAAGCCCAGAAATTGCTCAGGGAAGCAAGTCAGCTTAACTTAAGAGTGAGTCCTTTGGTCCAATTTTAACAGACAAGGTAAAAGGAATAGTTGGTGTAACATCTGAAGTTTGGAAACACATGCTTGATTTACCCACGCGGCATCCTCAGGCCTTTCAGAACAAGAGGATGCCCACAGTGAGCCAGCCTCCCTCTTAGCAAGCCAGCTGGCCACAAAGGCTCAGTCATAACCGGTTGGAAACATAAACTCTCCCTTTCTTCTTTGGTGGCTTGAGACTTGGTGAGCTGGTCTATAAATCTAAACTGCAAGCACAGAGCCTATGTTTGGGATCATGATCTGTTTGCCACAGGCACACTGGTCCTGGCTTGATTCACCGGCTGCTCTGCCTCTGCCCTTTGAATCATAACCTATTTGAAGGGCTCTGGGGGTGACTTTGCCGTGCCCCAATAATTTATGGAAATTTCGGGATTCAGAGTTTTCACCTTTGACGCGCAGTTCTCTTTTTCAGTGGCAAATGGACTGAGAACAAACTAAACTGACATAGTATTCAAGCATTATTCATTTTTGAACCTTTTAAACATGTGCCCAGTCAGTTCATAACACTTTAGGATGCAGTCTTTCTTACCAGGCTCCTCGGCTCTTTGTTCAAATCAACCTCGGAGAGGCTTTCTCCTCTGTTCCGTGCATCTTCCTTCACTGAAACAGTGTTTACGTCCCACCTGGTTGAATTTTTTTCCAGGACGACTCTCAGCCCGATGGATATAGACTTCTCTTGGGCTCTGACATTGGTTTACCAGCTTTGACCAGAAATACACACGTTCCAGTCATGGGCACAGAGAGGACATAGTTTATGATCAAGTTAGAGTTTTATTGCATATATAAGAAAGACAAATGCACACAAAGGACTGGAAGCAGCAGCGCCTGCCATGAGCGCTGAATTTGATTTACGATTAAGGCAGCTGCCGGGCATGGGGTGCTGTGGGATCCTGAGGAAAAGGTCTCTGAAATGCAAGGTGAACACTTCTATTTAATCTGTACTCATGCTGTTTGTTCACTCAGTGCCCTGCTTCTTGGCACAGGCGGAATCTCCATCTCCTATCACACAACTCCTGCTCCTTGGTGGAGAGAAGGGGTGGACAGGTAAGAGAAAGTACAGGAGAAGGCGAATGAAGGTGGAGGGACAAGACTGATATCTGGGGAAAGTCCCTTTTATAATGTAAAGTGCAGGCAAGTCAGGTTGTACCCACAGTAGAGATGCCAGGAACCCAAGTGGATATGCCAGGCATACCTTCTCTGTGGATCTTTGGGTCCTGGGGGTTTGGGAATTATTGCCAGTGATTATCAGTGAATATGTGCCATGAACTTTGTCATCATTTATAGACTGAATAAATGATATATGTCATTTATTTGTGCTACTGCTTTTAAAATGTAACAAAATCAAAATTTATTTTTAAATGCTAAGGAGTTCATATGAATGTATTACTTTTCTGTTTTTCATGTGTCCTTAATAGACCATAGTAAAAGTAATAGTACCATCATGTGAACATCTGGAAGAAAAGAAGATTTTTTGTTTCTCAAATTTTGTAAAAATAGGAGTAGATAAATTCTGACATCTTAGAAGGACCAAATGTTCTGTTGGGTAAGTGGTACTATAACTTTCCCAAATACAATAGATATTGTATCCACACAATATACACTTTCATTGGATGGATTTGGTTTATTCACAAACATGTGCAACTAGGAATTAGCCTATTTTATTTCTTTGAAAGTTAGTTGTTAATCATCCATAGGTATGTTTTTAAAAATTAAAGTATAAACATGCCTTTCCTTTTAGAAAAACAGTATATATATATATAGTATACAAGTAAATATGGCATGCAAGTAAGTTATCTACATATACATAAATATATATGTATATGCAAAAGAGAGAGATACATTTCACAATTCTACCACTCAAGATAATTGCTATCAATATCTAGGTGTATATCCTTCTAGAACTTTTAAAATATACACTTATATATATTTTATTTACAAAACCCAGTATTTTATTTTAGGCTACATTTATAACCTGTTGTCTTTTCCATTTACCAACTTAGGATCATTGTCTTTCCATGAGAAGACATGTTGTTGAAGCTTGGAATTCCCTACTAAATCATTTTCAAAGGAATCTGTGATTGAGGTGGATCCAGTTTTCTAGAGAGAATGAGGAAATGTCTTTTGAAGCCATGCCTGGGAAGTACAATCAGCGGATGTTACTGCACAGATTTTTTCCATCACAGCTTCCTCCCATCTCAATAATTATGATTTCTTCCCTTATGCCACTTGTTCTTCCATGCTTTTTATTCATCATCTGTGATTAAAGCCTCTTTAATTAGGAGCTAGAGAATTCACTCTCTAATTGAGGACTCATTTAAAAATCATGGACCTGGACTTACAATTCTGGTCTTTCGCTGCTTGGGTCCATGCACTAGGACGCCTATAGCAATACATGGCTTCTTATTTCGAAGGTTCTTTAAATTCTGTTTAAAAAGACCTTAAAGAGTGCATAGACATCAAGTAGCACTCTAGTATTGGGAAGATTTTAGTTTAAATGAGATAGAACCATGCGAACTAAATTTTTGTTAATAAAAACATAAGCTTGCAAATTATATACTCTGTAACATTTCCATGGGCTATATAACCTCAGGAAGGGCAAACTATGTCTTTATAGAATAAACTGTAGGCTGGAAGTGTAATGGAAAGGACTCAGAGGAGTGTAACAAAATAATTAAAGGCTTAGAAAATAATATCCATGGAGCAATTAACAGGATTGTATTCATGGCCTTTGGTAAAATGGCTGTTAGTGATGACAAATGGTGATTACAATGGAAGACATGTTCTGTGTTGGAGAGTGACAAGCTGTTAACCAATGCAGACAAATCACAAAACAAGACCTGAAAGCCTTAAAAGAAATACTTATCGAATATCCATAAATGGGGACTTTCAAAAAGCCAAAGTCATTTATGAGAAAGGCAGTGAATTTGAATGAAAAATACATTGAACCAGTTGGAAGTCAGAAGGTCTGAGTTCTCCGTGGGCACTGCCACTGCCTCACTCATGGTCCTTCGTCATCCCATTCCCTCCGCGGATGGGCATCTACTCAGCTTTATAATGAAATGGCGGATGAAGAGATCACCCTACTCCATCAGCAGGACGTGCATCGTCATGGTGAGATCCTTCCTACCCAGTATGGCAGGACGTGCCGGTTGCTTTCTCCAGCATATTTCTTTCCATTCCTTCTTAGAAACAAATCCTGATACTTTCAGCTGGGCATAATTTTTCCTGGAATAAAAGACGACCCTTCTGAATTTTCCTGTGGCACAGTGTGGTCGTGTAGCTATGGTCTGGTAAGCGAGATGGAAGCAGACAAGTTGCACAGGACTCTTAGGAAGGTGACTTACAGGGAGCTTACTCAGCTTCAGGGATGCCTTTTTGTCTTACTTTTTCTCCGTTTCTTCCCCAAAGTCAGATGTCCTGGCTTAAGCTGCTGAAGCCACCTTAGACCCTGAGTGACCTGGAGAATGGAAGCCATTGTCTAGATGTTGGAACAAAGAAATGGCCTGGGTCTCCCTGATGACACCAGAGTCACCGTATGTGTCCTGGAGTACCTGCTCTCTGCTTCTTTTTCATGAGAGATAAGCACATTTTTCTCTTCTTTAGGCCACTGCTATTATTTTTTTTCCTGTTAAACACAGCTATATCCAGTCCTAACTGGTTAAACCTATAAAATGTAATTATTTCTTGTTTTAAAATAACTATAGCTACCAATTATTTTGCACTTAGTAGCTGCCAGACACTGTACTAAGTGTTTTATGGGTGTCATCTTATCTAATTTGCACAATAAGAATACTTACGAGGTAGGTATTATTATCTATAATTTGCAAATGAGAAAATGGAGGCTTAGAAAGCTTACATAGTATCCACAGGGTCAGACTGAAAAAAGCAGGGTTCTAAACCAGGTTGGGATGACCCCAAAACTTGTTCTAATCTTAATCACTGTTATCAGTGTAATGCAGTTATTATCCTCTGTGGATAGAAGATGCTATTCCTGATTCACTCATGGCTATATGAAATACACAAGGAGCACAATGTTGGCTAATATTTCTGGAGAATCTTACCGAATTGTCAGGATGTAGACAACCTTATGTCCAATCTGCTCCCTGAACAAGATTGGCAACACAGACCCAGCCTTCTGTAACACAGATGATAACTATCCCCAGACCTTACCTAGGTTGTCAAACATTCACCTTTATAACATATTTGCAAATAGAAATAACACTAATTGCAAAAATGATGGTGGGGATTAAATAGGAGGATATACGTAAAATGCATAGAAGAAAACCAGGTACACAGTAAATGCTTAATAAATGGTACCTGACAGCACTATTGTTTAAGGGATTCATAGTGAGATTGTGAAAATTTTCAGGAGTCCGAAATATTAGGTTCAACCACAACCTCTGCAACTTGCTAGTTATGTGAACATTGTTCAGTCATTTAACTTTTTGGCTTCTAATTTTCTAAGCAATACATTATTTATGTAACAGAATTGTAACTGGAGATAAAGCCTTTCCAGTCCCTATCCCAGTGCCTGATGCATTTTAGAATCCCAGCCAATGAAATTCTTGTCACTATTATTCTCACAGAACTCTAATGAACATATTACCAGTAGTGATTTTCTCCTTGGCCCATTAACCACACGGAAGGGAGTATTCGCCATGGGGTGTCTCTGTAGCCGAGGGCCCCGGCGTGTGGTTTCATCAGAGGCAGACAGCTGCGTGAATCACTGTGGTGGGCAGTGTGCTGGGCCGCCCTGCAGGTCCTGCCAGAGTGCTGTGGAATTCAAGTTTGTCTTCTCCAGTTTTAGTCTCTGCACGTGCATTGGTCTCCTTTCTGCCCCTACAGTCTGGCCAAGGCCATTCCAGCCTCAGGAGGGCAAGAGGAGGCCTGCTGGATGCATCCTGAAAACACAGGCCATCACTGTGGGCGAGATTTACCAGGACAGATGCCATTCTGCAAAGTGGGTACTTCCCATGAGAATCCATCCACGTTTTTTTATTCTTTCTCTTGGCAGACTTTCACTCTTTTCACAGCCTTGTTTCATAGAAATCAAATAATAAAACAGCACAGAATGAAAACAAGGGTCTTCTTACACGAATACCATTTATTTAATTCTAGCACTCATGATTTATTCCTATCAGAAAGTCATCTTAAATTTTTAGGGGCTCACAACGTTCAAAGCCTCACACAAAGTCCTAAACTAGTAGAGACATCTCTGCATCTCCCACTACTTTCTTCTCCAAGTCAAGTTTCACCTTAGGTTAGAATAGTCATATATACGAGTTGATGGGTGCAGCAAACCACCATGGCACATGTATAGCTACGTAACAAATCTGCACATTTTGCACATGTATCCCAGAACTTAAAAGTAAAATAAAAATAAAAAAAATTACAACATTGGAAAGCAAAACAAAACAAACAACAACAAAAGCCATAGATAACCTTTTTCATCTTAAAATCCCCCATTTTACTCCTAACTGTCAAGGAAAAACAGATGGTTCTAAACTCTTCCTTCTGGGCTCCTAGTGGTAAAACAATTTGCAAGGCAACCATGGAGGAAAGGTGCCCGCAGTCTCTAAGCTCACATGGCCCCGCTCCCTCCATCAGTCTGTGGCCTCAGGAGGGCACTGCTTTGCCTGTGAGTGGGAGGGAGCTACCCTGTGAGGTATGAGTAGCTCCCAACAGACCATCTGAAGTCATTTTCCCAGGTGGCACGAGAAACACAGAGCCAGACATTACACTGCTTTCCAAAGAGGTGAGCTCTTTCTTGTTTCTTAACTGCTTTTTAAAAATCCAAACAAAAATGAAGCTGTGGATGCATGCAAGAAGAAAGACTAAGCAAAAATAACACTTAAAAGGAAGCAGGTTGGAGAGGGTGTGTGTGTGTGGCTGGGCAGGGGTGAGTCCTTAAATTGTGGTTTTGAAATTAAGGTCCATGTTCTGTGATAATAAGCTATCTATCAATGAGAAAGGCTGAGATTATGACAACAGAAAAAGGAGTAAAGGATTTGGTGGTTTAATTGCGTTTCTGTTCTTTTTTATATCTGCATCTTCTTTGAAGGCAAATATCAAGCTCTGTTTGGCTTTTGTGGAAAGTCATTTCTGAAGGCCTGTCTTACTTGACTGTTTCTCACTCTCTGGCTCTTCTGTCACCAGTGTCCTAGAGTTGCCTCTGCTGCCCCAGAGAGGATGGTGGCACAAACAGCGGTGCTGTCAGCGGTGATGGAGGCAGCGCCGAGACTCCAGGGCCCTTCTGGTTGAAGCTGTGTCCCACCACGCAGTTCAGCACCTGCCAGCACTTCCAAGTGTGTGATTGTCATGCTTCTCTGATTACTTCTTCCTTTGGACTCCCATAGCAATTTGTACATTACCATGGAATTGATCAAATTGCTTTATAACTAGCTGTTTATGTGTCTTTAATCTGTATCATTTTGGATGGCAGGAAATGCTCTTTCAGTAATTTTTTTGTCTGCACTGATTGGAATACTGCTTAGTACATAGTAGGTATTCAATCGTTTTTCATCAAATGAATGAAAGCTCTCCAAACCACAGCAATTATATGTAGGCAGAGACTCTTAGTGTGTAATCTGATTTAACATCTGAGTTTTGGAAAATAGTTGCTGAGAGCATTGCAACAATAATAGAGTGCAATTCCCTACCTTTATTTGTTTTCTTTTGTTTTGTTTGAGACGGAGTCTCGCTCTGTCGCCCAGGCTGCAGTGCAGTGGCGCGATCTCGGCTCACCACAAGCTCCGCCTCCCGGGTTCCCGCCATTCTCCTGCCTCAGCCTCCCGAGTAGCTGGGACTACAGGCGCTGCCACCACGCCCGGCTAATTTTTATATTTTTAGTAGAGACGGGGTTTCACCGTGTTAGCCAGGATGGTCTCAATCTCCTGACCTCGTGATCCGCCGGCCTTGGCCTCCCAAAGTGCTGGGATGACAAGGGTGAGCCACTGCACCCAGCCAATACCCTACCTTTAATAAAGGATATTTTACTCCTTTAGTGTGACATATAGGTGTTTGTTAAGCCCAGAGATAACTTTCTTTACGACGTAGATGAGCAGGCCCAGAGGTCCATGTCAGGATGTGGTGCCCTGGCTTACTCTGGGTTCATATCAAGTCATTTTTCCTCTACGAAACCTCTTTCAGATGATCTTTGGAGCCTGTATCATATGTGCAGGGTCAAAATCAGGCTGGATACAGTGTTCCACTTCCAGGGAGCATCTCTAGTTTGAGCCCAGACCACGAACCCCCAGCAAGGCCCTAATCCATCCAGTTAAATCCTTGGTAATGACTTCCTCAGTTCCCACCTCTGGATCTTTAAGGAAGCAGCACTTCCTGAATGTGGCATTGCTTTGTGGAGATGGTGACTGAGTAAGTCAGGGGTGCTCCTTGCTACTGTCGGTGAGCCGGCCACCCAGAGAGAGTCTGCTGCTGGCTGCATGAGCCCGGCCTGTGCTTTGTGGACCGAGCTGGTCTAAGCAGACTCACAGAATGCACAGGTGTTGTGGAAGCTCTGATGGCTGCCCCATCCTTCCTTTAGGACAGAAGCACTTACTCCACCAACCTCTTGGAATGTTGGCAGCTGAAGGGGTGGCAAGCCTTTCCTGTAACTACACCACAATTCAACTCCTTTGTCTACCCAGCCCCAGTTCCTTCAATTCTCCATGGGTATTGATCTGGAGGGAAATTCTCAATAAACTTTCTTCTTGTAAATTTCATCTCAGCTCCGTTTCTTGGAGAACCCCACCTAAGACGGGTGGCAACTCTAACCCTCCTGCACACCTAGACTTACTGATAGATTTAGGGAATAAGAGAGGGAGACAGAGAATGAAGCTGATATCATCTAGACTCACAACAACTAGTTCTGCAAACTCATGTTCGTCTGGGGCACTGACTCTACCAGTTAGCAGAAGGACTCTAATGCCAGCTTTTGCCTAACTCCTAGCCTCTTATAAGCTGTAATCATTTAGTCACAACCATAGGGAACTTCCTGGACTTAGCTCTATAAAGCATTCATAAAAATTCAGATCTTCGGGAATGACAGCAGGATAGTAAAAAAGCAAAACTTTTACCTTTAAGGAAACTCAGATTCAAATTCTTGCTCTTGCAATTATGAGATCAATGACACTAGGTTGCTTATTTTATCACCCTGATGTTCGGTGTCTTCTGTGAATGATAATAATAACAGAAGTCACCTCAAATAACTCTTGTGAGGTTTAAGAGAAAATTATGCAATACTTAAAATACAATCGCTGATATATAAGAGCTCACTGGATTTTTTAAATTAAGAGATTCTAAGGTGGGGTGCTGTGGCTCACGCCTGTAATCCTAGCACTTTGAGAGGCCGAGGAGGGTGGATCACCCGAGGTCAGGAGTTTAAGACCAGCCTGGCCAACATAGTGAAACCCCATCTCTACTAAAAATACACAGATTAGTCAGGCACAGTGGCATGTGCCTGTAGTCCCAGCTACTCGGGAGGCTGAGGCAGGAGAATCACTTGAATCCAGGAGGCAGAGGTTGCAGTGAGCCGAGATTGCCCCACTGCCCTCCAGCCTGGGCGACAGAGCCAGACTCTGTCTCAGAAAAAAAAAAAAAAGATTCCAACTCCTGGTTTACTACTTAACCCTTGTTTAAAGACTGTGCAACAGGCTTAATAACCCCCTTTTCAAATTATTTAATTTCCAGAAATTTTTATGATAGAAAACTCTTCATTCTAGCTTACGAAACGTCTTCCGTAATAGCTTCTGCTCCTTTCTGCTTCGTGGCTATCCACTCTTTCTGTGATGTTCTACTAACTCACTGAGTATTTTTTAAAATTTAGAGTTATGAAGACTTATTCTAATCCTTGGTGAATTAACCAAACTCTGAAGATAACATTTTCATCTCTGTTCAGTGGGTTCTGTCTGATCTAGGAAAAAGAAAAAGTTTTCTGATGGAACTCATCAAGATCAGCCTTTATCCCTGGCTGCCCTGGCTCCGAATGCTGTGTTGCTTTTAAAGCAGTCAAACACATGAAAGCCAGACTTTTCTTAGAGTTCTAGAACTTCCTTGGTGGTACTCCAGACTGCCTGGGGCTCCCTTCGTGGTACTCCGGGCTGTCCCGGGCACATGGTTTCCGTGCTCGGACACCCAATGCCTGAACTCAGCACCTGACACAGTCCCTGGGTTCACATGGTTTCCGTGCTCGGACACCCAATGCCTGAACTCAGCACCTGCCACAGTCCCTAGGTTCACATGGTTTCCGTGCTCGGACACCCAATGCCTGAACTCAGCATCTGACACAGTCCCTGGGTTTCCAAGTGAGCAAATGCTTTCTCTTCGCTCTTGAGCACGGGCTGGTTGAGGTCCCAGCCTTCTCCTCTCCCTCAGCACCGCATTCCCAGTTTTCTCCACTCCTCTCTACACTCCTCTCTAAAGGAAGGTGGTCCACGCTGCGTCCTGACCCGGAGCGCTGAGCAGCAGAAGCCCGTGGCCTCGCTGGAGTCGCTGTGCGGAGCGGCCTCGGCTTCCCCTGCACAGTGACGGCGCAGACCTGCTTTCTCCCGTCCCCAGCAGGCACCTTTTCTCTTCGGAAGGCCCCACATATATGACCTACAAGGCAGTAAGCGGGGGATACGTGTGCTCGTATCTTTCAGCGGAAGTGGCAAAGATGAGGGCGACAAGGGTTCAATATTTACGTTCGGCAGAACTCTGCAGTTTTCATTGGTTTGCACAAACCGATACAATGTATACATTAGCTCCTGCAGAGGCCGGGAAAGGTGAGGAGAGAGGAGCGGGGGCGGTGGCGGCTGTGGGAACAGCGAGCAGGTCCTGGGAGGCTGCAGCGGCGGCAGCGCAGAGGCCCCGGCGCAGGCGCAGGCGCAGGCGCAGGCTCAGGCGGGCTCCGCACGCGCAGCCCAGGCCTCCTCCCGGCCGTGCTCTGTTCTTGCACTTCGCTGTGCGTGGAGTCCGCATCTTTTCTCGCTGCCAGTGGGCATTTGGAAAGCTGGCTTAGTCTCCATCCTCGGTCCCCATCTCAATATATATATACATTTTTTGGTCGCAGACTGACGTGGGGAAAACATTTGTTGGAGTTCGTTTTTGTCACGAGGTCCGTGTGTGCCCGTTACCCGCTGGGAGGAGTGACAGTCTGAGCACGTGGTCACATTGACTGAGAAACCGAAAGGCCTGGCCAGGCGCGGCGGTGGCCCACGCCTGTAATCCCAGCACTTTGGGAGGCCGAGGCGGGGCATCACGAGGTCAGGAGATCGAGACCATCCTGGCCAGCATGGTGAAACCCCGTCTCTACTAAAAATGCAAAAATTAGCCGGGTGTGGTGGTGCGAGCCTGTAATCCCAGTTACTCGGGAGGCTGAGGCAGGACAGTCACTTGAACCCTGGAGAGGAGGTCGCAGTGAGCCGAGATAGCTCCGCTGTACAAAAAAAAACAAAGAAAAGAAAAGAAAAAGAAAGAAAACAAAAGACATAATATCATAATGATGATGGGCAATTCCAGTAATTAAAATTATTTCAGAAAAGTATTGATTTCTTTTAAATTAAAATATGCCCAGCTTATTTATATTTTATATATATTCAAATAACTTTTTGGTGATCCAGTCTTCTTTATTTTAAAGCACTTGTGAGCTGACTTTTCTGTTTATACTGGAAGATGTTCTATAGCCCAGAACAATAATTGAGAATGCCATATAAATACTTTAAATTTAGGAGGGTGTCTCTCACTAGCTAACCTACAATTCCTTTAGTGCAATAGCTGGGGAAAAGAGTAAGATTCTAGGGAAAAGAGTTCTTGGTTTTAATTTCTTTATGTTCTGCAGCTTTATTATCATTGAAATTCTCCAAATTAAAATGCAAAAGCTCAGCTTCTTGGCTGGGCTGCTTACTTAACCTTAATAAAATATAAGGGTCTGTTTCATTAATCAGAAACACAGCAGACACACTGCATAAATTTTGTCTTCCACTTTGTCCTTTGTATTTCAGAACGATAATCATAATAAAAAAAATCTTGGGTTTGGCAGGACAATCATGTTCTCTTTGTTTCTATCATGTTTCTATGTAAAATAGATTTCTCAGACAGACTAAATGCCTTAAGGGGTAAAAATTCCTATGATCCTGTTCTCTGGAAATCTTTAAAAATAGAATAAACTTTCCTTTGTCTGGGTGTGGTTTAAGCACAGGCTGTGGTTGGCAGAAGGATTGTTTAACTGACCTGCTGGTGCTGCTTTAAGCTGCATGATCACTTAGATGAATTTTCCCTTAATCCTTGCCAGATTTAATTTATCACAACAATACTTGTTTTATAGATGTAGTAAAACAAAAGTCGGGTGCAATCTTCTTTTTCATTGTAAAGTAATACAACAGTTTATTTCTCAAATTGGAGAAAGTAAAATTAAATCAGGAACAGGTATGATGTGTTTTCCTTCCTCAGATGTCTCCTGAAGGACAGTGAAACGTGATAAATAGCATGCCATTTAAGACAGTATCTTTCCAGACAACTGGACCAAATCAGCAAAACAGAACCATGTGTTCCATCAGGGCCACCTTCACGTTGTGCCTGTGCATCTGAGGCCGGGCATCTGGACAGAGGGAGGAGACTGACCATGTGGAGGTGTGCCGGTGGGCGCTGGCGGGAGAGCCAGTGGGATGGGTTGGAGAAGTGGTTTCACAGGTGTGCTTACCCCCATGTCAGTCCGGCCCCCATTGTGCATGCGTCATTCTATTCTCTTCCCAGACGTGCTGTCCAGTTCCCGTGCCTGGAGTGATGTGTCACAAAAGTCTTCACTTTCCTAAGAAGCCCCAAAGAAAAGCATAAGGTTATCATTCCAGCACACCAATCACTAGCACGCACACACCCACGCACACACAGAGAGAAAGCGTAACAATGGGAGGTTTTTATAACTAGATTTCACGTACAGTTAAATTCAAAATAATATTTTCAGGTACTCAATTCTTTTTTCTCTTGAGAGAAACTCCAAAGTTTCTTTTTAACAGTTAAGCTTTATTGATATTGTTCATTTACCTGAAAATACACTCGTTGTAAGCATCTAAATCAATGCTTTTTAGTTAATTTATAGAATTATACAACCATCACTACCATCCAATTTTAGAATGTTTCCATCACTCCAGGAAGTTCCCTGGGCATCTGCGGTCAATTTCCTCTCCTATCCTCAGTCCCAGGCAAGCACTAACTGCTTTCTGCTCTATACTTTTTTAAACATTTTACATAAAAATCAAATCATACACTAGAAGGTCTTTGTGGATACGTTGTTTCCTTAGCATAATGGTTTGAGGTTCATCTGTGTTGAAGCATGTGTCAGTGGTTTGTGCCTTTTTATTGCCTAGTAGTATTTCAATATATGAGTATATACTTTTTTCCCCCAAATAATTTTCTAGTTGATAGACATTTGACTCCTTTCTACTTTCGGCTATTATGTATATGCTATTTATGAATATTCACGTATAGGTCTTTGAGTAAACATAGGTTCTCATTTCTCTTGGGTAGGCAGATACTCAAGAATGGAATTCCTGCGTCATATGCTGTTTGTGTTTAACTTCTTTTTAAGAAACAGATATTGCTTTCCAAAACAACTGTATCACTTGACATCTCTTCAGCAATGTATGAGAGTTTCAGTTTATCCACATCCTTGGTAACACTTGTTATTGTCTGAATTTTTTTTTTTTTTTTTTTGAGACACAGTTTCACTCTGTCGCCCAGGCTGGAGTGCAGTGGCTCAGTCTCGGCTCACTGCAACTTCTGCCTCCCGGGTTCAAAAGATTCTCCTGCCTCAGCCTCCTGAGTAGCTGGGATTACAGGTGCATGCTACCATGCCCGGCTAATTTTTGTATTTTTAGTAGAGATGGGGTTTCACCATGTTGGCCAGAGTGGTCTCAAACTCCTGACCTCAAGTGATCTGCCCACCTCGGGCTCTCAAAGTGCTGAGGTTACAGGTGTAAGCCACAGCACCTGACCCATTGTCTGAATTTTTATTATCATCATCCTAGAGGGAATGAAGTGGATGTTATTGTGCTTTGGATTTACAATTACAATGATTTTTCATGTTGAGCATCTTTTGTTACTTTTTTTTTTTTTTTTTTTTGAGATGGAGTCTCACTCTGTCACTCAGGCTTGGAGTGCCGTGGCTCGATCTTGCCTCACTGCAACCTCTGCCTCCTGGGTTCAAGCGATTCTTCTGCCTCAGCCTCCTAAGTAACCGGGTCTACAGGCGTGCACCACCACGCCAGGCTAATTTTTGTGTTTTTAGTAGAGATGGGGTTTCGCCTCGTTGGTCAGACTGGTCTCGAACTCCTGACCTCAAGTGATCTGCCCGCCTCGGCCTCCCTAAGTGCTGGGGTTACAGGCGTGCTCCACCCCCCCGGCCATTGAACATCTTTTCATGCGGTAATTGTGCATTTGGGCGTCATCTTTGGATAAATGTCTATTCAAATTATTGCCTATTTTAACTTTTATTCTTTTTTCATTTTAAAATGGATACATAATAGATGTAGATATTTTTGGGGATATATATAATATTTTGATACATCTAAATATAACATAGAAAGATCAAGCCATAAAACATATAAAGATCAAGTCAGGGTTCTTCACCTATTTTTAATTTTTTAAAACATTATTGAGTTGTAGAAGTTCTTAATATATCCTGGATACAAATTTTTTATGAGATACGTATTTTAAAATATTTTCCATTAGTCTGTGGCTTGTCTTTTAATTTTAATGATGTCTCTTGAAAAGTAAAAGTTTTAAAATTTTCATGAAGCCCAAGTTATCAGGTTTTCCTTTATAGATCATGATTTTAGGGTCACATCTAAGAAATCTTCGCCTGACCCAATGTCACGGATATTTTCTCTCATCTTACCACAAGAATTTTTATAGTTTTAGCTCTCATATTTAGGTCAAGGATCCATTTTGAGTTGATTTCTAGTGTGAGATGATATCAGATAAAGATGTAGGATTATTACTATTTTTGCATATGAATATCCAATGGTTCTAGAACTATTTGTTGAAAAAATTATCATTTCGCCACAGAATTATTTTGTCTCTGTGTCAAAAATCAATTGAACATAACTATAAGGGTTTGATTCTGGACTTTCTATTTAGCTGTACCCATCTATGTGTCTGTCTTTATGCCAGTCATTTTGCCTTCATTACTGTAGCTTTGTATCAAGTTTTGAGACTGAGAGGTGGAAGTTCTCCTAGTTTGTTGTTCTTTTGTGAGAGGTGGAAGTTCTCCTAGTTTGTTGTTCTTTTGTGAGTGAAGCCAAATCATTGTGTTAGTACTACTCCTCTCACTATAAGCAATGGTTTAATTTCCACTCCTGAAAAAAAAAAAGTATGAGAAAGGGGATCATCTGCAAAAGCGTTTGGGTCTTTTTATTGCCCCCTGTATGAGTTAGCTGTTGCTATATAATAAACCGCCTCAAAACTAGTGGTTTAAAAGAACAACCATTGATTTAGATCCCAACTGCCTGGGTCAGCAATGTGGGATGTGCTTAGCCAAGCAATTCTTCCCTCCGCCTCAGTCACGTGGCTGAGGTCAGCGCCCAGCCACCCTGGCAGCCCTGCTCCTGGGGTTGACGGGATGTCAGCCGGGCCATGGGGTCGCTGGGCCATGTGTTTCACATTGCCGTCTGACGAGCCTGAGCTTGTTTCCGTGACAGCGGGGTGCCAAGAACAGCAAAAGGGAAGACTTTCCCAGTCTTTCTGTCTCTTCTGCTAAGGGCCTATTGGTGAAAGCTAGTGATGAGGCCAAGACCAGGGTCAACTTGGGAGGGCCTTCCAAAGGCAAATACAGGGACATATGAACTCACTGAAGGCGTTGCTGGGATCCATCTACCACTGGTTTTAGCAGCTTGCAGGAGCTGCTTTGAGAGAACCAGGTTTCTGGGCATGAGCCAAGCCAAAGTTTAAACCAAAGTTTAACAAACCCACTACTTCAAAGCGGTACTCAGTTTTGGTGGTTGGTACTTAGTTAGGCGCAGAGTGCCCAGACATAGATCCCTGCGTCTCTACTGATGGCTAGCCCTAGTCATCAAGGACATGGGAAGATAAAATGGTTTCTTACCATTTTCCTGAGGATCACAAAACTTTGAGGAAACCAGAAGACCCAAAAATATATCCTCAGTAAAACCAGTCTGGGACCCCCATCTCCATCCCTTCCTAACTAACATGATTCACCTTTAGAGTGAGATGATTTTAGGGATTTTAGGAGTTCATGGAGGCTCAATATGGCTGATGTACCTTAGAGCTACATGGAAGGGGCGGTGCCCTCACCATTACTATGTCTAGGCAGCAGGGCATCCCTGGCATTAAGAAGCACTGCTCATCTGTAAATAGCTGAACCACACAAACTAGTTTTTTCCTGAAAAAAAAAAATACAAGCAGGTGCTAGGTTTTTAATGAGAGACAAAGCTTTACTTCCAAATTCACAATCTTCATACTTACTTCATTATTGCCTTTTCACCATGTGATGTGGGTCACACACAATGAACAATTGGCAACGGTTCATACTTTTTTATATTCTAGCAATGAGTGCCAAAAATATTCCTTTCTCTTAGTAGATCTTTTTAATAAAAAATCTATAGAAGGAATGCTTTATTTTGAACTAAATCATTTCAATAGGCAAGGTGACAGAATTGTGGCTGAAATCTGTACCATCAAATTGACAATAAAATGTCTATTTGCAGTTTGTCGTGAGCTTTGTCTCACATCATTGTATGATGTGCTGCTGCTGCTGTAATGAGAATACCTGGACTATTTAAGCAGATGAGTGGGTGTCGACGCAGAAGAGAGGAAGGAAGCAGAACTGTCTGGGCACTGCCCTGTAAGTACAGTTGACCTGGTCTGGAGGGCAGTGCTTTGTTGAGCAGTCGTAGTTCCTTAGCCCAGAACTTAGGGGTTAAAAAGACTCCTTGGGCCAGCCAGGAACACCAACCACCATTTACATATAAATTGGGAAAATTAGTTTTACAAATAAAATTCATTTGTAAATTGGGGTTAATCTGACATGTTTATTTCAGAATATATAGATAAGAGCTGGATTTATATGAAAACTGACAGACTTTTTAGCTAAACTAAGCAATTCAATTCCATGCAGAGAGTACAATAGGCTTCTTGTTTTTTTCTTTGATCTGACAAGTGTGTTAGTTGAGATGATTATTTTGCTGCATTATGTTGGGATCATGAATAAGGAATTGGACCAGAAGAATTTAAGTTATTGCAAGTCCAAATTACTTCAGGCACCAAGCCAGAGACTAGTTTCTTTCTTTCTTTCTCTTTCTTTCTTTCTCTCTCTTTTTCTTTCTTTCTCTTTCTTTCTTTCTTTCTCTTTCTCTCTTCCTTTCTTTCTTTCCTTTCTTTCTCTTCTCCTTCCTTCCTTCCCTCCCTCCCTCCTTCCTTCTTTTCTTTCTCTTTTTTCTTCCTTCCTTCCTTTCTCTTTCTTTCTTTCTTTCTCTTTTCCCTTCCTTCCTTCCTTCCCTTCTTCCTTTCTTTCTCTCTTTCTCCCTTCCTTCCTCCTCCTTTCCTTCCTTCCTTCCTCTCCTCCTCTCCTCCTTCCTTCCTTCCTTCCTTCCTTCCTCTCTCTCTCTCTCTTTCTTTCTTTCTTTCTTTCTTTCTTTCTTTCTTTCTCCTTCCTTCCTTCCTTCCTTCCTTCCTTCTTTCCTTCCTTCCTCTTATATAAATTTAAGGTGTACAGGTGCAGTTTTGTTCCATGGATATATTACATACTGGTAAAGTCTTGGCTTTTAATGTCACCATCACCTGAATAGTAGACATTATACCCACTAGGTGATTTCTCATCTTTTTTGGGGCAGGGCACAAGGTCTCCCTCCACTTCCCAGGCTGGAGTGCAGTGGTATTATCATAGCTCACTGCAGCTTTGAACTCCTGAGCTCAAGCGACCCTCCGACCCCAGGCTTCTGAATAGCTAGGACTGTAGGTGTGTGCCACTGCACCTGGCTAATTTTTTTTTTTTTTTGGTGGAGGCTGGGTCTCTCTATATTGCCCCAGGCTAATCTTGAACTCCTGGGATCTGGTGATCCTCCCACATCAGCCTTCCAAAGTGTTGAGATTACAGGCGTGAGCCACTGCCCCTGGTCTTCGCAGCTGCCATTATATAAAGGAGCTTCTGAGAAATGTGGTGGTCTTGTTGGTCAGAGACAGGCGTAGCTGCTGCCTTCAGGAATATGGTGTTTTAAGCGAGGCACCTGCGGACTTCAGGTTCTGTTTCAATTTGTGGATGAAGCAAGAAAGCTGCTGCCTGACAAGGATGAGTTGCTTCGTTAATTAAATTAGCAGTGGAAACTTTACTGGCTTTAATGAGTGTAAAATAAGCCACAGAAATAAAGATAGTGATTAAAGCATGCTAATCTGATTAGAATCGCAGTGTGCAGAGTTATAGGCTACTTGATATTAGAGAATCATCGACTAAGGCCGGGAAGAGCCAGAGTCCTGTTTTAAAGAAGAGGATGGTTGCCGATGGCACACAAACTTGGAGCTGCTGCAGGATTGCCAAATTGCTTGGGGGGGATTATGTGTGATAAATGCCATGAAAATCACGGGGCATTGTTGAAAGAGTCCTGTTCGTAGAAGGAAGGGTTTTCTGAGCATTCACAGTGAAAGGAGCTGAATCCAACTTCAGTGCTTTCCCCAGCACAGCAAGATTTACCAGCCGAGTTTCAGCCTCTCAGAATTTCAAACATATGGAAAATTGACAGAGTAGAAAGATTCTAAGATATTTGTACTTTCTCTATCCTGACCCGTACAATGAAAGCAGTGTTCATTTAAGACAGTGAGACAGAGAATATTCAAGTGTCTGCTGTAGGAGAGAAATGCTGTCTCATTAAATTCAATGCGGTACAAATCACATCTTTAAATTATTGCATAAATCCTTTCCAATGCTCAGCTCCTTGGTCTAAGTTAGCATAGAACTAATTTTAGCTTCTGAGTGTAGTTAGATGGAAACTGTCTATTTTACTTCCACCAGTTCCCAGCCTCTCATTTCCTGGTTTGTAAAATTTCCATTTGCCCCAAAGTCTGAATGTTAAAACAGGTAGTCTGTCTTTGTCATTTTCTGTGTCTATATACAGTGCATTGTTTATGAGACTGTTATAATATTTAGATATTCATAAACCAATAGAAACATAATAAAATTTGCTATTAAAACAAAGAAAAACCAAAGTTTTCAGAAGACATGAATTCTGAATTAAATAAAAACAGTAGCTTATATTTCTTAGTAGCTTAGGTTTCTAGCATTTGGCATTGACTATTTTAAATTTTTATTTCTTCAGTATGGGTTTATTGTAGGAATAGATTTTCCTTCAGTTTTGCAAATGATGAGATGTAAGGAGACATTCACTTTGGGGCCAGTATTGTGACAGAAGGTTATGGCTGTTTCAAATCAAATTAGTCAGAAAATAGACATTTTATTGTCAATTTGATAGTATAGATTTCAGCCACAATTCTGTCACCTTGCCTATTGAAATGATTTAGTTCAAAATAAGGCATTACTTACTATAGATTTTTTATTATAAAGATCTACTAAGAGAAAAGAATTTTTTGGCCCTCATTGCTAGAATATAAAAAATGTGAACGATTGCCAAAATACACCTGGATAGAATGTATTCATTCAGTTGTTTATATGGATCTAATACATTAATTATAAATCACAATACAGTTTATGCCCCTCACAAAATACTATGTGAAGTTCAATTTCAGTGGAAGTGCCACATATGTGGTAACAGAAATAGACTTTTTTCAGCCAATGAGTAGTTGTTGAGTAGCCCAGAAGATGCATTATTTATCCTGTGTGTTTGTTTTTTACAGGAATATATATGATCCGGTGAATAGATAAACTATTTGTCTGTCTTAGATTTTTAAGAGACATATTGATAATGCCACTTAAAGATATAGACACTAACTAGGTAGAACATGAAGTCTTTCTTTAAGTTCAGACTCTCTTCCTCCCTCTGTCCTCAGCCTGAAAGCCACTGGAAGCCGGTAGGTGGGCTGAGCCAGGCATCTGCGAGGGGGGACCAGTGGCACAGTGCGGGTGCGGCTGCCTGAGCAGACCCAGATGGCCTCTGTGCAGGCTGCGAGGCTATTGAAGCCCTGGAGGCAGGCAGGGTTTCTGCACAGAGGGAGGCCGGCGGGATGCTTATAGATGTTCCATGGATGGGTGTTGAGTCGGAACAGGTGAAGGGCCCTCCTTGCAGGAGGCAGGGACTTGGGGTACAGTGATGGACGTGGAAGGCTGACTGAGGGAGAGGGAATCCGTAGGCTGGGGAGGGATGACTGTGACCTGGCGTGGAAAGGGGTACTGGAACCTAAGAGAGGACAAGGTTGTTTGAGTGAGGGTGCTGCTGGAGTGACCCTCCGTGGGGTATGAACCTGAGAATGGGGTGAGGAGGGCATCTTGGGTGGAACAAAGATGATGGCATGGCAGCCTTGCATGGACATTGGAGTGCAAGCAATGGCATGAGGCACCCATGCTGGGAGCACAGTGGAGAGGCCAGAAAGGGTGAAAAGAGCATCCCAGTGAAGACTGGGGGTGAGGATGCATTACACACTGGGACAGTGAAGATAAAGAGAGCCAGGTTTCTCGCTGTTGGAAATAGGAAAAGGGAGAAAACTGGAGTGAGCCCTGTGGTGTTAGATAGGAATTGCAGGTATTGGTTTAAACTCACGGTTTTCAGTATAGAACTACAGATAGATGCCTATGGAAATAACTGTTGCTGAAGATGCATGTGTGGATACATATATATGTGGAGTGTGTGCGTGCATTTACATGCAGAGATTCACCAGCTCAGTCCAATGAGAGGGTCTGAGAGCGGTGACACAGGCACTCACACTTAGTCCATTTAGCATCTACATATTGGTATCCAAAATCCAGGCAGCAGTCTAAGAACCAAGACCCCTAGGAGAAATGGTCATTCTAGGGATGGATCAGGGGCCTTACAGAAGAAACACAAGGCTAAAAATAAGGAAGTACTCAAAGAATGATGAGGACATTTCAAAAGGATGTAGAAACTAGGTAGCCAAATTGGGGACAATTTTAGCATCAAAACAAATGAGAAGAAACCTTTACCTTACTGTAGAAGACTCGCTGATTAATGTATAAGGAAGAAGAAAGTCATTTGTCAGCCATCACAATAATAATTCCGGCAAGAAACATCAATGAATGCTAAAACTAGGGGTAGGATGCTTGATGAGGAATGGGATACTGTCTGAAAATATCTCCACAAAGAAATAAAGAGTAACTTTACATCTAAGAAAACTGACAGACATTAACTTAATCAAGTGATCAAGGTGAAAATTACCAAATGGGACAAATCAAAATTATATAACAGCTGTTGGGATACCATGAAAACACAGCATCATATTTGTAATATTTCTGCCCCAAATGCATAACCTGAATGCGATCATGAGGAAATATCAGACAAGCCAGAGTGAAGGACATTCTTTAGAGTAACTGGCCTGTAATTCTCCAAAGTGTCAATGTCATGAAAGCCAAGGAAACCAACAATGCCAGGGAGGCATTGCTGGAGACGGAAGATTAAAGAGACAGTTACCTAGTAGAGTGCTGGATTGCCCCCTTTGCTGAAATGCATATTCTTGACCCATTGGTGAAACGTGAGTGGTGTAAGTGGCTCAGAGGGTAGTAATACATTAATACTAAGTTCTCTAGTTTGATTATTGTACTGGGGCTTTGGAGGAAAAAACTTTTTTTTTTCTAGGAGATGCATTCTAAAGTACTTGTGGGTAATGATGCAATGGAACAGCAAAACCGTTAGTGAAAGTTTGAAACCATTTCAAGAGAGGAAAGAAAAAACATCAGGAATCCAAAAAATCTGTTTTCTAGAGCTGGCTCTGCTGTGAACTGCCTATTTGAAGGAGGACAAATCACTCCATCTCTTTCTGTCTCCATTTCTTCATCTTTTAATGAGAGATTTGGACTAAATTTCCTTAAATCCCTCTGTAGATCCAATACCACTGTTTTTCAGATATCAATCAAAACACTGGACAAGAATAGGATAAGTAGTGAAAAAGCTTTCTGGAAGATGAAATCTTGTGGTTGCGTTTTATGAGAACTGAGATTCCTTGTGGTGCCAGGCAGAGGATAACAAAGTACAGGAAACAAAAATACTCCAACCAAAGAATCTGGGGGAAGCAATACAGTGGGAGGAGACCAAAGGGTTGGATTCCATTGGAAGAGTTCTTGGTTCATCAGTCCACTCCTTTCCTCCCTCACTCCCTTTCTTCTGTCCTTCCTTTTTCTCTTCCTTTCTCCTTTCCTACCATCTTCCTTTCCTCCTTTTCTTCTTTCCTTTCCCTCTCCCTCCCTGTCTTCTCCTTCCTCTTTTCTTTCCAGCCTTCTTTTCTCTCTTTCTCCTTCCCTCTTTCCCTCTCTTCTTCCTCCTTTCCTACCGTCCTCCTTCCTCCCTCCCTCCCTTCCTTTCTTCTTCCCTTTTACTTTCTTTCTCTCTCCCTCTGTCTCTCCCTTCTTCCCTTCCTCTCTCCCTCCCTTTCTCCTTTTCTTTTTTCTCTTTCTTTCTCCTTCCTTCTTTCCCTCCCTCCTTCATCCTTTCCTACCATTCTTCTTTTTTCTCTTTATATTTCTCTCCCTCCCTCCCTTCTCCTTCTCCTTCTTACTTTCCTTCCATCCCTTTTTTCTCTTTCTTTCTCCTTCCTCTTTTCCCTCCCTCCTTCCTCCTTTTCTGTTTCCGATGGTCCTCCCTTTCTTTCTTCCTTCTTTGGTCCCTTCCTTTTCTCTCTCTTTCTCCTTCCCTCTTTCCCTCCCTCCTTCCTCCTTTCCTACCATGCACCCTTTTTCTCTTACTCCCTCGTTTCCTTCTTACCTTTATTTAGCAAATGTTCCTCGAGCATTTCCACATTCAAGGCACTTGGTGAAACCCTGGGGAGTACAGGTAAAAACAAACAACAAACAAAAAACCCTCTATTTTCTACCCTCAAATTGCCACCATTCTAATAAAAGGAGAAAGGCACATAGACAACAATAACAAATGCTTCAACAATAGTGGCTGCAACAGTTTGGTAGCTACACCTGTCGTTCTCATCGCCACTTTGAGTAACCTCTTGGTCCACAAACCCCCAACACATTCCTTCCCCTCATCTGATTATTTTATAGACTACATGACAACGTTCTTTTTTTTTCCGCTGATAGCTATACATTTTATCAAGGGAAGAAAATGTTTTAGTAGAGCGGGCAGTCCTCTAGAGGCTCTATCTGCCTGATGACTCTAGAAACAAAATGGACTTTATCTGTTTGATTTTTCATTCCCAGAGTAACCCCACTCTTCCTCTCCTGTCACAGAGAAAATTGCAGTTTGACATTTTTTTTTATAGGATGGATAATTTTACTAGGGTAAAGTCATGAATTGTAATATGAATTGAGTTCTTCTTAAGGATGTAAACTATTTTTAAGTTGGTGAAATGATCACATGTAGTGATTGATACAATATTGTTATACTAATGCTGAGGAATTTATATGTGTGCCAGAGAATATGACCAAGGAAGTTAATCTTTAAAATCCAAATTATTTTCTTTATGGGTAGTTTTGGAAGACACATGGAAAATTATATTGCTTGGATAAAATATGTTTTTAAATGAATTTCCAAATAAATTTCCCCTAATGTCCATCCTCGTTCATTAAGCCTACATGAAGAGGACTAAAGCAGCCATTAAGTAGTGGTTCAATGGGTCTCTGTTTAAAGTGTGTGCTACTGTTCCGACTAATACTGTGTCTATTGTCTTGGAAAATGCTAATTGTTAAATTGATTGTGATATTCATGTTCCAGCACTCCAGTTAAACACTGCACAATGTGCCATGTGATGAGGGAAAATAGCTTGTTGTTTGATGCACTGTGATAGCCGATCCCCATCTATCTCAATTACGAAAGGCTGTTTCAGTGCCATGGTTGTTTTTCTAGATGTGAATAGCTCAGACCAGAGAAGGACCTTGCAAGATTTTAAATTAAGCTTATTTTTTTCTTTAGTGAAGTTGCCCAAATTAGTAGATGCTAAGGGAGGAAACTACTCTTTACCCGTGTGTTGTGGATCCTGAGGGGGCTGGGAAAGCCCGTGCAGTGTGTTGTGGGTTCTGAGGGGCTGGGAAAGCCGGTGCAGTGTGTTGTGGGTTCTGAGGGGCTGGGAAAGCTGGTGCAGTGTGTTGTGGATTCTGAGGGGGCTGGGAAAGCTGGTGCAGTGTGTTGTGGATTCTGAGGGGGCTGGGAAAGCCGGTGCAGTGTGTTGTGGGTTCTGAGGGGCTGGGAAAGCCGGTGCAGTGTGTTGTGGGTTCTGAGGGGGCTGGGAAAGCTGGCGCAGTGTGTTGTGGGTTCTGAGGGGCTGGGAAAGCTGGTGCAGTGTGTTGTGGGTTCTGAGGGGCTGGGAAAGCTGGCGCAGTGTGTTGTGGGTTCTGAGGGGCTGGGAAAGCTGGTGCAGTGTGTTGTGGATTCTGAGGGGGCTGGGAAAGCTGGTGCAGTGTGTTGTGGATTCTGAGGGGGCTGGGAAAGCCGGTGCAGTGTGTTGTGGGTTCTGAGGGGGCTGGGAAAGCTGGCGCAGTGTGTTGTGGGTTCTGAGGGGCTGGGAAAGCCGGTGCAGTGTGTTGTGGGTTCTGAGGGGCTGGGAAAGCCCGTGCAGTGTGTGGAAGGGGATGATGCACCGGGCATTGGGTGGTGGGCTCTGCTCCTGCTCTGGTGCTCCCTGGCTTCATGATATTGGCAAGTTACTCTCTGGGATGTCATCTAAGAAGGAAGGATTTGGACAAAACAAAAAAGCTCCTCAGTGTCTTCTATCTATTAAGAATATGAAATACCACTATGTTGAATTTCACAGTTGGTACTTAAGAATGGGGAAAACTGACCAATAACCTCCAATCAGTCTTACATCCAATGGTTACCAAGACCCTTTAATGTGTCAAGAACTGCGCCTACACCAAGAGTATGGAGGTTAATTAATTAATGCCACATGTGTCATCACGAGTTTATAATCTAGCCTAATCCTGGGAAACTAAAATACCAAAGCAAGGTTAACATAAGTGCCATAACACAACTCAATGTAATGCAAGATCCTAGATTTGATGCTGAATCAGAGAAGATATTGCTATAAAGAACGTAGTTGGGGCTGGGTATGAGGGCTCACACCTGGAATCCAGCACTGTGGGAGGCTGAGGCAGGTGGATCACCTGAGGCCCAAAGTTCAAGGCAGACCTGAACAACATGATGAAACCCCAACTCTACTAAAACAAAATTGGCTGGGCATGGTGATGCATGCCTGTAATCCCACCTACTTGGGAGGCTGAGGAAGGAGAATTGCTTGAACCTGGGAGGCGAAATTTGCAGTGAGCCAAGATCTGGCTATTGCACTCCAGCCTGGGCAACAAGAGCAAAATGCTGTCTCAGAAAAAAAAAAAAAAGAACATGATTGGAAAAGCTGTGTTGTATTCATACCAAATTCACCAAATGTGATCATTGTATTGTGCTTCTTTAGGAGAATATCCTTCTCTTGGAAAATATGCTAAAATATTTGGAGTCATGGTATCTGCAGCTTACTCTCAAATGACTCAGCCTATATATATATATATATACACACACATAACATTTGCTATATATATAGCAAATGTTAACAATTGGTGGAAGTAGCATATCAGTATTCTTTTATGATTTTTACAGTTTTTCTGAAGGTTTGAAACTTTTCAAATTAAAATAGTTAGAAAACATAGAAAGTGGGACAGTAGCGTATATACAGTGCAAAAGAATGCAAGGTAATTATATTCAAGATAATTTATCTAATTTTATATGTCTGAGGCCCCACATATAAGCTATGTTAGTGTCAGGTGCCCACAGATTCTGCAAAGCAGCACTAGCCACACACCTCCACAGGAGAGGTAAGAGGTGGCCCAGACCAGATTCAGTTCATTAGCCCCTTGCAACCCATGGGAGATAAGAGGGAAGATTATTCTGAGGCACAGAGTGGTTAGGTAACTTGTCCAGAGTCACACAGCCAGTAGCAGAGCCAAGGAGTGGAAAATCTCACTTTGCCCGGTGCACTTTCTCTGTTTAACTGCTCCTCTATGCATCCTGAACAATGGTGTGTTGAACTTGGTTTGAATGTTACATGTTAGACTGTTTTGATTTTTTTTTTCTATTTTGAAGTTTTATTTGGAATAAAAATGTGCAAAGAAACCCAAATATATTTGAATAATTAGTAGTGAAATAGCCAGATTGAAACTTTGCGGATCTGATTACTTCTGCTGCCATAATCATTGTGATTTGTGCCATAATTCATAATGATTATAAATGCTTTGTCTGCTCAATAATTTGAAGACTCTCAGAGCGATCAGATCTATTATGCTGCAATGTGGATGGTGAAACAAATTTTACGTTTTAGAACACATAAAACATACATCTTAAAAGAAACAAAACCCATTCATCCATGATTAGTAGGACTGAGATTTAAAAATGAAAAAAAATAAGATGTTGAGCAAACCTTCTCCAAGTCCTCCTCCAAGTGGCTTTTCTCATGGGAACAACATCACAAGAAAGACAGCAGACCCACCTGAGGCATGATGAGACGATTCCTTTTGAGTTTAGGGCAATATACGTGTTTTAGAAGATATTCAAAAATAGAATCATAAATAGTATCTTTCCAAGAAGGATAAGGGAGAGTCACTGAGTTAGACAAAAATATTTTGGGAAGAAAACTGTGAAAACTGAAGTATCTTTGTAAAAATTCTGTAAAATGTGAGTGTTTTGTTATTGGAAGAAAGAGGAAACGGCATAGGTGGAGAGAAGCTGGGCTCGCAGTGTGAAGTAATGGTGCTCCTCCGGATTCTGCAATTTCAGGTAAACCAGTCTTGGGTTTTCCTCTGATGTTTGCTTCTTTTCACTGTGAAGATCCAGCCTTCAAAGCAGAGCCTGACAGGTTGTGCTCTGCTAATCTGGCCTTCTGGGACGCTGTCTGCAGTTGAATAATAGCAACGAATCTGTGAGCTCAGGCTGCCCTCTGCTCTCATTCATCTCAGGCAAGTGGCAGCAGAGAACACACATGAGCCATTCAGAACATTTCACAAATAACTTACACTCAGAGACTTGAATAATGCTACTTTTTAAAAAGTTTTATTATGTTCATCATGAAGCTTAAAAAAGTCCTTTGCATTTGAGAGGAAAAATTATAATGTGAAAAATGTCCAGTTCTGCATCTCAGTTATTTAAATGGTAATCCAAAGAAGCTCCTTCTCAGAAGCAATATTATTTTACACATGCCCTGTCAGAGGGCCACTGTGCGTCGTCCCAGTCCAAAATCTTGAAGGGATTAGTGTAGAGAAGAGTTGTGCAATTAACTATTTCTATTTGATACATTCATTTTGATATTTATAATGTTTGCTTCACTTTCTAACTTTGTGTGTGTGTGTGTGTGTATGTATGTGTGTGTTTTGTTTGTTTGTTTTTGTTTTTTTGAGATGGAGTTTTTATTCTTGTTGCCCAGGCTGGAGTACAATGATGCAGTCTGGGCTCACTGCAACCTCCACCTCCTGGGTTCAAGTGATTCCCCTGCCTCAGCCTCCCTAGCAGCTGGGATTACAGGCGTCTGCCACCATGCCTGGCTAATTTTTTTGTATTTTTAGTAGAGATGGGGTTTCACCATGTTGCCCAGGCTAGTCTTGAACTCCTGACCTCAGGTATCTACATGCCTCAGCCTCCCAAAGTGCTGGAATTACAGGCGTGAGCCACTGCGCCCAGCCTCACTTTCTAAGTGTTACTTCTCAGTTGTGAGGCATGTTAGGGCCTCCACAGAGAGGTAGAGAAAAATGGGCACAGATGGACTTGGGGCTATGGGATTCTCCTTGTGGAGCACCGTCTCCACCTGGGGAAGGCTGATGTTTTGTATAACAGTGTCTGGGAGCAGTGGAAACCCGGAGACAACTACGGTAGTGTTGCTGTCCCAGAGGTTAACCCTTTGAGTAGGACATGGAAGCAGAAGGTCACTAGACAGGCGTAAAGATGTGGTTTGAGAATGTTATCTTCTTAATTTCGGGGAGTTCTGCCATGAAGTGAGGCCCCAGCTGGCTGTGGGAGGGTGGAGGGAATATATCCCGCCCTGGAGGCTGGAGGGTTTGTAAATACTTACTGGATTTGCGGTCAAGACAAACAGGCTACATTTCAAGGTAAAATTCCAGTCCCAGTGGCAGAAATAGGTTCTCTTGGGAATACAAGGAAAAGGCCAGTCCTCAGGACAGAAAGGGTGTGACAGGCTTTGTTTTAAGCATAAGTGGACACTGGATTATAGATACTGGGTTCAAGACAGGAAAATAAATCCGCTTCTCCTCCGCGGTAGTCCTGGGATGCACTGTCAGCTGGGACTCGTTCAGGGGTCTGGTTAGACTAGATTTTCAGGTCGAGGATGCTGGGCACTGGGCAGAGCAGCAGCAGGCAGGAGCTGACGCGCGGTAAGATTTCAAGGGTCAATGAACTACCTATTTCTGTCTCAGCCCCCAGAGCCTCCCACAGCATCAGCACAAAGTGGATGCTCCAAATGGGCACTGAGTTGACATCAGTGAATCGTACAGCATGTTTCCCTAAGTATACCTAAGTAAATAGTGCGCATCCACGTCTAGAATGTCCATATTGCCTGTTTAGGATGGTTATAGGATATACTCCAACTAAAGACCTCATTTCTTCTCCTAGTTTTGAGAGTGGTCTTTGAAAATATTTTCTTTTAGTGTTCCATTGAATGCACTCAAATAATAACATTAGTTTACTTTAAAATTGAATTAAACCCCATACGCATTTCTCTACACCTGTAGATTGTTTATCAAGAATAAAATTGTGGTGAAGTTTGCCACACTGAAATATTAGCATTACAGGAACAATATCCACCACGTTCAAAGTTAGACACTGCTCTTATTACTGAAATGAGATTTTTTCATGTATACAAATGATGTTACTGAAAACGATTGGAAGACGTGCTCCTTGAACATTAATAGGAAGATTTGTCCCACGGAACTCAAGTCCCCTCAACTCCTCTGCCTTGTGAATGTTGCCTGTGCTTACAGGTAGTGACGAATTCTGTCATTAAGGGATAGTGTGTTTCTTTCCACTTGCCCACACACAACAATTCACAATTCATTATAACGAAGAATATGTATCTTCCGTGGCATCCCATGTCTTTTCTTGCATAAGGGCTCTGTTAACTAGGATTTCATTTGTAAAATTTGCACTTTCTAAAAATTTCTTAGTGATTACCAAGTTTAACCCAATCTTATTGCATATTTGAAAACCAAAACTCAGATTGCTGGAGTGACTTTGCCTGAGGTCAAAGAGTTGCTATTCCTGAGATTCTGTTTTTCAACTAGTTTTTTTCCTCTTTTATATCATCTACCTCTGATTTGAAAATCATGGACGAAATATTTTTTGACAACATATAAATTACTCTTTATAAGCATAATTTAAGATAAGTATAATAACTTAATAAGGGTAATATAATTTATATTATATTATAAATATATAAAATAAATATTACTCTACAGATGTAATTTATAAAACCCTAAGGCAATATGATTCCTTGAGGCATTATTAATGATATAAACTTGAATTCAATTCACATGACAATTATGATCATTTTAACATACCTTTCGAAGAGATGCCTGAACAGGATCAATCGCTGGCTATGTTGTCACACAAAATGTGGTTTTAAATAAAGGTAACCTGAGTTTTCAGAATATTTGAGTATGCTAATATAATATCTCCAAAGGAAAACTACATATATTTGACAAAATATGATATATTTTTCTATAAAATGTATTATAGATAAGATGCATTATCTATAACAGATTTGCATGATCCCTACTGCATACTTTTCCCCTTTTTGACTGTTTAGTTATCTAAGTCCACTGTCAATTTATATAACAGCAATCTATCTGAAATACTCTGCAACAAGAGAAGTCTCAGAAATTAAATACTGAAATGAAATATTTTTAAAAAGTAGCCAAATAGCCAAATGTCTTCTAAATTTCCGCATTTGTGGCATTCTGTGGAGAAATTATCCAGATAAATGTTTACAATGTTCAGTCCTCACATGAGGGTAACTTTGACGTAGACACTTCCCGTATTAGTTCACATGAGAAACTGAAAGATTAATGCCATTACTCCAGAAATACTGATTTAATCAACGTTTTTATTAAATAAAATTGACTAAAACTGGTCTTCTTTCTCATGACCTCATCTCTTACAAGGCAACTGCATTAACATGTATAGAGGCATAGCGTTCTCGATGCTGTCTTCAGATCTATGTCATCAATTACTTACTGACCGTTAAGCTCACTATTAGTTTTACACCAGCAAATAGAAGAGATATAATTATCAAGAATTATCAATTAGTATGTACCCACGGCCACAGAGTCATCCATTTATACATCTCTGTTTATCTGTCATTTTCCTTTGGAGACATTATATTAACATACTCAAATATTCTGAAAACTCAGGTTTCCTTTGTTTAAAACCACATTTTGTGTGACAACACAGCCAGCAATTGATCCTGTTCAGGCATCCCTTTGAAAGGTTAAAATGATCATAATTGTCATGTGAATTGAATTAATTCAAGTTTACGTCTTTAATAATGCCTCAGGGAATTATATTGCCTTAGGGTTTTATAAATTACTCTTATAAAGATAAGAAAAAATTAGTTGAAAATAATTGAGCCTATACTATGGCATAGTGAACAATATCTAGCTTATTGGATAGTTAATTTGTACATATAAAATGAATATAGAATTATATATGAGGTTAACTCAACTGTCTGTGTCTGTAGCCACTAATCTACGTACTCTAGCTCTTGTTCACATATCCAATACATATTTCCTGAGCATCTACTTGACTCCAGGCACACTGCTAGGACAGGAAATATGATATGAGTGAGACCTCTGCCCTCAAAGGTCCTGTTCAGGGAGAGGGTTGTTGCTGACTTCAGTTCCTGCTCCCTTGGCAGGCATCATTCATCAATGGAGATATTCTTGCCCCAGAGCTTTGTTGTCCTCAACTTTTGTGCTCTTTGACAGGTCTGAGAATGAATCAAAACTGGCCTGGGAATTAAAATAATTTGCCATCCCTGGCTGTATATTTATATGTATATGTAGTGGCTAATAAATTGGGTGTTTCACCCTAGACACCCAGGCACAATTAATAACAATAATCAAAGTAAAGTTTTACACAGACTACAAAAGAAGATTATTACAAATCAGAACTTCTAACTTCCAAACTGGTTGCAGGACTTTTGGGTCTCTTTGCAGGAGTCCTTCACTGAAGACCAAATACAAGAGGTGGAGGAAGACTGGAAAGGAAGTTGTGGGGAATGCAGAGCGGATGTGGAGAGAAATGAAGGGTGATGTTTCCCTTAAGGATCATAGTGCCTCCCCCCGAGGCCACTGAGGGGTGCTTTCAAGGATGCCTTGGCAAATTTGCAGGTAAAGGACCACAGGGCACTGATGCCACAATCATGCCTGAGAAAGCTGCAGGGGCTTATGTGGAAGAGAGCTCTGCACGCATGCAAGTTAATAGGAGCGTGACTACTCAGCTCAGAGATAATCATACTGGTTCCACTTAAAAATGAATTGTGGCCGGGTGCAGTGGCCCATGCCTCTAATCCCAACACTTTGGGAGGTACAAGTGGGGTGACTGCTTGAGGCCAGGAGTTTAAGAGCAGCCTGGGCAACAAAGTAAGACTCCATTTCTTAAAATAAATATAAAAATAAGACCAGCATGGTGGCAGGCACCTGTAGTCTCAGCTACTTGGGAGGCCGAGGCAGGAAGATCACTAGAGCCCAGGAGAGCAAGGCTACAGTGAGCCACGTTCATGCCTCTGCACTCCAGCCTGGATGACAGAGTGAGACTGTGTCTATAAAAACTAACTAAATCAAACCGATAAAAATGAATCTTGCCTAAGGGGTTTTGCTTCCAGGGTAAGGGAACCCCTGTGGTCACAGGCTGGCGGGATCACCATGAACAGAAGCTGGATCAGGATTGGAAGCTTCAGGCTCACGGAGAGGCACTGCCCATGGCACGTTGCAATTGTGAGGCTTAGTAGAGGCGCCTTTAAATAACTCAAAGCATCTGTGTAAGAAAGTCAGCGCGAAAACCTCTGCAGGGTCTAGAAAGCAGCGCATCTGCTCGTGACAGTCACGATCATGTAAGAAGCACAAACACTCCAGCCACTTTGGATCCAACCTTCCCAACCCCAGCTGGTGGAAGCAGGAAGGTCACTTCTCCCTGCATCTCCTAAGCATAGGCTGAAGGCAGGGACTAAGATTTAACTTCAAATCAAGTTAGCGCTTTCTGATATCAATCTGGAAAAGGAAATTTTACATTACTTGAGCTCATATTTGCTACTTGAAGTTTTCATGGGCCTTTCTATTAACTAAGAGTGATCCAAAAGTAGTGGAAATTGTCTGCATTGGCACTCAAGGGCAGGCACTGGACTGCAAGTATCGAACGGGTTTCACGGGGCAATGGGAAGCAGAAATAGAAGTGCTTATATCATTCATCCATTCATATTAGCGTGCACTTACTGAACACTCACTGTGTGCCGGGCACTGTTCTAGGTACTGGATGTTTGCCTATGGGGAAAAGAATATGCAGAAACATCCCCAGGATAGCAAAGTGTTATAGCAGGAGTCCTGCAGATAATGTCCACACACAAATAGATAGACGGTAGAGGACAGAGTGAGGAACTCACACACTCTGTTCATTTCTCTATCACCTCTCTAAAGTTTGGATGGAAGCCTAAGCTGGCAGAACTATGGAAAATGCGATTCTGGTTCTCTCTATAGATTATAGGTGAGGTTGTCCTCTTATCTATGTCCTATGCTGGTCTTCACTTAAAATGTCAGATTCTTGTATCATGATTTCTTGGTAAATTGCAGAACTTTTGCAAAGTTCCACTTTAAAAACACTGCTCTTCCAGCACAATTTGCAATTGCAAAAACGTGGAACCAACCGAAATGACCACCAACCAACAAGTGGATAAAGAAAATGTGGCACCAGGCGCGGTGGCTCACACCTGCAATCCCAGCACTTTGGGAGACCGAGGCGGGCGGATCACAAGGTCAGGAGATCGAGACCATCCTGGCTAACACAGTGAAATCCCATCTCTACTAAAAATACAAAAAAATTAGCTGGGCGCAGTGGCAAGCGCCTGTAGTCCCAGCTACTTGGGAGGCTGAGGCAGGAGAATGGCATGAACCTGGGAGGCAGAGCTTGCAGTGAGCTGAGATAGCACCACTGTACTCCAGCCTGGGCGACAGAGTGAGACTCCATCTGAAAGAAAGGAAAGGAAAAGAAAGGAAAGGAAAGGAAAGGAAAGGAAAGGAAAGGAAAGGAAAGGAAAGGAAAGGAAGGGAAGAAGGGAAGAAGGGAAGAAAGAAAGAAAGAAAGAAAGAAAGAAAGAAAGAAAGAAAGAAAGAAAGAAAGAAAGAAAGAAAGAAAGAAAGAAAGAAAGAAAGAAAGAAAGAAAGAAAGAAAGAAAGAAAGAAAGAAAGAAAGAAAGAGAAAGAAAGAAAGAAAGGGAAAGAAAGAAAGAAAGAAGGAAGGTAGGAAGGAAGGAAGGAAGGAAGGAAGGAAGGAAGGAAGGAAGGAAGGAAGGAAATGTGGCATATATACATCATGAAATACTACTCAGCCATAAAAAGAAATGAAATAATGGCATTTGCAGCAACTTGGATGGAGCTGGAGGCCATTATTCTAAGTGAAGTAACTCAGGAATAGAAAACCAAATATAATGTGTCCTCACTTACAAGTAGGAGCTAAGCTATGAGGATGCAAAGGCATAAGAATGATGTAACGGGCTTCAGGGACTTGGAGGGAAGGGTGAGACTGGGCTAGAAACAAGAGACTACACATTGTGCAAGGTATACACTGCTTAGGTGACGGGTGCACCAAAATCTCAGAAATCACCACTAAAGAGATTTTTCCATGTAACCAAACACCACCTCTTCTCCAAAAGCTATTGAAATAAAACTTCTAAAAACAGAAGAACGCCCCAAAATGTTTCAAAATCCTTTCTCTTTACTATGCACTAATTGGCATAGTAATTGGCACTCCCTATCCAAACACTAGGTCAAACTCTGAAAGTTAGTTTCGTCAATTTTCTATAGATACATACTTCTTACATAAAAATGTAATTTACAAAATAAAATAAAATACTGCTTTTCTTCAATTACGTGTATAATCAAACTGTAGTTTTTCCAACTGACTTGAATATGTTTTGCTACAAGTTTCTGCTTAAAATTGTTTCTGCAGGGTCTGTTACATAAACACGTGCCATTTTCTTGCTCTTTCATAGGCAAGACTGTGGAGAAGATATTTGGACTCTGGTGGCAGTCTTTTTTTATGGGTTCCTCAGCAGGGATGAATTAGCACAATTTGTGTTACACGCACTACAAGCAGGTTCTGGGTGGGTAATTTGCTTTGATCACTTTCTTTCCCCTGCCTCCCCTGCCCCCCACAAATACTCATACATAACCCACCTTGCAGGTCCTATTAATACGGAAATGGAAAATAAAAGAGCTCTGACTTGTGGGAAAATGTTCATGTGGAATCCTCTACGACCACATGAAAGCTCTGAACTCTAGTGTATAGCCGTCTGTCTGAAAAATTTGCCATAAAATTACTTTATCTTCATTTATGTGTAGCAGAACAAATGCACAACTAATGGAATCCAAATTTTAAAGCAGGAAAATGTGATCATTTAGTAGAAGGAAAGTGAAAGCATTTTTTGTTTAAGCATTGAAATAATGACTGATTGACAGTTAAAATGATACATTTATAAATTATAGAAAACTTAAAATTCTGCTGCTAGATATTTGCTTATTAAAAACTTTATGAGGATCATGTCTGTTTTATACTCATAACATTGCTGCTGTCACTCAGTTCGAATTCCATAAGCTTCAGTCTAATGATGTTCTTTACACTGATATTTGAAATGTATGTTGTTTCAGTTCTTATATGTAAGATAAGAGTCCTTCAATGTTTTAGTTTATGCAATTCAGCCATTATTAAAAAACAATTTGGTTGAACAGTGTTTATTACATATTCAACCACTTTTACTTCAGAATATTGATAACTAACTTCTGACTATCAATTTAAGTCAGTTCAGCAAAAATACTATTGCTTTCTTATGACAGGCCAGATACAGTACTAGTTTTTGTGTTAGCTAAAAAATAGTACGGCCTCTGAAGAGCGTGTCATCCAACATGTTGCGAGGAAAGAGAGATGTACATTTTTAATTTATACTTTTATAATGCATAGTATATACATTTATAAGTTCAGTAAAATGTGTAAGGTCTGTGGCAAACACGGACAGATTGTTACTTATCTCTTCCTAGTTTCTAATCTATATCCAATTTCTATTAATAACAGAGAGAGAACTTGCACATGAGACAAGAAGCTATGATAAAGGGTATGCATAAAAATGATGGTGGGGTATTAGAAGGATTGTAAATGCTGATGGTACGTGTGTGGACTGTGAAGTGAAGATGTGAATCTTCAGGAAATATGCATTACTGATTAAAACCATCTGATTAATCCAACAGTAAATGCTCTAGAGGCATTAACTTGAAACTCTCAAGGAATTATTATCTACTTGAATCTTGTTAATTTCTCAAATACTTCTGATATATTATTTACTACTTGTTAGTTTTTAAAATCACAAGAGTAATGTTATTTGCATATATATATATACATATATATATATATAGACAGCTGAAGCCAAACTAATAAAATAATAAATCTTTTCTTCTTCCAACCATCTGTCCTGTCTTCCTGACCTTACTTGATTGTTGATGGTGATGCAGAAATAATTCTCAGGAGAGGCTGCAATAGTACAGTGCCTGGTTTCAAAGTGCATATTCAGACAAAATTCCCTTTGCTCACCACTTGGAGCTAGGATTCTGAGAATCACACACATCAAACACATATTTCAGGAAAAGAGAGTATGTCAGCCTGCCACGATAGAAGATACTTATGTAGTGAAGGGAGTCCTCACTCTGAAAGCCAAAGCACTCAGGAAAATAAAAACATACCTGTTACTGGGCCAGGAAATTTAAGAATGTAAAATATCCACAGAACTTGACTTCGTGTAAGCATCAACATTACATAAAAGACAATAATACATGTCTATCGGGGGAACCCACCCCCAGTATTTCAACGTAGGTTCTTTCTATTTTCCATAATTGTCAGCCAGCTGAGAAATAGAGACAGTATAAACAGAGGAATTTTACAGCTGGCCTGCCAGGGGTGACATCACATATGGGTAGGACTGTGATGCCCATCTGAGTCTCAGACCAGTAAGTTTTTATTAAGGGTCTCAAAAGGGGAGGGGGTGTAAGTACAGGGAGTAGGTACAAAGACCACATGCTTCTGAGGGCAAAAAGCGGAACCACTAATAAGGGTCTAACAAAGATCACATGTTTCTGTGGGAACAGGACAAAAGGCAAAAGCAGAACCACTGATAAGGGTCCAACAAAGATCACAGGCAAAGGGCAAAAGCAGAACTACTGATTACGGTCTATGTTCAGCTGTGCACGTATTGTCTTGATAAACATCTTAAACAACAGAAAACAATGTTTGAGAGCAGAGAACTGGTCTGACCACAAATCTACCAGGGCGGAGTTTTTCCCCACACTAACAAGCCTGAGGGTACTGCAGGAGACCAGGGCGTATCTCAGTCCTTATCTCAACTGCACAGGACAAGACATTCCCAGAGCGGCCATTCATAGACCTCCCCCCAGGAATGCATTCCTTTCCCAGGGTATTAATATTCCTTGCTAGGAAAAGAATTTAGTGATATCTCTCCTACTTGCACGTCTGTTTATAGGCTCTCTGCAAGAAGAAAAATAAGGCCGTTTTTGTCCGACCCCGCAGGCAGTCAGACCTTATGGTTGTCTTCCCTCGGTCCATAAAAATCGCTGTTATTCTGTTCTTTTTCAAGGTGCACTGATTTCATATGGTTCAAACAGACATGTTTTACAATCAATTTGTACAGTTAACACAATTGTCACAGTGGTTCTGAGGTGATGTACATCCCCAGCTTACAAAGATAACAGGATTAAGAGATTAAAGTAAAGACACGCATAAGAAATTATAAAAGTATTATTTGGGAACGGATAAATGTCCATATTAAAATGAAATCTTCACAATTTACGTTCCTCTGCCGCAGCTCCAGCTGGTCCCTCCATTCGGGGTCCCTGACTTCCCACAACACATGCTGTCAGTTTCAGGAGTAAAATTAAGAGAGTTTTGATTGGATGAGCCCACAGCAATGGAAATTAACCTGACCCAGAGGCTTTTGAAGGCCAAAATGATTTCCTATCCACAGAGCATAAGTAAATCAGAAATTTGCAGTTGTGTATGTGAGTTAGCATTTCAATATAAATAAAATTAAATTAGGCACGGCTACTCTACTACATACTGCCATGTCTTTCTCACCTTCTGTTTTCTATTTCTTTCTTCCCTCCAGGTAAACAAAATAGAATCAGGGAATCTTAAGAGAAGTGTGTGTCTGCATGGAGGTGAGGGCACAGGCAGAGAAGGCAGCGGAGTGTCAGACTGGGTGTAAGAGTCCCGATGAGACTCCATGGAACCGATAGAGATGATGGGAAGGTGGAATTACATTCCTTTTAGACATCACATTTCAGACTCGTTTTTGAGTTCTAATTTTTAGGAGCTCCATGGCATTTTTTTGTATATGACTATAATTTGCTTCTTGGAACCATTAAGGCAAATATTTTGAGGGATGTTCTATGTGTAGCTTTTTTTGTGAATTTTCATTCTTGTGCAGAGATTTCTACAATCACCAGGTGGTTGGCTATCTGTGCATCTCTCAGTCATTGTTGTCACTTTCCCAGTGATGGGAAAATATGATGCTATGTGACAGCCCGTTGTTCTGACCTTCCTTCATCCTTTCTTTATAAGATATTTCCTAATGTAATTTATTAATTTCCTAATACAGTTTATTAAAGTTGAACACACTCTATGGAACAGTTCCTAATAGTTTTAGCCGAAGTGTTTCTTATCAATTCCAAACCTTTTCTTATCTGAACTTAAAATATTTTCTTTAAGCCTCTTGTCAGGAGTTTCTTATTCTAGATAGTATTTGGGTAAAAATCTACAAGAATGAAATGTGGAATTCACTGTAGAGGTAAAGACTTTTACTGTAGGTCATAATGAGTTGGGAATTTGGGTATTCCAGGATAATTCTACAGTTAGAATTCTGTTAGATGGCATCAAATATGTCACAAATAAAACACTACCCCTAGAGATATACCAGCTTTATATAGAAAAGTGGCTAATTTATGTGGAGCTCCAGTTCCATCTCTAACTTCAGTAAATTTAGAAAGAGAATCTGTAGTGTATATACACAAATAAGCTTGCTATTGGAACTCTGTTCTAATAGTGAGACTGTCTGGAAATATCTTTGGAACATATAAACATTAATTCCTTCTAGAGAAAATGTTCATTTTCCACGTCTATTTATTTCTTTTTTAAAAAAAATTTTAGGCCTTCTGAATATGTAAGATGTTAGCTAAAAATTTAAATTATGTTCTAGGGTATTTGGAATTTACTTGCCTTTAAAACACCATAACCACTTCAGAAGAGGTACTTCTTGTCTCATTTGTAATTCTGTGATGTAAATGCTGAAGTTTCACAAATTGACAATGATGGTTATTGCAGTATTAACATCGCTATGCATCTCTTTGGTTAGTTTACAAGCTTAATTAATCATGCTTCATTTTCTTTTGGGCTCTCATAGCAGCTTCTCTTATTTTTGAATGAAATGACTTCTGAAAGAGAACGTCCTCTGAGGACACACTAATTCTCCCACCTCCTCAGAAATTCCTCCTCAGAAGAGGCACATTTGCTCAGCACTGAAGCCACACCCCAGAAGCCTGGGGCCCCGTGTGGAGGGTGAATGCTGACAAGAGCTTGGGGACTGCAGCTTCTAAAGCCTGTTTCTGCTGCTCGCCGCGGGGCCTGCGGGGCTGAGCTTCATCTTTCTGTGCCTCATTTCACTCTCAGTGGAAAGGGCATAATATTTTTATCCCCAGTGTCTTGTAAGTCATTTATTTTTCAATTTTTATAATGAACTCTTTGTTCATGTTGAAGCAAACCTGTATTATTAATAAATGATCCTGTCACAATGAAACACTCCCCTGGCTCTGCAGAGAGCCAAGGGACAGTTCTGTCCCCTGTCACCAGCACTCCCCTTTCTTTACTGGATAAGCCTTACTTACACTGTCCCCTAAAGGTCAGCACGTGGAGGGTTTGCTGACTCAGTCTGAAGGACAAAGTCCCAGAGTTTCAACCTACCGATTTGAAAGACCCATTACTCTAGTCCTTAGTAGAAATAAAACCTGGGAGCATTTAGGGAAAAATAGAATCTTAATTTTGCTGAGAGCCAGAATTTTCTTCCATAATACCTGTCTTATTATTCAATAAGCCATCCAGAGTCACAGGAGATTGGAAGTCACTCACTGGCTCCCAGATGTTCTCACAACCATAGTCTTCACTGCCTGCGAACAACTCAAGAAAAGAGTCTTTCTTCTGTCGCTGTTTCTTCATACAGAACAAGATGAGACACAAGCCTCCTGCTTAATTAGAGTATTGGATTTTTGAAAATGTCTGGTCATTTTGTTCTTTCTCTTGTTTCCATCTAGTGTTGCCACTCTAATCAGGGAATGGCGGTGCTAAAAATGCAGATGTTAACACCACATCAGTCTATGCTGATTATCACTCACAGATCAAACACTTTTTAGGGAGGCAAAAACTGTAATGAGAACTAAAATTTGATTTGGGGACTATTTCACTTATATGTTTTGTTCACATGATTACTAGCCTTCTTTCTTCAGTAATAGTTATTACTATGACCATTGCTGTTAATTCTGTGGCTTACAATTTACTTATCACTTCCCATACAGACCCAAGCACTGAGCTAAGTATTTCATAGGCATTATCTCATGGAAGGCACTCAACAATGATATCAACTGGCGATTGTCATCATCCTCATTTTATAGGTGAGGAGTTAAAGAACAGGCAACCTACAGAATGGGAGAAAAATGTTGCAATCTACTCGTCTGACAAAGGGCTAATATCCAGAACCTATAAAGAACTCAAACAAATTTCAAACAACCCCATCAAAAAGTGGGCAAAGGATATGAACAGGCACTTCTCAAAAGAAGACAGTTATGCAGCCAACAGACACATGAAAAAATGCTCATCATCACTAGCCATCAGAGAAATGCAAATCAAAACCACAATGAGATACCATCTCATACCAGTTAGAATGGTGATCATTAAAAAGTCAGGACACAACAGGTGCTGGAGAGGATGTGGAGAAATAGGAACGGTTTTACACTGCTGGTGGGACTGTAAGCTAGTTCATTGGGGGGAAACCCCAACCCCCGATATTTATCGTGGGTTCTTTTCTATTTCCTAGGCATCTCAACTGGTTTGAAAAATAAAGGGAAAGAGCACAAGAGAGAGAAATTTAAAGTTGGGTGTCTGGGGGATACATCACACATCAGCAGGTTCTGTGATGCTCCCTGAGCTGTAAAACCAGCAAGTTTTTATTAGCGATTTTCAAAAGGGGAGGGAGTGAATGAATAGGGTGTGGGTCACAGAGATCATATGCTTCACAAGGTAATAAAATATCACAAAGCAAGTGGAGGCAGGGCGAGATCACTGGACCACCAGGATGGGGTGAAATTAAAATTGCTAATGAAGTTTTGGGCATGCATTGCCATTGATAACATCTTATCAGGAGACAGGGTTTGAGAGCAGACAACCTGTCTGACCAAAATTTATTAGGTGGGAATTTCCTCATCTCAATAAGCCTGGGAGCACTACAGGGGACCAGCGCTTATTTCATCCCTTCAGCTTCAACCATAAAAGGTAGTCGCCTTAAGGGGGCCATCTATAGACCTACCATCAGGGCGCATTTGCTTTCTCAGGGATGTACCTTGCTGAGAAAAATAATTCAGTGATATTTCTCCTATTTGCATTTGAAAGAAGAGAAATATGGCTCTGTTCCGCCCAGTTCACTGGCAGTCAGTTTAAGGTTACCTCCCTTGTTCCCTGAACATTGCTGTTAACCTGTTCTTTTTTCAAGGTGCCCAGATTTTATACTGTTCAAACACACATGCTCTACAAACAATTTGTGCAGTTAACGCAATCATCACAGGGTCCTGAGGTGACATATATCCTCCTTAGCTTACAAAGAAGATGATGGGATTAAGAGATTAAAGACAGGCATAGGAAATCACAAGGGTAATGATTGGGGAAGTGATAAGTGTCCATGAAATCATCACAATTTATGTTTAGAGATTGCAGTAAACTCAGGCATAAGAAATTATAAAAGTATTAATTTGGAGAACTAATAAATGTTAATGAAATCTTCACAATTTATGTTCTTCTGCCGTGGCTTCAGCTGGTCCCTCTGTTCAGGGTCCCTGACTTCCCGCAACACTAGTTCAACCATTGTGGAAGACAGTGTGGCAATTCCTCAAGGATTTAGAACTAGAAATACCATCTGACCCAGCCATCCCATTACTGGGTATATACCCAAAGGATTATAAATTATGCTGCTATAACGACACATGCACACCTATGTTTATTGCAGCACCATTCACAATAGTGAAGACTTGGAACCAACCCAAATGTCCATCAATGACAGACTGGATTAAGAAAATGTGACACATACATACCATGGAATACTATGCAGCCATAAAAAAGGATGATTTCATGTCCTTTGTAGGGACATGGATGAAGGTGGAAACCATCATTCTCAGCAAACTATCACAAGAACAGAAAACCAAACACTGCGTGTTGTCACTCATAGTTGGGAATTGAACAATGGAACACTTGGACACAGGAAGGGGAACATCATACACCAGGGCCTGTTGTGGGATGTGGGCAGTGGGGAGGGATAGCATTAGGAGATATACCTAATGTAAATGACGAGTTAATGGGTGCAGCACACCAACATGGCACATGTATACATATGTAACAAAGCTGCACATTGTGCACATGTACCCTAGAACATAAAGTATAATTTAAAAAAAAAAAAAAAAAAAACACTTCCAAGATCTCATCGCTGGTCATTGGTAGCAACAGGATTTAAAACCAGGTTTGTCCAACTTCAAAACTGTGATCTCTCTCATTTGCAACCCTGTCTGCTAAGTAACATGATACAGAATTGGTTAAACACTTTCCATATGAATGACTGCAGGTTTAGGATTTAAATCATTCTGTAAAATGGATTTTTGATATAATAAAGACGATCAAGGTATTCTGTAAATTTTATTGCCTAAGAGTGGGAAGAAGGGCTGCACGCAACACAGTCATTGATTCTGTGGGAAAGGATGGACATGAGAGATGCAGCCAGTCAACATAGTCTGTTATTAACTTTGAATACCCAAATATTAGTCAGATATTATTTGTGTTTCTCAAAAGTGTCATCTAATTTTTATTATTTTTTAAATAAATTTTTATTTTCAATTAAGTAATGCATACATATAGTAAATATGTCAACAATAAAAAACAAAGGACGTAAAATGGAAAATGTCTGCCTTCCAAAGTCAAACACATTCAATTCCTTTAGCTCATTCCACCGGTAGTAAGCCTCCATATTGCTAAATAATATGCTCGTTACTCTATTGTTTGACTTTTTAATTGCTGACATTATTTTTGTCTTTATTTTAAAGTATAACATGAATATAATTATGTCACAATTTCGATGATGTCAACATAATACAATATAGTTCATAGTGTTCTAGAAAGTTAGGCACATACTCTTGTATTTTTTAAATATGCAAATTTCTTCTCTCTTTTCTGTCTCTGCAAGTCCTATCTCTAATTTCTCTAGTGGTCGGGTTTGTTCTCACTCAGTGTGGAGACCTGTGTCTCTTTTTTTTTTTTTTTTGAGATGGAGTCTCACTCTGTCACCCAGGCTGGAGTGCAGTGGCATGATGTCGGCTCACTACAACCTCCGCCTCCCAGGTTCAAATGATTCTCCTGCCTCAGCCTCCGGAGTAGCTGGGATTACAGCTGCCCACCACAACACCCAGCTAATTTTTGTATTTTTAGTAGAGACAGGGTTTCACCATGTTGGCCAGGCTGGTTTTGAACTCCTGACCTTAAGTGATCCACCCACCTCTGCCTCCAAAAGTGCTGGGATTACAAGCGTGAGCCACTGCGTCTGGGCGAGACCTGTGTCTCTTATTGTGTGCTTACTGTGTTGTTTTGCTTTTGTGTCTCTTTCTGCATTCCAGATTTTCTTTCAATGACTCACACTTTCACTATAAGCTTCCTTTCAAGAGCAAGGCATGAGACACTGTGTAGGAGCTTGATTTGTGAGGAGCACCCTTGTTATTTGGTGGAGTTGCGACAGCACAATTGGGTTTAATTTAGCTTTCCTACTGGGCACCTCCAAACATCAGTGTCTAGAGGTCTCAACAAGAGGCAGTTGAGGATTTCACAGTTCTCTTTCTGTATTTCACCCAATCCCCCATTTTCTACCTATGGCTCACCCCAGCTCTCCACTATGCACTGTGTCCCCACGTCTTTAGCATCTGTTGATCCACAAAACAGCCGCCAGCATCCTGAGGTGGTGGGGGGTGTGGTTGAGAAGAAGGTCATTGGTTTTGCTGGTGAGGGGCCCAGGAGCTGACCACTCTAATCACAGGCTTCAAGTGAGTCCTGTGGATAAAGTCCTGCCCCTCAAGCCTGCCTCCTGCCATACCCAGCACCTCCAGCTCCTGAGCATCTTGGGGTTCTAGGGGCACCCAGCTCCTGCTTCACTGGATTTGCCAGTTCAGGGCATGGGGTGTGACTGACCCTGCCCTGCTTCGGCTGTTCTTTGTCCTCCAAATGTTTGGGTTTTCCATCTGCACTTCTCTCTTTTCTCATGGTCTTTGCTGTAGGTGTTAACAACGTTTACATTTTATTACTTTCATTTAAAAATGTATGAAGATAGCGAGAAGAGATTCGTGTGAGAGAGTAGACTTTTTTTTTTTTAACAAGAAGCAAATTTATCCTTTATTTATTTATTATTTATTTGGTTAGGAGACTTTAATACACGTTTTAACTCATTACAGGTCATCACTTAGGATTTAAAAAACTTTGTGGGACTTATAGGGAATTTTTATGCTCTATTCACTCAACAATTCAAATACATAACATAAAGCCCTATAAATTGCATGGCCTTTCAAGTAACCATAAGATATTTATGTAATGTTTCCATACCCTGCAACACAAAGAAAACTTCAATAATTTACTCCAAAACAGAAATAGCATACACTACTCCTCTAAACAAGATGAAAACAAATACAATATATAACCAAAAGAAAAAAATTACCTAAATTATTATTATTTGTATGAATGACAATGAAAGGAATAGTAAGAAGCATAGAGAAAATAAAATAATTATTGGAGTGTCTTTGGGTGAACTAATGCAAACGTAAAAGTGGATAAAATGGATGATTTTCATGAATAACATAAATTAGAATAATAGAATAAATATATTCAATTCTGACCAAATTCAAACACTACAAATAAAAGCTCTTTTCTACTAAAATCAAATCCATACACTTTCCTTCTTTTTAATAATAAAATATGACTAATTTAACGTTTACTTCAATGATTTATAAACTATATGTAACAAATTTGATTCCTAATATTTTTGTAATAAATTGTGATTCATGTTTCTGTAGTGGGATGGTTGCCAATTGTAGTGCCCTGGTGGGCAGGCTCAGCATTATATGGGAAGTTGTTAGAAATAAATTCTTGGACTCTACCCATGACCTACTACTGAATCAGAAACTCTGGGACAGGGGGTCAGAAATCTGATGCACTTTTGGCTGGGTGTGGTGGATCATGCTTGTTATCCCAGCACTTTGGGAGGCTGAGGAGGGCGGGTCACTTGAGGTCAGGAGTTCAAGACCAGCCTGGCCAGCATGGTGAAATCCCATCTCTACTAAAGAGGTGGGGCTATTTCTTAAGCTGTGTGCCACTGGGAAAATAACTTGTGCTCTCTGGTCCTCAATTTTCTTATCAGTAAAACGGATTAGACAGTGTGATCAGCTGGCCTCCTAGGCTTGTGAACATGAGTGATAAAATGCAGAAACAAGCTTAGAATACAATGATGCCTCCAGAAATTGGTTCCACCAAGTGATAGAAATGCCAGAGCCTGCAACGTTCTTCCTCTCGTTTTCCATTGGATGACCTCAAGGCAACAAAGACTCATCCTGTCTTTTCCTCCCTGTTCCACCGTCTCTGGTCGCTCACTGCTCCTGGGCTGCACTTCATCAGACCTTGCCAAGAAAACGGAGGCCAGGGAAGCCGTCCTACTGGGTGGAGCTTCTCTGATGGAGAAGTGACCTGATCCCTAGGACGGCTGTGTGGCGGTGCCCTATTAGGAAGAAGAGATGTGTCTGGAAGCACTGGTCTGGACAAAACAAAAGTCTCTCTTCCAGCCAACGCTCAGCATCCTCTGCAGGGCAAGCTTGTCACCCAGCTGTGCCATGATGGCTAAAAGTATGGGAGGCAGACAGCGCAGCCTCAAGCACAACCACCTGGCACTAATGTGAAAACCCCAGGGTTGTCTAGAGGAAATGCTGTGATATTTCCCATTAGGCGACAGGCAGCTTAACATTCACCATATGAATGAGAAAAATGGAGCTATTTTATAGTCCAATAGGCTCCAAATTGTTATTCTACTCAGATCTTTATTGCTTGGCCTTTCTTAATTTAATAAGCAATCTATATCTCTCGTACTGAAGACAAGTCGATTCTGTAAGTGAAGATCTAAAATCTGAAGTGTTAATAACAGAACTAAAAATACGGTTTTGTTTATTTTTCTCCATGTCAGATTCTGTTTTCTGTGCAAACAAACCAATATGTTCTTGCTCTGAGGGACATACTTGAAATGACAGAATCACGGGGTCTCCATTAACGGCACTGCCATAGTAACAGATTGGGACCACGATGAGTTAACATCACCAGGGGTTACTGTTGGAACAGGTCAACGCGACGTGAAACCTCTGCTACACATCCCACACACACTTGGCCCCAAGACGTTGCTTCTACTTTGGAAAAATCACTTTTCCAAAATAACATTTAATTTAAAAAATCTGTCCTAGTAAACAATTTTACATTGAACAATATCTGCATTAATAAGTTAAGGCTCTGAAGAACAACTCTTTGGCATTCTTTTCTTTGACAAGATCTCTGGGAACCATGCCAGGAAAATATAATAAAATTTACTAGCCCAAAAGTTGTGTCCTTTCTTCCCTTCTCTGTGTATCCATTGTCTGTGCTATGCTTCTTTTTCATTTTTATTTTCTTACTAGAAACTTGAGAGCCTTGCTTTAGTTTATTTGAAAACGGCCTTATGTTTGCAGTGTTCTGGTTCAGTTTCAATGATAAGAGACCATAATCTCTTTGCACAATCATCATCTTCTCTTTCAAGTTGATTCCACACATTTTCATTGATCTGTATTTCCCAGGTCCTGATGCAAACCCTTCATCAGTACACTTCACAGTGCTCTTGTCCATACTCCAGTTTGCATGGTGTCTTCTTCTCTCCGAATCATAAGTTACGAGGAGGCAGGACCATTTCCAAAATCAATTCCTGGCAGAAGAGAAAGAGTCTCCATGCATCAGGAAACCATTTCAAAGGTTAACAGTTGATCCAAGGGCATTAATTAAACTTCTTTCATAAATAAAGGCTCACTGCTGTCAAACGGTGGAGTGCATGAAGAGACAATTCCAAGGCTATAACTTCTCTCACAAAAAAGAAATGAAGCTCTTTGCAGACAAAGCCTATTAAGCATATTCACTTTCAGATTGTTAGAACAAATGAGAGGGAGAGGCAGAGGCAGTGGAGGAGCCCTTCATTCAAGGAACAAAGAACGCCTTCTGTACTCTTTGCCATTGTTACCTTGTCTCAGGAAAATTCAAAGAGGCTGAAGATGGGGATAATTAAGCAAATGATTGATACCAAATCAAAGATGACATTTTAGGTTCATTTGATATCAATTTCCTTTAGGGAGAGTATCTGTTTATTCCTTTTAGCACGGCTCCCCACATAAGAGATTAAAAATGACAGAATCTTTGTTAAACAGTTTAAAAGAATCAGGTAATTTTCTTTCCTAGGCTTTGACTGAAGAGATTCTTTGCCAATTAATAAAAGAGGAAAAGTGGAAAAATTACAGAACAAGCTCTCACAGTCACTTTAGTTATGGGATTTTCCTATTTGGGTTGGCTATCAGGACTTGACAAAATATTGTCAAGGGAAAGAAAACCAACAGCCTGACTTTTGTTGTCACACGGGTACTAAGCCATATTGAGAGGAAGTGCAGGCTGTAGAATACCGTAAGGGAATGTCAGGCAAACAGAGATACAGAGCCGTTTATCCACTCCCGGGGCTGTGCAGTTTCACATATTCTAAGGTGTTAACTGAGAACCATGTCATAGATGACGTAGAATGTGCACGATGCAGAAAAATACGACAGCTTAAAATATATTTAATACAAATGGGAAAGATGTTTCATTTAAGTGATATATATTTTTGTCCTGAAATTATTCAATCTAATTTTAGGTGCAGATCTGAGCGCTGTTAGATTTTCCAAAGGGTAATTGACAGTCAGGATAAAACACAGTCAGTCCCCAAGCTCCAGACTTTCCGTCTCCATTTGGAACTCTTTCCAGGCCTCCGTTTTCAGTGTCTATCCATTTTCCACATTCTCCCTGGACCTGGCTTCTCCCTCTCTCAGCGGCTCATACCCCGTGAAGAGACAACTGGTTCGGAGAGCAAAACAGAAGCAGCAAACATAATGGTTAGTTTCAAGGCGGATGGAGCCGGGGCTGCCAGGCCGGAATGTGAGCTCAGGGAGGACAGGGAAGGGGCTGCACCCTGGTCAGGGCGGTGATGGCGTCGCACAGAATCCAGGCTCAGAGGCAGGGCTAGGGGCTGAGGTGCAGAGGAGCCGGGAAGAAACAGGACGCAGCATCTGGGACTCAGGAACTTGGTTTTTTTTTTTTTTTTTCCCACCCTGAGTATATGTTTTCTGATTGAGGTAAGATTGGCTTAAAGGGCCAGAACTAGGGTGGACTGAACGTTTTGCTATGTTTAATCACACACCATCCAACTCTTCTCCTCAGTACAAGAGGACGTTAGGAGGATATGTAGGGCACGATACTACAGTCCTGGGAAGCAACGCTTTAAAGACTAATAAGAGAAATCAAAACTCAAGGAGAAAGTGAGGCTGGGGGCTGCACAGGATGCCAGGTTCCCAAGCCAGAGAGAGGCTGGGACTCACCAAACAAAAGGAACGTGTTGTAGAGACTCAGAGGTCAGATGAGGGTCTTGGATCCAGAGCTGGAATACACAAAAATACAAATCTCAGAAAATAGATGAATCCTGAGAATTGTGATCAAGAGAAGAAGGAAGACACGAATATATAACATTGTGAATGAAAAGGGGTCCACACTACACCCAGAAATAAAAAAAGATGGTGAAAACTCTACCAAGAACTATGTTATTAAAATAAACAGATTGTAGGGAAAATATTGCGTGTAGAAATGATTTAAAGGGAAATCAGAAGCTCAAATTGTTCTATAACTATTAAAGAAATTAAATTAGTGGTTCAAATCTTCCGTCAAATAAAACAGCAGAACCAGATGGCTATATAGATGAGTTCTCCCAAATGTTCAAAATAAAGAGTATTCTTTTTTTGCTTTTTAAGAACTCTTTTAATGGTTAGAGCAGAGAGAGTATCTGGCCTGTTCTACAAGAGAAGCAGAAACCCTGATATAAAAAGCCAAAGAAGACACATACAAGAAAAAAAACTGCAGGTCAATTTCACGCATGCAAAAATCCTTGAAGAAGAACAAAAAGAAAATCAAATGCAATGTGTGTTAAAATAAGAGAATACATCAAGACAAAGTTGGATTTATCTTAGATATGCAAAGATGATTTGATATTAAAAAATAAAATGTAGTTCATACTAATAAATATTTAGACAGTGAATGCAACTCACACTGAAAATAGCATAGTAGAAGCTCAGAGAAAACTTGCAATACAAAACCTATTTAAACCTGCTCATCTTGGATTTTTCCAAGACTTCCTTGAATACTGAACTCATTAAAACTTATCTTAAGAATAACTGAAAAACATATTTGCTGTTAAGCATTTAAAAAGGACAACAAACAACGTATGAGTCTCTCAAGATTGATTGTACATATTTAATTTCTCTTTTAGAATAGTGTGCTGCGGTACACTGGAAGTCACCCTGAGACAGGGTCCGTGAGCTATGATTTGTAGCCTTCGTGCTGCCACTAATAAGCTAAGTGACCTTTCTACTTATCTGTATTCTAGCTTTCTAAAATTCAAAATGAAGAAGTGGGGTCACACAATCTGTATAATTGCTTTTCCCTTCTCAGAGTTTTGAGTTTTTCTAGGTTAGAGAAATATAATTTTTTACGCTTACAATTTATGCATGGTTTTGTGTTTTTTGTACTTTAATAAATCTGTCAAATAAGAGATCTTCTACCATTTTGATAAATTTGTGTGGCATCAGTTGTCTAACAAAATATAGTTTCAACACTTTTAAGTCTCTACCAACCATGATCCGGAGTCCAAGAGGAACTGGAAGGCAGTCCATTCTGAGCATGCGACACTCTGGCAAAGGTCATTCTGCTGTGTCTACCTTCACATGCAGGTTTGACACTAGGTCATTAGGACAGTGCTTTTTTGATGCACTACACATTTTGAAATGCACACTAATTTCATGATAAAACAACTCACCATCAGCCCTTTCATTCAAAAGTATCACCGATTTCTGTGTGTAACATACAGCCTCCTTGGATCTCTGATATTCACCTGCATCCTGAGCTCTAAACTCTGCTGAGCCATTCTCTGTCCCTCAGGATCAAAACGCCTTATAGCTAGAAAAGTTCCTGACAAATAGTGGACACTGAATAAGTGATTCTTAAAGCATTGAGCAGATGATCATTAGAATTTTACATTCTATACTGACTTCCCACACTCACTTTTGAGGAAAGAACTCTTTTTCTGATTTCTTAAATTGTGGTGTCCCTAGGACTCAAAACAGATCTACATCCATAGTGAATGAATTAATAAAGTATTAATGCAGTCAATAAGTGAATCACAAAGGCAGTTCAATCTAACACAAAGGATATTTATTAAACACATACCATGTATCATCATATGATGTATACATGCATTTTAGATAAAATCATGAACATAGGTATAATGCAAAGGATAAAAATAATTGAGGACATAAAAATAGGAAGTGTTTATAAGGAAATAAAACATACAGCTTTTAAAGTGGCTTCAATGATCTTACCTCTTGATATTCATGCCATTGTGAAATTTCCTCCCCTTGTATGTAAGCTGGACCAACGGACTTTCTTCTAAATAACAGAATAAGTAAATCAATAAATGTGATTCACCACATAAACAGAATTAAAAACAAAAGCCATATGATCATCTCAATAGATGTAGAAAAAGCATCTGATAAAATACAACACCGTTTCATGATAAAAAGCCTTAAACTAAGTATTAAAGAAACATAACTCAAAATAATAAAGACCATCTATGACAAACCCACAGCCAACATTATACTGAATGGACAAAAGCTGGAAGCATTCTCCTGAAGAACCGGAACAAGATAAGGATGCACCCTCTCACCACTCCTATTCAACACAATACTGGAAGAGCTAGCCAGAGCACTCAGGCAAGATAAAGAAATAAGAGGCATCCAAACAGGTAAAAAGAAAGTCAAATTATCTCTTTTTGCTGATGATATGATTCTATATTTAGAAAACCCTAAAGATTCTACCCAAAGATGCCTTGACCTGATAAATGACTACAGTAAAGTTTCAGGACACAAAATCAATGCACAAAAATAGTAGCATTTCTTTTTTTTTTTTTATGTCTTTTCATCTTCAACTTTTATTTTAAGTTCCAGAGCATATATGCAGGGTGTTCAGGTTTGTTACCTAGCTAAATGTGTGCCACAGTGTTTTGCTAGACAGATCAATCCATCGCCTAGGTATTAAGCCGAGTATCCATTAGCTATTCTTCCTGATGCTCTCCCTCCCCGCATGTACCAACAGGCCCCAGCATGTGAACACATGTTCCCCCCATGTGTCCATGTGTTCTCATTGTTCAGCTCCCACTTATAAGAGAGAACATGCGGCATTTGGTTTTCTGTTCCTGTGATAGTTTGCTGAGGATAATGGCTCCTAATTCCATCCATGTCTCTGCAAATGACATGATGTCATTCCTTTTTATGACTGCATAGTATTCCATGGTGTATATGTACCACATTTTCTTTATTTAGTATATCACTGAAGGTCATCTGGGTTGATTCCATGTCTTTGCTACTGTGAATAGTGCTGCAACGAAAATGTATGTGTATGTATCTTTATAATAGGATGATTTATATTCCTTTGGGTATATACCCAGTAATGAGATTGCTGGGTCAAATGGTATTTCTAGTTCTAGATCCTTGAGGAATTGCCACACTGTCTTCCACAATGGTTGAACTAACTTACATTTCAACCAACAGTGTAAAACCATTCCTATTTCTCTGCAACCTTACCAGCATCTGTTGTTTCTTGAATTTTTAATAATCTCCATTCTGACTGGCACAAGTAGCATTTCCATACACCAAAAATGTTCAAGCTGAGAACCAAATCAAGAACGCAATCCCATTCACAAAACACACACACACACACACACACATCTAACCAAGGAGGTGGAAGATCTCTACAACTACAAAACATTGCTGAAAGATATTGCAGATGACACAAACAAAGGCAAAAATATTCTGTGCTCATGGATTGGAAGAATCAATGTTGTTAAAAATGTCCAAACTGCCTAAAGCAATCTACAGATTCAGTGAAATTCTTATCAAATACCAACATCATTTTTTTGCAGAATTAGAAAAAAAAAAGATTCTAAAATGTATGTGGAACTAAAAAAGAGCCCAAATAACCAAAGGAATTTTAAACGAAAAGAACAAAGCCAGAGGCATCACATTGCTGGACTTCAAACTATACTACAAGGCTATTCTAACCCAAACAGCATGGTACTGGTACAGAAATAGATACATAAATCAATGTAACAGAATAGAGAACCTAGAAATAAAGTCACACACCTACAACTAACTGATCTTTGACAAAGTAGACAAAAATGAACAATGGGAAAAGGACACCCTATTCAATAAATGGTGCTGGGAAAACTGGCCAACCATATGCTAAGAAGGAAACTGTACTCCCACCTCTCAGCATGTACAAAAATTAACTCAAAATGAAATGGAGACTTACATGTAAAACCTCAAACTATAAAAATCCTTGGAGGAAATCTAGTAAATATTCTTCTGGACACTGACCTAGGCAAAGAATTTATGACTAAACCCTCAAAAGCAAACACAACATAAAAATAATTTACAAGTGAAACCTAATTAAACTAAAGAGATTCTGCATAGCAAAAGAATCCACGCACAGAGTAAATATACAATCTACAGAGTGTGAGAAAACATTTGTAAACTACGAATCTGACAAATGACTAGTATGCATAATCTATAAGGAACTTACAGATTTGTTAACAAATCAACAAGAAAAAACAAACAACCTCATTTAAAAAGTGGGCAAAGGACATGAACAGAAATTTCTCAAAAGAAGATATAAAAGTGGCCAACATATATTTGAAAAAATGCTCAACATCACTAATCATCAAAGAAATGCAAACCAAAACACAATGAGGTATCTCACGCCAGTCAGAATGGCTATTACTAATAAGTCAAAAAATAACAGATGTTGGTGAGCTTGCAAAGAAAAAGGAAAGGCTTATACATTGTTGGTGGGAACGTAAACTAGTTCAGCCTCTGTGGAAAGCAGTTTGAAGATTTCTCAAAGACGGAATATAGAATTACCATTTGACCCAGCAATCCCATTACTGGGTATTTACCCCCACTCCAAAATAAATCATTCAATCAAAGAGACACTTGTGCTCCTATGTTTATCTCAGTACTATTCACAATAGCAAAGAGATAAAATCAACCTAGATGACTGTCAAAAGTAAACTGGTGACTGGTTGTGGTGTCTCACGCCTGTAATTCCAGCACTTTGGAAGGGTGAGGCAGGCGGATCACTCTAGGTCAGGAGTTCGAGACCAGCCTGGCCAACATGGTGAAACCTCGTCTCCACTAAAAACACAAAAACTAGCTGAGTGTGGTGGCACATGTCTGTAATCCCAGCTACTTGGGAGGCTGCGACAGGAGAATCACTTGAACCCAGGAAGCAGAGGTTGCAGTGAGCTGAGATCGCACTCCAGTCTGGGTGACAGAGAAAGACTCTGTCTCAAAAATAAAATAAAATAAAATAAATTGGATAAATAAATGCAGTACATATACACAATGGAATACTACAGAGACATAAAAAAGGACAAAATTATGTCCTTTGCAACAATATGGATGCAGCTGGAGGCCATTATACTGTGTTAATTAACACAGAAACAGAAAGCCCAATACCGCATGTTCTCATTTATAAATGGGAACCGTATGCACTGGGTACACACAGACACAAGACAGGAACAATAAACACTGGAGATTCCACAAAGCAGCAGAGAGACAGAGGGGCAAGGGTGGAAAATCTACCCCTTGGGTCCTGTGTTCACTATTTGGGTGACAGGCTCAGTTGAAGCCGGAACCTCAGTATCAAGCACTATATCCACATTAAAAACCTACACACAAGCCGGGCGTGGAGGCTCACGCCTGTAATCCCAGCACTTTGGGAGGCCGAGGCGGGCGGATCACGAGGTCAGGAGATCCAGACCATCCTGGCTGACACGGTGAAGCCCCGTCTCTACTAAAAATACAAAAAATTACCCGGGCGAGGTGGCGGCGCCTGTGGTCCCAGCTCCTCGGGAGGCTGAGGCAGGAGAATGGCGGGAACCCGAGGGCGGAGCTTGCAGGGAGCCAAGATGGCGCCGCTCACTCCAGCCCGGGCGGCAGAGCGAGACTCCGTCTCAACAAAAACAAAAACAAAAAACAACAAACAACCAAACAAAAAAACCCTACACATGTACCCCCTGAATCTGAAAAAAAGGAAGACTCCTTTGTAGTGATGGGATGGGATCTTGGAATGTCACACCAAGATCAGGCTACACAAAGGCGGCGATTTGCACCCAGCCCACTCTGCAGTGCTTTTCACTTGCCCTCTCAGTCTGCCGTGTTGAGAGCTGCCCCAGGGAAAGGCCCATTAGGCAAGGACCTGAGGGAAACCCCTGTCCAAAAATCAGAAACTCGGGACCCCAGCCCAATAGCTTGAGAAACACTGAATCCTGTCAATGACCCCATGAATGAGCTTGGAAACGAATCCTCCCTTTGTCAAGGCTTCAGATGAGAACACGGACCTGACCGAAATGTGACTGTGACCTTGTGAGATACCTTGGGTAGAGGCCCGGGGCTAAGCTGCACCCACAGAAACTGTGAGATAATAAATGGTGGTTACTCTGAAGCCCTCATGTTTGGAGTAATTTGTTATGTTGCAATAGACAACGAAAACTGTCAGGAATAAAATTAGCACATCAAAACTTATGTTGGTATTGTGTGGTGGGTACACAATTGCTAGAAGCAAGTCCAAATCTTACCTCTAAGTCTGGCTTTCTCTAAAGAGCTAAAGCAAAGAGAGACACTGCCATGCCCAAGAAACAGCGTCCATAAGCTAGATGCGACTGAACTGTCCAGGAGAATCAGGGCTTTTCTTCATTTTGGAGCTGGGAGAGATGTTTCCCATTAGTTTTCTTAAAGTGATACCGGGTGATGGACTAGGTGATGTCTTTAACACCATCACTGGAATAAATAAATGCACATCCAAGGCTCACTCTCAATGGATAACATCTCTCAGTATTAGTCATTGCCAGAATAAAGCTTGAGTGTTTTTACAATAGGCTACAAAAACTATAAACATACATCATTCTAATGGTCAAGCTTGACTTTAAGGTAAAATTTAGACTATGCAGACAGGTATTTGGATGAACGGATGAATTCTAACGCTATTCTTAATAAGAATTGGGGAGTAGAAACTTCAAGGCTATAACAGAAGGCAAGACTCAGAGTAAAGATATTTTGTGTTGCAATTTGAAAAGAGCTCCATACATTTTAAAATCAAAATCATTGTATTAAATTAAGTACAATATTCGATGCTCAGCTCGCACACTGATCTAGGCGAGACGCCACATCAGGAAGTAGTTCTAGAAAGTGGGGAAGAGGTTAGCATCCCCATTCTCCAGCCCAGAGCTCCAGCCAGCGTCAACAACTAGTGACATCCTGTCTGTCACTGAACTACAGGCGGGCCCACAGACCCCCAGTGAAGGTGTGGAGTCTGTGGCTTCAGCTGTAGTGAGTTTTCTCCTTGCAACTGCTCATTGCATCCCAAACTGGGGAATGACTATAAGATGTTCACAAATGAATAGTACTAGGTTATTTTTTTTAACCTACCTGAAGCATATGTGCCCTCAGGACAATTTTTACCTCTTCCAACCCAAATGCCCTTGAAACAGGAACATTTATTTCACGTGCTACTAATGACAAAGTAGTAACTGTTCATTTAAAAATAGTGTTATGAGATCTCTCTTTTCCTTTTGAATCCCTCTAATTTTCTGCAAATGTGATTTTTTTGTTTTGTTTTGTTTTTTCTGACATACCTGTCTCATTGACAGAGCTGATCTCCTGGAGTAGTTCAGAAAGAAACTTTCTGTTTACACAGACTATCAGCAGCACAAAACCTCATTTCCTGCCCTGACTTTTCCCTGATATGACCAAAGGGAACATGAAATTGTGGGGATTCGTGGAGAGCGATTTGTCAGCCTTTTCTTATTTACCTGGACTGTGAGATATAAATTGAATCTGGGGCTCTCTCTTCAAGAATAAGTTATTTGTTATCAAATAAGATAACATTAGCGGATCGGACATGGATAAGTTGTTTCTCTTATAACCTCATTAGGTGTGTGAGGGTGCTCTGAGTTCTAAAATAATGGTTTGCTTTTCTGTGTACACTTGGCTTTCGTTTCTATCTCATTTGAACACCCTTGGTCTGCTGGATAGTGAGTGAATGTCTTTCCACATAAAGTGGAACAGACTGAAGACAGTGGAACTCCGTATTACAGCCATTTAACCGACACGGCAGGTTTTCACATGGTTGCCTCAGCTATTGTGATTATTGCTGATTGAACGTACAGTCTATGAGAACTGATTAATGATGTCACGGCTACTAGATTGCTTGGTGAACTCACTTGACCTTAGTGGTAACTGTGGCACGATGGTGCTTGAGAAATCATCAAAACTTAAAAGAAAAATGAAAAGATAATAGTTAAAATATGAATTGGCAAATTCTAATATAAATCAGGTGCTATTCAAATTCCTCAGTTGACTTGTTCCGTACTTAGGTAGTGACACCAGTCAGATATGGAAATGTTGAGGCATCTGACGCTACCTCCAATGTGGAAAAGCATCCACGCATATGGAATAAAGAATTTCCCCAAATAACAAAAATGCAGCTGCAATTACAGAACAAACACATTGCCTCCTATATCTCAGCACAGTTGTTTCGTTTTTATGGTGCTTATTTATGTAGTCACTAATTTGGGATATTCAGTAATTTGCAGCAGGGCCCTTCATCATTAGTGTGAGTTAACAAAATGGTTCTGTTGTCCTTAGTAATTAATGTAGTAGGAAATGAGGAAGATACAACACATTCTGAGGGCTGCTCAATACCGTTATCTTACTTTACTGTCTGTTAGCTAAATATGGAATTTTAATTTCCTCCCTAATTATCGAAGAGTTTTTCGCTCAGTGGGCATGTCCCCGAGGCCCAATTGCTTACTTTCACTCTCTAGATTTTCCCCTCACTTTTTGGAAATGTATGATTATGAACTTGCAAGCCGTTCACAAACATTTCTATGGGAAACAGTTAAACACTAACCCACATTAAACAGTTCCAGAGTGTCTTGAGCCTTCTGCCGGCCGCTTCACTGATGTCATTTCATTTGTTCCTCTGGGTAACCCTTCAAGGGTGGCAATGAAGGGATGTGGTTTGCAAGAAGAAAACTGGCTTGTTGAAACTTCTTCCACAACATCCTGTTATCTAGGTGGATAACCTGAGATTCAAACTTAGTTTGGTTCTGAAGCCCACAGTCTGGTTGGTCTGGCTCTAGAGCCCACAGTCACTATGAGAAGGTAACATTACTGTACTTATCCTGAATTGGTTTAGCTTTGGCATCTCGTCAGTGCTGCTTCTCAGTTACTGCTTGTCATATGATGCCTAATGGTTTTCTGATTTTTATCTTGGCATGGAAGATTGGAGGTATGCAAACTTGCATGCCTTTATTTCCTCTAGACTTTGCCAATTCTATGGAAACCAAACTTTTTAAATATCAAAGTCGATTCGCATTTTTCAGAACAAGTAGAACACCTGAAATTTAAGTTAAAACTGTAGCTACCATTTGTGTCTACATTCACTTCATTCTAACAATCTAGATGATGACTTGTCATAGTTAGATATCTACATTGTCAGCATGATAATGATGATGACAGTAACAAGAGCAACAGCACTACTCATTGTGAAATATATTCTAGGCTGGGTAGTTAATGATTATTCAAGTTTTTCAAATCAGAAAAATATGGTATAGCACAGTTAAGAAATGTACTCAGGGTCTTACAGCTAGTAAGTGGCAGTGTTAAACCAATATTTTAAATTTTACCCATAATTGGTTAACATTTTTCAGTTTTCTCGGTATTAGTTATATGTACAGATTGAGTATCCTTTAAAGTATTGGGAATCAGAAGTGTTTTGGATTTTTTTATTTTGGAATATTTTGCCTATACATAATAAGATATCTAGGGGATGGGATCCACGTCCAAACACGATATTGATTTAAGTTGTAAATACACCTTGAAAACACAGACTGAAAGTAATTTTAAACAATATTTTAAATAATGTGCATGAAACAAATTCGGTGTACATTGAGCCATCAGAAAGCAAAAATGCCACCACCTGAGCAACCCATGTGATAATCTGTGTTTTTTTGGCATCACCATCATTCATGACTGAATTTATATGCTACCGATAAGCAATCTTGTGTATGCTTATTCACACGTAAGTACTTAATGATCACAAATATGACATAACATTAACAGAGTGAAAAAACAATGTGTGCAGGCTGGCCAAGCAGCACAGGAGCGTCACCAGATACCTGTATCAGCTGCTAAGCAACAGCGACAACAAACAATGCAGGTGTCTGTTCTTCAGCTGCCATGCTGTGCTTGATTAAGGTGACTGCACACCGTACAGTAACCCCCTTGGGAACTGTGACTAAACTGTGTGTTGTGCACCTGTGTTTTGACTGCTACCCATCACCTGAGGTCAGGTGTGAAATTCCCGCTTGTGGTGTAATGTTGGCATGCATTATGGAACATTCTGAATTTTAGACTTTCCGATTAGGAATGCTTAATCTGTAGTATTCTGTTCTAATGTTGGTCTTTGGTGTTGCAATTATTGTCTTAAGATTGTGTTTGGTCTATTAAAAGTTGTAATGATGACTACCGAAATGATTTTGAAATTAGTAGTTATTCTTTGTAAAAAGAGGATTTTGAAGATCCATTATCTTTTGTCAAACATCTCACCAATAAGTTAAGAAGATCTAAATCTTGCCCCCCCACACCCCCTTATGCTTTAAAATCTATCTTTCCCAATGTGGTTCCCACTGCACATCTTGAGGGGATCTTCTCTGGATTTCCACATAAGCATTGTCCAGAAAATGCTTTTCAGGCAGAACTTTGTCCTCCAGAAATCCCATAGACTAGCAGGTTGTAGGTACCATTCACGTGGATAACCAACTCTGAGGGCAATGATATGAAGTTAGATGAAAACAAATGAAAATACCATCTGTTCTGTGGTTAGACTATTAATCTCACTATAGTGGTAGATCATCTATAGTAATCTGTTTGACTTTGGAAGGATAACCCTGATCAACCCAAGTATTAAACAATGACAAGCCCCTAAATAGCTAAAGCTTAATCCAAATTGCCAATTACAGTTCCAAAATTTTGAAAAGTGAACTTTATAGAAGAGCTAATTTAATATGGCTAAAAAGAATGTTTTTGGTACAGAAGGTGCTCTTATCCAGTAGTTTTCAAGAACTTCAAGTACAAATTTAAATTTATACATTTCATTCATGCATTATACAAATGCAGAAAGTAAAAACTGTAAAGTGAAATCTGTTCTTCCAGCATTCCTAATGAATTCTTTTGTGATACCTCCTTCTTGGATTTTCACATTCCATCAGAGTCCATTGGTTAATCCAAACTTTTACTTTCATAAATTAGCCCATATGGCTTAAATCTAAAAATATAATTTGTTTTTGTTTTGTTTTGTTTTGTTTTTTTAGTTCTAAGCAGGCTGGGGAAACTGGGGTTTCTCTAGAAAAGTTACAAATGAGAGATAAGCCTCTTATTTTACAAATTCCTCAAGGTGTGATACAAACTTGATTGGAGCAAACACTTCCCTGTCAATGCAATGGATTCCCCATATAACTTCCGTGGAATGTGCGTGAGGCTCTTGTCAGAGAGATGATCCGGTCAGAAGTCAGAAAAAAGAAAGGCATTTGACTGGTATTTCTTTGCCAATTCATATCCACTGCCTCTAAACCATATACTCTTATTTTCCACTGGAAGAATGAAAGGGGAGCAAATAAATGCAGGAAGAAAGGAAACTGTGAAAATAGGGAGGAAAAGAAGGGAGAAGAGAGGAGAGTGGAATGGAAACAGAAACAGGACATTTATTATTCACTCTCGGCTAAGGTGAAGTAGAAGCTCATTAGGCTATGAGGAGACCCAGAGCACCCCCTTTTCTTTTTTAGCAAACCCGCATGAGCTTATGGCTTTTCCCCAGCCAGGCAGGTTTCCTGAACCGCCCAAAGTGCTATTGAAATCTGTCTCTTGGAGGACTCTGGAGTGTGTCTCTGTCTGAAGAGCCTCGTAACTGTGACGTTGACAAACATCCCTTGCAGGACATTGAGAGATGGTAGAACATTTAGAGTTCTGTGATTCACATACTGCAGAATATATACCTATTGATCTTTTTTTCCTTCTAAGAAAATGTTCCTTTGATACATTTGGCTGAAGAATTGGAAAATATGGGTTTTGTTTTGTTTTGATTTGATTTGGTTTTTCCAAAGGAGAGATAATCGGTGAATTCTACTGGGGATGGGTGGTTGTTTAGGCAAGTGTAATGTTCCATAAATTATCTGGGCCTTGAACTATTGCCGTGTATGATACATGAGTGATACATACAACCCAAAAAGGATTTATTCTTTATTTTCCTATCCAGTTTCAGAAGGAGAAAATAACCGGGAGCCAGGAAATAGTAACAATAAACTTCACCATGCTTTAAAAATCAATGTTATTCTCATTTTCATTAAAGGACAATAAAGCTCATGAAAATAATCCACATATTGATGCTATTCATCATCTTCCTCATCACAAATTAAAAAGCATGCTAATTAAAAAGATATTCATATATATATGTAAAGCAGTTATTTTTAGTCTTTTAAAAAGAGCTCATACTATATATATGTACATATAGTTTTTCAGCTTTATTGAGGCATAATTGCCAAACATTGTATGAATTTAAGGCATACAACGTATTTTGATATATGTATAGATTGTGAAATAATTACACAATCAAGCCAACCAACATATCCATCACCTGACCTAGTTGCCTTTTTTTGGTGGAGTGAGAACACTTGAGATCCACTTTCTCAGCGATCTAAGTGTAAAATGGATTATTACTAACTATAGTGACCCTGCTATGCAGCAGCTCTCCAGAACTTACCTGATCACTGAAAGGATGTATCTTTGTCTTAGCCTTTTTTTTTTTTAAAGTGGTTGAAAAAAAATAATCAAAAGTTAGTTTTTTTCTACCTTTTTAAATGTACTGTTAAGCTTTTTTGTTGTTGTTGTTTTGAGACGGAGTCTCGCTCTGTCGCCCAGGCTGGAGTGAGCGGCCCCATCTTGGCTCACTGCAAGCTCTGCCTCCCGGGTTCACACCATTCTCCTGCCTCAGCCTCCCGAGTAGCTGGGACCACAGGCGCCCACCAAGCCCGGCTGGTTTTGTGTATTTTTAGTAGAGACGGGGTTTCACCGTGTTAGTCAGATGGTCTCGATCTCCTGACCTCGTGATCCACCCGCCTCAGCCTCCCAAAGTGCTGGGATTCCAGGCGTGAGCCACCGCACCTGGCCAAAATTTACTGTTTTTAATGCAGCACAAATACAATATTTGATAAATGTTACTTTTATATATGTGATTTCTGGCATATGAAAATAATCTCTTGTTAGCTGTTTTTAAATGTCTTTTTTCTTGATGCTAGTTGAGATTTAGAGGAGAGTTTAAATGTAAAAACCCTAGAACAGTTATCTCAAGAAAAGTGTCTCCAGCCTCTTAAGCCGTTATTTACATGAGGAATTGCCAGGAGCAGCAGCCATTGAATGCGAAGCTTTGTGTTTATGCTTTAGAATTCCCCTTTGACACCTGTCTAATTCCTAGTGTGAAAATATTGTTTGGCTCCTTATTAGCTAATTTGAATCTACTTTATGGTTTACATAAAATAAATTCTCCTAGGAGTTTATAATCCAGGAAATGTTCTTGATACTGTGAGACTCTCTGGGGAGGCATATGGTTACTTCATCCAGGATCGCACTTCTTCGAAGGAGAATGTTACCAAGTTCGCTGCTCCACAAGTGCCAGGGAGAGCAGGAAGGCTCACAGTGAAACATACAATACCTGGGGGATTTTACTTTAATCCCAGATTTTCCTAAAACAGTCTTTAGAACCACCTTGAAAATAATCGCTTCACATTCTTTCCCCTATTCATGAAGTAGGGTGCCATATTATTTAATTTATAGCACAAGCATTTTGTGAGACCCAGAAATATTGATAATATGTATTAGGATGAAAATAGAAAACTCTGGCTTGTGTCTTAGACCTTCAAAAGTTGGAATTTGTGGAAAATTAAGTAGCAAATTAATTTGTAGCTTGTTTTATTTCTTTGTTTTTATTACATGGGGATTTGTGGTTACAAAATAATTGTAAACTTTTAGAACTGGAAAGATCTTAGAAATAATCTATTGGACAAATGAGGCAACTAAAATCAAAACACGTAAAATGGTGTGCCCAAATCTGCACAGCTCCGGAAAGTTGTCTTCCTGCTGAATGGATCCGTTTTCTGCTTTCTGGGAAGATTGAGAATCATGATTATGCACCCTGCCTCCTCAGGGCAAATCCCACTCCGACCTTACTTACGACTTGGAGTTTGGCAGAAACTTCCGTGTTCTGACAGCACCTTGCCTCTCTGGCGGTAGTAGATTGACCAGGGATATTGATGGCTCCGTAATTCCAGGGAGATCATGACAGCCAACACTGTTGAGAGCTTCCCATAAGCCATCGTCTTTGAAGCCCTTAATATGTGTGAGTTTGTTTAACCCTGACGATGATACGCTTTGGAATAGATACCACTATTATCTCCATTTTCCAAATGAAGATCCTGAAATGGAAGTGCTTTACTGAAGACCACACATCTGGTAGTGGCAGGGCTGCAGTGCAGCGTGGCTCTCGAATCTGTGTACTACATCGTAGGCATAGGATTAAGACAATCTGAGGACAGTTACTGGCCCAAAGTTGGGCCCAGGACATAAACCAGGCCAACAGGAGCTATTTCCTGGAATTTTTCAAACAGAATCTAGAGAATAAGGTGAAGGATGTTTCTGACGGGCAGGGTGAGAGGTGTCAGCCACAGTTCTGTCAGGTCATATTTCCTGCCAGGCTGAGGAAGCTCGTCCGAGAGATGGAAGCTAACACATGTGGAGAGTAGAGATTGGAGAAGGCAGGAGTGTCGTGGGAGGGGCACTTGGCTATATACCTGCTGTTCCCTGCAAAGCTTTTAGTCAATTACATTTTTCTCCCTTTCCTTTTCTTTTTCATATGTAAATCAAAGGAGATTGCTTAATTTAAAAAATTATTGATAAGAGCAAATCCCTACTTAGCTCTTACTATGAGTTAGGCATGGTTATAAGTGCTTTTTATTTTATTTATACCACTTAATCCTTAAGATAATCTAACGCAATAGGTTCTAGTTTCAATTCCCATTTTATAAAGGAGAAAACAGGGGCAAACTTACCCAAAGGTATTATGGTTAATACCGTGACTACCTGATGTAGTCAAACTAGAACCCAGGTCTGTTTGACTCGGAACTTGGTTCTTAGCTCCATGCCCCACATTCCCCACATGACCTAGGACGGAGAATCTCCATTAACAGTGAAAACAAAATCATTCCCAAGTGATTCAAAAATACTATCAGAGACAGTGTTTATATCACCTCTATGGAGCTGACAAGATCTAGGAGTGACAATTAGCTGTTGGCATTACCATAGTAAATACTTTAATATCAATAGTGATCACATATATTTTTATATTCATTAATAATAATGATTATTATTTTTATAAAGTGCAGTGCACTTTAAGAAATTAGAAAAAATATTCTGATTTATTTTCCTCAAATTATGTAAGAATATTTTTATGGATAAAAAAATGATAATTTAGAAACAATTAAAACTTGAAATAATTAGTAAATAAATTGGATATGGGTTTCACTGAAATAACGTTCTGGAAGTTCAAGCTAGGCTTTTAACTCTCAGTCACATGTGCTTTCTTATAAGCCACTAGAAAAGTGTCATGTAAATACAAATTAGTCTCATCCTAAAAGACAAAGTAAACAGCAAAACATGTACCCAGTGAACGTAATGAGCAGTCACACTTAAGCTCAGGTTTAAGCTATGGGAATATTCTTTTTATCCTTCAGCAATAAATCCTGTTTTGACTGAATTGTAGTGTTTGGATAATTGATCCAATTCTCTTCACATGCGCATTTATTATTAGTGTTCTACATGGTCTAGCTAAACCCCAGTGATTCATGAAGAGCAATCATAACCGTAGAAATCAGTCTCCAAAATGTACTTCCAAAGCGCAGGCCAAGCATTTCAATAAGCTGCAGCCCGCACGTACCATTAATCCTGCATGCTGCTTTGTAAGTGTGGCCTATTGGATTATTTTCAAGGCCATTTCTCCATGTGTTCAACTAGAGAGCAAGCTCTTTAAAGGATGGACCTCAAAGGAGTATCATGAAAGAAAATATGTAATATTGCAAAGTGCTTAGCCCTTTATAACTCTCCTTTCGTTTTTATTCATTCAACAAGTTTTCACTGACCACCTCCTTGGTGCCAGGCCTGAGGCTCTGGAGATACAAGCAGTGAGCAAGAAGTGGACATGGGCCCCATCCCAACAGAGCTTACATTCTCAGGGAGGGAAGCAGCCCATAAGCACACCAGCAAGCAAGCAAGTAAGTGTGCAACAGTAATTAGTGCTCCGACAGAAAGTGTGGCATGCACTGCCCCAGATCCGTCCTTGGGGAGGAGATGTGGAGGCTGAAGCTTGAATGGTGAGACAAGCTGGCCTTATGAAGAACTGGGCAGGAGTGTTCTGGGTCCCAGGAGCGGTTGGGACAAAAGCACTGTGGTTGAAAAGCACTTGCTCCATTTAAGAAGCAGAAAGGACGTCCATGGGGTTGTGGAACCGCGAGTGAGGTTGAAGAAGAGTGGGAAGATTGGGAATGGAATGGTAGGAGAGTTTTGGAAAGGGGCCACGTGGTTTATGTCCTAAATCAGAGGTGGACACACTTTCCCTCCAAGAGCCAGGGAGTAGATGTTTTGGACTTGGTGGACTGTGTGGTCGCCATGGTGACTACTCAGTTCTGCAGCTGTGATGCAAAAGCAGCCACGGGCGACGTGGAAATGAACGGGCATGGTGTCTGCCCACACAGCTTTATTTATTGGAACAATAAACTGGGAATTTTATTATTAAACCTCTTTAAAAGATAACCCGGCCTTTATGGAAATACGACGATGATATGATAACCAAGAAGAGTCCAAATCCCCTGTGCAGTTCAGGCAGGGCTCTCAGCGCGGGGTCAGGTTCACAGAAACGCCAGCCCCACACCACAACGTCCTTGTAAAGCTGTTGTGAATCTGTATGGAGGTACCTCAAAAAAATACCAAGAAAGGTTCCCATTCATAATAAGCAAGCCTTCCTGAAATACTTGTTTATTATGTTTTTTTCACTTATTTCACATACCGACAGAGCTGTTGCCTAGATCTTTTCTTCAGTTTTAACTTATCTGTTATTGATATGTTATATTGATTGATACCACATATCAATAACATTTATATTCTGTATAATTATACATATTTTTGGAGTACATGTGATATTTTAATACAATATATTGTATATTAAAATATATTGTATATATTTTTATGTATAATATACAATATGTTGTATACTAAAATATCACATGTACTCCAAAAATATGTATAATCATACACAATACAATGTATAATGATCAAATCAGGGTAATTAGGATCTCCATCACCTCAAACATTGATCTTTCCCTTGTGTTGGTAACATTCAAAATCCTTCTTTCTAACTAATTAAAAATATACAAAAAATTACCATAATTTCCCTCCTGTACTATTGAATATTAGAACTGATTTTCTTCTGTCTCATCGTGCTTGTGTACCCATTAATCAAATCTCTATCTGCCCCACTCCACACCCTTTCTGGTCCCTGGCAGCCATCATTCTACTCTCTAGTTCCATGAGATAATTATTTTTTTTGGCTCCTCCATGAGTAAGAACATGTGATATTTGTTTTTCTGCACTTGGCTTATTTCACTTCATATAATGACCTCTAGTTCCATCCATGCTGCTGTGCATTATAAGACTTCATTCTTTTTTATGGCTGAATAGTACTCCATTGTGTATATGTATCACATTTTCTTTGTCCATTCGCCTGTTGATGGATACTGAGGCAGATTCCATTTCTTGGCTATTGTGAATAGTGCTGCATGTCGTCTAGCTCTTGCTTCCTCTCTCCAAACTTCTCCATACTCACCAAATCCAGCCCAGGTGGACTGTAATTATTGTACCCATTAAGTCTTTGGAATCTATCGTTTCCCTTTATTCCAGGAGTTTTCAGGGTTCACTGAGTCCACTGCTTTTTAAATGATACATAGTCCTCAACATGTCTCCTTTTTCTCCTTCCCTATTTCAGTTTACATGAACCGTACATGCAATTAATTGCTTTCAAACACCCCAACCTCCCTTGCCACTTTCTCAATGTCATTTTCACCAGCAAAATCCCTAACTTGGTTAAACCCAACTGTCTGTGTATGAAACGTGGCTGGAGAAGAACACACACCCTGGTTGGCTGCATTCTGTCTAAAACCATCCGTAAATCTCCAGTGGCAGTTTACATGACCCTACAATCCAGGCATCTTTGCCTATCCGGTTTAACTTGTTCACTTTTTGAAACAATTTTTTGCCCTTTTTTTCCCAGATATTTCCAATGGTTTAAAATTTCAGCAAATTATCTTGTCACATATGTAATTGAGAGCACAGAAGTTCCCAGAATGAAACTTCCTCTTTGTTCACTGTCAGCTCTGCCTAAATTCTTCTGTCTCTACGCACTCACTTTGTCTTCTCTCCTGTGGTGGTGGATGAAGGTCCCTGGCTCCGATCAAAGGCAGCTCCTCACTGGTGCTCTGTATCTTGCCCTTCTCCACTTCTAGGGACTTTTACCCAGCAAAGAATCCTCCTTTTTGTGCATCTCAGTTTCCCATCTTCTTCTGAATTCTTATCATCAGCTTGCTCCATAAATTCACGGCTTAAGAAAACTCTCCCTCGAGCACACTGACCCATGTCTTCCTACAGCTACTGGCCCATTTCTCTAATTCTTTACTTCACATTTTCTTTACAACCCAAGGCATCTGGGCTTCCATTAGCACCATTCCACTGAAACTGTTCCTGTCCAGGTCACCAGTGGTACCAAAGATGCCGAAGGCACCTGTGGTGTTGGCCAGTCCAAGGGTCACTTCTCTCTCCTGGTCGTACTTTGCCTCTCAGACACATTTGACATCCATTCTGTTCTGAAGATCTTTTTCCACCACATTGCAATTCTATGCTTTTCTTTTTTGTACTTCACCGATCACTGCATTCTTCTAAGTCAAACTGTTGTCTCCTCTTTTTGTGCTGAGCGCCTAAATATTTGGGCCTCAGAGTTTAGTTTTAGGTCCTGTAGTCTTCAGTATCCAAACTTTCCCTAGGATAGCTCATCCAATATGGAGCTCTTAATACTATGTATATGCTAATGATGCTAATATTTATACCCTCAGCCTAACCCATTCAAACTCATGTGGCTGCCTTCCTATTTGACACTGTTGCTTGGATGTCTAATAGACAGCTCAGTTAACCTGTGCAAAAGGAAACGCTTGTCGATTTTTTTAAATCCCTAAATTGATTACTCCTTCTACCTTTTTATCCACCCAGTTATTAAAGACTAAAATCTAGAAACCACCCTTGATCTTTTTTACCCTCAGACTCCATATCTGACCCAATAATGAGTCTTGCTAATTCTATCACCAAGATGTATCTGGTATTGGTCTACTTTTCATCTCTGTGGAAACCTCCATACTCCATGTCATCATCATCACCACATGGAATACAAAAGCTTCCTATTCAGTGCCTTGTTTCCACTCTGGCTCCCATTAATCTGTTTTATCTTCTATTTTGTTTTTACAAGCTAGCATAATTCTTCGAATAGCCTGAAGCAGATCACGTTATGTTATGTCTCTGCTCAAAATCTTTCAACGGCTTCTAATGCCTTTTGCTTCAAAGGAATCAAATTGAAATCCTTCATCAGAGCATACAGGACCCTGTTTTCTCTCCATCTTTGTCTCTACTATTGTCCGTCTCGGTCACTGCAGTCCAACTAGTAGGTACTGACTGACTTGCATCATTTGCGTATCAACTTCCTGCCAAGGCATCCACAGACCACTCAATTTAAAGTAATTCAATCCTAGTCAAGTTTTAATATTATTAATCTGAATTATTTTAATATTAATAAGACTATTCTGTGTTACCTTAATATTATTATTCTGTATTATAGACTTCTAGTCTGTGTTATAGACTCTAGTCTTCAGTCATATCTGAAATTATTTTGTTGACACGAGTACACAAGAGTGGAGGCCTCATTTGTTTAGGTCCTCTGTGGTATTCCAGCACCTAGAACTATGTCTAGAGCAGGATAGAGACTCAGTAAATGTTAGATCAATGTATGATGCCTTTTACTTTCCTAGATTCGCCAACTCTGCATCTCTTACCTTTACATTCAACCTTCACATTAAAGGCCCAAGAACTGGTCAGGCAAAGACAGCCTTCTCCTCTGCACACAGAAGGTAGAACAGGGCCACGACTCTATTAATATTTTACTCTAGTAATTAATAAAGCCATCATTTACGGAGATTTCTCATGTGCTTTTATCCATTCTTTAATTTACCCTGTCAACCACCTTGCAATGTGTATTATTGGAAATCTAGTTTTTACTGTATGTTTTCCCCTTCCTAAGGGGGCCACCCGTTCCTGATTCTGTGCAGCTCTCCGGCACCTCCAGGTCTGGTGGAAAAATCTTGCTTCCCTGGACCAAATGCTGGACCCATGAACTGGAGAGTCAGGGTTCGCCTTCTCCCTGGAAACATTAATTGGTTCAGGGATAGTCACATGATCCAAATATGACTAATTGTTCCTCTTTGGAAAGCTTGTTGGAAAGAGTAGGAAAGTTGCAATCTTTTTTTCTGACAGGTTCAGAATTACATAGGACCTGACATATTATGGCCTCTGTCTGGAAATGAAGCCCATCCCAGAAAAAGCAGGCATGAGTGATGGAGAGCGCACTCGTCTGAGTTCACGGACACTGCCTGAGTGAACCCGTGCTTGCTATCTTCCACACTTTTCACAAAGCTGTGGTAAAAAGTCTTTTTGTACCTAAGCTAATTTGAGTTGCATTCCACAAACCCTTGACTAATTCAATTATTAGTCTTATTTTTTAACTGGGGAAAATGAAACTTAAAGTTAAGATACTTGCCGGGAAGGAAATACTTGAGCAAATCTTTCTTTAGTAAATAGGATAGGTCTAATATGGACAAGCATTTTAATTATTTTGATGATATTTAATTTTTTCCACTTTAAAAACATTTTATTAGGTTTTTTTTCTTAGTGTATATACAAAATTCACTCAGGAAAAAACCATCTTACATTAAGGTAATTCTTTGGATTTTTTTACACATATATATGTATTTTTTTTTTTTCTCAAAGCCCATTGTTTAGTCACTAGAGTGAAGTTCATTAAAGAATTGACAGCAATTGGAAATTATGTAAAATGATATAGGAGTCAAGAGAAGGATTAATGAAATTTGGTAGTTGATACTCACAATTAAAGTAAATGTGCAAAATTGATTACTTTACCTCAAGACAGTACTATCTTTCAGGAAAGTAAAACAAAAAATGTGTCTCCTCTATACTGGCTACATTCTAAATTACATAGACTGAACATGAAAGACAAATGGACTTATGGGTTAAGAGACAAGAAGGGTACTCCCATTCTTATTTTACACTATTGGTAAATATTCGAGTGTGCCAATAAGCAAAAGGAACATCAGTTAATTCAGAAAGGAGAATGCGCAAACTGAACTGTTCTGTGACTGATGGGAGAGGCTGATAGAATTCACAGATTATTGGAATACTAATCGCACCACATTGGCAGCCTCGTCAAATACCATTTTGCTTTTTAGATGGTTATACCCTTCACTCACTTAATCAAATCAGAAAACTTGGTCATCTTAGATTCCCCACCCCTTTTGTCCACCTTCCCTGTCATTACTGTTTCAAATGGGCTCCCTTGTCTTAGAGTGTGTGTCTCGAAAGCAACCTTGGCTGCATGCTACCCTGGCGCAGCATCTCCTGCTTGCCCAATCTCAGGGTCTCATCTTCGTGCATCAGGCTCTGCCTGTGACAGTCCAGCCTCCATAGAGCAGCCTCCATAGAGCCGCGAAGATTTATTTAAAAGAACACGCTGAATTGCACCACGTTGGTGCTTAACTCTTGAAATCTCTGTTACCTGAAGAGTAAAGTTCAAAAATAGACTCCTTAGAGAAGTACTTATTTGTTAGGAGCGTAGTTGGAGATGATGGTACCAGGAGAGATGAGATATGGGCCTTCCTGTAAGGTATTGGTGTAAGGTTGTGTGATTGGGAGGGTGGGGTGATATCCAAAAGCAGCCGTCTTCATAGAACACGGAAAGCTTGTTACAGATAGGGACCAGAGCCCAGTGAAGCTCAAAGGGACAGGACTTAGCATCGCCTCTGTTTTCAGAAAGGCTTCCTGGAGGAAAGATGACAAGTTGAGGCTCAAAAAGTCATCCAGGCTCAGACAAAAAAGAAGCATAGATTATTATCCAGGCAGTCATAAGAGCAGGAGAAAAGGTACGAAGAGTTTTTCAATAATGGCAAACAGTTCAGTATTATGAAAACATAAACAATGATGTAGGAAGCTGAGGCTCAGAGGGATGGAGAAGGAAGTAGGAGTGAAGGATTCATGAAGATCACATACATCACATAGCCCTTTAACCTCTACTGATCGCATACTCTGCTGAGGATACAGAATAAACCAGAAAGGAAGCTCGCCCAGCTTGTCTGGAGTTAGCAATCTATAGCTTTAGAGCCAAATACATAAAAGTAGTACAAGTTCTGATGAATACTATGAAGGAAAATGTAAGTTATTGATATAAAAAGTGAGAGGATAGATGTACTTCAAATGTGATGGCCAGGGATGGGCTCTCTGGGCAGGTCTCATTTGAAAACAAGACGAAACTAGTACATGCAAAATTGGAGAGGGTTCTATTGCAAGGACCCTATGCTAAGAAAGAGCTTGACTTCTTGCAGAACCAAAGGAAGACCATTGTGCCTACAAAAGCAAGTGGGGATTGGGGAAGCGGCCAGAAATGAGATTGATGAGCTAATGAAGCACCTTCTTCTCAAGGCCCTGGAGAGCATGGTAAATTATATGGATTTCACTTCAAGTTCAGTGAGAAACCTTTTGATGATCTTAAACAAGCAAGCATACACCATGGTATGGAGTTTGCATATCTTGAGTAATGGGGAATCAATAATCGGTTTTAATCAGGGAAGTTCATGACCACATCTAAGAAGATTCACTCCAGAGGTTGGATGAAGAGTGTTATAAACATGAAATAAGACTAGGGTAAAATGTATTGATTGGGAGGACATTGTAGTTATGCAGGCAACAGATCTTGAGGCTGGTATTTGTATAGAGAAAAGGACACAACTGAAAAATATTTTAGGCTAGGTGCGGTGGCTCATGACTGTAATCCCAGCACTTTGGGAGGCCGAGGTGGGCAGATCACCTGAGATCAGGAGTTCGAGACCAGCCTGACCAACATGGAGAAACCTGTTTCTACTAAGAAAATACAAAATTGGCTGGGCGTGGTGGCGCCTGCCTGTAATTCCAGCTACTCAGGAGACTGAGGCAGGAGAATCACTTGAACCTGGGAGGTGGAGGTTTCAGTGAGCTGAGATTGCACCATTGCACTCCAGCCTGGGCAACAAGAATGAAACTCCATTTCAAAAAAAAAAAAACAAAAAATAAGCAAAAAAAAAAATTTAGAGGTAAAATTACCAAATGTTATAATTAGCTATCTGAAAGAGTGAGTGTAATAAAAGAGAGAAAGTAGTTTAGAATAAGAGTTGATTTTATGACATGGTGAATAATAATGCCATGAGCTGGTATTAGATAACACAAGAAAAGGGCACATTTGGAGGAGATCATTACACTATCCCTTGAATTTTGAGAGTTTGAGATATTGTGGAATAGCTAAGTGGTTATCGATAGGTGGAAGTTGGATGTAGAAATCTAAAATTCAGAGAAGAGCAAGCTAGAGAGACAGATATCAAAGACATCATCATATATATATTTGGCAGTTCAAACTATGAGTGAATATGAAAAGAATATAGAATGAGAAGAAAAGTAGAACAAGAGCTGAATTTTGAACGACATCAACATTAAATGGCAGGTAGAGGAGGGCCCTCGTTCTGAGAGAGAATGAGTGGTAAACGAGGAAAGTGAACACGTGTGAAGCCAGGGAAGTGGAAAGGACTCAGAAGGAGAACACACATGACATGCAAATGCAACAGGAGACCCACTGAGATAAGGATGCAAAAGCGTCCCAGAGAATTGGCAATAACAGGGTCAGTGATGTTGGTCAGAGCAGGGAGAGCGCAATGGTGGGGCAGAATTAGGACTGCAGTGGGATTAGGCAGGAGGAGGGGAGATGAAGTAATTCTAAGAACATGGATCAGTCTTCATGAAGGGAAGGGTAGAAAAGAAAGAGCATGGTGGCTGGTGAGGGGTACCCATTTGTTTAGTTCTTTTAATTATGCAAGACATTTCAAGCTTTTTATAGACTAAAGGGAAAACACGAGAAAAAAGGACAGATTAATGCAAAAGATAATTCATTAAGTATGATCCCAGAGAACAAGCAAAGAGCTTGGAATCAGAGTCCCTGAGAAGAGTAGCAGAGAACACCAATCTGGAAGTAGGGTCAATCACAGAGGAACCTTGAGGGACTGACAGGTCAGCTCTTCAGCACAGAGCCAGGAGTACTCACCCTCTGCCCCAGTCTGTCTTAAAGCCTCTTTGCACCACTCTCTTCTCCACAGATTCTCAGTCCTTTCCACACCTACAAGTTCTGCTTTAGCCACCAGAGAACCAAGTCTCCAAGGAACACCATACACTTTCATCCTTGTGTTATTCCATGGTCTCCATCATCTTCCCTTTTAACTCCCCTCCCCAAATCTACTCTCTTGTCATATGTCTTAGTCCCTTTGGGCTGCAATAACAAGACATCTGAGACTGGGTGATTGATGAAGAACATAGATTTATTGTCTATAGTTCTGGTGGCTGGGAAATCCAAGATCAAAGCACCAACAGATACAGTGTCTGATATGGGCCTGTTCCTCAGGAATGGCATCTCCTCGCAGTGTCCTTCCAGGGAGGAAGAAGCAAGGATGCCCCCTGGGAGGGAGCTAATCTCATTTGTGAGGGTGGGACCTTCATGACTTAATCTCTTCCAAATGGCACACTTCTTAATACCATCATATCAGGTATTAGGTTACAACATATGGACTTTAGGGGCCACTAGCGTTCAGTCCATACCACCTAACTTTGGCCTAACACTCATCCCTTCACCCAAAGTTAACATGGGGAAATATTTTCATTATACTTCAGATCTTATAAAAATGTTTTCTCCTACTAGTCATCTAGATGCACATAAATAAACAATGCTTCCTTTCCCACATTCCCATGGATGTGTTTGAAACCTAGCTAGAATGGGACTTCTGTGAGGCCAGGAGTCATGCTCTATTTATCTCTCAACCTTTGGTGTTTGGTGCAATGCCTGGCACATGCCCGACATTGTGTTGAAGGACAGGATGCATATCTACAGTCTTCATGTTAAAGATGGAAGCCTTGATGTCTCCCCTTAAAATTATTCGTCTAATAACTTACATACCTTCTCTAGCTCAGAAACTTAAAAAGCATGCTTAGTAATATGCAGAACCCCTTGTAACTCTACTTGATGGATGCTCTCCTCTTTTGCATCTTCCTATTATCTCGTAACATGAAGCTGAATAACAGCCATGTATGTGTAATTAATAAAATATGCAAATATTTTGTATCATTATCTTCAGCTTACAAATCAGAATGAAAAATTGTTATATTTAGTGTGTCTGGTTGTGCAGCTTTCTTCAAATGCCTCTCCTCTCCATGACCCTTACTGTGAAAATTAATTGGGTATCTCCTCTGACTGCTCCATTCATTCATCAAACATTTATTGCCAGGCACACAGATAACAGTAAGAATAGATCTTCCTTCCAAGGAATGCACAGTCTAATAGACAGCAGTGGGAAATAATGACAAAATTGTTTTCTTTTAGCAGAATTTTTATCTACAGAGCAAAGAATTACAACTCTAGATCATTGCCCTGGAATTTCTTTGTTGGAGATCATCCCCAGATGGTTAGGACTCTGTCTGAAGGTTTCCTGATTCTGCCTTTGGTGGTTGTGTACAAGGCATGTGAGATAGTCTTAGGTGAACTATCCTTGGTGGCAGCTGATGCCTTCCTCTGCTTCCACAGAGTATTCTAGGAGCAGGGTGAGACAATGGGCCTGCTTTTTCCAGCACTCAACAATCCTGCAAGGGACGAGGTAAGGTTCCTGCTCCTGTACCTATTACTTTCCTTGTTTTTCTCTGAGTGAATGGAATACTAACCTAATTGACTCAGAAGAAGAAGGCTGCAGTAGAAGACTGGCTACATTTACTTACTAATAAGTATCATTGGCTTCCTACTTCACCGGGCTGACTTGAAAAGAAAGCCAGCAGATATCTGTCTTTACGCTCTTCTTTTTTTTACATGTGAATGCTGGCTGCTTTCATTTTGTGGTCACCTGGTGGTAAGATTCTTTCTTGGGAAAAGGATTAGATTATTAGTCTAGTCTAAGCGATCTGTTCCAGTTTGATTTACAAATAGCTAGGATTTGGGGTCTAGCCCAATTAATAATGAACTGGCATTTGGATTTACCTTTCATCTGTATCCCTTAGGCATTCCGTCAGAGAAGGGCGGCTGTGCCAAGGCAAGATTCGGGTGTCCCTTACAACTCTGCAGAAAACAACATCTTATTGCTTTTGAAGCCACTCTTTAAAGCCTTAAATGCTTTCCTATCAATGGGGCCAACAATAAAAATATATATTGGTTATATTTTTATATACGTTGATGTAATTATAATTGATGTATAATTGATATAATTATAGAATCAAAAAAACTAGACTGACATACAGTTTATTAAATCTTTCGTCTGTCAAATTATTTCATGTTACATGTGACTGATTTAGTGATGATTAGTAATTTATACGGGATTCTTTCTTCTACCCCATTGCAAGAGACTAACAAGCACGACCCAGTTGAATGGAGTCTCTGCTTGGAGACCAGGCCATGATTTCAGACTATCCTCACACTTATAAGAAGAAACATTTAATTAAAAGACTTTTAAGTCATTCAGAGAATGGAAATCAATTATTTCTCTTCTGGGAGAAACTGGTAAAAATTGGACTTTAAAAAAATTACATACAATAGGAGCTCTTGAGTAGAGCTATTGTTAGACTTTAGGGGTAATTATCAAGGAAAATGCTAAGCTTCTTTCATTAAAGACTTGTAAAAACTCTCTTGGTTAGACAGAGTTTTTCCTGAAATAAAGAGAATAACTTTTATAAATTTTGTGTTTTTTTCCAATACCGTAATACTATGCCAAATTAATATTTCTATAACTGCATTTGGTACCATCTTTACTATGAAAAAATATACTTTAAGAAATCTCTTTTCTCAAATATATGCAGTAATGAAAGTTTGTAATCTAGTTTTCCTTCCCTGGTACAGTTAATGATGGTTTCATTACCCAAAGAACTCAATAAACCAACTGTTTCATTATTGCTGACAAACAACTTGATCAATAAAACTGCTAACTTCACAAAATGCAAAGGTTTCTAGGTGAGAGGAGAGAAAATGTGACTCTAGATATTTTAATCTTTCCATATCAATCAAGAAAAATCCTTAGAGCCCCATGCATGTCTCCAGGAAAAATTATGTGTGTGCATGTGTGTGTGTGTCTGTGTGCATGTTTGTGTGTGTGTGTTTGAGGAGCTAAAGGATAAGGGTCATTAACTTCCATAAGTCACTCATACCATATAGAAAATGTCAATATGATTCTATATAATACAAATACAAAAAACTATGTTTATTTTCTTGGAGAATAACTTACTTTAGTCATTTCTTTAATCTTTGAAGTGCTTCTTTTCAAATAGTTAATCACATTTTATGATTGTATGTTGGTTGGCAAATTTGCAGGTAGCTGTTACAAATTGTATATTTTATTTCAATTCTCAACCTAAAATAATATATAATTTATTGGATGATGATTATTCTGCAATTTAACATTTTCTAAAGACTTGCTGTTTTACAACTGTATGGATACTTAATACAGTGATAAAAAGTTCTCAGTATGTTAGATAAGAATACAAATAGTGGATCACGAGGTCAGGAGATCGAGACCATCCTGGCTAACACGGTGAAACCCCGTCTCTACTAAAAAAAATACCAAAAACTAGCCGGGCGTGGTGGCGGCGCCTGTAGTCCCAGCTACTCGGGAGGCTGAGGCAGGAGAATGGCGTAAACCCGGGAGGCGGAGCTTGCAGTGAGCTGAGATCCGGCCACTGCACTCCAGCCTGGGCGACAGAGCGAGACTCCGTCTCAAAAAAAATAAAAAAATAAAAATATATAAAAAAAAGAATACAAATAGCAATAACACAACCTTTTGGCCTCTGACCCTCAGTTGATTTTATGAAGTCCTTCTGTGTTCATAAACAAAACACTGTTGTCCCTATCAAAGACTCACTTGACTTTTTCCATTTTCTCTTTAGCAAAAATGAAGCGGTATTCACTGTGGCAGGTAGGAGCAGTAGCCTGCTGTGCAGTAGAAAGTCAACCTATGGACCAGGCCCCGTGGCTCATGCCTATAATCCCAGCACTTTGGGAGGCCAGTGCAGGCGGATCACCTGAGGTCAGGAGTTCGAGACTAGCCTGGCCAACATGGCAAAACCCTGTCTCTACCAAAACTATGAAAATTAGCAGGGCATGGTGGTGTGAGCCTGTAATCCCAGCTACTTAGGAGGCTGGGGCAGAAGAATCACTTGAACCCAGAAGGTGGAGGTTTCAGTGAGCCAAGATCATGCCACTGCACTCTAGTCTGGGCTACAGAGCAAGACTCCATCTCACAAAAAATAAAATAAAAAAATAAAGGAAGTCGGCACATGAGTTTTAACTTGTTGAAACCTTAACTACTCATAGTCCACTGTTGACTGGAAGCCTTATCAATGATATAAACAGTCAATTAACACATATTTTGTATGTTGTATTTGTTATTTGTGGCATTATTACAATAAAGTAAACTAGAGAAAAGAAAACGTTACTTAAAAAATCATAAGGAGGAGAAATATATTCACTGTTCAGTAAGTGCAAGTGGACCATCATAAGGTCTTTATCCTCGTCTTCATGTTGAGTAGACTAAGTAGAAGGAGGAAGAGGAGGGGTTGGTCTTGCTGTCTCAGGGTGGCAGAGGCAGAAGAAAATTTGCTTATAAGGGCATCTGTGCAGTTCAAACCTGCATTGTTCAAGGGTCAACCTTATAGAGAAAAGTCGTGGAGAACAAGGAGGGTGCTGGATATTCATTTAATCCAGGACATTCATTTACTCACCCACTCCAGATGTCTGCATGTCTGCTGTCATATGTGCTAGATATCAATCTCATACTTAATGTGATACTGCCCACATATAAAGTTTTAAGCCTTCCAGTGTATTTCAGTAGTCAATATGAGGGCTAAATAAATACGAGTAGTTCATATATTTATGCATGAACATGATACATTTATAAAATGATATGAGAATGTGGAGACTGTGGGTCTGATGATCAGGCATAGAGACAGAGAAGTGATTTAAGATAATAACATCTTTCCTAACACAATGAAAATGTAAACATTTACCCAAACCCAGATGAAGCATTTAGAACCTTGGAAGGAAACAAAAGGTCATTTGTTTTCTTACACTTGTACTCTATCCACTTCAAGATCGGAAATAAAAATGATAAAGAGATATTGCTATGTTGGGTCGTGGAGTTTAACCTCAAATTACACACTGTCTTTGTCTTGATCATCATTCCCTGGTTATGGAACTAAATTCCTACCAGAAGTCAAATCACCCTTCGGTAGTAAATTAAGCACTGAGGAATATACAAATTTTGTTTTAAATCCTGGAAGAATCCCATGCCAATTGTGTGTATGGGGGGTGTGTTTTACATGGTGGGCTCCAAGCCAACTCTTCAAGATTCTGCTCAGCTCTGCTCCAGATCCCTACCAGACACCCGAGACCCCACCTGAAGAGCTGTCCGCATGGAGGCCTCAGGCCATACCCATGGTCTCTCCAGTGTTACTCCTGCAGTGCTGAGCGAATCTTACTCATCTTACTGGCATTGAGCTTTGTGCCAGACCTGGGGGTAGTAACAAGGCTGTTAGTGTCTTGGGGAGCTTTTCAAAGTCACGATCATAAACAAGCTTTAAAGCTGGGGTCTCCAAAAATCAAAGAACAAGATGACATACCTTCCAGAGAGAAAATTTGCTTTCTGTGCTACAGAGTTGCTGCCAATAGACACCTTTGGATGACTACATGAGGCTGCGCCTTTGGATTAAAACAAGAGATATTCATTTAATCACCTGTTCCAGATGTTCGCATATCTGCTGTCATGTAGGCTTCTCCAAAAGTGAGGTTTTAATAAGGAAGAGAGTTTTTAGACAGCACCCCCCTTTTTCTCCATGACTGTTCTCCGTACAGCTGACCCTTGAACAACGCAGGTTTGAACAGCACAGATGCTCTTCTATGCAAATTTCCTTCTTCCTCTCCCACCCGTGAGACAGCAAGACTGATCCTTCCCCTTCCTCTTTCTCCTCAGCCTACTCAACGTGAAGATGACAAGGATGAAAACCTTTGTGAGGGTCCACTTCCACTTATTGAACAGTGAATACATTTTCTCTTTCCTATGATTTTTCAAATAACATTTTCATTTCTCTAACTGGTTTATTATAATAGTACTGTATATAACACATACAACATAAATATATGTGTTAATCGATTGTTTATACCGTTGACAAGGCTTCCAGTCCAGTCGGCTATGAGTAACTAAGGTTTTAAGGAGTTAAAAGTCATATGCGGACTTTTACCGCACAGGGGCTGGTGCTCCCACCCCCGGCGCCTCCCCACCATTGTTCAAGGGTCAATGTACATGGAAGTTTAGTGGGTTTGGGGCTAAAGAACTCTGGAGAGCGCTACGAAGATTCTGACTGTGGTAGCATTTAATAACATATATCAAACTGTCAGATACTGTTTTACTTAGGTGGAAAAATCTCAGCCTAACATCCTGTGGTCCCTGCCTTTCCTCATTTCCCTCTACCTCCTACTCTCCCCCAGCCTGGAGACCTTCCCACAGTAGAATTACTCCACTTGACATTAAGGATTTTATTTGGTTTCAAGAATGCTTCTCTTTTTTCCTTCTTTCTTCCCTTGTGGCTCCCTCTGTTTCTCTTTTTCCCGTCTTCCTTTTCTGTGTCTTTATTTTAATATTCACAGGAGCCAATATTCACAGGAGCAGGAAGCAAGTTCTCCTAGCCACACGCGGAATGCAAATGTCCAAATGTTGCGCGTGGGAAATAAATCGAATTTCTGAGGGTTAAACGAAGGTCAGTTTGAACATTTAAAATGTCTGAAAATAAAATGCAGCAATCAATTATATTCAGATGTGTGTGTGTTAAACATCATTTTAGCGTCCCATCTAAGCCTGTTTGCTTCGTTTTTCTGCTTTGTTTTTTTTTTGCACATCAGGGTGATGGTTTCAATAGCTCTTTTGCACCAATTAGTAACAGGCCACAGTAGGAGAATCAACCTTTTGTCTGCCTCATCTGACTCTTTGCCCCATTGTCCCCCCTCAGACCCCATCAGTATGGGGAAGGAGGCCCAGCCAGTGCTGGTGGAAACAGAGAGAATCATTCCTGTAACTAGAGGGCCTTTCCGGCACGCAGGTTTCCCTGGGACTTCTGGCTTCTCTGCACCCACAGTAGCATTTGCTGGCGATAGAAAAGCGATTCTTGTTAGGTTATCCTCACTGGTGCCTGCAGAGTCTTGAAAACAGGGAGGACAGCGCCGTCCACCTCCTGCACGCAGCAGTCTCAGCTGGAGGTAGCGGTCCGGAGAGCCTGAGTTCCGCAGCTTGTTTTAGCCTTCAGAAAAAACCGCTTTCTTTCTGTAGCTTAACTGCTTGGCCCTCAGGGCAGCCAGCTGTTGTACACTGCTTGTGCAGAGGTCACCGAGGGGTGAGTGAGCATAGGGAAACCTTACAATACATATTTTATATACTTCAGATCACTAATGAGAGCTACACAAACAGATCCATTTGAATATCTACCCCCTGGGGCTATATTTCTGTTACCAGTTTCTGGTAACAGCCGGGATCAAAAACTGAGATCTTTTAAACACACCTGACTGATCAAAAATATGCCTAAGTAAGTATTCTGCACTGGTGTTGTATATTTTATTATTCTCATTATGTTTCCTTTTTGAATTCTTTTTTAAGCGTTATTGAGGTCTAATTGACAAATAAAAATTGTATCTACTTAAGATGTGCAATGTGTACATTGTAAAATAATCACCACAATCAAGCTAATTAGCATTAACTTGATTTTGTATATTTTTGGCCCTGTATATTTTAAGTTAGACAAAAAGTTAGCCTTGGTTTTGATAAAAGAAAAACTTCGGCTGGATTAAATGTAAAGGCGTTCAATTGAGTAATGAACAATTTGTGAATCAGGCGGCCTTCCCAGCCAGAGGAGGCTCAGAGACCCCAGCGCAGCCATGCGGGGGAAGAAGATTTATGGAGAAAGGAGCGTGAGGAACCGAAAACAGAAGTGAGGTACAGACACAGCTGGATGGGTGGCAGCTCGGCGTTTGCCTTATGTGAACACGGTTTAAACAGCTGGCTACATTTGATTGGCCGAAACTAGGTGACTGGCATAGGCTACAGTCCATTAAGCCTCCACCTGTTAAAGTTCACCATGTGCAGAAATACCTTTAGGCCGAACTCAAATGTGTAAGGAGGCAGCTTAGGGCTAACCTTGATTTAACAGTTTCACATATGTCAACAGAAGTGTAAACAACATAATTTAAGCAAGAGAGAAGAGAGGTCATCTAAAAAGAAGAGAAACGGCATTTATAAGAACCACTTGGCATTAACTCTATTTTTGTAGAACCTGGCTTTTTTTAGGGTATTATTTTAAAAGTGTTCAAATGATATCAAAGCTGCCATTGTTTACATTTAAAAAATGTTAATGTGGATACTTAAAAATGTCTAGTATCCCAATACTTCAATAATATCCCAATACTTTGATCTGTACCCCAAATATAATATGTCGTTTTATAAAATTATTATATAATCTTGCTGGGGTATTCTTGTCACTCACCATTACGGAAGAGAAAACCGACTCGGAGAGGAGTGGGCATTTGGTCTTCTTCACAGTATGAATAAATAGTAGACCCAGGACTGAGGGAGCTCTTTTTATATCCCTGAAATCTTTTGTATGTTTGAAATGTATTGATCACTAAAATTTTTCTTCCTCTTTGATGAAGTGGAGCCATAGTGACCCCAAAAGAAACTGATTTAGAAGAGTTTCTTCTAAAGCTCTCCCCTCGGACTTGACCATGGGTATGTCTGAATGTTTCCCAGCTGGCTCCACACCAAGTCTGAATGCGCCCAAGCAGGTCACGAAATTGAAATGATTATAAAGCTCTGTATCAGAAAAGGAGGAGAAACCCAAGGGGCAGCATGCCAAGACGCACGAGTCCACGCTTTTCTGAGCCTGCCAGCATCCTCTGCCTCTCCTGCTTGCAGAGGTTGTTAGACACCCCGGGCTTGGCTCAGTCCTGCTGCCCAGTTGGAATCAAATCTCAAGAGAGAGACAAACGCTGTAAGGAGTATGACCTTCTACAGCAAGACAGCAAAGGTGCAAAGGAGGGAAGATGCTAGATAGCGCGTGTGTTTTAAGGAAATGTGAATATTAAATGAGAAAAAAAGAGTATTAGTTTTTTTAAAAACGGGAGTGTACAGGTATGCAACAACATGAGAAAACACAGCACAAAACAAAACTTAAGAAGCATTGCTGGCTCTTCAATTAAAACCTACACAATGGCCCTAATACAAATGATTGCCATATTGAATTAGTCCTGAGTTGAAATTGAAACTCATGACTAGTGTTTTATGCATTTTGCTTAAATCACCAAATACAAGCGACTGAATTGAACTGTTTTATCCCTTCTACTACAAATTCCTAAATTATACAAATTCCTTCATTTCCTTCTTTCCTTCTTCCTTTCCCCTCCCTCCCTCCTTCCTTCCTTTCTTTCTTTCTTTCTTTCTTTCTTTCTTTCTTTCTTTCTTTCTTTCTTTCTTTCTTTCTTTCTTTCTTTCTTTCTTTCTTTCTTTCTTTCCTTTTCTTTTTCTTTCTTTCCTTCTCTCTTTCTCTCTCTTTCTTTTTTTCTTCTTTCTTTCATCTCTCTCTCTCTCTCTCTCCCTTTTTATACACTTAGTCATGCTATAAATAGTAAGAGGTAAAAGAAATAAAAACAAAAATAATTACAGGCCCAAATTTATTATCTTCGAAGGAAATTACAAAGAGAAGAAACAAGAGGGATTTCCCTCCATCGTGTTTCTATACATGCACAATATTCCAACTAAAGTGTGTTACCAGTGATCGATGTTATTTTTACAAACAAAGTGAGTGGTTTGAAGAAAGTGGAAAGATGTGTCTTCTAAGAAAACCACAGTTACGTGAGTGGTAAATGGAAACAGCGAGACTCTTACCTTCTAAGCTATGGGGTCTGTTAGCTCTGCATCCTTGTATCTCAGTGACTCAGGGCAGGTCCCTAAGCCTCCTTGAGAACCTTGTTTTCAGTATTCATGGAAAAGGAGGTAAGTGATACAAGCGAGGGTGTCCGCGGTGGGGCACATTGCTTATGGGCGGTTCTATTATTACTGGTATTAGAAATCTGAACTCTTATGTTTCAGTAACCGGAAAATTTTTGGAAAAGGCATCCCTGGAGCCATGGTTGTCAACATGTTTAAACATCTGTTTATAGCATTCTTGCCCCTTACTGGGGCAACTTCTCCTGTAGTTTAGTGACAGAAGTTGGGGGTAATTCTTGGTACCTTCTTGCAGGTAATTCCCAAAAGTCACTGGTGCTCTAAGGGACCCGCTCGTCCTCACCCGATAACCCTTCACCAGGAAGCAGCAAATGCTAACAAGTCTCTACACTTGCACTCCCTCTCACGACCTATCCCTGCTGGGCCTGTGGTCACCCAAGAGGGCTTTGCTCCCAGGCCGTCGGAGGGTCCCTGCTACATGACTCACTAACTGCCCTGTCTGGCACAATCTGAGACTTGGTGCAGATCCTTTTCCACAATCCAGACTCTAGATAGCAGACATTTCGCAGAGCCCATCCTACTTGGTTCCCTTGCCATGTGTATTCCTAAAGAAAAATCATTTCAGTGCAAATATGAGACACTTTTTGGTGTGTGTGTGTGTGTGTGTATGAGACATAAGAAATGTAAAAAGTGAATGGTCATATTTTTAAAAAGCAACGAAAATGGGCCGGGTGCGGTGGTCCTAGCACTTTGGGAGGCCGAGGTGGACGGATCATGAGGTCAGGAGATCAACAACGTCCTGGCCAATATAGTGAAACTCCGTCTCTACTAAAAATACAAAAATTAGCTGGGGATGGTAGCGTGCCCCTGTAATCCCTGCTTCTCAGGAGGCTGAGGGCTGAGGCAGGAGAATCACTTGAACCAACTTGAACCAGGGAGTTGGAGGTTGCAGTGAGCCGAGATCGCACCACTGCACTGCAGCCTGGGTGACAGAGCAAGACACTGTCTCAAAAAAAAAAAAAAAAAAAAGCAACAAAAATGAAGAGAGTATATTAAGATCTGGTTAGACTTATTAATTAGATCTACAGAGGAAATTCCTACAGAGCAGTGCAGGCCCATTCTTGGAGTCCTGGAAATGCACTCATTTCTTGATGGCTCTGGGGATGCCTTTCTCATTCTCACTCTCTGATTGTGCTTGACCTGGCAGCTGCTGACTCCATCCTACTCTGGTTACATAGGGTTAGAGGAATGCTAATTACCCGAGGATACCGTGCCATCCGCACAGTATCCGGGAGAAAATAACAAGAACAACTCCCGGCATCTGAGAAAAACAGACATTTGTAGGTATAAGTGCCGGGCTCAAAGGTACTCGTGCTGTGTGGGCACATATTTGGACAGGAATGTAGATCCTTTTATCCTACCCACTATAGAGGCGTCTGATACGTAGATGCACCCAGCCAGAGAGTGCTAACCCTCTGCCCTCCCGCAGGAGGGGTCTCAGCAAGCGTCTGTTCTTGTCACAGGTAAGGTCTCTGAGGCTTGGAAAGGGTTATGTCATTTATGTAGTTTAACACAGACAGTAAAAGTTTAATTGGGGAGGAAAAAAAAAAGTTCTGAATTTTTACTTTATGGGGCATTGTTCCTTAAATTTTGGGGTTTTTGTGCTTTCTTATAACATTAAAATATATTCACCACTTTTTCTTGTTTTCTCAGAATCTGCAACATGGATAAAATTCTATCTCTGCATCTTGCAGGTATTAAAATCCAGTTCCCTGCATGCATGCCCCAGTTTAAGCGGATGGCTGATCCTATCCTCGTCATCCTGAACTTTTTAGCTTTCTTTAAGAGATGATAAATGAGGGAACAAAAGGATCTTCCTTTGCATGACAGCAGCACTTTTGGGAGGCTGAACATGTATCTCTGACTCAAGGCTGAGTTATTATAAGAAAAACAGAAAAGGAAGGAAGAAGGTTTTAATTTCCCACTGTTGAAGACAGTTTGTCAGGATGAGAGACGGACAGATGGAGCGTGCACAGACCTGCGCTTCTCTTCGGGGATGAATAGGGCAAGTGTTTCATTCATGACGTCTTCAAAGCATTGCCCGGAATGCAAAATGACATGGTTTTTCTGGAATACTAGTCTGTTTGAAAGGCCAAGGAAAGGTGATACATTTTGAATGCACATTTGGGTGCCTTCGAGGTCTCCTTCTACAACCAGAATGGAGATGTCCCTGAAAGGCTGTCCACAGAGAAAAAAGAAATCTGGTTAAAATTCCGTTCTTCCAGATTTTATTTTTTTGCCTGCATTGTATAATTGAAGATGTCTTCTAAGCAGAAACAGACCTTTGTTTCATGTGGGAAAAAAATACACAGACTGCTGAGAAATACAGATAACAAGAAGATTGCTGCCACTTCCCAGTTAAGGAATGCGTTGTTTTCACCCACAGAGGTCCCTGCTGCCTGTGACTCTGTCACAAGAATCAATCCATCTGTCTTTCTGCCACCACAGACATCTCCCTAAATTGATCTAATCTTGTTTCTATTCTTAAAATCCTTCGGATGGCTTCTTGTTAATAGATAATTGAAGTTTAGTACTACAGTCTTTCTATCTCTATTTCCTTCCTGATTGTCAAATCACTGTGACCCAATAAATCTCACTTAATTTTTTTAATTGTATGGAAATTTAAAAATGACACGTTTTATCATGTGCCTGGGTTGCTCTACCCGTCTTTTCAAAGTTCTTTCCATTTTTCAAAGTCTAGCTCAGCACCTACATCTTCAAATGGTAAAGCTTCTCTAATTTTTTTTGCATGAAATGAATATGCCCATCGAATCAGGACGAGCCACTCAGGTGTGTGACTGATGTCACACTGGACCTTGAGCTCAGAAGGGCCCACCTGGTGCAGGGTTTAATTCTCTTCTGTTGTCATCTTGAAATTTGAAGAAGGGGCCCCACATTTTCATTTTGCACTGGACTCACAAACTATATAGCCAGTCCTGCCTCCAGCACTCCTAAAGTTAACAATTTCATATCTCTGCTCCAATAATTCTCATCCACATCATTGTTTGGAAGTTACCTTTGTAACTCCCACTAGATTGGGAGCTCTAGGAAGCCACAGATCTTATTCATTGAGTTTCAACAAGTGTCGGGAAGGGTAGTGTGCACAGATTACAGCTGCTGATGAGAAGGTAAGAATATTCTGTCAGAGTTCATCAGAACAGAACTGAATAGAGCCAACATCTCCTGAGAATAACAGTGCTATGTTCTGAGTGTTTGTGTCTCCCCAAAATTCATATGCTGAAATCTCATTCCCAACGTGTTGGTATGAAGAGGTGGGGAATTTGAGAGCTGAGTAGGTCTTGAGCGGGGAGCCCTCATGGTTAGGATTAGCGTCCTTATGAAAGAGGCCTGACAGAGCTTATGCCCTTTTACCACATAGAAGGTGCCATCTATGAAGAACTAGCTCTCAGGAGACACCAAATCTTCTGGCGCCTTGCTCTTGGACTTCCCAGCCTCCAGAACTGCGAGCAATACGTTTCTGTTGTATATAAATTACCTAGTCAAAGGTACTTTGTTGTAGCAGCCAGAATGGATTAAGACAAATAGTAAAGAGAACAAAGAAGTTTTGCACACGTAGTATGCACCAAGCAGTGTGCTTTGCACTGTGCAAGAAAATCCAACCTGGTTCTCACAACATGAAGCATAGGTACTATATGATGGCTTCCGTTTCCAGAGGAAGAAACTAAGACATAGAGAGGGAAGGTGTCCAAGGTCACACACTAAGCAGCAGTAGCAGGAGTCACTGTCCGTTATGGCTCCTAGAAAATCGATGAGTCTGTATTCATAACTCATAGAAAATTGTGACATTTTCATGCAATAAAAAACCTAAGAATGTTCTGACTGTAACCAAGCCCAAGGCAGCAAAATTGTTTTCTCTTGCAGTCCCAACCCTGAGTTTACAAAATCCTTCCAAACACACCCAGATTTTGAGTTGTCAAATAAGTTTCTAACAAGAAAACTTCTCTTTTTAGTTTATGGCAACATTTTACTAAGCCTGCCTGCAACTCCCTAAGCCACTCCTTTAACAAAAATACTATCTTTTTACTTTCGAGTTTTTTAAGCAAAAAAATTTATATATTTGGAGAAAAGTGTTTCACAGACAAGCCAGAAAATCTAGGGAGAAAGAGATATTGCAGAGTCTGCTGAGAAAGAGGATTGGGTGGAAGTCAAACCCATGTCAGCACTCCATATGGGAGCTCCGACACAGCCATGAAGAAGGCCACCATTCCCCATTAGCTTCTGAGCACTTGTAAGGCATCAAATTCGAGGAGACAACTACCAAGGGTTAACATCAAAGGATATTTTACTGAGTTGAGTTCATCGGCAGTTTCTACTTATTAATTTATTGTTGAAATTATATGCTTCATTTCTGTTGCAGGCCTTCTTTTTTACTGCTCAATCCAAATATGTGCCATGGGCAAGATACATACAGTGCTTTGAATACATTACTATAAGAATTTTCATTCCAAATCAAGATATCGTTCTGAATCATTCCCTTCAAGATATTTCCAAAAGCATCACACATAGGCTATAGCCCCCAATATGTACTGTTGTCTTTGATACAGAGAGACTGTTCAATAAAAAACCTCACTGTGTCTGTCCTTCATGTTTTTCAGCTAATTAAGTGTTCCAAAGCTTAGGTCTTTTACGATTGTGGATAAGGATTGTTATTCACCTCAATAGTTTTGAGGAAAAGATAATGCTTCTGTTCTCTCTTTGTCAGGGACCACTCTTACCACATCTTGGGTTTCCTGCAGCTTTGAATTTTTTTCAACATTGTTTTCTTAAATCTTTAAATGAATTGCATTCCTCTCCCCTCTAATGAGCAAAATATGAAGAAATGAATGACTGGATATTATACTTGGATACAAATAAAGGACTGATATAGCATCTATTCACTTCTGCAAGGTTGCTCCAGCCTACCTACGTGTATACCTATTCTCCACTCATGAGAATCAAAGTTCCCTTCAGATAGGAATTCCTTCCTTCCTTCCTTCCTTCCTTCCTTCCTTCCTTCCTTCCTTCCTTCCTTCCTTCCTTCCTCCCTCCCTCCCTCCCTTCCTCCCTCCTTCCCTTTCTTTTTCTCTTTCTTTCTTTCTTTCTTTCTTTCTTTCTTTCCCTTTCTTTCTTTCTTTCTTTCTTTCTTTCTTTCTTTCTTTCTTTCTTTCTTTCTTTCTTTCTTTCCTTCCTTCCTTCCTTCCCTCCTTCCTCTTTCTTTCTTCCTTCCTTCCTTTCTTTCCTTCCTTCCTTCCTCTTTCTTTCTTTCTTTCTTTCTTTCTTTCTTTCTTTCTTTCTTTCTTTCTTTCTTTCTTTTTCTCTCTCTTTTTCCTTCCTTCCTTCCTTCCCTCTTTCTTTCTTTCTTTCTTTCTTTCTTTCTTTCTTTCTTTCTTTCTTTCTTTCTCTCTCTCTCTCTCTCTCTCTCTCTCTCTCTCTCTCTCTCTCTCTCTTCCTTCCTTCCTTCCTTCCTTCCTTCCTTCCTTCCTTCCTTCCTTCCTTCCTTCCTTCCTTCCTTCCTTCCTTCCTTTTTTTTGCAGAATTTTGCTGTCAGTCAGGCTGGAGTGCAGTGGCATGATCTCAGCTCACTGCAACCTCTGCCTCCCAGGTTCAAGCAATTCTCATGGCTCAGCCTCCTGAGTAGCTGGGATTATAGACACACACCACTAAGCTCGGCTGATTTTTTGTGTTTTAGTAGAGACAGGGTTTCACCATGCTGGTCAAGCTGGTCTCGAACTCCTGAGTTCAGGCAATCCGCCTGTCTTGGCCTCCCAAGGTGCTAGGATTACAGGCGTTCAGCCATCGTGCCCTGCCCAGTTAGGGATTTCGAAGTAACAGTAATGACAAGCTGCTCTAGGGTCTGATGTTCCCATGTGGTCCCCGTTGGGTACAGTTTTAATCCTAATTTTGGAAACTTAACACCAGGTATATAATGACTGAGAATGGATGCAACTTATCAAGACACAAGTCTTATATCACATATATGTTGTTTTTTGTTTGCAGTGGGGGAATGTATAAGAATTGTCAAATCTCACTCTTTCAAAAATCTTGTGTTAAGTAATTTATGGTTTTTATGACTAACCAATTATTCTGGACATAAAGACTTTTAAAATTATAATAATGAAATTTACTTGGACTTCCAGTTCAGGTAATTACAAGTCATGAGGCATCCAGTGAAAGCTGCCATATTGAAGAACAGCTATAATTGCTGTAAATGATTTTGTTAGTGCAGAACCAGTTGTAATCCAATTACATCCACATTTGAAGATGACAAGAAAACGTTCAGATACATATTTCCCAACCAGACCGTTCACCTGTCACCTTGTCAGTGTATCATTTAAAGGAAATCTTTTGTAGCAAATAAGAATATACCTGGACTCCTTTAGATCCAGATTGAAAAAATTAGAACTAAACAATAATAAAACTGTCAGTTATTCTGTAAGAACTGTATAGGAAAAGGGAGAGAAGAATTCTCATTTTAGTCAACATTCACCTAGTACTGTTCTAGGTGTCGTGGGTATAGCCAGTTTAACCTTCACAGAACTAAATTGCAGGAATTCTCATTTCTTTTGGCAGTTAGAGAAATTGAGGCTGGAATTAAGTTACTTGCCCGAGGTAAGGCAGGAAATCTGGTTTATATAATTCCAAAGCTTAACTTCTTATTACCATATCACGGCAAGAATCATTTTGATCTTAAAATTATTTCAGATTTCTTAGTATGTTGATGTTTGCCCTCATAAGTAAATGAGAAGTAGGATATTCTATATGTGTTCATATCTAAAAGACAGATAATGAAAGATATTCATTTACATATACATTATTTAATGAAAAAATGTTGTATTAGTAATGTGGAATATTTCCTCACAAAAATTCAGACAACAATTTTTCTTCCACTTTTATATTCTTTATCTATAGCTATATTTAAGTCAAAGTTATCAGCAGATCATACTGGGAATCAGTTTGAGCCACAAGGCAAAATAAATTGACAATATTAGAAGAAAGGTTAACAGTCCCTTTGCTAACCCCAACTTTTGAGCTAGGTTTATTATCACCCTTGAAATGGAACCGCACGATCAATTTCAAATATCAAAGCATAACACACACTCTACAGGGAACCCATAAAAGAAAACAGAGGAGCCAATAGCTCTACAGTTAGGAAAAACCACAATTTTGATTGTGCGTGGAAAACATCAAATTAAACTTGGTACTTCGTATTGACTCAGCATCCTGCTTCTCACAGCATTCCAGCCGAAGTCTAATCAGCCAGCTCCCCGGGGTGAGACCTTTACACCCGTGGCATTACTTGCTGGCAGTACAGAACTGAACAGGTACTGGCCTTGCGGGAAGCTTATGGTTATTTTCTTCAATGTGCAAAGGAATGCTTAAGGGAAAGAGTCTCTTAAGCAGCCCAAAATGTGAAAAAACCAAGATGAATGATGTTTGCAAAATTTCTTCTTTTCCTACTAATTTATTTCTGGTTCAGTGAAAAATTTGTTTTAGAAGGGTTTTATTCCCGCTATGTCCCAAGCTTGGTCTTCAGTTCCCAGTTACAGAATTGTTCACATCCTCTTCTTCATCCCTTTTTATTTCTGCACAAATCCGTATTAGTCACGCCCAGTCCCACAGGCCACCCGAGTGCTCTGCAGCACATTGCTCTCTCTACGCCCAGGCTAAGGGCATGATAGATTTCTCTCTGCATGTAGAAAGATTGGAGGTATGGCAGCAACTAATGTTGACTAATTAATGCTGAAAGGGTCAAAGTTGTCAAGTTCCCAAGTGATTTACCACTGACACACCCCAGATTTGCTCTGGGATGCCAGGAGATCGTATCATTGCACAGGTGTGAAGAAATAGAGCATTCTGACCATAAGGACAGGCCAGAAATTCGGGGGTCGTTATTTCATCATGTACTTCGTGCCAGGAATTTACATTTTAGGTGGATAAGGTTGTCATTGTTCCACAACATCTAAGGACAGCAGACTTGTTGAATGAATGAATGAGAAAGTTCTATCAGCTCCATAGACAAGTGCCAACTTGTACAGATTCCACGGAGATAATCTTTTAATAAAATGAAAAAAGCTCAACAAAGCCTGAGCAACTAAGAGGAGCCGACATTTCCTAACTGCCTCCGGCACCATGCCAGGTACTTCACATACACTATTTGTTTAAGTACAGACAACCTCCTACTTAGTATCTATGGTAGGCAGCCTCAAAGGTGGCTCCCGGGGATCTCCTCCCCCTGGTATTTGCTCCCTGAAGTAGTCCCCTCTCAGAGTGAACAGGGCTGACTTCTGTAACTTGTAGGATATTGTAGAAATGATGGCGTGTGGCCTCCAATGCCAGGTCATAAAAGCCATCATGGCTTTTGCCATGATTTCCCTTGGATAACTCTCAGAGGGAGGCCAGGTGCCATGTCACTAGGTCCCGCAAGCAGTTCCGTGAAGACCGCACATTGAGGAATCAAGGCTTCCTGTCCACCACTTGCACTAATGTGCCAAGCAGTGAGGGAGCCACCTGGAAGCAAATCCTCCAGCCCCAGGCAAGCCTTAATGTGACTTCAGCTTTACCACTTTCCTCAAGGCAATGTCAAAGAGAGACCCTGACAGGTAGATCCTGGAACCATCCAGCTAAGCCACTCCCAGACTCCAGACCCATAGAAACAATGTGAAATAAGTTTTTTTTTTTTTTAAATCATTTAAGCCTCTGTATTTTGAAGGCATTTGTTACATGGCAGTATATTGAGTATATTGCTAACAAAAACCATTATTACACTTATTTTATGGATGAAGAAATAAAGGCCATGTGACCCACAGGTACAAAATGCTAATAGCTTCCCTTCATTGATCACGTTCTAAAGAAGACTCAGACCACCGGGGAGGACTGAAGCCCAGTGGAAGAGCAGCCAGGAGTGAGTGAAAAGAGGCACTTACTCATTTCTTCAACAAATAACTCTTGGGCATCCGTGGTGTGCCAGTCACTGTTTTAGGACAGGAATTTGCATCAGTGGCCACCATAGATAAATTACCTGTGTTTTTAAAACTTACAGGCTAGTGTGGCGATTGATAATGAACAAACACATGAGAAGATCAATTACGAAGTGCAATAGAAGGCAAGGGAGAAACAGGTGCAGGGAAGAGCGAGACCACGAAAGGGCAGCCTGCCGCCTCTTCCTTCCTGCACGGAGCATCTGCAGGGCACAGCTCTTCATCCAAGGCTGCCTGAGTGTGTTGCTCTGTCCTGAAACATGAAACTTATCAGACAGGAGTCATTCTTCTCTTTCGTACACTCACATACATCCCAGGTGCCTAGAGCGAAGCCTCGTACATAATTTGTGTTTAGTACATACTTATGGCCATGACTTAAATTCTCAGAAAGATAACATTTTTAGTGGATTTACCTGCCAAAGGAGTTTGACATTCTTCAGCTGTTTTAAGGTGAGCAAATTATTTAAGACGGAGTGAATTCTGCCCGTGTAACTCCTTTTGTATTACTGAAAGAACAAAACTCATCGTGTAATAAATACGATTTTCTTCCCAATAGTCACGCTATACATTCATTTATGTAAGCAAGATATTAAGCCCCAAAACCAATGTACTAAAAATTCAGTAAGTGCTTTAGAATTCTCTAAGAATCAAAATATGAGATATCGTTATGAGATCCCCAAAGAAATGTCCATGATCCAAAGAAGAAATTGGTCTCGTCTCCTACACATAAATAAACACAGGTTTCTCGAGTCTGTTTAGTTCTGCCATATGCATCTGTGTGGCCATGAGAGCACCACACCAGGAGGACCAGAGGCTCACACTTCACCGTCACAGCCACTGCAGCCTCTTTGGGGAACATGAGAGTCTCTTTTTTTCTTTTCCTTTTTTTTGAGATGGAGTCTCACTCTGTCTCTCAGGCTGGAGTGCAGTGGCACCGTGTCAGCTCACTGCAACCTCCATCTCCTGAGTTCAAGCAGTTCTCCTGCCTCAGCCTCCCGAGTAGCTGGGATTACAGGCGCCCACCACCACGCTCAGCTAATTTTTGTATTTTTTAGTAGAGATGGGGTTTCACCATGTTGTCCAGGCTGGTCTCCAATTGCTGAGCTCAGGTGATCTGCCCGCCTTGGCCTCCCAAAGTGCTGGGATTACAGTGTGAGCCACCACGCTCAGTCCTGAGAGTCTCTTTGAAAGCCCTGTGGTCTCGAAAAATAAATTGTAAGTTTATGAAAAGCAGAAATTAGATAGTCATTACTTGCTGATCAATGTCGTTTATTGTATTATAAAATGTTAGTACTAAAGGGAACTTCAAATATTAGGGGTATCAATCCTCCTGCCCCCAAAGAGAAACCCAAAGAGGTGAAATAATTGTCCTGGGAGGCAAGGACAGGAGGAGGTGCTCATGCCACCTTTGTAACAACTCCTCCCCAAACACATTGTGTTTCTTTGAATAATCCAGATACTGTCACCTATTATGACTCATGGGACTTTGGCTCGTTATTTCCAATGGGACTATAATTAAATGGCACTGGAGGCAGTGTTGCATAGCAATTTCAAAATCTTGATTCTGAGAGATTGAGACCATCCTGGCTAACACAATGAAACTGCCTCTACTAAAAATACACACACACACACACACACACACACACACACACACACACACACAAATTAGCCAGGTGTGGTGGAGGGCGCCTGTAGTCCCAGCTACTCGGGAGGATGAGGCAGGAGAATGGCATGAACTCGGGAGGCGGAGCTTGCAGTGAGCTGAGATCGCGTCACTGCACTCCAGCCTGGGCGCCAGCGTGAGACTCTGTCTCAAAAAAATAAAAAAAATAAAAAATTGAATCTCGGTTCTGAAATCTGAGATTAGGCCTCAAATATTAGCTCCATCATTTTTTAGCTGGGCAAATTAATCTAATTCTATTTCTTCGCCTTTAATATAGAGACAAACACTCATGTATCTCATGGAATTTTGTGAGGATTGGACAAGATATCATGGGTCAGTGTCAGGAACACTTCTTAGTGCACACGGAACTGCTCGTGTATTCTAAGCTACGGCTGTTGTAATCATGATTTCATTATCATTAGAATGTCTTGAAGTCTGAGAGTTAAGATCCGGTGAGAGTTAAGATCACGGTGGACCAAAGAGACTAAAAAGAGTTTAGGTTATGTGTCGGCACCTGGGACTTATGACAGTAGAAGGAGGCAGAGACAGTGAAGGGGAGAGGGCTGCTGAAGGGCCCTGGCCTCTTTCCCAAACCACTGCAGATTGTCTGCATGACAACCGTGTGCTTGTCAGTGCAGCATCAAAGCAGGTCCCTAAGCCCCTTGTCCTATCTCCTTGTCATTTCCAAGCTTCTCAAAAGTAGAAATTCTAACTGGTCCTCAGCAGGAAGGTCAGGGGAAGTGACGGGATATTTAGCTGGTGACATTTTATAGTTCAAACCAGGCATTCACAATAGGGAATTCTATTCGTGGGGAATAGAATCCTCATTCTGGAGCTTAGTTTTAGAAGCAAATGAATCTCGTGCCCAGGAAGAAGAGGGGACAAGACTTCAACCATAAGAGCCCATCCGATCCCAGTACGCAGACGCTGATGGGGCATGAGAGTCTCAGAATGTGAACCAATCATGAATGAGGAGGCGTGGTGTGTACACATGTGGCAGGGAGGTAGAGTTCCTGGACTTTGAAATCAGGGTATAGCCATAACCTTCTTATCAGAATTGAAATGTGGATGTAGCCATAACCTTCTTATCGGAATTGAAATGCGAGTGTAGCCATAACCTTCTTATCAGAATTGAAATGTGAGTGTAACCATAATCTTCTTATCGGAGTTGAAATGCAGGTCTAGACATAACCTTCTTATCAAAATCAGGCATCGTTGGGATTAGAAGTTCAGCCCAGGAAACAACATGGAAGTGGATTCCGTGGCAGCAACTAAAAGCTAAATCCCTGGAAATCAGGATGAAAAAGTGTTCTCTCCCTCAGACACGACGGACCCAGAGACCTGAGTAGGTGTGTAGATGTGTGTCCGTAAGTGGGTTCGTGTGTGCACGATATGAGGGTATGCTTTTGCTCCTTGGAAGAGGCTGTGCTGGTCAGACCCTCATACGGAGTAAGGCAGAAACTGGGACAGCGAGGCAGCAGAGTTGTGTATATGACACCTGACTGGTTTTATAAGAGCTCAATATCCCTTTATATCTGTTATAAAAAGTCATGCTCATTTGCATACCATAGGTGATGTAGGCGCTCAAATACAGCAACAATCACTAATCTTTAAATACATTCCATCTGTGGGTGAAAATAATTACCTTCTCAATCTCTGTTTCACAGTTGCCTTCTAGTGGGGTGTATCTGTGCATGTCTGTGGTTGGCAGAACAATGGCCTCCCAAAAGTGTCTATGTCCTAATCCCCACAACCTGGGAATTGAAGTAGCAGATGAAATTAAATTTGCTAACTTACTTACTTTAAACGCTCAGATTATCCTGGATTATCTAGGTGGGCAAACTGTAATGACAAATCTTTTAAACGAAGAAGAGGAAGGCATCAGACAAGGAAGAGATAGACAGAAGAGTCAGCATCAGAAGAAGACGGTGCGAGAAGAACTGACAGCTGTTGCTGGCTTTGAAGATGGAAGGAGTGGGTGAGCCAAGGATCAGAGCAGCCCTAGAGGATAGAAAGGCAAGGAGGTGGGCTGTGCCCTAGAGCCCCAGGAAAGAAGGAAAGCCCGCTGGCCCCTCGATTTTTCACCCTGTGTGACCTGTTTCAGAGTTCTGATGCTGCATTGTTTAAACCACTAACTTCATGCTAATTTTTTATAGCAGCAATAGAAAACCAATATCATGGTATATGCATTTTTAAATTTTATAACACAAATAGTTTCAAAAAGTGAGAAATTCAGATGTTTGAGCTCATCTTCTGAGAAGTTCCATCTGGAAGTCAGATCACAGGAGCAGTCCTTCTGACTCCGTTCCACATGGTAATAAATAATACTTATGTTATCTTGCATGTACTCTGACGCCTTGCAAAGCTACACACCATGCCGTAGATTTCCTAAACCGCAACATTTAGAGCAATCGTTTCCATTTAAGTGGTACTTTCTACAACCATTTGTTTCTTTTTTCTTCCTTTAATGCATTTTAATTAAAGGTAAGAAGAGAATAAAAAAGAGTTGGAGGAACTGCAGCAGCTGTGATGTTTGGGTATAGGAGAGCACAGTCTGCAGACTTATGCTCAATTTGAAGGTAGAAAAACAGTGATTATAGATATATTGCTAAATGAGATTCTACATAAATCCAGGCTTTGAACATGAGACTTGATGTAAGTAAAAAAAAAGACACTGATTCTTCATGAATGCATGCTGGTTTTTCTTGATGTTTAATTCTAATGAAGAAGTCTGAGTCATAAGTGCTCATTCAACAGAGAAACTGATCTTATTTAAAAAATATAAGCGGTTACACAAATAATTGTTGGCTAAATGCTTGCAGTTATCAATAGCAGTTCCAATTTTGAATGTAATATTTAGTGCACAGAATTCCTTGCCTTGGCCAAGCAGAAAGAAAAACTGCAAAATCGAACAGTCAACACGAGAATTTAAAACTATACAAAAGACAGTCAATTTTTTTATGAGGAAGTGATCACATCTGTGGTTTTTCTGAAAAAAAAAAATAATAATACTGGCTTCCTTCAGGGACTCTCTCCGGTATTTAGATGAGCTGGAATGTGCTCTAAGAAAGCACACTCATTTTGACATCAGCGTAAGCAAAACAAATCTGCCTCAAAACGTTTGATCGTAAAACGCCGCCGACTCACCCACAGCTCTAGGGATGTGTTGGCATCTTCAGTAATCATAGGTGATCATAACACCAGGTAGACACATCACTAGTGAAGTGTGGAAGTCGGTAACAAAGCTAGAATCAACAATATCTCGTTTCCTACGTCATTAGGCTCAAGGAAAAGATGTGGGAATTGTGGAAACTGCTGTCATGTATGATTGTTATGCATTATTAATAGTAATAATTTTCTTGCCGTATTACTGGTGGGTAGCCTTATATTTTAAAATGCAGTAAGACCCACGGCCCCTTATCTACATCATATACAAGTCTATGATTTTATAATGTTCCTTTATTCTTTCTACTATAAATTCTACTTATAGTTTTAAATATCGTTATGGAAATTAATATCTTACTGAATAGAGTCGAGGGAGTTTTAAAAATTTTGTACAATCAATTTGTACACATATGAAGGTGAAGCAAACCTACCCATGTCAGTAAAATTATTGAATGGTCAAAAGGGGAAATAGTCCATGAACTTCATACTAAGAGTGAAACTCTTTCGAGGGAAAGAAACTGGAATTTTCAGCTTGCTCCACTCCTAACTAGTCGTGTGCTCCAGGGCTACATACTCGTCATGTTCAAACCTTATTTTGTTTTGAATATTTTCTTTTTCTAAAGGTTAAAATCCCCCCTGACCTTGTGGGTTTGTTGTGAGTACTGCATACGTTAACCTAAGTTAGATACAGTAACTGCCTACCCCAAATGATCCTACCCCTCGCCCTCTCCTTTCCGGCTAGATTTACTCCAAGTGCTTTGATCTGAGGCTAAGTGAGCCCAGCACCTGTTCCACAGGTATGTTCTATAGGTGGGCATGGCCTTTGTTGGGCAATGAGATATAGGGGAAAGTCTTGTAGGGGCTGCTGGAAAGTTTTGCCTCCCTAAAAACAGGGAAGGAGCAAGAAGATACTTCTTCCATGCCATTGAGAGCTTCACGCCTTTGAACTCTGTCCCCTGAGAAGATGATGCACGGGATTGCCTCACCAGTCTTGTGATGGGGAAGGCAACGCCTGGAGAAGTACCAGCAACTGCTTACTTCCAGAATTACTGTTTTGTGGTGGGAAAATCCCTCTGGTTTTAAGACTGCTGACTGTTGGTGGGACTTTCTAGTATTTGAACCTTGACCTTATTAGGAATGCAGGGATTGTTAATGACTGTTTTTCATGCAGTTTTACTATATTATAAAGTGTATCACAAGCAGTACTGATAGGCTGGTTTAGCAAGTTCCCAGATGAGAGAGAATTTCAATTGCAAAAATCATGGAAAACGTCAGAGAGGAGGGATTCATCCCACTGGACTTGATGGGTTTCGGTCTTTGAGCATGGAGAGGCTGGAAAGGGTGTGTGAGGGAATTCCGTTTTGAGCTAGCAGACCCTTCCCCAGGTACGAATAATATTTCAAGCCTCAGTGTAATGAGGACAAATGAGAAGCGTGGAAATGGAGAGCTTCTTATGCAAATCTGCAGGCCCACCTTTTCTTGTAAAGCTCTTCTAGTCTATTTATTATTATCTTTGGGGTATCTATGGACTTAAAGCAAGTGCAATATAGATTTAATCTGGCTTTCTTTTGAACACTATCTTGACTGACTAATAGTTTTAGAATAAATATAATCTTAATTTTGCTTACATTATTTTTGGGATTTTTTTTTAAAGAAAAAATACATTCCTTTAGTTTAAGAATTGGTAAAACATACCTATTGGCCAGGGTTTATTTTTCATCCAGCAAAGTATCACAATTTGTTGCAATGTGCACAGCCAGCTTAAAAAAAAAAAAAAAAGAGCTATTCTTAGGGCTTATACTACCTAATTTCAACAGCACCACTAAGCAAAACAAGGTGTAGCTATAACAGAAGGTGAATGGGGAAAACAGGCACAGAGGAGAAGTGGGTGCAGGCAGCCGCCTGGTCTCTCCTTTTTGCACAGGACAGGCAGGGCAGGGCCGCTCTCTGTGGCCAGGCTTCAGCAACTCAGGCACCACAGTGCCAGAGTCAGAGTCAGCCCCACCCCACAACATGTTACAGATTAGCTGAAAACTGTTTAGGGCACACAGAGTTTCTCCAAGTAGCAAGAAACATAATCAAAGGATCATCAGACCCGGGAATAGAGTGAGGATGAGTGACAGCACATTTGTTCTGGATTCCCTTATATTTCCTGATTGGGCCAGAACAAAATAAGAAATAGAAAAACTGAGACTTGCTGAACGTCACATGGCATTTCATCATTATGTTATCTATTTTGGAACATTTCAACTCATTTTCAACCTTTTCCAAAATGTTTATCTTTTCAGGTTTTTCCAGTCAATGTTTTTAGTATTGTCCCCACCATTTTTTGTGGCAGTCTGTTTTTGAAACGCACATCTTTGGCTACCTTGAATAACTGGAAATAAAAATAATGTTGAAAAGAAGTCACAGAGTACCTAAGAATAGACAAGGACTGTGGTGGTTATTAAATATTATTGCATTAGGAAGTACCATGATTTTGTTAGGTAGGTGTTTTGAGACAATCATATTAGGTCCAATTATTTTGCGAGTGGGTAGTTTGCTCAGTTACGTGTGACTAAGAGGGGAAGTTGCGTGTTGCTTAGCTGTGCCTTTTTCCAAGATGCTTCCCTGTTCTCAGTATCGCGCAATTCTACTGTAGCTCAACGCCCATCACTTTCAGCGGGGTATAGAGAGAATACAACCAGAAAAAGCAAAACAGACAAAAGAACAAAGGAATGCAGTTCAATTTCAATCAAATATCTGATTTTTATTTTTAATCAAAGGGGATCAAAAGTGGTCAATACAGAGGGGCCATTTGAGTCTTGTCAAAATAATGATAATTTTTGTTTTTCTTAGGACTGCATTTTAAACACTTAGTGAATAAGTTTGGTAGTACGCTGGCATGAAAACAGAAAATGCGCCCTTGTTAACCTATCCATCTTTAATCAAAAGACAACAACAGACTGCAGCAATTATCGGTTGCACGTCCTATGAACCCAGTTCGTTGTGACATGTGAGGATAGACTGGGAACCTGCCTTGACTTGAGTATGTTATGTCCATACATTGTAAAGTATAATTTTTTACAGCATTTTGCAACAGGTGAGATAGGTATTAATTTAAGAATAGAAAACATATATTTGGGATCAATTCTCACTTTGCAATACTGACAATTATGGTAGAAGATAATTAATGACTATAGAAGAATAATCAATGTTTAGCTTAAAAGGGTTTTTAAACAAAGACTGTTTTAGGCTTCAAAATTACTGTTGTTTAAATTTTTTAAATTAAATAAATATGATATTTAAAACAGTACGAATTTCCTTTTAGTGTTTGGATTGCATTATTTTTGAATGGTCTCATTAACCAAAAATCTTAACTGATTTTAAATATTTGCCATAATTTCAAGCATTCAATAAATTGAAAATCATCTGTTTTTAATTGTATAGCTTTCGGGATGCAGTGTATACCTAAATTGTATTCAATCGTGATTTGCTACATAAATTTGATTAACTTAAATGCATGGTAAGCTCTTTCTTGTTAATATAAATGGAACAAATTAGTGTTCTAAATAGAAGAGGAAAGAGAGGAAGCCACACAAATATCCCAGATTATCTGGGCTGTTTTTAAATGCTATTTTTCTTCCCTTTACTTAGTTAAATCTCCTTTTTATAATTAAATTAAAATGATTGTGCCTGGATGATTACATTTTTCCCACTATGTAAGTTTCATTGGTAATATCTAAATGTTACAATATAATACATATTATCAAAGTGGGGTACGAAAGTCTATTAACAGAAAGAATTTTGTACATTTAATCTCTTTCCTGCACCCCATCAAATTTAGTTGTAACAATATGAAAATGTAATTTGAGCTTATTCTCATTCTTTTACACTATTCTCAGTCCTGGAGAATGAGATCATATGATCTTTGTTTTCTGTAGTTTGTACTCTCTGAACTTTTTAAACATCAAAATATACATATTATTTATAATTAGAAAAAAAGAAAGCTGTCTTATTTTGAAATCATTTTATTATTAAGAGCTTATCAGAACAAGGGAGAAGACTTGCCCTGTTTACTGTTGTAGACACATTGTTCATTAAGGATGACTTGTTTGGAAAAATTCACTCCCAAGACCTCTCGACCTCTAGGACTAAGCATGGCATAGCACTGGGTGGGTTGGGGATAAGATCATAACACTGTTGCATGGGAGTGCTTGAGTTCAGACCCCAGCTCTGTGGCTTATTACTGTTTGACCTTGTGCAAATTACCTTGTGCCTTTTCCCTTTAGTTTCTTCTCCCGTAAGTGTTAATAAAAAAGTACTAGCTACCTCACAAAGACTTAAGATGCTAATAAAACAAAGACCTTGGAACAATGCCTAGCACAGATGACCATTCTATAACTGGGTATTAGGTGTGACTATGAGCTACATAGTATGGAACACTTACAAAAAATTAAGTTAAAAAAGAATTATATGCAAATATTCAAAAATAATCTGAAACATCCAGTAGCATTTTCCCCAGGCCGTTTTCTATGTGGGACTACACTGCTCCAGACAAGGGGGCAATTGAGCATTTGCCCTGTGAATTGAGGTAAAAAAAATGCCAGCAGATTCATGAGCACTGGACACAACAGATAATTCAGAGAAAAGGAAACACAGATATAGCCAATTAGCAATGAAAAGTTTTCAACCTCAATGCTAGGCAAGAACTTGCAAATTAAGATAAGGGTGACATGTGGTTCATTTGTCATATTAGCAAGGATTATACAATAAAGGCTAAAATCCAAGGCATGAAGGGTCAGACACACATTGTTATACACTGCTGATGGGAGTAGAAATTAGTCAAACCCTTTGAAAGCAGTTTAGCAATGTACAGAGAAAACATACAAATCCTCAAGAGCTTTGAGTTAGTAACTCTTTCCGGGGAGTTATACTAAGGAAATAACGATAAAGACATTCATGGCAGCAGTATTTATAACATTCAAAAATGAAAATAACTTTCTAACAATAGGCAATTCATTCAATAAATGAGAGTACAACTAGATGCTAGATGTTGTATAATATTGCAGTAATACTGATAAGTAGAGATATTAATGAGTTTTGACTTATGACTCAAGGTTGGACCATGTAACCAGCACTGTTTCCTCTGGGTGTAGGGGAGTGCATAGGTGTGACCACTGGCTATACTCTGCCCTGTCGCCCATGCTTCCCTGGTATGATGGGTAAATTTGGGATGGAAAACTGGACATGACCTACTCTACCCTTTTTCCTTTAGAAATCTAGCTGCTCGTATGGAGCATCTGTCCTCTTCTCCTGGGTGATAGAATCTTTCTCCAGAGGCATGTTTTTCCCTCCCACATCAGAAAGATTGTTCCATCTAGCATTGACCAAGAGAGGGGCTAACGCTGCCTACTTCTGAGATTCAACCAGGAGGATTATTTGACTCTCACACTAAGCCACATACTTCAGCATGGCCTTTATCAATAAAAGTGACACATTGATTTTCCGTCTCCCAGCACTCTTTTATATGTATTTTCCAAAAACTTGGTGGGAAAGAAAAGCATTATATTTTAAAAGACTCCTCAGGTACTTCAACATTAGAAACTGACCATTGATAAAAACTACATAATAACTTAGTTCTAAACGTCAGTTATTTGACATCAGCACACATTGATTATCTCACAGTTTGTGAGGGTCAGGGATCCAGGCATGGCTTAGCTGAGTGCGACTACCTCAAGGTCTCTCATAGGTTGAGACCGAGTTTGGGCTCCAGCTGTGGTTTCGTCTGAAGGCTTGATAGAGGGAGCACTTGTTTCCAAGCTCACTTGTGTTATGGCAGAATTGAGTTTCTTGCTGGCTGCTGGCCTCAGGCCTTTCTCAGCGCCTTGCTATGGGGGTTGTCTCCTAGGGCAGTGCACAACATGGCAGCTGGCTTTCCTCAGAACCAGTGGCTGAGAGTGCAAGGGAGCGTGCACAAGGCGGAAGACACTGTGGTTTTGTAACCACATCTCAGAAGAGACATTCTTACTACTTTTGCTACATTCTCTTTCCTATCAGAGAGTCACTAGGTCCAGCACACACTCAAAGGGAGGAGATTATATAAGAACGTGAATACCAGGAGGCTAGGATCACTGGGGACCATTTTAATGGCTACACACCCCCAAAACTAACATCCACCACAAGACAGGCTCATAGCTAATCTCATTTTATCTTAATAACAAGCCAAGGAGTCAGTTAATAGGATTATCTGATTTTGAAAATGAAGATGTGGAGGCTTGAAGATGTTAAGTGTCTGGCTTGAAAGCTCACAAAATAGTAAAGGGACTGATCAGGTTTTGGAATCACGACAGTCCACTCGCAGCTTGTGTCTCCTTAGCTACTTGGAAAATATTAAGGAAAAACTTGAATTGCAGATAGGCAAATACATTTTATGACCTTATTTTTGTTAAAAATATATTTGAAAGAGGAAGAAGACATATTAAAATATTTTAGAAAAATTTTAAACCTTTGAGTGAAGGAATTACGGGTGGTTATTTTTCCCCTATTCTTTACATGTTCCTATATATTTTTCAAAATGCTTATTATGGGCTTTTTATTTATCTGATATGGGGCAAACTATGAACACAGCTGAAAAAGTCTGTTCTCCTAGGCCTTACACCAGCTCACCAAAGGTGTGTGAGCCGTCTTCCCTGAGGCAAGCAGTCCAGGCGCACTGTCTCCAAAAGGTGATATATAAATGGAGACCTAAATAAATGGAGAAAACACGTACTGTTTTTATAATCACAAAAATAGAAAATTGAAAGCTTGGGTGTCCTACTATAGCTTAACATTTGAAAGTTTAAAACATTTTCCCATTCATTCATTTTATATTCAGTCCTTTATTCATTCAGTTACACATTTTTATTGAGTGTCTATTCGGGGCCAAGCACCGTGCTAAGTACTGGGAATGTAACAGCTAGTTAAACAGATGTCCCTTCTCACTTCCAATTTAGAATAGAGTGGAGAACACAGTTGTTCATCGACAAACGACTGAGATATATAATCGCAAACTGTGATAGGTATTATGAAAAAAATACACAGGCTATCAAGAGAGCAGAAACCATCAGTGCAGGTCAGGGAAGAGTCAGCCACAGAGGTCACTGGAATTGTAGTCATCAGTGAAATCCATCTGGGAAAGTTTATATGTAAAAAGAGAATCGGGTAAGAAAAGAACCTTGAAAAATTCCCAAAGCTAATGGTCAAAGAAAGAGGATGAGCTGCATGGAAAATTGAGAGGTAGGAGGAAAGTCCAATGGAAGCCAAGGGAAGAAAGCTCTCCTGGAGAAGGAGAGTGGGCAGCGCTGCTACATGAAGGAGGAGAGGGCTGAGAAGTGAGAAACGCCTTTGGTGTTTAGTGAGGTGGTGTGAGGAAGCCCAGGGGCAGCCTCAGCAGTTTAAATGGTTGTAACTTGATGGGAGGAGAAGAAACTGGGACCATGTATATTAACAGTTTTTAAAGCATATTTGGCTATAAAGAAGAAAAATAGAGGTTTGTAGGTGAAGGGAAAAGTGGAACCAAGAAGGTTTTAGATGATCTTTTCTTTTTTAAATATGGGAGAAACTGTAGCTACTGAAATAGTGAAAATTTTGATCTTATAGAGAGGATAGATGTGGGCTGAGGGTGAGGACCATTAGAAAAATGGTGACTGGTCCCTGAGAAGGAGTTTGGAGGAAGAATCCAGAGAAGAATAGAAGAAAATAAGTCTCCTTCACTGTCCTGTTGAATGTCCTATTCCTGTCGTCTTTCTCTTTCTTTCAAGGAAGCAAAGGGAATCTTTAAAATGTTTTCAAATGTAGATGCTTAGAATTTGGGAGCATAATTGCAAACATCACACCCAAAGATATTTTCATTACTCATTTCACTTTTTAAAGCACTTTTCTATGATTTGGTTATTTTTATTTCCAGGACAGCCTGGTGAGGTTGTTGGGATGGCTGCCAATCAATTCATGTGACTTATCTATGGAAACACAATGTCAATCTTGCTATTTATAAAGTGTCAAGAGATCTAGATCACCTACCTGTCACGCCAATGCAATTTTATGTTTTTACCATACTATGCTTCCTTAGACTCTTAAATCCATTAAACATAATCATAACGTTCATAGCCTGAGAGTATAACTTGAAGACAAAGAAGAAACCACCACAGAGAAGGTTTGGCTCGTTTATATCTTGACACCCTGGTAAATGCTTTCTTTAGTCTCGTCTGAAGGAAATTAGATGGAAATACAACACACATGTAATGTCTTCCACATGAAGTGAACTGTGAATAAACGTCTGGACTTGCACGCTTGACAAAGGTCGGTCTTCTCAGTACCATTTACTCAACCACTTCTGGGTGAACAGGCACTCCTGAAAGCCAGTTCCCTGAGGCTCTGGAGACGCTCCGAGCCCCTATGCTTCTCATTTAATAACACGAGCAGCAAAGAGTTCAGGCAGCCTTTGTGGTTTGATGAAATGGTATATATTTTCATTAGATTTGTGTGTGTGTCTGTGGGAATATTCTGAAAACAGCAAAGCTATATAGAGATAAGTAATTACATTAATAAAATAAAATAAACAATACTAACATTTATTGAGTACTTACTCTTTCCTATTTTCAACAGCTTTAAGTGGTCTCTCACCCTAGTATTTATTATTCCATTTTAAATCCTGTTTTAGGCCGGGCGCGGTGGCTCAAGCCTGTAATCCCAGCACTTTGGGAGGCCAAGACGGGCGGATCACGAGGTCAGGAGATCGAGACCATCCTGGCTAACACGGTGAAACCCCGTCTCTACTAAAAATACAAAAAACTAGCCGGGCGAGGTGGCGGCGCCTGTGATCCCCGCTACTCGGGAGGCTGAGGCAGGAGAATGGCGGGAACCCGGGGGGCGGAGCTTGTAGTGAGCCAAGATGGCGCCGCTCACACCAGCCTGGGTGACAGAGCGAGACTCAGTCTCAAAAAAAAAAAAAAAAAAAAAATTCCTGTCTTGGTCTGTTTGTGTGGCTATGAAGGTATACCTGAGGCTGGGAAGTTTATAAAGAAAACAGGTTTATTTGGCTCACGGTTCTGCAGGCTGTACAAGAAGCATGACACCAGCATCCGCCTCTGGTGAGGCCACAGCGAACTTTCATTCATGACGGAAGGCGAAGGGCAGCTGGCCTAACCCTTAGAGATCACACGGTGAGAGAGGGAGCAAGAGAGCGGCAGGAGCTGTCGGGCTGTTTTTAACACTCAGATCTCAGGAGAACTAACAGAGTTAGAGCTCACTCCTTACCCAGAGGACTGCACCAAGACATTCATGAGGGATCTGCCCCCATAACCCAAACACCTCCCACCAGGCCCCACTTCCAATGTGGGGGGTCACATTTCAACATGAGATTTGAAGGACAGAAACATCTAAACTATATCAAATTATTCATCAAGGACGTAGCATTAATCCTGTTCTCAAACCGATACCACTGCTGGGCCACTGACATAGACGAGGATTTCCCTGGAAGCATAAGTAACGGAGATCATAGCTAACTTTTTGGAGATAGGCTAAAGTTTTTCCCAACGTGGAGCGAGAGGCCTGGAAAATAACTGATCTTGTTTCCAGCTTGTCCTTTTGCACTAAGGCATGTTCAGAAGCATGAGCAGTCCTTCTCCCTCTCCTTTAGCCATGCTGAACTGAGCTCTCTTTTAAATCCTGGCATTAATTTCTGAATCCTTGGAGCTTTCGGCTGCAAGATCTGTTCTTCTTCCCTGTTCTCACCCATCTTGGCCTCCATCAGTGTGGTCAATTTCAAGGGACCCTCAGGTCTTTCTCCAGAAAGTCTCCTCTGACCACTGCCCCCCACAACTCTACCATGGGTAGAGTAACTGCCAAACACCAATATTCCAAAACAATCACATGCAAAGTGTTCTTGAAATATATTGAAATAAATGGATATGTAATTCTTTTCAGTTACTTTCGATTGGGTAAGGAACAGGGCAGCAGAAATAATGAGATTCAGTGGTTTTCCTTCTTTTAATGCAGGTGGTAGGGCTGGGATTTTACTTCTGAATGCTACTGGTTTGTTTCATTTTCCAAAAAAAGTGTGAGGATATATGCTCAAATTTCTCAAAATACTTAAAAACGTATTTTACTTGACCTCAAGTTGTATAAGGAGCTCAACCAAAGCTTGTGCATTTGATGACAGCTCACTGAAGTAGGTATGTTTGAATTCTGTCTTGAAAAAATTTGGCTTCTAATCATCTTGCAATGATTTTCAAGTTATTCTTGAATTTTTCTGCTCCATTCTGTGACTTGCATGGAATTTATTTTGTGACGGAAGGTCACGTTCTGCCGATGAGGGCTGGTTATTCTGTTACAATTTTCCTCCTGAAGGTTCATGTAGTATTATTTTCTTTCTCTCATGATTCCTTCTTCTTTAATTATCTTATAAGAGAACACCTGGTAGTTCAAATCACATCTAATGTTTCCCTGAGGCCAAAAGTACTAGTGGTTTTGTTAATTCCATCAAACAAACTCTAGTGTCTGAGTGTATTTATTACAATTCATCTAATTTAAGTGGCTGGCCATGTTAATCAACACAGCAGCTTTCTTCATCAGCATATCCCGAGGAATAAATGAAATACAAGATTTGGAATCTGGGTTGTGTGTTCTGTTTCTCACACCTACAATTAATTACTTTCAGATGTAAATGATGGGATAGAGGGAGAAAGCTGAGATAAGGGACAGTTCAATTATAGAGGAAAGTCTATGTGAGGTGCAGTTCCAGGGTTGGTTCAATTCAGCGTCTCATTCTGATGTAGAAAGGAACAGGTTCTTTTTACCACTCTTCTCTGCTTTCATGGGTTACATTGGTCCTAACACTGGCTGCCTATATGACAGCAAAACACTGCAGTTCCAGACTTTGGTCTGTACATACACAACCAGCAGAAGACAAAATATTTGTGTGTGTGTGGAGGGGTAAGCTCTAAAAGAGTGAGAGTTAATTTTCCAGAAATCATAGCAAACCTTCTCTTGTGTCTCACTGGTCCTGAACTATGTGCTCATTTCTAGAACAAAGTCTGACCAGGGCATTGTCAAAACTGCTTAAGTAAGGCCTGGATAACTGGATTAACGTTAAGAACAAGAGGATGGCATTACCCAGATTGCTTTGACCAGTCAGCTTTCACCCCGGAAGTGGGGTTTGCCCCGTTCTATGATAATCACCTGTGCTGTGTATCTATCGACCTAACTAGAATGTGGATTCACAGAAACAGGGTCTTGCACTCATTTCACTTTGTATTTCTAGATCAGAACACATTTGCTTTCACATCATAAGCACTCAAAATATTTATTCAATGTGAATAAAGTCGCCAGTTTCCCATATGAGCTGTGATTAGGTTTGTTCCCTTCCACTGATTCCAAGATTACTCATTTAGCACCTATTTTATACCGGACGCAGGGGAATGAAATGGTGATGAACAACCAGTCCTTGTTCTTAAGGAACTTACAGTTTTGTAAGAGAGAGAAAGATACATACATCAACAATTTTAATAAAATGTGAAGACGCTACTGCAGAGTGCTGCAGGGCTCAGCTGGGGACCTTACGGGGCTTATCGGAGGTGAGAAGGCCTCTCAGAGGAAGCGATATCTCCACAGAGATCTGTCAGGCTTACGCAGGTTTGCCAAGAGACGGGGGAGATGAATGGTTCACTGTGGAGAAGGATGATTCACTTTAGAGAGGGATGTGACAAGACCCCATTATGATGCCCATGGTTCGCTTCACAGTCTCACTGGAGACAGTGTGATATCACCTGTTGTTAGACTGGTGTGGTCGGTTGCTCTAACCAGGAGCATCAGAAGTTTTCAGCCAGTACATAACGAGGAAGCTACTTCTGCAGAAGCAGCTTCTGCAAGGGTTTCAGCTTTTTCTTACATGACACCAGAGAGGCCCGCTACTTAGCATAATTTGTCTTAGAAATGTGTATTTGGCCTGGTGCAGTGGTTCACATCTGTAATCCCAGCACTTTAGGAGACTGAGACAGGCAGATCATGAGGTCAAGAGATTGAGATGATCCTGGCCAACATGGTGAAACCCCGTCTCTACTAAAAATACAAAAATTAGCTGGGCGTGGTTTCGGCGCCTGTAATCCCAGCTACTCAGGAGACTGAGGCAGGAGAATGGCTTTACTCCAGGAGGTTGCAGTGAACCGAGATCATGCCACCGCACTCCAGCCTGGCGACAGAGCAAGACTCCGTCAAAAAAAAAAAAAAAAAAAATTGTGTTCATCCGTGTCTTAGCCCCTTCCGACTGATATAACACACTGCCACAAACTGGGTGGCTTATAAACAACAGCAGCTTATTTCTCACAGTTCTGGAAGCTGAGAAGTTTGAGATCAAGATGCTGCAGATTCAGTGTTTGATAACGGTCCCCTTCCCGGTTCAGAGACGTCGCCACCTCCTGTGTCCTCATGTGGTGTCAGGGGTCAGGTGGGGCCTCTCTTATAAAGAGACTGATTCCCTTCACAAGGCTTTGTATGTTTGCTATATCAACTCCTCCATTAGGTTAAGTATTATTATATTCCCTAGTTGTCAGATAAGGAAACTGAGGCAAAGAGAGGTTGAGGCACTTGTCTAAGGTCACAGAGGTAGAAAGCAATAGACAGTAGGTGGCAATTCTGAATCAGGCTCCTGAGCTACCAGAGGAGAGCAGGCAAGGCCATGGGTGGAAAGATGGCCTTCACAAAGGCCAGCTTGTCCTAGGGAGAGGGGTGTGGAATTGTTGGAGGGATACAGGGAGCCAAGGGACATTGTTTAAAATGGGAGATATTTCAGAGTGTTTATAAGGTAACAACAATAAACTAGTCTATACACAGGCTAAAAAAGAGATTGACAGTTGAACAGGCAAAGAGAGGTTGAGGCACTTGTCTAAGGTCACAGAGGTAGAAAGCAATAGACAGTAGGTGGCAATTCTGTCCAGGCAGAAAGGGACAACTTTGTAACAAGGAGGAAGGGTGAAAAATAAGAATGAAGGAATGGGAGGAACTGCCATGTGAGAGGAGTGGCAGGATGCAGAGAACATTTTGGCTGATGTATTGATTTTCCTTGTAAAGTGTGAGGAGAGTGGAGGAGGTAGAACGAGAGCTTTGAGGAGAGTGAAGTTTTGAAAAACCAGCATCATAGGCAATGGAGAGAATGGAGGATAATGAAACTAGGAAAGATCTCCTGGTAGTGACGGGAGCCTGGGTGTGTTTGGAGAACAGAAAATGACAGTGGCAAGCTAGTAAATCAGCATTTTGGGGGAAAATGTCAAATGCTCTGATTTGGAGTGTTTGCTAATTTTGTTGGTGCAAACACTAATTTTGTTGGTGCAAACATGGTTCATAACAACCCACTGGTGGTTTAAGAAGTGGCTTTAAAAAATTCTGCATATTTAACCACTGACTGTCAGGAAAAGCACAATCTTAGGCCAGTGCATCCCTGACCCGTGCCTGTTTGTGCGATTTCCTCCACAGCACAGCGAAGAAACAGAAGCAGGGTTCTTGTGTTGGCCCAAGGTTGTGGTTTCACTTGGTGAATGGTACAGAGGAAAAGGGACAGAAAGATACGAATATGACTAAGGGAGTGATGTGATTACGTGTAATCCAGATTGCACAGACATAGTGGAGGTGATGAGAGACTGGTCTTGGTGACAGTGAAGAATAAATGTACGGGGAATAATGGATATTAAGCGTCATTCTTATGGGGTGGTGTCTGCTGAGGGGAGAGGTTATGGGAGGAATGGAAGATCATGTTTAGGTGGTCAAGATTAAGCGAAAAATAAAACCTTACAAGTCTTTTAGGGACCTGTTAAAAGCAACTTTGCCGGATGGATTATGAACTGGAGAAGCAGATACCTGGATTATCCCTGGAATGCACAGGATGACACTCTGTTTACTGTCCCTGAGACCGTACAGGTGGTCAGCTCCTTGGTTGCTTTGGAAGCCAGCACCCATGAACCAGGACTGAAAGGGTCTGTATAATTTCAAAATTCCATATCATTGTTTGAGAAAGCCCCAAACCTCTAGCAGAGAATAGGTGTTCCACAGTCTGAACCAACCTGGGTTTTCTGGCTAATTTCTCATTCTTTTTTTTCTTTTTATCCATTCCACATACCTCTTTCACCCACACTCACAACCGTCAGATAAGATTATTCTGCACTGTTTAGTACCTCTCTGCTAAATATGGAAATATTTCTCACATTGCATTCTCGCTTTAAAGTTATTTATATCTCTCTAACACTAGACTGCCACCTTCCTAAGGATAAGGATTATGTTTGATTCATACTGGTATCCCTATTACTTAGCAAAGCACCAGGAATATGCATTCAAGGCTTTTGTTTTGTTTGGCTTAATGGATGAGGTCCATGTTGCCTGGAACCTACACTCAAAAGTTCTAAATCATTCTGAAAAAATGACATAAAGACAATATACATATGTATATTGTATATATACATATGTATACAATATACATATGTTTCCAATGCTACTTTCTCATTATGTTAGCAACAAGCCTGAGGTGAGAATATGGAAGAAATTTTGAGAACAGCGTATACCAAAATGGTTAAAGGCAAGATGGCCAATATATGCAGTGATTTCCCTTTATATAACTGATATGATTTGGCTGTGTCCTCACCCAAATCTCATCTTGAATTCTCACATATTGTGGGAGGTACCTGGTGGGAGGTAATGGGGGCAGATCTTTTTCATGCTGTTCTCATGATAGTAAATAAGTATCATAAGAGCTGATGGTTTTAATAATGCACAAGCTCTCTCTTTGCCTGCCACTATCCATGTAAGACGTGACTTGCTCCTCCTTGCCTTTCACCATGATTGTGAGGCTTCTTCAGCCACATGGAACAGTAAGTCCACTAAACATCTTTTTCTTCCCAGTCTCAGGTATGTTTTTATCAGCAGGGTGAAAATGGACTTATATAATAGCACAAAGGAGAAATTGCTAACCTATAATGACCCTTTCCCACCAAGCCAGGACTAAACCTTAAAATTCTTCTCAGCAAAGCCTTCCAAACTGTCACAACAAATAGTGTGGAGTTGGCATGTGGGAGGAACCTTGTGTACCATCCACAACAGAAAGTCTCTCTCCCTAGCAGCTGACTCTCAAAACTGGTAAAGAATATTTTTCCTCTGCCTTTGGTTCACTGAAACTGTTCTAAATAATATGCTTCATTTCACTAATAAGTAAAAAGCAACAGATTGAGTTTGTTCTTAAGCCTTAATTATAAATCATTTTATCTTCCACTAAAGAGTATATTTTGATGTTTTGAAAACATTGAAACCATTCCATGTCTTAATGAACAATGTAGAAAAGAGTTCTATATCTTGCATAAATTCATTTTGCTTAAATATTTTGATGGTCGACTGTATAACACAATCTATCTCTACTTCAAGAAAATTCTTTTACAAAACAAACACTGTGTTTTATGCCCTGTTATCACATCATGATTCTTTATGTCTAGCTGATCAATAATTAGATGAAGATACTTTTTTTAAAAATCAAAAGGTGAATTTAAAAAAATGAGCTGAGGAATCAGTTTCCTCTTTCAGTTAAAATATTTATGTATTTCTTTAGTTCTTGGACATTTTCTAATATCCTTCTATTTTTTTTATTTTTTTTATTTTGAGACAGTCTCCTGGTATGTTGCCCAGGCTGGCCTTAACTCCTGGGCTCAAGCAGTCCTCCTGCCTCAGCCTCCCAAGTAGCTAGGATTACAGGTGCACACAACTGCACCCATTCCTTTTATCATTTATTTGATAATTTCATGTCCTTAAATTTCTTGCTATCTTTTATATTTCCCAATCTCATTAACGTTTCATCTTTTTGTTTTAGATTTCCTCATGGCTGTTTCTAAATCTTTGCATGGAGTCATTTATTTCAGATATTGTATTTCATTATTAGAGTGATTCTTTGTTCTCTAATTTTTTCTATAATATCTTGTTTGTGTTTCATGGATTTACCATATTTTAAAATTTGTGGAAGCATAGTAATTAAACTTTTTAGTTATTTTTTTCCCACGACGGTCTCTTCTCTAAATTCTCTCTTTTCTCCAGTGCCAGGTATTCTTCCATATTGATATTTTGAAATTTGGTTTTTATTCGCTGAGTTTCTCTTAATATATGTGCCCAATGAGTCGCATTTCATTCAGGAAGAGAAACAACTCTGGGTATGTCTTCGCTGGAGGTAATTGAACCAAGGGAACCGGAAACTACAAAACCATGGGAAGCACGGTGGTGCGTCGGGCCCAGCGGGTCTCTCCTGCGGTGCAGGGGTGGCGCAGGGCGCATGCGCAGGGTCAGCAGCCTCTCTTCAGCCGTCCAGCGCTCGTGCAGGTGCCTCCCGTGGAGTCAGTCTAGGAAACGTTTCCAGGCGCCTCGTCTTTGCAATCAAAAGAAGCAGAAATGTTGCTGAGGCCCTCAGAGGCAGTTCTGCACACCTGCTCAAAACAGAATGGAGGATGAATGACGGGGGATTGGGTGTGCGCTTCATTTGCTGCGAGGTCGGCACACGGCGCTGCTTAGGACTGTCTTTACAGGCAGTGGGTAAAGAGCTAGCTGTGAGATGCAAGTCCCTCAAATAGTAACACCACCACCACCACCAACAACAAATATTTAATTTGGAATGCCACCTTCCAGGTTAGGAGCACCAGCTTTCCCCAGCATTCCCTTCAGTTTCTTGGGGAAGAACCTCTGGGGTTTGGCACTGGGGAAATATCAGCTGTTATTTGCTTTCCATTTGGATAAGGACTGGGGGATGTAAGTGCTGATTCAGTCACTGTTTCTTCAGCAACACGTCTGCCTCAACCTCAGCCCTCGGCAATGCCTTCTGACTCGGAGCCGAGAGCCCTTCCTGACCTCGTGGCTGGGCGGCTCTGGCCTTCTCTGCGGCTCCTCAATGGTGTGGCCCCGCAGCGCAGGCCCTCCTGGCTGACCTTCAGAAATCTGTTGAAATCTTCAACTAAGAAAACAAGGAAGTTTGCTGCATCTATCGACTCTTCCTTTCACGAAAGATTTCTCTGTAGCGTGCAATGCTATCCACTGGAAAAAAATTTAAAAAATTTAAAAAAAGAAAAAGGAGAGAAATCTGTTGAAATCACTCGTTCGTTGCTATTGACCCTCTCCACACCATTGTCTTTGAGAGCCTGGGTTGTACTTTTAGGCTTTATTTCATGGAGGCTTAGGGCAAACAGGGGGCAAGGGAGTATGTCTAATCTGCCATTTAACTCGGAAAGTTTTGCCTGCCTTTTAAGGCATTTTTGAGTACTTAATATGGGCCTCTATCTGATCTTTGCACCCTGACTTTTCATAACAGTACAGTGCATGTGCAAAATTCTGTTCAGTCAAGCCTGAACTGCCTTCTGAACTCAGATGCTCATTTTTGATTCAGTTTTTTTGTAGCCCTAGGAGGACCATTCTTCTTCCTTTCTTCCCCTATGTATTTGAATAATTCATCAAGGCCAAATTAATTCCATTTCCTTCATCAAGGTGAATTCGGCTAATTGCAGCATTCTCCCTTCTCTGAACTATAATTGAACCATTATTACATGATAAAGACATGTCTATACTAGACAACCTGGCACTACATACACTTTTTGTTATATAATTATTCATATGTTCTAATTAGTTAAGTAACACTCTACTATATTCCAGAAGTTATTTAAGGCATGCCACATATATACCCACTGCAGTTAGATTTACCTTGCTGAAACCAAGGTCTCTTTTAGGGCATAGCATGATACTGGAGATATGGTAAAATACTAATACACAAATATACAATTTATTCATTACATAAAATTTACACTACAATCAACTACATACACACATGTTCTTTTTTAAAAAAAATTAAAATTATACTTGAAGTTCTAGGATACATATGCAGAACATGCAGGTTTGTTACACAGGTATACACGTGTCGTGGTGGTTTGCTGCACCCATCAACCCGTCATCTACATTAGGTGTTTCTCTTAATGCTATCCCTTCCTTAGTCCCCACCCCCAGACAGGCCCTGGTGTGTGATGTTCCCCTCCCTGTGTCCATGTGTTCTCATTGTTCAACTCCCATTTATGAGTGAGAACATGCAGTGTTTGACGTGCACTTTCTTTTTATTTATCTTGCTCATTTTTCTTTTCCTATCCTGAGTTTTCCAGACAAAGTAGCTGAAGAAGTCAAGAAAACCAAAGGATATTAAAAAGAAAGTGGCAACAGACAACAAAAGGTATGAGTACTTGACACTCATCGAATCCTTCTTCTTTTCCTTATTTTTTTTATCAGTTGTGCTTATCTTTACTTGTGCAACAGTGAACACCAGAATTCTTCCATGGTAGGTGGGTGTGTAATAGTTAAATGAGCACTCCTATAATATTTAGGCATTTCATAGTGTGTCATCTTAAATTAATGTAATTTTCATAATGTTTACAGTTTGAATATATTCTATACGCTGCTTTAATTTTGTTGTGAGAAAGAACTGTCTGTTGAAAAATAGTGAAATGAAACTCTTCATTTTGATGACTGGAAAAAGAGATGGGAGTAGTGTCTCCACTGCCAGACAGACTGTGTCTCTGCTGCCAGACGCCCTGGGATGCTGCTGTGGGTTTTTGACAGGCTCCTTGCATTATTGAAGTCAAATTCTTTCCTAGTAGCACACACCTTTCCCACACTAATCTATGTTGAAAAATAAGAAAACCTTTCTTCCTGTTGTTGGCTGGGGCACCCCTGTATCTTTGAAACTATTATTTTGTTTGTTAGGCAGAAGCTCCTGGGCAGCTGCCAGTCTTCTCTATGATGTCTGAGCACTGACCCCTGAGCAATGTATGTGACATGTGATTAAATAATTATTAAAGACCAATGGCATGCTTTGGTCATTTTTTCTTATCTAACAGTCATAGTAAAAGTGAAAACTAGAAATTATGAATGACAAGACGGGGAAATTTCACCCAGGCTAGGTGTGTGGTAGAAAACATGCCAATTCTTGGGACAACAGACAACAGAAGGAATTTGGTGTAGGACATCCGGATATTTAGTACTTTATGCAAAAATACATAGATCCTTCATTTTTCCTTTTCTTTTGACATTTGTTGTACAAAGTCTTAAAAACCTGTTTTTTGGAATACAGAAGTTGGCCGTATTCCTATGCTTCTTGAAAAAGCTATTTTTAAAAAAACTTTTAGTTCTAGCATTTAATGTTGGAGACCAGTGCTACCCACTTGCGTTTGCGCAGAGATGATCACCGTTTATATCTGCAAAATCTAATAAAGTCATGACCAGCTACATGTGGCCACTGAACACTAGAAATGTAGTTGGTGCAACTGAGGAGCTGAATTTTCATTTTTATTTAGTTTTAATTCATTTAAGTTTAGATAGCCACATGTGGTTTATGGCCACCATACTAGCAAAGCTGTAGGCTATTCGGAGTCTCAATTTACCAGTGGCTAAGACTAGCTGAAGTATAAGATATTTCTTAATTACAGAAGGAAAATTTTCTGAAGAAATATTAAGGACCTTTCATTATACATGCATTACAGTGATATTAAAGTAGTTTTAAAGTAAAATAACATAATATTAATAAATATATATGAATATATATTCATATACATATATATACTTTTATACATAAATATGTGTGTTTATTCAAACCAGAGCATTCATTAAATCTGATTATACAGTAATAATATGCAAAAACTGAAAAACTGCTATAAAATTTCATGGCTAGAAACATGTTGTCAGTGAATCCATAAATATTGGTACACACATAACAATAAAGCATAATAAACTTAATGGCAAAATAAGACCCACCATATATGCAGTACCAGAAAGCAAAAATGGTACTACATTTTCATGAATATTGGTGACTAAAAAGTAAAGCAATGTATAATAGGTTTGATGAAATTTCTTTTCAGATAACCACAGTTTGCAAATAAAATTAATTTATCAAAAAGCAGCAGGAACTATACATGTAGATGGTAATTTTTAAGAACATTCAATGTCATGCCCTGGAACTCTGAAAGTAAATTTCTGATTATTATTAGATAACTAGTAAAAAGTGAATGACAGTATTTACTCTATGAATTTTAACCTGTGGGTTTAGTAGTTCTATATCTTAATTTAAAATTTTAATAAAATAGCCCAAATTTTATATCTGATCAGCCTTGTAAAATCAGATGTTTTGTTTAATTACAAATAATAAAATCACAAGCTCTGAAATGCCTGTCTTTGATGTGAGGGAGTGGTGCTTTTCACCATCGGTAGGGGTAACATGCTCTCCCCACCTCTGATCTCTGGGGCTGAGTTTTCTGTTATTATTATTTGCACACTGGACACAGATCTCATAAAACTGATCTTAGTCACTGGAAAATATATTAATGTATGGATTTTTCATACGTATCTAATAGTCCAATCAAGGTGTCTACACTGATATAGGTTTATATGTGTACCTATGTGTACATGTGTGAGGGGGACATTGGGGAAAAGGAGTTGGAAAATGCTTCACTTGTTAGAGTCATGAATTAAATGATGCAAGTCTGAATCAAGTTGCAAATATTATGATAGCAATGAACAATATGGTAGTTATATTTAAAAAACACTTTGGGAACCAAGCAAAACAAAGCAAGCTGCATTTGGAACAGTGAGATGTGTTCCTGTAGCCTTCTATGTGCTTTCTGATTATGGCTAAATCTGTGACTGTAGTTTGAAAAGATGATAAAGAATTTCATATTTGTTTGTTTTATCAACCATTAGTTCTAAATTCCTTTGCAAGAGTGTGCATTGAAAAAAAGCACAAGACAAATAGTCAAGAGATTGTGCTATTTTTCTGACTCTTCCCATTTCATCTCTGTGATCTACTATAAATAATGTCTTTAGATCTCAGTTTCCTTATCTATAAAATGAGAAAATTATATAGATGTTTTCTTACTACATTCAATTGCAGAATTATCCTCTGGAATGGAAGAGACAAAGCACTGTGCAACCAATAACATTTCCAGAGAAGGCAACTCTATTAGTTTCCTAGGGTTGCCATAACAAATTACCACAAACTAGGTGGCTTACACCTTTGAGGGCAGGGCCACTTTCTCTGTGTAGACCCTGGGGGAGGACCCTTCCCTGCTTCTCCTGGCCTTTGACGGTTGTCAGCAATCCTTGCTGTTCCTTGGCTTATAGATACATTGCACCAATCTCTGCTTCCATTAGGTCTTCTTCCCTGTGTGTCTGTGTTCAAATTTCCCTCTTCTTATGAGACTCCAGTCAGATTAGGGCCACCCTCATCCAGTATGACCTCATCTTGGCTTGATTACATCTGCAAAGACCTTACTTGCAAATAAGGTCATGTTCACAAGGAGAGGAGGCTAAGACTTGAACATTTATCTTTTTGACTGGGACACAATCCAGCCCACAAGAAGACCTGAAGTTACAGTCTATTTCTTTCTTCTTGTTTTCTTTTTTAAGTTATTTTAGAGATGTTCAATCTTTCCATAAAATTAAAATCTTTTTTAAAAATAAGTGTCAGTGCCAGAACTGTAAATGAAAATAATCAAATAAAAGTTAGAATTATTCATTACTCATTGACTTTCCTTGAACTTAAAGCATCTACAATGACAATCTACCTCTGCATATTAATGTAGTCCTACTCATTTTAATGATATTTTACCTCTTTTGATTATGGATAAGATCAATCATCTTTAAAAACTACTTTATAATACCTAAAAATTGTTCCAAAGAGTTATTCTAAATAGTGAATATAAAACTGGGAAATGTGGTGCTTAGGAACCCTTGAAGTAATATTTCTGGTTGTTGTCAGAACCAGATGTTGACATGAACCATTAAGCTGAGTTGTCAAAAATTATCTTTGGTTGTTGTTTTGTAAGTAGAAATGAAAGTCCTGCTGGAAGGCCTGTTGACAGTTCCTTTTGGGACTCTGTTGCTCTCCCTTGCCATTCTGCCCCAATCATAGCTTTTATTAGCAAACATACACTTGAGTGATATGGGACAAGTCTCCATAGTTAGTTGTGTGTCATCCTGAGTCTGACTTACAAATAGCCCAAGGAGATCTTCTGAAGACTCTAGACTTACTGTCTTTCGAAGGCTTACAGTAGAGTTACATCTAACCAAGTTTCTTAATAACTACAGGTGAGGCAAAAATCCTGGCATGGAAATGACACTTGAAAATCCCATAAATTACATATGAATTGTCCACTCACCTGAATAGTGGACACTTGAATAGTGCAGCACTTGTCAGTATCAGTGGGCAGGAAAACCCTCATTTAATTGTCCAATCCTGTGGGGTAAACATTGTTGTCCTTTTCCAGGTACTAAGACTTAAGTTCAAATAATTTTTGTCACATGCCCAAGATCATACTAGAAAGTCATACAAAACTATTCTCTGCAGCGAATACACCAAGTGTATTCCCCTCTACATCCTCATTCAGAACATCATCTTTTCAGGCCTAGGCAGGTAGATTACAAAAACAGAATATGTAGAATCCTTGTATGGTAACTTTTTTAAAAATTTTACTTTGGGTTCCGGGATATGAGTGCAGAACGTGTAGGTATGTTCCAGAGGTAGACTTGGCACAGTCTATTTCCCTGGGAGAAATCACAAGCCTCAAAGAAAGTAGTGAGATAGTTCTATGATTTACACATGGAATAAAGAAAAATGGAAAAGCAGTATGAATATAATTTGTATTTTTTGACACAAAGATGTGCAAACATACATAAAGATACACAGCATTCATTGTAAATGCTAGAAATAGGATATAAAACAAACATAAAAACCTATTTTAATTTTAACTAAAATCAACTCATTTGCTTCAAAAGGCGTGAGAGAGTCTCAACAGGAGAAATCAACTGGAAGAGCCGGGAGCCTCCAAGAGACCCTTTTTTACCTGGATGCATTGTAGGCCGAAGTCTGCCTTCAGCCTTCAGTGCTCAGAGACTGGGATCTCAGTCTTGCTGAGAAGTTCAGCATTGCTGGGCCTCATTTGTGCACCGAGATTAGTGCAGTTCAAAAGAAATGAGCATAGCCACACAACATTCCCGCTAATTTCCAGTGAAATACTTTATGGCCACACTGGCCAGATGTCATAGTCCTTGTTCAGACAGTCTCATCCTATTGTAAGCTTCGTGGTAACCAGCCAAAGAATCAGAAGGATGTGTTGTGAATGCTTAAGGACATTGAGTTTTGCTAGTCAGGTGCATCCACCTCCACAATAGGTAGAATTTCTTAAATGGCCTAGAGACTTGATTTAACCTGACCTCTCTTTGGAAAATTCAGTGATTTGGACCAAACAACCATGCAGAATATAATTTCTGAGTTAGAATACACATCTATTTTCCTCCATGCTTCCTGAAATGATGTCTATGGATGAGAGAGAGCAAATTAGTTTGGGGAGAGCAGGTCCAAATAAATAATATCGAAGGCCCTGACAGGGGGATCCAGCCTGAGCATGCTCCTCTTTATTCTCTACGGTTTCTGCACATTACATTCTTCCTATCTCAATGGATGCCAGAAAGACAAAGATCCCTGAAGTAAAGTAAAATGTGTGTGTGTAGATGTTATATGTGTGTGTATATATGTGTGTGTATATATGTAGAGTAGATTATCATTATTTGTGGATTTGATTTTTGTGAATTTGCCTACTTGCTAAAATATATTTGTAACCCCTAAATGAATACTTGTAGTGCTTTTATGGTCGTTTGTGGACATGTGCAGAGCAGCAAAACATTTGAGTTGATCAATGCACATGGTCCCAGCTGAAGTCAATCAAGGCAAATGTCATCATGTGGCACATGACTGTTGTTGGAGTACATCAAAACTAAAAACTTGTGTGCATTCAAGAACACTAGCCAATAAAAAGGCCACCCAGAGAGTGGACGAAAATATTTGTAAATCATATATCTGATAAGGGGTTAATATCCTGACTATATACAGAACTCTTACAACTCCACAACAACATAAAAACAACCAACCTGATTTTAAAAATGGGCAAAGTACTCAAATAAACATTTCTCTAAAGAAGATATACAAATGGCCAATAAGCACACTAAAAAGATGCTCAGCATCCCTAATCATTAGAGAAATGTGGATCAAAACCACAATGAGATACCACGTCACACCCATTAGGATGCCTACTATTAAAAACAACAATAGCAACAATACAGAAAATAAGTTTTTGGTAGGGATGTGGAGAATTTGAATACTTGTGCATTGTTGGTGGGAGTACAAAATGGTGTGGCTTCCGTGGAAAACAGTGTGGCAGTTCCGTAAAATAGAACTGCCATGTGGTCTAGCAATTCCACTTCTTTGTATCTTCCTAAAAGAATTGAAAGCAAGGTCTTGAGATTTATACATCCGTGTTCACAGAAGCATTATTCATGATGCCAAAAGGTGGAAGCAACCTGAGTGTCCATTGACAAATGAATGGATCAACAAAATGTGCTATATAAATACAATGTAATATTATTCAGCTTTAAAAAGAAGGAAATTCTGTGATATGCTACAACATGGGTGAACATTGAGGACCTTATGCTAGGTGAAATAAGACAGTCACAAAAGGACACATACAGCGTGATTCCAATGATATGAAGCTCCTAGAGTAGGCAGATTCATAGAGACGGAGAGTGCAATGGTGGCTCTCAGGGAATGAGGGGAGGCTGGATGGGAGTTAGTGTTTAATGGGTATAGAGTTTCAGTTGGGGAAGAAGAGAAAGTTCTGGAGATGAATAGTGGTGATTAGGTACTATGTGGATGTACTTAATACCACTGAATGTGCACTTCAAAATGTTTAGGATGGTAAATTTTATGTTTTGCGTATTTTGCCACAATTAGAAAGAAAATACACATGGTTAAAACAGTGGAATTTAACATCGTAATGCATTGTTCTCCAGTCATTTTAACCATTAAAACCACCCAGTCAGTGTCAATGGCGTGTCACTGATAAGACCTTGGAAAGGAAAATAGAAGAACCTATAAAATTGAATTATTCAAATAAATGTTTTTTGGAAGCCAATAAAATCATTTTAAAGGGGAAAAACTCTTAAGAAGCAATGACACAGGTTACCCCATTCCTAACTCATTGGGCACTGAGAATAAGGTTCAATATTTCAGGAAAGCTTGCACATTTGAGAGGAAGTTAATTCCTGCTGTAATCTGCTTTTCCTAGAGAATTTTAAGAATTTTAAGAAATTTTAAGAAAGGTAACACACACATAAAATATTCACACACATATTAAGAGAAGCTCTGAAATTCTTGGTGCTGAAGAGATGAAATGTGGATGTCCTGACACCTTATTTGCACAGTCCATGCCTGTACAGTCTCAGTTTGCATTTGCACCTGCAAATGATTTTTTTCCTGAAAAATAATTTGTATGTTCATCTATTTATTTTGCATATTTCCATTCATATTTGGCATGCATAGCAGCCTGTGTGACTGTTACTGAGGCGCCAATATTTGCAAGTTTTATCTATGAACATGGATGTCCCTTGGGCCACATTCGGTTCAGTCATGGAACCGTGTTAAAGGTGGATGGGTGGCCTCTGCGGGTGAGTTAAGAGTAGCTTGGCTGTGGAGGCCTTTCTTATCTTCAGTCAGTTGAACTGAAGTGCCTCTGGGAAGGCTTTTCTTCGGGTTATTGAATAAACTTCAGTATTTCAGGGAGTGATCTGAGGTGTGGAGGAAGACAGCAAGCCAGAGCCCCTGTGTCTTTGTGATGATGTGCTCCTTCCCAGCTTCAACCTTAGGCCCCAGAGGCAGTTTTTCAGGCAAGCATGGAGCGGTGGGAAGAACAGGCATGGCGAGCTGACAGCTCTGGGTTTGAACTTGGCTCCCTTGTTTAAGAGCTTTGTGAGCTTACTCCACTTCACCGACCTTGCTGACCTCCAGCCTCTCTATCTTTAAATTGGAAATAAGACTCCACTCATGAGGTTATGATGTGAATACAGGGAGATCATGTAGGAAAAGCCAGCGTGGAGTATTTGCTCAACAAATGAGAGCTGACACTGCCATTCTCATTTTATTCCTGTGGGTTTGAGAAGGATCTGAGGAAAGGGGATATGCTCTGCTGAGTTCAAAAGAGACCCTCAACACTGAGGGATGAGAGGGTCACAGAGGAAACACCGGTGCTTTGATTTGGCAGCGGTCAGCAGCCAGACAGGTTTGGTTGATTTGCAGCTTTTAATTACCACTCTAATTTTAGAGTGTGCTGGAAACAAGGTGGTCACCTTCAGAGACCACCCTCTGAAACCAGGTTCATCTCTGACGCTGAATGAAAACTCCAGCGAGGCATCGTTATGATGACTATCCAGAGCTTCCCTGTGTTAAGCGGCGCCCTGCCCTTTTAATTGGACTGAATAGAGTTCCTGTGAAACCTCAGGTTGAATTACTCACGTCTTTGCTGCTAAAATTGCACAAAGATGTAAACTTGTTGCTTTACATGAAATCTGCTGGAGAGATTTAAAATTTATCAATTCTCTTAGCTTTGCTGTTTTTAAGAACACAAAAAAATGGCCTGTCTCAGAGAAACCTTGCATATTACAATTCAGTTTTTAGACATGGCAGGAGCTCATTCACAGTGGAATTTATTTCACATTACATTTGGGGTATGCATGAGATTTAAAAGCAATGCTTTTCCTCTAAAGTACTCACTACAAAAGATATATCACACATACTCGGGCTATTTAAGACTCAGCAAGGGGAATATCAACAGATTTTTCTCCAAGTGTGCTCTCTGATCAGCTGGGGAAATAAAATCTTTCTTACGAAAAGCAACGAATTGAAACAATTCTGGTGCATTAAAGCCTAGGGGTACCTGTCCTGTTCGGTTGGAATTTTTGGCCGCTTTGAATATAGAAGCAGTGTTTACATAGATGTATGTGTATATGAATGTTATTTTTGCCCCTTTGAATGATTTTCTCACTTACATACCTTCAGTGTTTTATTAATAAAAGTAATTATGGGCCAGGCACAGTAGCTCACTGTAATCCCAGCACTTTGGGAGGCTGAGGCGAATGGATCACTTGAGACTAGGAGTTCGAGACCAGCCTGACCAACATGGTGAAACCCTGTCTCTACTAAAACTACAAAAATTAGCTGGGCACGGTGGCTGGCGCCTGTAATCCCAGCTACTTGGGAGGCTGAGGCAGGATAATTGCCTTGAATCCAGGAGGCAGAGGCTGTAGTGAGCCAAGATGGTGCCACTGCACTCCAGCCTGGATGACAGAGCGAGACTCCATCTCAAAAAAAAAAAAAAAATATATATATATATATATATGTATGCATATATATGAAGAAATCAAATGCCATTAGCAATTTTTTGGCTTGAATTACTTATGTATCAGTCAAGAATCCATCAACTGTTCATAATAGAATCAATCTAGTGCTATTTTTCTTAAAAAGAAAATCTATGGGCTTTTCGGTTGGGATATTTAAGAGTGATAGATTCAGATATGATGTGATCTAATTCAAAATTATCATCAAGATTACCGTTTCCCTTTCCCCCGACTCTTGATTTTGGGCTGATAAACAGAAGCAATAGGATGGACTGTGAGTGTGTGTGTGTGTGTGTGTATAGATGAATATAGATGAATGTGTGTGTGTGTATATACACACATATATATATATGAAAAGAGAAAGAGAGAGAGAGATTGAGAGGGGATTGAATTTCACAGGGCAGGATGGCAGACTGGGAGCCCAGGACGAGTCAATGTAGCTAGAGTCTGAAGGCAGTGTGAAGATGGAATTCCTTCTTCCTTAGGTGTAGGAGATCAGTCAGAGTGGTGGGAGAAAGCCTAACTGGACTTAGGTGATCTCAGTCTTTTTTTTAAGGCCTTTGATTGATTGCATGAAGTTCACCTACTTATAATATGGAGGGTCAGGGACTTTACTCAAAGTCTACTGGGTTAAATGCTGATCACATCTAAAAAATGCCTTCACAGAAACATCGACACTGGTGTTTCACCAAAACCTGGGTACCATGACCCAGCCAAGATGATAAAATGAAATGAACCATCACATCATCCTTCTCTGGAAGGTTATCCTTCATAATTGCTTAGGTGGTGGCCGGGAGCTGTAGGCTTCCATTGTCCTCATGGCTTAGCAACCCCCAGCAGGAGAAAGGGAGTGAGTGCCTCTCTTCTGATTGTCTCACGGGAATTCCTGGTCTGACCTGTTCATGCGTCTAAATCAAGAACTGGGGCAGGGGGCTGGCGCTTACTGATGGTGCAGGCTGCTGTCACTCCACTGCTGCTGGAGAGAAGTGGTCCATCAGACCCATCATAGGTCTGGGGAACACTTTCCTCACTGAAAAGGGCGTAGTCCCAGAGGAGGGATGTGGGGAGCGCGCGGGGCAGGCAAAGGACTCCCTCCTGTCATCTCTTCAGAGCAAGACAGGTGCATGAGGCAGGCCCAGCCCACTGCCTAATTTTGTGTAGCTCATGAACTAAGACTGGGTTTTCCATTTTTCAATCAGTGAAAGCAAATCAGAAGAATGATATTCCTTGACACACAGAAATTATCAGAAATATAAGTTCGGTGTCCAGAAATGAAATTTTACTGGAACACACTCGTGCCCACTTGTGATGCTTTCTCTAAACAGCTGATTGCGCATTGCACAGCAGAACTGAAGGCTTGTCAGAGACAGCCTGGCCCAAAGTGCCTAAGATATTTACTATCTCGTCCTCCACAGAGAAACACGGCTGGCCGTGTTATCGCGTTGCAACCGTAACTGGAATTTGTAATACTAGGGATTTTCAATTCAATTTGGAAGCATCTGTTTAGACACATGCATATTTGTTTATTCTAAAACCGGTTCCTCACGGAGAGTATCAACAATTTCAATCATGGAGAAGGTTATAAACTGAAATGCTAAATTTCTTTCCATTTCCATCTCCGAGTCCTTCTTTCTATAGATGTAATTCCTTTCACCATTTTTTTAATTTTAATTTTTTTAGTGGCTATAAGCTTTAATTCAACATTATGCTTTCATTTGTTTCCTGGTTGACCAGCATATACATCAGCTACATGCTGTAACAGATGGGAAATTTAGCTCTTATTCTTTCCTCCTTAGTTTCTTACAGAACATTTTTAAAATTCAAGCTTATATATTAGCTATATTTATAACATCATATAATATATACTTAACTCTTTATTTTTAACCTATGGAATTTAGAAATGTGCTTTGTCCTCTTGCTCGGTAAACAAAGAGATTTTGGGCTCCTCTTCGTCTTCCAGCTTCTGCTCTTGTGACTTTAAATTTTGACGATTAATGGCGGTTATGCTCTGTTCTGTAAAATTAATCTCACACTCTTGATCTCTAAGTTGAATTAAATTTTCATCTTATTTGGTGATTGGTGAACCCATTTTATCTCAATATGCATATCTTTTTTACAACTATTACTTTGATTATTGCTTCCCATCATTTTTGTTCTCTTTCTCTTTAATTCCTATTGGATGTGTTTCCTTGCAATGATATTCTAAACTCTAAAATTTTTCTTGTTCCCTTCTTTCCTTTGGGGCATTTCCTTTACTTTTATTTCATACACTTGTATTTATTCTTTAATTTCTATAATCTTTAAAAAGTCATTTACCTGCTTCTTTTTATAGAAGCCTATTACGGTTTTCTTGTGTGTCTCGCAGAGCTGATCTCCTCTTGTTGAATCTCTTTGAGTTTACTGTTGGCATTATTTTAATGTTCTCCTCTTTTCCCTCAATTAGCTGTGTTTCCTGCAGTGGGATTGTTCTGTTTCTCTCCCGTGGTTCTTCTCGTTTGTGTTACTGCTGTTCCTTAAGTGTCTGCTGACCTGCAGTTGTCCCTTCAAATCTGTAAGCCTGTTTCAGTTAGCACAGCTCCTCTGCACTGCAGCTTTCTCCAGCATTTTCTAAGTGGTAGCTCACTCTGTTCTGACTTGTTCACTAATGTAAAATAATAATAGAAAATATGGATCCAGTGCTTACAATGTAGCAGACACTATTCAAAGCAGTTTAGATGAATCATTGTATTTAATCCTCATGAAAATCCTAGCAAATAGGCCTTACTATTATTCCCATTGTACGGATGAGGAAACTAAGGCATAGAGAGGTTAGGTAAGTTGTCTAAAGTCACACAGCTCTGAGTGGCAGGCCCAGGTCCTAACCCACGCAGTCTCGCTTGAGCAACCGTACTCCTTCCTCTTACGTGCTGAGCTATATGGGTCTGATCCGTGGGCACTTCCAGAAATTTAAAAAATCTTTAGCCTGCTGATGTCATCTTGCAAGTTCTTGCAATTTTTATTTTGTCTTAATTGACTCCATGTTGTACTTTAAAACTGTTGTTTAAATTTTTTTTTTTTTTTTTTTTTAGTGCGAAGGGCCATAAATACGTGTGCTCAGTTTACCGTCCTGGTGAAAGTCTCAGCTGGGCTTACTGGGTTCTTAGCATTGTGTTGATCACTGCGGGAGAAGTGGGAGGGGTGGAGGAGGACAGACAGTGCCAGATTCCCGAGGGGGAACTTTCGGTGGCAGGATTGGCTGATATGCAAATGTCATATTGCTCCGTTTTCTCTATGTTCTTCTGCGTTCGGTCTGCCCTGCCTTCTGTCTCGGTAGTTCCCATACAACCTTCAAAACGATCTCCTCCAAGAAGCCTTTGCTAATTCTCCAGTCTGAGTTTTGGGCTCTGTGCTTTTCCTGTGCCTAGTGCATGCCTCTATTACACACCCTCTAAAAACGCACTCTCTCATGGCCTCCCCAAGTCTCAGCAAGCGCATGGCAGGGAAGTGCTACCACCCACACTCAGCAAGCAAAGGCCTGGCCTTTAGCCATTGTCCTTTTTTTTTTTTTTTTTTTTTTTTTTTTTTCTGGGTGAGTGAGTGAAAGCAAGTAATATAAAAGAGGTTGATTTCTTATTTCCAAATACTTTTCAGGAATGGGGTTTATTCAGATAAATTAGATATCTAGTTGTATTGATACAAATCCAGTTGGGCTGTGACTGAGAAAGTGATCACACAGGAAATTCTCTGGGCATCCTCCGAGTTCTATGTAGAATGGCTGGACCCCCAGGTTTCCGAGTCCAGCCATCTATGTTATATTGTGGAGTTACAGAAGACCGCCTTGCCAAACCAATCTATTCTCTTTTTTTCTTTTCTTTCTTTCTTTTTCTTTCTTTCTTTTTTTTTTTTCTTTTTTTTTTTTTTTTTTTGGTGATATGGATTCTCTCTCAGTTGCCCAGGCTGGAATGCAATGACACTATCTTGGCTCACTGCAACCTCTGCCTCCCAGGTTCAAGCAATTCTCCTGCCTCAGCCTCCCGAGTAGCTGAGATTACAGGCACCCACCACCATGCCCAGCTAATTTTTGTACTTTTAGTAGAGACGAAGTTTCACCATATTGGCCAGGCTGGTTTCAAACTCCTGACCTTGTGATTCACCCGCCTGGGCTCCCCAAAGTGCTGGGATTACAGGCGTGAGCCACTGCGCCCCAACCAAACCAATCTTTTTTTAATTTGCTATTCTGCATGATTTTTTTCTCTTGGGAGGAATTTTAAAACATAATCATGAATGAATAAAAACATGATCTGAACGCTATCAATAATAAAACCTGGAAAAGGAGACGAATTGGTCAGAGTTTCAGAGAAACTGAATTGGTTTTAGTTTCTGAGCTTTGAGAAATAGGCCTATGCCAGCCCTCAAATTGGCTACCGAGACTTTCCTTGAACCTCCAGCTCTGACACTGGACATATGAAACAGGCATGTGACATCTGTGGCACCAGCTGGACATCCTATTTTATGACTGTCTTTAGATCTATTTCTATCTCTAGACCGACAGCACCAACTCAGTGCCTTTTATCATTGCAACAACCCCCTCAATGCTCCTCCATCCTCCAGCCTCACTCTCCTCCAGGGTACTCTCCACGTTGCCTGCAAACTCAGCTTTCCAAGCAGAGAATCCATCGCGTGATACCCTGTTCACACATGACGTTCTTAGAATAAAGTCCAGATGTCGCTGCGATGCACCTGAGCCCTCCCAGTCTTGCCCAGTAAAGCTTTCCACTCTCTTCTCTGGTAGTTTCCCGTGGCTGCTGCAACAAACGACCACACACCCTGGCTTAAAACAACACAGATCGTGATCTTGCAGTTCTGTAGCTCAGACATGTGATGTGGATCACGATCTTGGAGTTCGGTAGCTCAAACATGTGATGTGGGTCTCACTGAGCTGAAATAAAGGTGTTCTCAGGTCTGCCTGTCATTCTGGAGTCCTGAGAAAAAAAAATCCATTTCCTGGTCCTCTCCTGCTCCTCCCAGGCTGCCTGCATTCCCTGGCTTGGGGCCCCTTCTTCCATTGTCAAAGCCAACAGTGCAGGTCAGTCCTTCTCACATCGCATCTCTCTGGCCTCTTCTGCCTCCCTCTTCTACTTACAAGGACCGTCCTGATTATACTAAGCTGCCTAAATAATCTCCCTATATTTGGGTTAGCTTATAGCAACTCTGCTTCCCTTTATGAAACATAACATTTTCCAGGTTCCAGGTCTGGCCCATGGACACAAATGGGGGCCCTCACTCTGCCTAACATGATGACGCCTCTTGTACCATGGATTCCTTGCTCTATCCAACTAGAAAACCTGCTGCTGTTGCTCAGAGCATCCTTCACGTTTCTGCTTCCTTTGTGCTCACATTGCTCTCTCTGTCTGAATTATACCTTCCTCCCATTCTCTCTCTCTATGTTCTTACTGTCTCAAATGTCATTTTCTACAAAGCCTTTTCTAAGTGCTCCAGGCAGCCATGCTCCTGCCTCAACCCTCCCATGCTACTTGTTTATCTAGTTATCCCTCTTATCCTCGGGGAATAGGTACCGAGACCCTTCATGCATGCCTAAAACTACAGACAGTACCAAGCCTATACATACTATATCTTCTTGCTTACATACATACCTAGGATAAGGTTTAACAATAAAATAATAAATAGAACTACTGTAACAATATAATGTAATAAAATTATGCACATGTGGTCTCACTCTCAGTTGCCTGCCAGTAACTGAAAGGCCAGCCAGTGAAACTGCCAAAGAGGAGAGCTGCTACACCACCACTCCAGGCTGACGGCACTGTGTGCTGGGCTGGTGTTCCCATCCCACGTCAATTCCCGGAACTTGCCTTTACTTAATCATTTTGCATCTTCTCTAATGGCCAGCAAAAATTGTGCATATAGAAGGAGCTCGAAGATACGTGCAGCCGGGCATATCCCTGCAGTCCCAGCTACTGAAAACCTCGAGGCAAGGAGGTGGCTTGAGCCCAGGAGCTCGAGTCCAGCCTGGGTAACATAGGGAGGCACTTGTCTCTGAAATTTTTTAAATGTGCTATATGGAATGGATTTTTAAATGTATGAAGTCTCTGGGAGGGAATTGTGATCTTCATTTAAATAGTTAAGCTCCTTCTGGTGAATTCTATTTATAGCTCAGAAGTTCTATGTATTGGACAGTTCCATAAATTGCTGCCACTGGGTGATGGGTGGAAAAGAAGCAAAGCTGCAGGCACGGTTTTCGGTCATGAAGGACCTGCCCACTGTGTGTCTCTAGCACTTCCTTACAGAGGCTGAAAGGGAAGACTCCATGTCACCCTGAAGCACTCGGAGTCTCTTTGCCGTTACGACTAGGTTTGCATATTCTACTTGAAAACCTATGAAGTTAGTTTTCTTTTTTAACAATTTTTTTATTTTGATTGCACAAGAAGAAGAAGTTACTTTTCTTATTTGGGAGAACATTCCATTTTTTTTGTCTTAACACCAGACTGGTATGTTTTAGGTTTCCAAGAGGGATTTTTGAAATTATTCTAACATTACGATTGATATATATTTTAAAAATAAAGACATAATAAATAGGCACTTATGATAATAGTTGTTAGTATCTTTTAGCAGTTTTTAAAAACTCGTATAAGTTCCCAAATAATAGGCCATTTTTCTACTTCTCAAAAGTATGAAACAGTAAGGAAGGATTATTTCTACTTGTTGGGCTATTTAAATACAGACATTCAGGTAAACATTCATAATATCCCTCGTCACACAGACGAGAATGATTCTCAGAACGCTTGCAGGCCTTTCCCTTAGTCTCAGAACAGGTGGACTGAGATCCAATCTCAGGTCTTTCTAGCTGAGAAGCACCTGCTATTTTAGGTATGATGATCCTATGTCCCAACATCATACATAGAAAAGACTCTGCATTTGCTTTCAAAATTAATTATTCTGAATATTACTGAAAATTCTTATGTGATGAAGTACAAAATGTATAATATTTGGAATATGGAGTTAGCTACATATCTGAGTAAGTTGCTTAACCTTTTTGAATTTCAGTTTGTTACAAATAATTAGAAATTAGAACCCTACCTCTCCGTTTGGCAAAGATTAAAAAATATAAATCAGTTAATTTATTTCATTATGTTTTATTTCCTACTGAATAGTTTGAAGACATCAGAGACTCCGGTGCCATAAAATCCCCTGCTCAGAGGGAGCGTCCCCCACATATTACGAATGAGAACACCAGATGTCCTTCAGTATACAAACATCTGTGGGCTGTCATATCCTCAGGGGCAAATCACTGGATCACGTGGACAGGTAACGGACTGACAGGATCCCTGAAGCCAACTGTTTATAATGAAGAAAGAGAAGAGGGTGATTGGGAGCCTGGAGCCCCGGTGCTTGGAGGAAGTGGATTTTCCTGGGACTGGCATCTGAGTGTCTTGTATGGGTCATGGAGGAGAGAGGAGAGGGGGTCATGGAAGGGGCTGGAGGGGCCTGGAAGGCGCTCTGCCCCCGGCTCATGGTCCAGGGCTATCCACTCGGCCTGTGGCTGCTGCCCGGGGCTGGCTCTCTCAGGGCTTTCTGGAAGGTGGCTGCTCTCGGACCGTGTCCTCAGTGCAAACTGGGTCAGGGGCTGCTGTGCACACTTCCCAGTATGTAAGACAGAGGGAGAAGGGAGGAGAAATGAGGAACAGAGGGAAGCGGTTTACACCAGGCACCTGCTCCTGAGGAAAAAGAAAAGGGGTCCCCAGACTCTCTTCCACGGCGTCCTTCCCGACGCCCACCCTCTCTGCCCAGCCTGCAGCCCCACGTGCGCAGAGGGCACCGACGTCTCTTTCAGCCGGAACGGAAAGCCACACTCTCCGCATCCACCTTGCAGTCGCGTGTGGTAGAAAATGCCAGCAGGCAATTTGCTAAAAGTTGCCTGAGGAGCTCTCCACGGCCCAGTGGCTTTTATCTGCGAGTTGTGTCCATCTTACAGATGGACTGTCTTCCAGGCATTTGCAGCTATGTCATTTTTTTTTAATTTGTAATATATTATATCATAGAAAAAAAGGACTGGTGGAGGTTATGCTCTGACTATCATTTTAAAAGACTATTTCATCCATGATGTGGCAAAAATTCCCCATTTTTTTCGTTTATTTTTTTATTCAGTCATTTCAAAAAATTACATAATATTTAAAATGTTTTAATAATTTCCCCAATTTTTAATCATGCAATCAGTTGCTAACAAAGTCATGAATAACATGATTATCTTCAGTATACGAATATATTCTTCAGTAAACGCTGTTGAGCCGTACTCTGTGCCAGGCGTCGGTCCCTGCTATTTCGGAGCTCACTTGAAGGGAACTGTTGAGAGTCCCTGCCTCGCCCCCAGCTTCCCCCACTACACGCAGGTTAGAGTGAATAGGCTTTACTTTTTTTTTTTTTATAATAAACAATCTATGAACAAATATATGAAGCTTTGGCATCTCAATAGCAAATTATATTGCTGCTTCTATGTAAAAATATAGCTTTACCGATGAAAACAAACAGAGGACTGTGCAAGACATCTGACAGGAACTTCTTCTGGCTATTTTACCCTTGTTACTGTAGAAACTCCTTATGCTACGCTATTTTTATTGTGGTTATTTTGGCTGAAGTATCCTTAGGAAAGAAGTCAGATTCAATGTGATCAGAACATTTGCTTTCTCCTGTTGCTGGAGCCATAGTGGTATCACCTGGCATTTTTTTGTTTTTAAGGGATGGGGTCTTACTTTGTCTGTTGCCTAGGCTGGAGTGGAGTCATACCATCTTGGTTCACTGCAGCCTCGACCTCCCAGCCTCAAGCAATCCTCCTGCCTCAGCCTCCTGAGCAGCTGGCACTTACAGGCACACACCACCACACCTAGCTAACTTTTAAAAAATTGATTATAGAGATGGGGGTCTCACTATGTTGCCCAGGCTTGTCTTGAACTTCTGGACTCTAGCCTCCTCACCCTCCCAAAGTGCTGGGAGTACAGGCATGAGCCACTGCCCCTGGCCAACTTCCCATTTTACAGAGAAAGAAGGTAGGACCCATGAAATGAAGTGAGTTGCTCAGCATGGTGCAGTGGTCATGGACAGATGAGGCTGCAGTCCAGCCCTGCTGACTTTTCCCGTGCACTGTGGTCTCTATGGCCTTCTACTTGTCACTCGGCAGTGCTCGAAGGGCCTCCAGGCCGAGAGTTCTTTTACTGGGAAAACAGCCAGGTTGCATATGCTGGAACTATTGCAAGGACAATTTGGTAAAATCTTGAAGACCTTAACCAAAATAATACTAGTAAATGAGGCTCAGACTCTCTCCATCCATCAAATTTGAAGCTTTTTCATTAAGGCTACTACTGAACTTTCTTTATTAGGAAACCTAATCAGCAATAAAAACCTGACTGATCAGTGCAATATGAATTTTACTGCTGTGTGGAGACATGGTTTTATTTTGCCGTCAGGAAAAGTGAGATCTAACTGGGGAATGAGTGACTTATAATCCTTCCTGCATCATTCCTGCTGATCATGAAGGCGCCAATCCAAAGACTGCGCCCTCTTAGACAGGATCTGATTTTTAAACATTTCCTGGATGTCTTATTTTCCTTAGATCCTAAATCTGACATAACCCTAATGCATCTAGCATACTTTTTGGCTCCCTAATAGTTTCTGAGAAATTCCATTCTTTTTTTTTTTTTTTTTTTTTTGGCTGAAGTTGTGGAAAGACAAAAAGAGGGGGAGGGGAGAGAGAGACATTTAGAAAGTGTGTTTTAAATTGCAAATTCAGATTGCTAGGCTGCGTTTGTACCTGGAGAAGGGAGGGAGAAATGAATCAATAATTCAACGTGAAAACTGGAATCCGATTTCAATTGTGTGGCGATTTTAACCAGAGTTATTTCAATCTCACCATAGATAATGACTCCATCTCCTCCTAGTCCTGAGCCTAGAAGTTAGCTGGGCCTTCACTTGTGCAAAGGGCAGGGTTCTCAGCGTGTTCCCTTCCTCTGGTGCCTGAGATGCTCAGATGTCTTCCTTAGCATTTGATCCAAGTCCACTCACTCCCACACTAGTGGGTCGGAAAATCAGGCTCATTTCTTTTGGAAGCAGTTGTTTCCCATGGCGTTGACATATGCCATGATGCTCTGCTGAATTTCACAGTTCGTTTTGCATCAAGACATTTCTAAACAGATCTTCTCTTATTCGTATGTTTGTCTACTGAGGAAATAACACGGTCACATCATATTGGTGGAAATCGTTGCTGAGAGGAATAAAACTTGATTTCAAATTTTGAAAGATAAATTGGACGGTCTAATTAGCCTTGGTCAATGCAAAATCTTTGGCTAGGAAAGTAACATTTTCTTCTGATCTGGAGCAGCGAAACAGATTTTTAAATCAGTGGGAACAAAAGAGGAGAAAGACTTCCAAGTGTATCCAGAGAAGAAGCAGATTTGTTTTACACAATCAGACTGCAGGGAGAACTTCTGAGAACAGACACGATCATCTCCAGAGACTTTTAAGTTACTCACAGCCAAGTGGAACATAAGGGCTTCTTATTTGGGAAATGCACTTAGTCAACTTCTAATATAATAAACAGACAGGGACATTTTAGCTTTTTACCAAAGAGAAGTAAGTAAACGTAACCATACCTAACTCTGTAATCTGAGCTGATCTGACGTGTACCATGTGACTGTAACACTGGAAGCTGCAAGGGGACCCTTGCAAAATGCGGGTAATGAGAGTCACCTCTGAATGAATGAGCAAGTCTGGGGAAACAAACCCAACCACTAAAACATTTAGTGAATGGAAAGTGCCTATGCACGTCCTTCTCAAAGTTAGAATTGTGGACCAAAAATAGAGTTGAATAGAGTAAACCTAAGCTTTGGAAGGTTTTTGATATTGCGATTTTTTGTTTGTTTGTTTTTTGGTGGTACAAAAGTAGCAGTAAGAGCAATAAAAAAACCATTTCCTTTCTCTGTAGAATCACACAATATTAAGAACATATAAAAACTGTGCTATCAAATTAAAGTGTAAAACTAAGCAACTGGGATTGAGAAATATCATGCCAGGAGTTTGAATTTTTAACCAGAAATTAGCTCTAAAGAAGTAAACTGTAAATAAGACTACTGGTATTGAAAGTCTTTTCAGGGAGTCAGAAGAATTGAAGCCCAGTGCCATCTCTATTAAATAGTTTATTTCGTGATTTTTGTCACACCACTCAATCTTTTTAGGTCCAAGTTTCCTTATCTACAAAACGAGGGCATTCGACCCAGTGCCTTCCAGCTTTAGTGTTTCTCTGATTTTGGAAATTTCAAATCAGGCAGATACTGGTTCAAATTTAGAGAATCTGACGTAACAACTTTTTTAGTAGAATAGGGTAGGAAGATTGGCCTAAGTTATTCAGAAATCCACCTTACTATTAAACATCATTTTAAAAGTGTAAACTAAATACCCATGAAGAGTAAGAAATTGTTATGAATTATTTAACAAAATAAATTTGTATTTGAAACGATTTTGCTGAGGACTGGTGTAAACAGGTTATCTGCTAAATGGGGGATAATGACAAATGCTCCACACCTTTACAGATATTGGAAGGTGGAAATATTCTCTCCGACACACTAAAGAGGAATCAAAGGAACTGATTCTTTAACTATGTGTTGTCCAGGCAAAGGTAACGAATGGGTCAGCGCTGTCGTTTCTGCAGCGTCTGAGTCTCATCACAAAAGTGAGGCTCAGGCCCGGCGCGGTGGCTCACGCCTGTAATCCCAGCACTTTGGGAGGCCGAGGCGGGCGGATCACAAGGTCAGGAGATCGAGACCATCCTGGCTAACACGGTGAAACCCCGTCTCTACTAAAAAGACAAAAAACTAGCCGGGCGTGGTGGCGGCGCCTGTGGTCCCAGCTACTCGGGAGGCTGAGGCAGGAGAATGGCGTGAACCTGGGGGCGGAGCTTGCAGTGAGCTGAGATCCGGCCACTGCACTCCAGCTTGGGCGACAGAGCGAGACTCCGTCTCAAAAAAAAAAAAAAAAAAAGTGAGGCTCTATGGTGAAAAGGAGTTTAAAGTTTCCATTGTGAAGAATGTTCCTTCAAAGATAATTGAAAGGAAATCTTACAAGCGAAAGGGAGGAAATAAAAGCAGAAATGTGATTCTTGAAAGTATAGTTGAAATGTCCCAGTTATTAACCTCTCTGATACTCTCTGGTAGTGATTCAGGTCATCCATCAACCTCCACTTTAATAATTGCTTTATTAGTGCAGACAGGAAAGATTCATATTAAGTGATTTTTCCACAAGGGACTTCTCTTTCTCCTGTTTAGTGAACTGGACAGTACACATGTGAATATGGTAGCTGTTTTGCTAGCCTTTTGTTTTTTCCTGAAACTCAGCAAATAAAGTTGAACTTTGGACATTTCCTTATGTATTTTTCTTCAGCATATGAAAAACTTCCTGGCACAGTTTTCCGTCCAGGGAAAATACATTTTCTCCACTGCTGACGGTTTTTTCCGTGTGAAGGGAGACCCACGGCTGTCGTAATCCTTGACTTTCTCCACTCCTGGTGGAGTAACTTAGCTGATTGATTATAAGTTTGGAGAAATCTAGACGTTTCCTCTTCATCATCTCTTAATAGTTAAGCTTGAACATCGAAGGCATATATTTATCTCTGTTCCTTCAAGCTTCAAGTTTTACAGGGGCTGCCTGTGCTTGGATGAAAAAGTCTGTTTAAAACTGGGATTCGATTCTAGGAGGCCCACTGTCCTCCAGACTTAAGCCAATAATATCCTTCAACCTAAATTTTGTCCAAACTCAAGGCAATAATCTGGCCTCATCTACCTTACTCTTTTGCCTTTTTTTTTTTTTTTTCCCACAGAACTGTGTTCTGTGGTTAAAAACACAGCCACAGAAGATGGTGATTTTTTAAAAGTGGGACTCCCTTAAACATTTTCTAAGGTGTTATTGTGGTCCTTTATGAATAATAGGAAAATAGGAGAGATGAAAAATTTTACTTGATATCAAATTGTAACATCATTATTGCTCTGTAGTGAACACAGAATTACATTCCAGGATATAAAGTATTAAATGATATGTTTGTAAGGTCTAAGAAAGGACATTTGCTTCCCAATTGATTGGATTAATATAATGCAATTTAACACACGTTAACTACAGAGTCAGCCAGGCTCGAGTTTTAGTCCTGACTATTTTTAAGTAGATGGTGTTGGAGACTTCACTCAAACTGAACCTCAGTTTATTCCAACAGCAAAATGGGGGAATAGAAATCAGCCTATTAATGAAAGGACACCTGTGAGGAGCTCCGTAAACATTACCCCGAACTTCCCCTTTCACATACGTGTCTTTTAGTCACATAAATAGTGTAAAATATATTTACAAATGGTATGATCATACTCTGGCAAATAGTTTCTCATGAAAACATTTTTGGAAATGATTTCTAATAGAACAAATGTAACAGCAAAGATATTTATATGGAGGGTCTATTTACAGAAAATAGAAGGTTTTCTAAGTGAATTGAAGGAGTTACCATACTTTTTTTGGTAAAACTCATCAACATTAAAAACAAAAGTCATCTCCAAACTTAATTCTTGCAGAAAAAAGTTGGTTGGAATAATGCTTTCAAGTGTACGTCTCTTTGATGTTCAAAGACCCCTGATTAGAGAGTCCTTTCTATAACCGATCTTGTTCCTTAAAACATCTTGAATGATTTGATCTCAGATCCCCTGAAGGGACTGCTGAGATCATCTGCACCAATCCTAGAAAAATAATCTCTCATGCCCCAACCCTTAGCAAAGCTAGTTTCTTATGGGACTCTCAATCCCTTTTATTCTGCTTGACACAGAGGTGCTCGACTGCCATGCATCAGAAACACCACGGGTACCTCCTGAAAGTGCCTGCAGCAGAGATACTGAAGCATCTGCTGTGGGGTGGGCCCTAGGTATGAGTCATTTAAAGTTTTTAAAAAATGATTCACAGATAATTCTGATTGCTTGTAAGTGGCGAAGGTTGAGAAGCACAGCTGGAAGCTTTTGAGCTCTTGTCGGGTAAGTGCAAGTGACAGGAGAGTCTCATAGCGATCAGAAAACATTACCCTGAATTCTTGGAGAAACCCAGACTCATCTTACCTGACTGATTTCCTTAATGTGTCCTCCAAAACTATCCTAGCACGTTCACAGGTACACCAGGTAATGTTACTCTGATTGCACACCCAAGAGTCTAATTCAGAACTAACATTTTTTATGTAAACAATAATGTAGTCCTGAGTCAATCTGATTCATTTATTTTACTCTATCTGTCGTGATTGCTGTTAACATTTTTTCCCAAAACTTGTCAGCAAAAAGTTTTTCCCAAAACTTTTTTCAAAACTTGTCAGCAAACCGTTAAAGGGAAACTCAAACATTCCATGACTTTCTTTGACTATTCACCAATCCCATTCTGTTAACTACAGATCTGATTTGGTTTCTCTTATTCCTACCTGGTCTATTTTGCCCCTGGATAAAGCTTGATTGGGGTGGTGGAGGCTTATTTCAAGACATTCTCCAGATCTGACCCACATCCCATAGGATTTAGGCCCACAAAGAATTCAGTGACGTGTTAAAACAAGTAATACACCAGCACAGTTGGCAAGTTCGGGAGAGCTGCCCGGCAGTTTGGGATTGAGGGAAATGACGAGGGTTTCTTTTTCAGGGTGGAATGTGATTGCCGTATTCTGCTGCTGAATGTACATTCTGAAAAGAAGCCCTTCTAGGTGGCGGTTTCTTCGGGGAGGTATGATTAACTGAGCAAGACTGTTCTCTGTTGTGGTTTTGGAAGAACAACTGGGTACGGCCACTGTATTTAAAGAGCACATTTGTTTGGCCTAAATACCAGTGTCTTTCTATAACCACACTCGAGTTTAGATCAGTAATTCATTTGATTTCTGATTTAAACTCATGCCCTGACTTTGAAAAACTATGCCTGGGGAGAAGAAAATTACCAGAGCGTTCACCATCTCCAGAAAAGCTTTCGGCGATGGAGGACCGCTACTTGTTTAGCACACGACTTTGGAGAAACCACAGAGCTCAAAAATACTAATTTTTTTCATTAGTGTGCCAGAAAAGTCAACCCAAGAGTTTTAAACAGAGGTTTTTATATACTATTAAAAGCTCTATAATAAGCAACTTCGGGAATCAGGATGAAAGCTAATTATAGAACTTCTTTGCCATGGCTGTTTCTATTTACATCCTCAAAACCACAGAAGCAAATAATGTAGGCTTTCCTAATACGTCAGCATCTTCTTGATTTCTGAATTCTTTGAAGCTGCTCTAAATCTTTCCCTTGAAAACACATTGTGGTTGAATATTGCCAGTTCAAGGACAATTTCAGTTTAGAGTTTTTAGTCCAAGTATACTATTCTTTCCTTGAAATACTGAATCTCAGGACTCAGACAAAACATCAAAATTGTTAGTCAACATAGTGCATGTTATCCAGTCCATTTTGTTTGGGTTTAATTTTTTGTGTGTTTGTTTACTTCATCAGTAGCAGCAAAACACAGAAGAAACATTAGTCAAGAGCATGATGTATCTGCTACGTCCTGTTCTTGTCCACCACAAAAGGCAGGTGTAACTTATGAGTTGATTTTTAAGAAAAAGAAAATGTCAAAAGTGAAAGAAACTGTTTAGAGCAAACATTTCAGGATATTGCCGCGTCTAGCTGGATTGAATGTTTCAGCTTCAGTCTTACTCCCAAAGCTTTGTAGCCAATTTACACTGTGGCAATTGACTCAGTTGGCCTGGAGAGCTATTATGAAAGCAATTCTCTCCAGTACCCAGCCTTGCAGACACACCCAATTGACCCCGAATTAATCAGTACCCACCTACACCACGGTTCTCAGTCCTGGCTGCACATTAGAATCGCCTAGGGAGCTTTTTAACAATCTCCATGCCAAGTAATTAAATCAGACCAATTACATTACAGTCTCTGGGGGTGTGGCCCAGTCATCAGCAGCTTTTACAGTTTCCCAGGTGATTACCGTGGGCAGGCGCGGCTGTAAAACTGCAGCTCAATTGAGAGCACATCAGTGAGGTTCCATGTCCCTGGGCACTTCCATTCTTCATTTTACACAGTGTGAGGTAAGAGGCTGCCTCGGACTCCCAGAACAGTTCCCCATTTTTAAAATGTCCCTGAATTGGGCAAACAGCCTAATAGAAAATAAGCCAAAGACAAAACATACATGTCTATCATAGATTTATGGTCTTACAAATTCAATCTCAAAAATAATCAGCATTTTTCTAAAGGGAAGATCTGTATGTACCTATTGTTTTGTAGCGATGAGTATAAAGTATTTAATATCCAATGTCTGTGGGACTCAGGGAAAAGAGATAGTCTTGCATCTTCTGCAGGAGTGAAAATCCTACTACTGCTACTACTGAAGTCGCCAATATTTAATAAGCTGGGGCAAGAAGCCAGGACTTGCTCTAGGAACTCCATATATATGAACTCATTTGATCCTCACGACAATCAAGTGAGGTCAATACCATGATTATCTCCGTTTTCAGCAGGGAGATAGAGGTGCTCCTGAGGTCACACATCTCCTGAGGTGAGGGAGAGGGATACAGAGTCGTGCAGTCTAGGTCCAGAGTCTGTATACCTGGGGACTCATAAAAAGGTAGGGACATTAAGCCATCTCTGCCCATAGCCTTACGTAGGCCCCAAGATAGCAAAATTCCTCTTTAAGGAAATTATCTTAAGAAAATAACCATATACATGTATAAGTATGTTCATTAGAAATAAAATAAAATATTCAGGAAAAAAATGAGTCGAAAGTCCACACATAGGGGGTTAGTTAAGTCAACCGTATTATAGCATGTAATGGGGCTGTATGTTCCCATTTAGAAGCTGTGTTATAAAGTGGCTCTTCTTAGCCCTTTTCACGTCATGAACCATAAAGGGAATGACAGTGTTTTTAATCACGGTCTACGTTAAACACTCAGGTTGGCTGGAAGTGACTGTTTTGGAAACTGGCGGCACAGCCCCCACGAGCTACTGCAAGAGCTGAGGGGATCAAAATCTTGGTGTGCCCATACCTCATCCCCAAAGACCAGTTAGAAAGTTCTCATGTAGAAGAATATATTTGGTGTAGGAGAGTGTTCCCTAGATTTTGCTCAGCTCAGGAAAGGTATACTATTAAGGAAGCATCTTGATGTATTCCAGGCTGTTGACTCCCTCTGTACCTATGGGCACCGATGGTCATACCAATTGTAAGACATCAAACGACCTTCAGATCATGGGCGCACAGCCAGTGCACCAAGAGCCCCACCACCATCCCCACTACCCACACACAGGGCTTCCCTGAAATCTGGCAGCTCTGGACCACCTCACGGCAAAGCAACTGCCAGGGAAAGCCTAACGCGGAGGGCTTGGTTTCGGTGGTGGGAGTTACTGTTCTCCATCAGCCAACATGTGTTCTGATTGGTTGGTGCCTAAGCTTGGCAGCTGTTTAAATGTTTTGAATATTACATGTGTACGTAAAAAGTTGATTAATGGGTACAAATATATGGTTTGATAGAAGAAATAAGACCTAGTGTTAGATACATCAGTAGGGCTATTACAATTTCCAATAACCTATTATCCATTTGGAAGTAGCTAGAGAAGAATGGGAATGGTTCTAGCACAAAGAAAAAAACAAAGATTTAAGGTGATGGATATTTCAAGTACACTAATTTGATCTTTACAAACTCTATGATTATATTAAATTATCATGTGTACCCTCAAATCATGTACATCTATTAGGCATCAATAAAAAATGCATCAATAAAAAATAAAAATTATTCTTAAAAAATCTAGGTGGAGAAGAGTTTCTGGAGGGATGTAGGTAACAGTGTCACTATTTGTTCCGCACGTTTCCGGATTGCCCACTCTGGAGCTTTGAGTAAGTGTGTATTTAGAAAAAAGAAAGACCAAAACATGATTTTTTTGGAAGTAAACTTGCAATTAAGGTTGAATAGGGGTCCTTAAATCCTATTAATTTATAAAAGTCTACTTTGTCTTTCTAAGCATCAGAAAGTTCCTGAGCTAGTGAATGACAGTTCCCACTGACTGGGACTAAGAATACTGGCTATCACAATGATGACCTAAAAATCAGAAGAGCTTTTCCCCATTGTTTAGATACTATAAGAAATTCTCATATTCATGTTGAACCCTAGAGAGTGGAAGGGGCCCCAGGAATTAGTGAGATGGAGTTTCAAAATCAAATCATTTTGATTTAAAAACCGTTTTTAAAAATATGGTATATCTTCTACCTTTAGGCTATGGACCAACGTCTCACGCAAGCGTGTAAGTGGCCACGGTTCTTTCTGTTCCCATCAAAGGGCTCTTTCAGTCTCCGATGGGTTTGTGCCGCTGTGGAGCAGGGTCAGCGTGGTTGCAGTCAGAGAAGGCAGCAGCCTATCTGAGTGGCGCAGGTCAGAGGCCCTCAAATTGGCCCCCGATCAGCAGGGCTCCTGCTCTGCCTGGCGTAAGGAAATAGTGGCATCTCCTTTGTGCCTCCCAGGCCCCCTTTACAACTTCAATGTGATTGCAAAGGGCACGCTTTAGAATTGCTCTCAGCCTGCACTTCTAAATTCACAAAAAAGGTCTAGCTTTTCCTTAATAATTGTTTGGCTCAGAAGGCAGCCAAAAATGGTTCCACAGAGATTTATATGTGATTATCTGCTAGGAATTCTTTCTCCCAGAATGTAGCCACCTGGCTATATTGGGAAACTTCATGTTCTTACAGAACCACTCCACTCCATCTAACATGACCGAATCATAATTCATTTTCCTTCTGCTCAAAGTCGGCTTCCGAATGGACATTTGACCCAATCCGAGCCCATGAGAATCCTCCTGAGTTTCTTTGCGTGTTTCGGTTATATGTGCATGGGTGCCTGCAACTGTGCGTGCCCGAGTGTGTGTGCTTTACAGGAACTCCAAGAATCAGTCCCCTTTTAGTTTGAGGAAGTTATCACATGTACAACTGGGGAGCTGGCAGTGGCCGTAAGGTCACGTCTCTCCTAAGGAGAAAGCTGCGCTCCAGGACAAGAGACAGAAGCAGAGGTGGGAGGTGAGGAGGTGCTCTTGTTTTTAGGCCTGACTTTATCCTTCCCTTTCTAATTTTTAATCAACCTATTTCTTGGATTCTGTGAGGTATTTCGGTTTGTGTTTCTAGCATTTAGAACCTGAAGAGTCTTGAATAAAGCACTGTCTTACCTATTTTACTTCTCAGCTTCCTTTTTGCCCTAGGATAACGCCCTAAGCGAATTAGACTCAGCAAAGTCACTTGTTTTGAGAAGTGAGGAGCCAGCAGAGAGAATTTGAGGAAGGGAGAGGGGCCGCCAGGACAGGTGGCCAAGAGCAGCATTAAGGTCCCCGAGGGATGGGGCCACGAGGATAAGAGGTGCCTGGCAGAAGTAGCAGGACAGAGAAAACAGAGTGTGACTAGCTCAGCATCATGCCAAAGGCCCTGCTGAGGTGCTGCCAGCAGGTGAGTTAGTGGTTTTTCTGTCTGCACGTGTTATTTAAAGATCATGTTATTTAAAGGTAGACATTTTTCGGGAATGTTGAAGTGAAGCCTGACAACAATACTGAAGCGTGCCCTTTGCAAAGCTTTGAAGTTGTAAATGGGGACTGCGAGACATGAAGGAGATGCCATTATTTCCTTATGCCAGGCAGGGAAGGAGCCCCGCTGATCGGGGGCCACTTTGAGGGCCTCTGACTTGCGCCACTCAGACAGGCTGCGGCCTCCTCTGACTGCAATCACGCTGACCCTGGTCCACAGTAGCGACAGCTCCCTGGAGGCTGGGAGAATCCTTTGATGGGAACATACGGGGAGAACCCGTAAGTGCATAGCTATGCGCTTGAATGAGACTTTGGTCCACAACCTAATGGTAGAAGATATATCCCATTTTTAAAAATTGTTTTTAAATCAAAATGATCTGACTTTGAAACTCCAATTCAGTCATTCCTGAGTATCACTCTCTCTCTCTCTAGGTTCAGCATGAACATGAGAATTGCTTGTGGTACCTGGAAAATGGGGAAAGAACTCCTTTATCTTTCGGTTGTCATGGTGATATCCAGTATCTGCTTTATCCCTGACAGTGGTACATCTCGTGCAGCTCTTTCAGCAACTTTCTTGGTGCTGGGAGACACAGCACCAGTTTATGCTCTAGTGGACCCCGGAGCATTTCCCCTTTGAAGTCTTGCCACTTCTCTGAAGGCTCCCCTTAGGTTGAGGCAGACGTCACTGCTGTTGAGGAAATTTGTCAATTTCTATGCCTTTCTGTAAGGAAATAACCCCTCTCTCTCTCTCTCTTTTTCTCTCTCTCTTTTGTTCTGAGACACAGTCTCACCCCTGCCACCCAGGGTGGAGTGTGGTGGTATGATCTCAGCTCACTGCAGCCTCAACCTTCAAGGCTCAAGCAATCCTTCTGCCTCAGCCTCCTGAGTACCTGGGACTGCAGGTGCATGCCACACACCTGGGTAATTTTTGTATTTTTTGTAGAGAAAGGTTTTGCCATGTTTCCCATGTTGTTCTTGAACTCCTGGGCTCAAATGATCTGCCCACCTTGGCCTTCTAAACTGCTAGGATGATGGGCATGAGCCGCCACGCCTGGCCCATTTCTCTCTCTGATTAGCATCTCTGAATACCCCTATGCCCACTCCACTGGTTTCCCCTGGCAAAGCACCCTAAAGGAGCTCAGGCTTTTGGAACCCCAAACCCAGAAAAGGAATGTCTTCACCCTCTGCTTTCTACCTGTAATCCACACTTTCCTTACGGCAAGAGAGGACAGCGAGACCCACCTGCTTGTCACGAGGAAAAAATCATGCAAAGGCAGCTAAAATACATTTGCACTGCGGTATATAGCCTTCACATACTTTCAGTTGTGAGCTGCTTTTGAAAAACACTGGACAGAAGTAATTAGTGCCTCATCCTTCTTGCCTTTACTCCTACAACCCCTGTATAAGCCCAGAGTTTCCGCCCTGCCCTTGGGAGACTGTGAGACTTTGCCTGGAGCTGAACCTCGTGGTGAATTTGCTGACCTCGCTGTTTGTCTTTTTATTCAAATATTTGCCACTGTGCAACACGATCATATACTGCATCTATGTAATATTGACATACAAATTAAAGTGTTTAGCCAATTAGGTAGTTTGGTATTAGGTAATTTAAAAAGACTTCAATTTAATTTATTTATTAAATCCTATTCTTTTCTAGTGAACCTATGCCTTAAGAATGATTCCATTTCTCCTGTCGGTTTCAGGCAGGCATCATTATGCACAAAGTCCTGTGTTGTTTAGGTGGCTCAGAGGAAGAGCAGAAGTCAGGCATATTTCAGGAGTTTAAGTTAAAACCTGCCCCGGGGAAAGACTGATGCAGTGGAACATATGTAAGCAGAAAGCTGTGTTCAGAGTCTCCGGGGTGCGTTACAGAGGACACTGTGTGTGTGTGCACGTGTATGTGCACGCATGTGTGTGTATGTGTACATTATCTACATACACACAAGCATAAATATGTGTACATTGATATATTCATAATCCCATAACCATACTCATTTTTGGCCGTCTCTAGAATCACAAATATATGTACTTTCTCACATTTATGTTTGAATGAGTGCATTGAATGAATAGTGTCCAAGGATATATTTGAACAAGCAAAGTGTTACCGCAACATTGCACTAACTTGGAAGTTGTTTGTCAGACAACTGAACTATCTGGAACACAGCTAAGAACTGAGAAGAAAACAAAACAGATGTCTCAGAACACTTGAGTCCTGGGCACTTTATTTAGAAAAGTATCATTTTCGTCTGTTTCCCCTTATGTTACATACAGTTCAACTGAGCCAGGCCTTTCGGTTTCTGTGACGAAAGGCCTTGAATTTTGGAGCCAGAAGGGCCTGGGCTTGAATTCAAGTAGATTAACTCTTCTGAGGTCCATTTTCTTAATCCATACAACAAAAAGAGTTACATCTGTATATAAAGTTCTATTATGAGAATTAAAGAAGCCAAATATGAAAATAATCTAATGAAACCTGACATATAAAAAGTGTTCTTAAACTGGCCGGGTGTGGCGGCTCATGCCTGTAATCCCAGCACTTTGGGAGGCCGAGGCAGTGGATCATGAGGTCAGGAGATCAAGACCATCCTGGTTAAAACAGTGAAACCCCGTCTCTACTAAAAATACAAAAAAAATTAGCCAGGTGTGGTGGAGGCGCCTGTAGTCCCAGCTAATTGGGAGGCTGAGGCAGGAGAATGGCGGGAACCCGGGAGGCGGAGCTTGCAGTGAGCCGAGATCCGGCCACTGCACTCCAGCCTGGGCGACAGAGCGAGACTCTGTCTCAAAAAAAAAAAAAAAAAAAAGAAAAGAAAGTGTTCTTCAACAATAATTTGTTTATTTCTCCTTCTTTTCCCAGCTCCTGGCAAATTGGAAGCAGGAGAAGAGGAGGAGGATTCAAAGATGGACAGACCAACGACGGCCAGAAAGAACACTCCAGCCTAACAGCCTAACCCTACGAGATGTCAGGATGAGCCTAATCAGAAAGACCCAGGTCCTCACTGGCGTCTGAGGCCATGACTGGGTCCCAGTAACCAAGAAACGGTGGAGCCGTGCTCAGCCGGTTTCTCAGAAGATGGTGAGCATGGCAGAAACTTTAGCGCTGCTTCTCCTCAAAATAAGTAAGATAAAAAGAAAATATTGGGGGCAGCAAGTGAAACTTTGCTCAGCATGGAGGACAGCTGAGGTGTCCACATGGCAAGAAACAGATCTATTTGGAGGGCTATAGCTGGGGCTAAACCACTTCCACCCAGCAGGAGTCCACAAGCGTTTTCAGTGAAGGTCAGATAGGAAGGATTTCCGGCTTTGTGAGCCGCATCACGTCCCTGTCACCTATCCTTCTTGTGGCTGTGTGTGTTCTTGCTTGCTTGTTTCTTTTGCCACACTTAAACATGCAGGAAAGCATTGTTAACTCACATGCTGTCCAAAAGCAAGCTGTGCACTGGATTTGGCCCGTATGTCATGTTTTGATAACATCAACTACAGTGTATTACACAAGATGACAGCATTGAGTGCCTTTCACATGTGTTCCATGAATTAATGGGTAAGGTGTTTATGTCCTGTTTAGGTCATCCCACCAGGAACAAAATTATACTCCTTGTCATTTTGGATAAATGCGTTTATTGGCGTTTACTCATGTAGATTTGCCTTTGCTTATAACTAGAATTTTAATCAGCCCAAAAAAGAAACATTGGCACTCATACACATGTCTCAGAGAACAGTAAAAGTCCATCGCATAAGAGGTAGTGTTTATTGTGAAGTTACTGTGTACCAGGCACTGTATATATACCCGTTAGGAGCTGCCTTGTGTCCCCCTAAATTCGTATGTGAAACCCCTGACCCCTAATGTGACTGTCTGGACACAAGGGCTTTAAGGAGGTCATCAGAATTGAATGAGGTCTTAATGGTAAGGCCTTAATTCAATAGGACCGGTAAGAAGAAGGGACATGAAGAGCGTGCACACGTGGAGGAAAGGCCATGTGAGGACATAGCGAGGAGGTGGCTGTCTGCGAGCCAGGAAGAGCGATCGCACCAGAAACCAACCCTACCAGCATCTTGACCTTGGGCTTTCAGCCTCCAGAGCTGTGAGAGAAGAAATGCATGCTGTTTAAGTCACTCACTCTGTGGTATTGTTACCCTAGCACAAGTGGATGAATACAGCACTATTTAATTCCTAAAATATTGTTATAAGGGAGGTGCTGTTGTTATCCTGAGAGAGGAAATCTAAGGGCAGAGATGGATTAGGTACCATCCCCAGTCTTGTCTAGCCAGTGAGTGGCAGAGTTGGGGTTGAACCGGGCAACCTGCCCTAGGACTTCTGCTCTTCACCTGTCCCTCGGTGGGCTCTCAACACAGGTGGGGAGGTTCTGTGGGCGCTCTCCCCTTCTTCACAAAAAGATGCCTCTTGCTCATGCAATAAAGGGATTCTGAACGTGCTTCAGCGCAGGACCTCCTGAGGACATCGGTATACCTCAGGGATGCTCATCTCACTGCTTCCAAAAGGAGCTGAACCAAGCAGGGATTGAATGGATGAGCGCTTGGTCGGGGGTAGATGTTGGAGTCTGCCCAAAGGAAGAAATAGGAGACATATTTTACTTCTCTCCTTATGCCTTATATAATACGTATACACTTATAATGTACAGCATGGCAACTTTTGTGTAGACATTTTCCACATAAACCTATTTTTTTTTTTTTTTGGCAAAATGTAATGTGTACTAAAGGAACGATGAATTTTCCAAAGTAAGCCAGCCTTTCAGAATTTCATAGCTGTGAAGGGGATAAAGCAGACTTACCCAGGCAAGCCAACCTTTCTCTTGGCTGTTCTTTCCTGCCCTGGACTTTCCCTCCTCTGGCTCCTGATCTCTGAACTTAGAATCCAGCCTTAGCTAATCCTCAGTGGTGTCACACCAGAGAAACTCTCAGGCTCAGACTTTGACCTTTATTGTGAACTGAATTAAATTCTAGCTGATTGCACGGTCAAAGATTGTTGCCGTGATGGGAAGATTGTGGTTCATATGGTCAGGGGTTGGAATTAGAGCGTTCCCACGTCACCAAGGTGTTCACGTGGCCTGCAGTTTAATAACTAAAACTGTAACCTACATTGTCTTGATTGGGTTTATCTGAATGTTCTGAATAAAAAATGCCAAGTAGTATGCTTCAGGAGGGCATGGAAAAGACCCCACATAGAAAACTGCCCTCACTGGGTAAAATGACCTTGCGCTTTCAGCCTCCAAAACTGTGAGAAAATAAAGGCATGCTGTTTAAGTCACTCACTCTGTGGTATTGTTACCGTAGCACAAGTGGATGAATACAGCATTGTTTAATTCCTAAAATATTGTTATAAGGGAGATGCTGTTGTTATCCTGAAAGAGGAAATCTAAGGGCAGAGATGGATTGTTGGGTAAAATGACATTTGTTTCGTTGAGTTCCCCAGAGCGTGTAGTTTTAGGCATATGAAAGTGGCTTTCTGAAATGTGCCTAAGCAGACATGTTCTATTTCTTTTCCACAAAACATGCACTAAACACCTATAATAAGTATACAGGTGGATCATGGTGGAAATAAAACCTGAAAGATAGATATCAGACTTAATCATTTGTTAAAAGAGATACTTTTTAGTGAGAAACATCTATTACATAGAATCACTCACTAACCTGGCATGTTTTTATTCGCCCACTCTTACCTTGTAAAGTTGGTTTTTAAAGGTGTCAGATCTATGGCTAGTGTGCCTTATTTGATGTGGAAAGTATGAACTTATCTGAGGTAAAAATCACCTTCACTTTGGTCTAAGAAAGGGCTTGGAGAGGAGAAATCTACTAAGCCTCCACCAATTAGGATACAGACCCAGGGAGCTACACGGCTGCAGAAACTCCTGGGCAATGTTTCAATAGTATGAGATTTTCAGATACAGCCTTTTTTTTTTTTTTTAATCCATAAAGCAGCAAATTGAAAGGATGGGGCAAGTGGTAACATTTAGTTTAACCTTTTTTGAGGAAAATAAAGTTTCAAGTTAGAAACTTGACCAAGATATTGTACTGATGGATATGGCCGTGGAGTCTACAGTCAGGCTTCCCAGTCTATATACAGTCTTTGAACAGGAGTATCCTAAAAGTCTATTGCCTTCAACACGTGGAGCTTCTGGATCTCGGAAAATGGTGTGGCTGTGTTTGGCCCAGCAGGGGGAGTGACACAAGCTGAACTGAAAGATCGGGAGGAGGTTACAGAGCACGGAGGCCGGCGGCCTTACTGCCATGGAGGCTGGGAGGCCACTAAAGGATCAGAAGCAGAGGAATAACACGAGAGATCTGTTTCGGGATCATCTGCACTGAAATCGGAGACTCAATGTTCACTTCCATGTGTTTCCTTTCTAACTTGCTTGTACGTGACTTCCTATTTCCTGGAAGGACAGGTGACCACATTGCCGAGCAGAGGGCAGTTTGGATCGTGACACCAGAAATGCAAACAGAAAAAAGACAAGTTGGCGTTTTTGTTTTCCTTCCAAAATAGGTTTCTGAAGCTTATCCCCTCCATCAATACTTTTGAAAGGGAAAACAACTTCCTTTGCAAAAGCTGCATTTTATTGAAAGCAGATAAGATTCTTAGAATTGACAGCAGAGGCAAGGAATAAAATTTATTCCAAGACTTGAATGGGAAAAGAGGAAGAACTCACAGTCAAGAGTCCCATCAGCTGAGGAGGGGCTGTGAGAGGGGAGACCCAGATGGACTGTGGTTTTGGGGCAGGGGATGACCAGAGAGGGTTCCTGATAGCAGAACAGGGTGGTTGTTGGGACATGGATGGGGAAACTAGGGGACAACTGGTGGCGTGCAGATGAATGGAGTTGTGGTTCAGAGTCAGCTGCAGCTGGACTCCAGTGCCAGGAAGTCAAGATGGAGCCCTCAGAACATCAACCCAGGAGGAATGGGCACCGTAACATGCCCACATGGGTAAGTCTTGTTTTCTGCTATGCTCATGGCTATTTGGAAGGCCATCCACGGCTATGGCAGTGATCTGGATCTACCCGTCTGTGGATCACCAGAGCAAACATCTGCCACCTGCACCTCACTCTGGACTCTTTCTTCCAGGAGGTTAACACACTCACAGGACTGTTGAAATCCTTGAGGAATCAGTGGTGATGTGGAGGGAACACCCTCACCCAGCCCACGCCTCAGCACTGGAACTATGTGTGGGTCAGGTAGGTCAGTGGTGGAAACTCAGTCCTGGCCTCCACAGCCGCCTCCCTGCTGGCTCCGGGGTTGAAGAGGAGAAAGACTGGGAGCAGGGAGAGGGATGGGTGTCTGCATAAGGGTGAATGAGGCTGACACCAATGCCGTGGGAACATTGGTGAAGTCAACTTCTTGAAAAACACTTCAGGTTTGTAGTTTACCAATTTTGTGAATTTTATCTTGAAGATTTTAAAACCTAGGTAGTTCCTCCTGCTGTCTGTGCAATATGAAATAGGTTTTTCATTGGCAAGGGAGTTTGAAAAAAATAGTCTAAGCAAAACATAATTAGAAAGATAAACATAGTTCCTTCTTAATCATATGATGTACGTGAAAGCCTAAGAGAAAGTGTTTTGTACATTTTGCTCTTCAGTATTATCTGCGTCACAGCTACCTGCTCCCACCCTTCCCTGTGTGACCCATGAGAGCAGATAATTACGAGCTGGCTAGATACAGGGAAGAGTAAAATTAAGCCTTGGTGTAACCAGTGAGAGCTACACTAATTGCTGCCCACTCAGCAGTTGATGCTCTGATAGGCCCTTTATGTGGGTGGTTGTTGGGCAAGTTTTAGAAATGCAGTCACATTTAATTGCTGTGAACCTAGGCAACTATTAAGCCTAAGAAGAGATCAATGATGTCCTCCCCTCTCTTCCTTTCTTCTTCTATCCCTCTATCTTGGCATCATGGGGATCTGACATGGCATTAGAATGCTTGGGTGATTGGAGGTTTGATCTCTGAGCTCATCCAAATGGCTCACTGGTGGCACTAATGGGACCTCTCCTGTTGCATGGAGGACCTGCAAGGCTTCATTACAGGATAGTGACTGGCCGCGTCTGCTCACTTGATGGTAGTTTGGTTACATATTCACAATAGCTGCCTTATGTGAGACACGGTTCTCTCCCCATTTGTGTAAGTATGCAGAAAGTTTTCTTAGGTATTTTCTTTTCTAGTGCAAGAGTTGGAGAAAGCATGAGTAAAAGTTCTAGCTATACACCTAAGTATTTCATAATGTTATTTACTTTTAATTTTCTTAATTAATTAATTTTTTTTTTAGAGTGAAGGTGCCATTTTGTTACTCAGTCTGAGTGCAATAACGTGATCATAACTCATCGTAACCTCGACCTCTTGGGCTCAAGCAGTCTTCCTGCCTCAGCCTCCTGAGTAGCTAGGACCACAGGCATGTGCCAACATGCCCAGTTAATTAAAATTTTTTTTAGTGGGCTGGGTGCAGTGGCTTACGCCTGTAATCCCAGCACTTTGGGAGGCCGAGGCATGCAGATTGCCTGAGGTCAGGAGTTCAAGACCAGTCTGGCCAACATGGTGAAACCCCGTCTCTACTAAAACTACAAAATATTAGCCAGGCATGGTGGCATGTGTCTGTAATCCCAGCTACTCGGGAGGCTGAGGCAGGGGAATTGCTTTAACCAGGGAGGTGGAGGTGGCAGTGAGCTGAGATCGCACCACTGCACTCCAGCCTGGGCAACACAGCGAGACTCCATCTCAAAAAAAAAAAAAATATATATATATATATTTCTGTAGACATGGGATCTTACTATGTTGCCCAGGCTGGTCTGCAACTCATCAGGCGATCTTCCTACCTTGGCCTCCCAAAGCTCTGGGGTTACAGGTGTGAGCCATTGCTCCAAGCTCTATCCCTCCCTCCGTCCCTTCCTTCCTTCTCTCTCTCTCCCTCCCTTTCTTTCTCTCTCCCTCCCTTTCTTTCTCTCTCCCTTTCTTTCTTTTATTTCTTTTTTTTCTTTTCCTTTCTTTCTTTCTTTTTCTTTCTATTTTCTCTTTCTTTCTTTCTTTATTTTTCTTTCTTCCTTCCTTTCTTTTACTTCCTTCCTTCCTTCCTTCCTTCCTTTCTTCTCTCTTTCCTCTCTCTCTTTCTTTCTTTCTTTTTAAAAAGATTTTCAGCACATGTAAGCCCTGTAAAATACATTTTTCTCCAAGCTGATTTATGTACAAAAGCATACTATATTCCATCAACAACAATGACAGGGCTGAGTCACTATCAATAGGCCTAGATTCAAAATGATTTTCTAGGATTGGAAATGAATGCATGTTGATTCCACCCATGTTTCCTGCCAGACCCTATTTGCTGCAAAGCTTCCATTAGGAGGTCACTTGGTTGAGAATAGGAGGACAGTTGCTGGAGACTTGAGAATAGGTGAGAGCTTAATGTACATTCACAAAATATTTTGCCATAATTTTTTGTCCAGTTGATAATAGTTTCATTAAAATTGTGCAAGACATATAGTTTTTATTCACTTAATAACAAGTGTAGTGAAACATCTGAAACAACCTGAATGTTCAGTAATAGACAACTGGTTAAATAAATTATGGTACATCAACTTAGCTGAATATTGTGCAATTATTACATGGAAATTATGAACTTACACAAAAACATTAAAAATGCTATAATATTGGAAAAAAGCAGGATAAAACATTATATCATGCTGTGACTAGACAATTAAGAAAACAGACGTTCATTGAAAAAGGCAAACTAATTTATTTATCAATGTTGCAGAATAATGGTTAATTTTTTTCTTTAAAATGTTTCCATTGTATGGCCCCTGATATCAGGTGCTGAGAAAGATACAATATCCTGTTAGTGTCCCTGCCAAAAATGCATGAACTGAACCTAATCATGAGGAAACATCAGAGGCACCCAAGATGAGGGCCTTCTACAGAATAACTTGTTTGTGTGCTTCAAAAATATCAAAGCTATGATTGAAATTTTAGCATATGTTCACTTATAACAAATCATTCATGTAGAAAATAAGTCAGTAAATAATCAGACATTTTATTTTTATAGTAAAAAAATTCATTTTCTAACTATAAATGTTGGTGAAATAAATAAAAAGCTTTAAATGTAAATGAATATTTTATTGATTATTTTTATTTAAAAACTTTTACTTTAAGCTTTATTAACAATTGTATTACATTTTTTATTTCTGTTTGTGATAAATTATGATTGAAATTTTTTGAAATGAATTAAGTTGATCTGTGTTATCTTATATTTGTCAGAAAGTTTAATAATCTTTAATGTCTGTTACTATTCCAGGAAAAGATAGAATTATAATAGTCTGACAATGACAAGTAATCGGTTAGACTACGTCTTTTTTCTTGACTTAGGGATACTAAATTTGTGATATATTAAGCTTACCATTGCAATAAGTAATTATTCTTCTTTCTGACTAAAACAACCAGAAATTAATATTTTTGTATTACTTGATGAGAAAAATCCATTTGCAGTTGAGCTAAAAACAAAAGAAAACAAACAACAGCAATAAGAAAAACAAAGGAAATACTGTCTTATTATTCTGTTCCATGGAGGTGAAAGAGAACAAGACTCATTATACTCTTACTTTTCCTGGATTGAAAATTTCTCTTAAAATTGAGCTCGAGATCTAATTCCATAATTCTTTTTTTTGTCATATAGTAAAGAATATAGCTGCCACTTTTATTTTGCAGATGACAACCGAACCTTAAACTATTTCTACCAATTCTACCAGTAAATCGAATGGGTTAGCATGAGCTTTACATAAAGACATAACTTTGCTCTGGTGAATATATTTTCAGTTGAACTGTACTCAAGAAAAATTCCATCGCAGCACTTTACTTAAAAGATTGTTTGATGTTTTGTTTTGGTTTTGGATGAGCTGTAATTGCAGAAGAGAAGTTCTCAGCGCAGAGTGAAAATCTTTACCGCTGTGATTGTCTCGCCAGTCGTAATGACAGGTTTAATTTAAAACTTCACCCTTTTCTCACTCCCATCATCTTAAGACCAACGACTCGGAATTGCTCTTTAGAGTTAGGAGCTGGTCCTGGTATCAAGGGCTGATAACGTGGTCTCCGCAGGAACTCAGATTCTGATTTGGGCCTCGCTGTGTTCTAATCAAGGAAACTAATGAACTACACTCATTGTAAGTTCATCTAGTAGGAAACCTTGGACTGTTCCCAGAACCAGAGCCAAATGTTTTAAGTGGTAATCAAGTTTCCCTTGTCATTGCTCATATTTAATCATCAGAAAATTCTGTGTATTTATGTCCATATTGAAAGAAGAATCTTTGATTCTATGTGCATGCTAAATGCGAACTGGCTGCATAGAGCTATGCTGTTTGACCTCCTTCAACACACGCTGCAGAGCGCAAGTTTCCTGGGGTGCTTCTCTTCTGTGACTTTTTTTTACACTGAAATTTGCATTTTTGTTAAAGGTGATGTGAAGAAGTTCAACGCTAGTAGTACATACAATGAATTCAGTACTTTAAGAGATAAAAATTGTTTTGATTATTCTATTCAACAACTACTTATTAAGAAGCTATTTTGTGCCAAGCACTGTGCCAGATACTAAAAAATAGTGAATGTGGAAACGGAAAAAAGAGGAAGATTGAAACTGACCTAATAGACCTATCAACAGTTGTTTTTTAGAGGAACATAGAAATTAACCCTCCTGGTCTTAAAGTTTGAAACTTTACATTTGTTTTATCTGAGTTTTCTCCTCAGGAAAGGATCCCCAGGCCTCTCAAAAAAAAGTATCAAAGAAGTGAAACTCACCAGATCATCACATCCAGACAAGGAGATGCCGGACCCCTCATCCACCATGATTGCTTCCTTACCCCTCCTGCATTTCTGTTTTCTCATAAGTTGTTACATTTGTCTCCCTGCTATATAAAACTCATAATTTTAGCCCATCAGGGAGATGGATTTGGGACTGAGCTCCCATCACCTGGTTAAAGCTTTTTCCTTGGCAATACTTGTTGTTTCAGTGACTGGTTTTCTGTGCAGGGAACAGCAGGACCTAGACTGAACCCCTGGTGTTTCGGTAACACGATTGTTGAGGAAGAAGAAATGATATTATACACAACATATATGTTATATTGATTTATCTTGTTTATAAGTTGTAGATATGAGAAACCTGAATTATAAAAATCCGGAATGAACAAATAGATTCATACATTTATTGGTTTTATTAGTTGACACTTGTAAATAAAGTATGGCAGTTTCCTCCTCTTTTTTGGTTCCTCAAGGCTATTCTATAACATGGGTTGAAACTCCAGGAAGGTTCAGAATGATCCTTCCCTTACACCCCTACAAGAAACTTTAGTTCATGAACTTAACACCAATATGTATATTTTTCCAGAGGCTTGGGAATGATCTTGATAGAGATCAACAGAAAAGGAAATTGTGGACTTATTGGGAATAGAAATAGGAAGCATAACAGATTTTAAAATAAAAAGTGAGGTTTTTGCATTAAGGTCTTTTTTTTTTTTTTTTTGAGACGGAGTCTCGCTCTGTCGCCCAGGCTGGAGTGCAGTGGCCAGATCTCTGCTCACTGCAAGCTCCGCCTCCCGGGTTCCCGCCATTCTCCGGCCTCAGCCTCCCGAGTAGCTGGGACTACAGGCGCCGCCACCGCGCCCGGCTAGTTTTTTGTATTTTTTAGTAGAGACGGGGTTTCACCGTGTTAGCCAGGATGGTCTCGATCTCCCGACCTCGTGATCCGCCCGTCTCGGCCTCCCAAAGTGCTGGGATTACAGGCTTGAGCCACCGCGCCCGGCTGCATTAAGGTCTTGTAAGAGATTGCTACAAGCGAAACAGACAAAAATCTCTGCTCTTAAAGTTTCCACATTTATGGTTACATATTACAAACTGTCTTTGCAATGAGACAAGGTGTGGTTTTGCAAATTGGCAGCTATGCAACAATATAATGGAATAATAATGCAAAACTTTTGCAGGGTAAAAAGGTGACTACTATAAAGGATGCAATATTTCATGAAATCAATAAAAGTGATATTAAAGAACTACACATTTCAAAACAAACTCAGTGACAAATGGAAGTTTATCAGTCTAGACCAACTAATAACTGAAGAAAAGAGAAAGAAACAGCACTGATGAATAACAGCTAAGTTAAATAGAATGACTCCACCACCAAAGAATTCAGAAAGATCACGGAAAATTGTTGAAACCTTGACATTCTTTACAAAGATTTACAAATGTTATTTAAAATATCAAACATAAAGTAAGAAATTCTATACCTGTGTACCAAACTATCAAAAAAAAAATGCCCAATTCAACCCCTAACATTTTATTAATTCCTTTTCTTAGGATGAATCACAATTATAACCTTATTTTTATTAAAAGTGGAATAAACTTATTTTATAACTTACAATTTATTGAGAAAATCTTAAGAAAGACTCTCCCATCCCCTACCCCATTATTTACTGTGAACCTCTATTCAGTGGCTTTAGCAAGAGCCACTGATCAAGGGCCTTCTTTATCTCTATGTGAACAGCTTTCTTCGCCTTCCAACTCTGAGGTCCATTCAAGTCAAGCAATTCACTTGTTTGGTTTGGTTTGGTTTGGCAGTTGGATAATTGCCTGTATGTCCTATCATCATATTCATCCTACCGGATTGTAAGGATATCCTTCATGTTTAGTCTTCTCTAAGTCAGAGAAATTTTAAACATTTAGATCACCAAAATGATACTCTACTCCACTGATCACACTTACCTATGTATTCATTTTCTATTGCTGCATAAAAAATGAATACAGACGTAGCAACTTAAAACACATATTTAATATCTTATCATTTCCGGGGGTCAGAATCAGGGTGCGGCTGGTCCGGGTCACCTGCTCTGAGTTTCAAGGGGTTTTCCAGGCTTCACCGTCTTCTGGAGGATTAACTGGAGAAGAATCTGCTCTCGAGGTCCTTCGGGACGTGGCAGGATTTATTTTCTTCAGGAGTATGCCTGAGGACTTTGGCTTTTCGCAGGCAGTCTGCTGGAGGCTGCCCTCAGGCCCTAGACATCACTCAGGCTTCTCCAACACTGGCCTTTACTTTCCCAGGCCCACATCAGTGAATGGTAGTCCTGTCACTAAGCTAGTCTTCCAGAACATATCAAAGAAGTGGCTTCCATCACCTTTGCCATCATCTACCGGTTAGAAGCAGTTCACAGGTCTTGACCACACTCAGTGAGAGGGATTACATGAATGTGTGACCACCAGGAGATGGTAACAATTGGGGTCACCAGGAGATATGACTGCTACAATCTCCCGTGATCAAAAACAAAAATAGGAATCTGGAAGTTGAAGTTCAAGGTTTTGAAAAGTGAATTGGCTTTCTGTTTTTATCATTTCTGGATATACAAAACAGTTATATGAAATTTATTAATATGAACTGCATCATACTTAAGTTTTAAACATTAGTAATATTCTATTGAATTTTTTTGCTGTCCTACTTAAATTTTTGAGGACATTTTATATGTTTAGGAGTGATCTAAGTGGAATGTCACTTTTTTCTAAATCTCCAAATAATCCTAAACCAAATGGAATACAGATGAACATTTACTAGAAATCACTGACATCCACTATTTTAATTTCTTAGCTGTTGATAATGTTTTTGAAATATAACATTTACTCTGGTCACAGTGGCTCATGCCTGTAATCCCAGGGCTTTGGGAGGCTTGGCAGCAGAATTGCTTGAAGCCAGGAGTTTGGGAGTAGCCTGGACAACACAGGGTGACCCTGTCTCTACAAAAAAAATGTAAAAAGCTGGGCATGGGGGTGACTTTCCTGCCTCAGTCTCCTGAGTAGCAAGGGCTACAAGCATGCACCCCCATGCCCAGCTTTTTACATTTTTTTATCAACAGCTAAGAAATTAAAATAGCGATCAAACACTTCAGGTAGTTGGTGAATAATTTGTTACAAATAATCTCTACTTAGAATTGTAACGTGTGTGTATATATATTATATATAATTATACATATGTAATATATACATACAAAAAAACTGAGAGACAATTTACGCACCAACCAACACAAATACATATGGAATAATAGAACATAAGTTAATATTCCTAAAATTCAGTACGTATGAGGCCAGAAGAGAGCGCTCATAAAATATAAAGGATCAACATTATGTATATGATGTTTTCTCACTGCAGTGAATTAAAGTTAGATATCATTAGCAAAATAATGGATTATAACAAAATAATGGATTCTACATCTGTTACAGCTTTTGAGATCTTTGTCATCAACCATTCTCTCATCACTTCTCTCTCGACAAGTGAAGCTCTAGGTACAGAATGTTCTACAAGTTAACTTTTCCAAAAATTCAGGAAACATACAATCTGTGTCTTACATAAGTTGTTTCAGAAAGCATAAAAGGACTAAAAGCTGCCTAACTCATTTTATGAGACTACTGTGATATTTTTAAAGTTAAGCATCATAAAAAAAAAAGAACATGGTAAGTAAATTTTATTTCTAAGCAAGTTGCGTATTTCTAAAATACAATTGCACATTGTTGAATCCAACATAGTAGTGAAGAAATGAGTTTAATAGGATCAAGCCTGATATGTCCCTTAAATGTAAGAATTTCCATAGTTTAAAGAAAACTCTACAAAGTAAACCACTGTATTAATGAGGTTAGGAGAAAAATTCCATGACTATTTCAGTAGATATTTAACCATACTATTAAAACATTTTCACTGCAACAGCCATTGGTATAAGGCTTTACAAATATTAACTCATTTAATCTTCATAATAGCCATATGTGGTAGGTAATATTACCAACATTTTAAAGACGAGAAAACTGAAGCACTGGGAGATTATGTAATTAGGTCAGTTAAGGTCATTCAGCTAATATGCAGAAAAGCTAAGATTTAGTACAGGCAACCAAGCTCCAGCGTCCAGGTTTTCAACCAGTCTTTTATGCTGCCTCTTTTGCAATATATGGAGAAAAATCATTTGATAAAGTTAAACTTTTATTTATTATAGGCATGCTAGAACACTGGGATCAGAAAAAAAAAACCTTTAACACCATAAAAGCTATGTTTACTAAAAGTATTCATGTCTTAGAGGCATTCCCCTTAATCTCAGGAATGAGAAAAGAATACGCCCTTTCATTTTCCCGTCCAATATTTGTTCGTTTAGCAAATATTTGTATTAAGACATTACAAAAGTATATTAATTAAAAGGGCATGGTAATAGCATAGAAACAGATGAATAGACAAATCAGAAAGAAAAGCATGTTCACCATACTGTTTTATATATAAAGATTTGAAATATGGTTGACCTGGAATCAAGAAATCAGTGGTACAAGAGACTGAGATAGGAGGATAACTTGAGCACAGATGTTAGAGACCAGCCTGGGCAATATAGTGAGAACTCACTTCAAAAAAACTCAATGGTGACAAGTACTATATTTATTAAATACTGTTTAAAAAATGGCTCATTATGTGGAAAAAAGACTTTAATTCCTACCTCACATCATATTAAAAAATAAGCTCCAGATAGTTTATAGATCTAAATGTTAAAAGCAAATCTATAACACTATGAGAGAAAATATAGGAACATATCCTTGTGATTCAGTGTGTGGGAAATGATACATATTTATGAAATACTCCAAACAAATATTTTATTACATCAAAATTATGATTTTGTTTTAAATAAGATAAACTGCCAGGAACAGTGAGGAGTCTGAGCTTTTATTCTACTTGCACACTGACAAGTTAAAGTACCATAGTTCAATGGATGCTATGAGAAGATACGAGACCCCTGGGTCAGAGACAAAGAATTCTGTTATTCATGGCCTAGCAGGCAGCATGAGCTTCATGTTTGTGCTGGTTTCTCATAGCCCCCAAGTTCCCCTGGAGCAATGAAGATGGGCCTAGATAGATGCTCCACTAACAGTGGGTTGACATAACAGCCAAGAAAACCTCAAGCTCGGAAAATCCCAATATTTTTAAAAGGGCTTCAAGCAAACTTGTCCAACTGTTGTCACAGAAGGAGATATTATCTTTATCAGACTGGACATTAAATATGCCCTCTAATCCAGATGAAGGCAGTGTCTCTGTCATCCAAGGCTGTTTACTATATACACACCCTTGAAAAGATGGTACAGCACAAACACTGTCAATGTCTTTGCTTGCAAAAAGTGCAGAAATATGACAGACCCCTGGTGAATTGTCTGCTAACAGAACTAATAGTCAAAGTAAACACATAGGTTATAGGCTTAGAGACTTTGCTTTAGATTTTTCTGACTTTCAAGAAAAAGATAGGAAATCAATTAAAAATGGACAGTAGTTATAATCAACTTACATAAGGTGCAACTAAAAATGTGAATACATGTTTAAAAAATTGTTCAACATAACTAGTAATCTGATAAATGAAAATTAAAACTAATATAAAACATCAATATATACCAATCAAATTGACCAAGTTATAAATCAATTAATAGCACATGTTAGCAGGAATACATAGACAGTAACCTTCATATCCTACTAGTAAGAGTGTATCCGAGATCACCATTTTGAGAACACATTTGGCATATTGGTGAAAACATTATGCCTATGCCTTATACCCAACAATTTCATTCCTGGGAATAAACCCCAGAACAACTTTGCTCGGAGATGTGTGAAGATGTTCAATTCGGCAATAGTTGGAAGCTATCTTCATATCCGTAGAAAGTGGAAGTGGCTGTGCAAATAAGACGGATGTCATTCATTAGAAGAAATAAACAATACCTAGAAATACTAAAATATAAATATGTCAGAGTCTACTATTCCGTAAAAATGTAAAACTGACGGATATTTATGTAGAAGTTTAAAAAACACACAAAATAACACAATAATATACAAATCACTTTCACTTCCCTATAACCATTCTCTATTTTCTGTCCCTTCTTTTGCTTTCTCTTTCTTTCTCCTTTCCTTTCCTCTTTTCTTTCCTCTTTCTCCTTTATCTTTTCCTTTCTTCTTTCCCCTTTCCTTTTTTTCACAGGGTTTTGCTCTGTCATCTAGGTTGGAGTACAGTGGCGCGATCTCAGCTCACTGCAACCTCAAGCTTCTGAGCTCAAGTCATCCTTCCATTTCAGCCTCCCAAGGAGCTCGGACTACAAGTGCAAGCCATCATGTCCAGCTAAATTTTTTGTACTTTTTGTAGAGGTAGGGTCTCATTATGTTGCCCAGGCTGGTTTTGAACTCCTGGGCCCAAAGGATCTGCCTGCCTCAGCCTCCCAAAGTGTTGAGATCACAGACATGAGCCACCATGCCAGACCTCCTTTTCCTTTATAGCTCTGATCACCCCCTGAAGTTACATTACATTTATTTATTAACTTGTTTATCATTTGTCTTCACCAGTAGGTGGAATCCAATAGGGTGCTGTTGACTGTCTTGGTGGTCTTTTCCCTGGTGGATCCCACCTCCTGGGATCAGACCTATAGTGTCTGATCTATAATATGAGCTCACAAATTATTTTTATTGAATTAGTTATTTTTATCAATACTCATCTGTAAATAAATCAATAGAAACAAAAAGTCCTATGTAATTTGTGTGTCTTCAGGCCTCCATGGCCTCTGCCATTAAGTAAAATCACATAACATCATTAACCACATTTTTTTTTTTTTTTGAGACAGGGTCTCACTTTGTCACCCAGGCTGCAGTGTATTGGTGCAATCTTGGCTCACTGTAACCTCCTCCTCCCGGGTTCAAGAGAGTCTCCTGCCTCGTCTCCTGAGAAGTTGTGATCACAGGAATGCACCATCACGCCTGGCTAATTTTTGTGTGTTTAGTAGTGTTGGCCAGGCTGGTCTCGAACTCCTGACCTCAGGTGATCCACCTGCCTTGGCCTCCCAAAGTGCTAGGATTACAGGTGTGAGCCATCACACCCAGCCATTATCCACAGTTTTTGTTAGTGCTTGCACCTGGTTTTGCAGGACTCCTGGCTCCCTGAAAAATCCACTTAAGTACTTCTGAGAGTCCTATTAGGGGCGTTTCCCTTTGTGAAGCATCCCCAGCCAAATCTATCTTGTTCTTTTCCTGATAGGGCGGCTCCTCCTTGCTGTCTTTTCTCATGAAGCTGCTTAAAGGGTGACTCAGCACTACACCACTTCCAGGTACCAACTATGAGATGCCAAAGTCCATCCAAAGGATGGACCCAAGGCTACTGAATCTTAAGGTTTCAGACAAGTGTGTGAGACTTTGTACATGAAGTTGGAGAATGCCTCGCTCTCCACCCTGTACAGGGTTGTGATCCAGGGCTGGATTTCAGACCGCTTTCTCTGCAGGAACTCTAAACAAGCCCAGGTACAAGACACACCACATCCTTTTCTCCAATTAAACAGACAGGCAAGCAAAGATTCTCCTCCCCTCCCCTCCCCTCCCCTCCCTTCCCCTCCCCTCCCCTCCCTTCCCCTCCCCTCTCCTCTCCTTTCCTTCGTTTTTTTCAGACAGGGTCTCACTCTGTCACTGAGGCTGGAGGGCAGTGGCATAATCTCAGCTCGCTGCAGCCTCCACCTCCTGGGTTCAAGCCATTCTCCTGCCTCAGCCTCCCAAGTAGCTGAGATTCCAGGCACCCATCACCACGCCCGGCTAATTTTTGGTATTTTTAGTAGAGACGGGGTTTCACCATGGTAGCCAGGATGGTCTTGATCTCCTGACCTCGTGATCCACCCACCTCAGCCTCCAAAACTGCTGGGATTACAGGTGTGAGCCACCGCGCCTGGCCTGTCCTTTTCTTTAATCAAACAGCAAAATGTCTTCCTATCAGTTTTTGTAAAAATTTCTAGAAATGTCATTGGCCAACAAGCTTCACAAACACTCAAGCTCTGAATGTAGCTAGGCTAGCTCTTCTTGATAGATTTACATCGAAAAGGAGGAAAGAGCTTCAAAGAGGGTGTGGCCAACCCCATACAAATAAGGAGAATAGGTTGGAGAAGAGGCCATTGAATTTGGCACCTAGCGACTTGTTTGTACTAATAAAGGAGTTTCTGTAGTCAGCTGGAGACTGGCTTAAAAGCACTCAAAGGATTTTGGATGTTCTGTAGGTCGACTGGGCTCCACTAAACATTTGGCAACAAATAAGCATTTCTCTCCAAGACATTGAGAAATACAGAGCAGTTCTGTTTATTTTCTTTAGAGATGGAGACACGCTATTGTAGCCAAAGCAAAGTTTGGAGCCATTTTGGTTCCTGGTCCCTGGGCGTAGGTTTACTCTTTTGTTTAATAAGAGAATCAACAGTGCTTTTGACAATCAGTGGTTTCTCCAGCATCCTAACTAATATTATCTCCCTTCACAAAAGGCTCGGGCAGCCCAGGCTGTGGTAACCAATTCCTGAGAGTGCAATCACTGTGGTCAGTCTGGCTCCCTCCACTCTCGCCATCTTCTAAACCCACGCTGTACACATTCTGGAAAAAGGGCTCTGTAAACTCAAGCTGTTTGGTTCCTTCAGAGAACAAGTCATAATAAAAAGAGGTTTATAAAGGCGTCGTTTTCTCGCCAAGAAAGTTGAATGAATTCTTTTATCTCCTCATGATTCATTCCTAATTGCAAGAGTCTTATTTTTAGAGTGCATTTTGGAGGTTTTTGTTATTTAGTGGTAAAAACACAAAATGATGCACTCAGCATTCCAGATGACAGGCTGGAGAGGAGGAGGAGTTCTGTGGATGTGGCTCTCACCATGCGAGGAGCCTGTGGTCTTGGTCAGCCTGGGCCGCTGTAACAAAACGCCGTCGACTGGGGGTCTGAACCGCAGACATTACCTTCTCACAGTTCTGGGGGCTGGAAGACTGAGGTCAGGCTGCCAGGCTGTTTGGGCTCTTGGTGAGGGCCCTCTTCCTGGTTATGTCCTTACCTGGTTTTTTTGAGTGGTGTATGGAGAAAGAAAGAGATCCTGGGTCTCTTCTGCATGCACTGATCCCATCATGAGAACCCCAGATCCTGGGTCTCCTCTGCTTTATATAGGGACACGCACTGATCCCATCATGAGAACCCCAGATCCTGGGTCTCCTCTGCTTTTTATAGGGACACGCACTGATCCCTTCATGAGGACCCCAGATCCTGGGTCTCCTCTGCTTTATATAGGGACACGCACTGATCCCTTCATGAGGACCTCACCTTCATAACTTCATCTAACCCAAATTCCCTTCCAAAGGCTCCACTTCCAAATACCATCACATTGTGGGTTAACGTGTCAATATATGACTTTTGGGAGGACACAGTCATTTAGTGCATAGAACCTGTAATCAGTGAATACAAGAATTGTTGGTGTCTGTAGCAGAAGAGGATTTTCTCGTTGCCTGACTGCTCTTGAGAACAGTCCTCCCGGAGAGAAGAGTGGAGTGCAGGAGGTGATGACATTTTCATTCCGTATGTGAAACAATAAATGCCTGATAGTGAGAGTTTTCAGAAAGATGAACAGACTGTTTGTAGGAATACTGAATTCCATGTGCCTGGTGGTATCTAAGCAGGGGCTGGGTAATTGTGGAAAAAATTTAAGAGCATTCAGAAGGGCCCAGAGAAGTGGCTCGCATCTGTAATCCCAGCACTTTGGGAGGCCAAAGTGGTAGGATCGCTTGAGGCCAGGAGTTTGAGACCAGTCTGGTCAGCTTAATGAGACCCTATCTTTACTAACAATTACAAAATTAGGTGGGCATGATGGTGTGCACCTGTAGTCCCAGCTGCTCAGGAGTCTGGGGTGAGGTGAGAGAATCTCTTGAGCCCGAGTTCAAAGGCTGTAATGAGCTGTGATCATGCTACTGTACTCCAGCATGGGCAACAGAGCAAGACTCTGTCTAAAAAAAAAAAAAAAAAAAAAGTGTGTGTACATATATGGCAGTCAGAGCACCCAGGTCCCTAGGTCCCCTTTCAGTGCTGAAGCTATGTGCTTGAAAATTTACTTGGGGGCCACGGCTGCATATACCCTCATCACAATTCTCAGTCCTCAGGAGGCAATGGTTTAGACTTAAACTTCCACATAAGCAGACTACTTTGGAGAAGGACAAAGGGAAGTTTTCCTTGGCTCCATAGGACACTGTCAAGGAGTCAGGGGCAGGACTGGAACGAACAGTATGAGAAGTAAAGTACGCGCACTCGTGCGTGAACATTATGGCAAACATGACAAAGACGCGATGCTTTTGCAGTCTCCCACGTTCCCGCCACGTAAAATCAAGTGTCACAAGCAAAGCAGAAGTCTTGTTAGTTCTTTTCAGTGACAATGTGGATGCCGTTCCTCCTGGTTTGCATTCCTTTCTTCCCACGCTCTCTCTACCCACAGAAATTCAACCAGTTTTCCTGTCCCAAATCAAACAGGACTTTCCCCGTAAAGTAATTCCCTGATTCATAAAATACAATGATGATAATAATTCTCTGATTCATGCTTTCCATGTCTTTTGATCTATTCTGTTTAGCACTCTTATAGCCCTTAGCTTATTCTTTACTCTAAAAATACCTTTTCTTACGTACTAGAATCTAAATTTTTGAGGACAGACATTGTGTCTTTCTTAGACTTTTATATCCCTAAGACGTCAAATACTCTACCTTATGGCTAGTAAATCTCAGTAGATGGATATTAGGTGACTGGGTGAATGAGCGGAACATTCTAAATGGGGAGAAAATGCAAAGCCATCTTTGCTGCTGCAGGATTCTGCTCCCTTTTTCCTCAGATCTAACCTATGTGGTCTTTTATTTCAGACATTGGACTGGAAAGTGAGAGGCTCAAAACAGTATGAGAAGTAGAAAGCTGGCAAGTTTGTTGGGGACATATGTAACTCCATGAAATATCACTGTTTCAAGGATTAAGTTGTAAGTTTTACCCTTTTTAGATAAGGAAAACAGAGTGTGAGTGGGGTTAGAAAGAGGAAAAACAGCAAGCCAAGCTGAATCACTCATCCTGAGAGGCATTCAAACACAGTTATGGAGAAGCGACTTTCCTTCACAAGGGTAAGCCCTCAACAGCAGCTGGCAAACCTCAGTCCACAGCGCCCAGTGTGAGAAAGGGAAGATTTCAAACAACTTAAATACAAAGAAAATGCTTTTTTAAAACATTAGTGATCCTTTTCCACATTTCCCTTTAGGCTCTATTCATAAGGAAAATATTCCGCTGCACCTCACAGCAATACATCTTATTCTTTTTTAATATGTAGCAACCGTCAGCCAACTCATAGCTGAAGCAGGGACATTGTGCAGCTCTTGGCCCTTGTTCTTAGTATGTGTTCAGAGGCCTAATACTCTGTCAAGCAGGGAGGATGACAGCCAGAGCAAACAGTCACGGTCCTCACGGTGGAAAATAATGTTGCCAGGCAAGCCAAAATATAATTTTTTCTACGAATTTTCTTTCCAGGGAGTACCTCTGAAAAACACCTTTCTAGCACAATAGTCATTGAATTCAATTATATATTTTTAGACACCACTAACCGTTCTTTGTTTTTTCTTCCATTTCTAGAAAATTCTGCACATCTGGAAAGAACAGCAATGAACAGGAACTTGTGCATTTGCGCTAGGCTCCTACTGGGCCTGCTTCGTTTAATTTCCTCCATTTTTATGACACTTTCCTATGCTGCTACTCCAGACATTCCATAAAACACCTCACCACGAACAAACTGTAAGGGAAGGAAATCTGAAGGAAGTCTGACTGAACTTCTGAGTTCTCACCATCAGACTGACCAGGAAAAACTTCCAGGCCCCTAATCCCACTTCTCTGCGGTCTCCTCTTGGTCTCTGTGTATGAGCTCTCCTGCCTGTTTGCACCTCTAATCCATTGTCAGACAAACTGTCCTACTCGTGTTTGCCTCTGAGAGGCTGCCCACTTCCTCATGTTCGGAGAAAGAACACAAAGCATCCTAACTTTGATTCAGTTTTCCGTGTACTTCAGCCAGCAGTCTGCCATTAAGCACACTTTTTACTGCCAAATAAAGTCATTGCTTTCAATGTTTTTTCTTCTTTTTTTTTCTTTTCTTTCTTTCTTTTTTTTTTTTTGAGACAGAATCTCACTCTGTCACCCAGGCTGGAGTGTAGTGGCACAATCTCGGCTCACTGCAACCTCCACCTCCCGAGTTCAAGCAATTCTCCTGCCTCAGCCTCCCAAGTGGCTGGGATTACAGGTGCCCACCACCATGCCCAGATGTTTTTTGTGTGTGTATTTTTAGTAGAGATGGGGTTTCGCCATGTTGACCAGGCTGGTTTTGAACTCCTGACATCAAAGGATCCACCTGACTCGGCCTCCCAAAGTGCTAGGATAATAAGTGTGAGCCACGGCACCCCGCCAATATTTTTGTTTCTAATAAAACAAGAACTAGTAGTGCACTCCGTCTAGAGCAAGACAGTGTGGTGGAGACACGGAGCAAGTGGGCAGGGGATAAACAGGTCAAGAACTGATTTCACAATTGAGGTTTAAGCTTGATAAGAAATAAGGCAAGTTTGAATGATCTGGGTCCCTGGGGAAGCATTTGTTTAGAAAAAGTTCAAAAGTAAATAAAAATACTATGCATCTAGTTTCTAGGTATTGATTTATCTAAAAGGGACCTGGCTTTCACCTATTTACGACATGTAAGTGCATTTCTCACAGTTCTAGAGGCTGGAAGGCTGAGGTCAGGCTGCCAGGCTGTTTGGGCTCTAGGTGAGGGCCCTCTTCCTGGTTATGTCCTTACCTGGTCTTTTTGAGTAGTGCATGGAGTCCGCACTTACTTATGATATGTAAGTGCATTTCAAAGCTTTGCCTGACATTTGGGTGCAAGGTGGCAGAGGCTGTGGGGCTGCTGGGTGCCACCACATGTGACAATACAGAAAGCACAAAGCATCTGTAGGCACCGAAATCAAATTCCCACAGCTCTGTACTTTGTCAGGGGATGACTCTTGGCCTATTTTAAATATTCTGAATTAACTTCCTTTCCTACACTTTCTCCCTGACAGAAGCACACTCCCTTAAAAAGAGAAGAATCATATCATATCTCTACGGAGATAAATGCATTCCTTGGTTTAAAACAAAATCCTTTCTTCCTCATTTCCTTCATTTTCTTTCTCTCTTCTCTCCCTCCTCCTCCTCTCCATCCCTTTCTTTTCTTCTTCTTCTTTTTTTTTTTTTCCTGAGATGAAGTCTTGCTCTGTCACCCAGGCTAGAGTGCAGTGGTACAATATTGGCTCATTGCAACCTCCACCTCCCAAGTTTGAGCCAATCTCCTGACTCAGCCTCCTGAGTAGCTGGGATTACAGGCGCCTGCCACCATGACGGGCTAATTTTTGTATTTTTCATAGAGACGGAGTTTCACCATCTTGGCCAGGCTGGTCTCGAACTCCTGACGTCGCGATCCACCCGCCTCGGCCTCCTACAGTGCTGGGATTGCAGGCCTGAGCCACCGCGCCCGGCCTCCATCCCTTTCTTATTACTATTTTAGCTGAGCAGCCCTCAGGGAGGGTGTCATCTGCGAGTGGGAGGCAGAGCTGAGTGAGGTGCATGGTGGAGGCACACTGCCAGCAGCTGTGGACCATGGGAACGATGTCTGGCAGGGTAGGGGTGGCAGGGGTGCAGTGTGGGCTGTTGGCAATTGGGAGAGGAAAGAAGGCATCCACAAAGGGTGTGACGGGGTGATGCCCCTGCAGGGTGCTGAGGGAGACGATAGCTTCGACAGGTGTTGAGTACCTTTATCGGTACTCTGGTGCGAGAATCACCAATATGGAAAAGGAGAAAACTGGGATGAACTCGTTAACGTTGGAATGGAAATGGAAATATCAGTGTGAATTTCAATAGGGAGATAAACAGATACTATAATTACATACAACAGAATTCATCTATTTCCTAGTCTGTCCTCTGAGAGTTGGAGAGAGGTGACACGCCAAGAGCAGCAAGCACATCTTTTACGTGGTCCGTAAATGCCATTCTCCACGGACAGGACTCATGGCTCCTTGGAGAGCTCGCTGAATCCCAAGCTGGGGAACGGAAGCTACAGATGGGCCAGAAACATCTTTTTGTATGGAAAGATAAGAAAATGGTCCCAAAATTATAAAACTATGTTGAGAAAACATGCAATCCAGTTTTAAGGGACTCCCACTGGTCAAATCTGGGATCATTTGATTGTCAAATAAGTAATGACAGTAACAGATTATAGTCTATGCATATATGAAAGTCTATGCATATATGAAAGAATGAATGAGAGAGGTAAAATATTTTCCTTTTGTCTCTGATTTAAGCAATTCAGCAAAAACTTCAAGGCATGTAAAACACGTGGGTGAAAGCTAGATGAGGTGCAAACTACTTGGATAGTCTCAAGGTACCTCTACACAAAATGCTTCCAATTCCAAAGGTAAAGAGAATGTATTTACTATGAGGAAACCTGGAAGATACCAATTCCAAAGGTAGAAGGGAATATGTTTACTATGAGGAAACCTAGAAGATATGACCTTAATCAAGTGCTTATGTTTAATATCACCAGTAATGGGACAAAGTGAGTTTGTTTGCAAACTGATGGGACGCAATGAAGAAAACATGGAATCACCGCTCTGATATTTCTGCTCAAAATGTTCAACTTGCATCTAGACATGAAGAAAAATCACATAAAACCTAAATTGGAGGACACAGTACAGAATACCTAGCCTCTACTTTTCAAAAGTGTCAAGTTTATACACCAGTCAGGTAAAGAGGGAGAAGGCATGAATGCAGCCTGAGGGAAACTAAGCAGACATGACAACTGCACTAGCTCCATTTTCTACTGCTGTAAGAAACTCCCTGAGACTGAGTAATTCACAAAGAGAAAAGTTTGAACTGACTCACAGTTCTGCATGGCTGGGGAGGCCTCAGGAAACTTACAATCATGGTGGAGGGGGAAGGGGAAATAGGTGCCTTCTTCACATGACAGCAGGAGAGAGAGAGTGAGCGAGGAACTGCCACACTTTTAAAGCCTCAGATCTCATGAGAACTCCCTTCTATCACAAAGAACAGCATAAAGGAAACTGCCCCGTGATCCAAACACCTCCTGCCAGGTCCCTCCCTTGACACGAAGGGATGACAACTTGAGATGAGATTTGGATGGGGACACAGCCAAACCATATCAACAACTAAATATTAATACAACTGGAGTCTTTCTATTGGAAAAATGGTTAAGCTTGAATCAACTGTATGGATTAGATGGTAGTAATATACCCATTTAACTTCCTGATTTTGATGGTCATATTATGGTTATGTAGAACAATGTCCTCATTTATGAGAAATTTATACTAACATATTTGGGAGGTGATGGGGCATAAGGTTGCAACTTAATTTAAAATGATTTTAAAAAGAAAGAACAAGCTCTGGTACTATTATTTTAAATTTTGTAAGTTTAAAATTATTTTAAAATCAAAATGTGAATGCATACACAAAGAAGTACAAATAAAATGGGAAACCTGAACAAGATCTGTGGGTTGTATGAATTTCATATCCTAGCTATGATAGTGTATTATTGTTTTGCAAAATGTTACTATTGAGGAAAATTAGTTAAAGGGTATAACAAAACTTCTGTATCATTTCATACAATTCCATGTGAATCTATAATTAGTTCAAAAAGATTTTAATTATGGAAAATAGTTTTAAAATGTTAGATTTAGGGGAACTAGCATTTAATGAGCATAGCTTTTAATCGAATCATCGTAACAGCTCTATGACATTTCATATTATTTTATTCAATACACAGATTAAGAAAATAAAGTGAGAGAATTTAAGAAATACGCTTAACACCTGATTGTTATTAAGTAGAATGAATGGAATTCGATTAAAAGTGTCTGGGTTTATAGATAGAATAAAATATTGCAAAAAAAATTTAGATGAAAGATTCCAAATATACCCAATTACCATTATTGATGAAACTAATAAATGCATGCTTTTTGTCAAATAAAGTAAATAGATCTAAATATTTTTTAAAAATAATAGGTACTAAATTCTCTGTGCAGACTATGAGGGCAAATAATTTTTATTACTAAGGTTCCACAAAACCTAAATTTCAATATGAACCTGAAAATAACATTTTCATAATTCATCTACAAAGAGACCCAACCTCTAAAAGTTCACAAGGAATGACTTTGGTATTTTCTTGGCAGAAATTGCAATTTTATAAATCAGACAGTTAGCAGTTGACATGAAAATGCTTAAGAAAAATATTGGAACAGAAATAAGATGTGGGAATATATGTACTGATTACCTAAGTAGGAGATTCTGTCCTCTAAAATTAGCTCACTTTTAGTGTTGGACACGTGTGATATGCTTGCTGAGAGAAAACAGATTCTTCTTTAAGAAAAGGGAACATCGGCCGGGCCCGGTGGCTCCTTCCTGTAATCCCAGCACTTTGGGAGGCCGAGGCGGGTGGATCAGGAGGTCAGAAGATCGAGACCATCCTGGCTAACACGGTGAAACCCCGTCTCTACTAAAAAATGCAAAAAATGAGCCGGGCGCGGTGGCTCCTTCCTGTAATCCCAGCACTTTGGGAGGCCGAGACGGGCGGATCACGAGGTCAGGAGATCGAGACCATCCTGGCTAACACGGTGAAACCCCGTCTCTGCTAAAAATACAGAAAATCAGCCGGGCGTGGTGGCGGCTCCTGCAGTCCCAGCTACTCGGGAGGCTGAGGCAGGAGAATGGCGGGAACCCGGGGGGCGGAGCTTGCAGGGAGCCAAGATGGCGCCGCTCACTCCAGCCTGGGCTGCAGAGCGAGACTCCGTCTCAAAAAAAAAAAAGAAAAAGAAAAAGAAAAAGGAACATCATCAGGCAAATTAAGTTATTGCTGGTTATCTGCTCTCTGGAAAAAAATAAACTAAAATAAATAAATAAAGGCTCCTATTCTAACAGCAGAACTCCAGATGCAGCATGTGCCGAAGGAAATGCAGAGTACGTGGTAGGTGAGAGTTGCTGGGAAGGAGGACGCGGGAGGAAGGGCTGAGACCGATTCCCCTTCGGCGATAGTGAGCAGTCTTGTTTGTTTGTCTGAGACGCCCAGGCTGGAGAGCCGTGGCGCGATCTCGGGTCCCTGCAACCTCCGCCTCCCGAGTTCAAGTGATTCTCGCGCCTCAGCCTCCCGAAGGGCTGGGACTACAGGCGCGCGCCAGGACGCCCCGCTAAGATTTTTGTATTTTTCGTAAAGACGGGGTTTCACCATGCTGGCCAGGCTGGTCTTGAACTCGTGATCTCAAGTGATCCGCCGACCTCAGCGTCCCAAAGTGCTGGGATTACAGGCGTGAGCCGCCGCGCCCGGCCAATAAACAGAGTCTTAAAAATGTAAATTCAAAATCATAGGGAACAGATTTCCGACTTCTCTCTGGCCACAGTAAAGAAAACAACGAACACGGAAAAGCTCAGGAATGCAATCAACTTTCCCAATCCACCCTGACATACGGTGTAAAATATTACTAACTGAAGCTCTGCTTTCAACATAAAGAAGAATCGTCAGAATGGCTAATATTTACGGGCTCCCTGTAGTTGTCTAGAGTTACCAACTGGCAAGTGGCTGCCGGGAGGTGAATGCAGAGTAGCTTGGCCCTAAAGACCATGTTCTCGGTAATTAATTAGTCCTGGTGAGCAGTTCAGTACAGCTTTGAAGTTTACAAACTTCAGAAGTTATAACAGATTTTTGGAAAGGACACTATTATTTAAACTGAAAATGTAAACGGATCTTGCTGGAAATCTGAAAAGACAGTTTGAATATATTTACACTGACATTTAAAAAATATCTTCATGTGCTTTGCAGGCTACATCTCAAGGACTTGTTTAAATCTTTTGGGAATTATAGTTCCAATTTCCATATTTTTCTACCAAGTGTAAGGATATAGCTGGGCTGTTCTCATATTAACATCCAGACTTCCTAAAAGCATGATTAACTGAGAGATTTAAACCAATGTCCTATTTCTACTCCTTTAAGACACAAAGAATACTTAAAAGAACTATATTTAGTGTCTACTAGAATTACTATCTAGTACATTTAAATAATGCACATTTAAATGAATAATATATAATTTAGATCAGAATTTTTTTAAAGTTAAATGTGATTAAATACATTTCCCCCTAATCTTCAATTATTATTGGTGCAGATTTTCTCATTCTTGAGTAAAGCCAGCTCACACCAAATCATTATTGGGTTATCCATGATTTTATGGTACTTGTCACTGGCTCCCCATTTGGGAATTAAGGTACCTTATTCAAGTATCAAAAATTTTACAACCCTTTCTCTCTATCTTCTGTAGACTTATTATCCCTCTATTAAGAGAGACATAATTAATTTCTCTTAGAAACTATCAGTACAAAGTCATAACTTATATTCCAAGTTCTAAACTTTCTCTCTGCTTTGTCTAATTCTTATGTTCTAACATAAATTATGCAGCGGAGCAATATAGTGGTCTGAAGAAAACTGACAATGTTTTAAAAAATTTTATGCAAATGTTATTTGCATAAGAATTTTAAAGTTTTCCTCTTAGTACTGTCCCCAATCAGATATTCCACAAATTGATTTCACCTTCCTCTCTTATTTAAGTATAAAAATGTCTTAATAAATTGAAGTATTTTAAGACACTGTGAGAGTCTCTTTAAAACTGTTGTGTTCAAGAAAAGAGTAGATTGGGTGTGGCGGCTCATGCCTGGTATCCCAGCACTTTGGGAGGCTGAGGCAGGCAGATCCCTTGAGGTCAGGAGTTCAAGACCAGCCTGACCACTTCTGCTAAAAATACACAAAATTAGCCGGGCATGGTGGTGGGTATCTATAATCCCAACTACTCGGGAGGCAGAGGCAGGATAGTTATTGAACCCAGGAGGCAAAGGTTGCAGTGAGCGGAGACAGTGCCACTGCACTGCAGCCTGGGCGACAGAGTAAGACTCTGTCTCAAAAAAAATAAATAAATAAATAAAAATAATTTTTAAAGGTGAAGGTAAGATACTTAGGAAAAAAAACTTAGAGATGCTGCTAGACTACTCAATAGATATTATTGTACAATTATTGGAAAATAATTCTCAGACTGACAAATGTTGACTATAGTTTGCCCCCAAGAGATCCAGCTGCAGGGAGACTCCGGAACAGCTGACAACGTAGCTTGCAAGTTCTCTGCACAGTGCTCCATTTTAGTCCCACCTCCAGGAGGTGCCGGGTCTTTAGCAATGAAATTATTCAAAAGGATGTCTGAAATGATTCATTCTTTTCCCCTCTCCTTTGCTTTTGAGGCCCCTTTTCTTACAGAGAATTTAGAAAAGTTAGATTGGGATTCAGGTCCTATGACACAAGGGCCTGGGCTCTTCAGTTCTGGTTTAGGCCTTAACAGAAAGGACAAGTACAATGCTTGAGGCTTTCATAGTCAACCAGTTCAACCAACATTTGGTGACCAGATAGGATTTGGGGGCAGAAGCACAACCAGGAACAAATAGTTTTATTTGTTAGAGTATAACCTGCATCCCATCCTTCGGAACTTAAGAATAACCAACGGCTAAGTGGGGAGGTGAGTTAGGTATGGCCAAGGTAAGGGAACGACATCCAGCGAAGTTAGCAGGGTGTGACTCCAAATCAGGGCCATAGTGGACAGTTTTCCATATTCAGTGTCATTAGTTGTTTTAATAACAATTGTCATGACTAATGAAAAATCCCTCACTGGGGAAATCCTGAAATGTGTCTTATGACCTTATTCCCCTAGATTTTAGATTGGGATACCAGGAAGACAAGAGGTCAATATTACTCTGAGCAATTGTCATCCACAGGGAAATGGATAGATGAAGGTGATAGGGAGCTGATTCTGGGCTCCTCGACACCAGCAAGTAAAAATAACCCTTCCCCGCATAATGTAAGTCTCTTCTGTTGATAAAGAGTGTGTCAGGGAATTTTGCATTAGATACTTATGAAACTTTGTAGAAAAACAAAATACTTGTGCACATGAAAAGAAAAGTATTTACATCTTATACATTTCTATTTTAATTTTTGCTAGTATTGATGTTTGTATATTGTATACTTTAATGTGTTGAAACATACATTTTCATTTTATGGTAATATTTATGCTTCCATGTACTAACGGAATTGATAATTATATATAGGATTTTATTGTAAATATTATATTATTATAATATTAATCATGTAGTCTGATTCTGGCCAACAATGTTGCACTTGACCAGGTTGCTCTGAAGTTGAAATGACCCAGTTCATAGTGCTATAAGTTTAGGCAGCATTGTGTATTAACTGAAATTTATTTTTGAAGTCTTAATTGCAAAATGTAACAAAAACAAAATTGTTTTTACTTGTGTTTCTGTACATTTTTTTTCAGCATATGGCTTGTGATTTCTATTTCCTTATAGGTGAGTTTTTAATTTATAAGGATCATTTGCTCAGCAGGAGAAGGTCTGTAACTTTGTATATTTGTGTGCACGTGTGTGTTTGAGATCAAACTTTTATCAGGTATATTGTTATATATCTTGTCATTTGTGTGTGTCATCACTATCATTTATAAAAATTATTTTAATTTTAATATATATAAATATTCATTGACTGTTTTTCTTTGAGGATACATGTTCTTAGAATTGCACTTGTTCCCCTACCAACACAGGCTTGATTTAAACAGAATTGCCTACAGCTCCATGGTGCCTTAAGAAAGCAGTCATATAGCAAAAGCAAACTGAAGTCACTGATTGCCCCACCATAGTTGCAAAACCTCCTTATGTCTCTAGCTGTAATTTACCATTTTTAAGGGAGTATTTTGTCAGCTGAAAATGAGTTATTTAACCCAAAATGTATATCCCTAGCAATGTACACATCTCCATTTGTGTCTACTAATATGTCTGGTAATTGTTTTATTTTTGCTTCCATTATCTTTCCAAATTTATACGGCAATATATTATTTTAATAATTCTTTTTATAGTGGGATCATTTCAATTGTGTAGACATTTAAACGCACAATTTTTAGTCTGAGAATTCATCATTTTTCATTATTATCTAAACATTTAAGATTCTAGGTATGAACTAAATCTATACAGTGACTCTATACTGTCTTAACTGGGACCATTATCCACTAGAACTTATCCACCAGACCTATCTATTGATCTGCCTATCGATCTATTGATCTATCTATTTATCTATCTAATCATCTATCTGTCCTAGCCCTGGCGTAAACTTTTAGCACCGAGATCGGTTTTTCACAAGTCCTGATCTTTAAAAGCCCATGCATTCGCTTGCTTTAGGTCATGTGAGGTGATTATTTCAGAGCTGATTCCTAGATTACAACCAATCTATTGGATTTGTTTCTGTGGTGGAGCTGCAGGTATTTGAATGTATAACAAATTCTCCAGTTGATTCTTATACACACTAAATGCGAAAACTAGAGCTCTAGGAGTTTTCCTTTTCTAGGCTCATCTAAGTACGATCAAATATAATGTAAGTTTTATTACCCAAATTAGAGAACATTTAAAAATAACCAATATTTAAGGATGAAATACAAATTATTTTTTCCACATGAATCATATGAAATTATTAAATATCTCTCCAAGAGATTTTAAATAAAGAAAATTAGTTCCTTCACCTGTAAAAATATACAAGGGACCATTTTCTAGACATGTGTTACTTGAATTTCTTTAAATTACTCTCTTCTGAATGAATAAAATTTACCGTCTATTGATTGGCAAACATTTACTGTTCTATTAAAGTGTAACAGACATACATGGAAAAACTGTCCAAAGCCTAAGAGTACAGTTTTGTAAATTTTTACGAATTGAGCACCCCCACGCAACCAGCACACATATCAAGGAAGAGAACGCTGTCAGAACCCATCCCTCCTGCCAGTTACTACCATCTCTCCAGGGAGCATTTCTCCTGTTCTGATTTGTAATACCACAAACCTGTCGTTAGCCTAAACTACAGATTTGCTTAGGCTAACTTTGAACTTCATACACTTATAAGCCCCTCCTTTTCTGGCTTATTGTCCCCCAGCATTATGGTCCTGAGACCCAGCCATGCTGCTGTCTCTTATTACTTTATTCTCATTGCTGTATGATATTCCATTTCATGAATATTCCATACTTTACCAAAGATAGAAATGCCTGGGTCATAGATGACCCAGCTAGGAGTATGAGGATGCTGGATGCTGATAGTGTTTAACAACCAGCTGTCTGAGAAAAAAGAAGAAAAAGCACTCTGATTTACAGCACTTGCCAGTTTCTGAGGTGCAAATCTTTTCACCTTTGCCAATTTCAAGCAGCCAGTGGTGCATCTCACAAGCTGGTTAGCCGGCCCAGCACCGCTTTGGCAGATAGTACCAAGCAGATTTCCCGAGAGGCTTCAGCCCCACCGGCAGTGTGGGACTATTCTAGCTGCTCCACATACTTAGAGAGGATTTGTGCTGCTGTTGGTTAGTTTGCTTCGAGCAGTTCTGGTACAGATGAAGTGGAATTGATTGTGATTTTTAATTGGCATTCCCTTGTTGGCTAATGACATTAGTCAGCATATTTATATTAGCAGCATATTTTAATATATTCATTGGCTATTTAAATATTCATTATGTGGAGTGCCTGTTAAGTCTACTATCCATGTTTTCTAAGTTGTCTGACTTTTATTTTGGTGTGAATTTTTAAAATGTAACATAAATAAGTTTCTCTCTTATTCATCATAACTCTTACACAACTGGGTATCTGTTACGGAATCTCAGAGTATCAGGCCTAGACTTCGTGTTCCTAATAGAGCCCACTAAATCTTTTCAGCAGCAACTTCCCTGATCTTTAAAAGCATAGATTAGAGCTTCATCCTCCACTTAGAGTGGAGAAAGGTTTTTACCTTCTAACGACTTCTTTGTGAAGTTAGAATAAAAACATTCCCTGTGCCATCTGCCAGGCCTTTGCCTGATTTGTGCCTCTGTCTGTCTCCATCACTTCGTCCTGGCTCTTGTCCTGAGGACCTGCTGAGCTCACTGTGCCCTTGCTCTTACTCATTTCCGTACCTGGAATAATCTCCACTCGGTTTGCACATGACTCTCTGCTTCTCTTCATTTGGTCTTCAGAGAAGCCTTTCCTGACCACCCCTCTCTTAGAAGCTCTCTATCCAGCTGCAGAGGTTTAATCACATCATAGCAATTACTAACACGAGAAATGGCCATATTTATTGTTTACATCTCTATTTTCTGTCTCCCACCTTTTAAATACATGATGCAAGAAAGATACTTAATCTGTCATTTCATTCCTGCGTCTAATACTTAAAACACGGCCAGGTACATAATTAGAATTATTGAATGAATAAATTAAATATTTATTTGAAAAAATTGGTTTCTTCACAAACTTCAGCTCCTAGAGCATTGTACACAGTTGCAAACATCATTTATCCCCTTTGTCATATCTTCTTTACAAAAGATTTTCCCGTACTTTACAAAAGTGTGATTTTTCTTACTTTCTAAAAAGTTTTGGCTGGGCACAGTGGCTCACGCCTGTAATCCCAGCACTTTGGGAGGCCGAGGCGGGTGGATCACGAGGTCGGGAGATTGAGACCATCCTGGCTAACACGGTGAAATCCCACCTCTACTAAAAAGGCAAAAAAGTAGCCAGGCATGGTGCCGCATGCCTATAGTCCCAGCTATTCCAGAGGCTGAGGCATGAGAGTCCCTTGAACCCGGGAGGTAGAGGTTGCAGTGAGCTGAGACTGTATGATTGCACTCTAGCCTGGGCGACTGAGTAAGACTCTGTCTCAAAAAAAAAAAAAAAAAAAAAAAAAAGGTTTTATTTTCTTGTGGTAAGAACACTTAACATAAATAAGTTCTACCCTGTTAACAAATTTTAAGTGTAGAATATATTATTGTTGATTATAAAGACAGTGTTGTGTAGCCGATCTCTGAAGCTTATTCATCTAACTTAACTGAATAGTAACTCTATTTTCCCTTTCCCCCGCCCAGACAACCACCATTCCACTGTTTGATCCTATAAATTTAACTGTTTGAGATACCTCACATAGTTGGAACTCTGCAGTATTCATCTTCCTGTGACTGGCTTATTCCATGTAACACAATGTCCTCAAAGTTCATTCATGTTGTGACATATTGCAGAACTGACTCCTTTGGAAAGGCTGACTGCCATTCCACTGTATGTGTACACCACATTTTCTCTATTCGTTCATTTACAGATGGACCTTTAGGTGTTTCTACATCTTGGTTATTAATAGTGCTGCAACAGACATGAGAGTGTCAATATCTCTTCGGATCCTGATTTCAATTCTGGTAGCAAAAACAAAATAAACAAATGGTACTATATCAAACTAAAAAGCTTATGCTTAGCAAAGGAAATAATTGACAGAGTGAAAAGACAACCAACGGAATGGGAAAAAATATTTGAAACACATATATCAGATAAGGGGTCATCTCCAATATTTATAAGGCTCTCCTACAAGGCAATAGAAAAAGAAAAAGAAAAAGAAAAAGAAAAAACCCCAAATGACCTGATTACAAACTGGATTAAGTACTTGAACAGACATTTTTTCAATGAAGACATACAAATGACCATCAGGCATATGAAAAAATGCCCCATGTCCATAGTCATCAAAGAACTATAAATCAAAACAACCGTGATTAAAAAAAAAAAAAAAAAAAAGACAAATGTTAAGCCGGTATGGAGAAATTAGAATCTTTGCGCACTGTTGACGGGAATGCAATATAGTGTAATGCTGTGGAAAACAGTATGGAGATTTCTCAATTAAAAATACAACTACCATATGATCCAGCAATCCCACTTCTGGGTAATTATCCAAAAGAATTGAAATCTTCCCTATTTTTGTTTCACTATTATAAACAGCATATTTTTTCTTTGATGATTAAAGCTGATTCAGATCCTTTTATTCTAACCAGATTCTACTTGGAATGCATAGTTTCAACTGTTGGACCTGAGGCAAAAGTGAAGAAGAGAACAGGACGTAAGTAAGGCAAGGTCAAATAGATACATGTCCTATGTGGCAAATACTGTTCTAGGTGCCAGGAAGGCCACAATGGATGCAATAGGTAGATTTTTGGGAAACACAAAATTGAGAACCAGGACAATCTTTATAAGATAGAGATTTGCAAATCAAGTAAAAGCAAACACGAGACTACACTTGTGAGGGGTAATAACAAAAGTGGCAAGAAAAGTGAGGGATCAGGGAAATTGCACAGTAAATCCAGAAAAATTATTGAGAAGAGCCTTCTATTATGCTGGGGTTTCTTCCGAAGTTATGTGCAAAATCTTGAGGCTACCGCTGTGGCATCTGAACCTAGCCTGTGATATATTTCCAGTGTTACCCCACCCCATCTGTTGGCAGAGGGAGATCTGGTCCTCTTGCAGCAGTGGTGGAGAAAGAATTCCGTCAAGTTTGGGGGGATTTATTGCTGGATCCTGGTTCCTCGGGTTGTCTCTTCAGAACTGTGCAATTTCGCAAGTCCTTCAACCAGTCATGTCATAGCAAGATTTCAATTCGCTCAGATGACAGATTTGTCTCCAGTGAGTGTAACGTGGGTGTAACGTGGGTGTAACGTGGTTAGGCTGAAAGAGATTAATGCAAAAAAAGATGAGTTAATTGTAAAGCTGAGAGAAATTTGAGATGGAATGTAGTTGGGTTGCTGATGATTGCTGCGCCAATTTCTGTTAGATAGATGAAGCAGTTATTTTGGCATGGAAGCCAGGCTTGCCCTTTGGTATTGAAGCATTCTCGGGGATTCTCTCATCAGGTGGAAGACAGCTTTTCTTCTAATTTTACCTGTGAGAAAGTGGTCAGCACAAATTATTCAGTTCTTGACTGGGAGATTATACATACATAAGCTGTATGTCCACATGACTCAGCCTTTGAAAGTCATATTGAAAAGAAATACAACTATGACTGCAGAAGCTTTGAGGTGTTCCCATTGCTTTTAAAAATCCAGCCTAGGCATTTTACTCTGCTCCTCACACAGGAAATTTACCATACATGCTGTTTAGGTACAGTTTCCTCTTTCTGTAGTTATACATTCATGAAAGCCACCAATACACCAAATAAATAAAAATGTTTCTGTTTGTTGATGTCATTCTCCTCCTTTCTTCTACTTCCTCCTACCTCTGTCTCCACCCTCACTAAACACACTCTCATGCACAATGTCCACCCCATGCTACTCACCTGAGCCCTCTAGCCTAGCTTGCTGCACCATTCCTGTGCCCTGGTGCAGCTATTAGACAAGCATAGCCTCACAGGGGGCCTGCTTACTTAGATCTGGGGCTGCAGCTGAGAGGCCTATAGATGACTTTTCAAACAAGAATCTCTGGGATTCAGGGGAGGAAAGCTGGGAATGTTTGCATAATTTGTTTTTCCTCTTATATTGCCATTGTGAAGATAACAATGTGCAGATAGTTTTGAGAATCAGAGGATGAAGCCATAAAGAGGAGAGTTTGTAAACTGGTTCAACCATTGTGGAAAACAGTGTGGCGATTCCTCAAGGATCTAGAACTAGAAGTACCATATGACCCAGCCATCCTGTTACTGGGTATATACCCAAAGGATTATAAATCATGCTGCTATAAAGACACATGGACATGTATGTTTATTGCAGCACTATTCACAATAGCAAAGACTTGGAATCAACCCAAATGTCCATCAGTGACAGACTGGATTAAGAAAATGTGGCACATATACACCATGGAATACTATGCAGCCATAAAAAAGGATGAGTTTGTGTCCTTTGTAGGGACATGGATGCAGCTGGAAACTATCATTCTCAGCAAACTATCGCAAGAACAGAAAACCAAACACCGCATGTTCTCACTCATAGGTGGGAACTGAACAATGAGACCACTTGAACTTGGGAAGGGGAACATCACACACTGGGGCCTATTATGGGGAGGGGGGAAGGGGGAGGGATTGCACTGGGAGTTATACCTGATGTAAATGACGAGTTCATGGGTGCTGATGAGTTGATGGGTGCAGCACACCAACAGGGCACAAGTATACATATGTAAAAAACCTGCACGTTATGCACACGTACCCTAGAACTTAAAGTATAATAATAATAAAAAAAAGTTCCAAAAAATAAAAATAAAAATAAAATTCAAAATGCAAAAAAAAAAAAGAGTTTTCTTGGTAGATGTGTACTGTACTATTATAAAATTTTGCAATGAGCAATGGAATAGCTTAGGTTGTTTGTTCATTAGTTATATAGTGCCAGAAGTTTTATTCAAAAGTTCACTTTAAATGTTTAGTATTCATCTGATAAGAAGAGGTAAAATGATGATACACAAACTTTAGTTTGAAAGTTACTGAAGGTAACATCTCGAAACCAGGAGATAAACTGAGTGTTGGAGTAAGATATTATATAACCTGAAAAACTGTCACTCTGGATTATTTCTGAAGTTATGGTCTGAAGGAGGCCATCTTTGAAAAGGTATCTGCATTCACAGAAAGAATCTCACAGAACTGGGATAGGGATTGATCCATGAGGAAATGTAAAAATAAATATGATCAGACAGAGAGGGAGAAAGAGACAAGAAATAAAGATGAAGTTCAAATGGATTATAGATTCCTAATTCAGCTCTTAATAGTGGCATATAATGTGATCATTAAGGGAAAAAGGGTAGGAAAAACTATTTGGACAAATGAAACTTTACAGAACATAATCTTGTTGAAAGCAATTTGTTTGAAAGCAAGTTGGTTGGCAGTTTACTTCAGTAGAAATGATGATGGATTCTCAATGAAAATACCTAGACACTAATTTTGTTTTTTTTTTTCAAATCCAACCATCTTTGGTGCACCATGGGGACACTTTGCAGAACTTCATACGTGATTATCTATTTTTTCCCCAATTTTGGGGTATTTTTCTACTTTTTTCATTTTGATATCTAATATGGTTTCAGATTTACTCAGTTGTGTTTAACCAATAATTCCTCATTGTTTTGCTACCTTTTTGTTTTTACATTAATAATTCAAATTAAAATGATTTCCACACTACTCTGCTTACTGTAAGAGGATGTTGGAATAAAACATTTGGGAAATTGCCTAAATAAACTATGGTAGGTTAGAAAATATGATCCTATTTTGGCTGACATAAATATTTGTATAATAAATAATAAACTAACTTTATATTTTAGAAATAGATTGTATGGATAATAAAAAGGTTAATGGATGATTTGGATGAGTAAAATTTTATTATTTTATTCTAGAGATGGGGTCTCACTCTGTGACCAAGGCTGAAGTGCAGTGGCACAGTCATAGCTCAATGCAGCCTCAAACTGATGGGCTGAAGTGATCCTCCCAGCTCAACCTCCTGAGTAACTGGGACTACCAGTGCACACACTAAGCTTGGCTAATTTTTATTTTTATTTTTGTAGAGATGGGGTCTCACTTTTTTTCCCAGGCAGATCTGGTACTCCTAGCTTTAGGCATGCCTCCCACTTTGGCCTCCTAAAATGTTAGGATTGCAAGCATGAGCCACCATGCCTGGCAAGTCCCATGATTTTTTATGCTCTCATTTTTTCTAATTTTATTTTTCTATTAAAAAATACATTTGACTTTTAATATGAAAAATAGAAAGTGAAACAAATCATAAATTCCATTATTACTTTAAGAGATAAAATTCTGAAGAATGAGATTTTTGTACTTTAATAATATTAATTTTAAAAGAATCATGCCTATTCTATTTATTGGGCTGTGTTTCCAACTTTGTACAAGGAGATAAAATAAAACAGCTTTTTAAAAAAAACTTATCCACCTTTGTTAGAGTTTTGGGTAATTCTAATGTTTCCCTATTGAAAATGTGAAAGAGTAGGCATAATTAGACAAGAATGAATTAGAAATGCTGGTAAAATATAGAGAAATAAACAGGTAATGTGGGAATAATTGACAGATAATTGGCATTAAAAATTAGACAATCTGGCTGGGTGCGGTGGCTCACGCCTACAATCCCAACACTTTGGGAAGCTGAGGTGGGCAGATAAGCTGAGGTCAGAAATTTGAGACCAGCCTGGCCAACATGGCAAAACCCCATCTCTACTGAAAAAATGTAAAAATTAGGCATGGTGGCATGCACCTGTAATCCCAGCTACTAATGTGGAGTTGCACAATATACAACAAAAGAATACTTGAATAATAATAATAATAATAGGTTGAATAGCAGGTTTCAGCTGAACTATGTTCAGTCAAACTTAAGCAATTTTTTTTCTACCATGTGTCTTGAATTGTATCATTTATTAGGCAACCCAGGGCTACTAGAAATTATGGCTAACCTGAAGAAAGAATCTTGCAGAATCTGATAGAGGCAATTAAATATGGAAAATATGGAATACTTGAGCATGATAATTTGATGGGGGACATATTGAGAAACACATAGGTGAATTTAAAGGAGTCTTCTAGATGTGTGCTGTAGGTTGAGGGAGAAGGCTTGTGACTTCTGCGACCATGAGTCTGCAATTCTGCTAATGCAAGAATGTGTAGGTGAGGAAGTCTTGGTGGATTTTAATTTTTATTTGGGAAAATAGAATCTCCAAGTACCTTCACTGATACTTGTTCACTCATGTAAAGAGTGTCATGTATAAGAGTATTCACTCCAGGAGGGTCAAAATATACACATAGATTGGTATAAATATTACACATTTTCATTGATAATTGAATAGTTAGATGATATCCCAAAGATCATTCAGATGAAAAGATCTGAATATATTAACATGGATATATTTTTATGATATTATGAGAAAATAATTTTGCAAAAATTTTTATATCACATGACCCCATTTATACTAAACATTGTATATGTTCTAACTTTTTATACATTTATGTATCTTTGTAAATGCAGAGAAAAATGTTTAAAAGTAACAAAGCACATTGTTTTTATTCCCGAGAATGAAATGAGAATAGGTGACTACAGTGAGCGATCTGTACTTTCACCCAAAATACATTAGTATCCTGTGCATTTGTTACATAAAAATATATTCCCATGTTAGTAGCAGGTGTGGCAAATGTGAAAAGTTTGAGTAACTCAAAGAAGTAAATAAAGAACTAAATGGAAGAGCATCTAAAATTTAACTTAAAGTAGCTAACATTTAAATGAGTCTTCAAGTGTTTCCTCCTCAGAAAGATATTTTTCCTCCACATGGAGGAAAGAAGAGGGCAAGTGAAAAGATAAAAATTATTGAAGATCTACGTGTTCAGGAGTTACTTCTACTTGTAAAGATTTGCTTTTCGTAAGAGTAGAGCCAGGAATTGTATCTCTAAAACTATTTGGGTCAGGTCTGGATAAATATTTTTTTATTTTATTTTATTTTTATTTATTTATTTATTTATTTTTTTGAGATGGAGTCTCGCTCTGTAGCTCAGGCTGGAGTGCAGTGGCCGGATCTCAGCTCACTGCAAGCTCCGCCTCCCGGGTTCCCGCCATTCTCCTGCCTTCGCCTCCCGAGTAGCTGGGACTACAGGCGCCGCCACCTCGCCCGGCTAGTTTTTTGTATTTTTTAGTAGAGACGGGGTTTCACCGTGTTATCCAGGACGGTCTCGATCTCCTGACCTCGTGATCCGCCCGTCTCAGCCTCCCTAAGTGCTGGGATTACAGGCTTGAGCCACCGCGCCCGGCCAGGTCTGGATAAATATTATAGTGTTTTCAATACACGTTTTAAAAATTAGAATTTTTAATAAGGAAAATCATTCTCATAAGTATTTTCTTCATATAACGTTTCCCTAGAAAGTGTTAAGTGATAACCAAAGGTAATAAATTATGACATAATGTTTAGCTAGTTGGAGTTTTATTTCAAAGGTTTTTAAGTATCTCAGGTTGACAAAGGCTTGTCTACATATGCAAGATGGATTAGGCAATTATACACAATAAATCAGGGTGGAAAACCTATTACGAAGCAAAGATAGGGGTGAGGGCTGTTTCTGTGTCTAAGATTGATTGCTTAAATTAGTTAAACTTACTGTCTTCTTAATTTTGCTAGAACACGAGTGACCAAACACTTTTCCTCCTGGGTCAGTATCTTGCATATACAAGATTCTCAATGAATATTTGTCATAAAAAATGAAATTTAAATGTAAGGATGCTTTCAACACACTATGTATTCATTTAAAACTCTGTTGTTTTGCCTACTTTATAATATTTTGGTTTTAGTTTAATGCTCTATAATATTTAATTACTCTTTCAAAAGCTAAAAAATAAGTTATTAATAAACTATGCAACATGTTAATTTTTGAATCAGATGAAAGCAGAAGTTAAGAAACTGATGGTAAAAGCTCTTGGACAGTTTGATTCAAACTTGAGTGATAAATGGACAATTTAGAAGAAAATCACCCAGACGTCTTCCACATGTGAAGGTACCCCGGTGAGGCTTTTGCACTGCTCTCGTTTTTCTCTATATCAGTGTTAAACAGCTTATCATGTGCACCTCAGCTCTAAAGTGCTTGGGCACTTCCTCCAGCCCTTTCCAAAGCACTTCTACACTCTCTGTACCTTAAAACAATGAGAAAACCCCAAACAATCTACATAGCATTGGGATTGATATGGTTTGGCTGTGTCCCCACCCAAATCTCAACCTGAATTGTATTTCCCAGAATTCCCCATGTTGTGGGAGGGACCCAGAGGGAGGTATTTGAATCATGGGGGCCGGTCTTTCTCATGCTATTCTCGTGGTAGTGAATAAGTCTCACGAGATTTGATGGGTTTATCAGGGGTTTCCACTTCTGCTTCTTGCTCATTTTCTCTTGCTGCTGCCATGTAAGAAGTGCCTTTCACGTCCCACCATGATTCTGCGGCCTCCCCAGCCATGTGGTACTGTAAGTCCAATTAAACCTCTTTTCCTTCCCAGTCTTGGGTACCTCTCTATCAGCTGTGTGAAATCAGACTAATGGGAATTAACAAGGTGGTTTAACAGGTTTGCTGGATAATGCTTAGAAATCCCATACAAAATATACTGTTTACAATGGCAGCAAAAATATGTGGCATAGGAATAAATCTAAAAGTGGTGCCACATATTTTTGCAGCCACTGTAAACAGTATATTTTGTATGTGGTTTCTATTTCAGAATATTATAAAACATTAGCTGAAAGATATCAAAGAAGATTTGAATAACTAGAAAGTTATACCATTTCATTGGCAGGGAGAACTCAGTATCATACATGTGTCAGTTTTCCCAGAATTGATCCAGAGATTACTGACATTTCCAAGAAAAATTCTAAAATAGGTTTCCATCAAACTAAATAAGCAGATTAAAATATGGATATCAAAAGCAAAGGGCATGAATGTCCAGTCACACCTGAAGGAGATTAGGTCAGGAAGAGTTCCCCAAAAAAGATAATGCTTATTAAAAAGCTGTAGTTGTGATATAGTGGACATTAATTCAAGAAAAGCCAAATAGTTGAATGCAATGAATAAAGAATCTAGAAACAAAGATATATGAGTGTAAAAATACAGATGCATGACAGAAATGAAATTGTAGATAGGTGGATTGGCTTTGGAGCAGTTAGCTAAAAACCCATTCCAGATTGATAAAAAAAAAATTGTATGATAAGAAACACCAAGAAATTGTAAAGACCATATATGATAATTATATATATATAATATATTTATTACTTGGTGGTGGCAACATGATTGTCAAATAAGAATAAAATGCACTAACCATATAAGGAAATATGGCTACATTTTATTACATTAAAATTAATATTTTATGTTCATCATAAAACACAAAAAGAGAGCAAGAAAACAAGCAAACTATGACACAATACCAGCAATATATATTAGTGATAAAAGTCAGTGTCCAGAATATATACAGTTGAATATACATAGAAACAAACAGCTCGACAGAAAAATGTGCAAAAATATGAACAGGTAGCTTACAAAAGTGGAATCATGAATTACTAATACATCTATGAGAAAAATGTTTTTAAATCCCACTAGAAATCACGGGGATGAGAGTAAAAATCACAGTTGGTTGTGATTTGACACCCACAGACTGGGAAAATAAATTTAAATCTGATAGTACAAGTGTTCAGCAGATTGGGACTCCCATTAATCAGTGGTCTCTGGGGCTTTACCTAGTAATGGTAAACGCGTACATTACCTATAAATACAGAAATTCCACTCCTTGGCATATAATCTAAAGAAATTCCTGCACATATGCACCAAGAGATATATACAACAATGTTTGTAGCTGCATTTTCACAAAAGCAAAACTTGGAAACAATGTGGTGTTTTCTAAAACCAGAATAAACAAATGAAAGTCACACATTTAAACATGTATGCATCTCAAAAACATAATACTGAGCAGTAGAAGAAAATCACATGCACACAAATACACATTTATATTTGGTAGGATTTATTATTATAAAAGCTAAAATCAGCAAAACTAAATAACATATTGTTCAGGAATATTAATATTTTCATATAAGTATTGATAAATTCAACATAATAAAATACCAAAGCTATTGATAATGTACAATGGTAGTAGTCTTTCTATCATTCTTACATATTATCTGTTGTATATACTTGGCATAAATTTAAAACAACAATATGAAATAATGTGATGAAAAATTAATGAAGCTACAACGTGAATCCCTTTTTGGGCAAGTTGTAAAAAGAGATCTGGGAGAGTTTCTTCTCTCTGTATCTAAAAGCACCATCTCATCTATATTTAAGATGTCAAATATAGACTCATGCAGTTTTGGTTTAACTATTTAAAGATGGCTTTCAACAGGGTTTCATGCTCCCTTAATTGCTTGTTATTAAAAAAAATAACCTTCTATTTTCTGTGATGTCTTATTTTAATGTTTATAAACCAGTTTAGTTTAAAAAACAGGGGGTTACTCTAACATTTACGCTTGATTTTCCTTTTAAAAATACCTTCTAATTAAGAAAAAAATCGTGGTTTAATATAGAGTCATTAGGACAGGTGTGGGTGGGCGGTGAGCAGGTGGTTGGACTTCCTTGGGAGACGCAGATCTGTGTCTTCGCAGAGATCATCGTTTTGCACTGAGGAAGTGTGTGACGTGCGCTGCCGCCCGTTGCTCCTGGCAGCAGTGAGGAAAACCAGCTTAGGGAGACCCGGGAAGCAAAGCAGAATGGCAACCAGACTACCAGCCAGATGGACACTGTTCAGTACAAACTTGTTGACTCAGGGCACAGTCTGGACAGGCCATTTGACTGCCTTGTGTTTCAATTACTCCAGCGCAAGGAGGGAGGAAAAGGACCATCAAACTGAGAAACAGGCGTTGTATCTAAATTGAGATTTCCAAAGGTGAATCCTTGTTAAAAAGGAGAACTCATGGTTAGGTGCAGCCTGCCCTGCGAAGCCTGGGTCACTGAGCATCAGCAAGTTTATGTTTAAATCATCTTTTTTTTTTTTTTTTTTTTTTTACCATGACACCTCCGACTGCAGATCATTGACTTGGCAGAATAGCAAGTCACACATTTAGTGACAAGTGAAATACGCTAATCATAGCTTGACTGTTTTGTAAAGAATTTCACAGCAGAAAAAGTATCATTGATTTGGAAGCAGTATGCAGGGGAAGCCCATATACAGTGAGTTTACTAATTGTGACAGCTCTTTGAAAAGCAGGTAGAAGGCATTATTGCTGAGGCAGCTTTGAGGAGCTGTTTGTCATTTTAAAAAAGCATAGAAGCAACAAAAACCAGTTGGGCCAAGGCTTGGGAGAATGGAGGAATTATGAGAATAAAAAAGAAAAACAGGGAAAAATTCTATTTCATTTGAGGAGCTTAGATAATGAGAGTGCGGTTAGATGCAGACGGAAATGGCACTAAGTGCTCGTTACTTTTAACTGTGCAATTTAAATACTCAAGTGTATCCGTGGAAAAAAAGATTTAAATAGCAAGCTTCATTACTATTTGCTCCTAGAAGACAATGATCTCTGCAGATTGCCCCATTCTGTTGAAGTCAACATGGGGATGAATAGCAATTTTGCAGTTTGAGAAGAAGAGGGGTATGTGGGAAAACTGAAATGTGAACAAAACAACAGTCGGGCTTTCTTCCATTGTTTATTGGTGCTTTGGGAATTCTCTGCAGCTTTATCTTTCATGATTGCTTAATAAATAAAAATACAGGACATAGCCTACATGTTTGAGACATGATTCACAGAATGGTACTAATTCACCTAAGGGCTTCTGCCTGGCTTAGTCCACAGAGCACATCTAAGCATCTGGAATCACACTGGCAATTTTCCCAAAGGCCAAGGGCTTTAGTTATTTTGCTGGTTATGTACATAGACCAGCATAAGCTATGCAGCCATCTGTATTTTTCTGTACCAAGACTGAGTAAAATGAATTTATAATTTTGAAAGCGTTCATCCTTGATGGCCCCTTCATGCTAATTTTTATTCTTTTCAAACAACTGTAAGATCTGGGATGCCCGGAACTCTGTTCGTTCCAGATGCCCCGTCCATCCTCCTTTACCTGGCTGCCCACCACTTTGCCATCTCAGTATGTTCACCACACAACACCATGGGCAATTCGTAAGATCGCTAGCAGAGCAGACTCTTGAACCACACTGCCCAGGTTAAAATATCCGCTCCCAGCTTGCTGTGTGGAATGTTGGGCACATAACTTAGGTTCTCTGTGCTTTCTTTCCTCGCTTCTGAAATTTACCGAAGAGTAATAACACATTCCCATTCAGTTACTGTGCGGGAGAACAGAGCTGAGCACACTGACATGCAATAAGGGCTCACTCAATAAGTGTAGTGTATAGTCATCAACACCAGGCATTACTGTGATTCTATTCCACCCTGAATAAAATCACTTTCTCTTTCGACTGTGGTGAGTGTCAGCTGCAAGTGACGTGCAGAGCCACACCAGGGGCCACAGCATTTCCCAGAGAGGAGAGACAATCCACAGGGGAGGTTCAGAATCTGGAGCCTCTTAAGATGGCATCCATAATGTCGCAACTTTGGGGATACCAGATGAATGGCAGGTGATATTTTACTGAAACTAGCAAAGGGGGGAAATTGAATAACAGATAACTCCAGAGTGTGCATTATCACAAAGGGGAACTTCAGGTAAAAGTCTCACTGATGTTCCTGCAGCCTGGGGATTTGGGTCATCAAGGAAAAGCTGCTCAAAAAACCACAGGGTAAAAGGACTTCTGATTTTGACAGAAGAGCAGTCAATGTTATGTAAAGAAAGACAGTCGAGCCCTTAGGTTATTTTAGGGCATAAGAAAAAAAGTGACTTGATTAAAACACATATTGTAGAGAAAATTTATAAAAATTTTAAGGATGCCAGTTCACATGTGGACATAAGCTAATGAACTGGCTTGGGCAAGACCACTGGATTTTTGATGATATTCTAAGGAAGATGACTTGATTCTTGGAAATCAAATTTATTAATTGAAGAGATTACGAGGCCTAAGGCATATATGCCATTTTATATTAATTTTTAAAGAAGTGAGTTGTATTTTACATCCTAATAGGAATTTTAGATAAAAATAACTGTTGACAATTATGCAGAAACAGTTTTGTGTTCAGTCTTGTTGTCTGTCATTGTCATCATACTCTTCCAAGGGTATATATTTTTGTGCAAGTTATCATCCAAAGGCGAACCCACAAGGCCTTTGCTTCCACTTTGATGGAGTTAGAAGTTGTTTACATAAGGTGATAAGAGAGGCAATTTTGTTCTCATTATTTCACCTGCCCTTACACCCTCCATTCATCCAGACAGAAAGCTGTTTGATAGAATTATGCATTGTCCTTGTAGATATTTAGGTAGCTTCTTTAAAAATACAATTCATTAGATGGGCAGTGGAAGTTACCGAAATATTCAGGAACTTGTTATAGTAAGTATTGATTTATGAGAGTACTTTTCTTCTGACAGGGGGTGCTAGGGGAGCATGGAGAACGGCAGACCAACTCCATGGGGGGAAAGATGAAGAGCAACGGTGTTTTTGAGCATGGGCCCTGAATTAAGTAAGACATATGTTCAATTTCTAGTGTTGACACTTACTAGCTGTGTAAATGGCCTTGGGCAAGTTAATGGAACAAGCTAAACCTCATATTTTTTCATCTAAAAAAACCAGGGACTTTAGTTTCTGTTGTATTATGAAATAGATATTAATAATAATTATTAAACAATTAGTAAAACTGTTCATAACCAGACTGACTGTAGGCAAGTGTGAACTCTTAACAGACTATATGTGCAGCATTGATACACATAAGTGGATAATGTGAAGATAGAGGAAAGGATATATGCATTAGAATTTCAATTCAAATTTCACAGCAGTAGACAAACAATACCTACCATCACCAGAAGCATAAGAAGTCCCCACGTAGACCTGTGGTTTTCTAGACCTTCTTCACGCTTCCCAATAGCTTTGGTGGGGTAGATGCTGGCCATGGTAACCATGCATTCCACTGGCGAGAGCTTTGTTACAGCTTCATGAGTCTCAGAAGCTGGACCTACTGGCATTAGAGTCTGACTAATTTTGTTTTTCTCCTAGAAGTTGTTTCTGAATGGATAATTTGGTGTTAGACAATTAGAAATTCATTGGATTTATGGTCTAGGCAAGATACATTTGGTTGATTTTTCTTTTCATGTAATCATTTCTGGTAAGTCTCTGAATGAGCACATTTTCAAGCTTTTTATTATAAATAGCAAAGCAAAATAAAAGTTATAGAAAGACATTAGAGGTTTCTTCTAATCTTCTTGCCTGTTAGCAGTCTTCTTTCTCCTTTGTTTCTTCCCTCCATTCCTTTGTCCTCCTTCCCTTCCTTCCTCCCTTCTTCACTGCCTTCCTTTCCTTTTTTTTTTTTTTTTTTTGTTTATAGTGGATTTATTTCTGAATATCTCAACACTTGAAATGCACAAACCTATGCTCTGAGTCACAATACTTAAATCACCAAGTGTCCTTTTAACTTTTTACTTTAACCATAGCTTTGGGTTGAACTATACCGGAGAATTCTATCCCATTGAATTAAAAATTGCGCTTCAATATCAATACTGCACTAAAAGCTCTGGCATTGAATTGGTGTAATTTTAACCTTTTAATAGAAATGGTTGGTGTGGGGTTTCTATCCAGCCAGCTCATGCTTTAATTTTGAGAGAAATTCTTTGAAGAATGTCTAATTGTTTTCAGAAGTATGTCCTTTTGTTTTGACAAAGCTCACTTTTCCATTCTCTGTGCCAACATTTTTTGCCATTGTGGGATTTTCTACACTGTTGCTTGAAAGTCAAATTAAAGGTCTTAGGCAATTTCCGCTTAAAAATGCCATGTGGCAGATAGAATGGAGGTTGAGACTGAATTTTACCAGTGATCAAGTTCGGTCAGCTCTACACAGCTATGGCTGAATATTTATAAAACCAAACATTCAGACTTTCACTTTATTACTGTCAGGCTCCTCCCTACCCCGCCAAATAGAATCTATCTTCAGGCTCCTCCCTACCCCACCAAATAGAATCTATCTTTTTATTGCTAGAGGAAAAACTGTTCTATGGTTTGCTTTTTTAATAGATTTGCAAACCTCTGAGTTTTTAGAAAATACAATGAGTGTTTAATTAATTTATGAACTTAAAGCTTAAACCACATTATTTCCTTTTTTGTATGCCAAATGGAAGGAGTTCTTCTGATGGGTGAACCTACCCTTCCTTCATATAGCTCAGTCCATCAATATCTTGTTTCAGGATGTCTTTTTTTTTTTTTTTTTAATCTCACCCAAAGAGAGATGAATAGAACAAGGTTGGCTAATGGCCAGATCAAGGTGGGAAAAGCAATCCTAGGGTAGATAATTTAACCACTTTCCTCCTGCCTGTCCTCACATCCACAGCCCTACGTAGCTAAGCATAAAGAGAAGTGCTGGATCTTGATTGCTGAATTCTGAAAAGGTACAGAAAAAGCAAGTGGCCAGAATAGAGAAGAATTACAAGTCAGATAGATAGTCCTTTGATGAGTGGAGGGTGGGTGCAGAAAGGCAGGAGGAAGGTTGCAGAAAACCGAGTAACACCCATGTAGTAGAGAGTTCCCTTCAAACAACTTCCAGACTCAAAAAATGAAACCTGTTTACCACTGTACCTGTTCAAGGAGGATTTTCCTGATCCCCTTTTCCACCCTCATTCTCTCATGCCCCAACCTGGAAGAATAGAAGTAATAACTATTGAAAAAGATAGAAAAGGAGAGAGAAGCTGGTCACTCCTTTCCTTAGCTACATGAAAGAGAATCTTCAAGTGAAGATCGACGTGTTGTTTCATGGAACTAAACATTCCATATTTTTAAAAATTCGTATATTTGGCTGAGTGCGGTGGTTCATGCCTGTAATCCCAGCACTTTGGGAGGCCAAGGCGGGTGGATCACCTGAGGTTAGGAGTTCAAGACCAGCCTGGCCAACATGGTGAAACCCCATCTCTACTAAAAATACAAAAATCAGCCAGGTGTGGTGGCACATGCCTGTAATCCCAGTTACTTGGGAGGTTGCGGCGGGAGAACTGCTTGAACCTGGGAGACTGAGGTCGCAGTGAGCAGAGGGTGTTACTGCACTCCAGCCTAAGCAACAGAGCAAGACTCTGTCTCAAAAAATGAAAGAAAAGAAAAAAAATCGTTTATATTTTGTGTCTTGAATGTCATGATAGGACCAATTCCATGAGGTCCTCTATAACTAGTACAGTGAAAAAACCTGACTTGTGAGATACTTATCACAAAGCAACCTTATCTGAATTATCCATTTAAGTTTTCCAGGATAATTTACCCTACTCTTGGATTAAAAAATAAAAATCTAATCTCTCTATGACATACCAGAGAAAGCATAGAAAATGCACACTATTTGGAATAGTTCATGTTCGTGGATAAATATTTGATAATCTGTAATACCTTCGTCAACAGTCAGCAGCAGCTAGGCTCGCAAAAGAGCTTGAAAAAAGTGTAATGTTATGAATGACATCTTTACTAAGTTTTGGTCTACCTTGAATGATATCAAGTTTCATCTGTGGTCATGAACATTCCTAAATCCTGATAGAGACATACAAGGACTTTGTGACATCTTGCTGCTGCCTCTTGAATGTAATCCAACTTTTCCATGTTGTATTTACCTGAACTGTCAAGGTCACTCAATACACAAGGGCGTAGAGCATACTACAGTTCTTGAGTTTTTAAGAGGCATTATAAATGTAAACTTTATAAACTTACAAAGAAAAAATGCACTGATCTTATTTCTGCCACTTGCTGAGTTGTGATAAGTGCAACCACTCATGAAACCACTGTCTGCATCAAGATATAGGATATTTTTTATCATGCCTGAAAATTTTCTTTTAGCCCCTTTCAGTTAATCTGCATAGCCATTCTGATGCACAACCACTGTTCTGATTGCTATATGATAAATTAGTTCACCTATAGGATCTAGAACTTCATGTAAATAGAATTATATAATATATACTCTTCTCTTTCCAGGTTCTTTCACTTGGTATAATGTCTGAGATTCAACCATGTTGTTGAGAGTATCAGTAGTTAATTCATTCTATTGTAAGAATCTACAACAACTTGTTTATCCTTTCTCCTGTTCATCGACATTGGTTGTTTCCAGTTTGTAACTACCATTAACAGAGACGTTCTTAACATTTTGTACAAGTCTTTTCAAAAGTAATGTTCAAAATATAAACCTTGTACTTTTTTGTTGTGTACTCTTATGCACATTTACTTTATTATTTTTGATGAAAATATCAATAGGATTGTTTTTTCCCAGATTTATTGAAATATAATTGACATATAATTGTATATATCTAATGTATACAATGTGGTGTCTGATACATATACAATGTGAAATGATTACCACAATCAAGCTAACATATCCCCCAACTCACATGGTGACAATAGCCATTCTCACAGTTATGAGGGGTTTTAATTTGCATTTCCCTGATAATTAGCAATTTTGAGCATTTCTCCATATACCTGTTGGTCATTTGTATGTATTCTTTTGAGAAAGGTCTGTTCAGGTCCATTGCCTGTTTGCTAATCATGATATTTGCTTGCTATTGAGTTATTAGAGTCCCTGATATATTTTGAATATTAATCTCTTATCATATATTTACTTGCAAATATTTTCTCACATCATGGGCTGTCTCTTTATTTTGTTGATTTTCTTAGCTTTGTAGAAGCTTTTTAGTTTGATGCAGTCTATTTTTGCTTTTCTTGCATGTGCTTTTGCTATTATATTGAAAAAATCATTCTCCAAATCTACGTCAAGTAGATCCATGTTTTCTTCTAGTAGTTTTGAGTTTCAGGTCTTACATTTAAGACTAAGCCATTTTGAGATGATTTTTATATATGGTGTGAGATAAGGGTACAATTTCATTCTTCTGCATGTAGATATTCAGTTTTCCTAACACCATTTATTGAAGAGACTGTCTTTTCTTTGTGCATGTTATTGGTGCCTTTGTGAGAGAGCAATTGACTGTAAATGGGTGCATTTATTTCTGAACTGACAATTCTTTATTATTACTATTTTAATTGACACATAATAATTGTACATATTTATGGAGTACAGTGTGGTATTTTGATGAATGTGTACAATGTGTAATAATCAAATCAGGATAATTAGTAAATTCATTACCTCGAACACTTATTTCTTTGTGCTGGGAACATTCAAAATCTTCTCTTCTAGCTATTTTAAAATATACAAAAATTGTTGACTATAGTGATGCTATAATGCTACAGAACAGTGGAACTAATTCCTCCTAGATAGCTATGATTTTGTATCCATTAACTGATCTCTCCCCAGCCTCTTCTCCTAACTATACTTCCCAGTCTCTTTGTTCTACTCTCTACTTCTGTAAGATCAACCTTTTTAGCTTTCACATGTGAGTGAGAACATGTAGTATTCATCTTTCTGTGCCTGGACTATTTTATTGCACATAATGTCTTCCAATAATGTGGATGACAAAATTTCATTCATTTTTATGGTTAATTAGTGTTCCATCATGCATATACACCACATTTTCCTTATCCGTTCATCTGTTGTTGGACACTTAGGTTGGTTTCATATCTTGGGTATCATGAATTGTACTGCAATAAACGTAAGAGTGTAGATATCTCTTCAGCATACTGATTTTTTTCCTTTGAATACATAACCAGTAGTAAGACTGCTGGATCATATAGTAATTCTATTTTTAGTTTTTTGAGGAACCACCATACTCTTTTCCGTAATGGCTGTACTAATTTACATTCCCACCAACAGTATATGAGTTCCTGGTTTGTGTATTCTGTTCCTTTGGTTAATATGTCTGTACCAGTACCATGCTGTTTTGTTTACTATAGCTTTACAGTATATTTTGAAACCAGGTAGTGTGATGCTTCTAGCTTTGTTCTTGCTTCAGGTTATTTTGTTTACTTGGGTTCTTTTGTGGTGTCAAACAAATACTAGAATTTCTTTTTCTATTTCTGTGAAAAAATGCCATTAAAATTTTGATAGAGATTTCATTAAATCTGAAGATCTCCCAGGGTAATATGTACATTTTAACAATATTAATTCTTCCAATTCATGAACACATGATACCTTGATATCTTTCCATTTCTTTATATTTTTCAATTTTTGTCATCAATGTTTATACTTTTGAGTGTATATAACTTTTATCTCCTTAAATTTATTTCTAAGTATTTTTATTTCTTTTGATGCTACTGTAAATGGGATTGTTTTTTTTTATTTCTTTTTTGGAATAGTTCATTGTTAGTACATAGAAATTCTACTAATTTTTGTATGTTGATGTTGTATCCTTCAACTTTACTGAATTTATTTGTTATTTCTGACAGGTTTTGTGGAGCTTTAATTTTTTATATTAAAAATTCATGTCATTTACCAACAGAGACAATTTAACTTCTTTCTTTTCAATTTGGAGGTTTTTTGTTTCTTTCTCTTACATAATTGACTAGAACTTCCAGTACTATGTTGACAAGTGGTGACAGTGGGCATCCTTCTCTTGTTTCGGGCCTTAGGGAAAAGGTTTTAGCTTTTCTCCATTGAGTGTGACGTTTTCCATGGGCTTGTCCATGTGTGGTCTTTATTGTGGTCTGGTACATTTTTCCAGTACCTAATTGTTGAGTTTTCATCATGAAAGAATGTTGAATTTTGTCAAATGCTTTTTTTTTTTTTTTTGCATCTACTGAAATGATTATATACTTTTTGTCATTCATTATGTTAATTTGATGTATCACAATTGTTGATTTGTGTATGATGAACCATCCTTGTATTCCAGGGATAAGTCCCACTCAATCATGGTGAGTGATACTTTGAATGTGTTGTTGAATTCAGTTTGCCAGTATTTTGTTGAGGACTTTTACATCTGTATTCATCAGTGACATTTGCCTGTAGTTTTCTTTTCTTGTAGCCTCCTTGTCTGATTTTAGTATCGAGATAAGGCTGGCCTTGTAAAGTGAGCTTAAAAGTGTTCCTTCTTCTTCAGTTTTTTGGAAGAGTTAGAGAAGAACTTGTATAATTTCTATAAATGTTTGGTAGAATTCAGCAGTGAAGCTATCAGGTCATGAGGTTTTCTTTGATGTTTTTGAGGGATTTTTTTTTTTTTATCATTTCTAATTCAATGTCCTTAATTTTTATTGGTCTATTTATGTTTTCTACTCCTTCATCAGTTAATCTTGGTAGGCTGTATGTTTCCAGGAAGGTATTTGTTTCTTCTGGGTTATCCATATTGTTGGTATACCTTTTGCACCTCTGTGGTATCAGTTGTAATATCATCTCTTTCAATTATGATTTTATTTTTATGTCTTATATTTTTCTTAGTCTAGCTAAAGTTTTCTCAATTTTGTTTATCTTTTCAAAAAAATCAACTTAATCTGGTTAATCTTTTTGTTTTTTCTGATCTCTATTAATTTTTGCTCTGATCTTTATTATTTTCTTTCTTCTACTAAATTTGGGCTAACTTTGTTCTTATTCTAATTCTTGGAGGTGTAACATTAAGTTGTTTATTTCAGATTTCTCCCTTTTTTGATGTGGGTGTTTATTGCTTGTAAATCTAATAGAAATGTTTTTGTTGTATCCCATATATTTTGGTATATTGCATGTTATTTTTATGTCTCAAAATAATTTTAAATTTTCTTTTAATTTTTTTCTTTGGCACATTGTTCAGGAGCATGTTTAATTTCTACATATTTGGGAATTTTCCAAAATTCCTCCTGTCATTGATTTATACTTTTATAGTATTGTGGTTAGAAAAGATACTTGATATGATTTTAATCTTTTTAAATTTGTTAAGGCTTGTTTTGTGACCTAACATATGATCCATCCTGGAGAATGTTCCCTGTGTACTTCAACAGAATGTGTATTCTGCGACTGTTGGATGGAATGTCGAATATATGTCTGTCAGGTCCATATGCTCTTTACTGTTGTTCAAGTTTGCTGCCTTTGACCTGGAGCCTGGCCTAACACCAGGGTTTAATAGGATGGGCTTGGTAGTAGGGTCTGTGGCAAAGTCAGGTTCTCATTTTCCTCTCTTTTGCCTTTGTGGAAGGTATCCTCAGCACAGTGCTTCCTGGGCTGCGGGGAGGAGTGTCAAAAGTAATATGAAACTCTCCCACCCTCTTCAATGTGTGTTTTCTTATTCCTGTGCTCTACCCAGGTGCTGTAACCTCTCATCTGGGTCCCTTGGCTCTTGTGAAGGTATTTTGTTTTTGTGGATAATTGTTCAAATTAATGTTTCTGGGAAGGGATGAGGGCTAGAAACTCCTGTCTACTGTATTGCTGATGTTGTTCTCTCTTGAGCTGTGTTTTTAAGTAGCATGCTGCTTCTTGCTGAAAGAGCATCTAACAACCTTAAAACAGGACTCTGGTGAATACTTCCACACCTTCAAGCATCAGGAGCCTGCCAGTCTGTGATTCAATCCTTTCCCAACAAAAGTCAAATGCTAGCATAATTGAGAGAACAAGATAGTTGTCACCTTGGTAAGGATAAGGATTATGGAGAATTATTCAGGCATGTGTCACTGGGGATATAGGTGCCACTGATGTAAACAGGAAAGTGAGGAAGAAAAAATTTGATAGGGTTTGAGTTAAACTTTAGGTAAAAATAGCACTACTTATGAATTATAATTGTGATTAGGCAATAGGAGATATTTAGAGCGTGGACCACAGTATTTGATATTAATATTTAGAAATGGTCAACAGAAAGGTAATTCAGGTTAAGGCTATTAGAAAAATGCTGACTTTGGCACTGCATGATGTTGGAGTTACAAGAGAAAAATGAAAAGCCTCAAAGGTAAGAGAAAGAAAGAAAATATTCCTTATTTTGATGATCCAAAATCTTAGGAGTCCAAAGTAAAAAATAATTTCTTATTGTGAAAATTTATAATTATTAAATAACTTGATTACCATTAGTAAAAATACTACTTTTTAAAAGTCATAGTTAAATAAAAGTGCTTGAACATAAAGATGGAAGGATTTCATATTGGGGGAAAATATTTTTTATAAAATATAAGCATATTTAAATATATTTAATTTAGAGTACATCAAATGCCCTTGTAAAATATTAGAAAATTAAAACCAGAAAACAGGTCTATGAACTTAACTTATCCCAGAGATTAACATATTTTTCTTCATAGTTCCAACTTATTCTAAAAGTAAATTTTACTCAGAAGTTTAAAAAATATTGTTAATTATTACGAGTTGTGTTCATTGGAATCTTTTTATGGTAGCCTTGCCTAATTACAATTAAGCTTATATTTAACTTCTGCAAATGTCAAAATAATTAATAAGTAATCCAACAGCTTTCTCTGTCTCTCTCACTCTCTTTTCTCTCTCTGTTCTCCTACAAATGTGTATATATCCATGTTCAACATGCTGCACTAGGTATTTTGGCTGATGACAATAAGGTAGCATCCAGAGGTAATATAAACATGTACACAAATAATTATAATACAAGTTAGAATATTTTCTGGTTCATTAGATATGAATTATTGAGTGGTGGTTATAAATGTTTAACACATTCTCTATTAATTCCTGATTGATTATAGTTAGGTAGCAGTGTAACGAAATTTGGATGGAATGATGGCTAATTTCTAAAATCTCAATGCTATAATTTTTAGAAAATAAATAGGTATATTATGAAGCAAATAAGCCTTTTGTTCCATTTAGAATTTCACATTGATTTATGTCGTTTCCTGAAGACTATTCACAGCAATGTAATTAATTTTGAATGTTCAGATAATGTTATTGTCAGGCCATACAGACTTAATTCATAGCAAGCTCTTAGGCAGAAGAAGTCCATAAAATCCAAGCTGTTGACTATTAGTTTCAGTAAGTGCATTGAAGCAATTTTTAACAAGTGCTCTTTAGGTAATTCAGATTTTAGACTTAATCATAAACCTTTCTAGAGCATTTCTACACCAACTAAACTTTAAATATAAACAGAAAAATTTGTATGCCAATATGTTAATAAAACCTAAGCATGGTAAAGAATTGAGATTTTAAAAGTGAAAACATTGCTTACTACATACCAGTCATAGTTGAAGAGAATTTACTAAAGATTTTGGACTCACTTAGCAGTGTGCACACATATCTTACTTACATAATTACTTGAAGCAACCACTCGAATCCATCTTGTTCATTTTACATTTTATAAGAAAGAACAAACTAATTATGACTCTACACAGAAGACAAATATAAGCCTTGTTTACCGGGTTCATTTAGTCGTATACCTCTGCGGCTCAGACAGGCATAAAGTAGAGAAAATCAGAAGTGGTCATTATTCTGCATGTTGTAGCAATGTGCTTCAAAGGCTAAAAATCCCCTGGAGCCAACTGTCAGTAAAGGATGGAAGGGATGCTGGTGTTCTTCCATCGTAGGGCACAGGCAGCCACTTGCTGATCAGGAAGCCACGCCTCGAGAGAATGACTTGAAATGGGCTAATGTGGACAGAGTGAAGATTTATGTGCTGTGACGGAAGAATGAGGAAAGTGCTAGCACAAGACACCAGTCAGCCCAATGGCAAGAGAACCATTAGCGTGAGCTGAAATTCAGTGCAATGTACAAACAAGGGGCATGACAGAGAGAAAATATTTGAATATCTGTGTATGCAGGCTCACTCTAAAGGAGAACAATGTTGCCTCTTCAAAGGTCTTCAACCGAACTCTGATAACTTGATATGTGGTCCCTTAAACTTGTGTTTAGAGAGAAATAGACAATTTGAGAGCACAAGAGCCAAAGTATTAGAATGTGATGTATTTAAAGATTTCAAACCATGGATACTTTCACGGACAACAGTGTGAAGCTCAGGTGACCCAAGATACTCAATTCTGTCTAGAGCTCACTAGGTGTGGTCTTGGATCAAGCTGGTGCTGGAATGATGATGGATATACAACTCAAAAGATTTATATTCATTCTGTGGCAACTCCTAAAAATGCCCTACTTGTTTAGGGTCTTCTATATGAGGTACCAACCATGCCGCTACGAGTGCAAGCAGGGCTCACCTGCCCAAAGTGAGAGAGAGGCACCCTTCATAAGCAGAAATGTGCTTGGAGATGGAATCATAGCTTGTGCTGAACAGTGAGCAAAGCTTCTATGTAAGCCATGTGAATGGGTGATGGTACTTTACAAACCTGTCAAATTTACAGCCAGAATATTTGTGCCACTTCAATCACTTTACTCAATATTGCAGGATATTATATGTCAAATTTTATTTCTAGTTAGCAATACTATACTTTTAAACTATTACTTGATTACAGATTTTGATGATAAAATCTGAAGTGAGTTGTCATTTTGTAGCACAACTCTATCATGTTTGTTTTAGTCAATTACATAGTTTATTAAAAAACTGATTTTTCTGGGTCACATAAAATTAATTTTCATATTTTTTACAAATTTGTCACAAAGACAAATCAATGACTAATATGTACTGCATTATGTTTAAATGATTGATTGCATATGGGTGAAGCTACTTCTCTAATTACACAACTTTCCCCTGACTGCTTTCAATGTGTTTACCCTGTGGGAGTAAAAAAGGGAAAAATGGCAACCATTTTCTTTTGAAATGTTTTATTTTCGGAATTTATATATTGACAGTATTTTTCCCACAGTTACATGACAGTAGTTTAATCAATCAATTACTGTCATGTAACTGTAGGAAAATACTGTCAATCAATTCATAAACATTATCTTGAAAACTATTGATCACTATTAGTTTAATTAGGCTTATGTTGCTCTTAGTAGGAACTAAACTATATTTACTAGCAAATAAGAATTCATTGTAAATCTCTGTTGGGAGACACTCCTCTTTGTGTCTTTTGCATTTTGTCATGTCTTGGGAGCAGAGGTGCTAACTGCTGCTCTTGCATGCCATTTTTTCAAGGATTTGTTTAATAGCAGATGCCTTGGAAGATAAAGATAAGTGTCTCTTTCCAGGGAAAGAGCAGGTTTGCTTAAATAACAATAACACTATCTTGCTCTAGAAGAAATGGGCAGGTAGGCTTACTGCTAATAGGTAAGCTTACTGCAGGTAGGCTTACAGCTGTCCTCTAATTCTCTTTAAGTTGCCCTTTAGGAATTAAGCTTGCAGAAGTGAAACAAGAAAATGCTGATAATCTGCCTACTGATGGTTCTTGAGTAATAAAGTCCTTTGCCTCTGACCTGTGAGTCCCATGACTTTCGACAGGACCCATGAGACTGTGCCAGACTAACTTATTAGCTTCCAAGTAGGATAAAAATCGTGGACTCTTCATTGTTCTTGGCAATATCGACACGAAACAAAGAACAACAGGAGCACTTTAAGAGGAGGGAAAAGAGAAGGAGACAAGGTTTTCCCTTCAGACACTGAATTTCTGCCCTTGGCATGAAAATGTGTATGTGCATTAAATTAAGTTAATATGATTTCCTTAGATTGTCATAATCTCCTAAGTGTGTGTGTGTGTGCATTTACAAGAGAAGAGGCTTCTGACAGTTGTTAAAAGGATTCAGGAGCTTAGATTGTGGAAACAGCTGGTTGATTTTTCTCCATCACTTAGGCTAGGAGAAATGAAAAATATACTAGGTGTTAATATATATGACTTTTAACTTTAGGTCTATAGAATATTGAGGAATAGTTAAGATTTGTAGACTTCTGAACTGATCTATAAAATGAACTGTGTGTAGTCTTTGCATTTATGTATTATACTTTAAGAGATCAGCTCAGACTTTCTCCCAAATTCTTTTTGTCTAGAGCAGGCCTGGTGAGTGAAATACAGGTGGTGTGACTTCTGCCAAAGGTGGATTAGCCCCAAACACATGGTGGGCTTTCACAGTGGTGCTGGGGAAAAGTCTTCCTGAAATAAACTCTTCCATTTGCTCTCAGATGCCTGGAATTTTTTATCACCAAAAGGAAATCCTTTCATCCAATGTTTACAGTAAAGGATTACAATGCACATACACTGGGAAAGGTATGCTTGCTTAAGCTGGAAACTTGGTGTACAAGAATAATAGATTTCCTAAGAGCTGGTCTTCATTCTTAAACTGGTGGTGGTAGGACTTTATATGAAAGGGAGAAATAGGGTCAGAATAGTTTTGTTAATTAAGATAATTCTTATTACCCATATCCAGTGCCGGCAAGCAGATTTTTGTCTCACATGCAAACTTGACTTGATTGTCAGTGGTTTCCTAGAGGGCTGCTCAAGAATTCTAGGCATGTCCAGGTTCGTTGAGACCATTCTATTGTCAGTGAGCCATGGTTGCCAGGAGCTTCGAGGGAAAGTTGTTGCACATATGCTAGATATTTGGTTCCCACATTATCAGCTGCAAGTGGCTTACTAAAAGTAATTGTGTCCATTTCCGATATCCTGTCATCTAGTAGCAGGAGCTGATGTCAAATGGCACATTTTCATTTCTTCTCTTTCTAGTTCTCCCTTTGGCAGCACCTACAGTGTATTCTCACTTCTGAGCTGAATATCTGGGTTCCAGCTAAACCAGAGATCATAGTTCTCAGGTGATTGATCAACTCTGGTGTATCAAATAAGTATATTCACAAAGTTGTACAATCATATCATCTAATTTTAGACTGTTTTGTCACTCCAAAACTATTGTACTTATTAAAAGTGGCTCCCCATGCCTTCTCCCCATCTCTACCAACCTCTCTGTCCTCAACTCTAAAGAACCACTCATCTATCTTCTTTCTCTACAGATGCCCACTCAGGACATTTTGTATGAATGGATGAATATAATACAAAGTCTTTCGTCACGGGCTTCTTTTACTTAGAATGTTGTAGCATGTATCAGCACTTCATTCCTCTTTATCGCTGAGTGGTATTCCATTGTATGGATAGACTTCACTTGGTCTATCTACTTATTAGTGGATGTACTTGGATGGTTTCCAGCTTTAGCTTTCATGAATAAAATTGCTATGAACATTCCTGTGTGAGTTTTTGTGTAGACATATGTTCTTATTTCTCTTGGGTAAATACCTAGGGGTGAAATTTTTGGAAGATGTAATAATTCTGTGCTCAACATTTTGAGGAATTACCAAATTCTTTTCCAAACTGGCTTATTTTACATTCCTACCAGCAATACATGAAGATGATAATTTCTACACATCTTAACTTGTATTTTAGTTTTTATTTCCATGTCTCTCTCCCTCAATAAACTGAAGATTGAATCTATTTTGAGCTATTTTTCATTTATTTTTATATTATCAGGAATCTCTAAAGTATGTAAAAAATAGAAGCGGGACGGAAGGCAGAGCGTGGATATAACTTGACAGATAGGAAATTTGAAAACTTAATTTAAGATTTTAACATTGTTTTACTTGACCTAATTTTTCCTGACCTTCTCAATGCAACAGGCTTTAATGTGCTATTTAGGCTGATTTTCACACATATTATTAGTACTCAAATCTAAAAATAACAACGTTGTCAATATTTCCTCAGGATGATGACCAGGGTGCCATGAGAATGTGATATTACAATATCATCTCTGGACTTAATTTTAAAGAAGGAAATCATATTCAAATAACAATGCCCTTAACAGTGGTTCCATGAAAAGAATAGCAAATTTATGTTAACAATGATCGTGAGAAAGAAAAACAGGAGAACTCAGGAAATATGAATAATTTAAGTTAGTTCAGCCATTGTGGAAAACAGTGTGGTGATTCTTCAGAGACCTAAAGACAGAAATACTATTCGACCCAGCAATCCCATTACTGGATATATACTCAAAGGAATATAAATCATTCTATTATAAAGACATATGCACATGTATGTTCATTGCAGCACTGTTCACAAGAGCAAAGACATAGAATCAACACAAATGCCCATCAATGACAGATTGGATAAAGCAAATGTGGTCCATATACACCATGGAATACTGTGCAGCCATACAAGAGAACAAGATCATGTCCTCTGCAGGGACCTGGGTGGAGCTGGAAGCCGTTATCCTGAGCAAACTAACGCAGGAACAGAAAACAAATACTGCATGTTCTCACTTATAAGTGGAAGCTGAATGATGAGAACAACGGTCACCTAGAGGGGAACAATACATACTGGGGCCTTTTGGAGAGTAGAGGTTAACGGGTGGGAGAAAGGAGAGAATCAGGAAAAATTACTAATGGGTACGAGGCTTAATACCTGGGTGATGAAATAATCTGTACAGCAAACCCCATGACACAAGTTTACCTGTGTAACAAACCTGCACTTGTACCCCTGAACTTAAAAGTAAAAAAAAAAAAAAAAAAAAAAAGGGTAAAAATAGAACTTTTTACAATTAATGAGATTTTTTCACAGTTAAAAAACAATTAAATAATATTCTCTTGCACATTACATAATGAATTTGGCTACGACCCTTTCTCTTTTACATATGTTTTTCAGAACTGACATAGATTGTGTCAATTACAGAAAAATTCAGAGGGTGGCAAGAGTACATACACTTCCATCCTTTAATCTTCACCTTGCAAGATAGCACATGTGACTTAAGACCTCTTCTGTCCAGGAGTGAGGTGTTTACCTGACATATCTCAGACGTCAGTGAATCAGCTGTCAGCATTTATTGATCATCTTCCAGGATATTAGTGCTTTGCAAGTATCTCTGGGTTAATGAGTAAACATCTTTTTGAGGCAGTGAGGAAGAGGCTCAGAGATTATTCTAACTGATGACTTAAAAATATTTTAGAATGACTTGTGCATGATGATTACTGAGTACTCATGAGGAACCTTCAGTCCACCTGTGCTGGGTACACATCAAGTCTCCATGTTGTATAATGAGTCTTTCTGAGTTCACAACTTGTGTCATTGATTTTAACAAATTGACATTTATTCTCTGATCAAATTTAATATTTCCCCAAACCTTCAGCTATGCAAAGACATGCTTTTGATGGTAAATCTTCAGTGTAATTGTATGGAATTCCAGCACAGGTATGTCTCATTTTCAGAATCACTTTTTCTTGGAGGTCAGTCTTAAAAATTATTAAAGAAAGAGACCCTGGATTATCCTTAAAGAACAAAGATGACTGAGTTTAGCAAATCTACATTTCCCCATATATATCTACCTTCCACAGTAAAGCAAATCCTGATTCTGAAATTTCCTTATTATGTTTTTATCTAATATTCATTTTGAGGGCACAGAAAATGGAATGAATTACACATATCTTCATCACTGGAGTTTAGCATAAAACAAAAATGTTCCCAAATGGCAAAACCAAGGAAAGGTATAAAACTTAAACATAACTTTTATTTTACATCTATATTAACACAGTACAGAATAAATTCATTGGGTTTTGTTCTATCCTAAATATAGCAAGAATGCCTATCGTGAGTCTGCAATTGAATTTTTCTCACTTGAAGCTACTACCTAAAATTTTACCTCACCTATAGACAATTAAAATAGGGGAAAAAAGAAAATGTTTTGGACAAGTGTTATTGAAACATGATTTGATCAAAATCACTTCGCTCATTTCCTTTGATAATATTATATTTTTGAATTCATACAACATATATGACAATGAGTCATATAACACATATGACATATAAGTAACTCATATTTTTACTTTCTGGCCAAGAAAATGCCATTTGTTACTTAAGGTTTTTCTTTTAGTGAAAATTCAAAATCAAATAGTGTAAAAGTGTTTAACACAATTAGAACATATATTGGAATAAACAATTCCTATTGTTTTGTATTGTATTGTTTGGTTGGTTGTCCATAAGAGACCTATGTGAGAACTGGAGTATGAATTTTTATTGCTACAATCTACTTTGATTAATTCATAATTGTTATGTTTCATGAGTTTATAATGCTGATAGAGTTAGTATATCTCAAATTCATAAAGGAAGGGTAACTTGATTCCAGTTCAATTACTTAGGAATTCAACTTTGAGCCAGTTGGTACTTAAAGAAGCCTGAATTTGTTGATTTTACTTCACTGTGATACTTTCCATTTGCCATAGTTATTTATTTATTATTTTTGCATATTCTCCACACTTATCTAAGATGACTATTATACTCAGAATTTCCGGAGATTAATATACTGAGGTCTGAAAGTTCAAGTGTGCAATAAGCATTGTCTGGTAAGCTATAAGCCTTTCCATGTGAAATTAGTCTTGGGCTTGATTCGTAATTGGTCACCCTTTTACTTCCATGCAATCCTTTTCTTTACGGTGAGAAAATGAGCATATCATTTATTCATTCATTCACTGATCAGATATTCATGAGAGCCTACTGTAATCCAAGCATGATTCTAGCACCGAAAATAAGTGTGGTGAATCAGGCAGGCAAGCTCTCACCTCTTAGGAAACTTACAGGCTAATGGAAGAGACAGCCAATTAACAAGACAACAATAAATAAAGATCAAAGTGCTATAAAAAACTAAACAAGGGGAGTCTGGGGCACTTCATCAGATGGGATAGTTATGAGTGGCTACTCTCCATAGATGACAAGAAATTATGCAACGATCTTGGAAAATTACCTCCAAACAGAGGAAGTAGCAAGGCGAAGATTCTGTGCCTGTGCTTCCCTACCATTTGCATTTCCTGCTTTGCTAGGGGTTCTTTACATAAGCATTTATCCACACTAGTAGCGCATAATAGCATCTGTTCTTGTTAATTTTACTCAGAGGACTGTGTAGTTTGGAGGAAAAATCAATTGGTGACCCATCTCTCTACTGTAAGCATGACATACTTTGTTTTACTGGTGTAAAAAGTTTGGGTTGGACTTTCTTGTATTTTCAAAGCTGGATCCCTTCTTGGGATTAGTAGCACTGAGAGCCATCATTCAGAAAGCAATAGGGAAAAAAAGTGGCTGTTGCAGATAAAACAGGCGAAATGCTGGCCTCTGGTCTAAAGCAAGAACAAAAACCTGTTATATCTTAGTTTTGTTTTGTAAGAAAAATCAATGAGTTTATCTTGTTTTCTGACATGTTGGTGTTATCGTGCTGAGTTGTCATCTTAATTTCTGTTCTTAGAGACAATCAGATGCATGGATCCTTAAAAAACAACAATCCTGATTATCATTCCAGCGGTTCTCAAACTGACTTGTGTGTACAACAATGTGCTTCCTGTAAGTAATTGTTCATCGCCTTATAAGCCTTATTAGAATATATTTTATAACTGTATAAATCTATTATATACATATTTGTGGAAACACACTCATATATACCTAGTTATATACATACATATTTTTCATCAGAATTATTGAAATCAACTAATACCACCAGACCAAACTAAGGAGATAGTTCCCCCATAAAACTTGAGGCTATGATGTGTCTGATAAGCCATGACCAGAAACTTGCACATAACTCAAGCACGAGCACTCGTGCACAACCAGCTGAAGTGAGAAAACCAGTGAGAGAAAGAGGCTTGCCTAAGGTCACACAGAAGGGCAGTAGGTAGTCTGAGAACACAGCCACGACTCTGGGCTGCCAATTCAGTCCAGTGCTTCCTCCTGGGGAAAATTACAGACCATCTCAGACGGTACCTGCACAGACAATGGCCTTATTCTTTCTTTACTCTCCTAATTTGATTATTTTTTCTTGCCGTAGCAGTTAAGTAAGATATTTCGGCAGGCACTTAAAAAGAGGAGTGCCAGGCACAATGAAAGAGTCCATGGGTGATTCTGCTGCAAGACCAAGGAGAAATAAGTTATTGATGATATTTAAAGGCAGAGAGGCCCATGGCTTACTGAGTACCCAGTGTTGCTGATAACTCTCATCTTCTTATTCCTCTGTTGGAAAAAAATTATAGGGTTGAATTGCTCCTTAACTATTTTCTAAGGAGAAAAAAGGAATAGTGTTTATTGCACAGATTTTTTTGCTTTATTTAATTTATTTTTCAAAATTCTTCTTTAATAGCACATTGAAACACGGATGTGTAAATTGTTTTATGTCTTCTTATCTTCAAGTACAGTAACTAACAATGACAATTTTTCCGGTTGCGCATCACTCTGCTGTAACCAACGATAGTTAATCATAAGTTACTCTTTTTAATGCATAAGGCTTTTGAATAATGTTAGTCTTAAACTACGTATCTTACTCCATAGTTAAAAACTGTAGACTGTTTTTGAATATTCTCTGAACCATTTCTTGTGGTTCAAATGTTTAGCCACCACTACAATTTCACCAAGTCTTCCTTAAACTGAGAGTACCTTGTCAGCTTTCTGGACTTCAGTGTAAATGGCAAATTATAAGGGGTAAATAAGTGTATGTGTGCTTTGGAGGAAGGCATCAGAGGTCTATGCAAGTTTTTTTGTTTTGTTTTGTTTTGTTTAGAGACAGAGTTTTGCTCTCGTTGTCCAAGCTGGAGTGCAATGGCGCGATCTCAGCTCACTACAACTTCCGCCTCCTGGGTTCAGGAGATTCTCCTGCCTCAGCCTCCCAAGTAGCTGGGATGACAGGTGCGCACCTCCATGCCCAGCTAGTTTTTTGTATTTTTAGTAGAAACAGGGTTTCACCATGTTAGCCAGGCTGGTCTCGAACTCCTGACCTCAGGTGATCCACCCGCCTCAGCCTCCCAAAGTGCTGGGATTACAGGCATGAGCCACCGGGCCTGGCCAAGCATTTTCAAATGTACTGTCCTTGTCAAGGATTTCTTTGTCATAGAGCTCCTTCCTCCAGTGACCCTTCGTTAATCTGGGACTGTGTAAACTCAGCCATAAACTGTCAACTCCTGGAGAAGGGCTAGAGATTATTGGTCTTTCTATGCCCAAGGCATAGCATGGAGGCTGGCCCCAGTGCAGATTCTCAATGAGCATTTGTTTGATGCATAATCATGTATGTTCCATCTCTCTTCTAAAGGAACAACTTTAATCAAGCAATGGAAATACAGCTCTGTAAGTGAAGTATCTAGTCGGATCAATTATCCCGTATAGAATTCTGTGTGCTTATTCCTCTTTCAGTAGCTGAATTACTGCAAATGACAAACACTAAGGTCACTGAAGAGACATTAGGTAGTGATTTCCACGGTGTTTTTGTTATGCAGTCTCCAAAACATGAGACTGTATAGGTTAGGGTTATAATTTATTTATAATACCATTCATAAGTTTAAAAACAATTGGTAAAAAGGCTGCAACTATACTTTCCATTGCCCTGAATATCTCCCTGAACTCACCTTGAGTGACTTTTCCATCCCCGACCCTCCTGTGCCTTCTCTCTGCCAGAGGCTTCCCAGTTCGCCCAGACTCATCTTACAAAGAAAACACTCAGAATCAGTTGGCAAGTGCTTCCAAGTCATTAGCTTCTTGCTGAGTTAATTAGGAGTCATTAACTTCAAGGGTTAGGACACACAGAATACCCTTGCCTGGGGTTTCTGAACCGAATTTGAAGTTGTACATGGTGGACAATATCTAAATATCCTTAGTTTAAGAAATACGTTTAAGAAATAGTAAGAGTTTAAGCCCCCAAAAGCCCCAGTGATGTTCCCTCTAAAAATCAATAAACATGTCACACTAAAAACTCACTTTTGAAACATGTCACCTCCCAAGGAGTTGGACTTGAGCGAAAAACCGCATTGGATCCATTCCTGTCTCCAAGGTAGTTTTTCCAGTGGCCACCAGCTACTAAAGTTCCAATTCCCCTGCCCTAGAAATGCTGTGGCTGGTGGAGCCTGGAGGCATCGTCAGCCTCACATGCAGGAGGCATGGACGTGTTCCCCGCGTGCACGCACACCTTCGCAATCAGTGCACTTACAAACACACAGGCACACCTAATTTCCATTACTTGATAATGTGAGATAAGAGCCAGAGTAGAACTAAAAAGGAAAAGCCAAGCTTTAGAACGTAACCACCTAAGTGAATTCTAAGTATTTGAGTCTGTACCTAGCATTTGATAACTTAAATACTCATTTGCACCATAGGCAAACTGATTTTTTTAGATACTCACTGGGTAGTTCTGCAGTGGTACTATTGTTTGTATGCTGAGAAATTTATTCATTCAAAGAGACAGTCTATGAAAATCTGACAAAAAGATTTGAAATTGTAATGATTTTAGACATTGAAATGTTGTAAATATTTCCAATTCTGCTTCAGAACTTACCTACATGTAGATCTTCTCATCTTGCTCTAAATCAGTGTGTATGTATCTCTCTCAAAAGATGTGTGCAATGAACCAATGCTATATTCTTTGATTAAAAATGAGACATGCTAGGTTTTTGATTCAAATGATAGGCTGGGAATTTGACAACCCTGCTTTTGAAGCATCTCTTCATCCCTTACAGCTTTGTTATATTGAGAAATTTAGTTAATTCTTCTAAGTCCTAATTTCTTGTTGTGAAAAATGAGAATAATAAAACATAGATGATAGTGAAAATGAATTAATATGTAAAAGCACCTAAAATAGCGCTTTGCACATAACAAACATCACTAAATATTAGTATCAATGATGTCAATGGTGGTTTGTGGAGCTGATCTATTCTGCCTTCATACGGATATTTTTGTACTGAGCCATAGTTAAGAATTCTAAAACAGATTTGATTTATCCCAAATATGAATATGTAGGAAGCTGAAGCTAGGGAATGTAGATATTTCCTGTGACTATAATCTATATAGAGGTAAAAGCTTGCATTTTAACCTCGCCTCATTGATAATGACTTACATTATTTCCTCTGTCTCCCATTTATTCCATCACATTCTTTGTGATCACTGATCATTTCCACACTTGATTGGGTGCCACCTTATTGGAATCCATACTTGACATTGTTCTTAAGCTACTGTGTGAACTTAAATGAGCTTTAGCGAATCTTTCTTCAGTATTAATAGTGAAAACAACCTCACCTGCTGTAAAATAAGTAGTTTCGAGTGTCTCATGAACGCACGTATGTATGCCCAGACACGGTGGCTCTCACATGTAATCTCAGCACTTTGGGAGGCTGAGGCAGGAGGACACCTTGACACCAGGAGTTTGAGTCCACCCTGGGTAACATAGGAAGACTCAATCTCTACCAAAAAAAATTCAAAAATTAAAAAACAAATTTTTAATGACATAAATACTTAAATGACAGCATTTAAAAGCAATGCTGTCAAACACACCAAATACCTAGGAATAAATTAAATGAGAGATATGAAGAGTTTGTATGCTAAATATTATATAACATTGAAAAATTTAAAAATGATTCTGAACGTCATGTTCCTAGATTGAAGATGATAAAGATGGCAATTCTGATGAAATTGATTGTATTCACCAAACGTAATCTCAGTCAAAATCATGGGAGAATTTGCAGAAATTGAAAAAATGATTCCAAAATTTACATGGAAGTACAAAAGACTATACATAACCAAGATAATGTTAGTTTTAAAAACTACCTAAAATGATTATTTAAAAATTTAAAAATTGCTCATTAAAAATTTAAATTGCAAATATTATAAAAATTGATTAAACATGGAATTAACAATTTTAAGTTAAAATTGTATAAATTTTCCAAACCCTCATGAATTTTTACACATATATCAGCACCACAAAGTGTAAGATGTAGGGTCTTTTCAGAGGTCAGGATGGCTCCCTCACACTGCTGTCTCCCAGTCAAAATCCCCCTTGCAATGCCTGCTCTTCCAACACCTATCACCATAGCATACTTTCATTTGCTCTTGGACTTCATGTGAATGAAATCACATAGAATTTACTCCTTTGTGTCTAGATACATTTACTCAACATGGTGTTTGAAATTTATTCATGTTGTTGTAGACAGCAGTTGCATTGTTGTTGTATTGTATATAGCAGTATATGCTGTATATAGCAGTAACATTGATTTATATTGTTGTGAGGTATTCCATTGTCTGAGCTTGTTACATTTAATGTATGTGCTGTACTGTTAATGAACATTGTAATTGTCTCCAATATATACCTAGGAGCAGAATTGCTAGGTGATAGAGTAAGCATAGGTTAACATTTTTCTGAATTTGTCAGTTTTTGAAGTGGTTGTACCAGCCTACTCTCCCACTAGCAATATGTAAGATTCACTCCAAATGCTTGCCAGTACTTGCTAACCAGTCTTTATCACTGTAGCCATATCATGGGTGAATAATGGCATGCCATTATGATGTGAATTTGCTTTTCTCTGATGACTAATGATGTTGAGCACTTTTGCATATACTTATTGACCATTGGAATATACATTTTTGTAAAGTTCCTGTTCAAGTCTTCTGCTCATTAAAAAAAAAAAAAAAATTCTCATTGATTTGAGGATGTTCTTTTCTATTCTGGGGAAAAGTACCCTGTCAGATTTATATGTTGCAAATACCTTCTCCCAGTATATGGCTTATCTTTGTCACTTTCTTACCAGTCTTGCTTTGATAAACAGAAGTTCTAAATTTTACTTTATTTTATTTATTTATTTTTAGACAAGGTCTGCCTCTGTCACCTAGGCTGGAGTACAGTTGCATAATCTTGGCTCACTGCAGCCTCTGCCTCCCGGGTTCAAGCAATTCTCTCACCTCAGCCTCCCAAGTAGATGGAATTACAGGCACCTGCCACCACGCCCAGCTAATTTTTATATTTTTAGTACAAACAACGTTTCACCATGTTGACCAGGCTGAACTAGAACTGACCTCAAGTGATCTACCCACCTTGGCTTCACAAGATGATGGGATTACAGGTGTGAGCCACTGCATCCGGGCTGGGGATTCTAAATTTTAATAAAGTTTATTTCATCAGTCTTTTATTTTTGTGGTTAGGACTTTTTATGTTGTGCACAATCCTAAGTGTATAAAAATATTCTCCTATATTTTCTTTCAGAAACTTTACTGTATTATCTTGCATATTAAGGTCTATCATTCATGTTTGTGTATGGTGAGCGGTAGAGATCAGATTCTTTTTTTCCAATAAGATATTAATGCAACAGTGTCTATTAAAAAGAATCATCTTTGCTTCCCCAACTGTATTTCACTCATACGTTTATTGCAAATCAGGTCGTGATTTATGTGAGGATCTGTTTCTAAATACTTTCCAATAGTGTATTTGTCTATCCTTGTACCAATATCACACCATTTTAAACTTACAGCACTTTTATAGTAAGTCTTAACATTTACTAATGTGTGTGCTATCCAGTTTTGTTTCAGTATTTCATGGGGCATTGTACTTCTACATACATATTAGAATCATATTATACATTTCTTTTAAAAAAGCCTGCTGAGATTTTAATTAGAATTGCACTGAATGTATAAACATCGACATTTTATCAATATTGACTCTTCTAGTCTCTCTCTCCTTTTATTTAGGTCGTCCTTTTGCTGCAGATTTCTAGAGGTATCATATACTTTTCATTAGGTTAATCTCAATATTTTTATTTTTTTAATTATTGCAAATGATAGTATATTAATTTATTTTCTTTTCATCAATTGCTAGTGTCTAGAAATAGAATTGATTTTTTAACATTGACTTTGTATCCAGGAACTTATTGTTATAGTCACTTAATAATTGTAACAGATTCTTTGTAATTCTTCTGGCTTCTCTACATTCACAATCCTGTCATAACTGAAATTTACCTCCTTTTCAAACTTCGTAACTTTCATTCATTTTCGTTGCTTAAGTGAACTGCATAACTTAACCTCTGCTACAATGCTGAGTGGCTGTGGTGTTAGTGGACATCTTGGTTTTATTTCCAGACTCATGGAGAAAGCATTCAGATTTTCTACAATAAATATGATGTTATCCGTAGTTTGTTTTTGTCAGTGCCCAGGCTAGTCTCAAACTCCTGGCCTCAAGCAACCCTCTTGCCTTGGCTTCCTAAAGTGCTGGGATTACAGGCATGAGCCACCACACCCGGCCTGTAAGTAAAGTTTTACTAGAGCACGGCCATACTCATTCATGTACGTATCATCTATGGCTGCTTTGAGTTATTATGGCAGATCGAGTAGTTGCTTATAGAGACCCTATAGTCCACCAAGGCAAAAATATTTACAATCTGGACCTCTAGAAAAATGGTTGGCTGACTCTTGATTTATCACATGTCCAAGGTGAGAGGCATAAGGCTGTTTATTACAGCACTGTTTCACAGTTAAAAAAAAAAAAAAAAAAGCAAGAAGAGTTTTAAATTCTCATTAATAAGGGAGTAGACAACTGGACTGTGGAATATTCAATCACAGAGAAATTCTGTACAGTAGTTAAAGTGACTGAGAGCCATGTTTCAACACTGACACATTTCAAAAGTATTATGTCGAATGTCTAAAAGGAAATTCCATTGATATAAAATAACTGTAAAACACTTTAAACGTTTAAACACACAAATAATACAGTATGTATTTTGATGAGACACATATCCATTTCACTGCCTTTAGTCTCCACGTGTAGTATGTATTTCATGTTTACAAATACCGTGCCCCCACTGAATTGCACTTCTGTGGGATAGCTCAGGATCACCTAAAGTGGACCCTCCCAAATTGTGATAGAGGAAGAAGCAGCGTAGTGTGGTGATTCGGTACATAACCCTAGAGATGAGCTGCCTCGATTAGAAAATTGGCTCTGTCACTTTGTAGTCCTGTGACTTTAGACAGTTTCCTCTCTGGGCCTCAGTTTTCTAATCTGAGAATAGAGACCAAGGCTTCTGTCTCTAAACTCAGATAACATTAGAATGGAAGGACTGGACAAAGGTCATCTAGTTGATTTGCCTGGATATTTCCTGGGGGCCTAAGGATTCCTTGAAACACCTCGGATGTTCTTTATGTCTACAGATTAAGAGACATAAAGAAGAGGTGTCCTAAGGGGCATACGTGTTGTGTGTGTGTACGATTCCGCCCCTAGGTCAGAAGTAATGCTACTGAACACTTTATATATTTGACTTCCACACACTCATTTATTTGAATGTTTTAGGAAATCTCTTTCTGACTTGGCTGTTGCTGCTCTCTCTTGTCCACCATCATTCTATCAATGCCCTGTGTTCCTCCAAACGACATGGTTTAATGAGCTTTTTCTTGTATCAAAGTACAGTATGCATGTATAAAATATGTACACGATGAGGTAGGGCTAGGAGGATTTTCACAAGTTAAACATTCCCATGTAATTTTCATTTGAGTAAAGAATAGTATAACCTTAGAAGTTTTCTTCATGCTCCTTCCCAGTCTCTGATCTTCTCTCAAATTAATTGCTATCTTGACTTCTAACATCATTGATTACTTTTGCCTTTTCAATCTGATTACTTTTGCCTTTTAAAATTCTTACATACATTTAATATGAATAAATTCTTTATCTGCTTTATTGTATCTATCACATTCTACTCAATATTATGTTTATGAGACTCATCAATGTTATCGTGCATAGCATTATTTTATTCATTTTTCACTATTATGTGGTATTCCTTTTCATGACTGTCAGTTTATGTCTATTATGCTATTTAAGTACATTTGTATTGTTTACATTGTTGGCTATTACAAACAATGCTCATGTAAACATTCTTGTATATGTCCTTTAATAAACACAGGTATAAACTTTTGTTAGGAATGTATTAGAAATGGAACTGATGATTTCTTGATGTTTTGCTAATGTCAATTTTCATAAATTCTACTACACTGTTTCTCAAGGTGTTGTTACCAACTTACCCTCCTACCAAAAAATGTATGAGAGTTCCCATTACTACATAACCTTGCCAACATTTGGTATTGTGGTTCTTTTTAAATTTTGCCATTTTGGTAGATATTTCATGGTATTCCATCCTTAATGTGGGCAACTCCCTCCAAAAAAACAAAAAGGAACACCCCCCACCCACAATTTTCACTCTGTAGCTTGCCTTTTCACTCTCTTGCTGGTCTTAGCTTGCTAAACAGAGGTTCGTAATTTTAATGAAGTTTAATTTTAAAATATGTTTTCTTATGTTTAATGCTTTTCAAGTTCTGTTTAAGAAGTCTTTGCCTAGACCAAGATCATTAAGATCTTTTCTTATGTTAACTTCTAGAAGCTTTATCATTCTATAATTTACATTTAGATCTATGATTCATCTGAAATTGACTTTTTGCATAATATGAGGTAGGTGTAGAGATTTTTTTTTCAAAATACATATTTCCAATAGCCTCTGTGCCAGTTTCTGAAAGGAGTGTCCTTTTTCCTCTGATTTGCAGTACCATCTTTTCCTTAAATATAGCCATCTACGTTGTCTATTCTTGACTCTCTTCTATTCTATTTGTGCGTTTTTCTTCCTTACACCAAGCCAGATGGTCTTTATTGCTATAACTTTATAATAAGTCTTGAAATCCAGAGCTGAGTTCCTCAGCTCTTAACTTTCCCCTTAAAGGATGCTTGGCTGACTTACTGTTTCAGACATGATGGAGTCGCTTATAAAACACTGTCCCTCCTGCTGACACTGGTAGGAAAATCTTGACAAAATAGTAGGAAAATAACTCTTTGAATATAATGGACAGCAACAACACAGAAAGTACTAAAGAAAAAAAATCACAGAATATCCTTGGTTTATTTCTTCAAAGCATTTCTCAATTCCCTGCATGGGGAAATAGCCCCAGTAGACGTTAAGAGTTATTCCAAGCTGTGGAAGCAAAGGTAGGTGGCCAAAATTATCGAAATCTGAGGGGCAAAAACAGAGGAAAACTCAGAAGTGAGCCCCCAAATATGCATATAAATATTTTTTATATCTTTTGTATTTACCCACTTATTTATTGTATTAGTCCATTCTCACACTGCTATAAAGAAATACCCAGACTGGGCAATTTATAAAAAAAGAGGTTTAAATGACTCACAGTTCCACATGGCTGGGGAGGCCTCAGGAAACTTACAATCATAATGGAAGTCACCTCTTCACAGGACAGCAGCAGAAAGAAGTGCATAGAGAACGGGGAAGAGCTTGTTATAAAACCGTCGAATCTCATGTGAACTCACTCACTATCATGAGAACATCATGGGGGAGACTGCCCCATGATTCAGTTACCTCCATCTGGTCTCTCCTCGACGCGTGGGAATTGTGGGGATTACAATTCAAGATGAGATTTGTGTGGGGACATAAAACCTAACCATATCATTTATCATTGCTGGTATTTGTCATTACTTCCAAATTTTTGTTTGATATCATTTCCCTTCATTCTAAAAAGTTCTTTTTATATTTCTCTTAGTGCTGGTATACTGGCAATGGATTCTCTCAGATTTTTATTTATCTGAAACTCATTATTTTATTCACATTTCAGGCAATATTTTTGCTTAAAAATAATACTATTTTTATGGAAAATAGAAATTCTGAGTGGTAGTTCTTTTCTTAAACACTTTAGAAATGCCATTCCATTGTCTTCTGGACTTTGTTGTTTTTTATTAGAAGTCATCACTCATTCAAACCATTGTTCGCCTGTCTATATCTTGATTTCTGGCTGCTTTTAAGATATTTTGCTTATCTTTGAATTTCAGTAATTTGATTATGCTGTGCCTAGATATGGCTATCTTTACATTTATCTTGCTCTGGGTTTGCTGCAACTTTTGGATCTGGGTTGATAATTGGATCATCTTTTTCTATTAGTTTTTGGATCATTGGTGCTGGCACAACAAGTGCTATGTATGTTAGAGTGTTTGATGTCCTTCAGATGACTACAGTATTTTGTTTTTTTGTTGTTGTTTGTTTGTTTCTGGGGTTTCAGATTCTCTTCTTCAGATTGTGAAATTTCTAATATTTTATCTTTAATTTTCATTGTCTTTTCTTATACAATCTCCATTCTGCTATGAAGTTCTGATGGATTTTTATTTTAGATGGTGTGCTTAAAAAAATTGTGTTCATGCTTGGCTTTATTAGATACTACCAAATGCTTAGGAAACTAAGGGGTTTATATCAATTTACACTCTCCTCTATCAATTTGCACTCTCTCCAGAAATGTGTGACAGTTACATATGCTTCATATCCTTGCTAACACTTGGTATTCTCAGTCTTTTCATTTAGGCATTCGGATGCATATGCATGTAGCAGCAGCACACTGTGACTAATGACATTTATATACATATTCAGATTTTTATTCATATTCATTCTGTATCCATTTCTACATATTTCTGTCATTTTAGAATCTAGCCTAAGTATAAATTGTTAGAAAACGATTGGAAGACAGTTGATACTGACGCAAACTAAAGTTGCAAATAAGGTAGTAAATAGGGAGCAGTATTAAACTTAAGTGTATCTTTTTCTATAAATAAGAGATAGTCCATTTCTAAGGGTAGGAGGTGTTTTGTAGAACAGCAAGAAAAAAAAAGTCAGAAACTGCTCCAACTTATGCAATAAATGAAACAACCTCAGCATTAGACTAAGAAGGCACAGTGGAAAGAATGAGACATAAGGCACAATGAAAAGAATGGTCTCATCAAGTTCTAGACATTCATTTGATATTTTATAATAGATTTAATTACTATGCTGAGATTTCTCATGTGTTGTTGACTTTTCTTTTACCTTCTTGAACGTTCTTATAGATGTTTTAAAATCACTGTCTGCTAATTCCAATATCTAGGTTATATTAAAATCTGTTTCTACTACTTATTTGTGTCTTCTGATCATCGGTGATATAGTTTGGAGGTTTGTCCCCTCCAAGTCTCATGTTGAAATATGATTTCCAATGTTGGTGGTGGGACCTAGTGGGAGGTGTTGGGTGATGGAGGTGGATCCTGAACGGCTCTGTGCCGACCCTGCAGTAATGAGTGAGTTCTTGCTCTTTTCCTTCACACTAGAGCTGATTGTTTAAAGGAGCCTGGTGCCCCCTCCTATGTTTCTCTTGCTCCCTCTCTCGCCTTGTGGCGTGTCTGCTCCCCATTCACCTTCCTCCGTGACTGGAAGCTTCCTGAGATCCTCACTGAAAGCAGATGCTGGTGCCATGCTTTTTGAATATCTTGTAGAACTGTGAGCCGAACAAATCTCTTTTCTTTATAAATTAGCCAGCCTCAGGTATTCCTTTATAGTAATGCAAAGTGGACTAAGACCATGGGCATAATTTTCTGCTTTTAAAATTATCTAACTGTTTTTTATTTTGTGCATTGTACATTTTAGACGACATTGTAAAGAGTCTGGCTACTGTTGTCTTCTTTAAAGAGTATTAAAATTTCTCTCTTAGGCAGTTATTTACTGTTAGATCCTCTTAATACTGTTGGGCTCAGCTTAATTATTTCTTAAAGCTTGTCCTCTTTTGTCCTAAATCATAGCATAAGCATACAGCCTCACTCTGCACTGTATGTAGCCCTTGCTCGCTCTTAAACTGTGGAGTTTCCGAGGTCTCAATCTGATGGCCAAGGGTCTCAGTGAGGTTTCTCCCCTCTGACTGGATAGGACTTCTTATCTCCCAGCACTGTGGTGTCCTCGTTCAAATCTTGGTCCCATATAGCACTCTTTGCTGGCCTCACAGAGATTTGCCTGTGATTAATAACCTAGTTCTCAGACAAGAACATATGTAAAACCTCACTTGCACGTCTAAGACTCCGCTGTGTCCAACTGCCTCCTCTCTGGAGTCCTGACAAACTCCAGTCATTCCTGTGTCTCTGAACTCCAGTTTGTGCTTCCTCTGCTCAGCCAAACCACTGTGCTGTTTGTCCTCCTTGCACTGTGGTTTAGAAGGTGTCTACTCACTAAAAGCTTGGGTAAGCACTGGGCTAACTTTTATGTTTCCCTTTACCCAACAAAAATCTTACACTGCCTGTTGTCCAGTGCTTGAAAGAGTGGCTTCATTTTTTTCCCCCAGCTTTACAAATTGTTTAGAGTGGAGGGACAAATACAGTACTAGTTACTGAGTCATGACCAGAATTTGAAATTCCCTGTTTGGATAACAAGTTGATACAAGCCTGAATAGAGTTGGCGTGTACTTTCACCATTTCCATTTTCTAGAATAAGTTTTAAAATGTAAAAATTGTTTATTATTTTAGGAATAATATAAATCTTTCTGTAAAATTACATACATTCAGTAATTTTTAGGTAGATTTTGATTATTTTTTCTATTAAATCATTATATTTCATGATTATTGGCCTATTGAGATTTCTATTTCCTTATTAGTCATTTTCAGTAATTTATAAGGTAATTACAGATTTCATCTGAGGCTGCAAATTTCTTGACATGTGAGCACATTTTAAATACATCAAACCTGTTACGAATCAATGTAAACCAATTATATAAATGGTAAAGAATATGGACAGGCAGTTCACAGATAAATGACTATTGAAAATGTTTTAAAATGTTATCTACTTTCATAAAAGAAAATAGAGATACCTTTTTTATTGACCAGATTGTCAAAAAATTATATAAGCTACAAAGTAAGTAACCATGTGGTTAACCAGGCATTCATACTCTATTGGTGAGAGACGATATTGCCCTAGAATCTTTCAAGAGAATTTTGGTAAGAATTATCAAAATCTGAAATACTCATACTCTTTGACTTAGCAATTCCACTTGTAGAAATTGATTCTGTAATAGACATATATATAAGGATATTTATTGAATTGTTATTTAAACAGAAGAGTCTATTCATACAAATAAAAACATGCAACTGCTAAAAGGGTAATAAATTTATAAATGCTGATATATAGAAGTCTCCAAAATATATACATATATATATATAAATGAAAATAAAAATGAAACAGACAACACACACACACATACCACATAGAGTGCAGAACAATGAGTATAGTAGTATCTCATTGGAATAAAAACGTACTAAGACACACACACACACCCCTGAGGAACTGGTATCAGAGAGTACCTCTGAAGAAGGAATTGGAGAACTGAGATCATAGGATAATTTTTTTTAACTGTATACCCTTTTGTACTAGTAAGTTTTTTTGACATGTGAGTCAGAACCTATCTACTATGTTAAGTGAGCACTTACTGTGTAGAGGATTTGAATGTGTGGTTACCGAGAGTTACTCTAAACAAAGAACTGGATGAGATTTGACAGGAAAGGCAAAAATAAATAAGGAAATAATTCTGTCCTCTGGCCATTCTTAATGTAACAGAGAAAATAAGGCATAACAAATTAAGTAAAAAGTCATTTTTGTTTATGGTGTATGTATTACTGGAAAATAGTAAAAAAATTGCATGATGTGTGTTAGCTATTTAGAATGATTTATTGAACAGAAGAAATAAAGCCAAGATTCCAAATTGACAGATAATTATTAAATCACTTAAAAATCAAAAGGATAAAACGCTCCACTAAGCACTGCTGAAACACAACAATCTGATTCTTGTCTAGAAACATGTATGAGCACATGAAAAAATTCCCATAGCATTTTGACAATTACGTAATAGCCCTGCTCAGATCACTTCCACAAACTCTGTTTCTCTTAAATAAAGTCTAAATTATTTAAACTAACTTATTATCTTCTCAAATCTACATCCAACTTGTTCAGTTTTTTCTCCCTCTTCCTACTTGTATGCTTCTAAAATTTTATTATTTACAGTTTTTAAAACGTTCCACTCTCGTTTCCACCACCCCACTTTCTTTCATGTTATTTTGTGACATAGATTTTTTTTTTGTCGTGCACTCTGTTAAAAGCTTTCTCAAATTCCTTCTGTTAATACTTGATTTATACTACTTCCACTACAATAAACAAAAACAACTTTATATTTAATTTGCGTATGTCTTATTTTCTCTATATTACATTATAAACAGCTGGAGGACAGAATTCTTTCTTGACGCATTTTTGCCTTCCCCATCGAATCTGGTCCAGTTCCTTGTGCTCAGCAGCTCTCAGTAACCACACATTGAAATCCTCTAGATACTAAATCCTCACTGCATCTCAGCCATTGGTTCGTGGAAACCGCGACTTGAAGCGAAACGAATACAACGAAACCAATTTTTCGCATAGGCTTATACAAAGATGACTTAAATTCCTAGGGCGTATTTCTTTTTCTTTCTCTTTTTTAATTTAAGTTAAGTTCCAGGATACATGTGCAGAACGTGCAGGTTTGTTATGTAGGTAAACATGTGCCGTGGTGGTTTGCTGCACCTCTCAACCCGTCACCTAGGTATTCAGCCCCGCGTGCATTCACTGTTTATCCCGGTGCTCTCCCTACCCGGTGTCCTCCTGACAGACCCAGTGTGTGTTCCCTTCCCTGCGCTCCTAGGGTGTATGTCTAGTCACAAAGCATCACCGACTTCTGCATAAAGACTAAAACACTTCCAATATTAAACACTGAAATACGTGTGAGCTAGATGTACTAAGATAGAGTTAAAAAACAGAGAATTTTACCCAATTTTTGGTGAATCGGTAAGTGATGGCAGTCGTAGTGGTGGCGGGTAAAACCAAGGAATAAGAGTGTTTGCAAAGCATTTTTAAATTCCAGTTCAGGGTCTAGAGTGGCCAGAGCCTATCCCTGTAGCTTTGGGCTCCCAGCAGGCACCAGCCTGTCCTGAACACCTTCCCATCGCTGGGTGATTCACACGCATACTCACACACTCACACTCACCCACATTCGCCCACACACCCACGCCCACACTCAAACTCACATTCACATCCACACACTCACACTTGCTCACACTCACCCACTCAACCTCAGTTGCTCACACTTATCCACACTCACACTGTCACCCTCACTTGGCCCCACACACTCACACCCACACTTGCCCACACTCATCTACACTCACACCCACACTTGCCTACACCCGCCTCACACTCACACCCACACCCACACACACTCACACTGGGGCCATGGAGGATCAACTCACAGGCACAGCTTTGGGATGCAGGAGGAACCCAGAGTGCATGGAGCAAACCCACACATACATGGGGAGAACACACGCTCCACACAGACAGGGTCCCCAGTGGGAATTCATTTTTTTCTCCTCAATTTTATAACACAGCGTTGAATGAAATGTTATTTGAGGACCTGCTGTATATGATATTCACACTTGGAATAGCAGTGCTTAGTCATATACGAAGGACAGAAAGGAGCCCATTGTGCCTGAAAAGTGGAAAATAAGCCAGACAATGGAAGATGTGGTTGGAAAAGTAGCAATGCCTGGATTACAGGGGGCATGTCACCCTGGTAAATAATACGGATTCTTATTGACCTGTATGGGAATAGTATTGGAAACTGTTAATCTGCCCCTGACAATCTGCTCTGTGTTTAGTTGTTGTGTAAAGAGAATGCACTGAAGGAGGTGAAGCTGAAATGAAAGCCTGGAGACCAACATGAGGCTGATGCATTAATACAAACAAGAGAACAGTGACTGGACTAAACAGGTAGTGGTAAAGAAAGGAGAAGTGGCTGGGCGCAGTGGCTTAAGCCTGTAATCCCAGCACTTTGGGAGGCCAAGACAGGCAGATCACCTGAGGTCGGGAGTTCGAGACCAGCCTGGCCAACATAGTGAAACCATGTCTCTACTAAAAATACAAAAATTAGCTGGGTGTGGTGGCATGTGCCTGTAATCCCAGCTACTTGGGAGACTGAGGCAGGAGAATTGCTTGAACCTGAGAGTCGGAGGTTGCAATGAGCCAAGATTGCACCATTGCACAGCCTGGGCAACAAAAGCGAAACTCCATCTCAAAAAAAATAAATAAATAAAAACAAAAGAAGAAAGAAGTGTTCCGATTCTGGATATATTTCAGATGTAGAATGCAAAGGACTTGCTGATGGATTGGAAGTGGGTGGAGAGAAAAAGGAGGTAGCCAATGATGCTCCTAGAATTTGGGTTTGGGCTTCTGGGTGGACAGTGGTGCCATTCACTGAAATGGTGAAAAGTCAGGAAGAAGTTGGCTGTGGCAGATGGGTGGTCAGGTCAAGTTTGAATTTAGACCAAATACAGATGTCACTGGAATATCAGAAGAGAAGGTAAGGCTAAGGAATCATAGGCTAAGGAAACATCTGGGCATTAACAGTCATAGTTATGGGGGAAACAGTTTGGCTTAGTTATGCTTAAGAATAGAAGACAAAAAAGAGGGCCTGAGACTGAGCTTGCCCTGGGACAGGATTATGTTAGAAATGCAAGCAGAGAAGGTATTTAAAAAGGAAAACAGAACATGCTCCATCCAATACTGGAGGGCAGTTGAAATCATGACAGAGAAAAGATCATTGGATTTGGCAACATGGAAATCAGGTGATGATGATATGAGTCCTTTCAATGGGGTAGAGAGGGTAGAAGCTGACTTTAATGGGATAAGAAGAGACATGGAGAGGATAGACAGTAGATAGCAGATACAGACAAGAATTTTGACACATTTGCTTCTGAAACAAAGCAGAGAAATGAGGCAGAGGCTAGACCAGGATTTGGAGTGAATAGAATGTTTAAGGTGGGAGATTTACACACAATCCAATATTAAAGGACTTATTTAGTAGAATAGGAGAATAATCAAGAGGACAAAACATACTTCAATCATGCAATTTTGATGGCTTCATAAAGAGTGGCCCTAGCAACCCCAAAATGTGTGAAGAAAGGCAATGAAAGCCTCATGGTCATTTGACTGAATTCTGCCCTCAGAAGTGTAAAGTCATTCCCTTTGAATCTATTATAATGAAACCTCTCAGTGTTTCAAATTGTTGTCGAGCTCCTCAATTTTTACCAACAAACTTGAGATCAAGGATCTAATCTTAGGAAACACCTACAGACACAGAGGGAGTTAAAGAAGGAATCTCAAAGAGTAAGACTAGCTTTAAAGAGGGGAGACGGTCATTAAATTCTGTCTAGGGCAGTGTACAGATGGCAGGAGAAATGCTGTTGACTTTGATCTAGAAAGGATCACAGGTTTCAGTAAATTTGGGGAAGATGGAAACAAAATTGCAGAGGAAAGTGGATGGTGAGTAGGAAGAAACCATCTGTTCAAAGAAATGTTATCACCATATGTAGGAGAGAGATGGCATGGCAGAAGGCAGGGGAAGCAAAGTCAATCAATCATTGTCACCAAACAGGCACACGCTGGAGTAAATAGGTAGACTTGCTGCTATACTGAGAATCTCGCTGCTCAAGGCACGTGTTCATAAAGGCACTTTTTACATCACATGGAGTTAGAAAGCTGGTTCCAGGAGTAGGTGAAAACGTCCTAAGAGCTTTTCTCATCATAAATAATAATAATTTAGAAAGCAAGAAGACAAGATAAAGATAACATGGACATAATGAAAATAGAATTTAGGTGTGAATCAAGAGTTTTGACTTCTGCTACAAAGGAATGATGTCCCGTAGGCTTGAGTTTCTTAGCTACAGATCAGATATAAGAATGGATCAGATTAAACCACTCTGAAGGTCTAATTGAGATCTAAAATGCCATGATTCTAAAATAATTGCATTTCAACTTGGAAAGTGGGTCCAAAGATAGGGAAAAAATCTGAAGGAATCAGCAAAAGGAAGCATGGAGATCTACACTGAATCTCCCAAGCCAGAAGAGGAACTGCAACCCATAGGCTTTGTTTGTTGCCTAGAGATATGTGACATGTAGATAAATCGGAACAGAGTACCTTAATTCTTAATTTATAATGGGTACAGAATCTGTGAATGGAACTGCATACACTGTTTTTTGTGTCGTCCCTGTGATTGCCTTATGATTAGTAGCATGTGTGGACTGGCATAAGGAGACTTATTTTTTGAGAACCTGGAGACATTATCTGATTATTTAATACCTCCTTGATTGATACTGAAACAAGATAATGGTAACCTGGTATTTGTCCTTACCCAAATCTTACTCAAGTGCTCAATATAATCCTTGTAATCTTAGCAAGGAGTTACAAAAAAGATCAAGCCCCCACCTGACAATGGTTCAACATTTGATTTGTTTTTTAAATACAAAGCAAACATTCAGATTGAATTATTGCCTTAATCCACGCGGATCACTTTTATCCTGGATAAACTAGATGGAAGTCAGTAATACTCAATACTGTAGCTCCGAAAAGATTTTGCCCACCCAATATTTAACAATATACCTTTCAGACGGCCAACAATTTTTCATGCATGAGCTTTGAAAAAGCAGTTTCCAACTTGTGGATCCTTTAGTCATTTCGTAAAGGTCACGAGGAAGAATGTAGCAGACGGAGATTAAGTGTTTGTCCTGGAGTCTCTCACTGATGGAAAAGCGAATTCCCTAGGAGTTATTTTGACTCCAAGATAGGTTTCTAGCAATTATCGTGGAGCTAGCTGCACTTAGCCCCAAGCAGGCCAATTAATTGTCAAAGCCCAGAAGGGAGTGTGCAAAGGGAAATATTAGAAAGCAAACTCCTCAATTTTCGCATCCTAATCACAGCAGTCTGATCTCTAGAAAGACTTCTATAAAAGCAGGTTTGTGTTTCTCCAGATCCTTTCAGGCAAATAACCCCAGGGCTCTGATTTCTGCGTCAACATTTCTTTGGCCACTGTGAACTGTGCAGCCCTGTAACAAGCCCAAGTAGAGTTGCACTGTTTTTCATAAAATAAGCTTTCATCTGTAAAGCACAACGGAAATGTTAGAAATGGACATTTTTAGGACAAACCAGGTCACAGTCTTCCAACTTTTTCCACACAGCAGAGATTTTCCATAATTGTGTTCAAGTGCTCACCTGAACAAAAAGGAACATTTCATTTCATTTTGTGACAGTGGCTGTGGGGTTACAATCATGCTCTGGGAATTAAAGAAAAGAAATTAGAGCTCTATGTTCTTTGTATCCCCTCCTGAGAGTTGGCCTCATGGCTAGAGTAAACTTGGCCTTGAAACGGAGTTCAAATAACTTAAGGAACAGAGGTATCATGGTATCAAGCACCTGTAGGAAAGCACCTGTGGCAAAATGATGCATAGGTTGGTGATAAGTATCGTAGGTGTCATATATTTCAAGAGAGGATGACCTGATTTGGTGACTTTCACATCATTCTCTGGGTTTATCATACATACACAAGCCATGTTTGTTTATGAGAAAGTTTATTTGTTATGCAGATTGGCACTAGTTTTATATTTTTAAAAGTTGTTTACAATTATTCCAATCAAATTTAAACTTTCAGAGCGACCATTCTTAAGGCTAGATTTATTCCTTCTCTTCTTTTGTTTGTTGGGACATAGCTCAACTTAGTTCTCTTTCAGAACATAAATTTATAATAATCAAATTTTAAAAGGTTTTAATATTTTTCTTATATAATTCATGATGAATAATGGTTAAATTTATGGCAAGAGAAATTGGAAATTGATCATGCATATGCTGGCATTTTTAGTCAATTGAATCATATACGTTAGGCTGGGTCAGTCCTTTATATATCAGAAAATACTCACACATTTATGACAGGCAAGGCTTTCAAAGTTTACCATACCCCAGAAAACCAAGCCAAAATTGAGCATATGTTTTCTTTTAATTATCGCTTAATAATAATTCTGGGTCTTATTTTTAAAGAGCATCGGCAGGATAACCTGGCATAGGAACCGACATGCTTTGTTGACTGGCAAGTTCCTGCTAACGTCTTTCCTGCATTGTTGTGTTTCCTTAAACAAATCTGTCAATATTCACAGAATTAGATCAACTGGAGCTGGAAACATCTTCCTGGGTGATGGAGCCTTTCCTCTGACTCACGACCAGCTGATGTCTGCAGCTTCTCCTGTACAGTTTGGCCTGGTTTTACCACAGTAAGAAAAACGTATGTAACTCCACTTTCCGTTTCCAATTCTCATGTCTGTCCAGGATTCCCTAATTAAGAGTTGACTATTTTTAAATTTTTGTGTTTTGTGTGTTATGTAGTTTTTAAAATTGGTTCTGGTAAAGTCACATCTCATACCTTTGGTTGCCTTTTGGTTTCTAGACTCACTTTCTCCACTGCAAAATCTGCATGTGCTGGTACTGCTGGGAGCTCATCCAATGGACCTACTGAAGTAGCCGCAGAATCCTTTAGGACAGGAAATGAAGTTGCCAGAATTACTTTCTAGAGCAAAGTAGGTTAGAAAATGTGAAACAGGTAAAGCTTTGTCACCTATAAGGCGAACCAAAGTTCCGGGGTTCATCTCTCCTCTGCCGTCCTTCCCTTCCTCACCCCGTCTCCTTCTCCTCATATTAATGTCACATTGAAACCTGTGCTGCTTGCAGGAACTTGAACTTCTGCCTCAAGCATCTTTGGGCACTTTCTTTTCTTTCTTCCTGAAGTGGTCTTCCCTCTACAGCCTTCAAATTCACGTGTTAATTTACCCTTAAATTTATTTTCCTTCTCTCCTTTTTAAGCCATATTTCTTTTATTTATGTTTCTTGCTGTGTATATGTATAGATACACACATATATGCTGCATGTGTATATAGATTATAAGCTACTTCATTTCCTCTTTACAAGGCAAATATGCAATCTGAAAAGATACCACACAGGATATTAAGCATTGGTGAACTGCTGCCCTGAAGTTATTTATACTCCATTTGGAGAAAGTCTTAAGAAAGTTCTCTAGTAAAAATTGTGCAGTACAGATTTAGAAGTGAAGTATATTCAGCCCAGAGGTAGCACAAAAGTAAGACTAATCATTTCTGCACCTGGACCGGGAGAAATGTGTGGCTAGAACACTGCAAAAGTGACGCTATTTGCATCTCGGATCTTCAAGAATAAGAAAGAACATCAGAGAAAAATGGAGCCTTGTTATTTAGCTTGGTTCTATATTCAAGTGCAATGACATTGAACCTTCTTTTCCTTCATTTTTTCCTGCTGCAGAATGCTAGTTGTGTCTTACCCCCTAGATCTACATAGGTGAATCTGGTCAGATTATAATATTTGCCACAAAAATATCTTGTGGCTATATGCTCTGGGGGTGTACAATATTCTTGCTGAAACACTACAGATAAAAATAGGTTAAAATAAATTATGAGGGTGTATTTGATGGAGAATAGGTATTATATAATGGGTCTTTATGGAAAAACAAACTGTTCTTATAGTTTCTGTTTTGTGACAATATATGCAGATTTAAGGATGATATTTTTCATGTGTAATCATCAGTCCTTTGTCATACCAGTTAGTGGCCCTACCTCCTTCTTTGTAAACAGCTACTATTCTAAAAGACTGCATGTCGTTAAATAATCTTTTAATATAATAGCCTCAACTTCTCAAATTCTAAATATGATTCTGCTAATCACACATAGCACATAAAGATTTTATGAAAGAATTGGAAAAGAAAAATCAGTCATGGATAACCGGTGTGGTCTTTTGGCTAACACTTTATAGTGTGCTTGTGGCTTGTACTTTTTCATATTTTGAATTCATTAATTCTGCATTTCTTTTTCCCCTGTTAGATTATAAGCACCCTGTGGGCAGGGACTGCTGGGTTCTTGATATCTACACAAGGCCTGATATGTAGCAAGAAATCAGTAAACATTGAGCTGAATGGAGAGGCTGGCCCAGCTAGAAAGCGTACAGATTATGCTGATGGTGCCAGCTGGATGGAATGGAGCTGAGGAAATTAGCATTGATTCTAGAATTAGAACCACCTCCTCTCAGTCTGCCATGTAGCCAAATCTTAAACCAAGGGTTATTTTGATTTTTTAAAAAAATCGCATTACTTAAGTTTACTAGGTAAAAGATTTTCTGAATTGGAACCGTGTTCATATTTTTCCAGTGCAAATAATTCTATGTTGATAATGTAATTGGACGTAACCCAACTAATTTCTTTGGTATTTCTAAAGTTTAATTAGCTTATTGTTCTTATTCGTTAATACTGCAGTGATATTTTTCAGTGGTATTCTTGAGCATTCGAGGTGGTATCAAAGAAATGACTTTTCATGCCATTACCAGCGTGCTATTTGGACGAAGGAATGTTTGCGCTGGAATACACCATGCCTGTGGGCGTAGACTGCCTCTGTGTCCTGCCATCCCCACGGGGGAGACGCCGGCAGTCGTGGGAATCCTGATACAGACCTACACGGAAGGACTGGAGTTGGCTGCTTTAGATTCTGCTATGATTTCGGATGTCCCCTGCGGTTGAAAGGATAACTCAGTTTCGCCGAGTGTTCTCTTGTTTTGGACTCCATGGTGAAGCCACCAATTTTGCTGTCTCACAGGAAATTAGTTTTGTGAGGCCTCTTTTATTGGTTATCCAGCCTCTCTCTGAAGCCCATCCACCCTCAGAGCCTCTGGAAGGAGACAGGACAAATATAGTTTGAGAAAAAAGAGGATATGACATAGGGAGAAGTCCTTCTACACTGGAAAGAAAAAGAAACGGAAAATCTGCCCCTTATACTCTGGTGGTGATGAGGAAGAGAATCAAGAAAGGAAAAGAAAATTGAAAAAAGAAAAGTGGACAGGCGTGTTTATCTCTCAGTCCACTCTTCTGGGATGAAACGGAGGGAGTGTGGGAAGATGTTAGATCCTTTGAAGGGAAGGCTGAAGTCAGAGGGGGCTTATGCTCCTTTTACCGGCTGGAACTTTTGGGGAAAGGCTGTTCCCCCAGGGAGGTAGGCCCTCATGCTCCTTTTTTTCAACTGGAACTGGAACTTTCAGGGATGGCTGCTCATAGAGAGATCCCCAAGCAAGGAGGGAGCCTGCAGAGCAGCTGCCGCCCCCGAAACAAAAAGCTGGAGCACTGAGGCACCTCAGCCACGGCACAACCGCAGCCAGGCCACTGAGCTGTGAGGCTTGCAAAGCAGCATGGCATACTGGACAGAAAGTGGGCCTGTTCGCATTTTCCAGCTTCTGTGCGACATGGAAAGAAGCCAGAAGCAGAAGGTCCCTGAGCTGAGGGCAACGGGTCTGGCACAGAAGCATCGTGGGGAGAGACCCACTGCTGGGTCCAGGGCCCTGGAGGAGGCACCCTGTGGATAGGGTGGAGACTCGGAGGCACCTACAGCACCAGATGCCAGGGACAGGCCACGATGCTTCACCGAGTGCCTCACAGAGTACATGGAACAAGCAACAATTCACCAGGTACTTTGGAGCAAAGACGGGTGAAGATGCAGGTAAAGCTCCATGACGTAGGCTCCTGTTCCCCCTTTGCTCGCAGGGCATTAGATGTCCTCTTCCTTCACTGGGATGCCATCCTGTGGAGGAGCTGAGTGCGTGTGTGCATGTCTATTTAACGTGTGCGCACATGTGTGCAGATATGTGTGCTATGGATATGCTGGTGGGAGGTGGCATGAGCTGTCATCCAATAGAAGGGGTTTTTACCTGGAACAGGTGACGTTAATGAACAATTACTGATTAAATACTACTGCTGGGCACCGTGGCTCATGCCTGTAATCCCAGGACTTTGGGAGGCCTAGGTGGGCAGATTACTTGAGGTCAGGAGTTTGAGACCAGCCTGGCCAATATGGCAAAACCCCATCTCTACAAAAATAGAAAAATTAGCTGGGTATGGTGGTGTGCGTCTGTAATCCCAGCTACTGGGGAGGCTGAGGCACGAGAATCGCTTGAACCCGAGAGGCGGAGGTTGCAGTGAGCCGAGATCGCGCCGCTGCATTCCAGCCTGGGTGAGAGAGTGAGACTGTGTCTCAAGAAATAAATAAATACTAGAAGAACAACAGATACTGTGAATGGATGTATTAGTCGGAGTTCTCCAGAGAAACACAACCAGTAGGATATAGAGAGAGACGTGTAAGAGGGGATTTATTATGGGAATTAGCTCATGTAATTATGGAGGCCAAGAAATCCCACAACATACTGTCTCCAAGCTGGAGATCAGGAAAGTGAAATTTAGTTTGAGTCTAAAGGCTAGACTCAGAGAGCCAGGAGCAGCCATGCCTAAGGGCAGGAGAAGAGACGGCTGACCCAGCTCCAGATGAGAGAGCAAATTTGCTCTTCCTCCTTTTTTTCCACTCTATCCAGGCTCTCAATAAATGGGCTGATGCCCAGCCATGTTGATGAAGGTGGATCTTCTTTACTTAGTCTCTCAAATTGAATGCTCATGTCTTCCAGAAACATCCTCAAAACCACACCCAGAAATAGTGTTTTTCCAGTTATCTGGGTATCCCATAACTGTATCACGTTGTTGTTTAAAATTAACCATCACAATGTACCGGGAAAAGTAGACCTTTCCTCTACTCTCTAGTTGGATGATGCTGGAGGGAAGATTAGGACCTCTTACAGAATATAAAGAAACAATATTTTGTTTGCAAATATGCATAATTATAGTTAAGTTGACACCCATAGGTTAAATACACAATTTATTTTGGGAAAGAAGAGAAAAACTATATTAAAAGTTTTTAAATGTGCCTCTTTCTAATCATGGAATCCATGATTTTTGCCACTTCTATTCAGTTATCTGTCATGGTATTCATGTTCTCTCTATACCAGTCATTATAGGCTCTCAGCCCAGCACGGTAGCTCATGTCTGTGATCCCAGCACTTTGGGAGGCCGAGGTGGGCGGATCACGAGGTCAGGAGATCGAGACCATCCTGGCAAACATGGTGAAACCCGTCTCTACTAAAAATATAAAAATTAGCTGGGCGCGGTGGCAGGTGCCTGTAATCCCAGCTACTCGGGAGGCTGAGGCAGGAGAAAGGCTTGAACCAGGGAGTTGGGGGTTGCAGTGAGCCGAGATCTCGCTGCTGCACTCGAGCCTGGCAGCAGAGAGAGACGCTGTCTCAAAAAAAAAAAAAAAAAGAAAAAAATGTAATTATAGGCTTTCTATAAATAGCCCTTAATGTCTGAAAAGGAGATGAAGGGCTTTTCGCTGTGACAAAGTTTTGTTTTATGCTGGCTGTGCTTTTGTGGATCCAGCTTCTCTTGCCAAATTTGGTCCCCCTTAAGGATCTATTGCACTTGGAAGGAGTCAAGTTGAATCAGACAAAGTTCTTTTGCTTAAGAGTGGCATGCCCTATTAAGGGAGATAAGAGGGACACAGGTGAGTCTGTAAGTCAGCAGCAGAACAGTGTGACAACTTCCATGTGAATGGAGCAAATGGGGCATATGCCTCAGGCGAGGGAGGCTGAGCCTTACTGCATTTATTTTTACTTAACTTACATTGCGAGCATTATGTCTGTATACAGTGGGGAAAAAAATAACTGATAAAGGAAGACGTCTAAGTCTTTAGGAACCTAGGGTTTTAACAGTCCCTCACGCCTGTAATCCCAGCACTTCGGGAGGCCAAGGTGGGTGGATCGCATGAGTCCAGGAGTTCGAGACCAGCCTGGGCAACATGGTGAAACTCCATCTCTACAAACAATTAACTGGGCATGGTGGCACACACCTGTGGTCCCAGCTACCTGGGAGGCTAAGGTGGGAGGATCACCTGAGCCCAGAGGGTCAAGGTTGCCATGGTTGCTAATGCATTCCAGCCTGAATGACAGAGGGAGATCCTGTCTCAACGAAACACAAGGAATTAGTAAAAAGAAAATATTTTGGTTTCACGGTGATAGCTATAGGGAAACTAGGTTTTCCCAGTCTTTCTAGATAGCATTTGATCCTATATGTTCCAGATCCAAGGGCTTTGACTTTGACTTTCTTTTGTCTTCTTTCCATTCCTACCGACCTACTCACACAGCTCCTTAGTTATGTACGACCAGCAATGTCCCTGGGTCACCTCTTCGGACAAAACCATATTATTGCTTATGTTTGAAGCAGCATCAAAGTCACCAGCTTCTCTCAACGGAGAAGGTGCCACGTGACTATGCTCCCTGGTGGCTGGAATTTTGACCCTGGGATCCCCGTAGTCAGAAACTTCTTATTTTTAGAACACTATATGGCTATTTCAAGAGGAGGCTCAGTTCTTTCTGGGAGTTGTACTACGCAGCGTTTTCTTCTATGAGAAAGGAAGCTAATCCCCCTGGGGCGGCTGTGGGGATAATCACCTTGGTGTTATAACTTATCTACTTTTAAAGTATAATTCTTCAAAGATGCGTTTTACAATTTTTAAAGCATATTATTTTCACAGTTGAAGCACTCAGAGGAAAGGGGCATCCAGGGTATTTTGAAGAGATTAGACATGTATTTTTTCACAACATTTTTTCCCCTATGATTTTGTAGCCTCTCCCTATAGAAAGGAATAAAAAGACGTTTCTCTTTGTTCCCCCGTTCCTGCTCTTGTAATTGGACTTGGAGTTCTTGTGGAAGGGAAAGAGATTAAAGATGCACCAATGATTTGCTAATCAATAGTTATATATATATATATATATATATATAAAATTATTTATTTATATTTGTATTTAATTTATATAAACATATATACAAATATAAATATGTGTGTGTATATATATATATATGTTTTCCATTCTAAATGTGCAGTCCTCTGTAACTGAACCCACATCTTGGCTCAATGCCCAGTGGAAATTTCAGGAACAGGGGACAGTGTGTCTCAGTCCATTGTTTCAAATAACTCTCCTTGGCTTCTTTAGGGAGATAAAATAGGCATTCACATCAGGCCAGAAGGTTATTAGATCTCCACGAGATGCTGTCCAGGTCTGGCTGCACACCGTGAATATTATTCTGTCCACACAAATGTCCTTAGAATCTGCTAGAAATGAATGAATCTTAGCAGCTTTACAGCTGTCTTACAACATTTGACATCTCCCAAAAAACGCTTCTTGGCACCAATGAGAATTAGTCACTGGGTTGATTTATACCTAAAAAGTATGGGAAATGAAGTGGGATAACAGTATCACTGTTTCCATGCGTCATGTTTACAAAATAAGTATTGTGTTTTTCCCCTCGAAAGCTGGGATTGATTTTTTACACCATCCATGGCCATCCCCCCTTTTATAGCCCGGGCAACTATAAATAAGTTAAGGAAAATTACTCCTCTACGGTTTCACAAAGCATTTCTTATCTGACTGCCACAGCTGTCACTGATCCGAATGCTCTTATTTGGGATGTCTACGACTGGAAATATTACTGCTTATGTTCTTCAGTGGCTAAAGAACATTATCATATTATTTTGTGAATTTAATTGATTTCTCCTGTTTGTGTCGGGGGTTTTTAATGTCTAGTGGTTTCTCCAACATACCAAAATAGACGATCTTCAGCCTCTTCTATGCTGTCCCCTTTTCTACTGTGAATGTTTATTTATAAAATGAATTTCTGATTTTAAGGGAGGAATTTGAGCTTCACAATTTACTCACTATATTTCAGTATTCCTAATGTGAACCCACAAACTAATTATCATCCTGTTCTATACTATTAATAGTAATAAATTCTTAAAGGTCATTATTTGGGTTTCCAAACTATTAGACAACAAATATTTCTACCGGTTCTTCTTTATGTCCTTCTGTTTGTTTTCTTTAAAATTAGATGTCTTTAAAATGTGCATAGACAATGAAATATTGCCTAGAACGAAACACAATGGTATCCACTTGAAAACCTGTAGGATTTGACATTGTATGCAGTTAATTCTGTATGCCAATATTTCCTTTACTATAATTCAGTTTTCTCCTTAGTTGATACTGTTTATTCCATCTGAGAGCCCGTGTTATTTAAAGTGTATATTTTGAAATTGAATGAAACAGAATATAGTCAAATACTAATTAGGGTACAATAATTAATATTTTATAGTGTGTTATTCAAGATCCAGAAAGATCCACACAAATATAAATTTCATTAAATATTATTTCTCATATATGTAATCAATTCTGTGTTTATTTTTTGAAGATGTGACTTTTGGTTTTCCAGCATACTTTGATGACATTCTGAAATAAATAAAAATCATTTTTAACGTTACTTTTATCTTGTTACAAGTCTTAAAATTAGGTAACATTGAACTCAGACTTGTCGCAGAGCTGAAGAAAGACTACTATTGTAAAGTCTATGGAAGAAACGGCAGAATTTCATCGGACGCACCCCGAGGTTTCTGCTTCAAACAATCCCCCCAAATTACTTGTCTGAGAAATAGACCAGCTATTGCGCAAATGTCAAATATTGGAGAAAAAGTCAAAATTATTTTGCAGAGAAAACACTGAAAGTCGTGGTGAAAAATTTGACAAATATTACAATGGGCAGGAATGTATTTTAAATGCATTTTTCACAACTCTGTAAAGACTGAAACAAAAAAGCCCACGGAGTCAGATAGAAAGAAATAGAAAGCCCAGCAATTATTTCGAAGATTTGATCAAAATAGACGTCAATGTACATAACTTCAGCCAAACTCTTCATTTTTTCCATGATAGTACTGTTCTTTAACTAAGTTCTTTTCTCCCTCTGAATTGTCAGAATAATTTTTTTCAACTCAAGGCTTTCCCATCTGCAGATTAACCGTGGATTATTTCCAACACCTGCCTACCTACACTTGTTCTGAGTATCTCAGTGTCATGCTGTGATTGGTTTAAAATGACTTCTTTTTCTATTCACATCAAACCGGGTAACAATATGATCAAGCATCTTTCAAAATAGAAAATTGCTGCTATTGCTAGAGACAATCATGTTAATATTGCAGGAAGTCTTTGGATTCGTTCTGAAAAGTCAGGAAAGAATCACGAGAATAGGTGCTGGGAAGGGAGCATCAGCAAATGAAACTTATTTCATTGGATCAATAGGTCTTGGTCTAAAATTAGCGAGAGACTACAAAAGTAATCAAGTCAAATAAAAGGTTGAGACAATAAAATTCAGTTAGATTTCATACTAAAGGTAATGGGAAGCTACTGGAAGGTCTATACTAAAACAATGGAAAGAGAATTTAAGGAGATGATTTTTACGAGACAAATTAGAAAGGATGATACCAAGGGCAGAAAGAAGAGACTGAAAGTACTGCCGTGATTCAGGCATGGAGTGCTTGATACTTAGGTTGTGGCAATAGCTGTGTAAATGCAAAGGAAGAGATGAATCTCAGAGACATTTAAAGAGGAAAAACCTATAGAAGCTGGAGATGAAGTTGTTTTTTCTTCTCTTTACCTAGGAACTGAGACGCCTGGGAAATGGTATCATTGACAGTCAAGGATGGTTAAGCATTTTTTGATGTTCCAACTTTGTATTTATGCAACAAATAATTGGAAAGTGTCTGTGTGGCAGGGGCAGGGTCTAGGTGAGGGCAATAGGAGTAATTAAAAACAATGAATGTGGCGTTCTTCTTGCCGTGAAGGAGTTCAGTTTGTGTGGGACTAACAAGCCTATGAAAATAGAAATATTCGCATCTAAGTGCCTCTAGAACACAGAACTCTGTTTATTCTTAAAAATATATACCCTAAGGTTTAATGAGGCAGAAGAATTTTAAAATCATCTCAGTTGTTTTGCTGTAATAGTAATCATTGCTTTAAGAACCAAAAGTTGCAATGAAATTTTTAAAAAGAGATGTAAGTATAAAATCAAAAACTTAAAACCCTGTAATGTTAAATTAAGTTGAAAGTACTGTCATCCAAAAGACCATCGGGATGGTGAAATAATAGAAAAGAGAGTTTTATGGGTGATGTCAGTTTCAAACTGTCTCAGAAGAGAGAATCTGCAGCACGGACCCAGAGTGCTCTTTTTGAAGAGGGAAAGGGCAGGTTGGGTTTTATGCCTCACAGGGCCTGTACCACACAATAGAGTCAGAGCTGTTCGGCAGGTTTGGGGATAAGCTATACATGTTCATGAGGGCAGCTGGAAAGGCAAAAACGTGCACGACGGGTAAGCAGATATGTAACGTACATCCCATGTTCACTTTGGGGCTGAGTTTTAGCATGAAAATGAGATGGAATTTGGCTCTTCATGTTAAAAAGATGCATGACAGAACAGGAAGACAATGTGTACACAGATCTACGAGCTGGCTGAAACTGCCTTAAGATCTGCAGTTGTTTATCCGAAAAGAATGTTTGTAAGGCCGGACCTCTGTCTAATCAGTGTTGCAGTGGTCTGGGTTATAAATCAGAGTTAGGAATTTGCCTGATGTCTCCTGTTGTTAAGGAGTAAGAGGGCGGTTTATAGCTGTAGGAATTTAGGAAGCTGCCCTGCCAGCCAAGCCCTGAACCCTCGACCCGTAGGTAACTTTTGTTTCCTTAAATTTAGGGCCCGTCTTAGTTGATAGATGTCTATTTTGATCTCTCAGATGGCAATACCAAATTATCATTTTGAAAGATAAATTTTCTAGCCCTCCATATTGAAAAAGCCCAGAAACAATAATAATGCTTTATGTAGGAATCAGCACTTCTCACACCCCTATTTTGTTTGTTTGGGTTTGTTGTTGTTGTTATTGTTTTCTTTTAGAGACAGGGACTCACTCTGTCCCCCAGGGTGAAGTGCAGTGGTATCATCATGGCTCACTGCAGTGGTGTGATCATGGTTCGCTGCAGCCTGGAACTCCTGGGCTCAAGTCACCTGCCCACCTCAGCCTCCCAAGTGGTTGGGACTACAGCTGTGCACCACCACATCTGGCTAATTTTTAATAAATTTTTATGAAGACTGGGTCTCACTGTGTTGCCCAGGCTGGTCTCAAACTCCTGGCCTTAAGTGATCCTCCTAAACCACTGGAATTAAAGGCGTGAACCACTGTGCCCAGCATTGTATTTTGTTTTTAAACTATCATTCCACACTGAAGGAACCAGGGCCCATTAGGGAATAGGTGATTGTTGATGGAGAAATAGAGAGACAGAGATGGGGTGGGGCCAGCTGAGTCTTATACATCATGAGTGCCTTAAATACCACGAGAAAGTAAAGTCTAGGACTTACAAGATTGTGTAAAAAGGACACAGTGGCAGCCTGACAAGTCTTCCTGTAGTTCAAATTGGGATAATTCCAGCATCAATAACAACAATAACAAAATAACTATAACTCATTGAAATCCTTTACATACATACACATCATTGGTCAATGCTAAAAAAAGATGATATAATCAAACAGATAAATAATATACCAGTTCTTCATATGCTTTCTTGATAATATTCTTTCCTTACTTTGAAATTGGTAATTAAAAGATGAGAACGAAATATTCATTCTGCTTTTTAAGTAAGAAATTTAGTTTCAAGGTTACAAAAAGGTGATCCTTATTGGTAAAGAAAACTTTTATTTGCAGAAGAATACCAGTTAAAAATGTAACAGGAATAGAATTGGAAAATCATTTTGCTAATCATAATGAAACAACTTAAGGAAGAAACTTAGTGATGCTAACATCTTTCATAAAATGTTGGGAAACGGAATATTCACACAATACTTTTTATCTCTCCACAGATTACTTCATATTTTCAGAGGAGGAAACATGTATTTATAGTAGAAAGGTCCGACTAACAAAATTAATCCAGTATTACCACTAACTAGTAGGACTCCTTAGACATTCTGTTAATGAAGTGCAACCAGAAACACCAATTTTCTCCATGAACTATCACATTATGAAAATACAACCAGACAAATACAGGAAATAGAATATCACACAATATCTGACTGATGTCTTTAAAAATTAATAGCTTGGGGAGAAAAAAGGACATAGAAACTAAACTTAAAAAGACAAGTGACATAACAAAAAAATGTATTAAATGCTTTTTGATTGAATCCTGCTTAGAAAACAAGAGTTAAAACAGACATTGACTAAACTTGAACTTGGGCCACATATCTGATGAGATTAGGGAATTCCTGCTGATTTTGTGGGGTGGGTACGATAAAGCCATGGTGATCTCATGGGAGAGCACTTCTTTTCATACTGAAGAATTTGGGAGAAAGTGTCATGACATCTGTAAGTAACTTCAAATGATTTAGCAAACAGACAGGAATACCAATATAAATATAGATGTTCATATAGAGTATAGATCTACAATATATACTCTGTATTTATACAGGGTACAGATCTACATAAGTTAAATAACAGTAATTGTTGACCCTAGATAGTGAGTACATAGGTTTTTTGTAGTATATTTTCTGTTTTTCTGTATGTTTTAAAATTACTATATTAAACTTATTTTTTTAAAGAATGCATATGTTCATAAAACCCCAGAAGTTACTTGGGTAACAATAAAAGATACGCTAGCCCCATTGCCTCAAGGCTTTTGCCCTAGAGATGCAAATAATCTACTTCTGGAAATGAAAGTCAAAGAGATAAAAATTTAACTTGGGCTAATTAGTGGTTCTAAGGGGAATTCCATTATTGCAAACACTATAATAGGTACCCATGAAATGAAGAGTATGTGATTGTTCCAACATATATCTTTAGAGTTTAGTGCTTAGATCCTAGAAGATACTTAACTCTGGAGATACTCTGGGTGTAATTTAAAAGTGGGATGGCCCAGATTGGACCTATGATCCTTTCCTTGAGCTTTCCTGGAGCCAGGCTGTCCGTGTGGAAGTCTTCCAGACCAGGGCAGGCTGGGATCCTACCTCCCAGTGCAGATATTGCTAGGCCAAAGTGAAAGCACCAACTCTTGGAATTTACTTCTGCTTCCAGGAGAGCAACGGAGAACTTCCAAAGGTTTCATACACTGGGTCACACTGTGCCCCTTATCACCGCTCCCTGGCATGTCAGGTCATCCTAATAAATGCAAACAGCTCAATAACACTCGGGTACTCTAAATATCCTCTCACTGGGAAAGTACATGAGAAAAAACACCTTGTCCTTAAACTTCCACCTTGAGTCCAAGCTCTATAAATCAGTCGTGCTTTCAACAACCTCTTTTTAGCCATTCCAGTCTTATGGCTGACTCTCTGCTTCCTACTTCTTTGAATATGAATTTCAGTGAGAATCAATTATTTTATAGGAAAAATGTTTTTCACTAGGCAGGAAATTCTTTTCATCTTACTAAAGTTGGAACATAATAGTTTAGACATTTTCATTCTCTAAAGTATAAAACATCTAGTGCATGGTCATTACCCCAACCACTAAATCATAATGCTCTTGGAGGTAGAATGTGCTAGTATTTAGGAAACTCATTAAGTCAGAAAGTACTCACTGAGCCCCTACAGCCTGGAAAGTACAGCACTGGTCACTTCAGGAAATCATCAATATCAGACTAACTCCAGGTCCTTCGGGAGTTGCAAATATTTATGATAGAGAAGGTAATCAGCCTAAGATCAGTCTTTCTTGAATGTAGCCATAAAAAATATTTATTTTGCTCATATAGATTTTATGCTTTGTTTCTTTAAAACCTAAATTCTGAAAGTTAAAACAATACTGTTTCTGATAATGCTATGGGTATACTTTCTGGCATCTTTTATTTTTAGATATTATGAATGAAATCTTACCAAGTGCCATATTTAGTTAGTAAACAAACTATGAATAAACCATCAGCATTTTCAGCATGTGGATGTTAGCATTAAAAAGTAAATTCTGATTCTTTTAGGTCAAAGCTGTTGAATTGAGGCCATAGTTTCAGAAAACGGATCACCTAGTCTTTATGTGTTGCATTTCAAGTTACGTCCCCATCAACCTTTACTAGATCATGCATATTGAAGCTTCCATAGAATCTCCATTTAGTATCCACTGTAGTACAAATGTTTGTGTCCCCCAGTATTTGTCCATTCTCACACAGTTATAAAGAACTACCCGAGACTGGGTAATTAATAAAGAAAAGAGGTTAATTGACTCATAGTTCTGCAGGGCTGGGGAGACCTCAGGAAGCTTACAATCATGGCAGAAGGCAAAGAGGAAGTAAGGCACATCTTACATGGCAGCAGGAGGGAGAGAGAAAGCAAAGTGGTAAGTGCCACACACTTTTAAGCAATCAGATCTCATGAGAACTCACTCACTATCATGAGAACAAGCAAGGGGAGATTGCCCCCATGATTCAATCACTTCCTACCACACCTCTCCCCCAAGACATGGGGATTAAAATTCCAGATGAGATTTGGGTATGGACACAGAGTGGAACTATATTACTCCCTCAAATTCATATACTATAATCCTAACTCCTAGATGGTGGTATTAGTTGGGAGGGCTGGCTTGGGGGGGCGGTAATTAGGTCATGAGCACAGACCTGCCATGAGTGGGATTAGTCTCCTTATAAATGAAGCCCTGGAAAAGCTCTCTTGCCCCTTCCTTCTGCCATGTGAAGTTAGAGTGAGATGACTGTCTGTTTCATGCTGGGATCTTAATCTTGGTCTTTCCAGCCTTCAGAACTGTGAGAAATAAATTCCTGTTGTTTATAAGCCATCCAGTCTATGGTATTTTGTGGTAGTAGTCCAAAGGTGGTACCCATGTGATACTTCATACATAAAATCATTTGATTATGCCACTCCCCTGTTAAAATGCTGTTATTGATTTGTACTGAGAACAGGATTAAAAAAAACAAAAACCTCTTCAATGTGGCCTCTTTAATGTGGTTTACCACTGTGGCTGCACTGAAATCACACTTGTTCTCAACCCTCACTCCAGCTACCCAGGTTCTCTTTAGCAAAGACGTTCTATCCACTTGGAGGGAAACACTCTTTTCCCCAGTTAGTGCCTGCTTATTTATGAGCTCTCAGCTGAGTAATTCCTTTCTCCCTTCCTCCCTTGCCCTCTGCGTGGGCATTGCTCTCTCCTCGAAGGCCTGCAGTCTTCTCCCTGTGCTTCATGCAAAACCAGCCTGCAGCAGTGGCCCTGGTGATGGTTCACAGAAGCTCAGTTTGCACTTGCTGGAAAGTGACCTCAGGTGATTCCTATAAGCTTGGAAGCAGAGATGCCTTTGGGGCTTCAAGGAAGCTGCTGTCATCAGAGACATATTTCCCCCGAGTCTGCTTCTTTTATATTTTATGCCAATTCCCATTTTAACACATTCGGATTCCTCTGTATCTCTTTCAGGTTAAATTCCAGATTATGTATCTGACCCAATCTGTTAGGTTGGTGCAAAAGATGTTATCATTGACAGTAGTGGCAAAAACCGAGATTACTTTTGCACCAACCTAATACAACCTTCTGCAATATGTAATCATCAACTAATCAAGTTATAAGATTAAGCTCAGTGGTTTTGAAGGAGCCTGCTGGAAATCCTCTAAAGATGTTGTGTTGCAAATATTATTTTGGGGGCTGGTTTTGTATTGTTGGTAATAAAAGCTTTTGAGAGACTTTCCATTTCTAAACACAAATCAAGTATCTCTAATTCTTCTAGGATAGAGACCATAAAATCTCTTGATTATAATAAAATTTTGCTCTCTCAATTGCTAATGAGAACCATGGTAGTGAAAATAATTTTGACATATAGAAATTGTTTTGATGTTTTAATGACTAATTATCTTAAATATAGTGTCTGGCTTCCAGAATTTCTTTATAAATAATTCTGATGTTGATTAGCCGTGTGGTTGCTAACCTTGTTCCAAGTGCATCACAAATTGAAATTTTACAAAAAATTAGGAGGAATTATGTGATCCACATGAATCACTAGTGCCCCCAGGAAAGTTTTCGGTGGAAACCTCACAATGTGGGAGATTTGGAGAAGAAACTGACTACATAAGGTGTCTGCTTTTTAAAGGAATAGTTCTATTTTGGGAAATTTTTTCATGCCATAGAGAGGATGTTCCATAACTCAGTGCAGAGACAGAAATTGAAGAGATTTCCTTTGTGTTTCTATCATAAGACAGAAGAATGTGTACCATCCACAACATAAATCCTAAGTCCTGCACTGGGATAACTTCCCCGAAGTCTTGGAACAGCTGTTCATAGTAATTATAGTTGAGTGAGGGCCACCCTCTGCTTCAGGCAGAGAAACTAATACCGACTTTACAGACCAGGTTCTTTTGTTTTGTGTTGCTGAAAGGCTTTTTGCTACCCACAATTCTCCACCATGATGAGAAATTTTAGATCTAGTTCATAAATGCAATTAATAATAGAAATGACAACTTATTGTTGGATTCAGAATTTCTAAAGTACCTAGTGAGAAACTGGTGAGAAACACAATCATTCTTGACTATGCATACAGTTAAGATCATCTTGAGAGTATCTAATAGTGGAGAGAAACAAAGATGGAAGGGAAGGAGAGAGAGAGAAGAGGGGAGGGGTAGAGGAGGAGGGAGAGAAAGGGAGTGGAGAGAGAGAGAGAGAGAGGGAGACAGGAGAGAAATTCCTTTTGATCCCTGAATATTATAGAACTAATTATATTATTAAAATTTAATTTTAAATCTGCATGTGCTTTTTTATAAGATGAAAGGGAAACTTCAAATAAGTTTCTCAAAGAAGAATTCAGTGAAAATATATAAGATGAATGCTCTGGTCTAATTAGATAAAATAAACATATGCAACAGCACACACTTCTCAATGGTCATAAAAGGTATTTTGTTACTTAAAAGCAAAATATTCAGTGATCTGCATGTGTTTACAGGGTGAATAGCATCTTTACTGTGGAAGAATGTTTGATTTTTTTCACATTATAAGATTTTGGAAATTACAATAACGTTTTATACTTTTATGAATGTTGACAGGATTTTGTTAAAATTTGATTAATTATTTAAAAAATCAACTGAATCATAAATCACAATTCCTAAATAATAGCAGAACCTATTTTTTTCCTACTGGGCATTTACATTTACTTAGTTTCATTCTTGTAAGTTGACTGTTAATCTCCTTCTTTGTTCTCTTCCAATTTGTCATTAAATATTGGGATCTTCCTTTAGGGCACAGAATCATAAATAAGAGGAAATGCTCCCTGAAATCAAAAGAAGCCTGCTGGAAAATGTTTGTTTGTCTGTTGCTGGTTCTGATGGATTCCTTACACTTGATGCTTGTTTACACATCGGGGTTCCCCATGTTAATACGTCTGAAAAGCTCTTTTGATACAATCAATTCTGCTGTTAAAGAAATGAACTGATCAAAAGTATCTTTTAAAAGTCATCTGGCATATTATTTCTCTTATGTTTTTCCCATTATGATTTACAAATATTCTGAGAAATAAAAATTGCTTTACTATATGCATGCTAACACATATTTCTATGTCACCCTTCATTGAGTGTCTACCATGTGTCAGGTCCTATATTAAGGATTTTGCATTAAGTTCTTTTTAATTCTTACAAGAACCAAGTATATTGCATATTAACAGGTCCATATTACAAATAAAGAAACAAAGTCTCACAGGGGCATTTCAGTTACCTGCATGACCACAAAACCAGGAGTAGTAATGGAGCCAGCATTTAACCTACATTAGTCTGACTTCAGCAACTGTATTCTTCCAAACAAAGCAGTTAATAATAAAATAATACAAATAACTGGCAAAAAGATACTTAAATATTTATTCCCATCTATTTAAATAAAATAATTTACATAAAGTGCTCAGTACAATGTCTAATATAATCATATAATTAGAACAAAAAGTGGTCACAACTTCTATTTGAACAGTTACAAAAACTGGGTTTTACAGTTGTATTTACCAGAAAAGGTCAATTGCTATAAAAACACATCCACAATCTCAGTTATTTAACAATATAAAGGTTTGATTCTTGCTGCTATTAGAGTCCAATAGCTATCAACAAGGTCAGAACGAAGCAAGGAGTCTTGCCAAGCAGTTACTCAGGGACTCAGGTTCCTTCCACAGAGAGGACCTGAAATCCTTGAAACCCTCCACTGAGAGATTCTATCTTTTCCCAGCAGATATGGAATTACAGAGCATCTTGTGAGCTATTGTAGGGGTGAGGCCTGAAAGTAGCATGTATCACACCCACTCATATCACAGTGGATGGAATTCAGTCTATGGCCTGCCCTAGCTGAAAGCAAAGCTCAGATACCTTGTGTAAACATAGAGCTTTGTGTCTGCCCCAGTAAGCAAAATATATTATCCTCCAAATGCATGGGGACTGGAATTTTGGCAGTGTAGTTGAAACCTTAGTGAATAGAAATTATGTTAGAGATTTAAAAAAAAAAATCCCCCCTTTGAGAAGATACTTAGTTTTAGCTCCCAAATTACAAAATGAACTACCAAAGATTATGCATTTATTTTAGCATTATAAATATATGTTACTAGTTTGATCTCCTTTGCAATGCCAGGGTAAGCTGAGTGTTTTAATTACAATAGTGATTTTGTAGCACATTTTAATAAAACTGGAGTGTTTCATAAATTTCTGAATTATGACATCATTTTAAGGCACTATTTAATTCACACTTCATTAAATTGGAGGATTATGAAATTAGAGCTCATTTTTAAGAATAAAAAACTAATGTTCTTAAAATTGTAGACTGTGACATTCTTGAAAGGAAGAAAAAACTAATGATACTACCTCATATCCAAATATACTAGAAGCAGCAGTTGAAGAATTGTCTTCCTGGAGCTTGGCCAATGTATAGGATTCCTAAGATACATTACCACACCCTGTTTACTGTCTTTGGCTTGGATTCAACTGGAGACTGCCAATTCCTTCTGAAACAGCCAGAGGCTTGTGGCAACCTTATTACAAATGGCTTATTTTTTTTCCCAGGGAAACAGTTTATCCCCCTTTTTCCCATACTATGACTCTGGGAAGAGCTTTGTTTCAAGATGGTGGCAGTTTGACCATTCTAATGACAAAGCTCTCAGAAAGGAGTTCTAGAAGGGAACATATAACTTTACTACCACTGACATTCTTAATTCAAATCCCAAATTTCATTCATCCAGGCATTTATTCTTTCATTCCAGAGTATTTTTGTCTTATCTTCTGTATTAGTCCATTTCACACTCCTGATAAAGACATAACCAAGACTGGGAGGAAAAAGAGGTTTAATTGGAATTACAGTTCCACATGGCTGGGGAGGCCTCAGAATCATGGCAGGAGGTGAAAGGCACTCCTTGCCTGGTGGCGGCAAGAGAAAATGAGGAAGAAGCAAAAGCAGAAAGCCCTGGTAAACCCATCAGATCTCATGAGACTTATTCACTTTCACAAGAATAGCATGGGAAAGACTGTCCTCCATGATTTAATTACCTCCTCTTGAGCCCCTTCCACAACACATGGGAATTCTGGGAGATACAATTCAAGTTGAGATTTGGGTGGGGTCTCAGGCAAACCATGTTATTCTACCCCTGTCCCCTCCAAATCTTATGTCCTCACATTTCAAAACCAATCATGCCTTCCCAACAGTCCCCCAAAATCTTAACTCATTTCAGCATTAACCCAAAAGTCCACAGTCCAAAGTCTTATCTGAGACAAGGCAAGTCCCCTCCACCTATGAGCCTGTAAAATCAAAAGCAAGCTAATTATTTCCTATATACAATGGCAGTATAGGTATTGGGTAAATACAGCCCTTCCAAATGGAAGAAATTGGTCAAAACAAAGGAGTTACAGAACCCATGCAAGTCCAAAATCCAGGAGGCCAGTCAAATTTTAAAGCTCCAAAAGGTTGTCCTTTGACTACAGGTGTCCCATCCAGGTCATGCTGATGCAAGGGGTAGGTTCCCATAGTCTTGAGCATCTTGCGTCTGTGGTTTCACAGGGTACAGCGTCCCTCCCTTTTGTGGACTGGTGTTGAGTGCCTGTGGTTTTTCCAGGTGTACAGTGTAAGCTGTCAGTGGATCTACCATTCTGGGGTCTGGAGGATGGTGGCCCTCTTCTCACAGCTCCACTAGGCAGTGCCCCAGTAGGCACTCTGTGTGGGAGTTCCACCCCACATTTCCCTTCTCCACTGTCCTAGCAGAGGTTCTCCACGAGGGCCCCACCTCCACAGCAAACTTCTGCCTGGGCATCCAGGAGTTTCTATACATCTTCTGAAATCTAGGCAAAGGTTCCCAAAACTCAATTCCTGACTTCTGTGTACCCTCAGGTTCAATATCAGGTGGAAGCTGCCAAGCCTTGGGGCTTTCACCCTCTGAAGCCACAGTCTAAGCTGTATGTTGGCCCCTTTGAGCCACAACTGGATCAGCTGGGACACATGGCACCAAGTTAGGCTGCACACAGCATGGGGACCTTGAGCCTGGCCCATGAAACCACTTTTTCCTCCTGGGCCTCCAGGCCTATAATGGGAGGGGCTGCCATGAAGGTCTCTGACATGGCCTGGAGACATTTTCCCCATGGTCTTGGGAATTAACACTAGGCTCCTTGTTACTTATGCAAATTTCTGCAACTGGCTTGAATTTCTCCCCAGAAAATAGGTTTTACTTTTCTATCATATAGTCAGGCTTCAAATTTTCCAAACTTTTATGCTCTGCTTCCCTTATAAAACTGAATGCCTTTAACAGCACCCAAGTCACATTTTGAATGTTTTGCTGCTTAGAAATTTCATCCACCAGATATCCTAAATCATTTCTCTCAAATTCAAAGTCCCACAAATCTCTAGGGCAGGGGCAAAATGACACCAGTCTCTTTGCTAAAACATAGCAAGAGTCACCTTTGCTCCAGTTCCCAACAAGTTCTTCATCTCCATCTGAAACCACCTCAGCCTGGAGTTTATTGTCCATATCACTATCAGCATTTTGTGCAAAGCCATTCAACACGTCTCTAGGAAGTTCTAAACTTTCCCACGATTTCCTGTCTTCTTCTGAGCCCTCCAAACTGTTCCAACCTTTGTCTACCACCCAATTCCAAAGTTGCTTCCCCATTTTCAGGTATCTTTTCAGCAGTGCCCCACTCTACTGGTACCAATTTAGTGTATTAGTTCGTTTTCACACTACTGCTGATAAACACACACCTGAGACTGGGGGAAAAAAAGATATTTAATGGACTTACAGTTCCACATGGCTGGGGAGGCCTCAGAATCATGACAGGAGGTGAAAGGCACTTCTTACATGGTGACAGCAAGAGAAAATGAGGAAGAAGCAAAAGCGGAAACCCCTGAGAAACCCATCAGATCTTGAGACTTATTTCCTCTCATGAGAATAGCGTGGGAAAGATCAGCCCCCATGATTCAATTATCTCCCCGCTGGGTCCCTCCCAAAACTCATGGGAATTCTGGGGGATACCATTCAAGTTGAGATTTGAGTGGGGACACAGCAAAACCATATCATCTTCTATGCCACAGGTACTGGAATACAACTTGAACAGATCCTGGATCCTAACTCACATTATTTTGGGGAAGAGAAACAAGTCATTGAATAAACAAAATAAAATCCAGTTTATGAAAAGTGGTATAAAGAACACAAATGCGGATGCTGGGTCTTTATGTGATAACAATGGGGCCTTCAAAATAGAGTATGGGAGAAGCTTCTTTAGATGGCTGCAAGTGGGAACCCCTCACAGAGGTTCAAGCTGAGATACAAAGGATGAGAAAGGTCCAGTCACATGAAAGGACAGGAAAAGAGAAACCCTGGAGACCCAACAATGGGGGAGATTGGAGTGTGACTGCTGCAGTGAGCCAGTGGCTGGGGACATGAGTGATTGGAAAGGAGAACAAGAGCCAGGCCATGCAACGGTTTGATCCGTCATGGAGACCTGTGGAAAGATGTTAGGTTGGGACATGTCTTGTTCCTGGGATATGAATTACATTTTTAAAAGTTTATTTTTGCCACTTAATAAGAGAATAGATTGAAAAGGGTAAAATTAAACACTAGGAGATCAGTTAGTGAATGATCTGGGCAAGAGAAATCTGACTTGAATCAGGGTGGTGAGGGTGGAGGTGGAGACAGGTGAGTCTGAGATCTATCTGGGAGTGCCACAGAGAGCCTGATAAGAGAAGGCGAGGGATAGAAGAAGGGAGGAGTGGAAGCAGGTGACTTTTAGGTTGTTGCCTGGTAACCAAGTGGATAATGGCACTATTTACTGAAATGTAAAGATGACTATGCTGGGCGAGGGCAGGAGGGAAGTCATACAATGTACTTGGGATATGTTAGGATATCTAAGGCTACTTGAAATGCCTACAAGACATTCAATACAGATTTCAAATAAATAGTTGGATATAAGCCTAGATTTAGGGGGAAAGTTGGAGCTAAAGACATAATTAGCATTTATCAGATTAGAGATGGTAGATAGCTCTACATTCACGGGAATGTGCGAGATCAACTGCGAAAAAGTACATATGTGTAAGAAAAGAGTGCTTAAAACCTAGTTGTGAGGAAATTCAATATTTAAAGATAAGTAAAGGAGGAGGCTTATGTGTAGAGTCTATATACAAATTGGAAGCGGTAGTGACTGAAAAAATTGCATTAAAATTAACCAAATTTTCTCTTTGCTAGGCACTGTCCTAACTGTAGCTGCTTGAGAAAATAGAAATGTAATCATGAATACCCAACAGGTGTTTGAGTCTTCAATGCAAAAGTCACATAGAAGCTGCTGCTTTAATGTTTGTAACAGACTTCCAAACTAATGTCTCTTATAATGTCCCTGTGTATTAAGATTTTCCATAAACCATTACAATTTCTATTTATTTTGTCTAGACGTAAAGCAGACAGCATGTCATATTACATATATTGCTAAAATTCTTGCAGCCTAATGTATACAGATTTGTGAATTTTGAGTGATTGGAAGTTCATGAATATTTTGAGGTTGGTTTGTTTTGTCTTGTTCAAAGCCTAGATATCATGTTTTTGCAGTTTAACATATTTCTTGAGAGGAAAGAAATGTTTAGATTTCCAGCTAGTTATAAAATTGTCAGAAAGAATAGAAGTTAAACATACAGAGAAACAAAGGTTACACATCTGGGAAAATAGTAGAAAAGCCTTTATAAAGTCTCATCAAATGAATTCAGAGTGTTTTATTTTTAATCACAACTCTAAAGAAAGAAAGATTGCCTTTTGGGGAAATTAATGAATATTGTGCGCTTAGACAGAAAATAATTGTTAATTGCTCCATTTATTAGAAATCATATGTCAAAAGTTTTTTTTATCAGTAATACAATAGCAATGGAGATAAAAATATATACAGATATTTGATTTTGATGATTTTAATCTCCTATACTATTTCCATAACAACCTGATTATTCACACCTGTCAAACTGATGGGTGAGAATGTCAACTTGCCCTTGAATGCCAAAGACTATTTTCAGACCCTTGAATTTTCTCACTACTTCAATCCATTCTGCATGCTTCTGATATGCCTTTTAGAAGACCAATTTGCTTATATCTCTTTACCTATTTACTGAAATCCTCATTTAACAGCTTGACATTCAAAGTCTTCTACAGTCTTGTCATATCTCACTCTAAATCTGTTTCTCCCCCTACCCATCTTTTCCAATGCAATCCCTATGTTGTAGGATGACTAATTTACTTGTTTTTTTAATGTGTTTCATGTAACTACTATCTTGAAGTATTTTCTATGTATTTCTGTCTCTACACTGTGATCTTCTGTTGTGCCATCTACTCAGGGACATGCGTTCCCTTCTTTGACACATGTGTCTTACATGCCTTTGTCCCCCACATATTACCTGGACTGGTGCCATATCATAGACAGTAGGTATCAATAAATGCTTCTTGATTAATTAGATGATTAGTATACAGGATGCTTTTGATGAGAAGGGTAAAGGAAATCATCAGAGAGGTTAACGGAATTAGACTCAACCCTGGGTGTCTCTGCCTTCAAAACTCATGTCTTTCACACTATTCCACGCCAGCTCCCGCAGAATAGTGTTTGTCTTAGTCCATTTCTGATGCCATAACAGAAGACCAGAGATCAGGTAATTAATTATATGGTTAGTTAGAAAAAGATTCATAGCTAGAACCTAGTGCTCCCCATTTCCCTAGTGCTTGACAGGTTTTTAAAAATTTATTGAGATAGTGGCAATTTTGTCAAATTATTTTTGACTCGTAATCCATACCTGTTGATATTTCTTACTTTGTAAAAATGATTTTCTTCCTTTCATTTTGTATCTACAATTCAGCTTTGGTTTCTTTCTTTTCATTTCCACTTTTCCTTTTTGTTTAAAATATAACCCATCAACACACTTAGGTAAGACTGTACTGAATATTGTCTCTGTAAAGGGCATGAGAGTCTCCTTAATGTGAAATTGAGGTAGTACTAAATATAGACTTAATTCAGCAAACTGACATCTCACCAAGCAATCTTTTTACTATGTGGACAAAGTTGTGTGTTTCTGTGCGTGTGGGTGCGTGTGTGTATGTATGTATATATTGTGCATGTGTGTCTGCACACTGCAGAGAATGGCATTTTCACATCACCACAAAAACACTTTATATAAGAAAATAATTCTCAACTGCTCTGTAGGAGAGGGAGCCATGGATGGGTTAGAGCTGACTTCTGTCTCTGACTTCTCCACCCCCATTATTCTGTTTTGTGTTTCCGAAGCCAGTTTTATGTCTTAGTAGAGCCATAAATAATGGCAATAAGCTGGAAAGGCTGGCATCTCAAAGGGTGGGGAGAAGAGGTCAATAACATACATATATAGTCTTATATTCAAAGGGCCAGGGGCTGCTGAGTGTTGAGTCAAAAAGCCATTTCCAAGCAGAGCACACTGAGTGGCTGGAGAAGAATAACCATCAGCCTCCGCACCTGCAATTCCAGGAGGATGGGCATTTGCCAGTCTTGAGGGAGCTTGGGAGGTGTTCTAGCCACGCTCTTCAATGAATTGTCATTCAAGCTACCTGCCTACTCCTTCGGCTACTCTACCCCAAGGTCCTGCCCCATGGGTGGGGCCACTGCATCAAACAGCTCTCCAGGGAGAACCACTCACATCATCACCTTAGTCTATCTGAATCTGAATGGCACTTACGCTATCTGAATGGAGCCTATTCAACCACAGCCCACACGGCTTTACCTGCAGCCTTGCATAAAACCTTGTAGAAATATTTCTTTCCAATTCCTTTCTATTTTCTGATTATCCTTTTTTTTTTTTTTTTTTTTTGCTTATTTTTAGGGAGCAGATATTAAAATTTTAGATTTTCTTTTCATTAACTGCAAAATACACACAATTCATTCAGGAGTTAGCGACTCAGCTAATGTAGACACTTCTGGGCAATGGCTGGTGTTTTGTTTTCAAATATGGTTAAGAAAATAGCCACACAATGGCTCCTGTTTGGGCTCTAAAGCCAACAGGCTCCTTCCTCTGTCCTCAAATAGGATAACAAAAGATTTGGAGCATATTCAGTACTTTTCTCAAAGAAGTAAGTGATTTTAGTGTAAGTTGCGATTTCTCTGTGAGAAATAACAGCCAGCATAGATACACCTAAGGGAAGGCAGGACGATGTCGCCACTTTCCTTGGAGTCCAAAATTCTGACCTGAAAAGTGTTCGCAAAAGATTGGAAACAAAGTCAGGATTGATTTGCTGAGATTTACACTCTTACCTAATGGCCTGAGGAAGCCGTGCTGCTGTCTTGGTTTGTTCTGGCAGCTATAACTAAATACCATAGACTGGGTGGCTTATAAACAACGGAAATTTATTCCTCACAGTTCTGGAAGCGGAAAGTCCAAAATCAAGGCCTGACAGATTCGGTGTCAGGGGAGGGCCTGTTTCCTCGTTCACAGAGGGCACCTTCCTGCTGCATCCTCACATGGTGTGTGGGGCAAGGCAGATCTCTGGGCCCTCTTTTGTCAGGGCACCGATCCCCTTATTGATGGGGGCTCCGCCCTTATGATCTAATCACCTCCCAACAGTCTCTTCCCAACACTCTCACACTGGTGATTAGATTTCAACATGAATTCTAGGGGAGACACAAACACTCAGACCACAGCAGTGACCAAAGTAGCATTAGTCAAGAAAGCCTAACACACTCAGTCTTTGATAGGGAGGAAGATCTTACCAGTAAACGTGAACATGTATTTCAGGATTCAAGAGATGATTAGGAGTAAACAATTTTAAAGATTACAGAAAGCACAGTGGCAATGCTTTAAAAAAAAATAAAAAGACTGCTTTCCTGTTTGAGTAAAAGCAAGAATACTAAATCAGGAGCATCAGCCAATTGACATTCCTGTGCTGGTGTGGGGAGAGGGCAGACATTCAAGTCAGAGCTCAGCTATCCAGCTCATCTTCACTCCACTGGACTCTGAGGCCAGATAATTAGATTCCTTCTTTTCTCCCAAATTTATATTTCATCACAAAGCTGAATGACCTTTCCTGTCAGTGCAACCAACAAACATGGCTGGGCAGGAAGTGCCCAGACATTGCAGGCCTCCCTACACCAAGGAAATTGTATATTGCAACCACACAGACTGATTTTTTTTAATGCCAAGCTATGCAGCTCGACTGTCAGAGCAATGAAGTGAAAATAAAATTAGGAGCCAAATGTCTAAACCCTTAAGAAATGTCATGGATAAGAAGAATAAAACAAGTTAAAGGTTTTCCCTTTTTTGTTTTAATGTTTAAATATATGAATTTTGTTATCAGTGCAATGAAAATGGAATCAGTGACCCGTTGGACCAAATGCTTATGTTCAAGAAATGCCTTGAACTTTAAATAAACTCCATGTTATTTTGCTCTGGATTAATTTACTTGCAGATGTGTGGCATTGCTTGGGAATATATGCCCAGCTGGAAAATATAGACAGAGGCAGGGCACAACCTAATTTTCTTACGGTTCAGACTTTGCTGAACAGACAACATAGCTTTCAAAAGAAACATGAACTTCTCTTTCTTATTCACTTCAGGGACAGAGATTGAATTGAAGGCAGAATTTGAGAGTTTCCTCCAGTGACCACAAAATAGCATTTTAAAGTCTTGTTGTGTTTTGTTTTCTGCTGCTGTTTTGATTTTTTTTTTCTTCTCCTCAGCAGGTTTCTGAATTTCCAAGTAGCTCCTTCCTGCTGCTGCTTCTCTTATTCCCGCATTTATTAGCAGGAGGATGCAGTCAGCAGCTCTGCAGCCAGAGGAAATTCACAGCACCTCTCTGAGCCTTAGCTTTCTCTCTGTAGACTGAGAGCATTGGGCTAAATAGCTTCTTCCTCCAGTGGCTGGTCTATTTCCTAGGTCTGTATGGGTTTACTATTTGGATGTCCCTGTGGCGGAGGTAGAATCTCGTCACTACAGTCCCCAGTACTAGAGGATCAGTTAGTCAGACAGCCAAAGAGATCATTCACGTCAATTTGGGAAGGAGGCCGGGGTGGTGGCCTACCTATGCTCCAAGAACCTAGTACCTCCTTTCCCCTCTCCTATCAGATGACTTTTTTTTTTTCTGTTTTCAGTTTGGTCTTCTGTAGATTTGTACTACACTTTGACTGGTATATATAGAAAAGCAATTTTCATTACCATAAAGTATTAGAAAGCAAACTTTAAAAACTAAGCTCATGCAAGTATCTTCACATCTTAGAATATTAGGGGAAATATTCATATGGGATGTTGAGTGATGTCAAAAGGCCAAACATACAATTATGGGGGTTACCATCCCATTTGTATATTACCTCGTTGTTAGAAATCAGTAGTTCAGTGAATATTTTTCACATTATTTTTAAGAGTATTTTTAATTGTCAGACAGTAACAATAAGACATTTTAAAATTGTTAGTAAAATAACTTCTATGTATAAATAACCTCTGTCTTAGTGAAGTAACTTTTATTTATTAGTAAAACTAAATCTTACTCATGCTCGTTTAAGCAGAATGAATTACAAGACTATGGGGTCTATTAATTTGCTAGGTCTGCTGCAAGAAATTACCATAAACCAGGTAGCTTAAAACAACAGGAGCTTATTATTCTGACAGTCTGCAGGCCAGAAGCCCGAAACCCAGGTGTCAGTGGGCCGCGCTCCCTCGGAAGGCTCTGGGGGGGGCGCGGAGGACGGTCCTTGCTTGACTCTCTCCCAGCTTCTGGTGGCTGCCTGGCAGCCCTTGGTGGACGTTGGCCTGGCCTGTCTCAGCATCACTCCAATCTCTGCCTCCGTCTCCTCCTCTGTGTGTCCCTGTCTTCCCCTGTTCAGTCACTCAGAAGCACGCCTGCCAGTGGACTTAGGACCTACCCTAATCCAGGAGGATCTCATCTCCAGATCTTTACCTTAATGACGTCTACAAAGACTATTCCAAATAAGATCTGATTCTGAGGTTCCAGGTGGACGTATCTTTGGGGGTCACCATTCAGTCCGCCACACAGGGAGGTCGTGGAGCTCAAGTGAAGAAACAGCAGCCGGGCTCAGAAGCCACCAAAAATAGCAATTACGGAGTCCCTTGGAAACAAAGCTCATTTTCTTAGCCCTCCTCTCTCCTTCCAGGCCACATGCCTCCTTCATCTGCTTCTCTCTAATTGGCAGCATCAGTCACTTTTCCCTGCAGCCTGTGTCAGCTTAGGACAGAGGAGGACCCTTACACTGACATGCATTTAGCTGCAGAGCACACGGCGAGCGGCTAACCTCTGCCTCGGTTCCACATTCCTGAGAAAAAGAATCTCATGGGCTAGTTTCCATTAAGCCTCTATCACGGGTCCCGTCAGCTGTAGTTGAGACAATGGTCAGGTAAGTAGGTGCTAGAAGGGAAAGGCATTCTCAGTTTAACAAAGTATTTTAAATAAAGTCACAATAGCATGAAAGTTAATAATAATGAGGTTTCTAAATACCCTTTCCAATGTTGTTCATTGAAGTTCATTAAGTACTATTCAAATAGTACTTAAGTTTTAAAAACTATCCCCCAAATACTTCAGAGCCATATGAAATGGTTGCTGGGTTTAGACTTCCCTGACACCTGTGATGAGTCACAATTTAGTTACCAATGTTAGTGTTCTACTCTCATCATAAGGGCCTGTGAGGAAGGTCAAGGTGGTTTGCAGTGGCTTTTCCGGAAAATCTTCCAGAAGACTCCAAGCTATATTGTCTGCAATTAGGATAATAGGCGTGGCTTCCGTCAGAAGGCTCCTTTCAGTTCTGTAAAAGTTCCTACTGGTGAGTGGCTTATGGGGCCTATGAAATGTGATCTGTTTCTTCTGGAAAGAGGTCCCGAAATAGCAGTAATGGAGGAATATGTCCTGGAAATGGGAGTGTATATGTGCTTGGAGGTGAGGTGGTGATGGGCAGCGCGATGTGTTAATTAGCATGACAGGAAGAGAAAACCTTTTCATAAAACGTAATGGTGAGAGGGAAGTCAGAAGCGATATCCTGGTTGGAAACCAAAAAGCCTCAGGGAGACAGAGTCAAATACGATGGCCATAATTAAATCAAATATGTATTCCTTTTCCTTGACAAATCAGTGAGCCTTCAGAAGTGTGTGAAGCTTGAGATTCAGACATGAAATGCGAACACATAAGGATGAGATAAGCCCTGTGGCCCATCTTCCAGATCTCAGAAGGATAGAATGAACAACTGTAGAATCTTAGTGTCAAATGTAGGCCTGGGGCTTGATAGTAAAAGTCCATCAGGTTCAAATCTTACAAAACAGAATTGCATGGATGGGGTAGAAAATAGGTCGTTATGAGAAAAGCAGCATTGTTGATTTCATTTCCCAACTGTTGTAATAATGCTGTGTGTGTGTTAACTGAACTAACTAGGAGAAAAATGTGAGGAAGAGCACTCTCTTGTTATTGAAATGGGCTTGGAAGTCAAAGAGGGAATGTCTGGTAAAGGCTATAGCATAAGTAGGATGACCCAACAATCGATTTAACAGATTATATCAATTATCTGGATAAACTTATGTAAGAGTGGTATTGATATGGCAATTACATGCGAGGGACTAAATTGTGTCCTTCCAAAATTCATGTGGAAGCCTTAACCCCCAATGTGACTGTATTTGGATACCAGGATTGTAGGAGGTAATTAAAGTTAAGCGAGGTGATAATGGTGGGGTCCTAACCTGACAGGTTTGGTGGCCTTACCGGGAGAGGAAGAGAGAGAGCGCTCAGTCTCTCACATAAATTGGAGGCAGGAGATCCAGTCTGAGGGCTGGTCATGTAGGCATTCTGGGGAGAGGGCAGTACAGGCATGCCTCAGAAATACTGTGAGTTCGATTTCAGATCACTGCAATAAAGAGAACATTTCAAAAAAGTGAGTCACACGAAGACTTTGGTGTCCCAGTGCATATAAAAGCTACGTTTACGCTGTACTGTAGTCTATTAAGTGTGCAAGACACCACATGTACTTTTTAAATGTTCTCTGTCTCCATGAACATGCACACAAGAAAGGCCATGTGAGGACACAGCAAGAAGGCTGCCTCTGCAAGCCAAGAAAAGAGCCCTCACCAGGAACTGGTCCACTGGAGCTTGGTCTGGGACCTCCAGCCTCTAGAATTGAAAGAAAATAAAATTCTGTTGTTTTGACCACCATACTTATAGTATTTTGTTATGGCAGCCTGAGAAGACTAGTAGATATAACCATAGCCATCATCACAATGTTTAGCTATGTTTACATCTCTTTTATTTGTGCTATGAAATTACCCTGACATAATGCTCATACTTAAAGATATTACCTACTATATTTTTTTTTTGGATGAGTGTAGCATTTTGTGAGTAGCTGGATTTTTTGATCTGACAAAGTTCAGAATCAAACTGCCAATATAGTGGTACTATCTGAGAAAAAAAAAATGTAAGGGGTGGAAGATAGGGATACTATGAAGTAGGAGATATACCACAGGAAATTCATGCCAATAACTCTACATTTACCTCCTCAATGAAGATGCAGCCTTGTTGATCATTGATTTCAACCAAGTATCAAGAGAGGCACTGATGTCTGCCCACAAGTATGCAAACTTTTAGGATATTCTTCCTGAATGTGTATAAAAAGGCTGAGAAATAGTAAGAAACTGAGATACTCTGATTGAGCAATATTCCTTCTGATGGGAACCAGGTCTGCCTATATATTTGGCTAAATAAATTGGGAACTTAATCTAATTTTGTGGTGGTTGTCTTTGTGTAGTAGTTTTTACCTGCTGAATTCTAAGTACACCTTAAGTAATAAACTTTTAAAATAATTTGTCCATTCTGGGTTCTATGCTGGGGTCAAGAGGCATCATTTTAGTGTAGATAATACAGGCATTTTTTTCCAAGGAGTGAAATAGTTATTGTGAATAGAATTGAAGACATTGATTTCCAAATTCCCCTTGTTGGTAAAGACATAGGAAGAAAACCGAAATACCCTTGGCAGATGAAAGAAGGATTGTGAGGCACTGCAGACTCATTACATGGGGAAATTTGAAATTAAGAGACAAAAGAACAAGTTTGTAAACCAGTTTTAGAGGTTTCACAATGAAGGAGCGTAAAAGCGAAGGCTTTGGACATTCAGATGCTAGAGCCTGGGTAGAGGCAACATGCTGGGTAGTGCTGAGTACATTTATTTAGAAGTCATTGAATTGCCTTTTCCATTTATGATCTGTGTATTGAAGCTATTCACCGGATTCTTATTTGTGCTTTTCTTCATGGCATGCATTTTACCTGCCATTAATTGACTCAAAATTATTTTTCTAGCAATTATTCATGCTGATGTGCGCAAGCTTTATTGTTTGATCAAAAAACAGTGATAGGCAGGATGTCCTGAGTACTTGCCCAGGGACATTCACTAAATCTTCCCAGCAATTCTAGGAGAGAGTCAACATTACCCTGTCACAACTGGGGACACTAGGCCTTAGAGAAGTTTAGGAACTTGTCCCAGGTCACACACAACTAGTAAAAATAGTAGAACTGGAATTTGAACCTGGGTAGTTGGGCTCCAGGCCTCCTCCTCTTATCCATTTTATCAAACCAACTAACACTGTACCTTGTTTACATTGTTTTATTGGAATTATACATGGTATTCTTGAGTACAACTTAGATTCAAGACACCACATGTACTTTTTATGTTCTGAAATTTTACATCTAATCTATTCCTACAAATTAATGTATTTTAATCATAGTGTCAGTGTAGCATCTAGACATAAAAAATGGGTATATTACCTTGAACCACCCAAATTTGACCAGTAGGTTGAAAAGAAGTATGGCTGCATTCTGCATTTCCTCTCTGACGCTCCAGCACAGGGCATTGCAGTATAAGAGAATATCAGTATTGGCACATATCCACCTCACAGATGTCTGCCTTTTCTTGATGCTCCCTGGTGCCTTAGCTTTGGCCACAGTGCACATAAGCAAAGTGACAGAGCAAGCAAGCCACAAGGAGAAGAGGCTGGAAGTACAAGAAGGCTGAATGTATGTGAGATGCAGACCAAGGGCCAGGGGCCCAGAATCACAATAGACATCTGCAGTGAGAGATTGCTGCAGCTACTAGAGATTCCAAGAAGGTAACTGTTAGAATTGAAGTCTGTTATGCCTACTACATGAACTGCAAACATAATTTGGAGGCAGAAGATCCAGTTTGAGGGCTGGTCACGTAGGCGTTCTTGGGAGAGGGCAGTACAGACATGCCTCAGAAATATTGTGAGTTCAGTTTCAGACCTCTGCAATAAAGAGAACATTTCAATAAAGTGAGTCACACAAAGACTTTGGTTTCCCAGTGCATACAAAAGCTATGTTTACACTGTACATATGTAGTCTATTAAGTGTGCAGTAGCATTATTAAAAAATACTCTACATACCTTAATTAAAAATACTTCATTGCTAAAAATGCAACCAACAATCAGAGCCTTCGGCAAAGTCAAAATCTTTTTCTGGTGGGGATCTTGCCTCTACGTTGATGGCTTCTGACCGATCAAGGTGTCGAATGCTGAAGGTTAAGGTTGTTGTGGCAATTTCTTAATGTAAGACAACAGTGGCGTTTGCTGCATCAACTGACTCTTCCTTTCAGAAAAGATTTCTTTGTTGCATATGATGCCGTTTGATAGCATTTTTGTCATATTAGAACTTCTTTCAAAATTGGAGTTAATTATCTTAAGCCCTGCCACCGCTTGATCAACTAAATTTATGTAATACTTTAAATCTTTTGTTGTCATTTCAACAATGTCACCGCGTCTTCACCAGGAGAAGGTTCTGTCCCCAGAAAGCACTTTCTTCGCTGATCCACAAGTTGCAATTCCTCATCTGTTAACGTTTGATCATGAGATTCCAGCAACCCAGTCACATCCTCACGCTCCACTTCTAATTTTAGTTCTCTTGCTATTCCTACAATGTCTGCAGTTACTTTCTCCACTGAAGTCTTCAACCCCTCAATATTATCTATGACAGTTGGAACCAGCTGCTTCCAGACTCCTGTGAATGTTGACATTTTGACCTCCTCCCATGAATTTTGAATGTCTGGAATAGCATCCCAAATGTTACATTTTTTTTCCAGCGGGTTTCCAATTTACTTTTCCCAGATGCATCAGAGTAATCACTGTCTATGGCAGCTGTGGCTTTATGAAATATGTTTCACAAATAATAAGACTTGAAAGTTGACTCCTTGATCCATGGGCTGCAGAATAAATGTTGTGCCAGCAGACATGAAAACATTAATATCTTTGTACATCCCCACCACAGCTCTTAAGACAGGTACATTGCCAAAGAGCAGTAATGTTTTGAAAAGAATCCTTTTTTTTCCGAAAAGTAGTTCTCAACCGTAGGCTTAAAATATTGAGTAAACCATGCTGCTAAAAGATGTGCTATCATCCTAGCTTCCCTGTTAGAAGAGCAGATTTAGCACAATTCTTAAGGGTTCTAGGATTTTTAGAATGGTAAATGAGCATTGATTTCAACTTAAAAAGTAACGAGCTAGGTTGGGTGCTATGGCTCATGCCTGTAATCCCAGCACTTTGGAAGGCTGAGGTGGGAGGATTGCTCGAGTCCAGGAGTTTGAGACCAGCCTGGGCAACATAGTGAGACCTTGTCTCTAACAAAAATGAAGTAAAATATTTTTGAAATTTGAAAAAATATACAGCAGCTACATTAGCCCTTCACAAGAAAGTCAGCCTGTCCTTTGAAGCTTTGAAGCTATGCGTTGACTTCTTTCCAGTTATGGAAGCCTTCTTAAATAGGAGATGCCATTTGCCTCTGATGGCATCTTCTTTCAATAGGAGGGTGTTTTGTATACATTGAAAATCAGTTGTTTAGTATAGCTACGTTCGTCAACGATCTTAGGTAGATCCTCTGGATAACTTACTGCAGCTTCCACACTAGTATTTGCTGCATCACCTAGCACTGTTAGGTTATGGAGATGGCTTCTTTTCTTAAACCTCATGATCCAGCCTTTGCCAGCTTGAAACTTTTCTTCTGCCAATCCTTCACCTCTGTCAGGCTTCACAGAATTGAGTAGAGTTAGGGCCCTGTGGTGGATTAAGCTTCAGCTTAAGGGAATGTTGTAGCTGGTTTGATTTTCTGTGCAGACCACTCAAACTTTCTTTAGATCGGCATTTAGGTTGTTTTGCTTTCTTATCATTTGTATGTTTACTGGAGTAGCAGTTTTAATATCCTTCATGAACCTTTCCTTTGGATTCACAACTTGGATAACTGCTTGGTGCAAGAGGCCCAGCTTTTAACCTGTTTTGGCTTTGGACATGCTGTCCTCACTAAGCTGAATCATTTCTAGCTTTTGATTTAGAGTAGGAAATGTGTGACTCTTCCTCTCACCTGAACACCTAGAGGCTATTGTGGGGTTATTAACTGGCCTAATTCCAGTCATTGTGTCTTAGGCCTGAGGAGAGGGAGAGAGATTGGAAAATGGCTGGTCAGTGGAGCAGTTGGTGCTCATGCAACATTTCTGGATTAAATTCTTTGTCTTGCATGGGTGCAGTTCATGGTGCCTCAAGACAATTACAACAGTAATATCAAAGATCACTGATCACAGATCATCATAAGAAACCTAATAATAACGACAGTTTGAAATCACAAGAATTACCAAAATGTGACACAGTGATATGAAGCAGGACATGCTGGGGAAATGGCGCTAACAGACTTGCTTGAGGCCAGGTTGCAACAAACCTTCAATCTGTAAGAAATGTAATATCTGCAAAGCACAATAGACAGAAGTACAATAATATGAGCTAGGCCTGTGTTATCAAACCAGAGTTTGCTGTAGCAACAGGAACACCATCTTGGTTAGTCCAATTCTCATCTTCGGAGATCTGGAGTGCATCTCTCTGAAAGTCTGTACAATCCTTGTTACAACCCTGAGTTCAGAGTAATAAAAAGGGATGAAATGATGAAGGGACTGGACTTTTGCTAGACAGTAGACTCCTCTGTGTGCCCTAGGTTGTTCTTCTCCTCTAACACATCAGAGTGGATTATATCTTCAAAAGGAGTATCTGTGTTCACAGCAACTGCTGTTGTGCCTCCTCTTCAGGTGACAGACGGTATAAGCTTCTCTCTGAACCATAAGCAATGTTTGCCATCCTAAGAATGTGGACATAATATATTATATGAAAGTTTTTATTTGAGGCCACGTAATATGGCTTCATAGTTTTGTTTCCTGGCTATTAGTCTTATCAAGGTTACTGCTGGAATGCCTGTGCAGGGAACAAAACGAGGATGTCACAAGGAAGCAGTGACCAGTAAATCCTGATAGAAGTTTAAATTCACTGACAGTCCGATAGGAATAAAGACATTATCAGCTGCATATTGAGCACATTATTAAAACGCCCACTCAGGTTTTGAAATATCCATTTAAAATAGTTCAATTAAAACCCAATTACAGAAACGTTCCACACGAACACTGAAACATCTATTTTATTAGGATTCTGCATATCAATAGCCTTTAAGTTTTAAAGATGAACCAAAATGTCTTAAAATGAGCCCCAAAAGGGGAAACCCACAATGTTATCACTGCTGCTTCAAAGGCGTGTCTGCCTTGATTTGAGAACCTGAGTTCCGGTTGTCCTGTTTACAGTAACAGAAAGAATAATAGAGGATGCCTGTGAGTATCTGTTGTGATGCAAGAAATATTAATCTTAGGCACACTAAGCAACTAAACCACAAAATTGGACTTTTTGCAACTGTTTGAAAAGTTAACTAAAGATGAATGTACATTTTATGCATGTGAGTGCTTTTATCATATGCCATTTAATTATAGATATTTTTAAGTATTCATTCAGAAAAAGATTACTTCATTTAGCACTTTAGAATACCTGAGAGATATAGTAATATAAATGCATGCAAGATTTTCAGAGAGTCACTTCTTATTTTGCATTTTTGGCTAGAATTGCTCTTTTGGCAAATATAGGGGTGAGCCAGACCTCACACTGTAGCAATTATGCCTTTTTTTATTTGATACGGAATCTCACTCTGTCGCCCAGGCTGGAGTGCAGTGGCGTGATCTTGGCTCACTGCAACCTCTGCCCCCTGGGTTCAAGCAATCCTTCCTCACCCTCCCGAGTAGCTGGGATTACAGGTGCCTGCCACCACGCTCAGCTAATTTTTGTATTTTTAGTAGAGACAGGGTTTCACCATCTTGGCCTGGCTGGTATTGAACTCCTCACCTTGTGATCCACCCTCCTTGACCTCACAAACTGCTGGGATTACAGGCGTGAGCCACCGCGCCCGGCTACAATTATGCCTTTTTCCAGGCTCACTAAGGATTTAGAGATTCATATTCCTCTTCTCGTCACAGCCATGAATTCCGTTCAGCATCCACCTGCATGCTTTGCCTGGCATTGTCTGCTTGGGAACCAGAACCCTGTTACTGCCTTACTTGAACGGCAAGTTTTCCTAAGCTATCTACCAGATTACTGTAGATCATAGCCTTCTTTAGATTTCTCTAAATTGTGTGTCTTTGGACATCAGACACACATGGTCTTCTTTTGAGAAATGTCTATTCAAACTTTTTGTACATTTTTAAATTGGATTATTTGGTTTCTTCCTATTAGTTGTTTCTTGTATATTTCAGATGTTAATCCCTTACGAAATGTAGGGTTTGCAAATATTTTCTCCTGTTCTACAGGTTCTCCCTGCACTCAGTTGGTTGTTTCCTCAAATGTGCGGAAGCATTTAAAGTGGACATAATCTCATTTGTCTGTTTTTTTATTTTCTTGTGCTTTTGGGTTCATGTAAAAGAAATTATTGCGCAGACCAAAGTTATGGAGCTTCCCCCTGCATTTTGCTTCAGCAAGTTTACAGTTTCAGGCCTTTCCTGTAGGTCTTGAATCTGCTTTGAGTTTACTTTTGTATGTGGTGTGAGATAGCATAAGACATAGAAAAGGCCAGCAGGTATGTAGAGAAAGAAGACTTGCAAATAACCAACAGGTGTGTGAGGAGATGCTCAGCATCACTAATCAGCAGAGAAATGCAAATGAAAGCCACCACAAAATAGCAGCGCGCACCTGTTAGAATGGCTTTTATCAGAGAGATGAAAGTTAAATGTTGGCAAGGATGTAGAAAAGAGGAAGGCCTTGCATACTGCTGGTGGGAATGTTAATTAGTGCAGACGTTATGGAAAACTGTACAGATCTTCCTCAAAAAGTAAAAATAGAGCTGCCACACGAGCCAGCAATCCCAGTAGTGGGTATGCGTCCAAAAGAAAATCCGTATCTCTGTGTGACAGGTATTTGCATTCTCGTGTCCATTGCAGCATTATTCCCAGTAGCCAAGATATGGAGTCAACCTAAGTGTCCATTAATGGTTGCATCAATAAAGAACTGTAGTATATATACACAATACAATGCTATCCGGCCTTTAGAAAGAAGGAACTCCGGTCATTTGTGACAACATGGATAAACCTGGAGGACATTATGCTATTTGAAGTAAGCCAGGCACGGAAAGAAAAATATTGCATGATCTTCCTTACATAATTGCGTATTAAATCAAAAGAAGCTGCACTCATAGAAGTAGAGATAATAGTGGTTACCGGGGTTAGGGAGATGTTGGACAAAACAAACAAACAAGGAAAGTAAGGATGTAACTTCGAACCAAAAATAAAGGAGTACCAATGGCTTTTTGACTGAATGCCCACAAACACAGTAGCTGTCACTCTGTTTACCTTTGTCGTACTGATTTTGTAGATGGACCTGTCATGGCCATTGCTAGAATTAACAAGTGCGTGGAATGATTACAAACAAAAATTGAAGAATCTATTTTGTTAATTTTTATGGTAATGCATGCTGAGAGATTATGGGTTTCTCACTTAAGTATGCCAATAACAGCCAGATGCTGTGGTTCACGCCTGTAATCCCAGCATTTTGGGAGGCCGAGGTGGGCAGATCACCTGAGGTCGGGAGTTCGAGACCAGCCTGACCAACATGGAGAAACCCCCTCTCTACTAAAAATACAAAATTAGCCAGGCATGGTGATGCATGACTGTAATCCCAGCTACTTGGGAGGCTGAGGCAGGAGAATCACTTGAACCTGGGAGGCGGAGGTTGCAGTGAGCCCAGATTGCACCATTGCACTCCCACCTGGGCAACAAGAGTGAAACTCCATCTCAAAAAAAGAAAGAAAGAAAAGAAAAAAGTAATACCAATAACATGGTTGTACATGACTCAACAAATAATATTTTAGTCCAGATATATTTAAAATACATGAACACACAAACACTGCAATGTGTTTATATATTGGCATATTGGGGTTTTATTATTAATGTTGGCATATTGCTTTTCATCAGGCCTCTTCCTTACTCAAAAATATTTGAATTTCCCCAATTTTCTGCTTTGTCAATCCCCAGACTCCTCTATCTGGTTGTCAGTTCTCTCTCCAGTTGTGCTCCACCCTATGCATCCAACAATATATTTTTTGACTCCCCAGTGTGCACACTCTACTTAAACTTGTGTTAACTCTGCCCAAACTTCAGGCAACTGTGTCAAATCAACAATGGAGCACTCTCTCAAATACCTCAGCCCTTACACATTCAGCTCCCCAATTTAGCACTTACTTGGAGACTTAGGTATACAATATATCAATTTGTGGTATGACACCCTTTAATAATTTTCTACTTGTTACTCTATCTCCCTGCAACTGCTCTGTAGGCACAAGCATCTACATGGTGAATAGCCAACAGTGAAGTTCAGACTAGCAAAGTATTGACAATGCCATTGTCTAGGTCAGTTTCTGAGTGGGCTGAGATGACTAAAAGTAGAAGGCAACTCCAGAACCAGCTTATTTCCAGCAAAAAGAGCAATGATTACTCCTCTGCTTACCAGCAGTTACCCCTGTTGATACTGAAGCCTCCCCCTAACACGAGGTAGCTTCTGCTGCTATTATCTTGCTGCTCTGGGAGAGTTCCTGAGAATTCGGGGTTAGGGAAGTAAAGAGGGGAGCAACAGTCTGTAATCAACTTAGGACATTTCATTGCTATAATCTCATTACTCAAGAGTTTTTTTAAAAATATCATTGAATACAATTGAGTCTGGTCCCTATTTTTGCCCAGATGGAAAAAAAAGGAAAAATTCATGAAATATAAGTCTAAGGTGACTTTTTTAAAATTGTATTTTCTTTTTGGAAATAACAGACAAATCTACAATAAAATGTTTATGTAATTTTCACATATAAGATTGTAAGTAAAATGCATGCTTATGAAATGCATTTATTACAACTTTTATACAATTTTGTGAAGCTAATCATATATGTGTGTGTACACACACATACACACACACACACACCTGTCTTTATATATATTTCTTTGCATGGATCTATCCAGACAGATACTACTCTTTAAACTTTTATATATTTTAATCTCCAGTGAGAAATACCGAAGTGAACTAGGTCATTTCTTTCCATGGTGGAGCTGATGGCTGACTCCAAGCTGTGACCAAATGATCTCTCCTTGAGGCCAGATAAGAAAGATGAACTTGGGCTTATTTTTCCTTATGTGTATTTTTCAAGAGCTCATTAATAATTTCACTTTCATGTTGATGAGAGTTAGCTTTCAGAAACATTTATTTTATACCAAAAGAAAAAAAAAAGACTAAGAGAAGAGCTCGTTATCTCTTCATGATGATATAACTTTTCCGCAGAATTTCTAAAAATCTTAAAGGACAATTGTGTGTGTTTGAGGAGAAATACAGGGCCTGACTCAGAATCTTCCAGTTACATTATCTCTTGTTACCTTTATAAATTCTATACTCTGAAAACAGGAAATATGTTCCAACTTTTGGAAACTTTTAGTTACAATTGATTTGTGTTTTTCTGCTATGTTCATTATTTCAGTTTGTTACACCAAAAATCTATTTTTTCCAATAGACTAAAGCATAAACAACTCAGGCTTCCTTAAGAAATCTTGGCTCACTGCAACCTCCACCTCCAGGGTTCAAGCAATTTTCCTGCCTCCACCTCCTGAGTATCTGGGATTATAGGTTCCCACCACCACACCTGGCTAACCTTTGTATTTTTAGTAGAGATGGGGTTTCACCATGTTATCTGGGTTGGTCTCGAACTCCTGACCTCAGGTGATCCACCCGCCTCGGCCTCCCAAAGTGCTGGGATTACAGGTGTGAGCCACTGCACCAGGCCCATAATTTCTAATAATTGTTTATGCCTACTTTGTGTTCTGCACTGTGTCATATTCTTTATATGGATCATCTCATTGAATCTTCAAAGAAATTCAATGAGGTCAATATAATTATTATCACTGTTTTCTGAGAAGCGGACTGAAGCTTAAATTGCCTAATGATCCATGAAAATGCGCTCATGGACATCGACACCCCCTGCCCCGCCCCAGCACTATTGCTGCTGCCACTGGTGCAAACTCCCATGCAGATGCTGGTGGCCAAGCCCCCGCCAATGCACCACCCCTGCCACTGCCAGTGCATGCACATGCGAGAAGACCACAGCCCTGTTACTGCTGGTACACCCCAGAAGCTAGCATGTGTGTGCCTCCCCACAACACAGCTACTGGCACACATGAGCAAGCATGGATCTTAAAGTCACAACAAAGTGCCTTGGTGGGCACCCCCCAACAAAGTGTTGTGGCCAGCACACTGGGAACATCTCTGCTCATCCAGCACAGCAGCTTCCTAACCTGGAACGGCCAGAGAACAAAGCAGGGGCCTGGTACCAGCTCCCAGAGTTAGAGTACACAGCCTGGGAGTGCTGAGCTGAGGTTTGGCCCCCTAAAATCTTCCAGAAATTAAGCCATTTGACTGAACCCACCTTATACCACAATCAAACCCCCAAGGTCATCAAAAAAGATAAAAGCTAAAAAACTCCCTCCAAAAGACAGCAACTTCAAAAACGGAAGAAACATCAGCTCACACACATGAGAAAGAACCAGTACAAGAACTCTGGCAACTCAAAAAGTCAGCGTCTTCTTACCTCCAAACAATGGCACTAGTTTCCCCACAATGGTTCTTAACCAGGCTGAAGTGGCTGAAATGAAAGAAATAGAATTCAGACTACGGATATGAATGATGATCATCGAGATTCAGGACAACTTTGAAACTCAATCCAAGGAATCTAAGGAATACAATAAAATTTTCCAGGAGCTGAAGGATGAAATGACCATTTTAAGAAAAAACCAAACTGATCTGATAGAGCTGAAAAACTCACTTTGAGATTTCATAATACAATGGCAAGGATTAACAGTAGAATTGACCGAGCTGAGGAAATAATCTCAGAACTCAAAAAATATATGATTCAAAATAATCAGACAAAAATTTTTAAAAAAGAATCAAGAAGAGTGCACAAAACCTCCAAGAAATATGGGATTATGTAGAGACACCAAATCTATGACTCGCTGACATCCCTGAAAGAGGGAGAGAAAGCAAACAATTTGGAAAACATTTTGGTGACATTGTCCATGAAAATTTTGCCAACCTCACTATTGAGGCCAACATTCAAGTTCAAGAAATGCAGAGAATCCTTGCGAGATACTATACAAGCTGACCATCATCAATATACATAGTCATTAGAGTCCCCAAGGTCAAAATGAAAGAAAAAATGTTAAAGGTATCCAGAGAGAAGGAGCAGATCACCTACAAAGGGAACCCAATTAGGCTAACAGTGGACCTTTGAGCAGAACCCTACAAACCAGAAGAGATTGGGAGCCTATATTTAGCATCTTAAAGAAAAGAAATTCTAACCAAGAATTTTATAGATAGCCAAATTCAGCATCATAAGCAAAAAATAAATAAGATTCTTTCCAGAGAAGTAAATACTAAGGGAATTCATTAAAACCAGATTTACCTTATAGGAGGTCCTTAAGGAAGTACTTAATGTGGAAAAATTACTGGCCACCACAAAAGCACACTTAAGTACATAGACCATCAACAGTGTAAAGCAACTACATAATCAAGTCTGCATAATAACTAGCTAACAACATGACAGAATCAAATCTGCACATATCAATATAAACTTTGAATGTAATTGGGTGAAATGCCCCAATTAAAAGACACAGAGTGGCAAGTTGGATAAAGAAGCAAGACCCAAATGTATGCTATCTTCAAGAGACCCATTTCACATGCACTGACACCCATAGGCTCAAAGTAAAAGGATGGAGAAAAATCTACCAAGCAAATGGAAAACAGAAAACAGCAGCAGTGGCTATTCTAATTTCAGTCAAAACAGACTTTAAACCAACAATGATCGAAAAAGACAAATAAGAGCATTACATAACAATAAAGGTTCAATTCAACAAAAAGACCTAACTATCCTAAATATATATGCACCCAACACAGGAATACCCAGATTCATAAAGCAGGTTCCTAGAGACCTACAAAGAGACCTAGATAACCACACAATAATAGTGCAAGACATCAAAACCCCACTGACAGTATTAGACAGATCATTGAGGCATAAAATTAACAAAGATACTCACTATCTGAACTCCACACTTGAACAAATAAAGGATGAAACAGACATCTACAGAACTTTTCACTCAAAACCAACAGAATATACATTCTTCTCATTTGTACATGGCACATACCATATATCAACCACACAATGAGCCATCACATAATTTTCATCAAATTAAAAAAAGTAATTGCAATCATAACAATGACACTCAAGACCACAGCACAATATAAACAAAAATAAATACTAAGGAAATCACTCAAAGCCATACAATTATATGGAAATTAAACAACTGCTCCTGAATGACTTTGGGGTAAACAATGATATTAGGGCAGAAATCAAGAAATTCTTTGAAACTAATAAGAACAAAGATATAATATATGATAATCTCTAGGACACAGCTAAAGCAGTGTTGAGAGGAAAGTTTATAGCACTAAATGCCCACATTCAAACGTTAAAATGATCAAAGTAAAGATCTAACATTACACCTGGAAGAACTAGAAAAACAAGAGCAAGTCAACCTCAAAGCTAGCAGAAGACAAGAAATAACCAAAATCAGAGCTGAACTGAAAGAGACTGAGACAGAAACACCGTCTCAAAGATCAACAAATCAAGAAATTGGTAATTTCAAAGAACAAAAAAGATTGATAGACCACTAGCTAGGCTAATAAAGAAAAAAGAGAAGATCTAATTAACACAGTCAGAAATGACAAAGGGGACAGTATCACCAAACTTACAGAAATACAAAAATCTCTCAGAATACTACTACAAATACCTCTAAGTACAGAAGCTAGAAAACCTATAGGAAATTGTTAAATTTCTGGAAACAAACAGCCTCCCAAAATTGAACCAGAAAGAAATTAAGTCCCTGAACAGACCAATGATGAGTTCTAAAATAGAATCTGTAATAAAAAGCTTATTAACAAGAAAAACCCTGGGACCAGACAGATTCACAGCTGAATTTTACCAGATGGACAAAGAAGAGCTGATACCATTTACACTAAAACTATTCCTAAAAATGGAGAAGAAAAGATTTCTGCTTCACTCATTCTATGAGGCCAGCATCATCCTGATACCAAAAACCTGGCAGAAACACAACAAAAGAAAACATAAAGCCAATAACTTTGATGAACATCGATGCAAAAATCCTCAATAAAATACCAGCAGACTGAATCCAGCAGCACATCAAAAAGCTAATCTACCATGATCAAGTAGGTTTTATCCCAGGGTTGCAAGGTTGGTTCAACATATGCAAATCAGTAAATATGATTCATCACATAAACAGTAATAAAAACAAAAACCACTTGATCATCTCGATAGATGCAGAAAAGACCTTTGATAAAATTCAACATCCCTTCATGTTAGAAATTCTCAACAAATTAGGCACTGAAGGAACCTACCTCAAAATAATAAGAGCCATCTATGACAAACCCACAGCCAACTGCATATTGAATGGGCAAAAGCTGGAAGCATTTCCCTTGAAAATCAGAACAAGACAAGGATGCCCTTTCTCACAACTCTTTTTCAACATAGTACTAGAAAGTCCTAGCCAGAGTGATCAGGCAAGAGAAAGAAATAAAAGGTATCCGAATAGGAAGAGAGGAAATCAAACTATCTCTGTTTTCAGATGACATAATTCTATACCTAGAAAACCCCATAGTCTCTGCCCAAAAGCCCCCAGATCTGTTAAACAATTTCAGCCAAGTTTCAGGATATAAAATCAATGTACAAAAATCCATAATATTTCTCTACACCAACAGCATCCACACTTAGAGCCAAATCAGGAACACAACCCCATTCACAATAGCCACAAAAAGAATAACATACCTAGGAATACAGCTAACCAGGGTAGTGAAAGATCCCTACAATGGGAATTACAAACCACTGCTCAAAGAAATCAGAGATGACACAAACAAATGGAAAATCATTCCTGAGTGAATAAAACGTACGCCCTGTCTTTAACTACCTTGGCTTTCCTTCTTCGTGATTCTATTTCGAAACTATGTGAGCTGTGGTTAGGCTCCTTATTTTGAGAAACTGCTCAAGATAAGACAAGTTAATCAAATAAAATATTATTGGCAAAAGAATGAAAAGTTAGAAAACAGAGCAAGATAGATCATGCAATGGATAGCTAAGGGCTTTGAAAACATATATTAGATAAAGTTCTGTTTTCTTATTCTTAAGGAAACGTTTTTAAACCAAAAAACACAACTTACTACTCCTAGAGTGGATAAAATTCTCAAATGTATATTTTAGAACCTTACAATGTGGCTTCAGAATGGGCATTATCAATAATTACTCCAAGGCCTGACGCTATTTAGTAGCAGACAGAGGGAGGTCACTGTCTTTTCCTGATCCAGAATATTTTTCCCATTTCGACTCCATTTTTTTTCAAATGTAGTTTGACTCCAGTGGTCAATACAATTTCAAATTGAATACGTGCAGCAACAAATATGCTGTAGTGCCTTTTCCTTTCTTTTTGGCCTTTTTTGGAACAACGTTAATCAACAGAAGAAAGTCAAATGGTTATAATTAAAAGGAAAAAAAAAGACTTCTGAGTCATGAAAGTACAAATAAAAAGGTGAAAATAATTTTTGGAAGACTGGATGAATTTTATCTTTTAGATTTAATACATTGGTTTACATTATGTTGGGACTTTGGTTTATGTAAAAACTGGATAATCAAAATTATTAATAATAACATAAAGAGAATGTGTTCTCAAGAGTAAATCTCATGTCTTGAAGCCATATGCATCATTCATCATCATAGGAATCCATGAATTTGCATTACATAACTGAACAGTTCGAGCATCCCATAACAATGGAAATGTACAAGTGAGGATGGTGATAGGAGGGTTCACGAGGTAGAGCACAGTCGAACCAGCTGAAGGCTGAGAGAGGCACGTGTCTTCCCCCTGTGGTCACACAGTGACTTCCCCCTGTGGTCACACAGTGACTTCCCCCTGTGGTCACACAGTGTCTCCCCCTGTGGTCACGCAGTGACTGTGCAGTTGGCATGACAACTCTTTTTTACTGACCCCACAAACTTCAGGCACTGCTACTATTTGTCAGATATCTTTAAACTGAGTCAACAGCATCTACAGTTAGGAATATTTAATTAATTAGGTGTCCTTACTAAAGTTAATTAGTTCGTGAGATGTGAAGGATACTTTGTAATAAGAATAGTTTTTTAAAAATGTGAAACAATTTCCAATCCAGGTATGGACAATAAAATTCAACTGAATGTGAACTGTTTGGTAAAAGACACAGTGAGATTTGAATGCTATGAAACTTTTTCTTGGAAAAAAGTCTTTTTTGATATGTATGTGAATGACCCCATATAAATGGTAATTACATGTACTAACGCTTGAAATGGTAAGTCAGCAAAAATAAGTGAGTGGTTTCACCATATGTTTTATTTCAATAGTTTACTACACATACTTTTTGATAAATCACAATAATATATTTTATCCATATGAACTAAAAGGCAATACTTTGAATAATAGAAAAATTAAATTCCCCTGCATTATAGGGTATCGAACTCTTTCAACTAATTTTGCGAGCTAATGAGCCATGGTATTTTTCCTTGAGAAACATTTTTAGCAGCATGAAGTAAACGTAGGTGATAATTAGGTACACACAGAGGCATGTACTGATGTATTAATGACAGCACCCTTCTACAGAACTTTAAGATGTTTCACGAGTGGGACATCGTCTATCTTGAAATTACTATGGAGAAATTAAGGATTAGTTTCTCATGATGTTAACGAATTTCTTTAATCTGCTCGGGGTCGGCATTTGGTCTTATGGTGTGTGTGTGAATCTGGGGTAGAATGCATCGTATTGTTGTAAAATTTGAATTAACGTGGACATATCTTCCTTTGTCACTGTCATATCATAGGAAAAGTTTTGAGTCTACACTTTGTTCTCCAAAGGATTCAGATGTGTTTGGTCACGTACAAGCGACTCAGGAAGAGTTCACTGCAGGAGGCAGAGTTTCTAGGTGTTCAAATTGGGTCCCAGGATCATAAGTCACTGTGAAAGGCCTTGCTTCTGTGGCTTTCTTTCTCCACTTTGTCCCTGCCTGACACGTACCAGAGTCTTGTGTTAGAGCTCTTAAAAGGGTAGATGACAGCAAAATATGTAGAAAAACGGTTTCACTAAGGCTCTGTGAGATTTTGCAAGTTCAGGGCAGCCTATACAGGGTAACCATGCTGGGTATAATATAATGACATGCGGCCCAGGGATCAGGTGTCATAAAATGATAATCTTTGATCAAGCTAATATCTGAAACAGGAGTGGGACTCCTGAATAATGAGGCACATCAGCCACATCACAAACAAATTAGAAAAAGATAGTATTTTTTTCACTTGCTTTACCTCTGAAAAAGATACCGTTGGCTACACTGGCCTCTTTCTGAGTTTTGTTACAGATATCTGAGATAGAAGCACAGTCAAGGAAACCTTGCTTTATAATTATTTATGAGGATATTTTAATCTGTTTAACATATAGCCTGTACAACATAGGTTGTGTGTGTATACATATGTACATATGGATGCACACATTTATATACATATATATTTGTATACACACACATCTGCCTGGTCTTCTAATTAAAGGGGCTGAAACCCAGTTTCAGGCATAAAAATGATCACTGACATCACAGTGCTTCAGAGAGTGTCAGTAAAGCTGTGGGATAGCACTGTGCTTACAACGCAAACTGGGTGTCCTGTGTGGAAAACAAACAAAAATTGTCAAATATCAAATATCTAAAATACCATCCTTCATACATTGTTAGTTTTGTTACATTAAATTTTCCTCATTCTATTTAATTGGGTATTGAATCACTTTTTTAAATTCTTAAATTCTTAGTATTTCAAGCTCTTCTGGAGAAATAAAATGAATGACAAGTACAGAATTAAAATATAATCCTTAGCAGGCGTGGTGGCTCACACCAGTAATCCCAGCCCTTTGGGAGGCTGAGGCGGGAAGATCATGAGGTCGGGAGATCGAGACCATCCTGACTAACACAGTGAAACCCCATCTTTACTAAAAATAAAATTAGCCGGGCATGGTGGCGTGTGCCTGTAGTCCCAACTACTTGAGAGGCTGAGGCAGGAGAATCGCTTGAACCCAGGAGGCGGAGGTTGCAGTGAACTGAGATTGTGCCACTGCACTCCAGCCTGGGTGACAGAGTGAGACTCTGTCTCAAAATAAATAAATAAATAAATAAATAAACAAAATCCTCAAATGAATCAGCATTCTAATCCATTTTCGATTTTAGTAGTTGAGAAGATACCCCTTTTCCAAGCATGCTGAATGGAACCGAGCAACTCAGATGTTCTCCACTAACAGAAAAGTTAGTGCTACCTTTGACTTCTGATAGCCCTAAAAAACTATACAGCTATATTGGAGGTACGTGGGTAATAATATGGTAATGCTATCAAATACAAAGTCTTTACTACGTTCAAAATTGCCCTGAAGTTTCTTTTATCTGTTCCTTTGAACAAAGATTTCAGTCTTTTAGGAACCAACTCTACTTTTATAAAGCATTCTGCTCAGACCTGGTACTGTGTTCTCTTTGAAGTGTTTCACTCACTGATTTTGTGTTGATTTCCTCCCTTCTTATACCCCCGGGATTTTTCTCAGTTGGATATACTGAGTTTATAAGTCAGAAATTTCAAGGATTATTCCTCTAGGCTATCAACCAATAAGCACATACGGCAGAACAGAGGGAAGCAACTGTTTCATCATGAGGACCATATTGTGAGTCCTACCTGACTTCAGAGCTAATTGCCTCTGAATTTTGCCGTACTTCCTTGTTACGTTCCTGTTCCCATTCAAATATCCATCTTCCTGCATCCCATGCCACCTGCCCACCTCTGCTTACCTACTACTAATACAGGAGGGATTCACATGAATAGGGCAGTGGTACTTGTGAAAATGCACCTGGAATAAACGCAGGAATGGGGCTGTGGAGCCTCTTGCTGCTCATACAGCCCAGGGTAAGATTCCTTGAGCTACATCCCACATCACCGTCCTGCAGATATTTATTATAACAGAAGCCAAAATCTCCTCTTTTATTGCACTTCAGGCAAATGACCCATCCATCCAGTTGCTACTGTTTTAAAACACATTCCTCCATGTTTGTGTTTTCCATGGCCATGAGCAGATTGAGTAAAGGAATAAGAAATTGTGGAAATCATTTCTCATCACGTATATCAATCTGTGTGAGTTTTCTTCCAGGCATGTTGCTGAGCATTTTATAAAATTGGTCGATAATTATACATGTAGTAAAAGGGCATCCCTCCGTACATCTTTGATGGGAATTACGCAAGAGAGGTCATCTCATTAAATTTGATCTAGCCTAAGGGTATCTTGGTCTTAAAAGGGTGGAAGTGAATTTTGCAAATCAGGCAAAATAGTGATGATATCTGGCTCACAGATGCTTCATTATTTGAAAAACAAACAAAACAAATGAGGTCAAATGTTAACCACTGAGTTTATAGACAGGATAACTAAATTACATGTGTGAATAATGAAATAACTAGTCAGAACTTCTAAGCTGAGATAAAATCACAGTGTGAGAAAAGCCTGAGATTTCTGTAGAATTTAGTTGTGGCCAGTCACTTGATTCTAATTCAATCATTGTATTAGTCTGTTATAATGAAAAAGAGGTTTAATGGACTCAGTTCCACATGGTTGGGGAGGCCTCATAATCATGGCGGAAGGTGAAAGGCACAAGCCACGTCTTACACAGCAGCAGACAAGAGGGAATGAGAAGGAAGCGAATGGGTTTCTCCTTTAAAAACCATCAGATCTTGTAAGATTTATTCGCTACCATGAGAACGGTATGGGGGAAACACCCCCATGATTCAGTTGGCTCCCACCGAGTCCCTCACACAACACGTGGGAATTATGGGAGCTACAATTCAAGATGAAGTTGGGAGGGACACAGCCGAACCATATCAATCATTATATTCAGAAATATATTGAACCCATCAGTTAAGTCAGTTCCTTAGTGTGTGCATATAAGACACGAGAAGATGTCCTTTTCCCTCTTCAAGAGTTTGCAAAGAGGAGACCCTATGTTGTCACTATAACACGGCATGTGGCTCTTTTTGTTTCATTTTTTTCCCTCTAACCATAAATACCTTTTGTTTTTTAGGGGGCCTTTCTAGTACACATCTGTGTTTGTGGCACAGGGAGGAGGGTGTGAAGGGAGAGGAGATTATCTATTAGGCTTTAAATCTTACACTAATTTAAATGTATTGATTTCATCAAGTCTGAAAAAAATGAATCATTTCAATGTTGTCAGTAAATAAAAAATTCATGCTGGGTTATTACCAAAAATTGTGATGGCATTGCTTGGATATTAAGTCTATTTCTGGACACAGTTTAAATAGTTGATGTGAATTTCTATTTTGGAAAATATATAACTATCTTCCATTAATCTCTACCATCAGGTGAGCAAGAATTGCCATGGACATGGGCCTGCCTGGGAGGCTGAGTGGGCAAGAGTAACTTGTAACCAGAAGTGAGTAACTCTCCCTCCTTTCCCATCTCACTGCTCTTTTCCCTCCACTCCTGTCTCCCTAAGTTTACACTCCCTAACAAAAGAGTAGCATATACCAACACAGCCTTTGCTTTATGGGGACCCAAATTAAGACAACGGCATTAAAATTTATTTTGCACCTTGCACTTGGGTTCACAGCCAAAGTGCATTAAAAAAAAAATAGCAAAATTGTGATGTGATAATTAAACTCTCCTCTGTGTTATTGAAGAGTTTCTTATCTGGGTCATGGTAAAACTGCATCATAACTGCAGTCTTATGGGTCATGTTAAAATGGCATATATCTTCTCACAGAGATGGAGACATTTATAACATCTGCCTGGCAGCTTGCCCATCCTTGATTGCAAAAGAGAATAAAAGCACCTTAGAGAGTAACAAAGATGACATGAAATTTTGAAAGAGAAAAAGAGAGATGGGATTGATTGAGAAATAATATTCTCATAAAAACTCAGTGTCATGAAAAAATCAAGGATTTTTAACAAAGCCTCTTACAAATATACTCATTTCCATGGAATCAGAGCAGGCTCCTATGAAGCCTTCTGCCTTTTTAGGTTAGAGGTAGAAAATTCGGGTGCAGAGGAGAAACCCCTAACTATACAGCACTACTCTGGGGCCTTGGGGATCTCCATACACATCCAGAGAGCGTCAGAAATTTGTGAAAGATGAAGGCTTGCACAGTCTCCGTCAGCAGCTTCTGTTAGGAAAGAGACGAGTGAGCCAGGCAAGGAAGAGCACCATGAACCCAGGGGCTGGCTTGAGTCGAGCAGTCCACAAGGCCAGGTGACCCACAGGCAGGTGCTATGTCTGTTATAAAAGCCACCACAGATTCCCTAAGAAATAATGGCTAGAATTTAAAACCATAACTATGTCTTAAGGCACATAGATACTAAGGTTTTTTCTTCCAGGAAGAGCAGTATAAATCTGTGTTGGCATCATGGTAACTAAAATACCCGATCACGGTCAGAGAAGGTTGGGGCCAAAGGTTTCTAAAACAATTCCTTGTGACTCCTTGCTGCTGGGAGTGCAGGAAAATGTGCTACCTGTTCAGAGCAGACTTAGTTCTTAGAGTAACGTTCTGCAGTTTCCCCAAAAAAAGTATTTGATGGTTTCGAATTCCAGAGATTCAAAGGAAGCTCAGTGAAGATTTCAATGTAGCCTCTTCATTCATCCTGCAGTCAGTGCAAATACTTTGCACAAAGGTTTCCTCAGGAAACGTGGAAGGAAGAATCAGCTGAGGATGATGAGGTACAGGAGCCTCCTAGAGTAGATGCCAGACTAGCAGGTGTAGGGCAGAGTGATTTCACACTGCTTTGTTGCATGCATGGATAGATATCTACTATTAGAAAACGTAAATGATGATTGTTATTTTCTCCTTCATATTTGTGAAAACAATAGCCAGTGGTTTGTTAGGTGACAGTTAGATGAGGATAAATACTTTGAGACAAGAAAAACATTGTTTGTTATTATGGAACTGGGCTAAAAGGCTATGCTAAAATATTGAGCAAAAGTATAAACTGTAGTGCATTACAAACTGCCCAAGCCATTTTAGGCTTTCTTATCAGTATTACAAAGATAAATGGTTGTTTTCACATTTTCCCCAGTCAGATCAATATTGTATCAAGACTGTATTCGGTAATGCTTAGTTGCCTTCGAAGGGTTATTGAAAAGAATAACAAAAATGATGGCTGTGAACCAGTTCTGTAGAAATATGTGTACTATACTAATGTTGGTTATTGTTATTGCTGTTACAATAATTGCTTTGATTTTATCCCAATCTTAAGGGGAAAATTTTAGAATATGAATTGCAGTTATTCTTAGTAGCCTAACTACAACTTGTGTGTTAGAGGAATCCCTTTTCAATCTCATTCTGCTCAGTCTTGCTGTTAAATACTTGATGAATTGAATTGAGATTGTGCTAATTGAATTTGTGGGCAATCCACAGCCAAGAATAAATGCTTCAGGAGAGAACTAAAGTATAATAGGTTTCTGATAAACTTTAGGAAATAGGCCAACTGTCCACTAAATGAGATTTCCTAAAGCTGTCTACAAAGCCCCAAAGCATAAAATAAAATAAAATGCCAAAAATAACAAAATGCATTTATCTCTGGGCAATATTATACACACACACACAGAATTTTTATTCTTCTACATTTTCGCTAATTCTAAAGTCAAGTTTTCTGCTGCTCCATTCTCCTTTTTGTCTTCTCCATGTTTCTGCGTATTTCTCCTATACCAAATTTTCTCCTTTGTGACTCCCCGTATTTGAGTTAAAATGTGATTCTGCATAGATTGGATTAGCTATAGTGAAGAACAGCATGGACTATTTCAACGAAAGCTGTCACGTGGTTCCAGGCTTAGTGCCACAAGAGGATCACCAGGTAAACAGTAGGCCTTTCCATGGATCATGGGATCAGGAGAGACCCACATCATGAGCCTGATACACTCAGGATCAAGGGAGGCAGAAACCACTTAGCCACCTCGTTTGTCTGCACCTCTAACATCAGTGACTTGATCGTTGCTAGTTCCACTTCTTGAATCATCTCACACTTTCCCTACAGCCCCAGATCATCACTTACATTTCAGTGTCTTGAGATATTGAAATTTTTGAATCAGCGTAGGATGTTGCCACTGAGTATTTGGTTATAATCCTTGACTGTCAATTCCTATAGCACTAAAACAGTTTTGGTTTTCTTTTTTAAAAAATTTTCTTATGTGTCTAATTTTGATCTCACAATGTAACCACTTTTGTTATTGTTTTTAAGGGTTATCTTTCAAGGTCTTTTGCTAATGATAGCTAACACTTGCAATAGTGAGGCCATACTCTCAGGCATAATCACTAAGGTGTGTGCAATCTCTGTCTCCTTTTTCACTAAATCTGACAGGTTCCTCCTATAATTATCTAAAACTAGTATTGATTAAGGTTTCTTTAGTCTAATGTGTTTTCCCAAAGAGAATTTTTTTTAAATAAATGAGAATGTGTAGTAGCAAAACAATCCACCACCAGATCCCCCTTCACGGAAGGCTGTAATGCCGTCCCTGCTGAGGTTCTGATTTGAGAGAGAGTCTACAGCTGTCCGCCATCTACAGGATAGACAGCTTCTTGTGCCTTACTTCTGGACCAGAGCCAGTTTTCACACTTAGAACCCCCTGACTGAGGAGGAATGGGGTCTCCAGGAAGAAGGACCCCGTAACACCACAGCAAGTGGTTATAAGGAACGATTCTTTCCGTCCTTCCCCAGAAGAACCTAGGATCATTAACTCAGCTTACTTCACACTGGAGAATGGATGTTAAAAATGAGGAATGCTGGTAACAAAGCCCGAGTTGATGTTAGTGCCTGGAGACCTGAAACGGCATTGGAGTCCCTTTGCTACTGTGAGGCAATATGAGGGGCAGGGAGAAAATGATATTCTGTTTAACACCAGGCTCATGGTGGGTCCACACGGTCTGTTAACCCACTCAAGGGTAATTTTTCCAGCCCTCAAACATATAATTGGAATAGACATATTTGGTATTAGTTACAGTCCCACATTGGATCCTTTGCCTACAGAATAAGAGTAATGATTGTGGGAAGACCAGGTGAATGTCCCTGAAACTAGTCTCCTATGCAGCCAAAACAGTGAATTAGTATTGTGCCTCGGGGTGAGGAGGGGGAGAACAGAAATTAGTGCCTCCCATGGGATCTGAAGGATAATTTTCGTATCTCTATTTAACTCAGCAGTCTGGCTCCTCCAGAAACCAGAGGATCCTCAGGATGACCAGTCATGGTCTGAATTGCAGCCTCCATGCTAGATCTTGTATCTTTGCTAGAACTGACTGATAAGACCTAAAGTACATGCTATGTGACCTTGATTTGGCCAATTATTGCTTTCCTATTTCTATCAGAAAAGAGAATCCAAAACAGTTTGCATTCACATGCAATATACAAAAGTGTCTTTCACAGATTTGCCTGGGACAATGTTAATTCTCCCTCCCCCATTATAATATAATCTGCAGTGATCTGAACTGTCTGGATAACCCACAGATGATCACATTTATCCACCATGTCACGTTAGTCAGAGCAGATATGCAAGAAGTGGCTAGCATGTTAGAGGCCTTGCTTAGACAGAGGGGCTTCAGAAGATGAGAGATGAACCATATGAATATTCAGAATCCTTTGACATCAGTAAAAATTTTAAGCAGGAGTCACGGGCATGCCATGAAAATTAAAATATAAATTATTTCATCTTACACCTCCCACCATGAAGAAATTTAAGTCTCTTTGGGTTTTGGAGGTCACATAATCCACATCTGAGAATACCGATCAGGCCTATTTATTACTGACAAAAAGCGCCGCCAGCTTAAAGTGGACACAGGCAAGAAAGAGCTCTGCATCACATCCAGACTTTGGTGCATGCAGCCCTGCCACTGGGGCCACTCAGCTCAGGAGACGCTATGATATCAGAATTTCCTGCAGTGGGAAAATATGCCATGTGGAATATATGGCGAGCCCGGTGAGGAAGTCACAGCACAGGCCCCAAAAGTGAGGAGCATTGCCAAACCGTCTGCAGTGGAGAAGGATGTACCTTTGGAGAAACAATTCCTGGCCTATTACTGGTCCCTGCTACAGTAAGAGAACCTGACTATCGTACATCAAGTGCAGCATATCCTTCATGAACTGGGTCAGGGAACTGTCCTTCATGAACTGGGTCAGGTGGACCCAGAAAAATCTCCATCATCCGACGAAAGCGACACATTCAGGATCAAACATGAGCAGAGCCAGCAAGTACAAGCAAATCGCACAACCAGGCATCCCAGATTTCCATGTTTTCCTTCATCACACAGCACCTCTCTCTCATGTCATACTTATGTCCCTGTGGTGGAGGGGGGGAAATTTCTTGGAAATATCTGACGAGAGGAAACAGAAAATCCAAGGTTGAATTATAAATGAGTTGACCTGGAGCGTGGATGCAATCCAGTATCACAGAAGAGCTACCCACTACAGCATTACTTAGGCATGGCCTTAGAACACCGTGGCGACGACAAATTCCCACAGTGGGCAGAATTTCAGGCAGAAAAGTGACCCAATGGTAGATTATATACAGATGGATGAACAGTGGCTAATGGCTTGGCCAAGCTGTTCAGGAACCTGGAAGAAGAAATCTAAATTATCAAGGACAAAGATGTCTGAGAGAGAGGCATGTAGGTGGCCAAATGGGCATGAACACTAAGTATGAAGATCACACATTAACATGTGTGTTACACATGTGTCTACAAGAGAACATCCACATATAAAAGACACTAGACCCCAAGTATAGAGAATAACTTGGTTAATGGACATCTGTAAGCCTCTGTCACTGGCCACTCCAGCCCTGGCACAAAGAGCACAACTACAAAGTGATCACAGTGAAATAAACAGAGGTGATGATTGGCTTCTACTTACCAAGTCTGGTCAAGCTATTTCTTCACCAAACATCCAACTTGCCAGCAACAGAGACCCACACAAGGTACCCAAGACAGCACCATCTCTGAAGATGATCAAAAGGCCACTTAGAGAAAAGGATTTCTTTTACTATGGAAAGACAAACAGTGCATTCTCACAGAAGTAGACATATATTCCATGTTTGGGTTTGTCTTTCCTACTCCAAGGGCTTACAGAGTGCTTGATCCACTATCACAGGATTCCACATGGCATTATATCAGATAAGTGGATCTACTTCAGAGCAAAGGGCATTTAAAAGCAGGATGGCATGGGATCCATCTTTCATATTACACAATATGCCCCTGAAAGCTGCAGGTACAACAGAACGTTAGAAGGCCTGCTGACAGTAAAGCTGAAGCACCAGCTCAGCGGTGACATTTTATGAAGATGAGTCACAGTCCTCCAGAGTGCAGCACCTACATTGCAGCAAAGACTTTAAATAGCACTGTGTCCCACATAGGAACAAAACATAGGTCAGACGAGCCAGGAGCGGAATCAGAGGTGAACTTGCTTACCGTCAGTCTCTGTAGGCACTGGGAGACTTTGGGCTTTCCATTCTGGCGACTCTGGGTTCTATAGGATTAGAGATCTTAGTCCCCAAAGGGTAGCACTTTCATCAGAAGACGCAAGAGTCCTATTCAGCTCTAAGTAGTGACTGCTGCTTGGCCACTTTGAGTTCCAAGCCACTTTGGGTTCACTAGGAAGTAGCAGCTGAGCAAAAAAGTCACCAACTCGGCAAATGTAACTCACACTATCATCAAGAGAAAGCAGGACTTCTGTTCCACAAAGGGGCAGGGAGGACAGCGTGTGGGACTCGGGTGCTCTGCTTGGGTCCTCTCTTGTCCCTCAGAACTGAGAGAGGACAGTCACTAAGCTCATGCAGTGAAATCCATCCACGGACACCAGCTAGTTCTCTCTAGTGGCAGAGATGGCTCCAGCTTGAGCTAAGTCATCTTGTAAATGGTGTCTCCTGGTCATAAACAAGACTAGACAGGAATGGAAGTGCCCATCTATCACTGAACCTGAAAACAAAACATCAAACATAACATACTTAAATAATGTGTCCTGCTAATAATCGGGGTATGTAATCCACCACCAATAATTCCACCTTATCCTGAGGCTTCTTCCTAATGTGGAAGGACGAGAACAATATGAGGAATTCCAGAGCCCGAGGTATGAGTTCTATGAATTTAAAACCCTGAACTCCTTCTTGCAACCAAACTGTGAACCCCTCTTTCCTGAAGCGTTTGGATAATGGGAGAACACGTCTATCTGTTGTAGAAGAGCCGGTAAACCTCACAAGGCTGGAGAGTCAAGACAGCACTGAGCAGGAGGCTGTGAGTTGCTTTAGCTGAAGATGGGAGCTGCTTGGCAGCTGCCAAATTATCTACTGCCAAAATCTCTCCTGGATGCAACAGCCCAGATGTTAGAGAATTTGTGTTTGATCCCCAGCCTCCCTTGTAAATTTCACATATAGTTCACTAAATCCTTGCGTGTGTGGATCGAGCGAAAGAAGCAATGAACTTGGAGTCAAAGATCATGGGGTTAAGTCTTAGTTCTGCACTTAAGAGCTGGTGAAATTCAACATATTTTTTCACTGACACACACAAAAATTAATTAACCAACCAAAAAAATGTAAAAGAAGAGTTAATGGAAAAACAAGGAAGTAAAACTATCTATTGCAGTACCTGACAGCTAGTAGAGTGCAATGTCTGCTAGTTAGTTTTTTAGGTGAATTTGAATTATTGGTCTTAGGCTGATCTCTCTCTCTCTCTCTCTCTCTCTCTCTCTCTCTCTCTCTCTCTCTCTCTCTCTCTCTGTCTCTCTCTCTTCCTCCCCCACTCCCCACCTTCCCCTACCCCTCTACAAAACATGCTAAATGTCTACTTCTAACTCTCTTTAGTAAATAGCCATGCACAACCTCTATTGCTACCTGTGACCTCCTGACCATAAGGAGCTCTGCTACTGCTCCTCCTCCTCTGCCGCTGGGCGCTGGTCATCAATGCGCTGCTGCTCTGCGTGTAAACACATCAGTGTCTAATAGCTGAGGCGACAAGAGCATGTAGATTAGAAGGATTGTGAAAACACAGATTCTTTGATGAACTTTTCTAGTCATGAGTATTTCAATTTCTTATTTCATAGTAATATAGTTTGGTTAAAAAATGAAAACACAAATATATAAGGAGGTCAAAGAAAGAAACCTATTCTCCAAAGGTGTCATACATACCTTATGAAATGTATAGTATCCATTTCTGTTTTGCCATGCATATATTAATATATTTAAACAAAATGGTATCACTGAATAAATTTTGTTCCCAATTTAATTATTCTATTTCTCAATATACCTTGATAGTAAAGACGTTTATGGATCACTCATATCTTAAGGTTCTTTCATTAAAAAAAAAAAAAAGAAAAACTAGAAATGGACTCCAGTTATACTAAAAGGAAAAGCACTGTTAGGATATTGGGTAGCTCATAGAATCAGTCGCATTTGAAAACGGGTTGGGGCAGGAAACAAGGAAGACACAGCAGAGTTGGAAGCGGCCCGGGAATCCTGCGGGGACCTCGCAGCCCGCGGCTGCCCTGGGCTTGACCGCTTTGCCTGCGCTTGGAAATGGGACGCTGGTGGGGAAGAGGCAGCGCTGACCGTGTCCTCGCGTGGGAAAAGGGCTGTGTCCTGGGTAGCAGAGCTGAGTTACCTTTCCACAGTCTCTCAGGTCGTTTGAAGGACCTCTGGGCCTTGAGTGCTTCTCGGTTCCTGGCAGTCTGGGGGCGGCGTGACCTTCCTGCAAAACGGCCTGAGGTGCGAGTGGCCCTGTAAGAATCGCTGTTGGGTTTTGGGTTTTTCGGTGAGGCGGACCGTGCAATCTGTGTTCCGTTCTGAGCCGTCCCCGGGCCTGGGCCTGGCCTTGCGGGCGGCTCAAGGTGGCTGAAAGCGGCTCTTAACCCGAGATGCTTCGCACTGACAGGCCGGGGAACGCGCTCTCAGACTCAGGTCGTTTTCTCCCAGGACCGATTCGATTCTGCGCTGTGAAACCCTGCATTCATTATCAAGCAGCACTGATTACATGTTCAAATGCTCATAGCGCTGCTCTAGGAACCACACAAAAAGAATTATCCTGCCCGGTAGGACTTTGAAATACAAAATCGGAGATTTATTACCGACAAGGCCTCACTTGGCACCCACAGGATGAGAAGGGGCCTCCCATCCCCTCAGGACGCCGCAGGCCCTTGAGAACGCGGGTTCAGTTCGCAGGACTCTTCCACGCCACTTAACCCCGCCATCTGGGGACAGAACTGAGTGTACGGAGAAAACACACACGAGATGTACACTGTGGCTTTATTTTGTTGATTTACTTTATTTTCCTAGACTATGATACAACAGAATCTTTGCTTCCTTGGTTTTGAGCCAATGTTGTCCCAGGCAAGTCGCACTGGGTGGTTTTATACAGCCACAGCCACCATAAAAGAGTTTCTGTGGGCCTTGTCCGTTGTCACCATCACAGCGGTCTCACCTCGGCTTCTTGGCTCCATGCTCTTTGTGAGCCATTCAGAGAAAACCTGGAAGCAGTTCTTCAACAAGCTGCTGCCCTGCACACTCCACCCACGGTGGCTGCGTGCTCTGAATATGCTGATGTGACCCTGAGTTTTCGGAAATTCTTTTTTATATTATTCGCCCCATGAACTATAATATTATCTTGGAAATTCCAATATGTTGATACTCAAGCCTCATCTGCCAAGATTTATTTTTATACCTAGAAGTGGCGTACACATTCTTTACTGGATGATATGTCCTGGTTTTGGTTTAGTACTACCGATTACACTACACCCTTGCTATCAATAGCTTCTTTCTCTCCCCACTGCCGTCACAATAGAAACCCAACCCTTCAGAAAAATCAGTGCAACCAAAGCATAACAGAATAGGATTGACGGAGTCGTGGTTATCCAAGGAGATTTCAGATATTTCAAAAATGATAAGGTTTCAGTAATTTTGTGCCCAAAGTGAAACGCTTCGCTGCGTTGTGGATGCTCCCTCGGGGGAGGCGTTTTCTTTCATTTTTTGTCATGAAAGTTCATTATTCCTATGCCCAGGGTGTCTGCGTCTTTGTTCTTTTCTTTTCTTTCTTTTTTTTTTTTTTTTTTTTTTTGAAGACGGAGTCCTGCTTTGTCACCCAGGCTGGAGTTCAGTGGCACAATCTCTGCTCACTGCAACCTCTGCCTGCCAGGTTCAAGTGATTCTCCTGCCTCAGCTTCCTGCGTAGCTGGGATTACAGGCACCTGCCACCATGCCCAGCTAATTTTTTGTATTTTTAGTAGAGACAGGGTTTCACTGTGTTAGCCAGGATGATCTCGATCTCCTGACCTCGTGATCCACCCACCTCGGCCTCCCACAGTGCTGGGATTACAGGCGTGAGCCATCACACCCTGCCCTCTGTTCCATTTTATATAATCAGTGACAAATAGTCTGAGGGTTGAGATTAGGGACATTTAGAATAATTTTTGGCTCCTCCATCTCCTTAGGAAAGGTGTCTGCCCTTTTCTCCTATTGGAGAGGGACACCGTGGGGATCTTTGAGCTGATTCAGGCAAATCCATGCCGAAGAGGTGGGCCCGTGCCACCTTTGCACAGCAAAGTAGCAGAAACCATTGGCAACTGGTGGGCAGCTACTGCTGGGATTTGAGAAGTCTGCCTATAACAGTTTTCAGGGAGAGCCTCCATATTCTTGAGCATGATTTCAGACTAAGAATAATAAGAATAATAGCCCTCAAAACGAGGGCTGTGGCTCTTCATCATACTAGCTCTGCTGTCTGGTGTCAGCGATCCGATACTGCCACCAAGCCGCCCAGTGCTTTATGAATAGGATGGAACTCTTCAGTGTGAAAGCCTCAGACAGCACTACTCCCTACACCGTCCTAGAGAACAATGTCAAGATTATTTATGGTCTTTAAAGGTACAGTAAGCCTTTTCATTCCATCTTTAAGATAAACAAATAAATCACAAGCACTTTGGGGTTTGTGTAAACAGATACAAAAGCAACAAATTACAGACAGAAAACTTAATTTATAAATAGGAGCTGTAAATAAATTTAATAATCGATAATCATAAGCAATTTCAAAATGAAATAACAGGAAACCCCCACTAGAGAATATTATGCAAATTTTTATTAAATTATCCATTCTATTATACCTCACTTCAGTTCTTAAGAATGTGTTTTTCTTATCCATAATCATAAATAGGGAGACAAAGGGAGATAAACTCATTTCCTCATTTTTTATTAAATTCACCTTTCCTCCTTGGGTGGAATTTTATGAGTATCTAGAGTGTCTGTTTTTCTCCCAGCACACTGAAATGTTTATCGTATGGCTATTTACTTAATCAAGCTAGAACATTTTTCTATTAAACTCACTTCAGTTTCAAAGTTATCCAAAATATACCTCTACTTTGACTTTTTGATCTATTTTAAACTCTGGCCTTATTTGAAAACTTAAAATAGTAGTCAGCTATTATTTTTAAGAAATACTTCAGGTAGCCGTCAATATTTAACAATATATAAACCATTTAAAGAGTCACGTGCCTTCTCATTGCAATTTTGAGCACCTAACGTGTGCTATTAGAAAGTATAGAATGAGGTCAGAGTAATGACGATCAGAATAACTTGCCGTAGGAAAAAAAAAAAAACTACTTTAAAACTATTTTTAAAATATTTGAAGCCACTGGCAAATGGCTAATATTGGGTAGACAATGGAGGGAAAACAACCCTTGAAAGAGGCGGACTACACTGGGTGATATTTGCATTTGTGTGGTGCTTTCCCTGAGGGCACCCCCTTGTCCACATCATATGGGACAGCCAGGATTTAAGAAGATAGCCACAGTTTACAAGCTTGAAAAATCAGATAGCAATTAGAGGTCTGACTTTGGGGCTGTTATAGGAGCCTGAAGAGAAGGTATAAAATGCCAGAAGACAGGAGCAGCAAAGGTGGGAGCCCCTCAAATATACATGTGAACTTCATCTAAACTTTCTCTTTGATTGCTTGTCCACAGCATGGCAACTGTGATTAACAATGCTATGTTGTACAGGTAGCCCCTGCCTATCTGCAGGGGTGCGTTCTATAACCCCCAGTGAGTGCCTTAAACCCTACGTACTATCAAATCTTGCATACAATATGCTACATTTTTCCCCTATACTTTCACACCTATGATGAAGCTTAATTTATGAATTAAACGCAGGAAGAGACTAACAACAGGAACTAAAATAGAAAAATTGTGCCAAAATAAAAATAATAGGGAAACGTTTTCAAAATTTACTGAAAAACAAACATGGATTCAGGGCACTCAGCGAGCTTCAAGCAAGATTGAAAAGACAAAACAAAACAAATGAACCAACAGAAACAAAAATGAGATAAATCAAAGTCAGACTGCTGAAAACCAAAGATGGGAAGTCTTAGAAGTAGCCATGGAAGAAAAACATGTGAAACGTTACCAGTGGTGAAACAACAGGTACGTGAAGGCTGATTTACAGAATTTCTAAAAGAGTAGATGGAAAAAATGAGGGTAACATCTTTAAAATATTGGAGAGAAAAAAAAAAGCTGTTAACCCAGAATTCTATCTCCAGTGAAAATATATTTCAAAAAAGAACCAAAAAAGACCAAGTGAGATGGTTTGAAATAATGAAAAACAATTTGTTTCCAGAAGACTGATACTATAATAAATACAAACAAAGTTCTTCAGACTGCAGGGAAACAATGCCAGATCAAAATTTGGATATTCAGAAAGGAATGAAGAATACTAGAAATCATAAATATGAACTAAATATAAAAGAATATCATTATATGCTTAAATCCTTGATTTATTTAAAATATGCCTAACTTTTGGCCAGGTGTAGTTGATCATGCCTGTAATTCCAGCACTTTGGGAGGCCAAGGTGGGAGGATCATTTAAGGATCCTCCAGGGGTTTGAGACTAGCCTTGGTTTGAGACCAATATAGCAAGACCTCATCTGTGGAGAAAAAATATTTTTTAAAAAAGTAAAAACAATTAGCTAGGTGTGATGGCACATGCCTATAGTCCCAGCTACTCATGAGTCTGAAGTGGAAGGATCATTTGAGCCTAGGAGGTTGAGGTTGCAGTGAGCCATGATCATCACTGCACTCCAGCTGGATCCTGTCTCTACATAATACTACTACTAATAAGAATAAAATATACATGACCTCTTAAACAAAAATTATAGTAGTGTTTGATGGAGTTTGTAACCAATACAGGCATACTTTAGAGATATTGCAGGTTCAGTTCCAGCCCGCCTTAATAAGAGTATCACAATAAAGTGAGTCAAATAATTTTTGGTTTCCTGGTGCATATAAAAGTTATCTTTACACTATACTGCTGTCTTTTATGTGTGTGAGAGCATTATGTCTAAAAAACACAATCTATATGTATTAATTTAAAAATACTTAATTGCTAAAAAATGCTAATAATCACCTGAGCCTTCAGAGAGCTGTAATCAGTTGGCTGGTAAAGGGTCTTGTCTCGGTGTTGACGGCTCTGCTGACTGATCCGGGTGATGGTTGCTGAAGGTTGAGGTGGCAGTGGCAATTTTAAGAAAAAAGACAACTATGAAATTTGCCACAGTGATTCTTCCTTTCATGAAAGGTTTCTTTGCAGCATGTGATGCTATTTGACAGGATTTTACCTAGAGTAGAACTTCTTTCAAAACTGGCATCAATAATCTCATACACTGCTACTGCTGTATCAATTAAGTTTATGTAATATTCTAAACCTTTTGTTGTCATTTCAACAATGTTCACAGCATCATTACCAGGAGTCATTTCCATCTCAGGAAACCACTTTCTTTGCTCGCACATAACAAACAAGTTCGTTTTATCATGAGATTGTAGCAATTCAGTCACATTGACTTCTAATTCTAGTTCTCTTGCTATTCCCACCACATCTGCAGATACTTTCTCCACTTTAGTCTTGAACTTCAAAATCATCCATGAGTTTAGGAATCAGCTTCTTCCACACTGCTATTAATGTTGATATTTTGACCTCCCCCCATGAATCATGAATGTTCTTAGTGGCATTTAGAATGATGAATCCTTTCCAGAAGGTTTTCAATTTACTTTTCCAAGATCCACCAGAGGAATCACGATCTATGGCAGTTATAGCCTTATGAAATGTATTTCTTAAATAACAAGACTTGAAAGACAAAATTACTCCTTGATCTATAGGCTACAGAATGGATATTGCATTAGCAGGCAAGAAAACACATTAATCTCCTTGTACATCGCTATCAGAACTCTCAGATCGTTAAAGTACCCAGACGGCCCAAAGCAATAGATAAATTCAGTTCAATTCGTATCAAATTACCGATGTCTTTTTTTCATAGAATTGAGAAAAAGATCCTAAAGTTCATACGGAACCAAAAAGAGTCATAGTAACCACAGCAGTCCTAAACAAAAAGAACAAATCTAGGGGCATCACCCTGTCTGATATCAAATTATAATACTAGCCTATAGTAACTAAAACAGCAAGATTTTGGTATAAAATAGATGCACAGAGCAATGGAATGGAATAGAAAACTCAGAAATAAAGCCATATACCTGCAACTAAGTGATCTTTGACAGAGCTGAAAAAATAAACAATAAAAAAGACACCCTATTCAGTAAATGGTACTGGGAAAATTGGCTAGCCACATGCAGAAAAATAAAACTGGACCACTCACCATATACAATAATTAGCTCAAGATAAATTAAAGACTTAAATGTAAAACTCAAAACTATAAAATTCCTAGAAGAAAGCCTAGGAAAAACTCCTCTAGATGCGGGTCTAAGCAAAAATTTATGACAAAGACCCCAAAGCAAATGCAACAAAAATAAAAATGATAGATCAGAATTAATTAACCTAAAAAGGTCCTGTACAGCAACAAAATAATCAACAGAGTAAACTAATCTACAGAATAGGAGAAAATAATTGCAAATTTTGTCTTCAACAAAAGACTAACATCCATAATCTATCGGGAATTCAAACAACTCAACCAGAAAAAACAATCCCATTAAAAGGTGGGCAAAGGACATAAACAGAAATTTCTCAAAAGAAGATATACAAGCAGCTAACAAACACATGAAAAAATGCTCAACATCACTAATCATCAGGGAAATGCAAATTAAAACCACACTAAGGTATCACTTTACAGCAGTCAGAATGACTACTATTAACTAGATGCAGACAAAGGGAAAACTTGTACACTCTTAGTGAGAATGTAGATTGGTTCAATCTCCGTGGAAAACACTGTGGAAATATCCAAGGAACTAAAAATAGAGTTTCCATTCAACCCAGCAATCCCACCACTGGGTATCTAACCAAATGAAAAAAAATTATATAAAAAGACAGCTATACTTGTTTGTTCATTGAAGCACTATTCACAATAGCAAAGTCACAGAACCAAGCTAAGTGTCCCATCAACAGTTGAGTAGATAAATAAGATAGATAGATAGGTAGATAGATAGATAGATAGATAGATAGATAGATAGATAGATAGACAGACAGATATCATGGAATACTACATAGCTGTAAAAAATGGAATCTGCCTTTTGCAGCAACAAGGATGGTGCCCTTCTGAGAACTGACTCAGAAGCAAAAAATCAAATATTGCATGTTCTTACTTGTAAGTGGGAGCTAAACAATGGGTACACATGGACATAGCCATGGAAATAATAGACGATCGGAACTCCAAAAGGGAGGATGGAATAAAGGGGTAGAGGGATGAGCTTTGAAAGATTACCTGGTGAATACAATGTTCAGTATTTGAGTGACAGTTACACCAGATGCCCAATCCCCAGCATTACACAATATACCCATATAACAAAAATGAACATGTATTCATTAATCCTAACATTAAAAAGATAAATAAAATATACTGGAAAAAAAGAACTCAAGTTACTAGGTGCTTTGTCAGTGAACAGAAATATTTTGAAAGATATTTTTTTTTTCTTTCTGAGCAGTAGGTTTCAACAGTGGGCTGAAAATATTCAGTAAACCAGGTTATAAAGAGATGTGCTGTCATCCAGACTGTGCTGTTCCAGTTGTAAAGCACAGGAAGAGTAGCTGTAGCATGATTCTTAAGGGCCCTGTGATTTTCAGAATGGTAAGTGAACACTGGCTTCCACTAAGGTCACCAGCTACATTTGTCCCTACCAAGAGAGTTAGCCTGTTCCTTGAATCTTTGAAGCCAGGCATTCGCTTCTCCTCTAAGAAAGTCCTAGATGGCATCATCTTTCAATAGGAGGCTGTTCTGTCTACATCGTGAATCTGCTGTTTAGTGTGGTCACCGTCGTCAATGATCATTACTAGATCTTCTGGATAACCTGCTGCAGTTTCTCCACTTCACCTTGCACTGTTATGTTAAGGAGATGGCTTCTTTCCTTATCTCATGAACTGACCTCTGCTAGCTTCAGATTTTTCCTCTGCAGCTTCCTCACCTCTTTCAGCCTTCATAGAATTGAAGACAGTTAGGACTTTGCTATGGATTAGCCTTTGGCTTAAAGGAATGCTGTGCCTGGTTTGATCTTCTGTCCAGACCACTAAAACTTGTATCAGTAATGAAGCTGTGTCTCTTCCTCATCATTTCTGTGTTCCCTGGAGTTGAACTTTCCCTTCAGGAACTTTTCCTTTGCATTCACAACTTCACTAACTGCTTGGTGCAAGAGGCCCGGCTTTCATCCTAGTTTGGCTTTTAATGTGCCCTCTTCACTAAGCGTAATCATGTCTAACTTTTGATTTAAAGTGAGAGACATGCGACTCTTCTTCTCACGTGAACACTTAGGGGCCATTGTGGGGTTATCAATTGGCCTGATTTCAACATTCTTCTGTCTCAGGGAACAAGGAGGCCTGAAGAGAGGAAGACAGAGAGAGAGATGGGGGAACACACTGTCGTCAGAGCGGTCAGAACACACAAACATCATTTATTGACCATTTGCTGTCTTATATGGAGGCAGTTCATGGTGTCCCAAAACAGTTACAATAGTAACACCAAAGATCTCTGATCAAAGATCCCCATAACAGATGATAATTTAGAAGTTGGAAATACTATGAGAATTATCAAAGTAGGACACAGAGACATGACGTGGGCACAAAATGTTGGAAAAATGTAACCAAATGAGTTGCTTGATGCAGGGTTGCCACAAACCTTCAATTTGTAAAGCGTGCAGTATCTGTGAAGTTCAATAAAGCAAAGCACAATAAAATGAAGTGTGCTTGAATGTATCATACATGGTAACAAGAATACAAATACCAGATTAATGCATGTATACAGACACAATGCTTCATATATTACATGTTACAGCACAATATTAACTGCATAAACTATAATAATTTAAGGATGCATATGGTAATCCCTAGAATAATTTCCAAAACTATATAATAACAATGCAAAGAATTTTAGCTAAAAGACCACAAAACAAAAACAAGAAACATGTGGGACAAACAGAAACCAAAGAGTAATATAGTGAACTTAAATCCAGCTGTAACAAGACTTACATTAATTATAAGTTGACTAAGCCTTACAATTAAAAGGTATGGATTGTCAGACTGGGTTGAAAAAGAATAATTTTCTTGTTGCTTTCCTGTATGGAGACTACCAGTTTTAATTCATAGTCTTTGAATTATCTTTCAATGTTTCATACATTTTAATTCCCATTTTGATTTATTCTTTGATCCATAAATTAACCAGAATTGTTCTGACATTTACAATCGTATGAAAATGTTTTCCTTATCTTTGTGACAATTTCCAATTTAATTGCAGTCACATAATGTAGTCTCTGTGCTACGCATTTTTTGAAATGTATTGAAGTTTACTTTGTGATTTAATAAAGGGTCACATTTTCTTAATATACACCTGAAGGAACACACATTTTCTAGTAGTCCGTTTCAGGGTATGATACATTTCTGTTCAACCAAATTTTGGAATTGTGTGATTCAAATCTCCTGTGTGTTTACTAATATTTGTCTGTTATCTATGGCTAAGAGAGGTATGTCAGAGGTTCCCAGCAAGATGGCAAATATGTCCATTTCTCTTTGTCCGTCTTCCAATATCTGTGGAGCTTGTTTTCTTAGGGGTCTTTGAGTGAAAAATCCCTCCTGGTCATTGAGATTCTTCATATTCCTACACGTAATAATGCTTTTCACCTTCAAGATTGTGACATTTTGTTTATTTTTTTATTTTTTATTTTATTTATTTATTTATTTATTTTTTGAGACGAGTCTCGCTCTGTCGCCCAGGCTGGGGTGCAGTGGCCGGATCTCAGCTCACTGCAAGCTCCGCCCCCCGGGTTCCCGCTATTCTCCGGCCTCAGCCTCCCGAGTAGCTGGGACTACAGGTGCCACCACCGCGCCTGGCTAATTTTTTTTTGTATTTTTTAGTAGAAACGGGGTTTCACCGTGTTAGCCGGGATGGTCTCGATCTCCTGACCTCGTGATCCACCCGTCTCGGCCTCCCAAAGTGCGCCACCACGCCCGGCACCCTGACATTTTGTTTATTATAACAATAATATTGCTGCTCAGCTTTGTTTTGTCTATTATGGAAGCATCCATTTGTAGCAAGAGTAGCATTCTCTTCAGCTGTTTAACCATGTCTTGACAATAGTGTATAGTGGTCTTATTTAATTCTATCTAAAAAAACCGTAGATTTTTCATTTTGCTTAGTCCACTCTCAATTTGTGTGATCATCGCTATATCTGAATTTGTTTAACACAAGCCTTCTTTTTATCTTCCACTTGTTTCACTTTTTCTGTGTTGTAACCTATTTAGAAGGTGGAGGTAGATTCTCAAATTACTCATTTGTTTTTAGTTTTTTTTTTTATCCTTTTATTTTCTTTTGTCTACTGGTTTGCAAATAATACTCATCTTTATTTCTGTGGTTTTACTTGAAAATTATCCTACATAGTTAACTAAATAAATCTAAAGTTGGCATCTTAACCCCTCCCAAACAGTACTAAGAACTTAGAACAGTTAACACTGATCAGCCTCCTCTCAATTAATATTCCATTGTTGTGCACAATTTTAGTTCTGTTTTTGTTCCCCATCATAGATTAAACCTTTCTGTAACTATTTTATATGAAGGTTGGGAGTTTTTATGGTGCAAGTTTACCAATGTCTTTGTTTACCATTTCTTCTTTTTGGTCCTTCATTTCCTTAGACTTTCCTTCTGGGACCACAGTCCATCCTCTAGATACAGTCTTCAGTGTTTCTAAAGGTATGTTGGTTGTAAACCCTCTCACACTACTTGTCCACTCCTGTATTCTCCGTACCTGTAGCCCCCAATACATGAGAGCGAGTCAGTGCTCAAGTCACTGGAATAATGAGAATCTCCCCACATCCCACAAAACACTGGAATTTCCCTCAGTCTTGGTGATACCATCCGTAGGAAAAGGCAATCTCTTTACCAGCATTAGGCCTGAGGAACCCACATGGCCAGATTAGCTGTTGGCTTCCTCCCTAGGGCGGGGCACCTGACCTATAAATTAAACACACCACGGACTACAGTAGCAGGAGGCTGCCAGGCGAATATGCTCACGTTAAAGTCGTAAAGGCTAATCTCAAGCAGGTTAATGATGCTCAGAAATCGTACCACATTTTCCTGATACATTCCTTCTCACACTCACGAGATAGCTGTTTCACGCCCTCCATTTGCTCATCAGATCTTCTGTACCCTTCCCCGTCCGACGTCCACCTGATGACCTATGCCACTGATAAAACAGAAGCCACTGGGAGAAGCCTTCCACAAGCTCCCTCCACCACACAACACACGCTTGTGTCCCCGGCACCTGCTTTCCTATACTGTGCTCGTCCCCTGTTTCTGAACTACTCATGCGGCTGTTTACAGCCACCCACTCCACAGGAACACCAAAATATGGCAAAAGCGCTGTTCCCTGCAGCCCTTCCCGCCGCCTTTCCCAGCTGTCTCCCAGGCCATTCCCCTCAGCATGCAAACGTGCTGTCATTTCTCCCATGCGGAAACAAACCCTCTATGGACCCCACCTTCTTCTCTTGGTTCCAATTCTCTATCCCTCTGCACAGCAAAAATCCTTGAAACCTGTCCGTCCACTTTCCACTTCCTCTGCTTCCTTTTCTCTTTAACCCAGTCCAATCAGTCTTATACCCCGACTATGCCACAAAAACTGTGACGTTCACAAATGGCGGTGCCACTGCTGCCTCCTGTGGTTACTCTGCAGTCTGCGTGCCATCCGTGTCGTTTGCAGTCTCCGTGACACAGGTGGGCAGGCCTTCCCTTCCCCACTCAGCGTCTAGGGCCCCAGCCTCCTCTGGCTTTCCTCCTGCCTTGCTGGCCACTCTTCCTCAGTCTCCTTTGCTGATTCCTCTGTGTTTCTCAGACTTTGTATGTTTTGAGTGTCTCCAGTCTGGTCCTTGAATTTATTTCCTGTGTTTTCCTCTGTGAAGATTGTATTCAGTCACATGGCTTTAAAATCGTCTACATACTGATTTCTCTCAAACTGGTAACTCCAACCTTGTCCTCTCATAAGACTCCAAAGCCATTTATTTAATTGCGTTCTTGTCCTTGCCACCAATACATATCTCAAATTCAACAGGTCCGAAAATGAGCTCCAATGTTACCCTAATCCTCCAAAATAAGAAAAAAATAAACTGATCCCTTCGGTCTTCCCTGTCTCAGTTGATAGCAATTCCTTCCTTCTAGTTGCTGTAATTCAAAATTGCAGTCTTCCTTGAGTCTTCTAATTGTCTCATATATTCAATCCATTAGCAAACCTGCTAGCTCTGTCTTCAAAACACACCCAGGATTTTAATATACCCCTGTTTCTACCCACGCTTGCCTCTCTATGGTCTATTCCCATCACCAACATCCAGAGTGTCCCCTGTTACGCTGGCCAGGTCTCATCACTTCGCTGCCCAAAGCCCTCCAGGGGCTTCAGGTCCCCAGGGAAAGGGCATCATGGTCTGATCCCATTCTGCCTCTCCTGTGCCCGGCCCTAGCGTCCTGCTACTCATCCCCTCACTCCTGATCAGACCACAGCCACTCCCTTATCACGCTGGGTACACACCTTAGGGTCTGGGTACTGTCTTGGTGCTCTCTGCCTGTTACAGTCCTTGGCAATATATTCACGTCTGCACCACTAGCGCCTTTATATTGGTGTCAAAATTTCGACTTCGTACTGAGGACTCCATGAGTCTGCCTCCACCCCTCCTTCCTCCCCCGACTGCCACAGCACCGGTTACAGAGATCAACTATCGTGTTTCTTGTCTGTCCACCCGACTGTCCACCCGAGGACTGTATGCCAGAGTCAGTGCTTGACCACGGTTTGGTGTATAATCAATATTGAACATGGTATTATCATTTTTCTGAAGTATCATCACACACAATTTACCAGTATTATCATCATGGAAGCTTAATATAAATACAAATACAAAACAAAAATAATTTTCTGGAAACAAGAACAATAATGTATTTCTAAATTTCTACCTCTGATTCTGTAAAGCTGATGACAAGACCATCATCTATCTATCTACCCATCCATCCATATGTATCCATCTGTATGTTTGCACGTAAGTAGCTTCAAATACAATTATTTTAGTTGACATGCAGACATTTCCTACTTAGGTAGTGAAATGAATTGTTGCTTAGGTGTTTAATACGCCTATGAGAAAATTCTGTTTCATTAGTTTATATTTAAAACTCTCATCTTTATAAGCTATTTAAAAAATGTTATCATCTGCCTTGGATAGAGATAGGAAGTTGATTCTTACATTCAATTTAATTGCATTTTGTTGTCTTATTGTGATGTAAATTACATGATATTATAATGCATCTAAATATCTGGGAATTAAATATTCATTAGTGTCTGTAAATCAGCATAAACCTGTATCTGAGTATTTTGTATCTTGAAAACACACCTCAAAGTAATACCAAATATGGCACTGAATTTAATGGAACAATAGAAAAAAATTAGGAGATAAATATAATGCAAAGTGTGTATTGTATTTGGATAATTGAGTTTTCAAAGTGTTTTATTATGAACATTTCCAGAGTCAAGTTCTAAAATGTTCATTATCACTGAATATGTTGATTGCAGAATTGAATTACATCATTAATAAAAGATGATAAATTTCACAAAATCATATAAAAGTTTTCTTAGTCTTTTCTGGGAACTGAATGTGTTAATGGTTTCATGTATCCAATAAGATTTTGTTTAATAAACTGAAGACAATTTTTGTGTTATTGGTCAATTTTTTTCATACCTTTTACTTTTTCAGTCATTAATTTTTATTTAATTATCACTGAGTCATAGAAACAATTCACAACTATTAAAATAAGTATGTTTTTCATGGTGCCTCTTTATTCTCACTCTTGATTTCTTCACAAGAGTCTCAGGAGAGCAGTGGGGAAAGGGAGAGGTAAATGAAGCCAGAATCTCACCACGCTTTCCCTCCTGTTGAGTATTGGACAACAGTACTTGTGTGCCTTGATATAGCAGTCGGTTGCAATTTAGCACTTCAAATTAATGACTAATTGTGCCTAATATATTTTCCTGGAGATGTTAGTTGATGAAAATTGCTTTGAGTTCTAAAATATTTTCAGGGATCAATTAACATTAGGTAACTGGGAAAAGATTCTGAAATTGTCCCTGTGGTTAAAAAACAAAACAAAACCCACCTTTATTTTCCCAAATCTATTTTTAAGTTTATATAGCCTAAAACACTCATGGGTAAATATTCCCTTCTGAACATAAATAATAATATAGACTATTCATTAAAAATATAACCATGTGAGGTATAAGTTAAAAGGCATTTGGAAAAGAAATATGAATCTTTTAGGAGCACTGAGATATTTTGGTTTTGGATTACTTGTTTTTTAAAAGTCCAATTCAGTTTGATAAGCATTTATTGAACAGTGTATTCGTCCATGGCATTATGTTAAGTGCTGACAAGACAAAGACGACGTAGTCTCTCCCCTCAATAAGAACTTAAAGATACTTCTCTTCGTTATACAAGTTCACCTCTCAAGTTACGAAATTAACCTCACTGAAAAAAAAGTGACTAAAAGTTTACTTCAGACAAGGGATTTTGAGGGTTTGCACTGCTTCTCCTTGAGCATAAACTAATGGGTGTTCGTTGAGTGATCCATATTCTTTGGCCAGAAATTTACATTTGAGCTGTGAGATATATTTAGCCCAAATTATAAGAAATAGCTTAATCTTTCTGACAAATCAAGAGCAAATATTTGGGTACGTTTTTTGCCTGAAACACGATAGGTGAAAAAGACATTCTTCTATGAGTTTTCAAGTATTAGATAAATCTAGCTGAAATGGGCTCCCAAAATTTTCTCTGCTAGAGAGAAAGGAAATGGAACAGCCACAAGGAAGCAACTTCAAGTATGAGAAAATCACTTATATGTTGAGACCCGTTTTTCAAATCCTCACTATGGATCAGTGATAATTTGGCAAACTTGTTTATTAGTAAGCTTCCTCTACACTGCAAAATCATAAAATGTAAAATTATAAATAGAATAATACAAAATGTGATCTTGCTCTGTTTATAGTAGGAAGTTCAAAATTAATAAAACAAAGTAGCTGTATTAAGGACATAACAGTAATGAAATATGTATAAAGTACACAAAAAAGACAACCAGATAGGAATGGCTCCTTCAAATGTGAGAAAGTCCATATTTGGACATCCAAGTATAAGCGCTCTGGGTTTCAGTCTGTAACTGGATTTTCATTCAAGCAATGATAGCCCTTCCCTGGCATCCAGTTCATGACTGAATGGCTAGTTAGATTCCCCAAGTTTAAAATGTTTCTTTTTCTTTTCTTTTCTGTCTTTTTTTTTTTTAAGAGATGGAGTGTTGCTCTGTCACCCAGGCTGATCCTCCCTCCTTAGTCTACTAAGTAGCTAAGAGCAGGGACGCACCACCACAACTGGCTAAATTGTGAAAAAAAAAAAAAAAATAGAGATCTGGTCTTGTTGTGTTGCCCAGGCTGGTGTTGAAATCCTGCCCTCAATCAATCCTCCCACCTTGGCCTCCCAAAGTTCTGGGATTATAGGCGTGAGCCATTACACCTGGCCTTCTTTAGTTCTTTAGTCTTTAATGATTTCTGAATAGTCTGCTTAGATTCTCTCTAGCCAACACATGTGTACAGAGCCCAAATTTATGTATTGTAAAAAATGCCAACCCCCAAATCAATGACCCAAATTAAAATCCTTACTATGCCCTTAGCCAGCTGTATGAAGATGAACAAACAGAATCAGTCTTTCTTGGCATTCCTTATCTGTCAAACAAGTTTGCTGAAAAAGTTTACCTAAAACGGTAGTCTCAGCCCTGGGCTGGTGTGCATATGGCTCTGTGTGTTTCCTCGTCTGCGGTGGGGCCAAAGGTGTTCATACAGCTATTCTGGTGATGCCGATGGGAAAATTCACAACAAAGGACTTTTGAAATGGATAAAAATATAAACATAAATGTAAGTTAAAAAGTTTCAGTTATCATATATGTATATAAATTTTTCTAATGAACTATAAGCAACTATCATTACTTATAATATGGTAATTACTAATGCTTTTATATCTGGGAATGATATGTAATATGTAATCATATAATATGTAAGATTACACACATTATAAATTACTATGAGATTATATAAATATGGTTGTATATAATTAGAGTTGTTACATAGAAATATATATTGTATATAATAGTTACTATATATACATATATATGTTGTATATGATAGTTACTATATACAAATATATATGTTATATATAATAGAGTTACTATATATAAAATACATATATGTTTACTATAAAAATAAGCAAATAGATAGCTCAATATATAGTTATTCTTAAAACTCAACAACTTTGGGCCGGATGCGGTGGCTCAGGCCTGTAATCCCAGCACTTTGGGAGGCTGAGGCAGATGGATTACAAGGTCAGGAGTTCGAGACCAGCCTGGCCAACATGGTGAAACCCCGTCTCTACTAAAAACACAAAAAGTTACCCGGGCGTAGTGGCATGCGCCTGTAGTCTCATCTACTCAGGAGGCTGAGCCAGAAGAATGGCTTGAACTTGGGAGGCGGAGGTTGCAGTGAGCTGAGATCACACCACTGTGCTCCCATCCAGGTGACAGAGCGAGACTTTGAAAAAACCAAAACCAAAACCAACAAAAAAACTCACAACTTTAGAGAAACAAATTGTTTTTTGAAATTTTGCTTCCAGAAAATTGCTTATTTGCTTTAAACTAGCTTAATTTTTTGTTTCTGAACAAAAATTGTACCATGTGGGTGCTGCCCACTTCCAGCAGTGATTCTATACAAGTGGCTTAAAATAGCCAACGCTTTGGATACAGAATGATACTCCATGGTTTTTCATGTGGTAATGTGCTTACTAACAATGTAATGAGGATCAACTAGAAGCCAGATACTGTGTAATGTCAATGACATGAGGCTAAATAAGAAAACATTCCTGCACTTGAGCCATTCATCGCCTGGCCCTACTGACATACCATCTTGGAATAAAATCTCCAGTACTTACAAACTTGAAATCCACACTTGTTTATTATAAACTGATTATAATTCAAATTAAAACAAAATATGAAATTCCACCATTATTTTTATAGTTAACTTTGTTTCATTTATACTCAAATAATTCTCAGTTAACTGAAATCACATTAATTACTCAAGCCATTCCTTTGAACACTTAGGGACTCTGCTAGACTGTGGGGATAAAACCAGCTATGCTCATAAGCCACCTCTTTGATGAAAAAAAAAAGTTCTTATATGTGGTGTTTGCAAATTTTGTGGTATAAATACTCCTACTGCAGTTGATTTCAAATAACCACAATGTAACCACCAGCTTGCAAAATTCTTGAATATTTAGTGATCATCTCTCACAAGCTTGTATCAGCCAGCATTAGCAGACCACTAGATAAATCGTAAATAAGCTATATGATAGTCTTCATATATTAGTAGGGAGAAACAGGAAGACATCTAACAGGATCATTATTTTAGTAAAAGTTCTATGGGAACCCAAGAGGAAGGAATGCTAGTGGCCAGGGAAGGCTTTAGCGAAAGGGGGTAATTTGAATTGTGTCTTGAGGGATGAGGAGGACCTCCCCAGGGTGACAAAGCTTCTCCAGGTTGAGGTGGTATAGAAACACGAGGATGGGATGTCTTGACAGAAAAGGAAATGTATGTAGAGGAAAGTGTATAGAGCATAGTATGTTTACATTTTGGAATAATATGAGATGACCAGAGAGATGGGAGGGGCCAGGAGAGAAGAGGTACATACAGTAAGAACTGGGGGGTCTGAGGCAGAGCAGCTATGAAGGCACTTGTGTGTTATATTAACGAGTTCAAGCGACTTTGGTAACTTCCCCAGTTGAGCAGAGCAGTGCCATACTGGGCTTTTCGTTTTAGGAAGAACACTCTAGAAGCAGTATAGAGGATACTCTGGAGGTGAGAAGAGGGGTAGCAGGATGGCTTAGGAGGCAGCTACAGTGTACTATGAAAAAATAAATGAAAGCTTGGCCTGAAATGTTAAGTTTGAGGTGCTTGTGAAGATCCTTTATTATTTAAAACAAATCTGCCCACCCTGAACAACAGCCAGTGGGGAAATCTGGTTTTAATGATAACGATAATGATTTTTAAGTACATAAACATATTCTCCTCAATCTGTTTTCCCTTTTCATTGTGGGACTTTGTTGTCAGCAGACAAATCTTATTGTCTTCTCTTTTTTGGTGTAATTAAGATAGTAAATTGCGTGGAATGTTCCTTTCTTGTCAAATCTCTATATTATCTTGCTTCAGTCAACTGAAAATGTATTTGACTCTAGATGTAGTAACAAATCAGATGAGAAGATAAGAACAAAAGGGCACATTTGATTCACATGCACATTCTGGCTAGTCCGGCATTCATCAAATTTGATATTTTATGGAAATTCAGTGATCTTGCCAAATGTGTAAATAAAGCGTTAATCTTACTTTAAGGGGCAAACCATGTTTTGTACAAAAAACAAAAACTGCTCTTTTGGAGCTAATTCAGCTCACAAAAAATCTGTCTACTGTTCTTATCATACATTTATCTCCCCATCCATATCTTTTTCCCCAGTTTTGAACTAACACTTGCGTATTTCTAATGTAGTGAAAATTATTTGTGCTCTGTTTGAAATCTACAGTGTCCCAGCACAATGCTGATGTCAGCACACATAGGTTTCAAACGGATGGGTCTTAGCTGGCTTCTAGTTCTTTGTGCCGGAAACGGATGGGTCTTAGCTGGCTTCTAGTTCTTTGTACCGGCTGTAGTAAAGGTTCCATGCAGAAATGTTAAACTTCAGGCACTCGGTATCTTATGTCCTCATGGCATCCTGCCAAACCCCGTCACAGCCGCTGTTTCTTTAGGACATATTAGCAAACATATGAGTGGGGGCAGAATCTGAACACCACTCAGGTATATGTCTGCTTGAAAAGCTGCTTTTCTGCTAAGGATTAAAGCATTCGTTTTTTATTATCAGAGGAGATAAAGACAAACTCTTATTTGAAGGACAAATTTTAAACTTGTGTGAAAATTATTTTAAGGGCATGTTTATATCAGAGCAATTAAACTAACGAAGTAGTATATTATGATGCAGTTACAAGCAGGTGATTTTCAGGAAAAATTGGTTCCCCACTGCCCTTTTTGGGTAAATTTAATATTACAAAAAAATTTTTTTGGTACTACTATTAGATAGGTAAAGTCCTTTGAAAGCCCCTTCCTGCCAACTGGAGGATCCACGTCAGAAATTCCCTTCATCTGTGCCCCCTGGGCCTCCAGGCCTTTGAGTTAGTGACGCTCAGGAATAGAGAAGTGCAGAGATGTATGCATCACACAATGCTGGACTGGATTCACCTTTTTTTCTTTTTTGGTGAATTATTTCTCTGTCACCCAGGCATGAGTGCAATGGTGCAATCTCTGCTCACTGTAACCTCCATCTCCCAGGTTCAAGCGAGTCTCCTGCCTTAGCCACCCGAGTAGTTGGGATTACAGGCACCTGCCACCACGCCTAACTAATTTTTGTACTTTTAGCAGAGACAAGTTTGCCATCTTGGTCAGGCTGGTCTCGAACTCCTGACCTCAGGTGATTCACCCACCTCGACCTCCCAAAGTACTGGGATTATAGGCATGAGGCACCGCGCCCAGCCTGGATTCAAATCTTACCTCTTCTAATTATTAGTTCTGTAATCTCTCAGAGATTCATGTCTTCATTAATCACATGAGAATAATATTGTTCAGTTTATATAAGTTTTGAGAGAACTTCCTAATCACCAGTGAAAAATGTTTGTCATTTAGTGAATACTCAAAATGTTACTTTACTTAGCAAGTATAATTACTAGTAAACTTCAGATTGAACGGAAATAATTTAGTTAAACTCTCTTGATATTTTCAAGTAGCTCACTTATTTTGTCTTCGCAACCACAACTTCCTTGCCCTTTCTCTTTGTATGTCCCTTATTCTATTCTTTTACAAAGTTACAGCAGTTAAAGCATGGAGATTCATTCTGGAGGAGAATCGGTTTTGTGCACTCTCCTATGTTCTCTGCTTGTAATAGAACTGTCTCCAAACTGCATGCAACATTGCAAACACACAGTGATGCTACATACGTGATTTCATGGGATAATATGATAGCCAAATTTTCAAAGCACAAGGAGGAAGAGAAAACAGTTAACCTTGTCAAGATAAACTAATCTTCAAATGACAATATATAAGCAAATGCTAGAAATAAGCAATTCAAGGACTGATTGAGAAGCTCATGGTCATTTTCTATGTATCTTGAAAAGCATGACAAACTAGTACGATATTCTTTCTTCTTACTCACAAGTGGAAACTTCTCCTACTGTTCCTAGGCTGCCAAATTTTTCTTTTTTCCTTTGTGAACCAGAGTCCATTCTGCACTCTTTCTCCCTGAGGTACGTGTGCCTTTCCAAACCAATATCTCTCACTTTTTCCCTTGGGTTATTTTCTTGTCCTGTCTTATTTCTCCTGGTGCCTTAGGGGATCCTTTCAACACACCTCATAAGGGCCAGGGAGTCCAAGAACAATACTTACTTTTATTACCATGCACTCCATCCTTCATCCAAACAGTCAGTTCTAAAATATGTTGAACTTCAGGTTCACCAGTGTTGCTGGCAGGGACAGGGGAGAAGGAAGATTTGCCAGGGAGATTTCAGAAGCACACAGAGCAAGAGGGCAGGGAGAGAGGGAACGCCGTGTCTCGGCTTCTCACCTCCCTGTATATGATAAACATCATGATGCCAGTTTCTTCAGCTTTGGCTGGTGACAGTATGGGTTCAACCGTCCCATGCTTTCCTCATTCTTTCCCTTGTTTGTCATCATTGTTAACTTTGACTTTGGGCAGAGAAGACTTCACTCTACAAAAGCTCTTTACAAAGGAAATGGATACAATGAAAGAAGAGTTCTATTTTTTTAAGTAACATTGTGGAAGCAAAGAAGGTCTAGTTTTGTCTCCCTTCCACCTTTTCCGTTCTCGCTCTCATCTCTCTCAGGCACCATAGACCCATCAGTCTCCTTCCTTGCTACCTCCATCATAGGGACATGAAGTTTTTCTTGCACTTGGCCCCACGGCACTTCATGTTTCTCTACTGAGAAACATATCTAGGACAAGATACAGTGCTTGCCTTACACATATAGTAGCGTCAAGATTGCTCAAATCTAATCGCGCTTTTCCCACATACTAGACATAAATTACTTGAGGGCAGGGATTGAATCTTCTCATCTGTCCGTAGCTTTCAGCCCTGAGCACACTGCCCTGAGCATGGAAAATGCCCTATAAATTTTAGCTGAATTAAATTGACGAAGGCTGTTTTTGCTTTGGCAGATAAGGACAACGAAAAGTCCAAATCCATCATGCCAATCTCTTCATTAAAGTTCCCATTTCCTTAACTAATTCCAATTAAGGCATTAAGGCAAGTATGGTGGTAAAAATCCAATCTTTAGAGCCCGAAGATAAAGGTGTAAATTTCAGTACTCAGTAGTGGCTTAGGTTTCCACATCTGTGAAATGAGGTAAGGCCGTCTTCATGGAAACACTGTGCAGAATGGAAGGATTTCATGTACTACTGTGTATCCCAATCCCAGGAGGGTTTGTATGTAGAAGAGGAACTGGAAACAGCCCAGTACGTTCACAATAGAGGAATAATCAATGGGTGAGGTCTCATTCCAGAAACAACTGGATCCCTGTCTCCCACATTTAAACACTTGATTTCCCTCTCAATTATTTTTTCTTATGTAACTTGAAATATTAATTACAAAAAGCGTGCAGTACATAATTTGTTGGGATATTTTCTACTAAGTGGGCCTAAAACCAGGCTTAATTGAAAAAGATTCCAAGATTCATTTTCCATGAAATTTTTCTGAGATAAAGCAAGAGCGCAAAGAAAGTAAGATTAAATCATAGAAAATAAGGCAAATCTACATCACTCCCTACCCTGCTTACTTTTTATATAACGCCAAGGTTATGAGCAATACAATGCTGAGAACCTGCAAATGAACAATTGGGGGTGGGTGTTCGCTCTATGTGTAACTCCAACAGGGAACATCTAACATCTTTTTCAAATACTTAAGCAAAATTAAGAATCATGCCCAAGGGTTGACTAAAGCTATTTTATTGTAAAGAATTATTCAAGCAGCTCTTATTCCCACTCAGTGAAGTCAAGACATTCTAAAACATAATCTTGCAAGCTAGGTGGAGTCATGCTGCCAAGGGGGCTACTGGTAGGATATATTCTTGAAAATACTCCTTTACCAACCCTATAGGAATGCTGTGCACCCTTTTTGATTATCACAAATTTGTGTTTAAAATCTTCGTATTTATGTACTATGTACTTTGAATACATGAGCATGATACTTTAAATTTGCTGAAGTATTTGAAAAAGATGTTACAGGTATTCGCTGTTAGAGTTAAATGGAGAGTGAACACCCATTCCAAACCGTCCATTAACAAGCTCTCAGTATTTTACTGTGCTTTGGTATTCTTGTATATATAATATGATATAGGAACAGGTTAAATACATTAGTTCTTTGTTTTTGTAAGTAACTCATTACAAATGATTTGAGAAAATTAAGGTAGACTTTTACATTGAAAGCGTCCTTAAGAGATTTTTAAAGTCAATTGACCCCGAAGGTCTGTCATTTGGAGACGGTGGATTCTAATGCAGACACTGGAAAGAATGTTAAGGGACCTGTAATCAAATACTATATTTTGGCTGTTGGTAATTTACTGAACAGTTGACTTTTGGTAATTTGCACTGAAGGTGCTTTGATGTATAAGTAATCCTATTTTCTTTTCACTTACAGTTCAAGCACTTTGGGAAACACCTTCACTATTTCAGACCATTCAGGCAAATGATTGCTGCGATACCTCAGGGAACAGTTTATTCTTTAACAAAATTTGGTGGAGTGTTTTTGAATTTTTGTTTTCTAAGGACCTCTGTACCGATAATCTAACATTTTAGTATCTCTCTATGTTTCTAGAATAAAAGATGCCGTGCACTACAGCCACCAATTCAAACACTCTCATCACCCTAAGAGCTCTTGAAATTGCACCTGGCGGAAAGCATTTCCCAGCCAACTGGAAATAAGGAAGAGTTCCCTTCCCCTCATCCTGTTTGTTCCTGAAATGCACATGAATCTTCATTTCTACCTTCAGAAAACAATTACTAGACTGCTTGTACTTTCCTTAGCTGTTGAAGCTCCAATGTCTAAGGATGTAAACATTTGTTTTAAGACAATGTTTCCTTTAATTATATATCTTAGAAGAGCAAATCGCCTACTTAACTCAATCCCTTCAGAGGTTCCCAGTGAGAATTTATACACCTGAGCCCTAAATGGAAATTTGGGGTCATTCAGTGTTTCTGAAGGGCAGGCAGGTGGATATCAAGTCCACATCTTTTTAGGCATTACTTTTAATTACTTTAAAAGTAAACACCCTTCCCGTTAGAGTTGTGTTTCTTCAATTAATGAGATAACAGAGCAGTGTTCCTAGGACACTGGCTGCTCCTCCGTGATAGCAAGTAAACTGCACAAGCTACATCTGTAATTGGTTTTCTGATCCAGCCTCAGCAAACACACATGAGTGAAGTTCATGGAAGGGATAAACGGATTTAGTTACCTTCACAAGCTACCTTCAAAGAGCAGTTTAATTTTGTTTCCTTATAGCAGCTTCCCTTCCCCCAGCCCATTAGAGCTTCTTGATTTATGATACAGTAGTTGTAGCTTTCCCAGTCAAGACAGGATTTTCTTCTGTCAGAAAATGTGGCTCCCAAGGATACCGCCCTGGGAGAGTAAATGAGATTCTAATAGTTCCAGATTATTACTAAAGGCAGAGTCAAGGAAATAACTTTTATTTTCTTTCTATTAACCACACATAGCAATGAAAATTCTCAATTAATAGGTTAATTTATATGATTTATAGTTCAATATGCAGCATATTAATCATGAGACATTAAAAGAAATGCGGCCGGGCGCGGTGGCTCAAGCCTGTAATCCCAGCACTTTGGGAGGCCGAGGCGGGTGGATCACGAGGTCAGGAGATCGAGACCATCCTGGCTAATACGGTGAAACCCCGTCTCTACTAAAAAATACAAAAAAACTAGCCGGGCGAAGTGGCGGGTGCCTGTGGTCCCAGCTACTCGGGAGGCTGAGGCAGGAGAATGGCGTGAACCCGGGAGGCGGAGCTTGCAGTGAGCTGAGATCTGGCCACTGCACTCCAGCCTGGGCGACGGAGCGAGACTCCGTCTCAAAAAATAAATAAATAAATAAATAAATAAATAAATAAATAAATAAATAAAATAAAATAAAATAAATGCTTCCTGTTAATATCACTTTTCTGTAGTATCTAAGTTGCTTTGTAAGCTACATGATTTGTTACAATTAGACAGGCATGTTACTTACGAAGGCCAAAATAATATTGGAAGGCCCCAAGGGCCATTTGTTTTTACTAATGCTGTACAATTTTCTCTTAATCAATAACTAGAATTTGCTTCGTTGGTCTTCTAAAGTCAAATGCATTTACAATGGGATCTGTTGCTATTTTTCTGAGTATTTTGTGTATCAGAGCCTCCTTGTAAGTGGTTTGCTATCAATAAATAATCAAACAACAACATACTGGAGGTCATTACCCTTGAAAAACCTCAGTGGTTTAGAAATTCAGTTCAAATTTTGTACCTTATTGTTATCAATACAATTTATGGCTAAATAGCGGTAACATTACATGTGGGATGTCTACGTGAACTAAGCACAGGATCTGTTCCCAAGATCTTGTGGTCTAAAAGGGGAAACCGACAAGAAGCCAGACCATTGCAACGCAACGTGGCCAGCGGTGCAATCCATGCATGAACGTGCATCGTGACGGTGCCCCAGCGGCTGGGAGAGTCTCTGAATGACCTTTAGGCCAGCACTTCCTAGATACTTGGTCATTTTACTGGAACTCCTTAAGTTCAGTCACTGGTTACATGCATAATTGGAAAAGAGTTTTTATGGATGACTTTAGGAGCCATAGCAGAGAATTAGCTCTTAAAGTCATTATTGACTCTCTGCAATCAGAAAAGCACTATGATTAAGTAACAGTCTCTGTGGCGAAGCCACCTAGAACAAGCAGATCTTGGAGTGGAGTGAGTCTAGAAAGTGCAGTTAGCTTTTGGCCTCTGTGGAGAAGGGAGGTGCTGGAGCCACCCTTTACCCACGCCCCAGTTATGTACATTTCCATTTCTAGGTGCAAGAATGGCCCTGCAGCAAGAAAATAAAGTCTATATAGAAGATATTTTAATTTATAAATTTTAATCTAAAAAATGTATGTTATTCTGCATTACAAGTTGTAGGGTGGGATATTTAATCCCACATATTTTACTCTGTTGTATATTAGAAAAACTAAGAAGATAATGCCCTAGATTTAATTCAGATGACTTAACATTTGAAGCTCTTATCCCATGAGTTCTGTTCTTCGCATGAGAGAGCCAGTACACACACACCTATGTTAATAGCAGCAATATTCACAATAGGCAAGAAGTGGAAGCAACGCAAATGTTGATTGATAGATGAATGGAGCAACATGTGATATGTACTTACAAGGGAACATTACTCAGCCTTAACATCATAGAAAATCTTGTCCCATGCTACAACATGAGTGTACCTTGAGAACATTGTGCTAAGTGAAATAAGCCAGTCACAAATTGACAAATACGGTAAATTTCACTGATGTAAACTATCTAAAATAGTCAAATTCATAGAAACAGAAAGTAGAAGGCTGGTTACCAGGGGCTAGGGGAGGAGGAAAAGATAAATTGTTGTTTAATAGGTACAGAGCATCAGATTTACTAGATGAAAAGGTTCTGGAGATCTGTTTCACAGCAATGTGAATATATTCGAACTATCAAACTATATACTTAAAAATAGTTAAGATAGTACATTTTGTGTTACGTGCTTTTTCAACAAAATGACATCGTCAATCTACTGTTTTTACATTTTAAAACATTACTATATCAGAAATCTTGACTAGTGAAATCCACTGTGCATACAGATGTAGGCTGGAAGAAATATACTACCAAATAAGCAGTGCATGGCACACATTTTTGCCATGCAATTTTAAAAGATGATATGCAGAAAAGGCAATGAAAATAGACCAAATATAATGATTTAATCCTGACCTGGAAAATGATTTAGATGAACTCTCTCTCACTTATCTGAAAATAAAATTGAAATCCCCTTAAAAAGGAAGTATAAGCTCACCAGTGCATGTAACAAATCTGTTGTTTGGAAAATCAGATCTCATAATTGTACTTGGGGAGGGAAGGAGGGGAGGGAGCGAAAGAAAGAAGGAAGGAAAGGAGGGAGGAAGAGAAGGAAGGAAGGAAGGAAGGAAGAAAGGAAGGAAAGAAGGAAAATAGAGGAGGTATAGAAAATAGAGGGGAGAAAGAAGGAAAAAATGTAGGAAATGAAGCCTGGATGCAAAACTTAATTCTTAAAGAAAGCTTTATGACATTCTCATTATTCCTACAGAACCTGCCATTGTAAAGACACATATTGCAAATGACATGGAACTTACAAAGAAAGAAACTTTCTGAGATCTAACGTGTAGTTCTAGAAGCCCACGTATTTCATTCTCTACAAATGAAAACCAGACTGTTTTTATTCATTCCGCATTTTTCCCTAGAGATTTATTTGGCTCCAGAAGAGAACTATACTATATGCTTAAAATGATTGCTATTAATGTTGACTTTCAGACAGGCAAAATATTTGAGATGTAACAGGGAAGGACTGGCATGCTTCACACACTGTAGGCATTATATTTGCTATCATATTGGTGTGAGATAAGTTTATTGCAAAATGCAGATTACCAAGTGAAATCTGGGTGAGTGTTTCAAGGCAATCTTGAGCATACGCTTACGGTGCCGGTTGAAAACATTTTAGATTGAGAATGAGAAGGACTTAAGAGAGCTACTCCAAGAATAGTGTCTGTGAATATCAGAATGACATATTTAGGCACGTTTCATTCTACCAGTGACCAAGAAGTGATTATCCTTTACATGGTCATTTCACTGAGAAAGACAACAAGGAAAATGGCTGAGAAAAAGATGGTTGATAATAAATAGAATGGAATGTTGGCACCACAGGAAACAAATCTAGAATTGGAAGGCTATGAATGTGCACATTTTTAGATTGAGGTGTGGGGAAAGTTTGTGAGTTTGAATATCTCTTTGGCTCTCTATACTCTATTGTCTTTTAATCTATTAAAGAAAATAGTTTCATTATACTTTCTCCTTTTAAAACCAAGGATAGTTGCTTTTTTCTTTCCTGGTGGAAGAAATCTGTCAAATGATAGTTTGGATGTGTTTGTTCTTTTGATATAAAGACTCGTCATGACTAGATGACAAAACAGAGCAGCAGTTTCACATTCTCCTATGAAAGACTTAAACAGTTGTTTTCTGTTGCCAAAAACACCCATACAAACTTAAGAGCAGACCATAACTTTCCTACTATGGGCTTTAATAATGGAAGGAGTGTGGCTATATCTGAGGAAAATATATTTTTTATCTTATCTTTACAATGCAGGTTAACTCTTTTAGTGAACTTTGCCTGAATTATTATGCTTTTTACTTGATTGCACTGTATTTGAAGATATAATTTGTATTTCAAATAGCACTCAGCAAATGTATGTTAAACAATCAGTTCTGGCCTGGGGTGGTGTCTCAAACGTGTAATCCCAGCACTTTGGGAGGCCGAGGTGGGCGGATCACGAGATCAAGAGATCGAGACCAGCCTTGGGGTCTCAACAACCTTGGGAGACCAACATGGTGAAACCCTGTCTCTACTAATAATACAAAATTTAGTTGGGCATAGTGGCTTGTGCCTGTAGTCCCAGCTACTCAGGAGCCTGAGGCAGGAGAATCACTTGAACCCAGCAGGGGAGATTGCAGTGAGTCGAGATTGCACCACTGCACTCCAGCCTGGCAACACAGCGAGACTCCATCTCAAAACCAACCAACCAACAAACAAACATTCAGTTCTATAATATTTGTTGAAAGCTAACACTATAGGAAAGGATGTTTTGTTTATGAAATCTTCTCACTTTCTATTTAATTGCTAGAAAATTACCTGACCGACAGAACACTTTCTAGTGTTTTTTCTTAGAATTACAGAAATCACAGAATTGAGTTTTTTCCATTTAATACAAGCTAATGTAAATCTTGACTCCACTCAGAAAGTAAGTAGCAGTGTTCTAGGTATTTACTATCACGCTATCTGGAGAGTAACTCATACCTGTCATGAACAGAAAAAAAGACGGTGGTAATACAAATAATATGTTGTGTACCACTTTTAACTTTTCAGTTTTTTCTTGTGTGACTTTTAATTCTCACAACAGTGGTGTAAACTAAGTTGGGCGTCTGGTGAAAATCAAAGTGTTTAAATGTCTGAGCTTGCACACATATGTAGTCACTAGGGAAGCCAGGATTTTGTATTTAAATGAGAATGTGGACTCAGCTAAGGCTCAGGGAAAAACAAAGGAAAGCTGATAATTCACGCCAGGCGCACACACACGTTGACGCCCAGGCACACACACACACTGACGCCCAGGCACACACACACTGATGCACAGGAGCGCACACACACTGACACCCAGGCACACACACACTGACACCCAGAGGCGCACACACAACCCAGGTACGCACACACACTGATGCTCAGGCACACACACGCTGACGCCCAGGCACACACACACTGACGCCCAGGCACACACTGACACCCAGGCACACACACACACCCAGGGGCACACACACACTGACTCTCAGGTGCACACACACGCTGACGCCCAGGCACACTGACGCCAGGCGCATACACACTGACATTCAGGCGCACAAACACGCTGACTCTCAGGCACACACACACTGACGCCCAGACACACACACGCTGATGCCCAGGTGCACACACACGCTGACTCTCAGGCACACACACACGCTGACTCTCAGGCGCGCACATACACTGACGCCCAGGCGCGCACACACACTGATGCCCCGGTGCACAAACTCCCAAGAGATTTCGCATGTGATTTGCAATCTGGGTGTGTCTGTTCCCAATTTGGAGTTTGCATATATCCATACTTATGTTTGTAATCCCATGGTAGACTTTATCTTTTTCCTATTACTCTTCTGAATTCTTTACCCTTCTTGGATGCGAACCCTTTGCCATTTGACTAGTGACCGAACAGACTTGCCTGCTTTGGCGTGGCTGAGCATGGCCATGTGTTTGGCTTGGCACATGGTCAGTGGATGGATGTTAGTCAGTGTGCCAGCTCTGAGCATCAGCCCTGGGAGGCAATTAATGCCACAAAACTGTCCCTATTCTTCTGGTCTTGGGTAGCCTGCTGGTCCAAGGAGAATGAAAGGCAAGTGGAGCATAACTACATCTAATATGAAGCTTGGAGCCAGCCTGGCTGACTCAGTCCAGGTCAGCAGGTTCCCAGATGACCCCCGCTACATGGAAAGAGTGCCGAGTGTGGTTTTAAGATGCTAAGCTGTGGGCTGTTTGTTTCCTGGCACTATTGTTACACTAGCTAATATCCTATGTATTATGTACTATCGGCAGCCATGAAATAGTTCTAATTCATACAAGATTGTGAATCCTCATGCAAAAAAGCTCTTTTTCTTTTCCATTCTTAGGATATAGTAACGTAGCCTCTTGGATCCAAATAAAATAAGCTCAATAATATTCATTGTTACATAACAAATAGCCATGCTAAGAATGTGCCCTCATAATTTAATCACACTATACTGATCATCAGGATTCTTCTTTATAAACAGAGAAGATAATATCTCTTGATTCCACCCCTTGGAATTCATGTGTTCATTTACTAGCTTATTCAATTAATAGGTGTTGAGAACCTCCTATTTTCCTGGAGTATACAATGGTATAAGATAAAGCCCTTAATGACACAGGCTTCTAATCTATTAGGTGATAGAGGAAAAGGAAAGGCTACTTTTCAATACAATGAACACGATAATGAAGCTAAGTTCTTGGTAGTGTAGGTAGACAGTGGAGAATATTTTAGGCAGGGGAAGCAATATTTGAGTTGAGCCTTAGAGGATTGGAGAAGGGGAGGACAAACAAGCTTATATTCTCATAGGCTTAATAAGTACAACCAGAAAAAAATAACTTGACACTAGACAATCTGTCTTAACAATTTTAACCAAATAATCAAAGTTAATTTAACCAATAGTGAGACAAATGAATGTCTTCTACCTCCTGATCTGAAGCACTGAGGACACAGTATTACTTATGCAATACTTTTTGCTAAAAATGCATAACCTGAAGCTAATCGTGAGGAAGTATCTGACAAATCTGAATTGACAGACATTCTACAAAATAACTGGCCTATACCCTTTAAAAATGTCAGTGTCATGGAAGACAAAGGAACATGGTGGAACCGTTCCGGATTAGAGGAGACTTAAAGAGCACGATAACGCATTTGCTACGTAGGATGTTATTGGGACAATTGGCAAAATACGAATAAAATCTATAGGGTGTATAATAGCATTGTATAAATGTTGATTTTCTAATTTTGATATTTGTACTATGGTTAAGAAAAAGAATATTCTTGTTTTGAAGTAAACACTAAAGTATTGAGAAGAAAAGGGGAAAAATATGTGTGTGGTGTGTGTGTGTGTGTGTGTGTGTGTGTGTGTGTATCAGAAAAACCAACACTTCTTCCTCCCGTGCAGTCAACACAACAGAACGTTGTGTGACCAAAGTGTGGTGGATTTTTCTCCAAGCCAACAGTTCATTCTCCAGCAGACACCAACTGGGTGTGCTGCAAGTTACCTTGATCCTGACACTAGCCGGAGTCAGTGCAGAACCCACAGGGGAAGAGCCCAGTCTTGTAAGACGCCCCCACTTCAGCTGCCCATCACAAGTCCCAGGGGGCGACCTTGTGTCCTGTGCTTCTGACTGCCCAGCTATCCACAGGGTTTTCCGGACCCTCTCCTCAGGTGTAACAGTTTGCAAGAACAGCTCATAGAACTCAGGAAAACGTTTAACTTAGGTTTACCTACTTATTACGAAGATCCAGATGAACAGCCAGACGGAAGAGATGCACAGGGCAAGACATGCGAAGGGGCAGAGCTTCCATGTGTCTGAGTGCAGCAGCCTCCAGGCCCCTCCGCGTGTTCAGCAATCCGGAAGCTGAATCCCAACCCCACAGTGCAGGGGTTTTCACTGAGGCTTCATCACGTAGGAGTGATGGGTCATCAACTCCATCTCCAGCCCTTCTCCCCGCTTCCTGGAGGATGGGTGATGGGGTTTAAAGTTCTAAGCTTCTAATTCTGGCTTGTTTTTTTCTAGGGGCCGGTGCACCCCACCTCTAGGAAACCCCCCAAGATCTGTTGCATTCTAATAAAAGTGCTCCTGTCAATCAGGAAATTGCAAGGGATAAGAAACTACATCAGAAACCTGGGTCAAAGAACAATGATTAAAACAAAAAGTGCATCTACCACCCTCATAGCTCAAAAAATCATGAGAGTTTTAGGATCTCTGTGCCAGAAAACAGAGGACTGAGACCAAATATTTATTTTGTATTGTATCGCAACGTCACTGTGTGTGTGTGTAGATGGACAAAGAGGAAGAAGAAGGTGGATAGAGCAAATGTGGAAAAACGTTAATATTTGAGGAATCTGGGTAAATGACGTATGGGAATTTCTTGTACAATTCTTGCAACTTATATGTGATTCTGAAATTATGTCAAAATAAAAATTAAAGTAAAACAAGACAAAAGGGTTGATCCCGGGGTAAAATGATGACAAAATTAAAGGTACCAGAAATAGTATGTATGTATCAAGTCATGGGTATATGCCCAAACTTGACATGGAAAAATAAAGACTAATGGCTCTCTCTTTTCTGCATTTAGATGCAGCATTTTACTGTAGGATTAGAATACTAACTTTTCTACATGAAAACAAAACTCACAAAATTGGAATGGGCTCTGAGGGTTGTACCAATGTCAATTTCCTGGTTTTGATATTGTGCCATAATTACATAAGCTGTTACCGTTGGGGGATGCTGGGTGAAGGGCACACAGGACCTCCTGGACTTTTCCTTTTTTATAGATTCAACTTTCTGTGAATCTATAATTACTTGAAACTGAAGGTTTGGGTTTTCTAAAAATACTTTTCTAACTCCCCCACACAAAAGAAAGCTTATTTTGTTAACCTCATATTGGTGTGAATAACTCCGTGTACTGAGATTTTTACCTCTAAACAGGACTGAGATTTTTCACATTTATGTTAGTAAAAAATTTAGCAAATTTAAATTTAGTATAAAATTTCCAAGAACCATTTATTTAATATTACATTTTAGGATAGCAGAGATTCTCTCCTTGACTCAACTCCAGCTAGCCTCCCCTGAACTCTCTTCTCCACTAGGGCCCGACCTTGGCCTATCAAGACCTGAGCAAACACTAGCATAGTTTCCCACAGCTGAAGGCCGCAACCCTCAGGTGACCCCAGTCCCCCATAAGTGCCTGCCTGAGCAAACTCAAGGCTGCCAGAAGAATTGATTGTTCATTCCAACCAACACCTGAAGCTGCAGCCCCTGCTTCCCAGCCTCTGGGTAAGGGCAGGAGCCTAACGGTAACTCGTGTCCAGCTTTGGCAAAGAGTAAATTTTATTTTTATTTGCTCTGTCACTATGGCATCCACATTAGCCATAGTGCTGCAGGATTTCACATTTCAGACAATCTCAAGCAAAATATAATCATAGCTCCTGTGAATTGTCCATCTGCTGCACACCAGATACTGTGCTTTCCTTTATTCCCATCCATGCCTCATCACAGCCCCACAAAAAGAAAACAGCAGCAGCCCCGTGCACAGAGCGGGTGGCTTGGTGACAGGGCTGGTACACGGCGCAGGAGACCGCGGACCCGGGTGGTGCGTCGTGGGAGCATCATTCCGCTCTGCTCCTCAGGTTGGCATGCACGAGCGCTTTGTGTGCTTCCAACTGCTGTCACTTCCTAAGGAGCTCAACAATGGTCAATGGAGGAAATTCCAAGGCCGATCATATTAGAGCTTTACTTAATTTTTGATACTTGATGGCTGACAGCCTTGAAGCCTGACCTCGCCCTCCTCCTCTTTGCTCCTATCCGGGCAAGCTGATGAGACTGTCTGGGCTGCTCTCTTTCGGCACCCACGGGAAGGCTCTGCCCCACCGGGGAACCTCACCCCAGCCCCACCTTCGAACCATCACGCCAATCTCCTTTCCTGGCTCGTTCAAGCCACTTTTGGATCTGCTTGGGAATTGCTCCCTGATCTCCCCAAAAGGTCTCATTATGTGAAAAATAAAGCTTTTCCTGTTCTCTTGGTGTATGTGTGAAATCACCAGTCTTGACTCTCAATCAGATTTTGTATGGGGAGTCTCTGGTACCGCTTCAGAGTGGTAGCAAAAAGATGAGCCACTGAAATGTTTAAATGTAAAGAAATCTATATTTTCAATTCAGTTAATCTTCAGGCCATAGAATATAATTTGTCTCTCATATGGAGCTTAAAGTTAGCATTTAGTTGACATAAATGCTCCAAAATTCACTGTACATGTTGATACTAATACGTCCCATACTGTCCAGTAACTAGGCACATTTCTACTTTCATTCTCAAAGATACAAAGATTTCTGGTTTGTAAAAGTAGCTTGGAATGTTCTTTCTGTGAAAATAACACATTTACAAAAACACATTTGGTGTGCATTTCTTCTGAAGAAAATATATATTTCTTTAGGGAACTTAGAATTGCTTATGAAAACAACATAAAACCTGTCCATATTCTATTATGGCCCTATTTATACCTTCATTCCTAATAAATATTTTGCATTCATTACTGACTTTTGACTTTGGGTGTAATATAAAGAAAACATAAAAGTATGAAATGGTGTTTACAATTTTCAGTTTTAAAAAGTCATCTTCATGTTTCTTTGGAAAAACATGTCTCCCCATGAAAAGAAATAGTCAACAAGTTCATATTTTTTAGAAAAAGTTAAAAGCACATACTACCAGAAAAAAAAATTCTCTCAAATTATATTAAGCAAAGACAAATAAACTTTTATGCATTCCTTGCTTTAGCATTCCCACAAATGCATACTTGCTTTTTTTAAAAAAAGAAAAATGATCGGCCGGGCGCGGTGGCTCAAGCCTGTAATCCCAGCACTTTGGGAGGCCGAGACGGGCGGTTCACGAGGTCAGGAGATCGAGACCATCCTGGCTAACACTGTGAAACCCCGTCTCTACTACAAAAATACAAAAACAAAAAAAACTAGCCGGGCGAGGTGGCGGGCGCCTGTAGTCCCAGCTACTCAGGAGGCTGAGGCAGGAGAACGGCGTGAACCCGGGAGGCGGAGCTTGCAGTGAGCTGAGATCTGGCCACTGCACTCCAGCCTGGGTGACAGAGCGAGACTCCGTCTCAAAAAAAAAAAAAAAAGAAAAAGAAAAATGATGAGAGATCACAAGAAAGTTAGTAGAAAGTAAAATTTTACACAGAAATGTAGCTGCATATTTCAGTATTAACAGAAGTCCTGCAAGAGAATTACCATGCCGTATTTCAATATTAATACCAATAAAAGGAAATACCAGTTTTGAGAAGCAGTATAACAGCCCTCTGCTGTAATTTGGCCCGCCTTAGTGGGAGACAGTTTTGACTCCCTGTTCTTCATACACATAAAGCTGTAAATACGGCCGCTTCCCTATTCAAACCCAGAATGGAAAAGTCCCTGATAAGAAAGTCTCGCTTAGCATGAATTTGTAAATTATTTTTCTCCAGCTATACTTTTCAACCCCATGCACAGTATCTATGTCAAACAAGCTAAACAGATCCAATTTCTCTCCTCCAAGAATTTGTTCAGGCCATACTCAAATGTATAGGCTTTAAGTGGGGTAGGTCAGCAAGAGAACAGCCACTCAACACGGGTAAATCTTGTTTATGAGGGTGGAAAGTTTTAATGCTTTACTTGATTCATTGCTAGACAACCTTTCCAACCAAGAGGCCACTGTTTTTACAGGTAGCTGCAAAGTATATCAAATATAAAAGAAACAGAAATAATATAAAGAAAAGAAGAAGCCATAAATAATTTCAATGTACTTATTTAAAATTGTATTAAGTAGTCATCATTAATTTCTTAGATGTTTGAGAGCAAACCGTTCATAAGTTGCCTGAGGGTAAGAAACTAGCAGTACAGAAGAGGAGATAGAAATCTGAATGCAAAATAATAAATAAAAAGAAATAGAAGAAATCTGAATGCACGCCGGCAACAGAGTGTGATGAGTTCAATTACAGAATTATCTACCAGATACAGTAGACTCATTAGCTTTGCCTTAACTACTTAAGTTCACCAAAGCAGACATTTAAGTTGGACATAGAAGAAAGGGAGTCAGGGAGGGCAGGGAGAGGGTAAGAAAATGGGGCTGGGACACTTTTTAGGAGTAAATGGCCTGTCCACAGCACAGAAATATGGAAGACCTTGATAGATTTTGGACAGTGTAATGAGAACAAACTGAGTGGCAAGAGGACTGTGAGATGAGACTGTGGGGCTGGTGGAATCCATATAGAAAGACTGGTGATGGAGGTCGTGGAAGACCGATTTTCTGTATAAGCCATGGGGAAGTGTATCCTTCAGGATTTTTTGTTTGTTTGTTTGTTTTTTGTTTTTTGACAGAGTCTTGCTCATCACCTAGGCTGGAGTGCAATAGTACAATCTTGGCTTACTTCAACCTCTGCCTCCCGGGTTCAATTGATTCTCCTGTCTCAGTCTCCTGAGTAGTTGGGACTCCAGGTGCACGCCATCATGCCCAGCTAATTTTTGTAGTTTTAGTAGAGACGGTTTTCACCATGTTGGCCAGGATGGTCTTGATCTCCTGACCTTGTGATCCGCTTGCCTCGGCCTCCCAAAGTGCTGGAATTACAGGCATGAGCCACCCCACCTGGCCCAGTCAGCGTTTTCTGCAAGAATCACAAACAATTCCAGCCATTCTGAGTGGAAAGACGTATAACACAGAAAGTAAGATATTTTCAGGATCTGTAGAAGGTCTACGGAGTAGGTCTGAGATCAGCCTCTTGGAATTGCATTACACTTCAAACAACACAGACTGGAGTGATAGAGCTATTCTCTCTGAGGCCACGACACTGGAACTGTGCTGGAAATAAGGGGTTAAAATTGGCATCTCTGCCAGCACCACCTCTCAATATTCTGGAGTCTGTATAACAGACGCTGGCTGGCTGCTGGAGGCCACCTCACCGGAACTATGCTGGAAATAAGGGGTTAAAACTGGCATCTCTGCCACCAGTGCCTCTCAATATTCTGAAGTCTGTGTAACGGACGCTGGCTGGCTGCTGGAGGAACATCATATTTCCATGGCCTTTCTTAGCAGCAGCACCCTCCAAAACTTTCACACAGACGGACTCTGCTCACTCCTGCATTCCAAATATCTCATGAGTTCATCAATACCAAATTCTAGCATCAAAAGAATCTGGGAAATATAACTGAACTTTCCAATCTTCCCAAAGAGAGAAAAGATGCAAGGGAGACTGAGTGAACCAACACAAAGAATCCAGCAGAAACACCGCTAATGATGCTATGCAAAAAACAGTTGTATATTTGAAATCTTCTAGTATTTCTTATCTGTCAATATAGAAATATGGATGTCATAGAAAAGGCATAAATTAGAAGTTTTGCATATATATTTCTAACCTGAGTGCTGATTTATAATATGGGAATTGGTTTCTAGGACAAGGAAGAAAAGAGAAATTGCTCTTTTATTTAATTGGAAAAGTTTATGAAAGGCAGGAGGTTCTGAGAGCTCTCCACAAAGGGAAAGGAAGCCTCTTTGCAAACAAAGAATAATGATTTGCTTCAGCTCTAGAGAAATGTATGAAGGACGGGAGGAAAAGAGTTGAGATTCAGAGTAAGAGTGTGATTCCATTACCTGAAGAGGCGACAGAGCAGGAGGAAACTGGACAATCTGCGGTGGGTGAATGCCACAGTTTGCAGAAGCTGGTGTTCTTGCCCATGAAGGTGAGGTTATTTAAAGTCATTCATCAGGGGAAGACAAAGGGTACCTCCCAGGTCCATGGGAACTGGGGTGTGAAAATAGTGTCAACACTGTTTATCCAATGTGTCAGCTGGAGGGGAATGGTCAACCTGGAAAAGCGGAAGTCAAGTTGGTGGGAGTTCAGCACCATCTGAGCAGAAGTGAACCCAGGGGCCTCTTAGAGCAGAATTCTTTTGGTGCAGCAGGACTGTTGCAATCAGCTTAGCCAACACCTTGATGACATTCACACTCATCACTTTTCCTCTCTCGCTCTAAAAAGCTAATACACAGTCAGTGACATAGTGTTTGACCTTTCAGGTACCTGAACATCAGGAAGCACATGTTGTGGGTGGGGTGAGAAGGAGACAAGCCCTGTTGTATATATGCATGTTTATATTATCTTCTGTACATACCTTTCATGATACCAGTGCCAAACGATCTTTCATCTACAGCTACATAATGTTCAAGTGTACAGAAAAAGGAAGCTGAGATTGAGATACTGGAGTGTGATGAATGAACCCCAGAGATTGATGTCCTAAACACAGCCCAGTCTGCATCTTCCACATGAAGGAACCCAGGGAATGGGTAGAAATATTGTGATACTCCTTAAATCATAGTTAGGTAAATTATTCCACCACCTGCTACCTAAGTAGCATTTACCCATGCCTTTCATAGGAAAGAGAGTCTGCCAACTATCTATTGGAATAGAAAGTGAGGCAGGTGGAGGAATCTTATTTGTCAGTGTTAGATTCCTTGTGCAATGACAAAAACACATCTATATGTGAAGAAAACTACTTTATCCCAAATACTCCATGCAACTTTGTTTTCCTTTTGTCTTATTAGTCATGTTTCCATATATCCCCACTTGAGGGACATGAGATGGGAGGGTTTCCACAAGGATCAGCTGGAGGAGTTTCACATCCATCTGGCAAAGCTGTATGAAGGTAAGCCTCGTGTTTTCCAGGTAACTGCATTGCTCTACAGTGGCAATGCTGAATTATTTTATTTCCTCCCATCAACCTCTCTCTGAAAATTTGCGGATACAGGTTAAATGTCTCTTAACCAAAATGCTTGGAACCAGAAATGTTCTGAATTTTTTCAGACTTTGGAATATTTGCACATACATATGGAGACCTCTTAGGGATAGCATCCAAGACTCAATGCAAAATTCAGTAATGTTTCACATGTATCTTATATGCATAGCCGGAAAGGAATTTTATAAAATATTTTAAATAATTTTGTGCATAAAGCAAAGTTTTGACTGTACGTTGACTGGGATCCATCACATGAAACCAGGTGTGGAATTGTCCACTTGTGTTATCATGTTGGTGCTTAAAAATTTCGTATCTTGGAGCACTTCACATTTCAGATTTTTGGATTAGGAATGCTAAACCTATATTACCCTGTGTCATGGGTTCCTAACCCATTCCATTTACTCTTTATTTATTTATTTATTTTTAAAATTTTTACTGAATTCACACAATGAGCAAGACATTGTTTGGTACAAATGGCCAAATGTGGTAAAAAACAAAAAACAAACCAAACGAACAAAACATGCTTTTATGGCTAAGAAAAATAAGGGAGGAATAAAATGGATCTTAGATGAGGCGGATGATGAATGACAAATGTCACAATGAATATATAGAAGGTACTGCCACTTCACCTAGGGAAACTGAGAAAGCTTCCTTAGCTTTGGAGTCATAGAGGATGACTCACATTTACACAGGCATAGGTATGAGTCTCAGTAGAAAGCCAAGAAGAGAGGAGCCTGTTGTGGAAAGCAGTGAATTACATTTTTGGCTAGTGGGTAGGAGGCAGGACAAGTAAACCTGAAACCTTTGGGGATGTTTGCAGGTAGCTGTATTTATTGCTGTTTGGTGCCCAGAGTATATGACTGTGTGGCGTCATTTAATAATGCTTTAGTGGAACATTTCAAACTAGCCCCACATAAAATTATCATTCAACATAAGCCAGACAATCCTACCTAGTTTGAGAGGCATTTCCAAACTAGACTCCTGGCCCTATTTGCCATATTGCTACATTGTGCTGAGGCTAGGATCTGGGCCAATATGAATTTAGCTTTCTTTAAACCACAGTTATTATATCTTTGCATAGTGTGTGTTGCATCCTGGGCTGAAACTGAGCCTTGGAGGGAGCCTAAAGGAAAGTGAAGAATAGCGAGGTCTCTAAAGTCAGACTGCCTGCATTTCAGTTCTGGCTGGAGACTCCAGAATAAGTCACTAACTTTAGGCAAATGTCACCTGTAAAAAGAGGACAATAACAGCACCTGCCTCATGGAGTCATTATTAGAAATCACTGAAGTGAGAGCTCGATAGATATTACCTGTGATGATGGCATTTGAGATGCTCATGGTATTAGTCTGTTCTCAACATTGCTATAAAGACATACCAGAGACTGGGTAATTCATGAAGAAAAGAGGTTTAATCAGCTCATGGTTCTGCAGGCTGTGCAGGCTTCTGTTTCGGGGGAGGCCTCAGGAAACTTAGAATCATGGCGGAAGGTCAAAGGGAAGCAAGCCCATCTTCATATGGTCGGCAGGAAGTGTGGGGAAGGTGCTACACACTTTTAAACAAGCAGATATAAGGAAAATTCTATCACAAGAACAACAAGGGGGAGGTCCACCCCCATGTTTCAATCACCTCCCACTGAGCCCCTTCTGCAACACTGGGAATTACAATTCGATATGAGATTTGGATGGGAACACAGAGCCAGACCATATCATGGTGTAAGGTGCTGATAGTTTGGCTGACATTTCAAACAAACCTGGCTCAGGCCTAGGGTTTGCAGAGTCACATGGGCCTACTTGGGAAATTACAATAGTGGAGCAAACCTTCTAAATACATTTCACTTCCAGAAGCTGCACTTAGATGAAATGCTGTCTCCTGAAGCTCTGAAAGTCCCTTTTCTGTGCTGCTCAAGGAAGCGCTAAAGACAGGTTGGTTCTGTGCTACTCCAGATAGCTCTAAAGAAGACAAGTTTGGAACAATGACCCATAAAATGTCCATACATTTTAGGATACTAATGAAGAGCAATACTAGTCCAAAGTTCAGTGATCAGAGTGTAAGTGTGTTTGTTTTACTTTAGAACCTCTGTATAGCATTTTCTTTGCTTATACAATAGCAGATATCTTTGGCATTCTTTAAATTGAACTTCTAAACCTTCTTTGACAACATACCACATATCCATTTACACTACACACTAAAAATAAGAGGGTGCATCCTTAATTTTAAATCAGTTGCATAGATTTCATTGTATAGATATAATTAGTAGTTTTCCTGTTTATTGGCATCTCAGTTATTTCCAGGCTTCTACTGGCAATATCATCATGAATAAATTGTATATATGTTAAAAAATAATAAGCTTGTTCTTAGTCCTTGTTGAAAAAATTCTGTGTTCACTTATATGAGTAGGATGTGAGACTCAGACAAACAAGGCCTAGGTAGCTCATGCTTCATTCTTTTTGCAACACCTTTTGAAAAGGCTTGGAATATTCTGGTTATAGATGAAAGATGTCATCATTTGCTATTTCTGTTCATCTCCAAGTGAAGTTCTAATGAAACCATGTGTGGAAGAATTAAATCATTGGAAGGTCAAGAAGCATCAAAAAAAAAAAGTTTGAACAAGTTCCTGATATTGTTGAGTGTTAAACACTCTCAACTTATCATTTGCTCTTCTCGCTGCAGTTTTGCACGAGGAAAACAAGTGGGAGCAATTAAATCTTGCACCACTCCTCTTGAATTCAAGACTGAGCCATTTGGACAGAAGAAAATTGGGGTACAGGAGCAAAGACCCTCACTGACCATGTTCTTTTTCCATTAATTAGAAGGAAATTTAAGAAAATCCCTTTGGTCATTTTTCTACCCGTCATGTTAAACAACTGTAAAGATTTTCTTTCAATTATTATAAAAATTGAGAATTATGGGATACAGTAGCAGACTTGGTAAATTTTAAACTGAAAAATGTATCAGTGTTTATTACATGGACAAAGCAATAAAAAATTGCTTCATCTAAGTTGCCAAGAAACCACACATGATGGAGCCCAAGGACATCCAGAATCCCCACGGTCTACACAGTAGCTTACACACTTAACTCTTTCTGGAAAATATGGCCACACAATATGCTGATGGGCTTCCCATTCATCTTAAGTGTCTTTAGTGTGAGTCTCTCTTCTCTGTGATTTCTTGATAAGTTCCTCATGATGAAAATTCTTTTGTCGTTATATACCTTGTTAGTTCTGATTCTTGTCCTTGGGAATCAAAGAATATTAGGGTTAGAGGTGCAATATCATTCAGTCATTTAGGCAAGCCTTTCATTTTAAAGATGAAGAAGGTAATCTCTGAGCATGAGAAAAGACAGAGGAATTCTGTACTTTCGTCATTATGTCACTCTTTTGCTTGCAAACTCCTTGAGGTTAGGAATTTGTTTTACTCATCAATAAATCCACAGTAATACAATGTGGAGAATGCAGCTGGTGCACAAACAATATTGAAAGATTGTAGATATCTCTGTTCAAAGTCACACAGCTGCCGGAACCAGTGGCTCACTGGGATGAGCCTTGTGTCTACTGATCACTCGTTAAGGATGTTGCCTCTGAATTCTTCCTCCAAGGGTTTTTCCCCCCTCCTTGGAATGAAGAATAAATATCTATTGTTTTGCTTATCATGTAAAAAGTTATATATGTTTCTACAAATACTAGCCAAAGCATCCTACTTTAAAACTTCTCTTTAAAATTCCGGAGAGTGTCACCTTGACAGTAAGCACAGAATCTTCCAACTGCAATAGATAATTAACAGAATTTTTAAAACTCAGTGACAAAAAATAAACCCCACTCCCAGTAATTAAACAAACAAAATGAAACAATGCCATACATTTCAGAAGGGCAGGGGAATTAGAGGAGAAAACGACAATAATTTTAAAAAAGAAAGGCAAGATAAGAAGAAGACGACTGAGGCTTAGCTCTGGGAATCTCCTAACCTAGTCTCTACTCTTTGACAGGTGATGCTGAGGATATCAACAGAATTAAGAGGAACATCCAAGACTTTACTCTAAATTCGTGTTCACGTCAAAGATGAATTATCACCAGGGGAATAGAGTCATTCATGGTAGAGAATATTCAACAAAATCTCAGAAAAGAGGAAAAAACAGATTCAGTAAAGATCTACCCTTAGTTTAGCTTTCCCCTTCTTACTTGTGCCTTTCATAGCCTCAGTATATAGAAATCTATGGCTCAGAAGAAAACGTAAACAGTCCAGATAAGAAGATAAGAGTGTTGGGGTTTCCAGTTTCGTCTCAGACATGTAAATAGCCTGGAAGTCATTATTCCTGTTTTTACAGCAATAAAACACAGAATAAGCTGAAAATAAGTGACTTCCTTGACCCATTGTAAAATTGAGGTTGCATGGTGAAACTCCACCCCCAAATCTAGAAGACAGGTAAATACAGAAAACTATAGTCAAGATCGGTTTACCCAGAGTGGAAACCCCTGAAGCCATGACCAGCAAAATGAATCACGTTGAGAGGTAACTGGGCGTATAGCTGGAGGCTGAGTGTGCACTGCAGGAGCCTGAGACGCTCTCACAACTCTCAGTCTCAGGGACACCCCTTTTGCCCCTGCCACGCTTTTGTGATTAGACTTCCAAGAAAACTCTCTGTCCTCTCCCTTCCCAACCTAGATTCTCAGAGTAAAAGGAAAGAAAAATCCTCTCATGTTTCTGACAGGGGGAGAGGAAAAGTATGTATTTTGAAATACATCCAAAGCATTCTCTGTAACAACACCTACTCAGTAGGAAAAAACTTGACCACATCCTTATCTGACTTGAGAAAAGGGCAACTAAGCAACTCCAGCTACTCTAGCCTTCTTGTCTCTTCTAAAGGAAGGTTGGGTGAAAAAGCTAAGACACATTTTAAGTCAGAAACCAGGGAACAGGTTCCTGAGAGACTAAGATGTAATTATAGAGTATAGAATGCTTCTGTGGTCTGGAACCTTATCACCACCTCAGCAGGGCTTCCATGTAATAACAGTGTGCTATGACTGAAAAAGAGGCAAGATGCAGACTCCACTTAAGGACGGAAGTGGGGTCTAAAGAAGCCCAAAGACATCAGGAGAGACAAAAAGAAAAACACTGGACATATTTGAAGCCTCTGGCACCTGAAGCTACAGTAAACATTAAGCATAGCAGAATTCCTAGGCAGAACAACATAAAGCTTCACAATGAAGGCCTACTTACCTCAGTTTCAATTCTCCAATGCATTATGTCCAGCTTTTCACAAAAAATTATATGACATGTTAAAAAGGCAGGAAAAGAACACATCCTGAAAAGACAAAGCAAATATAAGAACTAGACTCAGATATAACACACACTGTGGAATTGTCCAACAGGAAATTAACTGTGATTAACATATTAAGAGTTCTAATAAAAAACGTAGACAAAAAACAAATGGGAAGTGTAAACAAAGAGATGGAACCCTTGTGAAAGTACCAAAAATCACCTGTTAGAAATAAAAAATTATGCAATAAAGATAAAAAATTCATTTGACAAGATTATCAATAAACTAGATTTGGCCGAAGAAAAATCAATGAGCTTGAAGATTTGTCAATAGAAACTCTTCAAGTTGAAATACGAATAGAAAAGATTTTTTAAAAAGGACAAAATTGTGAAACAATTTCAAATGTATAACATGCATAGTTGGAATATCAGAAATAGAAGCAGGAGAAAACAGAATAGAAGAAATATATGAAGTAATAGTGGCTGAGAATTTCCCAAAGTAATGCCAGAAACAACAAGCCACAAAGCCAAGAATCTCAGAAAATACTGAGGGGAATAAATATATATTTAAAATTCTACTGGGCATACTGTATTCACAGTATACAAAATAAATCACAAAATCAAAAATGAAAAAAGCCAGAGAATGAAATATTAAAAATATTTAAAAATATGTCTAAATTACCCACAGAGGAAAGAATTTCAAAAGAAATTACAAATATTTTGAAGTAAATGAAAATGAAAATACAACTTGTCAAAATTTGTGAGATGCAGCAAAAGCAGAGCTTACAGGAAATTTATAATATTAAGTACATATATTAAGAAAGACAGAATGTAGCATTAATAATTTGAGCTTCCATGTTAGCAAACCAGATAAAGAATAGTTTAATTCTAAATCAAGTGATGCAAATAAAATTAGAGCAGAAATAATGAAACTTAAATTAGAAAACAAAACCCAGAAAATCAGTGACCCAAAACTTGATCTTTGACAAGGTCAGTAAAATTCATAAACCTCTGACTAGAATAACTAAGATAATCATAGGAAAAAAAAAGAGTATCAATAAGGATTCACCCAGTATATAAATGCAAGTAGAACTTCTGGCTCAAACTGCCAATTGTAATATTTTAAGGTCTCTGACCTTAAAAGTATTTCTTAGCTTTTTCACCCAACCTTCTTTTAAATGAGACAAGAAGGCTAGAGTAGCTGGAACTGCTTCATTGCCCTTCTCACAAGCCAGATAAGGCCATGGTCAAGTTTTTCCCTAAGGATAGGTCTTGCTACAGAGAATGCTTTGGACATATTTCAAAATACATATTTTTCTTCTCCCCCCATTAGAAACATGAGAAGATTTTTCTTTCCTTTTTACTCTGAGAACCTCGGTTGGGAAGGGAGAGGAGAGAGAGTTTTCTTGGAGGTCTAATCACAGAAGTGTGGCAGGGGCAGGAGGGTGTCCCTGAGACTGAGTTCGGAGAGTTTCTTAGTCTCACTCAGTGCACACTCAGCCTCCAGCAATTTGCCCAATCACCTCTCAATGTGTATGCTGGTCATGGCTTCAGGGGTTTCCACTCCAGGTAAACTCATCTTGACTATGATTTTCTGTATTAGAAAGATTAGAAAAAGAAAAACTATTTGACAATTTTTCAAATATGCCAGAGCAAATTTTTTTTGGAGAATAGAAAGAATGGAGTATGCAAAATACACATACGCCTGTCTGGAAGAGTGAATAACCAGGGAAGAGAAGAGCATCCTGCAAGAGTGTGTAATAATTAAAGGAAATAATAAGCCTGAAAGTTCAATCAAATAAGTTCTGAAAGGTAAAATCCCAATGAAATTAAGAGGAATATTGGAAAGCTATCATAATAAAACAAGGAAGAACAAAACTATTTTTATTAACAAATACATTGGGATGAAAAGCAAAATGGACATAGATAAGGCTAAGTGATCAAGTAAAAGGAATGTTATAGATTAGAGAATACAAAATAAAAACACAAATACATCAAATCAGTTAGAGAGTATTTAATAGAGTATTTAATAGAGTATTAGGGCAAAAGCAGAGGCATGGAAATGGAAGTATAATTGGTGGCCCCAAAGTGAAGACAATAACCACACAAACTTCAAAATAAATTCAAAGGTATATTTGAGTAGTGTTCTTTGAAATGATTGAATCTGAAGAACAAAAACGATATCACATTGATTTCTAGGAAAAGCTGATATAGAAACTGATATGCATTCACCCACTTTTTAAAATTTAATATTAAAGAAAAAACTACAGAAACCCAGGCAGAAAATGTAAGCAATTGACAGGGAAATTTTTCTTTTACTGACTTATATTGAAAAATCTTCTAAGTCAATAGCTAATGTCCCTAGTGAAGGATTTGCAACCTTCCTTTACACAGACAGCTTCATTATAGTTCAGACTGAAGGCCGTAGTCAGTCATTCTCAAACATGAAAGAATTTAGCATTAGGAGACAAAAAAATAGTGAAAATCAAGAATTAAAGAAAACAGAAATCATCATAAAAGTCTGATAAATAAGAAACATTCCTATTAAAAAACAGAAGCAGAATTAGATAACCAAGATGATTTAGGTTATAAAACAGCATGCCACTAATTTATAACACTAGTTTAGACCATTCTATATCACCGACTATAAATACAATAATATAAATAATTTTTCAAAAGAACTATATTTTTAAACATATTACATTTTAAATTTATATTTTAGAAGTATATAAATAGTAAAATTTAGCAATTAGATAAAATAATTTCCTCATCTATCAATCGCCAGTGAATAAGATTCAAATACATTTTTAAGTGACTCCATTATTATTTTTATAATTTTACATAGAAATGTATAAGAATCTTTAATGGCTTATATTTTTATAATTATAAAATTTTCAAATGTTTTCTTTTTTTAAAAATTTGGTCATGTATTCATTATTCACTCTGTCAGAATAATACTGAGTTTTAAACTGAAAATAGCATGTATAGTAAACATCTAACAATTGATGATTTTCAGCTATAACATACAACTACAAAACCTCAGTTGCAAAGAACGAAAAAGACCTAAGCTTAAGGGTCTGTGGGTTCAGCTGATACAGTACAGGTTCAGCTCAGCTGAGCTCAGCAGCTCACACTGCTGGCAGCTGTGAATTGCCTAAGAGCTCTGCTGATTTCTGCTGGGCTTCCTTGTGTCTAGGGGCTGGCTTACTGCTCTGATATAGAATAGTCTCAACCAGTATAACGGGCAACTCCATTCTCTCTCATGTGTCTCATTCTTCAGCAGCCCAGTCCAGCCTATTCTTGTGGTGACTGCAGACGGGAAAGAGCAAGCCAGCCTATTCAAGTAAACACTTTCCAAGTTTTCTGTATGTCCTGTTTGCTTATATTCAATTGGCTGCAGCAAACCACAAGGCTGAGGTCATAGTCAGAGGGTAGGTCATACCAGTGTTACATGGTGAAAGGGCCTAAATATAGGGAAAGATAAAGAATGGAAACCAGAGCCAGGAGTGGTGACTCATGCCTGTATTCCCAGTACTTTGGGAGGCTGAAGCGTGCAGATCACCTGAGGTCAGGAGTCCAAGACCAGCCTGGCCTATATGATGAAACCTTGTCTCTACTAGAAATACAAAAAGTTAGCCTGGCATGGTAGAGCGCACCTGTAATCGCAGATATTCAGGAGGCTGAGGCATTAGAATTGCTTGTACATAGGGGACAGAGGTTGCAGTGAGCTGAGACCATGTCACTGCACTCCAGCCTGAGCAACAGAATGAGACTCTGTCTCAAAAAAAAAAAAAAAAAGAAATAAGCCATTTAAAACTATATATATTTTTTCTCTCATTGAGTACCTATTCATTAACAAGCTCCTATCTAGCTACCTATGTATATGCATATTCAGATAAATAAAATATTCTCGAAAGATTGTCTGAGTAACCTGATATAAGTAATAATTCCTAAACAAATACATTTACATACTGAAGTTACATTAAATCATAATTTGATGTCCAGGCAACCATTATTTAAAGTCAGCCTTGGCCAAGTATGGTTGTTGGGAAGAGAATCCCCAAAATCTGGCCATAAACTGGCCCTAAAACTGGCTGCAAACAAAATCTCCACACCACTGTGACATGTCCACAATGGCCATAATGCCCACGCTGGAAGGTTGTGGGTTTATGGGAATGAGGGCAAGGAACACCTGGCCCCCCGCCCAGGGCGGAAAACCACTCAAAGGCATTCTTAAGCCACAAACAATAGCATGAGCGACCTGTGCCTTAAGGACATGCTCCTGCTGCAGTTAACTAGCCCAACCCATCCCTTTATTTTGGCCCATCCCTTTGTTTCCCATAAAGGATACTTTTAGTTAATCTAATATCTGTAGAAAAAATGCCAATGACTGGCTTGCTGTTAATAAATACGTGGGTAAATCTCTGTTTGGGGCTCTCAGCCCTGAAGGCTGTGAGACCCCTGATTTCCCACTTCACACCTCTGTATTTCTGTGTGTGTGTCTTTAATTCCTCTAGTGCCGCTGGGTTAGGGTCTCCCCAGCTGAGCTAGTCTCAGCATGTGGTAGCTCACACCTGTAATCCCAGCACTTTGGGGGGCCGAGGTGGGCAGATCTCTAGGTCAAGAGTTCGAGACCAGTCTGACCAACATGGTGAAGCCTTGTCTCTACTAAAAATACAAAATTAGCTAGGCATGGTGGTGCATGCCTATAATCCCAGCTACTTGGAAGGCTGAAGCAGAAGAATTACTTGAATCCAGGAGGTGGAGATAGCAGTGAGCCGAGATCATGCAATTGCACTCCAGCCTGGGCAACCAGAGTTAAACTCTGTCTCAAAAAAATAAAAAAATAAAAATATATAAAGTCAGTGTTAAATTCAGATTGGAGATCCAATTCCAGAATTGTGGTAAGAAGGACTCCACAGACCCATCAGTCTTGCCATAATTGGTGAAAGATTTTTTTGTGTGTGTTTGTTTTTGTTTTGTTTGAAATCCGTTTGTTGTTGTTGTTGTTTTTAATTTAAAAAAACAATTTTAATTTTTATGTTAGATTCAGAAGGTCCATGTACAGGTGTTCTGTATGAGGGATCTCTTAGAAGGACAGAACGAATAGGATATATATATATATGTACACACACACACACACACACACATATATGTAAAGGGGAGTTTATTAACTCACATGATCACAAGGTCCCACAACAGGCCATGTGCTAGCTGAGGAGCAAGGAGACCTAATCCGAGTCCCAAAACTGAAGAACTTGGAGTCTGATGTTCGAGGGCAGGAAGCATCCAGCATGGGAGAAAGATGTAGGCTGGGAGGCTAAGCCTATCTCATCGCTTCATGTTTTTCTGCCTGCTTTATATTCGCTGGTGGCTGATTAGATGGTGCCCACCCAATTAAGGATGGGCCTGTCTTCCCCACCCCATTAACTCAGATGTTAATATCCTTTGGCAACACCCTCACAGACACACCCAGGATCAATATTGCATTCTTCAATCCAATCAAGTTTTAACTCAGTATTAACCATCCCATGTACTATGTGGGTATATTGTGTGATGCTGATGTTTGGGATATCATTGATCCAGTCACCAGGTAGTTAGCATAGTACCCAATGGTTAGTTTTTCAGTCCTTGCCCCCTCACTTCTCCCCAGTAGTTCTCAGTTTCTATTGTTGCTATCTATCTTTATGCCATGTATACCCAATGTGTAGTTCCCACTTATAAGTGAAAACATGCGGTATTTGAAAACCAAAGTTTTTGAAAATTGTCCTAAAGATACATAGCAAATGGAGAAACTTTTTTTTCTGAGACAGAGTCTCACTTTGTAGCCCAGACTGGAGGGCAGTGGTAAGATTTTGGCTCACTGCAACCTTCGCTTCCCGGGTTCAAGTGATTCTCATCCCTCAGTCTCTCGAGTAGCTGGGATTACAGGTGCGTGTTGTCACACCCAGCTAAGTTTTGTATTTTTTTGTAGAGATGAGGTTTTGCCATGTTAGCTAGGCTGGTCTTGAACTCCTGACCTCAGATCATCTGCCCACCTTGGCCTCCCAAAGTGTTGAGATTACGGGTATGAGCCACTGGGCCCTGCCAAATGAAGAAACATTTATTCAAGAATGTCTGCTAATCTTGGTAGGACTAGCAAGAGTCTGACACTGGGGCCACAACCTACTCTTATCTTTCTCACCCGCAGCTTTGCATGACAGAAGCTCCACTCTAGGTAGATGTGATTAAAAAATAATAATAATAAAAGACAGGGTTTCTCTCTCCTCTACCTTCAAACTCCATAGGAAGAGATATGATATCTTCCTGGGAGAGTCAGAAGCCAGCATTTCTTAACTCCATCTCCCTCCCTACTTTTGGCCCACTATTGTAGAAGGTAAATTTCAAGCAAGTTTGGCTAAAGGTTGGGGCTACCTTGCCCCACCCAGCCCTTATTCATAACACAAAGGCTCTACACCAGGTGTGGCAGGCCCAGAATACTGGACCCTAATTGCCCACCTCCCTGATCAGTCATAGGGTGGAGGTTGCATATTGGAGAGACAAGTCAAGAAGACCAACCAGGGCAGTGAGGAGGGCTGCCACCACCAACCGGGAGAGTGAGGAGAGTTTGTGGATGGAAAATTATTAAAAGGAACTTGATTACGGGTACAGGGACTTTTGTTCAACTTGCTTAGCAAGATTCTTTATTGCAACTGTTCTTGGCAAGCCAGAGGAAGGCAGCAGACTAAGTTTGAGGCCTAGCTGGGAAAAGGGCCTAGTGGAGAGCGACTCAAGTTTGGTCAAGGAAGGAGTCCTTGTTAGTTGAGAGTACTATATGGAGACATCAATACTCCACTTTGAAAACTGAATGAACAACGATGCAGAAGAACAATGAGGACACAGAATGCTTGGACAACATTGTAAACCAATCACACCTAAGAGAAAACTACAGAAATTCCAGCCAACAACAGCAGAACACTTGTTCTCAAGCACACATGGAACATTTGCTAGGACAGATCGTACACTACGCCGCAAAATAAGCCTCAATACCTGTGAAAGGTTTGAAACCATACTTTTCTTCTCCAACCATGATTTTTTCTTTAATTTTGAAATTAGAAATGAAGAACAGAAAGACATGACAGAAAACCATAAATATGCGGAAATTAACATGCTTCTAAATAATTAATAGGTCAAGAAAAATCACAAGAGAAATTAATATGGATACTAACACAAATTGAAATAAATACACGACACACCAAAATTTATGATCGACTGCTAAAATCTTGCTTAGAAGAAATTCCTGGTTATAAATATATATTTTTAAAAAAGATCATTAATCAAGAATCTCAATTTTACTGTGAGACATTGGTAGAAAAGCAAATGAAACCAAAAACAGCAGAATGAAGAGACTAATAAAGATCAGAGAGGAAATGAATGACATGGAGGACAGAGAAACAACAGAGAAAATCCACACAGCCAAAAGTTGGCTTTGAAAGGGTCTTTGAAAAGATCAACAAAATTGAAAAAAAAAAACAAAAATCTTTTAAGCTCACCAAGAAAAAAATAAGAAACAGCCAAATTATCAAAACCAGGGATAAAAGAGAGGATATTATTACTGACTTTACAAGAAAAGAAAAAGGATTATAAGGAAATACTTTGGATAATGGAGCACCAACAAATTAGGTAACTTGCATGAAATGCAGAAATTCCTATAAAGATACATACTACCAAAACTAATGCCATCTGAAAAGACTATACACTGTGTGATTCCAATTACAGCCTGTGCTTCAAAATTCATCCCTACCCCGACCCTAAACCCTGGCAACCACTGATTTGTTTTACTATCTCTATAGTTTTGCCTTTTGCCCTACAGGCAATTGGTTCCAGGAGCCCTGTATATACCAAAATCCATGCCTACTTGAGTCGCAGTAAGCACTGGAGAACCTGTGCAGTAAGCACTGGAGAACCTGTGTATCTAAAGTCAACCCTCTATATACACAGGTTTCACACCTCATGAATATTGTATTTTCCACCCGTGTTTAGTTGAAAAAATACACACATTAGTGGACCTGTGCAGTTCAGACCCATGTTGTTTAAGGATCAACTGTATACGACATTCAGGAAAAGGCAAAACTAAAGGCAAAACTATATCGTTTTACTATACGTAGTACAAACGATCAGCGGTTGCTAGGAATTGGGGTGGGGGTAGGGATGAATTTTGGAGCACAGAGAATTTTTAGGGCCATAAAAATTATTCATATGATACTATAATGATGGATACATGTCATTATACATTGGTCCAAACCCATAGAATGTACAACACCAAGAGTGAACCCTAATGTGAACTATGGACTTTGAGTGATTTATAATGTGTCAGCGTAGGATGATCAATTGTAACCAATATACCAGTCTTTTGGGGGATGTTGATAATGAGACTGGTTATGTGTGACAGCAGGGGAAATATGGGAAATCTCTGTACCGTCCTCCCAATTTTCCTGTGAACCTAAGATTGCTCTAAAAACAAGAAGTCTTTAAAAAAAAGAAAGAAAATGGCACATCAATATATCTTATGAATACATACACACAATTCTCAACCAAATACTAGGAAACCAAATCCAGCAACCCATAAAAATGATTATACATCATAAATGAGAGGGGTTTACATCAGGGATGCAAAGTCAGTTTAACTTTAGAAAATCAATTAATGTAATACACCATTTCAAAGGAAATAAAGGGCAAAAAGCACGTAATTATCTCAATAGATGCAGAACAAGTTTTGACAAAATCTAATTTCTTTATGATGAAAGCACGCAACGAATTAGAAATACAAGGGAACTTCCTGTACCTGATAAAGAGCATCTACAAAATCCCTCAGCTAAAAATCACACAATGATAAAAGACTGAATGTTTCCCTGTGAGAGGAGGAACAAGATGGTGATGTCTACCCTTGCTCCATTAATTCAACATTGTACTGGAGACTACAGCCAGGGAAATTAGGCAAGAAAAATGAAACTTAAAATGACAAAATTGGAAAGGAAGAGGTAAAATTATTTCCATTTGTAGATGGCATGATCTTGCATATAGAAAATCCTAATGAATGCACTGAAAGAAAACTATTAAAACTAGTAAGTTCAGAGTGTTTGGATATACATCAATATAGAAGAATCAATTCTATTTTCACATGCTAGCAATAAATATTTTGAAATGAAATTAAGAAAGCAATTTCATTTACAATAGGATACAAAAGAATAAAATGCTTAAAACTATTAAACAAAAGAAGTGCATAATTTGTATGTTGAAACTATAAAACATGATTGAAAGGAATTAAAGAAAGACATCCCATGTTCATAGATCAGAAGATGTAATATTTTTGTCATGATCATATTCCTCAAATTGGTCTACATATTCAATGTGATCATTAAGAAGCTTAACTTAAAATTCACAACAAAATGCCAGGACAAAGAACAGTCAATACTATTTTCTTTCTTTCTTTTTTTTTTTTTTTATTATACTTTAAGTTCTAGGGTACATATGCACAACATGCAGGTTTGTTACATATGTATACATGTGCCATGTTGGTGCACTGCACCCATTAACTCGTCATTTACATTAGGTATATCTCCTAATGCTATCCCTCCCCACTTCCCCCACTCCACAACAGGCCCTGGTGTGTGGTGTTCCCCTTCCTGTGTCCAAGTGTTCTCACTGCTCAATTCCCACCTATGAATGAGAACATGCAGTGTTTAGTTTTCTGTTCTTGAGTTAGTTTGCTGAGAATGATAGTTTCCAGCTGCATCCATGTCCCTACAAATGACACAAACTCATCCTTTTATATGGCTGCATAGTATTCCATGGTGTATATGTGCCACATTTTCTTAATCTAGTCTGTCATTGATGGACATTTGGGTTGGTTCTAAGTCTTTGCTATTGTGAATAGTGCCACAATAAATATACGTGTGCATGTGTCTTTATAGCAGCATGATTTATAATCCTTTGGGTATAAACCCAGTAATGGGATGGCTGGGTCAAATGGGATTTCTAGTTCTAGATCTTTGAGGAATCACCACACTGTCTTCCACAATGGTTGAACTAGTTTACACACCCATCAAGAGTATAAAAGTGTTCCTATTTCTCCATATCATCTAGCACCTGTTGTTTCCTGACTTTTTAATGATCGCCATTCTAACGGGTGTGATGTGGTATCTCATTGTGGTTTTGATTTGCATTTCTCTGATGGCCAGTGATGATGAGCATTTTTTCATGTGTCTGTAGGCTGCATAAATGTCTTCTCTTGAGAAGTGTCTGTCCATATGCTTTGCTCACTTTTTAATGTGGTTATTTGTTTTTTTTTTTCTTGTAAATTTGTCTGTGCTCCTTGTTCACTCTGATGGTAGTTTCTATTGCTGTGCAGAAGCTCTTTAGTTTAATTAGATCCCATTTGTCAATTTTGGCTTTTGTTGTCATTGCTTTTGGTGATTTAGTCATGAAGTCCTTGTCCATGCCTATGTCCTGAATGGTATTGCCTAGGTTTTCTTCTAGGGTTTTTATGGTTTTAGGTCTAACATTTAAGTCTCTCATCCATCTTGAATTATTTTTTGTATAAGGTATAAGGAAGGGACCCAGTTTCAGCTTTCTACATATGGCTAGCCAGTTTTCCCAGCACCGTTTCTTGTTTTTGTCAGGTTTGTCAAAGATCAGATGGTTGTAGATGTGTGGTATTATTTCTGAGGATTCTGTTCTGTTCCATTGGTCTATATCTCTGTTTTGGTGCCAAAACTATCTTCAAAAAAGAAAAATAAAATTGGAGGACCTACACATCCTGATTTTAACACATAATATAAAACCACACTAGTAAAGATAATGTGATGCTGGCATAAGAATAGACACACAGATCAATGGAATAGAAATTAGAGTCCAAGAATAAACCCTCACGTTTATGGTCAACTGATTTTCATCAAGGGTTTCAAGGCCATTTGTACAGGAAACAATTGTCTTTTTAACAAATAGCACTGAACACCTGGATATCCACATGCAAAATAATAAGGTTTGGCTCCTCCCGCACACCATACACAAGATGGATTCCCAAATGGACCACAGACCTAAAAGTACGAGCTAAAACTATAAAGCTGTTAGAAGAAAGCATAGAAATAAATCTTCATAACTTCAGGTTAGGCAAAGTCTACTGAAAGCGTAAATGACAAAAGAAAAAAATAGGTAAATTGGACTTCACCGAAATTAAAAACTTTTGTGCTTTGAGGCCATCCAGAAAATGAAAGTACAACCCACAAAATGGGAGAAAATATTTGCAAATTATATATAGAACTTTATATATATATATATACACACACACACACACACACAATTTGTATCTAGAATATATAAGGAGCTCTTGCAATTTAATAATGAAAAGGTAACCAATTCAATTAAAATATGGGCAAAAAATCTGAATAGAAATTTCTCCAAAGATACACAGATAACCAGAAGCATATAAAAAGATGTTCAACATCAGTAGTCACCAGGGAAATGCAAGGCAAAAATCACAATGTCATTCATGCCTACTAGGATGGGTGTAACGAAAAATACAGATCTAAGTGTTGTCAAAGATATAGAGAAATTGGAACCCTCATATGACACTGGTAAAATGTAAAATGATGCAGCAACTTAGAAAAACATCGGGGACTTCTTCCTCAAAAGGCTCAATACAGAGTTACTATCTGAGCCAGCAGTCTTGCTCTTATACCCAAGAGGAATAAAAGCATGTCCACACAAAAACTTGTACACTAATGTTCATAGTAGCATTATTCATTAGAACAAAATGTAGGAATAATACAAAGGTCCTTTAACTGATTAATGAATAAACAAAATGAAGTATATTCCTATAACAAAATACTATTTGGCAATAGAAAACAACGCAATATCGATGTGTTATGACATGGATGAACCTTGAAAACATAATGCTAAGTCAAAAGTCAGTCACAAAAGACAATGTATTATATAATTCCACTTATGCACAATGCTCAGAATTAGCAAATCTATAAGCAGAAATTAGATGAGTGGTTGCCTAGGGAGGCCAGTGTGGGATGATTAGATGTGATAGCTAATGGCTGACGGGTTTCTTCTAGAGGTGATGTCAATATATAAAAATGTATTGTGGTGATAGATGCACAAGTCTGAATACACTAAGGACCATCAAACCGTACACTTGCAATGGGTGTATTTCATGGTATGTGAACTATATCTCAACAAAGCTTTTTAATTATACCAGGACTTGAACACAATTTTCTCAACAGAAATGAAACATTTGTAAATTCATGGGTCATCAGATTTTCATTTACATTGAAATTACTAAATATAAATTCGCAAATGTAAATATATATCCAAACATAACCTTGTTTTTCTCATTTTTATGATTATTTAGCTTATTAATTCTGCTCAATGTTAATTTATCCCTCTACTGATTGCTGAAAATCACTAAATTTTTTTGAAGAAAAATTTAGATTTATTTTTAGGGTCAACAAATACCTTGGGAAAAGACACTTTCTTTTTTTTTTTTTTTTTGAACATAAACTCAAGATTTTATTGTCTTCATAATAAAAGATGACACTTAGAACTGGATCACTTGGCCCTTTCTCTTCTTATCTCCTCCCAGTTCAAAATGCTTGCATCTTTTAATAGCCAGCATTCTCTTAGATCTGCAGTTGGGCTCAACGCACTCAAGCCTTAGCACAATCTTCTTTGTAGTTTTAGCCTTTTTCCGGAAAATCGGCTTAGTTTGCCCACCATAGCCACTCTGCTTCCTGTCATAACGCCGCTTTCCCTGGGCATACAGAGAATCCTTGCCCTTCTTGTACTGTGTCACTTTGTGGGGTTGGTGCTTGCCACACTTCTTACGGAAAGTCCGGCGGGTAGTACTGTGTCACTTTGTGGGGTTGGTGCTTGCCACACTTCTTACAGAAAGTCCGGTGGGTTTTAGGGACGTTAACCATGCTTGCGAGAGCGACATCGGCACGGGAAGAGAAAGATACTTTCTTTATTTTGAAATGTAATCTTTCACTGTTAATTTCAGAGTAAATACACATCAAGAATGACTCACATTTAAATAATTGCAGATAAAATGTGGGAACTGCATTTCAGCAGAGCCAGACTGTCATCCTGTAGTTCTTCAAGGTTTTGGAACTGCCACCAGTGGTTACATATTTTGCTGCTCTAAGTATCTTAAAATGGAAGAATCCCCCTCATACTTTCCATAAAGATTCACCCACCACAAAGCATATTTGTTTGGAGACCTCCTCAGTGACATTTCACAATTGTGAGCGTGAATTATAGATTCCTAACACTTAAGCTTTTTGACAGGCCTAACTCTGTGAATTTGGTTAGACTTTTTATTTTTCACTGATTTCTATTTGAACCTCATATCCATTGTGGATAACAGGAATTTTTCTCTCCTTCTGGAAATCCTTGTTTTGTGTGTGTGCATTTCAGAACACGTTTGTGTGTGTGTATTTCTTTTGAAAGAATCAACAACCAGTGATTGATCTCTGCAGATCTACTGATAAAGGACATTTATTTTACGTCTGTACTTTATAATGTCATGTGATGAAAGAGAAGCTAAAATTCTGGGTGACGAGCCACCTAAGGTGTCTTAAGAGCTGAGAACAAGTTATGTTCAGAATGCATGGATTTCTAGAATGGATATCCCAAACAGCTACTATATACATTATTACGGAGCTGCTTTCTGTTTCTTGAGAACTTGCATTTTCAGAAAGGAATGTCCCTAAATTAAAAATGGTATTTGAACTTAGACTCCTACATAAATCTGTAGTGGGTATTACACATGCTTTGAGGTCTGGGATTCTAAGTCTAGCTCCCTGTTCTGGCATCTTCAATTAGTGCCACTTGGAAAAGACGACTTTAATTCTTCTCACCTCAGTCTCCTAACATATAAAATGTGTATAATTTTTACCTACTTGATAGAACGGTTGAGAAAACTCACTGAAGCAGTACATGTAAATTACTTCACACAGTGACAAAAAACACTAAAATGTTTGTAATAGTAGAATTTAGGTTGTACAATGTCTTAAATATAGAAGGAAGATACTCAATATACATTAGTTTTAAAATTCTGCTTCCTTAACTTTCTAAAACTATGGAGTGTAGGTTATTTGTAAAAATTCATGTATATATGGCACCACATTGATGAACTGTGTAGACTATCTTATATTATCCTGCGTGGTTTGCGATGAAGAGGACAGCTTGCTCCATCTTTCAGTGTAATTTTAAGACAGAAAGTGTGCTATAAAACCAGCGAATTTCCAGGCCATCATAATAAAATGTCCTATGATAATAATAACGTGCTTTTGTTCAAAATTAAAATATTTGAAGAGATGAGAATTTTTAATATTAATTTCAAAGATTGACATGACTTATTAAAATTGTAATATTAATTTACGCTCATTGTATCTTTTATGATAAAAATTTTAAACCTCTGAAGCAACTCTGAGTTCATTCTAGCAATATAACAAATATTTCAACACCTACTATGTGCCAGGAAGTTTTTAAGTGCTTAGACTGTATCAGGGAACAAAACAAAGATCTTGCTTTGGGGAAGTTTGCGTTTCAGAGGAGGGAGACAGACAATAAATTATACACACAAAAATAAGTCAGCTCTTTAGTATGTACAACAGATAAAGAGAATTAAGAGTTCCACTGTGGTGCCATTTTAAATAAGGTGGTTAGTGTACGTCTGGTTGAGAAGGATTTTAAGTGAAAGCACTTAGAAGAGGTGAAGAAATTAGTCGTGCCGATAATTCAGGAAAGTAACCAGCAGAGGGAGGACCAGGGCAAAAAGGCCCCAGAGCTGGAGTGTTCCTGGCACGTTTGAGGAACAGCAAAGGGCCACTGAGTTGGAAGAACAGTTAGAAATGTGCTCAAAAGGTGACAGAGCAGCTTCATCAGGTGGAAGTTTGTAGTCCATTGTAAGTTTGGGGAATTTTTGTCTAAGTGAAATTAGCAGAGCTCTGATCGGAGTGTCATGCTCTGACTGACACTCAGAAGGAAAGCTCCAGCTCATATGTTAAGAATAGACAGCACAGGAAGAGTCACAGAAACAGGGAACCCGTCAGCAGAGCATCGAGGTAGAGGAAAGAGAAGATGGCGGCTGCAGAGAGGCAGAAAGGAAGCCGGAAGCAGTAGGGATCTAATTTGGGTGTATTCTGAAGGTGAAGTCAGAATGATTTCCTGACATAGTGAATCTGCAATATTGAAGAATGAGGGAAATCAAACAGGATTGCAATGCTTTTCACTTGAACGGTAAGACAGATGCAGTTTCACCAACCGAAATAGGGGTGGCTGCAAGCAGATCGTCTGAGGAAGGTGGAAATCAGGAGTTCAGTTTTTGGAAACATTTAGTTTGCCATGTGTATTTGTCATCCAAATGGAGCTATCAAGAGAACAGGTGAATACGTAAGACCAGCGTTCAGGACAGTGGTCTTGGCTGGAGATTATCAAAGGAATGAAAGCACTCAAAGAGTAGACGATCAAGGACTGAACTCAGGTTATTCAAACATTAAGAAACAGAAAGACAAAGGAGTGAGGTTGGAGAAAAACCAAAGAGAACGTAATATTCTACCAGCCAAGTGGGGAAAAATGTTTAGGGAGAAAGGGGTATACAACTATATCAAATATTTCTGGTAAGTCAAGAAATATGAGAGCTGGTCACTGACTATTGGTTTTAGCAATATCGAGGTTATTGATGATCTCTGATAAAGCAATTTTAGAGGAATTGATGAACTGAAAGCCCTATTTGAATGCTTTAAGAGAGAATAAGGAAAGGAGAATCTGAGATTACGAAAAAAAGTCAATCTTTGGAAGAGTTTTACTGCAAGGGATAATAAGAAAGTGGGGCTAAAGAATTTTAAAGATTCATGAAATAACAGTAGTAAAGGCAATAATTCAGTAGAGAAGGGAAGGCAGATGATGTATGACAGAGAGAGAATTATCTCAGAATAGATAAACAGTAGACTGTCCTGCATAAATGGAGGGGTTGCACTTACATAGGATCACAAATAATTTGTGGTTTCAGGCAGAAAGCCAGTTGCTGGGTAGTTGGCATGATAGGATTCTGCAGAAACTTTCTTCTGGTTTCCTGCTTTTCTCAATGAAATAAGGAGCAAGATCATCAGATGAAAGTGAAGATGAGGGAGTTAGTATTGGAGATGGAGGAGGGAAGAAGAGAAGATATGCAACTGTCACCAAGATGCTTGGATAGATTAGCAAACATAACAGGGTTGCTGGGAACATCAAGGACCCACTTGATAATTTTGGTCATAAATTGAACATGTGAATTTAAAGCTTGACCAGTCATTGTTTTTACCCAACTATATTCAATTACCTGGATGCAAGTATGGAATAAGCAGGAGTTGGAGTTAATCAAAGTTGTGTTTGCATTTTAATCTAAAAACTGAGTTGATTAGTTCCCCATAGTTGTAACAAATCGCCACAAATGTGGTGACTTAAAACAACAGGAATTTATTCTCTCACTGTTCTCGAGGCCAGAAGGCAAAATCAGTATCAAGGGCTATAGACTGGGGTTGACAGAGCTGCGCTCCCTCTAAGGCTCCAGAAGAAAATCCATTTCTTGCCTCTTCCAGCTTCTGGTGGCTGCTGCATTTCTTGGCTTGTGGCTGCATCACAATGAACTCTGCCCTTGTGGTCACAGGGCCTTCTCTTCCATGTGCCAACTTTCCCTCTGCTTCTCTCTTGGAAGGATACATATGACTGCACTTAAAGCCGACACCAAAAATCCAGAATAATCTCTCCATCTCAAGATTCTTAATTTAATCACATTTCCAAAGTTCTTTTTTGCCACATAAAGTTACCTTTGCATGTCCAGGGATCAGGACATGAATATCTTTAGTAAGGGCCTTACCCAGCACAGCACACTGAAAAAAGGAAAGGGAGTGAGCACATATTCAAGAGTGAGGTTACTATGATTGCCCATGAATTTAAGCTTTGATAAGTTCTTTTCATAGATTAAGTGGGCTAGACAGAGGAGATGATGGTCAGGAAATGTTGACTTATGAAACCAAAATCACAGTGGGCCAGTACATGTCAGTAATGACAAGGTCTAGTTTGTGTCTGAGATCGGGTGGAAGAAAACATTATCGGAAAAGGAGAAGTCAAATTCAGAAACCAAACATTATTTGGAAATACCGCCTTCAGGTAGACTAAAACTGTCAAAAATTAAGAGAAATGGATAGAAAGAATAAAAAAATTAGTAGACAGAAGGATAAATGAAAATATGATAGATTTAAATTCATACTGTTCACTCTTTATATGATATGTGCCAGTGTGTGAAAAATTCCAATGTAAATCCTTTTCTTTCCCCAGGTAACTAAATAATGCCACTTGAAGTTAAAAAATTATCAAAATTCGGCTCACGCCTGTAATCCCAGCACTTTGGGAGGTCGAGGCAGGCAGATCACAAGGTCAGGAGATTGAGATCATCCTGGCTAACACGGTGAAACCTTGTCTCTACTAAAAATACAAAAAAATTAGCCGGGCGTGGTGGTGGGCACCTGTAGTCTCAGCTACTTCGGAGGCTGAGGCAGGAGAATGGCCTGAACCTGGGAGACAGAGCTTGCAGTGAGCCGAGATCACACCACTGCACTCCAGCCTGGGCGACAGAGCAAGACTCAGTCTCAAAAAAAAAAAAAAAGAAAGAAATCAAAATTCAATTTTCATTGAGAGGATTTTTCTAATCTATGTTTATGTCTGCATTCTTAGGCAAATGTAGCCTGAGATATGGACATGAGCTTATCCCTCGAGTTGGAGTGTGATGGTGCTGCACGGGTCTTTCAAGGTGTCTGAAAATGTTTACTTTTACTTTTGCTCTAGACAGCTGTGTGTTTTAAAGCTTGGGTCTGCTATTTATATTTTCTATTACCTTTCTTGCTGCTTAGCTGTCTTCTGTCACTTACTTTTGTTGTTAGTGTGTTTTTAGGCTTTTGCATTCCAATTTGTAGTTTATGTCTTAGAGAGGGCAAACGAGATATCTAATTATAATTGTGTTCTAAAAATGAGAAATGTGACTCTGAATGAGATCCTTTGCTTCTAACTGAAGTTTATGGACTACAAAGTCTGTGAACAGATAGTCTATGTTGTATGGCTATTTCTCACTTTTACTTGCATTATGGATGTCTGCAAATTTGCTATTAGGAGTCTATTCACATACCATACTTATGAACACTAATAAATCCCCGTAAAAATTAAAAGATTGTATATCAATGTTTATGGACAATATGCAAAAATCTCGTTATCTCTGGATAATGTGTTGTTATTATTGTATTTCCAAACCTGTAGACTCTGTTCCCTATCCATTTTCTAAAATGTGTCGGGGTCCTGTCTGGAAACAGATGACTCACTCAAATTTAGTATTTTTAGGAGAGATTTATAGGTGACTATTTACAAAACTGAAAACAGGATTTAGAAAAACCAAAAGGGGAGGTGCAATATTCCAAAGCTAGTCACAGGAAGCTGTTTCCAGGACTAAGCTGACAGGAGTTTTTACCAAAATCTGGAGAGATCCTTGTGTTAGTAGCTGCTGGAGAGGAGCTGTGGTCTCTCCTGGACTGATAAGTCAACCGGAGGATAGCAGGCAGGGAGAAAGCCAGAGGGACAAAGAGGCGACTTCCCTCTTCAGCCACCGTGACTTCCTAGCGATGCCTCCCTGGCCCACACTGAACAGGAAATTAGAGCTGAAGTGAGCCCACTGGTTTAGTTTGTGTTAGCTGGACTTCCCGGGGCAGAAAGCAGATACAGTTGGGTGAAAGGTGAAGGGTGACTATGGAAGGGCAAATGGAAGCTATCCACCATGGTACAGAAATGAAATCTGAACCTGAACCTCCCTCAGCAAAAGAACAACATATGAAAATACTATATGTAGTAATTAAAACAATATTGTTTTCCATCAATAGTATTAGCAATAAAGGCTAATATAATTATGATGACATGTCATCCCTTTTGGAGGTTCCTGCAAATAAATTATCTCTAAAACTTAGGAGCAATCTCAGAAAGAAGATTATAACAAATGTTAATTCCTCATTCAAGGCGAAAAGTTAACATTCTTCTTTTACCATCTATAAAGTCTAAAAAGATACCAGATTTAGACTGACTTTTCTCAAGATCAAATAATTTATTTTGATGAGTCATTCTTCATAGGAAGTGTATGAAGATATGGGTTCCCTGGGGCAGCACACGTGGTCTGTCTTTGTCGGATGTTGGTAAATGATTTTGTCTCAGTCCTTCTAGAGAGAAGCAGACAGTTCACTCCCATCAGAAAGTTAGTCTGTGGAGTATTATACTTTCCCATATAGCATATTCATATTCAAGTTAATTTTAAAATAGAAAACGTCTACATTCTGCTCTCGACAATATGTTTTTCCTATTCATAGTTTACAGGCCAGATGTTATTTTCTGAAGTGCAAGTAATGAATGCAAGAATTTTAGGAATTTCATGAGAGTATTTCAGAGTGAGGAATATAATACTTAGACAATAAAAAAGAATAACAAATTCTTATTAAAGTCATTAAAGAAGGTCACATGAAAAAGTGTTCAAATTCCAGAAGTATTCAGTCTACCAGCAATCATTTGTATTTATTTTATCGATGTTATTTATTTTCTAAATATTTGAGAGCACAGTCACCCTGCTATAATCTAACTATGTGTGTGGTTTTTTTGAGAATTTTTGTTATAATCAGAGGGAAGGTTCTGCATTCTAGTCAATTCAATGAGAGAGAACACTTCAGAATGCATGACAGGAAGACCTAGAGAGAATACTAAAACTGCAGGCTAGAAAAAAAGAGAGAAACAAAATCTCATTATCTCCGGATAATGTGCTGTTATTATTATATTTCCAAACCCATAGACTCTGTTCCATATCAATTTTCTAAAATTGAGCAATTTTGGTAAGTTCTCTTTTTATAACATTAAGTAAAAATAGAAGCATTAATGCTAAGTGAACCTAAATAGATGCTAATATCCCTTTTAGTGGTTCAACTTTGCCGTTCAAGAAAGATGCCTCATATTCCATCTGCGGTTAGGCATTGTGTTGGGCACATCAGACTATAAAAATAAATGGGGCACAATTAACCATCTGAACATACAACAACTTCTTAATGCATCTGCTGTGCCAGGCACTGTGTTAGGTGTTAAAAGTATTGAGAAAGAAAAATGCAGTCTTGTCCTAAGGAAACTTCAACCAAAGAGGGAAACAGGCAAACTGATCACATAGAGTGACAACTGAAAGTGGCATTTGCACTCAATGTTTTGAGAGTATAAAGAAGAAGCCCTCAATTTTGTCTGTGAGAGGGTACATCAAAGTAGTTTATTAAGAGCAGGAGAGCATAAGTATTGAAGAATGAGTTAAGCAGTGGGAGGGGACTATTCAGGATGGAGGGTGATAAAATGTTCAGGGAACTACAGATGATTTGTTGTGATAAAATGAACTGAAGTTGACCAGTAATTCATCATGATTCTCAGACACAATCGGAAGTTGTCAAATAACTGAATATGCCCTTCAGCAAGGTTTTTGATTTTGAAAAAGACAAATATGCCTTAATTTTTCTTGAACAAAGACATCAACAACAATTAATGTGGAAAATCTTTGCCTGTAGGAGGAATGGGACACTTCCCCAAATTGTTTTACATTCTGTTTAGATTGGAAATGTTGTAGGAGAGAATGGTTAAAAACATACAAAAAATAAACAAGTTAATATTGAGTGCAGTTGAATAGAAATATTATTCAAACATGAACCTACATGGAGTTGATGTGGGGCTAAATATATAGATTTATATATGTTTCTATAATATTTAAAATAAAGTTACTTTTTTTTTTTTTTTGAGACAAGATCTCACTCTGTCACCCAGGCTGGAGTGCAGTGGCACGATCTCAGCTCACTGCAACCTCTGCCTCCTGGGTTCAAGCTATTCTCCCATCTCAATCTCCCGAGTATCTGGGAGTACAGAGGCATGCCACCATGCCTGGCTAATTTTTGTATTTTTAGTAGAGACAGGATTTCACCAGGTTGGCCAGGCTGGTCTTGAACTCCTGGCCTCAAGTGATCCACGTACCTCGGCCTCCCAAAATGTTGAGACTACAGGCATGAGCCACTGCACCCAGCCGAAGCTGCTTTTGAATTAAAGATTTTATTATTATTGAGGCTAGTTGAAAGAAAATGGCCTAGCTATATATTGTGCAGGAAAGTCTCATGTAGAACCATGTATTGTGTGAATATGTTTACTGTTTATATATACATAAATATCTATGCACACACATTTATGTACATATGTATATATGAACAATAAATACACATATTGTCACATTTATCATTGCACAGAAAAGTCTCATGTAGTACTACGCATTGTGTGAATATATTTTTATATTTATTTACTCTTTGTATATATACATATCTATACACACAGATTATGTACATATTATATATGAACAGTAAATATATTTGTTCACTTGTACATTTTAAAAATAAAACAATGGTCATCTAACAAGAGATGGATGCATCAGGATATACAGAAGGATGGAAACTTCACTTGTCCGATTGCATCTTGCTTTATACTGTATTTCAAATCCATGTAAGTATTTTATATAAGTAACAGAAGATCATAGCCAAAACACAGAATCCACAAAATTAAAAACTCTCAAGCTATGCTTTGTGCTGCCGTCATGTGCCAGTGACTCTGAAGAGTGTAGGTGGTACATGGCTCCTCCCTGCTAGGGAGACCCTGCCCCCGCAGCGTGTTGCTAGTTGGAGCTGCCGAATCAATTCTTACCTGAAGACAGATCCACCCCAGGACATTTTAATTGTACAAGTCATTGGAGTCTCTTTTCTGTATAAATAAGTTTGAGCTGAATTTCTGTCACTTCTCACTAAAATAACTTTAAACGATTCGCTGAATAATAGTGAAGTCTATGTGGAGCTTAAATATGAATGCTGACAATAATTGGAAAAAACAGAACCAATTCAGAAGAAGAAGGGAAAATTCAATCACAGGACAGTCAGGACAAATACGCAGGAGAAAGACATGATGGCTTCTAACCAAAAGCGTGTATTGAAAAGGAGGTGGATTAGAATTGTTTTAAAAAGCTACAGGATTGTCAAATTTTTAGAAGCAGCCTAATGCATAAAGAGATTGCAACATACAATGCGATATTTAACCATGCTTTGGATGATTAATGTTAACAATAGCGATGGATCTAAACCATTGCACAGTGCTGGAATTTAAGTGGTAGGGATAAATTTCTCTATTTTTGCATGCAGATGCATATGTGTACACACACACACACACACACACACATCTTGGAACTCATCAAATAAAGCAGATTATTTCCAAGTAAGTCCAGCAACTGCAGGGCTATGCACTCAAAGTGAAAAAAATTACAGAATTTTTGTAAAAATCAAAGTCATCATACCATCATAATTCTCTCCCGATTTCACTGCTTCTCCAACCTTGTCTTACATACAGATGCCTTAAAAATTGCAGTGAATCTTTTTTCTTGAAAAATGTCTTCATGCCATATAATCATGGCTTCCACTCAATCTTTTGGCACTGTCCAATATTAATATGTTTTTAGAAATAAATAGAAGAGTAATGGAAGAGGTACTCAATAGAAAAGTCTCTTGGGGTCTGATTTGGATGGTACTGGGGAAAATGCCCAGAAGGTCTGCAAACAAATAATGGGCAATCTAGACAGTGCTGAGAATAATACAGCAGAGTTTTTAAAGGAATAGCACATATAAAAAGACTTTTCCATTTAGGGTGCCAAAATCCCAATGTAAGGACTTCAAAAAATAATGGAAAGAAACCTCTACGTTGAGACTACCGCAGATTTTGTTTGATAAGAGAAGATTTAGTACATGGAGGTTGTGTTTGTCTTCTGAATAGTAAAAATATCTCACTAAGGATATAAAATATCTTTCTACTTTCATGTGACCATTTTAAAAGGGCAGGAATATGAATTCAACTGACAAAAAATTACTTCAGTGTTTCTGGTTTATTTTAATGTGTATTTTTTTTTTCAGCAAAACCTTACAGTAATAAAGATTTTGCTGTCACCTCATGAACAAATAATTGTATTACTTTACAGGGAAGAGAGGCAAACTAGAATAATGACCACAGCATCATTTGTGGGTATACAGAAATTATGTCTTTTTTATAAAGGAGATCTTAATAAGCAGCTTGGGAAATTATATTATAAGGCATTCTGTATTGATTTATTATCTTCTAATGCTCATTTCTGCCATGCACTCAAAGCTCCAAAGCATTAAAATTGGTAACCACTGTAGTTTGATGCCCGTTCTGAAGTTCAAATGGCAAATAAATTCTCATATTAATGGTAATGGTGTGAAACTGAGAATTTACTGAAGTTATTTGTTAAACTTCAGTATGTACCTATAGCTAGTTTTCACGTGAAAAAACCTTTAGTAAGAGAGTAACTTTGAATGTTTTTCTAATACACTAATGAAATTAGTTGAATTTTGGCTTTCCTGCCACTCTGGCAGCTTTGTTAACCCATGGGGGTCTGTTCAGGGTGATAACACATAGAGAAGCATGGACCCTAACGCCAGTATAAGGCAGAACGAAGCTGTTCTCTACCATGAGAAGCCGACAAGAACCTATCAGAGCAAGCAGACAAGCATGATCCCAGGGGCCATCGGGAAAGAATATATGTGGGAGTTCCAGGCAGATGTAGCTCATAGGAACAGTTACAATATTTCATACACGTTTTACAAAGGATCTTCCTAAGCATTTTTTCACACTCATTTGCAGATGGTGACTTCTTTAAAAGTAGAAACAGTCTGACATCCACCCAGAATTAAGACCAAGAGAGTTCTGTCTTAAACTAACTGAAACGTCAAAGCATGTTGCTTTTAATGCTGTGAATTCACCCGAACTCACCTTCTCCGAGCCCTCTCTTCTGAAAGAACATAACGAGTAACCTTTAAGTGTTGCTTCCTGCGAGTCAGTGACAGAACCTTCTAACTGGTAGACCGAGAAGCCTGTCAGCATTTCCATCATAAACCTGTATTATCTGGAGTTTATAAGTTGGCTGTAAAACTCAGGCAGAATCTAGGCATTGAAACCTTTCTGGAAACGTGGTATATTTTTAGACCGTGTAGACGACAGGGTGGTAAAAACACAGGATTTTCAGGCCCAAATATAGCAGTACTTTACACAAATTTAAACACATTAAAGTAAACCAGAAATGTCCTATTTCTAAATTCACAGGACACAAAAAGAACACATAATTTTAGGCCACTATCCAAACCTTGTAGCCTGATTTTGTCCAAAGTCTGTCTTCTGTTATGATTATGCAGAAAGGTGTTGAAGGCATTGGAAAAAATTTCAGAAACAGGTGACCAAACCTAAAAACGTAAAGTTTTATAAACTATTCGTCTTTGAGGTGTTGCATATGCTCTAAAGCGGTCATGTGAAATAGCTAAAGCTCTTTGATATTATACCGTTAAAAGTATTTTTTGTAGAGCACTTTGCACTGTATAAAGTAATTTAACATGCAGTATTTAATTTAACTCTAAAAAAGAACCCTGTAACATTACCCTCATTTTACAGAGGAAGCTGTGGAAGCTTCGCACATAAATGTATTACTCAGTCATGCACAGAAGTTAAGTTCAACCCAGGTCTTCAGTTTCAAGCTCTGTCTGGTACCACTGAAAACACCCCTATCATTTCAACCCTGCTAACTCCTCATTCATACTGAATCTGCCGCTCACTATCATTATGGCCTCTCCTGCCGCGATTGCTCTCTGCTCCATCACTCAACCTTCTTCCTCTTTCCACAGCTTCACAGCTTGACCTCCTTTAGATATACCTGTGGATGTCTCATAAGTTCGGTGCAACTCACCTGGGACAGTTTTGCTTTCCAGGGACATTTGGCAATTTCTGGAGACATTTTTGGTTGTCACCGCTGCATGTGGGAGGGTAGGGTACTGTTGGCCAATGTCCAGTGGTAGAGACTAGGGATGCTGCTAAACAGCCTACAACACCCAACACAGCCCTGCCCAACAAATAATTATCCAGTCCAGAGTAACAACAGTGCAGAGGTTGAGGAAACCCTGCTCCGGCCAGAACTCTAGATTCACAACTTAGGATTATTAACCCGCTTAAGTGACACATCTTCGACTTTCTTTGGTTTCTAAACAATGCTATGAAATGTCAAATGCTATTTTGTCATTCTAGAGCTTAGATCTAAGCTCACAGAAAAGCAAGAATGTGAGCTCTATGATGATTCAGGGTCTGCTTTCTTGTTTCGTGTCTATTGTTTAGTGGCTGCCTCACAGTGGGTGCTCGAGAAGGATCGGCTGAAGCAATGGCAAGTATAGGCATACTTCTTCACTGGATTATAGAAATATGTGCTGTCCATGGACACGGGGAGGGGAACATCACACATCGGGGCCTGTCGGGGGTAGGAGGCTAGGGGAGGGAGAGCATTAGGAGAAATACCTAATGTAGATGACAGGTTGATGGGTGCAGCAAACCACCATGGCACATGTATACCTATGTAACAAACCTGCACGTTCTGCACATGTATCCCAGAACTTAAAGTATAATTAATTAATTAATTAATTACAATAAAGAATTATGTGCTGTCTGTGACTGACCCCTTGGGCATTGCCGTTAGTGGCTCCTCTAAATCATTCCCTGTCCTGAGGTCCCCTCCCCTTCCTCCCATTCCTTCTGCATCTTCGAGGCCTTCCTGAAACGAGGCCCTATCATTTCCATTATTACACTCTGTTAACTCCATCTTCATCACTTTCAAATGCGCTGAAAAATCCTCCTTCATAACTCTGCTGCCAACCTTTCTTTCTGTGTTTCTTTTACTGCTAAACCACTTGAGTAGTGATTGGCTCCAATTTTTTAGCATATACAGTGAGTAACCTTTTGCAATCTGAGTGTATTTCCCAGAACGCTACAAACACTGCTCATCTGAAATTCAATCACCATTTTCTGATGACAAACCAAGAAAAGGCCATTGTTTTTGGAAGTGCCCTTGGCCTTGCTGGAGCCTTCAACGATTGTGATCTCCTTCATGAGATTCCTTCCCGTATTTTCTAAAAGACTGCTTATTTCCGTCTTTTCACGTTTATACTTCAACCCCAGTTTTTATTTTTCTTCGTGGCAACTTTTCATCTTCTATCCTCCTTAACTGGATGTTTTCTAAGCCTTTGTTGTACTCTGAGGTTATTTTTCTCTTCCTAAGTTTTCTCCCTTGGTCCCTGCATTGACTTCTCTGTGAATAACTAAAACGTCTTCGCTTCCAAGTATTCATTCCACATTTCAAATCACCGGCATAACACGGCTGCTGTAACTGCAAAGTCAACACACTTAAACGAAACAACTATTTCTTCCTCATCCTTTTTCATGACTTGCCTCCTCACGCTCTGTAGCCCCCAGACACAGGAAGGTTCTATTCAGGGGCAGAAGTGACATTAAGCAGCCTGCTTTCCCCGAGTCTGCTCCATACTGAAGCCATCCCTGCCGCTTTGTCAAGTTATTGACCCAAGATCCTGAAGTTCATCTCTCCCAGCTAAACGCAACTCTGCAGAACTAGCAATTCCACTGGCCATTCCTGTAAGTCAACCCTTCAAAGTGGCAACACCCGCTAAAGAAAACAACTCTTGAGAACTGTTTCATAATGGTGATTGGCAACACTCATGTGGACATGCTTATACATACTAACTTATTAATACCGCTTTTCTATGGGGTAGGTTCTACTCTCATGCACAGTTGTTACAGATAAGGATCCAAGGCATCATGGCTTAAGTAACTCATCTAATGTTACACTGCTAATCAGGTAGCCAGGATTTGAACAAAGCTGTGTGGTTCTGGTGTCTATGCTTTTATCCACTATGCTCTATCTCTTCCTTGCTGCAGGGCACATATGAAAATGGTAGTCAGTGTCATTGGGTGGACAGTGTAGAGCAAAAAGTCATGCAATTTTACGGTGAGTTCAGAGGGTTGAATAGCACCCCTCAAAATGATATATCCAAGTTCTAACCCCTAGAATCTGTGAAGATCACATTATTGGAAGAAGGATCTTTTCCGATGTGGTTAGCCTAAGGATCTCCAGACGACCTCATCCTGGATATAGAGTGAGCCTGAAGTCCAATTGTTGGTGTCCAAATGAGAAGAGAGGAAGAAACTGACAAAGAAAAGGTGACGTGAAGTTGGCAGTAGAGACTGGAGTGATGTGTCGATAAGTCAATGCATACCAAGGATTTCTGACAATGCCAATACCTGGGAGAGAGGTAGGAACAGGTTCTCCCTCAGAAATTTCAGAGGGAATCAACTGTGCTGACCTCTGGAATTTACACTTTGGGCCTGTTGGATAGTGAGATGATAGAACTTCATTGATTACGGTGTCAACTTTGTGTGGCCTTGTTAGGGCACCCCTGGGAAACTAATGCCATGGGAGAGATCACTGTGAGCTGGAGCAGAGAGTCCAATAATGGAGCCCTCAGGAAAATGGCAAATCTCTAATGAAATGCATCTCACCAACAGAATGCTGCCAAAGACTAAGTTTTCTTTTATTTTTTCTAACATTATTTTTGTTATTCTACTTTAAGTTCTGTGATACATATACAGAACATGCAGATTTCTTACATAAATATACATGTGCCATGGTGGTTTGCTGCATCCATCAACCCATCATCTACATTAGGTATTTTTTCTATCCCTCCTCTAGTCCCCCACCCCACAACAGGCCCCAATGTGTGATGTTGCCCTCCCTGTGTCCATGTGTTCTCATTGTGCAACTCCCACTTATGAGTGAGGACATGCAGTGTTTGATTTTCTGTTCCTGTGTTAGTTTGTTGAGAATGATGGTTTCCAGCTTCATCCATGTCCCTGCAAAGGACATGAATTCATCCTTCTTTATGGCTGCATAGAATTCCATTGTGTATATGTGGCACATTTTCTTAATTCAGTCTATCATTGATGGGCATTTGGGTTGGTTCCAAGTCTTTGCTATTGTGAACAGTGCTGCCATAAACATATGTGTGCATGTGACTTTATAGTAGAGTGATTTATAATCCTTTGGGTATATGCCCAGTAATGGGATTACTGTGTCAAATGGTATTTCTGGTTTTAGATCCTTGAGGAATCGCCACACTGTATTCCACAATTGCTGAACTAATTTACACTCCCACCAATAGTGTAAAAGCATTCCTATTTCTCCACATCATCTCCAGCATCTGTTGTTTCCTGACATTTTAGTGATCACCATTCTAACTGGTGTGAGATGGTATCTCATTATGGTTTCGATTTGCATTTCTCTAATGACCAGTGATGATGAGCATTTTTTCATATGTCTGTTGGCTGCATAAATGTCTTCTTTTGAGAAGTGTCTGTTCATATCCTTCACCCACTTTTTGATGGGGTCGTTTGATTTTTCTTATAAATTTGTTTAAGTTCTTTCTAGATTCTGGATATTAGCCCTTTGTTGGATGGATAGATTGCAAAAATTTTCTCCCATTCTGTAGGTTGCCTGTTCACTCTGATGATAGTTTGTTTTGCTGTGCAGATGCTGTTCAGTTTAATTAGATCCCATTTTTCAGTTTTGGCTTTTGTTGCCATTGCTTTTGGTGTTTTAGTCATGAAGTGTTTGCCCATGCATATGTCCTGAATGGTATTACCTAGGTTTTCTTCTAGAGTGTTTATGGTTTTAAATCTTACATTTAAGTCTTTAAGCTGTCTTGAATTAATTTTTGTATAAGGTGTAAGTAAGAGGTCCAGTTTCAGTTTTCTGCATATGGCTAGCCAGTTTCCCCAACATCATTTATTAAATAGGGAATAATTTCCCCATTGCTTGTTTTTGCCAGGTTTGCTAGAGATCAGATGGTTGTAGATGTGTGGCCTTATTTCTGAGGCCTCTGTTGTGTTCCCTGGGTCTATATATCTGTTTTGGTACCAGTACTATGATGTTTTGGTTACTGTAGCGTTGTAGTATAGTTTGAAGTCAGGTAGTGTGATGCCTCCAGCTTTCTTCAATTTATTAGGATTTTCTTGGCTATACGGGCTCTTTTTTGGTTCTATATGAAATTTAAAATAGTTTTTTCTAATTCCATGAAGAAAGTCAATGTTAGCTTGCTGGGGATAGCACTGAATCTACAAATTACCTTGGGCAGCATGGCCATTTTCACAATATTCATTCTTCCTATCCATGATCATGGAATGTTTTTCCATTTGTTTGTGTCCTCTCTTACTTCCTTGAGCAGTGGTTTTTAGTTCTCCTTGAAGAGGTCCTTCACATCCCTTGTAAGTTGTATTCCTAGTTATTTTATTCTCTCTGTAGAAACTGTGAATGGGAATTCACTCATGATTTGGCTCTCTGTTTGCCTATGATTGGTGTATAGCAATGTTTGTGATTTTAGCACATTGATTTTGTGTCCTAAGACCTTGCTGAAGTTGCTTATTAGCTTAAGGGGATTTTGGACTGAGACAATGGAGTTTTCTAAATATACAATTATGTCATCTGCAAACAGAATATTTGACTTTCTCTCTTCCTATGTGAATCCCCTTTATTTCTTTATCTTGCCTGATTGTCCTGGCCACAACTTCCAATTCTATGTTGAATAGGAGTGGTGAGAGAGGGTATCCTTGTCTTGTACCAGTTTTTAAAGGGAATGATTCCAGCTTTTGCCAATTCAGTATAATATTGGCCGTGGGTTTGTCATAAATGGTTCTCATTATTATGAGATACATTCCATCAATACCTAGTTTATTGAGAGTTTTTACCAGGAAGGGGGGTTGAATTTTAACACAGGCCTTTTCTGCATCTATTGAGATAATCATGTGGTTGTTGCCATTGGTTCTGTTTATGTGATTAATTACGTTTGTTGATTTGTGTATGTTGAACCAGCCTTGCATCCTAGGGATGAAGCCTACTTGATTGTGGTGGATAAACTTTTTGATGTGCTGCTGGATTCAGTTTGTCAGTATTTTATTGAGGATTTTTGCATCAATATTCATCAGGGATATTGGCCTGAAATCTTCTTTTTTTGTTGTGTCTCTGCCAGATTGTGGTATCAGGATGATGAAGGCTTCATAAAATGAGTTAGGGAGGAGTCCTTCTTTTTCTGTTGTTTGGAATAGTTTCAGAAGGAATCATACCAGCTCCTATTTGTACCTCTGGTAGAATTCAACTGTGAATCCGTCTGTTCCTGGACTTTTTTTGGCTGGTAGGCTATTACTTTCTGTCTCAAATTCACAACTTGCTATTGGTCTATTCAGGGACTCAACTTCTTCTTAGTTTAGTCTTGGATGAGTGTATATGTCCAGGACCCTATCCATTTCTTTTAGATTTTCTAGTTTATTTGTATAGAGGTGTTTACGGTGTTCTCTGATGGTAGTTTTGTATTTCTGTGGGATCAGTGGTGATATCCCCTTTATCATTTTTTATTGTGTCTATTTGATTCTTCCCTCTTTTCTTCTTTATTAGTTTGGCTAGCAGTCTATCTATTTTGTTAATCTTTTCAAAAAACTAGTTCCTTGATTCTTTGATTTTTTCAAGGGGGTTTTCATGTCTATCTCCTTCATTCTGCTCTGATCTTAGTTATTTCTTGTCTTCTACTAGCTTTTGAAGTTGTTTGCTCTTGCTTCTCTTGTTCTTTTCATTGTGATGTTACAGTGTTGATTTTAGATCTTTCCTGCTTTCTCCTGTGGGCATTTAGTGCTGTACATTTTCCTCTAAACATTGCTTTAGCTGTGTCCGAGAGATTCTGGTATGTTTGTCTTTATTCTCATTGGTTTCAAAGAACTTATTTCTTTCTACCTTAATTTTATTAAGGTAGAGATTTAAGTTATTTACCAGTAGTCTTTCAGGAGCAGTTTGTTCAGTATCCATGTACTTGTGTGGTGTTGAGTCAGTTTCTTAATCCTGAGTTCCAATTTGGTTGCACTATATCTGAGAGACTGTTTGTTGTTATTTACAATCGTTTTCATTTGCTTAGGAGTGTTTTACTTCCAATTGTGTGGTCAATTTTAGAATAAGTGTGATGTAGAGCTGAGAAGAATTCTGTTGATTTGGGGTGGAGAGTTCTGTAGATATCTATTAGTTCTGCTTGGTCCAGAGGTAAATTCAAGTCCTGAGTTTCTTTTTAAATTTTCTGTCTCATTGATCTGTCTAATATTGACAGTGGAGTGTTGAAAATTTCCCACTGTTATTGTGTGGGAGTCTAAGTCTCTTTGTAGGTCTCTAAGAACTTGCTTTATGAATCTGGGTGCTCCTGTACTGGGTGCATATATATTTAGGATAGTTAGTCCTTCTTGTTGCATTGATCCCTTTACCATTATGTAACGCCCTTCCTTGTCTTTTTTGATCTTTGTTGGTTTAAAGTCTGTTTTATCAGACTTTAATTTATCAGACTTTGTATTTGCTTGGTAAATATTCCCTGTCTCTTTATTTTGACCCTAGGTTTGTCATGAGATGAGTCTCCTGAATACAGCACACCAATGTGTCTTGACTCTTTATCCAATTTGCCAGTCTGTGTCTTTTAGTTGGGGCATTTAGCCCATTTACATTTAAGGTTAATATTGTTATGTGTGAATTTGATCCTGTCATTATGATGCTAGCTGGTTATTTTGCCTGTTAGTTGATGCAGTTTCTTCATAGTGTCGATGGTCCTTACAATTTGGTATGTTTTTGCCATGGCTGATACTGGTTTTTCCTTTCCATATTTAGTGCTTCCCGCAGGAGCTCTTGTAAGGCAGGCCTGGTAGTGACTAAATCTCTCAGCATTTGCTGTCTGTAAAGAATTCTATTTCTCCTTCACTTATGAAGCTTAGTTTGGCTGGATATGAAATTCTGGGTTGAAAATTCTTTTCTTTAACAATGTTGAATATTGGCCCCCACAGTCTTCTGGCTTGTAGAGTTTCTTCTGAGACATCTGCTGTTAGTCTGATGGGCTTCCTTTTGTGGGTAAACTGACCTTTCTTTCTGGCTGCCCTTAATATTTTTTCCTTCATTTCAACCTTGGTCAATCTGATGACTATGTGTCTTGGGGTTGCTCTTCTGGAGGAGTATCTTTGTGGTGTTCTCTGTATTTCCTGAATTTGAATGTTGGCCTGTCTTGCTAGGTTGGGGAAATTCTCCTGGGTAATATCCTGAAGAGTGTTTCCCAAATTGGTTCCATTCTCCCTGTCACTTTCAGGTACACAATCAAATGTAGGTTTGGTCTTATCACATAGTACCATATTTCTTGGAGGCTTTGTTCGTTCTTTTTCATTCTTTTTTCTCTAATCTTGTCTTCAGCTTTATTTCATTAAGTTGATCTTCAATCTCTGATATCCTTTCTTCTGCTTGATTGAATGAGTTATTGATACTTGTGTATACTTCACGAAGTTCTCGTGCTGTGTTTTTCAGCTCCATCAGGTCATTTATGTTCTTCTCTAAACTGGTTATTCTAGTTAGCAATTCCTCTAACCCTTTTTCCAGGTTCTTAGCTTCCTGGCTTTAGGTTAGAACATGCTCCTTTAGCTCGGAGGAGTTCGTTGTTACCCACCTTCTGAACTCTACTTCTGTCAATTTGTCAAAGTCATTCTCCATCCAGTTTTGTTCCCTTGCTGGCGAGGAGCTCTGATCCTTCGGAGAAGAGCTGTTCTGGGATTTGGAATTTTCAGCCTTTTTACTCTGGTTTTTCCTTATCTTCATGGATTCATCTGCCTTTTGTCTTTGATGTTGGTGACCTTCAGTTGGTTTTTCTGTGTGGATGTCTTTTTTGTTGATGTTGATGCTATTCCTTTCTGTTTGTTAGTTTTCCCTCTAACAGTCAGGCCCCTCTGCTACAGGTCAGCTGGAATTTGCTGGAGGTCCAATCTAGACCCTGTTTGCCTGGGTATCACCAGTGGAGGCTGCAGAATAGCAAAGATTACTGCCTGTTCCTTCCTCTGGGAGCTTTGTCCCTGAGGGCACCCTCCAGATGCCCACTGGAGCTCTCCTATATGAGGTGTCTGTTGGCCACTGCTAGGAGTTGTTTCCCTGTTAGGAGGCATGGTGGTCAGGGACACACTTGAGGAGGCAGTCTGTCCCTTAGCAGAGCTCAAGTGCTGTGCTGGGACATCTGTTGCTCTCTTCAGAGCCAGCAGGCAGGGACGTTTCTGTCTGCTGAAGCTGTGCCCACAGCTGCCCCTTCCCTCAGGTGCTCTGTCCCACTGAGATGGGAGTTTTATCTATAAGCCCCTGAATCGTGCTGCTGCTTTTCTTTCAGACATGCCCTGCCCAGAGAGAAGGAATCTAGGGAGGCAGTCTGGCTACAGCAGCTTTGCTGAGCTGTGGTAGGCTCTGCCCAGTCCAAACTTCCCAGTGGCTTTGATTTCACTGTGAGGGGAAAACCACCTACTCAAGTCTCAGTAATGGCGGATGCCCCTTCCCCTACCAAGCTCGAGCATCCCAGATCGACTTCAGACTGCTGTGTTGGCAGCGAGAATTTCAAGCCAGTGAATTTTGGCTTGCTGGCCTCCGTGGGGGTGGGATCTGCTGAGCTAGACCACTTGGCTCCCTGGTTTCAGCCGCTTTTCAGGAGAGTGAACGGTTCTGTCTCACTGGCGTTCCAGGTGTCACTGGGATGTGAAGAAAAAACTCCTGCAGCTAGCTGGGTGTCTGCCCAAATGGCTGCCCAGTTTTGTGCTTGAAACCCAGGGCCCTGGTGGTGCAGGCACCTGAGGGAATCTCCTGATCTGTGGGTTGCAAAGATAGTGGGAAAAGCATTCTGGGCTGAATGCGCCGTCCCTCAGGGCACAGTCCCTCATGGCTTCCCTCGGCTAGGGTAGGGACTTCTCTGACCCCTTGTGCTTCCTGGATGAGGCGACACCCCACCCTGCTTCGGCTTGCCCTCAATGGGCTGCACACACTGTCTCACCAGTCCCAATGAGATGAGCCAGGTACCTCAGGTGGAAACACAGAAATCACCCGCCTTCTGCACTGATCTCACCAGGAACTGCAGACCGAAGCTGTTCCTCTTCAACCACCTTGCTAACCCCTCTCAACTAAGTTTTCTTATCTTAGGTTGTATATCCAATAAGCTAGATTTAGTGGTCAATAGTGATTTTTGGAATGAATGAATAAATAATAAACATTGTTTTCCTTGTACTGCACTATAAATGTGTAGAAGTCATGTAATTTAAAATTTCTATGTGTTAAAATGTTGGGTAAAATATTTTTACTCTAAATATCTAAGTTATTAAATATAACTGGCTGCATTTATTTTATTAAAACTTACAAAGTAATTTTTATAATGATACAAATTATAGGATCATCTACATATTGTGCCTATTAAAATTTTACTTAAACATGATTTTAGTTTTTTATAGACAGAAATATAAAGAATGCTTCAAAATCTTAATCATTTAGAACTAAAATAATGTCTGGTGCCTTGAAATCCACATTTACATATGTGTTAAAAATACTGGTTTTTTCCTCAAGTCAAATCATGGAATTGAGAGGTAGAGTTGAATGCAGTTTTAATAAGTATGCATTGGTTCCTATGTGGCTGTTCTTGCTGGAGTAGCACAGTAACACTCTACAAAAATCTGTTTTACAAAAAGAAATCTTTGGAAGTAATCATTATATAAATTAATGAAAAAATGAATAAACATATGTAATATAATAAACATTAAATTATTGATCAGTGGAGATCCTGGATTCTAAGACAATGAAAATATTAAACAGTTTTCTCAGGAAAAACATTTTGGGGAAATATATATATACACATATATATATATTTGTATATATATATTTCAGAGGCTATATCATAACGATATATTATCATTTATTATTATTTCAGAGGTTATATCATAACGATGCAATAAAACTGGAAAATGTACATTGACTAAGAATTTAACTTTTGAAACTCAAACATCTATATCTTTCATATATATGTACATATGTGAAATATAGAGCTATGAAAGATATATGTACACACACATACATATATAGTGGACAAAGATATCTTTATTTCAGGTATATACTTTTTCATATATCTTTAATAAATATTATTGATGTATACATTTCACATATGTATGTACATATATTCACACACACATAACCCTGATTTCATCTTAGCACATACATTTATTATTATCTTCATTTGGAAATATTGGAAATAAAGTATTAGGTGTGTTTTAGCATATGTAGAATTCAGCTAAAATCAAAAGCAATGGAAACATTTTCAAGGGCAAATGTACTTAAGTATTGTAGCCGTGCCACTTATTTCCATATAACAAAAAGTCTTATTTATACATTTACTTTTGGGTTAATTCAATTTTTTGCCCTGATGAAGACCTGAAGCAATTTCAGGATAGAATTTTTAGAACGGAGAGGAACCATGAAAAATTGAAATGTATAAAGAGAGGAGCTTGAGAATTCCAGACATTTTCATATTTCGATATTGTGTTGTATCTGTGCTTCTGTACAAGATACCCAACCTTTCTTTTTTTGCTGTTTTTTTGTTTGTTTGTTTGTTTTGTTTTGAGATGGAGTCTCCCTCTGTTGCCCAGGCTGGAGTGCGGTGGCTTGATCTCGGCTCACTGCAAGCTCCACCTCCCGGGTTCAAGTGATTCTCCTGCCTCAGCCTCCTGAGTAGCTGGGATTACAGGCATGCGCCACCATGCCTGGCTAATTTTTTTTGTATTTGTAGTAGAGACGGGATTTCAGCATGTTGATCAGGCTGGTCTTGAACTCCTGACCTCATGATCCACCCACTTCGGCCTCCCAAAGTGCTGGGATTATAGGTGTGAGCCATGGTGCCCGGCCGATACCCAACGTTTCAAAGCCTGAATTTCCATACACAAAATAATAGCTAAAGATGCCTATTGTATTTGGTGGGGAAGTCAATTTGAAAATTAGTGTAAATGCTACACAGTAGATAGAGATTGATGGCCTCTTGGTCTTTTCATAATCATTATCACAGGAAACACAACGCTCATGTTGCTTTACCTAATTCTACTTGTTCCATGCAAGAAAATTAGAGCTGGTCACTGGATTAAATTGTATTTGTTACCTTCCTGTTCTAAGTATCCTTAAAAGAATAGGAAGGTAACAAACACAATTTAATAGATACATAGATAACATCTATAAGACATATCTTTAATATACATATAGATAACATCCCTAAGAGGTATGATAGCTTCTTCTAAGTAATTAACCTGCACACATATGGTTTACTTAAACAATGGAACATTTTTTGAGTATGGGGAGATTTGAAGCACAGACATGATGGGTATAAGCTTATTAAAGTACTATTACTCTATTGACTATTGCTTGTTGGTTTGAAGTAAAATGTTAACTGCATTGAGAATGGTTTTGGTGATAAAAAGATGCTTCTGAATGAACATTATGAAATTTGATTGATTCACTGAGTTTGGTCTCAAGTACTCGCATCAATGCTTTTAGCTTTTAAAATAGATTGCATCAATTATTGCTTAAATTTAACATTGATGAAAAACATTTCTAGCCCATGGTTACCGTTAATGTCTATGGAGTTAACAACGATGTGGGGAGTTAGCTGCTCTGTTATGTGAAGACTCTTTAAATTAGGTTGACTGTAATGGACACACACACAAGTTGTTTCTATAGCTCTGAAAATCAGAAATGGAAGTTCTTTAGGATCACTGTCAGTTCTGTGTAAGCCTTGATACCTTTTCTGTAAAATGGGGATGATAATAATGATATGCCCCTTTGTGTTTGTTTTTAGAACAATTGAATAAATCATCAGTACATTTTGGCAATGATTATTATTATACACACACAAGGTACTGTGTTATCCTCTGTAAAACTGTAGGATGGACGAGATGTAATAGTTATCCTTGTATAAATTTCCTATTGCTGCTGAAACCAATTGTCACAAATGTAGGGGCTTAGAACAACACTAATTTATTATCTTACAGTTTTATATCTCAAAAGTCTGTTGCTGGTCTCACGAAGCTAACGTCAAGGTCTGTATGGCAGAGTTCCTTTCAGGAGTCTCTCCGAGAGAATCTGTTCCCTTGCTCTTTGAGGTTGTTGGCAGAATTAATTTATCTGCAGTGGCAGGATTCAGAGTCCTGTGTTCTTGCTGGCTATAAACTCTGGGCCATTATTAACTTCTTGAGGCTGCCACATTTCTGGCTTTGTGATTTCTTTCTCTATCTTCAAAATCAGCCATGATGGATGGAGTCTCTCTCATGTCAAATCTCCCTGACCCGCCAGTCAACGTTCTTAGCTGTTAAGAATTCATGTGATTACAGTGGCCCCACCTGTAATAATCCAGGATCCTCCCCCCATCGGAAGGTCGGTACCTTCCATCTGCAAAGCCCCTTTTGCTGTGTGACATAACACATTCACGGATCCCGGGAACTGGGTCATAACCTCTTTGGGAGAGGCATTATCCTGCCTACCACAAACCCCAACCTTTTATATATCTGGGAAAGTAAATAAAACAAGTATATAAATAACAGCCACATAAGGCCGAATGTGCATCTTGCTTTAAGAAACTACAAATTCATTGTTCAATATCTAATTAGAAGGGAGTAATATAACTCTTCCTTTTATCATATATCATTATAAAGCGTTTCTACTAGGATTTTCCCCTGTAGAAGGGATTGTTTTCTCTTATCCTGGTCTCCTTGTTCCTCATCGATCGTTGCTCCTGCAGCAATTACCGAGCAGCGAAGATGAAGTGGAATGGCCCTTTACAGGAGGGAAGCTGTTTGCCGTACTCAGGAAGTACAGCTGCTAACCTGGTGGGCTTGGGCATCCTGGGTATTCAGATAATCAACTTTAAGGCTTTTAAAAACATGTGATTCTGTGAAACATTTGTATAGAAATGTTCCTGTTCCTTCTTCGTTTACCCTTAAGAGATTATGATCAGAGGTTAGTTATGTGACATTGGTTTTGTCCTCCATGGCTGAATTCTTGAGAACATTGCCAACATTAGCAGACCGTATTGTATTTCTCATATCTTATTTATTTTTTTCTTTTCATATCTCTGTCATTATCATCTGATGCCCTTCGTCACAATCTAATTCTGTTCTTCAACTCAATCACTGCAGAACTCTGTTTTTTTCCCTTGACTTTTATCTAACTGTGCAGAGTTTTTCATTCTTTAAGTATAAAAACATTTCCTCCCACTACTTGAGTTTTCTACTTCTAAACCTTCTACCAATTTAAGCACCTATATGTATCTTCATCTCTTCCTTTCTGATGGAGTTTCACAGAAAAAACAATAGTAAAAAATTCTGACCTAGATCAGACTGGTTAATAGCTAGTAGGTTTCATATGAGTAAAATGACAGCTTGTAAAGTGCGAAGCTTGCGTCCTAAAAAAGACACGAAGCACTTCCTTCAGCATAACACAAGACAAAGCCAAGGTAAAATAGAACATTGTAGGATAGGATTTAGAGAATTAATAAAAAGGAAAGAGTAAGTCATACAGACAGAAGACATAAGGAATGCTGTGTGAGTACATAGGCTTGGGAATCAGACAACCTGAGCCTGGACCCCAGCTCTACCACCTGCTATCTGTTGAGCCTGGACAGGTGACTTAGTGCAAAGCACAGATTTCCTTATAGAATAAAAGGCTGTAAAAATATCCATCTTGGATAGCAGTCATGAAGAGATGATATACATAAAAACTTGGCATATGCTAATTACTCAATAACTGAAAGTTTAATATTTGCTCAGACATCATCTAAAAGGACTGGACCTACATCTGCAGTTAACTGCACAGTGGAAGAAACGGCCTCTCCTGGGTAGCCTCGTGGGTGGGGTGAAGAGACAAAGCTTGGGAGTGTAGCGTGTTGAGCATATCTGCTCAGATGTAACATTTAAGCAGTAAGTCTTGTGTTTGAAATCGTGTTATCAGCCTACATGCATTATCTCTTTTAGTCATCAACATAACTCTGTAATATAAACACTGTAAAATATTTTGTAGAGGAGAAAAAACTCCTATGTAATAAGAAGAGAGATAACTTGTCCTAGTATACACTGCTGGTTGGAAATAATCCAAACAAATGTACCCAAGTTTTGCCCCCAGAACCTATATGTTCATATTTCAAACTAAACTACCATCTTTCCTGGAAAGCAACCTCTTCTGCAGACATTTCTATTTCTCTCAATAGAATGAACTTCTTAGCGATTTATTTTTTAAAGTTAAATATCATAAAATAGAGATATGTTGTAGATACAAGCAGATTAAAGTAGCATATTTATCTATTAGAGCACAACTCCAAAATGGAGAGATTGAAACAGCTGTTTCATCAGCTCTTGGCAGGGCTCAGCTGCATGCCTCTTCTGCTGCTCACACATGTAGTTTCTCATGCAGGTGCCATCAGATTGGGCTGAGCTGTGCTGGCTCCAGATCTAACTCCCTCATGCTCCTCCCAGGGGCTTCACTCTAAGTTGTTGTTTTAAATAAGCTTTATTTTTAAAGAACAGTTTTCAATATACAGAAAATTTGGGTGATACTACAGAGAGTTCACACATACCGCACACCCAGTTTTCCCCATTACATCTTATATCAGTGTTGTTCACATGTTACAATTAATATGCCCATTTTGATGCATTGTTATTAACTAAAGTCGAGAGTTTTTTCAGTTTTTGTTTTTTATTTTTTACAAAATGGCCTTTTCTGTTCCAAGATCTCATCCTGGATACCATGTCACATTTAGTTGTCATGTCTCTTTGGGCTCCTCTTGGCTGTGACAGTTGTGGCCTTGCCCTTTATGTGGTGTCATCCTACAGGACCACACACACACACACACACACACACACACAGACATGGTAGTCTGGATTTCTTACTGGCCAAAGGCTCTGAGATGAGGGAAGGAGAAGCTGGCACATTCTAAGACCTGGGCTCCAAAATCCCAGAATAGCAATTCCTCTGCTTCATCTTGATCGAACCAGTCGCAGGCCCAGCCTAGATTCAAATGGGAGGACATAAGTCCTAGCTCTTGATGGGCAGAGAGGCCTGTGCATGCAGGAAGCATGAGCAGAATAGTGAGATTGTCAAAGGTCATTTTAGGGTCAAGCCACACACAGATGCCAGGAAAATACCACCATTTGTTTAGTTGATTTTAAGCAGAGAATGATGAAATCGTTATAATAAATGGAGAATGAAATGGCATATTGATATTGAATCCAAATTTCTACTTAAGCTATGTATCTCCAAATCAGTGGTTGCCATAGAGTATCACATTGTAACACAAATACCTGTTTCTCATGCAATTGAATCACTCATAAAAACGTTTAATGTGCCATGTAATAAATGCAGTCATTTGTTTTCTTTAGTAAATATAACAAATGTGTATATTTAAAATAAAATTAGTCTTCCATGGCCATAGAATTCAGAACTGTGGCTTTTTTTTTTTTTTTTTTTGAAGTTTAGGTTGTCTCCAAGCATGAAAATGGAAATACTGATCCTGTGACAACACAGCCTGAATTTTCTGCTTTGCAGATGCCAGATTTATTTTTAAATGGTGTGAATCAAATCTGTGCTGAGAGGCCAACTTCAAAATATAAAAGAAAAATTGGCAATGGGACGATTGTGCTGGTTTGGCTGAAGTGAAGCGCTCTACGGCATTTCATTCTAGTGGAGCATCTGACTGTGAAAATCTTTCCAATCGTAATTTTCTTTGGCTTGCCAAAAGAGGATTATGAACTAAAGTCAGTGTTGCAGGAAATGTCACCTGTCCTTTGAAAGAAAATAATAAATCAAAATGGCTTTTGTTCCTCATGTTTAAAATGAAAAAAAAAAAAAAACCGTTGATCCACCTTGGAGTCTTTTCTCATTTCTTGACAAGGCAGGTAAATAAACACAACAGAATTTTTTGTAACTGTTAATTTTTGCTCATCTCAAAAGGGGAAAAGGGAAATCTTCATTCAATATGTATTTGTAAAGAGAAACTAGAAGAGCAGAGACAGAAAGAGAAATGAGATGAAGAGTAAAACAAGACCAAGGTAGAGTTCTTCAAGTCAGATATTAGGTTAAGAAAGCTATCTTTAAATTACAATTTGTTTCTTTGATAGATACCATATTACAAATTCAAAAATGTGAGGTAAATAAAAACGAAAGAAAAGGAATAGATAACTCTTCCTGAAAAATTCTAAGTGCTTGTATATTTTGCTTTAAGCAAATAAAGACAAACTTATCAAACAAATATAACAGAGCTCAAAAGTATCTGAATTCTTTTGCCTTAGCAATTTTTTTTTCAGTTATTTTAGCAATAAACATTGCCTGTGATGAGTACATACCACTTCAGAGAAAGAAAGTGATATTTCTGGCTTATGGTATGGACATCATGGCCATGCTGACACCATTTCTTTAAAAAAGTAATTGTTAATGCTACTTTGTATGTATTAATCTGAAAATATATAAGAGCATTTTAATCATTGACGCCACCACCATAAACTCCATTCGTCGTTGCTGTGGTTATAATCATGTACTAATGAGAACGTCTGGAATGTTCACGTGGTGAGAAATTTAGAAATAGCCGCAGACTGCAAAGCTGGAAGATCGTGGCTTAGGACGTTTTCTCTGTGATGTTGCAATGATATGATTTCAGATGTGTAATAAGCCGGTATGCCGCAGAAGCCAATAAGCCCATCATCAAAGCTGTGCAGAATTTTCATAGAGCATGATATCATCGTTGTGCATTTTCTAGTATGGTTTTGTTTGGTATAGTACAGCCAAATTTTAAAGTGTGGTTTTAAAATTAAGAAATACCGCGGCCGGGCGCGGTGGCTCACGCCTGTAATCCCAGCACTTTGGGAGGCCGAGGCGGGTGGATCACCTGAGGTCAGGAGTTGGAGACCAGCCTGAGCAACGTGGAGAAACCCCGTCTCTACTAAAAATACAAAAAAAATTAGCCGGGCGTGGTGGCGGCGCCTGTAGTCCCAGCTACTCGGGAAACTGAGGCAGGAGAATGGCGGGAACCCGGGAGGCGGAGCTTGCAGTGAGCCCAGATCGCGCCACCGCACTCCAGCCTGGGCCACAGAGAGAGACTCGGTCTCAAAATAAATAAATAAATAAATAAATAAATAAATAAATAAATAAGAAAGAAATATTGCGTATTAGTTGATTTTACTTATTGATTTTAACTGTATAAAACTATAAGTCAAATATAACTGGAAATTTTCATTTGAGCAATGCAGAAACAGAAAACATTCTCTCTCTCTTTTTTTTAAATCAAGCCAGGTTTAACATGATGACTCTCAAACGAACACCAACACTAGGGTATATGGCACAGCCTTGCAGTCTTGTTCTGTCCTTTTTCTGGCACTGAAGATTGGAGTAACTTCCTTACGATTGCACTGTCATCATGTTGAGATAAACCACAAAACAGGTATCAGGTTAGGAGAAAATTCGCATTCTATTTAAATTCTGATTTTGAATCAAAGAAAATTAATAACTGGAAAGATAAATAGATGAATATATAGATAAGAACCCTTAGCAAACATTTGCACGGTTTCACATTGCTAGTATGTCTTTATTTCTTCCTTGTTTCAGATTTCCTAGTATAGAGAGCAATTGTTTTTTTAAAAAAATTAATGGCCATTTTAACTTTTATTTACTTTTTAAATTTTTTATTAATTGAGTTTTAGGGACTATTTAAATTTTGTATTAGCTATTAACTCTGGGTCAGCTTCTCACTTGTCACCCTATCTGAATTTTCATTGACATCAAAAGGACTCTTTCCTTTGTAGAAGCATTAGTAGATCATCTCCTGTAAACCGGATACATGTCCCAGAGTTTTTCAACACTTGTGCATATAATCTACTCACAGCACCCAGTAAAAACCCAATAAATGCTGTTGACTGACTGCTTCCTATCTAGTTCAAAAATGGGGAGAAAATTAAACATGTTTTCGGTACATTTCCCAGCTTCAATATTTTAACTTGTCAAAGGAGCTAAATGTGCTTGGAAATGGTGTATGACATTTTAATTATGCTACCAGAAGAATCTGAGAATAGTGAACATATTGAGAAACAGGGCAGAATGGAAGAAGACAGTGGCACTGCTTTAAAGCCAAATTATCTGATGTTTATATCTTTCAACACTTTGGCCCAAGTTCAAGACATTAAATCTAGTTTTTCAAATGCAATTATGTATGGAAAGCACCAAGTATAGTCATGCCTGACAATAGCAGGGGTCAGGCTGAGGGACGCACCATTCTTTGGTCAAAACATGAAAGTTAATTGCAAAATCCACAGGAATAAAAATAAATATTAAACATAAAGTTTTTGAAATAGAACATTTTGATGTCAGTATGTTTCTTTCATCTTAAAAACCCAATCATTTTGAAATTCCCTGAGTATTATTCAGGTAATGAAAAAATATGCTTTCTCAACAATTATGAAACACCAGGTCTTGATGGATATTTAGACACAGCTTGCATGACATTTTTAGCTTCACACTAGCAGGAGACATGACAGAATATGGAAGAACTGTAGCTCCTCGTGACGTGATTTCTGTGGTCCTCCTTGTTCGAAACAATCTAAACTTAAAAAGTATATGACTTTGCCAAAATGAGGTGAAAACCTTTTTAAAGTGAAAGACGGCATTAAATCAGTAATTCAGCATCACACTTGAGAAGAATGAACATGAATACTTTTTTAATCTGATGAAATTGACTTGTTTATGCAGATATAATGAACACTTGTTTGTTAACAAATTACTAATCTTTAAGAAGAGCTACTAACATTTCTGTTATGAATGACCAAAATGTTATAGACATTTGGGAGTCACTTTCTTCCAGTTCTCTCCATTCTCTTGCCCTTTTTCTTCCTGGTTTCCTCCAGTTCACTTCCCAACCATCCTCAAGAGCCTATAAATTGGCACCATAACTCTAGACTAAAATAGCGTTCTGAGAACTGAATGCTCATCCTTCACTCATTTTCTCACACTGTTTGCCAAATATGTTTTTCGGCATCTGAAATTAACATTCCAACAGTAACAGAAATTGCTGAATATTTAATAACATGTTTAGAGCTGTGTTTGCAATCCCTTGAAGCCGTACATGAGTACCAGCCCCTGATGAAATTGTTCAGCCTCACTGTGAATCATCAGCTTCCATCAGAGCTGTGCCGCCTATTCTCATGGCTAACCTTCCCATGAATACTTAGACTGCCCTGCTACTTAAAGTATGGTGCATTGACATCACCTGGGAGTGTGTTAGAAATGCAGAACTACTCAATCATAATCTTTGTTTTCATAAGACCACAGGGGATACACGTGCAAATGAGAGAGTGAGAAGCACTGGCCTGGATCTATCCACTCTCATGAAAAATAGAGCAATGCCATCCCCAGCCCACTGCTCTCTTTCCCGTGCTTGTCCAAATGGCCTCCTTCACATCTTCTGTCCTTTTCTCCTGCTCAGACCCTTCCCTTTCCTAGGCAGCACAAAGAGGACTGTTACACACCCCATGGGCGTGGAGAGACACCTGCCTCTATTCCATGCACCTGTTGTGAGTACCACACTCACTAGACTAATAACGTTTAAGGATTACTTCAATAATCTAAAAAGAAAAATTGATTTTCTTTCCCCATTTTGAACCTTATCATTTTGTACATAGCTAAAATATTTGAAATTCACTCTTAAACATTTGTAATATGAAGACGTTTTACAAATATTACCACATTGTCTTCATGCCTTTTTCTTTACACCATTCCTGTGAGAGAGATCAGCAGCTTTATCCTGACTTATAGGTTTGGAGTGGACTATAAATAAATCAGGAAGGTATCGCAAATTAGCTTTTCCAAACTGGAATTAGGGTCCTGTCTTAAAGTCTGCAGGAATTACAAGACTCAAGGAAGAGAATCATTGGTGGTTTGGGAAACTCTGACAAACAATTAAGCAGCGAATGATTTAGTACACAGCTCAGTTCCTGAACATTCTCATTGCTGACTGTGGTTACAAAAAATCTTGCCAAGGCAAAAATGTTACTTCTATATAAATCCCTCTCATTCAAACTTAAACATAATAGCTAATAATATCCAGAATGATGACTTGAATTATATAATCAGTGTTAAGTGGATTTTAAATACAGAAAATTTTGCGAACTTTCATGGCTTTCACTAAACATGATTTGAATATGGTAAGGATTTTTATATGTGTATATTACTACGCAGTGTGGCTCTGACTCTGATTGCATTCAATATTCCGTCTGGTTAAACCATGTTTACTCACTTCTCCCCTCACTAGATGCCCTTCTTGAAACCTTCCCTCAATACTCCTATGAGGAGCCTTTAAATGCTCTGAATCTATTACAGAGATAAATGCCAGGGAAGTCAGTTGTAATAAACCTTGAAATAACCTAAATGTCTATTAGTAAGAAAGTAATTAAATTAAAAATGTTGTACACTCATGGGATGTAATATTTTGCAACTGGAAAAAAAGTAAAATAGAACACAGTTGTTCATTTGGAAATATGTCCATATATGTTGCTACTTTCTGAAACAAAAAGAAAAGTTTCAGAATGAAGTGTGTAATAGTTGCACTTGTGTTAAAACTCTATATACCCATAGCTTGAGAAACACAAAGGTAAATAGATTAGTATCTATAGCTATAGATAGATTAAAATAAGAAAGGTGGATGGATAGATGGGTAGAAAGACAGAAAGGAAGTAGACATGAAGATATTCATGGAAATTTTTGAAAAAGAATCAAAAGATTCTGATAACAAATGTTAATTTCTTGGGAGTTCAAATGAAATGTGAGAAAAGAGACTTTCACTTTCTTCTAAATACTTTTAGAGAGTGTTTGAAATTTTTGTAAATGCATATTACACTTAAATTTTTTTAATTATTAATTTTTATCGGTATGTAACTGAGTATCCCATTTTTCTAAGAGATAGTTTATTATTTCTCTCTCTCTTCTTTTTTCTCGCCTCCTTTTCCTCACTTCTTAGCTCTTTAGAAATGCAATTATAGCCTTTTACCTTCCATTTACCAGGCACTCCTTACAAGACAAGTTCATCTCCAGAGCAGAGCCCTCACCCATTAAGAGGTTGCCTTGGGAAATAACAGATGATTGACAGCCCAACGTATGCCTGCTAGAGTTTTTGGCCACCTTTTCAGCCTGTTTCTGCCCATGAAGAAGCCAACTCGACTGCCCAGTAGATAAGGCACCAAAGTAAGTATGCAGACCTCTTGCCTGCTCACTTCCATCTCCCATAGGTCCCCCCTTTAAAAGGGCCCACTTTTTGTTCCAAAAGGGAAGCAGTATCCTTATGGTAGGAGCCTGTGCTTCTTCCCCAAAGGTAGCTTTAGAATTAAAAAAAAGTCATTTTCTTTATACCAGACCTGACTTTTTTTTAACTGGACTCTGCAAGTGGCAAGGGACTGAACCTGCATTTTGGTTCCAACTACAGAGTAGGTATGTATATTTATGGGGTAGGTGAAATATTTGGATACAGGCATACAGTGTGTAATAATCACAAAACAGGGTATCCATCACCTCAAGTAATTAACTTTTGTGTTACAGACATTCCAATTATACTCTTTTAGTTATTTTTAAATGTACAATTAAATTATTATTGACTATAGTCACCCTGTTGTGATATCAAACACTAGACCCAATTTATTCTATCTTTGTACCAGTAACACATTTAAATTTGTACTGTTATATCTTTTCAGAGTACCTAGCGTTCGCTTTGTATCCCAAATATTCTGCCTTTCTCATTGCTAGACATTTGCGTTGACTCTTTCGCTTATTCCCCAGGTAGACATCTTAGCTATTTCTACTCACTGCCTGTTGCCTGAAATAGCCTCCTACCTCGATTTTGCCTGGCTTCATATTTTCAAACTCTAAAGTTGACCTCTCCTAGGAAAGAAACTGGTTATATAAATGTGGGTAATCATTCATTCCTATCTACTGAGCATAACTTCAGACATTTTCCCTCTTAGTCCAAAGACCAATTAACTTTATTTTTAAATTAAATATAGGTCGGTACAAAAATAATTGCATTTTTGGCTATTGAAAGTAAATGGCAAAAACTGCAATTACTTTTGCACCAATCTAATATTTAAATTATATGCTTCCAACATGAGGCACTTAACCTTCAATAAAGATATTTTCTCTAACAACCATGAGTACACGTTAAAGATTCAACAATGGGAAGAACTGTCTTGGAAGAATCATGATATGGGAAAGAATAGAACTAATTAGGAATGCAAATATAATTTAGAATACATTCTCTCAAGATAATTGATCCTGGACTTACCTAATGATTACCATAGCGTCCTGGTTGCTTCAGGACTATTATTCAACTTCTAAACTCTTACCCTTTGAATTAAATTGGTATTTTACTGATTTGCAGAGGACTGGCAGATTCCTTGAAACCTGCAACCCACCCCACTAGAAATTTCCTCTTAAGTAACCACTTCATTGCAGGCATGCTGCAGGCGCCCCTCCATCCCTTCCCACTGCCCCACTCTGTTTACGACTTTAATAGAGTTGTCTGCTTCCGGGTTATCTGCCTCACGCTGTGATTGCCTCACTTCCATTCCATTTGCTTAGCGTCTAGCACTGTTCCGCATAGAGGTGGGCACTTAATAAATGCTGCCAACCATGTAAAGGTAATGAGAGCAGTTAAATGAGCAGCTGAACCCCATTTATTCAGCAAGCGTTTGTCGCATATTTACCGTGTACATTGTGTTATATGTTAACGGGAGGCTGTAAAATGATTCCATTTACTCATCATTGCAATGAGGCCATTGAACTGGATGATCTCTAAAGTGAATTGCACATCTAGTACTCTGTGATTCTAAACGTAAATTTTTACATGAGAGAACAAAGTCTCTTTCCTTGATGTAAACTTATGTATGCAGAAATACAATATTTGTATGTAAAAATACCAGAAAATATGAGCAAATATTTAAGCAGTATGAAAAGTGCTAATGAAATCTAAAGTAATTTAAGACAGATCGGTGGAGAATGCTTTTTGGACAAAGTAGGTCTTTAGCAGAGTCTTTAAGAATGTGATGAATGGCACGGGACTTAACAGCGTAAATTTGAATTAATTCCAAGTAGTGAGTGATTGGAGGAGAAATCCAGAGTTTGTTCTTGTCCCTTCCACACCCAGAAATGAACATGACCCCTTTACTTAGAAGTAGGAGATTTGCATTTACAATCGGTGATAGACAATGCAACAATTAACAAAATATAAAGGTAGAGTTGAGACTTAGTGAACCGTAAGAAATGCAGTGGTGCATCTGGCACAAGGGGGAAGGCTGGAATTTCAGAATGGAAAGAACTGGGGCCAGGCTCAGTGGCTCAGGCCTGTAATTGCAGCACTTTGGGAGGCCGAGGTGGGTGGATCACGAGGTCAGGAGATCAAGACCATCCTGGCTAACGTGGTGAGACCCCATCTCTAATAAAAATACAAAAAAATTAGCCAGGCATGGTGGTGCGCACCTGTAGTCCCAACTACTCAGGATGCGGAGATAAGAGAATCTCTTGAACTCAGGAGGCAGAGGTTGCAGTGAGCCGAGATTACACCACTGCACTCCAGCCTGGGTGACAGAGCGAGACTCCGTCTCAAAAAAAAAAAAAAATTAAATTAAAAAAACATTAAAAAAAAAAAAAAGAACTGAGGAGGAGAAGGCAGTGGTGTGAAGAAGAAAAGAGAAGAGCTCTGTGTGAAAGCTACAGATGTCCAGGGAAGACCTGAACACCTCCACTTTACAGCTCTATGCTTTTGCATGATACTGGTAGAAAAGAGATCTAGAAGGAGGCATGTTAATTTCTCCACTCTCCAACTCAACTCTGTACAACTGAGATTTACAAAAGATAACTCGAGTTAAAGGCTGCTTAAAATTCTAGTTCTTTTATGTATCTGCTTGATAAGAAGCTGGACATGAAGGGAGGAAATGGTAGCCAGGGACTTCACTGGTTCAGGATGGCTAATCAAGATTGTTTCCTAGTCAAAAAGACGAGAGTGAAGAAAGCAATCCGATGTCCCCCCAAGAGCATCCTAGCAGCCCTACATGAGACTAACTCCAGGAACAGAAACAAATCCAGTGAAGCAGTCACGCTCATTTAAAAAATTTTAAAAATCTGTAATGTCTTTCAAGAAAACACTAAATTTGTTGACCCATTTTCAAGACTTTGTCTTTAATGATTGCTCATAAAAGTTTAGAAGCCGACACAAACTAATAGAAATATGTGCAACTCAGTATACCCTATTCCTTACTACCGCTAACTGAAAACCTGAGTGAGCTACACTCTGTTTTTTATATCGGATTAAATAGACATTGTTATTTTCTCTACCTCTCCAGAGACAACTCGAAACTGAACATAAGCTACAAAAACTTAAGTGTTCAACACAATGCAGTTTTGTTTTGTGTTAAACCTTCTAGATATTTATAATCTAGCTTCATTTGTTCACCCGCTTGCTTGGAAAAAATGATTTATGAGAAGCCTCTCTGGCCAGGTGACCCAATGTAATTAGCAAATTAGCAAGACGAAACAGCTGATACTATCCGTTAGCGTCCTAACTTTCCAAAGATCACCTTACAAAACAATTAAAATTCATGGAGAATTATGAGCAGGACTTTAGTGTATCTAGCAATAGAGGTCATAATTTCAGCTCCCCAAAATCTATGATATTAGACAAATTATGAATTCTGAGATTTGTTAGCATCATACTCTGAAAGGAACCACAGAGATTCTCTAGCTCCAATCCTTTTATTAATATTACAGATGTGGAAACAGTTGGATTGTTCTGAGTGACAATTCCCCCCTTAATTGTCACCTTAAAATTATACTTGATGTATCTGTCCTGCCAAATGAGTAAGAGCTATTATGACAAAAAACTAGAACAGAAAAGCAGAATATTTCTTCTAAATAGTCACTATGGGTATAACATTTCCATGTCTACTAACCTAGCCGACATGTGACATTGTTCTGAGCCAAGTTAAGGCTTTGTTGATTTATTTTTTGCCTCTGCACTTCTCATGGAAACTTATACAGAGATCATGATTGAAAATGTTTCTTTCAGCTGTGTAATTTAATCAACCTGACCTCCTAAGCCTCTCAAGACTTTAAGAACAGGCTGGCCAGGTGCGGTGGCTCACACCTGTGGTCCCCTGCACTTTGGGAGGCCAAGGCAGTAAATCATGAGGTCGGGAGTTCAAGACCAGTCTGGCCAACACGGTGAAACCCCATCTCTACTAAAAATACAAAAATAAATTTAGCTGGGTGTGGTGGTGGGCACCTGTAATTCCAGCTACTCAGGAGGCTAAGGCAGATAATTGCATGAACCTGGGAAGCGGAGGTGGCAGTGAGCCAAGGTTGTGCCACTGCACTCCAGTCTGTGTGACAGAGTGAGACTCCATCTAAAAAAAAAAACAGGTTGATGTAATTCCCTCCTAGTCAAGATTTCAGTTGAAGAACTACTTGATACAGTTCATTTGGAGCTGTTCTGTGTCCCTTAATTGTAATAGACTTAGATGGAGTTGGCTTGGCAGGTTATAAAACCACTACAAGGGCAGAGTACTGTGGTGGCTTTTGTTGAATAAAACCTGAGAATCTACTTCCTAATATTCTACTGTAGAGATGTATATCTGTGTATGTGTGTGTATATATGTATGTGTAAAATTATACATAAATAATTTGTATGTGTATATATACATGCATTCAGACACACTTGTCTTTATTCTATCACTACATGAAAAACCATTTTTAAAGCTCTCCCACTGGGCACAGTGGCTCACGCCTGTAGTCCTAGCACTTTTGGGGGCAAAGCAGGTGGATCGTGAGGTCAAGAGATCAAGACCATCCTGGCCAATATGGTGAAACTCCGTCTCTACTAAAAATACAAAAATTAGCCTGGCATGGTGGTGGGCACCTGTAGTCCCAGCTACTTGGGAGGTTGAGGCAGGAGAACTGCTTGAACCTGAGAGGTGGATGTTGCAGTGAACCGAGATCACACGACTGCACTCCAGCCTGGGTGACAGAGCAAGACTCCGTCTCAAAAAAAAAAAAAGAAAAAAAAAAAAAAGTTTCCTGTGATTAAATAACAATTTTGAATTGTCAAAGCAAAATACTGTTTTTTCTTACAAACTTATTCTTCTGTTTATCTTAAATTTTAGGTCTAAATGACTGATCCTCAAACAGCCTACTTTCACAAATGTTTTTAAATATGTTCACGTTTCCACTCACATATATCATGCTTTTGTAATATATTTTAATTGAAGTCCTCATTCCTTCTTTTAATCATTCATCCAACGAAAGGTAGAGGACCACTCTGGGCTGGGCACAGGCCTGGGCTCTGAGGGTTCATCAGAGGCACAGAGCACACATTTCACTCCACAGTAAATATCCCTAACACACCATAAATGAGTAAATATAAATGACTAAATATATATACTATCAGAAGGTGATAAGTACTACAGAGAAACATACAGTATAGTAGATGAGAAGGGGGACAGAAAATCTGGGGAGGTTGCAGCATTAAATAGGGTGGCCAGCCGAAGGTATCAATGAAAGGATAACATTAGAACCCTCCCCCTCCCCCCGCAAAAAAAACAAAACAAAAAAAACCAAAAAACGAATGTAGTGAGGGATAGTGGGAAAAGTAGATTTCAAATAGGGCACCAGCAAAGGCAGAAGTCCTGAGGCAGGAGTATATGCGGCTGAAAGCCCCTAAACAGCCTAAGCAGAGCTGTCATATGTCCTAAAAATGGACAAAGGACATGAGCAGCCATTTTACAAAAGAAGACATAAGAATAGCCAACAGGCATATGTAAAAATGTTCAACTTCACTAATCATCAGAGAAATGCAGATTGAAACCACAATGAGATAGCATCTCACACCAGTTAGAATGGCTATTATCAAAAAGACATAAAATAACAGACTTTGGAGTGGATGCAGAAAAAAGGGAACTCATACACTGTTGATAGGAGTGTAAATTAGTTCAACCTCTTTGGAAAACAGTATGGTTTAACTTAAACGTGAGTAGAATTACTCTTGACGACTGTGTTGTGAACAGGCTGTTCTGGGATAAGGCTGAGAGTAGATGAGACTCCTAAGGACTGTAAAAGGCATGACAGTATGCATTATTTTTGTGAAGGTTGTGTTAGTCCATTTTGTATCGCTATCGAGGAAAACCTGAGGCTGGGTAATTTGTAAAGAAAAGAGGTTTCATTGACTCACGGTTCGGCATCTGCTTCTGGTGAGGGGCCCAGGAGGCTTAGAATCATGGAAGAAGGCAAATGGGCAGCAGGAGTGTCACATGGTGGGTGGGAGCAAGAGTGAGAGGAAGGAGGTCCCAGACCTCCTCCTAACAACATGATCTCAGGTGAACCCATTACTGTGGGGGCACCAAGCCGTTCAAGAGGGATCTGCCCCCACGACCCAAACTCCTTCCACCAGGCCCCACCTCCGACTTTGGGGATGCCATTTCAATATTTGGAGGGACACACATCAAAGCCATATTAAACTGGAAGGCAGGGGAGAAAATCAGATATTTTCTCCGATTTGGCTCTTGCCATTTAAGAAACCTGACTCTTAAAGAAAAGTGTGATGTTAAAATATTCAGTTACAAAGCATTGATTATTTACACTTAGAAATTAGTGCTGGCTCTAGAAAGAAGTTCTAGATTCTTCAGGGAAGGGGTGATGACAAAGCAGTCAACGTTGAGCAGCCTACAAAGTCCCTTAAATGGACCAAAAGCTTCAGATTCTTTTAACAAATAAACAATGAAATGATAGTGAAAAAAAAGCATACGGATGAACAGCAAAGGCTTCAGAGTCAGAGAGACCGAATTTTGATTCATGATACTTGCCTGTTACCTGTGAGACCCCGTGATAAGTTACTTTACAGCTTTGAGCCTCAGCTTCCACACCTGCTCATGCTGGTAGTAACAGCACCAAACTCAAAGCGTTATTAAAGGATTAAATAAAACAACTTACTAAAAACACTTCACACAGTATCTGTTGTGAGTGCCCAATAATGATAATTATCAGTTCTCAGCTACAATAATGGAAATGTCTCAATTATTTAAAGGCAAAAGAAACTTTATTTTGGGGAACTGCACAGGATCAAAATACCTCATATATATTATATGAATTTGAAATTAGCTACTGTCTTAGAGGTTCCAGAAGAACACACTGTTGACAAAATTGGGAAAGAATAAGTTTACTTAATCAACCTCTAGTTAATTGACCCAACAATTATCTGATAATCTCCATTTCCTCTGTTCAACACGGCTGCCCTGGGGTGCTGAGAGCCTGTAGCTGGTCAGCTCTACTCCACGCTGCTGTGCAATTTTACCGTCATAAGTTGGGGCCGATGCATATTAAGCACTATGTGTATCTTTTCCTGAGATTGTTTATTCCAATTTCACTTATTACTATAATTATATATTCTAATCAGTCATTTAATAAAGTGATGAAATATGAGTACAAAAAAGGAGAGTTGTTTCCACAAAAACTAATAAAAATTCTTTTGAAGTCTTTACAATATAAACTGTTATGCTGTTGATTATATTTGGGCAAGACAACAACAACAAACTCCAACTGGCATGGGGAGGAATATTCCATAGAATTCTGCATCCATATTGCTGGGGCGGTGTTACGTTGTGATTCAGCCTGAAGAAATAACAGTTCTAAAATTGTGCATGTATCATGAGTGTGGCTCATGAAAAACAAGTGGATCCTCAATCTGTGAACTCACATTCAAAAATGGATCCGGCCTCCTATAAAAAATGAACAATTAAATGGATAGGTGGATAATAAAATAAGAAAGTATGTAAGTATCACTTTTTTATGACTTTCCAATTTATTGTCTCTAATAATCAGTCAGCTAGTAGGCTTGATTGAATCAGGTAAGAGGATATAACTTTTAATCTACTTTTATTGGGGTCCTTCCAGGCCTCCACATAAGTGTCAGTGGCCATGGAGAAGCAAGATTGACAAGCTGTTCAACTTCAGAAGCATCTACACCTAGGCCTTCACTGTTGAAGGCATTCCCTAGTAACCACTTTTATTATTATTATTATTATTATTATTGTTATTATTATATTATACTTTAAGTTCTAGGGTACATGTGCACAACGTGCAGATTTGTTACATATGTATACATGTGCCATGTTGGTGTGCTGCACCCATTAACTCGTCATTTACATTAGGTATATCTCCTAATGCTATCCCTCCCCTCTCCCCCGACCTCACTACAGGCCCCGCTGTGTGATGTTTCCCACACTGTGTCCAGCTGTTCTCATTGTTCATTTCCCACCTATGAGTGAGAACATGTGGTGTTTGGTTTTCTGTTCTTGAGATAGTTTGCTCAGAATGATGGTTTCCAGCTTCATCCATGTCCTACAAAGGACACTAACTCATCCTTTTTTATGGCTGCATAGTATTCCATGGTGTATATGTGCCACATTTCCTTAATCCAGTCTATCATTGATGAACATTTGGGTTGGTTCCAAGTCTTTGCTATTGTGAATAGTGCCGCAATAAACATACATGTGAATGTGTCTTTATAGCAGCATGATTTATAATCCTTTGGGTATAAACCTAGTAATGGCACGGCTGGGTCAAATGGGATTTCTAGTTCTAGATCCTTGAGGAATCGCCACACTGTCTTCCACAATGGTTGAACTAGTTTACAGTCCCACCAATAGTGCAAAAGTGTTTCTATTTCTCCACATCCTCTCCAACACCTGTTGTTTCCTGACTTTTTAATGATTGCCATTCTAACTGGTATAAGATGGTATCTCATTATGGTTTTGATTTGCATTTCTCTGATGGCCAGTGATGATGAGCATTTTTTCATGTGTCTGTTGGCTGCATAAATGTCTTCTTTTGAGAAGTGTCTGTTCATATCCTTTGCCCATTTTTTGATGCGGTTGTTTGATTTTTTCATGTAAATTTCTTCACAGAATTGGAAAAAAACTACTTTAAAGTTCATATGGAACCAAAAAAGAGCCTGCATTGCCAAGACAATCCTAAACCAAAAGAACAAAGCTAGAGGCATCACACTACCTGACTTCAAACTATACTACAAGGCTACAGTAACCAAAACAGCATGGTACTGGTACCAAAATAGAGATATTGAACAATGGAACAGAACAGAGCCCTCAGAAATAATACCACTCACATCTACAACCATCTGATCTTTGGCAAACCTGAGAAAAACAAGAAATGGGGAAAGGATTCCCTATTTAATAAATAGTGCTGGGAAAACTGGCTAGTCATATGTAGAAAGCTGAAACTGGATCCCTTCCTTACACTTTACACAAAAATTAATTCAAGATGGGTTAAAGACTTAAATGTTAGGCCTAAAACCATAAAAACTCTAGAAGAAAACCTAGGCAATACCATTCAGGACATACGCATGGGCCAGGACTTCATGACTAAAATACCAAAGCAATGGCAACAAAAGCCAAAATTGACAAATGGGATCTAATTAAACTAAAGAACTTCTGCACAGCAAAAGAAACTACCATCAGAGTGAACAGGCAACCTACAGAATGGGAGAAAATCTTTACAATCTACCCATCTGACAAAGGGCTAATATCCAGAATCTACAAAGAATCTAGTAACTACTTTCATAGCCTTCCCTTTCTTTTGCTCAAGGCCTGAGGCTCACAATAAAAAGGCAGGTAAAAATGGGATGAGTGAGGCATTTCTCTATGAAAACGAAATGTCTCTTCAGCTCAAAGGGAGGTATGGGGGTACAAATCTCACCCTCTTTTCAAGATCATCAGTCATATAACAAAAGATATGGAAACTACTAAGAAACCTAAGCAGATGGGAAAAAATGCAATAGCAACCCGTTACATAAAGAGTTGATAATTTGTGAAGTGCTAGTATAAGCTTGCAAATTATCATTTGCCAAGACTCCCGAGGTAAGTAGAAAACAATAGGTTTTAGTCATGTTAATAATACCAGAAAAGTCATGTAAAGGGAGGAGACCTGTTAAATGTAGTCCTTACATTTATAAGAATCCTTTATAGTCATCAATGAAGACTTGTGCTAATTAATGCTTACATGACTAACTCAGTCTAGTTTTATTTAATTTAGTCCCACTACACACACACCCAAAACTGAAATGAAGCAGGGAAGAAATTTTGTAAAAAGACTTTCCAGATGATTTTATAATGGATTGTGGAGGAAACTTTTTTTGAAAAACTTTCTGTAAATTTTTTGAGGCTGTGTAATTACAGTATTATTTGACCAGAGTATCATACTTCTTAGCATAATCTTGGATGTAAAATATATTGGAGTTTTGATTTCATATGTGGAAATAAATTAAAATAAAACATAAAACAGGGCCATTCTGCCAATAACATGGATATTTTAATGTACTGGATTATAGTTTTGGTCATGTGGACAAAAACGTTCCTGTTCCTTAATCTGTGTTCTATAATAGTATTATATTTTTGTCAGGATTACTCTAATTCTTGTCAACTCAAGTACATTGGATTCTATTATGGGTCAGCAGAGCATTTTTCTATATTTACTGAAACTTAAAATATTATTTATTTATTTTATTTTATATTTTAAGTGTTTTTGTTGTTGTTGTTGTTGTTGTTTTTGAGGCAGAGTCTCTGTCACCAGGCTGGAGTGCAGTTGCATGACCTCTGCTCACTGCAACCTCCATCTCCCAGGTTCAAGCCATTCTCCTGCCTCAGCCTCCCGAGTAGCTGGATTATAGGCACCCACCATGAGGCCCAGCTAATTTTTGTGTTTTTAGTAGAGACGGGGTTTCACCACGTTGGCCAAGATGGTCTCGATCTTTTAACCTTGTGATCTGCCCACCTCGGCCTCCCAGAGTGCTGTGATTGCAGGTATGAGCCACTGCACCCAGCCTAAACTATTATTTATTAATTCAACAAGTGCATTGATAGGTGAACAAGGGTGCCACCAAGTCTACCAAACAACGATGCAGATTTGTCCCTTCAGTGATTTAGACAGGAATGATGGCAATTCCTTACTGGTTGACCTCCCTTTTTCTTTTCCCCTGCCAAACCATCTCCTGTCAAATTTTCCTTCTAAAAACAGAGCTCTGCGGTGGTCATCCTTTGCTTAAACTCCCAATGACTGCCCATTGCTCCAAGCCACAGTCCAGTGCTCAGCCTGGCCCCACAGCCCACATCAGGGAGCACTTGCCTACTGGGAAATTGCTCCCCGTCTCCCACCTCTTCTTTTGTATCCCCTATACTCCAGCAAAGCCGCTGTGGCTCACTTAAGTATTTTATGTTCCCCCAACTTGATCGAGATCTCTCTTTTCTCCTCCATTTCCGTGCATCCAAATTCTAGACCCTATCCAAACCCCATATCTTCCAAGTTCTTTCCTAATTCCCCAACCAGAAGCAATGTTTGGATTTCAGCAGCATTTTACTTGCATCTTCAGAAGATGCATGATCACTTTCTACCTTGGATTGGAAGTTTTATATGCGCACCTTGCTCTTCCTACTGGGATGTGGCATTCCTGAGAGCAGGATTGATACTGCTTTATCTCTTTAACTCTTGTAATAGCTGTCTTAGTTTATACGTTTAGAAAGAAAATAAGTATTTATTCATAGATAAGGTAGCAAGGATTCATTCAGAATACAAAAGACAGAAGCTTAGATCAGACAAAATCTAATGCTAGCTATATAACTGAGTCAAATATTTCAGTGTGAAAGATCTAAAAGATGATTTGGTCTATTCATTTTACAAGTTAGAAAATTAAGAAGCAGAATATTAATGGATTTTTTTGCAATTCTATATTGTATACCCCCAGATAGGATGAAATTTTAAATAATTTTCAAAATGCGACCACTTTTATTTCACTTTCTTAACTCATTCCCACAAACATATCCTCAGTCATCAGCTGAAATGACCTCACCAGAACCAGCCCTCTCGTTCCCCGCCCTCACGTACCTCACCAGCACAATGACCTGATTGCTTTTCTAATTTTATTTTGACCCATATTCAGGGCAACAATATAGTGATGTGGAAAATAATATGTGCTTTGATATCAGGTATCTTAGGAGTTTATTCCCTGCCCTGTTACTTTCATAATTTGTAGCACTCAGGCTCTCTGAGCTTCAGTTTTCTGATTTGTAAATTTAGGATATTGAAAATATTATAATAGCTAATATTATTGAGACTTTGCTAAATGTATACCGTTCTGAATGCTTTACATTTATTGTCTGAAATCTCAAAACAACTCTACGAAGTAGGCACTATTATTATCCACACACTTACAAGTGAAGTGGGTACTATAATTACCCCCATAGGATAGATGGAGAAGTGACGGCTTAGAGAAGTTAGCTGGCCTGTAGAGTCACACAGTTACTGAGGAGTGGAGCTAGAACCAAAACCAAGTTCTTACGACTTCAGAGCCCATGAACAAATGGTTATTGTGAGGATGATTTGCAAAGGCCAGTCCTACTATTTGCTATAAAGTGTTTCTCAGGACTCCGGTTGAATGCTGTTACTATGTGTGAGTTAATTTTACTCCAATTACAGAAACTCTCTAGTTGTGGGATTTAAGGAACAAATGTTACATTCTGTGTCCTGAGCACTCCCCATCTGTTGACATTAGGAACCTTAGCTAATTTTTCTTTTAATGTTTCAATTTCTTAAATTATGTCAACTCTTTCGAGTTAAATTGATAGTGCCTGTTTTCCATTTTGCCAACTGAAGAATCTCACTGGTGACTGAATGTCCTGGGCAGCTATCTTCAAGTTTGAAACCCAGTCCTTCCCCTACACTCCTTTCTAACTGCCCTCAAGCAGAGGAGGAAATACCCTACCAGACGCAACAACCACCAGATAGTTCAATAGCTTTTGCAAAGCACATTTTTCTGAACTATTCAGTAGAAGCTTCTAAACATATCTTTGTGTGTTCTGAAGCATATAAAACAAATCACATTTTTCTGAATTATTCAGTAGAAGCTTCGAAACATAACTTTCTCTATGAAGTTTCCTTGTTCAAGCTTTTATGTTAATACTATAGTTCAAATGAACGACATTCCTTAACATTATTTTAAAAAACAAAGCTTTGATGGAGTAGTAAGTCACTTGTGAAGCACAGGACATCTTTAAAAATTAGCAAGGAGAGAACAGAATTACCAAATGCACTCATTTACTGGCATTTTATTTCTACACCCATCAGCTCAATTTCTTGTAAAATAAAAGCTAATGAGGACAATGGCATGTCCAAATGCCTTTACTGGATTATATATGCCACAGGTATACTATGTGAGCCTTGTAGCAAATTGGATGTAATATTGTTGATTCTGTATTGTTGGTACATTGGGAATGGGTTTTTTATAGATTTTAATTTTCCAGGAAGATTACTAGGGCTATAAGAAGATACATCCAACCACGCTATTTGTCCTTTTGTCTATAAATTTGTCTTTCATCCATTAAAAAAGTGATTGTTTGTGTGAGGAGTCCAGCAGACCTTACAACTATAAAACGCTGTGAATCTGTGATCTGGAGAGGTAGATGAATAGGACAAACCAATGAATCACCTAAATAGCATCCAGGCATCTCTGTGTGTGCTAAACTGTGCCATAAATGAAAGTAATCATCTTCTCTTCTCTTCCCCCACCTCCCTGTAAAGTAACCTCCTGAGAGAAGCTTCAACTCTTCTTGTTGTGCGCATGTATTCCAGATATCAGCTGAGATTTCCCAAGCTCCCTGAAATCTACAGAAGTTCGGCTCGAACCCCTATCCCAGATGCTAGAGATGACCACGTTCTCCACAAACACTTTCAAATTCCAGGGTGGGAAGGAGAATCTGAGCAAGGAGACAACGATTACATTGTCATGGTCACGTGTGTCTTGAGCTAGTGCTTTATTGGAATTAGTTTATTCTGTTAAGAGTTTCCCACATGCCCTGTCTTTATGTTACACTCACGACAAAACAGACATAAAGCACAGGCCTCGCCTCCGGGTCCATAGGAGGCTCACCAACCCCTGCCCTCAAGTGATGCCTTTGCTGAGACTAAAGAAGATGGTAACCAAGTAAAGAGATGGAGGTTTGGAGTGTCCAAGCAGAGAAACTACACGTGGAAAAGCAAGAAAGAGCATGACATGTTCTTAGTACTGAAAGAAAATACAACTGGACTGCAAGTATTTTCTCATTTGTAGGATAAGGGGTGGGTGTTTCTATTCCTCCTTTTCAATACATCCCAACAAAACACCTGTGCACTTCTTTAGACAAGACCAAAATGCAAATATTTTTGTTGCTTTTCTTTGTACTATCACCAAATCAAAATAATATCTTATTTTTGTATAATTCTTTACACTTTTCAAAGCAATTTCCACTGTCTGTTTGAAACTTTCAGAGGCCCCTCACCACCAAAGATAATCAGTGAACTATCGTTTTTGTGGATCCATTTGCGGGTTTCAACAAAAATTAACTATAGAACTTTCTGAAACATCAAACCTTTTTAAAAAATGGAAAATATTATTTTTTTAACCAAAAAGCAAAAAGAGTTGTTTTTCAAACACACTTATTGCATATAGCAAAGCAGCTCATTTGGTGGGTGGGGGTGAGATATGGCATTTTTTTGTCTTACAGCCATGAGAAACAGCATTTTAGAATAATAACAATTATTATTATTATTATTATTATTATTATATTGAGAAGGAGTCTCACTCTGCCACCCAGGCTGGAGTGCAGTGGCGCAATGTCACCTCACTGCAAGCTTCACCTCCTGGGTTCACGCCATTCTCCTGCCTCAGCCTCCCGAGTAGCTGGGACTACAGGTGCCCCCCACCATGCCCAGCTAATTTTTTTTGTATTTTTAGTAGAAGTGGGGTTTCACCGAGTCAGCCAGGATGGTCTTGATCTCCTGACCTCGTGATCCACCCGCCTCGGCCTCCCAAAGTGCTGGTATTACAGGCATGAGCCACCGTGCCTGGCCCTGGAATAATTATTTACACATTTGCACATCTTTAAAAAGAATAGAGTATATAACATGTTGAAATAGAATCGTTGTTACACTTTGATAAAACGTTAAACAGAAGCCAGGTCTCCCTTTTCACCTTTCTAACGTCCCCTTTGGTCTGATGACAGTCATGGGGGTGAGGGATTGAAGGGGATTCAGGTGGTAGGCTCTGGGCCTGCCTAGGCCTTGCCAACAAGCAGTTACCAGCTTGGCAGTGCATACCTGAAGAAGTACAATTGAACATAAGGCTCTGTTGACTTGCCTGTAAATTGTTCTGTTAGAGTTGGTCTATTTAAAGCAGTTATGAATGCATAGGTCAGTGCTATTGGAAAAGAGCACTTTTGTACACTTTCAGAGGCCTCAGAAGCAGTGCATTCTCCCCATCTGACCCTCCAGATGGTTCCAGGCCAAGCATCTCTCGGGGAAGGCTGGCTTCTCTCAACGCCCCCTTTCTGTCTGTGTTTCTTGGTTACCAGACTTGCTTACTTTGTACTATCCTCAGAGCCCATGACTTCCTCTGCTTTTTTCTCTACAGAACCTTCCTTTTCTCAAAAGTGCTCACAACCTTCTCTGTGCCTTAGCGATCACAAGACTGAGCACATTTCCTGTTCGCTGAATAAGCTCTATTCAATGCAAATAAATTAAAGAGGAATAAGCAAATTGCCGTAACGCTGCGATTGCTCATTAAGACTCTGAAAAATACTCAGGAGCATAGACTTGTTCCCTTAGAAATACAATAAACAGGTCATTGAAATCTTTGAACATGAAATGTCTGCTATGTGCAGAAGTGCTAGATTGACATTGTTACTGTGCATTTCATTTTCTCGCTGTTTCGATAATTTTTACTCCACACTCCATTAAAATTATTATTTTAAAAAATTAACACAAAGGCTTTCCCTTCTTCTCTGATGGGCACCAGACCGAAGTTGATGTGCAATAGAAAGGAAATATTAATCAGAGTGCAAAGCAGTGGAAAGATCCCCACTGCTTTGCAGATTAGAAATGGATGTCAGGAAGTTTCCTGCAGGTGGTCATGTTATCTCTTTACTCTCTTTGTAAAGAAACAATTTACAAAAAAATGTTGAGTCTTACCCTAGGAGGAAGGCCATCCTGGAGACAATGGCTTTGTCCTGAAGAAGACCGTGCTGTTAAACACCATAGAAATGATATGGTAGTGAGAGTGGTAGGTTGTGGATCTGAGAGCTGGCGCAGCCTTGCTGCCCACCAGTCAAGGGATCTTGGTGAAATTACCAATTCCTCTGAGCCCCCGTTTCCTCATCTGTAACGTGGATTTCATAAAAATAACTTCTTGTGTTGTAAAAGTTGAAAGCACGAATACACATATAATGTAAATAATTTCTCATTGGACAAATCACATGAAAAGTACTCAATAAATAAAACGTTATTGTTTGTTAGTTCTTGATTTAGAGCCATCTGAGTCTTTTCTGTACCCTTGTAGATAGCTTGGTCAGCTCCATGGAGCAGAGCTGAGTTGACAGTTTTGGTGGTGGTGAACTGTTAAGGAATAGAATGTTTGATGAACTAATATCCGCTATTCCATGAGTCAACATATCCACTCCTGCAGTGGTGCTGAGGGAAGACCCTGGGTTGTCATCACTGTGGCAATGCTAGTGCAATAGCTTAATGAGTTCTTTCTGCTTGTTGCACAGACAAAACAAATTCACTGAGATGGTCACATTGCAGTAAAAAAAAGGTTTAATTAACACACGGCTGGCCATGCAAGAGATCTAGAGTTATCACTCAAATCAGTCTCTCCAAGAACTCAGAGGCTAGGGTTTCCATGGATTATGTGGTGTGCAGGAGGCTAGGGAATGTGTGCTGCTGATTGGTTGGGGATGAAATCATAGGGTGTGGAAAATGGTCATTGTGCACTGAGTACACCTCTGGATGGGGCCACAGAACCAGTTGTCATGAGTCGCAGCTCCAGCTTGAGTCCGTCAGTTGCCAGAATGCAAAAATCTGAAAAACATCTCAAAAGACCAGTCTTAAGTTCTACAATAGAGATGTTACCTGTTGAAGCAATTGGGGAAGTCACAAATCTTCTGACCTCTGGCCACATGATTCCTGGGCAGTAGGGGATTATAGAAACTATAATTCTGCTACATTTTAGAATTCAGGCCCCTCTCATGATCTTAAACTTATGGCCTTTCATTAGTTTCTGGTCCTTGAGCAAGGATAGAGTTGTTTTTTGGGAGGACCTGTCATCATCCTTGCTTTTAAGTTACTATTAACTGAATTTCTCCTATGGTTAGCTTGGCCTAGGAATGAGCAAAGACAACCAGCCTATTAGGCTAGAAGCAAGATGAAGTCAGCCATATTAGATTTTTCTCACTGTCATAATCTTTGCAAAGCCGGTTTCACTACCACCTGGTATAATGCTAGAAATAGCACAGGGCCCAATTGATATCTACTAACTTGAAATGCTCTGACATACTTGGTAGTAAACTTTTTTAGTAGTAGAAAATCTAAAGTTTAACTGTTGCACACAAACTTTTTTTTTATCATGTAGTAATACAATTAATTCTCAATAGAAATGAAAAATAACTAACCAAGAGCAACAGATCATCTGCATTGTTATCCAGACATATTCAGTCGTTTGCCAAGAAACTGTAAGTTAACCTTTATGAATAAGAACAATGTCTTTGTTCTGCTTATTATAGATGGAACATAAATTCTGTAAGGATTCCCCAATGCCATCCATGGAACTCAGTGTGCTAACATGAATTTTTTAAACATTGAAATTATATTTAGAAATGATAAGAAAACCAAATACCACATGTTCTCACTTACAAGTGGAAACTAAACATTGGGTACTCATGGACACTGAGGACTAATGAAGGGAAAAAGAAGGGGACAAGGTTTGAAACACTAATGATTTGGTACTATCCTCACTCTCTGGGTGATGAGATCATTCATATCCCAAACCTCAACAGCATGCAATATACTGTGTAACAAACTGAATCTAAAATAAAAGTGGGGTTTTAAAAAAAGAAATGATACAAATGGAGCAGTATTTAGAGAGTTCATATGCAAGGTGCGGAACAATGACCCTTGTTTTCTTGATTTTCCTTTTGTATTTTTTATGACGAACTGAAATCCTATTCATTTTTACTATATCATGAAGTTTTTACCAGATATATTTTAGATTTACCAAGGAGAAATCAAGACTAACATTTAATAGTTTCATACATTTAATATGCAAGTCTGATTAAGCTAATAAAGGTAAGTTTTAATGTGTTTTTTTGTTTAGAAATGCTGATTTATATTCATGTTTAATAATTAGGGGTGAATGAGCATTTTAGTCGATTGGGTAAAGTGACCTCCAACTCGGTAATCTAGCTTTTGCTTTTCCTGTATTAATTTATGAATAATTTACATTTGACTCCTGGGCATTTTACAATACACAATGACATGAATATCTTGATAAACTGCTAATTAACAATTTTATCAGCAACCTTTCCCCAAAACAGAGCAGATACCATGCTTTAATAACTTTGTGCTTTTAACTATGTCTAACATAGTGCTTTGCAAGGGGTAGCAAAGGATAAACATTAAGAAATTATTAATTTCCATGAGCTACTCAATGAATGTTTCAAATGTCATTTCAAGCACTTTTCATGGAAAACTAAAACCTTGTTATTTTCTTCATAAAGGATTGTATTCACTGTTTATTAATCTATGCATTTGGACTGTGTGACTTAGCTGCTGATAACTTTAAGCAAACCGAACACTTTTCAACTAAAGACAGTTGTCTTGCAACGGCAAACTAAATAAAATACATGTAAGAAATGCAACTCAACCAAAAACCTTTATAGAAAATACTTGTAATAAACTCAGTAGAAGTTTTTCTTTAAATTGAGACATAACTTCTATTGTCCAATTAGAAAATATTTTAAAAATTAAGAAAATCCATTCTTAGGAAGAGCAAAAAAAAAAAAAAAGGGCATGGTCATATTCTTCTTAAGAAGTGGGCAGTAGCATTATCCTTTAGATAGCAATTGGGCATTATGTAGTAATTATTCCAAAATTGGGCATTTTTTTGACCTCAGAATTACATAAGTAGAAAAATTTAAGGAAGTAACTCTAAATTCAGAAAATCCTTTATAAAAAAGTGTTCATGAAAATATTATTTATATAGAAAAGAATCAAAGCCTAATTTTCCATCAGAAAGGAAATAATTACTTGTGATATAGCCACATCATTGAATAATATGGACTCATTAAAATGGCTACAATAATCTGGAAAAATATTTAAAATTAAATTACATCAAAAATAGAGTATAAAACTCTATTCAACAATGTTAATAATACTTTCTTTCAAATTGAATTATGGATTTTTTCTCTTCTAATTTTATGCATTTATTATCTTTTAACTACTATATACTTGTTTTATAGTTTAAGAAAAATAAATTGCTGAGTTCATTGCAGGAATCCTTTTGGAGATTATGCTCTGAATTACTTTGTAGCCCAAGAGGTTATATCATGTGAACTCAAGATAGCAAAGTATGGTTTTAAGAGCTCTCAGATGCAAGGGGGCCCATTAAAGATTCTTTGTCTAACCCAGTCAAAGGCAGAGGGGAGGCAATATGTGAAACTCTTGGTCATGTGTAGAGATCTGTGTGTCTGAAGAAGTCAATATCACTACAGCTTAAACAAAAACAAATGGAATATCCTCAGATGAACTGAATATATAGACAAGGAACAGATCAAACTTGCCCATGCTCCTCCTCAGGGAAATGGAAAGATTTCCAAAAAGCTTTGTAAAGAAAATGACAATATTCGATTTACATTCTACAGAGATCATTGTGATAGTTTAAAGGACCGGGGGATTGAATCTAGGAGACCAGTTGAGGAGCTATGGCTATAGTAGATGGAGGTAGTCATGGGGCCTGGATTATGATGGGGAGTGGCAGTGGAGATGGAGGGAGGTAGAGATATTTGAAACATATTGTGAAGATAAAATTAGCAAGACTTTGTGATGGATTGATAGTAGGAAATAAATGAAAGTGAGACATCAAGAAATTTACTTTGATTTATAGTGAAGAATTTTGTGTTTTTTTAAAATCACAAGTGACTGCTGAATTTGATTACTGTTTTAGCATCTATAATATGATTATATGATTTTCTTGTTATTTCTGTTACTATGACATGTCATATTTATTGATATTTAAATGTTAAGCCACTTTTGTATTTTCAATATAAATTTCACCAGGTTGTAATGTAATTATTCTTTTTATATATCACTCTTAAATTATTCATTTATGTTTTGCTTAAGGATTTTTTACCTATGTTTAAGAGAGATATTGGGCTATCATTTTCTTTACTTATCATGTTCTTCTTAAGGTTGGCTATCAAGTGGTGCTTGCCTCATAATAGTAGTTTGGAATAATTTTTTCTTTTTCTATTCTTTGGGAGAGTTTCTATGAGGCTGAGGTTATTTCTTTCCTAAATATTTGTAAAAATTCACAGTTGATCCATTTATATCTGGAGTTTTCTTGGTAAGAATGTTTTTTAATAAAAGACTCCATTTTTCAATAGATAACCACATCTTTTATTTATTTGTTTCAATTGTGACATTCAGGATGTCTGTTAGTTTCAGTTGTAATGAGACATTTATGGAATCCTCTTCTTGTGACCTCATACCCTGGTTACACCTTGGGGATTCACTGTAGTCTCTTGATCCACAGCTTTCAGTTGCCCATCAAGTGTTTTCTGTGGCCCCTCAAGTGCTTTCTGTTTCAACATCTGATCAGTGTTATGAAGCGTGGCTGGGTTATATATTATAATTTTCAGGGCCATTATTAAAACTAACCATATCATTCTTTTGCTTAATACTTGCAAACATTTTGCCATCTTCTATCATGCTTTGACATATTTTTCTGCCTTTTAAGGTCTAGCTATCTGCACATGTTTTGTCATACCTTGTAAGGAGAGTGCTAAAAAGTCTTTGTGAGCCTTTGAGTGTTGTTCTTATAAAGAGATAACAAGCGTTGCTTCACCAGCCTTTTTTAGTTATCGTAAGTAATAATGTCACTGTGCTTGTTTACCAGGTTCAGATTTTGGAGTTCTGAGGGGTTCCTGGTTGAATAGACTTGTGCTAATTCATCGTATGCATTGCTAAGGAGCTTAATGAATCCACCAGTAATTTGAGATCTATATTTGGTAGCTATTGTACTCTGACAAGTAATATCAAAAAAACTATAATCAAAAACTCTAATCAACTTTTTACGTGATTCTGAAGTCATCCTCACAGAGTTATCAAGAATTCTCGACAGAAATGTGGTTATAATTAAGCATTTGTCAGGCTGCCCTTTGACCCACTTCCTTGAAACTGAAAGTCCTGTTGCACTGGGGACTGACCACTTGCATCCCCACTCTTCCTATAGGTAGGATATTTGACCTCAGAATCACAGGGCTTTTGCTTAAAACAGGATCTCTGACACTGGAATCATAAAGCTTTTGCTTAAGAGCTGCTTAAGCAGATCCTGACTTCCAGCAGGACAATAGAGGTCAACCGGTCTCAAGGCCCCACAGAAGACCTGAATGAGCATAAGAATACAGTTTCTTCACCTGCTGGCCCCATGACTTCACCCTGCACAATTCAGCCAATCAGTGATCTCTACACTCCAGCCCATGCCAAAACCCTTAAAATTCCTAGCACTAAACTACTCAGGGAGACAAAGTTTGAGTTTTCCTCCCGTCTCCTCATTTGGCAGCCCTACAGTGAAACCTCTTTCTCCGCTACAAATGGGTATATCTATGTATTGACTTGCCACACTCATGGGGCAACAAACTTATGATTTCAATCCAACATGATATGACAACCTGACATGGCAAGAGTGGGTTCAGCTTGTTCAGAAGGTAAAGGACTCTTCAGCCGGTGCAGGTCATCCCTCGTGAGAGGAGTAACATAAACAGGTCTTTGCATCATCGTTTCCTATTTTACAATGTGCCTAGGATTTTGTCTTTAATTCAGATATGGTAATGCCAGTAGATCAGGAGTCAAACACCATTGAAAAGATAGTTTGGGCCGGGCATGGTGGCTCATGCCTGTAATCCCGGCACTTTGAGAGGCTGAGGCAGGCAGATCACTTGAGGTCAGGAGTCCAAGACCAGCCTGGCCAGCATGTTGAAACCCATCTCTACTAAAAAATACAAAAATTAATCAGGTGTGGTGGCACAGACCTTTAATCCCAGCTACCCAGGAGGCTGAAGCAGGAGAATCACTTGAGTCCGGGAGGCGGAGCTTGCAGTGAGCCGAGAACACGCCACTGCACTCCAGCCTGGGTGACAAAACAAGACTCCATCTCAGTAAATAAATAAATAAATAAATAAATAAATAAATAAATAGAAGAAAAGATAGTTTATCACTCATGGTTCCCAAGAGAGGGGCATGACACACTGAGGGCCACAGGAGGAGGCACAGGGGCAGTCAGGAGGGAGAAGGGGAGGAGAAAGTATGGACCAGGGCCAATACTGTCCTTTTTGAGGCAGTAAATGATCGAGGTAGGGTAGAAAAGCCGAGCGGTGGTAGGATTGGATAGTTTGAATAATTTCAGCAGACTCTGGGACATGAAGGTCATCCCTAGTTATCTGGTACCCTCCTCTGGGGCGATTTAGGGCAGGAGGAGAATGCCCTGTGCTGCAGGAGCCTGATGAAGGAAAGCGGATGTGGATATGTACTTGGGATTTGCTGGCTTGCATACCACAGGTGTGCTCACAGGAAACTTGTTAGCCTTCTCTAGGAAATTAGCTAATTAACAGTCCCCCCGGCCGGGCGCGGTGGCTCACGCCTGTAATCCCAGCACTTTGGGAGGCCGAGGCGGGTGGATCACGAGGTCAGGAGATCGAGACCATCCTGGCTAACACGGTGAAACCCCGTCTCTACTAAAAATACAAAAAATTAGCCGGGCGCGGTTGTGGGCGCCTGTGGTCCCAGCTACTCGGGAGGCTGAGTCGGGAGAATGGCGTGAACCCGGGAGGCGGAGCTTGCAGTGAGCCGAGATCCGGCCGCTCACTCCAGCCTGGGCGACAGAGCGAGACTCCGTCTCAAAAAAAAAAAAAAAAAAAAAAAAAGACAGTCCCCCCACCCCCAGGTCCACAAGACTCCAAATATGTCAAAGCATCGTAAAATAGAGAAAGTAGAAAATATGATTAATACAGCTCCATTCTCTTTACAGATATCCGTCATAACTGTGTCAAATGCTGAAAGGGTAGGCTTAACCATTTTGTCTGCAAACAAAGCTGGCAGAAATCAGCATGTATTCAGGTCAGCTGGTTTGTATTCATCCGCAGCTTGTTCTAGCTCCTCTAAGGATGCCAAGTCCTCCCAGGGGCTGTTTTCTTTCCACAAATTCATTTGTTAACTGAGGGCATAGCCCAGTAAAAGTATTTGTTGCATATTGAATGTGCTCCCCATCACAAGCACTGATGAAAAGTGAAACGTGTGAGAACAGTGTTTCCACGTCAGGAACAGTAGGCATGGAAAACCTCACAAACAAAACAGCAAGAACCCTCAAAAGATGTTCCTGTATATCAGGAGCCCCAAGCACAATACCCAGATGATGTAAGTTCTTTGCAAGGAATTCTCTACTCCAGTCAATGAGTTCACAAAGCTGAGTCATTTGCCCTTGAGTTGAGAGCTGTGGTTCATTGGTCACATATTGCTTTGGGGCAGTCATCATTCCCTGATACAACCCAAGTGGTAGAGGCAGCTTAGGCAGGACTAGGTGGCCACTCTGGGAGGAAGGACTGCCGCAATTTAGCAGAGGGATTCAAACATTTTTCCAGGAGTGGATAAGCTAATTTACAAGGGACCGAGACAATAATCCAGATTGTGTGGCACTGGCAAAAAGATAAACCTGTAGATCAGTTGAATAGAATTGTGAGTTCACAAATAAACTCATACATTTACAGTTCATTGACTTGGACAACAGTGCCCAAAATCAATCAATGGGGAAAAAATAGCATGCACCAAATGGTTCTGGGACAACTGAATAGACATAAGCAAAAGAATAAATGTGGACCCCCTTGCTCATCCTGTTTATAAAGATTAACTCAAAATCTACCATAGCCCTAAATATGAGAGCACCCCAAAAGCACAAGCAACAACAGCAACAAATATAAATTGGACTACATTAAAATTTAAAAATTTTAAAAATTAAAAAATGTCTTGATACCATCAAGAAAATGAAAAGACAATCCAGAGAATGGGAAAAAATATTTGAAAACTCATATATCTGACAATGAACTTGTATTTACCAACACTATGTAAAGAACTCTTACAGCTCAATAATAAAAAGACAGATAATCCAATTTAAAAAATGAGTATAGAACCTGAACAGACATTTCTACAAAGTAGATACACAAATGGCCAATAAACACATAAAAAGATGTTCAACATCATTAGACATTAGAAAAACGCAACTCAGAAGCACAATGAAATACAAATCCACCCTCACTGGGGTGATTATAATCACAGAAACAGACAACAACGTGTGTGAAGAAGGATGTGGAGAAACTCGACTTCCCATTCCTTGCTGAGAATATAAAATAGTCCACCTGCTTTGGAAACATTCTGGCAGTTCCTCACAATGTTAAACCCAGAGTTACCATATGACCCAGCATTTCGATCCCAGGTATATAGCCAAGAGAAATTAATACATACGTCCATACAAAAGTTTGTACATGAATGTTCATAGCAGTGCTATCCAAAATAGTAAGAAGTAGAAATAGCACAAATGTCCTTAAACTGATGAGTGGATGAATAAATGTGGTCTGCTCATATGGTGGATTATTATTTGAATCAAATAAATGAAAATAAAAGGAATAAAAATAATGACACATGCTACAACAGGGATGGACCTTGAAAACATTACACTAAGTGAAAGAAGTCAGTCACAAAAGCCACATATTTATATAAAGTATTCAGAGTATTCAGAATAGCCAAGTTTACAAAGACAGAAAGCACATTAATCCTAATATCTAGGGCTGAAGACTGTAGGGAAGAAGGATTATGAGGTGAATGCTAATGATGATAGGATTTATTTTTGAGTTAATAAAAGTTTTCCAAACTTGGATTGTGGTCATGCTGTCCATTTCTATGAATATACTAAAAACCATTGGATTGTAAACTTCAAGTGTTGATTTTATGGCATGTCAATTATGCACTAATAAAACTGCTAAAAACGTTACTCAGAAAATGCAATAAAAATTACCTTGAAGTTTGAAAAGACAACGATTTAAATTTATTTAAATTACATCAGATTATAATACTTAAATTTTATGTAGTAATACTTAGGTTTATTTTAAAGTTGTCACCACTTATTTAAATATGCAATAGTGAGCCTGGTAGTTGGTTACCAACTCAATTTCTGTGCTTTGACCAACATCATTGAATTTGAAAGGCAATGTAATATAAGGTCATGAGGGCCTTCCACATTTTTCTACCAGAAATGATGGTAAACCTAGTTAAAGATGGTCTCTTATACAGTTGACAGGAAATCCTGATCTACCTGGAAAAATCTCTCACTGATATTACAAGACCATGTCCCTTCAAAAGTAGTAACTCATTGCTAGAGAAGGGTAACTTCCCATTTTCATAGCACACTTTTTTAAGAAGTCCTTGATAAGACTCATTTCTATATGTGAGTCACAATTTTTCCCTATAGGTTCACACTCTCAATTATTTAGTGCCCACAGCATAGTTATAATGATACAGAGCTCGATAGTAAAAATGTATATGGTGTCCCTCCTCCTGTGGCTATAGGCCTGACAATGAAAAATGGAAAATTCAGATAATTGAGAATCTTCACAATGAGTGATAACGTTTAAAGCCCCAAAGAACATGAAACTAGATAGAGAATAAATCTATTGATAATTTCTAGTTTTAAGTAGCTATGGGTGGCAGAAACTATGTATAATTATATGTAATCCTCCAGAAAAGCCTGTACAGATACAAATGAAAAAACATAAACTCAGAGAGGCCAAGCAGGTAGTCTAAGGCTACACAATTAATAAGCACATACAGACTATAAATAAAAATTTTAAAAATATCCCCAGCTCATGTCAAATACAGTAACAAATGTTGACAAGAATGTGTAGAAACTGGAATTCTCATTCCTTGTTGAGAATATAAAATGGTGTCCCCCACTTTGGAAACATGTTGGCAGTTCCTCAAAATGTTAACCATAGAACTGCGATGTGACCCAGCATTGCAATCGCAGGTATATCCCCTAAAGACAGGAGAACATAAGCCCATATAAAAATTATATAGAAATATATACATAGATGCATATATGTATACATATTTAACCAGTAGTAGAGTTTCAAACTAAAAGCATTAATGTTTCCTGTCAGTTTACAAAGGTTATTCAACAAGGCTCAGAGATGGTCAGTGGCTTGCTACGAGTTAACTAGCTAGTTCAATTAGAACCAAGACTAGACTCCAGTGTAAGACTTTTGGTGAAAAAGTATTTAGAAATGTATCAAGGGATTCCTGTGGTATAATTCCCTACCTTTGATGAATACTGAGATTTCTGTTCTAGGTCAAGGAGCTGACATCTTTTGTTAACTGTTCTTTTTTCTCTTCTCGGTCCTGTGTCACTCTAAGGGTTTGAATTGTAAATTCTATTATAAATATTCACTTTGATTTTTTCATCTTTTACAATTTTCCCCCTTTCTATCCAGAAGCTGATTATTAAGAGCTAAATGTGCCTATTCAAATGAACTAGGAAGTCGAATAATTGTACAGTGGAATTCGAGCCCCAGTTCTTTTGGGAAGGTGGTAATAGTCTAACCTGACTAACCAGCTTTTTAAAAAATCTGCTGAGCAATACTATTCAATTGTACTTCACTTAAGTAATGTAGATTTGGAACCAGTCAAAACTGCCTACTTTACAAAAACTCTTCTTCTTAACTTACTAGTTCCAAAACATAAAAATATTACCTTTCAGAATATGTCTTCAGTAATGAGTTCTGCCAATTTAAAAGTAAGAAAGTCTAGCAGAATGTGTGAATGCCAAAAGAAGAATAATAGATGAAATTCAAGAAATCTATAGACGGTCTTTAGATTCAGTATTTTTCATATTCTTGGTACATTGGCTCATTTCTTTCTCTTTCTTGTTTCTGAACTCCCAATCAACATAATGATGTATTGCTAACCAATTTGGTGATATTTTTACATTCATTAGAGTACTAGAGGCTATATTATTTAAAATATTTCTTTGTGCCCTGTTACTTTGGCCTGCTTTAGTTTTACTCCTTTTCCTTTATTTTTAATGGCTTTAGAGTTTAACTCTCTCAAGAGAAATAAGGTGCTAGTGAATATGGTCTATTTCAGGCCCTTACCTTCCTGGACACAATAACTGGCCAGAAATGGGCCCAAACTAGGCTCATTTAAAATCCACCTTTTCTTTTGAGACTTTTCTAAATGGAGCTGGCAGAACAGTGTGTTTGGACTACGATTCTATTGAAGCAGGACTCTAGCTGTCTCTCCTTCCAATGTCATACTTACGACCGTGAGGACCCTCTGGCTCCTCCTCTCCATTTCTGGATGGTTTTCCCAATCTCCTCCATAAAACCACCTGGTTCGGAATCACATATTGCCAGGCGACCTGCTACCACTCCCAGTGGTAGGGAGCTACTGACCTTTGGCTCACTCATCTCCTTTCCAGGAGATTTTCGTTCTTGGCTTAACGACCTTCTTTCTAAAACTATACATTCATTATTCTTGGTGATTTCAATATCCATATAGATAATCTTCCTAAAATAGACCCCTTGGTTCTTTGACTTCCTCTCAAATACACTTGTTCTCCCCAGCTGAGCATCTCCCTTCCATCCGCATAGCCTAGACTGTCATTACTTATAAGAACAAACTCTCCATAATGAAATTTCAAGCATTGCATCCTACCACTTATTGTTCTAAAATGCTCACTCTAAAACACAATCCTCCCACCTCCTCAAAACAAAGAACTTGCCTTTTCATGATCTAATCCCCTCTTCTAACTGTTCTCATTACCCAGCTGAAATTGCATGATTGATATTTTATAATCACTCTCTCAACCACACTTTCAACTCCTTTCTTCTTTTTCATGCTACTGCGCTAGCAAAACCCAAATAGATCTTCTCTATCTTTCCACTCACCCCACCCTAGCATAGGTACAGGTAAACAATCTGGGCCTATTGGACCCCCCAAGGCCAAATGGGTCCACATTGAAACACACCTTCCTTTGGCTGGGCACGGTGGCTCACGCCTGTAATCTCAGCATTTCGGGAGGCTGAGGAGGGCGGATAATCTGAGGTCGGGAGTTTGAGACCAGCATGAACAACATGGTAAAACCCTCTCTCTACTAGAAATACAAAAATTAGCTGGGCATGGTGGCGCATGCCTGTAATCCCAGCTACTCGAGAGACTGAGGCAGGAGAATCAATTGAACCCGTGAGGTTGACGTTGCAGTGAGCCGAGATCTTACCACTGCACTCCAGCCTGGGTGACAGAGAGAGTTGCTGTCTCAAAAATGAAACAAACGAAACAAAACGAAAAAACCAAAAATACACTCTTCCTGAGGAGTCATTTAAAGTGCATGACCAGTGGCCTCAAGTTGGCCCTGAATGCAGCCAGGCAGTCAGCCGAGCTTCCCTTGCCCTCTTATTCTTCTCCCCTCAAGCCTATAATACATCCACATTCTGTTCACTGTTGTCTGATGATTTTGCACTCTATTTCTCTGAAAGATATGGAAACAAGGTGCATTAATAAGGGTTCTCCAGAGAATCAGAATCAAATATATGTGTGTGTGTGGAAGGATGGGTGGATAGATAGATAGATAGATAGATAGATAGATAGATAGATAGATAGACAGACAGATACATAGATACATAGATAATAGACAATAGATAGATAGATAGATAGATAGATAGATAGACAGATACATAGATACATAGATAGATGATAGATAGACAATAGATAGATAGAAACATAGATACATAGATAGATACATAGATAGATGATAGACAATAGATAGATAGATAGATAGATACATAGATACATAGACAGATGATAGATAGACAATAGATAGATACATAGATACATAGATAGATGATAGACAATAGATAGATAGATAGATAGATAGATAGATAGATAGATAGATAGATAGATAGATAGATAGAGACATAATTAAGGCAATAGTTGATACTGCAGTCTCAAGTCCAAAATGTGCAGGTTGGAACTCAGGCAAGGTTTCTGTGTTGCCGTCTCACAGCAGTATTGCTTCTCGTTTGGGAAACTTCATTTTTGCTCTTAGGGCCTTCAACTAATTGGACGAGACTCACCCACATTACGAAGAGGAATCTGCCTTACTCTATTGATTTCAGTGTTAATCGCGTCTAAAAAAATCACAGCAACCCCTAGTGTTTTACCGAACAGCCAGGCAGCGTAACCTGGCCAAGCTGATGTGCAAAATTAACCATCATACAATGAGAAGAAGGATTTCTCAAGTTCCCACCATCATTCTACTCCCACGGACAACAGTGCCCACATCCTCTCTCTTTCCTTATGTTGCTGAGCGTCAGGCTTCTCAGCCTCAGCACTGTCTGTGTTGGAAGGATCCTTCCCATTGTGGGGAAGCTGTACTCTGCATTGCAGGATGCTTAGCAGCCTGTCTGGCCTCTATCCACTAGATTTCAGTAGCACCCCAACTTGTGACAACTAAAATATGTCTCCAGACATTGCCAAATGTTCTACGGGGAACGAACTTCCCCCAGTTTTAGATAAACTCTCTGTGCTCCTAGAGTCAAGCCCTCAAGTTGAGCATGAGATTCCCTCCTCTCTCAGGTCATTGCTCCGGCAATTCTCTTCTCATGTCGTGCTATCCCTAGTTGCATCGGTTTTCCCCTCTTTATTGGATCCTTCCCATTATATACAAACATGCTTTATTCTTTCCCAAAAGTATATCACAGCCCACTTTACTTTTTATCTATCCCATAATTTCTTTTGTTCTCTTTGTAGTAAAATTCCTTGCAAATGTTTGTACTTACTACCAGTTATGTTGTTCTTTCTTAAATTTACTTCAATCAGAGTGTTCCCTTGCTACTCCAACAAAGCAGCGCTCATCAGTATCACCTATGACCCTCACGTTGCTAAATCCAATAGTTCTTCTCTCACTTGTCTTGCATGCAATATTTGACATAGTCGATCACTTTCGCCCCCTTGACATAATGATATAATGAGATCTTCCTCATTGTCCTGACCACATAAATTTTGAGTTCCAAGATAATCAAACCTTGAACCTCTTGTCTATCACACTCACTCATTTGATAATCTTATCTAGTCCCTTAGCATTTAATGTCACTTACATGCTGATGAAACCTCAATTTATATCTTCAGCCCAAGCTGCTCCCATGAACTTCAGACTCATATGCCCTTGTCCTTAGTCTTGGGACTTTGCAGTTCCTTCACCTAGTGACAGCCCCTTGATTTGGGGTTTGATCACATGATTTTCATTAGCTAATGGAATGTGATGGGCAGTTGCAGTGTGCCAGTTTTAAGCCTACGCCTTAAGAAAAATTGATGCTCCTGTCCTCCAAATTCCCATAGTGGTTTTACATTCCATGAAGACATTCCCCCGTTATCCTGCTTGTCCAAAGATGGTGAAAGAGACATTGGAGTAACTGGGACCTAACCAGCAGCTTAGAATTATGAACTGTGAGCTCAGCCGCCCTCAGCCAAGACCAAGCAGCTCATTCAAGAGCGCATCCATGGCTTTTCTTTGCAGTCACTCAGTTTTGGAGTCAGTTTTGGAAAGCTGGAATGGTCTGTTACGTTGGATTATTACGGCAATTGTAAATGAAACTCAACCCCTAATTTTCCTCCTGCACCTGTTTTGTCCTCAATGATCCTCAATTCTGTGGATAATAATTCCAGCCTTCTAATTTCTCTGGCCAAAACATATTAGAGTTATTCTTGATATCACTCTTCTTCTCATAGCTCACATCCAAACCATTATACAATCTTACCTTTTGTAACTTTAAAATATTTCTACAATACACCCATTTCTCAGACTCTCTGTGGAGACCAAAGTGACCCCACCTTGGATGCTCATCTGCCAGAGTGACTTCTCATTAGCCCCAGTCCTGTGAACGCCTCCGGATTCCTACTTCACTTACTGTGCCTCATGTAAGAACGTGTCAATCTTGATGATGTTATTGCACAAATTATAGGCTGTGACACACCTGGCATTCTTGCCTGTTCTGCAGGGCTGCACTTAGTCGTCCATACAGAGGACATACACCCTGTCTCTAAGGTATACGAGCCCTGGGTCTGGAGGTAACAGTGTGGAAATCTACCTGACCCGCTGCCGCCCAAGACCATGCTGCTGTTCATAAGTTTTCCAATAAATTGCCCTCTACCAACAAACCAAGTTTCTCTGCCTTGTTCTTTGGCTTCTCTATTCCTTCTGTGTTTGGTGGTCTCTTTGCATATTTGGCCTTTTTATGGGACACTAACCCGATGCAGGCTATCACCATCTGCAAACTGGACTGTCACAATGGATTGCCAAATGGACTCCCTGATTCTATTTGCCCCATTCCCCATAGAGTTGTTTTTCAACACATTAACAAATTGATCTTGTTGAGTAAAAATTATATCCGTCTCCTGCTCAAACCCTCCAGGATCTGTCTGTCTCACTCAGAGTAAAAGCAGAGCCCCAACCATGGCTCGCAAGGCCTCATTGGATCTGTGGCTCCCAACATCCCTTATCTCTCCAATCTCATCTTCTTCCCTTATCTCACTCCCCTGCAGCTGCACCTGCCCTGCAGAAGATCCTGAGCACATGCCTGGCCTGAGTTCTTCATGCTGACACTTGCTCTCTGCTCCAAATAGCTCTATAACCCGTACTCTCGCTGCTCTCATGTCCTCACTCAGATGCTGCCTTCACGATGAAACTCTCCATGTCGGTCGGCTACGGCTGCTGCCATCACAAAGGACCACGAAGCAGGTGGCTTCAGCCACAGAAACATCTGGTCTCATTGTTCTGGAGGTTGGAAGTCTGAAGTCAAGTTGTCATCGAGGCTGGCTCCCTGTGAAGCCTGTTCCAGGCCCCTCTCCGTGTCATGCAGATGGCTATCTTCATGCTCACTTGGGGTCTGTCCTGTATCTTCACATCGTCTTCCCTTTTGTGTCAAAATGTCCCCTATTTATAAGGACATCAGTCACACTGGATTAAGGCCCATCCTAAGGTCCTTATTTTAATTTCATTACCTCTGTCAAGATCTTTTCTCCATCCAAGGTACTGTGAGTTGCAATTTCAACATACACATTTTGAGGAGAAACAATTCAAGCCCAAACCCCTTCTCTAATCATCTATTTTAAACTACATCCTCATCTGCACCTTATCTTTTTTCTTATAGTACTTGTCACCTTCTGGTGTACTATAAACATTGTGTCTCTACCCACAAGAAGTTAGGACAAATACCTTCCCCAGAATATAAAACAGTTTCAGGGCACATAGTAGGTGCTTCATAATTGTTAATTGAATGAACCCATTTTTCCAAACTGCTAACATCTTCTTTCTCCAGAATCTACTTCTTCCTCCAGAATCTACTTCTTCCTCCAGAATCTACTTCTTCCTCCACAATCTACTTCTTCCAGGACAGCCACTAAGTAGCCTTTCACTTAACAAACCCAAAGGCCAGGAAGGCTTGCCTGGACTACTCAACTCTTTCCTACGACTCCGCCTCCTCTGAATCCACTCACAAAACGCAGGGATCTGACCTTATCCTGTGAACAGGTTAAGATGTAACACTGCCGTTATGAGAACAATTGCCTGCTACTTGAAAATTCACCTTTTAAATGCCTTAAAAATGTAATAGTAACTTTGCATTGAAGTTACTTTTCTGCTAAGTTTGACAGGTTCAGTTTATTTTTAATATCATTACAAAATGTCAACCTATTCTTTTCATCATAGCGTTCTACGCACAGCACAGTTACACACAGGTTCGCCTGGTCGTGAGACAGTGTCTGTTAGGACCAAGAGCAGCCTGTCCTGAAGTCAAGTCATAGCTCAGCTGCACAAGCATGGGCAACTTCGATTAACTTCTCTGCACTCATTCGGATCATCTGTAAAATGAGCATCGCTCCAAAAGGTCCTTTTTCTCATTTACACTTCTCTCTCTATGGATGGAAACTCAGGAGTCTCCCAGAATTATGTGGATATCCTTGGTTTTAATTTATTTACTTTACAGAGAGAACTTGTAGTTCAGACAATCCAAAAGAATACCAAGAAAGTAACCTACAATAGCCTTAGAAATACCAAAAAGGAGTATTTATCGCTATAATAGGCTAAATCTCTTTGCAAATCCCAATGCTTTCAATTCTGCCCTGTTTGCAGACAATAGACATAGCAGGGAAGCAGCTTATTAACTTAAAGGGGAGGAAGAGCTGTTAACATAAGTCACTACGAATAACATAATACTGTTAGGCAGAGTATAATAACAATAAATCTCCGGATAATTAATTTTGTGTCCAATATTTGAATGAACAGTTATACTGATACACATCTATCAGTGTGTGCTTACCTTTTATGCAAAGAATGAATAATATTTTGTAATATGAGCATGAAACTATCATCTTTTGATTTGTGGCTTTAACATTCACTGAAGATCTTAGAGCAGGGGATTTAACTTCTTTTTTCACCTTTGGCCTAAAATATTATAATTTCATTTAAGAACTTTTGTTTTTAAAGAAAGGCATGAAACTTATAGTTCATGTCTTCCAAACCCTCCAAATAATTAACGAATAAACAGGTATCATTCACAAAGGTGTAGAACGAGCTTTGCAGTATGCAACCCTTTGCCAAGAAACTAGAAAAATGATATATATTTATATTTGTATACATAAACACTAAAGCATACAAAGAAACTCACAAATGTGGTGATTTTCCATATATATCTTTTATATGCTGTTTTGATTTTCAAACCATGTGTATACATTACCTATATAAAAAATACAAAACATAGTATTTTTACCTTATCAGATATAAACAAAACATACAGACAAGAAAAAGAGGGCTTGCTTTCACCTCACTTCTCCTGCAGCAGATTAATATAGAAATGAGAATCAAAGCTTGCTCCTGTGTGTTTTCCAATTATTGTCTTCATTTTTATGAGAATGAGAGTATAAAAAGAATGATGCTATTTTAACCAGAGTACTATGTATTGTAAACTGAACGTTTTTAGAAGAACCCTTTTTGTATTCACTCAGAATGAGCACTTATTTTTGTCCCCAGCTGCTTTTGGAAGCGTGTGCCTGTAATCGGAGGGCTACAGATGCCCAGGCGCCTGCCAGCAGTCCCCGGAACAAAGCCACAGAAGCTGGGGCCCTCTGCTTGTTTGTGTTCATGCTTGGTTCTGGATGTTGTTTTTCTTGGAAGAGTTGACATGAAGTGCAGTGAAATAAATCCATTTTGTGTGACATTAAATATTTTTATCTGCTGTGTAATCATATATATAAAATCTCCATTCCTGATGAATCCTGAAATATGCTTAGAGGACGACTGCATTTATTGTAGAGCAAGAAGACAGCAATGCCAGTTCTATAAAAGGCAAGTTGAAAGAAGCAAGTTGGTGTATAATATCTGGAATCACTATGCATAATGATCCTTAGTTTATTTCTCATATACCTCACTTTCATCTTGGTGACCAATTTATCTGTATTTGACTAACATATGTATACAAAAATAAGATCTGCGTATTGCATAATACAAACATCAAAACTATAAAATACATTGTAAGTGTCGTTTCAACTTAATGCTTCACGATTTGTTGACCCTAAATATTGCTACAGTTATTAACAAAGAGATTGTAGAATAAGAATTTTATTTGGAATAAACTACTCTCTGTGTAATCAGCTCCAAAACTTTTAGGAAAAAATGAGTTCCAAGATAAGATGAGTTGTGAAAATTTGTTGAATGGAACCGGTAGACAGAAAAAAATGCTAAAAAAAAAAAAATAGGAATTAGGTTTTCTCCATAGATGAATAACATTTCAGTATAAAATGGTCCTCACAGAATTGCTAATCAAGCAAGAGTTATACAAGCAAAGACTGAATTACAATACTCCATTTCAGTTTATCTACCACCTTAGTGCTTAATTTGAAATTTTTTCATCTATTAATTCTGTGTTAACTTGATTAAAATTTTAAAATAATCTGATAAAATTTAACGAAATGGTCATCTCTCTAATTTTGCAGAAATTCCTCATGTCTATGCCTCTAGTTCTATAAAATTGTAGTCTGAAATCTGGAGAAGAGAAAGAGAGGGAATAAGAGTAAGTTTTTTATTCTGTTATTTGTAACAACAAATGGTCTTTTGGGTACCGAATATATAGTCCTTCTATGCACAGGGAGGCAAAATTCTAGCTGTTTCAGTAAATGCTCACTTGTAGATAATTCAGACAATAGAATATTCCAATGACCATTTTCTTTATGTATTAGCAGATAATTTCACAGTGAGCTTGAATCACTACAGCATTCTGAAGTGCTTTCTGAGTTATCAGAGTTACAGTTACGGTCAATTTAGTTTTAGTGCTAAGAATATGTTGTTAATATGAACTATTTGAAATTGTTACATTAGACTAATAATTTCTATGAGTTGCTTATTAATGTTAGAAGTTCATAGATATCCTTACTGATCATATGTCTGAAATTTGCTATACTTGAAATTTGAAAATAAAGAATAATGATAATGCTCTAAAGATGTTCTTCTGAAGCACAACTTTCAACTCTTTCAGAATGCCTTTTAAAATCCTTTTTTTTTTTTTTTTTTTTTGAGACGGAGTCTCGCTCTGTCGCCCAGGCTGGAGTGAGTGGCGCGATCTCAGCTCACTGCAAGCTCCGCCTCCCGGGTTCCCGCCATTCTCCTGCCTCAGCCTCCCAAGTAGCTGGGACTACAGGCGCCGCCACCGTGCCCGGCTAATTTTTTGTATTTTTAGTAGAGACGGGGTTTCACCGTGGTCTCGATCTCCTGACCTTGTGATCCGCCCGCCTCGGCCTCCCAAAGTGCTGGGATTACAGGCGTGAGCCACCGCGCCCGGCCCTTAAAATCCTTTTATATGGAAATAAATGATCCTCTCTTGGAGGCTCCTCCCCTGGGTTCTCACGCAGCCTTTTTACTGCATGTTATATTGCGATGTTTGTTGACATGCTCATGGCTCCTCTAAGACATGAAGCATCTAGAGGGCAGGGACTGCCTGTGCGTGTATAATGCATGAACATCTGTTGCATTTAATTGAATAATATGGCCATTTCCCATCTCAGTTTCATAGGTGCCCAGACTTTTATTCAACAAACATTTATTGAACTCCTATAATATGATTTTCAGAGTGTCAAAATAAGAACAAGAAAATTAAAAGATAAAAATCCAGAGATGTTTGTTGATCTCCATTCAATGTCTTCTGGTGGAAGAGGCAACTAGGACATAATTACAATGCAAGATCAAGGCTACAGGGGCTGACTGGACTGCAGAGAGTGAAGAACCCTATCGAGAAGAGGAGGTAACACATAAATATCACCCTAGATGTTGAACTAGGGTTCTCATACAGTGGACAGAGTAGCATACACAAAGATGTGGATTCAGAAGAGGTCAACGGTGTGGACTGGGAAAAGATCAGTGGGTCTGGATGGTAGAGTGTATGAGGGGCTGATGGGAGCTGAAGCAGGAAAAGGACCTGGAGGGCTTTGTGCACCTCTATTTTTAGACTGCGAGATGCAGATGGGAAAGCAGGAGAGTCAGTGAACGGCGTGGAGTATTGACTGGAAGCAAAGAGGAAATGCAGAAAAACAAACTTTACAGTTCCTTATTGAAAACAGCTACTATTTATATAGCACTAGACAATTTGCTAGGCTACCTGCATATACTATTTAATGTCATCCTTGGGGGAGGGACCATTCCCACTAGTTTCCATTTACAGGTGAGAAAAATAAAGCTTAGTGGTGGTCAGTGACTTGCCCAGCTATGAAGGGAGAAAATAGTACAGTCTGGTTTCAAATCTGGAGGCATATGACTCCAAAGTAAATTCATATGATCACTATTCAATGCCTTATGGCCAATTTCATTAAATGTCTGTTTCTGGGAACGTGATCAGAGAAGATTACAAAACAAAGCAGGGTGTGTGTGCCCTGGCCACTCTCCTCAGGCATCTTGCCATTGCGGCCGGTGGCACGTCAGAACGCCTACCACGGAGCAGCGAGCCTCAGAGTGTGACAGTGATTGCAGTGAGTGCGTGACAGTGAGGTGATTAATCGTCACACTTGTTACACTAAGGCCATTTTTAAATGAAGGCACATAGTAGAGAGCTTTCCATAATCTGCACGGTTTAGAATTTCAGCGGAACCCGAAAACCACTAGGAACAAAAGAAACCCTGACTACAGTAACAAGGAGGCCTATGCAAATAGACCCGAGGTCACCCCAATTATGCACCTTTGCGGTTGATTGCCTGACATCCTTGCTGTTTTATGTTCACTATCGTTTGAAGATCCATATTATTAGTTTGCTCTCCTTTGGCCTGTGAAATTGATCTTACGCATTTTCTTTTCGATTCATTTCAGTAGGCATCCTAATTTACATTGAAAATATATGGTCAGTGAAGTAACAGCCTCGAGAGCTCTACACTCACATGGATCTTGATGAGTGTGAACATGTGTATATTGTGTTTACTAATCTTTCGGCGGAGGGTGAAAGGGGGCCCAGAAGAGATGGAGGCCTCTCAACCATGACATACTTGGTTATGTTTTCTGTCGTCTGATTTGCTATTGCAGTCAAAAAGTAAAGCATTAAGTAGATGTTAAGGGCAGAGATGTATTTGTTTATGCATTTTCTGGCAGCTGAAAACTATAGATGGATTAAATGTGTGGTCTTAGAGCTGGATAGCTACTTAGATCTATCATCACATGGGTTTGATTTTGTGGAGGGGAGTCTCAATCCACATTTAATTAACTCCTTTACTCTTTCAAATGAAAGCTCAGGAACACACAAAAAAGTGTTTGCTTTTAGTGCAATGCTTCTGTGGCTTCCAGAACTGGATTGATTTCATCACATCCTGACTGATCTACCTCAAGAGGAAAAATTTAATTGATTCCATTTTTGCCTGCGCCTTCTCTTATTTTATATTAGAGGGATTTAGAATTTCATTTGTCTGAATGCTTTTGAAGGCTCAGTGCTCCAATTTAGTGTGAATTTATATTGTAAATTTGCAAAATTCTAGCAATAATATAAATGGGAGTAAATAAAATGTTGAGCCAAAACATTTGATTTCATAAAAAATGTTTGCATAGTATCTAAAAATTAGTGTCAATATTAGTGTCTTTCATGAAGCTCTGAAACTTCCAATAGTTAAAAGAGATAAAGAATGTAGAGAAGATTTTAATAAGTTACGCTTCCCTCATATCCACACTACCCAATGTAAACCCAAATATGTTATGACCTGAGTGAGATGAGATTAGAAATGTGATTGAACACAAATAAGTGGAACATAACATATTTTATAATCAAAATATCATGGATTCTCTAATTTCCACTTATACGGCATTGGCCTTCTGAGGATCTCAAATAATTTTATATCAGTTCATAAGACACATCAACATATTAAAAGTAGAAATTACAATGTTATTATAATATAATTACATTGTTATTATAACATTGTTATTATAATATACATTGTTATTATAACATTGTTATTATAATATACCTACATGTTATTATAACAAGCAAATTTGCATATGTCAATTAACTTTTATCATAAAGAATAAGTATAGATTATTACTCCTATCAATTTTCTCTAATATTTTGGTGAAAATTAATAGTTTTTATAAATATATCCAAATATCTGCCTTTTATTGCTCTCTTTCATATTTCCAGTCTATTAGAACAAAATATAGTCTATTTCCTGGTGATAAAGATGAGCTGTAATTATAAATGCATATTTAAAAATAAAAAGTTGAAATAAGAAGCAGCATTCGCTAAAATTTAGAAAATAAGAAAATTAATGTAATCATGCTTGAATTATTATTGGTATATGAAGAAATTACACCAACCAAACTTTATGATCCAAATGAAAAAAAATTGGACTATTAGGCAAACATTTTACATCAGAGCACACTGTTTTGAATATTATTTTTGTTGCTATTAATGTGAAAAATACATCATTTCCAAGATGCAAACCATTGCAGCCCTATGAATCCTTGCTTTGGCGTCAGCTCAGCCCAGAGTCCATGTTAGAGTCGCGTCATACATCTAACTACCCAACCAGTCAGGGATTTTGTTTTGTTTTTTTGAAACAGGGTCTTTCTCTGTTGTCCAGACTGAGTGCAGTGGCACAATAATGGCACACTGCAGTCTCGACCTCCAGGCTCCAGCCATCCATCCTCCCACCTCACTTCCTGAGGAGTTGCGATTAAAAGTGCACGCCACCACACCTGGCTAATTTTTGTATTTTTTCGTAGTGATGGGGGTCTCACTAAATTGCCCTGGCCAATCTCTAACTCCTGGGCTCAAGCAGTCCTCTCTCACTGCAGCCTCTCAAAGTGCTGGGATTACAGGTGTGAACCAACACAATCCCCCAGGATTTTTGTTAACAATTTTTGTTCAAAGTAGCCTAGAAACATTGGAAACTAATACAATGAATCCACAAGATTTACTTATTTATTTCACGGTTCAGCCATCTTATCAATTAAGGGAAATTTTGATAGGATGGCTGAACCGTGAAATAAATAAATGGATTGTACAGATTCATTATATATTTGCCAAAATTTTTCAGTGTAATTAATTACAAAAATACTTTGTCTGGTCTTAACAAACATTAAACCTTGCTCACCGTACATGAAACGGTTTGCCGAATTTGGACAACAGCAAGTCCCATGAGGGCAAAGTGGCCAGGGCAAAATGCGGGGGATGATCTGGAAGCATTGCCTTTGGGACAGGGCCTCATCAAACTAAGCTCCTAACTATGACGCACAGAAGACACTGCCCCAGTCGTGGTTTGTGTTTGGGCAGCTCATGAGGCCTGGCTTGACCCAGGGCTGTTGGGTTCCATCAGGGAATATTTGGCCTGTGCAAACAGGATTCTGAAGGAGAGCTGAATGGAAAACGTATTTACAGAGGTATGGGCAGAGCTGTGGGAACCCGGGGGGAAACTGAAGCCTCCTGGTAACAGCAGAAAGCCATCACCACTCCTGGACTCAAAGGATCACAGCTGTGGAAGGGGGATGCTGAAGAGAATCTGTGGCTTTTGGCACAGCCCCACTACTGGTCCATCACTCAGGAGGAAAGGAGTCTGGGAATAAATAGTCCAGTCTCATTATTCTTGTGTCCTCTGACAATCTGCCTAAATTTCCCATTGGTTATGCCTGATCGAGAAGTCTGAGAGAAAGGGAGACCATTAGTGCAAGTCGTTAAAGGTCAGCCTCCCAGGGCACAAAACGAGTTGGAAAAGGGGGAAGACAGAACTTGGTTGAACGAACAGATCTCAGCCAGCGCACTGGGCCTGCTGCAGGACGGTCACCAGGGCTGTGCTAAGCCACGCTGGCCCCAAGACTGAAGGAAGTATCTGTGATGATGCTGCTGTCTTGCTTAAAACTTTGATATTGTTGTTTACCATAGTTTTTGTGCCATTCATCTTATTTTTAAGATGCGGCATTACAATATTATTTATCCTGACTACTGAGTTTTTTTGGTAACCCCTTAAATTTTGCACTCAAGATGAATCTCTCACACTCCAAGCTCGAATCTCAGCCCAGGTAACTAGAATCCATGTACCGCATTTTGATGATTACCCATCATTTTACTGCGTGTTTCATTATGCGTGTTTCTTTCATGCATACATTGTGAATAACTCTTTTAAAACCCAAGTTCTGAAAATCTGTGTGCACACCTGATGTTTTTCATAACATGAAGTCTGGAGAGCTTCCCTGTTTTCTGAAACAAGCAGGGTTATGTATATCATAAACTGTCTCTGCCAGAAACTGCTGGGTTTGGATCCTTTGTTTGTGACCTGACCCCTAGAGATAAGCTCATCCTTGAATGACAGCTGGTAATTAAATGACCAGCAGCAGTTTATTCTGTGGCTTCTCTGCCCCTTGACCTCTCTAGAGTAGAAGATTTATGAGGGCAAGGAGAGCAGTTTTTGTGTTGATGTTGTTGTTGACCTCACCACTGTAGCAATACATACTGATTAATACAACAAATTAACTAATCAACGATCATATCGTATGGGAACCATGGATATCAGATAATACATCTCTGGCTAAAGGAAAATAGGATAACAACCTCATTAGGTGCTCCAGATAATTTTTTAACTTCTTGTTTGTGATGATTTAGAATCAGAACATTAATCTGTGAAAAAACTGGGGGATTTATGACAAGTGGCCAGAGAGCCTTATGAAGCTACATACAAATGCTAGAGCATTCAGTTTCTTGTACTTGGGACATATCTCCTCCCAGCTAATCTCCATTCATCCATGGGTACTATGTACTACAGAATCAAAAGGAGGCCGGGCGTGGTGGCTCAAGCCTGTAATCCCAGCACTTTGGGAGGCCGAGACGGGGGGATCACGAGGTCAGGAGATCGAGACCATGCTGGCTAACACCTTGAAACCCCGTCTGTACTAAAAATACAAAAAATTAGCCAGGCATGGTGGCGGCGCCTGTGGTTCCAGCTACTCGGGAGGCTGAGGCAGGAGAATGGTAGGAACCCGGGAGGCGGAGCGTGCAGTGAGCTGAGATCCGGCCACTGCACTCCAGCCTGGGCAACAGAGCGAGACTCCGTCTCAAAAGAAAAAAAAAAAAAAAAGAATCTCAAAAGGAGAGCGTGGAAGAAATCACGTCATGAGCATCTGTGGAGCTCCTTACATAAGTCACTAAAGCAAAGTAGGAATTCTTGATGCTGTCACTAGAATGCAACAATTTAACACTTGACTACCGAAAATTCTTAAATGTCTAAAGCACTGGGATTTTGAAATAAAATACTTTTATTATTTAGAATGTCACATGCTTTTTGTTACCTGTTGGTAGGTATGTTCACAGTGAATGAGACATGAATCCAGGTAAGCTCAATTTTGAAAACTAGACATTTCGATTTTGGACTTTGTTATTTGAGGGTATCCTAAGGAAAAATCTCTGTGACACAGCAGCAGTGGACAACACTTTATAATAATCTCACTAGCTCACATTAGAACTTCCCAAATGTGTTTTTGTGGGATGTTAATAGGTGATGTATGAGGGGGTGTGTGTGTGTGTGCATGATGGTAGTGAAGGTCATTACATGGTTGAATACTTTGGCTAAGTGCTAGGCTAAACAGATTCTTTCAACCTACTGGGAGTCTCATATGATTATTTGAATCTTGAATCTTTAAGGATGTGCAACATTTGTCAAAACGTATGTGACTACAATACCTGATTTCCCATAGCACTTCACAAGATTTTGAATTCCCAGAAAACATTTTGGAAAGTGCTGGTGTCTTCAATAGCAGTACTTTCAGTTCTGTATTAGTTTCCAATTGCTGCTGCAACAAAAGTTACCACAACCTAGAGACTTGAAACCACACAAATAAACTTCGCTGTAGCTCTGGAGGTCCCAATTCTGAGGTGAGTTTTATGGGACTAAGATCAAGGTGTCTACAAGGCCGTGTTCCTTCTGGAGGCTCTGCAGAGATGCCCTTTGCTGTTTCCAGCTCCTCAGGGCTGCCTGCGCACTCTTTGGCCCTGGCACTCCAACTTCCGATTCTGTTGTCACACCTCCTTCTTCCTGTAAAATTGGTAAAGATCCTCCAAGAGTCACATTTGAACAGGTATCATTCATTTTAAACTAATCTCATGTAATTTTACATGCGTGTTGAGTCTCCACTCTGGGGATTGCTTTCACTCATGCGATGTGAGGTGTTCATCCGAATGAAATGCAATCCTGGCCCTTAAATAATGAATTATTTAATTGTAGATGTAAAATTAGTTCTCAGCTATTTAAATTTCAAAGAAGAATATAAATGGCCTAAAACAACTCACAAAAGTGCTTCAGGGGACGGGAGTGGTGGCTCACGCCTGTAATCTCAGCACTTTCGGAGGCCGAGGCAGCGGATCACAAGGTCATAAGATTGAGACCAGCCTGGCTAACATGGTGAAACCCCGTCTCTACTAAAAATACAAAAATTCGCTGGGCGTAGTGGCGGGCACCTGTCGTCATGGCTACTCAGGAGGCTGAAGCAGGAGAATAGCGTGAACCCAGGAGGCAGAGGTTGCAGTGAGCCGAGATGACGCCACTGCACTCCAGCCTGGGTCACAGGGCGAGACTGCGTCTCAAAAAAAAAAAAAAAAAAAAAAAAAAAAGGTGCTTGAGGATGCATGCCAGACGTTAAACAATGGGTAGTGTTCTGACCTGTTGGAATCTGGAGAAGCAGCCAGGGCTCAGACAACAGTGCAAGACGAATGTCACAGGGCCTGAAAATATCTCAGTTAAATGCAGGAACTCGGTGTTTCAAAAGTGTTGCTAGGAGCCAAGTGTGAAAGTAAGGTATGCTGCGTGAGAGAGAATGGGAATAAAGAAGTCTGGAAAAGCAGACTGAGGCCAGATGGTATTTTCTCTCATGCTTTGAATGAGGTAATTTGTCTTAACATGGTAGGTAGCTAATTTGGTTGTTTATAATTTTTTCAACAAATAGTTATGAGCACCTACCAGTGTCTAACCTCACCCTAGGCATGGAGGTGATGGAGAGTCATCAAAGGCTTTTCACTGGGGAAGTGGTGAAATCACACAGAGCTTTAGAAAGTCAATTCTGGCAGCAAACTCTAATGAATGGGGGGCTGTGTGTTAGTTTTCTAGGACTGTTGTAGCAAAGTGCTACCAATGAAGTGGCTTAAACACAGAAGTTTATTGTCATAATCCTGGAGGCCAGAAGTCCAACGTCAAGGTGCGAGCAGGGCCGTGCTCCCTCTGATGATGCCAGGGAACGATCTGTTCTGGGCCTCTCTCCTGGTTGCTTGCAGTTTCAGTGGCAGCATAACTGCAATCCTCACATGCTATTCTCTGTGTGTGTGTGTCTCTGTGGCTGTGTCCAAATATTCCCTTTTTAGAAGGACATGTTTTATTAAGTCATATTGGATGACTGTGCCCACCCTAATGATTTCCTCTTAACTGATCATCTGCAAAGACCCTGCTGTGGTCTGAATGTTTATGTGCCCCCCAGCACCTATGTGAAAACGAGCCCCCAAGGTGATGCTGTTAAGAGGTGGGACCTTTGGGAGGTGATGGGTCAGGAGGACTCCCCCCTCCTGAATTGAATCAGTGCCCCATAAAAGAGGCCTGAGGGCACTTGTTCACTCCTTGTGCCATGTGGGCACACATAGAAGGCACCATCTATGAGGAATGGGTCCTCACCAGAAAGGGAATCCTGATTTTGGACTTACCAGTCTCCAGGACTGTCAGCCATCAATTTCTGCTCATAAAATTATCCAGTTTTGTTTATTTTGCTATTTTGCAAGAACGGACTAAGACAGACCCTATGTCCAGATAAGGTCAAATTCATAGGTTCTAGCAGTTCGGGCTTTAACATCTCTTTGGGGAGATATAATTCAATCCATAACCCACTGGAAGTGGAGAATGGAGGAAGTGGAGAATGGAGGAAGTGGAGAATGGAGGAAGTGGAGAATGGAGGAAGTGGAGAATGGAGGAAGTGGACAATGGAGGAAGTGGACAATGGAGGAAGTGGGAAATCTAGTTAACTTTCGGTGGTTTTGGAAGATGTGCCTGGGCGGAAGTGAGGAACTTGCAGTGTCCTTAGGAAATAAAGGGACTCCAAATGAGGGCAATGGCAGTGGGATGGGAGGAGGTCCTGGATGCAATATTGAGCGTCTACACCACAGCACTATTTATCATGAATCGACTTCTGAAAACTTCAGCATAAGCAGCACAACTTCTCGTTTATTTATTTATTTATTTTGCTAAGATGAAATAGAACTAAAAATGTGCTGAAAACTCTAACTCTCCCATACATTTCTCATTATGATTCTCTTTCTACTAGTGACCAGATATGAAAATAATCGGTACTATCTACACAGCACGGATATTTTCATTTATATTAAATTGGATATGATTTTTCTTTTTCAAAATGACCAGCATTGCATTTTAAAGTGACTTATTTTTTCTTTTTTCTACTGACTATACATTTCTGACTTTATGTATTGGCAACTGGAAGATTTCGACATTATTCTATATTTGAATCAAATGCATATACTTTTCTTTCCAAATGTAAGCAAATTGCAATCATCTGGGAGTAAATGTTTTCAAAAATCATGCAATACTTAAGTCTTCAAGAAACTTGTCATGCAGAAAATCCTTGATGTATGAATTTTTGCAGCCCCTGCCTTATTTAATGAATGTTCTGAGAAGACTTCAAAAAGACAAATTAAAATCGGTTGTCCCTGACATGTGTATCTGAGGAGTATTAAGAGCTTTTTAACAAGTGTATTTAAGACTGAATATGGGTCAAAATATTTTTGTACCCATTCTTAGAACTGACAGATTGTCACATTTGTTAGTGTGGGTGAAAATAATATTATATTTCAAAAATCAATGAAAAATAAAAGTTAAATTGAAATGTCACATATGGTATTATAAGCAGTTGTGCCACTCCTGCATATTAAAATTAAACATAAGTATATGCAACCAGCCCTTGGTCTCTGAAAGTCTTCACAACTTAGCCTGAGAAATACAGAACCATTTTTCCTCTTCTCCCCTTCACCAACTTTTGACTCAAATCCCGTTTTCTTTGCTTCCAAAACTGCCCCAGGTCAACCCTTAGGCAGCCAGTCAGTCTAAAAGAATCAAAATAGCTATGTTATAGGACTTTGCTCATTATTATTTCAGCAAACCCTTTCCATGCTCCTGTTTCCCTCTGATGCATTTCTCAGAAGAGAGAAATTGGCTTACACTTGGGCATTTGTGTCCTCAGAAATTACTGTTCATACGTAATTGCCTTGTATTTACGGTGCCCTGACAAACTTCTTCTTGCTCTTACAATTAGAAGTAGTAGAATGTATTTTGCCATTCCAACGCCAAGAACAAAACTCAAGTCTCTCAAGATTCAAGATTCACGGAGAGCTGGCAAGCCAGGAACTCTTACTGCAAAGGAAGAGATTTAAGGAGGCTTAGAAGAGAAGTTGTAAGGAATTGGAATGCTAATATTTCTTGCCAAATCAAATTTTCTGGAGGTATAATTACTGTAATTAGAAATAGGTGACATTTTCCTTGAGATATTTACATACAGAGCTCAACTGCAAAGGAAAAATACTTTTTGGACCATCTCTCTTCTCAATCTCTCTTTCTGTTTTTCTGTCTCTTTCTTGTCCCATTAGGAAATTTAGTGGTAGCTAAAAAACAACTTTGCCGACTTTAGAATTTCATCTATGTCTAAGCCCCAGACTACACGTTTTAATAACTCCCAGCCTCCTTGAAAAGGTGATAACAAGACAGCTTTGACATTTCGTGCAAATTCATCCTTACTGCTGGGAAAGCCACAAAACCTGGAGTCTGCTGCTGGCGCATCAATGATCTTTGTGTCACAGGTGAAGACCAGCAAAATTAGCACTTAAGGCAATTCTTCCTGGCTTTCCTAAGCAAATTTGTGAAAAAAGTGGATTCATCTTTCTCTACTCTTAGCTCTTCTATTTGAATACATACTTTGTTCCTTGAAGACATCGTTCGTTTTCATAGATTTCTTTTTTTTTTTTTTTGAGACGGAGTCTCGCTGTGTCGCCCAGGCTGGAGTGCAGTGGCCGGATCTCAGCTCACTGCAAGCTCTGCCTCCCGGGTTTTTACGCCATTCTCCTGCCTCAGCCTCCCGAGTAGCCGGGACTACAGGCGCCCGCCACCTCGCCCGGCTAGTTTTTTGTATTTTTTAGTAGAGACGGGGTTTCACCGTGTTAGCCAGGATGGTCTCGAACTCCTGACCTCGTGATCCGCCCGTCTCGGCCTCCCAAAGTGCTGGGATTACAGGCTTGAGCCACCGCGCCCGGCCGTTTTCATAGATTTCTTATCAACCTCTTTGTGGTTGACTTCTAGCCCTTTCATTAGCATGGCCTGCACGTCTAAATCATCTGACCCCTGTTTAGCTTTCCAGTTTTGTCTCTTGCCTCCCCTCCTTCCCTCCCACTTCACCCCTGCCCCTCTTTGTCTCGGCACAGCAGAGGTCTCTGATCCCCACACCGATGTCCTTTCACATTGCTGTGCTTACTATTCTAATGTCCTTTAATTTCCCAATTTTCAAAAAATGCATTCTACTTGGTAGTTTTCTCTCTGTGGAGGCTTCATCTGCAGCCCTCTATCTTAAAAACAAAATTTTCTCTCTTTTTTTTAACTCCCAAAACTTTGTTCTAGTATTTACCCTATTTCATTGAAATGATACAGTAATTCACACAGAGTAGATACTCAGTAAATATCTCTTTAATTAATAAATCATGTATATTTTATTCTCAGCACTCTTTTCACCAAATTGCCAGGGCATTAGAAACTCCCTCCTCTGTAACCCACAGAAGCTCTACATATCACCCTTATCACATTACATGGCAGCTCATCATTGGCATTGTTTCTCCTTGGATACCCCAGATGTCATAAACTCCTTGAGGTTACAGCTCATGTTGCACTCATCTTTATATTCTGAATCTAACATTGTGATTGACACACAGAAGTCACCTGGCAAGTATTAAATGAATGAGTGACTCAACTCAAAGGGCAGCACACAGTCTCCGGGGTAGGTGGTTATGACTGCATTAGGCTGTTTTTGTATTGCTATAAAGAAATACCTGTCACTGGGCAATGTATAAAGAAAAGAAGGTTAATTGATCCATGGTTCTGCAGACAGTACAAGGAATGTGATGCTAGCATCTGCTTCTGGGGAGGCCTCAGGAAGCTTACAATCATGGTGGAAGGCGAAGGAGGAGCAGTCATTTCACATGGCGACAGCAGGAGCAAGAGGAGGATGTGGACGGAGCCACTTTTAAACAACCAGATCTCTCGAGAACCCATTCATTATCTCCAGGACACGAGGGATCTGCCCCTCTGGCCCACACACCTCCCACCAGGCCCCACTCCAGCACTGAGGATGACATTTCGACATGAGATTTGGAGGGGTCAGACATCCAAACCATGTCAATGACCTTTCTCTCCCACTGGTGTCGGAGGACACTTATCATTTGTGCCACGCTAACCTGTGGGTACAGCCTGATTCTTATTTTCCTTTTATTTATTTACTCATTTTTTTTTTGTTTGTGAATTTTGTCTCTTCACTGGGCCGTTAATTAATTCATTATATTAGTTAGAATTCTCCAGAGAAGCAGAACCAACAGGAGATAGATAGATAGATAGATAGATAGATAGATAGATAGATAGATAGATAGGAGGGGATCAATATTATGGGAATTGGTTGGCATGATTATAGAGGCTGAGATACTGTGCTGCCTGAAAACTGGAGAACCAGGGAAGTTGTGGTATAAATCAGTCCAGGGCTGACAGCCCAGGAAGCTCAGTCTCTGATGGTGGGCGTCCCAGCTCCAGACACAGAGTGTGTTCGTCCTTGCTCTGCCCTTTTGTTCTCTCGGAGCCCTCAGTGGATTGGGGGATGCTTGTCCACATTGGTGAGGGTGATCTTCTTTACTGAGTCCACTGGTTCACATGCTTCCCCTTCTGGAAACAGCCTCACACACACCCCGAAAGAATGTTTTACTAGCTATATGGGCATCTCTTAACTCAGTCAAGGTGATGCATAAAATTAATGCTCACACTCACCTAGGTCTTACAGCTCACATTTTCCTAGCACAGAAGAATGGATTGCTATAGCAATGAGGCTTCTTAGAGACTGAAGGTGTTCCCCTGCAGAAATTACCTCTAAATTAATCCCAGCTGGAAGTCAGGGAGCCTCTATAAAATACAGCCTGTGTTCAGCCACGTTGACTTTTATTATGGGAAATATATGAAAATTCAGTGAAGGTGCCAGAGTGCCTTCTGAGGAGAACCCAGTGGAGATTCTTACCACCATTAAAAACAAGCTCATCATCAGTTCATCTTATTGGTGTGAGATTTGCTTCACAATCTTCAAATAATGTTACAGAAGATTTCGTCTAAAACTACACATTTTGGGGATTTTTATTTTGGCTTTCATCTAAAACACGGAACACTGAATAAAAGAATCTAAGCCTATTATCTATATATCCATGGCAAAGTTTCTTCACTTTATTGTGACAAGTTTACATAAAGTTGAAACCAGAAAAAACATTTTTTTCTTAACTATCTAATATTGGTGAGAAATTGGAGACATCCTTTTTTTTTTTTTTTTTTTTTTTTTTTTGAGGGAGTTTTGCTGTTGCTGCCTAGGCTAGAGTGCAATGGCATGATCTCGGCTCACCGCAACCTCCGCCTCCTGGGTTCAAGCTGTTCTCCTGCCTCAGCCTCCCGAGTAGCTGGGATTACAGGCATGCACCACCACGCCCGGCTAATTCTGTATTTTTAGTAGAGATAGGGTTTCTCCATGTTGGTCAGGCTGGTCTCAAACTCCCTACCTCAGATGATGCACTCGCCTCAGCCTCCCAAAGCGCTGGGATTACAGGCGTGAGCCACCGCGCCTGGCCGAGAGATACCTTTTTACCTTGAGGTATATTTAGAGTTGACCTCAACATACCGCTGCAGTCAGTTGAACAGATACAATTAGATTTATAATGATCTTTTAAAAAGGTGTTCTAATACTAACAGTTGACATAATGTGAGTATCCAATTACTTGGTTTTATTATCATATATATTTAACACTTACATCCAGGAACATCCAGGTTTTCTTTTATGCTTACCTTTGTTTTCTGGGGTAACAATGAAGAAAATAATCTCTAGAGAACAAAGGGTAAGAAACCATGAATTACCTGAAAGACTTAAGGGTTTATATCATTTGGAACCTGAACTTCAATGATGTTTTTGCAGGAGAAAAAGAATTCTAGAAGGCCATTCTACTTAAATGGAACTTGTACTAAAGTGTTGAAAAACTGCAAAATGTTGCTTATTTTTAAGTTTAAGGCAGCTCTACCTGGAATAATTACTGTGACAACTTAAGGCCAAGTTCAAGAGCCCGAGTGAAAAATTGAATCAGTTCTACAATTGATTCTCTTTGAAACTACTAAATTCACAGAATTGTACAACTTTAAATTACTCTTTGTCTGAATTATATGCAGATTGTACAGGTTATGTGTTTTTACTGTAGCTTTGGTATTTCATTTCTGGAGAAGAAAACAAGGTTGTTAGTCAAATATCTTAAACTATGAAATAGTTTAAGCTCTGGTTCACATGAATAGTGTGAGAGATGAACAGAAAGTGGCCATTGGCATGACAAGAACATCTGCTACTTACTATGTGGCCATAAGCAAGACAATTAACCTTTTTAAACTTTCTTTTTTATCTGTATAAATAAGGATGTAAATGAATTCCTTTTTTTTTTTTTTTTTTTTTTTGAGACGGAGTCTCGCTCTGTCACCCAGGCCGGAGTGCAGTGGTGCGATCTCAGCTCACTGCAAGCTCCGCCTCCCGGGTTCACGCCATTCTCCTGCCTCAGCCTCCCGAGTAGCTGGGACTACAGGCGCCCACAACCGCGCCCGGCTAATTTTTTGTATTTTTAGTAGAGACGGGGTTTCACCGTGGTCTCGATCTCCTGACCTTGTGATCCGCCCGCCTCGGCCTCCCAAAGTGCTGGGATTACAGGCGTGAGCCACCGCGCCCGGCGTAAATGAATTCCTTATACAGATATGATGATACAATGAGATAATATATTTAAAGGCTACAGAAAGGTGCCTAGCATATTTAAACGATCTAAAAATAGTTTTGCTTTTATGTATTGAAAAGTTCAGTTGCACCAAAGTCACTGCAAAAGTGACTAGTCAAAGGCAAGTAACACAAAACTTAAAAACGATTGGATTACATGAATATGAGATTTATAGTTCTCCACCTACAAATATGGAGTTGGCTCAGGACAGAGTGAGCTCTTCAAGAATGTTTTCAAGGACCTAGGCTCCTCATCTCTCCAGTCTTAACCCTTGGTCGTGACTTTCATCCTCATGATTCCAAGACGGCTGCTGCACATCCAATGCCATGTCTGCATTCCAACCGCAAAGAAGGAAAAAGGATAAAAAACCAAACATCTTCTTTACGTAAAGAGGATTTTTCTTTTTCATTTAGAAAACTAACCACTTTCTAGCTAACTTTTAATTATATTCTATTAGTGAGACGAAATATACCAAATTGCCATTTAACAAAGAGGGGTAGGAGGTTTTAGGTCTTAACTGGAAACATAGCTATTCATTTCTCTGTCTCTGTCTCTGTCTCTGTCTCTCTCTCTGTCTCTGCCTCTCTCTCTTTCTGTGTGTGTGTGTGTGTGTGTGTGCAGAGAGAGAGAGACAGAGAGAAAGAGAGAGAGAAAGAGAGAGAGAGAACAAAAGAAGAAAGGAGAAGGTATACTGGATAGCCAACCAGCAATATCAGCAGCAGTTATATTTAGACAATTCGTTTTGCAGTTTATAAAAGGGCATGCTTGAATATAAACTCAAATGACAAGCAGAGTTAAAATACTTTCATTCAATTTTGCATTCCATGAAGGTTCACTATATACTCTAAGTCTGGTTTAGCAAGGAGCATTAGACTGGGGCTAGAATCTGGATAGCCTATGTCTGTCTCCAGTTTACTACTTAGCTTTGTGCAAATTACCTAATTATTCTGCATATAATTTTCCTCTCCCATTAAATGTGGAGGTCAGATGAGAGGCTATCACTTTCAGATCTTAAATTTGGTGGTTTCATGATTGTCATATTTCTCCCTATTCTTTTAAAAAACAGTTTTATATTTTCAAAAGCTTAATAAGTTTCTGGAACTATTGAACTTTGGTTAAGACAGTCCTCCAAAGGTTATTTATTGTTCTCAGCACTATGCCAGGCTGCATATAAGACAGAAAACCAGTTAAAGACATGCCCACCACTCCATGTACAACACTAAGCACGTGCAGTGTGGCCATGATTCACTGTTAGTGCCAAGGTTCCAAGAAGAGATAGGTCAGAATGACATGAGGAATTTGAAGATGGCTTCACAGATGAAATGCAACAGGAACTCAATGCCATCTCACTGGCATTGAAAATTAAATACGAGGTAGAATGAAAAGATATGGTTAGGTGGAGAAAATATGAAGGAACATCTCAAACAAAGGGAGATGCACCAACAGAAACACAGATCAGAAGGTAGGTGCTATAATTTGGATGTTCGTCTCTCCACACCCTACACTGAAATCTCATCCCAGTGTTGGAGGTGGGGCCTAATGAGAGGAGTCTGGGTCATGGCGGCAGATTCCTCACAAATAGATGAATGGCCTCCCTTGGAGTTGAGTTCTCACCTCAGAGTTCCCACGAGAGCTGGTTGTTCAAAAGAGCCTGGCACCTGTGTCCACCCACCCGCCATGTCCTCTCTCGCCATGTAATCTGTACGTGCTGGCTCCCCCTCACCTTCTCCTTGCACCGTGGTAGACGCTCCCTGAGGCCTCACCGGAAGCCAGGCAGTGTCAGCACTGTGCTTCTTATCCAGCCTGCAGAACTGTAGGCCAAATAAACCCTTCTTTGTAAATTACCCACCTCAGGGATTCCTTTATAATACCAACTTAGACTCAGACAGTAAGCTTGAAAAGTTGGGGGCCAAGAAAAGAGTTTCTCCCAGTTAGGTGAGAAAGCATTTGCTAGTGACTGATAAAAATAAGGTTGCCCGAAGACTTTGTAAACCTGTTTCCTGCAATTCTTACTCGAATACAGATACACAGCTAGGACCAGGAGGCTGCTTCACCGTAAGTGTCTCTACCACTCGCACACACATGCACACAAGCTGACTCAGAGCAACTTGCTGTACTGGACCCAGGTTCCTGTGAGCAGAAAGTACAACACACTCCTCAGTATCCGTGCCATGTATCAGACTCAGTGTCACTCAGTGTTGCTAATACTGTATCTGGACTTAGCCAGCTCCTGGTTACTGGATCCAAAACTGGCCAAAATAAGTAAAACAAACAAACAAACAAACAAAAACTACCTGAATGCCTTTGTTGCACCTTCAGTTGTGAACTAACCAATCATAAATCCCAACCTAACTCTTTCTAAGTCTTGCCTAACTGTTCATGTCTCTTATGCATTGGTATCACAAATGGGAGAGGCCTAGTGTTAATTCATTGAGTAATGAGAAGCCACTATGGATACTTGAAGCAAAAGGAACTGTTTTACAAAGTTCTGTTCCTCAGCAGCATTTGAAATCAAAAATAATGTAGTCATCTCACTAGGCAGATGAGATGAAGGATTGCTGCTTCTATTATCTCGGAGAAAGACAATAAAGATGTAGATTAAGGTGGTTCACTTCCAAGTGAGGGTGAAAATAAATGGGATTTGAGCTACAGATTGGAAACACGGGATGAACTGGAACAGAGAGTCTGCAACTGTGTTTATTTCAGATTTCTCTTTGCCCAGTATTTGTCCGTTCTTCACCTGGGGAACGGGAGCCAGAGGTGCCAGAAATGACATTCAAGCTGAGGGAGGGCACCACGTCTGTATGACTGGGAGGAAGTCAAGGGTAACTCTTTGCCATGGCAGCTCATCTGACATAAATGCAAGCATCAGGGACATCAGGGGGAGCTTTTGGCTGGCCCTGAGATTTAGCTTTTTCAACTGCCTAAAAGATAGATCATGGCAAAAATTTTAATAGGGATATATTTTAGGTAGTTATGCTTAAAAATAAGAAAATGAGAACATGGGAGAGGTTGGTCAAAGGATACAGCATTACAGTCAGGAAGAATGAACTCAAAAGACCTAGTGTACAGCAAGGTTATGATAATTAATGACAATTTATTGTATTCTTGAAAAATGCAAAGAGAGTAGGTGTTAAATGCTCTTGCCACAAAATAACTATATGAGATAATGCAGTTGTTAATTAGCTAGATTTAACCATTCAAAATATGATATGGTAAACAATAAATAGCTACAATATCTGTCAAATTAAAAAAATTTAAAAGTAAAATATATAAGGAAACAGGCAAACAATACAACTTTTAAAAGTCTGAATTTTAATATTTTAGCAGTGTTTTAATCTATATTATCTATAGATTTTCTTTCTAGATATAATCTCTCTGATATCTTTATAGTCTCCTCAATTTATAAGCTATTCAATTTTAAAAATAATTCACCATACATATCCTATTATGTTGGTGTGTGTGGCAACCACAATCTTACTTTTTTTTCTTTTTCTTTTTTTTTTTTGAGATGGAGTCTTGCTCTGTCACACAGGCTGGAGTGCAGTGGGGTGATCTCGGCTCACTGCAAGCTCCGCCTCCTGGGTTCACGCCATTCTCCTGCCTCAGCCTCCCGAGTAGCTGGGATTACAGATGACCGCCACCACAACCGGCTAATTTTTGTATTTTTAGTAGAAACTGTGTTTCACCATGTTAGCCAGGATGGTCTCGATCTCCTGACCTCATGATCCACCCACCTTGGCCTCCCAAAGTGCTGAGATTACAGGTATGAGCCACTGCACCCAGCCAAATCTTACTTTTTGTAAGTAATTTAATAGAAGAGGAGTAAAGAAAAGTATATGAAAGTGCATTCAAATAATGGAGTGATAATTTTAGTTCAAGTTCTGTAGTTAACATATACTTAAGATATTTTTAAAGAAACATCACATTGTAATCACCAGAGGCTTTTAAACACTACTCGAGAGACATACTTTTTGCATAGTCTAAGTCTCCAAAAATACATTTTTGTGTGTGTGACTTTGACATGATGCTGTGGTTTTTCTTTGTCTAGAATCACTTTACCTGTCAATCCTGTAGGCTTACATGCCACTAGCCAAATCAAACTTAACAGCTCCTGGGAAATCTTTAAAGATTATTTATTTCATCAATTTGCTTGCTACAGATGTGGCCTTAGTTAATGTTGTAAGTGCTTTTTTTCCCATTTCAGATGATTTTTTTTCCTTCATTGTATTTGAAAAATTTAACTTTCCTATTTACAAGGCAAAGTCAACATATAGTTCATTCTGAGAGTATTTCTTAATATATTTGGGTCAAATCTTCTTTGTAGATACTGATAGAACTCGTAGAGACTCCGGTAAGATGACACATTTCCCAGTACAATTTTAGGGAGGTTCATAACCTCAAAGCCACTCTACGAAATGTAACAGGAGACATTTCCAGACTGTATGATTAATTAGTAATTTGTCAGATGCAAAGATGTTTATTGAAGGAGGGCGTGCAATTGGAAACAACATAAATATATTCCCCGGCACTGGGAGCACACGTCCTAAGGAGGATGACGTGTTTGCTCTGTGGAGGTAAAAGCCATAGCCTGAGCCACAGCCTCGCCATTGTTGAGCTGATGGGTAAATGCTGGAACCCTTATATACCAGAGGGAACTGCTACCTTGCAGTCTCAGTTGTACTTCTCTGTCTTCCTGGATGACCACAACCCCAAGCAATTTAGGCCCATATTATCCATTCCTCTTTCTACTTCTCCCATTCTTCCTGTAACAAACATTTATTGTGTCTACTATAGATCAAACATTTGAGAAAAATCAAAACAGAAAGCTCCTCAATCTACAGAACTTACATTCCAGTGGGGGATGATAGAAAACAGAAAATAATCATATTAGAAAGTGATTAACACTGTGAAAAACAGTGAGAGCTAGCAAAAATACTGGGACACTCCTTCCATCCAGAGCCTGGTGGACTCTCTGTCCACTTTGACCAACATTTGGTGGTGGAAGTAGCTTTGTGCTGGGTTTCGGTCCCAGGACTGCAGGCCTGGCTGTTCCCTGTCCCTGAGCCATGCTGTTGGAAGTCTGGGTGTTCCAATGGAGAGTCCGTGGAAAGGTCCTGAGACAGAAGCAGCGGGGAGAAGGACCCAGACCTGCAAGGCCCCAGTCATCCCTGCCAAGGTGCTGGGCCCTCCAGAACCCCCAGCCACAAGCTGGAGACCCCTGTGGTCATCACATGGAGCAGAAGATCACCCTGGCATGCCCTGCCCTGGAGTTTGACCAACAGATCACCAACAAAATAAAGTGGTTGTTGGTTGAAGCCATTAAATGTAGGGTGGTTTGCTAGTCAGCAGCAGATAACTGGAACCTTGGTGGTTGTCTCCACAAAAACAAAACAAAAACCCAAACTATGTTATTTCAGGCGTAACCACAGTGGCCTTGTCAGTTCTTCACTGCACCCTGGCTGTCTCCGTCTCTCATTTCCTACGGCACTGTTCTTCCGGACCTTTCCCACTCAATTCAAACCCAAACCACATCCTTGGCTTTTCTTACAATCATCACCAGACCTTGTCTTGGATTTAAAAAAAGGTATCAAAAATATCCTAAATGAATGATGAATATAAGTTTGAGAGCCTCAATTAACTATATTCTCCTCCTCTTTCTCCTCTTTCTTCTCTTGGAGGAAAAATTGACACTAATTTTCAAGGCTAATCCTCCCACTTCATTTGTAATCTCAATCTCTTTGTTTTCTTCACTTGCCCCTGGTAATATTTTCATCCCTTTTCTCCATCCTCCCACCTTACCTATGCCGACAAGAGACCTGTTCTCAGTTCTCATCCAATTTCACAGTGGCAACATTCTTTTTGAAATACTTTCTTCCCTGGCTTTCTAAAACACTGACTTTTAAACCATCTTTCACAATGCTGCAATAATGGTCTTCCTAAAACAAGCATTATACTATGAAATTTTCTCTCTCAGAAACTGTCAATGGCTCCCTGTGGCTTTCTAAATAAAGATCACGGTCCTTTCACCATGGTCTTGGCTCTTCATAAGTAATCTCACACTGCTCTTTCTATTTTGCAGGCCTTTATTCAGTTGTATGTTTCAGACAGCTCTGCTTTCCTCCAAGTTACATCTTCATTCTGAAAACCTTTTCTTCCCCTCCTGAATCCAACCCATTCTTCAAGGCTCTGCCGAGGTCCATTTCTCCAACTCAGGCTTCGACCAACACATTATACATTCCCCTTCTTCCAACAACATTGAACATCTGCCCCTGCATTCCTGTTTAACATTCCTTTTCTGTGCTTTGCTAAATATTCTGTATCATCTTTTCTTTCTTTTTTTGTTTTTTTCATTTAGTAATCTGCTTAACATCTTTAAGGCATATGGGATAAGGGGCACTGGGACCCATGCCAAGAAAGCAGAGGCAATAGACGCTGTCTGTCCTCAAGAGGCACACGCTCTAATATAAAGACAGTCACTTGCAATAGGTTTCTTTTAAACCCTCACAGAAGTAACAGTTCAGTGGGAGTTTTGAAGAATAAGTGCTCAAGACTATGTAGGAAACACAGAGAAGGCTTCTAGAAGGAGGCTGCAGTTGAGTCTTTAAAAAACACATAGAAGGCTGGGCCCAGTGGCTCACGCCTGTAATCCCAGCATTTTGGGAGGCCGAGGCGGGCAGATCACGAGGTCAGGAGATTAAGACCATCCTGGCCAACATGGTGAAACCCTGTCTCTACTAAAAATACAAAAATTAGTCAGGCATGGTGGCGGGTGCCTGTCATCCCAGTTACTCAGGAGGCTGAAGCAGGAGAATTGCTTGAACACAGGAGGTGGAGGTTGCAGTGAGCCAAGATCACACCACTGCACTCCAGCCTGGGCAACAGAGCAAGACTCCATTGAAAACACACACACACACACACACACACATAGATAGTGAAGATAAATGAAGGGGGGCATTCTAGATGAAAGGGACAACAGAGATGAAAAACACTGAAACACTGCAGAAAGTTTGGGCAGCCCGCTGGCGTGGGAGTGCCGGACGCCACTGGGCAGCCTGCTGGCGTGGGAGTGCCGGATGCCACTGGGCAGCCTGATGGTGTGGGAGTGCCGGATGCCACTGGGCAGCCTGCTGATGTGGGAGTGCCGGATGCCAGGCAGGAGAAAGGGGAGGTGAAGTGGGAGAGGCAGCTGGGCCAGGTGGACTGTAGATGATCTCGCTTGCCAGGATAAAGAGCTTGACTTGTCACAGGGGAAATTGAGGGGGCAGGGAGGACTTTCACAGGTATAGATGGGCTATGACATGATTTTTCTGGCAATTCTGGTTTCTAGGTCTTCCTTCCCCCCTATCTAAACCCTGCCACCACACACACAAATTAGGGCTTTTAGAAGAGAAGGAACTGTGTTAATTTTACATTTGTTCCTCTCCTAGAAGTTCATGCAACCTCCCACATATAATAGGTACTTAATAATGTTTTTATTTTGTGAATAAAGAGGTTGAAAGTTATTATGTTTAAGCGGCCTCTTCACTAAATGTGTTATTATCATTATTAATCTTGCAGCAAAGGGAGGATGATAGTATTTGTAGAAAGGTGCCTATGACTACGTGTTCTCCCACTGACCTTGCATGGGACAAACTGGGTGCCCTGGGACAATTCTGCTCAGTGATCCAGGCTCTGGAGTCCTGAGGCAAGACTGTGGCCCACCGCACAGCCTTCGAGATGGCAACGCCCTTTAGGAAGTACCATTTCTGCACAGCTTTCTCTAGACCTTCTGCTTTTATACAAGGAGAAACTGATGAGTTTGCAACGGTAGCCACCCTGCTCCTGAGTGCAATGCCTGCAAACTGGTCTGAGATCTGAGGACGAAGTCCTATAAAGTCCTTTGTTGTTGTTGTTTATTCTCTATCTATATGTAAGTTCAACATCCCTTGTTAACCCTGTTTCAAGTGCGTTAACCCTGACTAGGACTCTTGTTGGATAGTAGCCTAGATCTCTTCTTTGTCAGAACTAAGATCAGAACCTGCGATGTCTTCTGGGAGGAATCCTAAGACTTCCTAAGTCAGATACTTTGAAGTCTGCTGAAAAGAGAGGAAAGAGGCGCAGGAACTGCCCTGAGAGGCGACTCATCCTCCACAGAACCGCTGATAGGAAAGAGACCCCCAAGGTCGAAGCTGCAGAAAGTGTGTTACGAATTGCACCTTCGAGTGATCTTTGCTGAGTGTTAAATTTTTCCTACTTTCTTCTCACCCATTTTATTTCTGTATGTAAGAGCTGCTGAAAGGCAAAACACAATGCTTGAACAGGGAAGGAGAGCTTCCCAAACAGGAGACATAGGACCTAAATTCAGGTGCAGACCACGCACATTTCAGTCAAGTGCATGAGAGCGGGACCAATAACCACGGCTCGCACTAGAAGGGCAAGACCCAGAGGATCTCGAACGGTTCCCTGGAGCCCAACTTTCCAAAGTCATAGGCGGCTTGGTGTGGGTAAAACTGTAAGAGCATCTCTGCACGAGGCCCTTGTGGCTGCACTTTTCTGCTTTCTGTCCCTTCCCAATACGCGTCTGGTTTATGGGTAATCCCTTTACTTCCTCCTGTTAACTCTTGGGCAAAAAATGCTTCTGCGAGAGTTTAGAATTCAGATAGGGTCTGAAGAGCAAGCTTTGTCGTTTATCTTACCTAACAAAATTGTCAGCAAGAGAGAAGTGCAAACTTTTCTTGATATAGCTCTCTCATTTGGATTGTAAAATCTATGTTGAGGGAGTGATGAACGGGAGAGAAAGAAACATAACTTGTTTCAGATGTAAAGAATGCTGACCGCTTCAAAAACATTGCTTTACCTGATTTTCTTGGCAAATGCGAATTGAAAGCAAAGCGAGGAGTAGAAAATACACAGGTGTTACTTTGGTGGTCACTTTTCTAGGCAGAGCCGTCGTGATTATGTGGTGACACCCAGCACAGGACTCTGATCAGCTGTAGGTAGCACGAAAGCCTCACCTGGATATAAAATTCCCCAGCAAGGGTGGTGAGTGTCCTGGGACGTTTCATGAAAGGAAGATGCGTGTGTTTCTTGGCTCATTGCTTGATAGTAAGTGTTGCAAGGTGAGAGGAGTTAGACTCTGGCCCTTTTGAGCTGTGGACCATTGGCAAATGGCTGATGCCCTCTGAGCTCCCACTTTTGTATAAGTAAGATATACAATAAAATCTATGCTCAATGAGAAAATGTATGTTAAGCCATTACTCCATCACTCGGTATTTGGTAATGGGTAGCTACGATTACTATTTCATAAACTCTTTTCTTCCCATGCTAAATAACACCAGCACACACTGAAAGTACATAGACAGTTCTTTTATTTAGAGAAGCTCAAAATGCTTTGTATAATTAATCGTATCTTTCTAGGAAGGACCAAATAAACATGACATTCTCGGTTGTTTCCATTGTCATTGTTTTTTTTAAATGTCCTACCAGCTAAGTACACAAATAATTTACCATCATTTTACTTCAGATTCATTCACTGATTCAACAGATATTTATTGAGCACATACCAATGGAACGCAAGCTAGTGCCGGGCCCTGTTCACAGTCAAGAAACCCAAGCCCATGCCTTCGCAGAGCTTATATTCTGGTGCATGTGGACGTGGAGCTGAAGGGAGTCCAACAATCTACGAGGAGGAAGTATGTAGTAAGTCTCATCGCGATAAGAGCCATGGGAAACAGGGCAGGGCAAGGATAGAGCAAGCACAGAGGCAGGGCTGGGACTGTTTATACAGGGTGCTCAGGAAAGGCCTCTCCAGCAAGATGTTAAACGCAATTCAAGTTGAGACGACGTAAAGGAAGCTTAATTATTTTAAGAACATTATAAGCTACCTTGCAGGGCTGGAGATAAGGGGACGTTTCAACTTGCAATCTGGCGTCTGGTGTCAGAAGCTGGCCTGAAAATATCAGCCATTGCTGTGCTTTTCTCTGTTTCTCAGGCCCTGGCTTCACTGTATGCCAACAGCCAACACCACACAGCCCTTAGGGGCTGAGAACTCTGCACTGTCTATGAGTCATGGTGGATAGAATTCCAAGGGTCTATATTTGTCTTGGGTAAAATAAACTGTCTTTTCTAAATATATGCCTTACCACTTCCCATTAACCAAATTCCCCAACACATATTTCTGCTGGGAAAGCTGAACGCAAACTATTTTGCTCATGTACAGTGCAGCCAGCATCCCTGTTGCTCCCAGAGGAGACACGAAGCTTAGAATGGAAAATGAACACATTTGATGACAGAACAAAGGTTTAAAAGACCTTGCTATGCTGGAATTATAACAAAATCAACATCATGAGAGGGTGCAGCATTTAGATTTTTAAATGGCACAGGTCTGGAATGAGTCCTTAATGAATATCAAGTTGTCTGAAATAAGCAGAGATCTTCCATTGTGTGAAACCCTAATATGTCAGTTACTTGATGATCATATCTTGCTATACCTCAACTATAGTGCTTAGACAATATCGCAATTTATTGAGAGAGTATTTTTATTTTGTTAAGTTGTGGGCTACTTGAAGTAAAGACTGTCTTACCTTTGTATCCAACAACAATTCCTAGCTAATAATATTTTGATCCATGTATTCATTGAATATAGTACAATATTTGATTTTGGTAAAGAATTATATTATACACATAAGATGAGACATGTCTGCAATGCTTAGGTACACTTGCAGTATTGCATCCACGTTTGGTTATCATACTGAAGTATGTCCTTTGGAATATGGCCAGAGAGAGCCGAAGGCTTTAAAGGAGTATCACATAAGAAATTATTGCATGAAATGAAGTGTTTCTAATCTAATGGAAAAGAAGCTTTTGGCAGAAATGATAGCTGTCTTCAAATACATGAAAAGTTTTGTATGGAAAAACAAGTTGGTGTGTTCTGTGTAGCTCTGGAAAAACAACCAGGGTCAATGGATTGAAGGCAGATTTCATCTAAGCCTGAATAATCCAAAATTAAATGAGCTGCCTCCAAAATAAGGAGATGCTTCCCTCTCCAGCGATGAGACTGCCTTTTCTGGAAGTGTTCAGGTAGAATCTGGATTGGCATCTCTCCGGAAGTCCTGCCTTAGGTGGGATGCTAGAGTTGAGGGGCCCTAATGTTATCCCTAATTTTGATGAGCTAATTATAAGATTACTCAGGTAAGCAAAATTCCTTCAGAAAACATTACATCTTAGAGAGAAGAGTCATCACTTTTCAGGCCATTATTTTTAGATTTTTTTTCCTTGTGAACTTTGTTTATTTTTGACCTAACTATACCATTCCACTGAGCAATATTCATGCTTGGGGTTTTGATGCTGATTTTAGACAATGTGGTTGTAAACTGCATGCATTTCTAGGTGGTATTAGAGGCTAGTATGTCACCCTGCTCAAAATTTCCCAAAACACTTGGTGTCACACTGCTATCCTCAGCATGCCAAGAGACGGGTTCTGTGAATTCATGCACAGTCTAAAGCTTCTTTGTCACAGATTATAACCTCTAATAAGAGAACAGCGTCTTTTTGGCACTTGTGAGTATCGTGTTGCTCAAGAATAGATTACCCATTCATTTGTTCAACAAATGATTCATTTAATAACATTTACTGAGCTCAAGTGCATGTGTTCTAAGGATACAATGCCAAGTAAGATGTTCCTGCCTCCAGGAACTTGCAGCCTAGTAAGGAAAAGAGACATAAGTCCAGATCTTTATGACACACTGTAACATCCGCTCTAACAGTGTTTACACAAGACCCAACACTAGAAAAAAGAGCAGAGCTGCCCGCTCTGGGTAGATTCAAAACAATGCCAAAGAGGAAACCTTGAAGTGAGTCTCAAAAGATAAGTCAGGTATTTTTTCGTGTATACAAGGTCATTTCAGCACAGAGAGAAAGTGATATTGTCATGGAGAAGTATTAGCATAGAATTTGCATTGGCTGTTCAGGGAACAGTAAGTAGCTTCACCGGTCAGTTGAGGAGCCTGGATGGTAATCTGAGGAACTACTGAAGAAGGAAACAGGGAATGAATCATACAGTGGATAGATTGAAAGTAACAATATGAGGCAGGAAAATTACTCTGCAGATTATTTCAACTGTCCATGTGAGGTAATAACCTAATGCATCAGAAGTGGGTTTTAAAAGGAGCAGAGGGAGTAAAGGATATACGTTTAAAAGGTAAAAGTCACAGGATTCATTGAGAAATTACCAGGTGCTATGCTAGCATTGAACAAGTAAAGGTGAATATGCACAACACAGCCTTCAAGCAACGAAGACGTTCTTGGTGGAGACACGAGGCTTCGGCACCAGAGAGTGCTCTGTTCAAATCTCTGCTTTTCCATTTGGAATGCCTTTATTTCAGTTTCCTTCATCTGCTGCATTGAGACTCTTTCCTCACTTTCTCTGTCTGGAAAATCACATAGCATGTCATGGTAACGTCTTCAATGGACCCTTTCCTCCAAGAGCCGCTTCCCTCAAAAGAAAAGTCCTGCCTATTAAGGCAAATTAATATGGAGACTAGGTCTAAACAACCCTTGAGCCGACATAATCAGCGAGGCCTCATCAGTGACCCTAACCTTGCTTGACTGGCAAGCAGAAGTGAAACTTAACTTGAGCTACTTCTTGTAAATGCCTATATTAAAGAAAAACGGAATTTAAGCCCAACCAATCTGAAGCAGCCAACTAACTTATAATTATAGAAGTAGGGACTTTCCAATAAAATAGACCACATAAGGGAAACTGTACAACTGCAACCAATCAATTTTTTTTTCCTTTATTCCATGCTCATCCTGACCCAGTTGTGGTTTGAAGCTTCCTGATTCATTAATTGCTGTTTGCTCAAATAAATTCTTCAGAATGTTCTTGTGTGCTGTTTACTCTTTCTCTTTCCCTCCCTTCCTTCCTTCCTTCCTTCCTTCCTTCCTTCCTTCCCTCCCTCCCTCCCTCCCTCCCTCCCTCCCTCCCTCCCTCCCTCCCTCCCTCCTTTCTTTCTTTCTTTCTTTCTTTCTTTCTTTCTTTCTTTCTTTCTTTCTTTCTTTCTTTCTTTCTTTCTTTCTTTCTTTCTTTCTTTCTTTCTTTCTTTCTTTCTTTCTTCTTTCTTTGTTTTTGGGACGTAGTTTCACACCTGTTGCCCAGGCTGGAGTGCAGTGGTGCAATCTTGGCTCACTGCAACCTCCACCTCCTGAGTTCAAGCGATTCTACTGCCTCAGCCTTCTGAGTAGCTGGGATTACAGGCACCTGCCACCACACTCAGCTAATTTTTTTGTAGTTTTAGTAGAGATGGGGTTTTACCATGTTGGCCAAGCTGGTCTTGAACTCCTGACTTCAGCTGATCCATCCTCCTTGGCCTCCCAAAGTGCTGGGATTACAGGTGTGAGCCATCGTGCCTGGCCTCTGTTTTACTTTTAACATGCCTAATGGATGACATAAAACTTAACTGAGGCAATGAAAAACATGCAAATAACAGAGGTGTGGGCCAGAGTAAGTACTCAAAAAAATAAAGACTAATAAGACATCTTTTATTTATTTTTCTTAAAAAAGATAGCATCTCTAATAGAAAATGAACATGGACATTTTTCTGAATACATAATAATGTATGTTTATTTCTTTTCACATGTTAGTCCCATCAAAATAATTATTACATTAAATACTAGGATATGTACCAGAACATTAATTTTTGTAGGTTTCAAGTTATTTTTTAGACTACTTTATCAGTATTCTCTAGAAGAAAGATAAAAGAACAAAACTCAAAGAGAATAAAAAAAGAAGACAGGATAAATAATACTAAAGTCAGTGTATATTTGATTTCAAAGCTTACTATATTTATATTTCAATGAATTCTAAAGTGCTTCTCACATATTTCTCTTTCAATGCTGTTTTTTTTCTTTTACTGCCATGAATACCTTGATTCTTCAAATGACCTTATCAAAATGACCATATTAATTTGGTTAAGAATATGCATAAAGATGTCTTAGACACTTCCCTCCATTCTGGAATTTACAGTTGTTTGGAGGAAATGTTGGCTACAGCTAATCATACGGAAAAAATTTACTTCATTATATAAGCAAAGACAATGTGGTTTGTTATGAGTTTTAAGGATCTTAAATCAGTATTATTCCAAATCTTGTCCATCTTGAGCTACCCTGCTCATCTGCATTTGCTTTGGGATGCTATCAAACCAGCATGTCCAGGTAACCTGACTTAGCACCCAGGAACGCAGAGGCAATAGGAAAGGGAACACATTGGCTAGATACACAATTACCTCCTCCTGGCCTTTGGTCCTTCTGATTGTGAGTTGTGTTGGTAGAAAGGTCTAAACAAATGCCCAGAATACTTATTCATATTAATAGTAAAGAAACAAATCAGCATCATCAATTTTCATTCTGTTATTTCATCCCAGTAATGCAGAAAAATAAGGTTTTCTAGTGCCATCTTCTCTTCCAATGACAGAGCTATTGAAGTTAATTATCTAACAAAAGACAGAAGCAGCAGCAGCAGAAAAAATGAAATATCATTTTTTTCTTTGCTGGTTGCAAATTAAATAACTCAGAATGTTTACTTATGCTGGATAAAATATACCCAAATGTTACCTTCACTAATCAGGAGCTTAATTTTGTGTTTAAAGATCTCCCCAGCTGCAAATTCATCTAAGGAGCTGAAGCAGAGAGATTTTTAAAATCTAATTATTTTTATAATGATTTTCACCAAATGCTTTATACCTCTATTTGGTGGCTGGTTCCTGAGAACTCCATATGAAGTCAGGTCAGCTTCGCTGACATACACCTTTCTCCGTGGATTAGCCACCCGATCCGCTGACGTACACCTTTCTCCGTGGATCAGCCACCTGATCCGCTGACATACACCTTTCTCCGTGGATTAGCCACCTGATCCACCCTCTGATTAACGAGAAGGCAGGATGTTTGCAGTCTGTAATCGGATACACTGGTACGTCAATGACTACTGTACACCCCAGCATTGGGAACTCAGTCTTAAAAAAATCTACGGCCCCTCTTGTTAGTTTTCTCCTTAGTGAAATAGTCTTCCCTACATTGGAATAAGAGCAGAATACATCCCATTGAGAAATGAGTTTGAACATAATGGGAGACTGGCTCTGTCCAATGCCCAGACCCTATTCTTCAACCTGACAGGTGAAAATTCTTATCTTGGGTTGTGGAGGAAAAATGAAGCAGGAGGAAGGGCAAAAACTGGGTGGCGAAATGGCAGCAGCCAGGGCAGAGGAAGCACGAAGGCTGAGTCAGTCCCCACTTCCCAGTCTTCTCCAGATCCATGCTCTCCACGTTGGGTTGTCACGGTGATGAACTGGGACTGACAACCAGCATCCCCACTGCTGCCGTGGGAGTCACAGTGAGCACAAGACCCAGAGTGTGCAGAAGTATTTAAAAGCAAGTGGACAACCATAACCCGGTGGAGTCAACTGTTGCCCAGGTTGGACAGGAGAGTGGACCATGCTATCAGGTGACCCCAAATTTTATTCAAATGAAGTTTTTGGATCTCCTTATTGCATAACGTATAAGAGAGAGCAGGGGTGCTACTAGTTGTTTGATTTTATCAGTTGCTTTGGTCTTTGGGAAAATAGCAATAATATTATATTGCTGGAGCATATAACCTCAACTGCTTCCATAGATTCATCTTAGGAATTTTTCACCCCACTAGAATTACTTGACATCATGCCATTAAGTCATAATGGGAGCTGCTCTACAATCCTTTAATTGTTGTAATGCATTTATTATAGGGGTGTTCTGGATGATATTTACCATATTACTTAGAGTCTTCTTTGTGGTACCTCTTAAATTTTAATTTGAAAAAAAAAAAAGTCACCTAGGGATCTAATTAAAGTGCACATTCTGATTTAGTTGGTCTGGATGGGGCCCGAGATTCTGCATTGATAGCAAATTCTCCATGAGGCTGATATTGCTGTCCTGTGCTACATTTTGTACCCGGCTTTATAGGTGTTCCACAGTAGACATTGACTCTCAGAAAAGCTCTGATTGCTGAAAAAGTTGTTTGGTTTTATTATGTGGTACTGTGAATTGCATCGAGTTGGACCATATGAAATCACCAATTTTTGATCCTATTTGACATATCTTGGGCAATTTCTCATAGTGCAGATACCGCATGACAATAGTGTAGTCACTAATTCAATGTTTCTCTTTGAGTTGGTAGCTATGGAGCTTATTAGCAAAGGAGTGACCCACCTCAAGCACAGTGTACACAACCACTTACACGGTGCAGCGTTTAAGTTTTAAAAATTCATAAAAACTTACCCTCTTTTATAAGTGAGAAATCTTTAGTTGCAAGTAATAGAAACCTCTATTTACTAGCCTAAGGAAAAAATGTAGACTTACATATTTAGGAATTGCAGGTTGAGACCATCTCCTGCTGGCACAGGTGGATACAGGGACTCCAATGATGACATCAGGCTTCAGGCTTCAGCTTATCTGCTCAGTCTCTCAGTGTTGTTTGCTTCTATGATGAATTCACTTCTAGCAGCCTCTTTCTCCACCTAGATTGTTCCCTGTAGCTCCTGGATTACAGGCCATCTTCTTAGCAACTCCAACAGATAACAAGATTACAGGCCATCTTCTTAGCAACTCCAACAGATAACAAATTTCCCCTCCCAGGAATTGGATTTTATTAGACTTGCTTTGGCCAGAGAAATGGGAAGCTCAGGTTAGCTAATCCTGGCTCTCATGCCCCCTGGACCTGGTCAACTCTGTCAGATGTATATTGGCTCAGAGTTGGCAAGGGATTATTCTCCTAGAGAAAACTGGGTAGCTATTCCCAGAAAAAGGAAGAGTGTTCACAGTTCTTCCCAGGATGCCTTTTCTGGCAGGACCATTGTCCATCCCCAGCCCACTGCTGTCAGCATTGACCTGTGAGTTGCTCTGACAGATGGAATGTGAGCAGAAATGATGTGTGTCACTTCTAGAGGAAGTTTAAAGAACCCGAATGTGCTTCTCTGCGCACTCCTAGCCCACTGGAATGTGCCAGGTAAGGGCAGCTTCTTCAGCCTGGATCCAACACATATGGATACATATTGTGGGTAAGAAATAAGCCACTGCTACTCTAAGCCACTGATTCCAGGACTTGCTTGTTATTAAAGTAATTCTTAGCCTGACCTGCCTGATAAAATAGGCAGAAACAACAGTTGTTAATAATAGTCCTCTCCTCTCATTCCAACATGCAAACCAATTCTTCTTTGCCAACGTAAGGATTTCAAAAACACCCCAACTGCATTTAATTTATACATTAATTATAATCTAAAATCCACTCACTTCCTCCTCAAATAAGAAAACTATAAAAGTCTGTTCACTTACTGTCCAGTTACTGCCTAACATCTAAGTTCAGGACCTCTGGTGATGGGAATTGATCTAGGTCAAGTCCAGATAAGCTTCTACTGGTGGAGATACCTATGGTTGAATGGGGTTTTCAAATAAATTTAAATAACATATTTAATCACCTCCCAATACATATAACATGCAGTAGTGGAATCAAAAGGACTAATTTTAAAACAAAACAGGGTAAAATTCTCTTTTGTTGAAAAGGAGGCAAGGAAAACAGCGGAAATGTATGGCTAAGGGTTCACGGCAGGTTAGAACTGCAGCCCTCTGGCAGAGTGGGCTCCTTGGTTAGCCAGCCCATCTTTCCCGACTCCTCTCTCTGTGAGGATCTTCTTTATTTGTTGACCTCCCATGTCACATCTGAGATGACATTGGAGAGGCCTCCCTATCTGGGTTGCCCACATTAGCTGATGTCAGGCTCTATCTATGCCCCTACTAGAACTAAAATTTTCAATTAAAGCTTCAGATGAGGAGACCAAAGTTACCCATCCCTTATGTTTAGGGTGCATCTTAGTCTTAGCTTTTTACAATAAAGAGCTTTCCCAGGAGGTGTTCATGGTGAGCTGACGTATCCACCTCTCCTGAGGTCTCCTCTTGGCTTCCCCCATATTCCCTTCCTTACTGCTTTGCTGAACTCAGCCCAGTGACTGAGCCCAGCCCAGAAGGCCAGTTTTCCATCCTCCAATACTCCAATCTCTCAGTGCTCACAAGTTTCCTGCCCCAGGCCAGAAAAGGAACCCTTAAAGACAAAATGAAATGAGGCCAGGTGCAGTGGCTCATGTCTGTAATCCCAGCACTTTGGGAGGCTGAGGCAGGCAGATCACCTCAGGTCAGGAGTTCAAGACCAACTTGGCCAGCAGGGCAAAACCCCATCTCTATTAAAAATACAAAAATTAGCCGGGCATAGTGGCACACACCTCTAGTCCCAGCTACTCAGGAGGCTGAGGCAGGAGAATCTCTTGAACCTGGGAGGTGGAGGTTGCAGTGAGCCAAGATCACACCATTGCACTCCAGCCTGGGTGACAGAGCGAGACTCCATCTCAAATAATAATAATAATAATTATTATTATTATTATTATTATTTTTAAAAGACAAAATGAAACATATTTTTGCTTTTTTTTGGCTTTATGTTTTTACATGATCCAGTTTTAACTAAAGTGAAGCTTATCTGTTCTTATCAAACCTTTGAGAATTAGTCAGTACATTCCAAAATCCTGTGATTTTTCTACCATGTTACCAAGCTGCAGCCTAGGAATGTATATGATATGGTTTGGCTGTGTCCCCGACCAAATCTCATCTTGAATTGTAACTCCCACAATTCCCATTTGTTGTGGGAGGAAACTGGTGGGAGGTGATTGAATCATGGGGGCTGGTCTTTCCTGTGCTGTTCTCATGATAGTGAATAAGTCTCACAAGATCTGATAGCTTTAAAAATGGGAGTTTTCCAGCACAAGCTCTCTCTTTGCCTGCTGCCATCCATGTAAGATGTGACTTGCTCCTCTTTGCCTTCCACTATGTGATTGTGAGACTTCCCCAGCCACATGGAACTGCAAGTCCAATTAAACTTATTTTGTAAATTGCCCAGTCTCGGGTATGCCTTAATCAGCAGGGTAAAAATGGACTAATACAGTAAGTTGCTACCTGAAGAGTCAGGTGTTCCTGGAAAGATACCAAAAATGTGGAATTGACTTTAGAATTGGGTAACAGGCAGAGGTTAGAACAGTTTGGAGGGCTCAGAAGAAGACAGGAAAATGTGGAAAAGTTTGGAACTTCCTGGAGACTTGCTGAATGGCTTTGACTAAAAACCTGATAGAGAAATGGACAATAAGGTCCAGGCTGAGGCAGTCTCAGATGGAAATTAGAAACTTGTTGGAAATTGGAGCAAAGGTGACTCTTGTTATGTTTTAGCCAGGAGACTGGTGGCATTTTGCCTGTGCCCTAGAGATTTGTGGAACTTTGAACTTGAGAGGGATGATTTGGGCCATCTGGTGGAAGAAATTTCTAAGCAGCAAAGCATTCAAGAGGTGACTTGGGTGCTGTTAAAGACTCTTAGTCTTACAGGGGAAGCAGAGCATAAAAGTTCAGAAAATTTGCAACTTGACAATGTGATAAAAAAGAAAAACCCATTTTCTGAAGAGAAATTTAAGCTGGCTGCAGAAATTTGCATAAGTAACAAGGAGCCGAATGTTAATCCCCAAAACAATGGGGAAAGTGCTTCCAGGGCATGTCAGAGGTCTTCATGGCAGCCCCTCCCATCACAGGCCCAAGGACCAAGGATAAAATGATTTTGTGGTCCAGGTCCAGGGTCCCTGTGCTGTGTGCAGTCTAGGTACTTGGTGCCCGGTGTCCCAGCTGCTCCAACCATGACTAAAAGGGGCCAAGGTACAGCTCAGTCTGTTGCTTCAGAGGGTGGAAGCCACAAGCCTCGGCAGCTTCCACATGGTGTTGAGCCTGTGGATTCACAGAGTCAGGAACTGAGGTTTGGGAACCTCTGCCTAGATTTCAGAAGGTGTATGGACACACCTGCATGTCCAGGCAGAAGTTTGCTGCAGGGGTGGGGCCCTCATAGAAAACCTCTGCTAGGGCAGTGCAGAAAAGAAATGTGGGGCCAGAGCCCCCACACAGAGTCCCCACTGGGGCACTGCCTAGTGGAGCTGTGAGAAGAGGGCCACAGTCCTCTAGACCCCAGAATGGTAGATCCACTGACAGTTTGCACAGTGTGCCTGGAAAAGCCACAGACCCTCAACACCAGATGGTGAGAGCAGACAGGAGGGGGGCTATACCCTGCAGAGCCACAGGGGCAGAGCTGCCCAAGATCATGGGAACCCACCTCTTATATCAGTGTGACCTGGATCTCAGAAATGGAGTCAAAGGAGATCACTACGGAGCTTTAAGATTTGACTGCCCCACTGGATTTCTCACTTGCATGGGGCCTGTAGCCCCTTTGTTTTGGCCAATTTCTCCCATTTGGAATGATGGTATTTACACAATACCTGTACCCCCATTGTACCTATAACTAACTTGCTTTTGATTTTACAGGCTCATAAGTAGAAGAGACTTGCCTTGTCTCAGATGAGACTTTGGATTGTTGACTTTTGAGTTAATGCTGAAATGAGTTAAGACTTTGGGAGACTGTTGGGAAGGCATGATTGGCTTTGAAATGTGAGGACATGAGATTTGGGAGGGGTAAGGGGTGGAATACTATGGATTGACTGTGTCCTCACCCAAATCTCATCTTGAATTGTAACTCCCACAATACCCATGTGTGGTGGGAGGAACCCAGTGGGAAGTGATTGAATCATCGGGACAGGTCTTTCCCATGCTGTTCTCCTGATAGTCAGTCTCACGAAATCCGATAGCTTCAAAATGGGAGTCTTTCTTCACAAGCTCTCTCTGCTCTCTCTTTGCCTGCTGCCATTGCTGCAAGATGTGACTTGCTCCTCCTTGCCTTCTGCCATGATTGTGAGGCTTCTCCAGCCATATGGAACTGTAAGTCCATTAAAACTCTTTCTTTTGTAAATTTCCCAGTCTCAGGAATGTCTTTATCAGCTGCATGAAAATACACTAAAGGCTGGGCACAGTGGCTCACACCTATAATCCCAGCACTTTGGGAGGATGACAAGGTCAAGAGATCAAGACCAGCCTGGCCAATACAAAAATTAGCTGGGCGTGGTGTCACATGCCTGTGGTTCCAGCTACTCAAGAGGCTGAGGCAGGAGAATCCCTTGAACCAGGAGGCGGAGGTTGCAGTAAGCTGAGATCACGCCGCTGCACTCAAGCCTAGGAGACAGAGTGAGACTCTATCTCAAAAAACAAAACAAAACAAACAAAAGAAATGCTTCTTATTTATTTTGGAATCTTCTGTGATCCCTCATACAGTGCCTAGCACATGCCCTTTACTAGTAAAGCAAATGAGAAGAAAAACGCTTGTAAGCTACTTGAGGGCCCAATGACACCTGTCTTGCTCAGACTCACACCTGAAGGGCCTAACGCAATGCTGGACACACAGCAGGTCCACAGCACATGTGTGAGAATGAATGACTATGTAAACGAATGGCTTTGTGCACGACTTCGTACCATCTATAAAATCACATTTCCTACAAGGAGTATCTCCTCAGTCTACACAGGAATTTGGGTGGCACGAACGAGGTTATAGAAGACTCCTAGCAAGGTGAAAGATATTTCAAGTCAACAAAATGACAATCTGTATGCACATATTTAGGAAGGAAAAATAGACTGACAGTCTACCTCAAAGGGAAAGCAAAGACGGGAAGTTTTATTTGTTGCTATTCTCTTCTCTGTGTTGTTGATGGAACTTTTACCTGGACCACGAGGTGCTTTTCTGCAAGGGGAGTATTGCAGTAAAGGCACGTACAGACAGAGGTGAGAACATAACTGAGGCACAGAGGGAGAGCTGTGGTGACAGATACTTTCTGTCCTTGGCTTTACTTCTGGGGGAGACTTCTTTTTCACATACTCCTGGCAATTATTAGTCCAACAAATCCATCATAAAGTTTTAGGGGAGATGTAGGAACATTCAGTCTCCGGTATATGCAATCATTATCCTTTGGGCCGAATCTCCTCTGAGTTAATTAAATTCAAATAAGTATCTTTCCATTCCCTGGGACTTGGGAGGAGGAGTCCAACGCACTTGAGAAGTCACAAAACAGCCATTAGATGTTAATAACTAAGAACTGTTCCAACCTCTGCTGGTTTCAAATGAGAGGACCAGAGGCATAAAGCTCCACAGGGCATTCCTAACTTCCTGAGGCACTCAGCTGCTGAAAATCAATTCCTCAAATAATAGTTTCCTCTTCCAAAATTTAGCTGGATCAGATATTTTTAGTTCAAAAGTCCTAATGAGACTTTGCAGGAACATGCACAGCAAGGGAGAATCCTGCACATTAAATCACTGGAGGTGTGCCACCTTACGACTGGAAATTTGAATAAATAGCTTTGGTGATTTATAGCAGATGTTTTTCCACTTAGTTGTAGCCCACCAAAGCACATACTAGGCAGTAAACTCCAGGAGAACAGGAATTAGAACCATTTTTGTCTCATTCACCACTGTCTAAACAGCACCTGGCAGGGTCTGGCAGATAGTAGGTGCCCAACAAAATTTTTCTAGTGGACAAATGACAGTCCTATTTAGACACAATGCAGTCTCCTCTTGTCAGTCCTAGGAAGAAGAGGGCATTAAATAGAGTATTGGTTTTGAGGCACAAAGAATAGAGTGGACCTATTTTGAAGTGAAAATGGTATTGCCTTGGTAAATTCTTCTATGGGGCTAGAAAGAATAAACTAGAAGTCTGGGGAATTACATGGTTCTTCTGAAAGCCTTCTAGACCTACTCTTTATAGATAGATTGCTTTCCAAACATAGCATGCTTCCACATATATTTCTCAATTATTAGTTACATTACATCTGCCTATTCTTGGACCCTAGCCCAGTGTTTTTAAGTTTGAGCTTAATGAGTGTTCATTGAATAAATGCTGACTCATATCTAACAGAGCATATGCTCCAAATTTACTTCTAGCTTTAAAGATGTATTTCTTCTGCATCAAGCTATCCTTGCTGTCAGTCCTCTTTGTGACCAAATCCTTTATTGGAAAGAAGATTGAATGGACATAACGGTATGATCAACATGTCACGCTTGGCAGTTTCCCCATCTCCATCTGTAACCCCAGCACTTTGGGAGGCTGAGGCGGGTGGATTGCCTGAGGTCAGGAGTTCGAGACTGGCCTGGCCAACATGGCAAAACCCTATCTCTACTAAAATTACAAAAAATTAGCCAGGTGTGGTGGCGTACACCTGTAGTCCCAGGTGCTTGGGAGGCCGAGACAGGAGAATCACATGAACCCAGGAGGTGGAGGTTGCAGTGAGTCAAGATTGTGTCACCGCACTCCAGCCTCGGAAACAGAGCAAGACTCCATCTCAAAAAAAAAAAAAAAAGAAAGAAAGAAAGAAATAGCACCTAATTTTTAGGGTTATTTTGCAGTCAAAATGATTTAATATACATAAAATAAATAGAACATTACCTGGCACTTGAACTCTCAATGAATGCTATTTCAGTATCCACAATATGTATTATTATGTATTATCACTGTAGTTCCAAGTGATCACCACAAATATCAAAACTAATTTATGTTATTATCCCCAGCCCGAATCGGAAGAATGTTTTGGGTTATCTTGGGACTCAGCAAATACTTAAGTTTGAGAAACACAAAGAATAAAAAAACTAAAGAGAACCAGAATTTATGTAAAATAAAAATTAAAGTGAATACGTTTTCCAGTTGAAAGTAGAAAATAAGCACAGAGAGTTCTCAGGGTGGAATTTATGAAAAACATCTTCACCTTCATCAGCAAATACATCTTTTTTTTTTTTTTTTTTTTTTTTTTTTTTGAGATGGAGCCTTGCTCTATTGCCAGGCTGGAGTTCAGTGGCATGATCTCAGCTCACTGAAACCTCCACCTCCCAGGTTCAAGCGATTCTCCTTCCTCAGCCTCCCGAGTAGGTGGGATTACAGGCATGCATCACCATGCCCAGCTAATTTTTGTACTTTTAGTAGAGGCGGGGTTTCATCATGTTGGCCAGGCTGGTCTGGATCTCTTGACCTCATGATCCACCCACCTTGGTCTCCCAAAGTACTGGGCTTACAGGAGTGAGCCACCACACCTGGCCAACAAATACACCTTAAGTACTAATTGTATATTATGACTTCTTAAGTTTTATAAACATACAGAAAATAAACTTGGCCATTGTCTTCAAAGGAATGGCCATTGAGAGTAAGACAGTCAGTCACTCACCATGTAGGACCCACACTGCAACTGCTGGAATAGAAATACGGGAAAAGTGCGATGCAACAGGAAAGATCACAAATGCTCCTTTAAAAGGGTTGGAGACAGTTTCAAGAGAAAAGGTAACATTTGGGTCGGGCCTTGAGCCCATACAGACATTTATGTGGCATAGAAGATGGTGCGGTGGAAGTGGGGAAGAAGAGGGCTTCTAGCAAAGGAACAGAGAGGAGGTGAGGCCTGGGTCTTAGGAACCACCACGTGTTGGCATGGTCAGATTTTCAGTTTAGTGAAGAGAGGGCAACGGCTGCAACTGGAAATCTGCATTGCATTTCCTATGCCCTGGTAGGCAGTTTGGTCAGTATCTTACTGGCAATAGAAAGTCAACAAAGGCCTCAAAGTAGGCATGGAAAGGATGACTCTTTTTCAGGAAAAATAGCCTGTCAGTAGCGTGGAAGATAAATTAGAAAAGAGAAACGACTAGGTGGGTGAGACAGTTGTGACAACAATCCAAACAGTGGCAAAGCCAATTGCTGAATCTCTGATTCAGGCCTCCAGGCAGGTTTGGAACACACAGAAATGGAGACTAATTGTATGTGGAGGAAAAATGGAGCAGGACACTACAGATTCCAGGGCAAAGCCTGGAGAGAGATTGACATGGTTTGGATCTGTGATCCCACCCAAATAATATGTTCAATTGTAATCCCCAGTGTTGGAGGTGGACCTGGTGATTGGATCATGGGGGCAGTTCCTCATGGTTTAACACCTTCGGCCTTGGAGCTGCCATCGCCATTGTGAGTTCTTGTGAGATCTGGAATGTGTGGCCCCTGCCCCCTCCCTCTCTTCCTCCTGCTCCTGCTGTGTGAGACTTGCCTGCTTCCCCTTCGCCTTCCTTCCAGCACGATTCCCTGAGGCCTCCCGAGAAGTGGGACCTGCGTGCACCATGCTTCCTGTACAGTCTGTGGAGCCGTGAGCTAATTAAACCTCTTAAAAAAAATACCAGGTCTCATTCCCAGAAATTACACAGATATGCCCCTCCCTTCCTTCCTTCCTTCCTTCCTTCCTTCCTTCCTTCCTTCCTTCCTTCCTTCCTTCCTTCCTTCCTTCCTTCCTTTCTTCCTTCCTTCCTTTTCTTTTTCTCTCTTTCTTTCTTTCTTTTTGAGATGGAGTCTGGCTCTGTCAACTAGGCTGGAGTGCAGTGGCACAATCTCGGCTCACTGCAACCTCTGCCTCCCGGGTTCGAGCAATTCTTCTGCCTCAGCCTCCCGAGTAGCTGGGATTACAGGCATGTGCCACCATGCTGGGCTAATTTTTATATTTTTAGTAGAGATGAGGTTTCACCATGTTGGCCAGGCTGGTCTCAAACTCCTGACCTCATGATCTGCCTGCTTCAGCCTCTCCAAGTGCTGGGATTACAGGCGTGAGCCACCGCATCCAGCCCTGAGTGTTTCTTTGACCAGTGTGAGAATGAACACAGAAAGTAAGGGGATTGGCAGAGACAATAAAAGATTCAACAAGAAAATGTTTTGAGCCACTGATGGGATATGACAAGGAGGGAATGATGAGGTTTACCCGGAAAACGTCGAGGCTGAATTGTTTGATTGGTTGTGAAGGCTCTTGCTTGTCCTCCAGCTACAGTCCTTTCCTCACATCTCATTCATTGTTCCATTTCTTCTCTTCAAGCCCCCAAATCCTCAATTAATTGGCTTTCTCAAAGATCAGCAATGTACTCCAATCACTAAACCCAGTGTTCCCTTTTCAGGCCTTAAACTACTTGTCCTCTTATACAAACGGAAGATAACTGTGTACCTCTATACCTAAGGCGGCCGTGTAATGTATTGTCCAGACAGATACATTTCCGAATGTAGAAGGACACTGTTAATAATTATGAACTAAGCAGAACGTTTGGTCTCCTGAAAGGTAGGATCATGCCAGATGTGGAGGCTGCTGCAGAACAGGCAAGCACATAGTGAGAAACAGTGGTCCCACCCAAAGTGCATCTTGAGTAGTGGTGGAATAAAGAGCCTAATAATTCAGAGAGAGTAATCTTTTTCCATTCCCTGCCTACCACCCACTGCCAACACCTCTGGTCCCCAAGGCTGAAAAGCAGATCAGGTGGAGGGTGAGGGAGTGTAGTTTTCAGGCATCCAGACTAAAGCTGCTTAGTGGATGGAAGTTCAAGTACCAAAGACAAATAACCTAACTCTCCATTCTGCCCAGAAGAGCCCTAGAACTGAAGATCGGGAGTATTGGTCCAAGTGCCCATACGGCTCCTGCATGTCCTACGCTGCTGAAACGGAATATACGCCTTGGAGCTCTAAAGGAGCAGGGAAGAGTTTTGGGACTCAAAGTATTTCACCCTTTTTTTAGAGCTATGCAGTAAATGAGGAGAAAACAAACAATGAGAATGACAAGATTGTAATGTTAAGTAGCTCTTGATTTCTGAGCCCAAGTGACAGATTTAGCTCAGTGCAAGACTGAGCTCTGAATATTTTTGTTTATTGTTTTCACGAAGCCTGCTTTGTGGAAAAGAGAAATATCTGCCTTACAAAATTATTTCTTAAGTCAAAATATATCTTTCATATTTTAAAAGGAAGTGTGTTTAAAGAGGACAAGGATTAAAAACATCCATTGCTGGATTTATGCTATAATATGCTCACCCTAAAAATTTTATTTTTCCTAAAGTTGACCATCAAGATGTTTGCTATGCCTTTCCAATATGCGGTTTTCACATACCAAATTTCTGCATAGAATTTTGATGTTGTAAAGCATTTCTGAAGTTATAGACCATCTGAAAAAGGTTTCTTAATGGGTCTAAGGGCCACTTCATTATCTTTTAAAAATATATATATAAACTTTAGTCTTTGAAAAAGTGCATTTTTCTGAAATGCTGATAATGCTGCCATATGTTGTTTTCGTGCCTTTGATTTGTAATAGCAAATATGTTCCTAAGAAACAATAGTAGATTCACATGTAGTTGTTTTCCTTCCAAGCCACAAATTATATTTTCTACTTTAGCAATTTATAAGCTGTTAAAGCCAAAGGCATTCTTCAAAATAGTCTGCGTTGTCACATCGCATACACCTACCTCTAATTTATAATTCTCTATGGCTATCATTTAATCTTCAAAAAGTGACATTGATATTTTCTGGGCTACAAAGAAGTTGGCTACTCTTTCTGTTCAATGAAGGAAATAAGAAAAATAGGCAAGTTAGGTGAGGTCCTGAAATAGATTAAGAGAAGAAATGCCCTGAATGTAAAGTTTACGACTGGTTCTGTCTGATTGAATTTTACAATGTCCAGAGAGGGGGAAAAATGCAAAGCCCTATTAAAAAGCATGTTTAAATATGTTATGAATGTCCTGGGCTGGTTGTTTCATAATCTGGATTGTTGAAGTACAGCCCAGAAAAGGTCTAAGCCCTTAATTAGAGTAAGTGATACGGCAGCTCGGGCATCAGTAACACGATCTGCTGATTGTGAGAAAAACAACATTAGACGAAGGGCTGTGGTTTAGAAACATGCTTCAACAGTTAGGACTTTTACCCTGGTTTTTTCTGAAGTGAAAGGAAGCAGATAGCCAGTGCAATAAGCCAAGGGTAGGGTGGGTAGAGGCCTGTTGGGTGGGCCCAGATGTAAGCACAACCCAAGGCTCATATGCATTGGACGAATCACAGCCATGGAGCCAGGAGGAAAACACACGTCTCCATAAATCCAGTTGTGCCAGTCCAATTCCAAAATTGATTTGGACAATCAATGAGATAGAGAAATAATGCTGTGAAAAGTAATCTTCTCTTCATTTCTTCTATATCTCCATGGATTTCAATGATTTTGAACTGGTTCCCTGCAGAAATAATTGTGAAGATTGGCTGCCAGTCAAGAAATATTTTTTTGTGTGCATTTGCTATGCACAAGTAAGTGAGTTCTCTGTGTCTCCTTTTATCATTGTGGGGTCTCCACCCTTGAGATCTCAGTCCTCTTCAAAATTTCCCACACTTATAAGTACAAATGTTTCAACTGAGCTCATGAGTAATTTATCTGAGTTTCTTCTAATGGCCGAGGCAATTTCTGTGCAAGAAAACAAAAAGCATGTCATGAGTTCAGTTGGTGTCTGAACGTGGTGATGTATCTGACACTGAAACCAAGCATGGGGTCCCCCAACAATATTAAACTACCAACTCAGCCCATGGCCCCCCTGATGACTGGGTTACCCCAGTAAGCAAAGCAACAGTACCCTAAATGCACTAGATTGAACTATGCTGTGTCCTTTGGGGTCCTAATTCCTTGAAGCCTCTTGGTATTCCATGTGACAGACAAAATGTCTTATACTCCTCCACCACAAAGGTACTTTTGTGTGTAAATAAATCTCAATTTTGTCTGCTTTGTTTTATTATTTGTTTTTGTCGGTAGAATCTCTCTGTAAGTTTCATGTACATGAAGTGAGGAGATACATCTGAGGGCTAGATGCTCAAAACTACCCTTTGTTTTGGGGAACGATGGTGTGATTTTGAACCACATCTTTGTTTGCCTTAACCTCACTTCCCTTCGGATGCATTAGGTCACAGAAGATATCCAGACTTGCATGGAGACATCTGTGCAGGACAGCCCTTGGGACCAGCGTGGCTTCTAACCATGATTCCTCACGTGATTCCTGCAGCCGTGATTCTTCACTAGTTCCAGTAGTCCTGCATGTGCGGGGGAAACAAGGAGGCATGAGGCAAGAATCACACCCTCAGAAAACGTTCGGTTTACCAGAGAAGATAGACACACAGCAAATAATGACGGCACAAACTGAAAGGGATGTCTGCCGCACAAGTAGCCACGAGAAGAAAGGACACAAATACAAGCAAACGTTGTCGGGTCCCCTAGTGTGAACATGACCAGCAGTTTCAGGTGGGCACAAAGAATGAAGGCTTAGTCTGGTCTAAGATGTGGGTGCCTGAGCAGGTGGTTTTGGGGGACAGAATGTCTGTCCTGTTTCACCGTCTTCACTTCCTTTCTCCTCCTTATGGAGGGTCAGAGCCTTTGATTGTGCTCCATTTCACTAACAGGTGCAGGTACTTTTCCTTCAAAATAAACTCAAACCCTTCCTCAACCCTTTCTCTTTCAACACTTAGGCACATGTGCTGCGTAGTGACTTGTATTTCCTGCCTGACAGACCTGTAAGAAAACTAGGGCCTTTGCCCAATGTGTGAGAAGACGTGTAACTTGCTTCCTCTCCTGCATTGCCTGAGCAGGGTTGTCTTCCACGCAGCTGAGCTGGCCAAGCTGCTCACATCCCTGCACCCAGGTCTTGGCCACTACCAAATGGAGAAGCCCAGTCAACAGATGCTGTGGCTGGGCAATGTCACCCCAGCTGCAAGACCTTCCCTCTATCCATGGGGAGGGAACAGGAAGCTTCATTTATGCCACCATATAAGCAGTAAGAAGAACGTTGGACCGGTTTTATAAGTGAATTTGGAATCTCACATCCCAAGAAAAAGTCTTCTGCAGTTACCAACCCCTTTTAGGTTCAGTTGCTTGTTAATTTTATTGTGAGAAGAATAAATAAAATCATAAATACACAAATAAAAAATTTTGATGAGATTGTCACTCAAAATGGATTTGTTGGTGCAAAAAAGAGTATTTTTAAAAAGAAAAAAAAAATCCACACAAGAATTATAACTAATCTCAGAAGACATTAAACTTCTTAGTAGCCTGCAGAGATAGCTATTACTTTATTTTAATATCAAAGTAGATGAACTCAAAGCAGATGAATTAAGTTCCTTAAAATATCAAAAGCTGATTGTCTGTTCTCATAATTCAATAAATTTGGCAAAGAAAAAGTGTTTCAGGTAACACATGCTTTATGAAAGTGGCTCAGTTTTGTAAATTACCCCTTAGCCTCCAGTATTAGAGAAGAGCTTCAGATTTTTATAAATATTAATCCTGTCCTGGTTTATTAAGTGCTGATTCAAATATAAATTACTTTTAAAATTTAAAAAATGTCACACTTATTGGCCTAAGAAAATGACAAGTTTCCTATCAGAGACTACAACCAGACTTTAATATCGTAAAAATGTCCATTCTCCCCAAATTTATTTACAGATTCAGTGTGATTCCAATAAAAAGTCCAAAAGAGTTTTTCTATGTAATTAGACAAGTTGACTTTAAATTTATATGGAAGAGTAAAGTGCCAAGCACAGCGGGGATTCATCATTAGATATATCAAACCTTATTGTAAACTAGAAGTAATTCAGATAGTGCAAGAGTTGTCTAGAAGTAGACAAATAGGCCAAGGAAACAGAATAGAAACTACAGAAATAAACTCACATATATGGAAATGTATGAAGTGCACAAGCAGGGATCAAAGCTCTGTGGTGAAAGGAAGGGCTAGTTATGAACGGTACTTGCACATTTACTTATGGATACAAAATCATGGAAATTGGATTCCTACTTCATAGACTATACAAGTATGGTCATGCACTCCCACATAATATTTTGATCAACAGTGGACTACATATACAACGGTGGTCCCATAAGGTAATCAGGGAGCTAAAATATTCCTATGGCCTAGTGATGTAGCAGCCGCCATAACATAGTCACACAATGCATTACCTTTTCCATGTTGAGCTATGTTTGACACACAAATACATACAATTACGTCACAGTTGCTGACAGTATTGAGCACAGTAACCTGCTGTACAGGTTTAGGTTTGCAGCCTAGGGGTGATAGGCTATACCATATAGCGTAGGTATGTAGTAGGCTGTGCCATCTAGATTTGTGGAAGTACACTCTGTGATATTTGCACAATGATGACTTTGCCTGATGATGCACTTTTCAGAACATATCTCCGTTGTGTTTCTCAGAATGCTTCCTCGCCACCAATAAGTGATGCATAACTGAATAGCTTTAAGGTAGATTTAGGACTTAAATATTTAAGGCAAAACTACAATCTTTCAAAAAACAATATCAGAAATATCTTAATTACCTCAGGGTAGGACTTTGCTTTAAAAAGATGTAAACGAACTAACCATAAAAAAGATGGATAATTCTACTACACTAAAATACAGAGCTTCTGATCATCAAAGGAAATTATTAAAAAGTGATTGGACAAGCCTCAAGTAGGAAGAATGTGTCTGCACAACACAGAACCAGAAAAGGCTTGGTTTGAAGAGCATAAAAACTCTTATAAATGAATTTTTAAATGATAAACAATGTGATAATTGGCAAAAGCTATAAATAGAAATTTCTCAAAATAAGCAGCATAATTGATGCATGAGATATGAAAAATACCCAATCTTACTAGTAATCAAAGAAATGCAAATTAAAACTACAATAAGACAGCATTTCGTATCCACCTCAGAGGCATACGTTCTTAAATAGCAGAGCACATATATATGATTTCACTTTTTGTGGTTTAGCTTTTCCATTCTGAGAATGAGAATAAATCTTTTCACCCATGTTTTCCATAGTCTGGTCTGTTATTCTACATTCTTTTACATTCTAATACCTTACGTTTTCCATTACATCCTTTCTTCTCACCCTTATATCAGTTTCTAATGGATTTAGCAGGAAACCAACATTCCTGTTCAACTTGTACAAACTTGTGAAAACATAAAAGGAATGGAAATGAAAATGGAAATTTCAGGCCACCAGATGTCTTTATGCATCTGCATAAATAACACTGCCATGAAATTAACCCCAGCCTACCTTTTAAGTAGGAAAACACTCTCCTTTAATCCAATGTAGATAATTACAGATGATTCATTTGCTACTAATTTGCTGAAAACTCAATTCAGAAAATACTAACAAAATGTATTTTAAGCCTTAACAAATGGCATTCAACAGAAATCTGTTCCGTTTGATACTTTTCCTTTAAGGAAGTCTCTAGACAGTGTGTCCTAATCAGTATAATGAGCTTTCTGGAATTTATGAAAGCGAAGGCTCCTTTCAGATCTAAAGTTTCAGTTCTGTATTTTCACTGTTAAGAATTGTTTACACCTATAAAACCAGACTGAAGAGCTTTGCTAGGTCTCCGTACCTCTTCCCCATCCCCTCTGTCTGTCAGTCCCAAAGCTCTTTATTACCCTTCCCATTTCTTTGCTCTGTTCCTGGCTGTCGCTTTTCCTCAATCTTCCTCTCATTCCCCCTCACACTGTACTGCTCTCTCACTCACTCCATAACTTTAGAAAACTAACCCAACTTAGAAATGTCTACTAACTTCCTAAAACATCCTCCACAACATTAAAAAGCACTACTAATATTTTTACAATACACAAATATTTAATAAAATCAGGACAACGCACATCCCCCCTTTCTACCATTGCATTACAAAATGAGATTCACTTGCAATGAACAAATGATCAATCTTCCCTGTTATCGGAAACCAGCTTCCCCAAGCTGTCCAGTAATTTTTCAGAGCTCTGGAAGCAATAGCTCCAAACCTAGTCTGTCAGCAGGTGACTCGGCCTGGCTTACACTCCATTTGGGCGTCTGCTCTGGCTCCCGGGAAGCCATCTGGGGCAGCCTGGCTTCCATCTGCCCTTCTGGAGTAGGTCGTGGACCCTGCCAAGATACTGACCCTGGATGCCAATGAAACCTCATCCCTGTCAGGACAAAGAATCTCTAGAGTCCAGGTACAGGTAGGGAGAATGCCTCCTCCCCAACATCTCCCACACTGCATCGTCTGGACAATGGCACGGTTCTGCTTCTGTGGGCACCTCTGTTCTTCGTGAAAAAGACCACTGCCATATTTTGGCCAGATCTGGGTAATACAAGGCTCATTCTCAGCCCAAGAGGCATGTGTGAAACAGATGTCTTCCCACGAGGGAGAGAACCTCCTTTTATCCTCCTAAATCCCATCCCCACTTTGAACCATCCTCCCATGTATCCTCCTATAATCTATCTCCCATGTTATTTATCTCCTAAAGTCTATTCCCAGTTTAGAACTGAGAATTTTTCCTTTCTCCCAGTTCCCAGATTTGCCCAGTTAAAAACTGTCCAGCTTAAAACAACTGCATGCCAAAGACAGAAGCACATCTTAGAAGAAGATGGCTTCCCCAGCCCAACCTTTCTGAAGGCTCTTGCTAAATAATTTATTAGATTGACCCGCCAGACCTGAAATTTGAACCTAATGCATGATCTTGGTGGAAATACTAACTGCTCATTTATCATCTCTAAAAGGGAGAAAAACCTGCATTTGCCATACTTCAGGATCTAGTCCACACTTAGCTTCCCTTTGGACTGCTGCCTTTCACTCTTTCATTTATCTAGAATGCTGTGTATTTTCCTGACTACATATAACTACCCCGTAAAACATCTGAAGACTGCATAAAAACATAAGAAAAAAATACATAAATCATTTCAAAATCTCATCACACTGAGGCAACCACTGTTAAGATCTTGGTATCTGTTTCTGTTGTGAAAATATGCAAATATAAATTAATTTTACATAAAAGGGATCATTTCTGTTTATATCTTTTAAATTTTTAATGTCGCCCTTTTCTTGCTTTCCCCACTCCACGAGTGTCCTTATTAATTTCTTTACTCCTCATATCATTCATTGAAAGTTGTTTATTATGGGTATATTTTCCTTTTTCTCTATCTGGCTGCAGAATTGCCTTAACAATGAGATCGCAATCACCCATGTACCCATGACCTTACTAAAAATCATCCATCACCGAAACAGCTGATATTCCTCCTAGTCCTTCCCCAACTACCTCCTTCTGAATCCACATTAGCCAGCATCTTCCTTTGGTGTTTGTCATTCTCACGGATACCTTTACATGTGTGTTACATACGTCTTTGGCACTAAACCGTATGTACCACTGTGTTACATGTTCCTAACTATAATACAAATGGCCACTGCTGTATATATTTTCCTGGAATCTCTCTTTTCTCACTTAATGTGGATTAATGAGAGTAACTTTAGGTTCCTGAATTTGCTATTTTGCCACATTCTCTTGTGTGAATGTACATCAAGGTATTAGTCAATTCCTCTGCTAATGCACATGCTGTTGTTTTCATCCTTTTGCTCTCCTGAGGTCTGTGGCTGTGAGCCTTTTTTTCCAGATTGAGGCAGCATAGCAAGCAGTTTCTAAGAGAGACTCCGGTGCAGACTGCATGCATCTGACATGTGGTGGCGCCATGTAGGAGCTCAGCAGCCTTGGCAAGTTATTTAATCCACTGTGCCTCACTTCCCCATTTTAAAATCGAGATAAAAATAGTATCTACTTCATAGGACTATTGAGAAGAGTATTAGCTGGAAGCATATGCGGTTGTAATTTTCATAGTCCAAAAATGGTCACATAGTAGCATTTTTATGTGGTGAAACCTAATAAATGAGATAATTCACATAGCATATTTAGAATGGAGGTATACGGTCAGTACTCGGTGAGTGTTAGCTGTAACGATAGCACTGGTGATGACAATGGTGTTGTCTCTTTGTATACATGAGCCTCAGGGTTTCTCTGGCCTAAATACCTGGGAATAAAATTGCTAGGTCACAGGATCTATCCAAATTCAACCTTTACTTCCAGAATGTTCTCCAGAGTTTTCTACCCAAGATATGTTTTATCTTTCCATATGTTTGTCTTATTTAATATTTTTCAATAAAGTTTTAAAATACTGTTCATAAAAATTATTCGTTTCCTTCTCTCTTTCCTCTCTCCTCTTTCCTCTTCTTCTGTTCTTTTTTTATCTCTTTCTTCCTCCTCCTCCACCTCTCCTTCTTCTTCTTTTTCTCCAAAATTAGAAGATGAACACCCTTGGGCTATCAGGGTAGAAAGGTCTATGACCTCCTCATGTTTCTAGAAGATCACCATGGATCATGCAAAAGGTCAGATGCCATCTTTACTTTCACAGCTCCGGAAATCTATTTGCTAAGCTCTCAATTATCACCCGGAGCTCTAGGATGCTATTTCTCAGACTTTTCTGTGGCTCACAGAGTATCCTGTTGTTAACTGTCCCCGAGGCCTAGAGGATCCCTTGGCTTTACAGCGCACAGCTCCTGACCCTGCGGCTCCACGGGAAACTGGACTGAGCCGCCATCTTCCCTGAGCCTTCCTGCTTCGTTCTTCATTGTCCTCCCTCCCAATCCCCAAATCCAGAGATTCACTTTGCTGCATAAGTTGTTTTAGTCCCCAGACAAGCCACTGCCTAAGCATAGACGTCTAACTTTTAAAACTGGCCAATTACATCAAAATTTCTTTGGTTCTATAAGCAATGATATGGCCCAGCAATTTATTAATAGTAGGGGAATGCTAACTGAATATAAACAATCATTAATAAAGATGTTGTGAATGGTGTCAGAACAATGCACAGTAAGCAATTTAATTCCAAATGATATGTTAAAAGAGAAAAAGATGATTTCTTTAAGACAGCACAGAATACAATATTTTTCCAAATTAATAGGTGCAATATTCAGGAGAAACAAACCACTCAAAATAACTGTATCCTGCCTGTAGTCTCCTTCCTCTATTGCTGATCCTCTTTCCTATTTCGTTTTTCTGTCTTCATTTCTTTCTCTCTCTACTGGGCGTTTTCCATCAGCATGTAAATCGAATTTAGTTTTCGCCATCCTTGATAGAAACAAAATGATGCCTGCAACTGTTATTTAATCTCTACTTTTCAAAACCAATTTTTTCAAAAGCTCCATTTATGCTTTTTGTCTCTTCCCCTTCCCGTTTCCTCCCAGCCTATTTCAATTAGGCTGACCACAGCCACCCACTCCACCCCAGAGGCATCTGCCCCCGCCCGCGCGTACTCTCTTCCACGGGGCCTTGGCATCCTCACGTTCCTGCCCCGCTCAGAAGCGCTTCCTCCTCCGCGCCCCGCAGCGGCCTTTCCCGCCCAGAAGCGCTTCCTCCTCCGGGCTCCACCGCGGCCTTCCCCGCTCAGAAGCGCTTGCTCCGGGCTCCACCGCGGCCTTCCCCGCTCAGAAGCGCTTCCTCCTCCGCGCCTCGCGGCGGCCTTCCCCGCTCAGAAGCGCTTGTTCCGGGCTCCGCGGCGGCCTCCCCCGCTCAGAAGCGCTTCCTCCTCCGCGCCTCGCGGCGGCCTTCCCCGCTCGGAAGCGCTTCCTCCTCCGGGCTCCACCGCGGCCTTCCCCGCTCGGAAGCGCTTCCTCCTCCGCGCTCCACCGCGGCCTTCCCCGCTCAGAAGCGCTTGTTCCGGGCTCCGCGGCGGCCTCCCCCGCTCAGAAGCGCTTCCTCCTCCGCGCCTCGCGGCGGCCTTCCCCGCTCGGAAGCGCTTCCTCCTCCGGGCTCCACCGCGGCCTTCCCCGCTCGGAAGCGCTTCCTCCTCCGCGCTCCACCGCGGCCTTCCCCTCTCGGAAGCGCTTCCTCCTCTGCGCTCCACGGCGGCCTTCCCCGCTCAGAAGCGCTTGTTCCGGGCTCCGCGGCGGCCTTCCCCGCTCAGAAGCTCTTGTTTCGGGCTCCGCGGCGGCCTTCCCCGCTCAGAAGCGCTTGCTTCTCCGTGCTCCACCGCGGCCTTCCCCGCTGGCTCCTTTGAGCCCCTCCTCCGTCGCCTTTGCCAGCCTCTGCCTCCCTTCCTAGCGTCCCATTTCAGCACACTCCTTTTCGTTCCAGGCAGGTGCGCTTTCTGTTCCCAGAGCGCGCTGGAACCTCTTTCCCGCCGGCCTCAGCCTGTTCTTGGAATTAGCAGATTGTTGGTATAGCGTTAATTGAATAATTGGATTTAAAAAATCCAACATACAAGCGGTACGGAAAAGAACGTGTGATGGAAACTAAAATGCATTTTGCCTACTTACAGAAGATCAGATGGAAGCTTTCCTTGGAGGAAGAGCATCCTTAGCTATGAAGGCGAATGGATCTGGAGGCTGGAAGGTATTCAGCAAACACTGGTATGATTTGCCTTGTGGGTCATATTGTTGACTTTTAAAAATATTTCAGTATACTCACGCACTGAAACAGCAACGTTCAACTGAAGTGGGCTGTGTTTTCTGGTGAGTATGCCTTCGAGAAGAAGAAAAGACGAGATGACTTCCCATTTGAATGGTTTGTGCTCTGAATCACAAAAGTTTATAAGATCAGAGTGAAAAGCCAATATAGATTTAGTAGAATATTTAATGAAGCGTTTTTGTGTGTTAGGGCTCTAGGTAGTGCACGATCTCTCATGGCGGGAAGGCCTCGCTCTGCAGTCAGGGGTATCTGTGAGGACGCCAAGCCTCAGTTCTAGCTCCAGAAGCTTTCCCAGGGAGCAGGCTGCCGTGCCATTCCACATGGCATTTCCAACGGGGCTGATGAGAAGCCACTGGGATAACTCTTTGGAGAAACATTCAGCTCTGGGAAAGTACTATGTAACCTGATAGGTTCGCTTTTGACGTTTCATTTTATATATTTCTAAGAAATTTTTTAAAATTCCTGCATGCAGCCATTAGGCAAGGATCATAATCCTCATTGGTGCTGTATAATGGACTAATAACAGATGCTTATTGGCTCTAGTAAATGGCTTGTAAGATATTAACATTACTTCTAGGGATAATGTAATAATACAATCATAAAACAAGTAGGAAATGACAAAGATGAGAACAGTAAAAACACAGCATAGAATCTTCAAGGAAAAGTTATAAATATGGATTTAAACCACAGGTATCAGACATTTTTATTCATTTTTGTATCCCTGTTCCACTAATACAAATGTCGGAGGTACCACATCCTAAATTATTACTGCTGTTTTTGTCTCCTTTTGGCCTGAAGAATTTGAAAGCCACTATTTTTTACTCTGCTTCAAAGTATGAGCCTCAGGGTGGGTATGCTGTTTTAATTGAGGTGAGGTGGTTCCTGTAATAAGTCATGGTTCTTCTGCACTGTCCACTGTGGGTTAGACTCACAGTTCATAAGGCTTAGAAAAGTGTAGTGAATCCCAGCAGTTTGGGAGGCCGAGGTGGGCGGATCACGAGGTCAGGAGATCGAGACCATCCTGGCTAACACAGTGAAACCCCGTCTCTACTAAAAATACAAAAAATTAGCCAGGTGTGGTGGCGGCGCCTGTAGTCCCAGCTACTCGGGAGACTGTGGCAGAAAAATGGCGTGAACTTGGGAGGCGGAGCTTGCAGTGAGCTGAGATTGTGCCACTGCACTCCAGCTTGGGGGACATGGCAAGACTTGTCTCAAAAAAAAAAAAAGTTCACTGGAGCCAAATTCTACAGTTTCCCAGCAGCAGAACATGTCTAAAAATACTCACAATATCAGGTAGTCCTCTCCCTTCCTCTACTCTTGAAAAAAAAATCTCTTTCTTCCTCCCTTCCTCTCTTCTTTTCTTCCCGCCTTTCTGCCTCCCTTCCTCCTTTCCTTCTTTCCTTTTTCTATCACATCTATCATCTATCTACCTACCTACCTACCTACCTACCTACCTACCTACCTACCTACCTATGTAATCTATCATCTACCCGTCACCTTTTCTTCCTCTATCTCTTCCACCACTGTCTTCCTAAAATCGTTTCTACTTTTATTGCTCTGCACCAGCACTGTCTGGTAGAACTTTCTATGATGTCTGTGGCATTTCATACCTGCACTGTCCCTCCAATACAATTGGCAGTAGCCACACTTGAGCTACTGAGACATTTGAAGCTGTTTGTCACTTTCACTGTGGCTAGTGCAACTGATAAAATGAATTTTAACTACTTAATTTTAATTAATCTAAATTTAAATAGCCAATATGGCTAGCGGCTAAGATACACTTACAAAGAAAATGCAGCCCTGACCTTTGGGGTATCACATTCCAGGGCACTTGTACTGACAACATTCTGCACTGTATGTTTCGAGGTTTATTGAATCTGCGAGTATAACATTCCTCATCACATATGAGCTTAACAAACCAACAATACAGCAGAGCGTCAAGCTATATAAAACAAATGTATATAAGCAAAAATTAAGAGACTCAAGACAGCAAGACAATTCACTGTCAACAAACATGTTAAACAATTCCACAAAATAAATTGGTTTTTGATCAAGTAATTTGTCTTCCCAATATTTTATATTCTCCTACGAATCATTTTGTTGTCAGAGCTGCAACTTGTGTCCTAGGCTGGGTCTGTCTTCGACATGTCTCGCTGTGTGATATTAGACAACTCAAATGGTTCTCTAAGAGCCATAATCTTTCCACTTGTAAAAGACTAGGGCCAATGATCTATAAGCACTTTTACTGCTGTCAGATTCTGGAAATAAAGCTCTTAGAGAATTTTTTTCCCACAACATCTTTAACACATAGTTAGCTTGTCTTTTAAATATTAATATAGAGATGGGGAAAGATACTTATACCACCTCTATGTCTTAGTCTTTGCAGTAGTATTTTGGTTGGTTGTTTTTTGTTTGTGTGTGTGTATGTGTGTGTGTGTGTGTGTAATGGAGTCTTGCTCTGTCACCCAGGCTGGAGCACAGTGGTGCGATCTCGGCTCACTGCAACCTCCGCCTCCCGAGTTCAAGCAATTCTCCTACTTCAGCCTCCCAAGTAGCTGGGATTACAGGCATGTGCCACCACGTCCAGCTAATTTTTTGTACTTTTAGTAGAGACGGGGTTTCAGTGTTAGCAAGGATGGTCTCAATCTCCTGACCTCGTAATCCACCCGCCTCAGCCTCCCAAAGTGCTGGGATTACAGGTGTGAGCCACTGCGCCAGGACTGCAGTAGTTTTAATATAGCTGCTAGATACAATCTTAGATTGTTGAAACACACACACACACACACGCACACACACAGACACAGACACAGAGTGAAAGAGAGGGAGTGCTAAACTGAAGCTATAATTATCTTTTTATTTTATTCTACTCTTCTTTTTTCTTGGAAGAGAGTCTTCAAGTAAAACTATGTGTATTGATAGAGCATAGTCTTTTTCTCATCACATAGCTAAAATGCCCCTAAGAAGTATGGGATTGCTCTGCCCTTACTGGTTTGTGGAAGCTCGGTTTATAGCTCTATCGAAAAAGATGGCCTTTCGAGAATATGCTGTTATGGGTGTTTTCTAGGAAAGAGTATCTTTTAAGAATGTGTGTGCACGTGCGTGTGTGTGTGTGTAGACTAGATCTATTTTGCTCCCTTCAAAAATGTTTCATAAGTATTTAGGAGGGAAGGTCTTGTGTGTTGGCTGGACTACAGTTGTTTAGAAGACTCTGCAGTGTGTTTCCTGAATAATGCAAGCCTGTGGCTTTTAGAGTTTGGGTATCCCACGGATTGTTTTTTAAAACAATTTTAATTTCAAGTGATTATAGTATTTAATTTCCCTTCCCTCAGCCATTAAATACCTCAAGGAGTTATTATTTATTTTCTACCTACTTTTAATAAGGATTCGGGGTGGGTTTTGAACACATTCAGTAATTGCAAGTTACTCTTGTAGATGAAGAGTCTCATTCGATTGCTCCTGCATGGAAAAGATGTTCAATCAATTCTCTATTATCGGCACTAATAGATGGGTGCAACTGAGCAGGTAATTTATCGAGAGCACCAAAATCCAATTTGTATTTTACTTTAGAATACGTAGGTATGATACGTGTTTAGCCATTCAATCTGAACGGCAAAGGCAAACAATCTGAAAGACCCTTCAGAGGCGCAGAAGGCAGCCCGCTGTCTCCTCTCAGGATCCTACCCCCTGTCCAGGATTCCCCGCTGAAAATGGAATACATCACTGATGACAAAATGAGAGCCTACTGCGGAATTTTCTTACCTGAGTTTCTGGCTCAAACCCTTCCTGGGAGAGATGCAATTAGGTGTTCAAGTTTAAATCATTCCTCTTCCAGTTACCGCAGGAAGAGACAGGTTTAATTTCTTATGGCGGATGATAATGCTGGTAAGATTCCACCCGTGCACCACTTTGCAAGGCAGTTGAAGAATCCCTGTGCCGTAATTTCCACTTGTTAAATACTTCTGTCACTGTGTTTCACAATGCAGAAGCTTGCTTGCTGTCTTAGCCAACTGTAATAGGGTAACCACTGTAGTAGAAATTTCACAAACTCTACCTGGACTGATTGCTAGTGCATTAAAGCAATTCATACATAACAAAATATGACAGTATAAAATGAAATCAAATAAAAGTCTCCTTCTGAAAATCAGTGTTGTACTTATTCTTCCACAAAATGCATATCAGATGGGCATGACCGAGGAACTACTGGACTCTTCACTGTCAGTATCTGCTAATAGGTACTATATAGTCATTATGAAATTGAGAGTAATGCACAGGAGAGAGACGTACTTCCTGTTCACTAAACACACAGGTATAAATAAATGATCATACACAAGAAAACCTACTTTACAATGCACATTAAATATATTGCATTTCTCTTCATTGAGATCCAGACTGAAATGGGGAGGAGGTTGACATCTAATTCATTTATAGAATTTTGAGTTTTCTTAGGTCTAATCAGAGAGACTCTGCTATAGTACAATCCATGGGGAATGATACTGGTTTTGAACTGGAAAACTTATTCTATATGAACGGAGAGGATGAGTAACAGACTAATTAATGACATTTGAAAAGAGTAACATATGGTTTATGATCAGCTGATGTACTATTGAGCATTTTAGTTTTGACCTTGGCAAGATTTGGTTCTAAGACTATTTGTGAAAATTTTGATTTCAATTCTATATAACTACTAGACTGCACACAAATGTGATTCAGAAGAAAGTTAATCATTAAAATGTTAGATTCCTTCTAAGTAGTATTGTTTAAAGCATTTAAATTGAGTTTATAGGGTTTTCTCACTACCAGATATTATGGACAGATTGTATATGGTAAAGACTTTTCCCAATGTTCTGTAAATGTAGTAAAGAGAAGATGTTTAAATTATAAAAATGCAGCTAGAATAAATCCATATTCATTGTAAATATCTTATTGTATGATAGTTATATTTGTGTCTTCTTTGCCAAATGTATGCATGTTTTTATTCTGACTCATTATTGACCTTTCATCAATATTTGTTAATTAAATAAAATTATTACCACATATGGTAGAATGCAAGCTGAACAGGAACTCAAAGAGTGCAGCAAACAGGAGAGTTTTGAAGGAGGAGGTGAAGACTCTGACAATGAGCTGTGCATTGAAAGGCAAATAGGGAATGGCAAGGAAAAATTATAAAATTTAGTTTTAAAAACGTTTTACTTCCAGGAAACTGTTTAAATACATTTCTACAGGAATATAGGCTCAAAAGACTATTTATCTAGATATATAATTTTCAGTAAATTAATAGGCATTTGAATCCTAAAAAGAAAACACACAGTAGTAGCATTTTGACCAATGGAGATGAATTGAGTAAAGGAGAACATATTTTTTGACACATCCTCAGAGGAGGAGTAGAGAAATACACTAACTTCCAACTGAATAGGAACAAATTCCTGTTCAGAATATTCTGAGGCCAATTCCTGCCTACCAGTCAATCCCCTCAAAATTCAGAAGAGAAGAAGAAATAAATTGATGTTTATATATCATATATCATTTAATTGAACAACGTTAAATGGGTATTTTATACCCATTTCAAGACTCAGACAAGTTAAATAACATGCCCAACATGACATAGTAAATAGTGGATCTGAAATTGAAGCCCAGAAATTTAAATGCAAAGTCAAGACCTTTCTGCTACAATATTCAGTGTTAGAAGAAATGATAGAGTGTCATAATTATTAAAAATAATTATGTTTTCTGTAAAACTAATTAATGTTATTCTTGTCTTTAATAAGTAGTTTCAAAGTAAGAAATCAATTGTGGAATCAGCTAAAATTCAGAAAAAAACATTGAGATATCTAGATATTAATTTTAAATGTCATAATTTCAATTATATTTAAATTTCTTTTTATTAATATATTTGTTTATTAAATATGTATTAATGTACCCTATGTGCCATACACTGTGTTGAGATTGGAGTATTCAATTGTGAATGACACTGTTCTTGTCCTTGAGAAATTCATCATGTAGCCCTTTTGTATTTTTAGATTTTGCCTAATAGGAAATTTGTTGCTATGGGGATCAGCACACGACAAATATTAGCAAATCTGTGAGCGTAGTGTGATTCGGAAGTAAGAGGATATCTCCACAAGCTTCACAGGAATATTTATCTCATTATTTTATAATCACACAGGTGCCTAATGATTTATTTTAATTTGTTTCTGTGAATAGGCACTGTCATAAACCCTTCCCTGTGTGCACCTCACTTTTCTTTTCTTTTCTATTTTTTTTTTCTCGCTGTTGTTGGCCAGGGCTGGAGTGCAATGGTGTGATCTCGGCTCACTGCAACTTCCGCCTCCCGGGTTCCAGCAATTCTCCTGCCTCAGCTTCCCGAGTAGCTGAGATTACAAGCGTGTGCCGCCACGTCCCGCTAATTTTTGTACTTTTTTAGTGGAGACGGGGTTTCACCAGATTGGCTAGGCTGGTCTCAAACTCCTGGCCTCAGGTGATCCACCTGCCTCAACCTCCCAAAGTGCTGGAATTACAGGTGTGAGCCACTGCATCCGGCCTCACCTCACTTTTTCCCATTTTTTAAACGACCCAGGCTCCACACTTCACTCACTTTTTGGGCTCCTGCTTGGTTTTGTGAAACAATTTTCCATCTGTCCTGAGGTCAATTCTACTCTCCCTTTCAAATATGATGCATTCTTTTGCAAACCCTCATCAGCATTAAGAACTCCTTACAAGTATGTACAAAGCTCTACTACTAGCAATAAATGTAAGATCAACTATGATTGGGTGCATATACATGGACAGAAAAGGGCGTTCTATCATAAGCATATTTTAATTAAGAAATATTTTAACTTGATTGAAAAAATACTGTTCTTTTTATTATCTGTAAGCCTGTGATGCATTACGAGATTTTATACTACTGTTCGTTATTATTATTAAAATAATTTCCTATCTGTAATGGCTAATCTTTTTAATTGCAAAATATAGAAACTGAAGAAAGCAAGGAGAACAACAAGGGAACCCACTATCCCATATTGGACAAGAACAACGCCTTTCTGGAAGAGATTTTTTTTGGCTAGGGAATGTCTTTTTTTGTTTTGTTTTGTTTTGTTTTTGAGACAGAGTCTCACTCTGTCACCCATGCTGCAGTGCAATGGTGTGATCTCAGCTCACTGCAACCTCCGCCTCCCAGGTTTAAGCAATTTTCTTGCCTCAGCCTCCTGAGTAGCTATGATTACAAGTGAACACCACCATGCCTGACTAATTTTTGTATTTTTAGTAGAGACGGGGTTTCACCATGTTGGTCAGGCTGGTCTAGAACTTGGCTAGGGAATGTCTTATTACATTTACAAACATTCCTCTGAAGCTGCATCCAAAAGAGCGCTGCAGACGAAGAGATGCCCATGCATTTCATGTATTTCAATGCATCAAGGCAATTCTGTTGGTTCTTTGGGCCACTTGTTTCTAGAGCCTTCTTCCATTTTGACCATCTGCTCTAACATGCATGCAATGTAGTACTTAGGGACCAAGCAGTGAGAAACTGTTTGTTTAACACAATCCATCCATATGATTGGAAAAGTACTCTGTGCATATTTCCATTAAGTTTCAGCTTTTTTTCCATCTGTAATAAAGAGCACTTTGTTATCGTCACACAAATGTCTAATGCCATACATAAAGTATAGCTTAAAAATTTGCAAATACATCCTACCATTTAATATTTTCCCATGAATCTTTAATAATGAGATAAAGTTATGAAATATAAACACATAAAAAGCAAACACTTCCTTTTAGTTCCTCAGGTATTTCAACCTTTCTTATGCATTTATAAAATGCTCTCTTTCTCTGGCCTGTTACACAAAATCCACACATACAAACACATAGACACAGCATGCTGCAGCCTCAGCTCTGGTTTCTTTCCAGCTTAATGTTTACTTCGGTGGGCATCAGCTGCCTCTACAGCAGAAGACCTTCACCTTTTTTTCACTCGTGTTGTATTTTATTGGAGCTATCAAATTGCAGACTGCATTTTCTACCTATCCCTATTCCTACCTACCTATTCCAACGAGAAAAGAAAAAATCGAATTATGTGAGTAAGAGAGATAGCTTTGATGAATAATAAAATTACCTTCAATGAAATATAATAACTTAAACTGTTTTTTACTAAATATCACAAATTATGTATTCACAATAGAGGCATACAGATAAGCTATTATGACATTAATAAGTGATCAGTTCCCAGAACTTGGAAGACTCTCATGGACCCCAGTGAACCCACAGACCACTGCATTAGGAAAGTCACTACTAGTAATTGTTTCCTGTGAATTTCTCAGTTTTTCCCTTTGTCTTTGACCAAAATTTTCAGATCCATTCTTCTATCAAAACTTCATGAAATATTTCTAACAAAAATACACAAATTAAATTTTGTATTCCAATAAAACACTCAAATTTTAGATATTGAGAAACTAATAATTAAGAAATGATTGCAAGGGGCTTGGGAAAATAGAATGAATTTGTAAATGAATACATTTTATCTCATGAATAGCCATACTACCTCTAATGTAGACAGCAATAGCTATAAAATGGTTTCTTTTATTTTCTACTTAACAGAGACTCTTACATTCTCATTTTCTAATATTAATATCCTCCATTATATAAATTTATTTTCACTGGTCCTTAAGTCCCTTATTCTTTTAAGATAAATGGTACCTTTAGTGATCTATCTGGTTCCTTCTTAGTTATTCGATATTTTAGACTGAAACATTGCTAAATGTATGAGATAGGAGTTCCATGAATAATGAGATGGGGAGACAAGAAATGACCAGTGTTAACAAAAAATATTCAATTACTGATTTTTTTATATAAAAATATGAAAAACAAGGTAAAGAATTAAAATTTAATAATAGACATGTGGGATCTCTGAAAGAACTGAGATTACAGTATCTGGTAAGAAAATGGTTGATCTTGAACTTGAACAGACAATGAGCTATGATTTGAAATTATAGTTTTTTTTCTTCAAAATAATGGGAAAAAAGAAATGGGAATTATCTGTTAAGAAATGTTTTCAGATAGAAAGTGAATAGAAACTGTCATTCTATATGAGTGCATTGTTCAGGAATCTGTTGCATATAATGATAAATAAAACTCAAACTGTCTTAAATAATGAAGACCTATCACTGGCTCGGAAGATGTCTGTGAAGACTTGATCAAGTGGCGCAATATTACTGAAGACAAATTTCTTCCATCTCTGTCTTCTACAGTATTGCTTCAGTCCAAAACTGGCTTTAGCTTTCATCTAAAGCTCTGTTTCTGGTCATAAGATGGAGGCCAGTTGTTAGCAGGAGAGCCATGCTTCCATAATCACACTCAGTAGGAAGAAAGGTTGTTTCTTTCAGTACGCTTCTTGGAAAAACAATCCAACTTCTATTGGAGAAGTCCACAGAAAATGTCGCTACAATTTGCATTGGCCAATATTGTTTTATGTTTCCAGTGGTGGAGGAGAGGGTTGGGGCAGCAGTCAGTTTCCGTGAAGAACAGGTGTTTTGTGGACAAGGGGTATCATGCAACTGGGTCTTAATTAACAGGATGCAAGAAGAAGGGATCTTGGGCAATCCCCTTTGGCAAATATCTACCATCGTGGACAAGGGGTATCATGCAACTGGGTCTTAATTAACGATGCAAAAAGAAGAGATCTTGGGCAATCCCCTTTGGCAAATATCTACCATCGTGGACAAGGGGTATCATGCAACTGGGTCTTAATTAACGATGCAAAAAGAAGGCATCTTGGGCAATCCCCTTTGGCAAATATCTACCAGTGGGAGGCTATTTGATGAGATTCATCCTGGGTTTTGCTTCCAGCCCTTAGGGAAAATTCCATTGCTGAGGTTACTCAGCACAAGTTGCCTACCTTAAGTTGAGAAAGAAAGGTAAACGTATCTATAATACTTAAATGAAAGGGTCCAATATCTTTAAAGCGAAGTTCATTATCTTCTTCATTGTTTCTTTCTTTTTCTCCTCATTCAACCCTTGCCCTCAGACACCTATGCATAATTGGAGCACAAACCAAAAGTAGAGGAATAACATGGCATGACATTTCTGAATCCACACAATTCTTTTGGTATTGTTTTAATACTTTTCATATGTACATATATATATCTGAAAAGAATAAAAGTATATAAAAATATATTTTACTATATATTTAACATTTATACATAATATAATATAAAATATTAAATATATTTTAATATATTTAACATATATTTAACATATATTAAAATATATTTGTAATATATAAAAATATATAGAAATATATTTATATTCTTTTCAGAGGTGATACATAAAGGAATTTGAGATGCACATAAAAACTAGGTTAGTAGATCATGGCAAAATGGCTGAGCATTTGTTTATTTTACATTTACTGTATAGGGCATATGTTTTATGATTTTCTTATGATGCAGCAACAAACAATACTGAATAGAAGTCTTCAAAGGGAGCTTAATTCCTTTCACCTTTCCGTGATTCTATTTGCAAACCCCTTCCTCAATGTACTAAAAAACATTTATGTTTTCTGGTATCTGTCTCATACCCTTCCCGTTTTGAAAGAATCTCTAATTATGGGGTTAAAAGGACTAGATACTCCTTCTTGGCATCAAGGGAATCAGCAGAGCACATCACCTAGGCTCTGCCAGTGCATGTTTCTACTTCAGACTTTTGAATATTAACATGGTGATTTAAACATAAGATAGCTAATACACATATACTTCTGATTATGTTGCAAACTATGTGCTAAACGGTCTCGTTTAATTCTTACGACAACCTTATGTAATAGAGACTTTTATTTTCCACATTTTTAAGATGCGGAAACTGAAGCCCAAAGATGAAAGACCGGTTAATACAGGATTAGTAATGGCAATAAGCTTTGAAAATCTCCTGAGAAGAAGGGAAGCATGACCCAAGATCCAGGAAGTGCATTTCCACCTCCAGAACTCTCTACAAGCAACTCTAAAACTAAACCCTAAAAACATATATGGAGAAATGGTTTTCTGGCATTGCACAATAGAATCACATGCTTCATGTGATCTCTGAGAGAACGGGCCTCTAAGAGATCAGATGCATGGCCGCCCCACTCTCAGCCTGGAACGATTTTCAGACCAAAACACAAGGAGTTGAAGTCCAAGCAGAGAACTATGGTCTCATTGGGATGAGAAGTGGAGATCAGAATCTGAGACTGCTGAAGGGGCTGCTATCTGCAGGGCAATGGACTGAAGAGATTCATACTGACACGGTGTCTGTTCTCCAAAAATCTATACATTCAGTGCAATTCCAATCAAAATTCCAACTGACTTTTTAAAAATTGGCAAATTGATTGTAAATGTTGTATGAAATCAAATGACCTAGAAAATTCAGCAATTCTGAAAAAAAAAAAGAAGTAACCTCAAAGTTGGAAGATTTAACCTACTTGACTTCAAAATTTATTACAGGGCTACAGTAAACAAAATATTTAATGTTGCATAGGATCAGTTAAATACACCAGAGTCCAAAGTGTGCCCACACATATGGGCAACTGATTTTTTTATAAAAGCACCAAAGCAATTTAATAAGGGGAAAATAGTCTATTTTCAACAAAGAGTGATAGAATAGTTAGACATCTGTATGCACATGAACAAAAATGAACCCTGAATAGGGTAGCGTGCTCCCTCACACTAACACAGTAATTAATTTTAAATGGATCATAGAATTCAATGTAAATGCCAAAACAAGAAAGCTTTAAAAAGGAAACACAGAGGAAAAACGTTTTTGACCTTGATATAGGCAGATTTCTTAGAGAATACTTAAAAAGCATGAAACACTTTTAAAACGATGAAACAGACTTTAAATTAATTCTGCTGTTAAAAAATGCCATAAAGAAAATGAAAAATCCAGCCGGACTGGAAAATATCTGCAAATATGTATCTGACAAAGTACTGATGTCCAGAATATAAATAGAATTTTTACAACTCAATGGTGAAATAAACAACCCAATTACAAAATTGTCAAAGGGCTTAAAATAGATGCAACAAAACAGAAGATAAAGATCAATAAACACATGAAAATATCCTCAATATCCTAAGTTACCAGTAAAATATAAATTAAAATAAAATGGCATACTACTTACCCACTAGAAAGGATAAACTTAAAAATTGACAATATGAGCGATTGGTGAGAATGTGGAGTACCTGGAGCTGTCATACACTGCACGTGAAATGGTGAAACAATGCAACACCTGAAAACTGCTTGTTAGTTTCCTGTAAAGTTAAACAAATACTTACAACATTGTACAGCAATTCAACTTCTATGTATTACCTAAGAGAAAAAATATGTCCATACAAATGTCTATACAAGATTGTTGACAGCAGCATTATTCTTAGTAGCCTGAAAGTGGAAACCAGTCCAAATGTCCATCTACTGAAGGATGCATAAACAAATTATACAATATTTATATGATAGAATACTATTCAGCACTAAAGAACAACCAGCTGATATGCTGAACAACACAGATCAATCTCAAAATGTAATGCTAAGTGAAAATAGCAAAACACAAAGATTCCATTAGGGTATCTTTCCATTCATAAGGCATTCTAATTAGGCAAAGTTAATCTGAAGTGATAGAACTAGATCAGTAGTTGTCAGGAGTGGAAGACTAGGGATTGTAAAGGGAGTGTTCCAGGGGATGAAAATGTTTTGTGTCTTGACCATGATGGTAGTTACAGAGGTGTGCATGCTTATCAAAACTGATCAAACTATACATTAAAATTATTGGTGTATATTAGTCTATGTAAATTAGACAGCAAGAAAGCTAAGTTTTTACAAATATCAGGACTAACCCTGGAGTCTTACATCCATTGGCAAGAATATCAAGCATCCTATGGGAACAATTGTAACCACAACTTTCCAATGGCTTGATCTTGGCTGAGTTTGCAACTCCTTTGGTTCTTGTCCTGCTTTAGAGCCTGAACTCCCAGGCTTTGCTTTGCTTGTAAGCTCGCCAATGCTTTCACTTTATTATTATTTGCTTAAGTTGGTCAGGGTGAATCTCTGTTGTCTGCCTACAAGTAGGCCTACCTCCAGATATACAGAAGCAGAGTGACATAGGCTGTAAATATGAAAAATTACAGTCTGCTTTTTAAAAACCTAACTCTTTCAGTTATGTGTTGTTTGATCTTCAACAAATTTTTTCCCTACTATGTGATACAGTCTCCTAATTTGGTAAGCATGCCTAATTTCCCATACAACTCTTCATTAGTACAGTGTCCTCTGCACATTGATTGACTGAAAGCTTTATTCCTCGTAAAGGCCCAACTATATCAATAATAAGTGACCAGTAAAAAATATGTTGGTAATTTACAGTATTTTCATTCCAACTTATCCTACTTTCCTTCATGACATGAAAATAAACTGTATGTATACATGCACCATTTGAAAACATCTTGTTTTGTTCATAAATGTTATAGGAAGTCACAACGTAGACTTTAAAAACATAATTGAAATACTGATTACAAGGTAAAATCATGTAAGAAATATCACTGGGCATCTGCCTAATTTCACATTAAATGAGATCTAATTAATAGTTTATTTCTTTGGAGACACATGTTCTACCTCTTAAATGTTTTTAAAATGTTCATTTCTTAATTCAACAAGTAAAAAAACAAATAACCCAATTAAAAAGTAGGCAAAAGACATGAATAGATACTTCTCAAAAGAAGACATACAAGTGACCAACAAACATGAAACAATGATCAACATCACTAATCATCACAGAAATGCAAATTGAAACAACAGTGAGATTCCATCTTACAACAGTCACAATAGTTACCATTAAAAAGTTAAAAAGCTCTCTAGATTCTTCCTCTCTGGTCAGGGCATCTCTGAAAGAAAGGCAGAAGCCCCAGTCGGGGGCTTATAGATAAAAATCCTGTCTCCCTGAGACGGAGCCCCTCTGGGAAGGTGCAGGGGGGGACGCAGCTTCAGCAGACATAAACGTTTCTGCCAGCCAGCTCTGAAAAGAGCAGCAGATCTCCCAGCACAGTGTTCAAGCTCTGCTAAGGGACAGACTGCCTCCTCAAGTGGGTCCCTGACCCCCGTGCCTCCTAACTGGGAGATACCTCCAAGCAGGGGTTGACAGACACCTCACACAGGAGAGCTCCAGCTAGCATCTCATGGGTGCCCCCTGGGACAAAGCTTCAGAAGGAAGGAACAGGCAGCAATCTTTGCTGTTCTGCAGCCTCCGCTGGTGATACCCAGGCAAACAGGGTCTGGAGTGGACCTCCAGCAAACTCCAGCAGACCTGCAGCAGAGGGGTATGACTGTTAGAAGAAAAACTAACAAACAGAAAGGAATAGCATCAACATCAACAAAAAGGACGTCCACACAGAAACCCCATCCAAAGGTCACCAACATCAAAGACCAAAGGTAGACAAATCCACAAAGATGAGGAAAAACCAGTGCAAAACGGCTCAAAATTCCAAAAATCAGACCATCTCTTCTCTTTCAAAGGATCATAACTCCTCGCCAGCATTGGAACAAAGCGGGACAGAGAATGATTTTGACAAATTGACAGAAGTAGGCTTCAGAAGGTGGGTAATAACAAACTCCTCCAAGATAAAGGAGCACGTTCTAACCCAATGCAAGGAAGCTAAGAACCTTGAAAAATGGTTAGACCATCGCTAACCAGAATAACCAGTTTAGAGAAGAACATAAATGACCTGATGGAGCTGAAAAACACAGCACGAGAACTTCGTGAAGCATACACAAGTATCAATAGCTCAATCAATCAAGCAGAAGAAAGGATATCAGAGATTGAAGATCAACTTAATGAAATAAAGTGTGAATACAACATTAGAGAAAAAAGAATGAAAAGGAATGAACAAAGCCTCCAAGAAATATGGTACTATGTGATAAGATCAAACCTACATTTGATTGTGTACCTGAAAGTGACAGCGAGAATGGAACCAAGTTGGAAAACACTCTTCAGGATATTACCCAGGAGAACTTCCCCAACCTAGCAAGACAGGCCAACATTCAAATTCAGGAAATATAGAGAATACCACAAAGATATTCCTCCAGAAGAGCAACCCCAAGACACATAGTCATCAGATTGACCAAGGTTGAAATGAAGGAAAAAATGTTAAGGGCAGCCAAAGGGAAAGGTCGGGTTACCCACAAAGGGAAGCCCCTCAGACTAACAGAAGATCTCCCTGCAGAAACCCTACAAGCCAGAAGAAAGTGGGGGCCAATATTCAACATTGTTAAAGAAAAGAATTTTCAACCCAGATTTTCATATCCAGCCAAACTAAGTGTCATAAGCGAAGGAGAAATGAAATCCTATAAAGACAAACAAATGCTGAGAGACTTTGTTACCACCAGGCCTGCCTTACAAGATCTCATGCAGGAAGCACTAGATATGGAAAGGAAAAACTGGTACCAGCCACTGCAAAAACATACTAAATTGTAAAGACTGTTGACACTATGAAGAAACAGCATCAACTAACGGGAAAAATAACCAGCTAGCATCATAATGACAGGATCAAATTCACACATAACAATATTAATCTTACATGTAAATGGGCTAAATATCCCAATTAAAAGACACAGACTGGCAAATTGGATAAAAAGTCAAGACCCATTGGTGTGCTGTATTCAGGAGACTCAACTCACATGCAAAGACACACATAGGCTCAAAATAAAGGGATGGAGGAATATTTACCAAGCAAATGGAAAGCGAAAAAAAAGCAGGGGTTGCAATCCTAGTCCTTGATAAAACAGATTACAAAAGGGATCAACCCAACAAGAAGAGCTAACTATCCGAGATATATATGCACACAATACCAGAGCACCCAGATTCATAAAGCAAGCTCTTAGAGACCTACAAACAAACTTAGACTCCCACATAGTAATAGTGGGAGACTTTATCACCCCACTGTCAATATTAGACAGATCAACAAGACAGAACATTAACAAGGATATCTGGGACTTGAACTTAGCTCTGGACAAAGCAGACCTAATAGACATCTACAGAACTCTCCACCCCAAATCAACAGAATATACATTCTTCTCAGCACCACATTGCACTTATTCTAAAATTGACCACATAATTGGAAGCATAGCACTCCTCAGCAAATGCAAAAAAAAAAATGGAAATTATAATAAACAATCTCTCAGAACACAGTGCAATCAAATTAGCACTCAGGATTAAAAAGCTCACCCAAAACTGCACAACTACATGGAAACTGAACCACCTGCTCCTGAATGACTACAGGGTACATAACGAAATGAAGACAGAAATAAATTAATTCTTTGAAACCAATGAGAACAAAGACACAATGTACCAGAATCTTTGGGACACAGCTAAAGCAGTGTTTAGAGGGAAATTTAGAGCACTAAATGCCCACAGAAGAAAGCAGGAAAAATCTAAAATCAACACCCTAACATCACAATTAAAATAACTAGAGGCTGGGCACGGTGGCTCACGCCTGTAATCCCAACACTTTGGGAGGCTGAAGCAGGCAGATCACCTGAGGTGAGGAGTTCAAGACCAGCCTGGCCAATATGGTGAAACCCTGTCTCTACTAAAATAGAAAAATTAGCCGGCCATGATGGAGAGTGCCTGTAATCCAGCTACTTGGGAGGCTGAAAAGGGAGAATGGCTTGAACCCAGGTGATGGTGGTTGTGGTAAGCCAAGATTGCACCACTGCACCCCAGCCTGGGCGGCTGAGCAAGACTCCTTCGTAAAAAATAAATAAAGTAAAATAAAATAAGACAACTAGAGAATCAAGAGCAAACAAATTCAAAAGCTAGCAGAAGACAAGAAATAATTAAGATCAGAAAAGAACTGAAGGAGATACAGAAACGAAATACCTTCAAAAAATCAATGAATCCAGGAATTGGTTTTCTTGAAAAGATTAACAAAATAGATAGATCACTAGGGAGACAAAGAAGAAAAGAGAGAAGCATCAAATAGACAAAATAAAAAATGATAAAGGAGATATCCCACAGAAATACCAGCTATCAGAGAATACTATAAATACCTCTGTGCAAATTAACTAGAGAATGTAGAAGAAATGGATAAATTCTTGGACACATACACCCTCCCAAGACTACACCAGGAAGAAGTCAAATCCCTGAATAAACCAATAACAGGTTCTGAAATTAAGGCAGTAATTAATAGCCTACCAACCAAAAAAAAAAAAAAGCCCAGGACCAGACGGATTCATAGCCAAATTCTACCAGAGGTACAAAAAGGAGCTGGTACCATACCTTCTGAAACTATTCCAAACAATAGAAAAAGAGAGAATCCTCCCTAACTCATTTTATGAGACCAGCATCATCCTGATACCAAAACCTGGCAGAGACACAATAAAAAAAGAAAATTTCAGGCCAACATCCCTGATGAACATCAATGCGAAAATCCTCAATAAAATACTGGCAAACTGAATCCAGCAGCACATCAAAAAGTTTATCCACCATGATCAAGTTGGCTTCATCCCTGGGATGCAAGGCTGGTTCAATGTATGCAAACCAATAAACGTAATCCATCACATAAACAGAACCAATGATGAAAACCACATGATTATCTCAATAGATGCAGAAAAGGCCTTCAACAAAATTCAACACACCTTCACGCTAAAAACTCTCAATAAACTAGGTATTGATGGAACATATCTCAAAATAAGAGCTCTTTAGGACAAACCCACAGCCAATATCATACTGAATGAGCAAAAGCTGGATGCATTCCTTTGAAAATCGGCACAAGACAAGGATGCCGTCTCTCACCACTCCTATTCAACATAGTATTGGAAGTTCTGGCCAGGGCAATCAGGCAAGAGAAAGAAATAAAGGATATTCAAATAGGAAGAGAGGAAGTCAAATTGTTCCTGTTTGCAGATGACATGATTGTATATTTAGAAACCCCTTTGCCTCAGCTCAAAATCTCCTTAAGCTGATAAGCAACTTCAGCAAAGTCTCAGGATACAAAATCAATGTGGAAAAATCACAAGCATTCCTATACATCAATAATAGACAAAGAGCCAAATCATGAGGGAACTTCCATTCACAATTGCTACAAAGTGAATAAAATACCTAGGAATACAACTTACAAGGGATGTGAAGGACCTCCTCAAGGAGAAGTACAAACCACTGCTCAAGGAAATAAGGGAGGACATAAACAAATGGAAAAAGATTCCATGCTCATCATGGATAGGAAGAATCAATATCTTGAAAGTGTCCATACTGCCCAAAGTAATTTATAGATTCACTGCTATCCCCTCAAACTACCATTAATTGTCTTCACAGAATTAGATAAAACTACTTCAAATTTCATATGGAACCAAAAAAAGAGCCCATATAGCCAAGACAATCTTAAGCAAAAAGAACAACACACTACCTGACTTCAAACTATACTACAAGCGTCGTACTATACTAAAAGCATCACACTACCTGACTTCAAACTATACTATAAGGCTACAGTAACCAAAACAGCATGGTACTGGTACCAAAATAGATATGTAGACCAATGAAACAGAATAGAGGCCTCAGAAATAATGCCACACATCTATAACCATCTGATCTTTGACAAACCTGACACAAACAAGAAATGGGGAAAGGATTCCCTATTTAAAAAATGGTGTTGGGGAAACTGGCTAGCCATATGCAGAAAACTGAAACTGGACCCCTTCCTTATACCTTATACAAAAATTAATTCAGGATGGATTAAAGCCTTAACTGTAAGACTTAAAACCATAAAAACCTAGAAGAAAACCTAGGCAATACCATTGAGGACATAGGAGTGGGCAAAGACTTCATGACTAAAACACCAAAAGCAATGGCAACAAAAGCCAAAATTGAAAATGGGATCTAATTAAACTGAACAGCATCTGCACAGCAAAAGAAACTATCGTCAGAGTGAACAGGAAACCTAGAGAATGGGAGAAAATTTTTGCAATCTATCCATCTGATAAAGGGCTAATATCCAGAATCTACAAGGAACTTAAACAAATTTACAAGAAAAAAACAACTCCATCAAAAAGTGGGCAAAGAATATGAACAGACACTTCTCAAAAGAAGACATTTATGCGGCCAACAAACATATGAAAAAAAGCTCACCATCACTGGTCATTAGAGAAATGCAAATCAAAACCACACTCAGATACCATCTCACACCAGGTAGAATGGCAATCATTAAAAAGTCAGGAAACAACAGATGCTGGAGAGAATGTGGAGAAATAGAAACACTTTTACACTGTTAGTGGGAGTGTAAATTAGTTCAACCATTGTGGAAGACAGTGTGGTGATTCCTCAAGGATCTAGAACCAGAAATACTATATGACCCAGCAATCTCAGTACTGGGTATATACCCAAAGGATTATAAATCATTCTACTACAAAGACACATGCACATGTATGTTTATTGTAGAACTGTTCACAATAGCAAAGACTTGGAACCAACCCAAATGCCCATCAGTGATAGGCTGGATAAAGAAAATGTGGCGCATATATACTATGGAATACTATGCAGCCACAAAAAAGGATGAGTTCATGTCCTTTGCAGGGACATGGATGAAGCTAGAAACTATCATTGTCAGCAAACTAACACAGGAACAGAAAACCAAACACCGCATGTTCTCACTCATAAGTGGGAGTTGAAGAATGAGAACACATGGACACAGGGAGGAGAACATCACACACCGAGGCCTATTGGGGGGTGGGGACTAGGGGAGGTAGAGCATTAGGAGAAATACCTAATGTAGATGACGGGTTGATGGTGCAGCAAACCACCATGGCACATGTATACCTATGTAACAAAGCTGCACAGTCTGCACATGTGCCCCAGAACTGAAAGCATAATTAAAAAAAAAAAATTAAATAATTACAGATACTGGCTAAGCTACAGAGAAAGGGGAACACTTATAAATGGTTGGTAGAAATGCAACCTAGCTCAGTTACTGTGAAAAGCAGTTTGGAGACTTCTCAAAGAACTGAAAACAGGTCCACTATTTGACCCAGAAATACCATTAACTGGGTTTATACCCAAGGGAAAGTAAACTATTCTACCAAAAAGTCACATACATCTACATGTTAATTGAGTCACCATTTACAGCAGAGACATGGAATCAACCATGGAATTGGAGACACGCCAATCAACGGTGGATTGAATAAAGAAAATACAGCACATATACCCTGTGAAATACTACACAGCCATAAGAACTAATGGAATTGTGCCCTTTGCAGCAACATGGATGCAGCTGGAGGCCATTATCTGAATTAAATTAATGCAGGAAAAGAAAACCAAATACTACATGTTCTCATTTATAAGTGAAAGCCAAACATTGGGAACTCAAGGAAATAAAGACGGTAACAATAGGTCAGGTGCTATTACAGGTGGCTCACATCTGTAATCCCAGCACTTTGGGAGGCCGAGGCAGGCGGATCACGAGGTCAGAAGATTGAGACCATCCTGGCTAACACGGTGAAATCCCGTCTCTACTAAAAATGCAAAAATTTAGCCCGGCCTGGTGGCGGGAGCCTGTAGTCCCAGCTACTGGGGAGGCTGAGGCAGGAGAATGGCGTGAACCCAGGAGGCGGAGCTTGCAGTGAGCTGAGATCGCGCCATTGCACTCCAGCCTGGGCGACGGAGCAAGACTCCGTCTCAAAAAAAAAAAAAAAAAAGATGGTAACAATAGACGCTGGGGACTAATAGAGGGGACAGGGGGAGGGAAGGGTTGAAACACTAACTTTCGGGTACTAGGCTCAATATGTAGGTGATAGAATCATCTGCACCTCAAACCTCAGCATCACACAATATACCCATATAACAAACCTGCATATGTAACACCCTTAATCTAAAATGAAAGTTGAAAATAAATAAACAAGTGAGCATAATACCTAAATGAATTTTTAAGAACCAAAAAAGCAAAAATATAAGATAAATGAAAGCGTTCATTGATTTTTAAATGCTCATTGAAGAAGCCATAATTTCTACAATATTGTCATGTAACTCTAGTGGAATTTAAGATCATATCACATCATGAATATATCATTTCTAAATTTTATTTGGTTGTATATATTACAAAATAAAGATATTCATTTAATTTAAAGAGTCTCATAAATGCAGGAAATTGTCTTGATTTTGTTTTTTATTTCATTGTCTATATAAATTTCATAATATAAGCAAACAAATTCCATGTTTAAAATGAAAGCATTCATATGATACTCAATTGCTATATACTTAGAGTCATCAGGCCGATTCCTAATGATTTGACAGTCTGTCAAAAAAAAAAAAAAAAAATGAAAATAGTCATTAGAACATTCCCTTTCCTTTCAGACTTAGATTGTAACAATTATACTGTCATGAAAGTAAGTCATTCAATCCCAGAAGACAACATGTATGCATAATTTAAAATACTAGGCCAGAGTACGTTGTCTGGTCTAATTAGTGTCATAAATAGTGCACAACAATAACTGGATTTACAAGAAAAATTTTAAGCGATTAAAGAGATTTTAGGCATCACACAAATGATGAAACAGAGGGTATTTTGAATCTGGACAGCTGCTAGAGATGTGAAAGAAAATGAGACATCGTGAGTGTATCAGATTTCACATATTAAGTGAGAGGCATAAAATACATTTTTGGTGAGCTGCACATTTGTCCATGCTTTTCTTTTCTTTTTCTTTTTCTTTCTTTCTTTCTTTTTTTTTAAATTGAGACAGAGTCTCATTCTGGAACCCAGGCTGGAGTACAGTGGAGTGATCTTGGCTTACTGCAATCTCTGCCTCCCGAGTTCAAGCGATTCTTGTGCCCAGCCTCCTGAGTAGCTGAGACTACAGGTGCACACCACCTCGCCTAGCTAATTTTTTGTATTTTTAGTAGAGACGGGGTTTCACCATGTTGGCCAGGCTGGTCTCAAACTCCTGACCTCAGGTGATCCGCCCACTTTGGCCTCCCAAAGTGCTGGGATTACAGGTGTGAGCCACCACGCCCAGCCTGTCCATGCATTTTCAAACCAAGGTTCATTTAATTATGCATGATGTCTACACTGTAAGTATTTGAGACTTCAACTAAAAATCCTATCTTTTAAAAAATATGGGGTAAGAGGGAGAACAGTAAACACAATGAATGGCCTATTCAACTTCTCTTCAACTTCATTTTAGAAACTGTATATATTGTTTGAAGATATTATTCCTTTCTAGTGTTGGTTTTAATAAAAAGTGCTTAACTGTGTACATTGAGATCCATAATGTTTTATTTATAAAAATTAGTCATCTCTACTACAGATTCTTGCTCTCTGGCATGTAAGAATGATTTCAGGACCTTCATCGGGCCAGTTGTGATGAACTTCAGAGCCATTATTTTTCATCTAACATTTAAAAAATTGTTATTAGTGGTTGAGTGCAGTAGCACAGGCCTGTAATCCCAGCACTTTGGGAGGCCGAGGCGGGTGGATCACGAGGTCAGCAAATCGAGACCATCCTGGCCAACATGGTGAAACCCCGTCTCTACTAAAATACAAAAAATTAGTCAGGCATGGTTGTGGGCCCTGTAGTCCCAGACACTTGGAAGGCTGAGGCAGGGAATCACTTGAACCCAGGAGGCAGAGATTGTAATGAGTCGAGATTGCACAATTGCACTCCAGCCTTGTGACAGAGTGAGGCTCCGTCTCAAAAACCAAAAATGTTATTAGCATTATATTAATGCATTTATGTATTTATTTAAATATTTCATTGGTAATAGAATTACCCATTTTGTTCCTCTTAATATAGTATTTTGTAGCAACATTACATCAATGACTAAAATAGGTTTTGGAAAGAATTAGCATTCTGCTGAGGTAGCCTTGACTGCAGACTGAGAATGATAAGGTATATAAAATTAGTACTAAATGCCTTCCTAGGGTCAAAATAATGACAGATGTTAAAAATGCATGCCAGTATAACATTCTCAGATTAATTTCCAGAAAATTAAGTAAACACTATGGCGGCATATAAATCTTTGGAACTGTTCTTATTTACCTTTCATCTGTCATTGCTAACGTCTCCAAATTGACATGACTTGCCATGGTCTCTGAATTGTATAAATGTGCTTTGGCTTGAATGAGCATGGGAAATCCCCACCAAGTTGCAAGTTAGGGAAATGTGTCAAAATATTTCATAAGTAAAAGACTATGAAAGCTGCTCCACTGAGGGATCCTAATGGACCTCAGGCCGACCTCCTTCCCAGTAAGATGGCCAGAACAGTGTGCCCACAGGACTTCAAGGGTTCTGAAGTGCCTGCAGTTAATCTGGGTGTATCTGGCTTCCTTTTGTATGGAGAAGTGTCATTTTGCATTATGGGATGAGTAAACCGAGCCTCTCCATAGTTTGGATCAGCCTATCTGAAGTAATCAGTGTCCCTATGCTGTGAGTACATAAAGATGATCAGTGCAGCCCAGCTATTCCACTGTGCCTCAACCTGCCATTCTGTTCAGAGCAGAGTCTCTCTAGAAGCCTGTCTGGCTGTCACTAGCTAGGCCCATTGGGAGATGTCCATGAAGCATGACACCCACATCTTCTCCCAGTTGAAGTGCATCCAAATGGAGGCCATTTTCGAGGTCAAGGGTTGTCAACTCCCTGGGTGGCAAACCAGTACACACAGCAGCAGGTGAGCAGGAGCAAGGGGGCATTCCCGCCTGAACTCTGCCTCCTGTCAGATTGGAGGTGGAATTACATTCTCATAGGAGCATGAGCCCCATTGTGAACTGTGCATGCGAGGGACCTAGGTTGTGTGCTCCTTATGAGAATCTAATGCCTGATGATCTGAAGTGAAACAGTTTCATCCTGAAACCATCCTCCACCCTGAAACCATCCTCCACCCCATTCATGGAAAAATTGTCTTTCACGAAACTGGTCCCTGGTGACAAAAAGGTTGGGGATCAATGGTCTAGATGACATCAAAGTGAGCAATTTCTTTGTTTCCACTGTTTCAGCAAAAGCCCTCTGACTTGTGGATGCTTCCAAAGAGCCTTCACTTTGTAAAGGATCATCTTCCCTTCCCTTTCCCCAAATGGCCTCTACTCCTGCTCTGCAAATCCTATCTATGATGCTCCAGGACCTGGGAAGATAGGAGAGGGAACCCCAGGAGACACCCCCCACTATCCAAGTCCAAGGACATCTGACATTTGTGGAACACTAAGACTATGAAAGAGAAACAACACTGCAGTGAGGACCGCTGATTCAAAGTGAGAAATGAAGAACTTTAAACAATTCTAATTTCGTAAAAGATGTGAGAACACACATTACCATAAAATAGTTATAGAGGCTGCAATGAGGAAAGACTCATCAGAGACTAGGAATCAACTCTTGGAAATTAAAATAAGGTTGTCAGGTAACTACCCATGAAGCTGAATTCCACACTAGTCAGCTTGAAAAAAAAATTAAAAAAAAAAACAAAAACAAAAAAAAACAAAACAGTACAGGACATTTCACAGAATACAAAATAAAAATGCAAAGAGATAATATGAAACTAACTGTAAGAGAAATGGAGGCTAGATCCAGATGGTCCAATAAATATCTAATACAGGTTTTTGAAGGACAGACCTGTGACAGCTTGAAAAGCCTCTCTTCTCCAATAATTAAAACATAAGTCCTGGAATTCAGTCTCACTGGACTAACTTGAATTGCAACCCTATCCTTGAAGCAATTACTGTACCAGAGATATGGAGGGAAAAAAAAGTGATATATTCATTTTCAAATGTTAAGATGGCTTAAAGACACAACAAAAATGTAACAATTTATGGATCTGAATGAAAATGTTATCAGTCTTGCCTATGTAAATATAAAGGTATAGTTTACATAAGATGAGAGAGAAGTATGTAAGATATGTGTAGAGAATAGGTCTCTTAAATGGAAGCTTCAAGTGATGTTTAAAATTGTCAAAAAAAAAAAAAAGAAAACCATCGATGTACATTATTTAAAGGTACTATAATATTAACTGAAGAACTAAAATAACTTTCCTGAATTTAAGAAGAGGGACTGTCAAGCTAAATCCCTCCTTTTATGTAGAAGAGAATCAACAGTTAGTACCTAAAGCTGATAAGCATATTATTTACAATTACGGTAGGGAACACCAGCAGAATTTAAAAGAGAAATTACTACAAGTTCTCTCTGAAGAGTTGGATTTGGTTTCAAAAGGGATTGAGGGGACTCGATTAGCTTTTATTTCATACCCTTCTCTATCTTTTAAAAAACAATTTGCATGTAGTCAGCCCTCTGTATCTGTGGGCGCCACATCCGCGGATTCAATCAACTGTGGAGAGAAAATACTCAGAGGGAAAAACAATTGCATCTGTACTGAACACGGACCGACGTTTTTCCTTCTTGTTATTTCCTAAACGACACAGCATAACAACTATTTACATAGCATTTACATCGTATTAGGTATTGTAAGTAATCTAGAGAGAATTTAAAGTATAAAAAGGATGTGCATGGGTTATATGCAAATACTACACCATTTTCTGTATCAGGGACTTGAGCATCCCAGGATTTTGGTGTCCCTAGGTGTCCTGGAACCAGTCCTCCATGGATACACAGGGTGAATTGTATTATTTTGTGATAAAGATGTGTGCTTAAATACATGAGTAAAATATCTAAATTATAAAACTAGAAAACATTACTTTAGATTATCTTAGAAAAGTATCTGTAAACATTTAAATGATATTACTATGTATACATGTAAAACGTTTCTTGTGTGAGCTTGGGAAATATACCTATTTTTGCACTTGTAAGAACTGTTAAGAGTTGGAAAATAGTTTTCTGTTCTGGCAGTTGACAGTTTCTTTCTGTAAAGGGCCAGTAAATATTCAGGGCTTTGTAGGTCATGAGGAACAATTGAGGGCATTATATATGTACATATGTAACAAGGGGAAAAAATCCCATGATTTATATTGTATTGTCAAAATTTAGAATATGATAAAAATTGACTATGATTTTGTCATAATACAAATTTACTAATGAGAAAAACCAAAACTTTTTTTGAGGGGAGAGGTGACAATATTTTGCTTAGTTGGGGTTCAAAGTGAGTGTTCCCTCTTGTCAAATCAGTTGCAAACATTCATCTGTAAAGACAGACTCATCTGTGGGCCATTAAAAAAAACACAGGTGGTGGATGGGATTTTGTTCATGGGCTACATGCAGTTCACTGACTGCCGCTCTATTTAGTCTGCTGCCATTTAGCGGGAATTCAGACTTAGGCTTCTCAGCTATCTATGGTGAATCGCCAGGTTTCTTCCCAGTTTGTTGCAGAATCAATACCCTGTTAAACAAAATACAAACTGAGTTATTATAAAAATGAAATTTAAAAAACAGACATACAAAATACTGACCCCAATATTTAATTATTGGAATCAATAAACAAAATTATGCTGCTAAATTACTACGAAAGTTTCTGAATACTTAACGTTTTCAACTTCCATATTTATATAGTGGCAAAAAGATAATAAAGAGCTTTGCAGCCTGATCTCAAATAGTTCATTCATCATTTTGGACTTTTAAAAAATATATGTTTCTACCTGCAGTGTAGTATAATTACCAACTTCTACGGCATTGCCAAAACTTGGAATGTGCTTTTCCGCGTCATTAGTGACTTCTGACTCCTCCGATTGGAACCCACATGTGTTTGTTTCCTTTGCAGGCCTAATTGGCAACACTATAGACACCCTAGAGAAATTGAGGAAAGGTGGATAAAGCAACTGAATGCTTTCTTCAGGACCCTTTAGTCTATTTCCTTCGTGACTTCGTTCATTTGGAGGACAACCTTAGAATGAGCATTAATTACCCGATTGAGTCATCAACTAACTTCCAAGAGACAAACTATAATTTACTGAATTTATTACCCAGTATTTTATGCCAATTGTCTTGCAGTATTTTGCTGTCATAAGATGCATTTATTACTGATGATTTCCATCTACTAAGTCATAAGTCAAACCACCATTCCATTTTGTCACACTTCTGTATTTCATATTTAGCCAACTTAGAGTTTGATGGAATAGAAATACACTCTATCTAAATTACTCAATTACTATATTCAAAAGTTTCCACAAATGATGTAGGTACTACGAGAATATTTATGTAAATTCACATTTCCCAGCCATGCTCATCTGACTATGTCAGTTTAAAATGCAAGAGTTAAAATTTTCATTTTGCGGTGATACTATTCCCAAGTGCATTATGTTCATTGCATTGAAGAAACATCTATTACATCTTAAAACACACTTGCCATCATTTTCTTTCTTTGTAAGAATAAAAACACTTCAGAGTTACAGCAGACTCTCAATTAACTTAAGAAAAAGATGGAAAAAAAAAGTCTTGCTTCCTTTCTCTGTCTCTGTCAGGCTGCAGGAGGACTACATTCTTGAGTGGGAAATGAAAGATTTATGACATTTTCGAGACTACAATTTTTAATGAGATGCACATTCCTTTTCTCATGTAAGCCTCGCCTCAGGGGGTCTGGGAGCAGAGAGGGAAGCGTTTTTGTCTGCATCTCCTGATGGTCCTCACTGGATAAGTTTTGTGGAGTGTTCTTCTGTTTAAGAACTATCTTCTTTCATATTGTTTTCCCCATTAAACACATATCCTATGGCATATTTGTTTTGTGCCGTACAAAGGAGATGAAAACGCTAAGGCCTGTTTATGGCACCTGTTTACCTAAGTATCTGGAATCTATAGTGAACGGTTTTCTCCAAATTATTTGTACGTTTCTATTCTTTTTTTTTTTTTTTTTTTTTTGAGACGGAGTCTTGCTCTGTCGCCCAGGCCGGGGTGCAGTGGCCGGATCTCAGCTCACTGCAAGCTCCGCCTCCCGGGTTTACGCCATTCTCCTGCCTCAGCCTCCCGAGTAGCTGGGACTACAGGCGCCCCCGCCAACCCGCCCGGCTAGTTTTTTTGCATTTTTTAGTAGAGACGGGGTTTCACCGTGTTAGCGAGGATGGTCTCGATCTCCTGACCTTGTGATCCGCCCGTCTCGGCCTCCCAAAGTGCTGGGAACGTTTCTATTCTTTCAAGTGCAAGTTAATTTTAAAACAGTATTCTGATGTGTAACTTCCAAGATCCTAATTTCTCTCCTACATATTGCTACTAATGGCCGGACATAAAATGAAATATACTTCATAAACTTCTCTTTACTTCAGTCACATTAAACCTAAACTGTGTAAAATTGATCCTTCTTGAATACAGAGTTGGAGCTGAAACATTGTTGTATGTTCTCATGTCACTGTTAGAAAAACAAAAAGGTGCTTTTAAGATCAAAGAAAAACATAAACCCAGAATACAGTCATGGTTTGAAAACACAGTTTTAGAAATGTACATTTTGATCTTAAAAGATCAGTGAAGGAAAAGGTTTGTGTACTAGACTCTGCCACAAATGAGCACCTGCACTTTGCATGTGACGTGCTGAACATAACCATATCAACACTAGTGAATGAACGTCAGGGCACGCCACAAACAGCAGCTCATTCTGATTAACTGGTTCATATGCTGTTTTCAGTCTTCCTCTTGGGAGAAAAGTCTCTCATATCAACATAGTTGATGGTTCTACAACTAATGTAATTCCAAGCCACTGTACATAGCCTAACATAGCAACTATGAGGCATTAAAGCATTTTTCTTATAGAATATTAGGACTCATAAATACAACTTCTAAATCCGCTTCAAAATACTTTGAGTTCTCATCAACGTTGACACCAAATTATCCGGGTATCCACATTATAAAGAAGCAGATGAGAATAATCTCATGTTTTTGCAATAAAACGATGCTATGTAGCTCATACTCCATAAAATTTTCAAAAATAAAAATTTTGGCTCCATAGCCTTCATTTCAAGCATCTTCTGAATGTGTGCCATTTCTGCAATTAGGGAGATGGCGGCTGGATGGCAGTCTGAAGGTGCTGATTAGAGGTGTTCAGGGATGAACCCAATCAAACCAGTTAAGGGCAGGGACCTGCCAGTTCCGGGGAGTTTCGCACCGAATGGAAAATATTGAGCAATCAGAATCTCAAGCAGTGGCCAATGACACAGAAAACTCATAAACACTCTAAAATAAAAATGTTGCAGGAATGCCACCTAAATTTTTAAAAGTCTTTAACAATAATTATAATAGTTAATATAGATTAAGTGCTTACTATGTGCCAGGGACTCTTCTAAACATCTTCACATCATTTGAGTCTTACAGCATTTCTGTAAGTATAATATTGTCCCCATTTTTAAATGGGGAAATAAAAACACAAAAAAAGTCAATAGCTTGCCCAAGATTACACAGCACATAAATTCTGTAAATAAGATTTTAACTCTGATAGTTTGGTCTACAGCCTGGGCTCTTAACCACTAGGTATAATAGTAAGCAAACATTTGTGAAAAAAACAGTCCTTATCTAAAACTATGAAAATTAATCTTAACATCATCACCACCACCATCATTTAAACATTGGATATGCTTGGGTTTAAAGCACAATTTAGTTCTGCCACTTATGAACTCCGTCATTATCATCATATTTCTTAACCTCTGTAAAATGGTACAACAGCTGTCTTTCAGGGTTATTGCGAGATTGTTATGAATGTACGTAAACCACAAACACAACTTCCCAGCACATCGCAGGTGCTCCAAAAGGGGTATTTTTATTACAAGTATAAGGGGAGTGATACATGCACGCTGCATACATTAACTGCTTACCATATGATTAAGCAGATATAAGTCTGAATATGAATAAAAAATATAAATCCCACACCAAAACACGTCTCAATAAAACATTTCAAAAAACGTATTGGGTCATGAAAAAGAACTTGCTCGATGTAGTGTTTTACTGTTGTGTATCGCATACGTATAACTTAGGCCACAAGAAGAAGTCTTGGCTCAGACTTCACAGCCTCAGTTTTGAAAACAGGGTGTCCAGGGAAGGTGTTTGATACATGCTTGGGGCTGATGTTTATGCTGAGTTTCAATGATCATTCTCCCACATTAATAGGTTTGGCTGAAAATATTAATATGCAAGTAGCAGATGTGTATAGCAACTCAAAATGTGTATATAGCATGAAACTCATCTATGCAAGACACAGACTTTGGTGGTAGACTCTCCAAAGCTTGAAAGTAGAGGCCATTTAACTACAAGGCAATGATCCCAATCTGCTGGTCCCTAACACCACCCCTTAAGGGTTCCCCCAACCTACAATCGCACCAAGCACTATTTGCAAATGAATCACAAGCTGCTATTCTGAGTAACAGACTACAAATTAACTCAGATGGATTGTTAAAGTCATAGTAGTGTGTGTGTGTGTGTGTGTGTGTGTGTGTGTCTGTGTGTGTGTGTCTGTGTGTGTGTGTGTGTGTGTGTACAGAAGATTTTCTTTCTCTCAGGTAAGTGCCCAAGAATGTGACTGCTGAGTCATAGGCTAAGTGCATTTTTAATGATTTAAAATGTAGTAGACTTTATTTTTAGAGCAGTTTTAGAGCAAGTGCAGAGAGTATATATATACCCTCCCCCTCCACACATGCACAGCTTCCCCCACTACCAACGTCCTGAACCAGAGCAGAACATTTGTTAGAATCCACGAACCTACTTGTACACACCATTATTACCCAAAGTGTCTGTGGTATATAGTAAGGTTCATTGGTGGTGGTGTACATTCTACGGGTTTTGACAAATGTATGAAGATATGTACCCACCATTTTAGTATCATCCAGCAATTTTCATTGCCCTAAACATCTTCTGTGTTCTGTCTCCTCATCCCTCCCTTCCACCCCAATTCAAGGCATTCACTGATCTCTTTTCTGCTTTTTTCAGAAGATCATGTAGTTGCAATCACACAGTATGCAGCCTTTCCAGAGTGGCCTCTTTCACTCAGTAATATTTATTCAGGATCCTCCATGTTTGTTATCCTTGACAGTTCGGTTCCTTTCGTTGAGGAATGCGAGTCCATGTCCTGCTGAAGGGCATCTTGCTTGCATCCAAGTTTGGGCAATTCTGAATAAAGCTGCTGTAGGCACCACGTGATGGTTTTCGTGCGGATGTAAGTTTTTAACGCATTTGGGTAACTATCAAAAAGTGCAATTGCTGAATCCTATGGTAAGAGGATGCTTAATTTTTAAAGAAACTGCCAAAGTGTCCTCCAAAGTGGCCATAGTGTGTTGCTTTCCCACCAGTGATGAAAGCCAGTTCCTGCTGCTCCTCGGCAGCATTTGATGTTGTCCATGTTGTAGATGTTAGCCATCTTAATAAGTGTGTAGTGATATTTCATTGCTGTTTTATCACAGTAGCTTTTCATCACGATATAGTATCTCAGTAAAAACACAGCAAAAGTGTAATTATTTAATCATAAGGGGAAACTCAAAATTTTGTTGGAAAGAGGGACTCTCATATTCAAAGAGGTTAGGAATCACTATGTAAAAGGATCCTGATAAGAAAATTGTGCATTTCAAAGTACATGTGCAAAAATGTCCCCTTTTACTTTCTGGCCACACTCCATTCCTTTGCCTGAAACTCTGGTGCAGCCTCCCAGGTCAGGCTGCACCTCCTCTTTCTTCACAATTTTGCATTCGCTCAAAGCACGTAAGGAAAAATTTCTCTTTCTCTTTCTCTTTCTCAAGAGGAATCCTCTAAAACTGTGCTCCATGAGATCCTGGTATTAGGCAAGATGTCATTAAAGGTTCTATGAAACAAAGATTCCATCTGTTTAATGTAACTCATGACACTTCTCCCTCTCTCCATGCATGGAGATACACAATATGTAGTAGCTCATTAAAGGGTTTGAGAAGCATTAGAATTAAAACTATTAATAAAGTAGCATTCCAAACTATTTATATTCACATGTCCAGGGCCCCATGGGTGGAGGACAGAGATTCATCAGAATTTTTTTCTTTTCTTTTTTTTTTTTTTTTTTTTGAGACGGAGTCTCGCTCTGTGGCCCAGGCTGGAGTGCAGTGGCCGGCTCTCAGCTCACTGCAAGCTCTGCCTCCCGGGTTCCCGCCATTCTCCTGCCTCAGCCTCCCTAGTAGCTGGGACCACAGGTACCCGCCACCTTGCCCGGCTAATGTTTTGTATTTTTTAGTATGGACGGGGTTTCACCGTGGTCTTGATTTCCTGACCTCATGATCTGACCCCCTCGGCCTCCCAAAGTGCTGGGATTACAGGTGTGAGCCACTGCCCCCGGCCCAGAGATTTTTTTCAGGCAGCACCGTTAATTACCTAGAAAACATCGTGGTTAGAAGTCCTGTGTCTAAGACTATCCTTTCTGAAACAAGGGAGTAATTTCTACTATAAAGATTTTTTAAAAGGTGAGAGTGTCTGGGCACAGTGGCTCAGGCTTTTAATCCCAACACTTTGGGAGGCTGAAGTGGGCAGATCACCTGAGGTCAGGAGTTCAAGACCAACTTGGCCAATATGGTGAAACCCCCTCTCTAAAAAAATACAAAAATTAGCTGGGCATGGTGGTGGGCATCTGTAATCCCAGCTGCTCGGGAGACTGAGGTGGGATAATCACTTGAACCCAGGAGGCGGAGGTTGCAGGGAGCTGAGATCACACCATTGCACTCCAGCCTGGGCGGTAGAACGAGACTCTGTCTCAAAAAAATAAATAAATAAAAGTGTGAGATAAAATATAGTGGAGATATGGATAAAGAAGTCAGAGGAGTATGCAGGACATCACCCTTCCTTAGATCATCAGTAAAAGTCTGCAAGACAAGGAAAGTGGATGGTACTGGATTTCCTATATAAAACAGTGATGGACAGACCAGCACACAAGGTGGCCACATGGACAAGGGATAGTCTGCATGGACAAGGCACAGAAGGCCATTGTGGGCCCTGGGTTCCTGTCAATGAGATCACTCAGCTCTCCCTACCAGCCAGAATTCTGCCCACTCGAGTCAACCCAAGAAGCTCAACTCCAGATACCTGAAACCCTTTAGAACATCCTATGATAAGATGTAAACAGTGTTCCCTCTCATTTGTGATGGCTTAAACTAACTATACATTCATCACCTATAACGATAAATTCATCAGCTTTTTCCACTTAAACTTGGCCAGGCCACATACAATCTTTGATCTTGAACCATACTTTTCTCCAGACAGAGACTGATAAATGACTTTTTTTGATAGTTAGAACTGAACCTTTATTCATTGTTTCAGTATCTTCGCTCTTTATGCTCCTTTATAAAAAACTGTAAGAAAAATAGACATCTTCACTAAATAGAATTCTTTAAAAATTGCCTTTTATGATATTTGCTAGATTTTATTTGCTTATAATAGATGATGCTCAACACAAGGCCAGCTGTTGATGGTGTGTTATTACATAAAACTAAGCAAACTGTTTGGTCCATAGGGATGGGTCCACAGAATACCCCAGAATCAAGACAAGTGGGCTCTCAACACGCTGATTCCTAAGGCTGCCTTGGACCTATTAACCCTGAGGACCCGGGACGTGGCCAAGGAATCTGAATGTTAATGGTCTCTGAACCACTGGGTTGGATCTCCATAGATAGCAAACCTGGCCCAAGAAATTACTCAGAGTACAAAGAGAACACAGAAGAATGAAGAAAAAGTGTTGAACGTTTTCCATTTAGGGGCTGTAAGGGGCCTTAAAGGACCATTTAGCTCAACCCTATGTCTTTATAGTAGAGGAAAAATATGTTATTTAACCCAGATCACCAAGTTGAATCAGCTGACATTCTTTCCCATCTAAAATGTCATTAGTCTAGAAACTAAAGAAATGAAGAAAATCTGAAAGAATGGAAAAGGAAAGAAACATATATCTGGAAGAAGTCAACTAATCAGTTTCAGAGAAATGTTCTAATTGTTCAAGATGTACTCAACTTGAATCTGTGATCTTTTTTAAAGACTTATTTTTTTAACCCTTAAGATTTGCTTTTCAATATTGGTGTTGCTTGAGACAACAGCAGCTCAATATTTGTGGTAATCTACATCATGAACAGGTACTCGCTTGGGCAGCAAATTACAGAATGAGTAATCATTTTCTAATTTCAAGGTTCCTATTCTTTTAGTCATTTAAAATTCAGACTTCAAGCCAATCTATGAATGCCAGGTTTCTGTTAATTACAAACAATTCATCTTAATTAGCCTGAAAGACTGTTCTAACAAGAAATAAATTATTGAGCACAAAAAGCAAGTTTTGTGACATGTTTAATGTTCATTTCAAATACCTTTCAAAACAAATAGCAGCTGAGAACATGGAAGGTTAAAAAGATAACTTTTGTTGCTGGATTGATTTCAAATCTTCCCTGGCTGCTTGCAGGTGTAGCACTGTTTACTTGTAACTCTATTGTAACAGATCACAATCATTATAATCACGATGGTAATCAATGTTCATTAAAGATACAATGAAAATCCCATGATTAAAGGCCATTTGTTTCATCACAATAAGATCATTTATTTATTATTGGGTAAATGGTTACAAATTGCACATGGTTGGGGCAGTCGAAACAGGGAATATGAATTTGGAGATTGAGGTGGTGAGTGCCTTTTACTTGGTGAAATTCTGACAATCCAAGGAGAAGACTGCGTGTGGCCCATGAGAGAAAGACAGGCTGTGCTTTTACTCACCACACAATTCTACACTGTGATCTGATGGTCATTATTCCTCCCACCTCGGCTCTTCATTTTTCTAAATTAGACAACGCTGAACATATCCTGGTGCCTGTGGGCTATAAATGGTTTTAAACAGCATGCAAGTTGCACCATTCTTTATTTAATTCCATTAGCACGCTTAGCTAGTCTACTATGTAATAAGATAGTTGAAGACATTATATGGGCTTCTTCTCTTTATTTTTGTTTTCGTTTTAAAACCAAAGCAAACATCTCAGGTCAATTCAAAAGGAGTGAGCAGGAAACCCTCACCAAGATGGAAAGTACTAACATTTCATGTGAAAGTAAGTTTTTTCCCTGAATTATGCTCCCTGTTTAACCGTCTAACTCAGATTAACACTGTCATACTTGACAGCCACCAGCAAGATTCATCTACCCCTGCCGTTCAAATTCCAAACAGTCAGTACAAACAATTTTTTAAGACAAATTCAACTGTTCTAATGTAAAACGGTTTGGGGCTCATCTCCAGGCCAAACACATTGGCTAGAGAAACCTCTTTGCTGTCCGACAAAGGTTGTTGCTGTCCTTCAGAGTTGTTCTTAGAGGATGGCCAATCATACATGGTGAGTCAGATGGCCCCAAGGAAAGAGAAAGAAGACGCCACCCACGCACTCTGCGAAGGTTCCACTGGAAAGGTTCCATATGATCTGGCTGTCACTGCCCTTGAATTAGGGCTATGGGAGCACTTCGCCCTACAATTCGCAGAGCAGGAAAGGGTCCTCCTGTTTCCTTGTGTACAGAGGGTGCACATTTCCCAAAACTCTCCTACTTGGAAGATGGACAATTGCCCAGGAATACTAAATATAGCCAGCAAATATTGTCCCCAAGAAATCAGAGTGATCTCTGAGGTCAGGCAAGAATGCAATAGCAGTTTAGAATTGGGTGGGGTAGAAAATTAAAATTAGTCATGAGGAAAATTGCTAAAAACTTTTGCCTTCTCTGACTTCCAATCCCACGAAGCTGACTTCATGTTGCTAAATATTCTGATTACAAGTGAAAACTCAGTTAGACATATGAAAATTCTGTTTATGAAAACCAAAATCTAGAAAGAATACATTTTTCCCCAAGACACTAAACTTATGAGGCCTCGAGTTTATTACTTAGTCCTTAGTTCCTATTTGAGGTTCGCATTTTGAGCCCTCAACGATAGCTAAGAGGTTATGCCCTGATTAAGAATCAGTCAGAATTGGAGTTTTACTCAATGATATACTTAACTCTTTACTTAACCTGACTTAGCACAATTAATTATATAAGTCGCAATTTCCTACTCCTTAAAATGAAAGTAATAGTAATATCTGTGCCATGAAAATAGTAATAGAATTAAATGATATGATGTATGGATGCCTCCTATATGGCACATGCTTAACAATCAATGAAAGCTACTTACAACTAAAAAAAAAAAAAAAAAAATAGAGCCAGGCACAGTGGCTCATGCCTGTAATTCATTCAAGCACTTTGGAAGACCAAGATGGAAGGCTTGCTGGAGGCCAGGGTTTCAGTGAGCTACGATTGCACCGCTAGACTCCAAAGATTTCTTTTTAGCCTAGGGGTTAATAATTAATTTCATCATTATTGATTGCTTTATTTGATGTAACCACACACAGAAACTGTAAAACAGAAAAGAGAAGATGTTCTTAGGCACACAAACCACTGGAAAAGAACAGATAACTCAGAGATAAGACTGCACATCTACAACCATCTGATCTCTGACAAACCTGACGAAAAGAGCAATGGGGAAAGGGCTCCCTACATAGGTGCTGGGAGAGCTGGCTAGCCATATGCAGAAAATCGAAACTGGACCCCTTCCTTACAACACACACAAAAATTAACTCAAGATTAATTAAAGACTTAAATGTAAAACCCAAACAATAAAAACCCTAGAATAAAATCTAGGCAATATCCTTCAGGACATAGGCATGGGCAAAGACTTCATGAAGAAATACCAAAAGCAGTTGCAACAAAACCAAAAATTGACAAACGGGATCTAATTAAACTAAAAAGCTTCTGCACAGCTTTTTAGTTTAGTTTTAGTTTTAGTTTAGTTTAGTTTTTGCACAGCAAAAGAAACTGTCATCAGAGTGAAGAGACAACCTACAGAATGGGAGAAAATTTTTGCAATCTATCCATCTGACAAAGGTCTAATATCGAGAGTCTACAAGGAATTTAAACAACTTTACAAGAAAAAATAAAATAACCCCATTAAAAAGTGGGCAAGGGACGTGAACAGTCACTTCTCAATAGAAGGCGTACATGCGGCCCACAAACATATGAAAAAAAAGCTCAACATCACTGATCATCAGAGAAAAACCACAATGAGATAACATCTCACACCAGTCAGAATGAGAGGCATTATTATTAAAAAGTCAAAAACCAACAGATTCTGGCAAGGTTGTGGAGAAAAAGGGATGCCTTTACACTGTAAATGGGAGTGCAAATATTTCAACCGTTGTGGAAGACAGTGTGGTGATTCCTCAAAGACCTGGAGGGAGAAATACCATTTGACTCAGCAATTCTATCACTGGATATATACTCAAATGGATGTCAATCATTCTATTATAAAGATACATGCACATGTATGTTCATTGCAGGACTATTCACAATAGCAAAGACATGGAATCAACCTGAATGTCTATCAGTGGTAGACAAGATAAAGAAAATGTGGTACATATACACCATGGAATACTATGCAGCCATACAAAAGAATGAGGTTGTGTCCTTTGCAGGGGCATGGATGGAGTTGGAAGCATTATCCTCAGCAAACTAATGTAGGAACAGAAAACCAAACACCACATGCAGTCAGTCATAAGTGGGAGCTGAATGATGAGAACACATGGACACATTGGGGGGAAGGACACACACTGGGGCCTGTGGAGGGGTGCAGGGAGAGGGAGAGCATCAGGAAGAATAGCTGATGGATGCTGGGCTTAATATCTAGGAGATGGGATGATCTGTGCAGCAAACCACCATGACACATGTTTACCCATGTAAAAAACCTGCACATCCTACAGGTGTACCCTTGAAATTAAAATAAAAGTTGAAGAAAAAAAAAGAGAGATGTTCCCAATTGCAAGACCCTAACACCTTCTGTTAGCATTTTCATATAATTTTCCCAGCATTTTTTCCTGGTTGCATTTTTTTACATTCTTTCTCTCTCTCTATATATATATATGTGTATGTGTGTGTGTGTGTATATGCGTGTGTGTGTATGTATATGTATATGTGTATGTATATACATACATATATATGAGCCCATTTATATGTAAAACCTATGTATGTCCATATTTAGAGATATATATGCGCTGTCTTTCCAACATTTCTTATAGCTTTAATCGTGAAATAAATCAATGTCATAATAAATTTTGGCCCTAATTATCTGCCATTGTTTATCTGTCCTCATCCAAAGTCAATTAGAAAAAGAGAGAAAATTATTAAGTATTTATCAAGTTAAAGCTCCTTAATATTAAAAAGATTAATATAAGAGAAGATATGAGGATCTAAGCCTAAATCTTAACTGGCATGAAAAAACAATGACTTTATCCAGATGGTCCTTTGTTTCATTTAACACAACACACACAGGTAGGATGTTCTCTTCCTTCTTCCTTACCTCTCAACAGAAGCATGTGGCAGTCTACGCTGCACATTGCTGAGTTATCTTTAACTTAGGTTTTTCTACAAGAAGAAATATATGTGACTGCATGCAATAAAAGTACCCGCAGAGATTTAGTTTAGCCTTGAGACAAAAACTCATAATGGCTAATTTAAAGCACAAAGGTGAGGCCACTTTGCTGGAATGAATTTAGAGTTGAAACAATTGTAAAGCATCAGTCCTGTAGTCTGGATTCTCAGGGTTGCTGCTACTTTCTGTTTGATTTGGACTCACCATGATGTAACTCTGGCACTGCTAAGACCATGCCTGGAAAGTGCCTATTCATTTGAGGCCACATATAATCAACCAAATACACATTGTGTCCTTCTTTTGATCTAGTCACCTGTGATACAACAATAAACAGGACCAGTCTCTGACCTCAGAGAATTCATCCACTCATTCTACTGAGCTGATGTGTGCCAAGTTTGAGTTACAATTAGCTTAGAACAGTAGCAACCACAGATACTTCTCGGGTGTCAGGCTGATTCCCCATCTTCTAAAATGCACTACATTTCTTGAATAAATCGGTCACCCAAGGCAGGTATGTGCCTCTTCACTCATCTAATTCAATTCATCCATCCATGACTTTAGAATTGTTCAAAAATTGCCCAGCTTGCTAATACCTGCAAATATTGATACTTCCCTGTTTTATTTTAGATCACATGGTGTCTTTTCCCTAAACGTATGAGGCATTTTTGTTAAATAGCAGACTCCCAATCTGGGGAGCAACTGAAATCATAAACTTAGTGAAAGTACCATATATATATATATATGTACACACACACACACACACACATATATGGGAATAATAATATTGGTGATTTCCACAAGGAATTTTTGTGAGAATTGAATGGAAAATGTTATAGATATATGTAATTTTTAAATTAATCTTAGCCCACATCACATAAAAATAGTAGTAGCAGATATTATCTTCATCATCATCAAGAAAATAGAGCCATTTCAGCCCCTTTGGAAAATAATTTGGCATTTCCTCAAAATGTTGTACATAAAACTACCATATCACCAAGCAATTCCACTCCTAAGTATCTATCCAAGAGAAAAGAAGCATATATCTACATAAAGACTTGCACGTCAATGTTTACAGCAGCATTATTCCTAAAAGCCAGGACCTGAGAACAACCTGACCACCCCTCAGCTGGTGAATGGATACAAATATGGTATATTCATACGGTGAAATCGCATTGGCTAATAAGAAGGAATGAGGTGCCGGTACCTGCTACATCACAGAGGAACCTCAGAAACATTGCCCTAAGTGAAAGAAGGCAGACACAAGAGACCACAGACTGTGGATTCCACTTTTAATGATCAATACTAGATTAGTAGTTGCCTGGGGATTAAAGTGTGAAAAAGGATTAACTGTAAATAGGCAGTAGGGATTTTAGATGGGGCATGGAAAAATGCTCTGAGATCGATTTATGGCGATATTTCCACCATGCCACAGAGTTACAAAACAGTCATTGAATTGTATACCTGCAAGGGCTGAACTTTCGTGATGTGTAAAACAGACCTCAATAAAGTTCTTACCAGGAAGATAACAGAACCAAGGTCTAAGCACATCAATTATCCAGTTGCCTCCTTTATATCTTTCATATATTTAGAGAATCTGTGTCCACTAAAATCACATTTATGCAGTTAAAGATGAGATTAAGAAATTGTGTTATCCAGTTGATAACCTGAACCTTAACAGTATAGGTAATGTAGGACTTAATGTGATTTTTAGATTCAGAATGATGTATTCATTTGTGAACTGTTTTCTGGATCACATAAAACTTTATTCCAAACATAAACTGTAGCACAAATGACACAATCCTTCTTCACACAGATACACACACACACATACACACACACACACACACACACACACAGAGCCATCAGTACGAGCAGAATTGGGCATAACCTTTCATTACGCGCATAACATCTTCTCCACATGATCCTCCTGTCCAGTTAACAAGATGGCCCAAACCAAGTACCTCAAGTCCAATGTCCCGAGAACTGTTTTCAGTGTTTGTGGTTGTGGACCTGTCTTTACTTGTTTCCAAATTATTCTAATTCTAATCCTCTCAGGTCTCATTTTGATCTTCCCAGCTCTGATCTCCCAACTCTGTGACCCCAATCTTGATCACTAACGCTAGATTTATGACTTTCAGTTGATCTTTCTCTCTCTCTCTCTTTGCACAGTTTGTCTCCTGTGTGTCTGTCTCTGGGAGACACTCTGCTCTAGCCATGTCAAAACCAATTCTGAACCAGGCCTTCTGGCTCTGTCCTCACCCTTCCCTCACCATCTACTAACCCCCTCAAAGAGGAAGCCGTCTTTTTCTTTTCCACATACAGAGCCTTTTGTCTGTACATCTATTATGAAGTTTAATACTTTCCACTCTACATTAAATATAGTTATTTATATTTATATAATTGAGTTGTTATAACCTCAATTATTTCATCTTTACTTAATATCTTTCAAAGTGTGGAATACAGAGGTTTGCTCACAAGAAAGTATATTTTCAGAAGTGTCCTGATTGATTGACATATCTGTTATGTTTAAGTGAAAGGGTTGGCTCTGCTACAGTTTATTTCAGTTATCAGTATAGCACGCACTGAGTTACTGCTGGAAAATACTACCTTCTTGTCTTCTTGAGGCATTGCAAAAGGTATGGGAAAAGACCCTGAATTTGCCCCAATTTTTAAACAAACCAAAGAAACATTAAAGCATTTAAATGGCTTATTAACGTTAACCTATTTATATCTACATATTTGTTAGCCTGTGAGAAAATGGAACTTAGGGTCTTTGCAAAAGAACTGCCAGGTTGTAAAAAGGATTGGAAAGTCAGGCTCACGTAGTAGTGTGCAGAGAAACAGACTCTATGCCTGGAGCAAAATATCCCAGCATCCCCTCCACCTCTACGGTGTGATTTCTTAATGCTGTCCTTGGCTCGACAAAGGAAGTCTGATATTTCAGAGGTGAGTTGCAAAGTGGCCAAACCACTCTTCAATGCACTATAGCTTGACATAATATTTGCTGCTAGCTTCTTGTTTAAAAATGCCATCAGTTCAACATTAACTGAAAAAGTAATTATTCTCCAGTTTCACGGAGCTATTAAGAAAAAAAAAAAAAAGTTCATTGAAACTCCAGGATATGAAATACTGTGCTTTTAGGACCTTTTGGAAGCCTTTCAACATTCGGAGCAGAAAAACATAAATTTATTTTTTAAGAAGCAGATTTAGGAACTTTAGTGAATGGGAAGAGAAAGCATTAATTTAAGCCTCAGTAGAGATGACAATTCAACAAAATTCTGAAAGCCCTCCTTAGATCAGACTCTCATACATTCTGAAAACTCAATACCATTTATTGTTACAAGATCCTTGATGATTTAGAAATACATACCCACACACATTAAGTCCTGTGTACTAAATCAAAGAAACTTCAAATTAGCTTGAACTTTGAAATGCTATAACTTGCATGAATGATGATTCATTTCTTTATATTCAGTCACCAAATATTATTGCGCCGACGATAAGCTTGAAGACGTTAAGGGCTCTGGGGTAGAGAAGAGAGATGCTAAAGTAACAGCCTGCACATGAGATCTTGACCTGTAATGAAGTGCCGATTTAGTTGGAAAGACCGAACGTGTCATCTATAACACTGAGGAAAATCTCACTGTGTATGTGGCATAACCTCAATTTATAAAAATTTGAGAGAAAATCACAAGAATAGAGAGGTTTTGCAAGGTTATGGAGCTTGTACACTATTTTTTTAGAACATGAGGTATAAAATCATAGGTAAATGTGGGCTCCACATCCTACTTTTTAGGTAACTTTGAACAAGTCACCTCTTTAAATCTCAGTGAAACGAAGCTGAAAGTTCTTTGAAAACTGTAACGATTATTTATTAGTGAGAGATGACTTCTGTGGGTATAAGCAGAAAACACTACTTTTTGAATGAATTACAAACATGTAACTATGACTTTAATGCTAACATTTTGTGAAATTTTTATAAAACATTCTAATTCACATGTTCCCCTACTGTTCCAAAGTCAGCAATTTTAAGACATATGATTTAAAAAGGAAAAAAAAAAAAAACCTAACTGTGGGGAAATATTGCTAACTAGGTCGATCGTGTCATTGCCTTATTTTTATAATTGAAAAAAAACCCCAAAACTTTAATACTCATTTCTGGTTGCTTAAAAACAAATTAAATATAAAACTGTGTAGCTGTCATAGATGATGATATTTTAATCTACTGAAAATTATTACAGTAGAAAATTTTTAAAGTCTAGGAAGCAATAGTCAGCACCAAAATACTGCTTTTGCTGTTGTATGCACAGTTTTAGTTTCCATTTTGTGAATAAATACGTAAAAATATAGGGTAAAAATACGTATTTAATAGGATTCTTGCACAGTTTTAGTTTCCATTTTGTGAATAAATACATAAAAATATAGGGTAAAAATACATATTTAATAGGATTCTTGCAACTTTCTGTTAGCACAATTAGTGCAGAGCATTTGTGAATAAGATAGAACTAGGGTCTGCCCTACAGCTTTTGAGTTAGTCTTTTTCTAACAACTGCTATTTATTCAGAGAGGATGCAAAGTAACAGTTCTAATCACTACACTGGCAAAGGAGCACCTTTAAATTGTATGTGGCACAAGCTAAATCTGGGAAGGGAAATGAAACACAAATGAAAGGGCAACTTCTTTTGGAAACCTTCCTTCCTTTGTGGTATTTTTGTCCTTCCTCCATTTCATGAATCCTACTAAGAAAAAACTTTCTCTGATGCATTCTCATCCCCAAATCTTTATTGTTTTTATTTAACAAGGCTTCCAAGAAGAATCGGAAAGTGAAGGAAAGGATGACCATAAAGAAAACCATTCTTTAGATGAGATTTTTGTCATATTGTTACCGAAACACCAGCGGTTTGGTTCAGGTCCTGCTGCTCTCAACACGGAAGACCAACGACCAGGGTGATGAGTATTGCCAAGGAAGAAGCTTTAATCAGGTGCTACAGGCCAAGAGATGGGAACTCAGTCTCAAATCTGTCTCTGGGACTTACTGAAACTAGGAGTTTATATAGCAGGAAAGGATTGTAACAATGTGTAAGAAAACAAGAACTAGGGAGGGGCAAGGAAGCCATCATGATGAATGAGGGGTCTGGCATCTCACTGTCTGGATGTGATGATCTAGTGAGTTTCAGTTCTTTGATAGTTTTTTGAGAGGTCTGAAGGTCATTTTCCAAGGAAGGAACTCAGATAAAACAAATGTCAGTTTCAAGCTTGAAGACCAGAAGGATTGGCTGGTTGCAGTGGCTCACGGCCAGACGCGGTGGCTCATGCCTGTACTACCAGCACTTTGGGAGTCCGAGGCAGGCGGATCAGAAGGTAGGAGTTAAGACCAGCCTGGCCAACATGGTGAAACCCGTCTCTACTAAAAATACAAAAAGTAGCCAGGCATGGTGGTGGCGCCTGTAATCCCAGTTACTCAGGGGGCTGATGCAGGAGAATCGCTTAAACCTGGGAGGCGGAGGTTGCAGTGAGCTGAGATTGTGCCATTGCACTCCAGCCTGGACAATAGAGTGAGACTCTGTCAAAAAACAAAAACAAACAAAAAAACCAGAAGGATCAATTTCTGTGTTTATCCAAAAATGATTGTGTCTGGGACTCCTGGATCAGTTTCAGGCCCCCCTTTCTATTTATCAATTCCTCAATCATGGGGAATCTGGTTGTTGATCTTTCTGGCTGCCTCCTGCTGTGAAGGGGTGTCATGGGCAACTCCACACCATGGGTGACCACATAGCCACCCAGGAATCAAAGGTTAATCTCATTTTAGAGTTTTGTTCTGAAACACAGTATTTCTCTCTCCAGCCCCCGACAACCACCAGAGACAAATTGTTAGTGAAACACCAGGGATTTGGTCTGGGTCCTGCTGCTCCCACACAGAAAGCCAATCACTGAGACAACAGTGTTGCCAAGGGAGAAGGCTTTAATTTGGTGCTGCAGCTGAGGAGATGCCAGCTGAAACTCAAATCCATCTTCCTGACTGACTAAAACCAGGGGTTTATATAGCAGACAAGAAATGTAACAATGTGTAAGAAAACAGGAACTCCAAAGAGTCAAGGAAGCCATCCTGGTAAATGAAGAGTCCCACATCTGGTGCGGTGATCTGGGTTCAGTTCTTTGATGCTTTTTGTAAGAGGCCTGAAGGTAATTTCTTGAGGAAGGAACTCAGATAAAACCAATGTAAGGCTCAAGCTTTTTTTTTTTTTTTTTTTTTTTTTTTTTGAGACAGAGTCTTGCTCTGTCGCCCAGGCTGGAGTGCAGTGGCCGGATCTCGGCTCTCTGCAAGCTCCGCCTCCTGGGTTTACGCCATTCTCCTGCCTCAGCCTCCCGAGTAGCTGGGACTACAGGGACCCGCCACCTCGCCCGGCTAGTTTTTTTGTATTTTTTTAGTAGAGACGGGGTTTCACCATGTTAGCCAGGATGGTCTCCATCTCCTGACCTCGTGATCCACCCGTCCCGGCCTCCCAAAGTGCTGGGATTACAGGCTTGAGCCACCGCGCCCGGCCAAGGCTCAAGCTTTAACAGCAGAAGGGTCCATTTCTATGTTTATCCAAAATGGGACTGTTGGGGATGGTTTCAAAATCACAGCAGGACCAATCTACCTGCAAAATAGGCTTCAGTCCCATGTACTAGCCTGATTACACGAAATGCAACAAGATCATTGTCTACATAGGCATTCCTGGATTGGCTTTGCTGGAACCTCTCACAAGTTCATTTCAGTCAAAGCCCTGGGAAATAACCAGTTCCTCCAACTGGGGAAGGGGTTTCCTTTATAAAAGAAAACATGTTGTTATGCAAACAAACACATTGCCATGAGTTAAGAATATTCACAAATAGTTTACAAATTATGGAGAAATTGAGCAGAGAGAAAAATAGGCTTCAAATTCTGTTTTTAAAAGTGTACTCTATTCAGTACACTTAAAGCATACTTAAAGCCTGTAAATATCTCCAAAGGAAAAAACTCTTCAGACTCTGAAAAACAAAACAAAAAGAAACAGCAATATTTCAAACATAAAAATCATAAAAGATTATTTCGGTCATTATTAGTTGAGTCTATGCAATCAGCTGCTGCTCTGCTTCATATTGGGTTAGTGGCAGTCTTGATGAACACATCAGCCTTTCAATTAGGCGCCTAGAAGTTTTCTCTCTAATCCAAAGACACAATCTCCAAAGTTACTGAAACTTCCATTCAAGAGTCCTTTTTATGAACTCTTCCAAAGAAGCAATGTTTGGACTGTGGCTGATTGTAAGTCACTTTTTGAGAAGGATCAAAGCAAAACAACAATTGTGGATAACAAAAAGTCTTGAGATACCCATAGTTAAAGACACAGTTGACAAGAAAATTTGGTCATTTCTGTGGCATACAACAACTTAATAATTATGATTATTACTGACAACATACATTTTAAAATATCAGAATTTTAAGAATCTCATACAATCCTGGAACACATATTATCACTACATTTATATAAATACAACCCAAAGGAAGCTAAACACCACCTCAGATTTGACAATGCTTCCTGCATAATTCTAACATAATGAATAAGCCTGTTATGTCTCTCTTGCACGTCAGGGAACCTAATATCTGGAAAAGTTAGTTTGAGGACAAAAAGACTGAATTCAGAACTTGAAATTTTACTCCTAGGAAGTTTACCAAATATCAAAGTTTTAAGACAATATCACAAAATAGGATCACAAGTCACTACAAAATAGTCATCCATTTAGCCAAAGTGAAAAATCAAAAACATTTACATTTTGATAGAGAAGAGACTCTGTTTCCCAAACAATAAGACCTAATAAAGACAGCATGAGGCCAACGAAATCTGTCTCTACCCACTGTCTTTTCTCTCTGCAATTTACTCAAAAAGTAAACAAAATATTTTATCTCTCAATATTACATATTTTTAAAAAAATTTTCCTTTGAATGGCATTTGATTAATGTTAAAGCTAATTTTAATAAAATATTATAAACAAATCTAATATAATCACTTTTACAATAAGGTAAAGATTTCTATAATCTTTTTTTTTTTTTTTTTTTGAGACGGAGTCTCACTCTGTCACCCAGGCTGGAGTGCAGTGGTGCCATCTCAGCTCACTGCAACTTCCGCCTCCTGGGTTCAAGCAACTCTCTGCCTCAGCCTCCCGAGTAGTTGGGACTACAGGTGCCTGCCACCACGCCTTGCTAATTTTTGTATTTTTAGTAGAGATGGGGTTTCACCATCTTGGCCAGGCTGGTCTTGGACTCCTAACCTCGTGATCCACCCACCTCGGCCTCCCAAAGTGCTGGGATTACAGGCATGAGCTACTGTGCCTGGCCAATTTCTATAAACTTTTATAACCTTTTTGCAATTTTCTATTAAGGAGCAGATCAATGCTTCAAGAAAACTCTGTTATTCCAAGACATGGATCCGGACACTAGCCTGGTTTCAATGAGCTTTTGATATTAATGTTGTTTAATTTATAGAAAAGCTGAAGTAATCCTATGCCTCAAAAATCAGCCCTGACAATCTCACATGCCTACCTCTTCCACAATAGTCCCTGGGCCTAGAGAGATTAAGTGGTTTTAATTTCTGGCCTTGTCTCACGAAAGCAGTTCATTTTGATCGTCACCTTCTCCAGAGTCTGAAAACAAAGCTTTGACTGCTGTCAATGCTCAAAATTTAGCAGGGATTGGTGCCTTCTTCAACCCGAGAGTCAAAGCCCTGTTACTTAACAGCACAAGCATTAGTTAATAGGATGTTTATACTACAGAAAGTCCTATCATTCGCTCTAACATGTCACAAATTAAAACACTGTGATTTGGCATTTGTGGATTACTGCCTGCAGTGCTTCAAACCACTGTATTAAAGTAGTTAGGTTATTCATTGCATAATTGCTAGTATTCTAGTGACAGAACTGTGACCAAAAGCATCAAAATGTGACAGGTTCTACGCCAAACTTTTCAAAGTAAGACAACTACGGTTTCTTGTTGTCATTAAAAAAAAATGGTAAATGCAAATATCAATTTTGGAAAAAATGCCATTTAAAAGATGGTAAATGCAAATGTCAGTTTTGGAAATTCAATATAAGAATTAATCATCTCCTTTCACTTAAATACTATACAACAAAACAGGGACAAAGTAAGGAAAAGCACACAGCAATTTATTTTCAGCTATTTTAAAAGAGCATCATCACACTTTTCCAAGATTGGTTTCTCGATGCAGTACTGAGAACTGATTGGGTAAGTTTCACCACCACCGTTTTCAAAGCAGTGCAGCACTGGTGCACGTCTTGTTTTCAGGTACACACATGAAGGTTCATCAGTGATGAATGACTTGGGATCAGAAATCACTACGAAGTCTCACATTTTAAAAACGTTTTTACTGCTTAATCCAAATGAATGTCACTTAATGCTAATAATGATAAACACAAATAAAATAGTTTGCGAAAAATCCCAATCAATATAATTTCCTTAAGGAAAAGGCCAATATTTCCTGAACATTAACTTTGTATGTGTATCAGGTTTTCCTCATTAAAAGATCTGAAACCAACTCAAATTATTGACTGTATTGAATTACCTTGGTAATAAATACCATTTAAACATTTTTATTCTCACTTAGGTTTTCAAATAATAAATAATGTACTGTTCCTGTTCAGAACTTATAAAAAAGTGTTTTATGCAGTTTATTGCCAGGAACCTTAAATCTCTCATAGCTCTCTAGATCAATCAGAGGTAAGGAAAACCAATGAAATTTTAAATGGCTGATGTCCTCTCTATCAATTTTTGGAGGCTTCACAAAGGTATATTAGGAACTTTAGATCAATAGAACAAATAATGAATTGTTGGAAATGTATAGAAAACAAAATGACTACTTATAGAACCAGATAGTTTCAAGCTTTAAGACCAGAATATTCGATTTTTACGTTTATCCAAAAACAACTGTCTATGGAACTGTTAGGTATGTGTTTTTGGTTTGTCGTTGTTTCGTTTGTTTGTTTGTTTGTTGCTGGAGTCTCGCTCTGTCAACCAGACTGGAGTGCAGTGGCGTGATCTCGGCTCACCGCAACGTCCGCCTCCCGGGTTCAAACGATTCTCCAGCCTCAGTCTCCGAGTAGCTGGGCCTACAGGCGTCCGCCACCATGCGTGGCTAGTTATTGTGTTTTCAGTAGAGATGGAGTTTCACCATGTTGGCCAGATTCATCTCAAACTCCTGAAATCAGGTGATCTGCCCACCTCAGCCTCCCAAAGTGTTGGGATTACAGACGTAAGTCACCACGCCCAGCCGGGTCTGTTTCAATCTTCCTATTTGCAACAGAATTGGTAAAGTGACTTAACAGAGTAGTATCAAAATGATGGTGGTATAGCGACTGGGACATAAGATGCGTAGATTCGTGATACAGTGACAAAATGCAGTGTTCAAATAGGATCCGCCATAACATGTATGCTGTAGGCATACCCAATATTGTGACTAGTCCACTTATAGGACATTCTGTTTCCAAAGCTGGCACCAAAAAAAAAATAGACAAAAAACAAAGACATGGCCAGTGAAGGTCTTGAGTGCTGGGATCTAGTTACAAAGGTTTGGGAAGTATATTTTCTTAATCTTAGAGGACTATTCGCGGCTGATATCTTCTCAAACGTGCCTTACAGGTGCTTCCCTTTGCAGCACACATTCCATACACCACATCAATCACTCCGTTTAGTCATCTTCTGTGTCCTTGTCTTGCCACGCGTGTCTGCTATTCTTTCCACAATAGGTGACTCTGGGTCCGGGAATCGGACTTGCTGTAGCCAACAGGATGAGGTGAGATTGACAGTGTGAGTTTTACAAGGTTCACAGTAGCTCTGATTGCCCTTCTGTGTCTTGGCTCCAGCCATTTCTGGGGGTCTCAGGAGGAAGACAAAAGACATGTGGGACAGAGCCACATCCAAGGACCCCAGCCCAACCCAGACGGCTAACACTCGGCTGGTGACGTGTGCAAGTTGGTCCAATTAAGACTACAACTTCTGATCCTGTCCTGCCTAGATCCATCCACCCTGGGAACTTAAAAGAAATAGTGAATGATTATAGTTTGAAGTCATTGAGTTTGGTGTGCGTGTGCGTGCGTGTGGCGAGGAGGAGGCAACAGGTAATTAATAAAAGTAACTAATCTCGAAATTGTGGCCTTTTCTATTTCCAGACTTCTGTAGAAATCATGTTTTTAGTATATACAGACTGAATGCTAAACTTTTGTCTTCAAGAGTAAATACTGTCCATAGGGGAGGTCTACAGAAAAAAAGTAAATATATGAGTCATAGTCAGTCTCAAGATATAGTACATATGTAACTGAATAAACTGATGAACGAAATGGCTGAAGAAGAAAATTTTTAATGCTCTACTTAAAACACAGTAGGCTCAATTTCCATATTCTCTGAAATAATACAAATGATTTTGCAATGATACATTTACTTACATTAATTCTGCTCATTGAAATATTTCCTTTAAGGAAATATATTTGGAATCCAACAAATTTCTTCACTCGGTATCTTCAGCACATATTCATACAGGTAAACAAGCAAACAGTTTTTATTTAATATTTAAAGTATCAACTAAAACCATCTGAAAATTATCAAGAATGTAAATGACTATATAGCGGTTAATTTTTTTTTAAGAAAACTGAATGTCAACTTGTCTTTCCTTTGATGGGTAGGATAAAAGGAGTAAGTTACAATGTCTTCCTTCATCTCTGCCTCTTTCAATGTCCTTTCCTTTATGCTCATCTCAGTCTCTCTTTAACCAAACTTGTAAGCTAAGTCTGGCAAGCCACATAGCATTTTTTAAGAAGTCAATAAACATTTAGCCCTTTGAGGAGATATCAAAGAAGCAAATTAAATTTGTTACAACGACTTGATCCGTGTTCTCTTGGTCTAATGATTTCAGCCCCAAATCCAAAAGTTAAAAGAAAGCAGAATTAGTTTTAAATCACTTTGCACTTAATCTCTCTTTGCCTCTTCTCTCCCCAGAGTACTCATTTTTTTTACCTAGAATATTCTTTCTTAAATATACTAGGATACAAATTCTAATATACGCAGGGAAATTTGAGCCTTTAGTGCGCAAATTTGAAATTTGAGCCTAAGTGCCCTCACAGCACTTAGCATGGGGATTTGTGACAGGTGCGCACTCTACTATAAACCAGCATTGTCTGATACACCAGTTGACCTAGCATGACCGTTCATATTGAAAGTCTTTGTGTTCTCGAAGTTAATCCTTTCCTATTCACAAATTCCTTGAAAACATGATACATAGTGTCAAATATTGCTAAAATTGTAAGGTGTTATATCTAAAACTTAAGCCTTTATTTTTTAAGGTGTTATAATAGTAAAATTCCAAGATGAAATATGCCAAGATTGACAGAAATACTGTGTTTCACAAAGAAATCTCAATGTATTTATATGTATGAGTAGTCTTCAAATTTACAACAACAGAAAAATCAAATAAGAACTCTAACAAAAATGTCTGTTTTCCTTTTCGAATGTCGGCCAAACAATTTGTGATTTTAAATTTTTTACTTGAGTCTCTGTTAAGTCTTTGAGACTATCCATTTTGCTTTTCTGATCTTCAGTTCTTTCCAAAACCACAGAAACTCTCTAAACTGTCATAGTGTGCCAGATGGAACCAAAGTTGTAGTTTGCACTGGGCAGTAAACGCTGAACTTGAAATTAATCAGACCTCTACTCGAGTAAAATGAAAGCTATATCCAACGAAAAAGCACCTAAATATTGTACCCACACAGGCCGGAAAACATCAAAGGCCTTCAAAAAGCGAATACATCTGGTGTTGACAACCTAGTACTACACAAGAACTATGGAAATTCCGAGGTTAGAATGTTCTAACAGAAGCCCCTCCACGAAGAGACGAAATGGTCAAACGTCCAGGACTCTTCGAGAAGACAAGGGTAAATTGCTAAAGAGTATTGAGGTTGCTCCAATAGTCACCAGTATGTTTCTTCTGGTTTTTCTTCCCCAACTAGAATTAAAAATTGTGTATGCTACAATTTTATGCTTGAACTATAAAAGAATCAAAAATGTGAGTAACACCAAGTCGATGTTTTTATTTACTTTTTAATTTTATGGGTACATAGTACATGTAAATATTTATGGGGTACATGAGATATTTTGACATAGGCATGCAATGCATCATCATCACACCAGAGTAAATGGTTTCAATGTGGAAAGATATTTTTGTGGGATACAGAATTCTAGGTTGGGAGGGACTTTTGCTCTTATTGCTTTTTGGCCCAGTCTTGCTTTCCTTATTTATGATAAAAAGTTAGCAGGATTTCTCATTTTTGTTTCTCTTTATCTCTGACTGCTTTTAAGAGTTTCTCTTAATGTATTTTCAACAATATTATTATAATGTGCCTTGATATGTTTTTCTTAGCCTTTCTCTTGCTTAGGGTTTGTCAAGATTTTTGATCTACAGGTACACTTTTATTAGAAAGGGGATCATGAGTTACCCAGACATGAGCCATGCTTGGGAAGCTGTTACTGCCCCTATGGCTACAGACACAGTGGAAGTAGGCAGGGTTTCCAGACAGACAATCATGGTGGGTTTCCTGACAGAAGCAGGGTTCACTGAAGGTGGGTGACTGGGAGAAATACTTTGATTTTTCCATATATGTTCTTCCCTAATCTTCTGTCAGTACCTCCGACAGTCAGAATTTACCCTGTGATGAACAGCAGAGCATGTGAAGGCTAGAAACAGAGCTCAGAGAAAATCAGCAGCTGCCCCTCACAAGACCAACGTATTCTGACTTCTTCACTGTGGGATTCATGCCATCTGGAAGAACAACTGGGCATATATTTGGTGAATGAATGAATGAAATATAACTAAACTCATGTTTTATTGCTGAGAAAATTGAAGCTCCTGCGGGCTTCACAATTTACTCAGGTGGTTAATGGAAGAACTAGGACTTAAATTTAGGCTCTCTACTTCATATTTCAACATAGCAATTGCCTCTGACTTCTGTAAATTGAATCATATTTTAAATCCATATGAGAACTTTCTTTCTGAAGACATTCTGTATTGCACTTTTTGCAAAACTGAAATCCTTTATCACCTTTGTTAGGTAGATTTTTCAAGTTTCAGTTTCTCTTCAAGCTTTCTGGACTATTTCTTTCGCTAGGAGATTTTACATAACAACTCTATTTTAAAAGAACAGAGCATTTCAAAAGGATTCTCATTTTGGTAAAAGAGTCAGCATAATGCGAAAGAAAGAGCATGGTTTCTGTGAACAGATAGTACTACATTCTGATCTAGGATTTACAACTAATAGCAAATTACACATTAGACAAAACACTTAACTTTTCTGGTCCTTGATTCCTTATTCTGTGAACTGGGGATAATAATGTCTCCTCTAATCATGCCACAGAAGTGTAAGAATGAAATTAGATGATGCGTATGTTATGCAAATACATTTGTTACTATTGCTTAGCTATGAGTGTCCTTCTCTCCAGATTAGCTTTTATTACTGACACTCATTGTGGACATAGAGTCCAGCTGATAGTGGTGATGGGTGGGCATGGCTGAAGCAGAAGCATAGAATGTTAAGAGACCCAGCAATAGAAACTTCATTGTCCAATGAGATCTAGTGAGAACAGTAACACTCATAGCAGGTAAAGGCGCTGCAAAAAGTTGGTAAGAGGCAGTAAGAAAGCAACTGAGATGAATCTACCTATTTTGCATTTCCTATGCTAATGGTCATCTTCATTAATAATAAAGACAATCTAGTCATTTTAAACCAGAGGCTGGCATCACAGTAAAAGGGACCATTTTCATTCTTCCAGTATCTATCCTTGGCACTTAAATCCAAGTGATTTTTTAACAGCTTTATTGGGAAGTAATTCACAGAACACACAATTCACCCATTTAAGAACACAATTCATTGGCTTTTACTATGTGCACAGAGTTATGCATCTATTGTCATGATCAATTTTAGAATATTTTCACTACCCCCAAAAGGACCCCTCCGGGGTCCCTCAGCCATTAACTCTCGAGAAATTCCCCCAGCCCTGGGAAGCCCCTAATTTACTTTCTGTCTCTATAGACTTGCTTATTCTGGATGTATTCACATGAATGGAATTATAGAATATGCAGTGTTTTGTATCTGGGCTTATTTTGCTTAACGTAATGTTTTTGAGGTTTACCATGCTGTAGCATAGTATTTGCTATATTTTTTTTCAAGCATTATTTTTTTCAAGCATTTCACCTCACTGTTATTTGTTCTTCCACTTAATTTACCTGTTCTGATCATATGTAAGATCAAAGGAGTCCTTGGATGTTATGAATTTAACCACCTTTAATCTTGAAGGGAGAAAGTCTAAATTGTGTGAGGGTCCTGAGTCCAATGCTTTCCTGTGTGCAGGAGGACGCAGGGCCAGACCCTGGCCTCTGACTGTGCGTCACTGGCTTCCTCTAACACCGACTCCAAAATGGTAGAAATTCTCCTCCAGACAACATTTAATAGTTATAAAATGCTTCCTTATCTAGGAACTCATAATCTGATCCAAAATTTGCATTGGTAAATAGGTAAAAGAGAAATAAATATTTGAAGCATAAAATATTATTACTGACCAAAATTATCCAGATAATTTTAAAATAGACATATCTTAAAATGACCCCCCTAGATTGCCTTTTTAAATGATAATGTAAAATGTTTGCCTGGTCTCACTGACTACTTAGTAAATCTAAATATGATGACTTTCTGTTCTTACAATCCATAAACACAACAGCTATAAAAGCCACAACAGTCTTGATGACAATAAAGAAGCATTTCTGTGCTGACAAAGTCATTCTGCTTTAGAGCAGTGGATACTGTAAGCCAACATAAGTCTTCTCTTTTCCTCCCCACAGCATGTCATAAACTTTCTGAGACCGTTTGTACCAAACAGACCCAGAGCATGTATTTATATGCAATTGCTGACGTTTAAAATGCGGTAATTTAATACCAGTACTGATAGAATATAAGCTGCAGAATCTAGTGCTATTGGTCCTGCTATTTGCGCTAAAATGGGTAACCCCAGTGTGAGTAATGGTGAAGTCCTTTCAAACCTAGAGGTTAACATCTTATTTCCTTTCTCCCACTCCTTTTCATCTTTGCTTCGCTATAAAATCTGCATGACTTATTATGCCATTGTTGAACTGCTCTCTGACCTCATTAACATTCTTATCTCCCAGAAAAAAATGTTACAAGAGACCTGTCTGGTTATTATCTCTGCCAGCTAAGACTTAAAACTTCCCTATAATTTCCAAATACATCTACCTTGAAATATCTAAGCTTATGTGTCTCAGCTACTTCCCCAAGTGTGCTGGGTTCTACCAGTAGAGATTCCCTAAACCTATTTTCTTTTTCACACTTCGTAATCCCTCATACAGGAAATGGCTCAAAGCACTAAATTTGATTTGTTTTTCAAAAAACAACAAAGCCATAAAATTCTAGAAGAGTAACACTCAATCTTAGGATATACAACAGGATACAGCTACAGATAAGAGGTCTTGGTTTATTCCGGTGTTTCAATAGGTATGAAATTGATTTTTGCAAATAGAAAATTGGCTGATTATAATTTTACTTGTGGAACATTTAGTATACTAATTATGAGTTTGAAAATTGCATTTTCAAATGATAATGAGGGCAGCATAAGAACTGTGAAATGATAGAAGGCATATATCAAAAAAATTAAGATATATAAGTGATTATATCTTCAATGGTAATTTAATGATTGAAACAATATTACTTATAACTGTTTTAGGAGCACTTCCAGTTTACAGTAATGCCCTGCCAGTTCTGTACTCCTTCCCAGATCTTTCCATTTCTACTCCAACTTACAGAAAATAACATTATAGCTGAAATCAAAGAGAATTTAAGCACCATTTGGTTTGAGAATCATCTTTCTCACTGGGTAGTTGTAATGCTCCCTAAACACTTGGCTTCTCTTTCAGCTTCCTCCAAAAGTGTGATTCAAGTTGATATGAGGGTGGGGTGTAGGGCTGTTGGCCCAGACATTGTTGTCCCCAAACTCACACACACAAACACACACATAATACACCTGTGTATCTATATATGCCTGTGTATATGTGTAAACGTGTGGATCTATATCTATAGATTCACCTACTATTGCCAATAGGACATGAAAAATATCCAAGTTTTTTTCATTCTTCTGCTCTGCTGGGGGTCAGGGGAATTGTCCTTTCTTCTCACAAAAGAACTTATTTTCAGTATCAGTCCTCACTTCTTGCTCATTAATAAAACCCTGCATTTCAGAGGGACTCAGATAAAGGTCACATCCGTTTCTCCCCTTGAAGTCAGCGACAGTAATGCATACAACTTCCTGTACCTGTTCTTTAAAAAGGGAGCCTACTCTTCTCCTGCTGTTTCCTGCTGGCAGGAACACAGACACACACACGCGTAAACACACACACACACACACACACACACGGTGGCAGAGATGGAGCAATTCTTACCCCCTTGGACTGCAAAGTGGAAGCTGTATGCTCCCAGCTCCCAGCCTGCATGTCGCAAGCATGGAGGTTCCTGATGCCTGTGGAGCTCCTACACCCTCACTGGACTCACTTCACATCTAAGTGTTCACCAAACGTAGGTAGGCTCCTCATCAATATTTATTGGGTCAATCTCCACTTTACTCTTCATGTCTACATTAAGTCTTCTCAAGTTCTTATCTAGGGTTTGGTAATGATCTCAAAATTGTTCTTTCTCTCTCCAGATCTCTGCCTCCCCTATTGTCTTCTGCCTGCTGTTGCCAAAATACAATTTGTAATGTACATGTCTGGTCATAGAAAAAAAGTAACAGAATCAGAATTCTGGCTCATGTCTGTCTTGATACAGAGCTAGAAATATTAGAGACATTGTGGATAGCTAGTAAAAAAGGAGAAATTTGACCTAAAAAGAGGGCCCATGGTAAACTCAAATGAGAGATTAAAGCTATGCCAGGGCTGAGCATGCCGGAAAAGACAGGACGGCTATGTTCCCTGTGTCCAGGTCATGGGTGAGTTATTGCTCGCCATTATTTCATTTGTACCTTTATATTTAGCATCCTATCTGAAACAGTCTTTACACAACCTGGAATTGCTGTGAACGAGCAGCCACTAAGAATGAGAGCAGCAGATGAGAAGTGAGTGACAATTCCCAGCAGTCAAAAACACTTCCTGCATAAAGCCATCCCTGACTCACATGCACCTGTGAAAATCATCCCCTCCCTGTAAATTCTGCATGAGAATAATCCTAGGTTTTCTCAGTTATTACCATGAATTGTTCGTTAGACTGTGCACATGGTGATTTTATGTGTTGAACAGTTGAACCTACTTGAACAATTCTATATTCTCCATAACAATCCACCATGTAATATCACATTTTTTTTAAAACCCTAAATCAATCACCTTAATTGAGTTGGATATTTTGTAATTGAGGAAGAGGCGAAATACATTTTTTGAAGAGTAACTCCTTGATGAGGGATGTTAAATAATTCATGAATCCACATCAGTGACGGGGCTAGATAATGCAGGGTTCTCATTCTCAGATCTAAATCCTTTGTCTATCAGATTAGGCCCACCAGATTCAAAAGATAACTTTATATAAAGTCAAAGAAATGATTTTGTCTACTTGATGTATAGTCTGGATCATACAGGAATATTTTCTTTTCATAGATGAAAAATAATCATATTTCCTCACTGATGTTTTACAATCCAAACTAAAGCAAATCCAAACTAAAGCAAAATCAGATGATTTTACAATCCAAACTAAAGCAAAATGGTTACTTTGAGAATAAGGAGTTAAAGACATTGCCTTTATGCAAATAAAACACCATCCGTATTAAAATGTATGATCCCTAATGAGATGGTATTTGAATGAGAAAAACTGTGCACATCATAATTCTTTGCCTAGATATTGTAACTGTGCTTTAGAATTGGACCATCAAGACACTTTCTGACTAAGTACTATCTTCATAATCCATTGTGTGCAAATAACTTCTTTCTTTAACTAGTTGGTGGCCTTTTATTCTGTGAGGTATTTAACATTTAAGTCTGAGTCACTTGCTTTTAATGTGCCACAATGATGTGATCCCTTAATATCGCTGAGCTATGACAGTGCCATCCTCTTTCAAAAGACCAAGGTACCATTAGAAATGGGTCATGAAGCAAAAGTCATTAACTCATTTAAAAAAGGCCAGAGCCCAGCACTGCATTACTGACAAAACTCCTTCCTCTGTCCATTTGTCGTCATCAAATATCCCTTGAATATCCACCTCCCAAGCATGAGATAGGGCTGTGGAAGCAACTCCCTTTGAAAAATTAAAACCCTTAGCAATTAAATTTGCTTTCGAGTTTCACTTTAGGTGAACAACTTAATTCTTGTATGCAATATTATACAGTAAAGTAAGTATTAATAACTCCCAGTAATACAAATAATGATTCCAGAGTTGCTACTCTGAAAACACTTGAGGACTCTTTTTTTTGAGACGAGTCTCGCTCTGTCGCCCAGGCTGGAGTGCAGTGGTGCGATCTCAGCTCACCGCAAGCTCTGCCTCCCGGGTTCCCACCATTCTCCTGCCTCAGCCTCCCAAGTAGCTGGGACTACAGGCACCTGCCACCACGCCCGGCTAGTTTTTTGTATTTTTAGTAGAGACGGCATTTCACCATGTTAGCCAGGATGGTCTCAATCTCCTGACCTCGTGATCTGCCTGCCTCGGCCTCCCAAAGTGCTGGGATTACAGGCGTGAGCCACCATGCCCGGCCTTGAGGACTCTTAAAAGAGGAAAATTCAGTTAATAAAGTCAATAATGAAAAACTCAAGGCAGAGTTTCTAATGCTTTCCTTGATGTTTTGCAGAAAGACAACATGAGATAGAGGTTCGTATCTTTTTCACATACCAAATGAGAGATTTTAAAATAATGTTAAAGTAATAACACAAATGATAGGGAATAATATATGTCTATGTGAATGGACTTCTGGTACTATCATTTTAAGTTTTATTTCAGAATGAGCTTCCGCCTTCAGCATTCAAATGGAAATTTCTCACAACAAGGAAAGATAATCTATGCTCTAGAAATCGCCTTCTGGTAGACAACTTTGGTAGAATCCATTTTTACATCTGTTTTCCTCTGTTCTATCTCTCAGAAAACAAAAAGAGTCACGAATTTTTTCTTCTCTGGGCTCTCAGCTACAGATGCTGTTGCAAAATGAGGCAAGAGTGAGTTCTGCCACGGACAATGTCCAGCCATGCAAAACGCCTGCTACCTAGGAGCTTTCAGAAGAAGTAGGAGGAAGGCGGAACATAGTAGAAGTTTGTGTTTCTTGCCTGCAACTGACCCTGTGACAGGAAGCAAGTGCTGGCAGCTCTGTTTATCCAATAAAAGTATTTTTGTTTGTTTTGTTTTCTTTTGTTTTGAATGGAGTCGCCTATCATCTCAGATCGCAGATATACCTATAAATAAAATTTAAAATCTTAAATATTCAAATATTTTGGCCAACACGCAACACAATCTGGTTGCTCTTTTAAAGCAGAGATAAAACTATTTTATAGGCAAAGCAAAACACATAGTCATAACAGAACAGCACTGGATTTGTGCCTTTTACTTATTGTTTTTATTGATTTTTATTTTTGTTTTTATTTTTTTTTACCAGACAGTGCTTTTATTATTGAACTTTAAACATGAAAGATTACATTTCAACAAATATAATAGAACAAAAATGAATGTGGAGAGAAAAGGAATTACGGTAACTGTACAGGGCATGAAAATGGGTACTTTCAGATGATTGAGCGAGAAATTAAGTACAGATTATAATACATTCTTTTTAAGTTTATTTGACACATTTTATATTTATTCATAAACTATTCTTGTCTTCATTTTCCTCCTACCCCCTCCCTTCCTCTTCCCCCCTTTCTTCCTTTGTCTACCACTCTGACCTTCATTTTTCATTTCACTTTTTTCTTTGTTATTAAGCATTTGTCATGTGTTTTATAAATCCGTACTCCTCTGTTACAATAGGTATTATTCTGCAGCAGGTCACCTCAGAGGGCCCCATGCACCCCACAGTCATCCCTCCACAAACCCCCTCCACATGTGTTTCTCAGAGCTGTATCTTCAAGACCACCTGCTGCTGGGGGCAGCTGCCCTCCAATCCAGCAGCTTGGATGGAGCTGACGCTGTCCATGCGGAGGCTCCTGGGCCCCTGACCTGGCCTCACGGTGTCTCCTTCAGCTGCTGCTCCGTCCTTCCTCGTGCCGCTGCTGCTGCTGCTGTTCTATAATACATCTGACCTTGACCCAGCTCTGTCTGCGGTGTTGACTCCTGCCTGTCAGCACTCGTTGAATTTTAGAAAACGCTTGATATATTTTCTCCATTCTCTTGTTTTCAGTCTTTCTGAGTATTCCTGTTTTCAGTTTCTCTTCCAGACAAGCTATTTCTTCATCCAATTCAGGGCATCACGTTCTTTTGTTTACCCTGGGTTTTAATTTGTGTAATTAGTATTAAACTAGATTTTATTTATGACATCTTAATTCACATTTTCAATTTAAGTATAAATTATGATTATTATTAAATTAAGGGCCAGGTGCAGTGGCTCATGTCTGTTATCCCAAAACTTTGGGAGGCCGAGGCAGGGGGGATCACTTGAGGTCAGGAGTTCAAGACCAGCCTGGCCAACATGGTGAAACCCCGTCTGTACTAAAAATACAAAAATTAGCCAGGCGTGGTGGTGCCTGCCTGTAATCCCAGCTACTCGGGAGGTGAGGCAGGAGAATTGCTTGAATCCGGGAGGCAGAGGTTGCAGTGAGCCGAGATTACACCACTCCACTCCAGCCTGGGTGACAGAGCAAGAATCCCTCTCAATAATAATAATAATAATAATAATAATAATAATTAATTAATTAAAACTTATTTCTGCCATCTTATATTGTTTTTTATTTATTCTCTCTCTTCAGATATTTCTACCCTCCTTCTTTCCTCCTTTCAGTAAGATAACATTTTCTCTTTCTGATTTAAAGGCAATATCTTTCTATTTTTATAATTATGATTGTCGTATTTATGGCCCATACTCTTTCTATTCTGTCCTTATTGACTTCCTAAATTTATACATATTCACATCTTCCTCCTAACACAATAAAAACTAGATTGTTTCTAATATTTATTTGTCTTGCCTCTAGTGATTATGTTGTTATTTCCCAGGGCTTCAGTGTTAGATTGCTGTGGATCGACTTTTACTTGTTTTCATCCTTCTACTTACCTAACATAAAAATGAGTTTTACTAAGATATTTATTTATCCTTAACATCTGCTTTTTTTTTTTCTTCAAAAAATGTTTTAAATGAGGGCCATTTTATAGTAAAAGTTCTGAGGCCTTTTATGTATGAAAATACTTTTATAAAGCCCTCATTTTTATGAGTCAACTTCTCTTTAGATTCATAGTTCTTTTTCTTTAGTACATTAAAAAGTCCTAAATTTTCCCATTATATTTAGTTTGCTGCTGAGAAGTCGGCTAATCTGATTATTTTTTTGCAGATGATCTTTCTAGGTGACAGTCTTTAAATTTTTTTGCCTTTGAATTCTTAGTTCTCATTATAATATTTAAATGCAAATTGTTCCTTATCTTTCCATTTTTCCCTGATAAACTCTTCAATTTGAAGTCTTTCAAGTTTCTTTAATTCTGAAGAATGTCTATTAATTTTCCACATTTTTTCCCTTATCTTTTCTCTTTTCTCCCCTTTTGGGACTCATCCAGGTATTGATATTTAGTCTATTCTCTATATCTTTCAGTTTTTCTATTATGTTTTCTCTTTCTTTATTCACTCAAGGAATTCCTTAATCTGATCTTCAAGCTCACTTATTTACTCTTCAGCTGTAAACATCAAAATATTTATTCCATCTATTGTGTTCTTTATATCAGCAATTATATTTTATTATATAATATTTTTCCTATACTCTATTTTATGATTATTTCTTATTTTATATTGTTAACATCTTAGATTATTGTCTTAACTATACTTATCATCCATTTATAAAATTCTTAGTCTATCTGCTCTGACAATTCTCATTTACAGGATACATAGTGACTATTTCATCTTGTTTCTTTATTTCAGCTCATAAAGGTGTAAGGGCAGTATTTGTGCCAGTCTTGGGTAAGTTTGAGGAAAAAGTTAGGGTTAAGATAAAATGCAGAGAGCCCAGACACTGTAGGATCCCTCTCATCCAATGACATTCCTCCGAACAGTCCTTCTGATCACGGCTCTACTTCAAAGTCTTAAGATGAAGCCCCGGCCGGGGCTGGGATCACGCCTGTAATCCCAGCACTTTCGGAGGCCAAGGCGGGTGGATTGCCTGAGCTCAGGGGTTCGAGACCAGCCTGGGCAACATGGTGAAACCCCATCTCTACTAAAATACAAAAAAAAAATGGCAGGGCATGGTGGTGGGCACCTATAGTCCCAGCTATTCAGGAGGCTGAGGCAGGAGAATTACTGGAACCCAGGAAGCGGAAGTTGCAATGAGCAGAGATTGAGCCACTACACTCCAGCCTGGGTGACAGAGCCAGACTCTATCTCCAAAAAAAAAAAGATGAAGTCCCACTGGGAAAGGGCAGCCTTTCTAGGATCCAGTCCACCAGCCCTGAGTGCTGTGAGACGCTAGAGGAGTGCATGTCTAAGGGAAGCTGTTAGGTCCACATCTTTTCAAAGATTTCCCACCCCTGCAAGACTTTTGATCTGCTTGCTATAACTTCAGAACACATCTGTAAAAAACTGGGCTATTGTTACTTTTTGCCACTCTGGAGGAAATGTTTTTTTAATGAATTAACAAAACTTTTCTGCAATCTATTATGTTGTTCTCTTGCCAAAAGTTTCAACCATGGTTCAACCCAGGACCATCTACCTACTTTTCCCATCCACATCAACTCAAGCCAGCCTTCAGTCTCCCTAGTGTGGTTTCTCTCTCTTGTCTCCCTCCATGTCTCCCTTCCTCGTTCCCTCCCTCCATCCCTTCTCTCTCTCTATGTCTGCCTATCTGTCTGTCTCTCTCTCTCTCTCTTCCTGGTATCTTTCCCCTTGTATCTACAGTTTGTCCCACATTGATTTTGGGGGACTACAGCAATAAGCAGCCTCAGCCATTCCCAGACGCCTTGCTCATACCTCCCAGGCCTGAACACCTGAAGAACCCATAGCTGCTGGGCCCAGGAGGGACGATTGATCAGTTGATTAGCGTTAGGAGCAAAGCACAATTGGAATGTGTTCTAACTGCCATATCCCTAGAATCCTTTGGTTTTTAATATTTAGTGCAATAATTTTCACGTAGATTGAATTTAACTAAAGCAAGTGTCACAGCTTTGTCAGGAATCTTAATCATGAAACTTTCCTTGACTTCCAGTATCTATTTGTGGTAAACGTTAACAAGTATCTGACTAGATGGCTCTTGTTGAAAGCAATTGCAAAAATAAAGGCATAGAGAAGTATAAGTGAAGTTCTGGATTACACTTTCTTTCAAATAAGAATTCAGCATGCATTCTTTTTTCCAGAGATCTTAATTCAAGATCCATAATATTGTATCTTTATCTTTTTTCCTAAACCACAGGGTAAATGAGCCCTAAAATATGTGTGGGTTCTGAATCTTCCTTGGACTCTACTTATGTCATCTGTCTCTTACATTCTCTAACTACACCCTCCAGCCACAACCTCTGAATAAGGGTCCCCAAGCACCCGACGCTCTCACTTCCACGTCTTTGCAGATTCTTTCTGGTATGGAATACTCCGCACTTCCCACCTTATTCTCTTGTTCTGCCTATTCTCTGCTCATGCTGAAGAGGCTCCTTGGTGCCTTTTCACCAAGACGAGTGGTGACGAGTCCTTCTCCGGGAAGCATGACATCACTCGCCTCTCCCAGCCAACGCCATGCTCAAGTCTCCTTGCACGAGACCATCATACTCTGGTTTGGATTTTGTAGTTTTTATTTCACTTTTTCTGCCACTGGAATATAGGGCCTTTGAGGTCAGGGGCTCTATGTCCTAGACATTTTTACACTCAGCCTTAGCCCGTGTTAGCTATTGGGTAAGTAATTATTGAATGGCAGTAAATATTCCTTGGATTTCACTGAAGTCTGCTCTAAATGCAGTTGAGTTTAATGATCAAGAACTTGGACTCTAGCATCAAATGTGAGTTCAAATTATTTCTCCATTACCTACTAGTTGACTAATACCTACTTTCTGACTATATCAACAAATGTTACTGATAACTATTTCTAGGAAATTCATTAATAATGTGTCTATTATGCAGTAAGTTATCAATAATGATAAGTTGTTGTAATTTGATCAGGTCAGCTTCCTTTCATTAACAAAACAGGTGAAATTAATTAAATTTATCTTTGGTATGCCCAAAACCACTTTCCTATCTCTCCAGTAACTTCTGTGTGTCTTTATGTGACTCCGGACACTTCTTTACCAGGAGATAAAATACTCTGATGAGGAGATTTACATAAAGGCATAAGTAAGAATGACTTAAAAAATTATCTTTGATAACATAGTCACTGCTAATCCAAAGGAGAAATGTTAATGCTGGAATGTCAGGCATTAACAATAAATAAATTGCTGGAAGTAATTTTGAACAGGATGGCCTAATGGGAAACATCCTAGAAATCTTACTATATAAGGAATCTACTTATTCATTTATTCACGGAGTAGAAAAATTCATACTGAATTCTTGCTGTGGGAAATAGTTTGCTGGGTGTGTAGAAATGTAGAGATTCATATTACTTACTTTTATCCTCAAACTTGCTCATAATCTAACAAAGCAGACAATAATATATTTATATTGTTTTACATATATTACTCCATTTACTTACAATAACTATCTTATGATGAAGGTTAAGAATTCCATTCCTAGTGTTCAGGTTTGGAGAAGGAATTGGACTTACCCAAGGTGACACAGCTAGAAAGAGGAGCAATCTATACTCATATGCAGTCCTCCTGAATATAATTATTTTCCCCTATGCCACAATGCCTATACAACCATAATCCAAATAAATTATGGTAAGAATCATAAGTGCCAAAGTAGTAATACATTTAGATGAGAGTAAAATTAATGTTTGCAATTAACTAGTAATGGTTTCATACATAGGGCATTTCAGTGCATGGGCACTGAACAATGAACTGGATTTTGACAAGTGGAGATGGTGGAAAGGACATTCCAAACTGGAAAAGTGGAGAAAAAACAGGAAATGGACAACAGAGGTGGGAAAGAACAAGAACTGATTTTTTTTTTTTTTTTTTTTCTTTTGAGATGGAGTCTGGCTCTGTCGCCCAGGCTGGAGTGAGTGGCGCCATCTTGGTTCACTGCAAGCTCTGCCTCCCGGGTTCCCGCCATTCTCCTGCCTCAGCCTCCCGAGTAGCTGGGACCACAGGCGCCGCCACCTCACCCGGCTAGTTTCTGTATTTTTAGTAGAGACAGGGTTTCACCGTGTTAGCCAGGATGGTCTCGATCTCCTGACCTCGTGATCCGCCCGCCTCAGCCTCCCAAAATGCTGGGATTTCAGGCATGAGCCACTGCGTCGGGCCTAGAAGAGATATTTTAGGAAGGCCAACTGCCTTGGCTGACTAGAATACAGGATATGTGAAAAAAAGAAGTGATTTTGATAATATTTAAAATACAGATTGGAACTAGATTCCAGACAATTGAAATTTTCACTCTTTTCCAAAGCCAGTAGTACTCAGCCCTGGCTAAGAGTCAGAGTCAATTTTATAGCTTTTTTGAAATGCCCACGCCCTGGCAGCTCTCCCAGAGATCCTATTCATTAGCTCTGAGGGGCATGGACATCTGCATATTTTAAGATTCCTCTATTGACCCTGCACTGTGGGTACAGTAGAGGATCCGTGTCAGGGCGACTGAAGTGTGGTCCACTCCACGTGTGGTCTGTAGACTGTGCTGGTTTTCAAAGGATTAGTGCCCATGAAGAGAAATGGAGAGTGAGAGTGTAAAAACTCTATAGCAGTTTGATGAAGTAATTTTATATCTGTTGAGACACGGAACTTAAAAGTGGCAATGTGTTTTATATGTGTTTTTTTAATCTTGCACAACTCATCTTATTTTACAAAGATATTGTTACATGAGAATTGTAAATTAAAACAAAAACAAAACTGGGTTTTTAACACAGATAATGTAAGAAGTGTCATCACTCCAGGCCACGGTGGCATTTGTGAATGGGAAACAATGTATGGAAAGCAGTGCCATTTTAACATCAGTGTGGCTCTGGCACGCTGGAAGGGTAAGATGAGTGGGGATCAGTGTGAAGTCCACATTGCAACGTGCTTGGATTCATTTATGCCAATGGTAATGGAAAGAAAGAGGAAAGGTTTCAGAGAAGTATGCAAAGAAAAAAAAAGAAACAAATTGTCAATAGATAGAATAAAAGAAAAGATCAAATCTTTGATATTTCACGCCTGTATGACTGGAAAAAAAGTGCTACTATTTAGAAGTATGTAGATATCATTAAGAACACTTGGGGCAAGAAGTGGGGTGGAAGTGAGGGTGAAGACAGTGATTTTAGCTCTAGGCACATTCAGTTTAAGAAGTCTGAAGTAAGTCAAATGGAAATGTTTCCAAGGCAGGTGAACATATGGGCCCCGGAACTGTGAGAGTCGCCGAAGTTGGGATCATAATCAGGGGTGGAATTAAGAACATATTCAAAACGGTCAGTGGAGCACAGCACTGACAGCCCTGAAGGCACAGTGGCCATAAGTGCGCGATGTTGCCAAGGGAGTGCCTACCCACTGAAGGGCAGCCCTGGGTAGAGGTGTGATAACCGGGGATAAGAGTGGGCAGGGAGTGGGATCTCTGAAACGCTAGAGAAAACAAAGAGACTGTAAAATAACTCTTAGTGAAAGAGAGGAGGAGAAAGGGGGATGCTGGAAAGGTGGAAGAATTCTATTAAATTGGTTTTCTTTCTTTTTCTTTTCTTTTTTTTTTTTTTTTTTTGAGACGGAGTCTCACTGTTGTTGCCCAGGCTGGAGTGCAAAAGTATGATCTTGGATCACCGCAACCTCCGCTTCCAGCAATTCTCCTGCCTCAGCCTCCAGAGTAGCTGAGAAGCTGAGATTACAGGTGCCAGCCACCACGCCCAGCTAATTTTTTTATTTTTAGTAGAGACGGGGTTTCTCCATGTTGGCCAGGCTAGTCTCGAACTCCTGACCTGAGGTGATCCACCCGACTCGGCCTCCCAAAGTGCTGGGATTACAGGTGTGAGCCACCGTGCCCAGCCGCTTTTCTCTTAAAATCAGGAAGAGGAGAAATTTTAAAAGGAAAGAAAAAGTTGACAAACATTGATGAACTATACAGAGAAATGGAAGAGAATGAGAATAAGTAAAGACTAGATTTAAGGAGCAGAAATAAACAGGAAAACTTGAAGAAACCAGCTTTAGTATGTGAGGAAACATTTAAGATATAGAGCAATAAATAGCAATATTTGGTAAATGCTACCGGCTGGATTGTGACTCCCTAAAACCTGTATGTTGGAGCCCTCATTCCAATGTGATGGAATTTGGAAAAGGGCCTTTGGGAGGTCATTGGGTCATGAAGGTAGAGCCCTCACGAGAAGATGCCTGTCCTTATTGGTTTTATTGTTATAGATTTAGGAGGTGAAAGTGCAGGTTTCGTTTTTCTTTGTTTTTTTGTTTTGTTTTTTTGTTTTTGAGACGGAGTCTCGCTCTGTCGCCCAGGCTGGAGTGAGTGGCGCGATCTCGGCTCACTGCAAGCTCCGCCTCCCGGGTTCACGCAATTCTCCTGCCTCAGTAGCTGGGACTACAGAATGTGCAGGTTTCTTACAGGCATATATTGCGTACTGGTGAAGTCTGGCCATTTAGTGTACTCATCACCTGAACAGGAAACACTGTACATAAGAGTTAATTTTCAACCCTCACCCCCTCCCACCTTCCAGCTTCTGTAGTCTCCAAAATCTAAATTTCCATTCTGTATGTTTTTGTGTACACATTGTTCAGTTCCCACTAATAAGTGAGAACATGCAGTATTTGACTTTCTAGTAATTTTACTTAGGATAATGGCCTCCAGTTCCATCCACGTTGCTGCAAGACATAATTTTAGTCTTTAAAAAAAAATTTTTTTTTTATTATTTTTGAGACGGAGTCTCGCTCTGTCGCCCAGGCTGGAGTGTGGTGGTGCGATCTTGGCTCAGTGCAAGCTCCGCCTCCCGGGTTCCCGCCATTCTCCTGCCTCAGCCTCCGAGTAGCTGGGACTACAGGCCCACCACCTCGCCCGGCTAATTTTCTGTATTTTTAGTAGAGACGGGGTTTCACCGTGTTAGCCAGGATGGTCTCGATCTCCTGACCTCGTGATACACCCGCCTCGGCCTCCCAAAGTGCTGGGATTACAGGTGTGAGCCACTGCTCCCGACCAATTTTATTCTTTTTTAAGTTCAAGTAGTACTACATGGAATCTATATGCCACATCTTCTTTATCCAGTTCTCTGTTAATGGACACTTAGTTTGATTCCATGCTTGCTATTGTGAATAGTGTTGTGATAAACACAGGAGCGCAGGTGCCTTTTGGATGTAATGATTTCCTTCCCTTTGGGTAGATACCCAGTAGTAGGATTGCTAGACTGAATGGTAGTTCTATTTTTAGTTCTTTGAGAAATCTCCATACTGTTGTTCAGAAAGGTTGAACTAATTTACATTCCCAAAAACAGTGTATAAGTGTTCCCTTTTTCTTGCATCCTCACCAACATCTGTTGGTTTTAGACTTTTTAATAATAGGCATTTTCATTGGTGTAAGATGGTATATTCTTGTGGTTTTAATTTGCATTTCTCTGATGATTAGTGATGTTGAGAATTTTCTTACATTTTTCTTGACCATTTGTATGTCTTCTCTTGAAGAACTGTCCTTTCATATCTTTCCCCCACTTTTTAATGGGGTTGTTTTGCCTTGTTGAGTTGTCTGAATTCCTTGTAGATTCTGGACATTAGCCCTTTGTCAGATGCATAGCTCACAAATATTTTTTACCATTCTGTAGATTGTCTGTTTACTGATTGTTTCTTTTGCTGTGCAGAAGCAAATACAAAACACTGATGAAAGGAATCATGGATGGCACAATGGAAAAACATTCCATGTTCACGGATTGAAAGAATCAATATCATTAAAATGACCATACTGCCTAAAGCAATTTACAGATTCAACACAATTCCTATCAAATTACCAACATCATTTTTCAGAATTAGAAAAAAGCAATCCTAAAATTCATATGGAACCAAAAAAGAACCCAAATAGTCAAAGAAATTCTAAGCAGAATGAACACAGCTGGAGGTATCACATTGTCTGACTTCAAAGTATACTACAAACTACAGAAACTAAAACAGCATGGTATTGGTATAAAAATAGACATGAAGAACAGTGAAACACAATAGAGAACCCACAAATAAAGCCACATACCTACAAATAACTGATCTTTGACAAAATCAACAAAATTATGCACTGGAGAAAGGACACCCTATTCAATAAATGGTACTGGGAAAATTGGAGAGCTGTATGCAGAAGAATGGAGCTGGATTCATACCTCTCACTATATACTAAAATTAACTGAAGACAGATTAAAGACCTAAATGTAAAACCAAAAACTATAAAGATCCTAGAAGAAAACCTATGAAAATTCTTCTGGGCATTGGCCTAGCAAAGAATTTATGACCAAGTTCTCAAAAGTAAAGGCAACAACAGCAGCAAAGGCAAATGGGACTTAACTAGATTAATGTCTTTAAAAGACGAATAGGAGGCTGTCATCTGCAAGCCAGGAAGAGGTCCCTCACCAAGAACTAAATCTGCAGGCACCCAGATCGTGGGACTTCCTAGCCCCCAGAACTGTGAGAAAATTTTTCTGTTTTATAAGCCACCCAAGCTATGATATTTTGTTCTGGCAGCCCACGCAGGGTATGACACTAAAGAAGTGGAGGCAGTCACTATAATGTCTTCATAATGCCACCAAATAAAGAAAAGCTAAGGTTGTCGTTTAAGACGGTGAAAAAACAAAGGCAGTATTTGAAGAGTGAGTGGCTGAAAATTATTCAGAAATGATGAAAGACATCAATTCAAAGATACTGGAATCCCAAGCAATATCAAACAAAATAAACAATATATACTTCAATCCATTTTAATGAAACTATTGAACATCAAATACATGAAAATCTTAAAAGCAATCAGAGACAGCCGGCATGTAACTTGCTGCATAAACTGAAAACAGATTTTTCAATAGAAACAGGGCAAGTTGGAAAATTGTGGAATCATATTTTCAAAATGCTAAGAGAAAACTTAGAAATTCGTTTCCAGCAAAAATCTTCCAATGGGAGTGAAGGCAAAATAAATACATTTCCAGACACACAGAACAGAGCTTGTCACTAAATACATTTTTCTGGCAGAAAGAAAATGATCCCAGTTAGAAAGCTGTGAATACAGAAGGGAATAAAAAATGACAAGACTGGTAAATATGTGAAAAATTTAAATAAAGATTAGCTACATAAACTTATGTCTTGGCCCAGGCTGGAGTGCAGTGGCATGATCTCAGCTCACTGCAACCTCCACCTCCCAGGTTCAAGTGATTCTCCTGCCTCAGCCTCCCGAATAGCTGGGATTACAGGCGCCCACCACCACATCCAGCTATTTTTGTTGCATTTTTAGTAAAGATGAGGTTTCACCGTGTTAGCCAGGATGATCTGGATCTCCTGACCTCGTGATCTGCCTGCTTTGGCCTCCTAAAATGCTGGGATTACAGGTGTGAGCCACCACGCTTGGCCAAAACTTATACTTATGTCTTGTGGACTTCAAGATATAGAAAGAAAGTGACAACAGTGTGTAAGTCACAGAACAGTAAAAGAAGTTGGAATATTTTACTGTAGTTGCAAAAAGGGGAGTGTCTGTGAGGCCAGGGCCTCTTTATATACAAGAAAAGGCAACACTGCCAAGTCTGAGTTTAGGGACCGGGAAATCTAATACAAAACCAGTGCCTGAAGGAAGAAAGTGTCAATGTCACCTGAAAAGCAAACAGAGGCACTGCTGTCATTAAAAAGAAAAACAAGTCATGAGGAAGAAGAACGTATTGAGTCATAGCATGCTCAAGGAGGTTTCCACATAGTAATATTATCTTAATTTATGTTATTTATTCTTGCTGTATTCTAATACTATGTACTATTATCTCTGCTAATACTATGTATTATTATGTCCTTTTTCCAAGGAGGAAACTGACTCTGTATGGTGAGCTAACTCATCCCGAATCAAAGCTGCAATGTGGAGACTGGTGTGTGCCATTACATCATTGCCTCTTTAGAAGGAGGCTATGCTGGGGACCAGAAGGAGGCCATTGGATGGGTGCCAGGAAGCTCAGGGCTTCAGGCATGGCTAACCTTGTTTCTGCTGGGCCTCAGGGAAATTAAAGCCAAATGTATGAGGATGGAACACTTCTGAGGCTTTCATAAGTTATGAGAAAGACTCATTTTCTGTAATCCATTGACCATCTTGATGATCATTTTTCCTCCCAGAAAAATTCACTTACCCCTTTTCCCTTCTGTGGACTGCACTGCCCAGTTTTCCCCTCTCATTTGATTTCACAAGTGTCCATAATCTTACTTGCTCCTTTTCTTTGTCATTTTCTCTTGAAATCTAAGTATCTCTGTGTTTTATATTTTATAGTCACTTGCTTCATGTTTATCCTCTTTTTGTTTTCTCTCTTTCTTTCCCAAAAGAAATAAGCCTTTGCTGCAATTCATAGTAGCTAATACTGAACCATACGTCCAGGGTATTACTTTACAATATCCATAAGCTCCCAGAAACGTACCAGAAATATGTCAATGATTAAATGACACTTTACTTCTGGGCATAGGTAGGGGATCCGGTTGCCCAAGCACAGCCTGGCAGACAGAGGCAGGACTTTAAATGACCACTGCAAGCCTCTCTTTCTGATAGATGCAGCTCATCCAATACACCAAGAGAAGGATTGTCCAAATTAATATCTATTTCTTATTATAACAGGAACCCATCAGGAACAATCCCCAATACTGTTCTTCCATCAAGAATAAAAAAGGTAAAAATCATGTAAAAGAGGTAAGACATGGCGAGATAGTTACAAGAGTATTTTCAGAGTATAAGTTTTAGGAAATATGCTTAATTATCCAGTGTTTTAATTAACCTGAAGCTGGACTTTCCAACCAAAACTCATAATCTAATTAAGGAAGTGCATCATATTGACAGCGCAAAAAGCAACGAGCAATTAACATTTTCTAAAAATGAAGCTGATGCAGGAGCATTTTGATTTACTCTAATTACACTGTGAATGCTGTAGCTAATGCAACAATGCCTTTGCATTTAAAAAATTGCCCTTTAAAGGCCTCCCGCCAAATTGTAAGAGGCTTATATTTCTCCCACTCTAGCTGCCTGTAATATACATAAAAGTGAGAATTACAAAGAATCCTCAAATCATGGATATTATAAAATATAGATGACAGAAACCTGGCCCTGAATGCTCCCACAAGAACGGTTTGCAGCAATCATACTACAAAGAGTTTTAAGGATAGCACTTTGATCAATCTGCTTCATTCATCTCTATGTACTTGAAAGAAATGTCTTGGAAAGGGCTAAGAGCCAGCGTTCCCGAATCTCCGAATACAGGCTTGTTCTTGCACCAGATAGTGCGCCTACCATAGTGCAAGGCTCGCTGAGCCTTCAGGAAGCTTTTGTTTCAGACCACAGTGGTGTGCAGTCCCCTAAAGCATACGCTGCAGTGTATGCCGGAGCCTTCTGTCAGCTGATGAATCGCATCTGACTCCTGGTGTTTCAAGGGTCTGAAAACAAGCATATCGTTCTGCAAAGTCTGAGATTCAAAATGAAGAAATCCTATTGATAATATCAGTAGAAATGACAATCATGGGATTCCAGAAATACAGGGAAACTGGAGGGATCATCTCATGCAGTCATTTTATTTTCTGGATGAGGAAGCTGACATCCAGGGAATACATAGTTGCCCGATCCTACACAAAGTGGGAACCAAATTGGCTTTATTCTCTCCTAAACCTTTGGAATCAGAAAGATCTGGTTTCAGATTCAGCTTTTGCATTTAACATGGGAATGTGAGCGAGTTACTTCCCTAGCCCTTTGGTTTCGTGGTCTTTAAAATGGAAACAGTAATACAGACCCCTTACAACATGAAGATCAGATGAAATGACGCATGGGAAACCTTTGATGCTCCTGCTATTCTAAGCCACAGGCCCCCCGAAGTGATCTTCTTCCTTCTAATGTCATTTTCTGAGGTAATAACAAGCAGATGTGAAGTAAAAATTTGTCGGATAATTAATAAAGAAGCAAAACCAGAGCACGCAGAACTTCCAGGTATTCAAAATCATAAAGTTGATGTTTTATCTAAATTCCTCAAGTCGACTTCATAGAAGCTATATAACGGGTGTTTCATATGCACTTCACGTTTTTACTGAAATAAGAGGAAGATTACATCCCTACATACAAATTTACTGCCAAATCATGAGGTGAGAATAGGAGAAATAACTTCGTGGGACATTAGCCAAGGGCCGTGATAAAGAAGGAGAGAGAAGAAGGTTGGGTGCTAAGTTAGACGATAAAGTTACCATGATTTTTTAGCTAATAATTATCCTACATCCTCAGATGACTGAAGGGAGATATATGTGTGTGTGTGTGTACATATATATGGCATGTAATATCATATATTAATTAGATGTGCCTTGTATCACATAGTCTGAATTAAGATCAAAGATAACAGAAGAACTTAAAAATAGGACCCAATATAAATATCTAATTGATTTATTAGTGAATTTATTAATTCATATAATATATTTATTGATACTTCCTCTGTGAATAACTGTGCAAGTTTTAGAAATATAAAAATGTAGCTGGTGCGGTGGCTCACGCCTGTAATCCCAGCACTTTGGGAGGCCGAGGCGGGTGGATCATGAGGTCAAGAGATCAAGACCATCCTGGCCAACATGGTGAAACCCCATCTTTACTAAAAATACGAAAATTAGCCAGTTGTGGTGGTGGGCACCTGTAATCCCAACTACTCAGGAGGCTGAGGCAGGAGAATCGCTTGAACCTGGGAGGCAGAGATTGCAGTGAGCTGAGACTGCAACACTGCACTGCAGCCTGGGCAAAAGAGCAAGTTTCCATCTCAAAAAATAAAAAAATATATAAAACTGAATAAAATATCCCAGCCATCAAAGAATGCACAATTCTAGAATAACAAAGCATAAGCTTATAGCCCTGGGATGGTTTCCTGCTGAGTCTGTAGAGTCTGCTTCCAATATGACCATGCCACTGTCAAAAGACATACAAAATTAAACAATATTTTAAAGAGCAAAAAACCTTTGTGTCTCAAACTCCAACAAATACTATTTCCACAGGACATACAAGTTTTCAAATGCTTTGAGTTAGCCTTTCACAATAAATTACTTTCCAAAAAAATGATTTTTAATGTGTAAAAATTTTTCTGCTGTGAGAAAAAATAAAATATATTTTAAAATCTTAATACTTTAACACTTTACCATACTTTATATATTATGTTATATAATTGCCCTCATAGAGTATATGCAAGTTTGTGTCATGTTTTATATGCCTAGTGTTATATCCTAAACATGTCCCCTGTGGTAACCACTGTTTGTTTTTATGGCTGCACTGTATTCAATTTAAGTAATAATTTACTGAACCATGTCTGTATTGTTGGATATTTAGAATTTTTCTGCTTTGTGATCATAATAAACAATGTAATTGGTACAGGGTTTTAAAACGTGATTATTTTAGACTATCACTGAAGTCCCAAAATACTAGCTACTGTATCCCAAAGTTAAGTCAAGAAGCCATGAAGGGCCAGGTGCATTGGCTCACGCCTGTAATCCTAGCATTTGGGTGGCTGAGGCGGGTGGATCACATGAGGTCAGGAGTTCGAGACCAGCCTGGCCAACATGGTGAAACTCCGTCTCTACTAAAAATACAAAAATTAGCAGGGCGTGGTGATGCACGCCTGTAATCTCAGCTACTCGGGAGGCTGAGGCGAGAATCTCTGGAACCCGGGAGGTGGAGGTTGTGAGTGAGATAGCACCACTACACTCCAGCCTGGGCAACAGAGCAAGACTCTATCTCAAAAAAGAAAGAAAGAAAGAAAAAGAAAGAGAGAAAGAGAAGAAAAGAGAAGAAAAGAAAAGAAAAGAAAAGAAAAAAAAGAAAGGAAAAGAAAAACCATGAAGGACTTGTGCAGATGTTGGGAAAAACCTGTGTTAAGCCGGGTCATATCCCTGCCCTCCACTAATGCTTCCTCCTCATCTCAAGTGATGGAAGGCGATTTCCAAGAGCATGCTATGAGGTTCTGGGAATTTGGAACCTCATGGCCTGGTCTGGCTCAGACATGAGAAATCTAAAACACAGGAGACCTTGGCTGGCAAGGAGAGGTTACTGCATTGTTGGACAAAGGATGTGTGGCAATTGTCTTAAATACTGTCTAAAACATGTCAGAAAAAGAAAGGCTTCCCAGATGCCTCAAAGATTAGCAAAATCACCAGCAACCTGCTAGGAAAGAAGCCTCGCCAATATCAAGAGAACTCTAAGTAAAAGACCCCCAGAAATACAGGTCTTCAAAGAGCCCATGTGAGCATCCAGGAGGGATGCGTTGACTTAAATACCTGCCAGACCAAAGGCGCACCTGTCCCTTCTCATTACAATCACAGTCATGTGAAACACGGCATGCCTCTTCTAAGTGAAATGTGTGTAGTGTGTGCGGGACGGGAGAGGGAAGCCAGAAAAGCAAAGGAGGGAAAAACAGAGGGGAAATCTTTCAAGGTTCCTCCCTCCCATCACAGGACTGAGGCTGAGAAGACAAGAAAGAATATTTTTGAATAAATATGAAGCTGTAATCACTCTACTAGAGTAAAGAAACTAATTTGTAAACGATTCTTCTTATTTTTTTCTAACCATAAGCATCAGTAGAACTTCTCACTACCTAAGAATGAGTTGGGGGACCATGAGATCTGAGCTCCTTGTCATCCAGGAAGACGGGAAGAATGAGTTTTACAGAACGGTTGTAACAAGAAGTCAGCAGATAGTAAGCTGATACCTGATTTTGTACCAAGAGTCTTGCTTTTCCAACATAACAGTTAGACTATAATACAGAATACCGTAACAATACGTAATCCCAGCATTTTGGGAGGCCAAGGCAGGAGGATCCCTTGAACCCAGCAGGTCAAGGCTGCAGTGTGCTATGATCACACTGTTGTACTCCAGCTTGGGCAACAAAGTGAGACCCTGTCTCTTAAAAAGAGAGAAAAAGAAAAAAAATATATATGTTGCAATTAGATTTTGCATTCTTTTAGTATATCTCCTTTGGATAAATCCTCAGAAGTGAGATTGCTGGGAATTTCATGAAGGTGTCATCATTTACTTAATCAAACCCTACTTGCAAACAATCTACGAGTTTTTCCTTCATTTTTTATTATGATTAATGATGTTGAAATGGCTGTAATTTGATGTAATAGATTTTTCATCCTTTTGGGTTATTTACTTTACGCATAGGCGGGGGTCGTGTATGGCCCATGGGTGGAAGCTGTTTTTGCTCTTGATGCAGTTTACAAACAGTTCCTTAAAGGGATCGTCCCCTCTTCATTACTACCAGTGGTGCGTGAACATCCCTGTTTTACAAGAACTAGATATTATTCAAATAAAAATTAATAAATATAAAATACCAATCTTTTAAATTTAAATCTCTTCTTTTACTAAAAATATTATCCCATTCACTTACCATGTATAATTTCTCCTTTGTGGAGTGGTCTATATTTTTGACAATTTATCCCAAAGGGATTTTCTGACTATAGAATGCTCATGTTCTCACCCCAGGCTCTCCAGTTGCATCTGTACCAGCAGGGAGAAAAGGAATAAAATAGGTGATAATATAGTCATAAATATTTGCAGGAATCCTGCTGTCCAAGTTTCCTACTACTCTGGGCATTCACATTTTATTTATTTATTTATTTATTTATTTATTTATTTATTTATTTATGACAGGTTTTGGCTCTGTCACCCAGGCTGGAGTGCAGTCCCACGATCTTGGCTGACTGCAACATTTGCCTCCTGGGCTCAGGTGATCCTCCTGCATTAGTCTCCCGAGTAGCTGGAACTACAGGTGCATGCCACCATACCTGGCTAATTGTGTGTGTGTGTGTGTGTGTGTGTGTGTGTGTGTGTGTGGAGAGAAGGGGTCTCACTATGTTGCCCAAGCTGGATTCGAACTCCTGGACTCAAGCGATCCACCCACCTTGGCCTTCCAAAGTGTTGGGATTACAGGCATGAGCCACCACATTTAATTCTTAATAAAGACAATGGAATTTTTAGGAAGACCTTCCTCTTGTGAAAGCAGCTAATTTTTTTTCTTTTATAAGATATGTTGTATTTATCTTTATAACTTAGATCAAATGGAAAAAAATAACAAGGGAATTTTGCATCTTTTTGGTAAAAAACTCTGGTAAGTTTCAGCAATATTAAGATTACTGCAATGACTTATTTTCACAAAGAGTCTAAATAGGACATTGAATAGCTTCTTAACCAAAGTGAAGCAAAATTTCTCATGTCTGAGCCAGACCAGGGCACGAGGTTCCAAATTCCCAGAACCTCATAGCGTGCTCTTGGAAATTGCCTTCTGTCCCTTGAGAGGAGGAAGCCTTCATGGGGAGCAGGGACATGATCTGGCTTATGACAGCTTTTTCCCAACGTCTGCTTCTCTTCCCCTCATCTCCAAAAGCCTCAGTCCTTTGACTCACAATTCCTTCATGGTTTCTTTCTTTCTTCTTCTTTTTCTTTTCTTTTCTTTTCTTTTTTTTTCTTTTTGAGTAAAAGGACACTAATTAAAACAGCAAGAAAATTTTTCTGTCATTACCAGAAATTTCGCTTTTATGTGGATAGCTTTGTTTTTCATTACTAAATATAATTTTGTGTTTCTCCTAAAAGAAATTATATTTTGCATCTAAACGATAGCCACAACAAAATGATTAGAAAGATATTATACAACCATGTCCAAGTAGGATAAACAGTTGTTGTAGAAACCATAAAGCAGAAATACGTTATTAGAATCAGTGAATTTGATTTGAATTTTAGATAATCATATATTTCTACCCAAATGAATCTTGTATTATATCTATGTGACAACTGCCAAATTGGCCTGGAATGGAATTTGGCTGATGTAATTTACAACGGTTCATCTGTTTGGTTTAAACAGATAGCAAAGACCAGAAGGACAAGAGTGGGGACATACCTAATTTACAAAGAGCGATCAGACGAATCAGTGTTTTCATTCCACTCGGATCTGCCCAGGTTGTGTCACTTCAGGTTAGGACACAGTCGTGGAGACTTTGTCTTTAACCGCTAGGGGTTTGGGTTGTAAGAAGCCAATCGCCTTCGAACTGGCTTCTGCCACTTTTTGGAGGGAAACAGCAGGAAAAAGGGGGAAGTACAGTTTTCTCTCCTTGGCTTTCTTTGGTTATGAAGAGCTCCCCCCTCTCTCTAGTATTCGTGATGCTGCTTCTGTCCCTCTACTTAATCCCACTGACTTTCACATCACACGCTAGCCTGGCATCATTTCTGTGAGTCTTAGAGATAAAAATGATACTGGAGAATTACTTAATAAAACTCACCCACTTTTCTAAACACAAGCAAAACAAACTGACAAACGAACAGAACAATTACTTAGCAACCAAGGGGTGGAGGACGACCTCGAGACAAAGGGTAGGTACCAACGATATTTAATCTGCAGCATATACTTAGCAGAAAACACTAGAAGCCTGCTTGTTAAATATCCCAGCAACAAGACACAAATGCTCTCTATCACTGGTACTATTCAAAACTGTATGGAAAGTCCTGCCAAAAACAGACAAGCTAAACATGAGTGATAGGATTACTGGAAACAACAAAAAAAGAAATTCGACCTAGAAAAGCCAAAAAAAAATCAACTGACAAACCGAAAGGCACTTTAGCCAGCTCAAAATATAAAATAAAAGCAGGACAAAATCAGTAACATCAGCACTAGCCTACTTGAAAATATAACTTAAAATGTTCAATTACACTAGAAACACATATATCTAAATAGGAACATACCTAATTTAAAAAGTGTGAGTTCTGTATGAAGAAAAACATAAAATCAAATTTAAGAACATCAAAGAAGGTGCAAACAGGCCTATATCCTATGCCAGGTTAAGAAAGTTCCATATAATAGAAATATTTATAATTCCTAAATTAATAAATTCTGTTCAATGTTTAAAGATTAGCATGTTTTCCAAGAAACACTACCATTCAAAGCTTCATATGGAAGAGTGAATTTAAAAACATAGACAAAGGAATTTTTTTTTTTTTTTTTAGACAGAGTCTTGCACTGTCACCCAGGCTGGAGTGCAGTGGTGCCATCTCGGCTCACTGCAACCTCTACTCCCCAAGTTCAAGCAACTCTTCTGCCTCAGCTTCCCAAATAGCTGGGATTACAGGCACCTGCCACCACGCCCAGCTAATTTTTTGTATCTTTAGTAGAGATGGGGTTTCACCACGCTGGGCAGGCTGGTCTCAAACTCCTGACCTCATGTCATCCACCCTCTTCGGCTTCCCAAAGTGCTGGGATTACAGGCATGAGCCACCGCACTCAGGCGACAAAGGAATTTTTAAAAAGAACAAGACTGTGAGGTGAAGCTCAAGAACTAGCCCTTAACAACATAAAAACAGACCATAAAATTGTAATAATTCAGTTAATCTCCATTACTGTTGTAAGTGTGGATTTGGTACAAGAAAAGAAAAAATCAATCAGCGAAACAGAATAGGAAATACAGAAACTGACCCATGTGTATAACTCATGTGCAGAATGATAAAGGTAAATCATTCAAAATTGTAGGAAAAGGGTGGATGGGAAAATGTAATCAAAATAGAGTTTGAAAACCTAATTATCCATTCGTGGGGTAAAAATAACTTTACAGCTCACATGTCACATATTCCAGATTGAGCAAAACCATAATATTATCGTAAAAAATAGAATAATTTTCAGAATATGGAAGGCCTTGTAGGCAATAACTGGGAAAAAACAATAAAGGGAAAGACAGACAAGTTTGGCTACATAAAATGTAAACTTTTGTATAATAATAATAATAAAAGTAATATAAATAGAAGTCAAGAGACAGACTGGGAGGAACTCTTCCACTTAGAAAACATACAAAGGCAATACCACACACTGATGAAGAAAGGATGTAGACTGCATTTGTCTGACTGTCTGACTTTGTGCCCAGCTCTGCCACCAACTGTGACCTTGGACAAGGTCATTGTCATAAATTTGTTTAATATAGCTGCTGCTTTGGCATCCATTCCTAAGTCAGACATTATATATATATATATATATATATATATATATATATATATATATATGTATTTTTCTCCCCCAGACGGAGTTTTGCTCTTGTTGCCCAGGCTGGAGTAGGAGTACAATGGCGCGATCTTGGCTCACTGCAACCTCTACCTCCCAGATTCAGGTGATTCTCCTGCCTCAGCCTCCCGAGTAGCTGGGATTACAAGTGTGCACCACCACGCCTGGCTAATCGATGGATTTTTTTTTAAGTAGAGATGGAGTTTTACCATGTTGGTCAGGCTGGTCTTGAACTCCTGACCTCAGGGGATCCACCTACCCCAGCCTCCGAAAGTGCTGGGATTACAGGCGTCAGCCACCTTACTCAGCCTTTAATATATTTTTGAAGCTCAGCCGCACCCCATCACCTTTGTCCTAGCTGAGCCTCCCCTCGCGTGTGAGTCGTCGTGATACAGCCTGCTTCTTCCTCATCTCATCGACCCACAACCCAGCACACCCCACGGCTGCTGATGGTGGTGACACCTCCTGGTCAGCACCAGAATCTAGAACGAAGTTCCTGCCTTTGTGGTGGTTTCTTTACGGTCGCCCATCCACACCTGTGCAGGGAAGGCCTCGGGGAAAACACCCACGGACCCCAACAAAGCCCCAGCCCCCAAGTCCCCCCTCTCTCAGCCGCACCTTCTGCCTGAGCGTGTGTCCCTGGCAGCCCTGACTGCTCCCGGCTCCCGCTGGCCCACACGGCATGCTGCCCTCCCGCCGCGGGGTCTGAGAGCAGGAAGACTGCTCCGTTCTGCGTTTGGCTGTTCTGCCTCCACTGTGTCTCACCCGACCGACTCACCTCAACCCGGCTTCTCCCTCCGTCAAGGCTCTCCTGGAGATCGGCTATCCCGGTAGGAGTAAACTGCACACAGGTCAGGCAAGAGCCACGGGTGTCTGCCAGTATCAACCAGTTTCTTGTGGAAGGGAGACCGGGTCACAGGTTGGACATGTAGGCAGGAGGCCATCTGCCAGAATGAAGTCGTTAGTAAAAGGCACATTGTCAACATCCGTGACCAAATGCCCGGGAACCCCATCAGGGCAGGGCTAAAGTTTAGAGCCACTCTGCTGAGAGAGGCCTCCAGATGAAATTAGAAAGCTACACACACACACACACACATGTACACACACGCACCCTCCAGTCTTTCAGCTCTCTGTGTCTCAATTCCCGTATTTGTAAAATGGGAACAGATGTGCCGGCTCACTGTACTGAAACAATGAAATGCAGTCATCTATACAAAGTGCTTAGAGCAGTAGCAGGACTCAATTACCACTGGGTGTTATTATTATCATATACAACAAAAACATCTAGAATATTTGACTATGTGAAAAAACTCTTAAAATTAGTTTTAGAAGTATAAACAATACAATTTACAAATGAATGAAAGATAAAGACAGGCAACTCACAAAAGAAACATGAATAGCCAATAAGTAGAAATCAAAAAAACAAAAATTCTCAACCACAATGATAACCAAAGAAATGCAAATTAAAATATCAGTAAGATGCCAACCTGCGGGCGTCAGGTTAGAAGACGTATGGGGTAACTATGGCGTCGGATAGGACAACACCGTAGTCCGACAGTCTGTTGACAGGCAGGCAGTCAATCCTACCAGTGTTGGTGAATGTAAACCCATGCACTCTTTCGGGGGTTAATTTGGTAGAATATTATCAATGTAAACACTGTTTGATCTAACCGCGCCAGTCCTTGGGTCTGCACTAGAGAAATACTCTAAAAGGTATTGTTCATCGCTGAGAAGGTGGGGCAGCCTCTAAATGCCCATCAATACTGTAAGATAAATAGTAGTGCATGGTTCAAAGCAACGAGGCATATCTGTACATATTGCCAAGGAATTTTCAGTCATACTGTTGTTATTTTTTAAATTGAAGAACAATACATTAAAAACTGGTCCCATATATATTTTAAAGCCCACAATAAAAAATACTATATAATATAGAATTTATACATATAAACATATATAGTATATAAAACATATTTTTAGAACATGTGTAAAATCATATGTATCACATGTAAATGAAGAGCAACAATGATCAATTCTGTGGGCAGGCATATGGGTAGGGGATTGGAAGAGCAGAGGTTTATCAAGGTTGAACTTTGCTTGCTGTGAATTGACTGAATTATTTACAATAAGAATGCATTCACTTACTGATTGTGAAATGTTAAAATTAAAAAAAAAGACCTGGTATATAGGTAATATTCAGTAAATAACTGCTGTTATTGTAGATGTGAATGTAATTATTAATCTTGAAATTATGTATTAGTCTCTTGCTCTTTTTTTTTTTTTTTTTTTTTTTTTTTTTTGAGATAGAGTTTCTCTCTTGTTGCCCAGGTTAGAGTGCAGTGGCGTGATCTTGGCTCACTGCAACCTCCGCCTCTCGAGTTCAAGCAATTCTCTTGCCTCAGCCTCCCAAGTAGCTGAGATTATAGGCACACACCACAACATCCAGCTAATTTTTGTATTTTTAGTAGAGACGGGGTTTCACCATGTTGGTCAGGCTGGTCTCGAACTCCTGATGTCATGTGATCCACCCGCCTTGGCCTCCCAAAATGCTGGGATTACAGGCAGGAACCATCACATCTGGCTGTCTCTTGCTCTTAAGGCACCAACAGTCTGCTTTTCTGAGAACCAGAATGCCACTGTACTGTTAGTTTTTAGCAGAAGTCTTCAAACCAGTTTCATAAAACCAAAGCAAAGAGGAAGCCTGCAGAGTTTCATGACGTGACCAGAAACAGCTGTCTGGATTGATTCAAAATGAAAGAAAAGCTCGAACTTCCACTGCAGCAATCTTCTACTGCACTTTACTTCGGTAGACCTAGCCCAAGCAGCACAGAGTTTGGCATTTGCAAAGGAGAGTATACTTTCAGACATAAAGGGAAAGACGAGAATTAGCATTTTAAGGGTTGGGTCTATTTTGCTTTATTTATTCATGCTTTATTTTCACCTTTTTAAATAAATCACATTGATATGCTATATCTGTGTAGCAGTCAGAAATGTAATTTATTTGAGAAAGGCAAAAGTAAATTGCCATTGGTTTTTAATTTTGATTGTTAAAAAGATGATACAGTTAATGCTGACTTAAAACCTCCGCAAACAAGCTCTGCAGAATTCAAATTATTTCTAGATAAAACGTTAAATTTTCTATAACAAGCTTATATCGCAGAAACATCAGTAGCTTTGGGTCTGCCTTGCAGCTTATGTCACAGAAACCTGTCTTTTTTTGGTGTGTCCTTCAGTAACTAGATATAAGGTCAACAGTCTCATGTATTATACTTAATGCGGTAGTTGTGTCCAATCCATCTCTTTATCACCTAATGATAATTCTTATTAATGTAAGTTATTTGGAATAGATGGAGTCAGGCCAATCACAAAATCCCTCGACTGTAGTTTTGAAATACGCTCAACATCATAATGATGGAAAGTCATTATTTGGAAACTCCTAGGGTATCTTCAACTTGGAAGTTAACTTCTCTAAGTAAATTAGGATTGTCCTTGGCAGATGGCGAAGGACCTCACAAATGAAATGTATAATTAGTTTTACACTGACATAAATACATCTCCTTATGCCTGTATTTGTTCATTTTAAAAATGAGATTCGATTAGATGATCTAATCCTGTCTTCCAGTTACAAAGGAGTGCATATACATATATATATTCTCCTATAGATATCATACCATATAAAATTGGAACAACTGTAAATTATTTGTAAAGAAGAAAATAAAATATAGGTCTAACTCTGATGAAATTCCAAGACAGATCGTCAAAGATGTGATCCATTAGTAATAGGCAAATAAAAATAAAATAATAGTAAACATAATAATAGTGATTAGCATGGGTTGCATGAGAAATTTTATCAAACAACAGTTTCCTTTTTAAGCAGAGCAATTGTACTAAGCAGTAAATATGACAGACCTTCAGGTTGTTATCAAGATATTTTTTATAAGAACATTGAAAAGCTTCAACAGCAAGGTCTTCTTGTGGCTTGAAGAATAAAAAGGATTGATTATTCGTTCGTTATCAAGCTGAAGGAGAGTATCTGTTTCCTTCTGAAGTTTTTGTCCATGGCCCTGACCCAGTGCACACTTTTTTTAGATCAATAACTTGAAGATATAGAGAGTATCGAGTTTACAAATCATTTAAATCAAAGAGGCATGGCTAACTGTATATCTAGTAGCAAAAATATGATTCCAAAAGTTTAATAGGCTGAAAACAAGATTAAAACAGCAAGATGGGAGCTGGGTGCGGTGGCACGCCCCTTTAGTTTCAGCTACTCTGGAGGCTGAGGCTGGAGGACAGCTTGAGGCCAGGAGTTGGAGACTGCAGTGACCTATGATTACGCCTGTGAATAGCCACAGCACCCAGCATGGACAGCAAAGGGAGACCCTGTCTCTAACAAAAGAAAAGGAAAAAGCTGAGCAAGATGAAATGTAGAAAGGATAAAATAAATAGAAAACCCAAATTAGCGATATTCCCTGTGAGTAAGACATAGAAGTTCATTTGTTCACAACAAGCTCAGTATGAGCCAGTGGTGTGATTGGCTGTGTTTCTTCCTTCCGAAAAAGACTGCAGTTTAAACTAAACTATTAGTGTTCAATACACACAAAAACACAGTGGCACTTGGTTAGTCTACGTCTAGAAATCCGTGTTTAGTTCTGGTTACCATATGTAAAAGATTTGGTTACCTTTTAGTTTCTGGTTACTATATTTAAAAGCAGATTACAGACATGCCTAGACAAAAGCTGGTTTTAAATATGGTAATGATATTGGGAGGTGTGTAATAGGAAGCCAAATGTTTTTAGCCTAGAAGTGTTAAGGTGTATGCATTTGTGTTTGGGTGCACACTTTTAGAGAGGGTGACTGTTATGATGATTGGGAGGGGAAATAAAGAGATACCATTACTATGTAAATATTTATAGGACTATATCTTAGAAAACACATTTGTCTTATTTTTATCTTTTTACGCTGCCTTATATTTTTAATAGATGTTTAAAAACAAAATTAAAATTATTCTTCACAGCCACCATTTTTGGAAAGACAAAAGTGGCAAAAAGAAAGATACCAGCTCTGGCCGGGCGCGGTGGCTCAAGCCTGTAATCCCAGCACTTTGGGAGGCCGAGACAGGCGGATCACGAGGTCAGGAGATCGAGACCATCCTGGCTAACACAATGAAATCCTATCTCCACTAAAAATACAAAAAAATTAGCCGGGCGTGGTGGCGGCGCCTGTAGTCCCAGCTACTCGGGAGGCTGAGGCAGGAGAATGGCGTAAACCCGGGAGGCGGAGCTTGCAGTGAGATCGCGCCACTGCACTCCAGCCTGGGCGACAGAGCGAGACTCCGCCTCAAAAAAAAAAAAAAAAAAAAAAGAAAGATACCAGCTCATGCAAACTAAATAAAACGAAAGTGTTCATGTTTCTCCACGTGTATTCATCTTTATGTATTCAGTGTCAAATATACCGGCAGGCAAACGGCAGATGTTACATATATACTGGCCAAATGAATGAATAATGAATGAATAATAAATAACTATGAAGAGAATGGCTTGTGAGATCCTGCCACTAGAAAGGTCCCAGGCAAGCCTGGAGGATGACCATCTATGAGGGACTTCAGAGAAAGAACTGCTGAAAGAAGCCAACGGGCCTAGATGACTTCTAAGATACCTTTAGACATAATACTATTTAAGAGAGCAAGTAATAGCTAATTTCTTCCCATAGTTCTGATTATTATTATAGTTTAAGCATTAGAACTTGTTCAAAGAAGCTTGGAAAACAAGCTGTCTTATCTGTTAAGAGGCGAGTAAGTGATATAAAAATGTAAAGATTAAGATTTCTGATAAGTTAAAGCTTGGTAAAATATTTCCACATATGTAAATGATTATGCCAATTTTAATTTTGTTTCCAAAATTGGAATATCCTTCAGAATAGAAATAAAATATTTAATCTGAATAGTAATACGCTGGTCTCCTTTTGTCGTGAACTACTGAGTCCTTTCTACAGTTTTGGCCACACTCATGAAAATTAAATTACAACATTTTAAAATAGTATTTGTATATTCCATTTGGGATCCTAACTTACCTATGCAGCTTGAATACATTTTAAATTAAAATCAAGTTTGTTTTTTTCTAGATAAGTGACTATTGCAAATAAGTAGCTCCTTCTATTTCACATTTGTTTATGTTTTTATTCTAAATATTTTAATACTATAATTTAAATATTCAATTGGTTTTATTTTTCTTAATATGATGAGACAATATTTTTATAAAGTACTTAAAGTAAACAAAATGTATTAGAGTTATTGTTAGATAAAGGTGATAGACTTAGATAAACTAAGGCATGAACCATATCTGGGGTTCATGGATATTGAAATAATTTATTCTTTTAAAGCACATTATTAAGATGTCGCACACGTTTGGAAACACAAAACGAATAACTTTCGTTTCTATCAATAATAAAAATTACATAACCTGAGGAATCTTTAGAAGAGCATAGCAATGTAAAAAAAAAAAAAAAAGAAGAGGCTAAAATAACACACATATGTTTTAACAGTGTTTGTGTTTTGCTGGTGGGACTATGAATGATTTTTTCCCCATTCTCTACATTTTTACAATTAACAATATTTTAACAAGAAGTAAAAACAGCGTGTTACTTTCTTTGAAAAAAAGTTGTTAAATGTTAAGAGTAAAATAATGGCACTACACTATTTCAAAAGCAAAATACTAATTTCATGTTAAGTATAAAATTCTTTTTTTTTTTTTTTTTTTTTTTTTTGAGACGGAGTCTCGCTGTGTCGCCCAGGCTGGAGTGCAGTGGCCGGATCTCAGCTCACTGCAAGCTCTGCCACCCGGGTTTTTACGCCATTCTCCGGCCTCAGCCTCCCGAGTAGCCGGGACTACAGGCGCCCGCCACCTCGCCCGGCTAGTTTTTTGTATTTTTTAGTAGAGACGGGGTTTCACCGTGTTAGCCAGGATGGTCTCGAACTCCTGACCTCGTGATCCGCCCGTCTCGGCCTCCCAAAGTGCTGGGATTACAGGCTTGAGCCACCGCGCCCGGCCTAAAATTCTTATTAAGGCTGAGTCTCTTTGTGTCATACTAATAAAAAGTTCTCCAATTATATATCTTCAGTATACCTGGCAAGAGCAGCCCTCAACATCACTAGGAAGTGAAACCCTTCATAGAGATAAATTCTCCAAATCAGGGAAGTCACTTTCTTAAGCAATAAAATATTTGGAAAATTAAACTTATTTATAAAGTCTGATTTTCGACTAAGTCATTTAGCTCCTTTCTTCTTTCTGGTTGTGGCTATTTTTCACCCTTCTCTTAATGATTCAGAGATATTCTTGTGACTGTTAAAGACTTCACAATGAAGGCCGGGCGCGGTGGCTCAAGCCTGTAATCCCAGCACTTTGGGAGGCCGAGACGGGTGGATCACGAGGTCAGGAGATCGAGACCATCCTGGCTAACACGGTGAAACCCCGTCTCTACTAAAAAATACAAAAAACTAGCCAGGCGTGGTGGCGGGCGCCTGTAGTCCCAGCTACTTGGGAGGCTGAGGCAGGAGAAAGGCGTGAACCCGGGAGGCGGAGCTTGCAGTGAGCTGAGATCCGGCCACTGCACTCCAGCCCGGGTGACAGAGCAAGACTCCGTCTCAAAAAAAAAAAAAAAAAAAAAAAAAAAAAAAAAAAAAAAAAAGACTTCACAATGAAATATGCAGCACCTGTTAGGATGTAGAGGGCATTAGTGACTAGCAAAGCTTTGGTTGTGAGTTACAGTGTTTGTTCTTTATAGAATTTCTGTATTTTCCCCTGTAGCCTTCTTGTTAGATATTACTGCTGTTACTGTATCTTTCTTTCACCCCCTCTTCTTTCCTCACCTTCTAGTTTCTGGCTTTTAATAAATGTGCTACGGTATAAAAATAAGGTAATATTGCTTACAGCTATGTGTAATAACATTCAGTAATCTTCTAAACAACAAATATCTTCTATGGGCAGGAATATCATAAGGCCACTAAGTTGCTGTGAGATGGGAGCAGAGTGCACCTCCAGGTGTCTGAAGGAGGAGAGCAGAATGAGAACACACTCACAGAGTTCATGCAGCCCCTTGTTCCCTGATTTGTAGGCCAAGAAGTGGTTCATCTGGCTTATGTTTTAAATATTGCTATGATTGGTCTGTGCGAAATAGATTTTAGAGAAATGAGAGTGGTAGAAGTGAAATCAGGATAGAAATGACAGAGGCTTGGACTAGGGTAGCAGTGGTGGATATGATGAGAAGCAGTATAATACAATTTATGTTTTGAAAATATTAATACATAAAACCTTGTCAACTTTTTAAGGAGCTGAATATGGGCAAATGGGTTATAGATATGGGTAATGGCAAGAGCCACTGACAAGTTTAAAAGTGACAAGATGTGCTAAAGGTTTAGGTACGGGCTAAAACACAGAAAGAAATAACAAAGGACACTTCCCAGGTTTTGGCCTGAGCAACGGCCTGAATGGTGATGCCACTTATTGAGAGGACCAGCAAGAAAAGCAAACTTGGCTGGGGAAGAACTAGAAAAGCAATCAAGCATTCAGATCTGACATGTTCAATGTGAGATGCCTGGCAGCCGTACAAGTGAGGAAACCGAGAGTTCAGATCTGACACGTTAAATGTGAGATGCAGCCGTACAAATGACGTGATGACAACATTCTGTAGTTCAAGTGAACATTCTGGCTAGAGATACCAATTTGGGAATTTTCACATTGGATACAGAATTAAAACCTATGCAATGAGATGTTATCAACCAGAGAGCAAGTAATGATAGAGAAAAACAAAGCATAAGAAAAAAAATAACTTGGGCAGTCCAATATTTAGATGTATAAAGGGGAGGAAGATCCATCGAAGCAGATGGAGAAGATGCTAATGGGATAGAGGGAAAAAGCGACCCCACGGTACGTGGTGTCCTACAGGAAAAACAAGAAGGAAAAGCGGATGGACTTTGTAATACGCTGTTGAGAGACTGAGTAGTCACCAGTGCTTTGGGTTCCAGAATCTGAGTCTAGAGGATCACACGTAAGACTTAATATTTAACGTATGTAATGTTAGTTACATGCCTTTTCTACCTCCTCAATTTCTCCCAAGCCCACCCTTCTTTCAGTTTTCCTGCCTTTACAATAAATGGCCTTTATTAACCCATTCACTCATATTGAGTCCATTATAAAAACACAACAGTCCTAAACACTGAAATATATTTCAAATCTACTCTCTTCTCTCTGTCTCTACTGCCAACCTCCTTGCGCAAACCATGTTTGTGTGTGTGTGTGTGTGTGTGTTTTTGAGAACTCTTGTAACCACATTTTAACCAATTCCTCATCATCTCTTCTTTCCACTCTTGGTTTTTATAATCTAACACGTGGAGCTGTCAAGGTTTGCTGCCGTGTTAAACAAGAAGTAGTAGAGAAAAACAGAAAACAAAGCTGATTCTAAGGTTTTGGTCTGAGAACTCCATGAATGGCAATGCCATTTATTAAAACAGGGAGCTCTAACGAAGGTGAGTTTGATGAGGGATTGAGAGACATGATAATCAACTATCTTATTCTATCATTTCCACCTTTTTTTTTTTTTTTTTTTTTTTTTTTGAGACGCAGTCTCTCTCTGTCGCCCAGGCTGGAACTCAGTGGAGCGATCTCGGCTCACTGCAAGCTCCTCCTCCCAGGTTCAGGCCATTCTCCTGCCTCAGCCTCCTGAGTAGCTGGGACTACAGGTGCCTGCCACTATGACTGGCTAATTTTTTTGTACTTTTAGTAGAGACAGGGTTTCACCGTGTTAGCCAGGATGGTCTGGATCTCCTGACCTCGTGATCCACCCTCCTCGGCCTCCCAAAGTGCTGGGATTACAGGTGTGAGCCACCGCGCCTGGCCTATCATTTCCATCCCTTTAAACTATTAGTTCTAAAAAATTCTATTCACAATAGCATAAAAAGAATAAAATATGAGGGATATTTTAACAAAAGTAGTGCAGAGCTTGCACACTGAAAACCATAAGACATCGCTATGAAAAATCAGAGAAGATCTAAGTGAATAGAGAGATAGTCCATGTTTATGGATTCAAAGACTTGTGTTGTTAAGGTGGCAAATTCAGACCAAATTGATCTACAGATTCAACACAATCACTATCAAGAATTCAACAGGCTTTTCTCATTTAAAATTTTTGCAGAAATTAACAAGCTGGTGCTAACAATTACATAAAAACACAAAGGAATCAAATTGGCAAAATAATTTTGAAAAATAAAAATGAATTTAGACTACTTATACTTCCTGAATTCAAAACTTCTATAAAGATACAATAATGAAGACAGTGTGGTGCTGACATAAGCATGGAAATATAGATCAATAGAGTCAGAAATCCAAAATAGCCCCTTCCGTATAAAATCAACTAATTTTTGACAAAGCTGTCAAGGTACTTCAGTAGGGAAAGGACAGTCTTCTAGAAATGTGTTGGAACCACTGGATAAATTCATGCAAAAAGAGGAATTTAGGCTGGGCACAGTGGCTCATGCCTGTAATCCCAGCACTTTGAGAGGATTACTTGAGCCCAGGAGGTCAAGACCAGCCTGGGCAACATGGCGAGACCTCATCTCTATTAAAAGTACAAAACTTGGCTGGGCGCAGTGGGTCACGCCTGTAATCCCAGCACTTTCAGAGGCCGAGGTGGGCGGATCACGAGGTCAGGAGTTCTAGACCAGCCTGACCAACAAGATGAAACCCCGTCTCTACTAAAAATACAAAAATTAGTTGGGCATAGTGGCAGGCACCTGTCATCCCAGCTACTTAGGAGACTGAGGAAGGAGAATTCCTTGAACCCGGGAGATCAGAGGTTGCAGTGAGCCAAGATCGCACCAGTGCACTCCAACCTGCGTGACAGAGCAAGACTCCATCCCCCCACCCAAAAAACATTAGCCAGATGTGGTGGCCTGCTACTTGCGAGGCTGAGGTGGGAGAAGTGCTTGAGCCCAGATGGCAGAGGATGCAGGGAGACAAGATTCTGCCACTGCACACTAGTCTGGGAGACAGAGCAAGACCCTGTCTCAAAAAAAAAAAATAGAGAGAGAGAAAGTTAGACACTTTACTCATATAATACACAAAAACTAACTCTAGATAGATCATAGACCTAAATGTTAGAGTTAATATTACAAAACATCCAGAAAAAAAAATAGAAGCAATTTTTTGTGAACTTGTGTTAGAGAAGAGTTCTTAGACATGACACTGAAAACTCAATTCATGAGTAAACAAAAAAAGACAAATTGTTCTTCATCAAAATTTAAAACTGTATCATCCAGAATATACCATTAGGAAATGAAAAGACAAGCTACACACGGGAAAACATATTTACAAATCATATATTTGACAAAGGACTTATACCCAGACTATATAAAAGAATCCTACAGCTCTATTAGAAGACAACTCAATTAGAAACTGAGCATAATATTTGAATAGATATTCCCTTAAAAAGATACATCAAGTTAATAAACATATGAAAATATTCTCTGTGTCATTAATTAATCAGGGAAATTCAAATTAAAACACACATGAGAAACTACTTCACCATCAGTAAAATGGTAATATCCAAAAAAAAGGAAAAGATAATAATAATATGCCCCTTACCACATGAATCAGCAATTCTAGTCAGAGGAATCTACTCAAGAGAAATAACACACATAGCCACACAAGGACTTGTATGTAAGTGTTAATACCAGTAAGAAAAGGCAAATCTTATAGGGGCAAAAAGTCGATTAAATTAGTGGTTGCCTAGGGCTGGTGAAAGAGTGTGGATTAATAAAAATGGACACAAGAGATCTTTTGAGAGTGAAAGAAATATTTTAAAACTGAATTGCATTAATAGTAGCATAAGTCTATAAGTTTATACACTTACTGATTTGTACACTAAATCTCAGAGAATTTTGTGGTGTGAAATTATAACTGAATAGTATTGTTAAAAATATATAACATTCTGCCGGGTGCAGTGGCTCATACCTGTAATCCCAGCACTTTAGGAGGCCGAGGCAGGCGGATCAGGAGGTCAGGAGATAGAAACCATCCTGGCTAACACGGTGAAACCCCATCTCTACTAAAAATGCAAAAAATTAGCCGGGTGTGGTGGCAGCCGCCTGTAGTCCCAGCTACTCGGGAGGCTGAGACAGGAGAATGGTGTGAACCCGGGAGGTGGAGGTTGCAGTGAGCCGAGATCACGCCACTGCACTCCAACCTGGGCAACAGAACGAGACTCTGTCTCAAAAAAAATAAAAATAAAAAATATAGCATTCTTTCTGCCCAAATAAAATCAATTAATCCTTGATAAAGGAGAAAGGCAATTCAACAGAGAGAAAAAATAGTCTTTTCAACAAATGGTGCTGGAATAATTGGATATGCATATGCAAATATAAAAAATAAATATACTGAACTTACACTTTTTACCAAAACTGAGTCAAAACAGATCTTCAACCTAGATATAAAACAAAATATTATAACACTTCTGGAATAAAAAAAGAGGAGAAAAATTAATGTGACTCTGAGCTTAGCAATGGATTTTTAGATATAACACCAAAAGACATAATCAATGAAAGAATAAAAATGATGTCAGTTTTATTAAAATTTAAAACTCCTCCACAAAAGACACTATGAAGAGAATGAAAAGACAAGCCACAGAATAGGAGAAAATATTTGCAAACAGATATTTGATAGAGGACTTATATTCAAAATCTACAAAGAACTCTAAGAAACTCTGAAAACTCAACAGTAAGAAAACAACACGATTCAAAAGTGGGCAAAAGAACTGGAAAAGGACCAGGCTGTCAAAGACACAGAGATAGCAGAGAAGCGTATGAAAGACGCCCAGTGTCGTGTGTCCTCAGGGAAATGTGATTGAGAACAGCACGCTGACACTATTGTACACTCATTAGAATGGTTAAAATCAAAGAAACTCACATTACCAAATTCTTATGAGGATACAGATCAACAGAAACTCTCATTTTTGGCGGGGATGAAAAATGGTATAGCCGCTTTAGAAGACAACTTGGCAAACTCTTACAAAACTAAACATAATCTTACCATACAATCCAGTAATCTCATCCATATTTGATTTGAAAATTATGTCTACACAAAAACATGTGTGAATGTTTAAGCAGCTTTACATATAATTGCCAAAATTGAAAGTAACCAAGAAGTCCTTCTACAGGTGAATACATAAGCTAGTAGATCCATATAATGGAATATTATTCAGTGGTTAAAGAAGAAAAAGTGCAACCAAGCCATAAAGACAAGGAGGAAACTGAAATGCATGTTGGTAAGTGAAAAAAGCCAGTGTGAAAGGCTACATATGATATGATCCAATTACATGACTTGTAAAAGGAGAACCTGCCATCTATGAAAACACAAAACCTGACTGCCAGGAAGGCAAGTCAGAGGGGATCAAGCACAGGGGCTTGGGGCAATGGTGAAACTGTCTTGTGCGATGCTGTAATGGTGGATGCATGACGTTACGCATCTCTTAAAACTAGTCAAACTTTATAGCATCAAGAGTGAGCCTTAATGTACACACAATTTAAAAAAATAGGAGGCTGGGAATCCCAGAAAGATATGCAGAATATGACAAAGGAATGTAACTGTATCATAACTATATCAAATTAGCTCAGTGAATAGGGTCAGGAGAAAGGGCTGACCTAAATAACTTTGGACTCGAACAAAGTTTATAAAAATTAAAGAACAGGAACTGCACGTAAGCACTGTACTGGAGTTGGCAAAGTTGTCTCCCATCGGAATACGGCTTCACGATTCTTAGTCCTCCCCTTACTTCTCTGTAAATTCTCAGTGTAACTGTAAGAGCCGGGCTTCTCTCACCCACCATCATTTATGTAGCTGTTCAGTGATGTGACACCATTATACAACTATTTGAATGGCTGAAACAGAAGCAACTCACATGACCAATGCGTATGAGGATACGGAGTGAAAGGAGTTCTCATTCATTTTTGGTGGGAACAAAAAGATACAGCCACTTTAGGGTTGGGCACACTCATTCAAAGCTAAACCAAGAATAGGTATATAAATGAAGGTGGGTTGGAAAAGCCAGGTTATTTTTTGGTTAGAATTTACAGATAAATAGGAGAAGGAGGCTAGAATGATGCCTTCATTAGCATATTTGAATTGGAGACATCAGTACAAACTCACGTTTAGCTTAATATAGATACAGATGCCCACCTACAGAAATATTTATCGATATATGTATATACATGGGTTAGGATACACACAGCTAATTCTTTGCTCTATCAGCTGAGAGACCTAAAAGAAATGGCACCCTCGTATCAATGAACACACCTAGATCTTGCACCGCTGCATCCTCCAATAAAACAAACCAAGTCTTCCTGTGGAGAGGGCTGATACTAACACCGAGGCCAGGTGTACGCAGGATGAGCCTGGAGCATCAAGTAGTCACAGAAAGCAGGGCAGGCACCGTCCTCCCCACAGAAAACCTCACATCATGAGGGTGTGTCAAAGGGGCACAAAGCCAACTGAAAGAGCTCCCAACGGCCAAAGCTGGAACAATTTGAGCCACAAAATAAGTCATGTTGGATTACAATCCAAACTATAAAAGAAATATCCATGGCCGGGTGCAGTGGCTCATGCCTGTAATCCTACCACTTCGGAAGGTGGAGGTGGGTGGATCACAAAGTCAGGAGATCGAGACCATCCTGGCCAACATGGTGAAACCCCGTCTCTCCTAAAACTTCAAAAATGAGCTGGGCATGGCAGTGCATGCCTGTAATCCCAGCTACTCAGGAGGCTACTGATATAAAGAAATGATTGAATAAATTAATAAATGGGAGAGTTGAATCAAATCCCCTGCCGAATCATTTCTAATAAGTTATGCCACTGTTTTGCCTTTAAGGAAGCTACTCTGACCTTAAGGGAGTGGAGCATAACTCCTAATCCCTAAGTGTGAGCTACACATACAGATTCCCTTCCAAGGGGTAGATTCTGGAAAAGTGCAGGGCGAGGCGCGGAAGGAGCAACTTTACAGTGGAGAAAACACTAACTCAGCCAGGCGATTCAAGTCAAAGTCAGAACCAACAGTCACAAATCACGTTGATGGTGCTTGCCCACAATATGATGCCATGAAAATGGCACCTTAGCTTTGTGATTTTCCTCTACAAAAGACACAAACCCAGTCTAATGATGAGAAAAAAAATCAGAAAATTTCCAACAAAGGGCAAGCTACAAAATAGGACTTCTCAAAATTGTTGGGGTCGTCAAAAACATAGAAAGTCTGAGAAACTATGACAGCCAAGAGGAGCTTGAGGAGTCATGGCCACTAAATGTAATATGGTGTCCCATAGGATTCAGGAACCTAAAACTGATGTTAGGTAAAAACTAAGGAAGTTTTTAGTTTAGTCCGCGGTGGCTCACTCCTGTAATCCCAGCACTGTGGGAGGCCAAGGCGGGTGGATCACCTGAGGTCAGGAGTTCGGGACCAGCCTGGCCAACATGGAGAAATCCTGTCTCTACTAAAAATATGAAAATTAGCAGGGTGTGGTGGTGCATGCCTGTAATCCCAGCTACTCGGGAGCCTGGGGCAGGAGAATCGCTTGAACCTGGGAGGCGGAGGTTGCAGTGAGCCAAGAGAGTGCCACTGCACTCCAGCCTGGGGAACTGAGTGAGACTAAGTTAAAAAAAAAAAAAAAAAAAAAAAAAAAATCCTAACAAAAAAAACTAAGGAAGTCTGAATAAGCTATGGGCTTCAGTTCATAAGATTTTTATACTATTCATTCATTAATTATGCAAATGTACCATGCTAATATAAGCTGTTAATGATAGTGGGAACTGGCTTGGGTGTACGGGAACTATGTATACTATCTTCTTAGTTTTTTTAACGAATCTAAAACTGTTCTAAAAACTAAAGTCAGTCAATGTTTCTATCAGTCCTCCCTACTCTCCAGGCATATCTTTGTTTCTCTTCCTCGCGGTGCTCGTGAGGATTTGTTCCTTGGCCCAGAACACTGTTTCTCTTGCTGTGGATCAATGGACGCCTAATAATCCACGTCATCGTGGCGATCTCACCATAAGCTCCCACCTCACCTGCTCCTCTTCGCAGAGCCTTTTTGCTCCTTTCCATCTAGTCCATTGTACTCTCACCACTCCCTCGAGTTCTTCTTCACAGGACAAGCTGTATTTGTATGATCTAAGTGTTATTGATTAGTTAAAGTCTATCACCTCCAGAGACTATAAGCTCCATGAAAGCAAGGACTATGTTTGCTCCCAGTTTCCATTCTGAGAGTAACATTCAATATTCGATCATTTTAATGAATGAATACCCTACAGAAAAAACGAATCTTGACCTCTCAAAGATGATTTACTTATTTTTACTTCCTTCTTGGCAGCATGTAAGATTACATATATTCTAAATTATTGATAGTTAACTTCTATCTAACTATTCAGATACGGCTGAATATTTGTATCAGGATAATATAGGCATACATATCCAGTGGTTAAATCTCCATGAATGTACAATATTTTAGTCCATATTTTACATAGTCATTAAATGCTTTATTGAAGCGAGTAGAGTCTGAGAACTAAAGCGAAATCCTTTGAAACTAAAAACATAAAAAAATAAAGAGGCTGTACAAGCAACATAATGGTCAGTCATTTGCTACTTAACAAATGAGAAACAAACAAAATCCAAATCAATATAAACAATATATACCTCTCTGTCGACAATGACAACAGGTGCTATCAACACAGAAGATGATATAAATTAGTAAGTACTTTAGTCAACATTATAGCCAGATAACAACAAGAACATTTCACTCTGCAATTTATAGGACCTGGTAGCAGTCGGCTGTTAAAGAAAGGTAACAATAATCAAACTGGGCTAAGTATTTCCTATGTGAAAGTATCATGAAATTTATGAAGTCTGCGTAAGAAAGATAAGGGAATTCTCTTTTGATAGAATAAGATAGTTTAAACCTCAACATTCTCTATGCTTAAAATTGAGCTAATTTAAATAAATAGACCATGACATGGAACTTTGACTTTAAGCATTCCTGCTTTAGCTGTTCAACTCTCAAACTAGCATTCTTTAAACTGTCTCACACTGTGAACTAGTTTTAATGCCTTCAGGTTTGTCTCCTGTTATTATGAGCACATTATATGGAGTAAACGAAGAAGAATATTATTGGGCTTAATAGTAAATGTAATATGGAAAATAATGCAATGAGTGCCTAAGCAAGGTTATAACCATTGTTAAACAAAAGAAAGATTGTATGTCTCAGCTACTGAAAGACATTCTAAGTTATTTGTGTGCAATATACTGTTGTTTGACAGAACTAACACCTAAATGTGAATGATGGTTTGCTTTCACTAATATTAGAGCATGAATCTAGGTTTAATCCAGTCCAGTCAAACCTGGACTGTGCCTCACTTTTTCTTTATAGATTTGACAATGGGTCTTCATTTTAAATCACTTACAACCAGGAAGAGAAAAAAAAAATCTCTTCACTGGTCTGTTTGGCAAATGATAGTTTGCTTGAGATTTTCTTGTGAGCTCAAAGAAGAGGAAATAATGTCACGCTGCAGGAATTTCTAATGATTAATGTTATTACCATGAGCACCAAAGGAAGTGATGGTAATTTGCCAATTTTGCTGTCTGGTTTTCTGGTATTAGCACATCACTATTTGCTCTCCAGAGTAAGGATTTCTCACAAATAAGGAAAAGGGATGAAGAGATATGTATTGCTTTTTTTTTCCGAGAATGCTGTGCATCCAGGTTGAGCACACCTTAGTGAGATTTTAGCCCATGCATGTGCGTCTCTCCTGCCCTTGCCTGTTTCTGCCTCTAGACCAGCCTCTCTCAGCTGTGGAGCTCGACTCCATGTCATTAAGGAGACAGCCTTCCTGGGGTGCTCTGCTCCTACCTGCTCCCTTTTGGACTAAACAATGTGTGTTTTCTTCCGTTACAGAGTCAGTTCCTTCCACAAAATTACCATCTTGCTGTCATCAGTATGGCTGCCAGCAAACCATGCCAAGGGATTCTGGTGGGCTTACAGCTAAACTTTGCTAAATATTTGAGGAGGAAGACGGGAACTTTGAAGCTCTTGATGCCACACTCAGCATGGAACAATTTTGGCAAAACAACTATTTGAAATATACTTACTCTTCAATTTAGGGACAGCTCGGATGATTTATGAGTTCAGTGAGTTGAATTCAAAGATAGAAAAGAGCATGTTTCTCCTAGACAATTATGGAGAAAAGGAGCATTAGCTGTTCCTTATTCTTCTTGTCAGTTAAGTCCTATTTGAACAGTTCTTGCCTCATGTGATAGGAATGTCTAAAAATGCCAAAGGAGCCATCCATTTATTTCCAGAATTAGCAAAAACCACAAACTTCGCTGCTGAAAAGTGGGCTCCCACAGGAACTCATACAATTCTGTGGTGGGCCATTGACTTTAAATGGCCCCAAATACTTTCTTAAAACTCTCTGATGTGATCTATCTTTGTAGTAACCCTCTACACAAAGTGCTGGAACAGTGAGAAATAGAAATATATATGCTTCATAATGATGTGCTAGTTTAAAATGAGTGCTTTGCACATGGCATTGGGTGTTCCCAGGCCCTCTCTTGCTTGGGCATAAAGCCAGTCTGAAAAGTGAATGTATAAATCATTCAGCTAGATATGTCAGCTTTTAGCATTATACGCTTCAGCTTAGAGTCCTAAAATATATCACACAGTTTTCAGAGTTTTGTAACTTATTATTGGAGCAATAGAGAAAAGATTTTGATAGTAGAATCAGTGTGTCTACATGCATAGTATGGGGCAAACATGGATATCTAATGAGTTAATTCAAAAATCATAAGCAAAGGCACTATTCTTGCTTCTTAGCAATAAAGTGTTCCTATTGTCATCAATGATAATACAACTTTAGTCTAAAGCAAGGATGGAATCAAGGAATTTTATTTATAGTACTGTAACCTGTTAATTTGATGGGCAAAGACTGGCAAACTCAGGAATGAAAAGAATGTGCTTTTCTTTCCCTTTCCTCTCCTCTCCTCTCCTCTCCTCTCCTCCCACCCCCTCCCCTACCCTCTCCTCCCCCTCCTCTCCTCCCCTCTCCTCTCTTCCCCTCCCCTCCCCTTCCCTCTCCTCTCCTCACCTCCCCTCCCCTTCTTTGCCCTCCCCTCCCCTTATTTCCCTTCCTTCTCTTCTTCCTCCCTTCCTTCCTTTATCCCTCTGTCCTTCCCACTCTCTTCTCTTCCTCCCTTTCTTCCTTTATCCCTCTGTCCTTCCCACTCTCTTCTCTTCCTCCCTTCCTTCCTTCTGTATAAAGTAAGACAGAGGTAATACACTCAGTAGATTCGGTATACTGATAGCACATAACAGTGACAAATCAGGTTGAGGTGTAAGACTTCTTTGGTGACCAGAGGCAAGCTCCGCAGTAGAATCTACAAGTGAAATGTCTAGAATTGTATTATTAAACCATAAAACATGCATCCCTCCCACCCTAAAGCTATTTTTTCTTACCACTTAGATGTAAATCATCTGAAAAAAAAGGTACAGATTTTGAGTAACAATATTAGTATGTGAATTCGTGTTGCTACTTCTCTAAGAACCTCCTAGCATACCTGTCTGGAAGCCCCTGTCAACAGACAGAGCTGGTCGTCCCCACTTCACAAGAGTTCCTGCCATTTAGAGTATTTCTTCAGAGGAAGTTACATTCAACAATTCTGCTGCTTATGGTTTCCTTTTTCTGTAAATTTACTAGGCAAGTAATCTCTGTCTGACTTGCAAATTCAATGCTTGACTCTCGGATGACTACTGCTGTCGTGTAGATGTGGATCCTCCTTTGCAAGGTTTTTTTTTTTTTTAGGCTGGAATTCAAATGTATTTTTGAACCTCTAGAATCAATTAATATTTCTTTTCAGGGTTACTGTCGATGAGACTATATCTGACATGCCTGCCTGAGTAATTTGTTTTCTATAATTATGGATTACCAAAGGGTAGAATCAAAATATTTCTGAAGTTCTCATAGAGTATAAATGTCTAGAATTCAAAACCTTTTTGTTAAGTGAAAAGACAGATTGTCTCATTCAAAAGGTACACATTTACTTTAATGAATGTTGACAAAGATTCTGTCTTTGAACTTTAGCCAGGCTTCTCTGAGCCCATTCTTACCCTGGCCTTGACCTTGGTCTATAAAGCCATGTTTTTAGTGGCCTCAAAACACTAAGTTAGTTTCTTACAGTCTGAGGCTGCACCCCCAGCTCTGCTTAGGTGCCTGCCTGAGGACACTCAAGGCTGCCCAAAGTCTACTCTTTGCTCCAGCCAACCCCTGGAGAGAGGGCTCCCATCTCCTCCTAGCCTCTGTGGGAGGGTAAGGGTCTCACCTTGACAAGCTCCAGTTAACAGAACAATCTGAATTTCACACGGACCAATCCCCAATTTCCTGCTTTTTGTAATTTTCCACTTCTGTGAGCGGACTGATCCCCCATCACCCCTGCTCTCTTCTCTCGCTCTTGCTTTAAAATGCCCAGTCTCCTCTGCACAAATGAAACTTGCGTTCAGTCCACGCTGGACCTTTTTCCTACTACAACGGTACATCACGGATTAAAACCCGTCCTTCCTGCTTTACCTAATGGCAGGCTTTGTTTCTCTTTGGACCTTGTGCGTGGTGTGTCTTTCTTCTCTGCTCTCAGTGCGTCAGAAGTAAAATGAAGGGATTCAACCAATGGTTAGAACATCTCCAAAATTCTTACTCACTCTGGGTATGGTCTGCTATTTTTACATTAAAAAAAATTAACTTTTATTTTAGACACAGGGAATACATGTGCAGATTTGTTGCATGAGTATATTACACCCAGGTGGTGAGCACAGTACCCAGTAGGCGGTTTCCCAGCCCTTGCCTGCTCTCTCCCTAACCCTCTAGCAGTCTGCAGTGTCTCCGTTTTTCCCATGTTTATGTCCATGTATGGTTAATGTTTAGTTCCCACTGGTAAGTGAGAACGTGATGTATTTGGTTTTCTGTTTCTGCATTAATTCAATTAGGATTATGGATTCCAGATGCATCCATGTTGCTGTGAAGGACATAATTTTACTTCTTACGGCTGCATAGTATTCCATAGTGCATGTACCACCTCGTCTTTAACCAGTCCACCACTGCTGGGCTCCTTAGGTTGATTTCATGTCTTTGCTATTGTGAATAGTGCTGCAATGAACATACACGTGCATGTGTCTTTTTGGGACAGTAATCTATTTTCCTTTGGGTATACACACAGTAATGGGATTGCTGGGAGAAATGGTAATTCTGTTTTAAGTTTTTTGAGAAATCTTCAAACTGCTTTCCACAATGGCTGAGCTAATTTACATTCCCACCGACAGTGTATAAGCGTCCCCTTTTCTCCGTAGCCTGAGCAGCATCGGTTATTTTTTCACCTTTTAATAATAGCCATTCCGACTGGCATGATACGGCATCTCACCGAGGTTTTGATTTGCATTTCTCTGATGATAATGATGTTGAGCGTTTTTTCATATGCTTGTTGCCCACGTGTATAGCTTCTTTTGAGAAATGCCTGTTCATGTCCTTTGCCCATTTTTAATGGGGTCGTGCGCCCTTTGCTTGTTGATTTGAGTTTCTTATAGATTCTGGATATTAGACCTTTGTCGGATGCATAGTTTGCGAATATCTTGTCATTCCCAGGCGAATCATATTATACGGACCACAGGTCTGTTAGCCTGAGCTGCAGTTTGAGATAATCACCAGTAGGTGGCAGTGCAGGTCACACGGTGGCCTCTTCTGCACCAAGCTGCTTTCCCACAGGGGTACGCCCTTGAGTAGAGAGGCCTCGGGCACCATCTGTACAACCACCCTTTTGTTAACACAGAGGAAATAAGTCAATCAAATCAACACCAGTAAAGTATGGTTAGAAATACCAAACGACAGTGTTAAAAGAAAAACGTCCTAGAGTACTGTTTTCTTTTCTTCTCATATTATTTTTGAGTTTACGTTGCTGCTGCATTTTATGAACTGTTTTTGCATTGCAGCCTCAGGTTCCAGGCTTAGTGGAGTCCTGTAGTAGCCACCCAAGATTTCACTGGTCTTCAGAAACTTGGAAATAATCTCTCACAAATTGTCATAAAACCACTGAATTTATGGTTCTTATAGAGGAGAGGATGGCTAAAGACAACGTAAATTTAGATTTTCTGTCTCATCACAGAGGTTCAGCAATCAGTCACCCTGTCCTCAGTAGTTCCTCAATAGTGCCCTCCCAGGTCCCCACTCACCTGCCTCTGGGGTGCATCCCCCACTCCTTCCCCACTTCCCTGGGGTCTGAACAATAAAGGGAAAGGCAATTTGGCCTCTTGCCTTTCAAGGTGGATACTGCCACTCCAGTTTAGTGAAAAATCTTTCCCTGAAATGGTCAGATTGATAAAAGATAGGCAATGGTTCAGGAATATTTGTGTTTCCATTAGTGAGCTTTATGACCGTGTTCAACATTCCGAAACAATGGGAGCTGATGATACAGTTCCCTAAGGTTCTTTTTATAAATTTAGCTCTAAGATCTTTATTTATCTGTGGCTTCTGTACTTCTCTGAGCCTGTGGTAGTGCACACCTCTCAAGCAAGGGCTGCTCAATTAAGAACACCCTAGGAGGCTTGCACCTGAAGGTTTGGCTTTATGCCAGACGCCGTATCTGCACTAAAGGAGCTTGTCTTGCTAAAGGGGCTCACTCCCATTCTTTTCCATTTTAACAAAGTTTAACTTAACTTAAACATAAAATATTTGAAATAATTCTATAGTGACTGTCCCACAGCAAGAGAGGAAATGTATTCACATTAAGAGTTCTATGGAAATTTCATAAAGTGAATAGTTTTAAAATGAAAAGACAGAAATCACTAGCATAGGTTATATGTTCCAGTGTTATGAATTAAGTCTTAAAGAAATTAAGTTCTTAAATGTTCCTGTTATAATGACACATGCTGAACTCTGTGTGTGTGTGTGTGTGTGTCTGTGGGGCCTCCAATACCCTCATGTTTTCAGTTTATATTTTACAGTATTCCCATTTTTCAGCTGAAGAATCTTAAGGAGATGTTTTACATAGTTTGCCCAAGGACATCCAGTGAGTAGTTTGGTCACGCCAGAAAAATTGCAACAAAAGCTGGGTTTCTGCATTGCAGCAACCTGAACCATGCTTTCTTGGAACTCTAACTCAGTATTACAATACTTTTGCTCTAATAGCTTGCAGGGGGGAGAAAAATACAATCTGATATTATACATACACCTTGGAATCCTTTAAAGTAAATGAAATATTTATGATTCAACTTGGGTTCACATGAAGGAAGTGTCTTGTGGGCAGCTGGCATATCTGCTACAGTAAACCAGCTGATGACTCAAGATGGCCAATGATGATAAAGCAGAGAGTCAGCTGGATTTTCACCGGGGCTGGCAGCAAGACCTGCCTGATGTTGAACGAGGAAGGCACAACAGGCGGAAGAACGGGAGAGTGGCTCTTGCTTTTGGTCTGAACGCTCCCATTGGGTGCAGCACTGGGCTCTTCCATAAAACCATCTGCTCGCCTCTCCTCTTGGCTGGAAAGGCTTATACCAAAAGATTACAGGTTAATGAGGAAGAAGTGTTAAGAATTAGAAAGACTAAGCAGTAGGTTTCATCTGGTAAAGAAGACGGGAAAGAGGCTGGGCACACTGGTTCGCACCTAGAATCCCAGCACTTTGGGAGGCCAGGGTAGGAGGGTCCCCTGAGGCCAGGAGTTCAAGACCAGCCTGGATAACATAGAAGGATCCTCATCTCTACAAAAAATCAAAAATTAGCTGGATGTGGTGGCATGCACCTCTATTCCCAGCTACTTGAGAGGCTGAGGCAGGAGGATCACTTGATCCCAGAAGTTTGAGGCTACAGTGAGCCCTGAGTGCACTACTGCACTCCAGCCTGGGTGGCAGACTGAGACCCTGCAAAGAAAAAAACAAAAAAGAAAAGAAAAAGAAAGATATTTACTCTTGCAAAGACTATGGGAATAAAGCCTATTTTTAAAGAGGTGTGTGTGTGTTTATTTTATCTTAAACAAAGCTCTCTTTCTACAGAGCTATTCAAAAACACTGTATTACCTACATTTAAGGTTTGTGAATTGTTCTTGAGAAAGGTAAGCTCAGGCTGGGAATTGTGACTCACGACCATAATCCCAGAACTTTGGGAAGCCCAGGTGAGAGGAGTGCTTGAGGCCAGGAGTTCAAGGCCAGCCTGGACAATACAGTGAGATCCCATCTCTACAAAAAAAAATGTAAAAAATTAGCTGAGCATGGTGGCACACACCTGTGGTCCCAGGTACACAAGAGGTTGAGGCAAGAGGATAACTTGAGTCCAAGAGTTCACAGGTGCAGTGAACTATGATCATGCCATTGCCCTCCAGTCTGAGTGACAGAGCAAGACTCTATCTCTAGTGCAAATCAAAAGCACAATGAGATACCATCTCATATCAGTTAGAATAGCAATTATTAAAAAGTCAGTAAACAACAGATGCTGGAGAGGATGTGGAGAAATAGGAACAATTTTACACTGTTGATGGGAGTGTAAATTAGTTCAACCATTGTGGAAGACAGTATGGCGATTCCTCAAGGACCTAAAACCAGAAATACGATTTGACCCAGCAATCCCATTACTGGGTATATACCCAAAGGATTATAAATCATTCTACTATAAAGATACATACATACATATGTTTATTGCAGCACTATTCACAATAGCAAAGACTTGGAACCAACCCAAATGCCCATCAGTGATAGACTGAATAAAGAAAATGTGGCACATATACCCCATGGAATACTATGCAGCCATAAAAAAGGATGAGTTCATGTCCTTTACAGGACATGGATGAAGCCGGAAACCATCATTCTCAGAAAACTAACACAGGAACAGAAAACCAAACATCGCATGTTCTCACTCATAAGTGGGAGTTGAACAGTGAGAACACGTGGACACAGGGAGGGGAGCATCACACACGGGGGTCTGTCGGGGTGTAGGGGGCAAGGGAGGGAGAGCATTAGGAGAAATACCTAATGTAAATGACAGGTTGATGGTGCAGCAAACCACCATGGCACGTGTAAACCTATGTAACAAAGCTGCACATTCTACATATACATCCCAGAACTTAAAGTATAATAATAATTTTTTAAAAGACAGTATCTCTAAAGAAAAAAAAAGAAAGAAAAAGATAAACGTAACCTTGTCTGAAAATCTTATTTATTTTTATGAATCTTCATACTATATTCAAATATTCATTCAAACGTTTGATTTTTAAAAACCTCTTTCTCAATTTTCAGTTCTTTTTAAATAAGTTAGGCAAACTTACTAAATCATGGATACAGTGAAGATCACATTACATTTTAAAATTGCTAAAATATAAAAAAAGAACATTATATTTCTTGTTTTTGTTACAAACTCATAATAGATCAAATCTCCGTAATATTTAGATTTGTGATTTCTTTGCATCTAAGTTTGCAAAATTCCATAAAAATACATCCCACAATTTTGTTTCTAGTCTTATTTCATCGAAAAAAATTTAACTGATTTTTATGTAGATTAGCAAAATAAATGCGATTTTTATTTCAGCTGGAAGTTGGGATTATTTTTTGTAAGCTGGAAGGAGTGATTATTTACTAATCACTATACTAAGGGGTCACTTTTGCAAATAAAATATTTCTTTTACATCCCATTTCTTTTAAATATGATCGTTTTGTTTTATATATAAGCTTTCTTTGGTTATTATATGTCTATTCACCTTAACAATTTTTGTTTTACTTATGAATAAGAATGATAAAGATCACCATATGTGTAACAGCTGAACTGTTGCTCATTTTCCTATTGAATATAACACGAAGAAAGAGTTTCTAAAGCATTGGAGGAAGCTGGAAGAAGTTGTTCTAACAAAGCGCTCATATTCACAACGAGGAACAGTTAAAACTCCTGCCAAAGTTCCTAATTGATACGAAAATTGACTGGGTCCTGGGGGAGTCATTTTCCCGGTAAGCTCTCTTCAAGTAGGCCCTGAGTAGAGAATATTGCAAAATCAGAAATTGAAGAGAAACATACAGAAAGATTCAGGTTGTGCCTTCCGTGCAGAGCATATCAAATAGCTAAAGAGAATCAGAACAGGCAGATTGGAAGAAAATAATCTAAGAAAAGTCCATTTGACTTTTTGTTTGTTGGTTTGTTGGTTTGTTTTTCAGACGGAGTCTCGCTCTGTCCCTCAGGCTGGAGTGAGTGGCGCGATCTCGGCTCACTGCAAGCTCCGCCTGCCGGGTTCAGGCCATTCTCCTGCCTCAGCCTCCCGAGTAGCTGGGACTACAGGCGCCCGCCACCATACACGGCTAATTTTTTTAATTTTTCGTAGAGACGGGGTTTCACCTTGTTAGCCAGGATGGCCTCGATCTCCTGACCTCCGCCTGCCTCGGCCTCCCAAAGTGAGGCGCCTTGGCACCATGTCCGGCCATTTGACTTTTTAAAGTGTTTTAATTTAACAACAATGTGTAGCTGGCCATATATTGCTAAGGGAAATTAGTGAAGTCAAATTTGTAGCTGAGGAGATCTTTTCTTCTGCATTTCTGCTCCACATTGCTGTGTAAAGATGAGTGCAGGTGACTGCTGGTAATTCTGCATCGGAAACTTGGTGACATTATTCTCCACCCTCCACGCGGCTCTGAAGCCCTGCTCTGCCTCAGGTCCCTGTGTCCAGGCCCTCTGTGGTCACATTCTCTCACCTACACTTGGGCCAATGACATGAACAGAATTGTGATAGTTTCACAAAGCCCTTTCACCTTGTGGGTGGGTTCAGTGTATTTCCTTACAGGAGGATATTAATATATTTCCTTACAGGAGAATGTTAATATTGCAGGTTCTAAGGTGAGAGGCTCTTTGTGATAAGAAATAAGGGATGAAGAGAGGCAGGGGAAGAGACTTCTGTGTGAAAATAGAAGAGGCCCATTTTAAGCACATAATTTTAGTTTTTTTCAAAAGCAATACACAGGCAGGTTACTGTAGCAGAATCACAAACAAGCCAACGTGACTTAAAAGTAATTTACAAAATGAGTTATGGGGAAATGGAGGGACGTGAGATCAGCTCCAGGGATCAAGCCTTCACTTTGCCTGCTTTGGGGACTCAGAGATCTGTTTGCGGGTTCCCTGACTCCTATGTGAGGTGTCAGAGAGAGCGGCAGTGATGTTAACTTTGAGGAAATTTAGTTCTCGTAACAGGATAGATAAATGAACCGTATCCGGGTTTCTTCATCTTTGTAATTGTGGTACTAAAGAGGGATTCAGTATCTGTGGTTGACTAATTTATTCCCCACCGGAAAAGATGCTTTGGCTGCAGATTTCACATTTAGAAAAAAACGTGATCCTTTGGAAAAGTTGCCACCAGTTACTTAGCCTCCAGCTTCAATCTATCCACGGAACGATCTGTCTATACTTCTGTAATGTACTGCGGCCCCAGTCAGCCACTTGGCAGCTTCGCAATCCCATGACCTTTTTAAATCCTGAAAATAAATATAGTTGCAACATTCTTGCCTTGTTAGCTCTTAAATTTGCAAATTTCTATTTGCCAAGTTGTTCTGGTCAATAAATCGCGAAGGAGGTATTGTCATGATGGATTCGGATTTCAGTATTGTATTTAGTTTACTTAAAAAAAGATTTGTGAAAAAAAGAGATAGCACTTTTAGCTATTGCTAAATGAGATCAGGAAATTATCTTCCAAATAAGCAAGTACAAAGCTGAAAAAAAAAAAGGAACAAAATCATCAATTTCCATACTGTAGAAATTGAGCAAAGACTTAACACAAATTTGAGAGGCATGGATGCTTAAAAACTGTTAACTTCTGGGAAAAACGTGGGAAGTATGTCACTCTGGCCTGGGCTGACCCCCTTGTCCAGGGTGGGGGGAACTGTAGAGGGTTTTCTACTGCGCTGGAAGGGCCTCTGTGGCTTTGGGGAGGGGGCGGCGCTGGGATCCGCGGGGCAGCAGGAGGGACTGGGAGACCCACAGCCATCCCGTGGGAAAGCTCTATCGGGATGGGCGGGAGTGAACATGTTGAGTTTTGTGGGCTGCAAACAGTCTCTATTTCTTCTCTGCCTCCTCCTCTTGCATTTTCTTCCTTGTCTTTTTTAAACATTTGTTTTTATATGGAAAGCAGTTTTTAGCTCACAGGTCATACGAAAACTGGCCAACGGCTGGCTTCGAACCGTGGCTGGCCTCGAACCGTGGCGGTCACGTGCCTTCCGCTGCTCTGCTCGTCTGAGGTTGATCCTGGTAACCGGCTGGCTGCCTGCGGACACAGAGCCTGGAGGGAGGGTGCAGGCCGAGACCCCGCCCCAAGGGCGCAGGCGTGCCCGAGAGATGCGAGCCTTAAAGAACCGGAATCCAGCGCGCACGTGGAAACGCCCGGACAGTGGCTGCGCCCCTCACCCACACACAGATGGCGGCAGAGGAAGAAAGCCTTGTCACACTGAAGGAGAGACAGCAGCTGTTCTGAACAGTTCTGTCATGAAACGTTAGGCAACGTAGACGAAACGGGCACATTCCTAAGAATCCCACGTTACTGAAACTCAGTCAAGAAGAAATAGAACATCTGAATACATTCATGGCAAGCACAGAAACTGAATTAAGCGTTTTGAAATCTTCCCACAAAGAAAAGTCTAGGCCCAACTGACCTCTATGGTAAGTTCTATCAAATAGTCACAGAAGAAATCATGGCAGTTCATCACTTACTGTGGATGGTTCAGAAGATAGTGGATTAAGGAACAATCCCAAATCATCTGACAAGGCTAGTATTACCCCGATAGCAAAGCCAAAGATATCACAAGTGGAAAAACATCACAGACCAGTATCTCTCATTAACATGGCTGCAAAATTCCTTAACAAAGTGTTAAAAAAGTGAATCCAGCAAAATATAAAAATGGTTATATACTATGACCCGATGGGGTTTATCCAAGAATGCTGGGTTTATTTGACATCCAAAAACCAATTTAATGTAATATACCAACCACATTCAATTTATAAAGAACTAACATATTCCATGATTATCTCAACAGAGGTAGGAAAAGAATTGGATGGCATTTAAGACCTATTTATGATTTTTTAAAAAAATCTTAAAAAACTAGAAATAGAAGAAAACTTTTTTAAACTGACAGAGAATTTAAGAAAACACTACAGGTAACATCATATCTAATGGCAGAAGACTGAAAATTCCCCCTTAAGATCAGTAACAAAGATGTCTACTTTTGTTATTTGTATTCACAATTATACTGAATTTTCTAGCCATTCCAAGAAAACAACCAACCAACCAATCAATTAATTAAATGTATCCGAAGTGGAAATAAAGGAGTAAAACTGTCTTTATTTAAAAAGAAAATGATTCTATATGGAGAGAATCCCCAAAAATCCATGAAAAAAACTAGAACTAATCAATGAGTTTAGCAAGGCCTTGGGATACGAGATCAATATATAAAAATCAATTGCACTTTTATATACTAGAAATACAAAACCACAAAAATTAAATGAAGAAAATTTCATTCACATCTATGAAAATGTAATCTTTTCGGAAATAACTTTAACAAAAGAAGATGACATCTACTGAAAACTACAAAATGTTGCTGAGAGAAATTAAGTATGTACATAAGTGGACATTTCATATTGATGGATTAGAAGACTCAAGATGGAAATTCTCCAAATTAGTTTAGAAATTCAACACAATTCGTATCAAAAGGCTAGGAGGCTTCTTTTGCAAAAATTTATAAGCTGATACTAAAACTTATCTGCATATTCTGACAACCTGGAATGCCCAAAATACTGTTAAAAACGAAGAACTGGCCAGACATGGTGGCTCACGCCTGTAATCTCAGCACTTTGGGAGACTGAGGCGGGTGGATCAGGAGGTTAGGAGATCGAAACCATCCTGGCTAACACAGTGAGACCCTGTCTCTACTAAAAATACAAAAAAATCAGCCGGGCGTCGTGGCGGCTCCTGTGGTCCCATCTACGCGGGAGGCTGAGGCAGGAGAATGGCGGGAACCCGGGGGCGGAGCTTGCAGGGAGCCAAAATGGCGCCGCTCACTCCAGCCTGGGCCACAGAGCAAGACTCCGTCTCAAAAAAAAAAAAAAAAAAACCTACTTGATTTCAAAAATTATGTTAAAACCACAGTAATCAAGACAACATGGTGCTGGCACAAGCTTACTCATGTACATCAATGGAAAATAATTGAGAGTCCAGAAACAAATTCATGCCTTTATGGAAAATTTACTTTTCACAAATGTTCTAAAACAACTCAGTGGGGAAAGTATGGGACTTTCAACAAAAGCCTGCCCCGCCACACACACACAGTGTCGACCCTTAACCACCAAACCTCCTAACCTACCAAACCTGTGACTATGTTACATGGCAAAAGACAGTTTGCAGTGTGATTAAGGGTATAGACATAGAGATGGGGGGGATTATCCTGGATTATCTGGGGGCAGAGGGGGCCAGTCTAGTGACTTGAGTCCTCAAGAGAGGAAGGGGAAGGCAGAAGGGTGGGTTAAAAAGACTCACTATGAGAAGGACTTCATCCTTCATTTCTAGCTTTGAAGATGGAAGGGGGGACCATGAGCCAAGCAACGTGACAGCCTCTAGAAGCTGGGAATGTCTGTCAGCTGACAGTCAATAAGAATTTGAGGACCTTCCTCTTGCACCCACAGTAAATTCATTTCTGCCAATAAACTGTATGAGATTGTCTCCTAGAGCCTCCAGAAAGGAACGCAGCTTACTGCCACGTTTATTTTAGTTTAGTGAAACGCAATCCAGACTTTTCATCTATGGACCTACAATTTGAAATAGTTTGGGGGCATTCTTAGTCCAAAAATTTAGACCAAATTTAATAACAAATTTGTGTTACTTTAAGCCCCTAAGTTTATGATTAATTCATTAAGATAGCAATAGAAAACTAATACACAATGGGATGAAAAAGAAATTAAAGAATTATAAAAGGATTTATATGAACCATGTTAAGGAAGATTATTTAAAACTAGGAAAAAAGGCAAAAAAGATGAGTGTCACGTCCTTTCAATGTCATATTGGAACACTGTTTATCAATTTCAAACAAGGATTATTTAATTTCCTATAATAATGCATCTTTTACATTTGCTAATTTGATTTGACTGAGAGCTCAAGTTCTGTGAAGTAATATGTTAACCTGACAGGTTTCATTTCAGTAGAAGAGATATTTCCAAAGGTTATGGTTTCATTACCCTGTAGGGTATTAACCAGTTTTGTACTAACCTAGCAACCTTATGACCAAGGTCTCTTTTTAAAATATCTATGAAGACTGTGTAGTTCACAGACTCGTGGAAATACTTTACATTCTACCTAGCTTGCTCATTCTTGAGCTAACAAGTCTTCAGTGTGTATTAATTTTATATTGGAATGAATCATACTTTTAACTTTTTAAAGCATTATACCTGGACAACCATAATATATTACTTTTAGGAAATCTGGATAATTTTGAGACCTGCCAAATTAGACCCATTAGTAAAAAACAAGATTTAATAAATATAAAAATAATGAATGATCATATGAATAAATAGATACAGAATAAACAAATAGTACATAAAGGTTGACAAGAAAAAGCCTTGATGATTCTGGAATGTTACATAATAATATAGGAATCAACTTTGGCTGTCATTTTCAATATCTTCATTGCTATCAATTTATGAGGGATTTTGTTAGCATTAATATGATATACAATGGAAATCTGAGGGAAAAAATGTCATTGTTTTAGGTGAAAACGGAAAATTTAACAGGAGTATAAGGAAAAAAAATCCTCGTGGAAAACAGTATTTCCCATACTTAAAGCAAGAAGACATTCTGGTGGCCAGTAGGCTCACATGTTAGTTTTGAGAGAATTTGTGTGGAAATTGATCAGTAAATTTTTTCTAAATGTCCTAGAGACGTTAGGTAATACTTCGGACAATGATGGGATTTTTAAATTATATTTCTGTAGCTACTTCTATTTTTAGAGCAAAAGATAGCCATTTTCTTTTCTATCTCTTAGGTAGAATTTTGTAGTTTAACACATCTCTATAACCAAGAGTTCATTTTTTTCCCTCAGATCAGATCCTTATGCCTGTATCTCTAGCTCTGATAGAACTTACATTTCATTTTAATTATATAGTATTACATTGTCCCTCAAATGATGGACAAAGTATTTTCCTGTTAAATTTTAAAATTATCTTAATTATGTAGTTGAGGGCCAAGGTACTTTACATACATCATAATTATACCAGAGAGAACCATGATGCAATAGAGCGCAATTGTGAGAGCTAAAGCACTGCCTCATTCTTCTACTAAATTTAAAATAGTCTGGGGGCACTCAGTCCAAAAATTTGGATCCCGGTTCCTACTGTTCCTAACTCGGTTTCTTGTCTCACTTTGTATTCTCTGACCAAAGTTATTCAGGCTAAATCAGTTTTAGGAAACAAAGATTAGCAAGTGAATTGTACTTTTAATTATTCAGTATGCTTATCTGTAAAATAAAGCTGAACAATGGCCGACTTCAATTTGTGGTTTTAAAACAAGTAGCTAAGGAAAAGCCAAACTGCCACGTGGAATTGTTCTTCCTCTACTCGAGTTTATTTCAATCTCGGGCACCCTCATAGCTACCAGTCTGGCACACGTGACACACTTTGGGGCTGAGATCAGCATTTTACGTACATTTTCAACCCAGCCATCCAACTTGAAAGACAGAAACTTCCATCTCCAGAGCGTGTTGATCACCCATGAGGAAAGCCAGCCCCAGAGAAGTTATGCCCCTTGGGTCTAGAGTCACACAGCTGACATTCAGACCCAGTTCTGCCTCAACCTGCAGGCTCTGTCCTTCCCATTAAAATGAGGGAATTGGGAAACCTGAGTTCTGGAGCTGCTTTGTGACTTAGAGTCAATCGTGTTACCTCTCTAGATCTTTGTTTTTCCAGCAATAAGAGAACATGACGAGGCTAAGTCAGGCTGAACATCTCTTCCAAACTTAAACGCAGATATGACGCATAGTGCTGTGTTTACTATACAACCATGTTGTACTTATCCTTTGAGGAAAAATAATGGAAATTTTAGGGCCAAACTTTTCAACTTTTTGGCCTGGGTGACTTGTTTTCCTCTTTAAAAAATCCATCTCACAGAGCCACTTGCTTCCACAGTTATCACATTAAAATCATCCTAGGATTTTACCACTGATCTTCATACACGTGTATGTGGACTGAGTCACATTTTGTTGTATAAATAAATGATGTCAGATAAAACATTGTGTTTAAAATAAGTGGTATGAATAATCTCTTTAAAATGCATGCCCATGAAACATGAGTAAGTTATTTGAAAGAAATATAATCTGCTTTCAATATATTTTCTCATTTAAGTTGAGCGTTGATGTGTTCAATTCACCCTAAATACAAAATAATTCTCATTTTCCTAAGAATTTTTCATGAAAGCATGTTAGGTAACTGGTAATGCCAAAAGGAAACTAAGGCATTAAATTGTGATAATAAGAAGGAATTCATGCTGAGGGAAAAAAAAAGAAAAAGATGAGATTGGACTTAAAATAAGTTACATGGACCCATTTGGAGCTGAGTCTAACAAAATATGATTTATGTGCAAAGCATTTTTTGTTACATAATTTATGAAGCAAAAACGTGGAGCATAGTCAGCATATGGTGAGTTGATTTGGAAGAGGGGATTTAAGCATAATCACTCAGCCTGGGGTTTATGCCATATTTGAATATCTGCCGTCCCTCTGCTGGCTCCCATCCCCACATGTGACCTCCTGCATGGTGATACTTACATCACATCCCACACACTTTCTGGACTGTTTTGATTATTCACTGTTGTTAACCTTAAAAAGTATGGCTTCCTGTTATGCACTTTTATTTCATGCAGCACAAGTTGTATGCAGTGTGCTTCAACTAAACAACCAGCAGGTCAGAATAGCTTTTATGTATTTATTTTGTAAATCCCAGCTTTCTCTGGGTCCTCATAAAGAGGAATAATAGGGAAAACAGTTTCTGGCCACTATGCTTTGTTATTTCAGACATGCATGGCCTCCTATATAATTTGCTTATTGATTTCAATAATAAAGACCAGGAAATTACATCCTCTCTTGTCTATGGAGCTATGAATCACAGATTGCTTAACCACTGTCAAATTAAACAACTTGCCTGTGACTGAGAAAAGATTCACGTAAAAACTAAAATGATCATCAGCCTCCCACTAATCCAGTATGTCCCCCATGTTAAATGAAGTCAGCATCACTCTGGGCAGCTGTGCCGCCTCCTTTAATGAAATCAGCCTCCTTCTCAATCATTTGTATTTTGCCACACGGTTTGAATCCTGGATTCTGGAAGAAGATTATGCTAGATACCTTTCTCTCCTGTGAGATAACTGTTCAAAAACAAAGACACAATTAAAATAAAAATTAGACATTAGTACAGTGGCTCATGCCTATAATCCCAGTGCTTTCGGAGATGGATTCAGGAGAATCACTTAAGGCCAAGAGTCTGAGACAAGCCTGGGCAACATAGAGGATCCCAGTCTGTACAAAATAAAAAAATTAAAAGAATTAGCTAGGCATGGAGGCTCATGTTTGTAGTCCCAGCTACTTGGGAGGCTGAGGCAGGAGGATCACTTGAGTCCAAAAGCTTGAGGCAGTGAGCTATGTTCATGCCACTGCACTCTAGTTTGGACCACAGAGTGAGATTCTATTTCTACAATAATAATAAAAATAATAATAATGATCATTAAAATCAAACAAAACATTGAAAGAACTCTGGTTTCTGATTATCTAAAAGCTCCCAGCCGATAGCGGAAATACTGTTTTGTAATGCTAACATTTGAATACCCAAGGTCTCTCATAGATTTATTGCATCAAATACCTGGGTTAAATTTAGAACAAGGCTGATCTTCAGGAGCAGATTCTCATTCTAAATCACAAAGTTGTATCTAGAAGCTGAGTGTTTAAAAGGACAAAACCAACAGTGGGCTCTGGGTGCCCAGGCAAGCAACCTCTAGAAGTATTTTGCTTTTTCAGAAAGCAACGAAGGGGCTTAAAATCATTTGTGGAAATGATTTAAATGATTTAAGGGTTGAAAGCAAAAAACTAACAAACAAAAAAACCTTATCTGGACCCAGTATTCTCTTTATAGGTAGAATAATGATAGAAATTGCAATGCACAATTTTACTGCAAATTTTGCTTGAAAGCAGATAAATCATCTTGGAAAAGTAGATTTAACCCTCTGGACTTTTGTTTCCTTATCTAAGCCTGAGGGTTTGATGATGTCTTCGATGTTTTTAGGAGTTCTAACTGTATATATTTTAATGCCAAAATAATCTTTGAGGCCAATCTTAATTCTACAATTTGAAAATAGTTTTAAGTTAAAAATTTTAATGTGCTTGGATAACCTGCAAATTTACATTTAAACCTGTTTATATAATTATTCACTCACATTTAAATGTGGTAACTTCTGCCCATGTGATCTCAAATTAAAACACCCATTGAAGCTAGAGGAATACTTAACATGTTAATAACATCTGATGAGACCCAAATGAAATCTGGTATGAAGCACTTCTTGGTCAAGAAGTTCTCTCTTTTTGTTAATGTACATTTTATTAGTTTCCATTACCCAATGAACAAGGTATATAAATTAGATGGGTTCTTCTTTTTTGAATTATTGTCAGGTTATACAAAGAGGAAAGGCGGAACATTAAAAGAATGAAAATTCAAAGGACTTGAATCATAGGTCTGTTAGTAAATCTGTGATTTGATAAACAAAGATTTATAGACTATTTGAAACATTACTATTTACAAGTAAAATTATCCAAAGCATTCACAACTTTCACTGTCTTGATTAGACTGCATCTTTTGTCTCCAGGTGAAAATAACTTTTAAAGTTATTTTCAAAAAATATTTATTTTTTGATGCTTAATTTTTAGTTGCCTAGTGATATGATTGCTATTCATATCTAAAAGGAAAACCTCGGGTGGTATGTCATAGTGAAAAGTCATTAAGTTATTATTAAAAATGGCTTAAATGCAGTTTAAAGCCAGCTTCCACGAATGACTCTTGTGATGAACAAGAAACTAATATAGATTATTTGTAGAAATAAATGTTCTTTAATTCCTAGACTCCTATAAAACCACCTGAATAATATTGTGCACTAACTGTGGATTTTGATAAAATGTATGTTTTTCATGTCAGAATGAATGAATTATATGCATGATAGAAAGCAATAGCTCCCAAATTTCCCATAAAGGACGTCTTTTGTTACAGCTTTTTTTTTTCATCAATATCAGTGGTTTAAAAGATATTTTTCTATTACAACTGGATAGCCAGCAGTACAATACTGGCTTTCTACAATGGCATTTTTAGGTTGTGAGGTGCTTCTGAGGCTAAAGATATGTGATATTTGACTTTTTGAAATAGTGAAATATAAATCTCTAATAGTCTGAGAAGTTGAAATTGGGAATTACTAATGTAAAGAAAATAACTTATAAACAAGGGCCTTGATTCAAGTCTTTTCCATGACTTTGGTTAACTTTATCTATTTAAAAAAAAAGTAGGCAATTTTTAAGCTTCCCTTTTAATGCTAACATTTCATAATTGTGTTTTCAGCATCCCACTTGATGAAAATTCCTGTTGTAATAAATTAGCCCCTTGAGGTTCCTAGAAAAGCAGAGAGACTTGATATCACCTCCTTCCTCCCACTCTCCATGTACACAAACTCCAACTGATACTTTCTCTTATATTATTATTTAAACTATTTTCTTTGTGACTCTGCATTCTATCTTCTATCTTGACTTTATTCACCCAAGATAGCCAAAAAGACAAAGATTTGAGCCATGAGGTATGTGTATGATACATAGGGAGAAAATACATACTTATATAGATTATATGTATATATGTATATCTCCATATATATGTTATATACCCATAAAATATGTACCAAATTGCTCCTTCAAGTTGTATGTTAGACCATAAACACAAAATATAAAACAAAATGAAAATATAATAAATGTTTTTAATGTCATTGACTGGTGTAAAGGCATTCATAAATAGCATTTTAAAGAAAAACACATTAAAAATAATTAAAATACAAAATATAAAATAAGTATTTTGAAACACTATCTTTAATGTTTATAGCCTAAAATATACTTTAAATAAATAACCTACATTAAAAGATCTGTTTTTTTGACAAAATAAACACAAGTCTAAAGAAAAAAGGAAAACATAAATGTAAAAAAGAGAATGTAGTAAAACAGGAAATAACAAAGAGGATCAGTAAATACAAAAGTTATTTACCTTTACCCCCCCCAAAAATGAATAAAATATACGAGTCTTTAAGCCAACTTTTAAAGGGAGGTGCTGTGGTTTGAATATATGTGTCCTCCCAAAATTTATGTGTTAAAACTTAATCCCCAATGTGATAATATCAAGAGCCATGGCCTTTGGGAGGTAATTAGGTCATGAGGGCTCCATGTTTGTGAATGGAATAACACTTTTAATAAGTATCCTTACTTATTAAAGAGACTTGAGGGGAACTGTTTGCCCTTCCATCATGTAAAGACCCAACAAGAAGGTGCCACCTATGAAGGAGAAGACAAGCCCTCACCAGACACCAAATCTGCTGATACTTTGATCTTGGACTTCCCAGCCTCCAGAACCATTAGCAAGAAATTTGTATTTCTATTTTACCCAGTCCAAGGTATTTTGTAATAGTAGCCTGAGCAAACTAAGACAGGAAGAAAAAAAGTATATATAGCTGTATCAGAAATTAAAAGGGGACATAACTACAGTAGAACATATACTTGAATATATATTTTTATATATTTTTGACAATATATCAAAAATTTAAGTTAATGCATTTGAAGAAGATAACAATACCTTTCTGAAAACATAATATTAAACTATTCTTTAAATTACAAAATTTAAATATAATTATAGAAATTGCCACACCCCAAGTTACCACAGATGTAATTTTGCAGATGCATTTTAGAAAACTTTAAGATTTAAACTTCTTATTATCCCTTTTTAATTTCAAAATATAGAAAAGTGTTCCTCTTCCATTCGTGGCTAAGTAAATTCTTGCTGAACCAACAGATAGCAACTCTAAACAAAATGTTGAAAAAGCAACTACCTGCAGGCACTGGAGAGTGAAAATAGTCTGGTAGATGCTGAAGGGAAGTTATGAATAAGATCACAGGAGGGTTTGACTCTCCAGTTGTTGTCACAGTTGTTTTAACTGCTTTTAGAATGAGGAAGTCTGCAGATGTTGCCACACAAAGCAGCTAAAATTCATATGGAAACCCATGGACTTACTGACTTGAAAGGCCAGGGACAAAGACTGGGGCAACTGCAGCTGTTGGTAAGTGAAGGAGCATATTACAAAGAAGAAAGGACAATCTCAGGGAAACAATTTTGCATAAAAAGCAGTCCGAATCTCTAGACTTCAAAAGGCCAACTAAGGTTTTACCCACACAGGGGAGATAGAATCAGAAGTTTGAGTTCAGCTATTGCTTAACATTTTTTTAAATAAGAAGAATGAAAATCTTTCAGAGTAACATAATTTAGAATTTAGAGTTTCTACAATGTTTTGCAGTGTTCAAGATACAATCTTCTATTACTTGATATACAACAGAATAGAAAATAATAAACATTCTCAAGAAGAAAGACTGTCAGAGACTAACCCTGAGACCATCCAGATAAAGATTATGAGGTAGCCATTATAACTGCGCACAAGGATAGCAAGGAATAAATTGTTAAAACAAATACAAGGTAGAAAAATTTCAGCAGAGAAGTTAAAACTATTACAAATGAAAATTAGAAAACTAAAATATATCTGAAATAAAATCTTGCTAGATAAGCTTATCAGCAAAATAGAGAAGACAGAAGAATTAGTGAACTTGATGACTCCTCAATATAAAATATCCAACCTGAATAAGAAGGAAGATGATTCAGAAAAATAAATAATAGAACCTCAGAGAACTGTGGGACAATATCAAAATGTGTATGTGTGTGTGTGTATGTGCATGTCTCAGAAGGAGAAAAGAGAGACAATAAAGCAGAAAAAAATTTAGAAGAAATAATGTCTGACATTACACAATTTTGATGGAAGACATAATTTACAGATTCAAGAAACTCAGTGAACCCTAACAGGATAAAGTCACACATACGTACATACTCATGCACATATATGCAGAGGCCTTAATACATCATAGACAGACTACTAAAGACCAAAGATAAAGAGAACATATAGAAAAAAGGCAGAGGAAAATGATAAATTCCGTATCAGTGAATAATGATTTGAATAACCTCAGGCTTCTTATCAGAAATAGTAAGAGCCAGAAAAAAAACAAAACAAAACAAACAAACAAAAAGCTACTTTTTAAAAATACTAGAAGAAAAAAAAAAATGTCAACCAAGAATTCTATATTCAATGAAAATATCCTTTAAGAATGTAGATAAAATGAAGACATTTTCAGAGAAATGAAATAAGCTAATCTCTACTATAAGAAATGCTAGAGGGAGTTCTTCAGGCCAAGATAAAACTATAAAGAAACATGAATCGACTGGAAGAAATAGGATGTATTGCATTTACATGTGTTACAATCCCTGTAATATTTTAAAATTAGTATTACAGGGATTATAGCACATGCAAATACAGTACATATGACAACTAGAGAATCAAAACCAAGGGTGTGGTAAAGTGATCATGCACTTCCAGGATTTGTATACCGCATACAAAGTGGTTTAATATTAACTGTGTAAACTATGAGGAGGTAAGGATTCATTGTAATTATAGGAACAACCACTAAGAAAGAAAATAGCTATAAAAATTTTTTAAAAATTAAGTAAAAGAAAATAAAATTCCTAAAAAATGTATATATTCCAAAAGAATGCCAAACAGGAGAAAGAGAAGTATGAAAACAAAGAGACAAATGCAACTCTTAACAGGAAAATGATAGACATAAATCCAACTATATCAAGAATTACATTAGATCATCAATCACTCCAATTACAAGGCAGAAATTTTTGCAAGAAATAAAAAGGCAAGATCCAACTATATGTTATCTACAAGAGAAACACATTAAAAATAAAGAACTAGAAAGGTTTTGATTAACAGAAAGTATACCTACCATGCAAACAGTACACATAAGAAGGCCTGGAGTGTTTAGAGTAAAATCATATAGATTTCAAGTTAAGAAATATTAACAGATAAAAATGATGAAAGGTTTGTCGGGAATACAAAACAATCATTAAAGTATATTTATCAAAGGATAGAAGAGAATGAAAAACTACTCATATCCTTAAAAAGATTATAAACTATACTGAAACTAGTCAATTTTAAGATAAGAAATAAGATGATAGTCTCACATAGTATATATACAAAATTTTTCAATAAGCTATCAGCAAATTAAAATTGTCATTATAATAAAAAAAATTATAGCAAGAAGTGTTCATCTCAGAAATATAAAGATAATACATCACAAAACGTAATACAACACATTTACTTTTTTTTTTTTTTTTTGAGACTGCGCCTTGCTCTGTCACCCAGGCTGGAGTGCAGTGGCTTGATCTCGGCTCACTGCAGGCTTTGCCTCCCAAGTTCAAATAATTCTCCTGTCTCAGCCTCCCGAGTAGCTGGGACTACAGGCGCCGCCACCACACTTGGCTAATTTTTTGTATTTTTAGTAGAGACGGGGTTTCACCGTGTTAGCCAGGATGGTCTCAATCTAAACAAAATAGTATATTTATAAAGGCAAAATTAATTTTAAAAATTTAATACTGACTCATCAAGAAAAATAACAACAAAAGAGGCCATTTTCAAAGCAGGAAGAAAAAGGATTTTTTTTTTCCCCTGAATCAGTTTCTAGTAAAACCTTTAACATACATCAGACTTAATGGTGACAGGTTAGAAAAAGCATTCCCATTAAACATATGAATAAGAACCAAGATATCTGCAATGTTCCCTTACGTTAAACATTACACTGGAGGTATGTGTAAAGATAAAGATTTTATGAGGAGATATTCCAAAGACAGATTTGTGATTCCTTGGATGTGACACTGTTGAATGTGAATCTGAAAGCTTTTATGGAGCAATGTCAAATTTGTGAGCCACATGGAGATGGATGTGAGATTATAATACACTTTTATATGTACTATCATAGAGGTAAAACTCTCTATCTTAATATTAACTTTGAAAATGTTAAACTGAGAATCCTGTTAACTTAAACTTTATGAATTGGCATATTGTATTACTGCAAGATATATTTTATTTTCAGCACAATGCCAAAACAAAAGATTTTTTAAAAACTATAAAAATGCATATATTTTTCTAACTTTAATTTGTTTTAAAGCACATTTTAAATGTCATTTCTCATTGAGTAAAATTGTCAAATTTATATGGAAAATTTTAAGATAAAAAGAAATAGGCAAAGAATTGGAAAAAGACAAAACTGGCAATATTTATATTCAATTTAGTGTTCTAAGTATATAATCCAAGAAACCATACAGATAAATTACTAAAACTTGTAAGAAGATTTGATATAGTTGCTGGATTACTATATAATTGAATAATTACATAGAAAATAAGTAGCATTCTAAGTGCCTTTAATAATTAAAGAGGGACTTCCGATTCTAGCCACAACAAAATAGCCAGAACTGGATTAACCGTCCCAGATAAAAATCACTAAAAAATAATCAAAATATATGTTTTTAAAAACAGTTTCAGACTTTGAATAACATGTAGCCCAGGACAGAGATCCCTGAGAAAAGGAACACAAATGAGGTGACAATGTGATAGACCCAGATCAACGCCTGGAAAAAGTTTCAAAGCTACAATGTGAGGAGTGGGGACAAAACAGTCTAGTGGCTTTGCTGAGTTGAGGAGGCAAGTACTGCAATTCAGGCAAAGTACTGGTGAGCGGGGAGCCCTGGAGAAGAACTCTGGAGATCTGTAAGAGGGTCTCCTTCAAACTTTTGCTGAGCACAGTTCTGCACATGCACGTATAGAATTTACTCAAGATGAAGAAAGAACCAACCAAAACAAGCATAGTATAATGCTGAGAACTCATAAAATAGAGTAGGAAATCTTGCTAATTGAAAGAGCATTGAGACAGAGTCCTCAGAAGGAATTTTCTCAGTAATGGGTACAAGTTAGCTATAAACTCAAGTTTGCTCTGATATTGCTATAAAAAGCTTAAAAGCAACCTCAAAGGCTGAAACTGAGTACAAAACATCTCATTGGAACCCAGGATACTTCCCAGCAGGATTCAAAGGAATGAAATATTTTGTATATAATTTGTATTACAGTAATATATTGTATTCCTTTATATATCATATTGTATTTCTTTACATATGTAATGATATATCATCCTACTTTAGAGGATGAAGTTACAGATGTATATTATAAACTCTAGAACAACCGCTAACACTGTTTTAAAAAGCTGTAACTGATAAGCAAATGGAGATAAAATAGGATTATAAAATATAATCAATCCAGAAAAAGGGAAGAAAAAGAAAAAAGCAAAAAAATGAAAAAATGAAACAAATTGCAAGATGACAGATTTAAACCTAATCATATTATAATCACATTATATATAAATAGGCTAAATACTCCAATTACAAAACAAAGATTGTTGAATAAAAAATAAGACCCAACTACATGCTTTCAGCAAGAAACCCACTTCAGATATAAAGATATAGATTCAGTAAAACTGAATAAGTCAATGTCACAAATACATATATATAATATGCTCACACTAATTAAAAGAAAGCTGGAATGACTGCATTAATATCAGAAAATGTAGATTTCAGAGCAAAGAATATTACCGGGGATAAAGAGACTGAATTCACAATATTATAGGGGTAAAATAGTTGAGAGAACATAAGATTAGTCTATGTGTGTATCTGATAGGCCAACTTCAATATATATAAAACAAAAATTAGTAGAACTGAGTGGATAGATACACATATCCACAATTGTATTTGCAAAGTTCAACAACTTAATCATTAATAGATCAAGCAGAGAATGTAAGGATTTACAAGAATTGAAAACATCACCAACCATCTTGACATTTATCGAGCAACCCCACCCAACAACAGCAGGAAGTATATTCTTTTCAATTTCCCGTGGAACATTGAATCAGATAGATCATACAACAGGCTCAATAAACATAAAAACATTAAAACCACACAAAAGAATGGTCCATGTCCACAAATGAATTACATTAGAAATCAACAGCAAAATATTTTAAATATTCATCCGTATTTTCAAACCAAACAACATACTTCTAAATAACTCATGGGTCAAAAAAGAAATGACTGGGCAAGTAAGAAAGTATTTTGAACTGAGTGGTAATGAAGCACAACACATCAAAATCTGAGGAACAGAGCTATGTAATTTAGAGAAAAAATCCTAAAATTAAATGCCCATATTAGAATAAAAAAATTGTCAAATCAATCATTTCGAAGCCTCCATCTTAAGAAATATTCAGCCTTCAATATGGTGGAATAGAACCTTTCAGCAGTTGTCATCAATTTGAACAACTATCCACACTTGAAAATGCCTTTGCAAGAATTAAGGAATCCAGGTAAGAGACTATGACACCTGAGTGTAGTATGGAACTAAGATACCCTCTGTGTGGGAAAGTAGAGTGAAATCATCACCTAACTTCATGTGGAGCCCAGCACCAGGTACATTCCAGAGAAACCCAGTGCGGGGCTGATTCCAGCAGCCTCAGGATCCAGATTAGCCTCTGCAGATACGGGCTGCAGGCTTGCCCAGCATCAAGCTCGACCCTGCTGCCCCAGACTCTCAGCTGTCTCCCATGGCTGCACGCTCCCAGCTGCTTCAGTCCCCAAGCCCATGTTAGTGCCAGAGACCTAGCCACTGTGGACCTAGCCTTCAGGCCAGCCCCCACAGATGCAGTCTCTTGGCCAGCCTCCATGTACCCAGGCTCTATGCTAGCCCCGTAGTCTCAGGTACTAGGCCAGCACCCGTGGACACAGGCTTGAGACTGGCCCCTGCCGACCCAGGTTCCCAGGCCTCTCCCAGCACCAAGACAGCCCACGCTCCATGTCAGTCCCCACATTCACAGGCTTCAGTAGACCCAAGGTCCAGGCCTGCTCCAGTAGCTTCAGAGTGTAGGCTCACCCCAAAGTCAGCAGAAGGAAGGAAATAATAAATATCAGAGCCAAAATAAATGAAATAGATATTTTAAAAATCAGTGTAAATATCAGTGAAAGAGATGGTTTTTTCAAAAGATAACTAAAATTGGCAAGTCGTTAGCTAGACTAAAGAAACAGAAAAGACTCAAAAAACTAAAATGAGAAATGAAAGAGGAGGTATTACAACTGACATCACAGAAATACAAAGGATTATAAGAGAATACATTAGCCATTAGCCATATAACAGCCCAAGTCATTATACATTGCAAACAAATTGGATAACACAAAAGAAATGGAGAAATTACTAGAGTCATACAACCCACCAAGGATGGTTCATGAAGAAATAGAAAATCTAAATAGAGCAATAACGAGTAAAGAGATTCAGTGATCAAAATATTTAAAAAAAAAAAAAAAATCTCAGGTTCTGATTACTTCACTGGTAAATTCTAGCAAACATTTAAGGAAGAAATAATATCAATTCTTCTCAAACTCTTCCAAAAACTTGAGGGGAAAGAAATACTATCAAATTCAATTTACAAAATCCGTGTTATTCTAATATAAAAGCCAGACAGGGACACTGCAAGGAAAGAAAATTACAGACCAATATCCCTGATGAACATAGATGCAAAAATCCTTAACAAATACTAGAAATCCAAATTCAGCAGCACATCACAAGGACAATTCATTATAATTAGGTGAGGTTTACCCTTGGGATGCAAAGACGGATCAACATATACAATCAATAAATATGATATACTGCATTAACCATATGAAAGATAAAAATCATATGGTCATCTTAATATATGCAGAAAAATCTTTTGAAAAAAATCAGCATCCTTTCATCATAAAAACTCTTAACAAATTAGGTATAGAAAGATTATACTTCAACACTATAGAGATCATATATGACAAGCCCACAGCTAACATACTTAATGGTGAAAAAGGTGAAAAACTAAAAATTTTTCCCCCAAGATAGGGAACAGAACAAGGGTACACACTCTCACTACGTCTATTCGGTATAGTACAGGAAGTCTTAGTCGTAGTAATTAGTCAAGAAAAATAAATAAAAGGCATCTAAATTGAAAAGAAAGAATTACAACTATCTGTTTCCGCAGATGACATTTTTTATATAGAGAAAATCCCTGAAGACTCCACCAAAAAACTGTTAGAACTAATAAATTCAGTAAAGTTGCAAGACATAAAATCAACATGCAAATCAGTAGTAATTTGTATACTAATAACAAACTATCTAAAAAAGAATTTTTTTTAAAAAAAATGCCATTTACAATAGCATTAAAAAGAATAAAATACTTAGGCATATGTTTAACCAAGGAGGTGAAAGATCTGTATGCTGAAAACTATAAAACTGATTCAAGAGGCTGAAGAAAACACAGATAAATGGGAAGATATCCCATGTTTATGAATTAGAATTGATAGTGTTAAAATGTCCATACTAACTAAAGCTATCTGCATATTCAGTGTAATCCCTATCAAAATTCCAATGGCATTTTCCTCAGAAATAGAAAAAAAAATTCTAAAATTTGTATGAAACCACAAAAAAAATAGCCAAAGCAACAGTGACCAAGAAGAACAAAGCTGGAGGCATCACAATACCTGATTTCAAAATATACTACAAAGCTATAGTAATTCAAACAGCATGATACTGGGATAAAAACAGACATACAGAGCAATGAAACAAAATTTAGAGTCCAGAAATAAATCCATGCATTTTGTTCAATTAATCTTCAACAAAGATGCCAAAAATATGCAATAGGAAAAGGACAGTCTCTTTGATGAATGGTGATGGGAAACCAGATATCACATGCAGAAGAATAAAATTGGACTCATCTTACACCATATACAAAATCAAATCACAATAGATTAAACCTTAAACTTACGACCTGAATCTTTAAATTTATTAGAAGAAACAATAGGAAAAAAGCTTCCTGACATAGAACTGGCCAAAGATTTTTTTGATATGACTTCAAAAGCACAGGCAATAAAAGCAAACCTAAACAAATGGGATTACATCATACTGAAGAGCTTCTGCACAGCTAAGACAACAGTCAACAGAGTGAAGAGACAGCCTGTAGAACAGGAGACAATATTTGCAAACATACATCTGATAATGAGTAATATCCAAAATATGTAAGTAACTCAAATAACTCAATGGCAAGAAAACAAATAACTGAATTTTTAAAAAATGAGCAAAATATTTGAACTGACATTTCTCAAAAAAATACAAAGGGCCAATAACTATCTTTAAAAAAATTGCTTATTATCACTAATCATCAGGCAAATGCAAATTAAAATCACAATGAGATAATAATAGTTTATATTTGTATTCTGTATATATAGGCCAAACATTGTTTCAAATGTTTAATGTAAATTAAGCCATTTAATTCCTACAACATTCCAATGAGGTAAGTGATATTACTACCATTTTATAGAGAAGTTAAATAAATAATTTGCTGAAATTCAAACAGCAAATCAGTTGAGAGTCAGGATTTTAATCTAGGAAGATTGGTAGTCATTTCGCAAAAGTGAAAACAGAAATGGCCAGCAAACTTATATATATATTGTCTCAAAAATAATATGAGAAATATAAAAAGTGCTGTTATACCATATGCTAGCAATGATACAAAGAAATGAAAATGCTTACAAATGGCTGGTGTGTAAATACATGAAGATGGCAAGAAACACGTACCAAAATGCAATAAATTTGAACATATTTTCATCCAAGCAACTTTACTTCCAGAAGACAAGAATAAAAACACACTGTAACATTTTTAACTTGTAACAAAATACTGGAAATAACCTAAGCACCCTGGACTGGACAGGTGAATGGGCTAAAAAAAACCTCATGGCATATTCATTAAATGGAATAATGTGCTGATGGAGAAAATATATGAACTTGTAGTACCTGTACCATTTCAGATATGCTCAAAAATATCTCTTAAGTTAAAAACACATAGGGTTGCAGAATGATGCTAATTTTGTAAATCTAGGAAATCTCAAAGTTTATTCTACTGATTGATTTTGAAACAGGAAGTAAAAGTAGGAGAAACATTTGTGAGAATAATAGACATCAAACCAAGGAACGTGCCTCCCTCTGAACAGGGCAGATGGGAATCTCTCTTAGAGAAAAGTCACAGTACACTACTTCTTCATGCACTAATGGGTTGGGATTTGAGGTTTTAAGATAATAGGACTTGATTTTACTTGAAGGATGAAAATTTTCTTCCAGTAACATGACTTTACCCTATTTCTTGTGAAGTGATCTTTCTTGATCTGCTTTGTATTTTAAACCAGACTCACACCCCTTTATTAACTGAAGCTGACTCGACCGGAACTATCTGGGATCACCCATCAATGTTTTCCTTCTGATCTCAACTTTTCTCCTTATTGTGGGGCGTGGAAAAGAGGAGATCGCAGCAGGGAAGTTTTTGTTCTTGTTCACATGCTAACAATGGTAAGCTTCTTCAAAGTGAATCACACTAGCATCACAAGAGTTAGGACAGGTGATATAACTAGGAGCTGAGAAAATTAAGTGCCATAAAAGAATCATCTTTAAATACTGAAGTGCTTCTGTGTGATTGAATTATACAGCATTTCCTGATTCAAAGCAGTTTCACATAATCTCATTTAACACTTTTAAAGTCATAGTAGTTGAACTGAGTATATCACACTCCTGTTACGGCTTTTTCTTGATTATAGGACAAAATGAAAAGAACTTTTATTATCTGGCTCCAATTATACTTTCAAGGTTCAACTCTTCCCATCTGGTAAGATTTTTCTTCTTTACAAAATGCCCCAACTGAGGCACCCACGTACTAGGCACAGGAGACTACCTGTTTGAAATATCCCTTGCTTCTCCTGGAAATGCTGTTCCCACACTGAACTCATGTGCCAACTCTCAGCTCAAAAGTGCATATTTGTCTCTACCAGTGGACTAAGGACCAGCTCCTAGGATGGGAGCGATTTCTTACTCATGTTTATAAAGTGCTATGCAGAAAATAGCAGAGCTATGGGAAAGAAAGAGACCGGGGTAGAAAAGTCATTTGAATTGGATGTACATGAAGAAAAGGCACTTTAGGTAAGACCTGATAGCAAAGTGCTGTTAAGAGGAGAGAAGGTCAAATCAAAGGTACCGACAGAACATATTAAGCATGGCCTAGGCTGAGCAAAGCCAAATTTAAACCTGATTTTGTGTGTTGAAGCACCTTATTTTCCAATATGTTAATGTGTGGCCATTCTCATATACATAACAAAGCCGATGGATTATTTATTCAATTGTATGTTTTGTTATAGGAGCCTCTGTCATTAAAAAGAATATTTATTTTCATATTTGGGAAAAGTTGCCCAGGCAAACACACACCTGGCCATGCATCTTTAGTTTTGTTATTGTTCTTAGGTTTATTTGAAACTTACAAAGAAAAAGAAAATCAATGACTTCTCAGAAAAAGGAAAAAAACAGATGTAGGTGGAAGAGAAAGAATACATAGGATTATAATAGGTTTGGCGTGGATCTCGTTGCTGAAGAAAACGAGCCTTGGAATTCTTTGTAGTGGATTTTCGGAGAGACAAGTAAATGGTCACAAAATACACTGCTGAATGGAGCAGTGAGTGAGGACACCCGAAGGAGAAGCAAGCTAGAAATTTGAATAGAAAGTTGAACAAAATGCACTTTGGATACCAACACTCTTCAGTGAATGGGTGAAGAAGAAAAACCTTCCTCTAGTTCTGTTTCAAAGGCAATAATGAATAGAATAGCAAAGTTAAGCGTGAATGAAATCCATATTTATCTATTTTTTGAAAGGTAATGCGTGTCTTATTTTCACTACATTATTTCCAGAGCATAATAATTTCAGCCTAAGTTAACTTTCAGTGGTCAGTCTTTGCTGTCCAGCTCTGCATTGCTCAGGAAATTCATTAATCATCATTCAATCGATCAATCAATCAATTCCTTCTGTTTCTTTCCCACCTGGAGCTCTGCTGTCAGAGTTGCACATGGCCAGTGAGATGTGGCTCACTCAGGAATCCACGCCTGCAGCTACCCTGGGTGCTGACTGCCAGTCTCTTCTCAGAGGCCCTTGTTCCTACAGGCGTTTGCTCTCTGCTGTATATAGTTTAAGTCAAATGATTCCAAACACATTCTCTAACATTTGGATAAAATCTGTCTAGTACTTTCTTGTGACACAGAAACATAGAGGGAAAATATTGCTATATTTATGCAAATATAGAATCTTTACTCTGAGGCTTTTCTTAAATTCACAGTCACCCATATGCCAAGTGGATTTACTGTTCATTACTCAGTGTCTTTACTGTTTGTAACTCAGATCACGTTTTCCTTCGTGGAGCCTGCTTACTGAATATTTGTGTGATGATTTGAACTCAATTAGCTGCTTATTACTAGGATATATTTTCCCCTTTGGAGCAAGCATGTCAAAGAGTATAAATTTTTTTAACAGATTGCTTTTAATTCTATTAGTTGAAGGGTAGTCTTTATATGTAAAATAGTGAATTATAGTTAAGGAACCAAGGGCCCTTCTGTCTTAAGTTTTAACTGTTCAACAGATCATCTAATAGTTTTTAAAAATTTTATAGGAATGTCTGATCTTATTCACAAGCACTAACAAATGGGCATAAAAATATTCCTCCCTTGATTTTTCTGACCTGTACTTTTTCTGTTTTGTTTTTGTATTTTTTATTTTGTTGGTTACTCCATGTCATTGGTCACTTCATGTCACGATTATTTGCAGCAATCTTCTGTCCTTAATATATTGATGTTTTAGGGGGGTTCTAACCTAAGCTCTATTCTTTGTCCATTCTTTAAATTCTCTGAGTAATTATACATTCAGTTGGCTTTGATTACTGTGTATATTAGTAATTCTGGCCGGGCGCGGTGGTTCACTCCTGTAATCCCAGCACTTTGGGAGGCCGAGGTGGGTGGATCACGAGGTCAGGAGTTCGAGACCAGCCTGGCCAAGATGGCAAAACCCCATCTCTACTAACAAATACAATAATTAGCTGAGTGCAGTGGCGGGTGCCTGTAATCCCAGCTACTTGGGAGGCTGAGGCAGGAGAATCACTTCAACCCAGGAGGCAGAGGTTGCAGTGAGCTGAGATCACACCACTGCATTCTAGCCTGGGTGACGGAGAGAGACTCCTTCTCAAAAAAACAATGATAATAATAATAACAACAACAATAATTCCAACACCCCATCTCCATCTCCACCCATTTCTTTTCTAAACTTCAGACTCAACTGCTTATTCAAGCTCTCCATCATTTACCTCACAGGAATCTCATGGCAACTTGTTCAACTTGAGTGTCTCTGGACTTCTCTCCACTGGCTTCTCTGCAAATGTTTTTCTCGGTGAGAGGCATCTGGTTTCCCAGCTGCTCAAACCAGATTTCTAGGGCTCTCCCTTTGCTCTTTCCCATCCCACACTCCCCATCCTGGAAATCACATAGCTTTGTCAATGTCATCACTAGAAACACCAGCCCCTGCCCTTCTCTGCTACTGGCGTCGCTGTATGGCATGCTACTGTCATCTCTTGTAGCCTCTTTGCAATTTACCTCCCTGTTTCTAACTTGGCCCTGCTCCAATCTACTTTCCACACTGGATCCAAGGGATCTTTGTAAAATTCTAATCTGATTGTGCCGTTCCCTTGCTTGAATCAATACATTCCCAAAGCTTTTAAGTAAATCTAGGTAAATTGTTTATAAATTCCTTCATGTTATTATCCCCATTTACTTTTCTAACCTCATTTCTACCCGACCAAAACACCTTTAAATGCAACAGTCCCATAATTCTAAATTACATTTCTTTTTTATGGTATGCTATTTCTCCCTTTCGGCATTTATATTTGCTGTTAATTCTGCCCGGAATACTGTGGACAGTCCCCTCTCCCTGCCTCTCGTGTTCATTTTTAACCAACTTCCACTCATCTTTATTTTTCATATGTCACCTTAGATATCATTTCTTCTGAGATGCAATCTTTAGGACCTCAAAACTGATCTAGGTGTCTCTTTTATGTACTTTAATTTCTTGATCATATCAAACATAGTACTGAAATATTATTTTGTAGCGATGCTTAACACAGGTTATATTTTTATTTTTTAATACTTAGAAAACTTTCACTAACTAATTTACTATCGTTGAGTTTCTTGACTGGGGTCCCATACTTTCTTTAAAGGTGGATAATAGAGTTGAAATAACCTCATGGGTGATTCCGATACATATCTGGGGCAACATCTCTGACTATATATTTAGAAACACTATTTATTGCAATTCTTGTTTATTTACTTATATTCTACATTGGCCTGTAAGCTAGCTCTGTGAGGGTTGTGACTCTATTTAAAAATCTTACTGCTGTATCCCCAGTACTTATCAGGCACTTTGAAAGTAACAGGAATTCAACACACAGATGATGGAGTCATTGAATGAACAGCTTTTATCAATGAATGAAATGTTCAGAGCACTTTCTTTTTTTTTTTCTTTTTGTTTGACAGAGTCTTGCTCTGTTGCTAGGCTGGAGCGCAGTGGTGCAATCTCGGCTCACTGCAACCTCTGCCTCCCAGGTTCAAACTATTCTCCTGCCTCAGCCTTCTGAGTAGCTGGGACTACAGGCGCATGCCACCACACCCAGCTAATTTTTGTATTTTTAGTAGAGATAGGGTTTCACCATGTTGGCCAGGATGGTCTCAATCTCTTGACCTTGTGATCCGCCCACCTCAGCCTCACAAAGTGCTGGAATTACAGGCATGAGCCACCGTGCCCAGCCGAGAAGGAGCACTTCCAAGGGAAGGAAATTAACCCTAGAAATGTCAGATTTGTGTTTACATAATTAATTTCTTCTGTTATTCCAGGAATGCAACCAAAATTTATTAGATATATGCTTAAGAACAGTGAAGAACTTAAAAATTATCAAAAGCCTTAAAATGTGCATACAGCAATTCTAATTCTGGGAATTTATACTGGCAAAGCATAAAAATTAGCATTATATTTAATTACCTTGAGTTTTTATAACAGTAAAAATTGTGAGTGACCTAAATGATCAATAATAGAGAATTGATTTATGAACTTATGGTATATTTATATAATAAGCTATAATTTAGACATTAAGTCATACTTTTCAGTGTTATATGTATTTTCTTTTAAACAAACTTTATTTTAGGTTGAGGGGTATATTGAAGGTTTATTACATAGGTAAACTCATGACACAGGAGTTTGGTATACAGATAATTTAATTGCCCAGGTACTAAGCCTAGTAGCCAATAGTTATTTTTCTTAATCCTCTCCCTCCTCCCTCTCTTCACCCTCAAGTAGGCCCCAGTGTATGTTGTTCCCCTCTTGTCTGTGTATTCTCATCATCTAATGCCCACTTGTGAGAACATGTGGCATTTGGTTTTCTGTTTCTGCATTAGTTTGCTAGGGATAGTGGCCTCCAGCTCCATCCATGTTTCAGCGAAGGACATGATGGCGTTCCCTTTTGTGACTGCATAGTATTCCATAGTGTATATGTACCACTTTGCTTATTCAATCTGCCATTGATTCCATATCTTTGCTATTGTGAATAGTGCTGCAATGAACATACACATGCATGTATCTTTATGGTAGAATAATTTATATTCATTTAGGTATATACCCAATAGAGATATTGCTGGGTCGAATGGTTGTTCTGTTTTTAGCTCTTTGAGGAAGTGCCTCACTGCTTTCCACAATGGTTGAACTAATTTACATTCCCACCAACAGTATAAAAGTATTCCTTTTTCTCCACAACCTCAACAGCATCTGTTATTTTTTTACTTTTAACAATAGCCATTCTGAGTGGTGTGAGATTGTATCACATTGTTGTTTGAAATTGTATTTCTCTAATGATCAGTGATATTGAGTTTTGTTTCATATGCTTTTTGGCTGCATGTATGTCTTCTTTTGAAAAGTGTCTGTTCATGTCCTTTGCCCACTTTTGATGGGATTTTTTTTCTTGTAAATTTGTTTAGGTTTCTTATAGATTATGAATATTAGGTCTTCACCAGATGCATAGTTTGCAAATATTTTCTCCCATGCTGCAGGCTGTTTACTTCATTGATAGTTTTTCTGTGCAGATCTTAAGTTTAATTAGATCCCATCTGTCAATTTTTGCTTTTGCTGTGATTGCTTTCGGTGTCTTTGTCATGAAACCTTTGCCAGAATGGTTTTGGTTGGTTGTCTTTCAGAGTTTTGACAGTTTGGGGTTTTACATTTAAGTCTTCAATCATCTTAAGTTGATTTTTGTATAAGGTATAGGGAAGGGGTCCAATTTCAATCTTCTGCATATTGCTAACCAGTTATCCCAGCACCATTTATTAAACAGGGAATTTTTCTCCATTGCTTGCTTTTTTCAGCTTTGTCAAAGATCAGATAGTTGGTGTGTGACCTTATTTCTGGGTTCTCTATTCTGTTCCATTGGTCTATGTGTCTGTTTTTGTACTAGTATCATACCATTTGGGTTACTATAGCTCTGTAGTGTAAAGTGGGGCAACATGATTCCTACAGCTTTCTTCTTTTTGCTTAGAATTGCCTTGGCTATCCAGGCTCTATTTTGGTTCCATATTAATTTTAAAATAGATTTTTTCTGTTTCTGTGAAGTTTCCAGTTCATTGGTAGTTTGACAGGAATAGCATTTAATCTGTAAATAGATTTGGGTAGTGCAGCCATGTTAATATTTATTCTGCCCATGAGCATAGAGTATTTTTTTCATTTATTTGTGTCATCTTTGATTTTTTTGATCTGTGTTTTGTAATTCTCCTTGTAGAGATCTTTCACTTCCCAGGTTAGCTGCATTCCTAGTTTTCTGTGGATATGGTAAATGGAACTGCAATTCCTGATTTGGCTCTCACCTTGGCTGTTGTTGGTGTATAGAAATGCTAGTGAGTTTTGTACATTGATTTTGTATGCTAAAACTTTACTAAAGTTGCTTATCAGCTGAAGGAGCATTTGGACTGAGACTATGGGGATTTCTAGGTATAGAATCATGTTATCTGCAAACAGGGATATTTTTGCTTCCTCTCTTCTTATTTGGATGACCTTTATTTCTTTCTCTTGCCTGATTGCTCTGGCCAGGACTTCCAATACTATGTTGAATAGGATTGGTAAGAGAGAGTATCTTTGTCTTGTGCTGGTTTTTAAGGGTAATGCCTCCAGCTTCTACCCATTCAGCAGGCTGTTGGCTTTGGGTTTGTCATAGATGGCTCTTATTATTTTGAGCTATGTTCCTTTAATGCCTAGTTTATTGAGAGTTTTTAATATGAATGGATGTTCAATTTTATCAAAAGCCTTTCTTATGCTTACTGAAATAATCAGGTGGTGTTTGTCTTTAGTTCTGTTTATGTGTATGTTGAACCAACCTTGCATCCCAGGGATAACACCTACTTGATTGTGACAAATTAGTTTTTTGATGTGCTGCTGGATTTGGTTTGTAAGTATTTTATTGAGACTTTCTGCATCAACATTCATCAAGAATTTTGGCCTAAAGTTTTCTTTTTTTGTTTTGTCTCTGCCAGGCTTTGCTATCAGGATGATGCTAGCCTCACAGAGTAAGTTGGGGAGGAGTCTTTCTTCCTCAGTTTTTTGTAACAGTTTTAGCAGGAATGGTACCAGTTCTTCTTTGTACATCTGGTAGAATTCAGCTGTGAATCCATATGGTCCTGGGCTTTTTTCGGTTGGTAGGCTACTTATTATTATAAAATCATATTTTAGAAATGTATCTATTGATATGCATTTAATAATATATAATAGACAAAAAAGATTACCAAATAATACACACATAATTTCAGTTGTTAAATTTATATTTTATACATTTAATATATTATGTAAGAAAGAGTGTTCACTGATATGTACAATCATGTTAATAATTTTTATCATCCTAGCACAAAATAATTTTGTATATTATCTCTCTGTTTTTTGGTTTTAGTCATTATTTATTTTTTACTCTGAAAGTGTGTCTCAAAAATCACAGAATATTCCTAAATATTAAACTATCTGGAAATCAAATAGGAGTATTTGCTCAAATTTTTACTGAAATCTTCTTCACCCATCATTTCCCACTAACCCAGTGTTATTCTCAGGAGGCCCACACAATTGCCTATTATCAAGAAAAAATACTTTCAAAAAAACTGAAGGGAGCTGTGTCACAGTAATTTCAGTCTTTTCGTAGTTCAATACAAGTTATGGATATTTCCTGAAGGATAGTGCCTTGTTAATGGAAATGCACCCTTACTTAATCAGATGATGACATGGGATATGGTGTTAACTAGATAAAAAAGTCCATCTGTGCCTGAGGCTCTTCTGGTAGGAAATACTTGAAGCTTAAGTTGTTTTCATTACTAGAATTTGCATGACAGTAGTTTTTAGTAACATACAAAGAAAAAGATGGTACTTAAAAATACTATTAAAATACTTTTCTGACTTTAAAAGAAAAAAGTACTATTAGATAGTGTTACTAAATATTAAAATGAACATTGTAAGAATTGTTACATATCTTATAGTGTGAGGGAAAAATCCTCTTATTAATTGTGTTATTTTAGACTTACTGCCTTTACATTTTAGTTAAAGGTTTCCTGACACTTTTATTATTATAAATAGATTAGTGTTACGTACTTTACCAAAATGATTCCTTTAGGGTAAAAACACTGTTGAATAGTTTAGACTAAGGAACTTTGAAGGCTCATTAGTGTTGTTCACATAAATTGCCTATGAAATTAGGGATTCCTGAAAGGACAGTGGTATCTTTTGAGTCAATTGTATTGTCAAAAAATAATAATAATAACTCCACAAGCTCATGCTTTGGATCCTAGCTCTGCAGCCATTCTGTAACCTTCCAGGCATTGAACCCTTAGAGTCACTGCTATAGAAGTCACATCTGCATCACAGACCTTAGAGCAACGGTTGTTCCACACAAACCCACGTTCTGGACCTTAGTTCCATAACAGCTCTACATGTGCCAGTGCCTGCAACACAAGAGCCACTACTGCTTTAGAAGCACCCATGCCCTGGACTGTACAGAAACTATAGGTATCCACATGCCTTTGTTTCAGACCCTGGCTTTCCAGCTGTTCCATAAGCATCTATTCATTGCACATTGAGACCAACACTGGAGCTGGGGTGCCTGCATCTCTGCCACAGCCACCATGAACATAACCACGAACCAAACCCAACACCAAGAGGGATCCCCTTGGCCACGACTTCCCACACGGGAGAACAAGATATCAGGAGGGCTCCCAGCAACCTTCACCAACAATTAACCTGACAACCCTCACCACCACTGTGGAAATCTGCAGCCTTGGCCACTGAGGACCCTTGCAATCGTCAACTTATGGAAAAGTACAGAGACTATGCTTTTGTACCTTCACTGGAGGTGGAATTGCTGCATCTCACCCATCAGTACCCTCATACCCACCTATAGGTAAAGGACTTTCCTCACAGAAACTAGCCTGTAAATTCTGGAATAGGTGACTGTCCCAGCAAATATGCAGACATCAATGTAAGACAAGAAAAGCAGAAAACATCAAGAAAACATGACACTACCAAAGGAAAACCATAATTTCCAGTAGCCAGTCTTCCATAATGGAGATCTGCAAATTGTCACAGAAAGATTTCAAACTAAATGTCTTAAGAAACTCAAGCTACAAGCAGACTCAATGATATCAAGAAAACAATACATGAATAAAATGGGGTAAATAGATACAAACAATTTTAAAAACAACAAAACAAATTCTGAAGCTGAAGAACACAATGAATGAAATGAAAAAAAATACAACAGTGACAAAGCTGACTTGATGAAGCAGAAAAAAAAAATTGCAAGCTCAAAGACAGGTAATCTGAAATTACCCAGTTAAAGGAACAAAAAGAAAAAAAGAGGGAAAATGAGTGTGGAAAGTCTATAGGATTTATGAGATACCATCAAGCAGCCCAATTTACACATTATGATAATGTAAGGAGAAGAGAGAGAAAAAGAAATAATATTTAAAGAAATAATGGCTGAAAATTCCTGAAATCTGAGGAAATATATATACATAAGGATACATTAAGCTCAAAATTTCCCAAACAACGTTAATTCAAAGAGGTCTCCACTGAGGCACATTATAATAAAATTTTTAAATATCAAAGAAAGAGAGATTTTAAAAGCATCAAGAGAAAAGAGACTCTTCACATACAGAGGAAATTTCATTAGACTACAGATGATTTCTTAGCAGAAACTTTTCAGGCCTGAAGAATAGGCTGATAAATCCTAAGTACTAAAATAATAAGAAAAAAACTACCAAACAAGAATACTTTACTGAGCCAATCTGTCCTTAAGAAATGAAGAAGAGATAAAGAATTTCCCAGATCAAAAAACAAACAAACAAACAAAAAACAAATGAGGGAGTTTGTTACCACAAGACTTGCCTTACAAGAAAGTTTTCCATGCTGAAATGAAAAGACTTTAGTAAGATGAAAATATATGAAAATATAAAAATCATTAGTAAAAACAAATATATAGTCAAATTCAAAATATTCAAATACTGTAATAGTGATAGATAAATCACTCTTAACTCTGGTATAACAGTTAAAAGACAAAAGTATTTTTTAAAACTACAGTTACATTTCTCAACAAACATACATAGTAAAAATATGTGAACTGCGAGATTGAGAAACAAAATATGTTTGGGGGAGTGGAGGAAAGAAAGAGCAGAGTTTTTGTATGTGATTAAGGTTAACTTGTTATTAGTATAAAATAGACTGGTTTTTTTTAATCATTATGCTTTAAGTTCTAGGGTACATGTGCACAACGTGCAAGTTTGTTACATATGTATACTTGTGCCATGTTGGTGTGCTGCACCCATCAACTCATCAGCACCCATCAACTCATCATTTACATCAGGTATAACTCCCAATGCCATCCCTCCCCTTCCCTTCCCATAATAGGCCCTGGTATGTGATGTTCCCCTTCCAGAGTCCAAGTGATCTCATTGTTCAATTCCCTCCTATGAGTGAGAACATGCGGTGTTTGGTTTTCCATTCTTGCGATAGTTTGCTGAGAATGATGGTTTCCAGCTGCATCCATGTCCCTACAAAGGACACAAACTCATCCTTTTTTATGGCTGCATAGTATTCCATGGTGTATATGTGCCACCTTTTCTTAATCGAGTCTATCACTGATGGACATTTGGGTTGATTCCAAGTCTTCGCTATTGTGAATAGTGCCGCAATAAACATAGGTTTGCATGTGTCTTTATAGCAGCATGGTTTATAATCCTTTGGGTATAGACCCAGTAATGGGATGGCTGGGTCATATGGTATTTCTAGTTCTAGATCCTTGAGGAATCGCCATACTGTTTTCCACAATGGTTGAACTAGTTTACAATCCCACCAACAGTGTAAAAGTGTTCCTATTTCTCCACATCCTGTCCAGCACCTGTTGTTTCCTGACTTTTTAATGATTGCCATTCTAACTGGTGTGAGATGGTATCTCATTGTGGTTTTGATTTGCATTTCTCTGATGGCCAGTGATGATGAGCATTTTTTCATGTGTCTGTTGGCTGTATGAATGTCTTCTTTTGAGAAATGTCTGTTCATGTCCTTTGCCCACTTTTGATGGGGTTGCTTGTTTTTATCTTGTAAATTTGTTTGAGTTCTTTGTAGGTTCTGGATATTAGCCCTTTGTCAGATGAGTAGACTGCAAAAATTTTCTCCCATTCTGTAGGTTGCCTGTTTACTCTGATGGTAGTTTCTTTTGCTGTGCAGAAACTCTTTAGTTTAATTAGATCCCATTTGTCAATTTTGGCTTTTGTTGCTATTGCTTTTGGTGTTTCAGACATTAAGTCTTTGCCCATGCCTATGTCCTGAATGATATTACCTAGGTTTTCTTCTAAGGTTTTTATGGTATTAGGTCTAACATTTAAGTCTCTAATCCATCTTGAATTAATTTTCATATAAGGAGTAAGGAAAGGATCCAGTTTCAGCTTTCTACTTATGGCTAGCCAATTTTCCCAGCACCATTTATTAAATAGGGAATCCTTTCCCCATTTCTTGTTTTTCTCAGGTTTGTCAAAGATCAGATGGCTGTAAATGTGTGGTATTATTTCTGAGGGCTCTGTTCTGTTCCATTGGTCTATATCTCTGTTTTGGTACCAGTACCATGCTGTTTTGGTTACTGTAGTCTTGTAGTACAGTTTGAAGTCAGGTAACTCTAATGTTTTTTGTGTTAGCCTCATGGTAATTGCACAGGAAAAACCTATAGTAGATACAGATAAGATAAAGAGTAAGGAATTATCACATATCACTACAGAAAATCAGTGACAAAGGAAGTGTGCAAGAGAGGAAGAAAGAAGCAAAAGAACTACAAAAGAGCCAGATAAAATTGAAAAATGAAAATAGTAATTCCATGCCTATCAATATTTACTTTAAATATAAATGGATTAAATTATTCAATCAGAAGACATAGAGTGGATAAAAATAAACAAATGTGCACACATGCACACACACACACACACACACACACACACCCCAAACTGTATGCTGCCTATAAGAGACTCACCTCAACTTTAATGGCATTTATAGGTTGAAAGTGAAGGGATGGAAATGGAAATGGAAACCAAAACAATGAAGAGGTTGCTATACTTACATCAGACAATACAGACTATAAGTCCAAAACTGCCACAAGAGACAAAGAAGGTCATTATAGACAGACAAAAGAATCAACAAATCCAGAGTATATAACAATTGTAAATACATACACCCCCAACATTGAGGCATATGTTACATATATAACATAAATATTACCAGAACTAAATGGAGAAATACACAACACTACAACAAATAGTAGGTAAATTCAATACCTTCACTTACAACAATGAACATACTTTCCAGAAAGAAAATTAATAAACAAACATTGGATTTGAACTACATTCAGACCAATTGTCCTAACAGACATATGCAGAACATTCCATCCAACAGTAACTAAATACACATTTTTTTCAAGTGCACATTAAACATCCTCCAGGACAGATCATAGTTGAGGCAAAAAAAAAAAAAAAAATAGGCCATAGCACAGGTAAAAAAAATTGTTCCAACCACATGATGTGAAACTAGAAATCAACAATAAGAGAAAAACTAAACATTTATAAATATGTGGAAATTAAACAACACACTCCTAAACAACCAATGAATCAAAGAAGACATCAAAAGAGAAATAAAAAGATTGTAAAACAAATAAATATAAAAGTAAAACATACCAAAAGTTATGGGATGCAGCATAATCAGTACAGGGAAGTTACAGTAATAAACACCTATATTAAGAAGAAAGAAACATTTCAAATAAATAACCCAACTTTACACCTTAAGAAACTAGAAAAGAAAGAACAATCTATACTTAAAATCAGCAGAAGAAAAGAAATAATAAAGGTCAGAGCAGAAATAAATAGATACTTAAAAAACAACGTAAAAGATCATGGCTCGGTGCAGTGGCTCACGCCTGTAATCCCAGCACTTTGGGAGGCTGAGGCGGATGGATCACCTGAGGTCAGGAGTTTGTGAACAGCCTGACCAACATGGAGAAACCCCATCTCTACTAAAAATACAAAATTAGCCAGGCGAGTGGCACATGCCTGTAATCCCAGTTACTCAGGAGGCTGAGGCAGGAGAACTGCTTGAACCCAGAAGGCAGAAGTTGTGGTGAGCCGGGATTGCACCATTGCACTCCAGCCTGGGCAACAAGAGAGAAACTCTGTCTCAAAAAAAGAAAAAAAAATGTAAAGGATCAAGAAAAAAAATTTTTTGAAAAAATAAAAACATTGACAAACTTGTATTTAAATTAACTAAGAAAGAAAGAGAGAAGACCCAAATAAATAAAAGTACACATTAAAGAGGAGGCCTTTAAATGACATCACAAAGACACAAATTGTGGAAAGAGACTTATGAACCATTATATGCCAACAAATTTAATAAGCTAGATGAATTCGGGTGAATTTCTAGAAACACCACCTACCAACACTGAATCATGAAGAAATAGAAAACTTGGACAGACTAATAATGACTTAAGGAAATTTAACCAATAATCAAAAATCTCTCACCAAAGAAAAACCCAGGACCTAATAAAGTTTACTATTTGGTAGACCTCACTATTGAGTTCAACAGTGAATTCTACAGAACATTTAAGGAGAATTAATGTCAGTCATTTTCAAATTCATCCAAAAAATTGAAAGATAAAGAATATTTTTAAATTTATAAGGCTAATATTACCCTAATACCAAAGCCAGATAAAGACACAAAAATATGAAATTACAGGCCAATATCCCTGAGGAATATAAAGGCAAAAATCCTTAACAAAATGTTAACAACCTAAATTTAACAGCATTAAAAGCATCATATACTTTTATCAAGTGATATTTATCTCTGAGATGCAAGGATGGTTTAACATACCAAAATCAATAAATGTGATACACACTAACCATATGAAACGTAGAAATCATATGATTATCTTATAGATGCAGAAAAAGTATTTAACATAATTCAACATTGTTTCATGATAAAAGGTCTCAACAAATTGGATATAGAAGAAGTGTATCCCATCATAATAAAGGTCATATGTAACAAGCTCCAAAACAACCATATACTCAAGAGTGAAAAGGTGGGAAGTTTTTCTTCTATAATCAAGAACAAGGTTGTCCACTCTCACCACTTCAACTTAACATAGTACTAGAAGGCCTAGTTAGGGCAATTAGGCAAGAAGATGAAAAAAAAAAAAGCCATCTAAATTAGAAAGGAAGATGTAAAATAGTCTCCTGTTGCAAATGATATGATCTATATATAGATAATCCTAAAGACTCCACCAAAACAAACTGTTAGGACTAAGAAACAATTTCATTAAGGTTTCAGGATACAAAAGCAACATACAAAAAGTAGTAATATTTCTATACACTAACTGAAACTATTTGAAAAATAAATGTTTTAAAATCCCATTTAGAATAGCATCAAAAATAAAATATTTGGAAATAAATTTAAACAAGAAGGTGAAAGATCTGTACACTGAAAACTATAAAACTTTGATAAAGGAAATTGAAGAAGGTGCAAATAAATAAAAAGATATTCTGTGTTCATGATTTGGAAAAATTGATATTATTAAAATGTCTACACTATTCAAAGCAATTTATAGACTCATTGCAATCCACATCAGAATTTCAATGACATTTTTCACAGAAATAGAAAAAATATTCTAAAATTTTTATGGAACCACAAAAGACCCCTAATAGCTAAAGCACTCTTGGGCAAGAAGAACAAAGCTGGGGGTATTACACTTCCTGATTTCCAATTATGTTACAAAGCTATAGTAATCAAAACAGTATGGTACTGGGATGAAAATTAGACATATAGATCAATGGAGCAGAATAGAGAGCTTAGAAATAAATCCACACATATGTGGTCAACTAATTTTCCACAAAGATGTCCAGAAAAAACAATGGAGAAAATACACTGTTTTCAATAAATGGTGTTAGGAAAACTGGACATCCACATGCAAAAGAATGAAATTAGGCACTTATCCTACACCATATAGAAAAATCAACTCAAAATGGACTAAATAATTAAACTTAAGACCCAAACCCTTCAACTTCTAATAGAAAATACAAGGGAAAAACTCTTTGATATTAGTTCTGGCTATATATATTTTTTGGTTATGACCCAAAAGTTTCAGGCAACAAAAGCAAAAATAATAAATGGTACTACAAAACACTAAAACATGTTTACACAGCAAAGAAAACAATCCAGAAAATGAAAACGTGACCTACAGAATGGGGGAAAATACTTGCAAACCAATTATCTAATAAGGAGTTCATATTCAAAAAATGCAGTAGCCCCTCAACCCCCATCCACAGTTTCACTTTCCATGGTTTCAGTTACCCATGGTTAACTGCAGTCTGAAAATATTAAATGGAAAATTCTCAAAATAAACAGTTTACAAGTTTTAAATTAGCATGATGAAATCTCACTCTGACCTGCTCCATCCTGTCTGGGATGTGAATCATCATTTTGTCCAACATATCCACACCGTATATGATATTCATCCTTTAATCATCCACATGGCCTGCTCCTGACATCTGACCAGTAACATCATCATGGCTTGAAGATAAGCAACACCCACAGCAGATGATCCTCTTTCTGACATATCATCAGAAGGTCAATAGTAGCCTAATGCTACATCACAATGCCTGCATTATTTACCTCACTTCATCTCATTAGGCAGGCATTTTATCATCTCACATCATCATAAGAAGGGTGAGTGCAGTACAATAAAATATGGGCCAGGCATGGTGGCTCATACTTGTAATCCCAGCACTTTGGGAGGCTGAGGTGGGTGGATCACTTGAGCCCAGGAGTTCTAGACCAGCCTGGCCAACATGGCAAAACCCTGTCTCTATGGAAAACACAAAAATTAGCCAGGCATTGTGGCACATGCCTGTAATGCTAGCTACTTAGGAGGCAAAGGTGGGAGGATCACTTGAACCCAGCAGAGGTTTCAATGAGCCCGGATCATGCCACTGCCCTCCAGCTTGAATGACAGAGTGAGACTCTGTCAAAAAAAAAAAATTTAGAGACCAAATTCACATAATTTTAATGACAGTGTATTGTTATAACTGTTCTACTTTACTGTTAGCTATTGTTGTTCATCTCTTACTGTCCCTAATTTATAAATCAACTTGTATGGTAAGTATGTACGTATAGAGGAAAAAGCATAGCATATATAGGGTGCTGCGGGAAGTCAGGGACTCCGAATGGAGGGCCCGGCTGAAGCCATGGTGGAAGAACATAAATTATGAAGATTTCATGGACATTTATTAGTTCCCCAAATTAATACTTTTATAATTTCTTATGCCTGTCTTTACTGCAATCTCTGAACATAAATTGTGAAGATTTCATGGACACTTATCACTTCCCCAATCAATACTCTTGTGATTTCCTATGCCTGTCTTTACTTTAATCTCTTAATCCCATCATCTTCATAAGCGGAGGATGTGTGTCACCTCAGGACTCTGTGATGATTGCATTAACTGCACAAATTGTTTGTAGAGCATGTGTGTTTGAACAATATCAAATCTGGGCACCTTAAAAGCACGATAACAGCCATTTTCAGGGAACAAAGGAGATAACCTTGAAGTCTGCCTGCCTGTGGGCCGGGCAGGACAGAGCCATATTTCTCTTATTACCGAAAATGGGTAAGAGAACTATCGTTGAATTATTTCCCAAGTAAGGAATATTAATAATTAACAGCCCTGGGAAAAGAATGCATTCCCAAGGCGGGGCCTCTGAAATGGCCACTCTAGGGGTGTCTGCCTTATGCAGATGTAGATAGGGATGAAAGACGCCCTAGTTTCCTGCAGCGCCCCCAGGCTTGCTAGGATTAGGAAATTCCAGCCTGACGAATTCTAGTCAGACCGGTTCTCTGCTCTTGAACCCTGACAATGCGTGCACAGCAGGACATGGAAGTTCATTAGTGATTCTAGTTTTGCCCTGACCTTCTGCCTTGTGATCTTTTGTTGCCCTTGAAGCATATGATCTCTGTGACCCACACCCTATTCATGCACTCCCTCCCTTTTGAAAATTGCTAATAAAAACTTACTGGTTTTACAGCTCAGGGGGCATCACGGAACCTGCCAACATATGATGCCACCCCCGGACACCCAGCTCTAAAATTTCTCTCTTTTGTGCTCTTTCCCTTTATTTCTCAGAAGAGCCAACACTTAGGGAAAATAGAAAAGAACCCCTGTGAATTATCAGGGGCAGGTTCCCTCGATAAGGGTTTGGTACTATCTGCTGTTTCATGTATCCACTATAGGTACTGAAAGATATATCCCCCAGAAAAGTAGAGACTACTCTATATAGAACATATACAACCCAATAGCAAACAAAACAAATAGCCCAATAAAAATGTAGGCAAAGGAGCTGAACAGACATTTTTCCAAAAACAGCCATGCAAATGGCCAACAGGAATATAAATATATGCTCAGTGTTACTAATCTTCAGGAAAATGCAAATTAAAACAACAATGAGATATCTCATAGCATTCAATAAGACAGTTATTATCAAAAGGCAAAAGATAGCAAGTGTTGGTGAGGGTATGGAGAAAAGGGACTCCTTGTATACTGTTGGTGGGAATTTAAATTGAATCAGCCATTATGGAAAACAGTATGAAAGTTTTTCAAAAAATTAAAAATGCAATTACCATATGATTCAGCAACCCCACTTCTGGGTATATACCCAAAGGAAACACAATGATTGTCTCAAACAGATCTATGCACTCTTGTAGTCATAGCAGCATTGTTCATGATCGCTAAGATACAGAAGCAATCTAACTGTCCATCACAAATGAATGAATAAAGAAAATGTAGCATATATATATAATGAAATATTATTTTGTCTTACAAAAGAGGGAAATCTTTCCATTTGCAACACAATGGATGAACCAGGACATCATGCTAATTTAAATAAGCCAGACATAGAAAGACAAATAAATATTGCATGACCTCATATGTGAAATATAAAAATGAATAACTAAATAAACTTATCACCTCACCTCTTTCCTATTTTTGTGTCTGTGGTAAAAACACTTCAGATCTATCTATTCTTTTAGCAAATTTCAAGTATACAACACCTTATTATTAATTTATATTCAACATGCCATACATTAGGTATCCAAAACTTATTTATCTTAAAGGTTGCATCTTTTGACAACCATCTCACAACACACAGAAAAAATAGGTATGAGGTGAGTTGATGGATATGGTAGTTAGTTTTATGAGGTAAGAATTTCACAATACATAAGTATATCAATGCATTATATCATATATTTCAAATATATACAATTTTGTCAATTATACCTCAATAAAGCTGGAAAAAACAAATCTAATAGCTCCACTTAAACAATGTTCAGCTTCAACGACTTTGTTTGCCAAAAAATGTTGTTAAAAGGTGTTACAATAATAATCATCTTCTTTAAAATGAGCACTGAAACTCAGAAGATTAATATAGATGTACATAAAATAATGTCAATTTCTTAAATTACAGAGCATTCGGTTTTTAAAACAAGAGTTGTGATTTCTATTTTGATTGGGGCTCTGATAAAAGTCAGCCAGATTCATTTGCTGCATAAATTACTCTCAGATTGTTAACAGAAGTTTTTTCTGCAGCTGCAATAACTCATCCAGGCTGTTACAGAACTATGTAACTCACTGCAGGCAGAACTTCCTAAATGTCAACTTAGGAACCAAAGAGGTTTCATGGATCTATATGAAGCTTTAGCACCATCCTGGGTTTTGAACACAGATGCTCCACAGACCTGTGACTGTATTTACAGTAGCATAATGATTCAGTTGCTATCTTACGTCTAATCTCCAGACTCTAAATATGCCACAAATGCTGCTGTTCACTACTTAAGTGCTAGACTTGCCCACCTTGTCTCATACCTACTTTTAACTACTCTTCTTTATGTTTCTCTCCATAATTTTGTGCTAGGCAGTCACCTCCATTGGAAATATTTAGAAAGAGCCAAAAATATATTTAAATGTAAGAAATGCAAGGAGGAATGCACACTCAAGGAGGAATGATGAGGAAATGAGGAGGGATGCAAATAATTCACAGGGTACTAAATATTTTTTGATCTTCCAATTTCCCTCTGTAGTGCATTTCCATATTCATCCTCAACTTGAGCTTCTAAGATAATAAGGCAATAGCAATTCATATCCCTAGATTATCCACAGATAAAACAGACTGTAGCAGCTGCTGCCCTCTGCCCAGGTCCCCTTTCAGTCTTTGAGGATGTAGTCCCTCAGCTGCATCGAGTGCTATGACAGTCCTCAATGGTCACCTCTGTCTCTTGAAATTGCCTGTTGGTAGAGAGAGCTGCCTCTCTTGATGTCACAATCCTTTCCTCAGGGAAATCTGTTTCCAATGTCTGTTGAGGAAGCTGGGCTCCTCACTCACTCAGGTGTAGCTTTCAAAGACAGCTATGAGGGGGAATTCTCTTAATGGCAGGGCTTCACGCACTACACTTGGTCATCTAATTCATGTAAAAAGAGATGCAGCCTCAGCCTCAGTTTGGAATATACACAGATGTGTGGGTGCTGAATGGCACAGACAGATCATCAGAGGCCTAGTGGGAGAGAAATTCGGAGATCATAGTCAAGGATATCTGGAGTAGTGTTGTGTCGATGACACTACAGGAGAAGACACAATGTGGGAAGATCTTTCAGTTGCAGGTTAACACCCGCCAGAAATCATCTAGTTTGAAAGAAGCACTAGACAGCCAAGTAGACGGAATGACTCAGCCACTTGATGTCAGCCAGCTTCTGTCATTGGCCATTCCAGTGCTGCTGAAATGAACACATGAAAGGGGTAGCTTTAGTGTCAGAGATGTTAGGTTATGCTCGGGCCCAACAGCGTGGGTTCCCACTCATCAGAGCTGGTCTAGCTCCGGTTGCTGCCAAACGGCAAACTTGCCAGCAACAAAGATGTCATCTTCATCCCCAATATTGCATCATTTCTTGAGGAGACCATCCCATCACTAAGTGGCAAGTTCACCACAGTCTACTTCTTTCATCTTCCAAGGGTCAGCGGTTCATTTTGACAGTAACAAACAAATTCTGAACATGATTTTGCTTTTTCTGCCCCCATGGTTTCAGCCAACACCGTATCTGAATGCTTACAGAGTGTCAGATCCAACAACAGCAATTTCACTTGTAATTATGTCAGGCTGAGAGACAAACCTTAAAACCAAGCAGGTCTATCAGTGGGTCCGTAATGACGGGATCTGCTGGTCCTATCACATGCCACACCACTCTATCGCACAACCTGATGGAGTGCTGAAATAACCTGTTGAAACACAATGGAGATGTAGGCCCAGACATGCTTCCCTGTGAGAATGAGACAGCAGCCTCTACACAACATACTCCACAGTACAGGACATAGCATCTATCCTGAATCAATGGGCGTTCGCCGGCTCTGGGTTCCCGATAAACAGAATACATAGATGAGCAACCAAAGTCAAGAGTGGCCTCTGTTACCAACATTCTCAATGACCCACTTGAGGATTTGTGCTTCTTGTTCCTGCAACTCTGGGGTCTGTAGGTTTAAAGATCTTGGTTTCCAAAGGAAGAACATTTCTGCCACGAACACATCATCATTTCCCTTGAATCTAAGTTGTGGTAGCTTCCTGAACACATTAAATTTCTCATGACAAAGGACCAAAAGACAAGAAAAGGAGTCACCATCCTAACAGAGGTAGTGGCTTCTGGCCCTCCTTTATCCCCCACCTCAGGAGGAGGAGCTGCTGCTACACAAAGGAATTTGCTGGCAACATACCTTTGGAAAGTCCTCGACCAATTGTTTTGGTAAATGGACAAGTGCGGCAGCCCCAGCCTGAGGCAGGTGTAGTGCCCAGGATTTCATGCCAGTAGATGACCTGTCTAGAAGAGCAGAGGTAATATCTGAGGGTGAGTAGAATCTAGGATGGACAGTAGAAGAGGGAGACTGTACTAATTGTGGGTCTTGAGACCAACTGCAGTGGTCAGGCCTGTAATTTTCCTTGAGGACCCTCACTGGAATCCTTGGAGAGGCTGCCCCAACATTTATGTAAAGAAGCAGAACAAGTACAGCAGGGAATGAACTATAGTAGACACAGCCGAGCTGCCCAGATTCTCCTGCAGGATTGAAGGGCCTGTTCCTTCCCTTTCTCCCGGCACTGGTAGGCATCAGCCCAGAGACGTGCAGTGTACTCTGAGTGCCTCAAGTTTGGGGCTTGACTTACAGTGCCATGGTGCTTAACACACTTGAAGAGAGGGTGAAAGATCTTGTGACTGAGTGACTGTTTTAATTATAGCATAGCAGGGTGTTGACTCTTCTTTTTGGCTTTGAGACAATGTACTTGTTCAAGTCATGAAATCACCTGTTTTCAGAATCACTAAGAGTTGGTCCAAGATAACTTAGTTGACTCAAACACTACATTAATCATGTTATGTGACCTATGAAATAGTCTGCTGGAAAGCAAATTAGGTCCTTTCATTAAACCATCTTATCAAGGATGACAAAAAACACATGAAATAAGCCATTTTTTCTTAATTTCTTCCATGGATTTTGTATTATTCATAAACTAATTCTTAAGAAAGTAATTTAATTTGGGTACAAAAATTAGTATATATTAAGATACAATGGATTTTATGTTATGATTGGAAAGTCATATTCATCTGGACACATTTAGGTGGCAGTTGTAGGATCTTATGTAAGTTTCTGAACTTTTCTGTATTTTAATTTCTGTGCCTTATTTGTTAAATATACCTTCCTTTTTAGGGTTGATGTGAAAATTATGAGTCAGTAAGGCACTGAAAATGTGCTTGACAGAGAATAAGCAGCCAAGTTATTACTATTTTTGAATGCCCATCACATGTCAGAGACAATAGGGTTTCACTTGGATAGTTGCTTGTACACACATCATCTCATTTAATCCACACAATAACCCTAATGTATAGCTGTTCTTCATGTTACTTATGAGGAAAATGAGGGCCAGAAAAATGGAGCAATCGGCTCAAGGTCACACAGCTAGATAGTGGCCATGCTAAGGCAGCAAAGATCAAAGCCAGAAGAAACAATCCTGTAGGTACCTTAGCATTTCTTCATAGCCTTTCTTTTCTCAGCTTTATTATGAATCTTTCCATCTGGCCATGTCATCTGTTTGGCCTATTCTCCAGAAGTCAAGAGATTAGATCTAAATCTCAACAGTCTTGTCCTTGATGCAATAGAGAGCTGAAATCCTCTCTTAGAATACATATTAATATAGGCCAGGCGCGGTGACTCAAGCCTGTAATCCCAGCACTTTGGGAGGCCAAGTGGGGAGGATCATGAGGTCAGGAGATCAAGATGATACTGGCTAACACGGTGAAACCCTGTCTCTACTAAAATTACAAAGAATTAACGGGGCGTGGCGGTTAACCTGTAGTCCCAGCTACCCAGCTTCTCGGGAGGCTGAGGCAGGAGAATGATGTGAACCCGGGAGGTGGACCTTGCAGTGAGCTGAGATTGTGCCACTGCACTCCAGCCTGGGTGACAGAGTGAGGCTCCATCTCAAAAAAAAAAAAAAAAGAGAGAAAGAATACACACAATATAAAGCTTGATTCTTCCAGCAGCCCTGAGAGCCAGCTCTAAGTTTATTGATGAAATACCTGTTCCAGCGTACCCCTCAAATATTGCTCTCCGAATATTTTTTGTTGGATTCAAAGAAGTTTGCATGCTTTTATCCATTTGATAACAAAATTTTCTGCAAATCCACCTGAGACATGGACTATATGCATGTGGATTTTTTATTGAAAGCAAGTTTACCGCTCTATCCTTCCATTTTTCTTCAAAGTATCCAAGTATCCAGTGTACTGAAGTTTGTTACCTCAGTGTTGAATGCCATTTTTTGTTTGTTTGTTTGTTTGAGACGGAGCCTCGCTGTGTCACCCAGGCTGGAGTGTAGTGGCGTGATCGCAGCTCGCTGCAACCTCCACCTCTTGAGTTCAAGCGATTCTGTTTCCTCACCCTCCCAAGTAGCTGAGACTACAGGTACTCACTGCCATACCCAGCTAATTTTTGTGTTTTTAGTAGACATGGGGTTTCACCATATTGGTCAGGCTGGTCTTGAACTCCTGACCTGAACTGATCCACCCACTTTGGACTCCCAAAGTGCTGGGATTACAGGCGTGAGCCCCTTGCCTGGCCCATTTTTATGTCATAAAATAAAGCTACATATTTATTTACCTATAATTTTCAAAGTATTGTCGCAGAATTATTGTATCTAAAGCAAGACTTAACTTTCAACGTTCAATTACATCATTCACTACATTGTACTTATTTGACATTATATCACCATTGGTTCATATTGGTTTTCCTCCTTTGAACTGAGTCAAATATTAACAGTAAAAAGTTATCTTTTTGATAAAACTTTGAAGCACACTAAATAGGAAATTTATAATTAATCTAAGTTATAGATCTGTTAAAATATGTCTTTAAAGGTATATTTCAAGTTTTCTATCAGAAAATATAGCAATTGATGAGAGATATCTAGTGCCTTTTTATTAATAGAAAATGGCCGAAGCTTAGTCATCGCTCTTGGAAAATCACAAATAATTTTTTGAAAACCACATACAGATAATAATGAATGTCTACATTTATAAGAAAGTAGAATAATGTTTTGTTATATCATCATCTACTAGAAACATATAATTTTTTAAACTACAATAACTATAGGTCCATGGACTGAGTTGAATTATTTCATTAGAAAATAATTTTAAAAGAAAGCCAATTCAATTACCAACATAAAATATTGTGAAATGGAGTTAATATCTTACTTGTAATACTTCTAGACTTTTTAAAAGGACTAATATTAAAAGAGAAAGAGAGAGAGAGAAGCTTGATTAGCCATTAGGGAAATGCAAATATAAACCAAAATTAGATACCACTTTGCACCAAGTGTAAAGTGAATGGCTACAGTAGAAAAGACAGATAATCACAAGTACTGGTGAGGATGTGGTGAGATCGGACCCTTCATGTTCTGCTGGTGTGTATATAAAATGTGCAGCTTCTTTAGAAAACAGTCTGGCAGTTCCCCACACAGTTAGACAGAGTTACCATATGATCAAGCAATTTCACTCCTCAGTGAATACCCAAGAAAAATGAAAACAGGTGTCCACACAAAAGTCTGTACACAAATGTATACAGCAGCATTACTCACATAGCCCCAAAGTGGAGTCAACCCAAATGTCCGCCTGAAGAAGGGACAAACAAATGCCACCATTCATACAATGGAACACTATTCAGCAATAAAAAGGAGTTCAGTACAGATACGCGTTACAACGTGAAGGAATTTTGAAATCATGTTAAGTGAAAGAAGACAGTCACCAAGGATGGCTGTATGATTCCATTTATAACAAGTGTCCAGAACAGGCAAATTTATAGAGACAGAAGCTAGATAGGTGATTACCTAAGGCTGGGGAAATGGGGAGATTTAAGAGCCCTGACTGAGTACAGAATTTATTTTAGAGATCATAAAGAGTGTTTTAAAACTGATTGTGATGATGGCTGTACAACTCCGTAAATACACTAAAAATAATTAAATTGTATTTTAAAAGTGGGTAAATTTTGTGGTGTGAAGATTATATCTTAACAAAGTTGTTTAAAAAAGAGAAACAGTGAAGTGTGTCACACTTAAATGAAAAAATCTTCATTTCCCTCCAGATTTATTTAGAAGTCTTGCCAAAGTATAGTGTATGTAATAAATTGAACCATGAATAGTACTGAATTTTAATCATACTTTACCAACTCTTAATCAAAATATATGCTAGATTAATACTGTTCAATTTATAATTACTCTGAATGGGCTTTTAAATAGTACTAAATTACTCTAGGTATGAAAAGTCTTTGAAATGAATATTCCACTTATAGAAATATATCCTTCAGAAATAATTAACCACATGTATAATTATTTCACTTCAAGAATGTTCACTAATAATGTTTCTGATAATAAAAATTTAGGACAATCAAAATGCCCAACATTAAGTATTAGTTTAGATAACTTCACATTATTTAAAGATTCAATAAGAGATTTTTTTTAAAAAGCTATGAACGTACCTATTGAATTGAAAATGCTTATAATATAGAGTGTAATGACTAAAACAGTTTTAAATGAGCATGTACAGTGTAACCATTTTTCTTAAAGATATCCAGGGAAAGTTGTCTATTAATAGTAATGGTTGTCTCTGGGCAGTGTGAGCATACGCTTATGGTGTGTCTCCTTTTATTCATCTATATTTACAAGTCTTTCCTATAATGAGTATCTATTGATTTGGTAACATGTAAGATATTTTTAATTTTAAAAAGTAACCAAATCTCATTTTATGGTTAACAGCAAGCAGCACAAAGTACTGTGTCGCTCCCTGAATATTTCACCAGAAGGGTTAACTCACATTACCCTTGAAGGAAGACAATAAGAAAGGGTGAGCCTGACGGAATAGAGAGAGAGGCTGAGGAGTAGTTCTATCTGCTTGTTTTTCCATGGTGACAGTGGAATATTCATCACAGATGGATGAGACTTAACATTGCTCAGACTATCATTAGCTGTTTTCATCAATCACTGTCCAATTACTGCTAGTCCTCTACCACCCTCATCCTGTGGGGGGAAAAAAAAATGACAGACTCTGTGTATCAAGCAAGGTTCCCAGGTACAAGCAACAAGAAAAAAAATGAAGTTGGCCATTTTAAGATAAATGAATCAACTGGAAGTATGTAGAGGACTCAGAAAACAAAGGTGAAGTAGGGGAACCTGCTTAAACAACCAGTAAGCAGCAAAGAAGTTCTAGAAACCAAGTTGCAACAAATTCCTAGATGGAATGTTAGTACCCAGGACCACTCTTAGGCCCAGGCAAGAAGGGCCATTGCCCGGGCTCTGGGTTTTAAAGAAACTCTGGTCCTGTGGCCTTGTCCCTGAGGCAACAGTCTATGAAGTTGAGGATACATGTTACCCAGAGCCCAAGCCCTGCCTTGAGACCATGTTGGGACACATATGACCCCAGAATTGTTTGCACAAGTAGTCCTGAACCCACTTCAAAGCCTATGCTGTCCTCTTCACAGGCTCCACCCACTCAAATAGAACGTGCATACGGGCGGACCTAGGTGAAGAGTAGCCAACATGCAGCTTTCTCTTGGGGGTGATGGATGAAGCTTAGATCTACAGGTCAGGCTGTCCACTTGTGTAGGCACAAATTTCTGACAGAGCAAAACACAGCCAAGAGTACGAATGTAGGGGAATAGGGCTCGCAGACTAAGACCAACCCTGGAGGCCAGTATTACTAAGCTTCCGGAATCCAGCATGCAAGCCCAAGGGATTTAAGAATTCTAAACTGAAACCTGGCCACTTGGGTTTTTATGAGGGCACATTTTTCCAGGGAGTAGAATATATATATATATATATAAAATGCATATGATTAAGGAGTTTTTAAGATTAACTTGCAACTTTTAAATATTTAGTTTTACAGCATGTGGACTTACATGTATACTGTTGGGTCTTGCAAATGTCATCATTGCCAGACAAACCTAACAGTTTCTAAGTATATGCTGGTCACTCCTTTATCTTTGCATTTCTTTTCCCTCAAGATTCAAAGTCTCAGGTAACAAATGTATTCGTCCCAGGTCATGAGCCACGCCCTTGCTGCCAGGTCTTGAGAGAGGGGAATATGGCCTTTGGCATCTTCTCCAGTGGGAGGCAGGGCCCTATTGACCCACAGGAACATACACAATGGTGACAACCTGCTCTTCTTCTGTTAATAAGGAGAGGTAAGTATGTGCTGGACCGCCAAACAAGGCAAAATCCAAAGAAATATGCATTGTATTGGGAGGAAGAAGGCCAACCTTAGTCAACTAGCTATGTGAGGTCAATGTCATTAGGCCTCTTTTACTCCCATATAAAATAACCATAATAACGCCTACTTTATTGGATTGTTAAGAGCATTAAAAAGATAGTATGTGTGAACAAATGCTCTGCAAACTGCAAAGTGCTTTACAAATTAGCGTATTAGTGTTACGCTCTTGGGAGACCTCTGGCAGTTGCTAATCAAGAATTAAGAGAAATATACTAATTAGAGAAGACACCTGACAATGATGAAGAGCGGTGGCAGGCAAGACTCCACCTGCTTCAATGCAGCCCTATTCAAATCTTTACATTTTGTGTGCTGCTGCTCAGCCCCACATTACAATAAATATCTCCCATATAATCTGCACAATTTCCCTACAGTAAATTGTCAAGCTTCATTTGGTCATCCCTATAAACTCAATATACTCTAAGCAGGTTGTTAAGTACATTCAAGGATTTCACAATGAACAGCTGAGATCCAGTTATCATTAAAATGAAGTGCTGACATTGGAATAAAGCCACAAGAAAGTGTTTACTGCTACTGCTGCTCTGGAATTATAATTGTTTCTTTGCTTGGCCTTTAGAGGACTGAATCATCTGATGCATATCTATCTTGTTTAGTAATAAGATTTGAAACCTAATGTTGAAATGTCCATATATATGTTTATTAGAACTAGAAACCAGGTCCACATTGAGCTCACAAAACCGTAGCTTCTTTATTAATTGCCTACATTTATTATTTATGCTGGCTGCATACAATTTTATGAGGTGATAACTATTTTCCAATTTAACAGAGTATAAGCAGCAAAACGGAGAGTTTGGGAAGAAGCCTGACATTTAGTAGGAAGCAAAAGATAAGAGTGAAGTGTTTTGATTTAGGAGAAGATGTACATCCAAAGAGACTTCTCTCTTAGGAAACATGAGCCTTTGCTGTAAAGCTCAACCTAGATGCAAAGGAGACTAAAGACAAGCATCCCAGACAATTACAGACCCAGCATTGGGAAGGGAATAAGTTGGAATTGATTCATAAGACACTTAGATGAAGCTAAGACAATATACATTGCATTAGCTAACCCTGAATTTGGTGCTGGAAAGATTTGTCAAAACCTTATCTATTTCTTATGAGTGCAGAGAACAAATAGTTCAAAACACAGTATCTGTAGATAACTCTGTAAAACAAAACAAATTTGTTGTTTGGTTAATTCTCCTCAAGACATAGGTTGCAGCTGATATTAAATTTCTCCTCATAAACTATCATTTTATGGCAATGGATTGGTCAAGGAAGGATAAAGCAACTTGGAAAGAACTATCGTGATACCTGCCCTGAGAAGCCAAAATTTGGTTTAACCTGGTGTTGTGTACTGTTTGGTTCTAGAAAAGCTAAGTTTATAAAATATTGTATAGCAGGTAAATTTAAAGGTTAGTAACCATCTTGGATGTTCTGCTCTTCTGCTCCACCGCAATAAAGTCTCTCTAAATGCAATGTTTGGGACAGAGTTGCTCTGGGAAATATAGGGGTTTGAAAGGTGATTATTATACCCGAGATGAATATGTTATTATCTTATTGGACATAGCATCAAATGCTATTTATGAAAATGCTTATCACTGCCACAGGCTTCTGGTCTATACTGGTGAAGACATCACCGCAGCACAGCACCTCAACAGAGTGCACACTGCGACCCAATGCTATCGTAAAGCCATCACCTAAAACTTTCTTGCCTCAGACACCTGAATGGCAGTGTCTTCACTCAGGTCCCCACTCAAATGTCACCCCATCAGCAAGGCCTTCTCCAATAGCACTGTATAAAATGGCAACTCCACTCTCCAAACAAGCACTTCTCCTTTCTCCACATTATTTATCTCTACCCCACTATGGCCATCTAATGAAGTCTACATGTATTTGATTCCGTATTAGTTTTTCCTCTCTATATATATTTTTGCTTGTCCAGCCCCATGGACCCAAAAGTACAGTCTGAGAAAGATGTTTGAAACCACCTTTGCAAAAATTATGATAGCAAAAGTAATCAGATATAGTTGAATCCATCTTGCTTCTAACCTCACATGCTGCCCTTGTTCACTCCCGGGCATAGGCCAAGCTAACTATGGGAGGAATTTGGTTTATAGTTTAACTTTAAACAAAGACAACAGTCCTTTCCTGAAACTAACTCCCTTCCCAATGGCTCCTATAGATACTGTCACTATTGTAAAACCTAACATTGGTGTTTGAGCTATTTTTTGGACCTCGCATTCTGATGGATCAGTTGGCACCACCTGGTCTGGTAACCCATACCAAGAAACTGGTTTATGTGGTCTTGTGACCCTCACCCAGGAACTGACTCAGCATAAGAAGATAGTTTCCAGCTTCAGTGATTTCATCCCTGACCCAACCAATCAGCATCCCCATTCCCTACGCCCTGCCCGTCAAACTACCCTTAAAAACACCTAGTCTCTGAATTTATTGGGGAGGCAGATTTGAGAATTATCTCCCATCCTTCTGCTTGGTTGGCCCTGTGATTATCAAACTCTTTCTGTGCTGCAAAACCTACTGTTCTCAGTGAATTGGCTTTTCTGGGCAGTGGGCAAGAAGAACCCGTCAGGCTATTACACCCTCACAGAAGAAGATCCCGTCAGGCTGTTACACCCTCACAGAAGAAGATCCCATCAGGCTGTTACACCCTCACAGAAGAAGATCCCATCAGGTTGTTACACCCTCACAGACGAAGATCCCATCAGGCTGTTACACCCTCACAGGAGAGAAGAACCCGTCAGGCTGTTACACCCTCACAGAAGAAGAACCCGTCAGGCTGTTACACCCTCACAGAAGAAGATCCCGTCAGGCTGTTACACCCTCACAGGAGAGAAGAACCTGTCAGGCTGTTACACCCTCACAGAAGAAGATCCCGTCAGGCTGTTACACCCTCACAGAAGAAGAACCCGTCAGGCTGTTACACCCTCACAGAAGAAGATCCCGTCAGGCTGTTACACCCTCACAGGAGAGAAGAACCTGTCAGGCTGTTACACCCTCACAGAAGAAGATCCCGTCAGGCTGTTACACCCTCACAGAAGAAGATCCCATCAGGTTGTTACACCCTCACAGACGAAGATCCCATCAGGCTGTTACACCCTCACAGGAGAGAAGAACCCGTCAGGCTGTTACACCCTCACAGAAGAAGAACCCGTCAGGCTGTTACACCCTCACAGAAGAAGATCCCGTCAGGCTGTTACACCCTCACAGGAGAGAAGAACCTGTCAGGCTGTTACACCCTCACAGAAGAAGATCCCGTCAGGCTGTTACACCCTCACAGAAGAAGAACCCGTCAGGCTGTTACACCCTCACAGAAGAAGATCCCGTCAGGCTGTTACACCCTCACAGGAGAGAAGAACCTGTCAGGCTGTTACACCCTCACAGAAGAAGATCCCGTCAGGCTGTTACACCCTCACAGAAGAAGATCCCATCAGGCTGTTACACCCTCACAGAAGAAGATCCCGTCAGGCTGTTACACCCTCACAGGAGAGGAGAACCCATCAGGCTGTTACACCCTCACAGAAGGAGAACCCATCAGGCTGTTATACCCTCACAGAAGGAGAACCCATCAGGCTGTTACACCCTCACAGAAGGAGAACCCGTCAGGCTGTTACACCCTCACAGAAGGAGAACCCGTCAGGCTGTTACACCCTCACAGAAGGAGAACACGTCAGACTGTTACACCCTCACAGAAGAAGAACCCGTCAGGCTGTTACACCCTCACAGAAGGAGAACCCATCAGGCTGTTACACCCTCACAGAAGGAGAACCCGTCAGGCTGTTACACCCTCACAGAAGGAGAACCCGTCAGGCTGTTACGCCCTCACAGAAGGAGAACCCGTCAGGCTGTTACACACCTCACAGAAGGAGAACCCGTCAGGCTGTTACACCCTCACAGAAGGAGAACCCGTCAGGCTGTTACACCCTCACAGAAGGAGAACACGTCAGACTGTTACACCCTCACAGAAGAAGAACCCATCAGGCTGTTACACCCTCACAGCACTCAGTGATGGTTCTTAGGTGAAAGGAACAACTTACAAGCAAGTGGATCTGGATGAGTCCAGTCCTGAGATGTGTAGCATGTTTGCTCAGTAGAACAAAGCCTTCAGGGATGTCTGGTTCACATGTGGCAGTCAAAAAAGTTACAATATTAAATTATAAACCGTCTTCCTTCCCTTTCCTTTTTTCCCTTTAAATTCTCAATAAGATTCTATTCTGAAATAAAATAGAACAAAAGCTGATGTGCTACTAACAAAACCTTCTAAAGCAAATTTCAAAGTAAGAGCAAGTTAAGGCATGCCAATTTATTGTCATACTCTTGGATTAAATTCCCACTTTTTGCCTGTATTTTCACATCTGTAATTTGGAGGAATAACTTCATGGGTTGTTACAAACAGCAATTAATAACTGTGTTTTAAGTGTTAGTTTTAAGTATTACTTTGTGTGTAGCAAAAAGATTTCTGATAGTGCTATAATTCTTCAAGAGTAGGGTCCTAAGTAAAACAGAATGTCACCCTTACTACTTGATGATTGTCTTCTGAAATAACATATTCAAACACATGTACTTTACTTACTATGAAGCATTTTATGGCTTTGACAAAACCATTTCAACCCCATTCTTTCCCATGCTTTAAGGGTTTTTTTAGGTAGCTCAAACTCAGCACATCTACAAAATATCTCATCATCTTTCCCCCCACATTCTGTGTCTATACCTGAATTCTCTTTGATGAATAGCAAAATTTCCTTCAAGTTACTCTTACCAATAACTTTGGATATAGCTCTGTGAAAGGAAAAGAAAATCTCAGGGCCCCAAACTCTCTGCCAAAGGGAAAGCAAGTCACACAAGAAAACTGCCTTCCTCTTGTTCCCAAGCAGACAGCTATAATTTCACATGGGAAATGTAGATTTGCCAAGCCAGAAAAAGGCACACTTGACTTTTTCCACCACTCCTCTCTTTTCACACGTAAAATGAAGATTCTGTGAGTGCTAACCAAAGCCTCGCAAGAATGTAATTACCACACTGCCTAAGTTCTACCTCCCCCCACTTTTTTTTCTTTCCTCCTTCTCCTCCTGACTGCTCTTTCCACCTTTAGTACTGAAGTTCCCAAAACCTTCTTTGGAAAAAGCACATTCCACAGTCCAGGCACATCCTCAACCTTGGCAACACAAACCTCTAAATCTGTCGCAGACACTTTTGGTTTACAGCGTGATGCATCCTGATGCCTGCATTCTGAAGCCAGATTGAGCTGGATCTAAACTCTGCTTTATCAACACCTGTGCAATCTCAGTCAAGAGATCAAAACTCTCTGAGTCCCCAGTTTCTTTGTCATTGAAGTGAGTACAGAGTGCCCACTCATAGGTTCCTTGTGAAGAGTAAACGAGATAATGTTCACAAAGTACTTAGCATGCTACTGGCTTATAATATGTATTCAATTAAAATTGATGATGACGATTCAGGCTTTAATCATTTCTTGCATTGATTGCTTTCTTATCAGTTTTTCTTTCAAGAACATGCAATTCTTCCTGCTCTGGTTTTGTTTCTCCGCGTGTCTACAGAGCTGCCAGAGGGTTACATTTAAAGTACATGACTGTTCATGCCAACCTCCTACTGTCCTTCAATGGCTCCCCAAGGCTTTCTTTCTAAAGTAAAAACTCCTTTCATTAGCACGCAAGTCCCTTCATGGCTTGAGCGCCCTCTGTTCCTCTAACTTCATGTCTAATGCTCTCCAGACTTGCATTTCTGCAACAGACAGATCCAACTGCTTTGAGCGCTTTCAATGAGCCATGCAGATCATGCGTCTGTACACCCCACCTGAATATGCAAGGCACTAGCCACTGTCCCAATTTATCAAGCAAATGCTTACTCACATCTTAGGGAAACTTCCTTAATGATTTAAATTCTCCTGTATCTTTTCTCCCCCAGCACAGTGTACGTATATTTGTTGCAAGGCTTATTACATTTTGGTGTGGATGTGATTAACTTGTTTATTTCTTTCCAAGTAATCAAACCAATTCACCTTTCCATCTCACAGTGTTAGACACCGTGCTTGGCACATACAGATATATAATGGATATATATTAACTAAGCATATACATATGTTAAAATGAGATCTGAGTCATGAAGATAACGAGTTTCTCTTTCCCAGCTCACTGCAGTACTCTTTTTATTGTGCCTGATTCTGATGGGCTCCATTTTAGAATTTTAAGGCTGTGAGGTTGTGTTACCAGAAAGGGGTCGTGATCCTGACTGCACAAGAGGGTCCCTGGATCTCTCCCACGAAAGAATTCAGGGTGAGTCCCCAGTGCAAAGTAAAAGCAAGTTTATTAAGAAAGTAGCGAAAGTACAGCTATTCCATAGACTGAGTCGGGCGTTTCCAAAAGTAAGAGGAGGAACACGTCCACCCTAGGTACAATGCTTGTATACATGGGGAGGTGTGCTCTGCCACAAGGGTTTGTGATAAAGGATTAATTTTTTTAATTACTGTATTTTGCAAGCATCAGTATTATTATCTTTAAAGCAAAATTAGGAATGCCTTTGTTCTCCAAATATCGGGATACCTGGACACCCCCAGGTCAGGTTTTGTTTAATAAACATTGTTAATCTGTTTCCTTAGCCATAAACACCTAGAGGCGAGGAATGCCTGACTTTCTGGGAATGCGGCCCGGCAAGTCCCAGCATCATTTTCCTGCCCCTCGCTCAAGATGGAGTCGCTCTGGCTTCAACACCTCTGACAGTTGATGGGGCATTATAAAGTAGTAGATCTCTCATCCAAAACAAGAATCCCCACTGCACCTTATTTCAGAAATGAGTGAAAAAGAAAACATCTTCAAAGAGGTTATCTGTGCTCCTGTCCCATACAAGCAAGAGAAAATCCACTGTACTTCACTTAGTACTAAAATGTTAAGTGTCTGCTTCAAGGTGAAAGATTTAACTGCTATTTTTTACGTGTGGCACTGATAAAACTCAAAATGGGTCACAAGGCAGAATAGCATGACAATGATGTCAGATTTAGGGAGGCACAAGTACTTCTGTCTTTACAGGATTATTTCTTAGATGTCAACTGGGCTCAGAGAGAGTATACTCAAGGTCTTTTTTTCTTCCTTTTCTTTTTAATTAGTGTGGGTCAGAGGAATTTTGGGAGTGGATCAATAGATTGTCAACCCCCGACTACATCAATGTACCTTCCAAGGGAAAACAGACAATTTAGTTAAGCTCTGCATTTCCTGAACAACTTCCAGATCAATAGTTCATTATCTGCTATATTTGCCAATATGTAAAGCCTTCAGGCTAGTTGCCATCATTAAGCAAACAAACAAATGAAAATTTCTTCTTTAATTTTTGGTGTTAGCTTTGACCCTTCTTCTGCTTGTCACTTTTTCTTTAAGGAATATGCAATTCTAAATGCTTCTCATTTAGACAGTAGCTTTGACATCCAGTATAAGTGGACCACTCACCTTTTACAAAACAGTGAAGCTACTTATCAGATTTCCTGTTTTCTCAAACCACTCTTTTCTATCAGGTGGGAAGGACTATTCTCATGGGAGATCAAGGGCCATTAGATATAATTAACTTTCCCCATCCCTTCCCTCTTAGGAAATGGCTTTTAAACAACTTCCATGCATCCCACCATGGTTTATGATTACATTATATTAAACGTGATGAAGCATTTTCAGAGAGGAGGGCCAACATTATGAAGTGAGTTTAAAAACAAATTCCCATGAGATCTGATAATTATCTTGTGGAGGAGATATCTGCCTACTGTAAGAGGATTTATTTTGTTCATTGCTGTACTCATAATAATAGCTTGCAGTGTGATATAAAAAGGAGAGAGTGAAGCATACAATCTCAGGAGACCAGAGACACGGCTTCAGTTCTATAAAGGAAATCAGGCACAAGAAGACAAAAACAGTGCAAATAACAATCATATTTGGAAAAAGAATTTGATCAACTCTCAGTCATCTTTCTTGGTTCACACTGACACAGTTTAGCAGAAACATTTACTGTTCATATTATTCCATGTCTCTGGCTTTCATTCCCACACGCAGTCTAAAAATCAGGTGGAGATATTTAAACAAAAGTACTTCATTCCCTTCCCCAAATGAGGAAGTAGGGATGAGAAAAACTGCAGAGAAAGAAAGAGCAAGAGCGCGAGAGGAGAGTAAAGAAGGCTAGCTTACTCTGACACTTGTCACCAGCAGGAGATGTGGTCCAGCCGTTCCTCACAGAGCAGGAAACCCGGGGCTGTTGCATTCAGCTGTGAGCAGAAGACAGAGGGAGAGCCTGAAGGTGGCACTTTCTTATATTATTTAAAGCAAATTTACAAAATCTCATATTCATGCATATGTTAAAGTACAGAATAACATTTCCAGACCAAGTATAAATGCAATATCGTACTTAGTACCAATTCAAATAAAGAGGAATGGATAATTGCGACCTGTGAGCAACACACTCACAGCATCAGGATTGGAGCGCCACAGACACGGGTCATCCGTGCAGCCCTGCGAGAGCTTTGGTTCCATCCTCTCACTTTGCAGATGAAGAATATAAGCCAGAGACACAAACCACCACAATGAGACCCAGACTGGGTGGTCTTTCTCCACTCAGTTATGCAAAGATTATGTTTATGTTACATACAAGTAAGGTGTGTGTGTGTGTGTGTGTGTGTGTGTGTGTGTGTGTATGTGTGTGTCTTTTTGGCCATTTTCAGAGTATAGTATTTCCATGGGCCTCTTATAAGTATTATGTGTCTCAAAACGTCAAAAGAGTATAGAATCCTAGTGGATGGAAATAATGTAATAACATTTATTGCGTGCCTGCTAGGTATGCAACGAGGTATGTTACCTATATTGTCACATTAATTCTCAAACAGCCCTATGAAAAACATCTCATCTTCCAAGTGAGGTTGCTGACACTCTGAGCAGTTAAGTGCCTCTTATTATGTTGACAAAGAAATGGCAGAATGAGTTTAAACTCATTCTGGGTCACTGGGATCCCAAATTCCAGTCTTTCTACCTCATTAGATTGCCTTCAGCACATCCACTAGCATGGTCTCAGGAAATTCTGTTTGTGAAGTTCCTGCTTGTGTTTTAGCAAGCGAACAAGTCGTTGGAAATAAATAACTGTCCCGTGACTCCCACTCATGACTTTTCTTGACGACCTGATGGCAGCATTCCACAAGATGGAAAATGCTGTGAGATGTCTAAGGAGGGCTGCAGCAGCCTCAGCTGCAACATCAAGCATCCATCTTCCGTTAGCGTCTCCTCTGCACATCATTCACACTTACAGTGCAGCTCAACTTTTCTCAAGAAAAGCCATCATGTCCCGTGAGGCTTTCTGGGCTCTAATCCCAAAAGGACAGTACATTTGGAAGCTGCCTTTGAAGCCTGCTCACACACGTCTGCTGCTGAATTTAAGTTTCGAGCGTGTGAGGACTCTCAGCATAGGGGTCGGATAAAGTAGTTGATGAGGATTCACGTGTAAATAATGAAAGAAGCAAGTCGATCTTTGTTGCTGTTATTCTGAGGGAGAAAACAGACCGGCTGGCCTGCCACTCAGAGGCTGCAAGGAATAATTTATCAGGTGATCTTATGTTTGAAACACAAAAATAAGAGTCAGGAACTTTGAAAGTTGGTCAGCATTAATTTTCTGCTAGCAAACAACTAGAGGTGTTGTGAAAAATGCCAGCCAAGGCATTTAATGAGGGGATCTACCATGAAAAACAGGTAGCAGACACAAGCTCATTCATTATCTTTGTTCCTTACCTGTGAATACTGAACAATTTGTCTTTCTAAATCAGTTATGTTTATATCATGATCATTCAACATAAAAAGAATTATCCAATCTAAAATCACCTAATTTGTCTAGATCAGGGTTTGGCAAATATTTTCTGTAAAAACCCAGATAGTATTTCTGGCCAAACTGGACAAATCCTGGCCTATTTTTTTTTTTCATATAATTGTTGGCAGTAGCATGTTTAATATGAGAAAGTCTTGTTTGTTTATGTTCGAGGACAAAGAGAAAGAGAATTTGGGAGAGATTATTTGAGTAGGCCAGTCTGGAAGTGGCAGTAGGATATTCCAGTACTGCTGCTTCCTTGCTGTGGGGGATTTATCTTTGTACTCTCCGCTTGGAAGAGACAGTTAATGAGTTTTAATATCAGACTCACGACACAGGTGATTTGCCAGAAAAGAGCCCTCAAGGGCGAATTAAGGAACAGCCCAAAACAACAGGATCCCAAGTTATACAATCACGGCAACCTCTGTCTGTTCAAGACCACACAGCCTCATCTCTCAGTGGCACTTTTTTTTCCCAAAACAAATGCTATTTTCAACATTTGACTTAATTTCACACTGAGTTCCTTTGTTTTTAATTTTTAATATAATTATTATAGGATGTGATTATTTTGTATTCAACGGGACTTACTTTGCTTTGGATATTATTATACTTTATCTTAGCGTTTCATCAAATAACAGTATCCTACAGTGTAATCAGGCATCAAGAGATAGAGAAAGATCATGAATAGTTTTAGGGTCCAGGCACTTCCACATGCAAATCATCTAACTATAGCTTCTCTCTGAATCCCAGGTGTCTCATATATGAAATGGACAGATAAGGCTGGGTGTAGTGGCTCATGCCTGTAATCCCAGCACTTTGGGAGGCTGAGGCGGGTGGATCACCTGAATTCAGGAGTTTGAGATCAGCCTGGCCAATATGGTGAAACCCTGTCTTTACTAAAAATACAAAAAATTAGCTGGGCATGGTGGCTGGTGCTTGTAATCCCAGCTACTCAGGAAGCTGAGGCAGGAGAATCACCTGAACCCGGGAGGTGGAGGTTGCAGTGAGCCAAGATAGTGCCACTGCACTCCAGCCTAGGTGACAAGAGTAAGACTCTAACAAAAAAAAAAAAGAAAGAAAGAAAAGAAAAGAAAGAGAAAGAGAGAGAGAAAGAAAGAAGGAAAGAAAGAAAGAGACAGGGAAGGAAGAAAGGAAGGAAGGAAGGAAGGAAGGAAGGAAGGAAGGAAGGAAGGAAGGGAGGGAGGGAGGGAGGGAGGGAGGGAGGGAGGGAGGGAGGGAGGGAGGGAGGGGAGGGAGGGAGGGAGGGAGGGAGGGAGGGGGATTTTCTCACTTCTAAGGTCATTGTGAGAACTGGAGATGACACAGGCCCAGTGTTTGTTACAATGTCTAGCCCATCCTAGATACTCAGTGCTGGCTGTTCCTAGTCTCATATAGCAAAGTACTCCCCTCAAAGCCATGTCACTTTGTTTCTTTCTCTCATTTTGTTAAGCAGCTGAATATTATGTCTATTATGTGTGGGAGTTCCCTTTTTCTGTCATTTATCTCTAAACAATTTATGTTATGAATCATTGAGATGGGTGTTTTACTGTCTAGAACTCATACTTTCCTATAACTTCCCTTTTGACTCATTATACTTAGTGAACTAAGTTTCCAGTAACAGTCCAGGAGGCAGGGGCATGTTTCATGACTGAGGGTGGTTTTGTGCTGCGAAGACATTAAAAGGCTTGATTTTCCATGGTCACACTTTATTTTTCCTGGACTTTGCTTGTGCTCTGCTGATGGTGATAGCACAAGGATTCCTGTAAGTCTGTATATAATAATATAGTTATTTGTGGAATTTGGAGCTTAGAATAAGCCTTTTTTTCTTTAAAACAGAAAATTGGGCCGGGCGCGGTGGCTCAAGCCTGTAATCCCAGCACTTTGGGAGGCCGAGGCGGGTGGATCACGAGGTCAGGAGATCGAGACTATCCTGGCTAACATGGTGAAACCCCGTCTCTACTAAAAATACAGAAAACTAGCCAGGCGTGGTGGCGGGCACCTGTAGTCTCAGCTACTTGGGAGGCTGAGGCGGGAGAATGGCGTGAACCCGGGAGGCGGAGCTTGCAGTGAGCCGAGATCACGCCACTGCACTCCAGCCTGGGAGACACAGCGAGACTCCGTCTCAAAAAAAAAACAGAAAATTGTAATAGATTCCCTTAAAGGGCTGTCCTCTCACACAATAAAAATTAGCTGTCTTACTAGGTAAAACTATTTTATTTTGTAATGATTAAACTAGTATGTCCATTCACCTCATGTCTCTCAACAGTTTCTTGTCAAATTTGGGAGAAAAAAAAGTGACTTTATAAGATTACTGCATTCCAAACCCTGGAGTGCATTATGCCTGGGAGAAAGACCAAATGGGACAGGATATATGCTCGCCTCTACTTGGCTGTGTAAAATTTTCTTGAAAAAGAGACATTTTATCTTTTGAAAGAAAGCATGACTTTCCCTTGCACTGTGATCTATGAGCTGCAACCGGGAGCACCCTTGGCAGTGCAGACCCTAAGGCAAACCTGCCACGTGTGTCTCTCCTTCTCCCAAGAATGTTTTCTACAGGCAAAACAAGAATAGTAGAGTGAGCATGAAAGGCTGTCTTGAAGGGGAAAGGAAGTTACTAGAGCACATTCTGAGAGGCCTGTGAATGTAGAAAGGCAGAGACCCAATGGCATTTAGCGGCAGAGGACTGAACAGTTATGTTTTAGCACCACCTGATTAACCTACCTGGCTGACTCTCTGCTCACCCTGTAGCTCTGTGTGCTCCCCTAAAACAGAAGGCCCAGGGGAAATAGCCCTGTCCTTCGATACCCTAATACAGGTCTCAACTGTTACTAATAACATGCATTTTTTACCAAGGAAGACTGACTCAGTGGCATTTGGACACCACCTAAAAACTGGTATCCCACAGGAGAGGAAGATGTAAGTGCATCTCACAGCCCACCATGCTTCTGAGCTCAAAGTGACACTATCTCTCAATCTGTCAATGCCTAGGGTCCCTTGCTACCTGTTCACCCATCCAGCATGTTCTTTCTTTCCCTTTCAGTATCTTCAATTCCACCTTCTCTTTTCTAATAGCACTCATAAATTCCCACCAAATTGAGAAGTACCACCCCAAGATCTTACCTCACCTTTCAATCTTAATAGCTTTCCCTTACTGCTAAAATCATAAAAAAAAAAAAAAAGTGGCTGTCCTAGTCGGCTTTCCACTACTATAACAGAACACTACAGATTGGGTGATTTATAAAGAACAAAGATTGATTTCTTACAGTTCTGGAGACTGGAGAATCCAAGATCATGGGGCCCACATCTGGCCAGGGCCGCCAGGCTAGGCCATCCTATGGCAGAAGGACAGCAGAGCCCACGAGCAAGAGGGGACCAAACTCGCTTTTGTATCAAGCTCGGTCTCAGGATGACTAATCCATGCCAATAATGACATCAATCCATTCATGTCAGCAGACCCCTGATGGCCTAATCACCTCTCTTAGGTCCCACCTCTCAACACTGTTGCACTGGACACTGGGTTTCCACACATGAACTTCAGGGCACACGTTCAGACCATAGCCCTGGCAACTGTTTCCTCCATCTCATCTCTCCTCAACTTCCCACATTCAGGGTAATTTTCTCACCGTGCTCTAGAGGGCGCTCTCCAAAACCACTAAAGTTACAATTCTCAAATACCTCATTTGTTCTGTGTTCACATTTTTAAATAGCACAGGTTGATTCTGTGGATCTTTTGGAGCTCTTTTCTCTTCTATGTCAAAAGAAATAGCAGGTAGCTCAAGGTTTTCATCTTAGGCTTACGTCTGCTGTGTACATCTAAGTTGCCAATTAGCTCAGAAATCAAACAGGTAAAGAGCGTGGTAAATGCTCTCTTTTGAGAATTAATCAAGAAACAAGCCTAAACAGACAGGTTTTACCCCTCTGGATGCATAGGAAACCATGCTTCACAGCTCAGTATGCTGGTGCCCACCAGAGTTGGGCAGCAGGGCATGGCTCTATGCAGAGTGGTGAACTCAGATGGTACCTACGACAGACAAGGCCAGAAATCTCCAAAAACAGGTGACGGTGCTGTGATGTACAGGGAAGTTGGTGCCTGAGGCCTCCAGGACTACACAAGGCCTCCACACAGTCACTGATAAGCAAACAGAGCCAGAGAGAGAGAGAGAGAGAAAGAGGAGAGCTGAACAAGCTGCCTGACAGGAAAGCGTTGATGTAATACCATTCTTTACAAAATTAGAACCCAACAATAAGTTTTAACAGTAGATATTTTTTACTCGATTTCTTCTTTGAAGGGATGATTTTGGAAAACTTCTCTAGTTAACTCCTCTAGTGTTTCCTGTGGATTAATTTTACCTGCAAAGTATCCATATATGTAAAGATTAAAGCTGTTCTATATATTGTTTATATTACACAAAAGATATTACATTCTATTTTGTTTTCTAATTAGAATTTTGAGCTATTCTTTTCTCTAAGAATAAGGAGTTCTAGAACTTCCACTTAGTCTTCAAAAGCATGTGTTCTATCAACCCCTTTATTTCTGATTAAAAATTGTAAATGTTTTATTTTGTACAAAATATTTTATTGTACAAAATTCCCCAATATTGTTTTAATAGTGAACAAAAAAAGTTGTTTCAACAGAGACACCGCTGGTGTCAGAATTCAAAAGTCTTCTCCTGCCATGTCCACGGGAGCCTAGGCGCACCTCTCCACTGCTTTCCGTTGTAGATCTCCACTGGCAGGCACTCGAACCGCTTTCAGCAGGCAATGCTGATGCGAGGTCCAGGGCGTTGAGCGCGGACCGTGCCCAAGGCCGCCTGCTTGGTCTCCTCTTTGTGCGTGGCCCGTGCACTCAGTGGCGCCCGCTGCTCCTGCAACTTCTCCAGGAACCGCCTCTTCTTCTCCAGGAAACTTCTGGACTTTCAAGTCTTGTGGTAGGCCATCGCCCTCCTCAGCTCCCTCCGGACCTCGGCCACCTGTTCCTTCTCCTTCGCCTTAATCTTCATCTAGAGGTTCTGCATCGACCTCTCCAACATCTTGTGGGTGGCTGGCTGATGGCTGCAGATAATGGCCAAGGCTGGGCTGCAAGAGAAGATGTCAGCTTGCACTGTCAGTGCCGGCAGCTACTCCTGCGGAGCGAGGGAAGCGTGGTAGGTCCCAGCACCTTGGTTGCCGGCGCATGCAGCCATCCCGAAGATGACTGATGCAGGCTGGCAGTGGTCAGCCCGATGAAGAGGGCTTTCCCGGGATCTTTGTGATCCATGAGGAGCTGTACGTTCTTGGACACCGGCTTCTCCGCCAGCGCTCAGTGGTAGTAGCAGGTCTGTCCTTTCCAAGAAGTCGGATTCACCACATGCTGGCGCCATGGCCTGGGGACAGCTGGGCGCTTCCTCGGAGCGAACAGCAGCCCCCGTGCCGACCGCGCCTTCTCCTCCTTGTTCCCGATCTCAGGCCAGCTTGTCCGTGGAATACAGGGCCACGGCCGCGGTCGGGTCATTTCCCATGACTTCCAGGGAGCCCGGTGCTGAGAGTGCGCGTCATCTCCAGCGTCCTCCCATCAAGAGAGACAACCTCAGCGGCCACGCTCAGTTTCACGGGCTGTCAGCACACTGGGAATACAGAGGGGGCCCTTGGAGACATTCCTGGACAGGACGCGCGCAGCTAGCGCTGGCTCAGCAGGAAGGCAGGCCCGGGGCCCGCACGCTGCGGTCGGCCTCTGTGCTGGGCCCAGGGGTCGCAGCCGCCGCGCCCCCTGCGGGAAGGACAGTGCGCCCTGGGCGCGAGGCTCACACCCAACCCCCGGGAGCGCGGCAGCAGGGCCAACCCAGGAGCCCGCGCCCGGGCGTCCTCACAGTCGCAGAAACACGCTCCATCAAGGGGCTCGCACCGGGAGGCGAAGTACGACCTTGGAGCCCCAGCTGCATCCACTTCACTCTGCCTCCTAGCTCCTCCGCCCCACACCCGCCCCACACCCGTCCCCCCACACCCGCCCCACACCCGCCCCCCCACACCCGCCCCCCCACACCCGCCCCACACCCGTCCCCCCACACCCGCTCCCCCCACACCCGCCCCACACCCGCCCCCCCACACCCGCCCCACACCCGCCCCCCACACCCGCCCCCCACCCGCCCCCCCACACCCGCCCCCCCACACCCGCCCCACACCCGCCCCCCCACACCCGCCCCACACCCGCCCCACACCCGCTCCCCCACACCCGCCCCACACCCGCCCCCCCACACCCGCCCCACACCCGCCCCCCACACCCGCCCCACACCCGCCCCCCCACACCCGCCCCCCACACCCGCCCCACACCCGCCCCCCACACCCGCCCCACACCCGCCCCCCACACCCGCCCCACTACCCTTCTGCGTCCCTCGGGCCGGGCGCCCCGGGAGGCCTCGCAGCGCGTGGGGGGTGGGGGGCGTCCCCGATTAGAGCGCCCCCCCCCATGTTTCTTTCCTTCTCAAAATATCAGCTCCTTCAAGACTTCAGGTAACACTGAATTCTAGTGCAAGGATTTTGGATTTTTGAAACAGAATTCCATTATGTGGAAGGTACTGACCAGTTTCACAGAGAATCCCCAAGACGGTCTCTTCTCGCCAAACAGTGGTGAAATGCCTGTCCTTGTCGTCTTTATCTGCATTAGACAAAGAGAATTCTTCGCCCGCCAGGCGCGGGGGCTCCCGCCTGGAATCCCAGCACTTCGGGAGACCGAGACCGGCGGATCACGAGGTCAGGAGATCCAGACCGTCCTGGCTAACACGGTGAAGCCCCGTCTCTACTAAAAACACAAAAAACTTGCCGGGTGCGGTGGCGGCGCCTGTGGTCCCAGCTACTCGGGAGGCTGAGGCAGGAGAACGGCGGGAACCCGGGAGGCGGAGCTTGCAGGGAGCCAAGATGGCGCCGCTCACTCCAGCCTGGGCCACAGAGCCAGACTCCGTCTCAAACAAACAAACAAAAAAATTCCGTCACCCAAGTTCCAGCAGTTCTTTGTCAGTACATATACTTTTGAACTTCTTTTCAATATCTGGTCTTTTCAAGAAAAAAAAAGAGAGAGAGAGAGAATCCAGAAATTTTTGAATACTTGCTTAATTGAACTTGTTTCATGCTCTTTCTATTCCCTCTCCCCCTCCCACAGAATAGATAGTGCATCATCTCCTTTTATCTCTTATCTTGTCTCTGTGGGTTTTTTTTTTTTAACATCATTCATGCTATAAATTATTTTTTGTTTGTTTGTACTTTGCTTCTTTTATTTTTCCATAAGTTGTTGGGGTACAGGTGGTATTTGGTTACATGAGCAAGTTTTTTAGTGGTGATTTGTGAGATGCTGGTGCACCCATCACCCGAGCAGTGTACACTGCACCGTATTTGTAGTCTTTTATCCCTTGCCCCCTCCCACTCTTCCCCCTAAGTCAGCAAAGTCCATTGCATCATTCTTACGACTTTGTGTTCTTGTAGCTTAGCTCCCAATCAGTGACAACCATATGATGGTTTGGTTTTCCATTTCTGAATTACCTCACTTAGAATAATAGTCTCCAATCTCATCCAGGTCACTGTGAATGCTGTGAATTCATTTCTTTTTATGGCTGCATAGTATTCCATCGCATACATATACCACAGTTTCTTTATCTACTTGTTGATTGATGGGCATTTGGGTTGGTTCCATGATTTTACAATTATGAATTATGCTGCTGTAAGCATGAATGTGCAAGTATCTTTTTCAAATAGTGACTTATTTTCTTCTGGGTAGATACCCAGTAGTGAGATTGCTGGATCAAATAGTAGATCTACTTTTAGTTCTTTAAGGAATCTCCACCTGTTTTCCATAGTGGCTGTACTAGTTTACATTCCCACCAGCAGTGTAGAAGTGTACCCTGTTCACCGCATGCATGCCAACATCTATTGTTTTTTGACTTTTTTTTTTTATTGTTATGGCCATTCTTATAGGAGAAAGTTGGTATCGCATTGTGGTTTTGATTTGCATTTCCCTGATCCTTAGTGATGCTGAGCATTTTTTCATGTTTGCTGGTCATTTGTATGTCTTCTTTTGAGGATTGTCTATTCATGTCCTCAGCCCACTTTTTGATGGGATTGTTTGGTTTTTTCTTACTGATTTGTTTGAGTTTGTTATAAATTCTGGGTATTAGTCCTTTGTCAGATGTGTAGATTGTGAAGATTTTCTCCCACTCTGTGGGTTGTCTGTTTACTCTGCTGACTGTTCCTTTTGCCTTGTGAAAGCTCTTTAGTTTAATTAAGTCCCAGGTATTTATCTTTGTTTTCATTGCATTTGCTTTTGAGTTCTTGGTCATGAAATCATTGCCTAAGCCAATGTCTAGAAGGGTTTTTCCGATGTTTTCTTCCAGAATTTTTATAGTTTCAGATTTTAGGTTTAAGTCCTTAATCCATTTTGAGTTCATTTTTGTATACGGTGGGAGATGAGGATCCAGTTTCTTTCTCCTACATGTGGCTGCCAATTATCCCAGCACCATTTGTTGAAAAGGGTTTCCTTTCCCCACTTTTATGTTTTTGTTTGCTTTGTCAAAGATCAATTGGCTGTAAGTATTTGGGATTATTTCTGGGTTCTCTATTCTGTTCCATTGGTCTGTGTGCTGTTTCCTTCCCTGATTAGCTTGATAACTAACCTCCTGAATTCTTTTTCAGTTAAATCAGGGATTTCTTCTTGGTTTGGATCTATTGCTGGTGAACTAGTGTGATTTTGGCGGGGGTGTTGAAGAGCTTCGTTTTGTCATATTACCAGGGTTGGTTCTCTGGTTCCTTCTCATTTGGGTAGGCTCTCTGAGGGAAGGTCTAGGGCTGAAAGCTGTTCACATTCTTTTGTCCCCTGGGATGTTCCCCTGATGTAGTACTCTCTTCCTTTTCCTACGAATGTGGCTTCCTGAGAGCCAAACTGCTGTGATTGTTGTCTCTCTTCTGGGTCTAGACACCCAGTGAGTCTACCCGGCTCCGGGATGGTACTGGGGTTTGTCTGCAATGTCCTGTGATGTGAACCGTCTATGGGTCTGTCAGCCGTGGATACCAGCGCCTATTTCAGTGGAGGTGGCGATGGGAGGCAAGGAGAGTGCAATGGACTCTGTGAAGGTTTAATGCTCTATTTTTTTGCTGGTGTTACAGCCTCCTGCTGGGAAATGGCGCTTTCCAGAGAGCATCAGCTGTGGTGGTGTGGAGAGGAACTGGTGGTGGGTGGTGCCCTAGAACTCCCAAGATCATATGTCCTTTGTCTTCTGCCTCCAGGGTGGGTAGGGAAGGACCCTCAGATAGGGGCGAGGTAGGCGTGTCTGAGCTCAGGCTCTCCTTGGTCTGGCCTTGCTGTGGCTGCTGTGGGGGCTGGGGGTGAGATTCCCAGGTCACTGGAGTTATGTACCTGGGAGGATTATGGCTCCCTCTGCTGAATCATGCAGGTTGTCAGGGAAGTGGGGGAAAGCCGGCAATCACAGGGCTCACCCAGCTCCCATGCAAACCGACGGGCCAGTCTCACTGCCACCGTGCACCCCCCAACAGTCCCCAGTCTGTTTACAGGTGGAGAGGGAAACGGGCTTCAAAACTTACCCCAGGCGACCCGCCTCCCAGCTGCGAGAGAAAAAGCCTTGGTTCCTCCCCCTCCTGTGGAGGCTGCACCCCGGATTCGTGCCCTCCTCTGACTTCTGGCCAGGAGGATTCTCACCCAGTTCAAATCGTTACAAAGTTCAGTTACAGATTTCCTTCCCCCTGTGGAGTTTTGCCCCCCTCCTCTCCCCATGGATGCCTGTGGTGCCAGCAGGAATGGGCTGCTCTGGGACCCAGCGAGCCCCCAGGGCCTTTCCGCTGCTTTCTCTACCCCTGTATTTCGCCTGGCTCTCCGGATTGACTCAGCTCCAGGTGAAGTTGGAAATCCTCCCGCAAACAGACCTTCAGCTTCCCCAGTGGGGTGTGTTTGGGAGAAGAGGGTCTCCCTTTTCCACTTCTGCAGTTGGGGCACTCACACTTTTGCGGGGGTCTCCGGGGCCCTGCAGGAGCAGTCCGCTTCCTTCAGAAGGTCTGTGGGTCCTCTCGGGACTGCTGGTTTGTTCTTGCAGTATATCTGGAGCTAAAATTCACAATGCAAGCCCCGCATGCTGCCCTGTCCCGAGCTGCAATCTAGTCCTGCCACCCGTCCACCACGATGATCTGTTCTTCTGCTGTAAATTCATTCCAGATCCAGATTCTTTCTCAGCGGCCCTTGAAGTGTGTGTCAGAAGCCATAATCGCTGTGTGCTACACACCTCTATGCAGAGCACCTTCATTTCCATGGGTTGCATTTATAATTACTGGCTTATTATTATATTTTTCTATGTCACTTTACATTTCTTAGTGTTTCCTACATACTTAGCATATTTCTACACATTTTTTTCTCTCTAATTCCCAAAAGAGAAGAAAGCAAATACAAACAGTATTTTCTTTCTTTGATCATATATCCTTCTGTTCTTGTGTCAGGAAAATGTGAAGATTCAAGAGATAATTGAAAGATGATTTTAAAAAGTATTTAACATTTATTTTAAAAGCACTAAATTTTGTTAGCAAAAAGGCCTCTGTTAAATGTTGGGAGAAAAGACTTTCTTGTGTCAGGAAAATGTGAAGATTCAAGAGGTAATTGAAAGATGATTTTAAAAAGTATTTAACATTTATTTTAAAAGCACTAAATTTTGTTAGCAAAAAGGCCTCTGTTAAATGTTGGGAGAAAAGACAGACTTCTTGTGTCAGGAAAACCTGAAGATTCAAAAGATAATTGAAAGATGATTTTAAAATGTATTTAACATTTATTTAAAAAGCACTGAAGTTTGTTAGCAAAAGGCCTCTGTTAAATGTAGGGAGAAAAGAAAGACTTCTGGAATTTCGTGGAAACATTATTCACGTGTATTTACCAATTGGTTATATGAGACATGAAGTTTTTTCGTAAGAGATACATTCTACTCTTATACAAACCAGAGAATCTATAAGATAAGAGGTGGATGGGAGAGATGAACATCACATATACATCTAGCATCTATTAATTATTAATTAATAATAATTAATTATATTATTAATATAATAGAAATTAGTAAAACATTTCTTGAGTACAGTTAGCAATCTGTATTGAAAGCCTTAAAACACAAATGTAAAGTTACTCATCAAATCCAAAGAAAATAATAATGAGAGTAGGCAAAAATTTAGCTGTAAGAGTGACCATCAAGTGTTACTTATAATAGCCAAAAATTGGAAACCATCTCCATGGTCAGCAACATAGGATGAGTTAAATTTATGGGGCACCTGTAAAATGGAATAGGAACCAATCATTTAAAATGGTGTTTGATAAAACTAATAATACACAGTAGGACTGTTTGGAAGAAGTAGACTTTAAGCCTCCATGTCCATATGATTCCATTATTTACATACAGACCAATATATACATGATAAGTAAAGTACATTGTTCAAAATCATAATAATGTTTATCAAAATAATAAATCCCTTTCAAAGGAAGACTGGCAATAATGGACAGGGAAAAGGCAACTGATAAAACAATTCAACATTTCAAGAGAAATGTCTTTCATGGGCCAATAATGTTAATGCCGTGAGTGGAGAGGTATTAATTTAAAAAATTTTACAGAAAAGAAAAATGGCGACCGCTTTTCACAAGATTTAATCCAAGTCTAGAATAAACAAGGAAGGAAAGAGGCTGACTTGGTTGAAGTGAGCAAAGCAGAAGCAACAGTAGTTGGTACCTGGCTTAAGGACTGGTTTTAAATCTTCTGTATAACAAATCTTAACTAATTCAGAGGCCTCTAAGCAGAGAGGAATAAAGGTGGGCGATAGACACCTTCTCTTTAGTAATCAGAAAAATTAAGGCAAACTTGCCATCAGTTGAGATACCCAGTAATTTTTTTTTTTTTTTTTTGAGACGGAGTCTCACTCTGTCGCCCAGGCTGGAGTGCAGTGGCGCGATCTCGGCTCACTGCAAGCTCCGCCTCCCGGAGATACCCAGTAATTTTTTACTTGCGTGTTCCTCTTGGCTTTGTATATAATTATTGCGAATATATCTTATAGCCTAATTCCTTTCCTTGATGTTTTAAAACTCCTAGTGTTTCTTTCATTCTGCAGTGCCTTCCTTCAGTTCAACTAATGTTCACAGAAAATCTGCAGAATGAGCAGGTAAATCCTGGAACCTCAGAACATCAGAAGTAGAGCAGAGAAGGACGGGTATGGGCAGGTGCGCAGCTCGGCCTCTCTCAGTGCTCAGGTGCGTGGTACAGGTGAGTGAACACCTCGGCTTGCTTGTGCCCATAGACACATTAAATACCAGACCATTAAAATCGGACAAAATCAACACTTTCCTGGAACACCAGGGGCAAGATCAATCCCAGGCAAACAGCTGCCTTCGGGGCTGCCCTTTTGATATTCTACTTTCTCAAATTATTCTTCTATTCTTTCATTTATTCATGAAATATGTTTTGCTCCCTACAACATGCCATGTACTTTGCTAAGTTTAGGGTATATAGATAAATAAGCCATGACTGCTTCTAGCACAAGAATATGTATTTAAAAAGTTGTAAATCTATATAAAAGAATAGAGGCAAAGGGGCAGAGTGGCACAGTGACCAAGTGTGGACTTGGTGGGTGAGTTAGAGTTTCAGAACTCCTATGTGTCATTTATGTGACTTGGGTAACTTATTTAACTTCCATGAGCTTCAGTTTAATTATCCTAAAAGGGGATAAAATGCCTATGTTAGGAAGTTTCGGTGGAAATTAAGTCAAAGGAAAGAGTGTGGTAAAGCAGCGAGGGTATGTTTGGGACACGATAGCAGCCAAATTATTGTTTAAGCATTACACATATATTACACATATGTAACACATCTATTACACATATGTAACACATCTATTACACATATGTAATGTGTCTCCTGCTTACCTTTTTTTTTTTTTTTTTTTGAGACAGAGTCTCTCTCTGTCGCCAGGCTGGAGTGCAGTGGCGCGATCTCGGCTCACTACAAGCTCTGCCTCCTGGGTTCAAGGGATTCTTCTGCCTCAGCCTCCCGAGTAGCTGGGACTATAGGCACCGCCACCACGCCCAGCTAATTTTTGTATTTTTAGTAGAGACAGGGTTTCACCATGTTGGCCAGGATGGTCTCCATCTCTTGACCTTGTGATCCTCCTGCCTCGGCCTCCCAAAGTGCTAGGATTACACTGCACCCAGACCCTGCTTACCTTGTTTGATGAAAAGTTTCAAGTGGCTCAGGTCCTGCGTGGCCGGCAGGGACAGATGGGGAGAGGTCTACCCTCATTCCTGGGCCACTACACAAGCTGTACAGGTTCTGTAAGCTCTGTTGCCTCACCTTTGGACGAATCATTCTTTCTCCCCAGGGTGTGGACACACCTACAGGTTTTGGGGAGCAGAAAATCTCATTCCACAAGTCTTAGCACAAATCCTTTTCCCTGTCACTTAGGCCAGCTTCTGAGTCTCTGTCTTAGCTTTGCAGCGGCTGCCATGCTCAGGAGTGTGGTCTCCAGAGTATCAGGTGTGAGCAGAGGTGGGAAATACACCAAGAACACATAGATCAAAGTTGCGTGATACAACCACAGAGGTGTTAGAACAGAGGAGTCCCCAAATCCACCCCCATGAGGTCAAGAAAGATTTCTCAGAGAAGGCATCCTTGGAAACTGGGTATTGTAAGAAAATAAGAAATTGCATGGGTAGGACAGATATGGGAGGGTATTCCATGCAGATGAAATAAATTATCAAGTACTGAATCACAAATTATATATTTGTGTATACCCCATTTGTTCCCATCCGGTGAGTGCAAATAACGGCATTTTAATGCCCACTCACCACGGCTCTTACTAGCCAAACTGAAGGACATCAGCCAACCCTGTCTTTAAACATGCGCCATCCACTGTTCTCTATCCCAGAACCTGGAGGAAAATATCAAAGATGTTTAGAGAGAAGTCCACTCATGTTCTGCTGCTCCACCTTCTCCATGGAAAGCTGCTCACAGTTCAGTGGAGCGGCCCACGAAGGTTAGTGTCTATGTCAGGGGGAGACAGTAGATCCTGCTGGATGGAGGACGTACGGTTCCTCCACCGCAGCTTGACATTCCCAAAAAGTAGCGACAACTTTGTTCAAGTGCAAAAAGAACAATCGATTTGTATTGGAGAAACCTTACTCTGGCTGCTGGGTGGGGCCAGAGTTAGGGAGAACCATTAGGAGCCGGTCCTCATTATTCAGGTACAAAATGATCATGGCATGAGTTGGCAGTGGCAGTTGTGATGAAGGGAAGTGGATAAACTTGAGAGATATTTAGAAGGAGAATCAATAGCACTTTGTGGTCAATTGGAGACCCCGAGCAACAATAGGGCAAAGTCATGGGTAATTTAGCAGATTCTGGATGGGAAATGGGATGCAGAGTGGTGCTGGGCCCTCCCTAAGGTTGGGAGAACTGAGTGTGTGTGTGTGTGTGTGTGTGTGTGTGTGTGTGTGTGTGTGTGTGTGTAGAGCTGGGTAAGTGTTTGGGACAGGGAAGCTGGGACAATTACTTAAGGTTGAAACTCACCTTAGAGTTGGAGATGCCTGTGGGATATTCATTCAAGCAGGGGGTTTCCACCAAATATCACAAGCTTGTCCCATTTCATCTTTGTGCATTTCCACAGGACTAGAATGAGCCCCTGGCCTCTGTGAGCCAAGGCCAGCTCTTTGCCCACATCCTCCACACCATCCTTCCCAGTGGCCCCAGGCCACGCTCAGCCCCCAGCACCGGAATGCCTGGAGCCCCACTGTGTGTGCAGTTAACGAGCTGCTCAGCAGATCCTGCCTCCCCTGGTAAATCACAGCCTCTCCTAACCGACAAAAGGGCTGCAAACAGAAAGTGGGAAGTAAAATATATATATATTTGTTTGTTTAGGTTGTTGGAAAAAGCCAGGAAATGCAAAGGTTTTAAATGATGAGAAACCAGATGAGATGAGGATGATCTCTCTTTATAAAGGACTGGAGAAATTGACTCTATGTTCGTGACATTAACAGCTAACCATTAGGGAATGCTGGCTATAAGTTCAGCATTGTTCTACACACACTTCACGTACCTTATTACTGTATTCATCACAGTAACCCTGTGAAGTAGAAACTGTTGTTATCGTTGTTTCTACAGATGGTAAAACTGAAGCTCAGAGGGTTTAAGTCACTTTCCCCAAAGTCACAGCTAGGAAGTGCTAATCAAGTCCGGAAGTCTTTTTTTTTTTTTTTTTGAAACAGAGTCTGGCTCTGTCACCCGGGCTGAGTGCAATGGCACAATCTTGGCTCACTGCTGCCTTTGCCTCTTGAGTTCAAATGATTCTCCTGCCTCAGCCTCCCACATAGCTGGGATTACAGGCACGCACCACGACGCCCAGCTAATTTTTGTATTTTTAGTAGAGACAGTGTTTTGCCATATGGGCCAGACTGGTCTTGAACTCCTGACTTCCAGCGATCCACCTGCCTTGGCCTCCCAAAGTGCTGGAATTACAGGCATGAGCCACGTGCTCAGCCAGGAAGCCTATTATAAATCAGAATTCTAACTTGGTAGTTTGGGCTCTGAACCATTCAAATAATCTTAATTTTTAAAGGAATAAACACATATTAATGAAGACTCATTCTTAACTTACAGAAGGGAGTTGCCTTTAGAGGTGTATTTTGAGTCTTTATACATATACGCTTTCTGTGCACTCTGTTCCCAAAAGAAATAAAAGTTCCATCTTCTAAATTTTTTTAATGGGAATTTACATTTTTATTGCTACAACTGAACGACTTAGTCTACTTTGATCATATTTTACTGTCAAATACCATTTTTTTGTTTTTCCTAAGTAAATAATTGTCTTATTTGTTTGCTTAGTTGTACAGGTAACTATTAGTAATTCATCTTCAAGCTTCTTATTTATTTATTTATTTATTTATTATTTATTTTTTTGAGACAGGATCTGACTCTGTCACCCAAGCTGGAGTGCAGTGGTGCAATTGTGGCTCACCACAGTCTACAGCCTTGACCTTCCCCGGGCTCCAGTGATCGTCCTGCCTCAGCCTCTCGAGTAGCTGGGACTACAGGCATGCACCACCACACCCAGCTAATTTTTGTATTTTCTGTAGAGATGGTGTTTCACCATGTTGGCCAGGTTGGTCTCGAGCTCCTGAGCTCAAACAATTCACCCGCCTTGGCTTCCCAAAGTGCTGGGATTACAGGTGCGAGCCACCGCACCTCACCAATATCTTCAAATTTTCTGAGAAAAATATGATACTCTTCTCAACCTACCACCTAAAATTTAGCATAAATTTATTTTTTAAATGTAACCCCAATGTATTAACTACATGCTGTGTACTAGGCATAGTGCTAAGTAGCTTCCACTATTTGTAATTTTCACAGGAGTTCTATTCACTAATTATGAGTCCCATATTCCATCTAGATACGTTGAGTTTTGAAGGACTTAAGCCATTTCCACTTAGCAAGCGGAAGGGTAGAGTGGGACTTGAATCTATGACTGACCAATCTCAGAATCCAAACTAGTTTCTCTACCCTTTCTTAAAACAAACCTTTGCAACTCAGGACTTACGAAATTGGCAAGCCGTTGAGAACACAACTAGTGGCCATGGTAAACTACTGAAGCTCTCCAAGCTGAGTTCAGGCTGCACACTGGAATCCCATCTGAGTTTCAGAGGAGGGGAAAGCTTCCTTTCTCCAAGGGTTGTCAGGAGTAACTCACTGTTCTGGGCAAAGTTGGCCACAGAGCTAAATACAGATGGTAAACTACACTCCTTCTGGAAAGAATAAAATCTAGTAACTACACGTGAAAGATGATAGCTGATATATGGGAAAATGGAGTGAACACATGGGTTTTAATATTCTGAATGTGTAAAAAAGGCTATTTCTTATTATAAGGGCGTTCTGTACATTCTGTCAGGACAGAAGAGACAAAAGGGACTAAAACTTTTAAAACTGAATGTCATCTACATTTTTAGCTTGGATGGATGGTAGAAAATTGCCTCATGAATCATGTGGAATAGATGGAAAGGGAAAGTGGAAAAAATGGAACAAGTCCCAGCTGTGAAACAAAAGGATTTTGAGTCCGTTCCCTGAGTTCAACAAAAAACTGTGTGATATTTGGAGGAGTCTCCTAACTTCTTAGCACTTCTGCTAAAAATAGTCAAAATTTATTTGACCATAAATTACAGACTACAATACTTACTTTATAAGACAAGCAAATACATGCGCGCAAGGCTAATGTGGAAAAGTAAAGCATTCACTCCACAGTTACTGTTCTTAACTCCTATTTTTCATAGTGCCATACCTCTAAAATGTTTTCATAGGCGTTGTTTCATTTAACCACACAATACTATAAGATGTTCAAAGATGTGGAGCTAGAATATAAAATTCCCAATTTTAACATTTGAAAACAAGAACTATAATTTTAAAGTATAGTATTATAAGAATAATAACACTTCTGGCCGGGCGCGGTGGCTCAAGCCTGTAATCCCAGCACTTTGGGAGGCCGAGACAGGCGGATCACGAGGTCAGGAGATGGAGACCATCCTGGCTAACACGGTGAAACCCCGTCTCTACTAAAAAAACAAAAACAAAAAAAACTAGCCGGGCGAGGTGGCGGCGCCTGTGGTCCCAGCTACTCGGGAGGCTGAGGCAGGAGAATGGCGGGAACCCGGGAGGCGGAGCTTGCGGTGAGCTGAGATCGCGCCACTCACTCCAGCCTGGGCGACAGAGCGAGACTCCGTCTCAAAAAAAAAAAAAAAGAATAATAACACTTCTTTAAGACTATGCTTAACTATTTTATATTTAAACACATTCTTTTACTGTTAACTTCAAATTCACTGCCTTGTATTGTGAAAGGACCATTTTAATGATCTTTCTGTCAGAAGTTCTCTTGCTCATTCTTTCATAGAAGATAGGTGCTGTTATATTCTTGTTTATTTTTTCTACATATAATTATCTTATTGTGAAAGGCTGTTTTTCAAGAAATAGTAAAGTAACTATCCCACTGCTTACCACAAATTCTAATAATTAGATGGTGAAATGAGACCAACCTAAGATGATTAAAGAGTTAGAAAATATGGCCTAAGTAGAAGCATTAACACAATTATGCTGTATACTTTTTAATCCTTTTTTTTTAAAGAATGAGTTGATTTAATAACAAACTGTTTCAGGTAGCTGCCAATAATATTTCTATCTTTATTTCTTTTTTTTATTTTTTCATTTTTCTTTGAGACAGAGTCTCAGTCTGTCATCCAGTACAGTGGCGCTATTTTGGCTCACAGCAACTTCTGCCTCCTGGGTTCAAGCCAGTCTCTTGCCTCAGCCTAAGTAGCTGGGATTACAGGCGCACACCACCATGCCTGGCTAATTTTTGTATTTTTAGTACAGATGAGGTTTCACCATGTTGGTCAGGCTGGTCTTGATCTCCTGACCTCATGATCCACCCACCTTGGCCTTCCAAAGTGCTGGGATTACAGGCGTGAGCCACCGTGCCCAGGCCTTCATTTCTTATACATCAAGAAAAACTGAGTTTTTATTGCTGCATGAGATAGATAGTTTATGAATAAAGGGTAATCTTTGATAGGATTTATGTAGAGGCAACATGACTTAGCTGAAAGAGCTAGGAATTGGAAGACCAGTATGATGACCCAACTCTTCTCCGTAATTGGTGGCTTGATCTTGGCCACGTTTTCAGATGAGCCTCCCTTGCTTGTTCATAATGGGAAGAAACTGTGTGTGCCTCCCACCTCACCTGTTGTGAAGGTCCAAATACGAAAACAGATAGAAAGCACTTTGTAAAATGTAAGAGCTACAGATTAAGCTGTTTTTGAGTGAGGGAATTGGAGACAGAAATCTTTTTTTTGCTAAAAGTCTTCAAAAGTAGGTCAGAATCTCATTTTTCTGGGGGTAGTTCTAGCCAGTCTTTTCCACAAGTAGCAAGAAAGACTAGAGCAGCACTGTCAACATTTGTCATGAGGTGGTCGGGGGGTTTGTTCTGCTTGGTCGGGGGTTTGTTCTGCTTGGTCGGGGGGTTCGTTCTGCTTGGTCGGGGGATTTGTTCTGTTTGGTCGGGGGTTTTGTTCTGCTTGCATATATAGCTGAAAACTTTGAGACTCTTTATGAACTGACTTGACAACAAGATACTACATCACTAGCTGTGATTATCTGGTATAAAAGCCTCATAGGGATCTTGCTCTTTGTCCTGAACTCTCTCTTTTTGGCAACTCCTGTGTCTGACAAGTACATACTCCCTTCTTTGTACCACACTGGAACACCTTGCTGTGCTGCAGCCATCATTGTTGAATCCGACGTGGCTTCCCTCCTTCGTGCAGTAGGAAATTCACTAATTAATGACTGTGCCAGCTGTGGCTCCCAGCCGCTCTTTACCCTGCCCTGTTGTACTTGCACATCCACATTCCTTCCTTCTCAACTGCCTGTCTCCACAGCGGAAGCTGGACACCCTGAACATTCTAAAACTGATTTTAAGTCTAACAGGATGAGAATGTCCTACCAGGCTACCTGAGAACTTGATCCA